>NC_136068.1:1627963562-1630363562 GCF_964261635.1 Lissotriton helveticus
ACTACATTGAAACCCCTGTGTATGGTGAAATTCACTAGAATCTGAGAACAGCAAAGAAGGGAAACTGAAAATGTTATGTAGGCAGTATCCATGCACCCCTCCAATCACCCAGACAGTATGCCTGCACTCATGCAATCACCAAGGTATTACCCATGCACTCCTTCAATCACCCAGGCTCTACCCATGCACTCCTCCATGCACCCAGGCACTACCCATGTACACAGGCACTACCCATGCACTCCTTTAAACACTCAGGCATTACGCAGGTATTGCCCATGCACTCCTTCAATCACCCAGGCACTACCCATGCACTGCTTCAATCATTTAGGCAGTACCCATGCACTCCTCCAATCATCCAGACATCTCCCCTGCACTCATGAAATCATCCAGGCATTACCCATTCACTCCTTCAATCACTCAGGCAGTACCCATGCACACCTCCAATCACCCATACATTACCCCTGCACTCATGCAACCTCCCAGGCATTACCCATGCACTCCTTCAATTGCCTAGACACTACCCATGCACTTATAAAATCACCCAGGCACGACCTATGCACTCCTCCAATCACCCAGGCTCAACCCCTGCACTCATGCAATCACCAAGGCACCACTTATGCACTCATGCAATAACCCAAGCAGTACCCATTCACTCCTCCAATCACCCAGGCACTACCCATGTACTCGTGCAATCACTCAGACACTACCCATGCACTCAAAGATGCACTCAGGTACTTCTGTTGCACTCTTGCAATCACCCAAGCACTACCCATGGAGTCTCCCAATCATCCAGGCACTACCTCTGCACTGCTCGAATCACGCAAGGACTACCCATGCACTTATGCAATCACCCAGGCACTACCAATGCACTCATGCAATACCCTAGGCAATACCCTTGCACTCCTCCAATCACCCAGGTACTACCCATGCACTCATGTAATAACTCAGGCACTACCCATGCACTCCTCCAATCACCCAGCCGCTACCCATGCACTCATTAAATCACTTAGGCATTACACATGCACTCCTCCAATCACCCAGGCACTACCCTTGCAGTCCTCAAAACACCCAGGCAGTATCCATGCATTCCCCCAATCGCCCATCCAGTACACATGCCCTTATAAAATCACCCAGGCACTACCTTTGCACTCATGCAATCACCCAGGTACTACTCCTGCACTCGTGCAATCATCCATGCACTACCTATGCACTCATGCAATAACCCAGTCACTACCCATGCACTCCTCCAATCACCCAGGTACTACTCATGCATTCATGCAATCACTCAGTCACTACCCATGCACTCATACATGCACTCAGGTACTTCTGCTGCACTCATGCTATCATCCAAGCACTACAGATGCAGTCTTCCAATCATCCAGGCACAACCTGTGCACTCATCCAATCACCCAGCCACTACCCATGCACTTATAAAATTATCCAGGCTCTACCTATGCACTCCTCCAATCACACAGGCACTACCCCTGCACTCATGCAATCACCCAGGCACTACCTATGCACTAATGTAATAACCCATGCACTACCCATGCACTCATACAGAATTTGGAGCACACCAATTATCATAATCCAATCAGAAAACTATTCAACATACGAAAATCACAATAATCCATTAGGCTCTTGAAGATCTTTTGTTTCGTTTTATTTCACCAACTGCAATCCCTTTTGCCAATGCGTTTCGTCGTGGTTAGGTAACCAATCGGCTTCCTCAGGGCTGGAAACACATTCTCAAGCGCTTTTTAATCACTCTCAAAGAGCCCACAATACCAACAACCTTGATCAAATTTGTGACCCATGCATGGGACATATGCATTACCTTGTTGACATATAAGATATACACATTTTCTCCTATATTCATATTATATTCTCATCAATCCATAGTAGTATTCAATAATTACATTTGTATAATATACTCAAAACTTATTGATCCTGTCTTTCACTGTGTGTTTTGTGACAATACTGTCAAAGCTTCCTACTGAGACCACAGTGTTTTTAAATTAATTCAACCCATGTGAAGAAAGCAAGATAAAGCTACATCCTTGGACGTAGTTACCTCAAGACTGCTAGTATCGAATTTCTAATATAATCAGTAAGCCTACCTGTCAATTTCAACTCTCGGCGTCGCAAATCAGTGATGTCATTTGAGATGTCATCAGTGATGTCGTGAGTGATGTCACTGACCATGTCATGAGTGATGTAATATGTGACGTCATAAGCAGTGCATTGCGGGCGCACGAGTTATAGTTAGCTGAACTAACTATAACGGGGGAATTTCAAAGGTTTTGTATGAGTGAAATGTCCAGCTAACTATAACATGTGTGAAACCTATGGTTTTTTCAATGAATTTGCAAGGTTTTTTAAATTCTTATTCCTAACTATAACGCGTGTGAAACCTATGTTTTTTTCAGTGAATTTGCAAGGTTTTTTAAATGCTAATTCCTAACTATAATGCAGGGGAAACCTATGGTTTTTTCAGTGAATTTCAAAGGTTTTTTAAATGATAATAATTAAATGTATTAATTGTTATATTTTTTATACCGATTTACTACATTATTTTAAACTATTTAATTTTAGATATTTTATTTTTTAAATTACATTACATATTTTTATTATAAATTGGAAAAAAATGTTTTAAAAAATATTTAAATTGTAATATATATATATTTTTAATTTAATATTTTTTTAATTTACATATATTTTATATAGCAGGCAATGATATTCTATGGAAGGAAATTCAAGTTACTGGTAAGTACAGTTAAATTTACTTTTCAGGAATATTAGTGAGCTAGATGGGGGAATTAATTCCTCTTCAATCCTGCGGTCCCCTGTGAGCCAACTAGCCCACTAGGTACCTCCAGTATGCGCCAGGCAGCTGTGTTGCAGAGATGTGTAATGAGCCCATGCCCCTTTTTACACCTCTCTGCAACACAGCCTCCGGGCGCGTTTGCAGAGGCGGAACTAATTCCCCTTGCATACTGGGGGTCCATGGGGGCCAACTAGCCCACCAGGAATCTCCAGTATGTGCTAGGGGACTGCATTGCAGAGAGGTGTAATGAGGCCACGCCCCTTTTTACACCTCTCTGCAACGCAGCCCCCTGGCGCGTTTGCAGAGGGGGAACCAATTCCCCTTGGAACCACCAGTATGCGCCAGGGGGCTGCATTGCTTTTCCCCGGGGGTGGCGGTCCCAGCGGCAGTGGGCCCCGCACTTCTTTTTCACTATGCCCCTGGGATTTGCTTCCCGCGGGGGGTAATTTGAAAAAAAGCAGACCGGGTTTTTAAAAAAATGTATTGGGTCCTTGGGGGTCCGTGTGGGACCACCTGAGCAGGCCTAGGGGGTCAGGGTGTTTCTACCCTGCCCCCAATTTTTTTTTTTTACAAAAATTGCAGGGTAAGCGTACTGTACGCATACCGTACGTCCCCCCCCCCAATTTTCTAGAAAAATAATAATAATTTGTGAGGGCCTTGGGGGTCAGGGTGCTCCTACCCTGCCCCCTTTTTGAGTTCTAAACGTTGGTTTTTCTGCTTCCTTGTGCCTCAGTCTACCGAGGCCCAAGATGACTGCCAACAATTTCTGGTTAGGAATGTCGACAGACAGTTGACAGCCAATCAGCATGCACTCCTCGATATATGGAACAAAGGGCAAACGTGCTGCAGTGAGGCCAAGAAGTGAGAATGAGTCAGAGCATCGAGGAGTGCATATCTTGAGCGCCAGGGCTTTGAAAGGATAAATAAAACGCGGCTGCCCGAGCCGCGGTAACAAGTGTTGCACCATTTGGGACTCTAAAGCTGAGGAAGGTAACGTTTCCTTCTGTTGCACGATGCTCTTTTGCAAATGATAGCACGCAGCCCCTTGTTCCTACCTACTAAAGGATATTACAAAGGTTACACTGTACCCAGAGGCATGGAGCCTACTAAAGGACTGACACAATTTGCTCACCCAAATAGACTGAAAGTACCAGCATGCAAAGCGGCATAACTATGTAAGCCACGCCCACTGGGGGCAAACTCTTTAAATAAAGTAAAGAACAAATAATCAGGTGAGCGTTTTCTTTTGCCTCTAGGAACTCATGATTAAGAGGCGTCGGCCTCGAAACACGTTGAGTATCAGCTGTGAAAATATATGGAACAAAGGGCAAACGTGCTGCAGTGAGGCCAAGAAGTGACAATGAGTCAGAGCATCGAGAAGTGCATATCTTGAGCGCCAGGGCTTTGAAAGGATAAATAAAACACGGCTGCCCGAGCCGCGGTAACAAGTGTTGCACCATTTGGGACTCTTTAAAATACTGAGGAAGGTGACGTTTCCTTCTGTTGCACGATGCTCTTTTGCAAAGGATAGCACGCAGCCCCTAGTTCCTACCTACTAAAGGATATTACAAAGGTTACACTGTACCCAGAGGCATGGAGCCTACTAAAGGACTGACACGATTTACTCACCCAAATAGACTGCAAGTACCACCATGCAAAGCGGCATAACTATGTAAGCCACGCCCACTGGGGGCAAACTCTTTAAATAAAGTAAAAAACAAATAATCAGGTGAGCGTTTTCTTTTGCCTCTAGGAACTCATGATTAAGAGGCGTCGGCCTCGAAACGCGTCGAGTTTCAGCTGTGAAAATAAATGGAACAAAGGGCAAATGTGCTGCAGTGAGGCCAAGAAGTGACAATGAGTCAGAGCATCGAGGAGTGCATATCTTGAGTGCCAGGGCTTTGAAAGGATAAATAAAAAGCGGCTGCCCGAGCCGCGGTAACAAGTGTTGCACCATTTGGGACTCTAAAGCTGAGGAAGGTAACGTTTCCTTCTGTTGCACAATGCTTTTTTGCAAAGGATAGCACGCAGCCCCTTGTTCCTACCTACTAAAGGATATTACAAAGGTTACACTGTACCCAGAGGCATGGAGCCTACTAAAGGACTGACACGATTTACTCACCCAAATAGACTGCAAGTACAAGCATGCAAAGTGGCATAACTATGTAAGCCACGCCCACTGGGGGCGAACTCTTTAAATAAAGTAAAGAACAAATAAGCAGGTGATCGTTTTCTTTTGCCTCTAGAAACTCATGATTAAGAGACGTCGGCCTCGAAACGCATCGAGGATCAGCTGTGAAAATATAGGGAACAAAGCGCAAACGTGCTGCAGTGAGGCCAAGAAGTGACAATGAGTCAGAGCATCGAGGAGTGCATATCTTGAGCGCCAGGGCTTTGAAAGGATAAATAAAACGCGTCTGCCCGAGCCGCGGTAACAAGTGTTGCACCATTTGGGACTCTAAAGCAGAGGAAGGTAACGTTTCCTTCTGTTGCACGATGCTCTTTTGCAAAGGATAGCACACAGCCCCTTGTTCCTACCTACTGAAGGATATTACAAAGGTTACACTGTACACAGAGGCATGGAGCCTACTAAAGGACTGACACAATTTACTCACCCAAATAGACTGCAAGTACCAGCATGCAAAGCGGCATAACTATGTAAGCCACGCCGACTGGGGGCGAACTCTTAAAATAAAGTAAAGAACAAATAATCAGGTGAGCGTTTTCTTTTGCCTCTAGGAACTCATGATTAAGAGGTGTCAGCCTCGAAACGCGTTGAGTATCAGCTGTGAAAATATATGGAACAAAGGGCAAACGTGCTGCAGTGAGGCCAAGAAGTGACAATGAGTCAGAGCATCGAGGAGTGCATATCTTGAGCGCCAGGGCTTTGAAAGGATAAATAAAACGCGGCTGCCCGAGCCGCGGTAACAAGTGTTGCACCATTTGGGACTCTAAAGCTGAGAAAGGTAATGTTTCCTTCTGTTGCACGATGCTCTTTTGCAAAGGATAGCACGCAGCCCCTTGTTCCTACCTACTAAAGGATATTACAAAGGTTACACTGTACTCAGAGGCATGGAGCCCACTAAAGGACTGACACTATTTACTCACCCAAATCGACTGCAAGTAGCAGCATGCAAAGCGGCATAACTATGTAAGCCACGCACACTGGGGGCGAACTCTTTAAATAAAGTAAAGAACAAATAATCAGGTGAGCGTTTTCTTTTGCCTCTAGGAACTCATGATTAAGAGGCGTCGGCCTCGGAACGCGTCGAGTATCAGCTGTGAAAATATATGGAACAAAGGGCAAACGTGCTGCAGTGAGGCCAAGAAGTGAGAATGAGTCAGAGCATCGAGGAGTGCATATCTTGAGCGCCAGGGCTTTGAAAGGATAAATAAAACGCGGCTGCCCGAGCCGCGGTAACAAGTGTTGCACCATTTGGGACTCTAAAGCTGAGGAAGGTAACGTTTCCTTCTGTTGCACGATGCTCTTTTGCAAAGGATAGCATGCAGCCCCTTGTTCATACCTACTAAAGTATATTACAAAGGTTACACTGTACCCAGAGGCATGGAGCCTACTAAAGGACTGACACGATTTACTCACCCAAATAGACTGCAAGTACCAGCATGCAAAGCGGCATAACTATGTAAGCCACGCCCACTGGGGGCGAACTCTTTAAATAAAGTAAAGAACAAATAATCAGGTGAGCGTTTTCTTTTGCCTCTAGGAACTCATGATTAAGAGGCGTCGGCCTCGAAACGCGTCGAGTATCAGCTGTGAAAATATATGGAACAAAGGGCAAACATGCTGCAGTGAGGCCAAGAAGTGGCAATGAGTCAGAGCATCGAGGAGTGCATATCTTGAATGCCAGGGCTTTGAAAGGATAAATAAAACGCAGCTGCCCGAGCCGCGGTAACAAGTGTTGCACCATTTGGGACTCTAAAGCTGAGAAAGGTAACGTTTCCTTCTGTTGCACGATGCTCTTTTGCAAAGGATAGCACGCAGCCCCTTGTTCCTACCTACTAAAGGATATTACAAAGGTTACACTGTGCCCAGAGGCATGGAGCCTACTAAAGGACTGACACGATTTACTCACCCAAATAGACTGCAAGTACCAGCATGCAAAGTGGCATAACTATGTAAGCCACGCCCACCGGGGGCGAACTCTTTAAATAAAGTAAAGAACAAATAATCAGGTGAGTGTTTTCTTTTGCCTCTAGGAACTCATGATTAAGAGGCGTCGGCCTCGAAACGCGTCGAGTATCAGCTGTGAAAATATATGGAACAAAGGGCAAACATGCTGCAGTGAGGCCAAGAAGTGGCAATGAGTCAGAGCATCGAGGAGTGCATATCTTGAATGCCAGGGCTTTGAAAGGATAAATAAAACGCGGCTGCCCGAGCCGCGGTAACAAGTGTTGCACCATTTGGGACTCTAAAGCTGAGGAAGGTAATGTTTCCTTCTGTTGCACGATGCTCTTTTGCAAAGGATAGCACGCATCCCCTTGTTCCTACCTACTAAAGGATATTACAAGGGTTACACTGTACCCAGAGGCATGGAGCCCACTAAAGGACTGACACTATTTACTCACCCAAATCGACTGCAAGTAGGAGCATGCAAAGCGGCATAACTATGTAAGCCACGCCCACTGGGGGCGAACTCTTTAAATAAAGTAAAGAACAAATAATCAGGTGAGCGTTTTCTTGTGCCTCTAGGAACTCATGATTAAGAGGCGTCGGCCTCGAAACGCGTCGAGTATCAGCTGTGAAAATATATGGAACAAAGGGCAAACGTGCTGCAGTGAGGCCAAGAAGTGACAATGAGTCAGAGCATCGAGGAGTGCATATCTTGAGTGCCAGGGCTTTGAAAGGAAAAATAAAATGCGGCTGCCCGAGCCGCGGTAACAAGTGTTGCACCATTTGGGACTCTAAAACTGAGGAAGGTAACGTTTCCTTCTGTTGCACGAGGCTCTTTTGCAAAGGATAGCACACAGCCCCTTGTTCCTACCTACTAAAGGATATTACAAAGGTTAGACTGTACCCAGAGGCATGGAGCCTACTAAAGGACTGACACGATTTACTCACCCAAATAGACTGCAAGTACCAGTATGCAAAGCGGCATAACTATGTAAGCCACGCCCACTGGGGGCGAACTCTTTAAATAAAGTAAAGAACAAATAATCAGGTGAGCATTTTCTTTTGCCTCTAGGAACTCATGATTAAGAGGTGTCGGCCTCGAAACGCGTTGAGTATCAGCTGTGAAAATATATGGAACAAAGGGCAAACGTGCTGCAGTGAGGCCAAGAAGTGACAATGAGTCAGAGCATTGAGGAGTGCATATCTTGAGCGCCAGGGCTTTGAAAGGATAAATAAATCGCTGCTGCCCGAGCCGCGGTAACAAGTGTTGCACCATTTGGGACTCTAAAGCTGAGGAAGGTAAAGTTTCCTTCTGTTGCCCGATGCTCTTTTGCAAAGGATAGCACACAGCCTCTTGTTCCTATCTACTAAAGGATATTACAAAGGTTACACTGTACCCAGAGGCATGGAGCCCACTAAAGGACTGACACGATTTACTCACCCAAATAGACTGCAAGTACCAGCATGCAAAGCGGCATAACTATGTAAGCCACGCCCACTGGGGCCGAACTCTTCAAATAAAGTAAAGAACAAATAATCAGGTGAGCGTTTTCTTTTGCCTCTAGGAACTCATGATTAAGAGGCGTCGGCCTCGAAACGCGTCGAGTATCAGCTGTGAAAATATATGGAACAAAGGGCAAACGTGCTGCAGTGAGGCCAAGAAGTGACAATGAGTCAGAGCATCGAGGAGTGCATATCTTGAGCGCCAGGGCTTTGAAAGGATAAATACAACGCGGCTGCCCGAGCCGCGGTAACAAGTGTTGCACCATTTGGGACTTTAAAGCTGAGGAAGGTAACCTTTCCTTCTGTTGCACGATGCTCTTTTGCAAAGGATAGCACGCAGCCTCTTGTTCCTATCTACTAAAGGATATTACAAAGGTTACACTGTACCCAGAGGCATGGAGCCCACTAAAGGACTGACACGATTTACTTACCCAAATAGACTGCAAGTACCAGCATGCAAAGCGGCATAACTATGTAAGCCACGCCCACTGGGGCCGAACTCTTCAAATAAAGTAAAGAACAAATAATCAGGTGAGCGTTTTCTTTTGCCTCTAGGAACTCATGATTAAGAGGCGTCGGCCTCGAAACGCATCGAGTATCAGCTGTGAAAATATATGGAACAAAGGGCAAACGTGCTGCAGTGAGGCCAAGAAGTGACAATGAGTCAGAGCATCGAGGAGTGCATATCTTGAGCGCCAGGGCTTTGAAAGGATAAATAAAACGCGGCTGCCCGAGCCGCGGTAACAAGTGTTGCACCATTTGGGACTCTAAAGCTGAGGAAGGTAATGTTTCCTTCTGTTGCACGATGCTCTTTTGCAAAGGATAGCATGCAGCCCCTTGTTCCTACCTACTAAAGGATATTACAAAGGTTACACTGTACCCAGAGGCATGGAGCCTACTAAAGGACTGACACGATTTACTCACTCAAATAGACTGCAAGTACCAGCATGCAAAGCGGCATAACTATGTAAGCCACACCCACTGAGGGCGAACTCTTTAAATAAAGTAAAGAACAAATAATCAGGTGAGCGTTTTCTTTTGCCTCTAGGAACTCATGATTAAGAGGCGTCAGCCTCGAAACGCATCGAGTATCAGCTGTGAAAATATATGGAACAAAGGGCAAACGCGCTGCAGTGAGGCCAAGAAGTGACAATGAGTCAGAGCATCGAGGAGTGCATATCTTGAGCGCCAGGGCTTTGAAAGGATAAATAAAACGTGGCTGCCCGAGCCGCGGTAACAAGTGTTGCACCATTTGGGACTCTAAAGCTGAGGAAGGTAACGTTTCCTTCTGTTGCACAATGCTTTTTTGCAAAGGATAGCATGCAGCCCCTTGTTCCTACCTACTAAAGGATATTACAAAGGTTACACTGTACCCAGAGGCATGGAGCCTACTAAAGGACTGACACGATTTACTCACCCAAATAGACTGCAAGTACCTGCATGCAAAGCGGCATAACTATGTAGGCCACGCCCACTGGGGGTGAACTCTTTAAATAAAGTAAAGAACAAATAATCAGGTGAGCATTTTCTTTTGCCTCTAGGAACTCATGATTAAGAGGCGTCGGCCTCGAAACGCGTCGAGTATCAGCTGTGAAAATGGGCACATTGCAAAATGGGTAAACGTGCTGCAGTGAGGCCAAGAAGTGACAATGAGTCAGAGCATCGAGGAGTGCATATCTTCAGCGCCAGGGCTTTGAAAGGACATATATACACATACATAAATATGTACACATACATAAATATGTACACATACAAACATAAATATATATACATACATGTATGCAGAGTTAATAGCATAACCCATTTCGACTTTTAAAAGTCTTAATCATATGCAGACACTAAACACTGATTCTCTTGAGCTTTTAAAAGAAGTTCCAAAAAGTTAAAAAAGACCAAGGTGCTTTCACGATGTTCAAATATTCTGCCTTGGAATAAATAAGTTTTTTCAAGCACCGCTGAGAGCCCGCCTCTACTTTTGAACCTTTCGGAAGCAGCCAGGGTTTGTAGGGACACCTTACCCTTGCACAACATGCTTTTCAGATTTCAGCAACAAGGTAAGTTACAAACCTATAGGAAAGATTTTTGAAATAAAATGCTCACCTGTGATCAAGGCGTATGTGATGCCGAAACACGTAAGGAGGAGTTTGAACGTGGATTGTGCATGTTGGGGATGAATAAGTCAGCTGCTCCATAAGCCGATGTTGGGCTCATTCTTTTCGTGGCAAACCCCCATTTAGCCAGGATCTCCATTCCTGGTAATGAGCCCGCCCTGCAGGACCGGGGGCCCCCAGTAAAGTGGAGGTGCTGTTTTGAAATGTGTAATGAGGGGGCATGGACACTCTTCGACATTTGCCAGCTAAAAAGGTCAACCGCAGCAATTTGGCAATGACGGGCGAGAAAGGGAGATGTAAGTATGCTCATCGAAATGATGAAAATATGTCTTAGAAGTAATATTTTCATGTTCGACGGTGCTATGTATAAACAAGTACGTGGGGCGGCCATGGGTTCAGCATTTGCTCCAAGCTTTGCGAATCTATTTTTAGGCAAATGGGAGGAGGAAATTAGATGTGATACTAACCTTACGGAGGAGTTTGGGAAGGTTACAACATGGATCAGATACATTGACGATTTGTTTGTTATATGGCAGGGAACAGAAGTGGAAGCAATATCATTTATTGAGAAACTCAATAAAAACAACTATAACATACGTCTGACATACAACATCAGTGAGAAGTGTGTCGAATTCCTTGATACGGAAATCGAAGTGGTTGATGGCATCCTCACTTCGAGATTACATAGAAAGGAGACGGCAGGCAACAGCTTACTCCATGCCCTCAGTGCTCATACTTACTCCCTTAAATGGAGTATTCCCTATGGGGAGCTACTGAGGGCAAGGAGAAACTGCAGCAGCGATGCAGGGTTTGCCGCTGAACAAGAGATTATGCTGACCAGATTCAGGGAAAGGGGTTACCCGGAAGGGGTTCTGACCAAAGCAGTCCAAAAAGTGGCAGGGGTTAACAGAGCAGAAACCCTCAAACCCAAAGTCCCTGACACCACCACCAATACCACGACCTGTGTCATAACTATGTACAATCACAAATCAGGGAAGATCCAGAAAATCCTCGCAGATAATTGGAAAATCCTCAAGGCTGATAACATCATAGGCCCCCAATTAAAAGAGAGACCACAAATCACTTACAGAAGGGGTAGAAACCTAAGAGACATGCTGATAAAAGGTGACATCACGGAAAAGAAACAACACATACAAGGCCTCAAGGGTTTTTATCCATGTGGCCATTGCACGGCCTGTAAAGCAAGCGTAATGGTCAAAGAAATCCACATACCAGGCAGGGAGGAACCGAAAACAGTTCCTGACATGTAATACCACCTACGTCATTTATGTTCTTGAATGCCCCTGCAAACAAACATATGTTGGTAGCACCACATATATGGCCAAGAAAAGAGTACAGGAACACCTAAGAGCCATCAAACACGTAGACAATAGATACCCCATCTCAAGACATTTCCAAGAGTACCACCAATCAAATAACTCCCTATTGAAATACTATGTAGTGGAACAAGTGACTATAGGAAGAAGGGGTGGGAATCGGGAGTTAGCCCTTAGGAAAAAAGAGTCATGATGGATAATGGAACTCGAAACTAAATTTCCTGGGGGGCACAATTTAGATGAGGAACTTGCGACTCATCTACACATGGACTAGATATATTTCACTGACCTGAGGATGTCATATGTGCCGAAGATGTACAATCTAATTATGTTGAATATGGTCTATTTGAATAGGTGTTCAACCTTTTTTCAGAACCTGTGTTAATTTAGAAAGTGCTTAAGTTTTCTTAGAAATGTATAACATTTTTACTTATGAGAATTTTAACTGTATATTTGTATATGTTTTTTATAGGAGAAATGGAAGAAAGATTCACTTCTGTCACGTTCATTTCACGGTCCTTGGACCTTCCTGTCATCCGGATGAAAGACACGCGCACTTGTATGAAAGTAGTACTCACTGTGTCACATTAATTTGCACTGTATTTTGTGTTTGATAGGCACGACACACTAGGATTCCTAGTTACTAGGACGAGGCTAATTGGACTTCTTTCTTTAGGGGCACTAGACCGCCTACCACTTACATATTTGCATGAGGGACAAAATCACCACATACCCTCTGGTGATAGTACTAGTATCGCTGTTGTACCCTCCTCTGGGTAATTATATTTATTTAATCGCCCTGTTCTGTGTACTTACAAGTCAGGACGGTTTACTAATTTAGTTTCACTAATTTGGTTGTAAATGGCACTAGTCCTATACACTTGTGGCAATCCTCCGCTCTTACACTGAGCATAATAATTTGTAATTTTTGATTCCTCATGCTTTAATATTAATGGCATTTCCCCTGTTATCGATTTTGTAGCTTTACTCAAGCACAATCTTGTATTACTCCCTTTGATACTTATCAGTAGGCAGTAATGTATAGGGTTTTTTGACCTATAACTCTGTTCCAAGATGGCGGATGCAGTGTAATGAAATATCACATGACTTGTATGGTTGACAATCCGAGTGCCTCGTTTATGTTTACGCTTTTGTATAACATGCCTATTGAACCATTTTGTTTTCACATGTGATCAAGACATTAGATTGGCGAAACACGTAGCGTGTAGCTGGAAATAAACTCCTTTACTGCATTTAATTCCCGAGTGCGCCTGTTGATTTGAAGCACAAGTGTGGATGTTTTACAAAATTTCAGCCTTGGGAGGTACGCCGAATGCGAGGCGCCACCTGACTTGGGAGTGAGAATCCCGGAAGGACCCCACTGTGTGAATTTGGATATATATATATATATATATATATATATATATATATATATATACACACACACACACACTAACACACACACACAGAGCAGGATATGGAAATAAACAGTAGGGAAATCGGGGCGGAGGCGGCTAATAGGAACAGGAGGAGATTAGGGAGAGCATGCTGATATGGAGATGTTAGATAGTGGAGAGAGAGGTAATGTACACAGCGATGGAAACCTGAACGATAGGGAGGGAGTAGAGGAGTTGACTAAGCGAAGAGAAACAGGTGAGTCATCATGAATATGAAGATTTTTCACACCTGGGAAACTCTGTGTTAGCAGCACAGAGAAGTGTTTTCGGTGGGCTGTCAATGATCTCTTGTGTGTTGGTAAAATGTGTGAATATTTTACAACGTTTCTTAAATGTAGAGTTCTCAGTTATGCTCAGTGATGCTGGCGCAAAATATATTCCAAACGTCTATATAACTTTTTGAATCAAAACCCTAAATTCATAATTTCACACATATTGCAAGATATGTGTAATTTGATTTTTTTTGTAAGTGCAATAATAGTCATGCTTCTAAACCAGAATTTGTTTAGAGGGTCCAAATTTCTTCGTTCAAAGTTTACCACTTACTTAATGTACAAATGTATGGGTGGGTTGCCTTGGCCATCATTCGGAGTAGATTTTTGAACTTGAAACTGACACTGCCTATGAAATGTCAAATCATCTAACACCTTGGAGAGAAGCCCATCCCAACCCACAAAGTAGTAGGTGATCCCTTTGTTCTGGCAGAGAACATCCCATTGTTGTTAGCATCAGCCCAGGGTAGGGGCCACTTCCCTTGGCTTGCCCTAACAAAGGGCGAATGTTGGGTGCCATTGAATCAAAGAGACAAGCAACATATGGGCAACTTTGAGACAAGCAACGTCTGCACAACTTTGAGACAAGCAATGTCTGCACAACATTGAGACAAGCAGTGTCTGTGCAACATTTGAGCTTGTTGCCATGTTGAATTTATGAGAGTGGCCTCTGTCAAGTCTTTGTAGACCTGCCCACTTTGCTGTAGTAAATGGAGTATGTTTGTTAGGGTTTAAAAGTAAGCAATCTAAGCTTAATGTTCAGCGTTTAGTTTCAGTACTTGGTGTCTTTCTGGGGTCCACAGAGCTCTGTGGAAGTTCTCAAACCTGATGACAATTTGACTCTTGAAGAAGGAGGATACACAGGCCCCTTGGGTCTCTTTATCTTTCATGCTGACACTTTTCATTCTAAGTAAACTTTGTCACCATATTGCAAACTTCGCAAATCCGTGACTTCCATTGGATGTATGCCTCATCTGCCTTGGAGCTTGCCAGCACAATTCTCGCCACACATTAAACCTCAAACTCTACAGGGATATTTTTGCGGGTTTCTTCTCATCAATTTGTAAAACAAATATAAACAAATTAGCCAATTGGTACATTTACAGCACATTTTCAAGATATATTTTCTAAAACGCCCTTACACTAATGTCTCTAGGGAAACTGATGTAATATTTCAATACTTCTGTGTATGGCACTACCCAAGGAAATCATATATGGGCAGTGCTTAATTTGTACCTGTGTCTTCTGGGGCTGGACTCTGACACTTAGGTCATAGCTCTGACACTTCATTCCAACAGTCCATGCCGTTGTCATTAGGTGCTGGTACAGTAGCACTCAGGCTTGCTCTGCTATTTCTTCCACTACGTTATTGAACTACTCTTGTTGTTTTGAGACCCAGCTGTTCCACCATACATCATCTTCAGAAAAGCCATCTGTAATTTCCAGCTGGAACAATGATAGGCTGGATGCTGTGGCTCAGGTCACCTGCTGGAGCGAGTTATTTTGAAAGAAGCGACTTCATGCCTCATCTTGCTTCAAATATAAGCAAAATATTGCCTGAATATGAAATTACCTTGAAACAAACAAAGACAAGAGGCGTTTGGCGAAACAGGAAAGCTGATTTAATCAAACACCATGGCTGGGAGTACAGTTACAGAGTCGGAGTATGAGGACTGTCACAAAGTAGAATAGTTTTGAGCGTCTTTATATACATTTCATGGAGCATCATAAAACAATTCATAGATCCTGTTTTGGGAGAAAAATGTGGACCTAGTCATGGAGCCATAAATTATTACCACCTGATGACAAAGGCAGGTGGTTCTCAACTTTGTGTGGACACAATGAGGGCCAGTGGGTAAGGTGTCCAGATGTCCGGCATGGGGAGTGCTTGATCACTGCATCTGCTTTGTGTGCTAAGTTCTGATTGGCTGAGTGTTGCTAACTTCATGTGGCATTTAACTTTATGGTGTTTTGAAATGTGTGCTGCTTCAGCCATGTGCAGTTTATTGAGGCCAATCCCCCGGACAATTCTGGTATCACTGCCTATCTGTGGGACTAATATGGGTTTTCCCAGTTTACGTTTTTGTCCTGCCGGTTCCGTGCCACCCCACCTGTGATCTGTCAACCAATAGCCTCATGCCGAGGTCGCAGAGACTGCCTGATCACATATTTTTGACGTGGGTTGATGGAGAGGTCATATCAGGAGATTTCAACAACAGCGATTCGATTCCATTTTTGGTACATACACGTATCATTGCACTCATCGACACGATGATCACAATTGTAACCAGGGCCGGCCTGAAAACCCAAAGCAGCCCTGGTTAATTTTGTTAGACCATCCCTCATACGGTGCATGGCGATTAAGTGCAACAAGGAGGCCTCCCAAGAAAATGGCGGACAAAATTGCAAAAATGGTGCATTCTACAGCAAATGTCATTACATGTTCAACTGCATTCATTTTTAAAGCATAGTAAATGATGTCCTTACAGTGCACCAGGATACAACAATCTTTATTGGGGCTGTTCAATGAATCCCGCACTATCGCTCTTCAGCAGTGCCTCTCATCTCTCCATAGCCCCTCTCACATGTTTTTCATTTGTTTTATAGTGCCTCTCATACCAGTGTAGGGTTTCGGAGCACCTTACATCACACACACATACAGATACAATGAATCATACTTGTGTAAATCAGTGTATAGAAAATGTTACGTGAGACAAAGGGGACTACAAGGTGTAGGATTCACATGTCACCCATATTGGTAGGCATTTTTTAAGACTCCTTGGCCTGGGGAAGCCCCAACTCAAGATTCAGAACGTAACACATGTGTTGGGGTTTGACTTTACTAATAAGATTTAAATTCTACCCAAACAAACCCTTTTTAGTAACATTAGATGAAAGACTGGGTCAAAAAAACATAGCTTTCTAACCTAGATTACGATTGTAACTAATGAACTGCAGAGTAACAAAAGGGTCTCCGTGAAAAAATCAGTAACTCACTGAGCTTTGCACATTAAATAACCTTCTGTGATCTGCATAGTACATATTCTTTGCAGCAGGCATATTAACTCTCTGCACTACCTTAGATGAGTCAAAACTGCCACTAGACAAACTATGATCTCTCTCCAGCAGGTACATTAATTACTAGAGTTATCTTGGCACCTTTATTGTTGCCTGAAAACTGATGGATATACTCAGCAGTGCTTTTAAAGCTGCTGCGCTGCTACAAAAGCGGTCCCTAGTAACAAAAGCGGCTCCCCAGCCTTCAGGCCTCCTGGTATATTGCACGATGCCGGGTGCGGCCAGTTGGGCCTTGATTATATCATTAGTGTTGTATTAGTAATGTGAACTTCAAAGATTAAGTATGTTAGGCCTTGGCATTGTATTCTCTCAGACTTTTTGCATTCACTCCCTTGTATTTGCTTAACTCATTTTTTTTTTGTTGACATTAGGACTCTGTGCAGTTTACTCCTGCTAACTAGCAGTAAAAGGTTTGTGCTCTCTCCCTAAAACATGCTAAAATTGCCCAACACCTAATTGTCATATTTAATTTACTTGTAAGTTCTTACTAAATGATACTAAATGTACCCTGGCTCTGTAAATTAAATGCTACTAGTGGGCAGCATCACCATTTGTGCCTTCCACTAAAGAAGCACTGCAAAACATGTCTCAGGCCAGCCACTGCAACTTGTATTGTAGTTTTCAACTGACATTTCGATCTGACAAAAAAAGCTTTTTGCTATGCCTAAAACTTTAATATGTATAAGTCTCCCCTAAGGTAGGCCTTGAAACCTAGGGTAGGGTGCATGGTATGATAATTGTAGGACTTGTAGGTCTAAGTTGTACTTGTCCTGGCAATGAAAAACTCTTAAAGTAGTTTTTCACTGTTATAAGGCTATCTCTAACATAGACTAACACTGGGTTACCTTATTACCCTTAATAAGTGATAACTTCAGTTTGGGAACAAATAGAGAAATGCGGTTTCTAATCAAATTAATTTTAATTTAAAATCCTTTTCAATGGTAAAACCTGATTTTAAGTAAGCCAGGGTGGAGCTTGCGCAGTTCTGCTATGCGGAACTCAGCGAAGTACAAAAATAACTCTGCCACGCTATGTGGAGCTCCGCAAGCGGCAGATAATTTCCCCGATCATGTCGCTTCAATCAACACCGTAACGGCTCCCAACTCACAGTGCACACCGTCGCTGCGGCTGGGGAGCTGGTAGATGCCCGGTGCCGTGAAATCTTGGGCCTGTGCCATCGCTGCCATGAGGAGCACACGACTTTCAGCTGAACCTTCACCGTCCACAGTGAGTACCTGTTACACCTTCGGATTCCTGACCCTACGACCTGTTGGACCTTGGTCCACGTCTCATGCTGGAAAGGCTACTATGATTTCTTGCCCACCCTCCCCTCTGCCTTTAACAATGCTTTCATCTCAGGCGGAGGTGGAGTTTGCAGCAGCGCCTGTCCCCAAGATGGCGACTGGGGCCAGTCCTGACTACCGCTGCGGGGGACTCCTGAGATACCGAGGCACTCCCAATCAGAGCTGGTGGGACATTCCACAGGGTCAAGTATCTCTCCTGATCTAAAATCATTGGTCATCGTCCTGTTCTAGATCAGCCCTCACCCGACGCTGCTCCTGCGGCTCCTCCGTGACACTTGACTCGGAGATCTTTCCATCGGCAGCTGAGACCTAGACATTTTGACTGACGCCCGGTGGAGCTACCTCGCGAGCTAAAGGGGAGATGGGCTATGGATTTACCTCCTTGACCATCACCTTCCCAGGTGGTATTTGGGCAAACTCTCCTGCATCTCTCTAATGGACTTTTCTCCCTTCTCCTCTTCACCATACTCCCTACCCCTCTCTGCTCTACTCTTCTCCTCTATCCAGCTATTGACCTTTGCCCTCACCCGTCTGTGCCCATAGTTCCCACCCGGTCTAGCCACTAGACTTTTTTCTGCGAACTTTCCCTCGTTAGTTGAGACCTAGCAATCTGACTGATGCCCGATGGAGCTACCTGTTTAGCTATTGGGGTGATGGGCTGTGGATTCCCTCCTCGGACATCACCTACTCAGTTGGTCTTTGGGCAGACTTCCTTTCTTCTCTCCTGCCGTCTTTTCCTTCATCCTCCCCCTTCACACTCCCCCCGTCCCTCTTCCTCTTGATTTGTCTCACCTTTCTTTCCTCTCCCAATGTGTATTTGTTTTCATTCTCGGTAACATTGTGTAATCTAATGTAAAGCGCTCTGATACTTATGGGTTCAGCTAGCACTATATATAACTCATAAATAACTTTGCTCTGAACTTCTGATGGACCTCTGACGACGGCTCATGGGCGGCAAAACTGTTTGTACTCACCTGGATATACGAGCAATCTTGGCCGATGCCCAGTGGAGCTGTCATATGCAGCTAAAGAGGAGTATGGCTCTGGTTTCACCCCCTTGGCCGTCACCTACCCAGCCAGACATCTGTAATTGTTTTCCTCGTTTTTCCCGTTGTGTATTCCCTCCCTCCCAACCTCCTCCCCCTGTGAGTCTTTGATTTAAGTGATGTAACTATGTAACTTGTAACTCGCTGTAACGCATGTAAAGCGCTCTGATACCTCCGGGTCTAGTAGCGCTATATAAAACTTTTCAAATACATAAATAAATAAAAGAGTGCATTGGATAAATACTGTTCATGGTGATTTTCAGTGCCAGGTGCTTGTCTGCACTGTGCAATCATCGCGAATGGCACCATGCACAGTGCAAGCGGGCGCTGCCTCCTTTCTGCCGCTAGAGTAGATTTTTACTAGAGCGGCAGCTTTCTCAACGCGAGTGGACGGTTTCTTAACACGAGCGTCACGAGCACACGCGACCACTTGCAATGGGAAATCTGCCCACCTGCTTTGAGAAATCTCACCAGGAGGTGAATTTTCCTCACTCGTGTTGACGAACGCTAGTGAGGGAAAAAACTCCAATCCGCTAGGCGGAGCAGAGTTTTTCGGAACTCTGCGAGCTCCGCGTAACCCGGAGTGCAGAAAGCTCCGAAAACTCCACGAGCAGAGCGGAGTTAACAGCCTAGACTTAATTTTAAGATACTATTCCGAAAATGCCAAACCTAAATGTGCCTGTCTGCCAGTGTCCTGCAGTGTTTTGTGTACTCCTTACAAACATGGAGACAAAAGGGCTTTGGGTTTGGGAAGGATAGTCACCTCCTGAGTAGGGTGTCCTGGGAGTGTTACTCAGCCTTGCTGAGCTTAATGAGGTAGCCTGGTGGCTTTGTCCTAACTATCTCTGACTTATAATGCAACCTGCCCTGTCACTGGTAAATGAAGCTCAAACCTAGGCCTGCCTGCTCTTTGTTTCCCTATGCAGTTTGGAGCTAAACCCAAGAAAGGTGGAGGCTTAGATAAAGGAGGAACCTCCCCACCCACAGGCTGGAACTGGGGATAAAAGTGGCATCTTCAGAACCTCACATCAGAACACTTCTGGACCTCTTGAAGATGCAGTAGAAAGAATGCCCTGCTGTCTGGAGAAAGAAACACTGGTGCTGCTTGCCATAAACCCAGGATCCCCAGAAGTGACTTCAAGGGTCAGTTTGCTGACCTGTTTGCGCTACAGGCTCACCTCATGGTCCCAGAGGCCTCTTCTGCTTTCCAATTGACCAGACCTAACTGGACCTGACCTGGTCCCCTCCGCTGGTGTCTGTGGGAGTGGGTCCTGACCCTCCCCAAGTGCTATCTTCGAGGACATGCACCCTTGGCTGGAGTCAAAGTGTACTCCTCACTGCTCAACTGAAGATTTCAGCAGACACTACGCAGCACGGTGCAGACAGATGCAGGACCTCGCATCACAGTAACTTGCAGCTCCTGATCGGGGACTATCTGGAACAGACACAGCGCAGCCCAGACTTACACAGAGCCTCACATTGCAGCAACTAACAGCTCCTGATCGGCAGCATCACTGGAAACGACTCTGTGTAGCACAGACTGACACTAGACCATGCATTGCCACCCCACGCAGCTCCTGATCATGGCTCCACCGCAACCAGATTACCGCTGTGGGAGCTTTATGTCTTTTGGCGCTATTTTCACTAGAAAATTGAAAACTCATAACTCAGATTTTTATTACTTTGGTGTCATTTTATTTATTAAAATTAACTCTATTTTTCTAAATTGCTTTGGGTTTTTTCATGACGTGTTTTTTCACTTTGATACTGTTATTGCGGCATAAATACTTAACACATTGCGTCTAAGTTATGCCTGACTACTTTTGTGCCAAGCTATTAGATGGTTAGGCACAAGTTTATGTAGTGACTTTTGTGGTTCACCCTTAAAAGGACTGTGTGTATCATTTGAGTGGGGTTTCCACCCATTTCAACCAATACCCCAATTTCTGTCAAGGTTACATTCCCTTCTTCTGTGCAGATATGAATTACCTGGATTTACTTGGAGCCATGTCTATCCACTAGAGCCCGGACAATTTTGGTGTACTTTTGATGCACTGTACATGCTTCAGCAGGAGTCCTCTGCTCACCCTTTTTTTTAAACTGACAGAGCAGTGTTAGTCTTGGTACTTCGGTAGCTCCTCCCTGCAGATCAGGATTGCGGTGCAATGCCAGGACTGGTGACTTAGTGGACTAATGCGTGCACTGTAGGGGCCTGTGTTTGACGTCATGGTCATAGGTTAAAATCCTGGCGGGTCCACTCAGCCTTTCATCCTTCTGAAGTGGACATAATGAGTACCATTGCGTTGGGTAACAATAAGCATCTGTTATTCAGCGCTAAGATACTCTTCTGGGTGAACCTGTGCTTTACAAATACATGTTATGCTATGCTATGTTGTGAGGGTATACAACCTTGACCCCGCGTGTTGTTACAACGCGGTTGTCACAACACCCCATTGTAACAACGCATACCCTTCGCAAGTCGTAACAACGAGTTGCAGAGGGGGGGAGAAGATTTTGGATTTAAAATCCAGCACCTTCCCTACTGTCCGCACAGACTTTAGTTGGAATAGTAAATTATACTACGTTACGGCTTTGGCTGAGCCATTAGGAGTGATAGCTCTGGAGCAGCTAGATGCAGTGCAAGTCGGAACAGAGGTGCTTGGGCAGTCTACAGGGAAGTGTGCAGTCTGGTGCCTCGGGTCCTGGGTACGGTTCTTTAAGAGGGCCATGTGTGTCATCGGTAGGGATAAAGCAGATTGCACTGCAGGTTAGGGTTGAGGTGGCCTGGCAGAACGGCCATTGTGATGACATAGCTGTGTTTTCAGCATGTGCAGACAGAGGTACACTGGCAGAGCTGTGCACAGCTTTGAAGCTGCCCTATTACCACAGGACTCTGCAGATCTTCCCCTTTTGTACTCGGAAAAATCTGAACTTCAGACGCACAATCATGGGGTGGTGTACAGCTTTCGATGCCAAGTCCATTGCAAAAGCCAGAGAGAGATGTAGTACTTAACCGGTGATATATGAAAAATGTGCAAGGTTTAGGAAGCAGTTTTTGCCGTCTAACATGTAATAAAGATTGTTAAGCTTAAAAAAGAACACCAATTTATAGTATTAAAACCTCAGTGTGTGATCGCTATTGCTACATCTTTTTTCCAAGGCTCTTTTTACGAGTTGCCCTTTAAATTCGAGCCCTGTTCAAATGCCTCTTTGCACGTGGATCGGGTTTATGAATAATGCTATCACGCTCGGGAATTACAGTCCGGACCTCTGAGTTAAATTTTGACATGTCGCACGTGCTGAAATGTTATCCTGGAAAGGGCCGGTAGTTACTCGAACATGAAGAGTTTGCTGTGCTAAGCTCCAAAATACCCATGTTATCATCCAAAATATTTGAATAGACAATAAGTATTGCATCCAAAAAAGTCTGACCCCGCAGAGTCGAATTTGACTGTGTGATAATTATCACCTCCGACACCGGCCACTTTTAATAAGGGTCAAAGATGGAGGATATTTTAAACAAAACACATTGCAGAGTCGCCCAGTTTTCAAGATAAAGGGTACATCATTGCCTCAGTTATGAATCGTGTGTACATTTTATGTCCAAAAAGGTTAGAAAATCTGAAATGTGATCTTGGTATCCATAGATTTCCATAGAATGCACTGCATTTACATTTTGAGTTCCAAATTTGAAACTATGATGTATTCTTGAACTGACAGACATCTAGCTCTTCCCTGTCTCCTAGTCCCTCCTTTCACTCACTGTGCCCAGATCCAGAGGTTTACAAATCACTTTGTCTCCTGTGATTTCTGCTTAACTTTTAGAAAAGTTAGCATAATTCTTTCTGGTGCCTCTTGTATTGCCTGGAATGTAGTACGGCGGTCCACATGACCAGCTTGCTCGCGGTGGTGGTACAACCACCACCATCACTGCGGCTCACCCTCAGTATTCTGAGTGTGGCGATTGGACTGCAACAGGACTGCTGCCTCTGCCAGAATCCAGGTCCCCACAGTGGTTGCGCAGCAGTCAGGAAAAGTAATATCCTGGTGGTCCCGCTGCTGCACCACCGAGCATATTATGAACTTCTTGTCCACCACCCATTTCATGGCAGTGAGCCCTCCATGAAAATGGTGGCAGAGAGGTAACTCAGGGGGCCCAAACAAGCCCTCTGCCACTTCTGGCTCTGGGGGTGCATGCAGGGGGGCACATGCTGTGTCCTCATGGAATTGTGCCCCTGTTCCTGCACAGTGTGGCATGCACAACATGGTGCATGCCACACTGTGCAGAATGTGCAGTCTGTGCTCTCACGGAGGCAGTTTGCATGTTAGCCTGACAGACCCCCGGCGTGAGGCTGCTGCAGCACTGCCCGCCCGCCTGCCATGGATTACACTTTTAGGGGCATATTATCAAGGGGGTTTATCTCCGCTTTTTTGGCAAGAAAGCGGAGATAAAATTATCTCCCTATTACCTAGTTGTCGCTAACACCAGTTAGTGACAGCTAGTATTATATAGCGACCATCTTGGGCCACACTTTGCATGTCAGTGATATTTATCACTAATGACATGCAAAGTGGGCGTGCCAAGATGTTAGCAACTGGAAACAGTCGCTAACATCGCTATCTCCTATTACTAACTTCTGGAAGCGCGAATATCTCCAAAAGCTAACACCTGCCCTGAGCAGTTCTTAGCCATGTTATCCAATGGAAGGTGGATAACATGGCTAAGAGCATTAGCTCGGTAATGCATGAATATCGCTGACTTTTCAGCGATATTCATGCAATGCGGCCGTTTTTTATCGCATTTGCGATAAACCTTGGTAATACCAAGGTTTATCTGCGATAAAAATCGCCGCAGCTCAGCGGTAAATTTTTGTCTCTAACCAAGCAATAGCGATAATTATCGCTATTGCTTGGTAATATGCCGCTTAATTTGTCAGGCGGGCGCAGTGGAAAGTGGGCCCCTGGAACCATTTTGAGAACACATAATAGGAAAGGATGCCTCGGCATATTAAAAAAATCAAGGAACTCTCAATGTAAGTTTATACACTTCAATATAATTCGCTGAGCTTACAACACAGTCACTGCCCCAGCTGCACCATTACCATGTGTTCCTTTACCACGAAAATCATGACAACGACTTGCTTTAGGTGGCACGCTTTTGGACTGGTGTTGGATTTTAAGTCCAATACGTTACTGTGCAGTTGAAATTGTACATTTTACTATGCCAAAGTTCAGCGCCCCCACCCCCCTAAAGTAATGCGTGGTAACGTCAGGGTATTAGCTGCATTGTAAATGCATGCAGGGTTCCGCGTACAACCACTGTATAGCGCTCAATTGGAAATCTTGGTTGCTGCAAGTGTAGCTGCCATGCCAAGAGATCAGCATTAAAAACAGCAGCATGAAATTATATGACCCAGGATTCATGTTCAAGTTATAGCTCCTTCCTCTACAATGGTGGATCAGTTTCTTAAATCCACTTGTTTACCGATCAGATCTGAGGCCGCCATGATTTGTTTCTTTATTTTCCTGATAGAAATAGTTGTTATGTATGATGTAACTTTTTATTTGCTTTTGCATCTAAAAATAACTAAAACAATGGGGCAACCGATGATTGTGCCAAAATAAAAACATGGGTAGGAAAGTTGCAACGTGTTGGGATATTGAGGGGCTTGTGTGGAGCACGTGTGTAGGAACATGAGGCATGTAAATTTACTGAGCATTGTTGCAAATTCCATCCCAATTTGTTGAATGTGTAGGCCATGCGGCTAATGGATATTGAGGGTCAGCTTTAAGCCCCATAAGACTGCAAGTGATGCGAATGTAGATCCAATGGCATACATGTAATATTTTGATTTTTTTACATCAAGGTAGGCTTACCAGTGACATTTTACTTTGTATAGACACCGAATTTCTAGCAACTTTCAGTGTTTGTCTTTGCCTCAAGATGCCTGTTGCATTTAAAGACACACCAGTCTATCTGTCCCTTCTGGGTCAGCAACCACTCCCTCACCTGTTTACTCTGTATTAAGCACTGAATTACGTCAAAGGCATGAGCAGTGTCATGCTTGTGGTAAACCCTCTCTGATGTTCAGTACAGTTTTTGTGAGTGTCCCTCCAGAAATGAGATATGTGACCTTTTTCAGATTTCACTTGTCTACTGTTTTTACTGCACTAGCCCTTGTTTCTGTGACCTTGGGTGCAGGTCATAGAGGGGGAACAGCGGGCTCTTCTTGTGTGCGCATGTTTTATGTAGCACCAAAATCTATCCTTTTTGAAGTTCTTTGGTTCTGAACAGAAGAGCCTATGGGTTAAGTTGGACGCCTGTCTTGAGCCACAATTCTACTGGAACTGAGGCTTCCTTGCTGGGAAAGGGCCCTTATAATGCATGCTGAGCCACGTGTGCCGTTTCCCCACAAGTGGAACCATGCTTAACTTAACCATGCATATGCCCTAACCACACATATGCTTGGTTAGGGCAGTGCATGATTTAGATGTGCAGATCGGGAACAGGACGGATCAGGAGGAAAAGCTCTGGTCTGGTCTGGTAAATGGAGCTTGGGGTGGATTTGGGGGGAGGGTCGTTTTTAGCACTGGGGGCTGGTTTTAGGGCTTGGGAGGATCTGTCGTGTTTGAGGCTGGGGGATGAGATTCAGGGCTTTAAGCGGAGCCCTGGGGTCGGGGTAGATTTTAGGGCGTGGGGAGCGAGATTTAGGGTTCAGCATGGGGGTAGTTCTCAGGGCTGGGGCAGTTTTAGGGCTCAGGGTGGGGGGGCTAGGGTCGAGGTGGTTTTAAAGACATGGGGGTGAGTTTTAGGTCTCAGGGTTGGGAGGAGGGACAGTTTTCAGATCTGGGGCAGTTGTAGGACAAATGCGTCTTAACCACACATTCCTTTACCAGTCATGCCTTCACAATGAAATAGCGTGGTAAAGGAAAGCGTGGTTAAGACACATTCATTACTGTGACCGCGTTGTTGAGGCACGCATTGTTTAGCCATGCATGCTTCTGTCATACAACCTTTCTCACTTCTTCTTGAATTTAATTTCTTATGGATACTTCTGTTTTTAATTCAAAAGTTTTTATTAGTTTTTAGTTAATCAATTGGACAATAGCTGTAATATTGATATCTTATTTAGTGTGAGTGATATTCATAAGAACCAACTATATATGGTTTTACTAGGTTTTAAGGCAATTAATGGTAGGGATATCAATGGAAATTGAGGAACTACTCCACACTTTGTGATCCATTCCAAATTCCAGAAAAAGTCCCTCTTCCTGTAAAAAATTATATTCAGGTAGTGAAACTGTAAATGTTTACATTTTGCCTATGTAATACTGCTGAGACTGTGGGGGATATATAAACTCAGAGTGCACCATTTTTTGGTTGGGGCGAGCGTACCATCATCGATTACATCTGTATTTTAAAATCTATGACAAATGTTTCCATTCAGGGTGCACGTCTTGGAACAGCTAAAGTGACCCTAATCCGAATGCGCTTTTGCCTAGATTACCAATGAACATTAAACATTAACCTAAAAAAAGGAATATCTAGTTTAGTTGTATCAGAAAGGGGGCTAATATTAAGTTTGCAATCCATGCATTTTCCACCTCTACTTTCATCTATTAGAGACAACCTAGAATTGTTAAAGGAATATCTGCTAGTTCTCCAATTCTGATTACTGATGCCTTCCTACAGATTAGTTGTTATGTTAAATCCTTTCTACTAAGGCCTGTTAAAATCAATGCAGATTTGCATCCAAGGTGGTTCAATAGTAGCTAGCCAATCGTCAGCTACTTTTTGCTGTCAATGGTAATCCCAGAATTCAGGCTCATATAGCTAGTACTAGAGGTGTTTACAAACTAGCCATTAAGGAAAGGAAACCTGTTGTTAACCCGTCCGTTGCACCTGTCGGCCAACGGCCGTCATGAGGACTACCTCGGTAGTGCTGCGCAAGTCGGTTGTCCGGCGTGGCCCCTCCCACTCAATGGAACGCCCCGCACCGCAATTTCAGCCGCGGTAAAGGGGTTAAAGAAGAAACGTGCAATACACTGGAATAAATGTGCAGGGCAAAAATCCCAGAGGTTTTTCAAAGATCATCAACTCCATTAAATACAATTCAGATGTGCTGGGTACCAATATTAATCCTGAAAGCTGAGTTGGGCATTTTAAAATGATTTACTAGTTTAACTCTCGGGGGGAGACTGTATTATAGGAGTTACCCCCTTCATTTTTTCAGCTGTCATTGAGCTCCAAGAGGTACTTTCTGCCATCATTTCTAGCTCTTCACAAAAGGCCCCAGGCCTGGATGGGGTGTGCATTGACTTATATAAGAAACATCTCTGGGCATTGGTTATCTGTTTTGAATGCAGTGATACCTACGAGGATTCTTAAATCATAACAGCTGTCAGTTATTGTACCTGTATATGAAATGGGTACTAACCAAGATCCGCGCTGCTATAGGTTGATTTGTTTACTAGACCCTGTTGTTAGGGTTACATGCAGTTTGGTGGGGTTGAGTTTCGGGCAGACAAGACTAATGTTATTAGCGCAGTTCAATACGGGTTTAGGGAGGGCCTCGAAATACAAGAGCTATACTTCAACTTGCATGTAATCACCAAGAAGTATACAATTACCAAGAGAAGGGCCTCACACCGCTCCTTAATAGACTGAAGTAGAACCTTTGATTGGGCTCACTAATCCAAGTTATGGTCTATCCTTGAGGAGATAGGGTTGCTGGCTGCTTTGGCGGATTTTTTACGTGCTGTGGTACAGGACTGATGGAGGGGGAAGTGTACCGAGTCTTTCAGCTTAGGCAGTGGGGTTCGTCAGATATGTATTCTTACACCGATTTTGCTCCTTTTGTATAACAATGGTTTACACAACTTTTTAATCTCGAAAGGTAAGGAAATGTCCAAGGTTGGCATTCTTTATGCTGATAACACAGTTCTGATTTCTCGAATCTCAAATCGCTTTAGGGGACTTATTGACAATTTCGTTGGGTTTATGGAAAATTTAGATCTTGAGACCAACACTTTTTGAACCAATTATAAAGCATGTGGTTCTCAAATTAGTAAAATTACACCCATATCTGTTGAGGGAAAGAATATACCGGAGGTCACAGGTTCTAGTATTCCGGGGTTGTATTTGACTCACTGAACATGGTCCTCTTGTATCTTTAATTAAGATGCCTACAATTTAATGGTTCTGTAGGGGCTGTGTGGACTTTTAAAAAGATATTGGAAGCACATTGATTTTATTCATATTTAAAGTTTACAAGAACAAATGTTTGCCGTAATTACGTATGGAACTTGTATTTGGGGCCAGTGTGGGTATTCAAAGGTCCAGCAGGAATAGAATCGATTTTGTAGACATGTATTAGGTTTACTTCTATCTAGTCCTCACTACTTTCTCCAGGAGGAATTGGGTATTACATATGTAGAGGATTATTTAAAACTTTCCCCTTTGCTTCTCTGGATTTCATTATCGCTTAACCAGTGCTTTCTTTGACAATAAAATCAAATCCATCTATTCCTCTTTTCCACCTACTGATCCAGGTCAATTCCAGCAAAGCAGGAACACACCTATGACATCCTCCTTTGAGGAAATCAAAGATGCCCCACGGTTAATGGAATTTGAACCCATAAGCATTGATGAAGTATTTGAAGGCCTAAGTAAAATTAAATCGGGTTCCCCAGCAGACCCATTTCCTCCCCGCGCTTGCACCAAGATCACTCCATTACTTGCTAACTCTTTAACCGAAATTTTCAACATGCCATTGGATCTGCTACTCTCTGCTGTCTCAACTTTTCATCCCACGTCTTGACCCCTACCCACATCCATGGTCATACTCTTGACCAGATCTGGTCTCTCCGTTGCAATCCCCTGGTGTCTTCTATCTCCCCTTGTGGGTGGTCTGATCATTTTTTGATCTCTTTTTCAATCCCCTTAGGTCAGCCCGAGAAATCTACTTTGCCCAAGAACATCTGGGCTTGGTGCTGGAATAAGGTTGATCTCAATGATCTTTCCTCCTCTCTCTCTCTATCTGCCCCCGCTCTGACTGACCTCTCTGTGGAGAATCAGGCGGATGCCATCCACACTTGGCTTTCCGCGGCTTGCGATCTGGCCGCCCCTCTTAAAAAGATTCGATCG
This sequence comes from Lissotriton helveticus, assembly GCF_964261635.1. Classification (NCBI taxonomy): domain Eukaryota; kingdom Metazoa; phylum Chordata; class Amphibia; order Caudata; family Salamandridae; genus Lissotriton; species Lissotriton helveticus. The sequence goes on from NC_136068.1 coordinate 1,627,992,774, forward strand.
GCCCGTCCTCACGACGCCCACAGGTGGTTTTCCGATGACCTCAGATCTCTGAAGCTTGAGCTCAGACGGTCGGAACGTCGTTGGCGCCGCACTTATTGCCCCACTCTCCGCCTGAAATATAGGGCCCTCCTCAATATTTACAAATCCGCTATTTTAACAGCCAAATCCAAATACTTCTCGGACCGCGTTGCCCTTTCGGCTAACAAAACTCGTGAGATCTTTTCTCTGGTCCGTAGCCTGGCCACTTCTGACCGTGCTGGTCTTTCCCCTGCTCCTTCGCAATTCCTCTGTCACTCCTTGAACACCTATTTCATCAATAAAATAACCACCATTAAGGCCAACATCCCGATTGTTCCTCCCCCTGATATACCGGACCATCCCCCCCTTTCTTCCCCCGTTTTTGATCACTTCACACCCATCTCACCTGAGCTTTTTCTTGACCTCCTTGCTAAGGTCAAGTCCGGCTCTCCGGTGGATTGCGCACCTGCTCGCATCCTCAGAACCTTATTCACTAGTTGTCCCACCCCCCCCCTAACCTTCCTCAACTCCTGTCTGGCTCTGGGTTCTGTCCCCTCTTTTTTCAAGTCTGCCATCGTGCTTCCCATCCTGAAGAAAGCTGGCCTGGATCCCTCCCTTCCATCGAACTTTAGGCCGATCTCCCTCCTCCCCTATCTAGGGAAGATTCTCGAGAGCCATGTAACATCTTGTCTCTCTTCCTACATCGAGGGGAATAACATCTTGGCCTCCCACCAGGCCGGCTTTCGACCGGGCCATTCCACTGAGGGCGTGGTCCTTGCGGTCCTTGACGAACTGAAGGGCAAGGCCGATGGTAACCTTCCTCAGGCCTTAGTCCTTTTGGATCTGTCCGCTGCGTTTGACACGGTCGATCATACTATTCTTCTTGACCGTGTCAGCGCAGCGGGCATTCAGGGCGTTGCCCTCTCCTGGATCGCGTCCTTTCTGCAGGGACGCTCGCAGGCAGTCCATCTCTCCTCTTTCTCGGCCCCTCCCCTCCCGGTCACGTGTGGGGTACCCCAAGGTTCCTCTCTTTCCCCCCTCCTCTTCAACCTCTATATCCGCCCCCTCATTTCCTCTCTTCTTGAGCTGGGGGTCTCAGTGTATAATTACGCTGATGACCTCCAGCTCGTCTTTGATCTATCCTCTCCCACTCACTCTCTTCCCAAGCTCAGGTCAACTCTTGTCTTTATTTCCCAGTGGATGAGCTTCAATCATTTGAAGCTCAACCCTGACAAGACAGAGCTTGTCCTCACTGGTGGCCCCTCTAACCCCTGGTCCTCGGCCCACTGGCCCCTTTCCTTTGGTCCTCCACCTTCCCCGGTTCCCTCTGTCCGGACTCTGGGCATCAAGGTCAGCAATGACCTCTCGATGCATGCGCACATTAGTTCTGTAGTATCCTCTTGTTTTCTTTCCCTCCGCCTCATCCGTAAGATCTCCCGGTTTTTTTCTGTTGATGCCCTTAAAGTTATCATCACTGCCCTTATCACATCCCGCCTGGATTATGGTAATGGCCTGTATGTAGGCATTCCTGCCTACGAGACCCGCCGTCTCCAGGCCATCCAGAACCAGGCGGCCCGTCTTGTCCTTCGTTTACCTAAGTTCTCTCACATCACTCCCGCCCTAAAAACCCTTCACTGGCTCCCCGTTCAGTTCAGGTCCCAGTTCAAACTTGCCTGCCTGGCCTTTCGGGCGCAGGCCCGGTCTGCTCCTCTCTTCATCAATTCTCTGATCTCCTCCCACGCCCCTCCCCGCTCCCTCCGATCTTCTTCCCTCTCTCTTCTTCACGTTCCCCGCTTCCGTAAGTCCCGCACAGGGGGCACCCGCTTCTCTGTGCGTGCTCCACAAATCTGGAACTCTCTTCCCCTCTCTATCCGCTCCATTCCCATTTTTTCTCATTTTCGGAAAGCCCTCAAAACTTTTTTCTTTCTTCAGGCTTTCCCGGGCTAATCTCTCTCGCACCAGTTAGGCAGATTTCGATGTGTTCCTCAGCGCCAGGAAGCCGCTTGGCCACAGAGCGCTTTATAAATTTCTTTTTCATTTCATTTCATTTCATTTACCAATTAGGTGGAAACATGCGCAAATTAAGCCAATTCTCTAAAAAACCATCAGCTGATCCTTCTCTATCAGTGCATTATCATCCCATTTCCTTGTTAACTTATTTTGGGAAGGTATTGGAGCACTTAATCAACAAACGGCTCACTGCCTACATGGAGAATTACGGTCTTCTGTACCAGTCACAGTCTGGTTTCCGTGCTGCCCATGGAACGGAGACTGCAGTTCTGGAGATTGTTGACAACATTAGGCTCACATTGGACAGACGAGAACCAGCAATCTTGATTGTCCTTGATTTGTCCGCGGCTTTTGATACCATCTCCCACAATGTCTTAAAACATCGACTGTGGGAGGTGGGTATCAGAGGGAAGGCTCTGGACTGGTTCCAGAGCTATCTGACAGACCACTTTACCACCGTTCATGTTGAGTCATTAGTCTCATGCAGTCGTCTGTTACTGTTGGAGTCCCACAGGGCTCTATACTCAGCCCGATGCTGTTTAATTTGTATTTAACTCCATTAGCTCAGATCATCAGATCGTTCGGTTTTGGGACTGTGTCGTATGCCGACGATACTCAACTACTTGTCACCTGGATTTCTGATTGTGTCGGCACACATTCACACTTCAAATGCTGTATGATCAATATAAATAATTGGATGAGTAATAACAAGCTACAATTGAATGGCAGTAAAACCGAAATTATTCTTTTTGGTAAAGCAGAGGAATTCTGGTCACAAGATTGGTGGCCTTTGGAATTAGGCTCATGTCCCTCTCCTAAGTCAGCAGTACGAAACCTAGGTGTCACAATCAATTGTACTTTATCCATGAAAACCCATGTCAACCAGGTCGTAGGTATCTGCTATGAAATTATGCGCAATCTCCGTAAAATTTTTAAGTGGCTGCCTATCGAAGTAAGGAAACCGCTGGTGCAGGGTCTAGTGATCAGCCGTCTTCATTATGGCAATGCCCTGTTCACAGCATTAAATGAAGATCTTCTTTCCAAGCTTCAGACCCTTCAGAACACTGTGGCCAGATTGGTCCTTGACCTTCCTCCTAGATCTCCTGCTGCCCCTAATCTTAAATATCTCCATTGGCTCCCAGTGCGTCAAATAAGCCATTTTAAAATTCTAAGCATTACCCATAAGATAATGTACGCTACTGGCCCTAAGTATTTAGTAAAAAAGCTCCAATGGTATATACCAAAGAGATCACTAAGGTCCGGCACCAAATCACACTTGGTCCAGCCGCGTGTACGTACATCTCGGAATGGCTGTCGCTCCTTTTCTTGCCTTGCTCCTATGCTATGGAAAACTGCCATCACACCTTGTATCCACAGTGGATCATAAATCTTTTTGTAAAGATCTTAAAACTTGGCTTTTTCCCAAGTAAACACCTTTTCAAATAATTACATGGCTAGGTCAGGAGTTGCGGTCTGTCGTTGCTGTTTGTTCTGCTGCAAGTGCCTTGAGACCGTCCGCTGATAAGTGCGCTCTATAAGAATATTTGACTTGACTTGACTTGACTTGACTTGAGTGCACCACTTTTAATTGTGAGGGTATTACAGATTGTCAGTTGTGCGACATAGGTCACAGGATTCCTTGGCTATGCTATATTAAGGACATAACTGAAGCCATTGGAAGACTTGATCTGTATTCATCCCCTATTTAATTGTTAATAAGGTTTTAAGGTGAATAACCTTTTTAGGATGTTTTCAATTGCTACCAGAGAGAGAGCGGAAATGCATAAAAGCGCCATGCATGACAATGCCATCATTCAGACATGGGCGGGTATAGAATCTCATCCATTTCTGGCAAAAGACGTATACAAAAAGACATTATTAACCAATGTTTTTTAGTATAATCAGGACATCATTGACCAAATTTGGTTTGAGTGTAATCTTGAGTTATCTCTGCTTTCCCCTGGTTTAATATGATTGATTCAGCCTTAATCTACCATTGTGATGAATCTTCCCCACAGAGTTCACTTCTTTTTATTCTATTTTATACATGTAAGAATTTAAAGTTTGCTTTTCTGATGATTTGAAAATAATTAAATAAAGTGAACGATTGATGTTAGATTTAACTATGAATGGTAAATTTCTTTTCTTTGTTTTGATTCACACTTATAACTGCGTTTTAGTTGTGTTTTTTAAGTGGATATCTAAGCTGTTTTAACCATACCTTGAGGAATTATAAGTTAAGGTGTTAGCAAAACTAATCTTTGTTTCTTCAGTGACTATGTAAGCTAATCAGCTAATTCAGTGGCTATATAAGCTACTTTTTGTTTTATTCAGTGAATATATATAAATTACTTACTAGTGGTCGCCCCTAGATAGTTATAGTTAAGTCTTCTTTTTCATAGAAAGAGTGTTTTTTGGTTTGCTAATAGATTTGGCCCCATTTGATGAATCTTAACAAAAGATTGGAAACAAAATGTTAATCCACCTCACCTAGCTGCTGCCTGAACAGTTTCAGGGTTATCTATCAACTGGGAGCCAACAAAAACAGGCTACAGCAAAAACTGCTGAACTGAACTACACCAAATTCGGCAGGAGGCTAAATCTTGGTCTGCAGATTGTGTTTTTTTGTAATTTGGTGTAAATCAGTTCAGTAGTTTTGGAGAAATTTAGAGTAAGAAATAATTGTATATTTTGGTTGTTGGGCCTGTGAGAGTCTTGGGAGACGTTTTTGGGATTGCCAATTGGAAAATAGAGTGCTCTGACTGGTCCAGGGAGTTTTTTTTTCCCTTGGGCCATCTCGCTCCTGTGGGAGTCAGATTCCCGTGAGCAATCTGTTTGGCTGCCAGCAATATGAGAAAAATATTGCTGGCAGCCATTACAGGACTCAGGAACTTAGTCCTCGGTCCACAAATTATTAGGAAATTAAGATATATGGGGTAGGTTAGGGATACCCTGACCCCCTCGGCTCCATGGGTGACCTAGAGGAACCCACCCCTTGGTGCCTAAAAAGAAAAAAGAAAAGGGAAAAAATTGCACAATCCCACAAGACCTTCAAAGGCTCGAAAACAAAATACTAAAAATGGTGGCCAAGTCGCATTCCATAGTTATAGACCTGAGGAGCACAACCCCAGGGCTGAACTCATCAAAAAAGGGTGCGGTCCACCTCCCTGAGCCTCCAGAGACCCCACAAAATTCGTCCTCAGAACCCAAATGTATTAATAAAGGGAAAGGGGGACACGCGGCTCCTGTCCCTGAGCGTCTAAAGACCCCATCGCACAAAGTCAACTCATATGCTATGTCCTGAAGAGCCCACCCCGGGACATATCAGTTTCTCTGCCTGCAGAGGCATGGGCTGGGAAACCTGCATTTGCTCTTGCTTGAAGGTAGCATTTTCAAATCTCCTGCCAAGCAGGATCAAACACCAAGGGGTCCATTAGGATGTCGGGCGGATTTCCTCCGCCAGGCTGGCGGTGGCTACCGCCAGCCTGGCGGAGGAAATCCGCCCGACATCCACAGCCCAAATCCCCCCGCCATATTAGTATGGCGGGGTGGACCGCGGCGGTGAGAAACGCCGCCCGCATGTTTACCGCCCCGGTCGCCTGGCGGCCGGGGCGGAAAACGAGTAACATGGTGGCGGTGTCTGTTAGACACCGCCCGCCATATTACAATGGGCTGACATCAATGCATTTCCGTGGCGGCAATGCCGCCACGGAAAGGCATGCGGAGACTCCCTGCGGGCGCCCGTTGCGGGCCCCCTGGGAGTCCCTGGCTTGGGGGGTTGCACCCGCATTTCAAAGTGCAACATGGCAGGCACCGCGCGGTGCCTGTCATGTTGCACTTTGAAATGCACGTTTCACAAGGTGGCGGGCGGAGATTACTGCTCCGCCCGCCGCAATGGCAACAATACAGGATGCGCCCGCCTGTGTGGCGGCGCATCCTAATGCACATTTCGGGACCCCCGCCCTCGAGGCGGGCGGTCCCGTTTCCCGATAGGGTGGCGGGCGGGCAAGGCCCGCCCGCCATCCTAATGGCCCCCCAAGTATGCTCCCTGTGGGCGAGAGATTAAAAAATCACCCGCCTGCTGGGAGTGGACTACTGATCTGTTTCCTTGCCTGCAGTGATGTGGGCAGGGAAACAGATAAAAATATTGCTCCTGCCGCAGGAATAGCATTAGGAGCTGCTCCCTGAGAGTGGGAGCTGTGCCAGCCCGAATGCTCCCTGAGGGTGGGAGCAGTGCCAGCTTCTGTGCGCGGAGCTGGCTGAGGCTGTAGGGGTCTCAGCGCTCCCCCCGCCATCTGCAATGACAATATGGTGAGTGCCGTGGGTGGACACCAGAGCACCAACATTTACATTTGAGGGCCCCGGGAGGATGGAGTCCCAGGCCGAAATCAACCTGGGGAGGAGGACCTCATGCTGCCCTCCTCCTAATAAATGATACCGGGGAGAGGCCCCCTGCAAAATGTAGCTGGACCTGAGGTATGGGGTCCCCAGTGTTGAAATAGGCACAAGAGAGGGGTGCTTTGTGCCCCCGTCTCTCTAAAATTATGCTGGCCCTGGGGATGGGGTCCCTGAGCCAAAATTGCCCCAAGGAGGGGGTCGCATGCCCACCCTCTGCCTTAGAATGTCACCGGGCCCCGGAGTATGGAGACCACAGGCCAAAATCGACCCAGGGGAGGGGGCTGCATGCTTCCTTCCCCTGGGTAACTGGGCCCGGGGGATGGGGTCCTTGGGGGGGAAATCACCCGAGGGAGAGGAGCCACTTGTCCCCCTCCCCCTAAACAATTATGATGGGCCCAGGGGATGGGGACTCCCGGTGCCAAAATCGGCCGGGGAGGGAGGATATGTGTCCTCCTCTCCCCTATTAATGACGCTGGGGGATGGGGTCCCCCGGCCAATATTAGCCTGGGAAATGGCGGCCACGTGCAAAATGTAGCAAGGCCCCAGGCCCCTGCCATGCAATGCTAATGACCTCACATATTACATCATTCATGACATGTTCAATGACATCACTGATGACTTCTCAAATAAAATCATTGATGATTTCACTGATGATATCATCCAATGAGCGTGTTACTTTGATTTAAAGTTTACATAGTGGCGGGTAACTATCCTATTACTTTTCTACCTTATTTTGTATAGTCTGTATTAGAAATGGGAGTCTCTAGTTGGAAGAGGTATGTACCTTTATCCAAGCAGGGACCCTTCTTTCTAATCAGGGGAAGAGGGATACACTTCGAAAATAACTCCTGCTCACCCAGTTGGTAGCTTGGCACAAGCAGACAGGCTTATCTCAGAGGCAGTAGTAAAGCATTTATGCATGCAAACAGTAACACAGTGAAAACACTTCAAATGGACACCACACAAGTTTAGAAAAATAAGCAAAACTTTATCTAAATGAACAAGACCAAAAAAACTAAAATCGAACATGCAATACTGTAAAAGTAGTTACTGTACAAAATAACCTATAAATTGCAGGTGAAATATGAAAACACAGTTCCTCCGACTCTGTAGCTCCTTCTGTGGATACCGCTATACTAAACACGACAGAGTCTAACAATTCCAGCCAACCGGGTTGGTAGGGGTTAGCTAAAGCATCTCCAGACTCGTAGACAGAACCTTTGTGGCCAATGCGCTGATACGTGTCGGTCGTGGCAACCGTCGCAGTTGCTATGTGAGATTGAAGCATGCAGGCAGTGGCTCATTGACAGAGTCGGTGAGACCAAGGCTTGTGTTGCGTGAGATGGTGCTCGATGCAATGCTGGCAGGTCACAGTGCGGCGATGAAGCAGGTTGATGTTCGAGTCGGGCAGCGACAAAGTTGGTGACGTCTGTGCAGCGCAGCGGTGCGAAGTGAGGTGCCCACAGGACGCTGTGCGAGCAGCGGCTCATTGACGGAGTCAGTGAGACCAGGGTTGCGCTGCAAAGTGAGGTGGTGCTCTCTGCAGTACCTTCAGGACAAGGAGTTTGCAACAGACTCTGTGACGGAGTCGGCTGCTCTTTTCTTCTGTGGCAACTGGAGCCAGCGGAACTGTAAACGGCGCCCAGAAGGATGGTGAGGTCTTTGCTGTTCCTGAGACCTCTTGAACAGGGGGCAAGCTCCACTTCAAGCCCTTGTAGATACTTTCTCAAGCAGGATACACACACAGTTCCTCTCCATGGAAGAAACAGCTGCAGCAGGCCAACCCCAGAGAGCACACAGCAAGGGGCAGTACTCCTCCTCCAGTTTCTCCAGCAATTCTCCTTGGCAGGGGTTCCCATTGAAGTCCAAAAGTGATCTAAAGTTCCAGAGTCTGGGCCCCAATATTTATGCAGCCAAATCCTTTGTTTTCTGGTGGCAGAGAAGCCCTGTGCCAGTAAAAAAAAACACAGTTCTGTCCTCTCTAGTGCAGCATCCTGGCAAGAGGTGGAGACAGCATTGTGTAAGTCAGACCAGGCCCATTCAAGCGAAAGGAAATCTCCTCCCCCTACTCTAAATGCTCCCCAGGTCTATTCAGCCCAGCCCTGACACCCTGGTCGGCAGGACACACCTAACCCCCCCAAGTGGCTTACAGAACAGAATGCCCATCCCCAGACCCTGTCACTCCAAAGCCGGACAGTCAATACACATCCTAGCAGATAGAGAGTGGGTTTTCACCTGGAGATGGAGGCACTTCTAAAACTAAGTGGGGGCCCGTGAAAATGTGATTAAAGTTCTAAAAACCAGTATAATTGTCAAATTATTCATTTTGAAAGGCAATTATATGGTATTAAAATAACAGAGATGGTGTAAAGGGGGGAATTATTACCCCATCACCGTAGTGGTTATATTTGTTGACATGTTTCTGCCTATATGGTCCTTAGGATCCGCAGCATTCATCAGGACAAAATTAATTATCTGGGCTCCTTTCTTACCAAATTTGTTCAGTATGAAGTTACCACAAGGCAGGTTGACCTGTGTCACTCTACCAATTGAAGATTTTTATGAAACGCTATGGTGGTTTCCTACACGTCCCATGGGAGGAGAGTGGAAGATAGAACCTTGTAGTCAAACTTGCATCAAGGTGCGCCTCTCTCCTTGGTCCTAGGAGTGCCTGCTCTTCCTTCCCGGAGTCGCGAAGAGTCGGTAGAACAGGTGCTGGCTCCTGCAGTATGTGGGATGCCGGCTTGGGCCGCAGGAGCTCTGGGGCTCTACCCACAGCCTGCAACATGGTGCTTGGTGGGTGCCCCAAGTCTGGCATAGAGCACCCACCTATAGTTTAGAAAGCCCCGGGGACCCCAGCAGGATGGGGTCCCCGGGGCTTAACAAGGCTCATGGAGCGGGCCGCGTAACATCCCTCTGCTTTGTAATGGCATGTGGCCACAGGGGATGAGGTTCCAGGCTCTATTAAGACTTGGGGAGGGAGGCGGGCATGCAGCACCTCTCCTTTGTTTTAAGATCTGATCCTGGAGATAGGTTCTGAGGCATATTAAGGCTTAATATATATATTTGAGACCCGGGAGGGGATCTCCGGCAACACTATTGGCTCGGGAGGGGCCTTTGTGGCCCCTTCCCTTTAAAGACTGTAGAAGATGGGGTTCATGGGGCCCCTTCTGGCTTGGGGATGGGGGCCGTGAGCCCCCTCCACTTTACAAATTTAATTTGGTCCCAGGGAATGAGATCCCTGGGGCCCAAAGTGGCTCACTGAGGGTTCCACATGCCCCTCCCCTTTGAAACAAAATGCCCTGGGGATGGAGTCCTTGCTGCCAGAAGGCCAACCATATGCTGAGCATGCCACATGTGGTGCACAGCTTGTGCACATGCTGCCCGCTGGGGGTTGGACACAGGCCAGACCTGTGGCCAACTGCGCACTGTGCATAGCCGGTAAACAGTCATAATAAAGATTCCAAAATATAGAATGGACATAATATCGAAGTAAAAATATAGAATGGACAAAATATCGAATGGACACAATATAGTGGTTAAAAATATCGAATTTAAGGTAAGTAATATCGATTTTCAAAATATAGAAGTCAAAATATCGAAGTATACAATATAGGCATTAAATATATCGATTTTTTAATAATATCAATTTTTTTAAAGTGTTTTGTATGTTAGTATATGTGTGAAAAGTGTATATTAATTTTTGTAATGTATGTTTAATGTATTTTAAGTAATGAATTTTATGTTATTTAATTTTTGCGTAACTTAATTCTGTAGCGGGTTGTGGGTTTATAGGGGAATAGGGTGGGAAGTAATTTAATTATATTAAATTAAATATTAATTTTTAGCAATTATTAATTTTTAATTAATTTTGCTGTTTAGTTCTGTGGCAGGTTGTGGGTTTATAGGGGAATAGGGTGGGAAGTAATTTAATTGTAATTAATTAAATATTTTTATTTATTTATTGGTATTCATTTTGAATCTATTGTTATTTTTTAATTGGTAATTAATTTGTATTAATTGCCAATTAATTTGTATTAATTGATTAATTGTTAATTATGTTAATTTTCTAAATTTATTTTCTGTAGTGGGTTGTGGGTTTATAGGGGAATAGGGTGGGAAGTAATTTAATTGTAATTAAGTAAATCATTTTTTTCATTTATTGGTATTGATTTTAAATGTATTGTTAATTAATTTTTAATTGGTAATTAATTTCTATTAATTGGCAATTAATTTTTATTAATTGGTAAATATTTTGTATTAATTAAATATTTGATAATTATGATAATTGTATTAATGTATTTTCTGTAGTGGGATGTGGGATTATAGGGGAATAGGGTGGGAAGTAATGTAATTGCAATTAAATACATATTAAAAAAACTTTTTGTGTATTGATAATTAATTTACTGTTAATTTTTAATTGGTATTAATTTTTATTATTAATTAGTTTTTGTTATTGAAAATTAATTAGTTGTTAAATAATTATGAATATGTTATTAATTTTTAATAACTAATATGTAGTTGTATTTCTAATTAATTATTACATAATATTTAATTGGTTATTCATTTCAATTATTGTTTTATTGGTATTGATATTTAATTTATTTTTAATAATATATTAAATCATTACTTTCCCTACTGTTAAACTCACTGGAGTGGGAATAGTAATTTTCACCCTCCCGCTATCCAACGCTTTCCCTACTGTTGCACTCTCTGGAGTGGGAATAGTATTTTTCACCCTCCCGCTATCCAACGCTTTCCCTACTGTTGCACTCTCTGGAGTGGGAATAGTATTTTTTACCCCTACACTATCCAACGCTTTCCCTACTGTTACACTCTCTGGAGTGGGAATAGTAATTTTTCCCCCTACGCTATCCAAAGCTTTCCCTACTGTTGCACTATCTGGAGTGGGAATAGTAATTTTCACACTCCCGCTATCCAACGCGTTCTCTACTGTTGCACTCTCTGGAGTGGGAATAGTATTTTTTACCCCTACGCTATCCAACGCTTTCCCTACTGTTGTACTCTCTGGAGTGGAAATAGTAATTTTTACCCTTCCAATATCCAACGCTTTCCCTACTGTTGCACTCTCTGGAGTGGGAATAGTAATTTTTACCCCTACGCTATCCAACGCTTTCCCTACTGTTGCACGCTCTGGAGTTGGAATAGTAATTTTTACCCTCCCGCTATCCAACGCTTTCCCTACTTTTGCTCTCTCTGGAGTGGGAATAGTAATTTTTACCCTTATGCTATCCAACGCTTTCCCTACTGTTGCACTCACTGGAGTGGGAATAGTATTTTTTACCCCTACGCTATCCAACGCTTTCCCTACTGTTGCACTCTCTGGAGTGGGAATAGTAATTTTTACCCCTACGCTATCCAATGCTTTCCCTACTGTTGTACTCTCTGGAGTGGAAATAGTAATTTTTACCCTTCCAAAATCCAACGCTTTACCTACTGTTGCACTATCTGGAGTGGGAATAGTAATTTTTACCCCTACGCTATCCACGCTTTCCCTACTGTTGCACGCTCTGGAGTTGGAATAGTAATTTTTACCCTCCCGCTATCCAACGCTTTCCCTACTGTTGCACTCTCTGGAGTGGGAATAGTAATTTTTACCCTTATGCTATCCAACGCTTTCCCTACTGTTGCACTCACTGGAGTGGGAATAGTATTTTTTACCCCTACGCTATCCAACTCTTTCCCTATGGTTGCACTCTCTGGAGTGGGAATAGTAATTTTTACCCCTACGCTATCCAACGCTGTCCCTACTGTTGCACTCTCTGGAGTGGGAATAGTATTTTTTACCCCTACGCTATCCAACGCTTTCCCTACTGTTGCACTCACTGGAGTGGGAATAGTATTTTTTACCCCTACGCTATCCAACGCTTTCCCTACTGTTGCACTCACTGGAGTGGGAATAGTATTTTTTACCCTCCCGCTATCCAATGCTTTCCCTACTGTTGCACTCTCTGGAGTGGGAATAGTGATTTTTACCCTTACGCTATCCAATGCTTTCCCTACGGTTGCACTCACTGGAGTGGGAATAGTATTTTTTACCCCTACGCTATCCAACGCTTTCCCTACTGTTGCACTCTCTGGAGTGGGAATAGTAATTTTTACCCCTACGCTATCCAACGCTTTCCCTACTCTCTGGAGTGGGAATAGTAATTTTTACCCCTACGCTATCCAACGCTTTCCCTACTGTTGCACTCACTGGAGTGGGAATAGTATTTTTTACCCCTACGCTATCCAACGCTTTCCCTACTGTTGCACTAACTGGAGTGGTAATATTAAATGTTACCCTCCTGCTATCCTACGGTAAAATATTGTACATTTTTTATTAATAACTTAAATTAATTATATCTTAATTTTAAGGTTATTTGAGTATTTTTAAGTATGTTTCAGTTAATTATATTTATTATTTCATTAATTTTAAATTACTTTTAAGACTTTTAAAAAAATTCGATATTTTGACTGACTATATTTTTTACAGACTATATTTTGGATTCGATATTTTTGTACTTACATGTTTGTAGATAGGAATTCGATATTTTGGCATTCTATATTTTGGTGACTATATTTTGGTAAGTCTATATTTTGTCATTCTATATTATGTCAGTGATCCACATAGCCAAAGGCCATGTGGAGAGTCAGTTTGGATGCCTCTGGGTGGGGTGGCTGCAGGGCTTGTGCAGCATGGGGTTGGCTGTCTGCAGGGGGTTTGGTTTAGTGTATGGTAGCAAAATATTACTTTACATTAACAAAACCCCTCAAAGGTTAAAGAAATGTTATAGTCAGGTGAGAATATCAGTGACAATGTAACATGTTAAACGTACAAAACCACTGAAATGCACTAGTTATACTTAGCTCTTGTAACTATTACTCATGCCCTAATTAACTCTAACTTGCACCTTTGCCATGCACTGCTAATTACCCCACATAATACATCACACATGGCATTGTCTAAGACATCATTAAAAATATCACTGCAGCATTTGCAATTAAATTATTGATGATAAACATGGTGAGGATGCAAGATATATTTACCGTAGGGCACGAATTATAGTTACCAGAGATAACTATAACTGGGTACTTTAACCTTTAGGTTTTTCAGTGACTATATATATTGTTATGGGCACTCACTTCTGTGGCCATTGCACTCGTCCTGAGTGGGAAATCGTAGAAATCAAATGAGCTCTGCAGTATATGGATATATATGTATATATACATGCTGCAAGACCATGAGGGTTGGCCATCCACCGTGTCCTAGCCACCAGTAGGCACAGTACCTTGCCATTGGCCATATCCTGTGGTCAACCCCATACTGCACATAGCTGAAGACATTGCACTGTGGAGGGTTGCCTGACCACATGGGCAATTGGATGTAGGTCCTGATCAGAGGTCAGGCTCTGCAGCCAGCCCCATGCTGTGCATGGTCAAAGGCCATGTACCGCTTCAGGTTGGCCACTTGCAGTGTTTGGGCACAAGAGCTTGCCCGCGGCTATGCTCAGTGCTAGTTATACTTAGTTAGGGATGAAAATAAAAGATTACATTATGTTATAAAAAAACGCTAGAAATTCACTGAAAAAACCAGAGGTTAAAGTGACATTATAGTTAAGTATGGTGATAATATCTCACCTCACATATGACATCACTCATGACATGTTCCATGACATCACTGATGCAATCAATTGGAGATGTGAAATGACACCATTGATGACAACACTGTGCGAGTGCACGAATTATGATTAGTTCAGTTAACTATAACTGGTGATTTTCAGTGATTTTTTAGTTTAAAATGCAATGTTTTAACTGACATTTCCACATATCTATAACGTCACTCTAACATTTGTTTTTTTAGCGAAATCCCGCCCACAGCAATCCCGGAAACAACAGGGTGAAGCGGTTTGGGACATTTGGAGACGGCGAGATTCTACACACATGGGTCAAGAAGGACGCCCCATGGTATAAATGCTTACCCGCTCCACGCAACAACTTTGACCAGAAAACAAACATGCACAATGCATGCTGGGACTGGTAGGCGTTCGTCTCAATTGTGACCTACCTGAAGTTGAATGTGGGAGGTATATTCCTTTAAGGAGCGGGGCTCAAAGCAACCTATCAGGTGGGGGCAGGTATTTTACCTTAGAAGCATGACCCTCCCTGAAACATTTTACCCCTGGCGCTGAAGAAGGCAGACAACGTGCCGAAATGCATTCGCCCTTTGGGGGTGTTTGGGACTGTTACTCGCCTGTGTTTGGAGAATTAAAGCTGTCTTCCATGAGTGCCCTGCTGTTGGTCTCTTCACTGGGTCTTTTGATGTGGTGTGGAATTGGATATTTCAGAGTGCTATCCAGTGACGCGCTAAGGGACCCCCGCTTCATTAAGATGACTCTGGCAACACTGGAACAAGGATTTTCTCCGGGGTACCGGGATCAGCAGAGTCCCCCTGGCTGTTCGGGACTTCGGCGGTGTAGGGGTTATATAAAGCCTCACGCTGGGTGAGGTGATGATGTCAGCCTTGCTCCCGCCCACAGCAATCCCGGAAACAACAGGGTGAAGCGGTTTGGGACATTTGGAGACGGCGAGATTCTACACACATGGGTCAAGAAGGACGCCCCATGGTATAAATGCTTACCCGCTCCACGCAACAACTTTGACCAGAAAACAAACATGCACAATGCATGCTGGGACTGGTAGGCGTTCGTCTCAATTGTGACCTACCTGAAGTTGAATGTGGGAGGTATATTCCTTTAAGGAGCGGGGCTCAAAGCAACCTATCAGGTGGGGGCAGGTATTTTACCTTAGAAGCATGACCCTCCCTGAAACATTTTACCCCTGGCGCTGAAGAAGGCAGACAACGTGCCGAAATGCATTCGCCCTTTGAGGGTGTTTGGGACTGTTACTCGCCTGTGTTTGGAGAATTAAAGCTGTCTTCCATGAGTGCCCTGCTGTTGGTCTCTTCACTGGGTCTTTTGATGTGGTGTGGAATTGGATATTTATATATATATATATATATATATATATATATATATATATATATATATATAAAGAAATTGGGTGGGCAAGAAGATGTTGCCAGAAATACAAAGTGGAGCTGTTACAGTCAGGGCAGGAGACACAAAGGATCAAAGCTGATAAACTGAGTCATAACAAAAAGTCAATAAGGGGAATAATACAAGTGTACTTAAAGGTGAAAATGAAAATATGATGAAGATACAGGCAACCTACTCAAGGTGTATTGTGACACCCACCCTACGGACTACAAGTACCATCATTCCTGATGGGGTAGTTGTTAAGCCACGCCCACTGAGGGCGGAAACATTCAAAACAAATAAAGTTTTGAGTGAATACGGTGAGTGTAATGCCTGTTTTCTCTCCAAGACCCCATGAAAAAGTGGCCTCGAAACGCGTCGGGCACATGGTATAATAAGAGTGGAAGACAGTGTTTGCGGAGCTACGATAGCAGGAGGATCGAGGGTGCCTTTCGAAAGCGCAGGAGCGCATTGTTAGTTTTGATATATATAGATATATATATATATAGTATTGTATAAATTGACTGGAAGCTGAATATCGCATTCCCATATGATTTCGGCACTGAAGAAGGTTAAAGATACCGAAATGCATTTGCCAAAATAAAACCATATTGCATAATCCCGGTGTGCTCCGTGTGTTGTAAAGCTGCTAAAAAGCAAGACGGTTCTCACCCACCAGTAAGGATGCACCCGCTGCAGTGTTCGGCCGCCTGGTGAAGTGGCATTGTGGAGTACAATTTGGTCTGCTTGAACCCCCGCGTGCCTATGCTGGATGTCTGATGAAGACGGGAACTAATCAAGTTTGGGGTGCCTCGACCATGTGAGGGTCACCCACTGGCATTTGTGGCATTAACAACAGCGGGAAGCGAAGGGAGCATGCATAGCTTCTGTAAAGATGAAGGACTTTACACTCGAAACGACACGTATATTGGCAGAATAATGAAAAAACCCATTGATTTTGAAACACGGAGAACGGACATTTATGAGTGATGATGGTGTATTGTGGGACATTGAGGCCCTACCGTTCCGCTCTCCGGTGCCTAATGAAGGATGTGCCGTTCCGGGTTGGTTGAAGCCCCACCAATGGAGTGTAGTATTGTATAAATTGACTGGAAGCTGAATATCGCATTCCCATATGGTTTCGGCACTGAAGAAGGTTAAAGATACCGAAATGCATTTGCCAAAATAAAACCATATTGCATAATCCTGGTGTGCTCCATGTGTTGTAAAGCTGCTAAAAGGCAAGACGGTTCTCACCCACCGGTAAGGATGCACCCGCTGCAGTGTTCGGCCACCTGGTGAAGTGGCGATGTGGAATATATATATATATACGTGTGGAGTTTAGACGAGTACGTGGAATATATATATATATATATATATATATATATATATATATATATATATATATATATATATATATATATTCTCCACGTACTCGTCTAAACTCCACACGTTTCCTGGTAAAAGACGAAGGGAACCCGATATTTCAGTGCTATTGCGTGTTTATTGAAAGCCCAGCACCACCGCCATTACGCGGTTCGATCCTCGTGGGACCTTAATCATATATATATATCAAGAAATAGGGTGGGCAAGAAGATGTTGCCAGAAATACAAAGTGGAGCTGTTACAGTCAGGGCAGGAGACACAAAGGATCAAAGCAGCTAAACTGAGTCCTAACAGAAAAAGTCAATACGGGGAATAATGCAAGAGTACTTAAAGGTGAAAATTAAAATATGGAAACATAATCGGCGAGATAAGGGTATTCACTTTTGCATTCTGGTAGACTAAAGCCTCTTGTACACTATACCAAGAACATACATGGTTGTAGAACCCACCCATTGCTACCTATTGGTTGAGTTCATTGTAACTATCATTTTCTTGCTTCTTAGTCAATTTATTGTTTTCCTCTCTTCTGCTCACCCCCATACCCTATTTACCATCCTTTTGACTGGGTGACTTGCAGCCTTCCACTGCTCACATTTAGGGGCATACCTGTTTATTTTTCATTAGCCACTCCAGTAGAGTGTGTGTATTTTATTTTACTTTCTGGTGCGGAGGCCCCTTCCCTAAATTACCCCCCCCATTGATTTGTCTTACCCCAATTCCTACCCATTCCTCCGTTGCTCCCCTGTACCTTGGCTTTCATTTGAATTGTATTAGAGGGTCGTGCAGCTGCACTTTGTTGTGGGCCACTCCTTACACCAAAGACCACTTTTAAGTGCCTCCCTTGCTCATCCCCCATACTTCCTAATGATTGTCTCCATCCGACATCAAGCCAATGCTCCCCTACCCTAGCTGCCCTCTAAAAAATTTGTTCATTGCCTTTTGGAGGCCCAGGCTGCTTCCATCCACTGCTGGCAAACTCTGGATTGCCAAAAGGGCTTTCATACTTATATATATGTGTTGGATATATACCAATCCACGTGGTGTCCACCCTCATAGAAAGGTATTTCTTTTTTTTAATGGCACACACATGTGGTGGCGCATGCATATGCATACTTCATTAAGCCTCTTAACACTTATGAACGACACGCTGGGAGCAGCCACGTTATTGCGCCTTCTTTTTTTTGTGCTGTTGTTGCATGGCATCAACAAAAAAACATTGGCAAAGTTAATAGGGCAATAAGGTGAAACTTATTGCCTTTTCAATTGCTTGTTTGACAGTGCAGCTTATCTAATTGGAGCCGCCACCACTCTGCAATGTGTTCTATAGATATCATGTGGCTCAAACCATCACTTTTATAGTCAATAAAGTACCCCTGTTAACCCTTAAAACTTAAAATGAACAGAATGATTGAAAATGAAAAATGAAAAACTGCACACTTGTCAATAAAACTCACATACACAGTGGTTCTGGAACAATTGTTAAAGTGGGGGTGCTGTCATCAGTGTCACGTCACTGAAGTCAATGGGAATGTGAAAAATCCGGGTGTCACTCCAAGAACAAATATAGCAAATGTACCACACCTACTCAGCAGATTTGTAAGGGTATGGTATGTAGCTGGTGGTGCAGTTTTTTGCACCCTAGGCAAATATATTACTGAAGCATGGTATGGAAGCACACTGTCATTTACAGATACAAAGTTGCCATTGAAATAGCCACATGATCACAACATTCGTAGTTGCATGCTGTTTTACTGATAAAACTATGTGGCACATAAGCAATAATGTGTGGAAATTGTCCTTTAGCAAATATTTATTAATGGCACATCACCAAGTAAAGTGTCTTAATATGTTTTGATTCTATGAAATCCTTTGTTTCCATCGCACTTCACAATTTCAGAACAATTTGCTTCATTTGTGCTTTCCTTATTGCTTGATATATTTTGAAAATTGTACATTTAATTTCAATTGATCTTAAATGCACTCTGTTTTTGGGTCTCGCTGGCAATGCATCCGCAAGGATGCATTAGTCCAGCTGGAGACCAATAGTTATCTGTTACGGGGGAAGGACGGACCAGAGGGTGCACGAGCTTGGATTCGTGTGTGCGAACGCGCACGTCGCGTCCCGCGCCATACACATGCGCGCGCAGACACTCGCTCACACACACACACACCCCCTCCCCCACAGTCACACACACGCACTCCAAGACACATACACACACGCACACATGCACGCACACACACATACACAGCCCCCCCCGCACGCGCGTGCGCGCACACACATGCTCCCCCCCCCACCGCAGCTCAACAACCCACTCACCGGCTTCCTTCCTGCGGCGGCTCTCCTCAGCTGCAGGGCCCGGCAGCAGGACTCTTCTTCCCTCCTTCGGCACCGGGGCGCAGGGTAGGCTCCTGCCTGCTCCGGTGCTCCCCTCCAAACACGGCTCCAATCGCGGCTCTTCCGTGGGAGGCGGGGTAGGCTCCCGCCCTCCTACTTCCTGTTTCCGGTTGTCGCGCCGGCCTGCCTGACTTCCTGGTCGCAGGCCGGCAGAGTGACGGCGGTGATTTGCGGTATTTATTTATTTACTTATTTATGCATTTTTATATAGCGCGGACTTTACCCGAAGGCGGTATTTATTTATTTACTTATTTATACATTTTTATATAGCGCGGACTTTACCCGAAGGCGGTATTTATTTATTCATGTATTTATGCATTTTTATATAGCGCGGACTTTACCCGAAGGCGTCAGAGCGCTTCACATTAGGAACAGAAATGAAACATAATGAGAAACATTACAAAAGAACAGGTTGCAAAAACATACGTTACTTACATAAGGTAATAGTGACAATTGTGAGCAAACAAAATACATGAGGTAGTAAAAACTGTGAGCAACCAAAAATACATGAGGTAGTAAAAACTATGAGCAACCAAAAATACATGAGGTAGTAAAGGTAATAGTGACAATGGTGAGCAAACAAAAT
The DNA here is from genome assembly GCF_964261635.1 of Lissotriton helveticus. Classification (NCBI taxonomy): domain Eukaryota; kingdom Metazoa; phylum Chordata; class Amphibia; order Caudata; family Salamandridae; genus Lissotriton; species Lissotriton helveticus. The sequence continues at coordinate 1,628,012,605 of NC_136068.1, forward strand.
ACTTGAGTAAAAATTGTGAGCAACCAAAATACATGAGGTAGTAAGGGTAATAGTGACAATCGTGAGCAAACAAAATACTTGAGTAAAAATTGTGAGCAACCAAAATACATGAGGTAGTCAAAAGTGCACAAGAGGAAATGAAAGTGACAAGTGTGCAGTTATAAGAGAAAACAGAGTATAATTAGAGGTATAGTCCTGCAATAAGTGCTAGACACTCAGGCTCAGGAACAAGCGTTACATGGGCAAGGTGGCACTTGTGCAAGTATCAAAGGTAAAGACATGTGAGAGGTAGCAGCCGTGTGTTGCAGGGGCAGAGTGGTGTGTGCATGTTACAAAAGGGCACCGAACACCAGTACATGGAAAATACTGCAAAAAGGCAGACCCTCCAATCACAGGCATACACTGGGAAGGCACTTCCATGGTCATGGAAAGTAGAAATTATCAGTAGTGGGAAGTCTTCCTCACAAATAGCAAGAGGACGTGAATTACTTTTGGAGGTGTCTCTGGAGGAGGAGAACTTTGAGGTCCCTTTTGAAGGCCTGGGAGGAGGCGGTGGTCCGGAGCTTTTTTTTGTCCTCTCGCGGTTTGTAAATACAAAACATATTGCATTACAAATGCTATAGGTATCACATTTGCGAAAGTTATAACTATTGGCATTGTAAATGACAAAGCTATTAATTTAGCTATTTAAAAAAAAAGAAACATAAATAAAAACTTTGCCATTTACAATACCAATAGCTCAAACTTTCCTAATGCGAGACCTATTGCATTGCAAATGCTTGTTTAAAATATGTCACCATACATAAAAATATGTACACCATACAGGGAGTTCCATTCACACTCCCTGTACCCCAGCAAGATTGTCAGATGGTGAACAACCTTTACAACGCAACTTTTACCACGCAGTGCCTTTACGACGCAACTTTTACAATGCAAACCATTACAACGCATTGCGCTGGGGGGCGCTCTAGGATAGGGAATAGGTTTAATGTACTATCCAACACCTTCCCTACTATCCAAGGGGACGGGAGTTGGAATAGTAAATTAAACTATTCACTATCCAGCGCCCAAAAGCACTATGCGTTGTAATGGTATGCGTTGTAAAACTTGCGATGTAAAGGTAGGCGTTGTAAATGTATGCGTTGTAACGTCATACATCCTTGTCAGATAGTTTACTTTAGAAAATCCTCAAAACTCCGAGCCAGAGAAATAAAAGTAAACATCAATCTGCATGTTAAAAGAATAAGCAGTAATTTGTCATTTGATCTTTTTCTTTGAAAGCGTAGCAAAAGTGACAAATGTGACAAGAGAAAAGAAATGTTTAATGCGTCTTTAGTGCTCATTACCCTTCTAAACTCCAGCGTGGTCATTTGGGAGAGTGGAGCTGTGGCACCCCAGCAGTCCGCAACCCTACATCCAGCGCTTATGCACATACACCCAGGGCTCAAGTCGGGGGACCACGCGGGTGGACGGCGTCCCCCCACTTATTTTACCGGGGAGACGCCGTCCCCCCTGCCAAACAGCTGGACTTCACTCTTTGGCCTCTCTGGGACGAGGAGCTCGGCACCTTTTGTGGCGTCACTTCCTGTCGTGACGTCACTTCCGAAGACAGCGTCCCCCCACTTCTTTTTTTAGGACTTGTGCCCTGCATACATCACATATATCACAAAAAATATAGATCCACAGACAAATAACAATAACCAAGCTGATGAAGGCAAAACTTCACAAGCAGTACAGAAAGCAAATTTAGACAGTTGTGTGTCACACAACACGAAACCTCAAATATTTCTGTACAATACGATACAGAGACTCAATTATAAAGTGTACACCTGAGCCAATGAATGAAAAGCACAACCACACATGCATGTTGCCTTAACTACTTAACAAGCCATTAGCCTACAAAAGATTCTTAATTCCTGTTTGCAGCACATCTCACCTGTGAATCCTCTAGAATCCACCCCTGTGTCTTTAATGGGTTTTCATATTATTAAACAATAAGGTTATGATTATAAGGTGGTCTGTGTATACCAACCTGCGCATAAACCCCTTTTTACACATAAATCAGAAAACGAGTGGGTAGGTATTTAACGCATCCGATAATTATTAGATGTATCAAATATCTCAACCTTTATTAAATTTTGGCCGGTCAAGCCTGTCGAAATTTAACAAAACTCATAAGCTAATGACTGTATCATGCAGATTATAGTGTATTGCACACCAAAATCCAAGTTATTTCCATGAGACTTATAATTGGTGCTATTTTCACGCTCAGTAAATAACGAACCCCATGGTTTCGTTTTTTATCAGGTGCAATAAATAGCACCTATACTTGTAATCAGTCCTTAAAGGTTTTTACAATCTTACACACTACACTACAGAGCCTATCTGATGAACCTTCTTCTGCCTGCTTAACATAGTTATCCGTGTTGGCTGATACAATGCATGAGTGATGGTTAAAGAAAATTGTGCGTAAAATAGCATTGTTTTTAATTCAGAAAACAAATATCTGTTTTAAAAAGATAAAATGGTTATCTATTGTCTCTAGGTCACACCCTGTAGTCGAAGATGTCCAAGATGTAAGGCCTCAGAAGATATGTTAAAGGATCCTTTCCTATTGCCTTTAGGTATGTAGCACATAACGTTTTGTACCATCTGCTTTATCTTTATGCTACTTTACAATGGTGTGCCGATGCAAGGTTATGAAGTGCATAAATGTGTGAAGACATGCATAGTGTGGTGCTCTGTCTTAATCAGGATCATTGAATATGTCGGATTTTGCATTTGCAGCATTTCGTGCATAATTATGGAGTTGTCGCAGTTGCCACATAATGAATCATCTGTTACATAAACTGCAGATCTTAACAAAAAAATTGTGTTTCTAGCCCAAAAGTTACTAACCACACAGCAACATGTATTGATGCGCAGTTGAAGGCTTTTCACACCGGTTGACTAGTCATATTTCTGTGTTTTTTGCTGCATTGTGTATTAACCTGATATTAATGAGGAGAAACCCTTGCGCAGGTAGCGATAACGTGCAGAAATTAAAGAATATTGAAGTAATACTCTGACATATGGTGCCACATTATGCAGCATCATTTGTCTTTTCTTGCTCCTTGATTTAGTAGACCCTGCTGCATAGTTGTGTCCTCCCCGGTCGAATAATTCCGGTAGCTCTGCTCTTAATGAATTATTTTACTGTGATTGATGCTTTATTTATTCTCTAAGCACTAAAAGTTTTAAAATAACCCTCTAAAGTGAAAAGAAAAAGGTAGATGAAAAGTTGTGTCTTTGAGGAAAGTCCATCTCTTAGGTAACGGAATGGCCTTTTTTGGGTTCATTGTTCTACATAATTCTATAAATCGAATGATTAAAACCTTAAGTCGGCGTTGTAATGGTCCTACATTTATGTCACATAATTGTTTTGCGGCCAAGGCTTGATACATTCAGTCTCCTGCCAATGCTCTCGCCTCCTATCCAGTCATGCCGTACTAAAATGACCCGTTTTGTTGCTGCAGAGTAATAATGTTCGAGTTTGTAAATGTGTTAAGTGTTTTAAGAATGTTTGTATATTTTAATTCCATTGAAACTAATGAATGACCCATGCCTGGTTTGTAACCTGAAGCTTTTTGGTAAAAGTAACCCAAAAATCGTTATGAATTCCTGCCTACAGAATAAATATATATCCTTTAAAGGCGATGAAGTGTTATATTAATAGAGTAATGTTTAGGAGTCCCCTAGGCTGGGTCAAGAAAAATAATCCAGCAAGGCCCACGCCAATCGCTCCTAAATGCCCGAGGCTGGGGAATCCTTACTGATGCCCTCTGGGCATCTTTGTTGATGCCCACGCTTACCAGATCTGCTGCAGCAAAAGTTTTAAAAAAAACATTGCTTCAGTACCCTACCACAAAGGTGCCCTTTTTGTAGTTTCTAAGGTGCTGTATAGGGTGTGCTTGTATATGAAGCTAGAAGCAAGCGCGGCTGCCTGCCACCATGTTCAATATAGGGCATTCCTCTCACCTGCTACAAGGACAGCCTCCCTGCCCGATACTGCCCAGCTCTGGCCAGGAATAGAGGTGTTATTGCATAGATAGGCTACATGCCAGCCCAAACCTGCCCCCAGCAGTTGGTAGCGCCACCACATCAGGACTTCTTTGGAACAGGGCTATGGTTGCTGCCCAGAACAGACAGGGGCAGCCTCACTTCGCTGTCTACCTCATGTGATACCATCTTTATTCCTGGCCCTCAGGAATTTGGCAAAAGGCGTGGGCAGAGAGTAGGGGGTAAAGAAAGCATGCATTTTGAAGCCCCAGATGCAAAGATGGAAGACCAAGGGAGAGCTGGAGCATACCAATTAACAGACCCTTGTGGGGAAGCCAAGACGTGGAAGAGACAATTTTCTCAGATGCTCACACAGTGATGCAGGCGCGCAGATTCTTGCTTACAACCAAAATAGCCCAGAGAAGAGTAGTGATTCACACACAGTAGGCCCAGCCATGACAGAGATTGCTCTTCTAAGCGTGCAGCCCTCCCCTGGGAATCACAGGACCCTCCCGCCGCCCACTCTCTTTGAGAGACGTGCTAGCGCTCAGAAGATAGCCCAGGCCAGATTCTGAGAGATGTGACAGAAAAATGATGATCGTGGCCTTTGGTCATTAGTCACCCTTCCTCTCCGCTGCCCCCATCTCTGTCCTCCTCGCTTTCTTCATCTCCTCCGCCCCTCCCTCGTCTCTCTTCTCTGCCCTGGATACCTCCACAACCCCCCCCCACCCCCCCCCCGCACTTCCTTCAGTGTGGGTCCTTCTCTTTCACTTGCACAGCCCCTCGGCTCTCCTTCCTCCCTCTCCCCTGTCCCCATCCCTCTCTCCGCCCCTCCTCCCCTCAGGTAGGAGGGTCCCGGGGAAGGAGGTGGTGCCAGGGCCGCCTGGGCACACGCTCCTGTCTCCGCTGCGCTGCACCTCGCTGCTGCTTCAGCCCAGGACCAATCATGGAGGAGGCTGCGGCTTGGTAATTAGATAATTGGGTTTTATTTGTGCGATCAAGAGGACAGAAAAAAAGAGAGAGAAAGACAGCGAGGAAGAACGGATTTATTATTCCCATCGTCTTGGAGAGGCTCCTTCTGAGCCCCCCCCCCCCCCCCCCCTCCTGCCGGGCTGCGCCCCCACCCCCTGGGCCTTGCGCACAGGTATTTGGCCATATTGGAGATATGCAGAGACGGGGACGTTCCTGAGAGCAGGGGCTGCGGCTGCACGGATTCTGGCTCGGGAGGAAGGCGCGTGGTCCAGGGCTGAGCCGAGGCGAAGGATGGCGCCATTCCCTGCCCATCGCGCGCGTCCTCTCTGCACATCCCGGTGAGCCGGGCCAGGGGCGTCTGCTTCGCCGCCTCCCGTTCCGCAGCCGAGCCGAGGCGCTCCAGCCAGCCCCGCGTGAAATCAAATAAAGGGAAGGACGGATGCAGGGGCCGAGGAAAGGAGGGGCCCGAGGGGAAGCGCTGAGAGCGATGCCCCGCACTGCCGTGTGACTGGAAACCATAATCACACCACAAAGGGGAAATTATTTCACCCACAAAACAGGGGAGAGCCAAGGAGAGAGAGAGAGAGCGACGGAGCTCGTGAATAGAGACGCCGGAGGGAGAGACAGAGTCTGTGAATAGAGCACGGAGGAGGGGGGCCATCCCCGCGGGAGCTGGACGGAGAGCCACCCTCCCACTGTTTTTGATTTTTTTTTCCCCCCTTCATATTTGTGACAAGGTGCGTGCCACGACGGGGGCTTGGCGTGACCGCTGTGATACATGGCCGGGAAGGCGGCGATGCGGTGAATCCCCCCGCATCTCACCTGTTGTCGGGGGGGGCTCTTGGACACCCGTGCGCACGCGGCTGCGGGTGTGACACGGGGAGGGGGCGGCAGAGATGGGCGCCCGGTGATGCTGCCAGTACCGTGAAGGGGGTTTCTGATTGCGTGTCACACCCCCGGGGTTTGGCCCTGCACCCTCGGCCAAGCGAGGACTGAAGATTGCTGACGCCAAAGGGACCGGATCCCTCCATCCTTCAACAGATTTTTCTTTAATTATTATTTTTCCCCTCGCTGTGTGTGTTTTGCGTTTCTGCTCCCCTTTTGAAATTTGCGTGGGTCTCCTTGGACAGCCCCCCCTGAAGGAATGGTGAAGGGGGGCGCAGCAGGAGCAGAGCAGCGGAGGAAGGCATCTGAAGCAGGCAGCAGCCCTGGAGACGGGTGAGTTGGTAACCATAGAAATGATTCGTGTCCTTCGGCTCCGGTAGGGGAGGGGGGCGGGGGCCGGGACTCAATGCAGGCTTTTCTTGCCTTTTGTTCGTCATTTTCCCACTTTCGGGGGCGGAGGGGGTTCTGTCGGAATGGGGCGATCCAAGTATGTGTGGATAGGAAGTCCCCGGGGACCAGGCAGCGGCCCACCCCACGTAGGGGTGGCGGAAGGATAGGGGTGACAGGGTTTGCAGGACAGGGAACACATGGTAACATTTAACACCATCTCGGGATGGTGCACCCCACAAGCGGCAATGTGACGCACCCACCTGCAGATTTTGGTGAGCACAGGAGCATCCTTCACGGTATAGTCACCCCCCTTCCCCCCACGAAGACGATGCACAAGCCAGTCTCGAGGATGCACCCCTCCCGCAGCCAATGACCCTGCACAGGTGCATGCACCACCACCCGCAGAGTGATGACCCCCCCCCCCCCCCCCACCACCAGAATTCTACCCCCATATAAACGTGAAGGTCCCCAGCTGGGAGAAGCTTCCAGCCATAAACATCTATTCCTCGGCATGGAGAGGCTCGCGCTCACGAGGGAAGCCCCCTCAGGGTGAGTTTAACCCTGCAAGGTGCGTTATGCTTCTTCGGTTGAGAGACCCCCTGCAGAAAGATGCTCCTTTCTGTCTACAGAACCTCTGTCAGGATGGTACAGCAGCACGATGCTCCCTGGCAGAGGGGGCTCCCCCTCCCTGTACGCAGGATGCTCGCAGCAGCTTTATAATGTCGCAAGCAGGCGAATACAGTCCTTCAAAGAAGCCCCCCCCCCCCCACTTCGGATGCATGATTTTATCCCTCTCCACCAGAATGCATTACAAATAATGATACCCCCAAATAAGACGCCCCTCCCCAGAATGCGTCCTTCCAGGAGGATGACGCTGGAGAGGCCTGGAGAGCCCCGTAGCTCTGTTTGCCCCCTTAAGAATGATTCCGAAACGCCTCAAGTACGGTCAGGAGGCCATGTTGTGTGTGCTGCTTGAAGCATCTCGGGGTGCACTGCGCGCGAGGCGGGAAGGCATGATGGGGCACTGCAGGGATATACCCCGGATATAAGGGCCTCTCAGGGACGTGTGCAATGTCGCGCCACCGAGGGGCGCGCGCAATGGCCGAACGCAGGCCTCTTCTGGAGAGGGAAGCAGGAGGTGTGGTGCCTGTCACTGCGCCAGCCACCACACGGATGAGCACCCGCTGAGGGGCAGTCAAACTGATACCGAGCCTGCGGGGTGGAGTGCGGGCCAGGCCCATGGGAGGGCCCGCGCGCACACCGCAGCTCGCAATGGAACACATGGACTTGAAGGGAAGGCCAGGCATTGCGGCCTTCTTCAGGGGCGTGCTGTGTGAGGCCCTCCCAGGACTGCTGCTACCGGTAGGTCTTCACTAGAGAGTAGATAACAATACAGGTAAGGAAGAGAAGCACCAATGGTGCTTCATGCAGGCGCTGTTGTGTGACGAGCACTCCATGGATCGTGGTCACCACGGAAGTTGAAGGCCTTGTTTTGCAGAGGGCGTTGGTAATTTTGTAGTTTTGAAGAAAAGCAACTCATATGATCATATTATTTGTTTTATTTGTGTCAATTATTTATAATTGGTACAACTGCATTCACAATAATTGAAATTATAAAATGCAATCAAACGAAATGCATTTAAACAAGAAGCCCCAAAATAGTGCAAGCAACTCAACATTTTAAGGTTCCATGAGGGCGCTGGGCCTCGGTCAGAGAACGTTGTGCGAGGTGTGCGCCATGTGCACGTGGGAACTACAAGTGGTGAAGGAGGCCATGCGAAGAGTAAAAACAGTGTCAAGAGTTTGAGGTCCCTTTTACTTCAGGAACGACATATCTTGTGTTGAGGGAACACCATTGCCACCTCGTGTAGACAGTTTGGATGAGGTGCCCTCCATGAATTGGTGCCAGCCACAGAAGCTTGAGGCCCATCTTTACAGAGTGCTACAGGAAGCTGTGCCCACCCGGAGTTACATTTGGTTCTATAGATTTGCGAAGAGGAGCTTAAGGTTTGACCAGTGGTGCTGGAACAATTTTCAGAGTGAGGGTACTGCCGTTAATGTTACATCACTGAAGTCATTGGGATTGTGAAAAATCTAAGAGTCACACAAAAATAAGTGTGGTAAGAGTGCCACGCCCATTCAGCAGGAGACTGGTAAGGGTGTAGTTTGTAGCTGGTGATGCATTTTGGACCACTGGTGAGGTAGCATACTGTAAATTGCAGACTGTACGTTTTCCTGTGAAGTGGCCATCACATTTGCACAGACATGCAGTTTTACTGGTAAAACTATATAGCGTTCACACTATTGTGAGTGGAAATTGAGTTTCAGCAAATATTTATCATTTGCCCTAAGTAAAGTGTCTTGATTTATTTTTAGCCTATTAATATCTTTCTTTCCATCACACTTCACACTTGAAAAAAATTTGCTTAATTTGTGCTTTCCTATTTGCAGATATATTTTGAAATATTTGTATAGTTAATTTACAAGTATTTAAATACTTTTGTATATTCAGGAAAAAAAGTGACATCCTGCAGACTTCCTTGCACTTCCTGTACCCCAATAAGATTGTCACCTTGGTCATTTTTGCATAATCCTCTCACTTTGTAGTCAGAGAAATACAAATAAACACCAGTTTCCAAATGAACAGGGAGTTTTTCAGAAGACAGATCCTGATATTTGACCTTTGTCTTTGAATGCCCAGCAAAGGTGACATGATCAAAACAGAATCTAAAGGCATCTCTATTGCTCATTCACCTTCTGAACTCCAGCATGGTTTTCTTTGGGAGGGCTGCAGCACCCTGCACCCCTGCTTCCAGCGCCTATGGGCTTAAGGTTGCATGAGTGTACTGTGGGGTGACCATATTATGAGAAGTAAAAACCGGGAAAGGCCAGACATAAAAGTAGGACCAACGTATTTAGCCTTTTTTCATGTCTGGCCTGTCCCATTTTTTGAGTGCAGGGGGAAGTCGGCTGTATGCACCCAGCAGAAGGGAGACAGAGTGGGGAGGCGGGCAGGGGGTCTCAGGGTAGAGGCCCGGTCATAGCTAATGTTGTGTAAATCCCTGCCCTCTTCCTCTCTGCTGGTAGCATGCAGCAGACTTCCCCCTGTGCAGCCTGAAAGAAACAGAGAAATTACTTAATGATAGAATACCATCCAATTGTCCTTTGCAGGCTGACTTGATCTTTGACCCAAAAACCGGGACAAGTATTTGAAATCAAGGAAACCGCTGGGACACCGGGACAGTCCTCAGAAAACCATGACTGTCTGGGGAAATCTGGGACGTCTGGTGACCCTAGTGTACTGGCGTCCCCTGTGGGGGATTTCTGTTGCTGCGCGTATGGCCTTCCTGTATAGAGTGCTGCAGAAAGCTGACCTATCAGCACTGCTATGCCCAATTTATATCTGATGTTTGGCACATTCTGTAGTTTAGGTGTGGTCAACACCTTTAGGCTGTAGGAGAGTATTGGCGTCTGCTGCGGAGGTTATTGTGTCAGGTGTGCTTATGCTCTTCCTGTATAGAGTGCTGCAGGATGCTGTACCTACCAGCAGTGCTACGTCCAATTTATATTTGATGTTTGCCACATTTTATAGTTTATGTGTACTGAAAACTTTTAGGCTGTAGGAGGGTATTTGCTTCTCCTGCGGAGGTTGCTGCGGAGGTTGGTGTGTTGGGTGTGCATATGGCCTGCCTGTATGGAGTCCCGCTGAAGCTCTCCTACAAGCAGTGCTATGTCCTATATATATCCGATGTTTGGCACCTTCTGTTGTTGAGGTGTGGCCTATAGTTTTAGGCTGTAGGAGAGTGTTGGTGTCTGCAGTAGAGGTTGGTGTGTTGGGTGTGCTTATGGCTGTACTGTATACAGTGCTCCAGGAAGCTCTACCTACAAGCAGTGCTGTGCCCCATTTTATCCGATGTTTGACACCTTCCGTAGTTTAGGTATGGCCAATAGTTTTAGGCTGTATGAGAGTGTTGGTGTCTGCAGTAGAGGTTGGTGTGTTGGGTGTTCTTATGGCCGTACTGTATAAAGTGCTCCAGGAAGCTCTACCTACAAGCAGTGCTATGCCCCATTTTATCCGATGTTTGACACCTTCTGTAGTTTAGGTGTGGCCAATAGTTTTAGGCTGTAGGAGAGTGTTGGTGTCTGCAGTAGAGGTTGGTGTGTTGGGTGTGCTTATGGCCGTACTATATACAGTGCTCCAGGAAGCTCTACCTACAAGCAGTGCTATGCCGATAGTTTTAGGCTGTAGGAGAGTGTTGGTGTCTGCAGTAGTGGTTGTTGTGTTGGGTGTTCTTATGGCCATACTGTATACAGTGCTCCAGGAAGCTCTACCTACAAGCAGTGCTATGCCCCATTTTATCCGATGTTTGACACCTTCCGTAGTTTAGGTGTGGCCAATAGTTTTAGGCTGTAGGAGAGTGTTGGTGTCTCCAGTAGAGGTTGTTGTGTTAGGTGTGCTTATGGCCTTCCTTCATAGAGTGCTGCAGGAAGCTCTACCTACAACCAGTGCTATGCCCCATTTTATCCGATGTTTGGCACCTTCTGTAGTTTAGGTGTGGTCAACACCTTTAGGCTGTAGGAGAGTGTTGGTGTCTCCAGTAGAGGTTGTTGTGTTGGGTGTGCTTATGGCCGTACTGTATAAAGTGCTCCAGGAAGCTCTACCTACAAGCAGTGCTATGCCCCATTTTACCCGATGTTTGGCACCTTCTGTAGTTTTGTTGTGGCCAATAGTTTTAGCCTGTAGGAGAGTGTTGGTGTCGTAGTTTAGGTGTGGCCAATAGTTTTAGGCTGTAGGAGAGTGTTGGTGTCTCCAGTAGAGGTTGTTGTGTTGGGTGTGCTTATGGCCTTCCTTCTTAGAGTGCTGCTGGGAGCTGAACCTATCAGCACTGCTATGACCACATATTTCCCATGTTTGGCACCTTCTGTAGTTTAGGTGTGGCCAATAGTTTCAGGTTATAGGAGAGTTTTGGCATCTCCTGCGGAGGTTGTTGTGCTGGGTGTGCTTATGTCCTTCCTGTATAAAGTGCTGCCGGAAGCGGTACCTACAAGCAGTGCAATGTATCTCAAATATGATATATTTTGCAACCTCTGTTGTTTACGTGTGCTCAAGAATTTAAGGGTGAATGAGGACACCAGGGACTTCCACAGAAGCTGTTGTCGGGGGCATCCATAGGTGAGAGTGCTTATGGGCGGCCTATATATCCAGGTCTTGGATAGGGTGCTCTACCAATGCCACCTCACGCAGTCAGCTTTGCAACAGGTGTGCTCCATTGACAGAAGCTTGAGGCATTCCATGTATCAAGTTTTGTAGAAAGCTCTGCCTACTAGGAGGGACATGTTATATCCTATATTTATTAGTTTCCATTTGTGGCATACTCTATATTTTAAGATTACGTGAGAGATCCAGGGCCACCTGCAGAAGTTGTTCTGCGAGGTGCCCCCAAGGACCGGGTATGACTGGAAGTACTGGAGGCCTTCCAGCAGAAAGTAAATAACAATGCTAGATATGTGGTCTAGAAGAATATGTTCTGGATTGTGGGGTAGCACCAGAGTAACAGCAGCTCCTGGGGCGAGAGTTATGTACACTCCAACGACCAATGGTAAACATGAGTGCTTGAGGCCTTTTGTAGAGTGTAGACTGTTGGGTTAGAACATAGATTGTTAAGGATCTGTGTTCCATTATAGCTAGTGTCCATGTGTAGTACTCAAACTAACCTTATGTTGTGTTCTTTTGATGTTATTGGTCTCATTGTGTTTATCATTGATGTACATTCTGTATTCTGACGAGTGTTCCAATGTCAGTTGCATTCCTCCTCTCTTGATGTATGGATGCTTCAATAAAGCTCTAACTTGATTCTCTATGTGGCTTAATTGACTTCCACATATTGCCAACAATATGGGATTTTAACCATGCAGGAATATATAGTTCCAAACAAGATGGTAACTGTCCGTGGACTCATGCAGGCAGTGACGGAAGGTTCATGCACACAGTGCGTGACCAGCGTAATGCAACATGAGCCACAGTTGGGGATTGGTTGTAGCACCATTTTCAGTGACGTGCACACTTTGATCAGTGCGGCCTTTAGTGATGCACACACTATTGAGTAAAAATCTAGTCCGCAGATTGAAGCATTTGAGAGTGGTGCTCAGGGGGTTCCATTGTAAAAAGCACAGATGCTTGGTGTCTCCGGCACTCGGGCGATGAGGTGCTCATTGTTGAGAGGTGTTCTTACAACAGCTTCCTGTTGGCCTACTCTATGGCGTGATAGTCACCCCAGAATCTTCAACAACTCCCATATAAAATGTTACAGATATCTGGGCTTAACAAGAATTATACCTCACATAACTTTCCTATTAGCTCTTTTAGCTGCAGGATGAGGTACTCAAAACATTTAAGATTATGTGAGATCTCAAATGCCCTCAGCTGAGATTATTGTGGCAGATGCACTCCAAAGACACATTGATTCTGCAAGCTATGAAGATCTTCCTGTAAAGAGTAATGTCAGGTGTTTGTGGCCTTCAGCAGGTATAACATGATGGGCCCAATTCACAAAGGCAATCTTAGACAAAAGCCAAACTTTTCAACTTTTGTATTCACAGCGGTCATTTACGAGTTGTATCTTTACGTCCGCAGTTGGGCCGGAATACCCGCATCCAGGCCGTACCCTCTGCACCCGGGTTGCCCTCTCCGGCTGGGGCCATATTCTCCGACTCGGGCCCTATGAAGTGTAATCAATGGGCTGGAATAAAAGTTTTTACGTCAAGGAACATTAGGAACATGTGATGAATGGTAGAGGAGGTCATGAAAATCAGTTTGGGCAGGGAAAAGGGTGTGGCTAGATCCCACATCATATCCCAGAAAAGTTTGCTCCTTTGCAATACCATGTTGTAAAGGAGCAACTTTTTCTGGGTTATGATGTAGTGTACAGCCACACCCTTTTCCCTGCCCAAACTGATTTTCATGTCCTCCTCTACCATTTATCACACGTTCCTAATGTTAATTTTTTTTAAAAATTGTATTCCGGGCAATTGATTACACTTCATCGGGCCATGCCGGAGAGTATCGCCAGAGAGTACGGCCCCAGGTGGAGAGTACAACCCGAGTGCGTAGAGTACGATCCGGGTGCGGAGATTCCGGCCCGACTGCAGACACAAAGATACGACTCATAAATGACCTCTGTGAATACCAAAAGTTGTAAAGTTCGACTTTTGTCTCGATTGCCTTTGTGAATCGGACCCGATGTGACCAATGTGAAGTGGTAGCATCAGAGCAGCTTCGTGCAGCAAGTGTTGTGTGAGGTGCACTCCATGGACTCATGGTAACCTCAGATATCAGGATGGTCCAGATGCATGATGCTCCCCATAGCAGGTGATGCTCTCCTTCCCTGCACACAGGCCCAATTATTATATTTCCATTTATAAATAATATCACTATTGTTGTCAATTTTTTCACACACATTTTACTTTAACATTTATCATATTCCTCAAGTGCATCACATGTATTCTCATTTGTATTACATATGGTAATTCCACAATAAGTTTATACTGAGTATATCAAAATAATTTCTTTTATCAAATTCATTCTCAAATTATTGCACACAAATACATTTTGAACTGATCCTCTCATTATCATATTCAAACAGAAATCCGTAGAAATACTAAAAGTGCTGTAGTTTCATGGTTCCAAGAACTCCATTTCTTCTTGTAAAATGTTTACTTTGTAGGTCCATAACACTTATCCTCTAGTAAACACAACAAGATGATGGACAGAGTTCTGAAACCTTTCAACCACTCACCCCCAGTCAAGAGATCTGGGTTTAATCCATCGTTCTTTTGCTCATTATGCCACCCCAGTGTGGACCCAGCTATATGCAAACCAATCTTGACCCTGTGCCTCATGACAACAGTCCAGCCCAAACTGCCAGGCCAAATCCTCCTTGGGTGAGAAACAAGCATCCTGGGACTGGTTTCAGGGTATCATCAGCCAGGCTAGCTTAAATCCAGTGGCACAGCGAATAAGGGACCCAAGTCTGGGCATACCCTTGGCCATCATCTGTTCTTTTTGCACATATCCTCTTGTGTCGTACCTTACATTCCCCAAGTAGTAGTGAATCCAGGTCACATTATATTTTATCCTGATGAATGTTCAACACAGAAGTCAAGAATCCTTTCTAGTTTTTAGGTCTCATGCCATGGCAGCAAAGTTGGTGTTAAATAGGCAGCGTAGGTCTTCCGCTACTCTGGCCTTGAGAGATCTTCACTGGCTGCCTATTAAGGAGAGAGTCTGTTTTAAATCGCTCTGTATTGTGTACAGAGCAGTACATGACTTGGGCCCAGTCCCACTGCAGGAGATGTTTACCTGGTATAATCCCAAGAGGCAGCCTCACTCCTCTAGTGCAAATCTGATTACGACTACCAGATTCAAACAATCTAGGATGGGGGTAGAGCTTTCAGTGTGGCTGATGCACACTTATGGAATGAGTTGCCCCAGAGCATTAGACAGGAGAATACCCTGACCAGTTTCAGAAAGAGTCTGAAAACCTGGCTTTTACCAAGGACTGAACTTTAGTTTTTTTTCCATCGTTATTCCGGTCTGCTCATACGGTGGTCATACTTAAGTCTAAGCGTCAGGATACTCGTAGGGTGGCAGTTTGCGCTATATAAGAACCCAATACAATACAATACAATACAATACAAGAGTGACTTTGGCCCATGTAGAATCTGCAAAACGTTCCTCCTTCAGTCTCAGCAGCCCAGAAAGCCGGCGAACCTCAAATGGGTGTTTTATTAGTTGGTAACACACGGGCCGTTCCTGTATGCTTGTCACTGGGAGATTGCGCCTGTCGTGCCAGCATTCAGCTCTATGAGTCATGTGTGCGGAAGACAGGAGGGCCCTGAGTGCAGGAACCGCTGGCCCCGTCCGGACCTCTGAAGATGTGACACAGGGCCCGGCAGCCACAGCAGCGCCAGGAAGTGACCTGTGGCTGCACATGCCGGTCGGAGAGGAGGCAGCCGCTGGACCCACCCCAGCCCGCACACACCGTCAGCATGCTGCCCGAAGCCCCGGAGGTCCAGCTCAGCGCCGTAAGCAGGGCTCTCTGCGCCGGCACGTGCTGCGTAGTTCTCCCGCCACCCATCCTACCGGCGTTCACCTTGTTGATTTCTACTGCTGGAGTTTCACATACCATGCTGAACAGTAAGGGCTTTTACTTCTGGGGCAAGGGCGCGGGTCGCAGTGAAGGGAGTTTCTGTACCAGCAGTGGTGGGATGACATACTTCTAACATGAGGTCCTGAGGTGCTGTGGGCTTTAGAAACTCACTCTCATTTCCCACCTTATTTGAGCTTTGAGTGTGACTGTGTGGAGGGGCTGTCATGATTAGGCTGGTGATGGGATCAATAGGATTGATTTCGCAATGGGTGGAGACAATAGAGCGTTGGGTTGCAAGGGCATTGGGCAAGGCAGAAAGTTGACTTCTGGCTCTGCTGGTTTGGAAAGTAGATAAAACCTCTTGAGGGAAAAATGCTGGTAATATAGTGGTTTAAAGTGCCTTGTTGTTGCCTGGCAACTAGTTCCACCCACTAATCCCGGGCCTCCGCAGTGCTCAGTCAGGTGTGGTGCTGGATTTGTACGGGCGGGTCAAACCTCCAGTAGTGAGTCCCGAAATAAGACTTCACAGTCTGAACAGCTGCCAGTGGGAGCCATGGGAGTTATTTGTGGGGAGACTCGCAATAGACCACATACCTCGTTTATATATGTAATGTGACTCTGGTGCGTTCCTGATGGAATCTTGGTCCAGTGGCCATCCCTTGCCACTATCTGGAGCAAGCTTCAGGTGCCTTTAGCAGGCTTCCTGCCCCTCGCCTTCCTTCCGGTCTGAGAGAAAGCTCACCTATGGAAAACACCAACCACTGTGCTCAAGCTGAAGACATTGAACTAGGGGCTGCAAGCATACCTGTAACAGTGGCCCAGTGAAGAGCACCACAAACTAAAGGCACTGCTGCCAACCTAATGTTTCACCATTTAAACTGAGTGAGCCACTTAAATAGTATTTGTGCAGATCACTCCACTATGATGCAGAGGGGCAGCAGTTTCATAGCTACTGAGAAACATAATCCATCCTCCCTCTCTCCATTCCTCCATTAGAAATAATGGGGTAACCCTGTAACCCTCAGAACCTGGGCGGGTAATTAGACAAAAAATAATGGTTCTGTTGGGATGAAAGTATACTTAAACAGGTTGAAATACCTTGTTTAAGTATACATTCCTCCCAACAGAACCATTATTTTTTGTCTCTCCATTCCTCAGCATGAAATTAAATGAAATGAAAATTGATTTCTTAAGCGCATGGCTGCCCAAGAGCGTCCCAGCGCTGGTACACACCGCAAGCTTCCATGATCCTCAGACAACGGACTCAGACTCCCTGCGGGAAAAGGAAGGTCTTTAAGGATTTCCGAAACTTCTGGAGACAGGGTTCCAGGCTAAGAGCGACAGGAAGATCGTTCCAGATCTTGGCAACATTCACAGAGAACCTCCGGCCTCCGGAACGTGCTCTCCTCACTCTGGGGATGGTCAGCAAGTTGCTTGCGTCAGAGCGGAGGGAACGCGAGGACTTGTAGGGGCATATAAGGTCCCTGAGAATAGGGGGGCCCATTCCCTGGAGAGACTTAAAGGCGATGGAAAGGGCCTTAAATTTAATTCTCTCCCGGATGGGGAGCCAATGGAGTGATCTGAGAGCAGGTTTGGCCGAAGTTCTTTTCGCCGTGCCTGTCAGTACTCTGGCCGCCGCATTTTGTGCTCGCTGAAGGGTGTTAATGGCTGATTCAGGGTCACCGAGCAGCAAGGCGTTGCTGTAGTCCAACCTTGACAGTATTAGCCCCTGGATCAGAAGTTTCCTGTAGCTGAAGTGAAGAAGAGGCAACACCTTCCGGACAGAGCGTAACAAGCCATAGCAGATACCTGCCACTTTCTTAGTTTGTACTCTGAACGTCAGGTCAGGCTCCAGCCATACCCCCAAGCTCTTAATCTCATTCTTGGGTTGGGGCGCCTCGCCCAGACAGGGGGGCCACATGGCTTTGGGAAGGGAGGTGGAAAGGTTACCCAACAGCATAAGTTCTGTTTTGGACCCGTTGAGTTTCAGCCGTGATTCTGTCATCCAGGCCATAATACCTGTCAGACAGCACCGGAATCTTTCTGCCGCATTTTCCTGGTGGGATAGCGAGACGACAAGCTGGGTGTCGTCCGCACAGGTCACTATTTTCACCCCGAAGGGTGAAACCACATCCTCCAGTGGGGCCATGTAGATATTAAAAAGCGCCGGGCTCAACGAAGAGCCCTGCGGGACTCCACACTGGAGGGGGATTGACTCGGAGAGGGTCGTGCCATCGCAGACCTGATAGGACCGACCATTCAGAAAGGAAGTCATCCAGCTTAAAGCCTGGCCGGATACTCCCACCCTAGTAAGGCGCTGAATAAGGATACCATGGTCGACGATATCAAATGCCGCGCTGAGGTCAAGAAGGACCACAGCTGCGGAGCCTCCTGCGTCAAGAATGCGTCTGGCTTCCTCCACTACTGCAATCAGGGCAGAGTCAGTACCCTGCCCAGGGCGAAAGCCTGTTTGCGAGTTCTTAAGCAAGTCATGACCTTCTAGAAACGTGGACAGCTGTCGATTGACCACCTTTTCCGCAATTTTGCTCAGGCCCGGCAGCAAAGAAATTGGGCGGAAGTTCGCCAGATCGTCAGGGTCAAGTCCCGGCTTTTTGAGAAGAGCCTTAACCATCGCCTTCTTCCAGCTAGTGGGGACTTCCCCACCGCCGAAGGAGGCGTTCAAAAGGTCCGTGGCCCGCGGGGAGATGGTCTGTGCAATCCGCTTAAGAATATAGATCGGCATAGGATCAGTGGGGGAGCCACTTTTGAGATTGACTAATTCTTTGTGGAAGTCTTCCTCAGTTATGGGAGTGATAACTTCCCACAAAGGGCTCACACCACTCTCGACCTGCATTGAGGACTCAAAGGGAGGGGTACTGAGAGGAAGACTTTGTAGGATTTTTCTGACCTTATTGTCAAAGAAGTGTGCAAGTTTGTTGCACCTAGCTCTGCTCATAGATTGCGGCAATGAAGGAGAGGGGGTTTTCAGGAGTTCCTTGACTATAATAAAAGTTTCTCTTGAGGAGTTAGAAGCAGTCCTAATTCTCTCTTCATAAAAGGCCTTTTTCGAGTGGTTACAGGCTAGCTTGTATGCCCTCATGGCATCCTGATATGGGAGCATACCCGTACCCCCACCCTCTCCCTATGGTGCCACCAGTACTTTAATAACAATACTCAGTAGCAGTGTGCATAGCACTGGTGTTTGTCCTTCAGTGCCGTAAATCAGCTATACTCAGAGCCACTGGAATTATGTGTTTGTGCTGTCGCAGAGTTTTTCGCATAATTACAAATTTGCCGTATTTGCCACATAATCTATCATCTACTGTATAATCTGCAGATTTTAGCAGAATTTTTTTTCGCTTAAATGGTCCAAAAGCTACTAAAAGGCAGTCTCATATGTTGCTGCACAGTGGAAGGCCTGTTGCATAGGCTCAATGGTTACCTTTCTGTTGCTTATTACTATATTTGGGAGATAAACAAACACTAATGATGTGCAACCTATGCCCAGACACTGTTAACAGGTGTAAACATGTGAAAATAATAAATACTAGCACAGAATGTACCACATGCTGCATAATTTTCTTTATCTTGCAGCTTAATTTAGTCAACCCTGCTGCATAAATTGTCCCTTTGCTGCTGCATAATTCCAGTGACTCTGGCTATACTTCACTTGGCAAGTAACTACTTTAAGCACAATTATACCAATATTTAGCCAAAATACACAACTTGCATGTTTTGACACATATAGTGTGGTACCTACTGTAGCTTGCCCTTAACTTTACATATGCATTTATTTTGAATTGCGTGATACCACAGTCTTGCCGTGATAAACAAGCCTTTGCAGTGCAATAGGTCTAGCCTTACTGAAAGTTTAACCTATTGGAGTTGCAAATAATAATGCAATGCCAATAGCTCAAACTTTAAGTAATGCGAGACCTATTGCATTGCAAATGCTTGTTATGGCTGTAAGCACTCCTCATAAAGTATAGTCAAAGTGTTTTGGCCTATGCATATTTCAAGGCTTCTTCAGGACATATTACAAGGGCTCCAATACATCACAAAGTTGTAGGGGAGAGGAGATCATGCATCCAAATTTGTGGAGGTCCATAAAATATTGCAGACCTTGTCTTGTGGAATCATCTAGCCTGAGCAAACAAAACTGTAAACTGATGCAACTTATGTGCAGTGCAGCGCGGCTGTTGTGAGCTGCAACAGTTTTCTTAATCTAGATGAATGCGCAAATCAATCTCTGCAATACTTTATGGATCTTGCTGAATCTGAATCCTCGCTACACAGCAGTGTATAGGAGGTGTGAATTGTAATAATGAGCATTTTCATAGAATTGGGGATACTATGGTACAGCGAGAGGAAAGGAGTGAAAATAGAGTTTGGGTCCAACCGTACAGGCGTGTGAGCATGTTTGTCGCATATATTTAGGGGTGTCTAGTAATGAAACCGACCACACAGTTTGAGGTATGATGAAAACTGGGCATTACTAATACCTAAGTTGCAGGCCTATCTGGTTAGATGTACATAGGTGTATGTGTCTGATTTAGATCACCCCACTATAAAAGGGGTGTGAGAATAATCTGTCTTATTGGTATCATCTCACAGAGCTATGTGGGTACATGTGCAGTTTTGTGGAGCATCCTCATTCTGAAGTGTGTGAGCTCATGTGTATGATTGCAATCCTCATATGGCCAACGGTGTGTTGGAATCTGCAAAGTACTGAGGGGCATATTACCAAGCAATAGCGATAATTATCGCTATTGCTTGGTTAGAGACAAAATTTTACCGCTGAGCTGCGGCGATTTTTATCGCAAATAAACCTTGGTATTACCAAGGTTTATCGCAAATGCGATAAAAATCGGCCGCAATGCATGAATATCTCTGAAAAGTCAGCGATATTCATGCATTACGGAGCTAATGCTCTTAGCCATGTTATCCACCTCCCATTGGATAACATGGCTAAGAACTGCTCAGGGCAGGTGTTAGCTTTTGGAGATATTCACGCTTAGCGCAAATATCTCCAAAAGTTGGTAATAGGAGATAGCGATGTTAGCGACTGTTTCCAGTCGCTAACATCTTGGCACGCCCACTTTGCATGTCATTAGTGATAAATATCACTGACATGCAAAGTGGGGCCCAAGATGGTCGCTATCTCCTACTAGCTGTCGCTAACTGGTGTTAGCGACAGCTAGGTAATAGGGAGAACATTTTATCTCCGCTTTCTTGGCTTTTAAAGCCAAAAAAGCGGAGATAAACCCCCTTGATAATATGCCCCTGAGTGTGCTCCACTGTAAGAGGTGTGTAGGTGAGTGTTAGTGTGTGGACATGCATACTATTGAAACCGTAGGGATGTGTGGATACATGAGTGATATTTAAATCCTTCTGAAGGCGGGGAATATGTGACACTGGGATCTTCTGACAGGTAGATGTGTGTTAGTATTGTCATATGCCACACTGGCCCCTTTACACAGAAAAATGTGTGTAAGCACAAATGCTAATTTGGTTCCCTCCCCTGGACAGTAGAGTGGTGTATGGCCATATGGGAACCTCACACAAGCAGGCATTTATGGTCTTGCCAGCCCTATATAGTAACTTGAAGATGTATGTGTGTTGTAATCAGCTCATAGAGATGTGTACATGTCCAGTACCTTGCCCTGAAGGTGTGATGTTTGAGTACATGTCTAGTATCGTGACACTCAGTACTGTGCAAATACATGTATACTTTTAGACTGTTCATATAGACATATAGAATGTATGTGAGTAAATATAGACTATTTGGGATCCTCGGCCTTAGTTGTTTGCTTACTTGTGTGATATTCAGCTGCCAACTGAAGTGTTTTCATACATGTGTAGTATTGATACTTGTGCACCAGCAGATGAGAAAGGGAGAATTATACCAGGGTTCAGAGTGTTTGTGGACCCCTGCGGTGAGGTGTGCTTTATTAAAACTGTATAGACTACAAGTTCCTCACATAATCGAGGTTAACCCTCTTATACAATGTAGAAGAGAGAGCGATGCAAGTTGGAATAAACTCACATCTCTTGGATTTTGGGACGTGACAGACAGAAATGAGTGGGTCCTTAAGCGCATGAGTCTGTGATAAACAGTGTCTTTAAAGGTCTTTGAAAAAGCACTACTGTTAAAAACAACAAAAAAAACGAAAATTCACAAATTATACATGACTGATATAAGAATAACTTGCACCGCCATAGATTTCTTATGTCATCCGTGATATAACGTGATATCATAAGCAGTACACCACAGCCGTACAAGTTATACTTATGTCAGTTAACATAACTGGTGAATGTCAGTGTTTTTTTTGTTTTTAAATGGCAATGGATTTTCAGTGAATTTCCAAGTTTTTTTAACATAAATTAAAATCTTACTACCGTCCTCACGTATAAGTCCACTTTTACATTTTTTCAATGAATTTCTAAGTTTTTTTTAACGCAGAGTAATATCTGAATGCCATTTGCTTGTGAAAGACCCACAGCTAGGCAGCCACCCCCTCCCAGTACACGGCCAGGTCCTGCAGCCAACCCCCTACCAACTAGCAACCCCACATTTTCTTTTTGTTTGCATGGCCACATGCGGCAGCTCTCCAAAAATATGTTTTTTAATTTCCAATCCCACACAAGTTCCAGAGTGTCTGGGTACGCCAAATATACCCCCTTATACCTTATTTTTAATGTTCACAACATGGGAAATGGAGTGAGTCATAACTTCAGGCAACCAAATATCTCATGTATTGACATTGAGAGTGTGGTGAGTGATAGCATAGGTGTTTTCTAAGATCCAATGGTCTACCTCGGTCTATAATCTACCCCAAAGCTTAAAGGTCTCTTCCTGACATACCCTGACCCTTGGACATGAGATGCCAGACACTGGGCAATATTGAGATATGATGTCTGTGGCAGTGTTTATCTCAGCACTATGAGGTTATGGGCAAAGTATGACGCCAGGGTATGACACTCAGAGCATAGTCAGACCCCAAGGCATATGATGGAAGGCACTGACTATCCATCTGATCATCTGAGCCATATAACAGTCTATCCCCCAGAGTTTGAGGTACACAGCACACCTGACCACAGGGCATTAGGTTAGGGCAAGGTTGGACTTCAAAAAAGCAGCAGATAACGTTTTATTATTCCAACCCCATGAGGCACCAAATCAGTCTAACTTGTAAATCTGTCTCTCATGAAGAGGAATTGGAGATGATTTAAATTGTTTTTGAAAACATAAATACAGATACTTCATTTAACAGGGCACATCATTTGTTTTACAGGCAATTTGAAGAGGAAGTTGTCCAGTACCTTTGGGTCTGACACTGTTCAGCCACAATGTTTAGGAGAAAACATTTGTTTGTGGTAGTACATCGTGCATTTACCTATCACAAAATGTTGTGCGTGCAACCGGATAACCATCAAGAAATCATCTGATATCTGATACAGTGTGGCCACTGTGAAAAATAGCACTCATTTATCTTAGCACATACCAACAGCACCCATTTTAAATACAGTGAATGCATCTATGGTCCATGGTAAAGTCCATGCCAGTGGTCTAGCTCTGGAACAGACACTCAGAGCATGTAAAAGACCTTTTCTGACCATAAGCTCAGAGCTGATATATGGATGCATGTTTAAGAGAGTAAGCAGCACCTGCTGTTGTAAATGATTTTTAAATGTTGATATTAAGTGTGCATTTCGTGTTCCATAATGTTGATTTTTATGTAAAGTGTATCAGACTCTTACTTTGTCAGGTCGTTATACATTTTGGTGGGCTCTTAATTGGTTATTTTCTGAAGGAGAACTTGGTATTTTTCAGTCCTTGATTTTATTTTTCACACTCGTGAGTTGATCGAGCTGTGATTCCTTCATTGTCTTTGCTCATCCCTTGGTGGCCATGTTGTTGAGGTCAGCATTCTAGTTCTGGTGCAGATGCTCAGAGCTTGTGTAATCCTGATTCTGACCATAAATTCAGGGTTGATGCACTGACGTGTGCAGCAGACACGCTTAAGGGGATCACGTTTGTACTGGGTCTAAGTGATCTCGAAGGAATCCCTACCTTATCATGTATGACGGCTGCACTATCACATCTTTAAATAGCAACTCCTGGCCCATTCATAATCAGGCTTGAAACAAGCTTTGTCGCTTGAATGTAGCGAGAAATGTCTACTCTTTTGTCCTAATGCCAAGCAGCGGGTGTCCTTAGATGTTCCACTGCTTATCAAAAAGGATTTAATAGTGGCTTTGTTAAATGCCAGACCTTTATCAACCCATAAAAATGACTTATTTCTGCTTTTTAATAACATAAATGTTGATGTGTGTGGTTTAACGGAAACCTGGTTGAATGAGACTTCTGCACCTAATATTGTTTCAGCCATTCCTCAGGACTATAGCCTTGCTTATAAAGATAGAATCGATCAGAAAGAAGATGACGCTGCATGAATTGTATACACTATCTTATGTTTCAAACTGACAACTCTTCTGTGTTAGATAAAGTTCTAGATGAAGTTATCTGCTGTAGGATAACAATCTCTGCCTTCTGGGTAATCTATTTTTTTGACGTGTGTTTATAGAACTCCTGATATCCCAGCATTTTTTAAATGTTTTTTTAAGTCATTTGCTTTCTGTCCACTAATTATACTAAGTTATTTGCTTTGGGAGATTTTTTAATTTCTGGTATGAGTCTCATTTTAGTAATTCTCGTGAAATGTTTAATCAGATTACTAATTTAAATTTTACATGGAATGTCAACATTCCTACTCATCAGGAAGGGAGTATTGTTGATTTAATTTCTACCTCTGTGTATCTGGTCCAATTTTATTCCTTCTCTCTTCTTGTCTGGACAGATTACTACCCTGTACTTTTAACATGCTTACTCCCGACCCGTCAAAAATCCATAAGGCACACGGTTACAATGCATCACAATATCTCTGGGATAAAACTAACTTCACAGAGACTGATTATTTTTAGAGACATTCGGGCAACTAATATCAGTGTTCCTGATCTGGATGTCTTTGTTGCCCAATCAACGATTTGTTGCGCCCTCGCATTAATAATACAGCTCCTCAATCTGAGAGAGCTCCTCAGAAAGACGATTCTGCCAGCCTTGGTTCTCTCATAACCTAAAAATCGAAAAACCTGCATCTCTATAAATTATAGAAAAACAGGGTTATACCCACTAAAGTCAAGGGGACCTGGGTAGCTATGCAGTACAAAGAAAAGGGTCCCAGACAAGGAACAATTAAAAAGTATGACTTGATTGAAAATTATACAATTATTTCAAGAAGCCAAATTATTCGATGTACAAAAAGTTTAATTCAGATTTGCACATATTACCTTTCATTGGTTAGAACACATAACACATTTTTTGTATATGTAGCAAAATGTATTTGTATGTGCCCACATTCACAACAGGGAGGGGGTGAAGTGAGGGAGGTGTCAAAGATAGGGTAGGATAAAGGAATAGTCTGAATCATTCAGTGACAAGTATTATTCGCAATTCAAGAAATAAGTACATGTGGTTCCTTTAGCCAAAGGCCACAACATAAGGCTCATGGAGAGTCCAGAAATAACTGATGCAGACAACCAAACTCCACTTCAGCTGCTAAAGTCTTGCTTGGGGTAGGAGTTGGTAATTATCGTGTGGTCTACGTTTCGACCCAAAATATATGTAGGAAAGTGATCCTTACAGAACGGGTCTTCTTCAGGACAAAACAGTTGTGGGTGGGCGACCTCCTAGGGGTAGTTAAAAAGAAATCAATTAACACACACCTATCCTGTTAATGAATACAAGGAAGGCGGATTTGAGAAAAATATGTCAGTTAAAAGCGTGTTGTTACAATTACAAAAAAAACAAGACATATAGTAAGGGATTATATTTCAAATACATAGATCTGGTCCTGGCTCACCTATCAAGGAGGTAGGAACAGAATCCTCAGGGGCTGATGTTTCCCGGGCCACGTTACAAAGTTGTAACTGAAAATTACAAGGAGAGACAATTGTCATCTCTGACTGTGCTAAAGATCACAGCTCATTCGATCTCCTATCAGTGATTCGGAATTGTTAAAAAGTGCCAACACACCTATAGACATCTTATCGCTGAATTTTAATCAAATACAAATCAAGGAATCAATAAAACCCAATACACAGGATTAATACCAGACTGGTGACACGCTTTTAACTGACATATTTTTCTCAAATCCGCCTTCCTTGTATTCATTAACAGGATAGGTGTATGTTAATTGATTTCTTTTTAACTACCCCTAGGAGGTCGCCCACCCACAACTGTTTTGTCCTGAAGAAGACCCGTTCTGTAAGGATCACTTTCCTACATATATTTTGGGTCGAAATGTAGACCACACGATAATTACCAACTCCTACCCCAAGCAAGACTTTAGCAGCTGAAGTGGAGTTTGGTTGTCTGCATCAGTTATTTCTGGACTCTCCATGAGCCTTATGTTGTGGCCTTTGGCTAAAGGAACCACATGTACTTATTTCTTGAATTGCGAATAATACTTGTCACTGAATGATTCAGACTAATTCATTTATCCTACCCTATCTGTGACACCTCCCTCACTTCACCCCCTCCCTGTAGTGAATGTGGGCACATACAAATAAATTTTGCTACATATACAAAAAATGTGTTATGTGTTCTAACCAATGAAAGGTAATATGTGCAAATCTGAATTAAATTTTTTGTACATCGAATAATTTGGCTTCTTGAAATAATTGTATAATTTTCAATCAAGTCATACTTTTTAATTGTTCCTTGTCTGGGACCCTTTTCTTTGTAATGCATCTCTATAAAGGCCAGTTAAATTATGATACAGCTTGCTTAAAGAAAGCTAAATCTGTCTACTATGATGCACTTGTCTATACGGCTTCTAAATCAACCAGAACTCTTTTTAAAGTTATAAATGATCTGTCTAATCCACATTGTTCTCTTATTCCATCCCAAAAATTATGTGTCAAGCTCCCTGACTACTTCATTGATAAGATTGGGCAATCTATATTGACACTTTCTTGTCAAGTCATATTGTTGCATATCCTTCTTCCTCCAGTATGGAGCCAGATGCCCCCCTCCAACTATTGATTTAATTCCAGTTACTCAGGAATCCATTACTTGTAAATTACTCTTGTCTGCCAATTCTGGCTTGTCCGATGATGTTTGCCCGTCCCCTCTCCACAAAATACTATATAAGCTGGCACATGCACACTCTGGTATGGTTCCTCAGTCATGGAAAGAAAGCATAGTCAAACCACTTCTGAAAAGCCTTATCATTATCGTGTACTGCCTTCCAACTATAGGCCCATCTCCTTGCTCCCATTGCTTGTCAAAATTGTGGAGAAATATCTAGCCAAACCCATAGCCTTCTGGATATGTACCGGACAGGCATTATACCTGGCATAGGGACAGAAACTGTAATAGAATCAGTTCTCAATGACCTCAGGTTAAATATATGTAAGGACCTCCACAGAAGACTCTTGTTACCAGACCTCTCAACTGCGTTCAACACAATTGAATATTCAAATATGTGTGAGTGTTTGTCACATGGGCTGAGAGGTTCTGCTTTGAGTTGGTTAAGCTCTTTTCTCTGGAATCACAGTCTGGTTCTGGAACTTTGCTCTTTCAGATCCAACAGGAGACAAGTTAATTTCAGAGTCCTACAGGGATCCTCCTTGTCTCCATTCCATTTTACCATCTATATTCGACCATTGAAACATCTGGTAAGCTCCTTTGGACTGGAGTGTGTGTTGTATGCAACTCTATTAGCTATCCATCCCGGATGAGTGATAAAAGATTGTAACTTAAGGTAGACAAAACAGATATTTTGAGCTGTGGCTCATGTCCATCCTGTCCCGCAGATGTGGGGCATCCCCACCACCCATGCCCTCAGAGGTATTTAGAAATCAAGGTTTTAACGTTGACAAGAAATTATCATTGGAAGCCGAAATTAATGCCACTGTGCCTATTGCTCCATTAGCTTTTGCTATTTAGAAAAAGTCTGCATGTCATTTCTTTGGAGCTCAAGCCCATTGTAGTAGGTGCTTCAGTTCTAACCAGAATTAATTGCACCAATCCCTGCTATCTTGGGCTACCGGATACACTCCTCCCGCCTGCAGCTAATCCAGAACACTGCCATTGTATTAGCCTGCAGGCTTCTCAATTTCGACCACATTAGTGAAGCTAGGCACAGATTACATTGGCTTCCTGCCACCTCACAAATACAGTTTAAGGCACCATACCTAGGTTTGCATCAAGGGTGTCAGGTATCAGAGCTCGCACTAGAAGGTATGGACCCCCAAGCTCTTAGCGATCTTCCCCAGTTCTGCGTTACAGACAAATGAGTATGGGAGGAAGACTGTTCTAGGTTCTAGCAGCTAAGGCTTGAAACCAGAACCAGTCACCTCCTCAGTCACAGACTATTGAGAATCACGATATGTTTTGGAAAAAAGTCAAAACTTTTCTATTTGCTTTATCTGGTTTATATCTCTATTCTTCTATGGCACCACATTACTCTATTTCAAAAATTCTGGTGTCGTTTTTTTTTCTACTTTTGCTCCTCACTCTCTCACGATGCCTGTTGGTGAACACCGTGCTTTATAAATTCCTTCATTTGAACACCTCATTCAGACAGCGATCAAACCCATCTTTTATTATCTCCTTTCTTGTGCACCTATTCTGTTTCTTCGGCAACCATTCGAGGTCCATTACCACCTACGAGTAGGACTGTCCCAGCTTGGTATGAACTGTTGACTATTTTACAATTTATACTATTGTTAAAACCTGAAATCATCTTTGGTGATGTGCTTTAGGTGCAATTTTCGATGTTATTATCTATTATAAAGCAGTTTCTCCTGCCTTCAGTCAAGGCCCTAAACGTAGCCACAGTGCCCTCTGATGCGTCACCTATTGTACCATCCTTATCTTTGCTACTACTGCTAATCCTCATTCCTTATCTACTGCTGATTGGACTATCATACCTTGGATTCAACTGGGACTATTCTAAACCTATTACCGGTGCTCAAATATCAGACCATGTTGTACAGTGATGAGTTTTCTGATGTCACTGTTGCTGGTATTGTAAAAATCGACATACTTCACAATGAATGCGCGCTATAGGAAACTGTTGAATAAATAAATAAATATTTCAAAGCACCTTCCATACGTATCTCAGAATTGCTGAAAGTTTCCACTAAGTGGACAATTATATTAGGATTTTGATGATTAAATATGTTAGGGTGTTGCTACCATCGTGATGTACAATGTATAGGCATGAATAGGTGCTGCTGAGATATTCTAGAGTTCTGTTCAGTATATAAGTATTCCAGTGGTATTCAAGTTGCTCATTTAGTACATGTGTGGGAAAAGGCCTGAATGTGGTGTGGGTTCATGCATGAAAATACACTTTGCATGTGAGAGACATAGGTGGGAGAGTAGCAATCACATACACAAGTGACATCTGAGAACATGAGGTCCCACCATAGATGGACCAATTGTAAAAATGGATTCATGTTAATAATATTAGAGAGTGCATTGTGATGCTTGCAAAGGTAGAAGCAGAAGTTCTTATATTTTCAAAAAGCTGCTAGCACATGTGCCTGCATCAGCTCATGAAGCCCTGGGGACGTGGGCTGGTGGACACGATGCAGTCGTAAAGCTCAGCAAAGTTTGAGAACGTGAATAGGTGTGGGCTGGAGAAAGGTGAAGTGTTTACTGCACAAAGGTGAGGTGTTTACCACACCCAGTAAATATTCCCACGCTGGAAAGCCGTATTTACTGGGTGTAGGTAAATATCTATTATTCAGTGTTTTCCTGTGGAATCTGAGGAATTACGTCTGTAATTGATACATTCAGCAGCAAATATTAGATATACTTTATATCAACTGCATGTTTTTGCCCCATTAAATGTAAGCAGGTTTGACCTCTTGAATTTTATCAGGGGAAAATTGTGTGGATTTTGTGTTTACCGCAAATCGTGTCATTTCCTTTGTGGTGCATTAACTCAAAGTTGTACCGGACCTCTAAAATCTCAAACATTGTAAAATACAACAGCTAACTTGGTTTTAAAATATCCCAAATAAAATTTTACAAATGTTCCAGGTTGGGCTTGAAAGGGTTAAATAGTAAAAGGTATCTGGACCATTAGTCTGGAAAGGGGCTTCAAACCCAGTTTTGTGTTTCATTTGTGGAGTAAATAATTTTTTTTGTTATAAAATCTGATTAGATGAGGTAGTTTTATTTACGTCAACCATTACTGGTCTGCAAAACAAAAGCAGTGTTCGCAGCCCTGAAGCTTCTGATTTCCTTGCAACAACAGAGAAGAAATCTAGTGAAGCTGCAATTAAAGAAAGCGGGGCTTGGTCCCCGCGCCCTGAAAAAAGTCGTAGAGCCACAAGGGGGCCTGGTTGTATCCCCTGAACCCCTGTCCAGGAGTGGGGAACCAAAAGGATCCACCCCTTAAAATACATTTTTTTAAAGTAAATTTTGGTTTTACCGGGGACTTCATGGACTCCTAAAACCCTGGCAATGCTTCTTATAACCTTGTTGGACGTCCCGTTTGGTTTTGCTGACCAGATCCATGAGCCATGTTGAAAGTGCAGCCATGGTCCATGGGTCTTCAAGAGTCTGTGAACTTCGTGGCAGAATCTGTGAACCTTTACACAATAAAAAAATCTAATAATATAGTTTTACAATTTTTATAAAATGAGCTAGCCCACACTTGGTCTGGTGATGGCTATGGCCGTTTGGGGTTGGCTGCCCGTGGCTAATTAGGTGCAGGGCTTGGCTGTAGGCACCCAACTGTTGCATGTGGTTTACCATCAAATTTTTCCTTTTCAACCAATACTATATTGCACTGGATTTTCAGCTTACCAATGTTAATAAACCCTGCTGGGACTGAAAAAAATATATCTCTTTCCAGTGCTTAATTTTTATAAGAGTGAGTGCTGGTGCCCAAAGCTCTGCTCAGAAGCCCAGGGCCGGTGCAATTAAATGTTGGCTCTCCGAATACCAAGGCTACGTAGTCTGAAATCCACCTCATGCCTCTATTGTCCACCAACAGACTCCTGCTTCCCCTTCATCTGACATTTGCTTATTTCTCCTTTTATGACGATTTTTCCGTCTTTCTCTTCCTCCATCTTTCCCCTTTGTTTATTTTTCCATCGGTTGCTCATGTCTGATGCCGAAAAATAAGTGCCAGTCCCCAAAAATGAGTGCCCGCGTACCCCACCGGCAACCACCGGATCAAATTAAGTGCTGTCTTTTTCTTGCTAACCAAACCGTTTAATATAATAAGTATATCATAGGTTATGTGCATTTTGGTGCAAATCTATCATTATGAGTCTTGTTGACATGAATAGAGCACATAGTTTTCGCCCTGTTAGGAATATCATGTCACCATGATGCCCGGGTGACACTCATGTGGCCTATCAAACATGGCCTTTGAAGCAAGTGTGCTCTCACTCATGATTTGTTATTGGTCAAATTCCATGTTATTACCATAGTAAAATAGACCACCTGGAAAGATCACGGCTTACTGCCTCACTGACTGCACATTACACTCACTGCCTTTAGAGAGGAAAACAAAACAACTGGCATAATATGCCTATGGCCCAATTAAGGAACACTGATGATAGTTTAATTGGGAGTGTTAAGTGTTGGTAACTAAAGTATGCGTGATTATGTACATGGTGAAGCGTGCCTTTCTTGACATGCCGAAGTCATGCCCCCGTACTCTAATAAGGTAGCGTTCGACACAGAGTCCCTGTGGCCCTGTATGCTTATATATTTCATGCTGTTTGCAGTATTTACACTTGTTTTTCCACACCCTCTGGACACTGAAATAGTGGTAATTAATATGCTATATGCATAGCAAGTTGTGTCGACAATTATTGCATTGGTGATGCCATCAATGAGGTCATGCGCGAGGTCGTGTGCAGGTCAAGACACAGGTGGAGTCAAGTTACACCGGTACCTTAGCATGGAGATTTCAGTTGTTGGTGTCATGGACACTGTCACTCCAGCAATGTCATCTTATTACCTCTTACACCCTCACAATGGTAACTGTGTCTAAACCACGGACTCTTCGTCAAATGTTAGGGGCTTTTTGAGAATACACCGAACCCCTAGCACACAGGTCTTCAAACTGTGGGGCGCGCCCCCTGGTCGTTCCTGGTTCTTTTCCCATATGCATCTGCAAGTACTTGTAAAGGAAGATGGCCTGGATGTGCGACCTTGTTTATTTGTTGCGTTTCCATGCGGTCTTCATTTGCAATGGTTGAAGTGCATGCAAAAGCATGGGAACTGTGATCCTGAGTGCCATAGGGAGGGAATCAATCAGGGCCAGACTTTAGAACAGAGGCGCAGGTACCAGTGGTGCAGAAGGTGCAGTGGCACCATGGCCCATCAACCCTGATAATGGATGTGTTTCATAAGCTCATCAGCCGACCAAGGCGCCATTTTCATTGATTGCACCGGGTCCCATTTGGCATCATTGCTAGGGTACTGCTGGGGACCAAAGGCACAGCTGAACCCAGCCCCACCCCCTTCCTGTCTTTGCTCTCTTCCCATCCATCCTCTCTCCTCTTTCTCTGATCTCTTTCTCTTCGCCTCATTCTCCTCTCTTCTCTTCTGTTGTCTTTTTCTCTCTCTCTCTCTCTTGAAGACACCCTCAGCAGCAATTCACCTTGGGGAAATTAGGGAAAGTGAGGGGCACCACTAGCAACACTAGGCTTTCAAAACTGCCCCCAGTGTCTCCAGCCCACAGGGGGAAGTGCCACGTGGAGTTATAAGGCCAGCATGGCCTTTGGGTCATGGAATGTGTAATCAGGATCAAAGACATGGCTAAAAACAACAAAATATTTTGTAACTATTTTGTTCTTTCACTTTCAAGTTACAGCGTTACAGAATAGCACACGAACATTAAATGGGAAAAAAATGAATGCAAGTTAAAATCATTGAATCTGAAATGGTTAATGCAATCACTGCACTGCAAATTTCACTGCGTGTGACCAGAGAGGCACATTGCTTAATCCTGGGTGATGCAATGAGGAAAAGTGACGTGTATTTATAGTGCTACAAAGTCCCAGCCTGCGACAGAAAGCACTGTATATGTAAGTCCTTATTTTTTAAACTGTATTACACAGTCACACAATGATTTCGTGTTTAAGCTTAAATAAATGCTTTTACAGTATATATTTTAGTGATTGCTACTCAGACTGTATCTACTGCAAACCATTTTTATAAGGGTCCATTAAAACATCAATTGTAGAGCTCAGCTGACATCCCCCTTATATTGGCCCTCAAGAAGAATAAATCTTTGTCGCCATAAAGCTTCAATGACTCTATAAATTAAAGTGTATCCAGGCTCCCAAGCAGCGTTTGCACTTGGTGATTAACCAATTGCTCATATTTATGTTTCTTTCAGGTAGCAGGCGCTCTGGTAAGAAGGCCTGTGTCTTTAACTCTGTCTCTCAGCTTCATAGCACAGGAGACAGGGCACCCTCTTCACTTTCAGTCAGAGCCACCTCATGGTCTGCTATACCTGTGCAGATATAGTTGTTTTTAACAAAACCAATGGCAACAATTTAAGTAAAATTATGTAGCATGGGTGGTCCCTATAGATCCCACCCACTTTGACCGCTGATGATGTGCAGATGTCCTTTCAGGTGAGTGGGGGTCGGGGGGGCAGGGAGTAGGACAGTAGGGGATGCATTCAGGTGCAAAATTCTGGTTGTTGGACCCCTGAGACCTCAAAGTAATTTCCCAGGAGTAAGTGGAGATAAGTAAGTTCCATGGAACTAAGAGATGGCCCAGAAGAGGGGGCACAATGTGGGAGCTCATTTACTATTATCATTAGTGCTGCAGGTGCAGTGGTACTGGGGCCAGAAGTGTGAGGGTGACTGCACCCTATGTATGGCTGCTTTACTACCAAAAAGGGAACTTGGGGGGCTTTTTTTTTTGCTACCACTAGGGCCCAGGTCTTTATTGGTGTGCACGGAACAGGGCCAAAGTAACAGGGGTGAGATGTGGACTTTTACCTTTGACATTTTTTTACATCAAGTGGTAGGCATTCTGCTTTGGTCCTGTGAAGTCGCCAGAGTAATCAACTTGAAGCACCCCCTGATTAGCGGATGTCCCTTAGGGCACAGCGTTGGAGCCAGATAAGGCTTCTAGTTTGTCTCTTTAAATTGCATAAACAAAAAGTTAAAAACCAAAGATTTGGATGCATGTTTTAATATGTATCTTCCATATCTTCAAATGATTAGTAGATCCATAAATCAATCATAATTCATCCTAAATTCAAAACATTCCAAAACATTCCCGATGCATTTTGGCATCAATGTGCCCTTCTTCAGGGTGTTCTCTGTGAATACAACCAAAAAGAAATGCGCTATTTCCATTTCAAAATACAACATATTCAAATTTCAAGGGTGAGGTCTCAGTGTGGTTATTAAATGCAGAGAAATGGTCTCAAAAGAACATTGTGGGTCCTCTATACCGAAGATAAAGAAAAAACATTCTAAAGCAATAGGTGATTGTAGGTGATTGTAAACTGTGTATGTTCATGCTCGCCGACATCTGAAAAATAACGTGAGTCAAATTGTGAAGAGACAATGTTAAAATGAATAAAGCTCTCTGGTGATAAGTGCTTACAAACTACTAAGATGACCCCGGTGAGAAAAAGTAAAATCGAAGTGTCTTACTGACAAGGTTTGAAAAACGCCGGTGATCGAACAATCGGAGCTTGCTAATCCGTTTAAATGGTTACGGAAAACCTAGGGTGCAAAAGACAAATGCCGTACATAAGTATAGTCCGACAGTGCGCTGCATAGATGTTACGTGCGAGATAATTGTGCAGTGTTACCTACAAAAGAATGAAAGCGGCAACTGCTCAGGTTTCTGTCTCGAGGAAAATCACGAACCGGCTATGAAGACAATACTGGTCATCATCATATCAATTGTAAAGCATAGTAATGTTGTACATCAAGTCTATTATAGATAACAGAGGAATTCCATCCTATCGTTAAGCCCGTTAGGATGCATCGTGTCAAGGTACCGGATCCAAAAGTTCTCTTTTTGTAAGAGCCTGTCATTGAAGTCAGTTCCTTCTTTATTTTCAAGTTTCCAATTACAAAAATGTTAGTTGAGAGATGTTATGTTTCTGATTTGTGAAATGTGTTGCCAAAGCTGATTTGGTATTTTTCAAACGAATATTGCATTTATGTTCCAGAATGCGAATTCTTATTTTACGTGAAGTCTTCCCCACATAACAAAGGCCGCAGGGACACTTGATCAAGTAAATAACATTTGTTGAGTTGCAAGTAGCATTTACATGAAGCTTAATTGGTGTACCTTTCATAGGGTGATTCATTGTGGCTCCACGAATGACATTATTGCAATTACTGCAGTTTAAACAAGGTTGTAGGCCTTTGTAACAAGATGTTGGTGGAACCTGATCAGGGTTGGTTAGCATATCCTTAAGATTGGATCCTCTGGTATAAGCAAACATAGGTGGTTGAGCATAGATGTTGTGAAAAACAGGTTCAGCTGTGAGTATTGACCAGTGATTCAAGTGGCCAGAGAAGACAGGTCTGTAAGTATCATTAGTGCCGAAGGTGCTGTGGGGTTTGGTTGGTCAATCACACAACACCACAAAGTAAAACAAATCCCAATTATGGCTGTTTCTATCCTTTCTTGCTTGCATTAGAGCCCAGTGCACTCTTGCTGTGCCAGTGTTGTTTTGAGTGTCAGAACAATGACCCAAGGGAGGGCCACATTGAAGTAGAGTAGACACCTTAGCTTGGACTCAGAGATGGTGGTCGTCTGGTGTCTCTTGATGGGGCCCCACGTTTTAACAAAGAGCAGAGACAGCCAACTTTGTGAGGTAGTGGCTATCATCAGTGAAGCAGGTGTGGTGGCAATGGAGCTCAGGGGTGTGACTGTCCCGCCACATCAAAGTTGTGACTTCCTTAATTTGCAAAAGGTGCATGGGGGCTCATTTTCCTTGCTAACATTAGGGTGGAGGGTTGCCTTGATGAACGGTAGGGGGGCAGGGAGTGGCAGGAGGCAAAACATGGGAACTCATTTCTTTTTCTTAAAGGGATAAAGAACCTGTTTCAAGATTGTAG
This sequence comes from Lissotriton helveticus, assembly GCF_964261635.1. Classification (NCBI taxonomy): domain Eukaryota; kingdom Metazoa; phylum Chordata; class Amphibia; order Caudata; family Salamandridae; genus Lissotriton; species Lissotriton helveticus. The sequence goes on from NC_136068.1 coordinate 1,628,048,187, forward strand.
TGATGGCCAAGTATGGTGGGGAGGGAGTGAAAGAGGCCCAGCAGACAGCCTACTACTCAGGGTCGCAGCTTTCATCAGTGAAATAGGTTCAGTTGCATTGGGACCCAAAAGTATGAGGGGCTCATATCGCCCCGGTGATGGGGAGCAGTGTTATTTAGCCAGTTTCTATTATGCTCAGCCCTGCATATTCTGCTCCCCCGATCCTTCCAATAAAGGTTTGGAGGGAGTGGGGGGCCGACTTCAAAACATTTTGCTCAGGGGGGCTCAGGGCACAAAAGACCTCTGCTGTAGCACAGTGATTTTTTGGGGACCAATTAAATGACACAATAACAGTTTCAGGATGGCAGTGAGCCTATTATCCCAGTGTATTTATTTGTGCAATTCTTTATAGCGTATGCTTGGCGTACGAAAGTTAAAGTGCTTTACATGAGAACCAGATTACCTTACACATGTCTTTTTTAGGCACAGACAGATTAACTCATTTACCCAGAATCACAGGAAGTTGAGCTGAGGCCGAAACTCAAATCTGGTTTCCCAGTTCCAATGTTTGCAGCTCTGGCCATTAGGCCACATCGCCTCCCAATAGTTTTTGTATTTTAAATTCATCTCTGGAAGTGTTTATGATTACTATTTAAAGAGTGTGGCAATGTTGCAAAAGTCTTACAGTGCAGGGATAACAGCAGTCAGTGTCACTTTCATCTGTTTCCAGTAAATTCCTACCGGTCTTCACAATCATCAGTGCAAGGCAGTGGCTATCTCTTGATTATGCTTGTTGATATTGCTAACTCTGTAGTATGAAGTCACCTTTTTGGGTGTGCAGATAGATGTGTGGGTCAGCTTAGGTAGGTAGGTGTCTGTTGGCAATGCTTTCCCAGATATGATCACAGTCACTAAATCAAGTGTTCGGAATGCAATCATGTGATCATTCATCAAGCTAGCGCCTCCATTGCAAGTTATTATTTCCATTGAACAGCTGTGTACAGAGGTGGGGAACTGGTACAGGTTGCTAATGATACTGGAACTGACAAGATGGCGGTATGATAGCGTCTTACAAGCCACAGAACTCAAATGCAAACACCCATGCTCTTGCGATGCTCTCATAAAACAGGACAAATTTGAATTAACACTAAAATAGATATTTTTATTTTTCCTCATTGACCAGGGTTATCTGGGGGCCATGAATGGAATGTGAGCCCGTTCATTGGACAATAGAATTGTCATTAATGTTTGAAAATGGTTGAATAAAACTGAACCACTCAAGATGAAGTCACAGAATTAAGCCAGGAGCTATTTGCCTGCCATATCTGAGGTGCCCTCGGTCAGCCATTTTGGATTTTTTTCACTGAGGAAACTGCCTAAGTGGGTTTTGTACAGTTTGTCAAGTTAGGGCACCCTTATGAGCTATCTAACAGTAAGATTTGTGAATTAAGTCACATTTCAGTATTAAAGACATGGGCGTGGGACGATTCTCATGGGGGTTTATGGTGCTATGTTTAAAAAATGTTGTTGTAAATGCGAGGGCTAGAGATACAGAATTGGAATTACATCATGTATTTCTTCATTAATCGTGTAATATTTAAACCCTTTGCCAATTTCTCGAAATCATTTGTGCTTTTCAACTCTGTACAGTCTAGGTGTGTGTGCATGTATGACAACCTGTATTTTATTGTTCTTCATGTGAATTGACACATTTTTAAATCGTTATTGTATGGCACTGTAATATTGTATTGATTAATGTTTTATGTGAAATAAATTGTACAATTTTTATACTGATTTAGCTCATTGTTTAAATTTTTATTTGCACTATTCTTCATAATGAGGTTGCTAACTATTTGGTATTTTGAGTTATGAGGGGGTATACACAATAGGTTTTCCCCTTAGGGATACATCGGGATTTCTCCCTTTCTGATCACATATTACTCCTTGTCCCAGATTGGAACCTTAAGGAGACCTCCATTCCTTTTGATAATTGTCATGTATGACACACAACACTGGGAAACAACATGGTTGTGTTGTTTATCTAATTTAGCGTTCAGCACAGCAGATGTTTATTAATAGAATACACATTAAAAATAACTAATACCTGCCTACCAAGTCAATCCTTTAGCTTTGGGGGCCTTCAAATGTCCTTGTTTTTTAAATGTTACTCTGAATTTGCTGTGGCTCCTGCGCTTTTAAAGAAATCCCTGCTGCTAGGGCCCGGGGGAGGGAGGGCGGGGGCACATACTTTTGTGAATGGTTAAGGAGCATGAGGCCCCCCTCTCTCTGGACCTTTTTTAGACCTCGGGGAACGCATCTCCCAGGGCCTCATTAATTTTTACTGGAAAAAGGTTGTGGGGTTCATCTCCCTAAGCCTTTAACAGGCCATGGGGACCCCAACACTGGAGCCGCTGCATATTCAAATATTGCCGTAGGTGCCCCGGTGCCATGCGGTCACAAGGGGAACGTATGGTTTGCTCCAGCCTGGCAGGAGCAAGTTTTTTCTGCTGTTATGCCCCCTCCCATTTAAAAATTCACATTCAGCGGATGGGGTCCACGCGGCCCTAGAGCGGTTCAGGGAAGGTGCCATATGCCCCTCCCCCCAATATGAACATTGCTCAGGAAGTGGGACCATATGCCCGTCTCCCCATTTAAAAAAAAAAAAAAGAAAACAAAGTGAACGTGAAATGAGCGGAGTAGCTGCTCATTAAACATTCACTGTTCTAGCTCAGGAGGGCCCCATAATGTCCTATGGCTTTTTAAAATAATATATTTTATTCCTCGTGGCGGCCCTGGAAGGGACACGGACACCACATCCTTATTCTTAATGTTTGGAGCGGCGGGCTGCAAGGAGGACTGCAGCCCACCGCCAACATTAAAAATGCACAGTGAGACTCCTGGGTCATTGGCTTAATGGCTCTAGGAGAGCTTACCACATGTTTTTTAAGCACGCCGCGCTGGAGCTGTGTGCTCGTCAGATGGCGTGTAGAGCCTTCCTTTGGTTGGTTCCATGACCTGAAAACTGTTTAAAAAGACATGTTCATTTTTTTTTAATGCTTTAATGAAAATATTTTGTGAAATTCACTTCTATTAAATGTTGCAATGTGTCAATGTATAAAATATAAATTTGATAATAGGTGTTGGTAACTTTTTGACAAAGACTATATGTCTGCTCTGTACATGTGGATATGCTGTCGCCTTGATAAAGCCAATAAGCCCACTGCTTCTTTTATTCTGAACCATTGACAAAGCCAGTAGGTCTGCATTATGTAATAGGAGACCCATTACTTTGTTACAGAACGTAGTCAGCTGTGTGTGGCTGAGGGGGTGGGGGGGTCAGTCACATTGAGGAGTTGGGCACAGGCAGCCAGGTACTGTGGTACACCCACACGTGGCCAAGGGCCATGCGTGAGGCTGGGCCGTCATGGGGGTTGGATGCCTGGCCTGGCCAGAAGCCAGGCCCTCTGGACAACCACAACATTAATGGCAATCAACATCTTGCTTTACATTAAAAAAAAATCCCTGAAAAAAACAAAGGTTAGATAAATGGCCAACAATTTCTGAGATTCACTGCCATCAGTTTTTATTTAATTATTTATTGGTGATTTAAAAAAGCTGCTATGACTACCAGAAAGCATGCACATACAATACAGAGTACAGCACAAAAAAAGAATATTATTAAAAATATAAAACTATCCCCATGGCATCTGGGTAAGATGTTAAAACTTTAAATTTGTAGTTGTAAATTTCTCAGCAGCTACACTAAATTTAGGGAAGCACACTCAAAGGACTGGTGGTTATGGACGTGCTTAATGTAATACTAAAGTTGTGTATGCATATTTAAATGCAAGTACATCCCCTCACGAGGCACTCAAGACAAAGTTCATCCAAGTTGTGTTCAGTTTGTGAATGCTTTTATTCAGCGAGGTATCATCAAGATTATATCGATATTCAATTCATATCAACAACAACTTTGTCGAGGAATAGACGACATGAGTTGCTCCGATGCATTTCGGGCATAGCCCTTTTTCAAGGAGCGCTAGAAAGAAGAACAATACCGGGGTGAGAAGAAGGGCACTCTATATCCGTGTGAACAAATGCCCAAATGAGGGCGTGTCATGTAAAACCATTAAGTGTCGATCAATAGGTGCTACAGAAACACACGGGACGTGTATATGGCTCTGGTGGAAACTGAACTGATTCAATGTTAGCGAGGCTAACGGAAAAGTGCGCATAATATTACAGGGTCGTGGGGTGACGCATTAAACCAAAGTAAAATCATCATGCAATCCATATAAGAGTTATCATTTCACTTACTGCTATTCCATTGTAACGCAGCGCGTTACTTCACGAGTCCAGGGTCTGATTGAAGACGCTGGCGAAAAGGTGACTATGAGCCGGTAAAGTGAATGGTGTGGAAATAGTGGTAGGACTAAACCAACAGGTGCGGTGGTACAGCGGTGGCCATCTTAGAGTGGTAAAGAGTGACCGTGGTGCGGATAAGATTGTGAAGAAAGTGATCAAGTGTACAAGCAAAGAAATTAATAGGAGTTAAAGAGATTAAAGAAAACGTGATTAAAGAAAACGTGAAAGAGACAATGCTAGATCAATTACAGATAACAGCTATATTCAATTCGGTCATTTAGTCCAAAAGGTTTTTGCGTCTGAAGACGAAATATCCATTCCAGTTCTCTTTGGAGTAAGAGTTTGTTGTTATCAATTCCTTCTCTTTTGGTTACTATCTCCAGGATAATGAACTGTAACTGGGCGATGGTGTGGCGAGATTCATGGTAGTGTGTGGCAATGTTCGATTTCTCATTTTTAAGTCTGATGTTTGATTTATGTTCGTTCAGCCGGGTTTTAATTTTTCTTTCAGTTTTCCCGACGTATAGTTTACCACAGGGACATTTCAATGCGTAAATCAGATTGGTGGAGTCGCATGTGGCGTTGACATGAAGGTTGATAGCATGGCCCTTCATAGGATGGCGGATGGTGTTGCCTTTGATTACTGAATTGCAGTGACTGCAATTTAAACAAGGTTGGGTGCCTTTGTAATGTTTCACGTTGGTGGTCGGTCTTGCCAATATTTCCTGAATGTTCTTGCTCCTAGTGTAGGCAAACAAGGGAGGGTTAGAGAACAAGTCCCGAAAATCGGGTTCCATTTGGAGAATTGGCCAATGTTTTAAAATGATCTTCTTGTACACAGGGCTTAAGGTGGAAAATTTAGAAACAAGAACAGTGCGTTGTTGCTCTTTGGTAAGAGTTTTAGTTAGAGCTTTTTGTCTTGTGATGTGTGTCACTCTTGTTTGTGCCTCGGTGACAATCCTTGTGGGGTAGCCTCTGTCGAGGAAGCGATCATGCATCTCCTTCATGCGTGCATTGAGTATGGAAACATCTGATACTATGCGTTTGATTCGTAACATCTGAGAGAATGGTAAATGTCTTTTTAGTGCCATTTGGTGAAAACTACTGAAGTGTAGTGTGTTGTTGCGGTCGGTTGTTTTCCGATGGAGATCGGTTTGGAATCCCTTGGGAGTGTTGTGAATGAGTACATCCAGGAATGTGATCTCTGTGTCACTGATTTGCCATGAAAGTTTGATGCGTTCATCCTTGGAGTTTAGCTCAACGAGAAATTGGTTGAGGGTTTCTTTGGTGTCTGTCCAGACGAAAAACAGGTCGTCAATGTACCTGACGTACATTGTGATTTTCTTGTGAATGTCGCTGTTGCCATAGATATTGATGTTCTCGAAATTCTCCATGTATACATTAGCATACGAAGGGGCAGCGCAGTTTCCCATCGCCATTCCCGTGAGTTGGAGGTACCATTCATTGTCAACTTGGAAGTAACTATGGTATAGTGTATATACCATTAATTCCATGAGGAATGTCTGCATGTTTGGATCCACGTCACTGTTGAGGAGAGCTTGCTCAATGGCCTCGATGCCTCCCTGATGGGGAATGGAGGTATATAATGAGGTTACATCAGCTGTACAGAGTGTGTATTGACAATTTTCATCTTTTTTGATGCTGGCTAGCTTTAACAAGAACTCAGTAGCATCTTTGATGTAACTAGCTGCTTTGGTTACTAGTGGTTGCATGTATTTGTCAATGAATTTCCCAGGTGTTTCGTGGATAGAACCCTTAGTTGAAACTGTTGGCCTGAAAGGTGGATTGTTGAGATCCTTGTGTATTTTAGGACACATTTGGATAGTGGGGCTCCTGGGATGTTCTAGTAATAGGTAGTTCTTTGTGCGTTCCTGTATAATGCCCTTTTGGAATGCTTTCATGACTAAGTCTTTAAGTATACCTTGAAACTCCTTAGTCGGATTATGATCCAGGAGCATATAGGTGGATGTGTCACGTATGTGTTCCTGAAGCCTTTGGTTATACATGATGGTGTCTACGATCACTAATGCGCCGCCCTTGTCGGCCCTGACGCATTTAATACTGTCATTGTTGGCCAATGCATGAAGGGTATCACGGTCCTTGCGGGTAAGATTTTGATTCCTGGGATGTTTCTGAAAATTGATTTTAGAAATATCATTGCGAACCAAGTTTTCGAATAAATCAATGCACTTATGACTGCTGGGAGCCTGATAGGTACTTGATGGTCTTAGACCTCTGAGTTCGTCAGTCTTAATTGTTGTTGGAGGTGCGATGTTCTCAAAAAAATGACGTAGCCTGAGTTTTCTTACTAATTTAAATGTGCTGACTTCTAACTCAAGCTGATTGGTACGTGTAGTGGGAACGAAGGAAGTGCCTTTTTCAAGTAAATTGAGTTGGTATCGTGAAATGGGAGTTTTAGAGATGTTGATAACTAAGTGTTTTTCCTGGGTTTCGGATCCTTTTTCGTGGTGGTGCTTCGTGTATTTGGAGCGGTTGTTTCTTTTGTTTTTGCTCGAGCCCCTCCTGGGTCTTCGGTAATCTCTGGGCCCGTCTCTAAAAAATGAACCGCAGAGGATGAATCTTGTGCCATGGTAGAAGTACTTGCTTGATCGTCCATGGATTTTTGAGCTGGTGTTCTTCTTGGTTGGCGATTGAGGCTGTCACTGTCTGAGGATGAGGTGTCCGTTTGGGTGTTGGGTGGCCTGTTACGGCGTCGTTGGGCCGTAGGTACATTGACGACCTGTTTTTCGTCTGGACAGACACCAAAGAAACCCTCAACCAATTTCTCGTTGAGCTAAACTCCAAGGATGAACGCATCAAACTTTCATGGCAAATCAGTGACACAGAGATCACATTCCTGGATGTACTCATTCACAACACTCCCAAGGGATTCCAAACCGATCTCCATCGGAAAACAACCGACCGCAACAACACACTACACTTCAGTAGTTTTCACCAAATGGCACTAAAAAGACATTTACCATTCTCTCAGATGTTACGAATCAAACGCATAGTATCAGATGATTCCATACTCAATGCACGCATGAAGGAGATGCATGATCGCTTCCTCGACAGAGGCTACCCCACAAGGATTGTCACCGAGGCACAAACAAGAGTGACACACATCACAAGACAAAAAGCTCTAACTAAAACTCTTACCAAAGAGCAACAACGCACTGTTCTTGTTTCTAAATTTTCCACCTTAAGCCCTGTGTACAAGAAGATCATTTTAAAACATTGGCCAATTCTCCAAATGGAACCCGATTTTCGGGACTTGTTCTCTAACCCTCCCTTGTTTGCCTACACTAGGAGCAAGAACATTCAGGAAATATTGGCAAGACCGACCACCAACGTGAAACATTACAAAGGCATTGTTTAAATTGCAGTCACTGCAATTCAGTAATCAAAGGCAACACCATCCGCCATCCTATGAAGGGCCATGCTATCAACCTCCATGTCAACGCCACATGCGACTCCACCAATCTGATTTACGCATTGAAATGTCCCTGTGGTAAACTATACGTCGGGAAAACTGAAAGAAAAATTAAAACCCGGCTGAACGAACATAAATCAAACATCAGACTTAAAAATGAGAAATCGAACATTGCCACACACTACCATGAATCTCGCCACACCATCGCCCAGTTACAGTTCATTATCCTGGAGATAGTAACCAAAAGAGAAGGAATTGATAACAACAAACTCTTACTCCAAAGAGAACTGGAATGGATATTTCGTCTTCAGACGCAAAAACCTTTTGGACTAAATGACCGAATTGAATATAGCTGTTATCTGTAATTGATCTAGCATTGTCTCTTTCACGTTTTCTTTAATCACATTTTCTTTAATCTCTTTAACTCCTATTAATTTCTTTGCTTGTACACTTGATCACTTTCTTCACAATCTTATCCGCACCACGGTCACTCTTTACCACTCTAAGATGGCCACAGCTGTACCACCGCACCTGTTGGTTTAGTCCTACCACTATTTCCACACCATTCACTTTACCGGCTCATAGTCACCTTTTCGCCAGCGTCTTCAATCAGACCCTGGACTCGTGAAGTAACGCGCTGCGTTACAATGGAATAGCAGTAAGTGAAATGATAACTCTTATATGGATTGCATGATGATTTTACTTTGGTTTAATGCGTCACCCCACGACCCTGTAATATTATGCGCACTTTTCCGTTAGCCTCGCTAACATTGAATCAGTTCAGTTTCCACCAGAGCCATATACACGTCCCGTGTGTGTTTCTGTAGCACCTATTGATCGACACTTAATGGTTTTACATGACACGCCCTCATTTGGGCATTTGTTCACACGGATATAGAGTGCCCTTCTTCTCACCCCGGTATTGTTCTTCTTTCTAGCGCTCCTTGAAAAAGGGCTATGCCCGAAATGCATCGGAGCAACTCATGTCGTCTATTCCTCGACAAAGTTGTTGTTGATATGAATTGAATATCGATATAATCTTGATGATACCTCGCTGAATAAAAGCATTCACAAACTGAACACAACTTGGATGAACTTTGTCTTGAGTGCCTCGTGAGGGGATGTACTTGCATTTAAATATGCATACACAACTTTAGTTCTACTCTCCTGTGTTCTAGACGGGAACACAACCCCACGGGAGCACCCCAAACTTCTTTTGAACATTATTGTCAACTACTTCAAATCGCTGTGCACTACCCCCATTTCTTAGTACTCACGTGCTTAATGTAATGTCATTCAGTCCAGCAGTATTTTCTCTGAAGCTCGTCCCAAAACCCCATACAGGAGTTACGAAGGAAAAGTCACAGTTTAGGACCCATCTATTGCCTTGCTCCCACTGGACCAATTTGCAAAAAAACTTCAAGAATAAAACAAAGGTCAATCAAATTTGCTTCTACGGTTATGTAAAAATCTATAAAAACATGTCAATGATATAAAGCGAATTATGTGTCTTTAAAACTGCCTCAAGACCTGTAAATAAGAGGTATTTTGAAAATTCAGCTTCCAAAAGGGGATTATTTTTGCCTGTCATATCTATTTGCTCTCTGGTCCTCAAGTAATTCAATTGTGATAGGTTTAGAGATCACTTTATTATCAATTGCATTATACAAGGGTTGCATGCCATTATACCTCGTCTAGGTAATCTGCGTTTGAACTGGCTCAGATTCCTCATCACTCTAAATTGGATGATGATTGTGATGAAGCGGGCCGTGTCGCACTCCTCTGTCCCCACCGCACAGTTTTTAGTTTTTGTCCTAGAGGTAGATGTAATAGGCACACTCTTATTACGTTGTGATTACAACAGTGGAGTCTTGATCACGATTTAAACCCCCACAAAAAAGAGTGATTCTTTTGTGGTGCACAATGGTGTAGTGAACATCGGTGCATAGTGCTGTTTTATCAAGTCGATGCCGCTGTTGTGTTGGGAAAGGAACCACTTGTCTGCAACGAGAGTGGAGGTTATGCCACCAAACTGGTCACCATTTACTTTGGTTCCAGGTGTTTCCACCTTGGTAAATCTTCCTCTTTTCCTGATCCTCCCACCCTGGCCCTAAATTTCTCTGAGGTGGCCATTGAATCTTCTGACGTCATATGTTCCAGTGTCCCATCCATACCCAAGCAGAGCTGCTTTAATTCTGGCCAGCCGGTCCTAGCTGTACTTGGCTGGATGGTTACTCATTTCTGGAAAAAGTCCTTACACTTCTTGTGTGCGCTGGGTCCTAAGACACTGAACCTGCACATCTCAGACGGGCTACTAAGCGGGCAAGTGGCTGCACTTTTCTCCAACGAGGTCGCCATTTTTAGGAGACACCCCCATTCTTTCCTCTCCACTGCTAAATACAGCACAGGTGTCTCTGCCTCTCTGCCTCACTCACAAGTTGACCCCACTGCCACTGTTCTGGGGTGAGTGAAGCTTGCACTACACAGTGTTTGTGCGTGGAATGCTCTGATGTGCCACTTTATTTTTAAGGGAAACTTTCACTGCTGCGGCCCACTCTGTTTCTGCCCTGTATGTTTAAAGAAGAGTGAGAGAGAGAGAAACGTGTGTGTGTGTGTGTGTGTGCATGAGTGTGTGTGTGTATGAGTGTGCGTGCGTGAGAGTGTGTGTGGTGCCCTGCTGCTTATATGTCAACACAGATGCGACCAGGCTCTGTACTTTTTCTCATTGCGAGGGAAGCTTGTGCACTTTCTCTGCCTCTGCTCTCTGCGTCCACGTTTAAAGGAAGCTTGCACCGCGTGTCACAGACGTGCCGTTTGAGAGACCTGCACCCTGCTTGCTTCTGCCAGCGCTGCTCCTCTTTGCCTGCCTGAATGAAGCCTGCGCTGTCGCTTGCATGTGTTTTCGTGAGGTGTGAAACTCCCAGAGTTCATTTGATCGAGCTCGAACTACAGCATAAATTAATTAGAAATGGGCAGCTGTCAATCAGCGGCGGCGCACGGATCACACGAGACCACGTGGCTGCTCTTTCTGCAGTGAGAGCGAAGATTAAATGCGGCCGATGTCTCTGCATTGTTGACAGTCGGATATTGATTAGCCCAGCCTCGGTGCACCTGGACCCGGGAGAGTCGAATCAGATGCAATCTGTGTTTTTTCATCATGTTGCTGCTTTCCCAGAAGAGGAGCAGGGCTCGGCTTTTGGACTAATACCATTAAATAATCTCCAGGTGCAGCAGCGAGGAACCGAGGGAGGGGACCCACGCGCCACCTCCTCGGGTGCCAGCAGGCCCATGCTCTAATGTACATGCACACTGCGGGTGATGCAGCGCCAGCCCAAAAAGCTGTGTCAGCGGGCTGACACAGACGACGGGGGGGGCTGAAGCCCAATGGGTGTTACGCGCCTGCCTGCACTTCAGGTGTGCCGTACTGAAGCACCGGTATTTGCGGTGTGCTGCGACCCTAGCCCACCGTGCCAGATCGTCTCGGCTGGCTTACCATTACTCAGTGGGGGAATGTCAGTAGTTTTCTTCACCCACCCCGATCCATTTCATAGCACTCCAGTCCGGGGCCGAGCACACCACTTCTGCACCTTTCGAGTTTACCTTCGTCTTGTCTGAATGCCACTGATGTAGTAGGCACTCGGTGCACAGGTGCGTGTCTGCGCGCGCCCGCGCACATGTGCGTGGTGATGAACGTGCGGTAGGCTGCTGTACTGCTTCCATAGCTGCAGATAGCACCTTCATTTAAATTCTGTTGCCATAGGCAACAGGAAAGAACGGGAGTGATGCGCTGCCTTCCCTGCCTTCTGCAGGGCTGGCGAGACACCTGGTCTCTGGGTCAGCTGCCGCCGCCTGAAGCGCTGCGCTAGCCCAGTCTTGGCGCTCAGCCTTGAAACCTGTGTGTGCAGACTCAGCTGTTCGGCATTGGCTCAAGGTGCAATCACGGCAGCCTCTTTTCGTGAGTACCACTCCCCTGCAGTTTTATCCTCACCTCCACAGCATCTCGCGAAGATGAAGGGTCACAGATAAGCAGAGGTTTCAGACCGTGATGTTCTGTCTCTGGTTTCGTCAGACTAGTCACCAGAGAAGGATACCTCGACAACTTTCCTTCCTGAATCCTGGTCCCGAATCAATATATGTTGTGGTCCGTGGCGTGCATGACCTGATATGCTGGACCTCATTTTCTCCATGCATGCCCTGATATGGTCCATTCATGACCTGGTATGGTCCATGCATGAACTGGTATGTTCCATGCTTGACCTGATATAGTCCATGCGTGAACCGATACTGTCCATGCATGGCCTGATATTATAATATTTGTGATTCCTGCACACAGAAGTCTGTAAGTCTGCCTTGTTGCAATTGACACATTTAGCATAAGATATGTGCACTGAAATTACATATTAAACATCATGGCTTTTAGGTGCGGCAGGCTCAAAGCATCCTCTTGCGCTCTTATTTTATCTTGCACAATTCATCAATATGCTTACCGCTAATCCTCAAAGGGCTTAACATAAAATTAACAGCATCATCGAGCCAAAATACTCACAGGGAGAATGTGTATTAATTTATCAAAGATCAATATTTAGGTGAAGAGCATCTGGTACTCACTGTGGCCTTGTTAATTCTGTGTGTGAATGTGCCAAGCTTTCCTGTATCTTCATAGCCCATGGCAGCGCCTAGACACTAAACATGAAACTACGGAGCTTGTATGTAATTAGCATTTCCCGAAGAATTAGACAGAGGCACAGAAAAGCCTCACATCTCTCTGGTGCTGAGCTGACCTGTCCTCAAGATGTTATTGTTTTCATATCATTTGCCACACTGTTATCATCATTTGAGTAAAGTGCCTAAAATTAAAAAAACATAGCTTATTGTTTCGAGGCATACTTGCAACGTGCACTTTGAGCCTCTAGGCACGTGCAGTCCCACATTTTGCTTTCAGCCAGAGATCCATTAAAATTGGCACAATTCTTCTAGCAAGATGTTCATACTACTGTGCTCTCATTCTGGGTCTGCTAAAGGGATTAAGGTTATTCTTGTAATAACCAGCTGTTACTTATTATTTTTATACGTTTTGGTGCAAATCTGGATATTACACTCCACATGCAACTGCTATGCTGTTGCCTTGAAACGTGGTTTTAATGTCTCATTAAAGGCTGCAGTGGGTTGGATGAAATGTCTTATAGTTTAACATGTAAAGTTCAATGGCTCTGACTATAACTCAGGTACAGTGTTATGTGTAGGGGACCTCTGGGCCTGGGTGGAATACTGCTGAAGCTGATCACATGTGGCCAGATGTTCCTGCACCTCTGATTACTGGGCTCAGTAACACGTGATCTGATTTTACTGGGTAGAAGCGCACCCATGACATGAACTGTGGGTCCACGGCTGCAGGCAGAGGCACAGACCAGTCTCCACCCAACCCACACCAACACCACAGGGGAACATTGAACGTTCTCACCAGCCTACCCAAAGTGGGAGCAGAATTGTCTGTAGAATCAGGAATATGCAGATGGAAAAGGACTTGATAATTCTAGGTATGCATGGTTATTCCCCATTCCAGGATCCAAAAATTCGGATTGTCTGCCCAAGAGTGGATAACCTCTACTTTTATCACGGCTAGTTAATTGTCTGTTACTTGTTCTCTCTTCGCTTTTTAACAGTTGCTACATAATGTGAACTTTGTAATTTTCTTTTAAAGATATATGTTTATATCTAAATAAAGATATTTATGATTTGATTTGGATTGTCTGGTGCTGTGGTGCAATTACTGCCACGAATTGATGATCCCGGACCGAGAGTTTCAGCACTCCTGCACCATGCCACTTGTAATCTAGCTGTATGAAAGTATATCTGTTTGGTAACCCACTTGCTACATTCTTTTATTTTTCTCAAACACTTGTAACAGCATCATGCGGAGTCCCCCTCTTCATGACAAGCATCGCTCCACGCTGCCTTTTTTTACTACTCGCTCAGAGTAGGTGGTAAATGGGAGCAGAATTGTCCCTAGAACCGACGGTAACCATTTAGAAGAGGACATGGTGATTTTGGTTAGGCATGGTTATTCTTCATTCTGGGGATAAAAACTCTCACTTGCCAAGTGCAGGGGTGCAAATACTGGCAGGAGTCAGGAATCCGAGACCCAAAGTTTCCATGCCACTACACCATGTGACTTGTAACTGGACCCTATAAAGTTAGATCTGTTTGATAATGTAAATGTAAATGTAGTATACTTGTAAAGCGCACAGCTGCCCCAGCAACGGGGCGTCCCGGCGCTGTATAACTCTGGGGAACCCGTCCTGGCTTTCCCTGTGGGATGGTCCCTTGCTGGGAGTCCCCAAGGTGGAGCCAGGCATCCCCGGAATTGGTGGGGCCGTTGTGGAGATTAGGCAAGCTAATGCCCAGAGTTGCCGAGTGGAACCCCTGATTAGAGTAAGCACCGAAGCGAGAATTATCGAGTCCGCTGACCAAGGTCCACGACCCTGCCGCGTCGGGAATTGAACCCTGGTCCCAGGCTGACTTCTGCTCTCAGGCCTGCCGCCTCTAACCAGTGAGCCACACTACTCCACTAATCCACATGCTAACTTCTCTTTATTGCCTTAGATCACTGAAAACATCCAAAAGGGGATGTAAAATGTGCAGCTAAAAGCTCTTAGCCCTCTACCCCTACCCCACCCGCCTCCTTTGACTTCTTGGTATAGTTTGATTTCAAGGTAGGAGGACCAGGGCATTCTGATAAAAGGAGGGTGGTCTCTCGCCACATCGATGACGGATGGATCGAGACTGCCCTTATGGAACATATGAATGTATATGGAAATACCATCTGGCTGTTTTGATTTCCTGGTACAGCTGACTTCAGATTGGGAAAGAACTATTACTTTACATTACTTGTTATTTATGAAATTCTGAATCCTCATCGGACCTCTGGGAGCTGTGTGCTCAAGGACCTCTGCTAAAAGCTACTCCGAGCGGGTTCGGAAAATGAGATGTCTATATGAAAGTACCCCGGCTTCCTCTTATGGCATGGGCACACACATCAAAGTCGAGCGATGTGATGAGAGAGCTGAGCTCCCCGTGCTGTCTCTATTCACCACTCCGAATATCTCCAATCACACATACGTTTTGCTGACATGAGGCTCCATTATGGAAACCCTGGGGAAACTACAGCCCGACTGATAAAAGGATCAGGAGATGTGCACTGTCGAAGAAGCCATTTAGATTAAGAAATGAAGTTAGCGGATGGTCTTCGGAAAGGAAGTGGCTCATAGAGTGAGACTAGAAGGAGGTGGGGAGCGCCGAAGAGCCAGTGACAACAGATGGGGTGATAATCATGATCATGCTCTTCCTCTACGGTAGCCAAGATGGTTGAAAGTGGTATTGTTGGCCAGTAACTTACCAGACGTTATACTAAATTTGTAATTGAGGAGAGCCACATGTTGGCAAGCAGCATTGAAAACACTTGAAATACTTGCAACAGGTTCTGGGTTAGCATCCGCCATCTTCGGGGACATAATCAATAGCACAATAAGTCATTTTAGCGTGTGTGCCAGAAGTGGCCCACTACAAAGATCCAAAAATGCCCTGGCGATAAACATCTTCCAGTGTCGGGGTTTTCTAGATACCAGCAGGTGACTTCACAAATCGATTCTGTCGAGATGGATGTTCCTGCATCTTCTCGCCCATAGGAATGGAAGGATCTGTGGAGAGTTGGACAAGTGGCCCTCCAGGGTGCGTGTATAGCAAATTTCTGCTGGTAGCCAATAGTAATCATAGCAAATACTGGTGGTCAAATGGCATTTGTGCCTACGTACAAGAACGTCTAGATTGAAAAGCTTACAGCTAACTTAATATCAAATTAAACAAACAAGTCTCATTGATTCTGTAACAATTAATTCTGCCCCAGTAGTTATGTGCTGGGAGAATTTATCGAAGGAGATAGGTGAATAGATTGCCAAATGAATGTGTGTGAAAGATTTGATATATGATCCAGTTCCCTCCTGGGAATCAGTTCTCTGTGGTGATATGTGGTTTTTAGGCAATCAGCTTCCCTGTCCGAGAACCATGTTCCATTAATCGAAGGTCCTTTTGCTCTTTTATCTGCTGAAGAATTGTGATCTATAAACTTCTATCACCCTTTTGACGAGGTTATTCTGAGTTGTTTGTATTGACAATTCCCTATTCCAAAACAGATTAACTTTTTGCACACCTTGTGGCAGCTCTCTCTGAATATATGCCTTTCCATTTCATTTAAAACTTAGGGGAGTGGGTCGCTGCACTGCCATGCTTGGTGGTGTATGACAGCTTTTCTTCCAGTTTAGAGCAGTTAGGGGCCACTTAGTGTATGTGGGCAAACCTCCTGTTCTACCATGTGCTCTGGCTCTACTGTGAACAAAGCTTGACAGCCGAGCTCTGACCTCTTTTCTAACAGGAAGAAATGTGACATTCTGACATTTCTAGTGGGCTGAAGATGAGGAGCTGCTTGAAGAGCATAATGGGCTGCCTTGTCCCAATCATGATCCTATGGCTCCATTCTAGTCGTGGCCTTTGGCGGAACAAGATTGTACCTTTTTGCAGCCGCGGAGGGAGTTACGGTGGGGCAGGGAGGGGGAAGGGCAGGGTGGAGGGTTTTAAACGAAATTCGTAGCACGCACAGCATTGCTATTTGCCATGCAGTGCGCGCGCTTCGAATTTCGTTTTATTAATTAAATTGTGTACTTACCTGCAATGATCCATATGCCTGTTTTTAGCACCCTCCACCCCGCCCCTCCCCCTCCCCGCCTCCCTGCCCCACTGTAACTCCCTCCACGGCCCGCGGCTGCCTTTTTGTCAGGGGCTGTTTTAGGTTTCCACTCCAGCCTATTCTATTTTTATGAGGGTGGAGCTCTGCTACTTCTTCTGGTTTGGCTCTCTTTAGGGAGAGGATAGGTTTATTTCATACTCAAGGGCACATCGAGTCCTCCACTTTACCTATCCGCCAACGCATGCGCATAGCAGGGACAAAAGAAATGGGGATATTGATGTATAGAACCTGTATAATAATGTCATATTATTACAATATTTTCTATTGTTCTGCCTTCTTACACGTATCATTGCTACTATTTTGTTAATTCCTATATTAGTTACTATTTGTAGTGTGTGCATTAGGGTAGGCTTTCGATTTTAATAAACCTTGAAACTATTTTTCTAGCTTCCAAGTATTCTTGAGTGTGCCTATTCATTAAGAAAGAGGGTTTGGGTTTCAATAACTATCCCTGTGAAATCT
The DNA here is from genome assembly GCF_964261635.1 of Lissotriton helveticus. NCBI lineage: Eukaryota > Metazoa > Chordata > Amphibia > Caudata > Salamandridae > Lissotriton > Lissotriton helveticus. The sequence continues at coordinate 1,628,065,247 of NC_136068.1, forward strand.
CAGAAGCCTGATCATTACCCAAATAGTGCTCAGTGGGTTGTGGAATGTTTGCAGTTCACTGGGTCCTCTGCCTCAGGTTGGTACATCGATTAAGTCCTCAGTGCTTTTTGGTTGATTACAGAAACGTGTGCACATAATAACATGTGTGTATTTGCAAAGCACACAACCACCCAAGGGCATCTTGTTGCTGAATAACAGATGTTTATTGTTGCCCAACTCAGTGTTACTCATTAGCAATGATTCCACTGTGAAGTGGAAAAAGGAGTTGGGAGGAGGAAGGTTTTATCCGAGTAAAGAGCCTGCTTCTTGTGGCTCATCCATTGGGCATCCTGAAGAAGACAAGACTGAATCTTGGCTTGAGTAAGGCTAGGAGACTGATGCATCCTCGGTAGAATGTGTGTGTCATCTGCATTGGGCATCACCAAAAAAACAGTTCACGACAATGAGGCTAGCAGGAGAGGCAACACACACGTTAACTGCGACTCAAGGAGCATCCCGAAGTTACCCCACAGAAAATAAGTCGAAATTAAGTTTATTGAGGGACAGATGGACAATCAGAAGTAAAATATATCCGCCACTGGATTGTTTTGTCTTGTAAGCAATAGTTAGATAGCCCATTTATTAAGATGGAGTGGGCCACTCTGTCGAAAGTCACTAAAAGATCACAAAAAAGCAGTGTGGCAACAGCGTCCTGGTCTACCCCGAGTCCAAGGCCATTGGCAACCGATAATAGGACTCAGTACTGTGGAGGGGCCTAGAGTCCGACTGAATCGGAGTGAGCAAGACACTGGCCTCCAGAAAAAGAGAAAGTGGCTCATTTGTGTGTTTTTCTAAGATTTTTGAGGGGAGGGGAAGTTACCGATTTTATGGACAATTGGCTAAAGCACTGAGGTCACCTGACGGCTTTTTGATCAAAGGGACCTTCATAGCTTTTTTCCAAGAAGCAGGGACATTTGCGAGGCACTGTGATGAATCACACAAATTTGTACGGTCAGTGCCAATAATATCGGTGCCACCTCGCAGGACTTTGTTCTAAAGGTGAACCTGAGCGAATGGAATTAAAAACCTTAAGTCGTGAGTGAGGAAGGAAAGCTCAGTGGAATGAACACTAGTGAATTCTGCTGAAGGTAAATCAGAATGTACGGACAGATTACCCCCAAAAGTGCCACTGGGGGAAATTACAATAAAAGTGGCACTAATAGCTTTTCTGACAAATTTAGACAGAGTTCCATATTAGGTTTGACTGAAGTATGGGTATATTTTGGAGAAAAGAACCCTTTAGCAATATTGAAAACACACACACACACGTGCACACAAACACACGCACATACGTCCAGACACCCTACCTCAGTGATTCTTGACCTGTGGTAAGGGGACCCCTGGGCACCTGCTACACCTATTCAGGGTGTGCATGACTGTTTAGAAAATTTATAATATTTCATAGATTGATAAAGTGTATATAAATAAAGAAGGAAACTTGAACATTAAACTGTAAAAGTGAAGTTGTGGAAATTGGCGGCTAACATTAAGTTGGTATCCTTAGATTGATTTGTGGGAGCAGTGCAAGCATATCAAACAGAATATAGTATGTACGGTGGGTGGCCTTAATTGAATCTAGAAGAGTTCCAACCATCCCATAAGAAATACCATTCTGAATGTTTTTATGTTTGTCAATTAAATACAATATTTCATAATTTGTGTATTTTTGATGACTGCTTGTGGGTTGCTTCAAATCATCGAAACTGCTTATGCCGGGATCCCTAGCTTCCAGTAAAGACGCAGTGGGGGTCCCTGGATTCCATTAAAGATTAAGTGAGTGTCCACAGAAATCAAAGATTTAGGTTAAGACCCACAGCTCTAAGTCGCTCTTCACCCCCAGTCCTATATTTCTGGCTTCCCTCTGTCATATTGGATTCTGTGTGTTCTTCTTTCCTTTCATTTTCAGGTCGTCATGCATCACACACAATTCTGATACATTAAAAACTATGGCTGTGTATGTGTGTGCACGTGTGCCCGTGTGCGCGTGTGCGTGTGTGTGTTGTGTGTGTTTTGTGTGTGCGTTGTGTGAGTGCATATGTGCGTGTGTGTTCCTCTCTGTGCATCTGTGTGTGTGTGTGTGTTTCAGTGATTATGTGTGGTGGTCCACTTTGTGCATTTGTTTGGGTTGTGGTGTATTGCCTCAGATCAATAGTTGCACTGTGTTTGCCCGTGGTGATCCCCTTGTGCGGTGGACTCTTTTGCCTTTGCACAGACAGTGCTGCAGTGGTTACTGTACTGCTGTGACTGGCTGTCTCTGACATGTATATGCAGGGACCGGTGAGCAGCCAGTTAACAGAGCAGTTAATGCCCTCATCCCTGGGGTGTCCAGAGTACTTAGCATTATGATACGTCAGCTTTAATGAGTCACTCTTCTGTGAAAAGTGCTCTGGGTGTAAGGGACAGGCCCGGGAGAGAGCAGCCAGCAAGAGGCCTTCCGTTTCCATCACACTGCCTGCTAAGCAGCCCTTTAACAGGCACTGGTGTGGACACACGAGCGTCGCAGGCAGTTGTTTGGAGTGTGTTAAACGGGGGTGGCCCCATTCCACAACTCCTACAGGGCCACTCAGGATCGTGGGAAGCAAGAAAATACTTCTCTGTAGTGCATTGGTAATCAGCTAACACCGTAGAAAACTAAGCTAAGATCTTATCAGTTAGTACAAAAGTCAACACAAATTTTACGAGAGTTAGAGCAGAGAGCAGTGAACACGCTCGTTCAGCGCCTCAGAATATGTGAATTTATATAATAAGTTGTGCCTCATAAATAGGGTGTGCAGTACCGCCACACTGCTTACTCTCTATTTTAATTTCTACAAATTCTGAATCAGTTTTGACAAATTCCGAGTAACCCCTTAGAGCACATTGGGGCATATTACTAAGGGCAATATCGCAGCTTTAGCGGGAAAAATTCCCGCTAAAGCGGCGATAATTTTATCGCCCTATTACCTAGCTGTCGCTAACACCAGTTAGCGACAGCTAGTAGGCGATAGCGGGCATTTAGGGTCCCACTCTGCATGTCAGCGATGATTATCGCTAATGACATGCAGAGTGGGCGTGCCAAGATGTTAGCGACTGGAAACAGTCACTAACATCGCTATCCCCTATTACCAACTTTTGGAAATAATCGCGCTAAGCGCGATTATCTCCAAAAGCTAATGCCTGCCCAGAGCAGTTCTTAGCCATGTTATCCAATGGTAGGTGGATAACATGGCTAAGAGCATTTGCTCGCTAATGCATGAATATCGCTGACTTTTCAGCGATATCCATGCATTTCGGCCGATTTTTATCGCTTAGGAGATAAACCTTGATAATATCAAGGCTCCTAAGCGATAAAAATCGTCGGAGCGCGGCGATATTTAAATGCCCACTAACCAAGCTTAGCGATAATTATCGCTATAGCTTGGTAGTATGCCCCATTATTCCTTACACATTTTTGGAACCTTAACAATACCTAATCTAGATGTACAAGCAGATCATTAGTCCTTCAGAAACAAAAATTGTGCAAAATCAAAAACATTGAAAGAGGGCCAAAGAGACAAATAGAGGGTGCCCCTGGCTCAATCGACCGCCAACTATTTCTAAAGGTGAAGAGTGGTTGCCATGAGCAATATTTGGGCCCCCTGCATGGGTTCTTGTTTCCAGGCCTCACACTCAAAACTGCTAGAGAAACTTGCAGAGCTCTGTATTTTGCCAAAATTGGTAGCACTGCGCTCCAACAGTTTCAAAATGCAGGAATGCAGCACACTCCCTGCGTTACTTCTTGGACGGGCGCTAAAAAAGCTGCCTAGTGCTAGTGCAGGCACCTAACGCCATTTTAGTAGGGTGCCTGCACTGCAGGGGCAATTCTTTGAGTAGGAAGGAACACCTTCCTGCACATAAACAAACTTTACTGGTGATTTGCGCTATCTATTCTGCAGCGCACATGGAAAGAGCAAAATGCTAGGAGAAATGAAACATTTCTCTTTGTATCGCCTACTTAAGACCAGATATTTCCTGTTGCTGCCCCATACATTGTAACTATAAGACAGAGTCAAAAAGCAATGGGTGTTGCGGCTGAATGCCTACTGCAACACCCACTGCACACCCCTTTCACGCTAAGTGATGCATAAATAAGGGTATTATTTACATGGTGGTGTTAAGCCACTTTATGCTTAACGCCACATTGCAAATAAGGCGCAGGAGTTAGCGCCACCAGAACGTCGGAAAAAATGACTTTCTGGTGACGTTAACTCCTTGTAAATATGCCCCAATATCTTTGTGCTCAATGACGTTGGAAATGCTGGATCGCTTCATAATTAATAACTTTCACTCAGTTACCAACAAAAGTTACATGGATTCATGCCTTGCAGCAAAAGGCTCTAAGGTGGATGCCAGGCAGCCTGTTTGGCTATGTATGAAATAACTCAATGGACCGACCCTTAGTGCCACAGTTAGTAAATTGTGGTGACATGGAGCCTGACTCTCAAAGATATTTCATGGTACATATTAGGAGACGCTTCAGATTTGCTCCAGCTGTCTCACTCCATATTAACTAAGTCCAGATCAGGAGATGTCTGGAGTATTTTCAAGATGCACCGAGAACAAGTTTTTGAACCTGCACATGAGTATCTGCTAGATGGCCCAATGATCAGGAAATAGTTGAATTGTCAGATTTTGAAGAAGAAATGACAAGGTTTAGCCCCTTTTATAGGATCCAACCGTGGCAACGATCAGTATAATAGGATAAGGAAGTTTCTAAAGTGCACTAACGTCAGAGGGGTTACCTGAAATATGTACGATTGAGGAGAAACAAACCTAACTTAATTTTAAAGTGGTAAGATGCTGCTCACTAGGTAGTGGGTTCGATAATTTATTGTGAACCGTTGAAAACATGCTATGATAAGTGCAAAAAACTATCAGACATACATAGACATCTCAGGGCATTTGATCTTTTATACTTCTGTCTGTTCACATGAAATGTGTGGTTCCTTATTTAAGATTAATGAAATCTGTATAGTTTTGTGCAAAAGTAGACAAAGTCCTTTCAGAGTAACCATGATTAAAATGAATTTCTTGACCAAATACGAGTCAATGAAGCCACAATTTGCCCAAAGACCCCAAACTAAAGACCAGGCATTCTGCCGCATACCTAATACATGTCAGCAGGGCAAAAATAGGTCTACAAATCAACAAGCATCCACAGAACCTCTAAAATTGGTTTAAAGAGCTGACAACAGCCAATGGCCCGACAAGGACTTAAAGAGTCAAATATTAGTCATCATAGCCTACATCTGCCTACAGAGCCTGAAGGTGTACAAACAACTTGGACAAATCGCCTAACAAGGGCCTGAGCAGCCATGACCCTGTTACACAAACATAGGTGTAGCATGGACTCAACATGGACCAACAGATCAAAAAAGATCGTATTAGGTCACTATGAGATGGCAGTTTAGCTACACACATTTATTGACAAATAGAACCAAACATTGTAGACCAAGAAATCAATCATCCCAAAGCCAGCAATCTCACAATGAGAATCTGGAGAAAAAACAGTAACCCAGAGCTGAAATGCGTAGATATTGCAACAATGGTTCTAGAGTTAACATTGACCCATAGATATTAACTGTATGAATACACAGAGCCACATTGATAACACAAAATCACTGTGGGCTTACTGAGTCAAATTATCCCAACTATTCAAAATGATTAAGCCAACATATTAGCAAAAAGCAATGCAGACACGCAGAGCAAACAAAGAAATATAATAGGGCTTTAGAGCAGTCGCGGCCAGCATAACTCACATGTGGGGGTGTGGGAGGTTCACGCGGGGATGGGGTCACGCTAGGAGTGGGGGTGGTTAATTAAAAACATTTTTTACAACTTATCTTCGCCTCCGGTCTCACGTCCTGTCTCCTCCTCTCTCTGCTCCATGTCCCAGGAAGCAGGCAGCCTCCCTCTCCTTCCCTAAGCCAATCACAATGCTGCAATGGCAGCATTGTGATAGGCTGGGACGCCGACCACAGAGGCGTCTATGGGGAGGCCGTTTTCTCCATGCAGGCTGTATGCAGCCTACATGGAGAAAACGGGAGAGTGTGTATGACTGGTTTGGTCGGCCCTGGGGCCGACCAAACAGTCAGCGCCCACAACAGTGGGCAAGCCACTCCTCCCCTGCCCTGCAGTAGGTCCGCCCACCCACCCACCTGCCCCCAACCAAACTCTTCTGCTTTCTTGCTGTGTCGCCGAAGCAGAAACATAAAATGGCATTCATAATACTATTTTATGTTGCTGCTGCTCACACTGCGAGAAAGCAGTGGGGTGACGCTCCTCCGCCCACCTGCTGTAGAGCTTGCTGAAGGCAGGGACTCTGCCAAAAAAGCCGATGATGTCCTACCCGCCTTATTTAGACTGTTATAGTCGCTCTGTATGATGATGGTGGCTCTGTGGACTTCTGATGACTCTGTTGGTTCATGATGATTTTGCAGCGACTTGTTGACTTTTTCATGGTTGTTTGTAGTCTGCGTGTTGATCTGAAGATCCAAGTGGGGTCTCTGAGCCTGATCTAGAGATTGGTGGATGAACGGCATCTGCCATCCGGCATCTGCACACATAAATAGTGCAGACGGGACATCTGCTACTTTTTGGCAGATGTCCTGCATCCACAAACTCTAAATCAAGCCTGGCGAGCCAACATTGGCCCATATACCAAAAATATAGATCAACAGAATCTTCATAATCCTGCAGAGTCACTGTAATTATATAATACCGGATTGATGTCCTAGAATGAATCGAGGCTCAAAGAGACATTGTGGCTTTAAGGAGTAAACAAAGGGCCACATGGAGATCACAATCTGATTGCCTCAACGTCGGTCGATATATATCCAATGTGATCGGCTATGGTCAAATGAGGTAGGGGAAATGGTCTAGGGGCTCAGTTGCTGATCTTGCCACTTGAAGACCATGGTTCTTATCTGGGATTTGGAATTTTTACAAACATTGATTGGTGAAATGGTCTCATGGAGCCTAAATGGTTCTTGCTACTTGCTCAGAGCCCATGTGCAGTATGAGAATACAAGATATTCTTGGGAGAAGCCTACCATTTTCAATATAGATGCTGTCTAAGGGCAGAACATGTCTGTGTGGTTTAAGGGCTAATCTGACGCATCAATGATTTATTAATGCTCAGAAACGCACAGGTAAAGTATTCCACAAGCTGATGTCCACCACCGAGAAACATCCCCATGCAACTGTAACTGTGTGGAATGTATGTTAATAAACATATAAATATAGTGTGTGCACCCTATTACCATTCCATTTACTCGTCTTGCCCCTGCTCCATGACATCATGTTGTCTGTGTTCTGACTTCAACTGGACCCATTAGGCGTTCTGTTCTCTGTACATCACTTCCTGCTAGAGATGTGCCTGACACAATAAAAATGTTTTTAATTTTTAAGCACGTCTAGGTCTGCAGTGTTCGAAGTATCTGTAAAATATAGGTCCCACTGGGCCATCACAGGGCCCAGAACCACCCTCATGAGATAGCATCAAGATACAACCCTAGAGCTAAAATGTAGTCACACGCACACTGCAACAGTGTCTCTGATCACCAACCACGTTCAGCGCTGGGAGGCCCCCCGGTAGCCATGCGCTATACAAGTGTCCTTTCAATTCAATTCAATTCAATTTCAATTCAATTCAATTCAACACGGATCCCCAGAATGGCATGACATCATCATCAAATGTCAGCATGGTTTGATAGTTCTCGATTTTTCAGCCTTGCAAAGATGGAATAAATATTAAGTTGCCCTAATGGGATTCAAATGTATCACTGAAAGTAATTGGGATACACAACTCACTAGGCTTCTTCCCGGCTACAGCATAAGTTATAATACTAATTAGGGATTGCTTCAAAGACGGTTTTAGTCTTAAAGAATGGAATGTGACAAGTGGAGACCTTCTTGTAGCCATCATTAAATAGATTCCAACAGTTTTCTCATAAAAGATCATTGACTTTGAGGAGTGGATGACAGTGCTGTAATAATAATTATTGGGCTCCTAGTTGGTCCATAACAGTAGCTATTGTCCCTTACCCTCGTAAGCATCTTTCTGCAAAGCAGGTAAAGGTCAAGAACAAGAATTATTGACTGTTGCGGTATCAGCAGTGCTACATTATTTCAAATTCAGAGTTCTCGGCACTGGTCCATTGCATTTGACCCTTTTTTATCTCCGACGCATTGAACAAGGCTGCTAGGATTTTTATCCATTTTTCTGTTGTGTATTTAATATTTCTGTCATCACTGTTTACCTTGACTCCTGCAATCCCTTATAGCAACTCGCTATACAAGTATATGTTCCTTAGATTTGCCTTTTCGTTTTTAAGAATCTCAAGTACATATCTGTGCCATTAGAACATGTTAGTTGTTTGAAGCCTTTATCCATCAAGCATGTTTTTTAATAGCTACCTTGAGCTCTGACAGCCCTCGTAAAGGCGCTGCCTAGACTAGGCATACATTAAAAGACTACTTGCTTGCCTTACAGACTCCCCCAATATTCTGGCCATGCTGCATCGGTGATAAAAACTGCGCCCTCCATTTTTAAAAGCGAATATAAGTGCTGATGCGCTGCAGGCAGATTTTAAAAACATTTAAAGAGATATTAAAGGTTTCATTAACAGCAGGGCACAAATACTAAAAAAAGAAATGGGGGACTAACCAAGTTAGGCAGTATGCAAGTAGCATCATGGTGTGTGACATTACAGAGTGACATGACGGCATCACAGGAAGTGACATCTGAATCATGACTTCACAGGAAGTGATATCAGGAAGAGGTGTGGCACAGCGGCCAGGGTGCCTGACTCCGGAACACGGTGGCTCACAGTTCTATCCCTGGTGACGGCGGCAAGTCAGCACAGCACCATGTGACTCTGGGCAATAGCTCTCGTAATCTTCCAGACGGCACCCACGCCTTGACACCCTCGGGTAATTGTTCGCGCTTTACAAATACTGGATTAACATTTACATTCACACGTGTTTCGCATGTTTAGAAAGAGTACATTTGAGCGCATTATGCAATTTAACAAATTAGATTTTGCATCTGGGTTGCAACCCTGATGCAAAATGTGAGCCTCAATTTATACATTGAGGGCCTAATATTCAACATTTTGGAGCAGGTTAGCGCTGCAAGGCTTTTAGCAGCGCTGCCCTGCTTCAAAAAGAAAGGGCAGGAATGTGCAGTATTAATTAAATATGCCACATTCCTGTCCTTTCTGCATGTGCAGGAGCACAAAATGGTGCCTAGCACCAATGCAGGCGCCCTTGCACCATGGTGCAGGTGTGTCTGCGTTGTTGGCAGGATTGTTTTCTGCAGGAGGGGAAACCTTCCCTCACAAACACAATCATTGGAGGTGTTTTCCTCTTTGCAAAATGCAGCACACATAGAAAGCGGAAAAAACGAACAGAAATAACGATTTTTTCTCCTAGTTACTCCTCTCCTGGGGAGGCACACAGTTTTGATGCATTCCCAGGTTTAGGGATCCTTGTAAATCTGGAAATGTATCAAAACCCATGGTTGTTGCATGGGAAAACCCACCGCAATGCCCATTAAACACCTTCCTTGACGTAGAGTTAGGCAACACAGAGATGTACGCTGCTTTGTTTTACTCCACATCTATGAGACCAGGCAAAGCCCTGCAGGGTTGCTTTGTGTTGCCTCAAAGATATTATTGAGAGGACAGCACCACCGGGGTGTCATTAAAAGTGAGGTCTCTTGTAAATGAAACCCTTAATTTTTTTTAAACTCTGTCAAAAAGAAGCTGAAAACAAGGAAACAGGTAGCAGTAAATCTAATCTGCTTAATTGGTCGCAAAGTATGCATTTTAAACTATTTTATGGGGTAAGGCATCTGCTGCAGAGATGTTTGTGGGCCCAGTAAATCCCACAGAAGAATAATAATAACTTTGGAGGGTAATGTATTTGCTGGAGAGACCTGTGTTTTCTTTAGTCAAGATTTGCCAAAGTAGTGTAGAGGGTTAATGCGTCTCCTACAAAGCACATCATTCAAAATGCAGATGACAAACTTTTATTGAATGTTGCTTGGTGAAATAGTGCTTTTAACACAGAGATCCTTTTGTTACTTGCACTTCATAAATTGTAAACCTTCTAATATAGCAGAGTGAACTAGGAAGGACATGTGACTCCTTCACCTTGTAACCCTCACTGTCTTTTGTAACACATTTTGCACATTGATTTACACATTTAAATGATTTATTGTCAATGTATAATGTGTAGGTGTGACGCAAATCACTCTGACACCCTGAGTTGGGATGGGTTGCACTATAAATGAAATATGACAAAATAGTGGTAAATTGTTATTTCTGTAAATACTGGAACCGACCATCACATCTGACATTCTTGCAGAGCATGCATATCCAGATTGAACAAGGTAAAACGCATGCCTCTCTGTGAAGCGATAACAACAATCTGTGTGCCTTTGTTTCCCATCCCTTGCATTTGCATCTAACTGAGAGGCTCAGATAGATCCAAGTCAGGGTGGTGAAACAAAAGGGGACTTGATGGCCCCTTAAATCCGACCTTACTTATGGGCCCAGATGGAGTCTGAAATATGAAAGCCCTCCTCTCCGTCTGCATGTTACTGCTGGAAACGAAAGCAGACAACGTGTAGGTGCTGCTGAATCTGTCCTGGTGTCTGAAAATTGCACTAGGACAAGTTCATCAGTTTTGAGTGTGGTCCACATCTTGCAGGGTAGACGGCATCCACCGTTTGCAAATAATGGATGAACGCCGTGTACCTGCTTGTACCCCCGACTTGATTAACAATACTTAAAAGTACAACCCAGTGGCACAAAACAGGAATAATACATTTATTAGCAAGTTTCTTTAAGCAATGTACGCCCTTCAGACAAATTCAAAAGTTGAGATGGCTCACATGTTTACATATCAATGTGGTCATCAGCAGCTGGTGACATTTGAGAGTGGTGATACGTAAAACAACTGTACAGCACTGTAGCGCGCAGGCGTAGCGTGCGGGCCTGAACCACCTAGAAGAAAATTTTGAAAAAAGATTGGACAAATGGTGCATTTTCAAGCAAATTTGAGAAAGCAGTTATGTTAATAGAGCAATTGTGAATCTGTTCTAACAAAGATAGTGGCTTGCAAACTGTCTATCTCTTTTTCTGCTGACATCCTAATTACATGACTCACAACCCTTTGGGAGACGCCCCAGTTTTTTCATCCCATCTAAAGCCCTGGACACATTTTCCCAGTTCATGAAAGTTTCAGGGTCATAGTTTCTATTACTGCAGTGGTGCAGGGGCCCAAAGCTGTGATCCTACTCCTATGGATCTATGAAAAGAGGAATCTACACATATTGTGGCAACTAGTGTTTAAAATGTCCTTCATAATAACTTTTTCAAGTGAAGAAAACCATAACCTCACAACTTTGCAAAAATGCAGGTGCTCCGGGCACTTTCCTAGCAAGGGCCGAATGACGATGTTTCCAAGGTTGCAAGCGAAGTTGGGTGCCAAAATCATTGTAAAATGTTTCAAAAAAGAAAAGAAAAAAATATTGAAGGAACTAATTGCATGATTTGCGGGTGAGGCCGGTTGCTGACAGCAGCCCCATTTCATGGCTTAGCTCTCCACTAACACCGATTTATTTTAGGTGCCCATTTATCAGTGCAAATAAGTGTAGTAAATTCATTGTGCATCTTTTTCAATATCCTCGTGGGGTGTCCAACGCATTTGTAGTGCTCCCTCTCAAACGTCATACTTCTGAACATCCGCGAAAATCATTTCCCCATCCATTGGCCACATTAACATCCGGGGATAAATACTCTCAGTTTGCAGATTTTTCACAGTCATAAGTGTATTTTTCAGATGGAAATACCTGCACAGAAGATGCACAACATGTTCGCCACAAGCTTTGGGAATTGGGTGACTATAAGGCAATTTCTCATCTGAAGAAATTAATACAATCAGTTGCTCGCACTTTCAACAACAATGACCACATGCCTAACAATATATTTTTTAAGCTGATGGGTGAAAAACAGACCTCTGTTCCTAACTCTAAATCAATATGGGTCTTCTTTAAAAGCATTTGAAACATATATTAAAAGTCAGTTGCGGGAGGCATGATGGGTGGGGGGAGGGATCGCGTGGGGTTTGCATGTGATGGGCTACGGAGGGAGGCGGGAGGGGTTAAAAAATGTAATTTAAAAAACCTTCCCCTGGGTCCTGCGTTTTTGTTTTCCTGCTGCCACAGCTCTGGAGGCTCTCTTCAGACAGGCGTCTGCGTCTCGGTCTCAGCCAATCCAGATGCTGCTCCAGCAGCGCCAGGATTGGCTTGAGCAGTAGTGGTGCGCATGTTCTGTTTAGGGCTTAAAACATTTTGCGACCAGCCCGAACATATGCACTAGGCTGCTTATTAGAAGAGAGGCATGGAACAAACCTCGCTCTTCTAATGAGTAGCCTAGTGCGCATGTTCGGACTAGTGCAACATTCTTTAAGCCCTAAACAGAACATGCGCACTCTTGCTGTGCGCTCCGCCGACCGGCACCTGATACATAGATATTATCGATGTCATGATGATGACTCATGACAGACACTTGGACTGAACTCCTGCTGCCCCGCCCCTTTCTGAGCTGACTGCCTCCGGCAGCCTGGGTAAATGTGAGTGAGAGACTGTGAGGGCAACGGCAACCCTTGTTAGTTGTTACTCAACTCGAGTGCCTCGAATTAATTGGTATGGCAACGCCCAAGCGCTCTAATGGACGCACCGCCCCGGGGACTCATCAGAAAATACAGTTACCATTTTTCTGACGTCTTATGCAGCCAATCGGCGCATGCGCCGTTTGCCTTATTTTCTTCAAGTGCTCGGAAACCGTTTCACTCATTTACCAATATTCACCCCAAACAGCCTCTGTCGTATTTCCTGACATCTGCCTAAATACATCATTTGAAAGTTCTCGCTTTCTGTCTCCACAAGGAAGATGTTCCACGCCATTAACTTTGTTTTTCCTGCAATAATTCATATTTAGGAACTTTGAAAAAATAGTTATATATTTGCTTCGTTCAACCTCAAGAGTAGGCAGATGAATACAAAATGTATAAGAGATATTCCGCCTTGGCGCAGTGTCACATAAAACGAGCACAACAAGCTTTGCGGTTTAAGCGAAGAAACACGCCGCTGCCGCATATTTACAGCCCAATCAAAGAAAATTCTGCTGGCTCTGATGACGCCTACTGCTGGCTAACGCCCTAGGTGGGTGCCTCTGATGCTAGTGAATGCTAAAACTGCGACATAAAAAACACAAATATAGCTCTATTCTTCTCTATAATGTATCGAAACAGCTCTGTAGACAGCTCAAACAATCAGTAACATAGTTGGGGGGCCTCCTCTGGATTAGCTTGAATTGCAAGTTGCAGAGGGGCTGATTGGTAGATAATTGAGCTATGTGTCTATTTATAGTGCCTGCGTCATCTCCCTATAATGTCTTGCTATATGCATATCCTGCAACAGTGCCCACAAAAGCGCCTATGTGGGGGTTCCCTTTCTAATGCATTCTTGCCAACCCTAACGATTTAGGTGCTATTCTTCCCACCTACCGAATTTGGCGCCATTCCTCCCACCTACTGATTTTGCAGCACGCTCATACGGCTTTGTAAAGCAGGCCTGAGATGACAATGGTATCACACTGGAGGCCAGCTTTAAAAAGCCGTAGGATATAGCTGGTATTATGTCTCAGCGGCACGTCATAGGCAGCCGCGGCATGTGCAGGTAAGAGCGGTGGCGCCGTGCAGCCATGTGGGGGTATTTCGACGGACGATGAAGAGCGAAAGGTAAATAATTAATTTTCTCTTGTCATCGTCTGTCAAATTATCCCCCACACGGCCCCACCCCCTATCACTCTTACCTGCACTCGCCGCGGCTGGTCATAGGACCAGCACATACCAGTGCCCTGCTGGTGCCCGCGTGCACACGAGGGCGGGCGGGTGCTACAATATATAAATCAGGCCATAATATATACCCATTATAAACTAATGGGGTAACCCAATAAACGTCAAAGGACCAGGGCATAATGCAGTAAGAACAACAAGTGGTCCTAACGTACCTCCTTGGACTGAGCACGGAGGATGTGACTTTTACAATTCCTTTGCTAAGTCACTCCTCAAAAGGTTTACATGAAATTATTGAAAATATTGTATATGAGAGAACCAAATACTCTTCTTCAAGACACACCAGAAAGAACCAACTACTGTTATTTGTGAGACAAAATCTTATTTATATTTTCATGCCCTGACCAAAGAGGTACGTTAGTACCTCTTGTTGTTTTTACTGCGTAATACATACCCAGCGGAAGGGAGTCTGGCATGCTGCTGTTCCATGTAGAAATAAGGCAGCACAAGTGATACTGCAGAACGGTGCACAAGAGATGCTCGTGCACTGCAGCGTTACACATATTTGTCATAACCAAATTGAGCGGTTTCCTACGTTATTATTGTATATTTTTTTAATATGGCTATTTCTTCTATATCGATAAATGTCTATAAACACTGTAAATATATGCAAATAAATACATACAAATACATGTAACTTATGCTGACCTTGGTCTTATGCCAAGTGGGGGCATATTATCAAGAAACGGAGTTAAAATTATCGCTGCTTTAGCGGTTGAAAACTACCGCTAAAGGGGCGATAATGGGCTTGATAATATGCCCTGGAGAGTTCCAATAGAAGCCCATGTTTTGGTGTCAACATGGGCTTCTATTGGAATTCTCAAGGGCACATTATCAAGCCCATTATCGCAGCTTTAGCAGCTGTTTTCTGCCGCTAAAGCAGCGATAATTGTAACTCCGTGCTTGAAAATATGCCCCTTAATACTTTCGAATCTTAGAACTCGACCTCTTTTTTGGCAAAGAATTTTGTAAATAATGCCAACGCATTTTCGGCACGTGGAACAGCTTAAATAGATGCAAAATGAACAGAGGTGAAGACCCTAATAATTTACAATCCTCCACTTAGTCCTCCCAACCCCCAGAAGAAGACTTTAGCTTGTGAGTCCATGTTGCCCCATCGCGCTCCCAGTCTACCACCCTTAAACTATATGGACGGGGTACCTAAATGAGCAAACATGAACACACAATATATGGAGTCTTTATATTGCACAATACTTAACCATTATAAAAACAATCCTGCCTCCAAACTGTCTTACAGTGTTAGTGAGCTTAAAAATTCAGAAATAATGCATCCTTAAGGCAAAACACAACAACAGTCTGTAGCACCACTTAGTGGAAACACCCAGTCACTACAAAAGGCTAAAAAAATGCTTTTTCATAGTGTCCCTGCAGTTATGTGGGCAGTGTTCATCTTGTTTTTTTCAATAGCATTTTAAAAATAAACATTTTTTAAAAACTCATTCTACACAGTAACATTTCAATGCTAGGTGGAGCATGCCAAGCTTTTTAATAGCCAGAGATTATTTTAATGAAATTCTCTGACTAATGAAGAAGTGTAACTATCAAAGCAGCTTTTTATTTCAAATAATATTCAGGTTAACTTTGGTCACGACCTGAACATCGAAACAGCATTCTATGGCCAAGTGACTCTCTCTTTATTTGGGTAAATAAATGTAAGGAGTGTACCAGTGTACCATCCACAGATTGTCTACATTATCAGCAAAATTCACACTTCTATTTTCACAAGAAGGGACTGGATGGATACTACATGCGCTGTATTGGACGGACACTCATGAAGCTACATAACTTATACTTGCTTCTGGGCATTCATATTTATTAGCTGCTGTGCAGCAATCACCTTTTAAATCACTCTGAGATTTGAGAATGAGTATTGACAAAGTCAATCTGTCTGACATGGGCTGCCTGCCAATTGGATTTATCAATGCTTGTTTACTGTTGCCCTGGTTTTTATAAATCATCACGCGGGATCTGTCAGGACCTCACCAATATTAAAAAATATCGGAAAAACAAGCAAGTGTTGGGGCACGGTCTTTTCCATATGCTGCAAAAAATATGGGGGTCATTATGATGGCGGGCGGATTGCCACAGCCCGGCCGGCTGTGGCGATCCGCCTTCCATCACAACATGAGTTACCCCCGCCACATTAGCATGGCGGGGTAGCGTGGCAGACGGAAAGTCAGTTGGCCGCTTTTTACTATTGCCGGCCAAGCAGACCTGCGGCATAACATGGTGGCGGTGCCTTCCAGGCACCCCCAATCATCATATGTTGACGGGCAGACAAGGCCTTTCCATGGTGGCATCAAGGCTGGCAGGCATTGCTTTGAGGGCCCGTTGCGGGCCCCCATAGGGGGGGGGGCTGCACTTGGGGGGGTACCTATGGTATCCCCTTCATTGCCATGCACAAGGTGGCAGGCACCGCGCGGTGCCTGTCACGTTGGGCATGGCAATGCACAGCATTTTTTCTCATTGCAATGTTAATGATGCGGAATGCGACCGCCAGGGTGGCGGATGCATTCTAATTGGCGATGCGGGACCGCCGCACCACTGGCAGCCGGTCCCAGCACCGCTAGGGCCGCCATCCTAATAAGCCCCATAGTAGGTAGGTACAACTTCTTTTTTCCATCTCACAAATGGGACGAACTGGCTTGCACCTTTTGGTTCACGGTACATGAAAAATGTTGGTTGATAACTCACAATATTGGTGAAATGGCTTGGTGTCCCCCGTTCACTTTAGAACTTTATAAAAGGTTGGCTGAATGTGATGGGTTTAGTTCACCAGGAACATTGTTAGATCTGGCTTATGGTCTTCCTCCGCCTTTAAAATGCCATCCTCTTGTTGCCTGTGAACAGCTCACCATCCTTTTTATATACTATTTATTTTAAAATAAATTCCCAGCCTTCCCTCCTGAAATTATGCTTCTCACCTGCCAAAATCCAAATTGTCATAACATTTTATCGATTATTCAAAATAATTTAAATTTAGCGCGCTATAACAACAGTCGCATGATGAACCAAATATTTCAAACGTAAATTTTTTTTAAAAATGCCATTGCACATTGTTCATAATTGTGAGCTGTGCCGTCATTACTGCACCCAAAATCTGTATTAGCCCCAAATATAGCATATAAAATTATATTTGCCCCGAATAAAACTATATTAGCAGCATATAAATCAATCAATCAATCAATCAAGAAATTTATATAGCGCGCTACTCACTCGGGGGGTCTCAAGGCGCTTGGGGGAGGGAAGTCTGCTACTGCTTGAACAGCCAGGTCTTGAGTTTCTTCCAGACGGAGAGGTGGTCTTGGGTCTGACGGAGGTGGATGGGCAGGGAGTTCCATGTCTTGGCTGCCAGGTAGGAGAAGGATCTTCCTCCCATGGTGGCTCTTCGGATGCGTGGAACGGCGGCGAGGGCGTGGCTGGTCGAACGAAGTTGGCGGGTGGGAGTGTAGAAGGTCAGGCGGTTGTTGAGGTACCTGGGGCCCAGGTCGTGGAGGGCCTTGTGTGTGTGGGTGAGGAGTCGGAACGTGATTCTCTTGTTGACGGGGAGCCAGTGCAAGTCTCTCAGGTGTCCGGAGATGTGGCTGTGACGGGGGATGTCCAGGATGAGTCGTGCGGAGGCGTTCTGGATGCGTTGGAGTCTCTTCTGTAGTTTGGCTGTGGTTCGGGTGTAGAGGGTGTTTCTGTAGTCCAGTCGGCTGGTGACGAGTGCCTGTGTGACCGTCTTCCTGGTTTCGGTGGGGATCCATCGGAAGATCTTCCGGAGCATGCGTAGGATGTTGAAGCACGAGGACGAGATGGCGTTGACTTGTCTGGTCATCGAGAGGGAGGAGTCCAGGTTGAAGCCCAGGTTGCGTGCGTTGTCCGTTGGTTTGGGTGCGCTGCCCAGGGCAGGGGGCCACCAGGAGTCGTCCCAGGCGGAGGAAGATGGTCCCAGGATGAGGACTTCCGTCTTGTCTGAGTTGAGTTTCAAACGGCTGTTCTTCATCCACTCGGCTACTTCTTTCATCCCTTCGTGAAGGTTGGTTCTGGCGGTGGCTGGGTCGTTGGTGAGGGAGAGGATCAGCTGAGTGTCGTCGGCGTAGGAGATGATGTTGAGGTTGTGTTGGCGTGCGATGGCCGCGAGGGGGCTCATGTAGATATTGAAGAGGGTGGGGCTGAGTGATGATCCTTGTGGTACGCCGCAGATGACTTTGGTGGCCTCGGATCTGAACGGGGGTAGGCGGACTCTCTAGGTTCTTCTGTCGAGGAACGAGATGATCCACTCCAGTGCCTTTTCTTGGATTCAGAATTAATCTTTATAACCTAAGCATTACAAAATAGCTCGTTTCATACAACATTTTGCAGAGGATTCATTTGACCATTGGCTAACCACATGCATTTTAGAAAGCAAGCAAAGATGCCACTCAGCGCAAAATGTACGTATCCTATGAAGGAGAAGCATCACTCCAGCCTCTTCATACGGTCCCTTCCCATATTGCTTAAAATCAACACTAAATGCCCTAAAGATTCCCTTTAAATAAAGCACAATCAAAAAACCCATTGATGAACTAAAGGCTTCCTCATACTCTCCTTAGGTTCCCTGGGATCACTAGGCGTCTAAGTCATACACAAGTGTCTTGAAAACATCTGATCATAGGAAATAATTACATTTCCTGATTTGGTTGTGTTCAACAAGTACCTTGCTATTTTCTTTACTGTGAAAATCTCCGTATACTGTTCTCACATTGAATGAGACCGCAATGTTTGCCGAGTTTGAAAGCACATGACGCTCAGAGCTATCCTCGTGAAAAGTAATTAAATATTAATTTTGGACACCTTGTGTCCAGCCACTTCCTCCAAGGGTAATGCTTTGATCTTACCAAGACTTCATGTGTGAGCCTATAAGAGTCATTCAGAAACTGTGCCATTACAAATGATGATCTCTTAGGAAGTGTGAATTCCAGAAGCATTTTGGCCTATCTGCTCAAATGAGGGTGATTGAACAAAGCTTGAAAAGTAGAACACTTTATAAAATCCTATCATTTAGAACAAAATCCCAGAAAGGCAATACTCGTGTATAACTGAACAGGCACCGATTTTGTGTGAATGACAGAAAGATTTGAAGTTGCAGATGCAGCAGCCAATTTATCTTAAATCGTTTTGCACATGCATAACATGATACTTGGTTTAACTTTCAATTATGAGTACTACCTTTTTTAACCTCCCAGATCCCCAGACAGTTGTAACTTGCGGTCCTATCAATTGTCATTTTACTATTGCTCTACTTAAAAGTCTGTGAATTCTTCTACCAAAACATAATGAAGATTGTGCTTCTGCTAATTGACAAGCATTATTTTGCCTTGATTTCCAAGATTTTGATTTACCAGTCACAGCATCCATACCTATGTGTCCCCTTTCATTCACTGGACTGACTAGACCTTCTTCAACCTCTTTGATTTACTCCTCTCATTCCACACAACTATCTGTTAATGGCATTACACTCTGCTTCTTCGCCCTTAAATAATTGCTTGGTGGTCATTTCTGGTCATACTAGTGGATTTGCCTACTGAGCATAATGGGTTCTGAACTCCTGGCCACACTGGTAGCGAGGCACTACAAGCCTGGTCCTACCAGTCTGCTAGTGCATCCTCCTTAGCGTATTCTGCAACAACTTAAACCTCTCCTGCTAACTTGTGTACAGTACACAGGTAACTAGGCTTTGTCTTCCCAGACCATGAGGTTATACTTCAGCTTTTTGGATCTTTTTGTCCATCAGGGACTTTCAGATCTATGCCTACTCCCTGCAATCATTAGCCCACGAAAAAGCACCTTTTAGGTCGATCATTGGTACACCGTAGCTATCTGAAGCAAGCAAAGTAATACAGCATCCAGGAAAATCCCTAACCTGCCTCACTCCATCCACCACCCTGTTCTTTCTTTTGGTGTCCACAGGCACTTGCATTTTTTTTCCATAAGGTAAAAACCCTTAAAACTACAATGTATGCAAACCACCTTTCTGAGCTACTACACGCCCTTGGTGAATTACTCTGTCCATCCCTTGTGCTCGCCAAGGTATTTGTTCCCTCATGTATTTCATTCCTCACCATATCTATTACTAGCGCTTTGTTCACCTTTACCTTCTCTTCCTAAAAAGGGGTTTTATCCCTAGCACAGGGGGGATTCAACAAAGTTATTTCATTCGTGCTTGACCTCTTCTTTTAAGTGCCACACAGAAACATTATTTAGAAAAGTTATTTTGACACCAGAAGTATCCTAGACTTAATCTTTCAGAGATTCAATACTCCTAGTACAATGCTCCATTTACATTTAAAAATGCCCTCTATTCACAGGCTTGTTTACAAGTTCCTCCACAAAATTATTTCTCCTAATTAATCTATGTAATCTACCAACATTTATTCTACATTGTCTGTGGAGTCTGTCAACCCACACTTGGTTCAGCCATTGTTTGAATTTAGTGCATTTCCTATCAATAACCTTTAGTAGGCTTATATGAGAGAAATCACCTTATGCAATAGAGTATTAAACTTCTTCAGATAGCAACATTTCATACCTCTGGAATTACAGTAATTGTTAGTTTATATAATCCTAAAAATAATTCTTCCCGTATCCACAACATTTCAACACAGCTCATGCCTGTGGTGGTTAGGTATACTTTTAAGTGTTATTACGCACCTTCGCTGATGAAAGCAATGATATGCATTTCGCATTATGCATAGCGCGTCTCATGCAAATCAGATCAAATAATTTTCAAGAATTATTGCCACTTCCAATTTAAAGTCCAAGTGGTTTCATCATGTTTAGAGGAATAAGTAGCCCTTCCTTCACTGTTGTGTAAAAGTTAGTATGTTTCTTCTTTGGGAGACTTGTCAGACCTGCCTTATTTGGTGAGCTAATTTAAGTACCTCAATAATCTTAGAGGCCCTGCAACCATTCAATTACTTATCACATCCCATGCTAATCAGTGGAAATTCAATGCTCCTGCTAGCCCTCTTTATATGGTCTGTGCCAAGCGAGTGACTTCAGCACTTCTACCTTTGCTCAACTTGTGCACTTTACTTATCAAATTTGTATCCACCTCTTGCACCAAATGGAAATGATCACTCGAGTGTATCCACAGATTGGGTCTGACATCCGCTCAATCCTATCTACTCTGGAACTCGTTGACTCGTAGGTGTTTAATGAGAATTTCCTGCACCCGTCTTCATCATGGACCAGTGCCCGCTGCACAGAGCTGTGACTATTTCAGTGGCTGTTTTTTTGTCCCAAAACATTTTAATAGATTTTTTTACGAACAAGAACGTACAGCTAAAAAGACATGCAGAATAGGCCCAAAGGCAAACCATGGATGGGTACCAAACATGGCGTAAGGGTACATCAGTAAATTAAATGGTGAATGAGCCGCATGAACCTTGGAGGACGGATGTAATAGTGTAAGTATGGGGGAAATGAAGATGAATTGTCTGGTTCATGTATGTTAAGAGGGTAAGGTTGTTCAGTGAAGGGGGAGTGAGGTGAATCCTAGATGGTTTCATGCTGTTTGGAGAGCGAGAAAGAAAGACCTGAAAGAAGAGAGAAGAAGAAGATGTGACCAAGGCTGGAATTGGAATGGGGGATCGTTGCAGCGGGCCAGTTGGGTAGGTAGTGGGTGGGAGATGGATGATAGGAAGGGGCTGCGTTAAGGGAGGGGAGCAAAAAAGGGGAGGTTATGCAGTGGCAACCATTGCAGTTGAATTAGTTAGGGGGCATGCTTGATATCTAATGGTCTAACTTGAGCCAGATTTGACTGCTTTTCATTGGTGGAGTCCTTAAGTATGTGTTTAGTGAGTTAATTGCCCTCCTTGTGAAATGAAGCCATTCCCACCAAGTGTGGGAGGAGAGGGTGGAAGAGTCCTCCCATTCAGAAAGAATGACTTTGAGGCTGATTGAGACCAGGGTGCCCCATAGTAGGTGGTCTTCTTTGTTCAGTGCATATATTGTATCTGGGGGGGAGTCCTAATATAATCTAGGTTAGGAGTTAATTTAGTGTGTAGAATTTGAGAGATGGTGTTGCTAATATCCACCCAGAATTTCTTAACAAAAGTGCAGTCCAATAACATAAGTCTCAAGTCGCTTGCTTCTTTCTCGCAGCTCCAGCAGGTGCCAGTGGGTCGAAGCCCGAGTTTCTATAGTTTTGCACATGTCTAATGGGCCAGATATATATTCCAGTATCGACATTGCACTATTGAAGTTGTAATTGTATTACATGTAAGGTTCTTCCATTTAGATGGCCAATCAAGAGACTCATATGGTTTGCAGTTTGAATAGGAGAGGAGGGATTCCCACTTATTTGGTATACATTTATTTAGTAAAGACTTTGTAGGAGAGAGGAGTGAGTATAGCTTAGATGCCAGGTGTCCACCTTGTGTGTGTATAAGTAGAAAATTAGGAAGGTCGGGGGCATCGGTGGTTTGGTCTAGTTAGGAGTGTCTTAATCTTTAGGAAGTGGAAACAGTCTAGGTCATTTAGGTTGAAATCAGATTTTAATTGCGAGAAACGTACAGGCCTTAGGGCGTACCGAGATCTTTCACCAAGAGAATATCTTTTTGTGCCCATTCCTCTATATCAGGGTTTTGCCATCTTTTTTTAGGTATTCATTTTGCCATAGGGAGACTAAGTGCGAGAATCACATTTTGTTAGTGAATTCATTGTCGATTTTGCACAGTGCCTATACTGTGCTCAAGAGGATGTTTACAGAATAGTCAATTTTTCTTTTTTTAGGTATTTGAGACATAAGTGAGATATGATTAACCGCATGCGTGCGGGCGGAATTCCGCCCGTACGCTGAGTTTTTTTAAATCGCACTTTACGTGACGAGCTGGGCTCGTCATGAGCGTGCGAGGAGGCTACCACATGACGAGCCCAGCTCGTCATGAGCGTGGAAGGGGTTAAGGAGATATTTTTCAATAGTGAGCCATGAGGGGGAGGAGTTGATAGAAGGTAGCAGCCAATGACTTCCCTGTTTTGCTAGGAAAGCATGTTCATATCTCCTTTAGTCTGGTAAAATTAGGCCCCCAAATCTTTTTGGTAGCCATAGTTTCTTCAGTGCGATTCTTGGTTTTTTGGAACAACATAGGAACTCATTGAGGATTGTATGTATTTTCACAAAGAGAAGGTGTATGAAAGGTAGACGGGAGACATACTGATTAAAAAATTGATAAGGGGAGTGATTATCATTTTGATGGATTATTTTCTTCCCCACCACGTGATGAATCTGGAGGACCACTTATTTAAGCTGCCATTAATATTGTCAAGAGTCATTTTTTCATTGAGCGCAAGTCTTTGAGGTTTTGGGTGAACCAGATCCCAAGTATTTTGTTTTAGTAGGGTACAATTTGAAGCCATAATCTCTGATAAAAGAGCTATATACGAAACATATTGCCAAACCTTATCGCAAATACCTCGCTATTGCCCTGCTCATGGCAAAACGCCGAGTTGCATGTCGATGTGGACGAGTACCGAAATTCAAGGACTGGCTCACTGATCTAATATACTGTCAGGAGCAATTAGCTAATTATGCAGACTTACTTCCCAGGGCCTCACGTCTCAGGGATAAATGGGACTCCCTCAAAGCTTATCTCCTCACGCATTCTTCACACACTACCGACTCAGTTCCACAGGCGCAGTCATCTCGATAACGCACGCACCCCCCTGATACTCATGGAATCACATGCACCCTACCTTTTTCCCTCTTACCTCCTGCCTCCTCCTCCTCCCACACCACACCTTGATACTGATATGGGAGGACAGGCATTGACACCATATTGCTGTTGTTCGAAAATGTAATGCTCCAAATGCCTATGTGTGATAATCAATTGTAAAGGAAGTGCGGAACGCCTGGCATGATGGGTGAGAGCCAATCACAATGCTGCACTAGAAGACGGACTGTATCGGCAATATGTGCTGAGACGCCCATTATACTTACCAAGAAGCACCCCTGTGAAGACAGAATTTTTTCTAAAATGTTTTATTAATCACATGTACATCCGTATATATTTGACACTGTACTTATGTGATTTCAATATGATAAAAACTAATAAAAACAGTTAAAAAAAAGAAGTTAAGTGGGAAGACCTCTGTTTTTTCCCTATTAAGGCAGTGTCCTGATATTTTGTAGCACTTAACCATAGTGGAGATGATGTGAGGGAGAGCTGATTCTGGTCGGGTGGTGAAAAGGAGCATGTGTAGGTGGACAGTTTCTGCGGGCCTACAGAGAAGGGGATGCCGGGGATACAGGTGTTTTCTCTAAGTAGTGTGAGCAGAGGTTCTAACATTAGTATAAATTGTTGGGGTAAAAGAGTGTACCCTGGTCTGGTGCCTTGTTGGAGGCTAAAGGAGTTGGATATGGTGCCATTGATGTTTGTTTTAGCTCCCTGTTCTTTATATATGGTGATAATAATCCTAGATATGGAGGGTCCTAGATTTTGGTCGGTGAAAGAGGCGTGGAGGAAGGCCCACTAAACCTTATAGAAGGCCTATTCCATGTCCTGTGTAATCATGCAGACTGGATGATCAAGATGGCTGGGTTTTTCTATAGCATGACTGAAGAGTCTGATATTGTCTGTGTTGAACCTTCCCTTAATGAATCCAGATTGCGAGGGGTGTATCATTTTTGGATCCAGCCTAAGTGCCAGGATTTTCACATAGTTTTGCAATCACAATTTATTAGGGAGATTGGGCAGTAGTTTTTGGGGTTGGATGGGTCTTTACCTTCTTTGGGTATAACTATTATAGTTGCCTCAGCAGGAGTTCCTCCATTGGAGGAGAAATGGGCGAATAGATCCTAAAGGGGAGTGATTAGAGATATACCCCAGGTTTGATAGAAGGAGGCTGGGAAGTAGTCCGGTCCCACTGCTTTCCTGGGTTTCATTTTGTTAATAGCTTTCATGATTTCATCACGAGAGAGGATTTTATAAAGTGTTTTGTAGTTTAATCTCTCTTGGTATGTTAATTTTGTCAAGTATTCTAGGCAACTTTCATAGGGGATATTCTTACTTATGATTAATCTGTTTTAGATACAAAGCCAGAATTTTACTGGCGTGTATTGTCTGCAGAAGTTGATGCCTTTATATAGTTGGATTATTAGGTGGGCTTTGTTGTCTAAGATTTTGTTATGCTTGTATTTTAACTTGGTTAGTAGGTTTAATTAGGTTTTGTCCCTGGATTGTTTTAGGTATTTTTCCTTCTTTTTTATACTGAGTTCAAGTTGTTCGAGGGCTTTATTGTCTATTTATTTTTTCTTGTTATATTTTAATAACATGCCAAACAGGTGGTAGTTTTTAAAGCATCCCATAATATTTGGGGATTAGGACCGGAAGTTCTGTTGAATTCTATGTATTGTTAAATTTCTTTCCTGATTAGGTCTTTGAAAGTAGGGTCCTCAGTGAGGAGGATGTTCATTCTCCATGTTTTTGTTTTGGATTTGGTTCAAGCAGTGTCGTATTCGATAGAAATGCAGGATTGGTCTGAGAATAAGTTCAGTTCAATGCTTGGGGCTGATGTGGCTGGGACATGCAAGTCATCATTAAGGATATGATCTATTCAGTAAAAGGAGTGGTGGGGGTGGAAAGAAATGTGTAATCCTTGCCCATTGTCTCGAAATATCTTTTAGTTTGAGGGCGTTGCATAGATTTAGCATCCCTTGGTGGGATTTGTTGTGTTTATAGGGGCAGGAAGAGTTTCTGTCCAAGGCGGCATCTCACATAAGGTTAAACTTTGCCTTAGGATAATTCTGGAGTGAGAGTTCAGGAGTGACAGTTTTTTGTGAAGGTCTACCCAAAGCGCTGGGATGTCGTTATTGGGGACGTAAATGTTCACTGCAAGAACTTTGATACTGTCTTTCTGTATTTTGGTAAAGAGCCACCTGCCTTCAGTGTCCGCTTCGGAGGAGGTGATAGTGACTCCCGAGGATTTGGAGATAAGGGTAATTACACCATTTTTTTGTTGATTGCTGGGGCACATGATACATCTCCAACCCATATTTTCTTTCGGATTGTGGCCTCTTTCAATGCAACTTTAGTTTCCTGTAGGAGTATGAGGCCTCCCTTCGGTTTATGTGTGTAGTCTAGGATTTGTTGGTGTTTTTTAGGGAGGCTTGATCCCTTGACGTTAGGAGAGAGTACCTTTATGTTATGCATCGGAGTGAGCTATGGATCATAGCGGTAATATCCCTGACGGGATGCTGGCAGCTGTTGAGTGGAGGGACAGGAAGGAGGTCAAGAAGCGGGTGTTGGGGGCGAAGGGATGGGAGGGGGAGGAGGAAATGGGTCGAGGGCAGGGGTAATGGAAAGGGAGGCAAAAGAGCATAGAGTGCAGAGCAGAAGAGTATAGAAATGAGGAGAGAGAAATAGAGTGCATAGAGCTAGAGAAGTAGATAGTAAAACATTAGTCTGTAACATGGAGACAAGTGCCTAGGTACCTAGAGGGGGTACATAGGCGAACCTAACTGAGGGTTGATGGAGGAGGTCTCTAGAGGACGAGCCTCAGTACCAGGGAGTATGAAGCCGCACCCTTGTGATAGCATTAAGATTAGTGTTATTTTTCTATGGCTGAATTCAACTAGGGTGTGTAAGTAATAAGCTGGTATTGTGTCCGGTATCGGGAGCTTAAGAGCTGAGCAATACTAGTGCCATAGTGTACTCTGGGTGGTAGTTTGGTTGTACGGCATTACAACGCGGGCTTTTACCCCGCATGCCATTACAACGCAGTTTTTACAACGCAAGTCATTACAACGACTTGCGTTGGGGGGTGCTGGATAGTGGAATAGTTTAATTTTCTATTCCAACTCCAGCCCACGTTGACAGTAGGGAAGGTGTTGGATAGAAAATTAAACTATTCCCTATCCTACAGCGCCCTCCAGCGCAAGTCGTTGTAACGACTTGCGTTGTAATAGCAGCGTTGTAATAGCAGTGCGGGGTAATGCCCGTGTTGTTATGGATGTTTCCTGGTAGTTTGCACAACAAATGTGCATTTTGGGTGGAGAGGGGTGTGAACCATAATATTACATAGTAGGCTGAGGGTTGTCCATGTGTTTCTAATATGTAACTAGCGTGCAGAGTAGTGACATATAAGGTAACTCCGAGATATCCATTAGTGACCAATATAATCCTAGATGACAAACAACATGTAAAACTAGTAACATTCTTGTAAAGGAGAAAACATATTGTGTCAAAATCCTTAATGAGAACGGAGCAGGATAGAACTGAGGACTGAAGCCAAGAGGTATTGTGTGGGGTTATTAGTAAATTAGTGGTTGGTAGGTAGGTAGCTGGTTATTAAGCTGTGGGAGGTGATGTAAATATAGCATGCAACATGCAACAATGAGGGTGTAACATCAAAACTTGGGATTTAGAAATTCAGAAAGTTGGATAAACTTCAATTACTAGCAAACAACTTGTTTGAGTGAAGGGTACCAGAGACTGAACTAGGTAGATTGACATCCCATATTGGGTCAGGTTTGGTAAGAGCTCTACGAGGTAGAGGCGTTAAGTTAAGGAGGATAGAGTTTACAGTTTGATTTGAACGTTGGTTATTGTTAGTACGTGGTTAGTAAAACAAACCCGCTTTCCAGCGGTCATTAGTAACACATTTTAGGAGCACGTTAAGAGCAAATTTTCAGATCTTAAATGTCTGTGATATAAGAGTCAAATTCTTTAGGATCTTCAAATATATTGGGTTTTCAGTTGAAGATCATCTTCAGTTGCGTGAAACCAATGAAGGAAAATTATATTGCAAGTTCTTTGAGTGTTTGACATTAAGATAAAAATGCCTTTGTTTTTTTTATAGTGTCTTTGGAACAGTCTTGGGAAATCCAAATGGAGGAGGCTTAACATTTGATTAGTTATACCTTCGTTATCTGTGTAAGGATAGCCTCATTGTGTGAGTAATGGAGGGGTCTGAAGATGAGAGCGCTCGGAACATCAGTGTTTTTGGGCCTGTATGTGGGCCCCTGGGTGCACAGGTTATTTCAAAGTATTTGGTAAAGTATTAATCAAGCACTTGAGGAATCAATTTTTCTATAAAATCTGCACAGGAAGGGGCTTGCATTCTGTACCCTCTGGGAGCCCAAATATGTGGAGGTTGCCCCTTCAATTTTTGTCCACCAGCTCCGTGATGCTCCTTTCCAGCCGGGTCAGTCCAGTGGTGGTGGCTGCTAGAGAGCAGAGTTGTGCTTGTGGTCTTCCAGGGTGCTTATATGTGACTCCGCTTCAGTGACTCAGCCTCCCAATGAAAGCATTTATTGTTTCAAGGATATGAGATCGTCCTACATGGATTCCGTGGTGGTCTTTGTCGGTTGTGAGAGTAAATGCAACATGTCCAATTTCTGCATGTTTAAGTTTAATATTGCAGCGTTGTCATGTTTCTTCTTGATAGAAGAATCGGGAGTGGATGGGTCCTGTTTGCATTTTTTTTGTGCAGGCATTGGGTCTTTCGAGCCCCCCCCCCCCCGTGTGACTTGAGATCCACCATTTTGTATGGGTTTATGTGTGTTTGGAAGGTGTGTGGGTCAATCTTTGGAAACAGCCTTTGCACTGTTCTTGTCTCTTGTGTGATGCTCCAATGGGCAT
Organism: Lissotriton helveticus; assembly: GCF_964261635.1. Classification (NCBI taxonomy): domain Eukaryota; kingdom Metazoa; phylum Chordata; class Amphibia; order Caudata; family Salamandridae; genus Lissotriton; species Lissotriton helveticus. The sequence continues at coordinate 1,628,093,860 of NC_136068.1, forward strand.
CTTAGGCAACCTAGGCTGATTGGGTCGCACTTTGTAATGTTTACATGCGATGTAGTCATACAAGGCAGTTGGTATATGTAGCAAGAGATGGTCAGTCCTGTGGTGGTGGCGCCGCTTTAGTGACTCTGCCTCCCAATGAAAGCATTTATTGTTTCCAGGATATGAGATCGTCCTAAATGGATTCCGTGGTGGTCTTTGTCGGTTGTGAGAGTACATGCAACATGTCCAGTTTCTGCATGTTTAAGTTTAGTATTGCAGCGTTGTCATGTTTCTTCTTGATAGAAGAATCAGGAGTGGTTGGGTCCTGTTTGGATCTTTTTTGTGCAGGCTTTGGGTCTTTCGAGCCCTCCCTCCCCGTTTGACTTGGGGTCCACCATTTTGTATTGGTTCATGTGTGTTTGGAAGGTTTTTGGGTTAATCTTTGGAAACAGCCTTCGCACTGTTCTTGTCTCTTGTGTGATGCTCCGATTGAGTTGCACTTTATAATGTTTACATGCGATGTAGTCATACAAGGAAGTTGGTATATGTAGCAAGAGATGGCAGGTGAAATTTGAGACCTCACTCTAGGCTCATTTAGGCAATTGTCACACTTTGTCATAATTTAAACCCTGTTCCTGCACTCAGGAGTTCCCTCTTGGTGGCCTTATGTTGTTTGTTTGCCTTGAACTGTTACAGGGGAGTAGGTAAACTGTGATATATACTGCTGAAGGTAGGTAGGTCAGCTTCAGGGCCTCGCTTAGGTTTTCTTGGACTTTGCTTTTGTTCGTCACTCTTTGTTGCACCCAGATCCCGGTCCAGCCCTCTGAGCCCCCTCTTGGCTGCTAGCCTAGTCTGCAGTTGCTGTAGAACTCCCAGGTCCACCAGTGGAGCCTACAGTAGCATAGGCAACGGGTAGCTGCTACTGTACAGTGAATTTCCTGAGGGAAGGTTCTGGCAGGCACATGGTGGTATCGCAGTTTAACTTAGGTGCTCTGAGGGTAGGGTTCACCATGGACGTACAACTTGGGGTACCAATGGGAGACAGAGCCGTTTGCCCATCCTCTCAATCTCACGATGTCCCCCTGGTGGCAATTTTGGGGTCAGGTGGAGCGAGATCAGCTTGGGAGCATTGCACCGAGTTGAGGGTGTCTCGTCGTTGGTGGCAAACCTTGAGTTGGATCTCTAGCAGCACCTTGGTTTCAGAAGAGGCAGGACACATCTTGTGGGTTATTTATGACAGCATTTAGGGCTGAAAATGTCTCCAATCGTGCTGGAGCTCACAGGTCAGCTGGCCATCTTCTTCGGGTTGTTAATGTGATAATCAGTTAACAATTCAATCACTTGGGAAATAAGCAACTCTCAAACTCAAAGAAAGCTTGGGACAAAACGCGACATATATGCAACACAGACACAGAGATTAACCAGAACAGCCCACAAAAGAGTAACATAATGCAAACAAAGCAACAACACGATCAGAATATTTCCATATTTAGGCAAAGTTTGACTCAAGAGATTGCTTGATAAAGCTCTCCTTTTTTACTTCCTCATACACCAAAATCATACACCCACAGCTCAATGAATAACATTTAATCACCAAACTTAAAAATAAGAACCGAGCACAATAACCAAAGCACATCTTCACTTACCAAATCAAACTGCAGTCTACAATGGAAACATCAAAATCATGTGGAAAAATCACACCTTGACAGACGAAAGAACTAGAACCATTTATGCTGCCTTGTTGTGTCATGACCTAAGTCTCCTGGAATTAACTCTCAATTATTTTCCCTTTTCATGAATGCTCCCTTCTGTACCTACCTACATCAGTCCATCATGGGCTGGTGTTTGATACATTGTATACTTTCATGTACATACTTTCTTTTTAATTGTAACCAACCAAGTCCATTCCGTCTTATATCTGCATTATTTTGCCTTCATTTTGGCTCTGTACTCTATATACATAGATTTACATGTGCCTATCTAGGTATTCTTATTTTTCTTATTCTCAGTTATTATTGTTACTTGTGTTTTCTAGCCATGGGCAGAATTCCACGGAGTTACAAAAAACTCAGTGAGATTACTCAGAATTCTGAGAATGGGCGGAAATTGTAACTTTGCGCTGCTTGCGTGGAAATTTAGTGCCAGAAGCTTGTTCCATGCGGAAAAATCTAAGTGAACGGCACCATGGTGCGCACCAGAGGGCCCAGCTTCTCAAGATGATTTTGCTGCCGCTTAAGTAGATCTTCTACTGGAGCACCAGCTTTCTGATCGCGAATGGTCACAATCTCCTGTGACCCTCTCATTGGAGAACTCTCACCGGGTGCCCTCCTAGGGACCAAAAAAATCTCACTAGGTGATACCAAATCACGCTCACACTCTCAAATTTACCTTTTGCAAGCCACGTGCAAGAAAAAACACTGCCACTAGCGGTTGGCAGAATTTAGCCAGAACTACATGTTACAAGCGTAACACAGAGTGGCCAAAACCCTGCCAACTCCACATGCAGACACACATATAGCTCACCTCTAGAGCCTCATTTACGAGGCCCCTAGCAGCACTTTTTTGCCACTGGGTGTCACTTTTTGAAGTTCCAGTGATGCAATGTGCCTCACCATATTTACAAGGCCACAAAATGCCACTTTACGTGGTTTTTCATGGCCCTGTAAATATGTGCCCCTTTCAAGCAGAACATTGCATTAAAGGGGCATTCCATGGGTGTTGCTATGGGTGTTCCCACGCTACACCCATGGAATCTGAAACATTCTCAGATCCACGAGGAATCATAAACCTGGGAATGCGTCAGACTTTAACTTATTTCTCCCCCTTTGTCCCTCTCCTGATTGTTTTTGTGCAGGAAGGTCCACCCTCCTGCACAAAACCAATCACTCACAAAAAAATTCCCCCTACAACGCTGACACTCTTGCACCATGGCGCAAGGGTGCCTGCGTTTGTGCATGGCAGCTCATTGTGCGAAAGCGCTGGAAAAAAGGACAGTAATGCGCTGTATCTCGTAGATACAGCACATGTCATCCCCTTTCTTTTGATGTGGGCCATGCAGCAAGATTCCATGTGGTGCTGCTCTGCTCCAGAACCTCATAAATGAGGCCCTTAGTATCTTCCAGAAAGAGATCTGACGTTCTTGGGAATTTTGTGCCCTATAAAAAACTGGAGTGACTGTGCCCGCAATAAATGACAATAATGTAAGATATCATATATATCGTAATATCTTTATACAACCCTAGACCTAATTTTCGTATTACAATCCTATTGTAACACCACTACTTATTTTTATAAAGAAAATAACACACTACCCTAGTGTAACGATGTATTACAGTTGAGTTGTGACATCACAATCCTGCTGGCAGAGGGTATCAACCATGTAATAAAGTGATCTCACAGCAGATACTATATACCATATAATGGGAAAACTGGCCTTCAGAGCCCTCCCTCCAGGGCTTTCTTCTCTGAATACTTCCAGTCACTGGCTGCTAGGAGTCATTAGGATCTTTGTTACGCTGCACGAGTTTCCTACAGGAAGGCAGAAATCTGCATATTGCTGCAAACATAAGGCTATCTTTGATAGGAAAGTACATTAAATCGCACAAAACATTTGTTTTAACACAATGTGTATGTCAACGTATATATTTTGACAGCACACGTCAGATTCTGCCTGTTCATCACATCCTCATATCTGCAAACAGAGAATTCCCTTCCTCAGGAGAACCTTGAGACCAAGAATGTAAACGAAGGCTTGGTGGAGGTTAATGTGCGATCATCATATAGAATATAAAAAACGGCACATATAGCTTGGATTTTCATGACCTTCTAAAGGGAATACGATTCCAGCCTTTTTTCTCTTGCATTTGCTCGTTGATGTCCCTGGCGACTTCAATGTCTTTACAATTTATGGTAGGACTTTTGTTATTCCACGTACTTTAATTCGTGTTCTGCTAAGGTCAGACAGATCAAATGTTCTTTTTAATAGGCACATTGTATTTCAACTTGATTTATAATGCCAGGAAATTCCAAACAAATGTCATATGGAACAATGTCTATATTTAAATAAGGATATGTCCATTCAACTGGCTCTAGGTTAAATAAAAGTCTATTGATCTGGCCACTCACAAGATAGTACGTAATCTTTATTTGCACATAGGATCCCTAAATAGCAGAGAAACTTCACTATTTACCTGTTGGCCGCTAAATAGCTGCCACTCCATGGAGTTTTTTTAAAATATAGCACAAAGTCAACCCGAAGGTGTCAGAGCGCTTTACATGAGCACCAGTTGCGTTGCAAACTGACACATTCATTTTGTCAGATGCTGGGAGGTTAAGTGACTTGCCCAGAATCACAAGGTGTTGAGCGTTCCTGACAAGACGTGAACCTGGTTTACCAGCTTCGAGGTCGACTGCTTAGCCATTATGCCACATCCTCTCCAATGCATTATTTAATCATCACAAGATAGCTGTCAGCTGATGGCAACATTCAGCCAGGCTTGCGTTTGAGCAAATATCACTCTGGATTCTGGGGCTTGCGACAGACAGACAGACAGACAGACAGACAGACAGACAGACAGACAGACAGACAGACAGACAGACAGACAGACAGACAGACAGACAGACAGACAGACAGACAGACAGACAGACAGACAGACAGACAGATAGATAGATCTTGGCTTGCGAAATGCCAGTATGGAAATTGAAGTTGGATTAAAAAAAACAGAACTGGGTGAAAGTATTGTATGTGATATGGGGCCTCGTGAATGCTATACATTGAGAGCGTTAACCTTCCGCATTAGTTTTTATTAAAATGTCTCAATGTTTTGAAATGTAATTGCACATTTAAGCCTCCTCATTAAGAAACACTTGAAGCTTCTGCTTCCATTTTGTCATTGAGGCTGACATCTGTGGCTATAACAGTTGGTAAACACAGACCTCTTATTTTCCATTTGCGGCTTAGACTTTGCCCGCAAGCCCTTTTTACCCACCACCGTCCGCTCCGCCGCCTGTTCAGTAATTAAAATGGCCTCCTCTTGAGTTAGAACTCTGCTGATTACCCTCCCCTGAAGCCAGTGACATCTCTGGAATTATTCATGCAAACCTAGTAAAATGTACTGCTTGCAATTGCATTATTAATGGATGTGATATTTAATAGATGTCAAAATATTGTTTATTTTATCCTCTGCTTTCAAGGGAGTTTCCTGGGTGTAATATTCCACCGGATACTTAAGTGCTCTGACCTATGAGAAGCCAAGGGAAGCATGGAAGGGAAGGGAAACTGCACACCGCTTCAATGGCTGAGACATGAGTGATGAGGCGAAAACATTATTACTGCACGCGATCCAATTTTATATATTTAAATTGGTGTTGAGTTTCCAGCACTCAGGCAGAAGAGGTATCCATGATATGAGTCTAGTAGTGACCAATCACCGCCTTCTAATACAATTATTAGAATACCTTGCTGCAATTTGAAATTTTTATTTTCAAAATGACAGAAAATATACAGATGTTTTCACTTTGGAAAACAGCCACTCTAATGCTCACAGCACTGCACCTCCTCTCACCGCTGCAGCACCCCAAATGCGAACCTCCAGCAGATTCCTCTCATAGAAGAAGTTGCTTGCTCAGTCATTCTCATAAAGATAAACTCACTTTCTAACTCAAGTGATCATTAATCAATGTTTGGAGTTAAGTCATGCTCTAAATGCACGTTACAGTTGCCTTTGTCAGTCATCACACAGACGACCTTAGTTTATTTTTAAAGATCGAAGTCCAAGTGATCTTGCATAGATAGACGATTATGTTTTTGGACTTAGAAATTTCCGATCCACAAAGGCCTCGGCCAGGGGCTGTTAGGAACAAGGACAAGGAAACCAAGGCAGAAGCCTGGAGAAGATTCAGTGCCAAGACAACATAGGCATGGCGAACATCACACTTTCCAAGTAAATCCCAAGATAACTAGCAGAAGTCCCACGCCTTGACACCATTGCGTGGTGCAGGAGATGCTCAGATGCTGGAATGTTCTACTAACATGAGCTTTGGATCAGCATTGCTGCCATTTTCATCCCGAAATGAACGATTATTTCTCTGGGCCAACTGGAAACCGATCAAAGTCATCATCATATTGGTCTAAATGTGGACGATCAATTGCTTGATGAAAAGTCCCTACAACGCACACCACAATCTATAGTATCTCTTGGTGCTTCGTTAATAGGTGCTTACGGGATGCTGTGACCACCTTACTCAATAAGTGTCACGTTTTGTGGACCTCTGCGAGATGAAACCACAGAATGCAAGTTACAAACAGTTTGGAGCAGCGGGTGCTGGGAAAACAGAGATCAAAGTACCACCGAGCTTGGAAACTAAGCATCCGCTATCATTCAATAGAACAAAGAGACTCCCTTGCAGGTGGATGTGTGCACTCCTAGTCAGTGGCGTAACAAAGGCCCTTGCAGTGCGAGGACCCGAGCTCAAGGGGGCCACACAGCACAGTACCCTAGCTTAAGAGCTCCTGAGTGAGTCTGGAGGGGGGCCCTCTATGTACTTTGCAGAGGGGCCCCTTCAAGTTTTGTTATGCCACTGCTCCCAGTACTCAGATAAAGCGTGCCTGATGATTATTCAGCCCTATAAAATATCTGGAACTGTGATGAAGTCCAGCGTCTTTTTCTAAAAGGCATAAAGAACCCAAGTCAATTCCCTACTGGTCCGGGGGAGAGGAAACAAACCTGTACATTCAGCATTGAATAGTCACCTTTCAGATTCTCACCTTGCCCCCTTGCTCCCTGGAGCTGCACAGCGACGTCCTCATCACTCAGCTGTCCGCCGCTAGGAAATTAGATGGTGTCACTGATGCGTCACGCACCCTTACCTCCAACAGGTTCATATAATATGCATTTCATAGTGTGGAGACTAAACAGGGCAATAGGGAAGGCTGATCTACATCCTAGGATGGGAGAAGTCTGTAGATGAATCTTGATGGCAGAGATACCAAGTAAATGAACACCCTCAGGTCCCGCTACACAGCACAAGCAGATAACCTCCTTCCAGGCAGATAACCTCTTGCCAAGCAGATGACCTCTTGCCAAGCAGATGATCCCCCTCCAAGCAGATAACCTCCTTCCAAGGAGATACCCTCCTTCCAAGCAGAGAACCTCTTTCCAAGCAGATGGCCTCCTTCCAAGCAGATAGCCTGCTTCCAAGCAGACAACCTCTTTCCAAGCAGATGGCCTCCTTCCAAGCAGATAACCTCTTTCCAAGCAGATGGCCTCCTTCCAAGCAGATAACCTCCTTCCAAGCAGATAACCTCTTTCCAAGCAGATGGCCTCCTTCCAAGCAGATAACCTCCTTCCAAGCAGATAACCTCTTTCCAAGCAGATAACCTCTTTCCAAGCAGATGACCTCCTTCCAAGCAGATAGCCTCCTTCCAAGCAGATAACCTCTTTCCAAGCAGATGGCCTCCTTCCAAGCAGATAACCTCCTTCCAAGCAGATAACCTCTTTCCAAGCAGATGACCTCCTTCCAAGCAGATGACCTCTTTCTAAGTAGATGAACTCCTTCCAAGCAGATAGCCTCCTTCCAAGCAGATAACCTCTTTCCAAGCAGATGGCCTCCTTCCAAGCAGATAACCTCCTTCCAAGCAGATAACCTCTTTCCAATCAGATGACCACCTTCCAAGCAGATGACCTCTTTCCAAGTAGATGACCTCTTTCCAAGCAGATGGCCTCCTTCCAAGCAGATAACCTCTTTCCAATCAGACGACCACCTTCCAAGCAGATGACCTCTTTCCAAGCAGATAACCTCTTTCCAAGCAGATGGCCTCCTTCCAAGCAGATAACCTCCTTCCAAGCAGATAACCTCTTTCCAAGCAGATGGCCTCCTTCCAAGCAGATAACCTCCTTCCAAGCAGATAACCTCTTTCCAATCAGATGACCACCTTCCAAGCAGATGACCTCTTTCCAAGTAGATGACCTCTTTCCAAGCAGATAACCTCCTTCCAAGCAGATAACCTCCTTCCAAGCAGATGACCTCATTCCAAGCAGATGACCTCCTTCCAAGCAGATTACCTCTTTCTAAGTAGATGACCTCATTCCAAGGAGATAACCTCTTACCAAGCAGATGACCTCATTCCAAGCAGATGACCTCTTTCTAAGTAGATGACCTCATTCCAAGGAGATAACCTCTTACCAAGCAGATGACCTCATTCCAAGCAGATGACCTCCTTCCAAGCAGATGACCTCTTTCTAAGTAGATGACCTCATTCCAAGGAGATAACCTCTTACCAAGCAGATGACCTCATTCCAAGCAGAAAATGTCCATGAATGCCCCACTGCCGTTTCCCTCTGTGCAGATCATTACCGTAAAGGACCTATTACTCGCCCCTTCTTTCCATTCAGATTTCTGCTGTCAAAGTTTTATTACAGACCCTTATACTTTTCCTACCATACAGGACCACTGCTGTCAAGCACCCACACTCCTTCCTACCAAGCAGATCACTGCCATCAAGGTCCCACTTCAGACCAATTCCAGGGAACAGATTGATGTCATTGAATGCCCTCTTTAAACGCCTTAGTTTTCAATTACATCACTACCTATTTTCAAGTTATGCACCTCCTTTCTTTGGAAATGGGGTGCACTGGGACCTTCTGAGTGTACCATGCGACTGTTCTTTTAATCGGCTCTAGAATTTGGTGCTGATAACCCCTAGAACAGTTTTTCAGAACTCTTTTTTTTTAACTAACCAATGCAAACTGGTATCATACTAGAAGTCTAAAATAATATGCCCACTATTATTTCCAAAGTAGAATAACTGGACATTTTGTAATATCTAGTGCATGTTGTTAAAATCTTCAAATTAATTGAACATTCTAACATAGTTTGGATGCTCAAAGAATATTTGCGACTTCGGAAGCTATAAATTAGCTAAAAGAATTCATAATATAGGACAAATAATAGTCTGTAGTGTCTGACTTTACTACCGCTGTGAACGTTATGTGGTAATCAGCCACGGCCCGTGCAGGTAAGAGCGGTGGGCGGTGGGGCCAGGTGAGGGGGTATTTCGACAGACAATGACGATGGAAAATGAATTATTTATTTCAATTCAATTCAAGATTCTTTATTTCGGCTATGTTGCCATAAAAGAACAGTACGTGTACATACAATAAAAAAAAAAGAACAAGATAAAACTGTACAGCATGGAACTAAAAAATCATTCGCTAAAACAATACATTTTATGTTGGAGACAATCGATACACAAACAATCATAGGGTTCAGCAGTGGGCCCCCCACTAATAGCTAAAAATGTTTGTCAGTTCTATCTCTGGAGTTGATCCCGTTTACAATTGATATCCCAGTTTTTTCCTTTGGAAAAAAATACAATGTAAAAATTTGCTAACACTAAATACTATAGGTTGAGTTGTGTTAGTTGAAAAAATTCTCAAGGCCTGTATACATGATCTCACGCCTAACACTAGGCAAATTGGTTTTATCCATCTTTTCAAGGCCTTTGCATATACTGGGCAGAAAAAGAGGATATGTTGCTCATTTTCTTTCTGGTGGCTATCACACATAGGGCAAAGTTCATCTATCACTGGATTTGAAACATTTGGGCCACTGGCCCAACGTGCCAAGGTTGAGCTTATTTGGAGATTACCATATCTGAATTTTAAAAATAAAGTTTTGGCGAGTGGCGGCTCTATTTCATCCAAAAAGGTCTCGAATAGTGGTTCGTCCTTAAAAGTGAGAAACTTTGTCACTAAGGTCCCACCAGTTGGAGCACTCTTGATCATGTTAGCAACAAAGGTCCAGAAGGCCCTTTTTAATATTTGTTTCGGATCAGATGGTAGTTGGTCTGGGTTCTCCCAAAAATGTTTCAGACCTAAGTTAGTAAACCAAGTTTTGACATGTTTAAACCACGGGATAACTTTAAGATTATCAAGCTCCATAATTTCTTTTAGCCCATCCCTGTAATCTTGTAATTCGGGTACCCGCCATAACCTAACCCACAGGAGCAATGGGCGTATTATATTTATTTAATTTTCCCTCGTCATCGTCCATCGAAATCCCCCCTCACCCAGCCCCACCGCCTCACCACTCTTACCTGCACGCGCAGCGGCTGGTGGTAATTTAAAACTGTCCAGGAACTTTGATAAAACAACTGAAGGCAACGCATGCAAAAACCTACTAGGAACCACAGCACACTTAACTAGGTCATTTGGTTTTGTATTCTAACAACATAATTGAGGTTGAGATACTGTTAAGGATAGCAAGGTAAAGTGTATAAATCGAACGTGCAGAGCTGGTATAAGATTAGCATCAACTGGGTCAGGTGACGTCACAGGTCGCATGACAGACACAGTCACTTACGCAGAATGTTTTTGAACTATTTAGGTTAAAATCAGGCATGGAATATCCACCTTAATACTTTCATCTTGTCAATGTTCATGGCCCGTAACGTAAGCTCAAATGCCATCAAGTGCCTTCCAGCAAACTATCAAAAATGCTGAAAGCACATCAACTTAGTTAGATCTTCTCCAGGATATAAGGAACATGGGCTAATCAGAAGACAGGTATTCAAAACAGTTTGTAAATACATGACAAAGTCAAAGAGTGAAAATACATGTTTGCCTCTCCCTGTAAATCTGTTTTAGGAGTGATCTGCAGACCTTGGTCATGTGATCACAGAACCCTACCAGCGACTTATATATTGTGATCTTCTCAGTCTTTAAGGGACAGCTTCCTGAAAACACTTACAGGCCAATCAGATGATTTTAGAAGACATTGCCAACTAGAGGTGGTTTGATGGAAAGCATGCACTGGTCCTTTTTGCTCCATGGTGCACATTTAAACTGAGGTGCTGAGTGCAAACAGGGACAGTGCGCCCTATTACAATCAATTCTCGGCCCCAGAGAAACCACAAACCGCACTGTGTTGGGAGCGATGCATTCAGTGAAATAAGAAGCGGCTGCTTCAAAGCCGCTCTGTGTTTCACAGTGCAGGTGGCATGCTGTATGCTCTTTAAAGAAAGAAGCAAGACCCCAATGAAGGATATTGAAGTAAGGGTCTGCACATACCTATGGGGGTGATGCCTGAGGGGTCCCGGGGACTCCTGTTCCCCCTCTAGGGGGATGTCTTCAGGAGGTGCATGGAAAGTGTGCCACCTTTTTGTGGAGCACTGTGAGTGTGCCTCCTAAGGGCCCATTTGCATCGGCTCCTACATCTATACTACCCCCATGCAAATTTTGGTAATGCCCGCTCATTATAGCGCTAGTACTGCATGTGCGCCAGTGCTTTCAATATTACAACAGGGGCTGCACAATCATCTGTGGCCTCTTCTATAATACTATTATGCCCATGGGCGCACAAAGCAGGTGCACATGCCCTGTGCACCCCTAGGGCACAATGTATTATGCAACACCAGATGTCCTGGATGAAGTCGGTCCCCAGACACAAGGTCAAAAACATGGTGAGATCTACCCTCTTTAGTCCAGAGTCCCAAATAATGGAACACATTGTCCCACAGACATTAAGTGCTCTTCTTCACTTCAGACTGAAACTGCAGTTTAATTTGTTTAGTTAGACAGTGCTAACACCAACACCAATAGACCCCTAGAGAGAATGAACTCTTCAAAAATGCACTGTTGCATTTTCTTCTACTGGTACTCAGTGAAGCTGGTTCTCCAGGAGACCTCAGTGCAAGGAGTCATTGTGGTCCAATCTGAAATTCACCAATAATGCCTAAGATGTGTGAAGTGAGGTACAGAGGAGCAACCACAGTGGTTGAGGAAGTGATGGTGAAGCTAGTGCCTTAAAGGTTATACCTCAATCAGAAAACCCCAAGGGTAAAAGGGAAAGGAGATCAATTTAGTCAAGAACGAGCATAGATAAGGTAAGGTGTGGTAAAGGCAAGCCTTTGCTGATCACCTTGCAGAGTGCAAGAGTTGATTTGCCTTCAGAGGTTACTTGGCTTGAAGACTGCAGAGTACTGGCGATAGTGACTTAAACACTTTTTCTGGGTAGTATAATGTGCTGAGACTGGGAATTTTTAAATAGGACTTAGAGGCACTTGATCCAGTGGAGGAGTTGCCGCATGTACTCAAATGGCCAACTGGCACTTCCAAAACTGAGGAGCCAAAGGCCCAACTGCAGTTGAAAGTTTTTTGCAATTTTAGCACCGTGGTTAGTACTGGTCACCTCTTGCCTTTAGCAGCAACTTGGTGGTATATTGCAAGGATGTCAGCTTCTTTGTGTTGTGACACACCTATCCTTTGTTGCATCCAATTCAGCAGATGAAGAGAAATGGTCCCCCAATTTAAGAAAGCAAGCAGGAACTCATAGGATGGCTGTTCCCTTAAACAGGTGACAGACTATGCTGCATGTCAGTCACTCTAATGTTATAACTGCAGGCTGATCATTAACATTGTCAAAGGCTATGCATCACCTTTTGGTTTTGACAATGCTTTTTTGCAGAACTATTCAGCATCAGCAAAAAGAAAAAATGGTGTTATTGCTCAGCTCAGTAATTTAAACTTGCATCATCATGCATGAACATGCATGCCTCATGAATCTGCATTAGCGTAATGGCGTTTGCAGGAAAGGCATCAAATAAGAAGCAATTGAATGAAATTGACAAGAAAGAAGCCAGCCAGTAATAAACAATGGGCCGATCCAAAGTTCACCGTAAGTATTGGTATTGTCCTAAAAAATCTTTTGACAATAGACAGCTTTAAGGAGACTAAAAAACTAAGATGTGTTGGGTGGAATGCTTGACTTAACATCAACCACCAGTGATTACTCCGGTCTAGATTGCAGTCCATTGAATTCTGCACACTGTGCCACTGCAGGCATAGACCAACCGTATAAATCGGACTTGGTCCCTCCCCATCAACAAGAAAACCCAAACATGTTTCATTATTGTTTCGTTTCATCAGGGAGGTGCAGCCCTGGTCCAACGCCACCCAGAACTAAGAGGCCCATGTGTGTGCATACTGAAGGCTGGATATGTAGTTGCAATAATACAAGTTTATTGTATTAATCAAATATTACAATAAGAGGTATACAACATCACAGTCAGCACAGGAATCATGTGATCAGAAAAAAGAACTAAATATAGTATTTTTAAATCAAAGTATGAAAACAGGACTTGGATCTGAACACACATGAGTTCAATTGATGGTATGAGGCAAAATAATTAAATCACAAAGTTGATGCTTTATAAGCCAGGTCTAAGATTTTCTTTGGCATTATTATTACACTCTTGTCCCTGACACTGACACTGTAACAGTATCTAGCAGTATCTAGCAGCCTCTACAGTAATTCTTATTTTGACTTTGTAAGAATCACTAACAGATACTTTTTCTTAGATTCAAGATTGTGGGGCGGTGCACAAATGTGCAGAGACATATGGTTTGAAATCAATGTATAAAGGCAAATTGATTTAGTTACAAATCAAATCAGAATATAAAAACAATTCACAAAATGAATGCTTTGTAAGCCTAGTCTAATAATATCATTAGTGGTATTATCGCACTATTGTCCCTGACCCAATCACAGCCTCAAGCAGCGACGCTTGCGTGCAGTCAGTGCGCTTTTAGGCTCTCCTTTGGTAAAACGCGATAGCGCTTTTAAAAATCCTTTTTTGTCTTCTTTGTTATATATTTGTTTGGCACTTTCCCCTGATTTTAACGACATCGCCTTCACTCACGGACTAAAATTGGTATACTCACCGCCTTTGGCGGGTCCCCAGCCTCACGCCCTCTCTGTAGCAGCCATCTTGGGGGTAGAAGTGGACGCCTGGGGGCGCCATTTTTGTTTGCGGACTAGCTGTCATCAGGACAGGCTAGACCTGCATTTAAGGTGGGCAGTATAGGCGGGCTCTCCAGATTAGATAACCCTTGCGACGCTTGCGTGCAGGCAGTGCGCTTTTAGGCTCTCCTTTGGTAAAACGCGATAGCGCTTTTAAAAATCCTTTTTTGTCTTCTTTGTTATATATTTGTTTGGCACTTTCCCCTGATTTTAACGACATCGCCCTCACTCACGCACTATAATTGGTATACTCACCGCCTTTGGCGGGTCCCCAGCCTCACGCCCTCTCTGTAGCGGCCATCTTGGGGGTAGAAGTGGACGCCTGGCGGCGCCATTTTTTTTGCGGGCTAGCTGTCATCAGGACAGGCTAGACCTGCATTTAAGGCGGGCAGTATAGGCGGGCTCTCCAGATTAGATAACCCTCGCGACGCTTGCGTGCAGGCAGTGCGCTTTTAGGCTCTCCTTTGGTAAAACGCGATAGCGCTTTTAAAAATCCTTTTTTGTCTTCTTTGTTATATATTTGTTTGGCACTTTCCCCTGATTTTAACGACATCGCCTTCACTCACCCACTATAATTGGTATACTCACCGCCTTTGGCGGGTCCCCAGCCTCACGCCCTCTCTGTAGCGACCATCTTGGGGGTAGAAGTGGACGCCTGGCGGCGCCATTTTTGTTTGCGGGCTAGCTGTCATCAGGACAGGCTAGACCTACATTTAAAGCGGCCCTTCAAGCGCGCAGCGTTTGCGCGCAGCGATTGTGCCGTTGTAACGCCGGAGTCACGCCAGAGTCCAGCCCGTCTGCGCCTGTCCGCGCTAAGGATGGGATAATGGACAGGACTTATGGGGAGGTAAGCGGACCTGATGCAGCTACTCATGTAACCTTAAAATATTCCTATCAGGATATATGTGCCTATAAACCTTCTAGGTTATCGTGCCACTTCTCTTGTTCTCCGGAGGTTTTGCGAAATTCCCCCCGTTGTGGCTGCTTTGTTACCCATTGCAAGTTGCCGATAGGTGATCCCCCTAGGCCTTCCCCTCTCATATCCCTGCCCCACAGCACTAGTTCCACCAATGAAAGTGGTTTCCTCATTAACGCAAGATCCCTGGTGAAAAACAACATCGCCTTTAGTGACTTTGTTTTGGGAAGAAGGCCCACATGGGTGTTCATTACTGAAACCTGGGCCTCTGACTCCTCCGGCCCTGATCTGGTGGCAGCGATTCCGGAAGGATATGCGCTAGCCAGGCTCGATAGAGTTGGGCATAGAGGAGGTGGATTAGGGATCCTCTATAAGACATCCCACATTTGTCGTACTTTTGAACTGTCTGGTCCTTCAGATTCCTTCCAAGCTCTTCATTTTTCAATTAATTTCCCCAGTGCTGCCCCTTTGACGGGCATATTGATCTATAGACCCCCGAGTCTTAGAACTGATTTTAGCCAGTCTTTCCTTAACATCCTGGAACCCTATTTTGGCTGTGCCCAATTGATGGTCTTGGGCAATTTAAAATTTCACCTGGACAATTTTGTTTCCAGAGATTCTCTTACCCTCTTGGACTCCTTGTCCGCCTATGGACTTTAGCAGCTGGTTAAATTTTGGTTGGGGTGTTTACAAATGATCCTAGGTTAAAAACCGGACCTACCTATTCCACTGAACTGGTCCGATCATCTGGCCGTTCCGCTGGAACTTCAGGCTCTCCCTAGGAACCTTAAGCTGACAGGTCCTAGTAAAATGGAACCTAGAAGAAATTTTAGGAAGGTCACTAACTCTTCCCTTGCCCCTCTAATTCAGAAATCTGCTATTGTCTCAGCCAAAGATGTTAATATAGCTGCTCTCGAACTAACGAATACTATTACGACAGCAGTAAATGTGCTAGCCCCAGTAACCTTTCGTTATTCTGCCCGACAGAGACCATCAGCCCCGTGGTTCTCTGAGCCTTTAAGACTCTTAAGGCAGGGGTGCCTAAAATGAAAGTGTGTCCTCATGTAACGTAACTGGGCTATGTAAAGCGCTCTGATACCTGATTCGGTTCGGGTCTAGATCGCGCTAAATAAAACTCTGCAAAAAAAAAAAGGGGTGTAGGAGGCAGGAAAGGCTATAGCGGGAGAGCTGGAACCCCCTAGAGAGGGAGAAGCACAAATCTCTCCTTAAGGAGTATAAGGCGGAGGTTATCAAGGTGAAACAAGAATATTTCGCCCATCTAACGACCACTCTTACCTCCCCGAGAGACCTCTTCAAGATAGTTGATTCTCTTTGCACATTATAGATGCCTGATCCTATTGTGTGTTCACAAGACCTCTGTGATAAAATCGCAGGATATTTTCACACGAAAA
The DNA here is from genome assembly GCF_964261635.1 of Lissotriton helveticus. NCBI lineage: Eukaryota > Metazoa > Chordata > Amphibia > Caudata > Salamandridae > Lissotriton > Lissotriton helveticus. The sequence continues at coordinate 1,628,109,967 of NC_136068.1, forward strand.
TAGCAGACATCTACTCGGCCCTTGACTTACAAAAGGCCCTAATGCCCCCCCTTCTCCCGGTCCAACCCTCCTCCCTTCCGAAGCTGATGCCCCGACTAATACAGTGAGTCTGTCTGTGTTTCCACCGCTCTCTCTGCAGGAACTTGACTTGCTTCTAAGCAAGATGAGGTCAGGGTCTCCTTTAGACCCTTGTCCTCTCAAAGTTTTCAAGGACTGCAGAGATACTTTGTTGCCTCCACTTCTGGACATCATGAACAGGGCAATGAAGGATGGTATTTTTCCCTCCCAGTGGAAGAGTGCTGTAGTCAAGCCCCTCCTTAAGAAGCCTACATTAGACCCTGAGGTACTTAGAAACTTTTGCCCCATTTCCTTGCTCCCAGCACCAGCAAAGATGCTGGAGACTCATCTAAACCAGCATTTGGCGGCGTTCCTGGATACCTCGGGTCTGCTAGATCAGTCCCAACATGGTTTCAGGAGAGCCCACAGCACGGAGTCGGCCCTTACGATAGTGCTTGATAACATCCGCACTGAGGTCGACCAGGGCCATACCTCCCTGCTGATCCTTTTAGACCTGACAGCCGCCTTCGATACCCTGTCTCCCTCGGTTCTTACATCTCGTCTGAGGGAGATAGGGGTAGATGGCGCGGCCCTGAGCTTACTGGCCTCGTTCCTGGATCAGAGGGAGCAGAGGGCAAGCTGGGAGAATATCTGTCTCCTCCCACACCTGTGCAATGTGGGGTTCCACAAGGGTCGGCATTAAGTCCGACCCTGTTTACCATCCCTGTGGTCCCACTTGCCAGGCTTGTGAGATCGTTTGGGATGGAGGTAGTCTCCTATGCCGATGATACCCAGATCCTGGTGTCCCTCTCTCACTCGGTGAACGCTCCCACTCGTAATTTTAGAAACTGCATGGAGGCGGTTTCTAAGTGGATTATTTACAATTCACTTAAACTGAATGGGGAGAAGACCGAGATTTTGGTCTTCGGCGGAAACACCAACATCTGGACGGCTGAATGGTGGCCCCCCTCGCTGGGAGTCTGCCCCACACCTACAGATTCTGCGAAGAATCTGGGAGTGATGATCGACCCAGCTCTCTCAATGGCACAGCAGGTCAATAGAACAGTCGCTACCTGCTGGGGCATTATTAAAATTAACCCTGGGTGAAGCACTACGCTACGCTCGCGGAGTTTGCGAAGTTTTCGCAACTTCGCACTACGCGAGCTGCACGTAGCACAGTGCGAACATGCGTAGTGCAGCGTAGCATAGTGCAGCGGTCATTTTTTGCTTGTTCGCGGTCCTGAACGTCATGTTCGCGACAGCGAGCAAGCAAAATGACATCCCGGCGAGATTCTCAACGCGAGGAGGTCAGGTTTCTCATTGTGAGTGGTTGCGCATGCTCGCGACCGCTGTCAATGAGAAACTACCTGTTCGCGTTGAGAAAGCTGCCGCTCGAGTAATAATCTACTCGAGCAGCAGAAAACTACAGCTCGCACTGTGCAAGATGCCATTTTCAAAGCTTGCACAGTGCCGGATGCTTGTCCTCACTGTGCAATCATTGAAAACGTATCTTGCACAGTGCGAACATGCTACTACGCAGCTCGCGTAGTGCTACGTGAAGTTCGCGTAGTGCGAAGTGCACTTTGCGTAGCTTCGCGTAGCGCTACTTCGCGAACTACGCCCACCCTTAATTAAAATTCTTCGGAAAATCAAACACTATTTGTCCCCTCAGGCTCGCAAGCAGGTCGTCGTTGCACTTGTTGCTTCGCGACTTGATTATTATAATGCTCTGTACGCTGGCGCCAACAAAGGTCTGGTGCAGCGCCTTCAGACTGTCCAGAATGCGGCGGCCAAATTTATACTGGATGCTCCTAGACTCTCCTCCGCCACGGCTGCCAGGAAAAGCCTGCATTGGCTTCCTATTGAGTCCAGGATTGTCTTCAAGACTCTTTGCTTGACCTATGGGGCGCTTGCTGGTAAAGGGGCTGATGGCGTGAGGAGACTGCTGCGCCCACATTCACCGGATAGAGTCCTCCGTTCCTCAACTAAGAGCCTGTTGGTGGTGCCTCGTGTTCGTAGAAGTAAATGGGGCGGGAAGGCGTTTTCAACTGTAGCCCCCAAGTTGTGGAACAGCCTTCCCCTAGAAATTAAATCCCAACTGTCGGTCCTGAACTTTCGGAAAGCTCTAAAAACGTGGCTATTCTCAAAGGCGTACCCGTAGTGCTGGTTATCTGGTCATTCTGATTTCTTTTGCTAGGCGCCTTGATGCCTTCGGGCTTAGTAGCGCATTATAAGATTTATTTCATTTCATTTCATTTCACACTAGATCTTATTTGGCTTTCTAAGAGTCTATGGGAGATCATTTTTCTTGAACATGTGAGTTCAATGAAAATGCATAAAATGTGCAGAAACAAATGATTTAAGATCAATATATAAAAAATAACTTGCTTAAATATAGATACAAATGGAATCAAGTCAGGGTATAGAAATGAGTGCTGAAATCATGAGGTTAATGTCTTATATGCCCGGTCTAGAAATGTCATTAGCATTACTATTACACTATCTTCTCAAACACTAAACAGTATCTAACAGCCTCAACAGTTGATCTTAATTTTGCCTCATTAAAAATAGGTTGTATATACTTTTTTTTAAATACAAGATATTGGGGCAAATACATAAAATATGCAGATGGGATTCGGTTGTGAGCCCAAAATGTCGACAAGTGGTTTCATCTTTGAGTACTGGGTTTCATTTTCCCTCAAATTCATAGATCGGGTTATAAAAGAATTTAACCTTAAAAATGTCTTTTTAACATACCCAGTCAAGTTTGACCTTCAGGCTAGCTTGAATCCACTGGCAAAGGCTCCGTCCATCATCCCCTTTGGTATCGCTTTGTTCGCCCTAAATTGGCAGGGTATGCCCAGACGTTGGTCTCTTGCTCACTTTGCCACTGGATTCAAGCTAGCCTGGCTGATGAAGGTTGATACCCAGAAACCGATCCCAGGATGCTTGTTTCTGGTCCAGGGAAGACATGGCTTGGCAGTTCGGGCTCGACTGTTCCCATGAGGCACAGGGTCAGACTGATTTACATATGGCCATGTCTGAACTGGGGTGGTGGAGTGAGCTAAAGAATGATGATGAATTTAACCCAGATCAGTTGACTGGGGGTGAGTGTTTGATTTGCTCCAACGCTCCTTCCATCATCCCCTTCGGTATCCCTTACAAATAAGGAACAACAAAGACTGAAGGGACTTCAGTACTAAAACTAGTGGTATATGGTCAACAGGAAACAGACCAGGGAGTACATAGGGAGAATATGCCAAGGAATGAATTCAGCCATGCTGAGGCGAGTCTGGACCTGATTTAGGAGTTTGATGGACGGGTTACTCCATTACAATGTGACAGATATCCCGCTCATGTCATCATAAGTGCCTCAAGATAGAATGCACTTGTGTTAAAGCGGATCCATCACGTTTGTGACGCAGTAACCCATCTTGCAAAATCTAAATCCAGGCCCTTTTTGCGCTGGAGCTGTTACTGAAAACTTGTTGAGGAGTTTTGAGAAGCAGTTTCCCGTCCTGACTCTAGATGGCGTGCATCCTTCTCCAGAGTTGTGAATATGGAAAAGCTGCCGAAAGGCTTACTACTAAATTGTGAAAAAGCTTTTGAAGGAAATGCATAATTAAATAATAAATCACTATCTTGTATAATATTAGGGGTCAATAAGAAATCAAAACCCTTCCTTACCCGCTTGTTGCGGGCGAGGGGGGTCTCACCACAGCTGTCCCGTTTTATTCCACCTTCTGTATTGATAATTGTTTTTATTAGACCTTATTTATGAATGATGGATTACGTATTGACGAGCTGCCTCGTTTCAGTTTCAATGCTAAATGAATCCCACTTCCTGGTGACCTTTTCATGATTTTGTGTTTGGTGGCATTCCTACGACATTTGCTGGGCCAGGGGCTCTGTAGCCTTTGATTCCTGAATATTAGGGGCCTCATTTATGAGAAATTACGCATCGCTGCATGAAAGTGCGCACTCCTTGCGACATGATTGATGCGTCATATTTATAATATGACGCATCATGTCGCAAGGAGTTACAGATACGTCAGTATTTCTGACGTATCTGTTGGCGCAAAAGTGACGCATTGCTGGAGTGGGTCACAAAAGTGACGACACTCCAGCAATGTGTACTTTCACATGGGCAAGTCCCATGTTGTTAGTGCCTGCGTCAGTCATACGCATGCCATGAAGCAGGCATAAGAATTTGATGCATTAGTGGCCAAGAGATGACGCAGTGAAATCTTATAGATTTCACTGCATCACTTCCATGACCCTTTCTTGCGTCAAAACGCCCCCCTTGCATACATTATACCTGGCACAGGTATAATGTGGCGGAGGGGTTTACAAAGTGATGCATCTAAGAGATGCGTCACTTTGTAAATATGGCGCAACAAGGCGCATTTTTTTAGGCTACTGGTGCGTCACAAAAAGTGATGCACCAGCGGCGTAAAAGTGACACACAGCCTCATAAATGAGGCCCTAGGTTTGTGTGATGGGGTGGGGGTGGCTCCTTTTATTTGCGACATGATGTTCTTTTGTGATGACTGAAATCTGGCATGTCGTTCTTGTCGAAGGCCCGTAATTGTGTTTATGTTGTTTTTGTCTTCTGTAGAGGTCTTTGCGATGTATTGTGCCATGAGTTGAATTCAGGTTTTTTTTGTTTTCACAGAGAGTAGAGTGGGATAATGTACTTGTTACTGATTACACAGTGTGCTGAAAACACTTTTGTTTGTCCTGTGGCCCATTCAGCGGTGACACTTGTGTCTTTTGATCAAGGGCCTGTATCCACTGATTGCCATCATTTTAGTTCGATCGGGCCAAGTTATCAGCATCGTGAGGGGAGTTTTTTGGCTCCACCGTGAAATGTGATTAAGTGGTGTTCTGAGGAGGGGTTGTGGCAGCCTCCTTCTGCTGTGCAAACCCTTGTGCTCATCTTGGTCAAGGGTGGGGTGCGTTGGAGAGTTATTCCTTCCTGACCTCTGATAATGCCATTTAATCTTCCTTTCTCCTGTTTCTAGCTCTGCTTTCTACTTGGTCAGACTGGAAACCAGAATCAGTCTGGCAAAAACGTTTGAGCAGTCCTTCACTGCAGGAGGGCAAGTCCGCAAGGGGACCATGGGGCGGTGGGAGGTGGGGGGGGGGGGTGAGGGGCGAGATGGGATGGGGGGTTGGGTTAAGGCAGCCCCTCCTGCTTTGAAAAGAGCTTCAACCAGGGAGGTGGTACAGTGACAGAATTGTCCAGTCCAACCCTCCCATTTTCCTCTTCCTTCCTCCACTTTGCTTTTGTTATTCATTCATCTTCCTCTTCTGTTCATCCATGAAGTCTTCTGGCTCGATTCACAGAACTAACTTAAGACAAAATGCTAAATTTACTACCATTTTGGTATTCACAGAAGGCACTTACTCATTTTTGTATTCACAGAACGCACTTACTCATTTCGGGTTTCACAGAAGTTAGGAGTCCTAACTTTAGGACTCCTAAATGCCTTCTGTGAATACCAAAAGTCTTAAAGTAAAATTTTTCTCAATTTAGGAGTAGTAACGTGCGTTTTGTGAATACCAAAATGAGTAAGTGCCTTCTGTGAATACCAAAATGGTATTAAATTTAGGATTTTGTCTTAAGTTAGTTCTGTGCATCGGGCCCTTCCTCCTTCCTCATCTCTACTCCTACTTCCCATTCTTCTGTCTTCTTCCTCCCTGGAGGAGTTGTTTTAGAAAAGGGACTGGAGTATTGCGCATGCGCGCAAGTGTGTTTGTGTGTGTTTGTGTATCTGTGTGTGTGAGAGAGAGAGAGAGAGAGAGAGATTATGAGGGAAGGATGGTGTCATGTTACATGCTGCACAAAGTATTGATTTATTTATGAAGTTTTATATACCGCGAACTTGACCCTAGAGCGCTTTACAAATGGTTAGGCAAGAAGAAGCAGGTAGAACAAACAACAAACATATACTCTAACAGTACTCGGTGTAAATCAGGAAAAGGCCAATAAGTTAATAAACATGATTGATTTTCTCATAAAGCGCACACATGTTTCTGATGGAAGCTTCAGGGCCCTGGAGACTAGTGCACGAACACAACAATCAGGAGTTGAGCCAAGCATTCATGACAGACACAAATAAATGCCTGCTGTTTTATAATATAGAAATACCCTGTGGACAGATCAAGCGCACTCAGAGCTAAAGCACAGAAGCACACTGCAGCCCATGCACACCTTGTAGAAATATCAGCTGTTCACCAATAGGAGGCGCTCTAACCGGCCATGTAGAAGTCTCAGAGATCTTTGTTTGAGGGAATAAGCATTTTCTTCAATTTGACCTATATCGTTGGAGCGTTTCCTGCACTCAGCAAGATGTGTCATGTTCCGCTTTACCAAATGCTACTTGTCAACAGGGACCACATATTCCAGTCCAGGGCTTTCATTTAGTAGCCTAATGCACTCTGGCATTTGTGACCTCAGATCTCTCACATCACACTCTAATGAAAAAAGGGCCTGACAATCTGTGCAGTGGTGTTATCTTTAACATTTTTCCTTTGTCCTGAAAGATCCCCTGTATTTTTGCCTTTTGGTGACCAATTTATGAGGCTGTTGATCCCGATGGACCCTTTACGAGGCCCTTTTGGTTTACCCTAAGATAGAAAACCCTAAATTGACCTGCCTGCCTTGTAGTCTCCAGAGAGAGCCCATCTTAACTCCTCTACACAAGCACCAAGACAGAAGCCTCCACACATAAAGGAACCCGTTGACTGCCCTATTGATGTGTTTGTCTTTCATAAAAAAAGATGTACACCATACTGCATTATGACTGCATACTCGATTATGACGTGCCTATACATCATGGGTGTGAGCCAAAGGAGAATGCCCTTCCAATGTGTACAGTGCCCGGCACAGGAGCGGGCAGATTATTTCTGTTGTGTGTTTGAGATGTTCGCACATACTATGAGCACATATTTTGCCGTAACCCATCTTGATGATCATAGCACTTGGTATTTGCTCAATTCTTCGTGAATGCACCTGTTAGGCTTTTCTGTAGCTGTATATTTTTGTAAAAATGCCAAGATGTACTATGGAAGATGAGTGGTACCCACTGAGGACAGCCACATCCTCCACTTCTTCCTCTTTTGTTCTTTGCTTTTCTGGGCTGTCTGAAGTAAACACACAGGGTTTTTCACCCAGTAATCCCTCTGCAAGATATTTCTGGTCATCTACATGTAGGTGGTGAGCGCTGTATTCGATTCTGGAACCTTCCCGGCCATTGACTTGTACGTTGTGGTTCCCCTCCAGCTTTCTGGGTACCCTCTGGATCTATGAGGATATTTCTTCTATTAGTGGTTCCATTTCTTCTAGACTACAAGCCTGTAAACTACGATGACCTGTCTTGCTGACCTTGCCTGCATTGAAGCCTGCAGCCACCTCAGGTAGTCTAGAGTCACAGACCCTGTGCCTTGAAGCCCTCGGTACACAACACCAGAGTGCCTTGAAGCCCTAGGTACACAACACCAGAGATCAGAGATGGGCTGCCCAAGAAATCTACAGGCGCTGGTGAGCTGCGTAAGCCTGGTACCCAGACTCCCTCCTTGTACAACCAACTATTATGCGGTGTTTTCCTCATTGCCACTGCTGTTGCATTGGGCCTTCACATAGGTGATGTATCAACAAACAGGCCTAATTTGTCTGAAAGAAGCTCTTTGTGATAGTAGCCTTACATAAATTCTGTGGACGAGCAGGGGTTTCCCCCTAGCACCTAGGCTGGTCTGCCGTGAGTGTGGTACTACTGACCCGGAAGGGCACACACCCCTTTGAAGTGCAATATCCTTATTTTTAGGAGATCACAACTGCTAACTCTAAACGCAGGAGGTTTGTTTAGCTTCTGGGAGCCAGGAAAGACACTGCGAACTTCAAGACATCGTGTCCTTCCTTCAGAGTTATCAGATACACTGTCAATCATTGGTTATTGCTTTTGCCTTGTTTCTGTGTTCTTTCAGGTTTCCAGCACAATGAAGTCTCTAACAGTATTTTTCTTTTTTGTTTGTGTGATTGGGTAAAACACATCAACACATAAAAACATACATTAACTTACTTCCAAATACTGAAAGTTTACATAGTGCAATTTAAAAGTAATTAATCCATTCGTGTACAATGATATTTTATTAATTTCTAACAGTAAACATTACCAGATACTAGTGAAAGAATTCCATTTTAGCACGAGGATTGCAAATATTCTATGTCATTGTGCCCTGATCGCAGTAAGCTAGTAACTGCCTCATTGTGTTTGCAAAAGTTGCTTCGCTCTTGCAATGGTCATGTAGCATATTGTTGTGGTACTGTGGTTTACATTGTAGGATTGTGCCAGTGTTAGCGAGCATTGTATAGTGTTCAAAGTGTTCAAAGAGAGGAGTACTAATTTGACCACGGTACTGTTTTGTCTCCCTTTAGCATAGCATTTTACTTTTATGATTTTAAATGTTATTTTTCCATAAATATATATTCTGCAATATTATTAAAGTGCTGTGTAGCCACAGCTCTGGACGGACAGTCACGCTTTTTTGAAACTATCTTAACTGTATTTTCCATACCTAAAAATGCCTGCAGCAGACAGTCATATATTGCTCAGCCATGTGTACCCGTGGTGTCAGGGAGGCTTCTAAGCTTAACTTTCAATCAGAGACCTGGTCCTTCGAATCGTGATCAATAGTGGCTCCTAGCTTTTTCCCCATTGTAAGGGTGTTTGGAGGGCGATGCCTGATCATCAGTGGCTCCTAGCTTTTTCCACATTGTAAGGGTGTTTGGAGGGCGATTCCTGATCATCAGTGGCTCCTAGCTTTCTCCACTTTCAGGGTGTTTGGAGGGGGAATCCTGATCATCAGTGGCTCCTAGCTTTCTCCACTTTCAGGGTGTTTGGAGAGCGAATCCTGATCATCAGTGGCTCCTAGCTTTCTCCAATTTCAGAGTGTTTGGAGGGTGAATCCTGATCATCAGTGACCCCTAGCTTTCTCCACTTTAGGGTGTTTGGAGGGCGAATCCTGATCATCAGTGACTCCTAGCTTTCTCCACTTTAGGGTGTTTGGAGGGCGATTCCTGATCATCAGTGGCTCCTAGCTTTCTCCACTTTCAGGGTGTTTGGAGGGGGAATCCTGATCATCAGTGGCTCCTAGCTTTCTCCACTTTCAGGGTGTTTGCAGGGTGAATCCTGATCATCAGTGACCCCTAGCTTTCTCCACTTTAGGGTGTTTGGAGGGCGAATCCTGATCATCAGTGACTCCTAGCTTTCTCCACTTTAGGGTGTTTGGAGGCCGATTCCTGATCATTAGTGGCTCCTAGCTTTCTCCACTTTCAGGGTGTTTGGAGGGCGATTCCTGATCATAAGTGGCTCCTAGCTTTCTCCACTTTCAGGGTGTTTGGAGGGTGAATCCTGATCATCAGTGACTCCTAGCTTTCTCCACTTTAGGGTGTTTGAAGGGCGAATCCTGATCATCAGTGACTCCTAGCTTTCTCCACTTTCAGGGTGTTTGGAGGGCGATTCCTGATCATAAGTGGCTCCTAGCTTTCTCCACTTTCAGGGTGTTTGGAGGGCGATTCCTGATCATCAGTGGCTCCTAGCTTTCTCCACTTTCAGGGTGTTTGGAGGGGGAATCCTGATCATCAGTGGCTCCTAGCTTTCTCCACTTTCAGGGTGTTTGGAGGGTGAATCCTGATCATCAGTGACCCCTGGCTTTCTCCACTTTAGGGTGTTTGGAGGGCGAATCCTGATCATCAGTGACTCCTAGCTTTCTCCACTTTAGGGTGTTTGGAGGCCGATTCCTGATCATTAGTGGCTCCTAGCTTTCTCCACTTTCAGGGTGTTTGGAGGGCGATTCCTGATCATAAGTGGCTCCTAGCTTTCTCCACTTTCAGGGTGTTTGGAGGGTGAATCCTGATCATCAGTGACTCCTAGCTTTCTCCACTTTAGGGTGTTTGAAGGGCGAATCCTGATCATCAGTGACTCCTAGCTTTCTCCACTTTCAGGGTGTTTGGAGGGCGATTCCTGATCATAAGTGGCTCCTAGCTTTCTCCACTTTCAGGGTGTTTGGAGGGCGATTCCTGATCATAAGTGGCTCCTAGCTTTCTCCACTTTCAGGGTGTTTGGAGGGTGAATCCTGATCATCAGTGACTCCTAGCTTTCTCCACTTTAGGGTGTTTGGAGGCCGAATCCTGATCATTAGTGGCTCCTAGCTTTCTCTAATTTCAGGGTGTTTGGAGGCCGAATCCTGATCATTAGTGGATCCTAGCTTTCTCCACTTTCAGGGTGTTTGGTGGGCCCTGAACCTGCAGCAGCAGACATGTACTAATCAGGCAACACACCTGAGAGCAAGGTTTAGTGAAAGGAAAGACTGAGGCTGCGATATAGGGATCCTCATGGATTGGGGTATCTAAGGAGCCTGAGCTACATACGCTGATGATCTATTTTAATTTACCAGGTATTTATGCATCCTACAACTCAGCAAAGTTCTTGAAATCCTTTAGACGTGGGCCCTACTGTGATCTTGTCTTCCATCTCCCAAGGCCGCCAGCTCCTCACCCATCACTTGCATTACCCACCGAGACCCTGATGCAGCCCCTGGCAGGGTCAGAAGTCACTCTGGACTGACCCCCATTTAAAGTGAAAGAGTGCTGCCTCCACGCTCTATAAGCCATCCCAGGGGTTTTACACATTAATTTGTCTCTGTCAAACTTGGACCTTTGCCACTTCTTCTCTAGGCAGCAAGCCTCCAGTGATGCAGCTTTTAATTCATAAGTGAATGGTCTGTTATTAGGTTTAGTTTATGAGGTGATTTGTATCTGTTGAGTGGTGCCGTGGTATCTCTGGCCGCAGAAAAATGCTTTAGTTTAGACTTTTCTAAACTTGCCTTCATGCATCACATTCTTCTTGGTATTTGCATTTTCTGCCTTCACAAACTGCCTTCCATCCAGGCTGTCCTTACACCCATCTCTCCGCCCAACAAACCTTGCCCCCAGTGGGCTCAGCCTCCAAGTCAGCACTTCCTCCTCACCAAGGAGCCTCAAGGAGCTGGCTGAGTGCGTTGTTCTGGACTACTATCTACAGCCTAGCATTTTATCCACTGATGACCATCTTGCACCTACGACACTCGTCTCACTCTGCTGGGGATGCAACACAATCCATTATCCTCCCTCAGTCTATGATCTGTCAAACTCAACCAGTCAACTAACTAAAGACTTTTCCTGCAACGTGGGTATGTCACAGCCCGTCTGCGCTATCACACCCCGAGTCACACATTCTGAATTATGCTTCCAACTGAGCCATTCTTCCAGTCAAAACTTTCCACCACTTATGTCCTTTCTCTTCGGTGATATTTAATTGTTCATCTAGTGCAGCCTGTCCTACCGCTCAAAACTTTACTCGACAGGAGTCTCACTCAACTGTTTATTTACTTCCATATGGCCAATCCATCTACTCAAGACCACACTCCATTTTTGCTGTACATCGCGCCCAGTGAGTCGCTGCAATAAAGACCTTTTTCTAACTCAAATATGCTCCCGCAGAAGGCCTTCTTCTAGCTAAAGTGTGCATCTCAGTCTGTGTTATACCCGGTCAGGCTCTTATCCCCTCTTCTCAGAGAGGGGTATATCTAACTCACCCTTGCCACTCAAGACCTTCTTGTCTCTCGGCTCAATTTGCTGCTCAAGGCCTCAATTGTGTACGTCACCCAGCCCGTTCTCGCCCTCAGTCATGCACTGAAAGCCATGCTTTCTCCGCTCATCTCTCCTCTCCCATTCCTGCAAAAAATCTGTGCATGAAAAATATGGACGGGGCAGTGACAACCTATCTTGACAAGATAAAATTCACTCATCGGAGAAGGAGAAGCTGACCGCCCGTCACACAGGATTAGGAGAAAAATTGATAGATTACCTTTCCAAGACCTGAAGGCAAAGGTCAAGGCCTGCAATCATCTGTCCTGCTCTCCTGGGCTTGTGAGTTAACTCCACTGCACAGTGAGCCATCTGATGCTGCAGCAAAGGAAGGTGCATTGGGTATGTTCATGAATGAAATATTGGGGAAATAGGCCATGTGGGCCTGAGAGTCTGATGGTCTCAGAGAGTAATGTCCTCAATCGCAGGTCAGTGCTAAATCTGTAGTTAATACCACACGGCTGTTATAAAGGTTTTATTTAGCATTACCTTCAGATTTAGAAATCCTAACATGCAGTAATGTTGTCACGCTTATCTGCAAATGTTTGTGTTTGCATCTACCCAACATATGCTGAGAAAAAGCTTTCACTTTTAGTCCTTGATGTTTTGAGGTATTTCTGTATTAATAAAAATCCACGAAAAAGGGAAAAAAATTGCAATAACTCCATTGCTGCTAACTTTTGTCCGTATATAACATTATTGCATCATACTATGTAAGGCCGTGAGTGTGGGTGATGTCCAGCACAAGACTCCATAGAGGAGTGGGCCTTTGTGTATGGTCTCGGACATTTCCACAAGTTATTGGGATCATGCAAGGGATGCACTTTGGAAATATAGGAAGGGAAGGCTGTTGGATGGTAGTTACTTGTGTAACTGAGCAGAAAAGGCTACCCGATGCGAATAGTTTTCATTTATTCAGAGCCATCCCCTATTCCTTATTTATCTTGTTTCTTTTGACATCCCTACCTTTTCCTATATGACTTGCATATTTTGACCCTTCTGTATTTGCTATGCTTAATGACTCTTTTGAGCCCTATGCTGTTTCCTACTCTTCATCTCCTTACGTCCTCTATGCTGTTTACTGTCTTTCTATATTGCTATCTTCCTTCCTTTTTTGGATCTGCATCTTGTTCACCGTATTTCTCACTGCTTGTGACCCCTGTTCTCTGCTGTAATTTGCTTTTTTAACACTATTATTCGTCTTGTGTCTTTGCCCCCTAGGTTGCTTGCAGTTTCTACTGCTTCTTTTGAGTCCTGTGTTGTTTTCAAAATGTCTTCTTCTTTTGCACCCTATGCTGTTAGCTTGATTCTTTCTAGCTCTATGTTGTTTCCTGCATTTCACCCTGATGTTTTTTTGCTGTGGTTGATGTTTGAAGAGTTCCTGTTCTGGAATAAAAATTTACAGAGCTTCACGCCATGTTTGACAATGGTGTTTTTGAGACAAAAGGTTACTTAGGTTTTTTTGTATTTTATTTCTTTACTGCCAATAAACAGATTAAAAATCAGCTAAAGAGTGAGCCAGCAGAGAAAGCAAAAGCTGAGGTGAGGTCAATATCTGGGCTGTACACATGTGGTGGGTGATCTCCATAGAAAGTAAAGCAGAAGCACTGGTGACGTCAGTGTCTGCGCTGCACACTTGTGGTGGGTGATCTCCATAGAAAGTAAAGCAGAAGCTCAGGTGAGAAAGTGTCTGCGCTGTACACTTGTGGTGGGCAATCTACATGGAAAGTAAAGCAGAAGGTCCAGTGAGGTCAGTGTCTGCGCTGTACACTTGTAGTGGGCAATCTCCATAGAAAGTAAAGCAATAGCTCATGTGAGGCCAATGTCTGAGCTGTGTAATTGTGGTGGGTGATCTCTATAGAAAGTAATTCAGAAGCTCAGGTGAAGACGTTGTCTGGGTTGTGTACTTGTGGTGGGCGATCTCCATAGAAAGCAAATCAGAAGCTCCGGTGAGGTCAGAGTCTGCGCTGTACACTTGTGGTGGGTGATTTTCATAGAAAGTAAATCAGAAGCTCAGGTGAGGCCATTGTCTGAGTTGTGTACATGTGGTGAGCGATCTCCATAGAAAGTAAATCATAAGCTCAGGTGAGGTCATTGTCTGGGTTGTGTACTTGTGGGGAGCGATGTCTATGGAAAGTAAATCATAAGCTCAGGTGAGGTCATTGTCTGGGTTGTGTACTTGTGGTGGGTGATGTTGATAGAAAGTAAAGCAGAAGCTCAGGAGAGGTCATTGTCTGGGTTGTGTACTTGTGGTGAGCGATCTCCATAGAAAGTAAATCATAAGCTCAGGTGAGGTCATTGTCTGGGTTGTGTACTTGTGGGGAGCGATGTCTATGGAAAGTAAATCATAAGCTCAGGTGAGGTCATTGTCTGGGTTGTGTACTTGTGGTGGGTGATGTCTATAGAAAGTAAATCAGTAGCTCAGGTGAGGTCAATGTCTGGGATTAACACTTGTGGTGGGCGATCTCCATAGAAAGTACATCAGAAGCTCAGGTGAGGTCGTTGTCTGGGTTGTGTACTTGTGGTGGGCGATCTCCATAGAAAGTAAATCAGAAGCTCAGGTGAGGTCAGCATCTGGGTTGTGTACTTGTGGTGGGCGATCTCCATAGAAAGTAATTCAAAAGCTCAGGTGAGGTCAGTGTATGGGCTGTGTGATTGTGATGGGCAACGTCTATAGAAAGTAAAGCAGAAGCTCCGGTGAGGTCAGTGTCTGGGCTGTACACTTCTGGTGGGCAATCTACATGGAAAGTAAAGCAACAGCTCAGGAGAGGTCAGCGGCTGGGTTGTATACTTGTGGTGGGTGATGTCAATAGAAAGTAAAGCAGAAGTTCAGGTGAGGTCAATGTCTGGGCTGTACATTTGTGGTGGGCGATCTCCATAGAAAGTAAAGCATAAGCTCAGGTGAGGTCAATGTCTGGGCTGTACATTTGTGCTGGTGATCTCCATGGAAAGTAAAGCAGAAGCTCAGATGCGGGAAATGGTATGACTGAAAGGCCTGCTGGATTCGGTAAATCCCGAAAGATGAGTCAGGACAATGGCTGCTGGACCCCACAGTCACTATAAACCATACAATAAAACAGGAGCGAAAAACAAACATGGTGATACCAGGTCATCTACATAGTTCATAAGATAAATCTGAGACCAAGATGCACAATAGCTTGGTGGGAATTACAGGATGGTTGATACTTTGGTATTAATTCTGTGGGTTCTCTAAAGGTATTTACCAAACTTATTAAACAATTTGCAGCTCTAGTCCCATGCACTTCACCCGGTCCAATTCAACTGTCACCAATGGCTGTCTTCAAGATAAAAAAGGGGGTAGTAGGTCCCAATCCCTTACTGAGCATATCAATTGAGTGAACTCTGGGTATTGTATTGTATTGTATTGTAATTACATTTATATAGCGCTTACTATAGTACTTTTCCTTGTCAATGGGAGACCCCTCTCCCATTAGAGACAATACGTTTACAGGTAAATCAGGACAAGTTAGGGATTGTCATGATTCGCAGAAAAAAATTCCAATATAAGGTTGCTTGGTAAAGTTTTCATGTGGTATGACTCTTGTAAAAAGAACAATTAATGGACAGAATGCAGCACAATGTCATACATTCACCTCAGTACAGAGATCTGGGCCTTAATCCATCGTTTTTGTGCTCACCATGCCATTCCAGTTTGGACCCAGCCATATGCAAATCAGTCTTGACCCCGCACCCAATGGGAGCAGTCCAGCCCGACCTGCAAGGCCAGGTCCTCCCTGGACTGGAAACAAGCATCCTAGGACTGGTTTCGGGTTTTCAGCCCTCATCAGCCAGGATAGCTTGCCTCCAGTGGCATGGAGAGCATGGGAGTGCGTGTTTGCTTTGTTCGCCCTAAGTTGGCAGGGTATGCCCAGACGTGGGTCCCTTGCTCACTTTGCCACTGGATTCAAGCTAGCCTGGCTGATGAAGGTTGATACCCAGAAACCGGTCCCAGGATGCTTGTTTCAGGTTCAGGAAAGACCTGGCTTGGCAGTTCGGGCTGGACTCTTCCCATGAGGCAAAGGGTCAAGACTGATTTGCATATAGCTGGGTCTGAACTGAGGTGGCAAAATGAGCTAAAGAATGATGATGGATTCAACCAGATCTGTGACTGGGGGTGAGTGTCTGAAAAGTTTCAGCGCTCCATCCATCATCTCCTTGTGTACGACTCTTGTTCAAAATTAAGTCAAATAGGAAATGGTAACATTTTGCCTTTTTATAGGGAAATGGTAACATTTTGCCTTTTTATAGGGCCGTCTGGCCTGGGCCTTCCTCAGGGTGTGGTGGGGTCTGACAGGATTTGGAATGGTCGTTGTTTAGCCAATCTCGTAAATCAGAGGCATATTGCCTGGTGAGTGTCTTCCGTATTTGTCGGCATAGCTTGGTGGGCATTAAATGATGGTTGATACCTTGGTATTCATTCTGTGGGTTTTCTAAAGTTATTTGTAGTTGTTCCTGCATGACCTTTTATCTAGGCATGTTCTCCAAGCACCCGGTGTGCAGGTGCAATGACCCCCTGCCCTTGTGGTGGAAGAACATTTGCCATACATAAAGAACCCTGCCAGGCAGGTGGATATCTTTCAGCGTTTAGCACATTGAATGCTCTGAAGCTCAGTCGAGTGGGAGCCATGTTTGATGCACACGCTTAGCAACGTTTTTTAATCTTTCAAGAATACACCCCCAACGTAAGAGTTTATTCTGGAAAAACAAAATATCAAGAGTGTTGAAACCGTGAATTTGGTGGCCCTCACTCTGTCAAACTCTAAATGACCTCTCTTGAGTCTGTAGCAACTACTGATGATTGTTTTTCAGTTCTTTTTAAACAGCAGACCACCGACATTAGAAGAAAGTATCCATCAGGAAAGAAGCAAAGAACAAGTTCAGAGTAACAGCTGCAAAACTGTGTCACCAAGCCATGTCAGGGTAGAGGAATCAGTAGATTTCAGGTTGCCCAACTGCATGCTGATCATTCTATTGGTCTCTATTTTAATATCTTGAGATTTTAATGTACCAAATCATGCCAAAGGCCATAAGTGAGACCAGTGGTGTAGCAAGGGTGCCAGGAGCCCTTAGGCGAAAAAGCAAAATGTGTCCCAAACCCCCTGGTTAGGTGTTGAAATACATCCATACCTGCGGTGCAGAGGACCCCTCATATGACTGGGTTATGTTGCCAGTGCGTCTGATGTACTGTCAGTGGCTGTGCACCTGAGTGGGACCTATTTCAGATAGCAGCCTCAATCTATGTGCATTGCAGCAGCACAACATGGCACATTAGTGAGAATTCTTGCTGCCATATTTAATGTCCAGGACCTGATGCCAGGCTCTCCAGGAACACTGTCATCAACCGCCTTACCTGTGTGATGTGTTCAGCTGGCAGGATGCAACAGGACATGAGTCCTTCACTGTAGTGTGAATGTGTGGCTTTTAGCCCAGGTACCTTTCCAGTAGGATGACATTTGATGAAGATGATCTATCCATACGCTCAGATCCAAGGCCACAGATCTGGGATGGTTTGCAGCTTTCAGCATGAAAGCTAGTTGAGTGACTTTTTGGAGTCCTATCTAGGGCCATCTGAGATCTGCAATATGCTTTAAAGTCGGGCATGATGCCAGAGGCGTTACCTTTGTCATGCAGCACACAACATAAGGCTCTCACCTCAACTACTTATGACAGCTTTAAACACGCCCACCAGAGAGATTACACCCTTACCATTAAATTGAATGTTTTATTATGAACTGTGAAGAGGGATTTATTTTGTGCTACCATAGCTGCCTCTAATTCATTAGCAAATAACATGCACTGTCACCGTCGAGGCCAAAGCTAGAAAAAGGTTTGTTGGAATGCAGAGGCCTAAGCAGTGGCGGCTCCACTGGTATGGTGGAGGAGTGGCGTCCTACTGCTCTTGGAGCAGTGTAAAAGCAAAAATAAAATTATAATAACAGAAGTTATTTCCATTATTACCTTTTTATATTTTCATGGTCAGTCAGGTTGGGCGGGGCAGGGCTCATGTGACGTCCAGGAGGAGGGTATTTGCAGCACTCCAAAGTGGGCATGACTGCTTGGCCGTCCCTCTCTGGGGCGGCCAAACAGTCCTGCACACCTTGCATGTTTCCCACCAGGCTGCATTACACAGCCTGACCTGGTGGGCCACATGCCCAGCCTCCGATTCCCTATCTGAGTGCCAAGCCACGGCGCTCATACCAATCACAATGCTACATTGCAACGTTGTGATTGGCTTAGGGGAGGGAGCCTGAGTGCTTTCTGGTTCCGACGGCCTCAGAGGGATGAAGAGCAATGGTGGCGAGGAGGTGATGGTGTTTTTTTTATTGTGTACACCCCAGTGACTTTCTCCCTCCACTTGCTCCTCCACTCTCATTCTCTACCAGCCACTACTGGGTAAAAGGCCTCTGGGAATATTCCATAGCCAAGAGTCACAACATAGGCAATAGGACATTCCATTCTGATCCGGTTAGATCTTCTATCTTGTTGTGTGCCCTCCAGCTCTTCCTCTCTGGATCCTTGGAAATACCATCTGGTGTTTACAAGCTGATCTTAGACTGTGTGTGGGTTTGTGCTTGGCAGTTATGGTCTGTATGTAGGTGGGATCTCGGTGTCAGTGTTTGCTCTGCCAGGCACATTGCCTTGTCGTTTACAACCAAACTCTTAAGTGGATTCAGTGGCGTAACGAACCTTGAGGGGGCCCCCCTGCAGGGTACGTGAAGGGGCCCCCTCCGGACTCAATCTAGAGCTCCCCAGCGGTGCTGACGGGGCCCCCTGGAGGGTGAGGTCCCGCACCGCGGGGGCTGCAGGGGCCTGTGTTACGCCCCTGAGCCAGTGAGGTGCTCTCCGTGCTTATCAAATACTGACCCCCAAATCGAATGCGGCTACTTCATTTTATTCATAAGTGTTCATTGTTTATCATGTTGAGTGCAACATAATATTTTAACTGTATTAAATATAATGTAGCGAACGTAGTAAGCTGGCTTTAAATAATATATTCTCAGCTGTACATTGACGTGTTGTAAGGCTTCTTGCTGTACTTAAATGTCCTTTCCATACTCTGACCATCAAGGTGACCTGTGAATTTGCCCTGCTTGTTCTTCTTTTAATCTCCAGACAGGGGTGATGTGAACCAACTGGAGGTTTAACATTACTTCCTAACCAGCCCTTCTCTCTTGTCCAAATCCAGTCCATATGAAGGCCATTGTGGGGTCTAATACAGTAGACCCCTTTATCTGACCTGCTCTGGAGCTTCTGGTGGCTGCTCCTGCACACTGCTCCTTCTGTACCATGACCTAGACAGGTGCCTGGCTGTCTGGGATAAATCTAACTTTTTTTTTTTACAAATCTATGTATATTCCAAGTACACACAGATGTCAAAACTGCATAAAACAGATCCACCACCGACAGTATCGTGACATGCCTGGTGTACCACGTTGACATTTAATAAGTACTGTTGACATTTAGTGGAATCTGCCCTCTTCTATGGGCCCTGAAACAAGGACAGCATTTTATGTATGCTGTTGGGGAGGCTACCTGCACCCAACAGTGCGTGAGCTCATGTGTGGCGTCCCAAAGATCTAGTCCGTAGAGTCATCTCCATTGACCCAAAACTTTGTGGAATTTTCAGGGACAACCCAAGCTCAGATACGTGGTATGTTCAGCGGCCATGTAGAGGTCCATCCCCCTTGTCCATTTCTGAATCGTGAGACACCCCACCCCAGCACATCGTCTGGCCATGTCTCTCTTGGCTACTGCCAGTTCCAGAGAGGTGAAGAGTAATTTGGCCCTATTAATGTCGACCTTGCTCTGGAAATAAAATCCAACCTTTTTGAACCGTGAACCCCTGCAGCTGAAATCAAGCAATTGTGCAAAGAAGTGGGTATGAAGGGAACACGTAGTGCTCCAGCTGTACCTTGTCTGCTTGGCACCCTTCAACACCTACAGAAACCGATTGAGAACGCACGTGTAACCATCATGAAGGCAGATGAGTCCTCACCCCGCTAGAAGTTGAGCGGGGCCAGCCTATGACCAGTGTGACACGCATGGTACCTCTGGAGACCAACCACTTGCTGTGCTGCCTCAGATCATCAGGGATCAGTTGCTACATGTAAGGAAGATTTAATTGGAGACTGGAAATAAGCTGCTCACCCTGGTGGCTTTGACTGCTCATAGAGAGTGGTCAGAAAAAGGGAACCAGCAAACCACACAGCATGTCTCAGTCAGCAGTGAAGGATCAGAACTTGTGTCAGTAAATAAATTGTTCTCTTTGATGCGCTCTCTGAACTGACAGGGAATTTGTAACTTAGTTAGGTGCCACTAAAGGGGCGCGGATATAAGCAGAACAGCTGCGGCTCTCATGGGCATTCGGAAAAAAGCTGGCACAGAGTTGGGAATGAAGCACACAGTCATCTTGTTCCTGGTTCACACAGGAAGTTGTGGTAGATCAGCCATTTCCCTCTGGTGCACTTCCTGCTCCGGCTCATAAGGTTAATAACCCCGGCTTTCTGCTTGACAAGACGTTGTCTATGAAGCCTTAGGTAGCAAAAGTGGCCGCTACCTGCTTCGTTGTCCTGAAATGGCTGCAAAAAATCCTCTGGAAACTCCCATCCTCAGCTCAAAGGACAGTCATCCAAGCACTCATCTTGTTGAGACTAGACTACAATGACATTCTCTATTTGGGGGCAGAGAGAGCCTCCATAAGACGGCGACAAGTGGTCCAAAACTATGCTGTTAGATTGCTCTACATACTCCCAAAGAGTGCATCAGCATTTTCTCTCCTACTTGAGCTTCATTGGCTAAAGATGGAGGAATGGATCCAATTCAAAACCCTGTGCTATGTGCACAGAGCAAGATTACCAGTTGACTCCCGATATCTGCATGAAATGGTGAGATCACATCAGCCAGCTCGTCCTCTACATTTCAGTGACCTTTCCCTGTGCACCATTCCCAGAGTCAAATGGACATGCATGGGTGGCTGGTTCTTCACATACCCCGGCCATAAGCTTAGGAATACCCTACCAGAACCAGAAGTTGTATTTCGCTCTCTACTAAAGACCTGAATGTTTGCAGTCAAACATGGTCTGGATAGACTCTACTTGTGGCTAAAGCGCTGGGATATCCCGTGTGGGTAGCTGAGCACTATATATAACATGCTCTAATAATGATATGAAAGTGTGCTGAACCCTCTGATTTTCACTCGCTGCTTGTGGTGCTGCTGTTGCTCTGCACTGTGCTGGGACAAGAATCCATGCTGCTTGCAGCCAGCCAATCCTGTACAAGAGAAACTTTCTTGCTCTGCTTTCATCTATAGTCACTGCCAGTCTGCCGATAGTGTTGGACTTTGAGAGTCAATAGGGAGAAATAGAATTCAAAAGAGGAAAAATCAATCACCCATGAGATCGAATCTTGACCGAAAATGGTTCTCAAACTTGACAGCAGTCCCATTGAAAGCTGAACATTCGATGACCACAATCGATTAGTCGAATTAGCTGCCGATGAGCTGGTGGCCTTGCCTATAGACTATTTCTCCTATACCCCTTCAGCTGAGTGCATGCCCGCTTCAGAACTCTCCCTGGGTAAAGCCCTGCTGACTCACTCATTTGGCAAGCTGCCACGGTGCCCATTCAAATACCTTGCAGTCCATCACTAGCCAGTAAGAGAGACATTTTTGCCCTGACAGTATAGTGTCAACTCCTACACCCTGCCTCCACTAAGAACCATTGAGGCCCTTCAGTACACTAGAGGGTCCATTCCCTGCACTCCTACACTACACTTTAACTTAAGATCTCATTCAGTTGATGATGCGCACATCACAGGGGAAAGCGGGGGGACCATTTTTACACTGATAGATTGTTTTATTGCACTTTATTAGTATATATGCCTTAAGGCTGTATTGATATGTTGCTCTCTCTTAATATCCAAAGAAGTAAAATAAACAGGCACCTGTAATAGTTGTTTGATCCTGATCCTCACAGAATGCATCCCTACTTCCAGCACCTGTAGGCTTCTGAGGTGGACCTAGAGACCCAATGAACACTGATTATTGCTGTATTTCTACCTAACCTGCCATCTGGGAAACAATTTCCCTTCTTGCAATGGTGCCCATGGCCACCTTGATACACCACTGTGCATGGGAGGGGACACCCAACACCCAGAGATCCTTCATTGACCTCATCAAAGGTGTGCCATCGCAGACAGCAATCCCATTGCCATGGAGTCCATGGCAGCCTTCCACATGCCTGCCTGCTATCCCAGCATGCAGAAACAAATAGTGTGGTGGGGGTCCATGCTGCCCATCTCTGTGCAGTGGCATATTGAAATTCCTCCTGGTTAGGAGGAGGGATCCTTGAGGCAATTTTAAAATGCACCTTTTTTTTACTGACTTTCACAACAACAAAAACCCGCTCTGCTGTAATGAGTTGTCAAAGGACACCTACTATGCATTCGGCACCCTAGGTGGGAACCCAATGATGAAGCATGGGATGATCTCTGCCGCAGGTGAGATACAAGTGAGACTCCTCCTCCCTCTTTCTTGCTGCCATTCTGTGCCCTTGCTGCTCATAGTATGAGTCAGTGCTTAATTTGTAATACCATAAGTGATGGGGCCCAATGTTCTGCTCAGAAACCTGTGGCTGGTGCTTTTTAATGTCACCCAGCCAAATACCATGGCTGCATATTCTGAAATCCACCTAATGCCTCTTTCATACACCACTAGATACTCTCTGGCCCCTTATCTCAATCTTGCAACTTCCTGCTTTCTTCCTTTGTGATTCTTTCTTCGACTTTCTCTTCCTTCATCTCTCCACTTGGTTTGTTTTCTCCTCTCTTTCTCGATAATTTTCTGATGCAAAAAAATAAGTGCTGGTCCTAAAAAATGAATCCCAGAAACCACCAGGTCAAATTAAGCCCTGACTGGTGTGTGAAAGGGGGTAGAGGTAATGCAGAAAGCGCATGCGTAGGATGGGATGAACATGTGCCAGCCGCACCAGTTCCCATTCTTCCCAGTTTTGCATTATGTGGTTTGATATTAACTTTTATTTCAAATTCACCAAGCTCACTATTGCTTGTTTTACTGATATTTTTAAGATGAAAGCTTGAGTTCAAATAGTACAATGCAGGCCCCTGCAGTGCAGGTAAAGGGGCCCAGTCCATCAGGGAGCCCCCATGTTGCCCAAGTCCAATGAATAATTGTGAGATATGGTAATCTCAGGGGGGGGCTCTTCATATTCTGTAGGGGGCCCTTCACTTTGTGTGACACCACTGCTGAGTTCTCTCTACTTAGATTCAGATTGAGACAAGTGACAAGGAGACAGGGGAGTTGACCTTTAAAGTCCTTTTTGGATTGGTGATTCGGGCTGCCCTAATCAGCTTATGACAGTTAAATTAAGAAATGCCACTTATTGAAAAGAACCACCCTCAGGGTTTTTGTTGTGAGCCGGCTGGATTACAGCAATGCACTATTGGCTTCTGCAAACAAGTCTTTATTGTCGAAATTGCAGGTTGTACAAAACACAGCAGCACGGTTGATTTGCAATCGACCGCTTGGAACAGCCTCCGTTCCCCTTTTTAAAATGTCTTCACTGTTGCCACTAAAAATCGGATAACATTAAAAAAAATGCTGCTTTATTTACAAAGCGCGACTGGGTAAGGGTCCTGAGCATCTGTCAAAGGCTTAAACAATACCACCCTGCTAGGAATTCACTTTCCAGTGAGAAGGGGTTACTGTTAGTCCCTTATATTCGGCGATCTAGATGTGGTTGAAGGTCTGTCTCCTATTTGGCGCCCACCCTCTGGAACACGTTGCCATTTTCTGTTAGAACCTGTGCTGACTACAGCAAATATAGAAAGGCATTAAAAACAGCCCTCTTTCAGATTTGGTTTTTAGCCTTTTTTTGTACGGACTGTGCACCAAGATACCCCAGTTGGGGTGATTTGTGCGTGTTATCAAATTAATTAATTAATTCACGCATGAATTGCAGACCGGATTATGCAATTTCTTGAATGAGTGGACTCCTGCAGTGTCAAATAGCAAGACTGCAACATTTGCAAAATAAGGCAGGAAGGCCGTCAAAGGATGGTAATATTTAAATATTATAGGTGCTCCCAGATTACATTTTGCCATGCCTCCGTCACCGTTTTTAATAGAAAACATTTCATTCTGCATAGCATTATGCATCTTTGTACTCTATGTTCCAGATTCCTATTTAAATAGACTGTGCTCTACATACCTCAATATCATTTTCCATGGAGATTTTTCATAGTATATTTTAAATAATTTAAAGATAAACATAGCTCATATTCTGCATATCTAATCTAATCGGAAAAAAGTGCGGTTATAACATTATTTAAAATTGATCCATACTCCATTGTAGTAACGAGACATTCCGAAGCCATAAGAGTCCTCAAGGACTTCTCTTTAGCATTTAATAGACAATGATACCATCGTAAAATAGCAGCCAGTTCTCCTATAAAAGTGCTCAACAATCCTAATTCCAACCTTAGAGCTTCTATTGAGACCAATGAGTTCAAGGTGCAGAAGAATTTTCACGTCCACCTTATACATAAAGTGCCATTGATAAATATTTATTTTCTCTATTGCATACAAGAGCATTGGAGCGTTGGAGGAATCTTCATTTTATATAGTGTTAAGAGAAGATTAAAGTGCCTATGACCTGTTGCTCCATAAAGTACCTTTATTGCATTTCCACGGGCAAACACTTATTTGATTTATGTGAATATGATTGCTATCAGTCAAGTTTGCCAAAATAATTCTTCCAAGACAGGGGTAGGATCGTACTACTTCTATAGCAGATTTATTATAAAAGCACTTATATTTTGCATTTATCTGACACCACTTTAGATGAAACCTCATAACCTTAGTTTTATTTACATTTACCTTCAGAAACTGAGCGTCTGAGTACGATGGCAGGGTATCAAGAAGTCTCGGAAGACCTTTAGGAGTCAAGTCAAGTCTAACAGGACAATTTTGTCTGCATAGCGGAGTGTGCTTAAGGGATAGTAGCCTAAATTTGGGGCATCGTCAGCTACCTTAACACATTGAGCAAGCCTGCCATATATTCCAAAAAAAGGAGGATGACCAGCATGCATCCCTGTTTTAATGCATTTCTGGGTGTCATATTCGTAGCTATACCCCACCTGCCTCCTAACATCACATAGTAAACACAAGGAGATGATTGATGGGGCGCTGAAACTTTTCAGACACTCACCCCCAGTCACAGATCTGGGTTGAATCCATCATCGTTCTTTAGCTCACTTTGCCACCCCAGTTCAGACCCAGCCATATGCAAATTAGTTTTGACCCTGTGTTTCGTGGGAACAGCCCAGACCAAACTGCCAAGCCAGATCTTCCCTGGACCGGAAACAAGCATCCTGGGACCAGTTTCTGGGTAACACCCCTCATCAGCCAGACTAGCTTGAATCCAGTGGCAAAATGAGCAAGAGACCCACGTTTGGGCACACCATGCCAACTTAGAGCGAACAAAGAAAACACAAAAAGATGATGGAAGGGGTGCTTGGCAATTTGGACTGGACTGTTCCCATGGGGAACAGGGTCAAGGCTAATTTGTATATGGCTGGGTCTAAAATGGAATGGCATGGGGAGCAAAATAACAATGGATTTGGGCCCAGATCTCTGTACTGGGGTGAATGTATGTCATTGTTCAACATTCTATCCATCAATTAATCAATCAATCAAACCATTTATAGAGCGCGCTACTCACCCGTGAGGGTCTCAAGGCGCTGAAGAGGGGGGGGGGTGCTACTATTGCTCGAAGAGCCAGGTCTTGAGGTGTTTCCTGAAGGAGAGATGGTCCTGGGTAGATCGTAGGTGTGCGGGGAGGAAGTTCCATGATTTGGCCTCCAGGTAGGAGAATGATCTTGCTCCGGTGATGGTTCTGCGAATCCGTGGGACGGTGGCGAGGGCGAGGCTGGCGGAGCGGAGCTGGCGGGTGGGCGTGTAGAACGAGATGTGGCTGTTGAGGTATTCGGGGCCCATGTCGTGGAGTGCTTTGTGTGCGTGGGTGAGGAGCCTGAATGTGATCCTCTTGTTGACGGGGAGCCAGTGCAGGTTTCTCAGGTGGGCAGATATGTGGCTGTGGCGAGGGATGTCAAGGATGAGTCGTGCGGAGGCGTTCTGTATGCGTTGTAGTTGTTTCTGGAGTTTGGCGGTTGTTCCTGTGTATAGGGTGTTTCCGTAGTCCAGTCGGCTTGTGACGAGGGCCTGGGTGACCGTCTTTCTGGTTTCGGTGGAGATCCACTGGAAGATCTTACGGAGCATGCGTAGGGTGTTGAAGCATGATGATGAGAGGCGTTGACTTGCTTGGTCATCGTGAGGAAGGGGTCCAGGATGAATCCTAGGTTGCGTGCGTGATCTGAGGGTGTCGGTGCGGTGGCCAGTGCCGTGGGCCACCAGGAGTCGTCCCAGGTGGAAGGGGATTGCCGAGGATGAGGACCTCCGTCTTGTCTGAGTTCAGCTTCAGGCGGCTGAGCTTCATACATTCTGCGATGTCTTTCATTCCTTCCTGTAGGTGGTTTTGGCGGTGGCTGGGTCTTTGGTGAGGGAGAATATCAGCTGGGTGTCATTGGCGTAGGAGATGATGTTGATGTGTTTGCGTGCAATGGCAGCGAGGGGGATCATGTAGATATTGAAGAGGGTTGGGCTGAGCGAGGATCTTTGGGGTACGCCACAGATGATCTTGGTGGCTTCTGAGCGGAAGGGAGGGAGGCGGACTCTCTGTGTTCTGTCGGAGAGGAACAAGGTGATCCAGTCCAGGGCCTTTCCTTGGATCCCAGTGGTAAAGAGGCAGGTTATTAGGGTGCGATGGCATACGGTATCGAAGGCTGCCAAGAGGTCTAGGAGGATGAGGGCGGTTGTTTCTCCGTTGTCCATCAGGGCCCTGATGTTGTCAGTGACTGCGATGAGGGCGGTTTTGGTGCTGTGGTTGGCTCGAAATCCGGACTGGGATGGGTCGAGCGAGTTGTTTGCCTCGAGGAAAGCAGTCAGCTGCTTATTGACGGTCTTCTTGATGACTTGAGAAGGGAAGAAGAGAGATGGGGCGGAAGTTCTTCAGATCTTTGGGGTCCGCTGTGGGTTTCTTCAGAAGGGCGTTGATTTCTGCGTGCTTCCAGCTCTCAGGGAAGGTGGCTGATGTGAATGAGCTGTTTATGATGTTCTGAAGATGGGGTGCGATGATGGTGTCGGCTTTGTTGAAGATGTGATGGGGGCAAGGGTCCGAGGGGGAGCCGGAGTTGATGGAGTTCATGATTTTGGTGGTGTCTTCAGAGCTGATGGGGGTCTAGGCGCTGAGGGTGGTGGTGGGGGTCGCTGGTTTGGTGACTGGAGGCGGGGTCTGGAGTCCGAAGCTGTCGTGTATATCTGCGATCTTTCGGTGGAAGAACGTGGTGAGGGAGTTGCAGAGTTCTTGTGACGGTGTGATGTCGTTGTTGCTGGCGCTGGGGTTGGAGAGCTCTTTGACGATGTTGAAGAGTTCCTTGCTGCTGTGGGTGTTGTTGTCTAGTCGCTCTTTGAATGATGTCCTTTTGGTGGAGCGAATCAGCTGGTGGTGTTCGCGGGTGGCGATCTTGAGGGCTGTCATGTTTTCTGTAGTTCGTTCGTGGCGCCAGGTTTTTTCGAGGGTTCGGCAGGATTTCTTTGATTCTTTGAGGGCGTCCGTGAACCATGGAGTTTTCCTGTTGCTGGTCATGCCTGGGGGTTTCTTAAGTGGTGCGTGGTTGTCGGCACAGTTGGGGATCCACTGTGTGAGGTTGTGGGCTGTGTTGTTGGTGTCAGCAATGTTGGCTGGTGGGTTCTGGCTCAGCGATGAGAGGAGCTGGTCTGTGGTGATTTTGCTCCAGCATCTGTGGGGGATTTGTTGCGTGCGATGGTGGTGAGTATTTCTTTTGAAGGTGAAGTGGACGCATCTGTGGTTGGTCCAGTGAGGTCCGGAGAAGACGTGGTTGCTGGCGGAGAAGATGGGGTCGAGTGTGTGGCCAGCGATGTGGCTGGGGGTGCTCACCAGTTGCTTGAGTCCGAGGTTGGCGAGGTTGTCGAGCAGGGTGGTGCTGTTGTTGTCGTTGTTTTTCTCCAAGTGGAAGTTCAGGTCCCCGAGGAGGATGTATTCTGGTGAGGCTAGGGTGTGCGGGCTGATGAAGTCGGTGATGGTTTCGCTGAATTGTGCGCATGGGCCCGGGGGTCTGTAGATGAGTGTTCCTCTAAGGGTGGTCTTGGGGTCAGTGTGAATCTGGAAGTGTAGGTGTTCGGCGGCGGAGAGTGTGTCTTCGGTGATGGTCGTGATGTTGATGGTGTTCCTGTAGACGATGGCGATTCCTCCTCCGGTTTGGTTGACGCGGTCTTTCCGGGTGATCTTGTAGCCGTCCGGGATGGCTATGGTGATGTCTCGGGCCGAGGAAGCGTTTATCCAGGTTTCCGTGAGGAAGGCGACGTCTGGTGCTGTTGTGTCCAGGAGGTTCCACAGTTCGACGGCGTGCTTGTGGACGGAGCGTGTGTTGAGGAGGATGCACTTGAGGTGGTTGTTGTTGTTGCCGAGTCCGGTGGGTGGTCTGGAGTTTCGGAGGTATGTGTATTTGCAGGCTTGACAGGTGAAGGATCCATGGGTTCGCTTCAGGGTGGCTTGGTAGCATGCGGCTGTTCGTCCGGTGTTGAGTGTGTTGAGGGCGGTGGAGTCGTATCTCAGTCGGGTGCTTTGAGTGCGGTGGGGGCCAGAGGTTCTGGCGCTGGGCGCGGTCCAGGCGCGGACAGGCGCAGACGGGCTTGCCTTTGGCGCACCTTCGGCGCGCCAGCGGCACGCCCGCATCGCGCGTCCGCTGCGATTCCGCGTGGCTTCCTCCATAAGAGGCCAAGTGGGAGGGAGGAGCAGCTGGGAGGCGGGAGCGGGGCGGCCAATGGGCGAGGGAAGAGTTTACAGAAGGCAAAAGCGGGCGGGGGAGCAGCGGCGGGAAGCGTGGGGCAGGGGGGTCAAGGGGAGCAAGGGGAAGCCAAGGGAATCAGGGGGAGAACCACAGTGATGAGCACGGTGAAAACCAGACAAAATACCAGAAAATACAACAACAGAAATAATGCCACAACAATTACAGCAATACCAGTCCCAGGGGCACACCAGCGGTGGGCTCCAGGCAGCAGGAGGGAGTCACGGACGCACAGGGGGAGCCGTGTGGCGTGTGGGGTGACCAGAGGTCAGGTCACCATCAATTATTCTATTTGCTCCTAACATCACATGACACCATCAGATATATACAAATCCACATCTTTATTGATTACATGCAGCAGAAACATAAACAAAGCATGAACATGATGTAGCATCCATTTTGGACAGGATGGCGTAGAGCTCATCTTAACAAGTCATAGCAAAATTGTTTTAACTTATTTAGCTTCATGTCAGCATGCACATATGAATTCAAGTATAGATTAATTACTCTGTACACAATCAATAATACTCATTTTGAAACAAACGTATTTGTGTGTTGGCAAATTTCACCAAAGAAGCAAGATATCCCACCATGATCCTTTCTCTCTTCTACAGTGCATTTGGAGATGCAGCGCGCGCACCTGAATTGGTTTTATTTATTTATATGTTTACTTACCTCTAATCAGCCATAATCCGTAGTTTACTACCCCCCCACCCTGCCCCTCCCCTGCCCCACGTCAGCATCCAGCAGCACTCCCACCACGGGCCGCTACTGGAATTAACAATGCTCTTGCTCATTGCAAGCCCAGTTCTGTTTTTAATAGTGCATTGCTTTGTCTACTAAGTTTTCTCAGATAGCACTTCCTTGCCTTCCTCTGGATGTTTGGTTAAAACTGGCTATCTTTAAATGAATCCTCCTTTATTTGTTATGCTCTCCTTTCCAATACAATGTGTTTTATTCACTTAGATTAAAGTAATTGTTGATAAAAATCACTGGTATGACACAATGTCTTATCCATGGACTCAATCTTTCTTCAGGTCATTTCATTTCATCAACTTTATTCGATTATAGATATATATAATCATAAAAGTACATTTTTTTAAAAGAAGAAAAGGTGATTTTTAAACATGAAATTAAAATCATTATAAGCGTCATACATAGAATCTCAAAACTTAAATCACTATGAGAAAAGGAGTTTCAAAATAATGATAATGCTGTTTCTGTAAAAGTGAGAATATACAGGTTTTAGCTAAAGGATTTTCGACGGATTGATATTACTGTTTTAAGAAAAATAGCTATCAGTTTCGCTTCATGTGGGGATTTCGGAGATTGTAAGTGGGAAAGTGCTAGGTGTGAATGTCTTATTCCGCTGGATCGTAAAATAGGAAGAATCCATGTTTTTCTTGCTAGACTGTAGTATTTGCAAAAAAGAGCGACATGGATCGTGGATTGTTCAGAAACTCCCTCACAAGGACACCTCATTAAATTCCGGGACCAGTTATTCGTTTCCGGAAATGAGACCAAACGATAAAAAAGGTCAAACCGGAATCTTGTGATTAAGAATTTTTCATGATTCGATAGAAAGTATGTCAGGTAGGGCTGAATGAGTTTCCCTGACTGGAGAATACGAATTTTTTCGTTTTGTGTTTTGGTAATCTCTGCTTGATTACGAAGTTCCCTTAGATGGCTCATACATGTCTGCTTCAGCTGACTCTTCGAGATGTCTTCGATAGAGGGTGGTTCTAGAAAATAGTGCTCACAGTCCATATCTACGAAGAATTTGTGAATGTAGACGAGCCACGGAATTTTCCGCCAGTACGCTAGGCCAAGACAGTCTGTGATGAGGGACCGGGTGATATGACTTTCAGGGTTACACCATATGCGCTGCCAGAGTAGAATAGGCTGGCATCGTATGGTGTCAGTAATGTACTCCATACCAAGTTCCCGGTGTGAGGCTAGGGTCGGGGAGCTTTGAGGTAGGGCTAGGACGTATTTAATAAAAGCATTTTCAGAGACCTGGAGTTGGTCAATACATCCATAGCCCCAGATACCTGCTCCATATGTAGCCACACTGTGGCATTTCGCGTGATATATAGTTATCAATTCCGCAGGAGCCGGTTTGCCCAATTTCCTTGAAAAGGTAATTAGTGCTGATATGGCACGGCGGAAGTTAAGGTTTCTGGCTTCCACTGCCTTGCGCCAAGTCATTGTGTCATCCACTAGAATGCCCAGATACGGATACACCGATGTTTTTTCAAGTACGCTGTTGTTGATAAGTATGGGCTTGAAGACTCTTTGCCTTGGACCGATGTTCATTGTAAAGGTTTTTTTAATGTTGACTTTAAGTCCAAGGGAATCCATAAAGGTCACATATTTGTTTAGTTGCCGTTGGAGTTGATTTGGAGTCCGTGCCAGAATGACCGAGTCGTCGGCATACAAGAGAATAGGTATCGGGCGATGTTCGATCTGTGGGAGGTCCTGGCTCCCTTCCAGCATGGCCTGTTCAAGCCCATTTGTGTATAGGTTGAACAGGAAGGGAGCCAGTACACATCCCTGTCTTACACCTCTTGAGATTTTAAAGGGTCGTGATAGTTCACCGCCAATGCCAAATCGGACTCGGCCTTCTGCGTTAGTATATAACTCTCTTAAAAAGGCTAATATAGGTGGGTCCACTCCAAGAAGTTCTAGAATCTGCCATAGCTTTGGGTGCTGTACGCAGTCGAACGCCGCGCTTAGGTCTACATAGACCAGGAAGATGTTACCTCCTTTAGCGCGTGCGTACTTTCCTGCCAGAAGGACAAGATTTAGGGCCTGTTCGACCGTTCCGAGCCCCTTCTGGAAGCCATATTGCAGGTCTGTGATGACATTTTTCTCCCGGGCCCAAGATTGTAATCGGTCCAGGAGTATTCGGCCTGCAATCTTGCCCATGGAGTCCAGAAGGGAGATCGGCCTATAGCACGCTGGGTCATTTCGGTCCCCTTTTTTAAAGATGGGCAATAGTGTCGATGTTGACCACGAGGGGAAGAGACCGATTGAAACGACTGCAGCCATGACGCATGTGATTATTTTCGACCAATAGTCGACATCATGTAGGAACAGATCCATAGGGACCCCGTCTGGGCCAGGGGCCTTGCCTGGTTTCGAAGCCTTGATCGCCTTTCTTACCTCGTTTAGGGTAAAGCGTAGGTTGATTGGATAGATGTTGGTCTTTTCTCGTTCAACTTCCTGTGCTTGGGTTGTTGGTGTGGCATCCGATGATATACCGAAGATTTTAGAAAAATGGGAGACCCAGGCATCCTCGGTTATTGCCACATCAAGATGGTCAGGGTCACTGATGTTGGCCAGGAGAGGTGATCTTATGGTCTGCCAAAAAACAATACTGTCTTTCCTTAGTGCGCTATCATGTAGTCGAAGCCATAGATCGTGCTTTATCTGTTTTTTACGGTTTTTCCGGGCACTGTTGTAAATTTTCCTTAATTTGGAGATTTTTTGAGGGTCTCTCGGTTGCTGTCGTAAGGATTCTTTGAGAGACGTAAGTGCCTTCCGGCATGCGGTGTCGAACCATCTCGAGGTAGGGAGTTTTCGCTTGTTTTTTGAGTTAATGAATAGCTCATCCCTTATTACTTCCTGGATGTTTTGGAAAGAGGTGACTATTGATACTGGGGATGCCTCGGGGGACAGGCAGTTGGCTAGCCAGGGTTGTGTTTTTGCAAGGAGCCTCTGCGTCATCTCCTCCGGATCGATCTTTGTCCATTTAATTGCATACCCATTCAGCTTCTTCATGGCAAGCGATTGTTGGTCTAAAGAACTGGCCTTTAAAGAGGGTACCCCAGCTTGTTTCATGTTGATTTCCATACTGTGTGGATAGTGGTCGCTGATTGGGTTGGTCCCAATTTTATAATCACTTATTTGCCCTCTACAAGAGTTTGAAGCTAAAATATAGTCGATGGTTGACATGAAGCCTCGCCCATGAAAGGTGGGTGCGAAGGCCTGCTCCGGGTTGACTAGTTCGTTAACAAAGTCAAGGTCCAGGGTATAGAGGATTTCATTTAGCTTATTGCCCCCTGGCGTGTGCTCAAAGTGAGGGATGGGGTTTCCATGTTCGTT
The DNA here is from genome assembly GCF_964261635.1 of Lissotriton helveticus. Classification (NCBI taxonomy): domain Eukaryota; kingdom Metazoa; phylum Chordata; class Amphibia; order Caudata; family Salamandridae; genus Lissotriton; species Lissotriton helveticus. Next base: position 1,628,142,788 of record NC_136068.1, read on the forward strand.
ATGAAGCCCACAGTTCCCATTTTTATGCTTTGGACACAGCGTGAGATTAAAGTCTCCACCCCAGATGAAATAAATTGTTACTTTATTGTGTGTTTTTTGAAATAAGAGTAAGTATGCAACTAGTTCATCTAGGTGTGAGCAGCATTCCACATTACCTGAATTGTTATAGTAGTTAATATATATGTATAGGTCACCTTTCATTGTTGTTAACTGAGTGATTTGTAAGATTTGAAAGAAAGGTGTTTCCTTTAACAATTTCACTGTAAGTGGTAGGGTATTTGAAATAAAGGTCGTAAGCCCGCCTTTTGGTCTGCCCATCCTACTAGGTACTGCTTGAGTGAAAAAGGTTTTATAGCCCGCTATATGCAGGGGAGTTATGCACCAAGTCTCTTGTAGGCACAGAATTTGGTGGCTTTTTGCTGTGTCAAGCCACATAGATGAGGTTATTTTTGTAATGAGGCCTGCGACATTCCAATAAGCAATGGCCAAAGTCAGGGTTGAGGGTTCCGTGACGGTGTGTGAAGTTTTTTTTGGGTTCTTATTAAAAGCTACCAGTTGCTGTAGACAGAGTCCCGTGTTATTGACAGGTTCTGTTGAGCAGATGGTAGTTAGGGCCTCTTGTGAGACATTAGGTAATCCCTGACTGATATGGGGAGGTTTTCCAGTTTTGGTAAGGGAAATATTGTGATGTTCCTGCGATATGATTTCATAGCTCCCTAGCGATGACTCTTGGAATGTTGAGTAGTGATTAAAATTCAGAAATTGCAATGTGACATCGATTTTAGGATGTCTAACTGTGTCCTTGAATGGTCAATCGACCATTTCCAGGGAATCGAAACGGTTTTGTGTTGGGAAGCCCTGCCATCCTTCATATGTTTGGAAGGGTCTTTCTTGCCAGTAGGGCCTCTGACGTTCTCTGGGCATTTCTCTCGGTCCACCCCTTCCTACATAGTCATATGAGTGTTCCGAGTGTCTCCATGGCACTTGGTACCATGGCTCCTGGTTCCATGGTTCTTTGGGCGTCTCGTGCCATGACCAGGGTATGGGGTTACGTTGGTGTTTTGCTGGCGGATAAAAGAAGGAGAGATGACGAGCGTCAATCCCCCCTTTTTTATCAAGCTGGGGCCAGGCACAGATGTACTCCACTGTTGAGGGGTCTCTGCACGTTACAATAATGCAGTCTCCGCGGGTTGTCTTTGTTGTTTTACCAATCCAGACTACCCTACGGGCTGTTGTGATCCCTCCAGATAAATGTGATTCGAGAGGCCTATTGATGCTTAACCACTGCATGGCTTTGTTTTTAAGAGACCATGCAGTTTCGGTCGTGTCATCTGTTAGCTCTGGTACACCTGTGAGAACTATTGTGTAAGGAGTGGCTTCCGGAGGCAAGTGAGCAGGACGTCTGACTACTGTAGGTTTTTTGGGTATGGTTTTCGGGGTCGTTTGAGGGGGCAGTGATTTAGGTAGGGGGACTTCGGACCTTTTTCCTGAGCTGGCGCTATTACTATCAGTGTTTGTCGCTGGATCTGGGGTATCTATCATGTCTGAATCTGCGTTTACTGTTTGCTTAGGTATTATAGCCGGAGGTTTCTCTTTCTGGAGTTGATGCGTTTTGGTAACAGATGTAAGTAATGAAGTGTTTTGTGGATATTTTTTCTGTGCTAATGTCGGAAGGTTTGTGTGATTAACTGTTTTCTGTGTGTTTGCTTGTGGCTGTTTTTTAGGTGGCTGTGACATGTTATGCTGACCCTTTGTTACTATACGGGTGTTTGAGTCTAGGATGGTAGCCGAGATGATGGTAAGCTGAGCTTCGAGATTCCTAATACTCAATTGAATGGGCTTTAGGTGTTGGAATAACAAATCTTTTATTGTAGTGAGAACTTGTGAGGTGACTCTACAGGTTTTGCATTGATTTTCTAAATGATCATTGGAAACTGCCTTATGAGGCTGATTAGTTACTAAGGATAATGGTAAGGTAGGAGACACTGTAGGGTTACCGAGAGTTAACGCCTGTTCTAGACGAGGAGCATTAGTTGGAACTTCTTCGATGGTTGCTGAATGCATGTGAAGAATTGCTCCTTCCCTTTCCCCTTGTTGAAACTGGTTACCGGATGATTGGGCATCCCCTTGTGTATGACAGATAGCTAGGTCAGGGGTTGTTTCCAAATCATCAAACATGATGGAGAGGTCTGATTCGGACTGTGTAACAGAAAGGTTTACTACCGACGGAACTAAGTTTATGTCTGGTACTGACAGAGACACCGGAAGAGAACAATTTTGCGTGTTTAGTTGAATCGGGCTGGTGACATTTGCAATAGCGCCTAGAGAGGAGCGCTTCGCATTAGCACTCATAAGATCAAGTGATACTCTCTTTTCCATCAGGGCTATACTCTGATTTATTGTCTCGTTGACCCGTGTGATGAATAAATCGATGGGGCCTGTTACTTGAGCTACTTCTTGAGCGTGTTTGGATTTGGGCTTGGTGGAACTTCTTGTTTTTGCTGGCATGGTGATTACCTGAATGCGGGTTCAAAGATGAAAGAGGAGTGGCCCGGTCCGGTCTCTACCGGGCACTAACGGGCAACAACGGGCCCGCCCTTGGCCCGGGCTTCGCCCCGGGCTCCGACCCGCGCGCGTCCCGCGATGCGCGTTTGTGGTCCTGGTTATGAAGACTGCGGGTTGAAAGGGGGCGAGGCACTGGGAGGGGGCGCGGCTCCACGGGAAGAGGCAACAGCTGATGTGACTAACGCTGAGCCTCGCAGTCCCGGAGCCGCGCCTCGCGCCTCCTCTGCGGCCACGCAGATGGTGTGGGTCCTCTTCCCCAGGGGCTGGAGCAAGATTAGGCGGTGAGCTACTCCTGTAGCGTCAGGAAACAAATGCGAGCAGGAATCCTCACTGCGAGCGGCACCCGCGCAGCGGGGCCGCGAGAGGTTAAGAGCAGTCCTGATGGGGGCGGGGCACTGGGAGGGGGCGCGGCTCCACGGGAAGAGGCAACAGCTGATGTGACTAACGCTGAGCCTCGCAGTCCCGGAGCCGCGCCTCGCGCCTCCTCTGCGGCCACGCAGATGGTGTGGGTCCTCTTCCCCAGGGGCTGGAGCAAGATTAGGCGGTGAGCTACTCCTGTAGCGTCAGGAAACAAATGCGAGCAGGAATCCTCACTGCGAGCGGCACCCGCGCAGCGGGGCCGCGAGAGGTTAAGAGCAGTCCTGATGGGGGCGGGGCACTGGGAGGGGGCGCGGCTCCACGGGAAGAGGCAACAGCTGATGTGACTAACGCTGAGCCTCGCAGTCCCGGAGCCGCGCCTCGCGCCTCCTCTGCGGCCACGCAGATGGTGTGGGTCCTCTTCCCCAGGGGCTGGAGCAAGATTAGGCGGTGAGCTACTCCTGTAGCGTCAGGAAACAAATGCGAGCAGGAATCCTCACTGCGAGCGGCACCCGCGCAGCGGGGCCGCGAGAGGTTAAGAGCAGTCCTGATGGGGGCGGGGCACTGGGAGGGGGCGCGGCTCCACGGGAAGAGGCAACAGCTGATGTGACTAACGCTGAGCCTCGCAGTCCCGGAGCCGCGCCTCGCGCCTCCTCTGCGGCCACGCAGATGGTGTGGGTCCTCTTCCCCAGGGGCTGGAGCAAGATTAGGCGGTGAGCTACTCCTGTAGCGTCAGGAAACAAATGCGAGCAGGAATCCTCACTGCGAGCGGCACCCGCGCAGCGGGGCCGCGAGAGGTTAAGAGCAGTCCTGATGGGGGCGGGGCACTGGGAGGGGGCGCGGCTCCACGGGAAGAGGCAACAGCTGATGTGACTAACGCTGAGCCTCGCAGTCCCGGAGCCGCGCCTCGCGCCTCCTCTGCGGCCACGCAGATGGTGTGGGTCCTCTTCCCCAGGGGCTGGAGCAAGATTAGGCGGTGAGCTACTCCTGTAGCGTCAGGAAACAAATGCGAGCAGGAATCCTCACTGCGAGCGGCACTCTTGATTCCTTTTTTATATTGAAATAATATTTGTTGTTCATCTCATAAACTATGCATATTGTTTTTCCTTGTTCTGCATTCAATGTGGGATTATTTGCTTCTCTTTATTCAGTTCTATGGGGCACTCCGTTTGTGGACTGAATTTATACCTTTTCTCACACTATTTTCTCTTCATTTTTTATGATCCTCATTTCTCCGTGATAGTGTCTATCCTCTAAAATTTGCTGACATTTTACTATTTCCCATACATTATTTTAGGTTATCCATTTTTATTGAGCCTGGAGTTTTTCCATCTTTTCCATTGATTTCACATAATGAAAAAGATCCCCCCTCCCCCCGCCCTCAGCAGCTCCTTATCCGTGGTGTACTGGAATTCAGGCTTACAGCCTGTCCTCTGACTGCTAGTATCCGTAAACACTATGGCCCCCATTAAGATGGCGGGCGGACTTTGCCCGCCCGCCATCCCAGTGCAAAATGGGACTGTCCGCCATAGGAGCGGCAGTCCCGCCGTAACAATTAGGATGCGCCCGCCACACTGGCGGGCACATCCTATATTTTTACCATTGTGGCGGGCGGTGCTGAAAGCGCCGCCCGCCGCAATGGTAAAAATGCACGTTGTGCATTTCAAAGCACAACATGACAGGCACCGCGTGGTGCCTGCCATGTTGCACTTTGAAATGCGGGGGGGTACCATAGGTACCCCCCATGTGCACCCCCCACCCCCCGGAGTCCCAGGGGGCCCGCAATGGGCAGGGAGTCTCCGCCCGCCACGGAAAAGCATGTCTGCAAGCCCATCCTAATATGGCTGGCGGTGTCTAATAGACACCGCCACCGTATTAAACATTTTCCGCCCCGGCCACAAGGCGACCAGGGCGACCAGGGCGGCAAAGCGGCGGATGGTGTTTACGTCCGCCGCGGTCCCCCCCGCCATAGTAATATGACGAGGGGGAAATGGGTGGCGGGCGGTCATTAATGTCGGGCGGATCGCCACCATGGCGGTGGCGATCCGCCTGACATCGTAATGGACCCCTATATTCAAAGTGGTCTGCTTGGTATGTACTAAGGAAACATCCCCACTTTACATATGGGAATACATTACCAGTACTTTTCCACTTGCAAGCTTAAGTCAAGTAATCTCGGTCTTCTCTCCATTCCAAGAATCAAGGGCCTGATGGAAGGGGAACAGAGATGTGCCCTGTTAGGCCCATAGATTCTGAATTCATTTCCCACAGTTAGTAAGGAAAGAACAAGCTATTAAGCTTAAGGAAAGCCATAAAACACTCATTGACAAATTAATTTTCCCCATTGTTGTTTTCTATTTTCATTGACATAATATTGTTGGTCTTTTCTGTGGTACAACAAACAGGATGACTATTTTTACTCATCCTACACCTAGAGACAATTACGTTTGAGGTGTGCGCCTTATAAATAATATAAATAATAATTACTATTTTAAGTGCTGTCAAGCTACACTTACCAATTACAAGCTGAAATCCACACCTCTTGTTATTGATGTTTTCCTTTTATGCAATCCACTTCAGAAACTGAATAATGGTTTCTTTTGTCACCTTCATCTATGGTGCTCATTTTGTTCTCCTTTGAAGGATGAAAGACTGAATCGTCTGCCCACCCACCTACTGGTCTAGGAGTGCTTCCACGTGTGTCCTGAGTCTGTCTGTGTGCAATGATTGTAGCACTATCAAAGCCTGTGTGATACTCTGTACCGCCCTCTCTCTATTCCACCTCTCCTTTTGTCTGGTAGAAACCTCTTTTTTTGGGTAAGAGATTGTTTTATCTCAACTTTGCCTTTTATGTAGCCACTATAATTGGGTAAGTCATCGGCCAAAAAAAATCACTCTGTAGGTTTCCTGATCTCTCCTTTAGATGTTCTCATTTGTTGTCAAATATACCAATTAGGATTAGGCTCAACAGAGGAAACAAAACAACAAAACTGGATATATGAGAGCAATTGATGGAGTTTCCTGATGGGGATAAAGGCAGCCGCCTTGATCATGTAGAATCTTTCAATGGCTTTTGACACAACGAGCTTCTCCTTATCTGCCTGGAACATGTTTTGAATGAGTGGACATTATATTAATTACATTTTTGTCGTGCTTGTCAACAATAGGTTTGTATGGTTTATGACAACATATCGAGGAAAGAGATGTCATCCTGACAATCTTGGTACGTATAAGTGCCCCGGGAGTGCAAAGGGCGTTTGCACGCCCCCGGGGCATATTGGTATTATAGAAGGGGCGCAGACGCTTGTGAGTCCCCTTCTGTAATACAAATAGCGCTGGCGCACTTAAAGCGCCAGCGCTACCTTCAGAGGGTGTTCCCTCACCTGCATATGGGCGTGCCCTATGCAAATGAGGGAATTCCTTTGACTCTGCGCCCACGCCATATTACAGGCGCAGGTGCAGAGTCAAAAAAGCCCTCAGGAGGTGCACTGACTGCACCATTTAAAAGGTGGCACACTGTCAGTGCACCTCCTGACAGCAGCCCTCTGCAGGGGGAAGTGGGGGTCCCATGCCCCCCCCAGACATCCCCTTGCAGGCAGGTGCAGTCAATAACTGCACCCCCCTGCAAGGGGATCTCTATACCCAAGTAAAAATACAGGCGGGTGCCGCTTGCACTGCGAAAACACAGAGTAGCTGCTCCGTGTTTTCACATGAATGTGCTGCCCTGGGGGCAGCTCGAGTTCGTGGTTGCACTGGGGGCTGCGCACACATCATAATGGGTAGCATTTTGATTGTTTGGGGCCGGCGCACCTTTAAAAAGGTGTGCCGGGCGCAAACAATCACAATGCATAATACGCCCCTAGCGTTCGAAATATTGACTACAACAATATTGTGAATGTGAGTACATATAGCCAATAATCAATGTACCACTCTTAACCCTACATCTCCTCTACCCTGAGTTATAATTCATCAAGGCACACAGATGTGTAATTAAAAATAGTTTCTCTCAACTTACCTGTATATGCTTAACTTTACAATATTGTGGTGTCAGTATTTTGCCCATGACATTTTGGCAGGACCATATTAAAAACTCAACATTATCTTGCATCACACAGGTCAATTTTTATTCAAAACATTATATCTTGAGATGTGTTGTTACCCAAGCATTAGCTCTTAACTCCTTCCTTTTAATGTTTGCATGGCTCCTCCTGCAGAAATCACAGCAGACCATGGGCCGTGGAGTTGGATGTGCACCAATAATATGACAATCCTGTTAGTTCTACCGTACGCTCCAAAGACATGCAGAACATAGCCTGTCTGGATCCATATAAAAACTGCATTCACAAAAGCATTTATGAGTATGGAAAGTAGGACTACAGGAGTACTTCTGTTCATACTCTTACATGCCTTTATGACTCGGACCTGAATGTTCAACTCCTCATAAGTAAAAGTGCAAATTATCCACAGCCCTTTCTATTTATTCCCATTATAGATGTTTCAGGGCCAATTCACAAAGGTATGTACGATTTTGTAAAGTAATACTACAGGGGAACTACTTTGCGTACCTCCAAATGCTATGCGACTATGTCCCAGGTTGTCCAAAAATAACCCTTGTGCTAATGCAGACAAGATTGGCACCCTAAAATTAGGAACTTTACCAAGATATGATAGGACAGTTCAAGCCATTGGCTTTTCAAGGCTTGTTGTTTGTGAAGCTGCCTTTCGTAGTGCCTCTCAGCCTCCTGTGAAGGAGCTGCAGAATATCTAAAGTAGAGTCATTGAGAACAGTGCTTGGTTGGTTGAAATATGATTACATATCTAGGTTGTTAAAACTCCTGGAATGATTATGGGTAACTTCTCAGGTTAAATTAAGAGTGCATTGCATTTTTTTTTAAATGAGTCATGGTTGACTCTCATGTATTTAAAAAGGTGTTTTACATTTGCTAAACCGCAGAGAAAGGTATATTCTGCAGCATACTCTAAACCTTTTATTACAAAATGGCTCTGCAACAAGCTTTGTAGCAAGAGCCTAGCTGCTCGGGCGCCATACTGAGGAATCTAGGCAAAATCTTGTGCCTTGAGAAATAAAAAGCATCCATTCATTTCTGTGCAATGGACTGTTTATAAGAGGTACATGACTCCATATCTGGGTGCAATGAAAAATATTTAGTAAAATACATGTCGGAAAGCCCAACTCAATCCAAATTAGTAAAATAACTCAGTTGCTATATGTGCCTACTGCAGAAACCTAGGTGTAGTCTGTAGGTCACCGTTTAAAATACCTGTGGATCTGACATCATTTTATCCTCTGAGGTCACTCAATTGAACACATACATAGCATTTGGTTGCATCAAAATTAAAAGGTGGTGTGTGTATAGTGCTGAGAAGCTCCACGGCTGGTAGAACGTGCTAAATACACATATTTTTTTCCTGAAGTTCATCCTCGCTCCATCCTTAGAGTACCTCAGGGTCTGGCCTTATTTTGTGAGGGACTGCTCGTGTGCGGCACACACACAGGTGATGGGACCCAATGAATTTTGTAGTTTTTCAGGCTGTACAGGGGCGTAGAACCGATGCATTATTGTTATCTGCCCTTCTTTGATGAGTCAGGGGACTCAGCAGGGAGGTCTGTGCTAGTAACACAATACCTGCCCTCTGTGTACAGGGTCACAAAGGGAATGGGATACCCTGACCTGGGATCAGACTGGGGGTAACGCTCCCTTGTGTCCCCTTGTGTCCAGGTAAGGGAAAGGCATCACGCGCATGAACAAAGGCACTGCCCAGAGGCCCAGTAACATCCAGTGGTGTAACACAGAATGACACCCCTTCACTCTGCTGATTGAGATGAGGGGTGCCTTCATTTGCCTTTAAATGATTGGGGGCCCTTTGAGGGCTTAGGTCCTCCTGAAGGTTGAGTGCCCTAGTGCGACACAAGGTAGCATCCCAGGACTCTCTTTTCGCACACCAGCAGCAGCTGCTGAATATTAAAATTGGTGGCGCATTCATATTTTCCTAGATTGGCCTGATTTAGAGTTTGGCGGACGGGTTACTCCATCACAAGCATGACAGATATTTCGAATGACATATTACAAGTGCTGTAGGACATAATGCTCATGTGCTATGGCAGGTTAGATATCAGTCCAGTTTGTGACGGATTATTCCATCCTCCAAACTCTAAATGCAACCCAAAAACAGCAAGCCTGATGATCTTTAGTGAGACACCAGGTGGATCTCGCCTCGAGAATAATTTGATTAGAGAAAAATAAAGCCAGTCGGGCACAAATTTTGCATAATTTGGCTAAAACTTGTGATGATCTTAAGGGGCATGAATAGATGTTTAATGTGGTTGGCCAGACAATCTGCATATTATACGGGGTACCAGTAATCACCCACCTTAAAACAAAATTGGTTAAGTAGTGTTTTTAACACAATAATCCCTAAAAGTGTGCTAAAGAGCTTCATAAATTACAGGCACTGAAGATAATCTGGTTGTGAAAGGTCACATGACTTCTCATTTTTAAAAATGCCTGTAGCATATGCTGACCTGGTAGCTCAGTGAACTAATGCATCTACTCCAGGGATCTGTGTTTGACCACAGTCCTGTTAGGTAGATTCAGCCTTTTGTCCCTGAAAGGTTGAAAAAGTGCATATCATTGAGTTGGACAACTACAACACAGCTGCTATTGTGTCCAAAGGAGCCCAAGTAATGAACTCACGTTTTTATAAAGGAGCATGTTGTGTTATAGCATCTGTCATCACTTGCATTTTTCAGCCCCTTCCATCTAGATTTCCCATTTTATACCCGAGATTCTACGTGGAAGGGGCAGGGTGAACACTTCAAAAGTGATATAATCCGCAATCACAGGCCATAAACAGGAAAGCTACATACATCTCTGGGTTAATACAGTAATGATGCAGCCAACGTACAGAGAGCACAGAATCAGACATTAGTTTTCATGGGTGCACCAGTGATAATTAAATAAAATTGTTATCATTGGAGATGCAGTAAAAGACTTCTGGAACCAAGGAGCTGAAATCTGCAATTAGCGGCTCAAATTTACTGTCAATTCTTGCTCAAATATGAGCTTTGGATTTCAGAAATGCATCATTTAGCTGACAATATTGAAATATGAAAGGCAACATTAACAGATAGCATAAATCCCATTGACGTTTTAAGGCATGGCCAATGTAGGCAATTGCCCAGGGCCCCAACCTTGCCAGGGCCCCCCTTGGGAAAGTAAACCTTCTTTGTATCTTAGCTCATTTCTGTCTATTTCCTCATCTTATCCACTCTGTTCTCTGCCTACCTCTGCCCTGAGTCTGTCTCTCTTTGCCAGGTGCCTTCTTAACTATTTTTTTTTTTGGGGGGGGGGAGGTTGAAAGACATATTTCAAGTGTTTTTGTGTGAGCCCTGTTTCAGAAAATTTGTTTGGAATCACACGGGTTTCAATTAGCAGAACATGGGGCTCCAAAATATGTCTTGACTGAGGCCAGAAAAAATCCTTAAGACAACACTGATTGTTTCCTGAACAAACCTTATCTTTGTTTTTACAAAAATATTTTGGTCCCCAACCATTTGCTTGTCTTTTTTCATCAAGTGGTCACATATATACCTGAAGGACAGATGCTGCCTTTCAGGTGCATTTATCATCAGGTACCAGAGATTTTCATCATCATTATGATAGAGAGAGCTATATTTGTTATAGGGGTGGCCGCAGTTTGTCAAGGATGGGCAGCTACGATGTGATGTGTAAAGCCAAACCTATTTTAAGAAGGCCCACATATGGCAACGAAGCTCCACTACTTAACCACGGATAATAACCAGAATGTCAAAAAGAATGACCAAAAGGTGACAACAATGGGTCATTATCATGTGGATGTGGGGCTACCAACGGAATCACAGAGAATAACTACAATGATGTCACTAATGGGCCAATTTGATCCAAGGATTACCAGAATATTGCCAAGAGTGTCCAATGATTGCACCCAAGGTGGGCTACTGTACAGGGCTAGCTGCAATAAAACGATGAATCCTCACAGACATGTCACTCATGGGCCACTATTATCCAGGACGACCACCAGTACAGCTGGTATATCCTGCATGTCAACATCAAATGGATGCAAATGCCAAATTATAGGAATTTTGGAAAAAAAAGGTCAGGTCTGGGAAATGACATTCATCGTGACATGAAGTCATCTGCTTTCTGAAGTTCGAGAGTACTTTTAAAATCATATGGTAATAACCAAAATATATCAACCTTGCCTATAGGGCACTCACAAGATAAATTGTCCATGGGGAATAGCGCAGTGGTAAGCACTCTATTGATCTCACAAGCGTGTGCTCAAGCCTTCATACAATTTTAGCCAGTACTGTATTAATTAAGTGAATGAAGCCTATTCTTGACCGAGAGTATCCTGTGAGCAAAGAACTTCAGTTTGTTTTTGACCTATCTGGAGTATGGCAGCCAGGGTTGTGGGTTTTATGGTATGGACTATAAACAGCAACAGGGAAACATGAAATGGGAATGAAAGTGGTTTTGCAGGAACCCCTGACTTCCTGCAAAACTGAGCCAATCTCTAGAAATTCTCATATAAATTGCAAATATATTTACTAACATTCCAATGCTCATCTCTTCGGATATTAGCACTGCAATGGTAATGTTTAATTAATCACAAAACAGTAGTGAAGAGATGCACACCTTCTGTACTCCTTTATATTGCTGCTCACTTTATTCAGATCCACTTTAACCATTGTCGGCGTGCAAGCTCTCTGCGCTCCGCCCAATTGCGCTGTCAATTAGTAAGAACAACAAGGGAACCTCTTTTTGGTCCCCATCAGGCTGCACAGCCTATTATGAATGAATTTAATGAATTAAATTCGTTTTCAACCATTAATATAGTTCATCATATTTTGCACCATTATTATTTCCTTGTTTTCTTTACTTTTGATTATTTCAATCCATTACACTAATTTCTTCTTCTTATTCAAAGACCACAGGAGCAACGTTGATTTCACATGCCACGTTTTATTATCAGTCACCCAATGCATTTCGGGAATCAATCCCTTCTTCGGGGGTTTCTAAAGTACAAAGAAATGATCTTTATCAGTTTCGTAGTCCTCATTATTCACGAAGCAAAAAACATGCAGCAAAAAACATGCTCACATTATCCATATGGCACAGCTAAGAAACAGTATAGTTCACAATGTCTGGAAAATGTTTCATGAATGCACACACTTTCTCCACTAAATATCTGCGATCCCAATGCCTTTCCTTATTTAAAAACCGAGCATATAAACAAGTTATTTATCCTTCACTGAACCGTTCTGTTGACCCCTGGATCCCCTCATTAATCTTAGTGAAGGCGAACTCATGCCGCGCTTACCTTGGCATGTGGTGTTTAAAAGACTAGTTTTAAACATCACATGCCACGGTAAGCGCGGAGAAAGTGTGTGCATTCATGAAACATTTTCCAGACATTGTGAACTATACTGTTTCGTTAGCTGTGCCATATGGATAATGTAAGCATGTTTTTTGCTGCATGTTTTTTGCTTCGTGAATAATGAGGACTACGAAACTGATAAAGATCATTTGTTTGTACTGTTAACGCGGGATTTCTGGTCTATAGTTATAGATCTATATCCCAACTCAGGTCGACTGAACCGTTGGTACCTGTCATTGAGTAAAAGGCAATCCACTACCAGGTTAATCAATTAAAGACTTACTCCACTCTAAAGAACCACTGAAGCTTAAAAGTTTTAAAAGTTTATTACAAAGCCAAACTTAACTGGAGATACAAACATCTCAAAATAATATTCAAAAGATATACGGGTATCAGTACAAACATGAATTTTCTAAATGCTCTTAGTCGGCAAAAGAATATCACTAAAACAAATTCTAGAATTACCAAAGTTACGAGGATAAACACAAGCTGTAGCTTATGAGTCATTTACAGAAAGGAAAGAAATCAGATTAGACTGTCCCTACACTAGACTAAGTGACATCCCTACTTAGCAAGATCTTAACCTAAAAAGGTGTCAGCAGTGGTGACTTCCAAAGAAGATCACGCACTTCCCTTAGTCTTTGTTCCAAAACGATGTCTTGCAGTTTCCTATCTGCCTACCCATCCGCTCTCTTAGGTTCCTCAGATCATCTGCCTTGCCTCCACCCAGGGGTGCTGTCCCTAATACAAAATCACATTTACATTAGAAACGCCCCCAGAGACGCCCCTCACGTGGTGTTGGTGCTCCATGCTGGTACTCCTTCTAGGCCCATCGTTAGCGTTGACCTTGCTTCCCAGGCTCCTCTCCGGCAAGACGGTACCCCCAGGAAATTCCTGAAGACTCCTCCAGGCCTGTACCAGGCTCTCTTGAACAAAAGTCTATTCATCACTTTCCTGATTAAACCCCCTCGCACCTGCAAAAGACACTTTCTCTGTGGGCCCCAAATTCCGGCCTCCACCATATCTTTAAGTCGTAAACCATGTAACAGGCTCTGCGTCCTGTGCCTAACACGACCTTTCTCTAACGAGCACATGCAGATCAAAAGAAATGACTTTATCTATTCAGGCCTGTTAGGATTCTATGAAACGGGCCTATGCACTTCTACCAGACATTTAATTTCTTTAGTTTAAACAATATTCTAACTTATTACACACAGTGATTATATGAAACGTCTATAAAACATATATATATCAGTCCTAGGTTCAGTAATACTTGAATCATAATAACATTAAAATCCAGATTATGTGGAAATACATCAGCTTCTTGTACTCTTTGGGAACTGCCATGTGGTCTACACATTTCTACGTTTAGCAGAATTACATTTTCCCTTACAACAGCCACATAACATGAGATTTCAACATCATTCTAACATCTCTGAACACATCTACATTTAGCTTTTCACACTCTATATAAGTATTCTATTCTAAGTAAACACTATTATGTACCTTCACTCTATAATTTGACACTCTTATATACTGTTTACTAAACTAATACAACGTGCTTGTAAATATGGTGCACTTCTACAGTTTTTCTTAATTTGCGCTCTCTCAATCCCCCCTTTGATGACTTTCAGTAGTCATCACCCTCAAAACACCATCCCTGAGGTATGGACTGAGTCAAACTGAAGTCGTTTCAGTACCCCCTCATTTCATCGTCTCTAGAGCCTTTAGACTCCTGTACTGATTATCCTGCATCGCAGTCAATCTCCTCTCTTGCCTTCTCATGGTTCTTTGCAACTTGTTTGATCTATACCATTGATACAGCCGCACCAATCCCCACAAAGTGATTATACAAATCACTACTATGATAATAGGTTTCAGTATGTACCAAATGATATTCTTTCCTAGGTTGGCAAACCAACCTCCAACTTTACCCATTCCTTGACCTACTTTTTCCCACACAGTTACCTTTGTCAAATCCTCAATTTCATGATGTATTTCAGTAATGTTTCGAATGTACTTTTCTAAAGGTTTTGAATTGTCTGGAATGTAAGTGCAACATACCTGGACCTTCAAAGCCTTACAGACTCCTCCCTCTTTGGCTAACAAAACATCTAGAGCAAGTCGGTTCTGAAGAACCATTGCCCTTATCGATTGCATTTCTCCTTCCACCAGCATTAGTGATCTAGCAGTACTGGCGGACAACCTATCTACAACTGTTGCCAATCTTCTAATCTTGACATCATTTAGTGCTATCCCTAAAATAGGAAACATAGCACCAAATACGTCTCCAACTACCTCCTCAGTGCTGACATCTCTTCTTTCTCTACCCTGGGTTTTCCCCTCTATGATTCCCAAATCCTTAGCATGGTATATTTTGGGGAAGACAATTGCCAAATAACATGATCCATACCAATTATCTGGTAGTTTCACGTATGCGTTTTCCCACAGACAAAATATACATTTGGGATCACCTGCATTTCCTTCAAGAAATCTTTCGAATAGTATTCTAATTGGAAAGCATGTTCACAACTCACCTTTCCCACAAACACATTCTCGTAATAAGTTTCACTTCTGTGTATGCACAGTTTCCCCCTTTTCTCTCTATCTAGAGCTATTGGACCATTGCTACCCTTTCTTTGGTGTGCCCTTTCTTCCTCGGTCCAATCTGTTTTCCATTGACCTGAAGATTTTAAAATCTTTTGTCTCCTGGATCGATCATCCACCTGTCCTATAAACTTTTTCTCAATTTCTGACACTTTACAAGTCAAATTATTTCTTCGGGCATGTGAAGTATCTAATGTTTTGCAAGGAAGGAAAAATTTCTGTAATCTGTCTTCACTCTTATAATAATCCCATTTGTTTAAATGTTTGTAATTCGGCACTTCTGGTGACACTGAATCAAAGTTCGAAAAATAGTATTCGAACCCATCCCGTTCATAAAATATGCTCAGCAACAAACTACATGTGATTCCATAAGTCAATGGAAGATGATGGTATCTGATACCTTCGTCTACAGAGGCTGGCAGTTTCATGCAGACATAACAATTTTTAGCCTCCATAGCATCAACATATTCGTATAGCAATTTAGCATATGCATTAGATTTAAAGTTCCCCTGTGATTCATCTACATGTAACCTACGAGTCTCAGCTGCTAGTAAAGCTTTGTCTTTCTCTGTATTGTCCCCCTTTTTACTAGCAATAGTAGGTTTCTGTGTCGATGTAATCTTTGGTTTTGTTGTTGCTTTCTCTTCGTTTTCATGTCCCACTAGATATGATATTGTAACCACTAAAGCTATAAGAAAAATCACTCCCACTAAAAGTGTGCCTATTATACATTTGGCCCTGCGGTTCGGGTTGCCAGCCTCCATGACCTCAAAGAGTGTAGTTCCAGTTTTCTTTCTCAGCACAATGTCTCTAGTCGAACCACACCTGGAAGCTGATAATCTTCTCCGCAAGATTAGTCTTTGTGTTCTATAGCAACAGACAACCCTAGCCCTTCTCCGTCCACTAAATGGAAGTCCCTAGTTTCTTCTTCCACTCGGCGCTAGGTTATCTCTTCATTAATTTATCTACAAAGTCGTTAGCAATCTGGAATTATACGTGTTCCGACGACTCTCATCACACCTTCTAATATTTCTAAACGAAGAAGGAGCTCCTCGAGTATTGGACTCCTTGAACAACAAACCGGAAATTCTACTGTATTTAAGACCAAGTCTCTTATTCCACTCAGGAGAGGAGGATAGACAATATTGAGAGTCAGCAATCCTTCGACCTCCACTCCTGGTATCAGCAACTCTATTTCCACTGTTATGATGGGGTCAATTCTGGTCAGGGTCACTTGCCTCACCCTCCCAGTTCTGCGTGCTTCTGACATCTGCAGCGAGCTGGTCCACTCAGGAGTAGAGTATCTTCTGCAAGGCACTCGCACCCTCCTTGATCTCCTTGGACCTTCCTGTTCCTGCTCTTGTACCTCTTCGTCCAGATCTGAGTCTTCGGATATAGGAGCAAGAGTTTCCTCTCGAGCTGGCTTCAAGCTTGGCCTCTTTTTTCTTTCAGGCCAAGTAGCTGCTCCACGCCTTGTCCTCCTATTTCTTGTCCTTTCACTCTGTTCTGGATCACTCTGGACTTGATCTGTGTCTGAGTTGTTTTCACAGCAGCTTTCTCCTTCAGTGGCAACTTCAGTTTCACTGCCGTTCTGTCTTTCTTCTTCTGGATCTGTAGCACTCCCAACTTCTTCAGACACCCCCACAGCTTGACTGATCCCCTCTAGTGGCTCACCGTCCACAACTGAATCTTCATCTGCGAGAGGAGCTGTTTCTTCTAGGGGTACTGGAACTCTTCGAGTATGGGAAGCATGGATTCAATTCGGCAACCCTCCGCACTTCACAGCGGTATTCGTGGTAAGAATGACCTGGTAGGGCCCCTTCCAGCGCACGTCTAGGCAGTTCTTCCGGACTTGTTTTTTCAGTAAAACCCAATCCCCTGGGCACAGATCATGACACAAGTCTCTGGAAGATGGGACCTCAGCAGCCTGCACCTGGAAGGACACAGAATAAATGGCGTCAGACAGTCCCTTGCAGTAATCCAGGATTAGGTCATCTGTAATGTTCAACAAAGCAGTGGTTGGGACAGTTGGAAGTCTCATTGCCCTCCCCATCAGGATCTCATGCAGAGAGAGGCCTGTCCTCCTGTCTGGTGTGCTACGCATACTCATGAGCACCAAAGGCAGAGCATCAGGCCAACTTAAGGAAGTCGATGAACATACTTTGGCTATTCGGGACTTCAACGTGCCGTTGATCTGCTCCACGATACCTGAAGCCTCTGGTCGATAGCTACAGTGCAACTTCTGATCAATGTTCAATGCAGAGCAAAGCATTTTCACAACTTCACTGTTAAAATGAGTTCCTCGATCTGATTCCAGGGAGTTTGGCACCCCGTAGCGCGGGATCAACTCTCTAAGCAACAACTTTGCTACTGTGAGTGTATCGCACCTGCGTGTAGGGTATGCTTCGACCCATCTGGAAAATATGCATACAACCACCAGAACATACCTGAGGTGGTTGCTTTTTGGCATTTCAATAAAATCTAATTGCATTCTGTTGAAAGGCCCCCCAGACCTCCCAATGTGACTCATTGTAACTGGTGTTCTTTTCCCTACGTTTAGTTGCTGACATGTGACACATCTCCTACACACTGCTTCTGCTGCAATCCTAAACTTAGGGCAATACCAAGTCTGCCTGAATACCCTCAGCATGGCATCTCTTCCTAGGTGTACTGGACCATGTATCTGTCGTGCCATTGGACTCACTAATTCCTCAGGTAACACTGCTCTTCCATCTGCTGAAACCCAGAAATCCATTTCCCTTCTCACACAACCTGCTGTTTCCCATGCCTTTTTCTCAGAATCAGGTGCATTTTCTTGCATGATTTTCAAATCCTCCCAAGTATCTACTGTTTCTAACATCATGTTTAATTCGGTCTTTTCCTGAGCCCCACCTACTTCCACCTCCGTGAAAGAATATCCTTGCTCCGCACAATAGCGGGCAACTTCATCTGCATATCTATTACCTTGTGACACAAAATCGGTATTTTTGGTGTGGGCTACACATTTGACGATTGCTATTTCAGCTGTACCTTGTAATGCTTCTAACAGTAATCGCACAAATTCTCCATTTCGAATAGGCGAACCAGAGGAGGTCATGTAACCTCTCTGAGACCACAACTGCCTAAAATCATGAACTACACCGAAACCATATTGGCTATCTGTATATATGGTGACTCTAATTTTGTTTCCTGCTATACAGGCACGTGTCAATGCAATGATTTCTGCTACCTGAGCGGAGTGTACTCCTTCCAGGCAAGCGGCTTCCACAACTCCAGTAATGGTGCAAACAGCATAAGCTGGTCTCAACCGACCAGTATCGTCTCTTAAACATGAGCCATCAACAAAGAAAATTTCATCAGGGTCGATCAACGGCTCATCCACGATATCTGGTCTTGGCTTCGTGCATAGTTCAGTCACCTCAAGGCAATCGTGATCTTCACATTCCTCGCCTTCTATATCGTTAGGAAGTGGCATCAGAGTAGCAGGATTCAAAACAGAGCACCTCTTAAGGGTCACGTTCTCTGCAGCAAGAATAACTTGCTCGTAGCGCGTGAGCCTGCTGTTGGTCATGTGCTGTGTCTTGGTCCTGGTCATCAACAATTCTACAGAATGCGGTACATACACCACTAACTGGTGTCCCATTACAATATTTTCACACTGCTCAATGCTGACACCCGTTGCAGCAACGGATTTGAGACATCCGGGCAACTCTGCGGCTACTGGATCTAAGGTAGCCGAAAAGTATGCAACTGGTCTATGGGCATTTCCATGAATTTGCACTAAAACTGACAAAGCACAGCCTTCTCTCTCACAGCAGAAAAGTGCAAATGGTTTCTCATAATCTGGCATTCCCAAAGCCGGAGTACGGCACAAATCCTCTCTCAGCTGCAGGAACGCCATCAAACAATCATTGTCCCATGGTACCGGATCACTCACCTCCTTGTGCGTCAGTTTCTGTAAGGGTTTTGCTTTCAGTGAAAAGTTAGCTATCCACTGTCGGCAATAACCAACCATTCCTAGGAACATCCTGACTTCTCTCTGTGTCGTAGGCGCATTCATTTTCATTATCGCCTCTATCCTATCTGGTGACACCTTGCGCTTTCCTTTTTCTATCCGGTGTCCCAAGTACTGTACTTCTGTCAGACAGTACTGCAATTTGCTCGGAGATACCTTGTGTCCATTTTCAGCTAAATGGTTCAGCAAGGCAATGGTATCTGTCTTACAAGCCTCTTCTGTTTCTGACGCAACAAGTAGGTCGTCTATGTACTGGACCAGAACCGAGTTCTGGGGCAGTACCAGACTTTCAAGATTTTTCTTCAACAGCTGATTGAATATTGATGGGCTGTCTGTAAACCCTTGGGGGATTCGACACCATGTTAAAACACGATTTTCCATTTTAAAAGCGAAAAGGTACTGGCTCTCTTCATCCAATGGGATTGAAAAGAAAGCCTGACAAAGATCTATCACTGTGAACCACTCAGCTTGGAATGGTATCTGAAACAATATCACTGATGGATTCGGTACCACTGGACAACATGAAACAACTATGTTGTTAATTTTTCGAAGATCTTGCACTATTCTAAATTTCCCACTAGGTTTCTGCAAACCCATAATCGGGGAGTTGCATGGACTTCCCACGATTTCCTTCAGTATTCCCTGTTGAATCATAGAGTCGATTACGGGTTTTATTCCTGCAATCGTCTCCGGGGTCAGTTTGTACTGGGGCGTTCTTGGATATTCAGCATTTGGTTTAACCATAATCTTCACTGGTTCTACTCCTTTGATCAGTCCTATCTCTTCCCCAGTAAAATCCCATACCTCGGATGACATTGCATCTCGTAAATCCCATGGGAGTTCCTCCACAGTCAGGGTGGGATACAGCTCTATGCATGTTCTCGAATTTACAACTTTGAAGGTAGCATCATCGTCTGTAGTCTGTACCTCTACTCCCTGAGGTGTGCAGTATATAGTGCAGTTCAGTTTGCACAATAAGTCCCTTCCTAACAAACACACAGGACTAGAATCACATACTACAAACTGATGTTCATCCGTGTAGTTTCCTATTTTCACTGACACTGGTTCCGTCAAAGGGCTAGTCATCCTCTTATTTGCAACTCCTACCACCTGAATCGTTTCCCCCGACATTGGTAGATCTGGAACCACTGCCGATCTCAGAGTTGATCGAGTAGCTCCAGTATCCACCAAGAAGGTTGTAGGACATCCTGCCACTTCTGCCTCCACAAACGGTCCTCGTTGATCCACTTCTAGAACTGCCCCGAGGGTACAGTCCTCCTCTCTACTTACACGTCGTCCCGTCAATGGATCAACGTAGTAACACTCTTCTTTACCTGTGAACAAAGGCATTTGTCTATAAACCTTTCCTCCTGTCGTAATCTTGGGTGGCTGAGGGAACTGAGCTCGTGGAGCCGAAGTCCCCCCTTTGGCCACATTACTTCTTGACACTGTCACCCTTTGAACTGGAACTTCCTGAACTTCCTCCTCTACTTCTATTTCTCCATTTACAGGGTTATAGGGACACTCGCGTCTCCAATGTCCCACCTGGTGACACTGGTGGCACTTTGTCGTTTTTTTCAATGTAGCAAGATCTATCCTAGGTCTAGGGTTTTCCTCGTTGTCCCTATTCTGATTGTTTGATTTCCGTCCCATGGTCCCTGTTCCCTGTTGCTGCTGTCCTCCCTTTGCAGCTGACTGCATCTGCACCACCATCAATTTTTCCTTTAATTTCTTTGCTTTGGACTCTATCTCATCACTGCAGTATCTTGCGTATCTCAAAATCTCATCCAATGGTTTGTTTTGCCAACAAATTAAATGCTGCTGAATCATCAGACAAATATCAGGTCTCAACCCCAAAACAAACTTTGATACAAACTGTCCTATATCTTTGGGGTCCATTACATCTAGTCCACTGTATTGTTTGAATGCTTTCAGCAATCGCTCATAATACTCGTGAACTGTCTCCTTTGGTTCCTGTCTTGTTCGGTCTATTTTTACCCAGTCTATGTCTTGTGGTGGCACTTTATCCTTCAACCATGTAATCACCCTTTCATATTTTAACATTACACTTTCCGACGGTCCATTAGTACGAGGATCCCTTTCTGGTTCTACAGTTGGCCAATCGACACTAACCTTGCATGCTATCCACAAGTCTCCTGGAACCACAATATCAAACAAGGTGTTCAAATCAATCCACAACACCTTTGAAATCTTGACAAACCTCTCTACCTGCTTGTAACACTCTACAGGATTCTCCCTTAACTTCGGAAATGAGTTGGTAAATGCAGCCAAATCTCCCCTACTCCAGGGCACATGTACATAATTCCCATTCGATATTTCCCGCAAAGGGAATGCCTCCATCTGCATTAGCCTTCCCTCTGGAGACATCACGTTCGCACTCCGTCTGACTGTTCCCTTCTTGGACCACCTCTCTTCCCATTTGTCCAGATCTCTCCATGCTCTTATTCCTGTGATCAGTTCCCTTATGTGTGTTTTTAGTCCAGTTGTCCTCCTCTCATCTAAGTCCTGGTCTGAATACTGCAACCTGTGGTTACCCTGTAATGCCTTGGTTCTGGACAAATCTACCATATACTTGTCTGCCAATTCAGACAGTTTCTCATGAGTTGCTCTGGCTTTTCGAGTGATGTCCTTTACTATAAACAGTAGCTCATCTTGTTCGTACATGTCGATCCTTTCTAAAGACAATGTACCGTCTATTATATCGTTCAGATCAGATCTTAAGCTGGTCACATCGAGTCTTTTGGCTTTTATCACAGCTTTCAATATGCCATCTCTAGAGAGTCCAATTGTATCTCTCCCATCACAGCTCTGAGTCCTACGTCTGGGCTCAGGCGTGTTATGGGGAGTCCTCCCATGCTCCCATCTCTCCAGGTCCCATGCAGTTCCATCCTCTCTAGGTGGGTAGTGAAACACTCCCCTATTCCCCATAGTTCCACATTTCCCATTTTGCCTGGTTTCTCTAGGCGCATGGTAAGACATTCCGTTATTCCCCATCTCTTCACCATTTGCCGGTGGTCTCTGATCAGTCGGCACATGGCAAGATCCTTCACTGTTCCCTATGCTCCCATGACCCCAGTGCTGTCCATTATCACTGGGTGCATGGTGAGTGCACCTAAATCTATCTCTGTACTCTTGGGTCTTTAGTCCTCCCTCATTTTGAGTGAAACGAGATGTCTCCCCACACTCTGTACTTCTGCCTCTTTGCTCCTGCTCATTTCCTCTGTCTATATGACGTATAACTCCTCTACTCTCCTGACTTTTGCCATCCCACTCTTGACTGCCTTCGCTAGCCCCGCAATGAGATAAAGTTCCATTGCCTCGACTTCCCCATTCTGCTTCTGCTCTTGACCTGTTGCTCTGTGCTTCTGTCGACGCATCCCATTCTCTCAAGTCAGCCCTCAGCTCTTTGTAAAATTTCGGCCGTGGTCCCCTCAGATCCATCGGTCCTCTCTGACCCCCTTGTTCTGTTTTGGGGCCCACTGCTGAATCCGATGGGGTGCTCCACGTTATTGGTCCTGGCAATTGCCTCCAGGCATTGGTCGTGTTATTCCTTCCTTCTATCCCAACTCTTTCTCTGTCTAGCTGTAATTGTTTTTCCTCTCTCGCTTTCTCTGGGCTATAAATCGACCGTATAGGACCTATGGTAACAGGTACTTGAAGAGCCTCTGGCAATCCATGAGACTCAGCCCTCTCTGTTGCTGGCGTCTTCTGCACCACAAACCTTCCGACTACTCTCTGTATAGGACTATGTTGAGGTATCTCCTCACCTTTCGTAGGTACCCAATCCGTTACAGGGAGTGGCCTATACCCTTCCATGCCAACCCTGTCTTCTTTTGGGAGCCCCGTACCTTCTGTCTCCTATTGTCCGGAGGTGGTCTATCTATCAACAACCTATTTATGAGGCCGTCCTCCGACTCGCTCTCATCATCCTCTTCCATGGGTTTCTTTCCACCTGTAACCTCTCTCATGGGTACAACTTATCCACCTCAATCACCTGTACCCTCCACTTCTTGGCTTCCTCATCCCATTTAGCATCTTGCACTGCCCTCACTGATCGCCTTACCCTTTCTTGGCGTCTGTTCTGACTCCTGTCGTGTGCCGCCCTAATCCACGCATTAAGGGCCTCAAACTGTGTTGGTCTAGGCAAAGGTCTCAGTGAGGACATGACTGCTTTCAACTGATGCAACACCTCTAGTCTAAACGTTCCGTATTTCGGAAAGGTCAATTCCCCATTCCCTTCTGTAATCTT
Organism: Lissotriton helveticus; assembly: GCF_964261635.1. NCBI lineage: Eukaryota > Metazoa > Chordata > Amphibia > Caudata > Salamandridae > Lissotriton > Lissotriton helveticus. Next base: position 1,628,166,043 of record NC_136068.1, read on the forward strand.
ACTCCAAGTCCCAAGCCACAGTATAGTATGCAACCCAACATTCGTTGCCATATAGTGAGCTGGTGTACCCTCCGGCGGCGCCTCTTCCCCGGAATAAGATTCTCTTCTTTTTCTCTTAAAAATCCCTCTCAAACATTTAAAACACTTCATGTTCAAAATCTACGAATTTCTATTTTCTCCGCGTTCGTTTACTTCCTGATGACAATCCACCAATCTCAGCGCGGTTTTCGCTAACTGGCCTATCACTGCGCGGCTCTTCGCTGACGTCTCTCGTCCCAGCGCGGCTTCACACTGACCGCCCTATCACAGCGCGGCTCTCGCTGACGTCACTCGTCCCCCTTTGCAGCAGTTCCCCTCCTTTCTCCGCTCGTCTCCCGGTCATGCATGCGTCCCATTCATACTCTGAAAAAATGATTACTTCCGACCAAGCGATCACCTTTCTCTGACTGTACGTCCACAGTCTAACTGTAATTGTCACCTTAACTGACGAAATGTCTTTCCGTGTACGTCCAGACAATCGCCTTCTCTGATAGGTTACTTGCACACGGTAACTTTCGACCTGCGTCCGTTACCCACACACTCACTCTTGCATTCCCCCTATCTCGGTCCTGCTGGCGATCAATGGTACCTCATGACCCCCTTACTCTGGTCGACAACTACTCTGGATGTTCGATACACCCGAACCACTTAAGCTCAACCCCGAACTTAAGATTTACCAGGTTGCGCGCGCTCACAACCTTCTCACAATCACACTACAGGCATTCAACTCCGCATGACATTACAATACAAATACAACACAAAACACCGCAATCTGTCCACGCATGACCCTTGTTATACTCACTCTCGTCCGATTCTGCTGCTTTTCTCTCGCGCCGTCAGCACCTTCTTCGGCAGGTCACCTCTCGATCTAGGGACCTTGGGGTAAACTTAACCTAGTCTAGATCACCTTCCTCAAGAAGGTAACCATCCTCACTCTGCTACCAACTGTTAACGCAGGATTTCTGGTCTATAGTTATAGATCTATAACCCAACTCAGGTCGACTGAACCGTTGGTACCTGTCATTGAGTAAAAGGCAATCCACTACCAGGTTAATCAATTAAAGACTTACTCCACTCTAAAGAACCACTGAAGCTTAAAAGTTTTAAAAGTTTATTACAAAGCCAAACTTAACTGGAGATACAAACATCTCAAAATAAGATTCAAAAGATATACGGGTATCAGTACAAACATGAATTTTCTAAATGCTCTTAGTCGGCAGAAGAATATCACTAAAACAAATTCTAGAATTACCAAAGTTACGAGGATAAACACAAGCTGTAGCTTATGAGTCATTTACAGAAAGGAAAGAAATCAGATTAGACTGTCCCTACACTAGACTAAGTGACATCCCTACTTAGCAAGATCTTAACCTAAAAAGGTGTCAGCAGTGGTGACTTCCAAAGAAGATCACGCACTTCCCTTAGTCTTTGTTCCAAAACGATGTCTTGCAGTTCCCTATCTGCCTACCCATCCGCTCTCTTAGGTTCCTCAGATCATCTGCCTTGCCTCCACCCAGGGGTGCTGTACCTAATACAAAATCACATTTACATTAGAAACGCCCCCAGAGACGCCCCTCACGTGGTGTTGGTGCTCCATGCTGGTACTCCTTCTAGGCCCATCGTTAGCGTTGACCTTGCTTCCCAGGCTCCTCTCCGGCAAGACGGTACCCCCAGGAAATTCCTGAAGACTCCTCCAGGCCTGTACCAGGCTCTCTTGAACAAAAGTCTATTCATCACTTTCCTGATTAAACCCCCGCGCACCTGCAAAAGACACTTTCTCTGTGGGCCCCAAATTCCGGCCTCCACCATATCTTTAAGTCGTAAACCATGTAACAGGCTCTGCGTCCTGTGCCTAACACGACCTTTCTCTAACGAGCACATGCAGATCAAAAGAAATGACTTTATCTATTCAGGCCTGTTAGGATTCTATGAAACGGGCCTATGCACTTCTACCAAACATTTAATTTCTTTAGTTTAAACAATATTCTAACTTATTACACACAGTGATTATATGAAACGTCTATAAAACATATATATATCAGTCCTAGGTTCAGTAATACTTGAATCATAATAACATTAAAATCCAGATTATGTGGAAATACATCAGCTTCTTGTACTCTTTGGGAACTGCCATGTGGCCTACACATTTCTACGTTTAGCAGAATTACATTTTCCCTTACAACAGCCACATAACATGAGATTTCAACATCATTCTAACATCTCTGAACACATCTACATTTAGCTTTTCACACTCTATATAAGTATTCTATTCTAATTAAACACTATTATGTACCTTCACTCTATAATTTGACACTCTTATATACTGTTTACTAAACTAATACAACGTGCTTGTAAATATGGTGCACTTCTACAGTTTTTCTTAATTTGCGCTCTCTCAGTACTTTAGAAACCCCCGAAGAAGGGATTGATTCCCGAAATGCATTGGGTGACTGATAATAAAACGTGGCATGTGGAATCAACGTTGCTCCTGTGGTCTTTGGATAAGAAGAAGAAATGAGTGTAATGGATTGAAATAATCAAAAGTAAAGAAAACAAGGAAATAATAATGGTGCAAAATATGATGAAATATATTAATGGTTGAAAACGAATTTAATTCATTAAATTCATTCATAATAGGCTGTGCAGCCTGATGGGGACCAAAAAGAGGTTCCCTTGTTGTTCTTACTAATGTTCAATTAATGCAACATACCCATTGAAATGTCATGTGATTGCCATGATCCAATTGATATCCCATTAACTGGTAAAGTTCAAGTCATTGAGATTTCATGAGTTAGCCGTGATCCAAATTATATCTCATTAAATGGCAATGTTTAATTTGTGCAACATGCCCATTGAGATTTCATGAGATAGCCGTGATCCCATGGATATTTCATTAAATGGCGACTTTCTCAAATATCCATGCTCATAAATTCTGACAATCAAGTATCATAATGCAACGAACAATGCTAATCGCACATGAAAGTAAAACAAATGTAACTTCCGATAGTGAGTGGCAACTTTCAGTATTCTTGTACATAACATTTTGTTGGAATGGAGGGGATAGAGGCCAGGCTGGACTCTATTTCATCATAGTCAGAGAGAGGCTGGTTATTAACTACAACTTTCTGAATACATTTGGAGGGAAACTACTGTTGGATCTTGTGAAATTAGAACTCAGTCACTCCCCAAATGTAAGTTATCAATTCATATGATCAAGTTTTATCCTGTATTTATTCCTCGATGTCTCTTTGGCAAACACAATTCTGCTTAATTTTTTGCTTGTCTCAGAAAGAGACCCTCTTCCTTATCCACCAGCAAAACCTCTGTATTTCGATTCGATAATAGATATAGCGAATAAGATTCATGTCTCTCTCACCCCAATTCCAAAACATATTCCACCAGGTGGCTGGTGGAAAGCTTGGAATAGATTTGAAACTCCAGGAATGATTCACATGCTGGATAGCACTAGCTTAGGAGGCGTGACAGCGAGGCGACCGGGGCAATACTGATAGGCTTGGGGCAGTGAAGACACATAGGGAATGTGCCTCTGAAAGACCAATAAGATGTTGTGTCAGATGTGAAGAGGGGGCGTGTCTTGGGCTACCATTGCTCCTGACTCTTTTGACAGCTGCTGATAATGTAAAGATGCTTAATTGCTCATAATATAGAAGTCAGATCTCAAGTTAACTATAGGCACTGAATCGCCCTGCTTAAACCATCAAGAGGCCCTTTTTGTGAAAAAATAACATGTTATTACAACCGCCTCCTTTACTGAGCCTCAGTTACAAAACTAAACTCCCTTTGACACTTTGACACTACTTGGTACCCCTTGCTACAGTTCAAGATGCAGGTGGGGGGTGGGGGCAGACTGGAACAGAATTCGGTGTTCTTGGGATGTGGAAGCTGACCCAAGCAGACAGATAATGCAGTCTCGTGCAAGACAGTTTATTTCCCTTTACTGATGCCTGCTGCTCTAAGTGTACACAGTGCTTGGGAGCAAGGATGCCCGGGGGCGAGTAACTAAAATGAGTAAGTATGACCCTAGTTCCAGACGCGCTGAGAAAATAACTCACTTACTCTATGTCATAAAGTTAGCAATGGAAGAACTTTGCCAGCAGAGCCATGAAGCTGCAGGCGATAAAATATTGCTCCCTTCACTCCCTTTACAGCACTGTATAAAAATTGGAACAAACAGTAAACCAAAGATACCTAGGCACTCTTTTTATGAGCAATATATTTTTGCGAAGGGTGGCCGCCAGTGTGTGAAACAAAATGTATGCCTGATGGAAAGGTAAACCAGCACCTCTTTGAGCAGCTCTTGCCTTCCTGGGTCCGAACAAAAACTGGGAAGCATGTAATTATGGCAGCTTCTGCCTGTCGTGGTGAGTTCCATGGGCCTCCTCCCAATGAAAACCCAGGAGACAGGAGGGCCGAAGGTGGACCTTTTTGGTCTATCTCATCTGCTAACAGGAAATGGGGAACTTTTAGCCTCATTGAAACTCTGGTAGCTGACATACTCCACTACCTGAGGTACGATTCTTTCAAATTAAGATACATAAAAAAAAAACATCGACTCAAAATATCTTTCACCTCTATAATCTCTAAAAATAGTGTGAAATAACATAAACAATGCCCTGAAAGAGTCTTTCAAGGCAAGCATGGCTTCATGCAAATGGTGCACCCCAAAATCACTGAAGATAGGTTTTCAATTTCTAAGTATTACAGTCCATAGAGGACAAACAAAGGAAGTTGGCACTGCTTTCAATGAGACAGCATTGTATGCAAAATAGTCAGAAATCCGCTGCCAGCGATATTAAAGGTTAGGGTGCCGAATGCCAACCTGCATTTTCTTGATTTCACCTCACTCCTCTTTCATTAACCACCACACATTCCCTTCCCCTTTACAGTTGCGGCCGGTGCAGGTAAGATCGGCGGGGCGGGGCAGGGTCGGGTGTAAAGTCGATAGACAACGAGAATTTTTTTTTTTCAAAAACACTAACCTTGCGCTCGCCAAATCACCGAGTTGATGATGCGGCGAGAGCAAAGTAAATGGTTTTCTTTTTTCTTTTCCCTTGTTGTTTGTCGACTTCACTCCCCCCCATCCCCATCCTACTGCTCCTGCGCTCTTACCTGCACCAGCCGCGACTGCCCCTGTATCTCATTCTTTCTGGTTCTTTTTCATCCTTGCATTCTTTCCATGTCTCTGTTTTTCAGACTTTTCTCTTCCTCCTCTGTTCCCCCCTTTTTTGTTTTTCCCGCACTTGTTCTGGATCAAACTCTAATGAGAAAAAATAAGTGCAGGTCTTAAAAATGACTATCGATGAGCCCCACCTTCACCCACTGGCTTGAAGAACCCACTGGCTGCCACACATAAAGACATATTTGTGCCATTCATTGTCTTATAAGTCACCTGTCACAGTTGCCACATACATGGGCCTTATTTGAGGTTTTATCTACAATAATATATCTTAAGTTGGAGCTGTCCTCCAATAAAGAGCATACATTGGGTTCATGCTTGTATCAGTAATTCATTTCTCTTTCAACCAATTATCATTTAGGCACTTTGTATACATCACTTTTCACCAAGGTTTCTGTGGGGCTGCAAAACGAAAAAGTTTCTTGCCTGTGACAATATTATTCAGTGATATTGTAGCAGCTGTACCAGCATTTAACCATGATGATGATATGTCATCTGACATACATACCCTCCACAGAGAAACACATTGAACCGTAACATTGTTCACCGCTTCTTAGCCACTCGCTTTGCATCTTTCGTAAGACTTTTAAAACAAGCCAAAACTTATGACTCTTCAAGACATCCCAGCATGGTACAGATGACTTGGTCAGCTAATGTTCTATCACACACCTTTCCTCTCAAAAGGGTGTTTGCATACAGCCACACATCCCTATTAACCACCATCTTCACCTCTAATGCTTCCACTCCAGTTGTGGTGCAGCACAGACAGGCTGCTGTCTTGGTTGGTGATGACACACGGAGATCCTTGACATAAGATACCCACGCCTCCATGTGCTGCGGGCAAACATTTTATGTGCCACCGGCCACCAAGAGTGTTATCGAGAACATCAGCGCACCCAATACCAAAGACACACACAAAGGACGGACCGCAAGCAAATGCACACATGCCTCTACAGAAAAAAAGATTCCCCTCCTGCCCATGCTTCGGATTTCTCCTGATCTGTTGAGTTGAGACAAGTGGTGGAGGGGGTGTTATTGTAATATCTCTTACACTCCACATGTAGCCACACTTCTGTCACTGCTGGGGAAGAAACAATGGATACCATTGACAAACTCTTTCCAAGGATATAAAGAAAGTGCACACACCGCAGTGCAATAAATGGCACTTTGGGTTAGCCTATTCTTTAGTTGACCACCCTTACGTGTACACGTATAATAACACATTTATTTAAATGTTATATGAATACTTGCAAAAATCATTTGCCCAATAATCATTATCAACTTTTCTTGGATCAATGCGCACAAGTGTGCTTCCTAAAGTTATAAGAATAAACGGCATACATCTGAAAGTTGAGTTTACATTATCAACACTAAAAAACAAAAAACATTCCAATATGGCCACTATTGACAGCTACAAGCTTGTCGGCATGCATGGAGCAGCCTGTCACCAGGTGTAAGAGAGCGGCACCCCACTTGGAGTATTTCATACTTGGCTACTCCCCTACAATACTGAAAGGCAACTTATCAGCTGTGATTCACAGACTTATTTTTGGACAATCACCAAAATGTAAACCATCACAATACTCCTTTGGGTTGATCGAAAGAGGACATTCTTTTAAATCAGGCAATGGCATAAGTGGGCTGCCCCAAAGTGCCCAAGGCTGAAGGGGCATGAGTAAAACACCCTCTCTATTTATGTTTTTGGGTGTTATTGACATGAGCTTGGGTAACAGGTAAATCTGTGTGTAGCTTGACCCAAAAGGGGAATCCCCCCCCTCACTAAGGAATTCAGTCATACAATCAAAAAAATGAAAATTGTCAACTAAACAAATTTTGTACACTCTGAAATCACAGTACTTCAGACTAACGGCTGAAGATTTCTAAAGAACATACAATGTAAACGGCAGGGAAGGTTCTTTTTCCACGTTATGTTGCTTTATGTTATATTGTTTATGTAATGCTATGATGTTTTATGTTATGTTATGTTAAATCATTTTATAGAGCCTACTATTCCCTATACAGGTGTACTGGCGCTAGGTAGTGCCAGAGTAGAGCCTGCAGATCAAGGCAAGTTGTTCCATGTATATCCAGGTTTTCAAAGCCTTTCTAGAGGCCAGTAGATCACAAGTGGGGATGGTATTCGAGAGGTGAGCAGCTTTTAACAAAAAGGCTTCGCCTCTTAGGCGCGTCTATAGATACTTTGGAATCATGACTCGATTCACTGAGTGACAGAGGCAGACCGATACCGAAGCCATTGTAACAGCAGCCGGCCACCATATTTTCGATTCGTTGGTAACGATTCAAGATAACAGCAGGAGAGCCCAAGTTACAATAGTCCAGACTCAGAATGGTTGACTGAACTACCAGTAGATGATTAGAAACAGGTTAGAGAGGTAGAATTTCCTCAAAGCATGTAGCAGAGAAAAAAAAGCACCTGACAATTTTCTCATCCAAGTGAAATCCAAGATTCTGGATTTGCTAACGGACAGCATCACATTGTCGGCCAAACGGCAGAGGATCGGGCCCGTAGAGTAATGTTGTCCATTCAACACATACTTCTGTCTTGTCTGCATTTAATTTTTATGGATTTCGCAACAGCCAGGAGATGATATCTCTCACACATTGATTGAACAAATCAAAAGGATGAGGCATAGAATAGTCAAACAAGATGATCAGTTGAGTGTTGTCTGCATAGTTAATAAAATACATGTAAGTCTTCTGCTCAGAGGTATGCAATTTCCAAAATTCTTTGCTTGCTCAAGAAGTAAAGTTAAGTTGAAGCAACCCAATAAACAGAGGTTTTTAAAAAAAAGAAAAAACAAAGAACAAAAAAATATATATTTTTGTTAAACAATTGTAACACTAAGCACATCTTACGATACCCCCGCAAAAACATGCTTTTACTCAAATACACCCTTAAAATGGGGCACAAAATCTTTTCTCTAGAGGAAAAGTTAGAGAGCAGGAAGGAAAATGGTAAAAAGCTTAACACACAAGACACACAGTCGGTGTGCAAGGCTCGATGAAGTCATCTACAAGCGTGCACTTCGGGCAGACACTCCCTTGTGCTATGTGGAGAAAAATGGACACTTGAAATGACCTGATTGTGGATACACCTAGAAGAAGGGTGGTTTGAGGTGTGCGATACAAAGGACATATCCCAGATGGGGCAAACCAGAGGAAGTAGACAAAATAACCACACATTAGCAGCAAGTGACATCATGGTGCATGCCCTCACAGTGTATGTCTTCACGATGTGTCACATCGCGCGTGGCATCACAGGAAGTTACCTCACTGGAAGTGACATTACAAGAACTGACATCAGATATTAAGAACGCACGTATATGTTTCTCAGGTATATCAGGAGTACAATTAAGCACATTATGAGATTTAAATAATTAGATTTTATGTCGGGGTTGTGCCACAAAAGTGGCGCAATTCCAACACAAAATCTGGGCCTCAATTAATACATTTCTGTTTTTTAAAGCCATGCCACAAAGAAATTGGCTTTAAGGAAGTGCATGGTAGTAGAACTGTTCTGCTTAATTGGTTGCAAAGTCTGCGTTTTAAAATGTTACATGGGGTTAATGCACCTGCTGCAGAGATCTTTTTGTGCCCAGTAAATCTCATGGAGTAGTAATAATGGTAAGATAACTCTGGAGGTTAACGCTTTTGCTGGAGGAATCCAGTGGCGGCTGGAAATACATAAATATGTGGGTGTACGATGCACCCAACCCTCCACAAATGATGCTCCCGCCCTGTGCAGCACTGTTCTCCTTGCAATGGTGGTGTTCACAAGCAGGAAAGGAAAGGACTTCCCTTCCTGCCTAGTGGAACATGAATCCTGACCTATCCTGGACCTGCTCTTGTGCTGTTTTCAGCATGAGAGCACCTCCAGGACTGGTGGGAGTAGGCTAACCCAGTGCTCCGTTTGAGGCTGGGGCCTGTGCCAGCAGTTCGCCAGCTGTTACATGGCCCAGGGGTTGCTAGGTCTACAGTGCGCATGTCGGGCTGGCCGTAGGTAGCCAGCCAGCCAACCCGACATGCACACTGAAATGGGGCAGCTTCAGCCCTGGCCCCTCCCTCATGCTCACGCTGCGCAAGCTGGTGGCAAAATAAAATTGCATTATTATGCCGTTTTATTTATTAGTGTTTGCCTGTTCGTTCACAGCAGGTGGGACAATGCTGCTCCGCCATTTAGGAGGAGTGCCCCGGGAGAGATCTGTGTTTTGTTTATTCCCAAATTTGAATCAAAGTAGTATAGAAGATGAATGTGTCTCCTGCAAAGCACAACATGTAACATGCAGATGGAAGATTTTTATTTTATACAGATAGGTAAGTGGGTTACTGCTTTCAACATAAAGATCCTTTTGTTACTTAGAGTTCAAAGATTTTTTAATCCTTCTCATATAGCTCGGTGAGATATGAAGGACATGTGGCTACTACCCCTCGTAACCCTCACTGCCTTGTGTAACACATCTCGTACATTGATTTACACACTTACATGATTTTTTGTCAATGTATGATGTGTATGTTATGTAAAACGCTCTGACATCCTGCATTGGTATGAGTAGCACTGTAAAAGAAATAAAATGGTGCTATTAAAATTGTTATTTGTGTAAATACTTGAACAGACTTACACGTATGACATTTTAACAGTGCATGCACTTCAATTCAGGGACTGAACAAAGTCAAAGGAATGCCTCTTTTAAATACCTGTGAAGGTATAACAAGCTGTGTGCTTTTGTTTCCCCTCCGTCGCATTTGCATTTAAGTAAGAGGTTTCAGACCGTGTCCAGTTAGGATATTCGATCAAATGGGGGCCTGGCCTAGCTGGAGGTGAAAATAAAAAAGCCCCACTCACTGCCTGTGTGTTGCTGGTGGGAATGCGAAGCAGACAGAGTGCAGGCGCTGCTAAACATGTCCCAGTGTCTTAAAGTTACACTGGGACAAGTTCAGCATATTTCTCTGGGGTCCAAATTCTTGGCAGGGTGGATGGCGTCCTCCCTGTGAAAATAGTGGGCGGGCCTGTGTATACCCACCGTCTTGTGCCCTGGGGCAATCTGACAGTTCCAGAAGGGCTGGTGTGACTAGTCAGTTTGTGGGCCATTATTTGGTGATCTAGTGGGCCCATTCTTACAATAGATTTCCCTGACATTACCACAATCAATGCCTGCTGCAAGCTCAAATGCATTTAGTTTCCCATAACTTGCAAAATATCTATACAGCATGTCTTTATAAATGTGGGCCGCGTTTTTAGGTATCTGAGTCGGTAATGTCACTTTTAAGGATCTGCCCGGGCCTATTATCTGGCCCAGTCCGACCCTGTACTTGTTTTGTTACCCCAAAAGTGAAGGAGCCAAACAGGGATTGTGTAAGGGTTTAGGGAATTTTTTAATTTTTAATTTTTTATTTTCAAGAGTTTTATATAGCGCTGGCTAGACCCGGAGGTATCAGAGCGCTTTACATGTGCATCAGATCATAGTTACAGGTTACATCACAACAAAGGTTACATAGTTCTTAGAGCATGGCCACATAGTTACTGGTAAGGTCGAGATAAACAATAAGCACAAATACGTAAGGGGAGAAGCAGGTATGGTGAGAGATTCGGGGGAGGAGGGGTTGGAGCAGGGGAAGTAGACAGATAATGAAGGCGGGAAAGAGGAGGTTAGGGTGAGAGACACAGCATGGGAAGAGGAGGGGAAGGGTGACTGGTACACAAACTGGTAGACGAGTCAAGGCAAACGTCCAAAGTCCAGTAAGCTGTGATCCCAGGGGAAGTGGTATCACTTCCCTATCTCTGTTGCGAGAGGCTCCCTTTGCGCAGTGGACTCTCTTAGAGGGGTCTCTGAGACTCCAAGGCCTACATACTGGATCCTTCCCCAGAAAGGAATGCTATTGGACAGCTCACATAGGAGGTGCTAGGCAGACATTTTGAAAACTATGAAAACAGTGAAAAAATTGTGGATGCATAGCAACAAATTAGACTAGTAAATTCAAGAAGGAAGGCTGCATCACATGCATATCCAGATGTCAGTCAACTCCCTGTGACAGTGGGATGTATTTTAACGCTACCATAATCTTCTTACCATATTTATTCGTCCGCATATACCAGGTTGTAATTTTTATCTTCTTGACCCCCTGGCTACACAAAAGCCATTTCTGAGCAGGGCCTGCAGATGTCAATGTCGAAACATCACTTGATAACTTTCTTAAAGAGTTTTGTTAAACACGCATGGACCTGAAAAAGAAAAGCAGATGTTACTTGTACTGCAGATTTACCAACGGGAAGATTTGTTTCTAGATTTACATAGTTGCTCATATCTGTTCTACTGCTTTTGCTGTCTGAGAGGTATTTGATCTGTATCTGTTTGGTCATCCAAGAAATCCAGCTAAAAAGAATGCTTTCTCCTAAAAAGCAAGTGAGAAGTGAAAAAATAGAATATAACCTCACTCCCCTACAAAAGTACACATCAGCGATAGCAAGGATGCAATGTGGTGTGCCTCTACATCCAGAGGTTATAAGGAGAGCGGTGGTCACGTAACAACAGCATGCTTCTGCCATATTGGAATTGGCGATTGAAATAGAAATTAGGAGCTATCTTTTGTTTGGCCTTGCAGCGTTACTTTGAATTTGCAGGCAGACTGAAGAGATATCCGTCCTTCTTGTAAAGTATGACAATGTACAGAGATTTTAACATTACATATATTAAATGTGGCTATCACAAGCGCAGCAGGAACGTGGAGCACAATATACATTTTTAGGTTCCAAGACATATATTTTTCTAATAAATTATTCTATTGCAATTTTAAGTTGCAGCAAACATATGTATGTAAATATATTTATTTGTGAGTTTTCTGTGACACATACAGCTCTAAGTACAGCTAGCACAATCAGCCTTTAAGCAGGAGCGCTGTGTGGGTCCCAGGGAGAGGGGAGGAGCACTTGAGCCCCAGGAAAGAAGATGACACCAAACAGAACCAATCTGATTTGCATGAGAAGGTGTTAGGAGGGGAGCGGCTCATTGCCTGGAGATAGGAAACGTGTGAATGTTGAAATGACGCTGAAAGCAAGGAGGGCGTCTGAGGAGATGGTGACAACTCTTTAATCTGTGAAAAGTGTGAGAAAACGGCAACTGCTGATGATGAATCACTGACTGCACCTCCATGTGGTGTGCAAGTCTCAAGGTGCTGTTGAAATTCACAGCACACGAGCTTTGCTGAGTTTGTGCAATCCAAGACATCTATGTAAGCTGATACATAAATTTCATCCTTGTTCACCTTGCTTTCGGGTAGAGGCGGGCATAGCAGGAAAGAGTCACAGCGGATCACAAGCTAGGAATCGTCATAGTGATACATTATAAAGTTAAAACAGAATTTACTAATAATACAGAAGGCCCAGCATCCACCTCCTCTCGATTTCTAGATACCCGTGACCTTATTTATGAGCCCTTTATGCCACCATTGCGTCACTTAGTGACGCTCCGGCGGCGTAAAATATGCGCCACCCTGTGCCATATTTACAAAGTGATGCATCTAGGTAGCTGCATCACTTTGTAAACCCCTGTACTACATTATACCTGCGTCAGGTATAATGCATGCAGGGTGAGCGTTCCCCCGCAAAACGGCTTGTAGTAGTGGCGCAGTGAAATCTATGAGTTTTCACTACGCCACTTCTCGAATGCCACCGTGTTTAGTCCTTGTGCCTGCCTCGTAGCAGGCATAAGACTGAAACAGGCCAGCCCCATGTGAAAGGACACATTGCTGGAGTTGAATCTGTTTTCAGACACCCTCCAGCAATGGGCCACTTTTGCACCTACAGGTATGTCAGGAATACACGTATCTGTAAATCCTTGCGACATGGAGCGTCGTACAGTAAATACAGTGCATCCATGATGTTACAAGGAGAGTGCACTGAAAAGTGTTGCATCGCTGATTTCACGCAGCGATGCAACACTTTTCATAACTGAGGACCCCAATTGTTTGCGGGTGAACACTCTAATTGATTGATTGATTGATTGTGGGTTTCTAAAGCGCTAGAATCGACTCCCGAAGGAGTATCTCTGTGCTGTAGAGCGCTGGGGAACCCGTCCTGGCTTTCCCTGTGAGATGGTCCCTACTGGGTATCTCCAAAGTGAAACCAGGCATCCCCGGCGTATGTGGGGGGCCGTTGTGGAGATGAGGCAAGCTAATGCCCAGAGTTGCTGAGTGTGATCCCTGGTTAGAGTAGGCACGAGGCGAGAATTATCAAGTCCGCTGACCCTGGTCCTCGACCCTGTCGCGTCGGGAATAGAACCCTGGTCCCGGGCCGTCCTCTGCTTCCGGGTCTGACGCCTCTAACCAGTGAGCCACTAATGAGGTTTAGACCCTTATTACCCCAGTCATAAGTAAATTGAAGGCAAAGTAGGAGTGTCTTCCCTTTCAAAGTAAATCAGAGCATCCATTTGTTGTTTGACATTCACTTCACTATTTGAAGCGAAAAATCCCATTATCAGAAAGTAGGGTGTGCCATTTGATGTAGAAATTAACATCACTCCTACTTCGCCTTTATGATTAATGTTACCTACATGTATATAAACCCACCTACATGTATGATAAAGCAAATCAAAGTAAACATTTTATGTCAGTCATAAGATTAGATCCCCAAATGGCATTAAGGCGGTTCAGCAGGAGATTCCCCGACACAAAATTACTACCTAATCGAAGACAATTGAAGGATCTGCATTGAGGGGACAAATACTGAATGAGGAAGCTGGCATGGGTCAACAACAGTTTGTTGAAACAATAATTTGCTGGAAATTGACTAGAGTGCACCTAATGTGATTGGGTAAAATAAAGGGCATATTCATAATTATATCACACAGCGCAGCGAGTCACCTTGCTGTGCTGCGTGATAGACAAAGGCCAGGAATGCGCTGTACTAAATATTGTACAGTGCATTTCTGCCTTTCCCAGCACCAGCACACAATGTGCTGCCTAGCACCAATGCAGCCACATTTGGTAAAATTGGGAATGCGTTAAAAATTCATGGGTTTTGGGTGGGAACTCCTATGCACGACCCATGGAACACCTCCTTCAGGCAGAGTAATGCAATGAACTGATTTGGGCTGCGTTGCATTACTTTAGATGTATCAAGCCACTCAGGACCACTTAAGGTGGCTTTGCGTGGCTTGAATGATAAATCCTATCTCAAGGGTGGTGCAAAAGCGACGCAACCCTTGATAAATTTGTCCCTAAGAACTTTTAACAGTCTGCCCTAAGATATGCATTTTCTGCACAGCAAAATGCAGAATGTATGTCCATAGGGAAATGTAAATTTAGCCATGAGGATATTCCAACTGTATGTCCATAAGGTAATGCCCATCGTATATTGATGAGCACATGAACAAAGTGAATGGAAATCACTAAACAGTTCGCAGTAATAGCTCACTTTTGGAAAACGTTGAACTTTCGGTTAGAATCCCAAACCCTTATTTAAAGGATCAGGATTACCTGAATTGTCTGCCAACAAATTCCACATGCTACTATAGAAAAAAAACTGTGCGGTTGACAACATTGACATTTTTAATGTTGGGGTTGGTATATTTATTGGTGCTCCAGGAGAGGCATGGGATGACCATTGGAAATATAATGACCATCTACAATGTTTTATTACCATCTTTACAATCACTCACAATAATTTTCTGACATTGTTATCACTGTAAGGCCGTCATTCTGAATGGGGCAGTATTTGACGGGATGCTGTTCGTACCTGACTCTGCTCTGTCAGAATGTATCTAGTGTGATAAATATCACTCACTTACCGGCTTTTGGGGAAAAACACCAAAATCCGCATGTTCCTATAAACGCTGGGCATATTTACCTGATGAATATCGATAACTTTGACCAGCTGACATTTACCACAAAACTCATAACTGTGATATGTGACAGGAGATACCGCTCATTTCACAATTTACCAGGCCACTCGTAACGAGGACCCAGATTTAGTGCTAAAAATCTTGAACTCGTTTTTGAAAGGAGGCATGGGACAAATCCAATCAACAATCTGATATTTTGAGTCGGAGGGGTCGTTTTGTTCATAGGGTCAGGTCAAATGTACAAATTCACTTTTTTTCATGTGTTACTCTTGTCGAGTTTACATATGGAGTACGTCTGGAAATCTATTAGTGGTGCAAATTTGTAGTTTGTGTTATGGGGATTTTTCTGAAATCCCAAAATATTGAAAATACTTAAATCTATAGCCTAAGTTTACAAGCCCCAGATGTATGGCCATAGCTCATGGAATGTTTCCAGGATAAGGCCTCCTTAGTCAGTTTTAGACAGAGCAGCACTATAACTGTTAAAGAAATGAAAGGTATGCCTGTTCTACCATTTTGAATTCTTCTATTTGTTTATATGCTACAATTTGGAGACAAGCAGCAAGCAGAGAAGAGAATATTGCCTGTCATCATATAGGAAGCCGTTTCCTGGCTCAGTCTCTGGGTGAACGATGTGGTAGACTGTCAGCAACGCAATAAAGAAAGCGACATTCCGATGTAGTGAAGAAAGCACGTGCTTACATTGGAAGAAACAGACATCACAAAATGCTGGTTAAAAAGGGAGAAAAGGGACCACATGCCGAATTTATTTTTCTGTTACGTTCACTCAGCCTGCACGAAATACTGCAAGAACAGGGAAACAGTAGCCATTTTATGGTCAGGTATTTGGACACTTTCCATACAATCTAGTTAGAGCAGACATTTTAAAGTCAGGCCTTTGGACATTCACATAAGGATACATTTAAGAACCCACAATAAGGTCAGACAAAAAGAAACACTGTAGAAAGCTAACTAAACTTAGGGAAAAAAGAAATTCATTTCTTAATAAACATACAAGAAGGAAAACTTATATTTTCCCAATTCATTAGAAATTTTTAAAAATACATGTCATTATGAAGTTAAACTTCGTCAACAGAAATACAAGAAATGTAACTTGTGCTTCTGATGGAATTAGGAGTAAATCTTTTTAACACAGTGTTTCTTAGGCCAGTGCCATGTGACATAATGGGACAACAGACTATTGCACCAAGTTAGGAAAATGGAGAAGGGCTTTTCACATTTCTTAAAACCCACTTGTAAAAACGCTCTGATTGATTTTCTGCTCAATTTAGTAGGAGATGGAGTACAAGAGTTAACTGTGACATTTCCTGAACAAGATACAAATACATACAAAGGACTCATAAAGTCTCTCAATTTAAGTTAGACCCAGGGAGAAACATAGATTTTGAAAAGTATACTTTTAATATTGCACATCATACTAAGGAAAAATCTATGGATGATTTTGTCACAAGATTAAGGAAGCGTGTAACATTTTGTGATTTTGAAAAGATTAATAATGAGGAAGCGATAGATTGTGAATAATTGATGGTTACAACTCCACAGAATACAGGTAGACATCACTGGAAAAACATATGCTCTCTCAGTCATACTGAAAACTGCTCGAACTGAGACAAGAGCAAAATGATATGTAGTTAATATAGAGCAAGTTCAAATAAAAACCACAGAGCAAGTAAGATGAAATTCAAAGAAGTATGAAAGTAAAGGAGATAAGTCTGAAAAACAGACATGTCTCCTTTTTTAGACAAGTCTCAAAAAGGAGACTTGTCTCCTTTTTGAGACTTTTTGAATTCTGTATCTGTAAAATTTTACAAATACAGAATTCAATTTCTATGTGTAAAAATGTGCCCAGCTACAGAAAAACAGTGTCTGAAGAGAGGAAAATGTTATCATTTTGTGATTGTATGTAGAACAAAGCTAGAAAATTAAGGGATGAGAAAATGTTCACGAATCGAAGAAGCAAGGGAAAGAAAACAGCAGATATACAAGACAAATGGAAGATCGTGACAAAGCTTCTGGGCAGGAAATGTATACGAAATAAGATTCATTAGACTGCCTATATATGATGCATGAAACATGGAAACTGAGCAAATATGCATAATTCAAAGTGATCATATAAAAGCCACCTACTGTTAACATTGTTGTTGGTCTCTTCAGAGTTCAATTTGTTCTGGAGAGTTGTTTAAATTATATTATTATCTGTGATTGAGAATACGAAAGTACTTGAAACCCAGCACTTAGTCGATCTACCGTAAATGTTTTCCAATAATAAGCCAGACACCCAGTAACTAACACAGGAAATTTCACAGAAATCCTTACCTTTGCAAATGTAACTAGTGAAGATGGGGTACATGTTCTACAAGGGGACGTTTCAGGACGGTGTATGTAAAGTAAGCACAATTAATAGGTTTAATTGCAATGACATTTCATGTTATGACACAACATCCGGTATCTAGATTTGTTTAAAGGCTTAGGATTGTTTTTTAAATGCAATTACCCTTCATATATGACCCGATTAAACCAGTAGCTCAGATGTATAGTGATGTACCTGTACATTTCCAAAGCCAAGGTGAAGAAAAGACAAATTCTCTGTTGAAACAAGATATCAGAATTGTCAACTGGGCCTACACCGTGGGTTTCGCCATTAGTTGTGAGACCCGAAAAGAATACAGACATTTGTATATTTATGGACATGAGAATGCCAAATATATTAATTGAAAGAGAAGGACATCTAAGACCACATTTAGATGGCATGAGAATTAGTCTCAGCGGCGAAGAGGTAGTCTAAAAGTTGGACTTGTGCAAAAGAAATTATGAACTGGAAATGGATGATATCAATTTGCATAACAACATTTTCTACATAGTGAGATTCCTTTCAAGACAAACGATTGAACTGTGGAATCTTTTCAGCTGATAAAATATTTCAGAAAACAATGACAAGTTTTATCAGGCCAGTAAAAAACTGTAAGAACTACAGTGATGATATTTTGTTTTTGAGAAAGACTCAACAAGAATATAATTACGCAGTGATAGAAGTATGCAGAGAATTGTGAAGTTAACACAACTTTAACATTCTATAGGCACATTTTTCTAAAGAAGGGCATGTAGCCAGATCGAACTAAACTGTCATCATTGATAAACACAGGATGTATCAGAACTAGGTTCTTTCTTAGGAATGGCAAGTAATTGTTCATATTATATTAAAACGACTCCATTGCAGGTGCCCCTCTACATGAGTTAAATATAATTTAGGTGAAAGTAACTCAATAGAAAATAACTTTGTTAATACCGGTGAAGTCTAATCAAGCATTTTAGCCAGGGCTAAATAAAATTCAAATAAATAAATAAATAGGAAAAATCATCATCATTCAATGAGAAAATGCCTATCGGAATTCATGTATGGCAAGCTAGGCAAAGTAGTTAGCTAAGTGGGGCTGTAAGAGTGCCTATGTGTCATGAAGATGTTGCTAAAAAGAGAAATTGGCAAAAGAGAAAATGAAATATTATGCAGATAGACAAGGATGTGCTAGGTCACAAGAATAAAGACCGGGTGATTTCGTTTTGGTCAGACAACAACAAACAAGAAAGTCAAAACCTCCTTTTGATCCAAAACCGTTGGCTATATTAGGCTTGAAGGGTCCCATGATTGCAGCCCTAACAGAAGAGAGGTCTGCAGAGAGAAATGCATCACAATTTAAAAGCTTGACGCCGCTGGAGTATAGAAAAAGTAACACTAATGCTGAAATATCTAGCATAGACAGAAGGAGGTGTGAGAAGGATGGAATTTTTTTTTTCTGAAAAATAAAAAGTAGACTTCGTACAGTACATAAGATATAATGCTGTCATATAAAAGGTGTCATAACAATGCTGCAAGAATCAGTGGGCAAGCAGGGTGGCATGGTCTGTAAAGTAATCAGAGGAGCTATTAGGTAGTAAAAGAAAGGCATACATTAGGATTAGTGGGTCCCCCAGAGACTTTTGCCCTGGTTTACATAAATATTGTCCTAACTGTCCAAGAATGCCCAATAAAAATCAAGAGCTCTGAGTTTGACTCAGGTGAATACATTATCGGGCAGACATTTCCTTTCAGAGCAGGGCATGAGTCTGGCAGCTTGCACATCCTCTTGAGGTGACAGCAACATTATGCGTTGCTTTGGCTCAACGTCCTGTGATTGTAGGTAAATCACTTAATCTTTCTCTGCCTAAACAGGAAACAAATGGGCATATTTACAAGAAAATGTTGGGAGCGCGAGCAATGCCAAATTTGGCAGCGATGGGCTCCGACATTTAGAAAACGCAGGGATGTGTCGTATTTACACCACTACAGCGCACCGCTGTGTTTCCCTGGCACTAGCGATAAAATTAGCTGCCTAGCGCCAACACAGTACCCCTTGCGCTATAGTGCAAGGGTGCCTGCGTTGGAAATGATTTATGTGCAGGAAGGTATGCCTTCCTGCACATAAACAATCATTAATGGCGTTTTCCTTTTTTAAGTGTCCTGCAAATTGCAGCACACATAGAAAAAGCAAAAAAGGTGAGAAATAAAAGTATTTCACCTCGTTTTGCAATTCTAACGCCGGGTATTGCATGTCGTTCATTTTTGGAGCTGCCTCAGATTTACACATCCTTTTAAATCTGGAGCAGAGTCAAAATCTAATGGGTGTTGCGGTGGAACAACCACAGCAACACCCATTGCACGCGCCTTTAACACAAAGTGATACATGTAAAGGGGTCGTATTTACAAGTAACTCAAATCAGCTTTGCGCCGCTTTGTAAATACCGAGAAGGACATAGCGCCAACAGAATGTCGCTAAAAGTGATGTTCTGGTGGCGCTATCTCCTTGTTACTATACCCCAAAATGCGGTACTTGAGCCGGTTCTGTTGTAAAGTATTCTCATGCCCACTGCCCAAGTTTACACTGTAAAAAACTGCAAAAAGTAGGAGTGGGGATTTGTAGCCACAGGTTCAGGGGCATAACATGGGTCCCAGGAGCCCGAAGGTCCATAGCGCCTCTTCCACTGTGAGGCTCCTCCACTCATCCCAAGGTCTTTCTACCTAATATGTGAGATGGATGTACTGAGCTCAGTGCTGGCAGCTGGGCACTTAAACTGCAGGCGGCAGGAATCTGAGGTGCCCATCACAACATTTTGGAGGGCGCCATTCATTCCACTGTGCACCAGTAGCAAGGGTGCCATGGGTCTTATGCAGGCAAGAAGAATGGCCGTACTGACTGCTGATTGGGTAACAACATAAAACACAGCAATAGCCAAGGACCAGTGGCCCCTCAGGCCTCTGTGCCCCGGTGCCACTGCACCTGCTGCACATTGATAGCCAAGCGCCTGCTGTGCACCACGGTACTGGGTACGCTACACAACATCTTTATGCATTGCTCTTTGCTTGAAGCATCCGCACTTGTTCCCGTAAAGCGCCTCATCGCCTCGCCGGCAGTAATAAGAGCTATATACATGCAAACACGATGTCATATTTTCCTGGGCGCTTTAAGCCTTGGATCATCCCTTCAATCCGTTACTTTGTCCTCCACAGCTCAAGCGTCACAGGGGTCTTTAGTCCTTGCTGAGGGGGCGGGATCCCCCGCCCAACCCAGGGCCGCTCAGCCCTGGTTTTATTCAACAGTGGGTGATTTTTAATGGAAACCAAGACCTCCCTTCTCCTCTGCGCAGTTTCCAACATGCCTGGCGCCATGGCAGCCGTCACCATGGTAACAATTCATCTGTAGGGTACGAGGAATACGGAGGAACATCATTTCCAGCTCCGCGTATAAAACCCATTAATGGAACACAGCTTCCCCGAGCGAGCAGGTACTTTTTGTGGAACCTGCAGGAGGAATTTGAAGCATCATAAAATGAAATATTAGCACAAACATAAAGAGAAGATGCGCGCGCACTGCCAGCACGTCCCCGGGTCTCGTATTAATGAATTATGTTATTGTTCGCTGCGTTCGGCGAGCGCCCTGCAGAACGTGTCATGGAAGACAATTTCGGATTATTATGCAGCTTGGGCTCTCTGTATTCAGGACGCGCTCCTGGGAACGCGACGGTTGCGCGGGCCACGTCCTGATCATTGTGTAGCGCACCACAAGCAAAGATTTTGGCAATCCATCACAAGAAATTCCCCTACTATTGCTGCCACACATCTCCTACAACATCTTAACGGGAGATTCCTGATGGACAGCAGACACACTCATACAAGCTGTTCTACATTATTTGGCCAGTGGGTGTCGTCCTTCCCTTCCATTGACTGTAGCTGCTTCACCCTCCATTCCAGTTTCTGGCAACTGCATGCTCCCCGGCCATCTTTAATAGGGACACTTGCACATCAACTGTTCTCTGCGTCTTGCTTTCCTCACATTCAGGCAGGGCTCGAGTCGGGGTACCACGTGGGGGGACGCCACGCGGGTGGACGGCGTCCCCCCACTTATTTTACCAGGAGCTCGATAATTGGAGCAAATGGAGCCACACATTCACATTTCATATTTTTTCTAGTGTTGTGTGACCAAATGATTGACTAAAAGAGGATAGGCAGCTCAAAGAAGCCCTTGGGAGGTAGCACATCTAAGGGGTGAGCGAGGGGAGGCAATGAGTCTTATGGTGCAAACCACTTTCGTGACGTCAGCGTCCCCCCACTTCTTTTTTTAGGACTTGTGCCCTGCATTCAGGCCTGTCAAGTTTCCCAGGCCCATGACTGAGTAACACATCCAGGCCAGGGCTGGACTGGCCGTAGCGGCACCGGGCGTTTCCCCGGAGGGTTGGAGGGATGGTAGCCGGTTTTCTGCCCGCGGGGGCCAGTTTTTGTCACTAGGGGCCAGTTTTTCAGCAGTGCTGCAATATCCGCCCCTTTAATAAAAGAGGGAGCGGTGCTTTTTACTAGCAAACCCTCCCCCCTTCCAGGGCCGGTGGTGCAGCTATCTGCCAGGACTGGTTGCTGTTCCCCGTCCGGCCCTGATCCAGGCCAGGATTATCTTTGTATTCAGGGACTGATTGTATAATTGTGTGATTGTCATATCTGGCAGCATACAACAGGTACCTCCGTCCCCTACTTATCTGACTTAAGGACAACTTTAAAACCCTAACGCCCGCAATACAAAAATCCTTTGCGGACGGAATGAGGGCAATATCCCACTGGATGGCCACTAATTGCCTCCAGTGCAATGTAAGCAAGACTGAGGTGATGCTGTTTGGGGAGGCCACACTTTTGTGGTCTCCGGACTGGTGGCCCCCGGACCTAGGATAAACACCAAGCCCCAAGCATATCGTCAAAAATCTTGGTGTGCGTTTAGACAAATCACTTTTGTTTAGAGAGCACTCAAATCAAGTTGCAGGTTCCTGCTTTCAGGCTATTGGACTGTTACGACGAGTCTTCCCATTTTTATCAGATTCCTTTAGGAAGACTCTCGTCCAGGCCTTGGTTATAAGCAGACTGGACTACTGTAATGGCCTGTTGATCTCAGCAAATGAAGAACAACTACAGAGACTACAGGTAGTCCAGAACACTGCTGCGAGATTAGTTCTCAACGCCCAGCCAAGGTCTGCCTCACTCCCCCTTCTCCCGAAACTCCACTGGTTGCCAATCAGACAGCGTGTAAAATTTAAAATCTGCTGCACTATCCACAGATGTTTGTTTGGCAATGGACCTAAATATTTAAAAAACATATTCAAACCCTATATACCCAGTCGTACCCTTCGCTCCAGCAGTCAGCAACAACTTCAGGTTCCTAGGATAAAAAAAGCTAGGCAGGGAGGGCGAGCCCTGTCCTACAAAGGCCCCATCCTTTGGAACTCACTGCCCTCTGCTCTCAAAAACACTGTTAATTTTCAATCCTTCAAGAAATCACTGAAAACCTTTTTATTTGTAGCTTGTTAGGTTTCTCTTCCTTTCTTTTCACTGTCTAGAACCCGATCCTGGCTCTTTGGTAATGCGTAAGCACGGAGATACCCTTTCGAGGGTTGACTTCCTGCGCTATATAAGCACAAAAATAAATAAATAAATAAACTTCAAAATCTTCATAAAGAAGCTTAAAACCTGGCGGCTTTAACATACTACCCACTTTTCCGTCCCTTCCAGTGTCTGGATACCTTTTTGGGGCGGGAGTGGACACTCTAAAATTAAATACACATAGCAGAACATACAATAGGACTTCAAACCTATAAATGGGAAGAAAAAAGATTGGACTAGATGAGGTATTCATGCATGGTAGTGACAAACTATAACATCTTGGTCTACAATATCTTTCACTTTACCAGCATAACTCTACTCACAGGCATCACAGTTGAGTTCTCAGAATAAGACCTTTTGACTTTCCAACAGATATAGGGTCTTTTTTTAAAAAGGTATCATGTTTTGAATCTCCTTGTACTACAATTTGGGTAAAAGTAAATAAATAAATAAGCAACCTTAATTTTTTTACAGTACCGTGCATACTTCTGGTCGTCTCCTGAGAGGCAACTCCTGAAAATACAAAAAGAATTGGCTGTGCATGTGGTGAAATGTACCTAACTTAATTTGGACTATTTTCTTCCACGGCCAAGTGTTTTCGATAGCCAAAGTTTGTGGGCCTACTTGGTACACATAAACCTAACAGTTTCACAGTATTCAGCTTATTGCCAAGGTCCCGGTACTTAATTTGAGCCGGTGGTTGCAGGTGGGGCGTGGGGCCCACCAGCACCTATTTTGTGGCGTGGCACTTATTTTTCCTCATTTGCCTATCACACAGAGCAAGAAAAGAAAAACACGCAGGTGGGAAAGAAGGAGGAAGATAAAGACCGAAGGGGTAAAAGCCGGGTTAAAAGGGAAGAGTAGTAGAAAGAGGTAGGGAGTGTCTGGTGGTGGATGAGAGAGGTATGAGGTGGGATAAAAACAATGCAGGCTTGGTATTCGGCACCCCAGCTCTTCGTATCATCAGCTGTTGGCTTCTCAGAACAACTGTGCACACTGGCACTTATTATTTTACAAATCATGCACTGCTGGGTCCC
Organism: Lissotriton helveticus; assembly: GCF_964261635.1. Taxonomy (NCBI): domain Eukaryota; kingdom Metazoa; phylum Chordata; class Amphibia; order Caudata; family Salamandridae; genus Lissotriton; species Lissotriton helveticus. The sequence goes on from NC_136068.1 coordinate 1,628,190,145, forward strand.
ATATTTTACCACCTGTGCTACTACATGCACTTCATCTCTGGAACAACAATTTTCCTCGGATATGAAGAAGCAGAGCTAGCCAAAACGCACAAATCCCTTCAATTGATAATGTCCATTGGGTTCAGCACAGAGGCAGAGTGAGGACATCATTTTCCATGTAGTTTTCCACATTCATTCTGAATATTTCACAGAAGAACAAGGCAGGAAGGCTTTCCCACAGCAAAAAGCAACCGAGGAGCTCAGGAGTGCCTGGTGCTTCCAACCTGAAGTGAGGCATCTTCGTAACTTGCAAATTGGTTGACAGATAGGAGGCAATACTCACATAAAGCAACAGGCACAAGCCGTTCTCTTCCCTCACCCTTCATACACTTACAAAGGGCGTCCTATTACTAAGGACCAGCTCAGCATTAAGCGTATGGAAAATGCTAATGTGGGGTCCCGGCATGCCCCTTCCGTAGAGATGAACCGGTGGAATGACTCCTGGTGAAACTCTTATCTTCAGATATCCTCCTATACAATTTGACTACAATTTGGTAACATTTGTTTTCATATTGCTTATAAGACTATGCTTTTCTTTAAATAATACTATGCACAAGTCAGTGCAGTAGTGAGACTCATGGCCAGTTGTGAATGAAAGAAAATGTAGCAAATCAATTTTTCCGCCTGGTTATCCCAGAATTCGCGATTTTTCTGGTTCCCACATTTGCTAATTTAAGACTCTGTAACTCTGTGCACTTGCCACACAACACAGTAGGAAGGCGCCTGCACATCCCCTCTAAACCATATGCTGTACTTTGGAACTCCCTACTTGGCCTATTTAACGTCCCTATAAGTCAATTGTAAATGGTATATTAAGTGCATCAATGGAATGGAAAGTTAAATGTCATATGTGGGCTTGAGTGTGTATTTATACCACCCACCTATATGATAAAAATATATTTCTTGCAAGAGCACTACTGTGCTCTTGCTAGGCTGCAATTTAAATGTAATGCAGTGACACAGGGTAGGAAAAAGGAAAAGCCTATTGTTATATATTCATGTAAATGACCTTGAAAGCCAACAGGACAGGGTGTTAACATTTAAAAAGAGGGTACACAAAATATGGTGTTAGTGTAACCTCACAACGAAATCTAACTCAAAAGTTATTTCACTTTGTTAGCGAAGCTACACTTTTCTTGAAAACACTGGTTGAAATTAATCTTTATTTTTGACCACCTCTTACCAAAGGGCTGCTTAAAAGTTTTTTCCTGCTCAAACTAGTTCTGTTACTCTTCACACCTCCAGAGCTTGAATGCACATCTTCAGCTGGCAGAGTTAACATCTCTGGCTCAGAGGACAATGGCTTGCCTCTACACCCAGAAAAGGCTAATGAGTCTTAACTTATGCCAGCACAGCAGGAATCTGCTATCTGGAAGTGTACAGGAACAGTTAGCAGAACAGGCAGCTTTAGCACTGCTTCTTTTGACTTGGACTTGCAAAAGATGGCTTCTTCTGCTCACCCTCTGGATCTACTAGACAGTTAGGTACCAGCCACTGTAAGAAGAAAAAACAGTTTTGACCCAGTCAGGTAGGAGAGGGGTCCATGAAAGTGAACACAGGCCTGCCTGGTGGCATCTGGATCCAGCCATCTTGAAAGAAGGGTTGCAGAGTAATTTTATAGTAAGGCAAAGAGTATATGCTGCAAAAGGAGGTATGGGAATTTGTGAGAATCGTTAGCATTGGATGATAGAATTTCTCCAGTCACTGACTACTGCCCAATATAATCCACCACCACCTCATAAGAACATCCTTAGATCCAGAAAGTCTCATCTGACGGACAGTGCCTACTGGAAGAAGAATCTTGACTTTCGACTCATGACTACAGGATCCTGCTGGAATAAGAGGACTCCACCAAGGATTCTAAGACCCTTAATCCTCTTGGCACCCAGGGACTGGAACTGCTCTATATGGGTCGTGTGGCTGGCTTCCAGTTTACCTGCGTCAGGGACACAGGAAGTAGATGAACTCCTGACTCCAAGAGTGCCCAGCTAGAATAGACTAGATTAAAGGGACTAGAGCCTAGGGAGATGCCTGGTGCCCCGAAGCCTGCCTGAGGAGATAAGGGCTGCTGTCTTAAGATTGCTGGTAGTGCTTCAGCTTAACACCAGATTTCTCTGGGGATTGCCTATTGCTTGTGTCAAAGCTACCAGGGTTTGAGCAGAGATTCTCAAAGAAAGGTGATTTCACCTAAATCGAGTGGGTTTATTGAGATGGAAGGGGTGTTCTCCTCCTAAATTATTAACCCCCTTTCTGACAAAAACCCAAAAGTCTTGCTTTAAATGTCAGTGGCCCAAAGCCCCATCAAAAGGCCAGTTGAAAAAGTGAGTCTTAATGCGGCCACTGAAGGCTATAGCACAAAACTCTGTAAATGCAAGCTCAAATGCCACTTCCCAAAGTCAATCCTCAAATGACCTGTGACCAAAGGCTAATTTTGAAATGGTGTATGGAACCTGGTCGCACACCTCACAGTCAGACAAAGCCCGACATTTGCCCTTTAGGGTTGATGCTACGGCCTAAAGCTGATACGGTCCAGAGTTGTTCACCTCGCAGATGCCCTTGCAAAGCAGGCCATTGCAGTGTGCTGGAAATCTTGTTCCCCCTGTCTGTTGGGCTCTAGATGACTTTGCTTTGCTAGATGGATCCAGGCGGAGAATGATACTATGAGGTACTTAAGAAACAGGGCAACAGTGGGGTGGGATGCTATTCTCCTGCCACTGGCCACCTGGTCAGACAACAAACCATCATAGGCTTTACTGTGATAAGACCACCAATGCTGCCACATGGTTTGCTAGTGCTCCACTTCACTCACCCTGCCATTTAGTGATCAATCTCACTTATCATATGCATCTAAATATAAAGATAGATAGATAGACAGGCAGACAGACAGTGAGACAAACAGACAGACACGGGCCATAGCACAGTGTCCGTCTCTCCCAAGGCCATCGTATATATCTAGTTTGACTCAGATCAGACCCTGCCAGAATCTGTTGCTTGACATCCTTCCATTTTGTATGCTAGCTTTCCTTTCTTCTCATAATAGCTTCCCTGCGTAGGGCACTGCCAGTGTATGCCATTATATTGCTGTATGTCTTTATGCATATGAATAAACCCAATAAAGAGCAAAAAAAAAATCAAGAGACACGCCCCTTTAAGGTTATGGCCAGGCAGGTTTAGTCATTCATGGCAATTGAAGAGGGATGTCCCAGGCCGAGAAGCGTGGATCATACTCTCTGCTGTGGGATGTTGGGGAAAGGCTAGGGCATGACCCATCATAGTTATGAGAAGCACCACACTGGTGTTAAATTGCCATTACTACACATGCACACAGGGAACATCCATTCCCTTGTGCTGCAGCAGTAGAGGATTCTGATTAGAAAGATAATTCCAACAAAGGGAAATTTGAGAAGCTCTGAAGGTGCTGAAGCAAACTGCATGGATACTGACTCTTATGGCTCTTATGGCTGACAACCCCAGAGCGCAGGTAAGCCAAAAAAGGGTAACATCTGTCTGTTGTCCCCTCTGCGATTTTCTCCCAAACATGCAAGGGAGAAGTTTGGGGGATTACATACAAGTGGAAAGGGGCTACTGGGCAAAAGAAGGGACAAAGAGAGGGATGCGGTCCTGCGCGTTCCATCGCGTCAAGCAGTCATTTTCCACATCTAGGAGCTAAAGAATTGTCCTTTAAAACGGAAACCGAAGAGGAGCTTCCTCCCGCAGTTCCGATCTGACCCTAACCTTATCCCCATTGCACCATTACCTACAGAGAACTGTCGGACAGCACGACGAACAACACGCCAGAAATGGATTATTACTCATAGCTGCTCCATGGCCTAATTCCTTCTGTGGGTGCGCCTATGGACAATCCCCCGGTCCTGGCACTCAGTCCACGCAGGCTTGCAATCTATCTTTCAGGCATTCTATTTTAGTCCTGATGATGATCCCATTAATTGTTGTTTAGGGATCGAAACACTGTCAACCAGTCAAATAGTTACACACATGTTTTCCAATGTGTTTTATCTGTGTGATAACTATGTATGGATAGCTTTGTATGCCTTATTCCTAATAATTAGCATAGCATCCTTTTTCGTTCTGCCTGAATATTTCCTTTCTGTTGTATTGTTCTTTTTCTTATGTTTTGGATACAGGAGTGTATCCCACTGTACTCTTTCGTCCTGAAAATTCTTTTATACCATTTATAAAATTAAATATCGTGTCCGGCTGGACACTTTTTTCCTTATAGATCAAATTGTTGACTATATTTCATTGAATTGCTGCAACTTAATGTGTTAAGGACCATTGTTATGTTCATATATTTTGTGCAAAAAGGGGCAAACACAAAGAATACCTGGCTAGAATGTGCAGGTGCTGCAGTTGCCCTTGATGTGGATATGCAGATGGAGGAATTGTAGAGCTCAGGGAAAGCCATGAAACAAGCCTTAGAGAAGCCAAAAACATTGCAAAGTGCAAGGAAACACCAAAAACATGGACAACAAAAATCAGCAAAGTGAAGGGCGATAAGTCCGTCTTATTTTCTAGACTAACTAGACTGTTACTCTCTTTTGGCAAAACAAAAGTGATAATTGGTGGGGACTGGAATGTTGCTATGGACCCGACACTCAACAGAGCCCGGAGGCTGAACTTACACATGGGATAGGTAGAGACAGCCTGCGAAATCTGCTTTCAGACCAGGCTCTGGTGGTGGATCCATGAACGCAACTATACTTTACATCATGCATTCATGGAACGCTATCCAGCAATGACTACTTTCTTATAACTGCATCCACCCTCCGCCATGTGGAGGTGGCACAGATTGAGCCAGGGGGCATTCTTGGTCCACAATATGGTGACTCTCAAGATGAATCTACATATGGCATCCGTCCCCCAGGACTGTGGTGTATGAACACTGCTCAATATAGAGATCCTGCAGACGAATGGCATCTAATCTCACTGGTCCAGCACTTTTTGGAAGAAAATTAGGGCTCGGTCAAGTCACCATCAACACAGCAGGATGAGTGTGTATAAGAGGGGTAATGACGTGTGAATTCGCTTTGGCCAAGAGGCAGGTGGATAGTGCCAGATGCTTCTTAGAAGTGGAAATTAAGGTACTCAAACCCCATGTTGGATAACTTCTGAGCTCTGAAAAAGGCCAAGTATAATTTAAATCGGTTAAATATGAGGTTGGAAGAAAAAGTTCTCTTCCTTTTACAACATGGGCATAATGAAAGGGAGAAAAAGGCTATTGGCTTTGCAGTTGACGGGACTGGAAGCAACTCTAACCACTCCCGCTATTCGCAATCAAAACCCAGAATTTATGATGCATCCATGCAATGCCCTGCAGGAATTCCATGACATATATTCCAGACTTTATAGTTCAGAATCCTCTCCATGCAGCACAGAGGACAGGTTTTTCAATGCGCTACCCCTTCCGAGGGTCTCGGCGGAGCACTGCCTCATTAGACACTGATATCATGGAGAACGTGGTACTTCAAGCCATAGGTGACCTGAAATCCAGCAAAGCACCCTACAATGACAGCTATCTAGCAGAGTTTTATAAGATAATCAACCCCCTGGTAGCACCCCTTCTGTTCAAGGTGTTTCGTGAAGCGCTGTCTATGCATAGGTTTCTGGCTGACTTTACCTTGTGAGGATTGTTCTAATCTCCAAACAGGATACGGACCCTCTGGAGTGTGCCAATTACAGGTGGATATCCCTGATCAATTTGGATGTAAAAATCTTGGGGAAAATATTGACTGGACACCTGAACAGATACATCTCCACCCTGGTCTATCCCAGCCATGTTGGATTTGTTCTGGATTTGTAACTCTACCATTCACCCCGGACTCTTATTGCACATTTTGTGGCAGGTGAGGGAACATAGGGATGAGAAGGTTCTCCTTTCACTGGATGCTGAAAAGGCTTTTGATAGTGTTAAATGGGATTACCTTCTCAGAACTATGATGCTGCTAGGCCTTGTCCAGAATGTCTTGACGTTGGTGAGGTGTATGTATCGTGTCCCAAAGGCAGTAGTCAGTTCTGGGGGATTCATGTCATCTCAATTCTCAGTGAGATGTGTGACACAGCAAGGTTGTCCATTATCCGTTATTGGTCCTTCTGGTTCTGGAACGACTGGCATTGGCCAAACATCAAGACAGAGAAATAGAGGAAGTGCGGATGGTTGTGGGTGAGCAAAAGGCACTCCTTTATGCAGATAATATTCTTTTGACACTCTCCCAACTGTGAAATTCTATGATGCACCTAGTGGACTTGATTGAGCTCTTCTCGGATTTTTCTGACTACCTTATTAACTAGGCCAAATGCGAGGACCGTCCATCACACCAGTCACTGTGCTACCCTCATTGGTGGCCTCACCTTTGTCCTTGAAACACCGGCGTCTCAAATATCTGGGTGTTCTGGTTAATAGGGGTCTTGAATGTATGATTCAGAATAGCCTACTCTCCCTATTGAGGAAAATGGTGGCTGACTTTAAAAAACGGCAACAATTGAAACTGTCCCTCTGGGGGAGAGTACAGGTAGTGAAATTGACCATAGGTTCCAGATTTATCTAAATGGTTGTTTGTGTGGGATGGGGGAATCCGTGGTTACAAGCCTTCAAACTCTACGCCAACACAAAAATGGGGGCACTGAGACTGACAAATATGGAATGTTGCTGGTTTTCACACCAATTAGCACAGTCCGTATATATGATTAAAACGCATAGGGTGACACCTTTATGGATACCCCTGCACATCGCCTTCTAGGGGTAAAAAGGGACTTTGTGGCCTACTACTCAGCTCTATCCTCTCATGACACACCGAGACAGTCAGTCCAGCACCCTGCTCGTCCAACTACTCCAACCTGATCTGCAGTGCTCCACAAGGCACCTCCCTGAACCCCACACAGTTTAACATCTACATGGCCCCCCTCATCTGTACTATTCGCCCATGGATTCAGCATCATCCCCTACACATACAACGTTCTGCTCATCCTCTTCCCATCAGAAAATACTCCAACTACCCAAGTAAACTTTGTTGGCTGCATGTCCTCAGTAACAGACTGTATGAATAGGAACAGCCTCAAACTCAACAGAAGCAAACCAGAAGTGGTCCTCTTTTACCAAGACACTCTCTTTGGTCCACAGGCTGGTCGCCCTCCAACCTATCCCGCCAACTCCTAACTCATCCAATGCAACTGGGAACCTGGTCATTTTGGCTAACAGCTGAATCTCCATGACCGATCAAATCAACACAGGGGCTTCCACCTGCAACTACACCCTTAAAATGCTCCAGAAAGTCTTCCAATGGCTTCCTCTGGACACCCACAGATTTGTCATGCATTCCCTCATTACCATTAGGCATGACTATGGCAACAGCCTCTATTTTGGCACCACTGGCCAACTCACCAAAAGACTCCTAAGATACGTAGAATGCAGCCACAAGACTCACACTCAAACTACTGCGCTGTTCTCAAATATCCTCAGCTCTGTCCCACAATGATCACCTTGCCTTCTCCCATAAAATGAATTCAGCTGTCCTCATGTGCCTCTCCTATTTTTTCACAATCCTTCCATTCATTCTGTCCTTTCTTACTCTCGTCTGCCTGTCTTGTCCACATTCTCTTTCTACATGTTTGGTTCTGTGTCACCAGTGTTGATGACACATCAGTGAAAGCCACTTTGTAATAACTTTTGAACAGTGTGCCCTTACCGTAAGTTGTGTTACAATTTTTCATTAAAGTTAGACCCGAATAATATTCTAAAATGCTTTCTCTAGACCAGAATACACAATAATTCACTTTGGGGTAGTTGAAGTGTCTGAAACGAGCAGATTGATTCAGAACAAACTGTGACACAAGCAGCATGGGAGAATGTCCCCTCTGACGATAACCCATCGGCATCATTTGAGTGACAACCATAAGGCGGCGTACTTTCTTCAAGATGCCTGCCAGATTATTTTCCTGAAGAACTTAGAGCCGCTTTATAGCCATTTTTATTGCATAACCAATGCCAACTGTCGAACACCTCTTTCTGCATCACCTTGGAAGGCCTGAGATTGAACAGTGAGCCTGGTCCCAGCAAACTGCTTACCATGCGCAAGAATACAGCAGGTCTGGTATGTGCTTTATCTATTGGAAACATAACTTGCTACCTATTTCGCCCTATGCCAGATAGATGCTAAGGGACTCATTTATGAAAAGTGACGCATCGCTGCGTGAAAACAGCGATGTGTCACTTTTCACTGCGCCCTCCTTGCGAGACCAATGATGCATCATATTTACAGTATGACGCATCATGGCGCAAGGAGTTACAGATACGTCAGTATTACTAATGTTTCTGTAAGCGCAAAACTGACGCAAGGCCTCATAAATGAGGCCCATTCCTTCATGTCCTAAATTCCACATCATACTGGCACTATGCTAAAACCACAAAATTCATGTACCCATCCCTCACTACGTGCACGTATTTTAACAAGATCACTTTAGTCCAGAGCAAACTTTGAATTAAATTGGTAAAATGTGCAAATTTCCAGAATTTTCTGTTACCTGAAATTTGCAAAATGTCTCAAAATTCTGCAGTACGCAATTGTATCCGACTTTTTTAAGAGAGTGTACTCCTTGTATAAAAAAAGTCTTGTTAGGTACCTGTGGAAGATTGGTTCACACAGAAAATGTCTTGCCTAAAACATTTTTGCTCAGATCATTCTCCTGCTGGTATCATGTGAGATTATTTCACTCAGGGTATGAACTTGGGTAAAAAAATGTCATACTAAATAAGGGTAAATCCACATTTCACTCTGAAAACATTTTAGAATAATTGTGAATTTTGTGCATGGCATTTAATGAATTTTCATGAGAAAAGAAATCAACAATTTCTCACACCGCTGCCTCTATTGCACTTTGTTACTGTATTCACAGCCGTAAATCATGGACCAAGACGTCCAGTTCTCAAAATTTATCAGCATCTCATTCCTTTTAGCTAACTCGCCCCCCTTTTCTTGGAACACTCCTTTTAACTAACCTCTCCCTGCATTAGCCTGAAAAAATAAAGAAGAAATGCAAATAGTGTTTGTTCAGAATATGTTACTTGCTAAAACTAGCATCATCTTGAAAACAGATCTGAATAGCACCAAATATTTTGAAAGTCGTCTTTTTTATTGGATGTAGTTTCGACCTCGTATTTTCAGGACTTAATTTCAACCTAATCGTTAGACAACATTTTCAGTAGACATTCATATGTTTGTTAGTTTCTTTTTTGAAAAACCTGTAGCCCTCTGAGAATGTAGAAGATTGTAGAGAGCTCCTGACTTCAAAATTAGCTTTCTTAGGTCTCTGTCAACTCACTTGGGGCTTGATTCACAAAGGGCCTTCTCGTTGACGGGATTCCGCCCCGAGTATGGAGACTCCTTCACGACTGCGGGACCTCTGCCACGAGTGCAGAGACCTTTTGTAAATCTTGCTCTTCGTTTACCACACAGTATACAGATATTGGGGGCCATATTTATGCCCCAGTTTGCATCGCTGTTGCACCACGCAACATGGTGGAAGAGCGGCGCACACACAAGGAGATGATGGACGGAGCAGTGAAACCTTTTAGACACTCACCCCCCAGTCACAGATCTGGGTTGAATCCATCATCATTCTTTAAATCACCTCGCCACCTCAGTTCAGACCTAGCTATATGCAAATCAGTCTTGACCCTGTGCCTCATGGGAATAGTAAGTCAGAACTGCCAAGCGGTTTGTATATAACAATCCTAGGCAATAACAAAGATAATATAGGAATAAGGTTGCAAGGAAGGTGGACATACAAAAATACACTGTTAAAAACCTATTTGGTATTTTAATGCACATTCAAATTACAATCATAATTCATAATAACATAATACATACTAATATTTACACAATAAAATAAAAACCATTGTGATATAGAACAACAAATAAACAAACATTCAACTTAAAAACCTTTGATTAATATTCAAAGAGTGGCAATTAATAAGTCTGCCAAGCGGCGCACACCGTGAGTCAGATTTGTCAAGCCATGAAAAGCCACTCCCATGGTTTTTGACACATTTCCAGATTTACCAAACATAGGAATGTGCTAAAAAGATACCCCTCCCCAGGAGAGATGTAATTAGGAGAAATATCATAATTTCTCCTTTTTATTTATTATTTCCTCTATCTATGTGAGCTGCATCCTACAGCACACATAGATAGAGTAATGTACCTCTAAGAATTTCTTTGTGTAGGAACATGACCCTTTTTGCACAAAAACAATCCTGTATGTAACGCAGGCAACCTTGCGCTAGGATGCCTGCATTGGCGCTAGGCAGCCCATTATGCACCAGCACAGGGGGAAAAGGCAGAAATGAGCCGTATGTCACAAATATGGAGCATTCCTGCCCTTTCCCAGTGATGCGGTGCAGTGCAGCAAGGTGACCTGCTTTGCTGCACCACGTCACTTTGCCTTAAATATGACCATTGATTTCTGCGGCAAAATGTAGAGAGAGGCTTTCTGAATAAAATTGCTAAGGGCCTCATTACCAGTGAGTTGGAAAATTCTGACCCTTGGAGTCAGAATTGTAAGTTATTTAGACTTTATTGCACCCAGTAAGTACTGGGAGTAAAAAAACTCTGCATCTCCAGATACATTTTGTCAGATCTAAACTGCCAGAAATTAATTAGAGACAAATAGCAGAAAAATACTGTTGCATGTGGATTATAATGTGGCAAGCACAAAAATTCACGTAATGCCAATTTTTTTAGGGCAAATGACATTGTAATAGGTGATAATTATCGCTCCGTATAAACACATAACTACGTGGGGTGAAATAATTATTGCCCCTCGGGGCACTCGTAATGAGAGCATAAATATATAGTATAAGGGAGGAGATGGCACTGACATTTGGATAATTGTATGTGGTTACCCTATTAACTGTTTTTGTGTGTTTCTGGTTTTAGTTTTTGGACTCTTTTTATAATTTGCGATGTAAAATTCTAAATTTGTAACTGAGGTTTAATTGAATAGGACTGTGACTGTTTTAGTTACTCGTGATAGCCAAAACACATTAATATTTTCATTGATATTGAATTTTGAGGACCTATTGCCCCATTTGTATTGTGTGCTGTTTGCATGAAATGATCCCAGGTGGCTTAGGGTCTGATTACGAGTTTGGCAGTCCATGGGACCGGCAAACCCGTGGTGGAGGTGCGGCGGCATCGTGGAGTGCCACACCAGTGGCCCAACAGAAGCATTATGAGTGTGGTGGTCGGACCATGAGGGGAACACCGCAACCGCTCAGGATCTGCAAACTGCTGAGGCGGCGCGGCAGTCCTGCATCACTTTTCACAGCTGTTCGCCTGACGTGAAAATTGAGGCGAGGAAAAAACAAAGACTACAGGACCCTCTTGTGCCTCTGGGCCTGGGGATAAATGCAGGGGGGAACATATTGTGCCCCTCTGTGTGCATGAACCCCCTGTTGCTGCACGGCATGGACTTAAAGGGCCATGTCATGCAGGAACTGCCTTTGATGTTCCCATTGCAATACCTTTTTGAAAGACATCGCTGTGGGAATTCGAAAGGACTGCCTGCCACACTACAAAAATACTTGCAATTTGGTCTGGCATGCCGCCGCGACCCCCCACTACCAAAGTCATTATAAGGACCTTAGTCATGTTCATATGTGGCACGTGTTATATTGTTAGCCTTAAGGAACCACCCTCCTGCTTGTCTCTTCATCTCCAACACAGTCTCACTGTGTTTATTGAGTCAACCAGAGTGCTGACAGGCAAATAAACATAGTTGTCCTTCCAGCAATATTCATCACAGCCTGATCCAACATGTGCATGACTTGTTTTCCAAGCTGGTTCTGTATTTTTCCACCCCACATTCTATGCATCCTCCTGCCTCCCAGCTGTTGTGCCATATTCCTCCATGCTTGACCTACTCTCTCTCATTAACACACCCAGTGCTGCTGTGCTGACATACTATAGGTTCCCGCCATTGAAGGAAAGTTGATGATTGGAACATCAACCGAACCAAGGGTTGTCACACCTTTAATTAAAACAAAACTCAAACAATGCTTTTCTAAGCATTCTCTAGTGCCTAGACCTGAACAAAGAATAGACCACAAAGGCACGGTTGTTCCCTATGAAATGAAGAAAGATTTATCCAGATCCCAAAATATCATCAGTCCATGGTGTGGTGGGTCCCTCTGACTGCAACAGATCAGTAGGCCTGGGCGGTGAACTCACCTCGGTTTGCGGAGTTTGCAGAGTTTTCTGCACTGCGCGCAGTATTCGGAGTTCCAAAAACTCTGCTCTGCGTAATGTAGTGGAGTCTCTTTCCTTGCTCGCCCATGTCAAGTTGGCGCACACAAGTGAGGAAATTCTACCTCCGGGAGAGGTTTTTCTCACTCACGCTCTCCTCTAACATCGAGTTGGTGAGAGAGAAAACCCCCCCTCCCTGTGAGATTTTTCAAATGGGTGGGTGGATTTCTCAACGTGTGTGGTTCCTGGGTGGTTGCGACTGCTCATGCTGAGAAACCTTCCGTTCATGTTGAAAACGTGGCCTCTCAAGTAGAAAATCTACTTGAGCGGCAGAAAAGAAGCAGCGCCCTCTTGCGCTGCGCATAGTGCTGCTTGCGTTGAGTTATCAGCGCAGGACAAAATCAACACAAACAGGCACGAGAAAGGGCACTCCGCCGCCAGCTGAACTCCGCGTAGCTGGGCAGAGTTTTTTCTCACTTCGTAGAGTTCCGCATAGTGGAACTCCGCAAACTCCGCTCATGCTTGCAGATCAGCACAAACCAGAACCGTGTGAGCAGCGACCCTTAGGTAACATCTACTTCTTGAGAACAAGGTTATTTCTCATTCATTAACCTCTTCTTTACTGCCCTAACTCATTAACCTCATTTTTGTTTGATCTGTTCATTGAGTTTACACATTTATGATACCAAGAACAATCACATATAAAATGTGCAGGACCAGTAAACATTTACAACGATTGAATTGTTTTCAAGCATCGTACCACAATGTAAACAGAAATGTCCAAACTGCCCATGTTCGTGGAGTGTAATGTAAGGTATCCAATACAGCAGAAATAGATCATATCGGTCAATACCTACTGACATTGCAATAAATGATCACGTTTTCGGGGCTTTTGTCACTAACAAATTTGTTCCACATGCACTTTTCCCAGTGGTTCTGTTGACCCTGCCGTATCATCAGGGTTGGCGATCAAACTACTTTATGAATAACAATAGAACATTGAACAACAATTCAAAAGAAAAAGATGGGAGGGCAGGATCGGCTAAGATAAGGGCAGACAAGCCACGTCTATCATAAGAATGCCAGTGTGACAGTTTTAGATATGTCCATATGAATCTCATACTACTGCATGCTGGGCCTGTATACAGTATCTGTGGCAATAGTTCCATATCATGCCAGTAGCAGAACACACTACAACCCATGTGTAACCCATGTAACTCATTGACCTCATGACCTCTAAGACAACTACTACCCTGGGATTACAAGGGCTGGAACCACTTTCCCTAGAGTGGGTAAATAGCTTGTAAATGAAAAGAGTCATCTTGGGGTGTGGCATTTCTTTTGACTGTCATGTAAATGCACCTGTGGGAGAGGAGATGCACAGAGCCTCATCCGAAGCAATATGATGGCTCGCCGCAGGGGATGGTTACCGACTGCAAGGCCTATCGCTTTGCTGGGGCCACACTCCAGCACAGTCATGCATCTGGTTCAGCATAAAAAGAGTGTGTTCTGGCAAGAAGGATGAGGGCAGCAATCACACATTTTAAAATAAGACAAGGGCCATTCTTTTTGAGAACTGTGGTGGAACCCCTCATGTGCATAAACTTGTCTTGGTGCAGGTTGGCAGGGAGCCCTGAATCATGCGCCCCCCCCCCCCCCGCCTACGCCAACGGGCCGATTTTGTTTATATTATGCACAGTGATCCTACAATGTGTGTAGGGAGTCTGGGCAGCCTGAAAGTCTACAATTCGGTCTCCTTTGACTCGTACAAAAGATGCTGGCCTCCGAATTCACTCCTAATGTGGTGAAAATCGAACCGAAGCCTCAAGTCCCACTATTTTGACCACTTCTGTTTCTTTTTTTTTTTTTAATATAATTTTTATTGGTATTTTTACAGTACAGAATATGACATATATGACATATAACATGTCACAGTGCTTAGTCCCCTTTTTGACAGTCCCTGAGCCAGCAATTCTCCTGCCTTTTCCCTTCCTGTTGAGGTAATGGGGCAGAGACTGCTCCTATGTACACTATATAAAGCCAATCCTTGGAAAAGCAATGTCAAGATATTTTCCCATCTACGAGCATCGTAGTCTTTCCCCAGTGTCCATCTGCACCAGTGACGTATCCTCCCCTTGGTTCGGTGAAGCATATTCAGAGGACCAGTGTCACACCAGAGCCCAGGACTCGTGCCGATGCTTTGGAGCTGAGTGTAGTGATTTCCTGGTCCCCATGATGTGAAGTGTGTTCTCTGCAGTTCTACACAGCGAGCAGCCATCTTGTGATTCCCATGTGCAAGCTGCAGATCTGAACTGACAGCTTGCCAAGTTATATACAAGGCAATGCTGTCCCCTCTCCTCCTCAGAGAGGGGGCTCAGAAGAAAAGGGCATTTTCATACAAGCCCTGGACTTCTATGTGATAAAGACTTGATACACATCCAGTGACTCCTGAAACGCATTCAGGGACTACAATAATGCGTCCTTTTCAGCCTTCCGCAGACACTCACGGGCACAAGCACATACAGCTCTATGTGCATATATTCAGACACTCACAGCCAACTGCAGCTGCAAAACATGCACACAGCAGGAGAAAGAGCAGAGATTATCCAATGGATAACAGACAGTGTGGACCTATTACAAAAATAGAAGGTGCTTGGACATGTACGTGTAGCCAGTTGTGCCTTCTCAGCAGTAAGGAGCATCTTGTCCATAGGCAATTTGACATCCTGCATCCTGACTTTACTTGGATGCTGCAGAGAGGCATTACTCCTGCAAGGAAGTAGCTCTTGCTTTACACCATTGTATCCCATTCACCATGGTGTATACGTCTATGGTGCCTCACAGTGAGGTGCCCTTTCTACATATGTGCATACATTCATACATTCATGCCCGGAAGCAGGAATCTGGAAGAAGAATGTCTATGCCAAGGGGCTAAGAAGCACATACAAGGAGGAGGCCATGCATGTATCACAAAGAATTACATACATGTTCTAGGGAAAGTCAGCTCTGTCTCTACTGTACGACACTGAGATCAGGGAAGAGAAAGACAACTGTGGTCCAGAAAGAACAATTAGCCGGATACCTTGAAAAGACTGGGTGTAATAACTACAGACAGAAGGTCAAAGAAAGAGCGTCTTTAATATCCTAATCAAACACAGAGCTCGAAAGTTTAAAAAGAGCCTTCCAAAAATCAAAGATTCAATCGCAGGGCGACATTATGCAAGAAAGAGAACCCAAAGCTTGTTACAGCCCCGCTCAGGTCCTCTTCAGTAACACCTCTTTTGTACACTAACATTGGTGTTGCTTCTGGTTTGAAGAATACCTTCTACCGTATCAAACAAAGGCTGAAATCCAATGATTCTGAAAGGTGTGCACCAAGAATAGACTAATTCGCATTTGTCCGATGAACACCTAAGTCATTAGGTGTAAAGGACCTCTTTCTTTTCATCAAGGAGATCTGAAACGAATGTATGACATAATATCGACAGACAGAATATCTACATACAAAAATATCAACACAAAAATATCGAAATCAAAAATATCGAAATTATATCTACATAATGGTAAGTACAAAAATATCGAAAAAATAATATCGTTGTACAAAAATATCGAAATTAAAAATATCGTTTTTTAAATGTATTAATAATAATTTAAAATTAATTTAAAAATACATATAATTTTACAAATATTAACGCATGTTTTTACAACGCAGATACTTTTACAACGCATACCATTACAACGTAAGTATTGGTAAGTATATAATAATTTTTTTATGTCAATTAATTAAAATTAATATAATATAATTTAATTTAATTTAATTTAATTTAATTTAATTAATTTAATTTAAATTTAATTTTACTTTAATTTTTACACTGTACCCCTGTACCCCAAAAACCCCAAACTGACCCTGAACCCTAAAAATACCCCTTTACCCAAAAACTAAAAACTGACCCTGAACCCTAAAAATAACCCTTTACCCAAAAACTAAAAACTGACCCTGAACCCTAAAAATACCCCTTTACCCAAAAACCAAAAACTGACCCTGAACCCTAAAAATACCCCTTTACCCAAAAACTAAAAA
The DNA here is from genome assembly GCF_964261635.1 of Lissotriton helveticus. Classification (NCBI taxonomy): domain Eukaryota; kingdom Metazoa; phylum Chordata; class Amphibia; order Caudata; family Salamandridae; genus Lissotriton; species Lissotriton helveticus. The sequence continues at coordinate 1,628,206,525 of NC_136068.1, forward strand.
CTGACCCTGTGCCCTAAAAATACCCCTTTACCCAAAAACTAAAAACTGACCCTGAACCCTAAAAATACCCCTTTACCCAAAAACCAAAAACTGACCCTGAACCCTAAAAATACCCCTTTACCCAAAAACTAAAAACTGACCCTGTGCCCTAAAAATACCCCTTTACCCAAAAACTAAAAACTGACCCTGAACCCTAAAAATACCCCTTTACCCAAAAACTAAAAACTGACCCTGAACCCTAAAAATACCCCTTTACCCAAAAACTAAAAACTGACCCTGAACCCTAAAAATACCCCTTGACCCAAAAACCCAAAACTATAACATTTTAAATATAATTATATACTTACCAATACTTACGTTGTAATGGTATGCGTTGTAAAGGTATCTGCGTTGTAAAAACATGCGTTGTAAATGCATGCGTTGTAATAGTTTTTGCGTTGTAAAAGTTTCGTTGTAATGGTAGTGCGTTGTAAAAGTTTAGTTGTAATGGTTGTTTCCCTATAAACACACAACCCACTACACATAAATAAATGAAATTATTTAATCACTTAATAATTATTAATTACCAATTAATTATTAATTAACAATATCAAAAATTAATAAATTAAAAATATTAACACATTAACTCTAATTAATTTAATTTACTACTTAATATTATTTCATTACAAATTAATTATTAATTAACAATAACACTAAATTAAATATATTAGCGCAATAAATCTAATTAATGTAATTAACTAATTAACATTAATTAATTACCAATTAATTATTAATTAACAATAACAATAAATTATATATCTTAGCACATTACATCTAATTAATTTAATTAACTAATTAATATCAATTAATTACCAATTAGTTATTAATTAACAATAACACTAAATTAAACATATTACCACATTAAATCTAATTAATGTAATTAACTAATTAGTTTCAATAATTACAAATTAATTATTAATTAAAACATATTTAAAAATATATATTAATTATTTAATTATTATTAAATTACTTCCCACCCTATTCCCCTATAAACCCACAACCCGCTCTAATACTAAAACGCAAAATGTTAACATAATTACTAATTTTCAAACATACATTTCTAAACATATTTAGCAAACATATAAACAACATAATAAAATACATAACACTAAACATCAAAATTTCGATATTACTAACATACATACCTTAATCTCGATATTCTGTCTGTCGATATTATGGCACATCGATATACTATACCATCGATATTAAAACATCGATATTATTGTATATCGATATTTTAATTTCGATATTTTGTCTGCCTACCATCTGAAACACCTAACCTAAGGCCCACCCACCCCACCCACAACCACCGCACCCAATGGCCCCAGACCCCAGCAGACCAGGCCCAACTATACCACCCTTACCTCTGACGACACTGTCAAGACCATGAAGAGCATCTACTCCGGAGCCCCATGGGTCCCTGCCCTCACTACATCTTCAACAGAGCCTGCTCCTCCATCGCACCCAAACTCTGCAGCACCATCAACTGCCCCATCGAGTCCGCCACCTTTGCTGGAGACTGGAAACACACAGAGAACTACCCGCTGCTAAGAAACCCTCTGCCAACCCAACAGACCACAAGAACTACAGACCCATCTCTCTGCTCCCCTTCCCAGCCAAAGTCATCAAGAAAGCCTTCGAGTACATCGAAACGAGCCCCATCCTGGACCTCTCCCAATCAGGGCTTCAGAAGCAATCAAAGCACTGAGACCACTCTCCTCACCCCTTCAAAGGACATCTGCACCCTCCTTGATTGAGGCAAGATGGCTGCCCTCATCCTCCTGGACCTCTCAGCTGCCTTCGACACCATCTCCCACCAAGCTCTCTAAGCAATATACGACAACACTGGCCTCCGCGACAAAGCCCTAGAATGGATCCGCTCCTTCCTCACTGACCGAACACAGAGACTCAGACACCCACCGTTCAACTCAGAACCCACAGCGATCAGGTGCAGAGTGCCTTAGGGATCCTCCCTGAGCCCTACCGTCTTCAACATCTACATGGCCCTGCTTGCTGCCATTGTCAGAAGCCAGAGTCTCCTATACCCATGACACCCAGCTGATTCTCTCCCTCACAGACAAACCCACAGCCACCAAGAGCAACTTTCAGAACGGGATGAAGGCAGATGCAACCTGGTTGAAGATCAGCTGCCTCAAGCTCAACTCGGACAAGACCAAAGTCCTCATCATGGGCTCCACGCACTCCGCCTGGGACAACTACAGTGCTCAAAAGCCCCCTTCCCCACACCCACGGACCACATACGAAACCTCAGCTTCATCCTGGAATCCTTGCTCTCAATGAACCACCAAATTAATTCATCCTAGTCCTCCTGCTTCCGCATGCTCTGCCTGCTTCATAAGATCTTCAAGAGGATCCCCACGTAGTGCAGGAAAACGGTCACCCAGGCGCTCATCAGCAGCAGACTTGACTACTGCAATGCACTCTACTCCGGCACCACCCAGAGACTCCCGAAGAAACTTCAGATTATCCAGAACACCTCCGCCAGACTTATCCTGAACATCCCATGCCACAGCCACATCACCGGCCACTGGAGAGACCTTCACTGGCTTCCTATCAACAAAACAATTACCTTCAAGCTCCTCACGCACATCTACAAGTCATCCACTATGCCGGACCTGCATAACTCAACCACCATTTCTCCTTCTACACTCCCACTAGACATCTCCGCTCTGCCCAACTGGCCCTGGCCACCAGCCATGGATCTGCACAACCACGGCTGGAGTAAGATCCTTTCCTACCTTTCTGTGAAGACCTGGAGCTACTTGCCTCTGCACCTCAGGCAATCACCACCGCTGCTGCAATTCAGGAAAGACCTCAAGACCTGGCTCTTCGACTGAACCGCAGACCCCCACACCTCAGCGCCTTGAGATCCTAATGGGTAAGTAGTTGTGCTTCACAAGAAACTTGATTGATTGGTTTTGCCTTATTACTCTGCAGAGAAGCTTCCATATTCTACTTTTCTGTTAATACAACTTTGTTTTTTTGTGCATTTGTCATTGTTGAAAATGCAATCTTGACAGCTCATGAAGAAATGGCATACGCCACACGGGGAAACCTGTCTGAAAAACTCAATAACATAATAATATTGAAAAAAGTAAAAAACATATGGGTGTATTGTCGCGTTAAGGCTACATTTTGAGGTTCTCTAGAATAACTTCAATTGCTGTGACGATATCAAAATGAATCTATGCATATATATGTGTGTGCATTTTTACATATATATCTGTATAGATGCTCATATGCTTATAGTTTACTTTGTTAGAATTTATTTAGATTGGTTCATTGTGTTATCTCTTCTACTATGCAAGTTGGATGTACTTTATTTGTGCCTAAAAGTATAATAATAAAAAAAGGCTAAAGACACAAGTGCGCGTGAAAGTCAGGCCAGAGAAACGTAATGAGGTTCTTAACCTGTGTGATGATGGAATAGGTGTCAAGCAAAAACTTCTGTATATTTACCAATGACAGTAAAGTAACTAAGGGCCTATATCCTATCCTTTTAGTTATAAATCCATTGGGGTCAAATACACTTGTAATATGGTTTGTTGAATATCTGTCACATTTGTGACCGAGTACCCATCTGTCAAACTCTAAATTAGGCTCAGGTAAGTAAATGATGTGTATTGAATGCTGTAAGGGCTCCGGGTGCTGTAGATGAGTGTAAAAAATATTTGGGGTGTATGGCAGTCGCAGACGTGAATTGTGTCTGATCACTAGGTCAAAGAGTTTACTGGTGTATACACCTTACAGAGAGAAGAAGGTGACAGTGGGGGTATCATTGGCATTGGTTCTCCATTAGGTGATGTTCAAAGGTGACATTGCAGGACAGTAAAGAGGTATGTTTATGTCTTTTTGCAAAGCACAGACTGTAAGGTCCTTAAAACAGAGGTATCGATTACTCCAATTGAGGTGAAAAACACTAAGGGCCTCAGTTATGGTTTTTTTGTCCTTTGGGCAGCGCAGCAGGCCTTGCTGCTGTGCTGCCCTAAGGCAAAAGAAAAGGGCAGGAATGTGCTATATCTGTTAGATACGGCGGATTTGTGTCCTTTTCTCCTGCGCCGACGTACAATGGTCTGCAGGGCGCCAACGCAGGCACCTTTGCACCGTGGTGCAAGGGTGCCTGTGTTGCAGGTATGATTATTTGTGTGCAGGAAGGGACACCTTCCTGCACAAAAACAATCACAAAAGGCTTTTTCCTCTTGCAGCACACATAGAAAGAGGAAAAACGAGGAGAAATAAAGATATTTCTCCTTGCTGCGCCTCCTTTACGCCTCCAGAGGGTTTCTTCAGCCGGGGATATATCTCTGTTTGTTTCCAGTCCAAAGCAACACCAATGGAATGTCCCTTTCACGCAGTTTTCTGTGTGAAAGAGGCCTATATTTATAACACCATTATAAGGCCACGTAACATGGCTTTACGTGGTCTTATAAATATGCCAGTGGCACATTGCGCCACCAGAACTTTAAAAAAGTGACATTCAGGCAGCGCAATAGTGCCTCAGAATCTGGTTCAGTAATGGGACGTCGGGCAAAATATGATATCTGCAAACTCCCATTGGCCGCGAAATGCAGTGATGACGTTGGGGATGCTGGAAATTATGTTGGATCAACTAGCCAATATAGGTGACGGCACGGCATCATTTACGGCGGGGGCGGCGACCCTTCATTCCAGAACTAGATGTAAATCTAGCCCTGTGGCGAGAAAGCTCCCGTCTAGTCTGGATGTTGTTAAGTGTGCAGCTGCTTTCCTGTATGCACATTTGTACGACTAGGTCCGCCAGGCTTGGTGCACCAGCTGCCACAGACATTTTTATCCTGAATCGGCTTCCACTTGGGGGAGGTTAGCCCCTCCTCCGATACAGGGAAGTCAAAATAAGGCCTTTGTACTTAGCTATGTATGTGAAGTTAATTATACTTGACAAAGTGTGCGTTCACCAGCAGTTTCTTGGCGCTTTAAGACTAAGGCCACAAAAAATGACCAAAAAGGCGTGTCTAAGAGACATGAATTTCCTAAAAGTTGATCCATCACATACACAGCTGTTCTGTGGGGGGGTGGAGATGCTTCCTCCACTGCGCCAGTACCCTGCGGTACTGTCCACAGAGACCGAAATCAGGCTGAAGGCAACGATCACAAAATGATAATGTAGATCTGAAAAGTTGCAAGGAAGGCCCATCACAACTACCTAAAACCTATCAGTATAGACTATGCAAAGTAGGAGGAGCAGGAAGGGGGAAGTTGGAAATGCCATGAACAGGAAGTGACCTCACCCATGCCGTTCTACCCTGTTCTATCGAGCAGACGAGTGTGAAGACAGAATGGGAAGAGGCCAAGGCACGTCATCCAAGTACCCTGAGTATTCACGTGTGTGTGTACCAAGCTTGACACATGCATGTTCTCCCTACGGGGCCATCAGTTAAAGGCGAGGGCGTCCACGCGTGGTGTGAAACAGTGTGCTGGAAGTCTCAAAGATATACGGTGTGCTGTACAGTGAAAATCAATAACTCCTTTCCACCAATCAGCCACCGTACAGCGCAAACTAAAGATGCAATCTACTGCAGGAAGGCCCCTCGGGCAAATCACCTTAATAGCCAGAATAACTACATAATAGGGGAGTTTTGTCCTCATGGTGACCCAGACACAAAATAAATGCACGCAGCATCTGAGACTGCATCTTGGCGCTCATCCGAGACCAGCTGTTCCCTAGCAGCCCCCTCATCATGCAGGTTTGTGTGTCTTCAGTACTTCCCTCGCTTGTCTTACTTCACAATGTGTCATACAAATCCGTCTGTACCTCTGGACGTAACCCGTGTGTGGTGGACGCGCACCTCTGCCCATCCGGGCTAGCTAGGGGATATATAATATCCCCAAAATACAATTATACCACACTCAAACCCGCAGTTGTTGTTCTGATGCTGCGTTGCCATATGTGCTGCGCACAGTGAAGGGCGCCCTAGTCATGGCCGCCATGACAAGAGGCAGCACAAATCTGCGGCAAAATACATGAGCTCTGTGGAAATCCTTTCCACTTCTGCAGGAAAAGGAGGGCTCGCTGTACAATACAACGTTTGCGAATTATCAGAGGCTTTGTGACCCCAAAAGGGTGTTTTGGAATGCATAAACTTTACTCATCGAGTCCAAATCTCAAAATAACATCTGCCACACCTTCTGAATCGCAAATGGAAGGGGATGTAGGTCCCTCCTATTTACAGCTTGGGATGCAATGTACCAGGGGTTTGTGACCACAGCTGGAACATCTTCTCCTTTGAGAAATGTGGGGGTGGGGGCGACCTCATTGGGGAGCAGACAGTGGTCCACAGGACCTGTATACTCACCCCAGGGTCATTCATTCCAAGTGGTCAGCTGTTGTTGGGCCTCGTGTTTTTAAAGAACACAGAATGCTTTTAAAATAAATGTTTTGTTGCGTTTATTTGGGGAGGTTTATATAGCGCAAACTCCAGCCTAAGGTATCAGAGGGCTTTACATGAGCACCAGTTGTGTTACAGACGGACACATGTATTTTGTTAGGCAACAGGGAGATTACTGATTTGCCCAGAATCCCAGGATGTTGAGCCGACTCTGAGACCCGAACCTGGGGGCATATTATCAAGGGGGTTTATCTCCGCTTTTTTGGCTTTAAAAGCCAAGAAAGCAGAGATAAAATTATCTCCCTATTACCTAGCTGTCGCTAACACCAGTTAGCGACAGCTAGTAGGAGATAGCGACCATCTTGGGCCCCACTTTGCATGTCAGTGATATTTATCACTAATGACATGCAAAGTGGGCGTGCCAAGATGTTAGCGACTGGAAACAGTCGCTAACATCGCTATCTCCTATTACCAACTTTTGGAGATATTCGCGCTAAGCGCGAATATCTCCAAAAGCTAACACCTGCCCTGAGCAGTTCTTAGCCATGTTATCCAATGGGAGGTGGATAACATGGCTAAGAGCATTAGCTCGGTAATGCATGAATATCGCTGATTTTTCAGCGATATTCATGCATTGCGGCCGTTTTTTATCGCATTTGCGATAAACCTTGGTAATACCAAGGTTTATCTGCGGTAAAAATCGCCGCAGCTCAGCGGTAAAATTTTGTCTCTAACCAAGCAATAGCGATAATTATCGCTATTGCTTGGTAATATGCCCCTGGTTCCCCAACTTCGAGGTCCACCACTCTAGCCTTTCGATGGAGGGATGTCTGCTGCCCTGACCGACCTCCAGCCCATCACATGCAGGCATTCTCAGAGGATCAAAGAATGGCTCTTGCTTAATTCATATTCATTACACAGGAGATTTTGTAACCATCTCCAAATCCATATTCTGCTGTGCGACTGATTAATGCATCAGTGCCACTGCAAATGATGCCCATTTCGCAAGCTCGTAAAAATGCAGTTTACGTTTTGTAGTTTGGGATCTGGGCCTTCTACGAAGGTGCCCCAATACCTGCAGAAAAAGGGTAAACATCCTATAAATATTTCTTAGACCAGTGCAAAGCATAATTAAAAAGTAAGTAAAACTGAATTCACTGTACATATTTCCAACATCCTTGAACGTTTCGAAAGAATCTAATAAAATCATTTTTGGTGCGTGTTGATCTATCTCTTTGCAGCTACTATTTGTGAGTCCTTGCTAAGTGCTAAGGGTGTGTGTGTGCCTGTTTTTTGTGCCTCTCTGCCACATTGACATTATTGAAAGGGCACAGACGTTTGTGTGGCCCCTCCCTTCTTTAATATGGATTGTACCAGAGCTAAATGGCACAGCACCACCTCCGGGGAACGTTCCTTCATTGGCATGGGGTTGTGGCCCCTGAAATTACGGGTATCCTTCACTTTTGTGCCAATGCCATATTGTGGATCTGAGGGCAGAGGTACAGAGGGAGTCAGTGGGGGAACGACTGGTGTAAAGTGTTGCATAGTTAACAAGCTGCTCACGATGCAGTGTGAATAGCACATGTGCTGTGACAGGGTGTGCTGAAGGATGTGCCGCGCCTCCTCTGCGGTGCGGCCTCAGTTGCCTCCTCACACATCTGCCAGCATCCTTTGTGTGCTGCGGCCAGTGTATCTGCGCCTTCAAACACATTCCTTCAAGTACTCCCTCCCATCTTGGTGCACCTAACAGTAGGATGGCAGCCTCTGGGTGATTGACAGGCGAGCTTTGCGGCGTTTACCCAGCCTGCCGCCCAGCTCAGCTGGTAATAACTTTTACGGGAACACTTTAGTGAGTGACTATAGCATCGATCGTCTTATTTACGAGTAGGGCTCCCGGTTTTATGGTATTAATATTTTTGTCATTCCCGTCTGTATTTATCCATATTTACAAACGTGTATATTTCTGCATTTATTTAACCAGTTATTGTGCACTCATGCCTGAACGCCCTACAGTTTTCAATGATATATACACAGTCAGATGGTAAAATATGCACTTGTAAGAAAATATGTACATTTTAGAATCAAGGTTGTGCAAATCTACTGCTGTTTAAGGCTCTTTACTAAAATCCCTACTTTTTAAAATCCCCTTACCTGTCAACCTGCATAGCTATTCAGCTGGCAGTCATGAGTGACATCATTTAGAATCACAACCCAATTTCCGTTTTTATTCACATTTAAAAATAAATACAGACAGGAAAATGAATGGGTGTCTGTCTGTATTTATCTGACCCACTTGTGGGACACCCCCGCGCCGCACGGCCACCAGCTGCTGCGTGTGCCCCCCTGCTGTGCCCTCTGCCTCGCTGCCTGCCGCCGGCTGACCCTGATATCACTGCTCTGTTCTGTTTTTCCAATCAGTTGTGCTTGTTTCTGTTCTTCGTGGTTTTTGCCCGTGTTAGGGATCTTTTTCCAGCATTTGTGCTTGTATTATACTGTTTTTCCTTCGTGACTTTGCCCGTGTCAAGTAACTTTTTCCAGCATTTGTGCTTGTATCGTACTGTTTTTCCTTCGTGACTTTGCCCGTGTCAAGTATCTTTTTCCAGCATTTGTGCTTGTTTCGTAGTCTGCCCGTCCCCCTTCGTGCTTCCCGCCTTCCTCGCCGCCCCCCGCTTCCCGCCACTACCGCCGACCCCGCCCCTTTTTTCCTTCTGTTCCCTCCCCGCTCCCGCCTCCCAGCTGCTCCGCCCACCCACGCACTTGGCCTTAAAAGGCGACCGTGCGACACAGGTAAGTGTGACCCACTTGTGGGACACCCCCGCGCCGCACGGCCACCAGCTGCTGCGTGTGCCCCCCTGCTGTGCCCTCTGCCTCGCTGCCTGCCGCGCCGCCGGCTGACCCTGATATCACTGCTCTGTTCTGTTTTTCCAATCAGTTGTGCTTGTTTCTGTTCTTCGTGGTTTTTGCCCGTGTTAGGGATCTTTTTCCAGCATTTGTGCTTGTATTATACTGTTTTTCCTTCGTGACTTTGCCCGTGTCAAGTAACTTTTTCCAGCATTTGTGCTTGTATCGTACTGTTTTTCCTTCGTGACTTTGCCCGTGTCAAGTATCTTTTTCCAGCATTTGTGCTTGTTTCGTAGTCTGCCCGTCCCCCTTCGTGCTTCCCGCCTTCCTCGCTGCCCCCCGCTTCCCGCCACTACCGCCGACCCCGCCCCTTTTTTCCTTCTGTTCCCTCCCCGCTCCCGCCTCCCAGCTGCTCCGCCCACCCGCGCACTTGGCCTTAAAAGGCGACCGTGCGACACAGGTAAGTGTGACCCACTTGTGGGACACCCCCGCGCCGCACGGCCACCAGCTGCTGCGTGTGCCCTCTGCCTCGCTGCCTGCCGCGCCGCCGGCTGACCCTGATATCACTGCTCTGTTCTGTTTTTCCAATCAGTTGTGCTTGTTTCTGTTCTTCGTGGTTTTTGCCCGTGTTAGGGATCTTTTTCCAGCATTTGTGCTTGTATTATACTGTTTTTCCTTCGTGACTTTGCCCGTGTCAAGTAACTTTTTCCAGCATTTGTGCTTGTATCGTACTGTTTTTCCTTCGTGACTTTGCCCGTGTCAAGTATCTTTTTCCAGCATTTGTGCTTGTTTCGTAGTCTGCCCGTCCCCCTTCGTGCTTCCCGCCTTCCTCGCCGCCCCCCGCTTCCCGCCACTACCGCCGACTCCGCCCCTTTTTTCCTTCTGTTCCCTCCCCGCTCCCGCCTCCCAGCTGCTCCGCCCACCCGCGCACTTCGCCTTAAATGGCGACCGTGCAAACGCGCAGCGTTGACGCGCAGCGGGCGCGCCGATTGTGCGCCGAAGGCGCGCCAAAGGTAAGCCCGTCTGCGCCCGTCCGCGACCGGATCGTGACCAGCGCCAGGACCCCTGGCCCCCACCGACGGAAGCCGACCCGACGAACCTACAACGCCGCCGATCTCATCGCACTCAACACCGGCCGCATCCCTGGATGTTATCGAGCCGCCCCGAAGCACACCCACGGACCCTTCAGCTGCTACGCCTGCAAGTTCACCGGCACCCGGACTCATCCTGCACCAGCACGCGCCAAGCCGAACATCAGCAGCAGCCACCTCAGGTGCATCCTGCTCAACACCCGCTCCGTCCACAGACACGCCGTAGAACTCTGGAACCTCCTCGACACCACCGCCCCCGACGTTGCCTTCCTCACCGAGACCTGGATGAACGCCTCCTCAGCCCCAGACATTGCCATCGCCATCCCGGAGGGCTACAAGATCATCCGGAGGGACCGCACCGCCAACCTGACGGGAGGAGGCATCGCCATCATCCACAGAGACACCATCCGCATCACAACCAACACCGACGACACCCTAACCACCGCTGAACACCTGCACTTCCAGATCCACACCAACCCGAAGACCACCCTCAGAGGCACCCTGATCTACCGACCCCCGGGACCACGCACACGATTCAGCGAGGACATCGCCGACTTCGTCAGCCCACATGCCCTCCCCTCCGCCGACTACATCCTCCTGGGGGACCTCAACTTCCACCTGGAGAACATCAGCGACCGCAACTCCATCAGCCTGCTCGACAACCTCGCCAACCTCGGACTCAAGCAACTGGTGTCCACCCCCACCCACCTCGCCGGACACACACTCGACGCCGTCTTCTCATCCAGCAAAGACGTCACCTTCAGCCACGCAACAGGACTCCACTGGACGGACCACAGCTGCGTCCACTTCAGCTTCAAAAGAACAACGATCCACCACCACCAGCAACAGGTTGCCCGAAGAAGCTGGAACAAGTTCACAGCCGACCAGCTCACCACCTCCCTGAGCCAGCACCTCCCCGCCAGCTCAGCGAACCCCAGCCAGGCCGCCGTCAACCTCACGAAGTGGATCAACAACGGCGCGGACGAACTCGCCCCTCTGAGAACCCCGCCCAGCAGACCCTGCAGCAGAAAAACACCATGGTTCACCGACGAACTAAAGAGCTCCAAGAAGAACTGTCGAGCCCTCGAGAAAGTCTGGAGAAGGGAACCAACCACGGACAACATGACCACCCTCAAGCTCGCCACCCGAAAACACCACCAACTGATCCGCGCCACCAAGAAAAATACATACAAAGACCGGCTGGACAACAACGCACACAACTGCAAGGAACTCTTCAACATCGTGAAAGAGCTCTCCAACCCCAACGCCGGAAACAGTGACATCACCCCGTCGCAAGACCTCTGCAACTCCCTCGCTTCCTACTTCCACAACAAGATCGCGGACATACACAACAGCTTCAGCAACCAACCAACGCAAGCCACAACCGCAACAACGCCTCCCACCACCACCCTCCGCACCTGGACCCCGATCAGCACCGAAGACACCATCCGCACAATGAACTCCATCCATTCCGGATCTCCGACTGACCCCTGCCCTCACCACGTCTTCAACAAGGCCGACGCTGTCATCGCACCCCACCTGCGGGACATCATCAACACCTCCTTCGACACCGCCACCTTCCCTGAGAGCTGGAAGCACGCCGAACTCAGCGCTCTTCTCAAGAAACCCACAGCAGACCCCACCGACCTCAAGAACTACCGTCCCATCTCGCTCCTCCCGTTCCCGGCCAAAGTCATCGAGAAGACCGTCAACAAACAGCTGGCCGCCTTCCTCGAGACGAATGGATCCCTCGACCCCTCACAGTCGGGCTTCCGAGCGAACCACAGCACCGAGACCGCCCTCATCGCTGCCACCGATGACTTACGAACTCTGATGGACAACGGAGAAACAGCGGCCCTCATCCTCCTGGACCTCTCCGCGGCTTTCGACACTGTCTGCCACCGCACCCTAGTACAGCGCCTCGGCAACATCGGAATCCAGGACAAGGCACTGGAATGGATCACCTCCTTCCTCGACGGAAGAACACAGAGAGTCCGCCTACCACCGTACAAGTCAGAAGCCACCAAAGTCATCTGCGGCGTCCCTCAAGGATCCTCACTGAGCCCCACCCTCTTCAACGTCTACATGAGCCCCCTCGCGGCCATCGCACGCCAACACAACCTCAACATAATCTCCTACGCCGACGACACCCAGCTGATCCTCTCCCTGACCAACGACCCCGCCACCGCCAGAGCCAACCTGCACGAAGGGATGAGAGAGGTAGCCGAATGGATGACGACCAGCCGCCTGAAACTGAACTCGGACAAGACGGAGGTCCTCATCCTGGGCTCCTCGCCCTCCGCCTGGGACGACTCCTGGTGGCCCCCTGCCCTGGGCACCGAACCTAGACCAACGGACCACGCACGCAACCTGGGCTTCATCCTGGACTCCTCCCTCTCCATGACCAGACAAGTAAACGCCGTCTCCTCGTCTTGCTTCAACATCCTGCGCATGCTACGTAAGATCTTCCGGTGGATCCCCACCGAGACGAGGAAGACTGTCACCCAGGCCCTCGTCACCAGCCGACTGGACTACGGTAACGCCCTCTACGCCGGAACCACCGCCAAACTCCAGAAGAGACTCCAGCGGATCCAGAACGCCTCGGCCAGACTCATCCTCGACATCCCCCGACGCAGCCACATCTCCGGACACCTAAGAGATCTGCATTGGCTCCCGGTCAACAAGAGAATCACCTTCCGTCTCCTCACCTACGCGCACAAAGCCCTACACGACCAAGGCCCGAGCTACCTCAACAACCGGATCAACTTCTACACTCCCAAGCGCCTCCTCAGATCAACCAGCCACGCCCTCGCCGCCGTCCCCCGCATCCGAAGAGCGACAACAGGAGGAAGGTCCTTCTCCTACCTGGCCGCCAAGACCTGGAACTCACTCCCAACCGACCTGCGCCTGACCCAAGACCACCTCTCCTTCAGGAAGAAGCTCAAGACCTGGCTGTTCGAGCAGTAGCGGCACCCCCCCCCCCCCCACCCAGCGCCTTGAGACCCTACGGGTGAGTAGTGCGCTCTATAAATGACCTGATTGATTGATTGATCTGTAAATGTCAGTAAAAACGGAAAGCAGGGAGCCTTATTAACGAGTTTAACAGAAATGTAATAGTCATGGCTGTGAACCTGCTCTCTTACCTCCAGTAACTCTTGTTTCCTTTCTAACTTGTCTACAAACCTTCTACCTGCAATTAAAGCAGGAGTAGAACATTTGAGGACGCGTCACATTTTCAAAATCTGAAGACAATTCATAAAATGTTCATTTTCAAAATGATAAAATCAAGAACTATGCAGAAAATCCGTGTTTACCTAAAAAAAAAAAACCTGTCCAACAGATTTCGACAGTCTGCAACTGTCACTCCCTTCGGTATCTGTCCTTTTGGGTGAGAGGTCACACATCTATGATGGGCAATTACAAGTATAAATTTACAGCCGTAAGTAGCATAACAGGGCATGGCCCGTGTCATTGTGACAGGACGCAAACTCCATGGAGCTCCTCAAAACGCTGATTAACACCCTCCACAATCAGGCTTTTCAGATTTTCTTGCTAATCTTGGGGCCAATACCTCTTGTTGGGTCCGCTGGAGTCTTCTTCGGTGTTTTTAGGTGCCTTAATCATCTGTTCTTAAGTATTAAAAAATAATGCTCTGCAGGAAAAGAGAAAATGTGGCATCTACAGCCTTCGCGTGTTCTGCCTCAGTGACCTTAGGGAACCTTGGCAGGCCACCTGTAAAGGATGGTGAGGAGGCCCCTGGCAACACCAATACACTTGAGCTGACAAGCTGAGACCCCCCCCCACCCTCTTATGCATAGAAGACTAAGATGTCCCCGCAACGTGGGAGCTGCGGGTATGTCCATTACGCCCGTTCGAAGCCTCATTATACTTGAAAACAGCAAGTTTGCTTGCAGTAAAAAAGAATCTATGACCAATTGTCATTGAAGGAGATGAGGACCCTGGAAAGCGCTCACTGCATCACCAAATGTGATGCAGTGCGAGCAACGAAATTCGTTTTATTTATTTAAATGCTTTCTTGCCTCTAAAACTCCGTAATCCATACATTACTACCCCCCACCCTACCCCTCCCCCTGCCCTCATCACCGCCCTGCAGTAATTCCTACTGCCGACCGCTACTGCCCGCTACATAGTGACCGCCACTGTGCACGGATGAAATCTAGATCATAAGCGGGGCTTGCAAAGCAGCATGCTGGCACCCCTACTCTTATCTCTGTACAAATGTGGGCTAGTACACTGCTCACCATAGTAGACACAACGAAGGTGAGAGATGTAATCTTCCTGTTCACAGATGACACAGCTGTATAGACTCTGAGACATCAATACAACTATTGCTGCAAAAACAAAATTCATGATTGTATGTAAGTCATTTATTTATTTGCATAATTAATTAAATCCTTTGCAATAATGTACCTACAAAATTAATAAAACAAGAATAAAAAATGGTAAGCTAAACTTTGACTGTTTAAGTTCCATTTCTGTTTACCAGCTGACATTGTATGAAAACGAGGTAGTTTCAAACAGCAGTGTTACGAACTTGCACGACTGGTTGAGGTTGGAGAGATTGTGCAAGTTGTGTTGTAATGTGCTCAGTAACGGCAGTTAAAATTCAAAGTTACATCTCAACTGTGCAAATTTACCAAGTAAGGTGCATCCTGAGCTTCATAGCATGATAAGGTAAAGCTTCTGTAACACAAACTTACTAGATAAACTTGTTTCTTAGTCACAAACTGTTAAGGATGAGAGATTTGTGGAAGGTGCACATTGGCAACAGCTACGATTTGTAAATTACGTTTTGGCTACACAGATTAAGCAATTAAAGTGCAAACTGAGTCATTAATAGGGTCCGATAAAGCCATTTTTATTTTATTTTTGAGACTTAGAGCCAGCCATTGTCAGGGAGCACTTGGGTGTTAGAGTTTAACTTTGAATTGCCTCCACAGTGTTATCCACCGGAGCCGCTCCTTCAACAGTATTTATATATTTTTTCCTTTTTTTCTACTATGCTCATAACTTTACCAGTGGTTCTGTTGAGGCCTAAAGGTCCATTCCAAAGTGACCCTGAAGGGGCACTATGGGCCTCATTTATGAGGCAGTGCGTCAGTTTTACGCCGCCGGTGCGTCACTTTTTGTGATGCACCAGCAGCGTAAAAAATGTGCCTTGTTGCACCATATTTACAAAGTAACGCATCTAGGTAGATGCGTCACTTTGTGAACCCCTGCGCCACATTATACCTGTGCCAGGTATAATGTATGCAAGGGGGGCGTTTTGACGCAAGAAAGGGTCATGGAAGTGACGCAGTGAAATCTATAAGATTTCACTGCCCCACTTCTAGGACTCAAAGGCGTCAATTTCTTACGCCTGCCTCACAGCAGGCGTATGATTGACGCAGGCCCTTTCACATTGGGCTTGCCCCATGTGAACGGGCACATTGTTGGAGTTGCGTCACTTTTGTGACACACTCCAGCAATGCGTCACTTTTGCGCCATAAAGATACGTCGGAAATACTGAGGTATCTGTAACCCCTTGCGCAATGATGCGTCATTCTGTAAATATGACGCATCATTGGTGTTGCAAGGAGGGCGCAATGAAAAGTGACGCATCGCTGTTTTCACGTAGCGATGCGTCACTTTTCATAAATGAGGCCCTATGTATTTAGAGAAGGAAGTTGAATCTTACAAGGGAGAGGTAAGTAATATACAAAGGGACATGTAGGTTAAATTATGACAGGTGTTTATTCCAAAACAATAGTATTCAGGTGCTCCCACTATAAATGACAATAAGCATGACGTGAGAAGTGAGGGTGAAATTAAAATAAAAACATCACATTGACAACAGTAATATGAACTCCTTTAGAACATTTTACAGAGTGAAAGGAGTTGAAGTAGTAAGGGGTCGAAGGCGTTTCGAGCTCAATTACTTGAGTTTATCATCAGGACAAACATAGGTGAGCAAGCTGAATCTAAAAAAGGAAGGGGAAGGAGAGAGGGAAAATAATAGTAAATATAACATAGTCTAATCCGTGAATATATACATTATAGGTAATTCACTATTGGATTATAAATGGACCTTATTGGATAATACGCATGGTCAAATCATGTGAACAATTGCTGTGACGTATATATTCAGGGATTAGACTATGTTATATTTATTATTATTTTTCCCCCTCTCTTTCCTCCTCCTTTTTTAGATTCAGCTTGCTCACCTATGTTTGTCCTGATGATGATAAATACTAGTCACTTTCACTAAAGCAAAGGACCTATATTTAATTTTAGAAAGAAGGTAATAAATGTTCTTTACATTTATACATGTATAAATATATAATATTTTGCCTTCTTTTTATATGTTGATGCCACCAAGTGCGTTTTGCCTTTTAACTGGCCTATTGGTAAAGAATATATCTTCTCTGTAAAGAGTTCTCCAGTAGATGCTAAAGGGCCTCGAGCTTCTATCACAAAGCCTCTTTCTTTAGGATAAGGGCATCTTTTCTGTACTTATCTTCTGAGGTCCAATCTGGTGTGCGGCTAATATGGATATTATGGTGCAGAACTGTGCCTCAACTCATTACCCTATATGCACCCCTTATACCTTACTGGAGCCCTGTGTTCGCTATGATGCGAACTAAAAGCAATGTGAGGCCGGAACATGCTGTCACCGATGCCACCTTTGGCAAGTTTTACCTCATTACATTCCTATAATCCTAAAATTGCCTTCAAAAATGATTTTTATGTGCAAAAAAATGTTTTTTGGCAGGGAGACGAGTCTTGGCTCAGCATGACATTCTATTTTCTGCATGATAGCCCTGGATTTCTGATCCCATCTCGTGGTGTCGATGTAGTGATGCTGCAGAATGCATGGGATGGTACCCCTGTTTCTGCAATGCCTCCCCAGAGGCTCCTGGGAAATAGTATGCCTCTATGAGCACTGCAGAATGGGGAAGGAGCAAGAAATATACCTGCCTCCCAGTCTGTGTCACGTTTCCCAACCCTTGTTGGAATACATGGCAGAGGAGCACCAGATCTATGCTATAACAATAAGTGTAGCTTGTCTTTTTTAATGCAGCTCTTTTCCAGCTTCTAAGCACTGTAACCAAGAGATGGTGCAAATATCCAATTTTGTGGAGCTCAGTTAAGGATGAAAGCATGAGTTGGCTTACGTGACCCAATGCCACAGCAATATCCCAGTTTGTTTCTCTTCCCTGAGGGGGTACCCTATATTGACCTTGCTAGGATTTGAACTAGAGGGCTGTGGACCACAGTCAAGATCAGCAGCGAGCATTTAACAAGCTGAACCAGCTTGCTGACACGGCTCTGGTGGGTCAATGGTCTAACCCTTGCCGCCGCGCTCCTTTTGTGATTACTCGATGCTATTGATGTCTCTGTTCAATGTACCCGGGTTGCTTGTTCAGATATTGGTGATCAGAGTGCCTCATCTTGCTAGTAAGAGATAGCAGAAGAGAAAAAGGCTGTTTAGGGAGGAGGTGTGGCGCCGCGGCCAGGGCGACTGACGCTGGAATCTGGGGATCACGGTTCGATCCCCGGCTCCGGCGGCAGGTTAGCCCAGCACCATGTGACTCTGGGCAATAGCTTGCTTAATCTTCCCGACGGCCCCCAGCGCCTAGAGACCCTTACGGGTGATTGTGCGCTTTACAAATGTGGATTATTATTATTATTTTTATAGGTTTATCTGCTGTCTTGTGCTTCCGGTTAATGGATTACCTGCACAAGAACAAGCGTAGTGTTGGGGATGCGCCAGGACCCCCTGTGTGAGATTCATCTTGTTATGGATTTCACGTTGTAAGCTGTGAATGGACAACAGTCTCTGTTCCATATCTGCCCTTAGTACAAAAGTCTGTTATTGCAGCCTCCATATTTTCCATCATATTTTAATACATTCTTGGATTTGTAGAGAGCGGCTAATCACCCATGAGGGTATCTAGGGGCTATCCTTATGGCTCGGGAGATTTAGTTATTTGCCCAGAATCACAGGAGGTTGAGATTCGAACTTGGATCCCCGGCTCAAAAGTCAGTAGCTCTGGCCAATACCCCACATCGTCTCATCCATTTTCTTTTCAAACGACTCAAAATAATCTGAAAATGAATGGTGAGCCTTGATTGGGAGACTGGCACCATTGGTGAGCTCCGGCTGACACACAAAGCTCTTATTCTTGTGCCAGCATGGATGGACGCCAGGGCATATCCCAGTGAAGGGTCTAGGTGAGTGCCAAGTCAAACTTCCTCTCATCTCGAGACCAAGGTTCACACAGGAAGGGTATGCCCATCTCCTGGGCGAATGGAGGTTGTAGACCTTGAAGCGCATTCTTCATATTTTTTTCATCTTCATCTTCATGGTAAATAACAGCAGTAAAGCGCCCCAGGTTAAAGAGCTTCTTGCCGACCAGGGCCCGCTGCACTAGAACTGCTTGCAGACCAGAACCCGCTGTACTAGAGCTGCTTGCTGACCAGGACCCGCTGAACTAGAGCTGGTTACTGACCAGGACCTGCTGCACTGGAGCTGCTTGCTGACCAGGACCCGCTGCACTAGATCTACTTCCCAACCAGGGCCCACTGCACTAGAACTGCTTGCCTACCATAACCCGCTGCACTAGAGCTGCTTGCTGACCAGAACCCGCTGCACTAGAGCTGCTTCCTGACCAGGACCCACTGCACTAGAACTGCTTGCAGACCAGAACCCACTGCACTAGAGCTGCTTGCTGACCAGGACCCGCTGAACTAGAGCTGGTTACTGACCAGGACCTGCTGCACTGGAGCTGCTTGCTGACCAGGACCCGCTGCACTAGATCTACTTCCCAACCAGGGCCCACTGCACTAGGACTGCTTGCCTACCATAACCCGCTGCACTAGAGCTGCTTGCTGACCAGAACCCGCTGCACTAGAGCTGCTTCCTGACCAGGACCCACTGCACTAGAACTGCTTGCAGACCAGAACCCACTGCACTAGAGCTGCTTGCTGACCAGGACCCGCTGAACTAGAGCTGGTTACTGACCAGGACCTGCTGCACTGGAGCTGCTTGCTGACCAGGACCCGCTGCACTAGATCTACTTCCCAACCAGGGCCCACTGCACTAGAACTGCTTGCCTACCATAACCCGCTGCACTAGAGCTGCTTGCTGACCAGAACCCGCTGCACTAGAGCTGCTTCCTGACCAGGACCCACTGCACTAGAACTGCTTGCAGACCAGAACCCACTGCACTAGAGCTGCTTGCTGACCAGGACCCGCTGAACTAGAGCTGGTTACTGACCAGGACCTGCTGCACTGGAGCTGCTTGCTGACCAGGACCCGCTGCAC
This sequence comes from Lissotriton helveticus, assembly GCF_964261635.1. Classification (NCBI taxonomy): domain Eukaryota; kingdom Metazoa; phylum Chordata; class Amphibia; order Caudata; family Salamandridae; genus Lissotriton; species Lissotriton helveticus. The sequence goes on from NC_136068.1 coordinate 1,628,226,210, forward strand.
TAGATCTACTTCCCAACCAGGGCCCACTGCACTAGAACTGCTTGCCTACCATAACCCGCTGCACTAGAGCTGCTTGCTGACCAGAACCCGCTGCACTAGAGCTGCTTCCTGACCAGGACCCACTGCACTAGAACTGCTTGCAGACCAGAACCCGCTGCACTAAAGCTGCTTGCTGACCAGCACCTGCTGAACTAGAGCTGGTTACTGACCAAGACCCGCTGCACTAGAGCTGCTTGCTGACCAGGACCCGCTGCACTAGATCTACCTCCCAACCAGGGCCCGCTGCACTAGAACTGCCTGCCTACCATAACCCGCTGCACTAGAGCTGCTTGCTGACCAGGACCCGCTGAACTAGAGCTGCTTGCCGAGCAGGACCCACTGCAATAGAGATGCTTGCTGACCCGGACCCGCTGGACTAGAGCTGTTTGCCAACCAGGACCCACTTCGCTAGAGCTGCTGGCCAATCAGGACCCACTACTCTAGAGCTGTGTGCCAATTATAACCCACTGCACTAGACCGTTGTGGCAATCAGAACCCACTGCTCTAGAGATGCTTTCCCATCAGCACCCGCTGAATTATAGCTGCTGTCCCATCAGGACCCGCTGCACTAGAGCTGCTGTCCCATCAGGACCCGCTGCACTAGAGCTGCTGTCCCATCAGGACCCGCTGCACTAGAGCTGCGTGCCATTGAGGATGCACTACACTAGAGATGCTTGTCGATCATGACCTGCTGCACTAGAGCCCCCCGCAGACCATGACCTGGTACACTAGAGCTGCCTGCCGACCATGACCCCCTGCACTAGAGCTACCCGCTGACCATGACCCCCTGCACTAGAGCTGCCTGCCGACCATGACCCCCTGCACTAGAACTGCCTGCTGACCATGACCCGCTGCACTGCACAAGTGAGACAAGCAGAAACAGATTCAAATCAAAGCTGCTCTCAGTAGCTAATGAGGAGCCCACTTTAGCAGTCTCCTTTCCGATGATGGCTTCATCGTTTGTCCGGTCATTTGGCAGCGGCACTGAGGCATATTGTGCACCTCCTGGTCACCTTCAGTAACCCGCTGATGACCACTCTTGACAATATATAATTAGTAATTAAATAGCCTTTTACCTTGTTCACTCACAAGTTGAGGGTAACAGATCAATATGGCACTTATTGAGATCTGTCCTCACTGTCACCAAGTATAATGTCACCTTCTGTGATGTGCTCAAGGTCAGAGGCAATAGGATGCCACTTCCTTCAGTGTCGTTGAAAGGAGTCAAGGATATGGATCAAATGTGTTACGAGTTTGACTTTGATGAAATTACACCCTGCAGTCAATGGACGGAAAAAATGGAGCAACCTTGACAGGGAGTTTTAATTCCCCTGGTCTACATAGCCATTTCCTTTCTACTAGCAATACTCTGATATGGACTAAGTAAAAAACAGCACATATAATAATTGCAAGGAGAACCCTCAAAGGCAGAGAAATATACTATGGCTAGCAAATATTTTAGGGCAACAAGTAACTCCACTATCAAAATATAGCTTTTATTTTGGGTTGGGGGTCATCCATCGGAAGCACATCGAACGTACGCGGGCATGACAACATCACCTCTTTTACTTTAGCCATACCTTTTATTGCCAGCCCTCGTACGTCAAAGGGGCGGGCAATGGGTGTTACTGTGGGGGTTCCACCGCAGAACCCATTACTTTTTGATGCTGCCCCAGATTTACAAAGATGTTTTGGCAATGCCAAAACTAGCACCATGGAAGGGCAGGCTTTAGAATGGTGCACAAGAAGAAATAGTTTTATTTCTGTTCGTTTTTGCCTTTTCTATGTATGCTGCATTCTGCAGCATACATAGAAAGAGCAAAAAGCCAATAATGATTATTTATGTGCAGGAAGGTGACTCTTCCTGCCCATAAACAATCATTAAATAATGCAGCACACATAGAAGTAAGAAATAGCAATTATAGATTGTTTATCTCCAGGTAGGGACACATTCTTGCACAAAAAAATTCCTTGCAATGCAGGTACCCTTGAACTAACCTGCATTTGCGCTAGGCAGATTATTTTAGTACCAGCGCAAGGGAAAACACAGGGGTGCGCGTGTTGAAGTAAATACAGCGCATCCCTGCACCTAGAAAATGTCGGAGCATGAAGCTGCCAAATTTGGCATGCCCTGCGAGCCATTTTCTCATAACTATGCCCCTAGTTGTCCTGTAATTCAATACGAAACAATCAAAAGCTCTAACTCCGGTTCGCTCAGAGGAGGCAGTGTGGGACTGCCAGACAGGAGACAGTAGTTAGTAAGTGGGCGAGAGAGGAGGGCATCAATCAGGAACTGCTTGGGGACCCTCTAGAATGCAGATTGGGAGGTCCTTGTCCATACAGCAGAAGGAACTGAGCTCCAGACTTTGAGAGGCTGATGCAGAGGTGCTCCTCGTCAAAGACAGGAGTTTCCCGCAAGAAACTCTGCGAGTGCCCCAGGGATCTGGGAATTCAGGGGGCCACTCTCTGGATACTCAGATGGACATGAGATGGAAGTCTCTAGCGCCACCTTTGTGGTCCACACTCCCATCACCTGGCTTCCACAAGCAAGTCAAAAGTAAAACAGAGCTCTTTTGACAGCAGGCATGGATCCCCCATCATTAGTACACCGGCACAAGCATCTGTGCATTTAATGAATTCGAAAAAAGCAGCAACAATAATAATCATCATCAGCATACTAACAATTATAAGCATACTAACAATAACAACAATAGTAATCATTCATAAACATAATCATAATCCTATATTTAGTAATCACAATAATGTTTGAGATAATAATCATTGTCATAATCATAATAGTCATAGTAATAATCATAATAATAACACTAATGACAATAAACAGTGATGACAACACCAATAATAACACTAAAAGATAACAATAATAATCATCAGCATAAATATAAGGGGGTGCAAGAGAAAGCTTAATAAAGGTGTTGGTTACAAAGATAATAACCCTTTGTGAGGCGTGGGAGAATCCTGAATCCTGGGGGTGGCACAGTGGAAATCTATTGCAATACCCTCTTTGTCCTATCACCAGGGGGTGGCACATGGTCCAGCCATGCCAGCCTCTACAGTGCTGGATCCCGGGGTAGGATGGTATGACAAATCTTTGTGCCTCTCCAGGACAGAAACCAAGCATGAAACAAACTCTCACAGTAAACCACTCCGAACCTTACTAAACGGCCCTGTAAAGCTGCAGTTTGGGCTCATGCCTCGTATATTGAACCATCAGCAAATATCGATTTTGAAATGTTCACTTTCCGCCGGACACACCGGTATGAAGCATAGACGATCAATGGAAATTATGTCACCTTAAAGGAGCTGTCCAGCACGTTGTTATCTTAGATTTAAGGCTACTTTTCACTGCAAGGTTATTTGGCGCAGCAAACTCTACTCTGCATGGTAGTTATGTCTGCAAGAAACGTTAGTGGCCCGCATCAAAATAGTGCTGCTTGATGGACACAGGAGTCTGCATAAACTGCAGCCATTGAGGCAACGGTCCGGATTTACTAAGCACTTGTGTTGTCCTAGCATCACGCAAGCCGACAGTCGGCAATGCAGCTCCTTAGGTCACATTTACAAAGCCACGCAGATCGATATTTACATGGCTTTGCATCACTTTTCACCTGCAAAGTAACACAACACATCTCTTTGTGCTGCTTTGTGTTACCCTGCATCAGCAAAACATTTCATGGGTGGGGCATGGTCGTTTCCATTCATCCGCCCATGTATTGTGACCCAAACCCAGGTTTACTAAAGACAGTATTGAGTTTGCGCTGACCCTGGCACAATGAGGAGAAATATCTGTATCTCTTCTTGATGCTTCCTCTTTGCATGTGTGCTGCATTCTGCAGCATAATATATAAAGAGGGAAGACGAATACGCCTCTAAGGATTGTTTTCATGCAGGAAGGTAGCCAGCACAACAGAGACACCCTATCACCATGGTGCAAGAATGCCTGCATTGGTGCTTGGTAGCCACAAAAGCTTCAGCGTAGGGAGAGAGATGCATATCTTTGTAAATATGGGGCAGTTGAGCTCTCTCTTCGCCAGGAAACGCATTACAACAACTTGCCTTTCTGTGGTGCGAGAACTGACGTAAAATAAGCACAATCATTTTTATGGTCTCCTGACCTCATTCGGAGGTTGATATAATTTCCTAATTCCACACTGTGTTTCTGTCTGAATCAGGAATTTCAACTCATGCAGGAATATTGCATTTGGAATACGGCGTTGTCATTGTTTACCCATTCCCTGGACTTTTCACCTGCTAAGTGCTGGTGAAATTCCAGTATGAAAGAGGAAATTAAAGTTAAGTCAGGTGGGATGATGCCTATTATCCTGGTAGTTCCCCATTTCTCAGTGGACATTCCAAGCCCCACTTTAACTGGTAAGTAATTCATCATACCATAATTACCAATGCCCACTGTATGGGTAATTTTGTGTATTAATTTACTGATGTAGGTTTAGCACAAAGATTTTAGTGGAGCTGCTGTGCGAATATTGGGCATCATTTTTACTTTGTTTGCTCCACACTGTATAGTTGACAGAGAGATCAACACCTGTGTGAACATTGCAGTCAACCAACCTTGCAATCGACCATCCCACCCACATAGCAGCTCGTGCTCCACCACCAGAATACTGTGTCCTGCTGTGGTACAATGGACCCTTTTGAGAGCTGGCAGGTTAGGTCACAGTCATGGATATTGGTTCACCAAACTGATGGGGTGGCTGAAGTGACATCACACACACTTTGGCCACATGGACTTCCAAATGTTTGCCCTTCTTGCCACCCTTAGAACATCAGAAGCCTCCAATGCTGGGACGAGGGGCGGAAAGGATAAATAGATTGTAACTGCGGGCTATTAGGCTCTGTTTACTTTATCCTTTTCTTCCTTCAAGTCTCTTCATATAAGGGATAACAAGAGCAGTGCTAGTGGCACCAAAGGGCATGTGATTGATACAGCTGCTAGACCTAGTTATCCCTGACTGATATCCATGTACACAGAAGGCAAGGTCTAGGGGAAAACTTTTTTGGGCCACGGGGAAAGTGATATTTTGTTGTTTGTGTACTCCATGTTCCCAGTAACAAGATCTTCTTGGAGGCCATTTATTGCAATCTGGTGCCCCCTTTTGGTCAATCATGGTTCCATTACAAAGTCTGCAGCTCTGTTGTTAAATGGCCCCGCCAGCTTCAGCAGCCTCTGGAGCCTATTGTGGACTTACCTAAAAAAAGAAGAAACCTAGACGCAAGTGCTCGGTGATCAATATGTGTTCACTGCGTTCTCTGTCAAAAAAGCAACCAGTAGGGCTGCCTAATGCTAGTATCCAAGGGTTGGAGCCACGCCAGACTTTCAGGATACCGAGAGGAGCTACATTTGCATTCAATTAATCCAAATGGGAATAATTTACATAGTAAGCGGTTATCTTGAAAATCTGGCATGGATCCAGCCCTCATTGGTCAACGTTGAGCACACCTGATTATGTAGCAATAGCAGCCAAAGCATGCTGCACAGGGAAGACTGAAGCTCATCCAATTATTGTACTTATTGACACCGACGCACCGGTAATTGGCATGATAAACAGGAGATGTTTGTAAGCCTCTCTGTCCATCTGCACCCTTTTAATCTGATTGCAGTAAAGTAATCACCCAGATTCAGTAAATGTTTGGCCCAGACCTACTTCATGGTATTTGCGCTGTTGCTGAAGTACTATGGAGTGGCACGTTGATCGGCTAGGACACGGCTGCAGCAGTGCTTAATTCGTCAGGAGGCCACTGCAGCTTGCACAACTCAATGCCCCTACCAGCGTCTCCAATGACTGAACCAACATAGCCAGTAGCCATCACACGCCTACAAGTGTGACAATTCAGACAATTTTAGGTCCCCAAATCTATAAGAATGGCTTGACCATCAGAAATTAGCCATGTTAATGTATATTGAGTTAATAAACAACTGTTGTGTTCATCTCTAATTTAGATAAATACTGACACCACGCAGCAGACTTTCATAAGTGCTGGTGTTGCAAATTAAGTGTTGGTGCCATGCACCGGAACCCAGAAGCTCAAATTAAGCACTGTGCTGCAGACCTCATTCTGGAGGCCAGCAACATTGTCCATGAGCAACAGCTGGTCTCCAGACAGGCAATAAAGGATGGCTCTGCTTGACAAACACCCAGAAAGAGTTCCTGCCCAGCCAGAAACCTTCATCCTCAAGGAGTCAAGGCCGTCTATGACACATTATCAACTACCAAAATAGTGTACTATACGTATACTGTGTTCCTAACATAGAAAAAAATATATATATATTGTTTTTCAGTATGTCCACTGTTTTTACCATTATATCATCTGCATTTATATCATAGGATGCAGTATTGTTTTTGGTGTGCACATAGTATGTAGTGTAATGGTACCAGGCTTAAACCACACCCTAGTCCTATTCTTCATCTTAGCCCAGTGCAGGCACTCACCCTAGACATGAAACTATGCCTAGCCCCCAACCTATCCCTAATCCAGAAAGTAACCTTATACTAACTTAATATTTAACAGACTGTATCAATGCAGATAGTATGAGTCACAATATTATGCCTGCAATATTTTTAGTGCAGTATTTTGCTTTTTTTTTTTTTGTAGAGTTTTATATAGTGCGAACTAGACCCAAACCGAATCAGGTATCAGAGCGCTTTACATAGCACCAGTTACGTTACATGAGGACACACTTTCATTTTAGGCACGGGGAGATTAAGTGATTTGCCCAGAATCACAGGAGGTTTTGGCGTCGTTACCGAGACTCGAACCCAGATCCCCAGGTCCCCAGGTCCGAGGTCGAGCGCCCTAGCCGTTAGGCCAACTCCTCTCCCCTCTCTCGCTATATTATGGTTGTGCATCCTGTCAGTTAACTATGACACCACATTCATCAGACACTGCTTAATCGATTAAAAGAGTCGCACAGAGTGATGGGCTCAGTACTTTGCTCGCCGGTAATGTTTTTACTTTCGCACCCTGCAAACACCACTTTGTGGGTTTCTTCAAACGAATACAAGGAAAGGCCATTTCAAGATAATGTGCACCAAACACAAGGTTTCTGGAGTAATGTCTACAAAAGCTGGGATTCTTCTACATGTCTTCAAGAACCTGAGACCCAAGGCTGCTGTTCCATTGCCCCAGCAGGTGTCAAGACAGCTAGCACATGATCCTGGGTTCCTGCCTTCAGAACGAAATAGATCCAACTTTGCTGCTGCCAATCAAAGAATCACACATTCAAAATCCTGTAATATGACCATATTTTACACCTGCATGGGCCTCTGGAGCTACAAGCTCCCAGTGTGTGTGGCTATTCTGAATCAGGTTTTCTTAAGTCACTTTGAAATTCAATTTGATCTTAATCCCTCTTTATTTCCAACATTTCATGTTATGATTGTTACACAAAATGCCTAAAATAATGTCAGTACATCATGCAGAATAATTGAGATTGGGGTAAAAATCCTACTGCAGGAACAACATGAACAAACTGAGCACAACTGTGGTTCACATCACATGCATGTTTTCACTTTTTAGGTTTTGTTTTTAATCTAAACTTAAATTGGATTTACGTACTGCCTCCTCTCTTTCCTGGCTTCTCATTGGTTCCTGTGCTTGCTACTTACCTTTCCTCCATTTCTTTTAGCTGTAGCATGTTTTCCTGCATTTACCAATGCTTGTTCCCCGTCTGCTTCTCTGATCAGTTTCCCACCACCATGAAATATTGTTAAAATTCCCTTTGGTGGAACTATATGTTCAAAAAGTTTTGCCTTTTACGCTTGCAGCTGAGTTAGGAGAACTTAAGTGAGTTGCATAGAATCACAGGATGTTGCATGGCGCCACTGAGACTCAAACTGTGATCCCCAGCTCTTGAGTCAGCAGCTCTGACCACTGTGCCACATCCTCTCCACTCCAGGGCTATCTGTCAGTGAGCTCTTTCCTTCTCCCGGATGATGATTGATTAAAACAGCTCTTTTCATTACATAGGTGAAACCGATGTATTACCAGTGCTTGCTTTTTTAACTGCACAATGCATCCCTGCATCCATTTTGATGGGAGGGAGCATTTTCTAGCTAAAAAACAATACAAAATGCCGGATCAGCATTTGGGATAATAGCCTGTGATTTCACGTATTCTTTTGGGCATTTCATTTCATTTCTGCAAAGGAAATGACATTAAATTCACTCAATCTTCGTTCTCTTTCCCAATATGATTCCTGTGCTGTTTTCTGATTGACTTCTCCCCACTGAGGCCTATTGCAGTATGAGGACTCATAACCCAGATGAGGCATCCCTTGCAAAGCAGACTCTTGTGAATGCCTCATGGAGCAACTAGAACAGAAGCATTTTGTGGGGCAGCATAATTAGGCAAAGTCACACGGCACATAAAAGCAGCAAAAACCAGTTTACATTGCCCTGAAATACACCAGCAATATGCCACCCATCAAAAATCTGCAGTAGAAATTCCTTTGCAAAAGCACCAACCACCAGAGACGTTTTAAGGTATGGGCAAAGTGGGCAATCACCCAGGGCCTCCACCTTACAAGGGGCTCCCTGCAAAAGGGAAGTTTCTATTTGACATCTGTCTATTCGTTATCTAAACTTCTCCATCTACCTTTACATCTGACTCTGTCTCTCTCAAACCAGTGTCATTTTAAGGATTTTGGGGTCCCAGGCAAGACATATTTCAACAAACTTCTATATAAAATGTAGTATTGTTGGCATCTTATGGGCTTGAATTAGTAGAAAATTGGTAATAAAATGAAAAGGTTTTCCTAACTGGGGCCCCAAAGTATGTCTTGTCCTAGGCACCGAAAATCCTTAAAATGACACTGCCTCCAGCTCTCACAAAAGCACCCTCTAGGGTCTCAGGGCCTCATGTATGAAAAGTGACACATCGCTGCGAGAAAACAGCGATGCGTCACTTTTTATTGCGCCCTCTTTGCAATACCAATTATACGTCATATTTACAGTATGACGCATCATGTCGCAAGGAGTTATTTCGGACGTATCTGCAGGCACAAAAATGATGCATTGCTGGAGTGTGTCACAAAAGTGACGCAACTCCAGCAATGGGTCATTTCACATGGGCAAGTCCCATGTGAAATGTGCCAGCGTCCTGCCGAGGCAGGCGTAAGATATTGACACATTTGTGTCCTAGAAGTGGCACAGTAAAATCTTATAGATTTCACTGTGTCACTTCTATGACCCTTTCTTGCGTCGGAACACCCCGTGCATAAATTATACCTGGCGCAGGTTTAACATGGAGGAGGGTTTTACAAAGTGATGCATCTACCTAGATGCGTCAATTGTATATATGGTGCAACAGGGCACATTTTTTTACACCCTTGATGCGTCACAAAAAGTGACACAGTGGTGGCGCAAAAGTGACGCAAGGGCTCATAAATAAGCCCCTCAATGCACCCAGGTATCAGAGCTCTACATCTCTCTGGAAGGCGCCATTATCACTCCAAGCACTAAAGAAGCCATCTAGTGAAATGTAACAGCATCAACAATCACCAACAATAAGCTTCCGGAATGTCTCTTTGTCTGATGGCATCTGGTTGGGTCTGGAATCCGATTGAGACATCATTCACCAGATGGCCCCTTTAAAGCCTGCTACTTGCTGCCCACCAGGGCTGGCCAGTGTGTCCTCTAGCACTTTCTGCCTCTCCCGCAGATGCTGAACGTGACTGGTGCCCCTCACGACAGAGCCTCCCGTGACAGACCCACGACAACAGACAACAGATGGATCAGAAGCAACTGGCTTATTAGCATAACGCATTCACACTTATGACTGCTGTGACTGCTGGAGCGCCACTCCTGTACACTCTGAGCTGTGTGTCGCTCTGACTGGCGAATCGTTTGTTTTGGACAATTTTGGCAGAACTGACCCTTTATTAAAAGGGGATGGGCTTGTGTTGGGATTATATGACGTGTGTGCAGCTTTGTGTGGTGTGGCTGTGATCACAGCATGGATCGGAGGTCGAGCCATCTTCAGAAGTGATGTGGCTGTGCAGGAGTGTCCCACTGGGACGGATGCAAATTGCTTTTCAGTACCAAGTAGTATCAGGGGTGAAGGCAAAATTCAGGGCCACACAAAGAGCAATAACAGAGAAAAGGGACATACATGGTTATGTGCATGTTATGCAGCTTCCTGTCAATCACTCGCACGTAACTCCACATCCTGGTATACATTTGATTTGATCTGGAGTGCTTGCACTCGATATTGGCATCAATGTGTAACAGAAGGTGTGTAACAGAAAGTGCGTGGGTGTGTGTGTGTGTGTGGGGGGGTGTGTGTGCACTTTGTAATGATCATCTCTTGCATGTGTCTGCAGATAATGCAGGGGTGTGTAGCCTCGCGAGCCGCTGACCTAGGGAGGCTCGGCAGTCCGATGGTTGATTACCCACGTTTAGAAACATTAAAAATCTGCTTATTTTAGGTGAATTTTGCACGTGGTAGAAAATCAGGCAAATCAATCTTGACTCTTTAATAAGGGGACGGAGCACACAGACCGGCATGAGGCAAAAATGGAGAAAGGCAATGATGCCCTATATTTGGTCTTACAAATGAAGGGAAGGTATTTTTATTACCAATTTTGAAGTTGGATCAAAATCTATTTGCAAAATCAGTTCTTGTATTTTGTATTAGGTGAAGGTACATAAAGTCTAACTTTGGGACACAATCTGTTCTCATTGATCTGTTCTCATTGCCCATTACACAAACTGCAAAAATAGAACAAAACCTGGGAGATGCAAATGTGTGGCTTTGAACAAAAAAAATAACATAATTACCAGATCACAAACAACGTATGTCCATAATGCGATCATCTGAAAATGTCCTAAACAATTCTTTGTCTCATTATTCAGCATGCAGAATGTGTGCACATATTAAGTGCAAATTGACTCACAAGTGCATCCAAAAGAGGTGTAGCTTGACTAGGCCGAGGAATATATAACCTAAACTACAGTTCACAGCTTTTGGTCAGTGTTCATTAATTGCATAGTGCTAAATTTACATAATGCAGCAAAATCACACACCAGTAGGACTTAAACATGTAAGCAATTTGGTGATCTACAGCTAAGATCAGTACAGACCTGTGCTTAATTTGAGTCAGTGGTTTCAGGTGGGGCCCGCTGGCTCTTATTTTGGGGACCAGCCCTTTTTTTACCTCATCAGATTTTCGCTTGGAGCAAGAGAGTGAAAAACGCACATAGAGAAAGATAAAGACAGAAAAAACCCAATAAGGGGAGAAAGCAGGAATCTTCAAGACTGAGATAAAGGGGCAATGAGAGTTTGGTGGCGGATTGATGAGACATGAGATGGAATCCGGACTACGAAGCCTTTGTATTCAGCACCTCAACCTATAATAGCACCAGCTTTAGGCTCCTGAGGAAAACCTTGGGCCCTGGCACTTACTCTTTTACAATTTGAGCAGTCGTACATACATTCCCCCCTCTGTTAACCAGCCATTCTGGAGCTTGGCAGGGGGAACATCCTTTACAACGCAACGGTTACAACGAAGTACCTTTACGACGCAACCATTACAACGCAACTTTTACAACGGCTTGCGCCGGGGGGGCGCTCTAGGATAGGGAATAGTTTCCAACAACTTCCCTACTATCCACGGGGACTGGAGTTGGAATAGTAAATTAAACTATTCACTATCCAGCGCCCCCCAACGCAAGTCGTCGTAACGACTTGCGTTGTAAAACTTGCATCGTAAAGGCATGCGTTGTAATAGCATGCGTTGTAACGTCATACACCCGCTTGGCAGCAGTCCAAACAAGGACCAACCCTTGAAAAGAACAAAGCCCCTTCAACAAGGCCGTAATATCCATGTCTCTTTCATGGAGTGAAATCACAATATGTTAGACCTACCGTGAAGGAGCAGCTTCATGGCTGCCATACAGGACATGTGGTAGCAGGTCAAAGATCAAGAGAAACTGGGCCCGACCAACCAGCATGCAGGAGGTCCGCTGGGTAGGGTTTGGACAGGTTCTGACATGCGATGTTTGTGGGTGAGGAGGCCATATGTGTCATACTCACCGTAGAGCAATGGTAGGCAAACTTTTTATGCCACTCCCACAGTGGAAAAAAACGGGCCCTCCTCAGAATTTTTGAGTTCTGTTACCGTTTGAAAATGTAATCAAATACATGATTGCCAAACATACTATTCTGGGCAAAATTAATTAAACGGGGAGGCGAGCCCCTTGGCACCCATTAAGATTGAATGCTGCCTATTCATAAGGACAAGAGTACGGTTGTGTGACAGCAAACTCTTGTCACCTGCAATAATGATGTATTGACTGTCATTGTGGTGTCAAATGTCCACCAGCATTTAAATGTTGAGTGCTGTTATTTTACATAATGTATGATGTTTATAAATTCTGTATTTTAGTCATGTGGCACAAGTGCTATCTTTTCTTGTCAGTGTGATTCCTGTTTGTAGCACAGCATTGTCATTAATAACGACCATGCTCTTATTCTATTGAATTCCCAGGATTTAATCTTAATGGTAGGTTTCAGCCCCAGGATGGTTACAAATAATATGTTTACTTCCTTGTGAAACTTTTCCTGTATCTATCCTGCTAGAGCTATACTTTTTTAAATACTATTCTGGACAGGCAGGCCTTACTAATGTGTAAAAGTATTCACAGTGTGATTATTTGAAATTGGGGTGTGGGTCTGAAGAAATTTGGAGTCTCTTCCCTTTTGAAACACACTCCCAGCTAGGATATACATGACAAAAAATGCTAGTGATCTCCCAAAACAGAGTAGCTTACTGCTGCAAATCTTTTCCCGCTTAAAACAAAGCACTGTTATCAGCAGAATGCTTTTTTTGGCCAGAGCCTTGGGCCCCTCTGGAATCTCGCCCCCCAGCTTGAAGATCCCTGCTGTAAAGGTTTAAACATTCGGTTCTTTGGCACAGTAGTTGTTCTTGAAAGTGAATGAACAATACAGAATAGTAAACCATTCTGCAGTGTATGCAGCCGCGGCCCGTGGAGGGAGTTTCGGTGGGGTAGAGAGGCGGGGTGGGGGAGGGGCAGGGTGGGGGGTGCTAAAAACGAGGAACAGCCTTTACAACGAAACTTTTACAACGCACTACCATTACGACGCAATCATTACAACGCAAACCATTACAACGCATTGCGCTGGGGGCCGCTCTAGGATAGGGAATAGATTTAATTTACTATCCAACACCTTCCCTAGTGTCCACGGGGACTGGAGTTGGAATAGTAAATTAAACTATTCACTATCCGGCACCCCAAAGCGCTATGCGTTGTAATGGTGTGCGTCGTAAAAACTGCGTTGTAACGGCATGCGTGGTAAAAGCATGCCTTGTAACGTCATACATCCGCTAAAAACCGGAGTATGGATAATTGAAGGTAAGTAAACAATTTAATTAATAAGGCGAATTTCGTAGCGCGCCCTGCATCGCAAAATGTGATGCAGGGTGCGCTACGAAATTAGTTTTATTTATTAAATTGTTTACTTACCTTCAATTATCCATACTCCGGTTTTTAGCACCCCCTACCCTGCCCCTCCCCTGCCCCGCCTCTCCTCCCCACCGAAACTCCCTCCACGGGCCGTGGCTGAGTGTATGTGAGTGATTTGCTAATTTGCAAATAGGCCCTAACATGTACACATTACAAATACCCAAGGGCACATGCATCACACACCATTATATGCACCAGCTAGCACTGTGTCACCGCAAAATCATGCACTGTGTACAGCTTCTGTGACAGACATAACTGCTTCTTCGCTGTGACTTGTTGGGCGCTTAGTCCATACCTTCTGCTCCAACTCTTATCTCAATGATCTAGGCTTTCTTGCCAGCATCTAATGTTTGATCCACAATCCAATCCCTAATCTATTTGAGCCTCTTCAGTCGAGAGCAGCTTTGTTCCAGTGGCACAGTGGGCACGAGACCCACGTCTGGGCGTACCCATGGCTGCTTAGGACGTAACATCAGTCACACAAAAGGTGATGGGAGGAATGATTTAAAACAGCTTACCAACTGGCAATCGTGCAGGTTATTATTCCTACCCATTATTATTTTGCTCACCATGCCATCTCAGATTAGACCTAGCCATATGCAAATCAGCGTTGGTCCTGCTCCAGTGGGAGCAGTCCAGCACGAACTGCCAAGCCAGTATTTGCAAGCAGTCTTCCCATCATGGTTTGTGTGTTTGATATCTGCCAAATTGCCGGTTTGCACACATCTTTATGCCAGACCTCTAAATCTGTTTTTAACAGACCTTCACAATAACAAAAATTGCTTTGTTGTAAACCATTTGAGCTTTTGGGTGTAGATTGATTTTAAAATCAATTCTTTGGTAAACATCTGGCCAATATTTTGTCAGCCACTCATATGATTAAAACATTTAAGTTCAAGTCACTTTGACAGCAAACCCTAAGGGGCAGATCTACGAGTTCTGGCACATCTCTGCAAAATCAGCAGGGATGCACCTGAAAAGATGTGACACGTAAATCCCTCCCTGCACGACCACGAATGTGACGCATTTACAATGCGGCACACCATGGCGCAAGGATAGGGCGATGAGTGTCGCATCCTGTGGTGTAAGGGCGGCTCATTGCTGGAGTCGGGTCGCAAGCGCGACGCGGCTCCAGCAATGCTCAGGGGTGCCCTATGCCTAACATGCTACGCCACTCCTTACACCTGCTTCAAGCAGGGTTTTGTCATAGCATGGATGTTAAAGTGACTCCGCGAAATCTTGTAGATTTCACTGTGTCACTTTTACCAGGCGTTCCTGCGACGGAACGCCCACCCTGCGCCTGAACACACACATGAAACCTAACGCAGGTTTCATGTGGGGCAGGGCTTTACAACTTGACGCATCTCCCTAGATGCATCACGTTGTAAATAAGGCACAGAAGTGACGCAGCAGCGTCGTAAATGTGGCGCATGGGGCTTGTAAATCTGCCCCGAAATTTCCTAATTCAGCAACCAAAGCCATGCATTTGCTCATGTGTGCAGCATTTACAAAGTACCATCTGCAGTCGATAAAAAACAACAATGGTAGATCTCAAACCTCGAGTCTAATCGATAACTGCAGCAGTTTTACCAAACAGACCTTCATCACCTTGGTGAAAAAGCACCACTAATACTTGCGAGCATTCCAGATGCTGCAATTGCTTTCGCAATTCTAGATCAAAGAAGAAGTCTATTAAACTTTGATTCAGAGAAAATCCTTGAGGTAAATAACATGAATAGCAGTGGCTATGGCTACATATAATTTTCCGTCTTGAGGTTACCCAAGAGCCATGGCATATTTAAAAATCAACACCTTTTCTGTTCAGAAAAATTATATTCAACTTTCAAACTGCGAAAAAGGTTTCAAAGCATCTTACAGCTAAATGTATGCATACATCTATGTGGCATTTGGGTCCCACAAACTTAGCCAAAAGGGAGCAGAGCGCTGTACAGGGAAGGCATAAAGTAAATGATAGGAGAGGTAGCTGGGTTGTCTACGATTATTGCAATGTGATATTATATTCTTTAAAGTGTTGCTTCTTCAACTCTTATCAATGGATGGATCCTGGGATGATGTTCCAGATCCTGGGAGCATAGATTGATAAAGCCTGCTGTTTTACTTTTTGTTTTTTATACTTATTAGTCTGCAGTCTGACACTTTCCTGGGTGTGGATAGTCTAAGAGCCACCAGAGATAGTGAGCTTGTCCACAATATAAGTGAAAGTGTTGGTTGTGATGGTTTTGTAAATAATGGAGCTGGTTTTGAAGATAGTACGGGTTGACAAGGGGGGGACAATGGAGTTCCATTAGGATGGGAGTGATGTGATCATATTTCTTTAAGCTCTGCATGAGATGTGCCTCAACATGTAGGATGCCCTACAGCGTACCAGTGTGGAGTCTGGGCGGTCATAGAACCGGACGTTACTTCCATCCAGAATCAATCAATCAGAACATTTGTATAGCGCACTACTCACCCGGAGGGTCTCAAGGCGCTGGGGGGGGGGACCGCTACTGCTCGAACAGCCAGGTCTTGAGCTGCTTCCTGAAGGCGAGGTGGTCCTGGGTCAGGCGGAGGTGGGTCGGAAGGGAGTTCCAAGTCTTGGCGGCCAGGTAGGAGAAGGCCCTTCCTCCTGTGGTGGCTCTTCGGATGCGGGGGACGGCGGCGAGGGCGTGGCTGGTCGATCGAAGCTGGCGCGTGGGAGCGTAGAAGTTGAGGCGGCTGTTGAGGTATCCTGGTCCTTGGTTGTGTAGGGCTTTGTGTGCGTGGGTGAGGAGCCGGAAGGTGATTCTCTTGTTGACCGGGAGCCAGTGCAGGTCTCTCAGGTGTCCGGAGATGTGGCTGCGGCGGGGGATGTCCAGGATGAGTCGTGCTGAGGTGTTCTGGATCCGCTGAAGTCTCTTCTGGAGTTTGGCGGTGGTACCGGCGTAGAGGGAGTTGCCGTAGTCCAGACGGCTGGTGACGAGGGCCTGGGTGACCGTCTTCCTGGTCTCGGTGGGGATCCATCGGAAGATCTTACGTAGCATTCGCAGGATGTTGAAGCACGATGAGGAGACGGCGTTGACTTGTCTGGTCATGGAGAGGGAGGAGTCCAGGATGAAGCCCAGGTTGCGTGCGTGGTCAGTTGGTTTGGGTGCGCTGCCCAGGGCGGGGGGCCACCAGGAGTCGTCCCAGGTGGAGGGTGAGGATCCCAGGATGAGGACTTCCGTCTTGTCCGAGTTCAGTTTCAGGCGGCTGTTCGACATCCATTTGGCTACGTCTGTCATCCCTTCGTGCAGGTTGGCTCTGGCGGTGGCGGGGTCATTGGTGAGGGAGAGGATCAGCTGGGTGTCGTCTGCGTAGGAGATGATGTTCAGGTTGTGCTGGCGTGCGATGGCTGCGAGGGGGCTCATGTAGACGTTGAAGAGAGTTGGGATGAGCGAGGAGCCTTGAGGAACGCCGCAGATGACTTCGGTGGCCTCCGATCTGAACGGGGGGAGGCGGACTCTCTGTGTCCTTCCGGCGAGGAAGGAGGTGATCCACTCCAGTGCCTTCTCCTGGATTCCGACGTTGCTGAGGCGCTGTACTAGGGTGCGGTGGCAGACAGTGTCGAAGGCCGCGGAGAGGTCCAGGAGGATGAGGGCCGCTGTTTCTCCGTTGTCGAGCAGGGCTCGGATGTCATCTGTAGCTGCGATCAGGGCGGTCTCGGTGCTGTGGTTGGCCCGGAAGGCAGACTGCGAGAGGTCGAGGGAGCCGTTCGTTTCGAGGAAGGCGGCCAGTTGCTTGTTGACGGTCTTCTCGATGACTTTGGCCGGAAACGGGAGCAGCGAGATGGGGCGGTAGTTCTTGAGGTCGGTAGGGTCTGCTGATGGTTTCTTGAGTAGAGCGCTGAGTTCGGCGTGCTTCCAGCTCTCCGGGAAGGTGGCGATGTCGAAGGAGGTGTTGATGATGTCCCGCAGGTGGGGTGCGATGACAGCGTCGGCCTTGTTGAAGACGTGGTGAGGGCAGGGGTCGGTCGGAGATCCGGAGTGGATGGAGTTCATCGTGCTGATGGTGTCTTCGGTGCTGATCGGGGTCCAGGCGCGGAGGGTGGTGGTGGGGGGCGGCGGTTCGGTCGTGGCGTGCGTTGGTTGAGTGCTGAAGCTGTTGTGTATGTCCGCGATCTTGTTGTGGAAGTAGGAGGCGAGGGAGTTGCAGAGGTCCTGCGAAGGGGTGATGTCGTTGTTTCCGGCGTTGGGGTTGGAGAGCTCTTTCACGATGTTGAAGAGTTCCTTGCTGTTGTGTGCGTTGTTGTCCAGTCGTTCCTTGAATGCGGTTTTCTTGGTGGCGCGGATCAGCTGGTGGTGTTTTCGGGTGGCGAGCTTGAGGGCAGTCATGTTGTCCGGTGTTGGGTCTCTGCGCCAGGTTTTCTCGAGTGCTCTGCAGTTCTTCTTGGAGCTCTTGAGTTCGTCGTTAAACCATGGGGCTTTCTTGCTGCCGGGTCTGCTCGGCTGGGTCTTTAGAGGGGCGAGGTCATCTGCGCAGTCGCTGATCCATTTCGTGAGGTTGGTGGCCGCTTGGCAGGGGTTCCTTGTGCTGGTGGGAGGGTTCTTGCTCAGGGAAGTAGTGAGCTGTTCTGCAGTGATCTTGTTCCAGCTTCTGCGGGGAGCCTGTTGCTGGTGATGGTGGAGCGTGGTCCTTCTGTAGCTGAAATGGACGCAGCTGTGGTCCGTCCATTGGAGTCCCGTGGCGTGGCTGAAGGCGATGTCCTTGCTGGAGGAGAAGATCGGGTCGAGTGTGTGTCCGGCGTAGTGGGTGGGGGTGGTCACCAGTTGCTTGAGTCCGAGGTTGGCGAGGTTGTCCAGCAGGGTGGTGGTGTTGCGGTCGTTGTTGTTCTCCAGGTGGAAGTTGAGGTCTCCGAGGAGGATGTAGTCGGCTGAGGGGAGGGCGAGCGGGCTGACGAAGTCGGCGATGTCCTCGCTGAATTGTGTGCGTGGTCCCGGGGGTCTGTAGATGAGGGTGCCTCTGAGGGTGGTCTTGGGGTTGACGTGGATCTGGAAGTGCAGGTGTTCGGCGGGTGCGAGGGTGTCGTCGGTGTTGGTCGTGATGCGGATGGTGTTCCTGTGGATGATGGCGATGCCTCCTCCTGTCTGGTTGACGCGGTCCCTCCGGATGATCTTGTAGCCGTCCGGGATGGCGATGGCGATGTCGGGCGCTGAGGAGGCGTTCATCCAGGTTTCCGTGAGGAAGGCGATGTCTGGGTCTGTGGTGTCGAGCAGGTTCCAAAGCTCGACGGCGTGTCTGTGGACGGAGCGGGTGTTGAGCAGGATGCACTTCAGGTGGGTGCTGCTGGAGTTCGGCTTGGTGGGTGCTGGTGTGGCATGGGTCCGGTTGCAGGTGAACTTGCAGGAGTGGCAGCTGAAGGGTCCGTGGGTGCGTCTCGGTGTGGCTCGGTAGCATCCCGGGGTTCGGCCGGTGTTGAGAGTGTTGAGTTCGGTGGAGTCATAGGTTCGTCTGGTCGGCTTCCGGCGGTGGGGGCCAGGGGTCCTGGCGCTGGGCACGGTCCAGGCATGGACGGGCGTATTAGGGCTTGAGCTCACTTTCTAGAAGAGATGGTTTCGCTTTCTTCAGAAGAGAGCGCTGGTTTCAGGTCATCTTGTTTTTTGGCAATATGTTCCATGAGGGTAAGGTTGCTATCAAGGTAGAACCCAAGAGACATGGAATTTAGTGTATGTTGAGAGTCAAAGCCATGAAGGTTCATGTCATTGAGCCAGGTTTGTACCTTTTTCGGTTTGTTGCTCTCGACAAGTAACAGAAATTGTGTCTTGGTTGGGCTGAGCTTCAGGTAGAGGCTGTGCATCCAAGTCTGAAGTTGTGTATCATTGGTATATTGGTGAATCTTTTTTTCTGTTATCTGTGTGTAGAGCACCAAGTGGCTCCATGTAGATGACAGGGGTATAGAATACTGGGGGAATCCACAGGTGATAGGGATCTTTTGGGAATTTGATGTGCCCATGTGAACAAACGTATCATTGGGATGGTAGGAGGAGATCAAGGACATTTCGGTTAAATCCTATTCAAGATTTCAGGGTGCTTATGAGAGTGGAATTGTCAACTGTGTCAAAGATAGCCGAGAGATACAGAAATTTCAGGAGACAGGGTTCATCTTCACCATGTGGCCTGAAATTCAAAAATGACCATCTAACTCGATCATTTTAATGAGAAGCACTTTAAAGTTAATAAGTGTAACATTAAATTTGTATATTTATTTATCTATTTATTTGGTTAGTATTCTTATATGCTATGGATCTATGTAGGGTGTGTATTAGTGCTTTATATATGGTAATAAATGATTGTGAAGCTAGTTTTCATTAAAAGTAAATTTAAGAACAGCCAGCTCATTTATGAAGGAGCTCTATGTCACAATATTGTTCCTATAAATAATATTTGACATACAGTGTCCTCAAAATAATATAGAAAACAATGATGCCATTGTTCGTGAATTAACTATTAATATCCTCACAATAATAGTTTTGTAAACTGTATTTAGGACTTGATATTTATGTCAGACAACATTCTAACAATGAAATTCTGGTTCTATAGCTCATGAAGTAATCATCTTAGGAGTGGGGAGAACGGAGGAGCAGGCTGTGTACTGGAATGTGCAAATGTGTCCTTTACATCCTTAATGCCCATGTATGTAATGCTATTACATGATTAATGAAGTCAACTCATGGGTCACACAACGACTAAGAGAGCTCTGCCAAATAGGATATACTTCTCCCTTGGAACATTAAACTTATAAGCGGATAATTTTACGCAGTAGTTTATTAGCTCTAACACAGGGCCTAAAGTATTACCAGAACTAGGTCGCGAAATAAGTAAGTTGTCTCAGAGGAGAAGGTTTAATACTATTCATTTCATTGCCCCTCATTATAAGTCACTCGTAATCTCCTATGGGCACAGCAACAAGAGTTAATTGGCACATTCGAGTTTGCGAGTAATGTGGAAATAAGACAGGCTTAAACATTTGCCCTTGCAGTCTCCAGCTGCTGAAAGCAGAGAACATTTTCTGGGTGAAAATGCGGCTGGGAATGGGGAATAACCAAGGAAATCGTATTATGACTTTGCTATTTGGCTAACAATGTGTTTGTCGGTGGCACATACTATGCTCCATTGCTTTTCAGGATCGATCATACTACAATTGTAACCTAAATTAAAGATAATTAAACTAATACTCAGTTTGTCCTTGTGGGGCACAACTTCTCTGACAACATCCTATTTTTCCACAACTTGCACTTCCACCTATATCCCATTAACAATTATTCAAGAACATTTTTATTTTTGGGTCGAGCCAAGACAGTGCTAGCGCTGTCGCTTAGCAATCTGTTGTAGATGGTTTATGGAGTTAAACTCCACCCATTGCTTGTCATTGATTTTCAATGCTAGTGGTCTCCTGTTCCTTACTTGGATCAGGGACAAAGTACTGTCTTATTACACTATTGTTAGACCTGGCACCATTGGCGTGGGTCTCCCTCCCCTTTTTTTGCTGGTCTAGATGCTTTGGGCACTTTGCCACTGCTGTTCAGTGCCAAAGTGCAAGTGCTCCCTATTGTAAATTGTTGTAATGGATTAGTGACTCCATGATTGGCTTATTTGACTTACTTTTACATTCTGCGTTTGAAAATACCACTTTTAGGAAATAGATATTTTCTTGCTTAATCATCCAGTATACCTCTGCTAGGTTTGTGTATTCCATGTCTGGTTTGTGAGTGACAGGGGGCTGGAGAGGGCCTTGGCTACAGCACTCTAATGGGCAGGGCTGGGCTGAATAGGACCTGCATTGAATATAGAATAGTGGGAGGAGATTTCCTTTCACCTGCCTGAGCCTTCATAGAATAGAGAGTAGGGGGAGGAGATTTCCTTTCAGCTACCTGGGCCAGGTCTGCCTTCAACAATGCTGTCTCCACCTCATGCCAGGAACCTGCACCAAGGAGGACAGAACTGGTTTTGGCTGGGCACAGACACTTTCTGCCTTCAGAGGACAAAGGATTTAGTAGTATAAATATTGGGGCCCAGACCCAAGAACTTTAGATTACTTCTGGGAATCAAGACAAACATTTGCAAATGAGAGAAAACAAGAAAGCTGAAGGTGGAGACTCCCTGTGCTGTGTGCTGTTTGGGGGTTGGCCTGCAGTGGTTACTTATTGCCTAGGAAAGGAGAAAAGGAACTTTGTGTGTACTTTTACTATCTTGAGGAAGATCTCCAAGGGCTTGAATATGAGCTTGCCTCCTGTTCTTAAGTCTCAGGGACACAAAGACTTCACCACCAGCTCCCCCTGAATTTCCTTGCTGGGAATTCTACCTGCAGAGAGGTCCCTGCTGTTGTTTTGGGCCCTCTAGAGACTGTGTGTCACAGGGAGCTGGAAGTGCGATGCAAAGAGGAAGAAGCGTGCCGCTGCCGCAGCTGTTTGCCAATGCATCGCTGAAGAAACGTGTTGCATCACCGAAGAAGCGTGTCGCATCACCTTACAAGCGTGTCGCAGGGCCTGTCGGGCTAAAGAGTTTACAGAGTTTGCCCCACGGCCGTCGGACGTGCACGCATCGCATCCAAGTTGTTATATCGCATCAAAGACGCCATTTTGTTGCATCGCACCGGATCGTCGCATTGCATCGAGGTGCCATCTTGTCGCATCGTAACCGGAACGCAGTAAGAAACCGACGCATCACCTCCTCTCCTGTAAGGAACAGATGCATCACCTCGCCTGCGCTGCAATAAGGAACCGTCGCATCACCTCCCCCGAAGCAAGGGACCGACGCATCCCCTTCCCTGCAACCCTTTTGTTTGTTTTGCGTGACGCATCCAAGGTGCTTTGAGAGTAAAGTGTTGTATTTACCATCTACATTGAACTAAGCTATTTCTACCAATTTAAAGTGATATTTGTGATAGTGTATTGTGGATTTTTGTCGTTTGGCCTTGTGTTAAGTCTAGTAAAGATCACTTATTTTTCTAAATTGGTCTGGTGTCCATTTGTAGTATTTTCACCAAATTACTGTATGTGTTCACAAATGCTTTACACACTGCCTCTGAGATTAGCCTGTCTGCTCATGCCAAGCTACCAAGGGGGTGAGTAGCGGCTATTTTAGGAGTGTATCCCCCTTTCCCTGACTAGAAGCAAGGGTCCCTGTTTGGACGAAGGTGCAAACCATTGCCAACTAGGGACCCCCATTTCTGACAACTATGGTTCTTTATCAGATTTATTTTCATGGTTTCCTGTTCAGTTACTGTTTGCCTGTGTTCAGCTTCAGCCCAATAGCTGCTTACATTTTAATTTAGCATTCCTCCTTCCGACGTCCTCTTAATGCCACAGTTGTGTTAGTGCTGCCTCCTGCGTCATGCCTCCCACTCATTGCTACTGTTTTTTAAGCCTTTTTTTCCAAATGTGGACGTTGACCATCAATTGGGCTTCTTTTGGTGAAATATTTGTTTGGTTTTGGACTTCCTTTTAAGGGGGATTGGGCTTGTTTAAGCCTTTTTTTCACAGTGAGGAAACAGAAATTCATGCCATGCCATAACTTCAGGCCAGTAGATCAGTGCGGTACTGAGCACCAGGGGCCTCCTTCTACATGCTCGATGCTTATATATTGTTTTGCCTTTTTGTAATTTTAGATGTTAAAAGTCAGTTGGGCTTCTTTTGGTAGTATATTAGTTTGGTTTTGGACTACCTTTAAAGGTGGATTGGGCTTGATTTTTTTGCCTCCTCACATAGACGAAACACGAATTAATGCTCCATCAGGGCGGTATTAAGCAGTGGGGGGCTTCTTTCATTAAGCCACCAAGTTGGCCAAGATATTAGAGCTCTGTACATTTACTTGAGCACAAGTAACTTTACACAGATCTATGTACACATTAAGATATTTTACTGTGTATTTATTACGTGATAGTCCACTGTCATTCCTGGTCTTAATTGACTGTTTTCAGCAAGTGAACCAATGGAAGCAAAATGTCAATTGCATTTATGTTTACTGCACTCCCGTGGCTGACAGAAATAACACCGTTAATGTGCACAACTTGTAGCAGCTCCTCTTTGTCTTTGCTTTTGACCACAATTTGGAAGCGGCTGTTCCTTTCATCCCTGCCTCCAAATGACAAATGCTATTGGCCTATGTGTTTTTTTAAAGTTTTATTTTTATGCATGCCTTATGTATGTGTTTTGCCAGCAGCTGGTTGCGCATCCTTTCCTCCCTTTCATGAAGTCCCTCCAGACTTCCCTGCCTCAGAATGACATAGAGCTTTATACCGATGAGTTTTCTTTTTTTAAATAATACCTCATTTTGTGCTTTTGAGCACTCGTTAGTAACAGCTGTTCGCATTTCTTTTCCTTCCCCGGCTCAGCACAACGATATGTGTCAGCTCCTCTTTGCCTTTAGTTTTTAAGTACTATTTAGATCACACTTTGGCCGATATATTACAAGAAGCCCCTACCTTTGCACAGGGATTGCCAATATTTCTAGCTTATACCTCTTTCATCCACCTTCAGACTGGCCCCTTTAATTCAATCCTGCAGGCTCACTTTAATCCCTGTTCTTTTTCTGTTGCTCTTTTTGTCCTCTTTGTGTTTGTCTCCGTTTCTTATTGTGTGGAAAAACGGGTGCTAGTGCACATAAAAAATCCTACATAAGACATATACTTGCTCCAATAGCTGCAGATCACACAGTGCGTGTGAAGAAGAGCAGCGACTCTTCTAGCGAGCTCTGCCCGCACTATGCATTTTAAAATGTCAGTTTTGTTTTTGACAGGTGTCAGCTTTTCATTACATATGTTCAATATATTGTTTGGATTTTAACACATGCTCGCTATGCTTTGGAGAAGAGTGCATATAGGCTATCAAGAACGGCGATAAAATGATCACTGCTTTAGAGGCAGAAAACTGGCGCTAAAGCAACGATACTGGGCTTGATAATATGCCCTGGAGAATTCCAATGGAAGTCCATGTTCACACCAGGACATGGGCTTCTATTGGAATGATCAAGGTCATATTATTAAGCCCATTATTGCCGCTTTAGCTGCAGTCTTCTGCCGCTAAAGCGGCGATCATTTTTAACACATTCCTGATAATATGGCCCTAAGTTTTAAAAAGTGAGCACTAGAATCTAACTTATCATATTGTTGGTTCAAACACACAGCGTGAACGATTGTACCTTTGCGACCTGCATCCGTCATCCTTGGGATCTCATTCCATGTGCTGACGCTGGCTCCATTCTAGTGTTGGATTACCATCCTTGCACAGAAATAACTGCTGCCCCCACTGACCTTTCTGTTTTCATGCTTTAACTGCTAGCTAACACCGTCCTTCGGTATTTGTCGTTGTTTGCATTAGTATTTTATCTATTTAATACAAAATAACATTTTTATTTAAGAAACTACAAAATAGCATGTAGAGTTAACACTTTCCTCCAGGTCACTAAGCAAATAGTTTCCTGTCATGGACTTTTATGTGACCTAATGGAGCATACTGGATGTCCTTCTGACCCACTTCAACCCAAATCCATCCACTTCGCCTCAACCAACACCAATCCATCCTACCCAATCCATTCCACCCCAGAACAGTACAATCCACCTCACTCCAATCCAAGCCACTCACCCCCATCCACATAATTACACTCCATAACACACAGTCCAAATCCACATAATTCCGAAACACTCCATACCACATAATTACTAGACACATAATTCCACTGCATAGCATGCCACATAATTACACTACACAAATCCACTCCACGCCACACATTTCCACAACTAACAAATACAATCCAACCCACATAATTCCACTACACACCTCATACATACACTCCATAACATATCGGTGAAAGCTTTCGCCATTTTAAATGCCAATAATTCTAACTCAAGCAAGTGCGAGACCTATTGCATTTCCAATGCTTGTTTATGTTGGTCCTCATTATTTTGCTTTTTTACATGGCAGGAGTTCTCAGTTAAAAAAACATTAAAAAGCATGTTTTCAATTTTTTGGGCATTTTGATGTGCATTTAGTTTCTTGGGTAGCTCAGCTCTAACAGACCAATAGTAATATGTGTTAAATCCCAGATGTTTCATAACAGTATGCAGAGTGTAAACAGCATAGTCCTAGAAATTGAAAATCCCAATCGCCCTCAGTGGAGTCCCTGTTTTGCGGCCATCCATCATGGTCTCAATATCACCTATGTAAATGGCAAAAAATGTTATCACTGTAAGCTGGTTGGTCAAGAATGGCAAAATACATAACAGAGGCCATGTTATGTATGGGTCTCCCATTAGTCCAATGCCACTGCGTAGCAGTCTAAACAGGGGCGCATGATTTTGGGAGCCAAACATAACATAAAAGTATTGATCAGTGTTTGTCCCCTCGGGGTTCTGAGTGACATCATAGACAACTCAATCTTGGCTCTCATTGTCTATTTGACATCACTTGGAACCCCTCAGTGAAAAACAACCCAGTAATTCACTGTTGCCTATCTATAAGTTTATATATTGTGTTTACAAGCACAATTCGTCACCGAGTCCTAAATTTTCAGAAAATGTCACAGTTCAAAGGTAAAAATTATTGCCTTTGTCAGGGATGTCATTCTTTCCTTTCTCTAAGCACAACTAATATACGTTAGGTTTAACACAGCTGCTGCAGTCTAATCCAAGATAAAACAAGAGGTAAATAATAGCTTTTGTATTCATAACCCCCGCAAACGCATTCTTCACTACCTCCCAACAGTGAACATTTAATGAAGTTTTTTGTAACTCACAAGGTAGTCAGAAGTACTTTGATAGAAAATGTTAAATACAAATGTTCCACCATCTTAAAGCAGCCATTAGCCAGGGCTGAGTTTCCTCTTGAGCCAGCCATTAGCACCTTGTTGAGTGTTCACTATCTTCTTTACATCATATTTCCATACCTGCCAGCTTGAACAAAAATCTCACTATGTTAGGAGGGGGTGGGGCCTTGGAGGGGGCAGGGCCTTATCCTGGGGAGTACCTGAGAGGCACTTTTGCTCCCATCCTGCTTCCAAGACCCTTCACCAAAAAAAAAAAGTGTCCTGGGGTGTTGTTACACCACTTAATGGATGTCTGCAGTTCAAAGCCTTGCATAAGGTGCTCGCATTCCACTATATACAGTGGTGTTCAGCTTGTTTTCCCTGCCACCATGTGAGAGAGGCTCCTCACCAGGTGACTGTGTGATAGGAGCCGATATAAATGTTTGAAATATCTTTATTCGGCAATTTTATCACCATAAAAGAGCACATATACATATACAATTCACATTTACCAATAAAAAATTTGTAAAATACATAAGAACAGGGAGATCTCATTTTGATAGATTTACAACACAACCAGATTTGTATCGACCAGTAGGGCCCCCCGGGGTTTTAATAAACGGGAGCGTATCCGCCATGCATTTCCCAAAAATTTGGCCACCCCACAGATCATGAGGGCAGACGAAGAGTCTGTAGAGAGGACACGGAGTGCCTGTTTATGGCACCTCAGCCCTAATTCCCTACAGACCGGTTTCAGCCAAAGCTTCCTCGCCCCTTTATAGGCTGGGCAAGCAAACAACAGGTGGGCCACCGATTCCTTGGGGGCCGCACAGCCGGGGCATGTACGTGAGAGGGCATCAGAGGCCGACCAACTTGCCGTGAAATCAAGTACTGGAAGCGTCCCATAGCGCAGTTTCAGGTACAGCGATCGATCCAACGGTTTAGTTATTAGGTCTAAAAAGGGTTCCAATTTCCTTACACTCTTAATTGATAAAAATTTGTCCGTAAGTGAACCCACATTCGTAGCCCTCGTGGCCTCACTCTGGACCCAATCCCAATAAAGTTTTTTAATAACGGCTTTGGGTGGCGGGGATTGAGACTCCCATGCCTCTCTTAGACCCAGGTTGATGGCCAAATCCTTCAGTTTTTTTAGCCATCCTATTTTATTACCTGTGTCCAGCAAGAGTAAATCATCCATCCCTTCTGCATACTTAGCCAGCTCCTCAGTTCTTCTTAGTCGAGACCAGAAGAGCAGCGGGCGAAGCCTCACCAGGTCTTTTAAAGATCTTCTGCCCAAATCTAGTCTTAGGGGGATCATTGGTGTTGAAGCAGGGAGAGCAGCCACTTTCCTAAAGAAATTATTTTCTGCCACCATCAAATCTGTAACCCCTTCAAACCCCCAAAGTTCGGAGCCATATAATGCTGAAGGAAGAATCTGACCCTCATAGATGGCCATAACTGGAGAAACCGGTTTACTAGAAGATTCCCGGAGTTCCTTCAGCGTCACCCCGGAAACTCTATGATGACTAAGGAGCATTTTGGAAAGATGATCTTTCCAGGTCATACGGCTATTTATCCGGACTCCAAGATAATCAAAAGATGTGACCAGCTCAAGGGGGGCACTATTGAGCACGAGGTGATTTTTAAATCTTTTGGAGGGGGCAAAAGCCATCAATTTGGTTTTTGAAGTGTTAATGGTTAAGCCTCGAGTAGTACAAAAGGAGCTAAACAGGTTCAAGAGTTTTTGTAAGCCCACCGGGGATTTAGAGATTAATAGGGTATCGTCCGCGAAGAGAAGTGTGGGGATTTTCTCCCCCGCCAGGGATGGGGCATCCGTCTCTTCTCCCTTCAGATGGTCCACAACTCCGTTTACAAATAGGGAGAAGAGGGTCGGAGCCATAACACAACCCTGGCGTACTCCTCTCCGCACAGGGATCTTATCTGTTAATTGTCCCTGCGATCCCCATCTAACCCGCGCATAATTCCCCTCATGCAGCTTCGTTATTATATGCAGAAGGCTACTGGGAAACCCCATTTCGCCAAGTATTTGCCAGAGTTTTGCACGAGGGACCAGGTCGAAAGCAGTCTTGAGATCTATGAAGGCCATATACAAACTGCCTTTCTTGATGGTAACCGCCTTCCAATAGATTGCAAAAAAGCGAAAGACCTGGTCCATCGTGCCAACCTTCTTTCTAAACCCCGCCTGCAAGTGGGAGAGAACACTAGCCTCCTCTATCCAGTCGTCAACTCTCGAGATGATGACCCTGCCAACCACTTTCTGGATGATGTCAATCAGACTAATGGGTCTGTAGTTCGCAGGGTCATCTCTTGCCCCCTTCTTGTGCACAGTAACTACCTCGGCTCCTTTCCAGGAGTCTGGTACTTGATGACCCCTCGTGATCAGATTCATAATACTGGCAATTAGTTTGGCCCAAACTTCTGGCTCAGCCTTCAGCAGATCTCCGGGGATCCCATCCTGCCCGGCGGCTTTCTTAGGGGTAAGGCGTCTGATTGCCAATAATACTTCTGAGGGCAAAAATAACAGATCTGTATCGTCCAGTTTTACCCCATCACCCAACCCAATCACCCCCAAACTAGATATTTCCTCTATGCCGCCATATAGGGATGAAAAGTGAGTAAACCATTGCTGGCTAGTTATATGTGCAGCCAGTGGTTGCGATTTACCCTGCCTTGTTTTGTTAATCAAATCCCAAAAAAGGTTCGAGTTCTTACTGCTCACAGCCAAGGAGAGTTCCTGCCAATGCCGTTCCTCCCACTCCCGTTTGGCCAGAACTAGTGCTTTCAGATAATCCTTTCTGGCCGCTCTAACCAGCAAAGGGTCACCCGAAAGCAGAGCTCTTGTCAGATTTTTCCTAGAGCTCTTACAATGTTCAGTGTACCAAGGTTTGCAAAGAGTAGACGGCATAACCGGAACCCTATTACCTTTCCCCTTGGAAGTAAAGAATTGGCCCACTTGGTCTATTGTTGATTTATAGACAGAATCAAGTAAGGGGTGATGGTGATCAGTAGGTCGGTTGTCTCCCTCCCAGATCTCTAATTTAGAGGACAAACCCTCAATCAGGGTCCTAATACTATCCATCTCGTCCTCCCCTAGGTTGGCCTTGTCCCATTTTAATCTGCGGTTGTTACTACATGGGACCACCTCTTTAGATATTTTTAAGGAGTCACTCACCCCCCTGACATTAAGACCCCCCCAATTGAACTTACAGCACAAGGGGTTGTGGTCACTATCCTGACTAGGAGAGACCTTCATGTCAATGAGGTCCGCCCAGAATCCAACATTTAATAAGATGTAATCTATTCGGGACGGGCCTGATAGCCTATTAAAGGTCACTGCCCCTGACTGGTCGGATAAAGTCCTACCATTAAGGGCTCTTAGTTTAAAATCCCTAGTCAGTGCGTTCAATTGAATAACCTTAGGTGACCATTTCTTAATAGTGGGGAGGGAGAGCGTTGGAATGGACCATTTCGAATCCTCCTCTTCAATTCCCAAAGGGTCATCCCCCAGGAGGGGTTCGAAAGTACAGTTGAAATCACCCCCCACAAGGATTTTAGCCGAACAAGAGCAGTTGGCTAAGGCCATTTCAAGGGCTGATAGAGTCAAAGAGGTAGAGTCACCCGGTGTCCCTCTAACGTAAACATTGAATAGGTCAAGCCTGGCTGCATCCTCCCGTCCTCTCACCGAAAGGTGGAGTATGTCATTACAGTCCACATTGTGGCGTGTGACCCCCCAGTTCAGGTCTATTTTTAACCAAACAATGAGCCCACCCGCTGGTCTGCCCTTACCTCTACTTACAGCAGGCACAAAGTGGGTGGAAAACCCCGATTTGTGCAGCGGGACTAAGCTCCATGTTTCCTGGAAGAGGCAAACTTCAAACTGCTCAATGAATGTATGCCACTCCGGGATGTCGAGCTTCCTCTTTAACCCGGCAATGTTCCATGATAGAAGGTTTATTACCCGTTGATCTCTGGGAAAAGAAATGCTACCCACCACAGTCGGACTCTCATCAGCCGCCCTACTCGTATGATTCCCCTCCTCACTAACCGGTGAGGTAGTGGATATAGGGCAACCAACCATAATAGGTGGAGGCCCGGCTAGCCCAGAATCTTCATTAATTACATTGGGTATTGCCGTATGGGCGGTAGGTAAACTAACTACTCCTGCTACTGTGGACCCTCCGTTTAATCCAGTATCCTCTGCTCCCGAAAGTTCATACTCACCCCCCCCGAGCCCCAGACTTCAATCGCAGTCTTCCAGCCCTGACAGCTGAGAAAACCGATTGTAAGTATCCAACGGGGTAAAAGGTATTAGGTGATTCATCCTAGAGCCCATGTTCAGTGAATATCTATTAGGAACCGTAGACCAAGCGGTATGAAGGTCGGGCATCCTGATGGACTGGTGCCCATACTGGGGATAGTTATTAGTATAGGAATTTATAAGGGGCGGCCTGAAAGACCGAGATCTCTTGTCGTATTTAGTACTAGTTACATCAAACCTGGGGTAAAAGAATGTTAAAGCCCGTGGGGTAATGCCAGTTTCTCCATTCCCAGGTGGCCAGTTTAAGATATAATCAACTGCCCGCGGGTCTCTAAAATTAACCACTACTAAGTCCCCCTCTATATTTTTCGTGGTACTCCCCAGCCAATTAATCCTTCTGACATGGACTATGTCCCCATCTATATTCGGAGCTATCGGCCTATGCATCCTCAACCAGTGGATGATTTTATTCTTAAGGTCAACATAACCCTCCTTCTTATTACCTATTAGCGGTGGCACCCCCGATAAAACCACAACGTAGGGCACAGCTTCTGGGGGGATCTCGACTTGTGGAACCCTTTTATGAGCAGATCTACTATTTTCACCGCTCTTGACTGTATTTTGGATGTTGCTAATCGGAGCCTTTAAGAGTGGTTTAGAGGGGGCGGCACCAGATGCAGTAGCTGTTGCCTTTGAATGTTTAGACGGCGATAAGTTTTGTGGAGGGGGGTCAACTCTACCCTGGGGCTGGCTAGTTTGCTTAATCGGGGCGGGGACAGAAGAGATTCCAGGTTTCGTTGAGGGTTTAATAGGAGGGGGCCCTGTCAAGGATATAGACTGCACCACCCCATTCCCTTTGTTAACAGTGGCAGTGGACAAACTAGTTATAGCAGCTTCCAAGATGGTTAATCTAATTTCAACCCTCTTGATAGACTCATTAATAGGGCGGAGAAGAGATCTCAACAAAAATTCCAAATTCCCTGTTGCTGGAGAGGGAAGTTGGGGTAAAATAGCAGATGGCATTGCACCATTGTTGTCAATTGGAGCCACGTCATGTGTATCCACTACAACAGGGCAAAGAATCGGTATAGCCTCACCCTGTGGTGTTTGATCCTGCTCTACAACTGCTGGGGCCTCACGTATAAAAAGAGTATTAGACCCTTTACCAAAATCGGTGTGCGATGTTTTGGCTGTGCCTAATGCCACCCTATGTTTCTTCCTTCTTTTACTGGGGGGAGGGCGGTGAATCTGGACTACAGATAAGGACTTTTTTTTTTGCTGTTTGTGTTTAGAAATCTCTATAACACGGCTACTGCTAGGGGTGGGTGAGACACTTACAATGTCCTCTGAGGGCAAAGAGGGGGTAGCTACAAAGTCTCGAAATAACAAGGGTACTCCGTCTTGGCTAGTGTTAACCTCGCTCAAATCAATCAAATCAGTCGAATCACCTTCCCGGTTCAGTACATGGAGACTATCGGAGAGGGGTCTGGATTTCATATTCTCAACTGAGCGGCGCCGCTCTGCCCTGCGCTCAGCTAAGGTAGCGTCCTTTTCCCCCTCAGTCTTCTTAGAAAAATAATTCTCCAGTGAGCCATTACGTAATTTAGGGATTTTACCCGGAGTAGCCTCCTCTGTTGCCATGTCCCTCTTGTATCGGGACACTATCCTCCAAACCGCAAAATGTAAGGGGTCTGGCCCAGCCCGGCCTCCTGCGGCCCCGGACGGCCACAGACGGTCCCGCCCTTGTCCCGGGCTTCTCCCGGCGCCCTCCCGCGCGCTCCCGCGCAGCGGGAACGACTACTTCCTTTAAGGTGAACTAGGGGGCGTGGCCGGCAGGGAGAGGAGCCCAGCTGACAGGGGCGCGCGGGGACTCCTGGAACACAGAGTCCACCCGCTCTACCCTCGCAGCCCTGCCGGTACACAACTAGCCCCAAACAATGCTCCACACGCTGCTACCGCGAAGCGGGACCCGCGCAGCGGGTCCGGCGAGCAGCAGCGGTAGCAGACAGGAAACAGCAGAGGTCCGAGGCTCCCAGTCCGTGGCGTGAAAGAAGGTATGAAATGAAATGCTCCCGCTGGTGTGAAAGCTGCTGGTAATTAAATACCGCTGGGGTTTGAGGGCGCGGCCGGCAGGGAGAGGAGCCCAGCTGACAGGGGCGCGCGGGGACTCCTGGAACACAGAGTCCACCCGCTCTACCCTCGCAGCCCTGCCGGTACACAACTAGCCCCAAACAATGCTCCACACGCTGCTACCGCGAAGCGGGACCCGCGCAGCGGGTCCGGCGGGCAGCAGCGGTAGCAGACAGGAAACAGCAGAGGTCCGAGGCTCCCAGTCCGTGGCGTGAAAGAAGGTATGAAATGAAATGCTCCCGCTGGTGTGAAAGCTGCTGGTAATTAAATACCGCTGGGGTTTGAGGGCGCGGCCGGCAGGGAGAGGAGCCCAGCTGACAGGGGCGCGCGGGGACTCCTGGAACACAGAGTCCACCCGCTCTACCCTCGCAGCCCTGCCGGTACACAACTAGCCCCAAACAATGCTCCACACGCTGCTACCGCGAAGCGGGACCCGCGCAGCGGGTCCGGCGAGCAGCAGCGGTAGCAGACAGGAAACAGCAGAGGTCCGAGGCTCCCAGTCCGTGGCGTGAAAGAAGGTATGAAATGAAATGCTCCCGCTGGTGTGAAAGCTGCTGGTAATTAAATACCGCTGGGGTTTGAGGGCGCGGCCGGCAGGGAGAGGAGCCCAGCTGACAGGGGCGCGCGGGGACTCCTGGAACACAGAGTCCACCCGCTCTACCCTCGCAGCCCTGCCGGTACACAACTAGCCCCAAACAATGCTCCACACGCTGCTACCGCGAAGCGGGACCCGCGCAGCGGGTCCGGCGAGCAGCAGCGGTAGCAGACAGGAAACAGCAGAGGTCCGAGGCTCCCAGTCCGTGGCGTGAAAGAAGGTATGAAATGAAATGCTCCCGCTGGTGTGAAAGCTGCTGGTAATTAAATACCGCTGGGGTTTGAGGGCGCGGCCGGCAGGGAGAGGAGCCCAGCTGACAGGGGCGCGCGGGGACTCCTGGAACACAGAGTCCACCCGCTCTACCCTCGCAGCCCTGCCGGTACACAACTAGCCCCAAACAATGCTCCACACGCTGCTACCGCGAAGCGGGACCCGCGCAGCGGGTCCGGCGAGCAGCAGCGGTAGCAGACAGGAAACAGCAGAGGTCCGAGGCTCCCAGTCCGTGGCGTGAAAGAAGGTATGAAATGAAATGCTCCCGCTGGTGTGAAAGCTGCTGGTAATTAAATACCGCTGGGGTTTGAGGGCGCGGCCGGCAGGGAGAGGAGCCCAGCTGACAGGGGCGCGCGGGGACTCCTGGAACACAGAGTCCACCCGCTCTACCCTCGCAGCCCTGCCGGTACACAACTAGCCCCAAACAATGCTCCACACGCTGCTACCGCGAAGCGGGACCCGCGCAGCGGGTCCGGCGAGCAGCAGCGGTAGCAGACAGGAAACAGCAGAGGTCCGAGGCTCCCAGTCCGTGGCGTGAAAGAAGGTATGAAATGAAATGCTCCCGCTGGTGTGAAAGCTGCTGGTAATTAAATACCGCTGGGGTTTGAGGGCGCGGCCGGCAGGGAGAGGAGCCCAGCTGACAGGGGCGCGCGGGGACTCCTGGAACACAGAGTCCACCCGCTCTACCCTCGCAGCCCTGCCGGTACACAACTAGCCCCAAACAATGCTCCACACGCTGCTACCGCGAAGCGGGACCCGCGCAGCGGGTCCGGCGAGCAGCAGCGGTAGCAGACAGGAAACAGCAGAGGTCCGAGGCTCCCAGTCCGTGGCGTGAAAGAAGGTATGAAATGAATGCTCCCGCTGGTGTGAAAGCTGCTGGTAATTAAATACCGCTGGGGTTTGAGGGCGCGGCCGGCAGGGAGAGGAGCCCAGCTGACAGGGGCGCGCGGGGACTCCTGGAACACAGAGTCCACCCGCTCTACCCTCGCAGCCCTGCCGGTACACAACTAGCCCCAAACAATGCTCCACACGCTGCTACCGCGAAGCGGGACCCGCGCAGCGGGTCCGGCGAGCAGCAGCGGTAGCAGACAGGAAACAGCAGAGGTCCGAGGCTCCCAGTCCGTGGCGTGAAAGAAGGTATGAAATGAAATGCTCCGATATCATGTGTCACACGGTGGTACCGTGTGAGTAGGCAGGTCTGTATTTTATGCATGGGATGTATCTGTAGCGGGTCAGGAATTATGCTGTGGGGTGGGCAGCCAAGCGGGTCCTTAATGCAATTTTTACTAAGCGTTCGATGGCCCATTCCTATATGTACCTCTTCACCAAAAATGCAAAAGCCTCTAATGAGGCCTAAAGGGAGAATTAATTGTAAATGATGGTTCTTCTTACTTTTCAGTGGGACTGGACTGCCATTTAATGTATGTTTTGGTTAGGTTGTAACTATATGTGTGTATGTGGAGATTTCATATTGAATGAGGAGAGTTGTGCTTTTATATAAATAATGAGTGGTAGTGTTGTGTATCCGGCATGGAGAATGCCCCTCATGTCACATAGTTAACCCTCTCAGTGGTTCTGTGCTTGTATCAATCATAAAATGTTAGGCACTGCTTTCAAATTAGGGGGATTTAGCTGTGACGGTACAGTGCGGCAGAAATAACATCTTTAGCTGATATTCCCAAACCTAAACCCAGCTGTTCTGAACATCTGCCTCGGGATGAGGGATAACATAATGATATGGAATTAACAGGTCTGAATCTGCATGTGGAGTACCAGTTGCTAGGAGAAATCTATTCTCACTTACCACCTGCCACGAACAGGTGGTACATTTTAAGGGGTGGGTAGTTGGTGGAGGGGATGAGAAGGGGGTGTTCAATGGCATGCAGTGGTGGCCAGCACAGGTAAAAGCGGTGGGGTGGGGGTGGGGCTGGGTGGGGTGGAAGTCAACAGATGTCAGGATAGGTCAGATACATTTTTTTAAAAACCACTTACCTTGCGCTCGCCACATTGCCAAGTCGGCGATGCGCCGAACGCAAGGTAAGTGTTTTTTTATTTCTATTTAATATCACCTATCCCAATGTCTGTCGACTTCCACCACACACCAGCGCCTTACCACTGTAACCTGTGCTGGCCGCCACTGATTGCATGGTTTACCTTGAAAATTTGGTAGCATCCTCAAATGTATATTTATGGTCATTCCCAAACTCCTCTCCATCACTTTTCCACCCCAGAAATGGTAGGAGATTTACTCCAGCAAAGGACTCGTGTATCGTCCCTTTTAGGGTGAGAATGGGACAGATAATGAACATAGAGTTCTGAGCAGATGATAATGGACATAGCGATCTGAGCAGATGATAATGCATAATTCTATCTACCAAATACTTCGGCCTGCACTGGAAATAAATGTGGGATCCCACTGCTTCACCTTCCAGCGGGTCCGCCCCTAAGCATTATGGTGTATGCAGTTCATAAAGCGTGTGTACTTGCACAAAAGTTCTCTCGAGTGTTTCACCAGGTTAGTCAAGATCAATGCTGGCCATCTCTAAACACGTGTTTCTGGATTATTGTCCGTCATCAGTAGAGATTAGGCATGAAAATATTTGGGGTTGCTGAGCAGGCTGCCAAAGTCTTCTGGGGTCACAGTACCTCTCCAGGCACGCAGGTGCCTCTCCACGAGCTCGTCAGCTCAAAGCGACTCGAGGGAGCCTTTTAAACAGGAAACAAATGTGGGATCACACTGCTTCACCTCCCAGCGGGTCCGCCCCTAGGCATTATGGTGGATGCAGTTCATCAAGCGTGTGTACTTGCACAAAAGTTCTTTTGAGTGTTTCACCAGGTTGGTGCAGATCAATGCTGGACATCTCTAAACACGTGTTTCTGGATTATTAAACATCATCAATAGAGATTAGGCCTTACCGCTGTAACCTGTGCTGACCGCCACTGATGGCATGGTTTGCCTTGAAAATTTGGTAGGATCCTCAAATGTATATTTGTGGTCATTCCCAAACTCCTCTTCATCCTCTTTCCACCCCAGAAATGGTAGTAGATTTACTCCAGCAAAGGACTAGAGTGTCGTCCCTTCTAGGGTCAGAATGGGACAGATAATGAACATAGAGTTCTGAGCAGACGATAATGGACATAGCGATCTGAGCAGATAATTAATAATGCACGATTCTATCTACCAAATACTTCGGGCTGCACTTATAAAAGGCCCGATGAATGAGAGTAAGAGCCTTAAAAATAATCACTTTCTTGATAGGAAGCAATTCCCTATCAATAGATGATGAGAAAAAGACTCCCACTTGGGGATCATCAAATAAGGTGTGCAGGCGTACTTTGTACTGTTGGGAGCTTTTTAACCCATCTTTCTGGTAGGCCAAAAGATAAGATATTCACATAGGCCAACATGGAGGTTATCAATGCCTGGACAACCATCCTACGAGATACCTGTGCCAGAAGATCAAGGAAGTGTCTGATCAAGCGGAGCAGGTAAAGCAGGTCCCAGCAACATACAGAATCTGGGATGAAAGGAGAGTTTATCATCTAGCCTAACTCCAAGAGTTTTGGTGATTGATGTGGGTGCTGAAGGGGGATGGAGGTCCTTAGGTCAGGAGGTGTTTAGCCAGTGCTTGTCCAAAAAGGAGAATCTCTGTTTCTCTGATTTTACACTGTAATTAACTCTCACAGCCAGTGCAGGACTTCCATTAGGCAAGGTTTGAAGGTGGTAAATGTGGCTGTGGGAGAATGATCGAAGGTGAGAAGCAGCTGGGTATTAGTGTCGTATGAAATGCTCACCAATCCGTAGAATTCAACGCGTTTAGCTAAGGGGGCAATATATAGGTTGACTAATGTTAGGCTCAGGGAGGGTTCCCGGCAGCTCTCTAAAAGCTAGCAGCTTGCTGATCGAGGCATATGGAGCAAGACAGATTTCTTGTTCTCTCCCTTTACTACTTTTTTACTACTTTTTTGTGGATTGTGCACTAGGCTGTATTAGTGTTAGGTTGATAGGTAATTCCTAAATTGTTCTCAGCAGCTATTTTAAATATTCATTGTATAGCACCAGTAACTAAAGCTACCTACTCCTCCAGGTTTCTGGGGTGATCACTCCGAAGATCAATAGACTGGGACTTGACCCTTGTCCTATATGTTCCATCAATGGGGTCAGCCTTTGGGGCCAGTTTCGCTTTCTACAGTTGGTGAATGTAGCCAGCTCCACATGTCAGGACTGGCATAAAAACTGATAAACCTGAGAATTTGAAGGGTAGCTTCCTGGCGCTGCAGAAGGCAGCATGTGTGCTACAGAATGAACTTAGGACGGTGTGTGTCCGCTCCCTCAAGAACAGCCTGTCTAGTCCTTCTGTGACATCCACCTGCAGGCCTTTGTGGAACCATAGAGCTCCCCTCTTCCATGTACATAAGTGCCCCATTGGGGCTAGGAATAGCCTCTCTACAAAACACATTAATTACAGGCTATGTCCTAGCAGGCTTGGGTAGACCACATGAGCTGCAATTAAAATGAAATATTGAGCTGATGGGAATTACAGTGTAGAATTAGCAAAGGGCTAATGGATGGGGACTAAAGGCTACACAATAGTGATGGATGGAACACTTTAATTAAAATCAGCCACTGGTAATTACTTAGGGCCCATACCAGTTCATTGATTTTTTTGCCCACCATGCCACCTCCGATTAATCCCAGCCATATGCAAATCCTCATTTGTCCTGCTGAAGGAGAAAAAGTCCAATCTAAGCTGCTAAGCCAGGCCCTCTCTGAACCGGAACACACGCAACCCAAGACTGGTTTGGCCCTCATCAGTTGGTGCAGCTTGGTTCCAGTGGCACAAGGAGGGTGGAAACCACGTCTGGGCATACTTGTCACCTACCCATTGGCCTGGACAGCAAGCTGCACAATAACAGTAGAGTAGTATGTTTTTTTTTCCAGATAGTAGATTTTATGTTTAGCCCTACCAGGCCATAACAGTAGTAGAAATATGCTGTAGCGTAGAAGGTTTGTGCCAGCAAACCCTTCCATTTTGTGTTGTAGAGTCCGCCCTCCTTCCTGAATAGGAATGATGGAGCTGTCTTGTCTGCTAGAGCTCGGGAGAAACAGAAAATCTAGTCTTCCACAAAACTGCAGTTGTACAATAAAGGTTTATTGGGCTTGAGGCTGGAATGTCATGCATTTGTGATTTCTGTTCATAACATTTTGGGGAGATGGGTGAATCTCCCTACCTTTTAGATCACCACAACCGAGATAAGGAATGAGTTTAACATTTTGCAGGATCAATAAGTGAGCGCCAGAACCCCATCAAATCACCCCTTACGAGACTTTGTTTATTGGGCACGGGCCCAGCTGTAGGGTTCTGCAGAGTAACCCCAAAGGGTGAAGCGACAGAGATTCACAGCAGCGGCGCGAGGACTGGGGGCACAGTGCAGTACTCATAGGCGAGCAAGTGGCAGGATTGTACATAAACATGGCAGACGAGTAGGGGCTGAGGAGGGATGGCCGGGTGGCACAGTATGGGCTTGGGGTGGCACAGAGGCTAATAGGGCTGAGGCGGTAAACTTAAGGGCATAGCAGGAGCGCTCTTCAGGGCCTGGTAACAGGCAGAAATCAACTGGGACTGATGACAGAATATGTAGAAAAAGGGCAAAAGGACGCAGAAACTGGGCTTGGTAAATTTAATAAAATGGGATGTGCTTGGGCCCTTTTGCTAGGGAAGCAAATCCTACAGTGAGGCTTGCTGCTGGGTAGAGCTCAACCCCTCCCCTGAAGGGGTTTCTTGAAAAATATACAGCTTTCACGCTGCGGTCCAGAGGCTTCAAGACAGGTATACACCTCCAGAAACGAAATATCGACCAGTGCCATGCAATTATTGAATGTTCTATTCCAGTAAGCAGCAATTTTAATTAGAGATTTCACCGCCTTTCCATGAACCGGGGCGGCTCTCCCCCAGCCGGGCTGCAGGAGTGCATGGAACCAGAAAAGAAGAAACCTTCAGATTCGTGGTAGCTTCTCAGAATCATTTCTGGTTTTGCTTTACTGTTGTCTAGTAACGTTAGTGCAGGTCACCTGTCTGATCCTGAGAGGGCTAATTACGTCACTATAATGCTCGCCTGGTATTGAGGTGGTACAGCCAAGTGTGAAGATCTGAATTAAAGCAGCTTCAAAAACAAGTCAAAGGGCTCAGTTTCAAGAGAGAATGAAATGTGTGTGTGTGCGTGTTCGCGGGCGCCAGTCGGTGCGCGTGCAGGTGACAGGGGCATCGTCCTGAACGGCGCAGACAGGTAAGGTACTGAGCATGGTGTGAAAGAGGAGGCAGATGGTGGATGGAAGCTTCTATTTGTGACCATACACAAACAAGGAGGGTATGGCTAATCCAGCTCTCTATAGAGGAAGAGGTGTGTTCCACGGCGAGGGCAACTGCCTCCAGTATCTGGGGATCACGGTTCGATCCCCGGCACCAGCGGCAGATTAGCCCAGCACCATGTGACTCTGGGCAATAGCTTGCTTAATCTTCCCGACGGCCCCCAGCGCCTAGAGACCCTTAGGGTTGATTGTTCGCTTTACAAATGTGGATTATTATTATTTATCTATATATGATAAATGTATGGAGTGAAAAACGGCTGCCTCTGTGCGTGTGTGCTCCTAGTCCTGCCTCTGTGCTTGTGTGCTCCTAGTCCTGCCTCTGTGCTTGTGCACACCTTATGCTGCCTCTGTGCGTGTGTGCTCCTAGTCCTGCCTCTGTGCTTGTGTGCTCCTAGTCCTGCCTATGTCCTTGTGCACACCTTCGGCTGCCTCTGTGCGTGTGTGCTCCTAGTCCTGCCTCTGTGCTTGTGTGCTCCTAGTCCTGCCTCTGTGCTTGTGCACACCTTATGC
The DNA here is from genome assembly GCF_964261635.1 of Lissotriton helveticus. Lineage (NCBI taxonomy): Eukaryota > Metazoa > Chordata > Amphibia > Caudata > Salamandridae > Lissotriton > Lissotriton helveticus. The sequence continues at coordinate 1,628,266,682 of NC_136068.1, forward strand.
TGCCTCTGTGCGTGTGTGCTCCTAGTCCTGCCTCTGTGCTTGTGTGCTCCTAGTCCTGCCTCTGTCCTTGTGCACACCTTCGGCTGCCTCTGTGCGTGTGTGCTCCTAGTCCTGCCTCTGTGCTTGTGTGCTCCTAGTCCTGCCTCTGTGCTTGTGCACACCTTATGCTGCCTCTGTGCTTGTGTGCTCCTAGTCCTGCCTCTGTGCTTGTGTGCTCCTAGTCCTGCCTCTGTCCTTGTGCACACCTTCGGCTGCCTCTGTGCGTGTGTGCTCCTAGTCCTGCCTCTGTGCTTGTGTGCTCCTAGTCCTGCCTCTGTGCTTGTGCACACCTTATGCTGCCTCTGTGCGTGTGTGCTCCTAGTCCTGCCTCTGTGCCTGTCTACACCTTCTGCTCCTTTTGTGCTTGTGTGCTCCTTGTCCTGCCTTTTTGCATGGGTACACCTTGTCCTTCCTCAATGGTTGTGCACACCCTCCTGCTACCTCAATGGTTGTGTACACTTCTCCTGCCTCTATGGTTGTGAAAACCCTCCTTCTGCCTCTATGGTTGTGCACACCCTTGTCCTGCCTCTATGATTGTGTACACCCTCCTTCTGCCTCTATGGTTGTGTGCACCCTTCTCCTGCCTCTATGGTTGTGTACACCCTCCTTCTGCCTCTATGATTGTGTGCACCCTTCTCCTGCCTCTATGGTTGTGTACCCCCTCCTACTGCCTCTATGGCTGCGTACACCCTCCTCCTGCCTCTATGGTTGTGTGCACCCTTCTCCTGCCTCTATGGTTGTGTGCACCCTTCTCCTGCCTCTATGGTTGTGTACACCCTCCTTCTTCCTCTATGGTTTTGTACACCCTCGTTCTGCCTCTATGGTTGTGTACCCCCTCCTCCTGCCTCTATGATTGCGTGCACCCTTCTCCTGCCTCTATGGTTGCGTGCACCCTTCTTCTGCCTCTATGGTTTTGCGCACCCTCCTCCTGCCTCTATGGCTGTGCACACCCTCCTTCTGCCTCTGTGGTTGTGCACACCCTCCTCCTGCCTTTATGGTTGTGCACACCCTCCTCCTGCCTCTATGGTTGTGTGCACCCTTCTCCTGCCTCTATGGTTGTGTGCACCCTTCTCCTGCCTCTATGGTTGTGTACACCCTCCTTCTTCCTCTATGGTTTTGTACACCCTCGTTCTGCCTCTATGGTTGTGTACCCCCTCCTCCTACCTCTATGATTGCGTGCACCCTTCTCCTGCCTCTATGGTTGCGTGCACCCTTCTTCTGCCTCTATGGTTTTGCGCACCCTCCTCCTGCCTCTATGGCTGTGCGCACCCTCCTTCTGCCTCTGTGGTTGTGCACACCCTCCTCCTACCTTTATGGTTGTGCACACCCTCCTCCTGCCCCTATGGTTGTGCACACCCTTCTCCTGCCTCTATAGTTGTGCACACCCTCCTCCTGCCTCTATGGTTGTGTACACCCTCCTCTTGCCTCTATGGTTGTGTAAAGCTTCTCCTCCGTCTGCGCTCGTGTGCTCCTAGAATTGCTTCTATGTTTGTGTACAGCGTGTCCTGCTTCTATGGGCGTGCACTCCATTTAATGCTGTATATGTTATGGTATGTTATGTTAATATTTTTCTTAAGCGTACAAGTACCCGGAGGTGTCAAGGTGCTAGTATCCTGCTACCCCAGCCGGTCACTGCACTGCTTGACAGGAGTGTTTGTGTGAGCCTGCCTGTTCCTGCCAGCCACAGGCAGTCACCGTCCGCGTGAGCCTTAATCTTCTGTTCATGGATCGTAAAATCTCAAAAGCAATGTCTGGTTTTTGTGTGAGCAAAACAGTTTGTTTGAGGAAAAGGCGTAAACTGATGCTCTTTGAAGGGCCACCTGTGGCAGTGTGAATTGATGCTGTGTGTTGAATGTTCAAAAGCCATGCAGTCTATTATCTAAACCTGAGCACCGTGGTATCCAATCAGGAAAATCGCCTCTAGCTACATTTCTTCTCAAATCCGTCTCAGGCTTTGAAGGGATATTTCCAGCAGGGAACTGTCCAGTGCTGTTTTGGAGCACCAAGAAACAGCAAGCACTGGCAAAGTCAATTGGCCTAGCCCTTATCACCAGCCTTCTGGTCATGTCAGTGCTTGTTGTGTTCAGGTTTTTGCAAAAATGTTAACAATCTAAAATAAAGTAAGCTAAAAACTGGGATGTGGAGTCCTGCATCGTCGTCGAGGCTGCCTTTGATGAGAGATGTGAGGGCCTGCGCCTTGGATGCATCACGCTGAGTCGGTTCCGAAGAGGCTGCAATGCGATGCAGAACTTTGAGATTAGTCCATTCCACTCAGCAGCAGCTATGCATTGGTTCTGCACAGGTTTCCGCCACGTAGCAGAGGAAATGCGTCAGTTCGCCTGGGTCCAGAAGCTGGCAGAGCACCTTAGGCCTACTTACAAGGGTCAGAACTAGGATGGCACCACTTGGCAGGCTAGACTCACAGATGTCAGAGTCCAGGTGCAGGTGTAAGGAATTAGGAAGCCTGTTGTGTCTCCGAGGCTTCAGATCAGGAGGTCAGCCAACTAGCCCTTTGAGTCAATCTGTGTTGTGTTCAAGAGATGCTGGTCCAGTCCTTCTCACCCTAGCAAGAGGGCAGCTGGTCAGCACAGCAGGGCAGCAGTTCATTCAGAGCTGCAGTCCAGTTGAGTGGCAGTCCTTTCAGCAGCACAGAAGTCCTTCTTCTTGGCAGAGCAAACACAAGGCCAGAAGTGAACTGAGGAATTGGTGTCTGAGGTCCAGTATTTATATCCAGTTATGCCTTTGAAGTGTGGAGAAGCTGCTATAGGCATGCCTTTGAAGTGCACAGGTGCCCTGCCTTCCTGGCCATTGCTCCAGACCATCTACGGAGGCGGTGCAGCACTTTGTGTGGAGACAGAATGCATCCTATTCATGTCTAAGTGGGTCTGGGCCCAGGTCCTCCCTCCCATCCTGCTAGTGATGGCCCTTCCAGTCACTACTAAGCTCCCATTGTGTGTGGCTGTCTAGGAAGAATACACAAAGCCCAAATGTCACCCCCACCCAGTCATGTGACCCACAAACAGGCTGCAAGCACCAAATGACTTATGCAAGAAAATGCCAAGATTCTAAAAGTGGCACTTTTAAAATTGTAAAATTGTAATTTAAAATCCGACTTCACCGTAAGTTGGGATTTTAAATTGCAATTCTAGAGACACCAAAGATAATCTGCTTATCTGTTCACATTTGGAATTTACAGTAATAGCATCTGATAAGGTGACTCCAATGTGGGTGAGGTAGTCCTTGCAGTAGTGAAAACGAATTAAAGAGTTCATGAATACCAATATGTGTAAAACTTGAAGTATATTTCCAACTTTTTTAATACAATGTGTCCTACCATATGGGCTGTTCAGTGCCTATACTATGGGATGACTTGTATGTTTTAAAAAGGAAAGGTTTTGCACAGCAAAAGGTTTATTTTGCCAGTTTGATGTGGCAATTTAAAACTGCATCAAAAGGCTTACAACAGCAAGCCTGAAAAATGTTGAAAGTGCTACTTACTTGGGTGGCACAATTAATGCTGAAGGCGCACTAGTGGCATTTAATTTACAGGTTCTGGATACATGTAGTACTACTTTCCTAGGGACTTACTAGTAAATTAAATATGACAATCGGGTATAAACCAACGTTACAGTGTGTAGAGACAACAAAGCTGCAGTAGGAAGCACTATTAAAGCAAGTTGTTATTTTCCATGCAAAGGTGGAAGTGGTATAGACCACAGTGAATGATGTCCGCTTGTTCCTTTAATTCAACTAATCCCGCAGTACTTAACAGGAAGAAGAAGGTGTTGGTGCACTAGAGACACTATTAAACATAGGGCACATCTTCCCTATTTGTGCCACGGTGCACTTAAAGCAGAGACACTGGAAACAAACAGGGAAAGTGCACCCTCTTACATTGAATATGCTGCCCCATGGCAGCTATAAACTCGTGCTGCCCTGTGGGCAGCACATTCACGTGAAAAATGGAGCAGCTTTAAAGCAGCCGGTTCATATTTCACTGTGCAGACGGCAACCCGCCTTCACTTTTAAGGGGGCTTAAAGATCCTCTTGCAGGCGGCTGCAGTGAGTAGCTGCACCTGCCTGCAATGGGATATCTGGGGGTTTCATAGGATCCCCCATTCATCCCCTCCTGAAGGCTGCCATCAGGTTGCGCTCTGACAGTACGCCATCTTTTAGGTGGCGCACTGTCAGTGTGCTCCTGACAGTTCTTTGCCTCTGCGCCTGAGTCTATAATAAGGCGTGGGTGCAAAGAGATTCCCTCATTTGCACGGGGCCACACACCTTGCAAATGAGGGAAATCCCTCTGGTAATAGCGCTGGTGCTATATGTGCACCAGCTCTATCTGTATCACAGAAAGGGCCGCATAAGCATCTGCGGGCCGTTCTGTCATACCAAAGTGCCCCAGGGGAGCGTAAAGCGAGCCCACATGCCCGTTGCACCCCTGAGGCACTTTCCAAAATATAGCCCAAGAGGATTTGTGCCTTTCAGGTTTCCTATATGTTTCCCCAGCAGAGCCTCCCTTTTCTAGATGTGCCCATCACTTATGCAGAGGTGGGAAGAGCTGAGCATAGCAAGTGTTTGTTTCTACTCCTCCCACCCACCCACTCTGCAAGGCACCAAGGAGCCTTCATTACCAACACATAGGACAGGCTTCCTGCACCCATCACAAGGTTAATAAGGACCACTGAATGCTTTACAAAGTTCTCTAAGGAGAAAAACTCCCAAAAAAAGGTGAATGTGTAGAAATAGAAGATAATGTACATTCCAGTGGCTCTATATTATTAGGTTTCCGAAGTCACAGGCAGAATTTAAAGATAAAATGACCAAAATTCAACATAAAATTACTTTTCCAATTATTCGATACAGTATGGCTGGAGCAATGCAATACAACGTCCATCTGATCTCGGGAAGACACATAGTATGGATGCGCGCATTCACCCTTCTTTGCACTGATAAATTGTGCACAACCTAAAAGTGAGGGATGAATTGCCATTTGGGGTGGGCACAACCTTCTGAAAAGGTAAAACGGCACAAGTAAGTGCTGAGGATTGTACAGGGAGTGCTCTTGTCAGGGGTGGGCGTGGCGAGACTCCAGCTGTTCTAACCCTGCCCACCCACCTCCTCATCCCTTGCACTGCCCACCAGAACCGCCGCATAGCCTACCTGCCCATACACTTCGTTGGGGCGCCCGCCCCGGAGAGACGTGTTAGCAAAATCGTTGCACCCAAGAAAACCGTTTCTCTAAGACATTAGAGCGGTTAGTGGGGTTAAATGCTACTACTGAAAGGCACGTGGGCTAGATCCATAGTCATCCCTTAGTCTTGACGCTCTAAACAGTGGCCTTCAAAAAATAAATACAAGCTACAAAATCAGTTTACTCGGTGAAAGTGTAAAAGTTGACATTTTTAAATCACTAAAGGAACCTGCCCTTTGTTTTACAATATTTTTTACTTTGAATGAGTTCGAGGCTCAGTTATTCCTTTAATTGTGACTGAGATATCTATGACGTACAGTAGGTGAAGTTGGCGTCTGAATGTTCCTTCCGCCTTTATGCTAGAGTGTATTTGGTTGTTTCTTTCCCTGATCAACCCTGCAGCCATGCAACTGTTTAAAGGTCCTAATAAAACCACGACCAATGTACGCTGTCACATGTGGTATTTTATGTGTCCCTGACCTCAAGTTTATGAGGGGGAATTGTTAATGAGGGGGCATAGGTTCTTAAAGCAATCCATTTACCAATGTGAGTTTCAGTAGCTGACGGTTTACTAGTAAAGCGCTATGAAGTCTGCATTCACCTTGCAAACTGTACTACTGCCAGGACTGTGCTAGTTTAGGGGCGCTGTGCAGAGATGGAAAACTAACTTGTTGATTTGCTTGATTATGTTTTGTGTGTGGGTTTGTGCACATGCGTGGGAAAGAGGAGGCGTGCAGCAGCATACTTGGGTATTTTCACTTAGGACATGAACTCCAGGGGCGGCCCTGTCCGCTGCCCCTGCTCCGCCGTCCCCGTTTCGACTTCGAGGCATCATCCATGGAATGTACCTTTCTGCGTCCATAGCAGGGGTGTCAAATCATGGCACTGTTTCCTATGCCTCGCACCTGTTAGTCCAGGTTGCACTGAGAGAGGCAAAACTAATCTGTGTAACACCATATCGCTTCCTTCCACTCCTTTTCACTCATGCCCCCTTTTCTTTCTGCCACTCTGCTGTGCCACACTGGCACTGGCCCTCTTGCCCCTTTTAATCCAGGCCTCATCATACCCACGTCTCTGATCGCTTCTACTTGTATCTCACACTTGTCACCGGTCATCCTTTTGTACACACACCTGACTCTTCCCTTCCCTCCGGGGGTACTTCAAGGGTTCAAGATGGCGGCACAAGCTTTAGCTGCATTTTGTGGGTAGTCACCGGGTCTGGTGACTCAGTGGACTTCTCAAGAGATGTATGTGTGACTACAAAGTCTCAGGTATGACTCCCTTCGGATCCACTCTGCCTTTCATACTGGGAGGTCGATACAATCGCAACTACTGAGTTGTGTATCAATAAATAGAAGTTATCTATCAGAAAGCCTCCAGGAGCCTGCTTGAGCATGGACATGCTATTCTGTTATTTCTTTTATACAAAGGGTAATTAAGATTAGAAAAGATTTGTTTTACCTAGACACCTGAACATATGAAGACCTCAGCGATTGAACTTAATCTAATCGTTTAAAAAAATATACTATACCCTTTTTGCACATGGGAAATTTTTGAACATGTATTTTGTATTTTTTAACCTGCCAAATAGAAAGATATGCACTATTGGCACTTTTAAATATTGTATATATTTGAAAAGGCTATTTTTAAATTTGACTAGTGTACTTGTTGATTGCTTTTATGACTGTAGATCTTACTCTGAATAAAGCTGATTTGACTTGAACATGCTTATACAACAAGCCTGTTCAGTATGGAACAGCTTCATTCGTAGGTTGCAGAAAGCATGGAACAGGGGTGATCTCCACGAGAAGGTAGTGAGAGGACAGAGGTAGGAAGCATAAAGCGGGGCCAGTCTCCAATGCATGGGCGGTGGATGCACGGGACAGATGAGGGCCTCTCTGCGGAGGTGTTAGATGCACTGATCAGCTTCGTGTGGGAAACAAAGCAGCTTCTTTTCTTCCCGGCCATGAGATGAAAAGCTGCTGCTTTACATTGAGATCAATAATTGATTTATCTTTATGGACTGTTTGGAGACGGTCTGCCAGTTTTTCCCACAAATAAATTGGGGTCTCCCTGGAATCAGCCAGCAATGTGCTTGAGAAGGAATACCGACTAAGTGAATGCACCCAATTCCCAGGTGGATCCTTGTCACCTGTTATGACAGAGCCCCTCTTGGGCCGCATACTTTTCCTTGGACATTCATTGTCACAGCCGAAACAGGTCCATAACAGGCGCCTCCATCACCCACCAGTTCTGATGAAGACCCGCGTTTGAGGTATACAGTGGCCCCTGCCATCGTGTCGGGTCAAAACGTCGACACCCTATAACCAAGCCTAGAGAAAGACATTAGGATCCATAGTTGGGCAATTATTATTTAAGAGCTGGGTCGATGTCATATATCTAGATGTTTGACAGGCGCGTGTGACTAAATAATCTGACTAGAATATTCCTCTTTCCGTCTTTGCCTCACACTCACAAGCACCTTCTTTGAGCACCTTTTCCGCATCTTTGAACTTGATGGTAGCTGGAGCACTATATTGCTACTTTTAAGTATTTATGCAAGATATTGATGAGATACTATGTTCTTTACCAATTTCAACTAAGATTTAAAGAAAATGCTCAAGTGATTATGTGTTGTTGTGTCTCGTTATTTACTTTCGAAGCATTTGTTGCAATTAAGCCGTTCTTCCCTCATCTGAGACTGTGTTCTATACAAACACTCCAGGTAACCAGGTTTAACCGAGGGCGCACAACTGACAGTTAGGGCTAAAGTAAATATTTAAAGTGTAATTGTCAGTGCTCCAAAAAGGGGGGAGAGGTCGGTTACCCAACAACCCCACAAAATACCCACATAAGTGCGTACAACAGAAACTAAAATCAATTCCTCCCTGAGCATTTTGAGACTGTGGGGCATATTATCAAGGGATTTATCTCCGCTTTTTTGGCTTTAAAAGCCAAGCAAGCGGAGATAAAATTATCTCCCTATTACCTAGCTGTCGCTAACACCAGTTAGCAACAGCTAGTAGGAGATAGCGACCATCTGGGGCCCCGCTTTGCATGTCAGAGAAATTTATCACTAATGACATGCAAAGTGGGCGTGCCAAGATGTTAGCGACTGGAAACAGTCGCTAACATCGCTATCTCCTATTACCAACTTTTGGAGATATTCGCGCTAAGCGTGAATATCTCCAAAAGCTAACACCTGCCCTGAGCAGTTCTTAGCCATGTTATCCAATGGGAGGTGGATAACATGGCTAAGAGCATTTGTTCGGTAATGCATGAATATCGCTGACTTTACAGCGATATTCATGCATTTTGGCCGATTTTTATCGCTTAGGATATAAACCTTGATAATATCAAGGCTCCTAAGCGATAAAAATCGTCGCTACACGGCGATAAAATTATAGCCGCTAAGCCAACATAGCGATAATTATCGCTAGTTGTTGGTAATATGCCCCTGTGTTCTTTCATGTTTTCTCGTACACTGTGTACAAAAGTGATTGAATCATCTTTTGTTGTTGTTGTGTTTGCCTCCCCGATTGGACCACTGCTTTTCTATAAGGTATCCTACCCAGGTCCTCCGGGTTAAATTTGGGTCCCCCCATTGTTTGTAATTGCCTTAGGATGTGGTGGAGACGTGAAGCTTTTTCTTAGCTTCTTTAGAGAGGTGTTTAATGCCAGCCTTTCTGTGGAGGTGGTGTGTACCTGAAGCAGCATCTTTAGAGCGGTGTTTGATACCACAAGCATTCTTTCTGCAGAGGTGATGCAGATGTGAAGCAGCTTCTTTAGGGAGGTGTTTGATGATTGGAGCGTCCTTTCTTCAGAGATGGTGCGTAGGTGAAGCAGCTTCTTTGGGGAGGTGTTTGATGATAGGAGCGTCCTTTCTTCAGAGATGGTGCATATGTGAAGCAGCTTCTTTAGGGAGGCGTCTGATGCCTGGAGGAACCTTTCTGCGGAGGAAGTAAATACATAAAGCAGCATTTTCAGGGAGGTGTTTGATACCAGGAGTAGACTTCTGCAGAGGTGTGGCATAGTGAAGCAGCTTCTTTAGGGTTATATTTGATTCTGGGAGCAGCCTTTCTGCAGAGGTGGTGCATAAATGAAGCAGCATTTATAGGGAGGTGTTTGATACCGGGAACAGCCTTTCTGCAGAGGTGGTGCAGACGTGAATGAGCTACTTTAGAGCAATGTTTGATGCCCAAAGCAGCCTTTCTGCAGAGGTGGTGCAGACGTGAATGAGCTACTTTAGAGCAATGTTTGATGTCTAGCAGCTTTTCTGCTGAGGTGATACGAACATGAAGCAGCTTCTTTAGGGAGGTGTTTGATGTCAGGAGCAGCCTCTCTGTAGAGGTGGTATGTACCAGAAACAGCATTTTTAGGTAGGTGGTTGATGCCATGAACAGCCTTTTTGCAGAGGTGGTACATGTATGAAGCAGTTACTTTAGGGCGGTGTTTGATGCCAGGAACAGCCTTTCTGAGGAGGAGGTACATATATGAAGTAGTTTCTTTAAGGAGGTGTTTGATGCCCTGCAGAGGTGGTGGATACAAGAAGCACCTTCTTTTGGGAGATGCTTGATGCAGGTAGAAGTCTTTGTGCAGAGATGGTGCATAGGTGAAGTCGCGTTTTTAGGGGAGTGTTTGATGCCGAAATCAGCTTTCTGTACATTAGGTGTATAGGCATAGCATCATCTTTAGTTAGAGGAAAGATGCAGGGGTGCAGTCTGTCCAGGTAGTTGGTGTATGCAAGAAATATCTTTTGACTGGAGTAGCCTCTCTTTGATGGTTGTGGATGCATGAGGCATTCCCTCTGCTGAGATGGTGGATGCATACAACCGCCTCTCTATAACAGCGCTGCATGTAAGAAGAGTCTTCTTTGGGTAGCATGGAGCAGCCTCTTTTAGCTTGAATGGAGCAATTGCTCCTTGATGGTGGTGGAGGCAAAAGACAGCCTTACTACACAGGCGATTCTTATGTTAATCAGCCTGCTTCGGAAGGTGGTGGTTGCGTAGAGCAGAGTGTTTAGTGAGAGAATGTGTACATGGAACAGATGGGGCAAAGCTTAGACAGTAAGACTCGGGGGGGATCTCAAATTTCCCAACTAGAAAAGCAGTGGGACGCAGGGTGAATAGATGAGATGACCAAGGTTTGGTATGGATGGTTCCCTTGACGAGCAAGGACAGTATTGAGTTGCGATAAGTGGGCCTCTGGGACTGGATTGTCGAACAGGATACTCCAGTGCAGTTGAAGCGTAGTACCCTGTCCACCAAACTAGAGGCCCAACCAACTGATTTTGAGTCATGTGAACTGCAATCTTTACACAAAAATATACAATTTACTCAGTAGGCGTAAGACTTTCTCCAATGGCCCAGAGTCGGGTTGTTGGAGGTAAGCCATCTGACTGTCTGCCCTATTTAGAGTGGATGGTGGGATGCCCCTCTAAATAGAGCAGGTATGTCCTGACAGTAAGGGATAGTAAAAGAAAAAGTAAAATGACCCCCATGGTGTGAGGCTTATTCAGTTTTTTTTTTCTTTTAAAAAACACACTTGCACTCTAGGAGTTTCTTTTTGAAAAAAAAAACTGGGAAAGTTTGACGGACAGCCATCATGTTTGATGGAGCTGTATGTCAAACGTTTTCTACATTGACATGAAGTGCCAAGACTGTGGTTCCTGCTCATGTAAAATATGTTTGCGGGCTAGTGGACATCTCTAAATGTGTAGGTTTGGAGTAAATGCGGGGTGCCTGATACAATGTCTTCCGCCACCCTGTTTGCCTTTCCTCCACCCACCTAACCCTAAATCAGATCCTTTGGGTGAAAATGATGGGTCGGAATGCTACCCGCATGATTGCCAGTGATTAGACTATTTAAAAGCATTCGTCTCATTACCTTATGGGTGTTTGATTGCCAGTAGTGTGCCTGTAAACCTGAGACTAGTCCAGCTTTTCAAGGCTACTACTGCCAATGTTTGTGGTTTCCAAGAAGTTGTAAATTTACATCCGTTCAAGTGGTACTCATATGGATACAGATGTATTACTTTTTTGGTAAACCTACCACTATATTTATTTAAGTAAAAACCTCTTAATGAAATCAGGATTAACAGGAAAAAGCCACACAGCCATGGCAAACCCGATCAAGGTCCCCAGGTGCAACAACCAAACCAAGAACGCAGTTTGGGGGGGGGGAGTTCACACCCAAACCCCCTCTCTAGAGTAATGGCTCCCCAGTATGTGCTATCTGGGAAGGTGGCGTATGCTGGAAAAGGAGATGGGGGTGTGAAGCAGGCTGTCCTGGAAGGTAGCTGATGCACACACAAGACTCTCAGTGAAGGTATTTGATGCATGAAACAAACCTCTTTGCAAAGGTGTGGGATACGTTTCAAGTCTGTCTAGGAAAGAGGTATAAACCTAAAATACTTCTCTGGGTAGCCTTCATGGCATATGGTGGAGCTATAGGGTATAATAAACAAATGCACTACAGGGACAGAGGTAGAGATGCCAACTTGAAGCTGTAGTCAATGTAGTGTCTGTGAAAATGCCAGTTTTTGAGGCAACTGGATAGTACTAGATCGATTGCCAATCATTACCTGTTGTTGTTCATTTATCTGTGATACACAATTTCCTTTCCACTTTATAACGTTGTCTTTCTCTTCTATTTCAGACACGTGCACCGGAGAGCCCTTCCTGCAGTGACCATCGCTAAAGCATGAATGATGACTATGGCCGCCCACCGCTTTACCCGCAGGATACCAGTGCTGAAGTTCATTAGGATGGTTTGGAAGCAGGTCTTGTTAATCGTGTGGGTGTCAACGCTGGCTCTTGCTGGGACTTCACCTACCTCTTGCCCAGCAACTTGTTCTTGCAGCAACCAGGCCAGCCGAGTGGTCTGTACCCGCAGGGAATTGGTGGAGGTACCAGAGAGCATCTCAATCAACACCAGGTACCTTAACCTTCAGGAGAATATCATCCAGGTTATTAAACAAGACACTTTCAAGCACCTGCGGCATCTAGAGATCCTGCAGCTCAGCAAGAACTTGATTGGCAAGATTGAGGTGGGTGCTTTCAATGGCCTCCCTAATCTCAACACCCTGGAGCTATTTGATAACCGCTTGACTACTGTTCCCACACAAGCCTTTGAGTACCTCTCTAAACTGAGGGAACTGTGGTTGAGGAATAACCCCATAGGGAGTATACCCTCCTATGCTTTTAATAGAGTGCCCTCTCTGCGGCGACTGGACTTGGGTGAGCTGAAGAAGTTGGAGTTTATCTCAGAAGCAGCCTTTGAAGGTCTAGTCAACCTGAGGTATCTCAACCTGGGGATGTGTAACTTGAAGGATATCCCTAACCTAACTGCCCTGGTGAGACTGGAGGAGCTAGAGCTTTCAGGCAATCGGCTGGAAATGATCCGTCCGGGCTCTTTCCAGGGGCTCGTCAGCTTGCGGAAATTATGGTTAATGCATGCCCAGATAAAAATAATTGAGCGCAATGCTTTTGATGACCTGAAATCACTGGAGGAACTTAACCTCTCTCACAATAACCTCATGTCGCTCCCCCATGACCTGTTTACACCTCTTCATCGTCTGGAGCGGGTGCACCTCAACCACAACCCTTGGCACTGTAACTGCGATGTGCTGTGGTTGAGCTGGTGGTTGAAAGAGACGGTGCCAAGTAATACCACCTGCTGTGCCCGCTGCCATTCACCACCAAACCTAAAGGCTAGATACATTGGGGAGCTGGACCAGAGCCATTTCACTTGTTATGCTCCTGTAATTGTAGAACCGCCTACAGACCTGAATGTCACCGAGGGAATGGCAGCTGAGCTGAAGTGCCGGACGGGCACATCCATGACATCGGTGAACTGGCTGACTCCGAATGGGACTTTGATGACTCATGGTTCTTACAGAGTGCGTATCTCAGTGCTTCACGATGGAACGCTTAACTTTACCAATGTTACTGTCCAGGACACTGGTCAGTACACGTGTATGGTCACCAATTCAGCAGGGAACACCACAGCTTCTGCCACGCTCAATGTCTCTGCTGCTGACCCTACCACAACCACCCCATATTCCTACTTCACCACGGTCACGGTGGAGACTATGGAGACCACTCAAGAGGAGCCAAAACCAACAGACAAAGTGCTTGGACCTACACCTTCTGGCGGCTGGGACAGGACAACAACATCTCTGACTCCACGCAGCACTGGATCTACTGAAAAACCCTACACCATTCCCATCACCGATGTCACTGGTGATACCATGAAGGACTTGGACGACGTGATGAAGACCACAAAGATTATTATCGGCTGTTTTGTGGCCATAACTTTCATGGCGGCCGTCATGCTCATCGTCTTCTACAAGCTCCGGAAACAGCACCAGCTGCACAAACATCATGGCCCGACCAGGACCATTGAGATCATCAACGTCGAGGACGAAATGCCAACTACCAACCCTGGTGATAACCATATGTCTCTGCCAGCAATCGAGCATGACCACCTTAACCACTACACGGCCTACAAAGCTCATTATAACAACAACACAGGCACTCTGAACTGTGCCAAAAACCCCATTCTCAACTCCATCCATGAACCTCTGCTGTTCAAGAGCAGCTCAAAAGAAAATGTGCAGGAGACACAAATTTAGGTCTGCAGTGCATACCAGGTGGAGTTGGGGGGAGTGAGATAACACAAATCATGGAACACAGCAGCAACGAAAGCGTCTTAGTTGCCCATGCGGAGAACACACATACATCAGCAGCAGTGTGCCTCTGGTTTAGCCTTTTATTCAAAAACATTTGTTTGCAGTATCAAAGTCCAAAAAAAGACTGTGAAAACACAGACACGAATGGAAGATATTTTGATATTTCAATGGGATGTTTCACAATCCAACTACCTGAAGTATTACTAAAAAAAAGAAAAAATATGTCACGAAAGAAAATGAAAGAAAAAAAAGCTTATTTTGTGGTACAGCTCTTTATTCGTAAATTCTATTTGAGATCTATTTTCATCAAGGAAAGGTGTTATGGAACATGTGAAACTAAGGGAGAATCAATCAAGGAATTACTGAGGCGAGAAATTGCATTTTTTTATTAATAGTATTACTATTGAATGGCTGTTGGGTTATTTCAGTCCTCAATCCTGTGTGAAAAAGAAGTAGTGATGAGACATCACCCATCTACGATCTGAGAAGAGGGAATATTTTTTAATTTGTAATAATGGGGACCGCTGGGCTTGGGTTGGTAGGGTCGGAGGGACTGAAGTTTTAGGGAAAAGCAGATCCCCTTCCGGGCCTCGTTCAGTCTGTGGTCCTCATCATTTTGGGGTCTCTTTGGAGTTTCGTTCTTTTTTAAAAAATAAAAAAAGCCACAAAAATGGTGTTTTGAGCCCTGATGAAGGACCTTTGTTATAAGAAAAAACCTGTGCCATAGCCGATTTCAAACGTGCCAACATCGTTCTGAACTTTGCACACAAATCTGACGCATAATGAAAAAACAGCAAAAAAGGGGGAGTTGTAGAAATTATTTTTTGAGGATGAGAGCTTGGGGGAAATTGTGAGAATTTAAGGTAGGACTTTTGTTCCCTCCAGGAAAAAAACAACCACCTGTAATCTTAATAGTGTGAGGAGTATTTTTCTGTGGATTTATATGCTGGAAATGTATGGTGTGACTCAAGCGGAACCGGGTATGAACTTATTTGATTTTTTTTTTTTAGGGTGGGATGGGAAAAGTTTCATGAAGCTGGGTGCTGTTCATTAGACGCTGCAGCCTACAAAGGTCATGTCACAGCATTGCCACAGTCCAAGAAAAAAATGAATAAAAATATCTAAATGATGATGTGTTGTATTACATGCAAGTGTACCAGGTGAAGGAGCTGTTCACGCCCTCTACATATGAAATATATACTGGAGATTAAGGCGCATGGGGTTTGATGCGTCACGTGTCTGAGGAAGTGTGTTCTCTCGTGTCGTAGCAGGGCAAGACGCCTTGGGACCCAGGAGAACAGCAGCTGTACGTTCAACAGAAATGTACGTATCTTTTGTGACATCAGATCTTTAAAGCAGCCATTTACAGGTCCTCTAAATACCCTTCCTTCCTAACCGGAAGCACTTTTAGACGAATCAGTCCACAGAGCCGCACCACATGGGTACGTCATTCAAATCAAAAGCATACTGAAAAAATGGCACCGCTCTGTCTGTAGTTACACTGCAAATTACGGAGAATTTGAATAATGAACACAAAAAACACACCCTTTCGGTATATGCAAATGTAAAAAAAATGGAGCTACACGGTCAGATCCCCCAACACTATTCCATCATGACACCCTCATTATTTAAGAGAAGGCACTCGCTCTAGGAACTCACTCTGAAGTAACTTTTTTTCAGACAGCAATGTTGACTCAGAACATCACCACCGGGATTCTAAAGTTTATGAGCTTTTGCACTGTTTAAGGCATTTTATTTGCTTTCACTACCACGCTGTATTAATGGTCAACTTCATGAAGGAGGCGACCAGGGTTCATATCCAGTCATTGTCTTCCACATCCTAAGAAGATGACGCAGAGTTCAGCCTCCGTGCCTGCAAGGGCTTAGGCTTCACTCTGCAGGCATCACCTCTGGGATGACGACGCCTGTTCATTCACTGGATCCCTCTAGAATATCATCTCAGGATAAGGGGCAGCTCAGCCTCTGTTTGATCTCTCTTTGTGGGCACCTGCTCTGTGATGACATGGTTGCTATGTCCATTCAGTCTGTAGGCCTCTCTCTTTCTAAGGTAACATCTCTGAAGTTGGGAAGGGGCCCACCACCCCATACATCGGAACACCTCTTTGCAGATCTCGCCTCCGGATGAGAGAATCTAAGCTTCGATGCCCATTCAATCCTAGGCCTCTCTGCAGACATCTTCTCTGTGTTTCCAGGAGTCCAGCCACCATGCCTAATTGTATGTCTCTTGCCGCGTGGAGTATCATCTCTGTGACAAGAGTAGAGCCCTCAATCCATGTGCAGAGGTCCTCCTTGTATCTTTAGACATCACCTCTGGAGTATGAGAAGGGAAGTCAGCCTTAAGGTCCATTCACTTCCTTATCTCTATAGATTGATCATATGCAGTTGAGGAGTGATAAGCTCATCATTCATGTCCATTCAGCTCTGTCCTCTCATGAAATGAATGGAATGGATGAATTAAATGTAACGGAACGAAGAATTTGGCGTCTTTCTAGGTGCATTCTATGAGGAGTTCCGCCACCATGCCCATTCAATACTTGGGCTCTCTAGAAGCAATATCAGCTGTAGGGAAGTGAGACATCAGCTACCATGTGCATTTAGTCCCTGGTCTCCCTAGAGACGCCGTCACCTGCAGAGCAGTAAGGAGGCCATCCATAATGCCCATTCAAATCCTACTCCCTCTAGAGATGTCACCTTTAGTGGAGTGAGAAGTACAGCCACATTGCCCATTCAAATTTATAGAAGCATCATCCCCTGTAGGGAAGTAAAGGTTTCCACTTCCAAGTCCATACTGGTTTCTCTGGAGATGTCACCTTTAGGTGAGAGAGGGGGGTTCATCCACCATGCCCAAACCTAGTCTTTCTATAGGCACTCACTTATAGGGCAGTGAGAAGTTCAACCATCCTTCCTATTCAATCCCTGAACTCTCTAGAGGCATCATCACCTGCAAGGAGTGAGGAGGTCAGACCCATACCCATTTAAATCATGGTCTCTATAGGGATATAACCTGTAGGGGAGTGAGGAGTTCAGTTGATATAGCTACTCAATACCTGCTCTCTTCATAGGTAACATCATCTGTGGAGCAGTGACATGTTCAGCCACCATGCCCAAACCTGGTCTCTCAAGCTCTCAAGCCATCATATCTATTCAAATCCCAGTCTCTCTATATTTGTTACCAGTAATGCAGTGAGAAGTTCAGCCATATTTCGTGTTCAAATCCTGGTCTCTTTATTAGCAAAATCACATGGAGGGTGAATATCAGAAGTTACAACATGAGTCTTTGCTCTGCATGTCTTTACTCGGCAGGCATTACAACGCGTTGACCTTTACAAAGTGTTGCAATACCACACATAGCTTTACAATGCATGCCCTTACCCCGAATTGAACAATGGACGTGTTTCGGCTAGCGCTTTCATCAACATGTTGAGGAAGGCGCTAGCTGAAACGCGTTAGTTGTATCGGTAACTCGTCTGATTAAACCGGGTTACTTTACTCCCTTGACAGTGCTGTGTCTTCTTTTGAAGAATTTGAGCTCGATGTATATATATATATATATATATATATGTTCATCTCAAATGCCCTGAGCTGAGATGAACATATATATATATATATCTATCTATATATATATATATATATAGATATATATATATATAGATATATATATATAGATATATATATATCTATATATGTATATATATAGATATATATATACACACACACAGAAACACACACACATATATTTTTGTAAATATGTATATATTATTATTACTTTGGGAGGGCCTCATTCCGGACCCCTTTTTCTCTTTTCTTGGGGGTGTACCATCTTTCAAACCTCCATTTTATTTTCAATTTAATCTCTCCTTGCCCCTCTTTACTTCTACCCACCCTTAAACCCTAAAATTACCCTTACCTCCCTTTATGACGACCCATCCCTAAACCCTAAATCCGTCCGTACTTTCCTTTACCTCTACACACCCCTCAACCATAATTTTATCTTTAACTCCCTTTACTTCTACCCACCCTGAAACCCAAAAAGCACCCTTACCTGACAGCACCTGCCTCAAAACCCTAAAATAATCTTTACTACCTGTTAGAATTTGGGTTACTAGTTGAAGGGGGGTTAAACCCTACTCAAGTAGGAACTACAATACATGTCAGGGTTTAGTCACAAACCAACCCCAAATTAACCTTTGTTTAACCCTCTGGTAATGTGGCACAAAAGCAGTCAGGCTTAACTTAGGCGCAATATGTAAAGTATTTATGCTGCACTTCAAACAGTAATAAAGTGAACAGCACAAGAAAATTCCCACACCAGTTTGGGAAAATAGAGAAAAAAATAAAATAATTATTGGAGACCAAAATGACAAAAAACCAATTAGTTGAACGAGGATGTGCAGTTTTCAAAAGTTAAGGTAAGTACTAAGGAAAGCATAAAGCCTGAAAGCACAAAATGCCACTTCCGGTTATGTGGGCCTTCGAGACTTGGTGAAAGTCTCAAGTTCAGGTCAACCGTGATGGAGTGCTGGCCAGATACAGGGACCAGGTTAGTCCCATTGAAAGAGTTGCCTTCTAAAGTCCAGCACAAAGACTTCTATTCATGTTTGAGGTGGCAGCGAGGAGTAGAGAGAGTGTCGCAGATGGATGTTGATGAAGAGCGAAGGGCAGACTGGGTGTTGTTGGCAGTTGTCACTGTAGAGCAAAGATCCTGTTGAGCATCGCAAACAGTTGTTGCTGGAGATTTGTGTTGGCAGTCACTGCAGGCTGTAGATGCTGTAACTCAAAGTACATAATTCGCGTTTCTGGTCATCGCAGGTGGTCGCTGTGACATGAAGCATCAGGTTCACCTGAGCTTCGCGTTGGCGGGCAGCGCTGGCAGGTAAATCTTGGCATGAACATGCCCGTGAATAGTTGTGAAAGGCCTAAAACTTCCAGATTTCTCCTTTTCTTTAGAGAAGAGCTCTACTGATGCCTCACCAAGGGTCCTGGATCTGAGAGGCACCTCTTGGGGATTAGGAACTCACTCCAGCAGAGGCCAAAAGAGCGCAGGAATGTCCATTTTCAGGTCCAGGCAGCAAATCAGCTAGGAAGATACAGGGAGCCTCTGGAGCTTGCTATGTCACTGTAGATCAGAGCAGAAGGTCAGTCAGCTGACCCTTGAAGTCAATTCAGCCTGGGATGAAAGGTGCAGGTCCAGTCTTCCTTTTCCTCAAGCAGGGCAGCAGGTAGCATTGCAGCAGGGCAGCAGAGCAGCAGTCCTCTGTGGTATCCACCGGTCCAGAGGTGTACTGAAGAGTTGGCTCTAAGGACCCAATATTTATATTCAATCAATCAATCAGGATTTATAAAGCACGGCTAATCACCCAATAGGGTATTCAGGTGCTTCCAGGTCCTGGAGGCTTATTCAAACAGCCAGGTCTTGAAGACCATTCAGAATTCCGGAAGTGAGGTGATGGTGCTGAGTTGCATAGGGAGGCTGTTCCAGGTCTTTGCTGAAATGTGGGAGAAGGAGCGTCTCCAACTTCTGCGTTGGTAAATGCGTAAAGTATGGGCAAGTGAGAGGGAGGCAGAGTGTAGTCTTCTCGACAGTTGGTGGAATTTCAGGCAGTGGTTAATGTGGGTGGGTTCTTGGTTGTGTAGAGCCTTGTGTGTGTCGGTCAGCAGCTTAAATTGGTATCGCTTCAGTTAGGGGCACCAGTGGAGTTGCCTGAGGTGGTTGTGATGTGGATATGTCGGTTTAGGCTGAGGATAAGTCTGGCTGATGCATTCTGTATGTTCTGAAGTCTCTGTAGAAGGTGTGCAGTAATTTCTATGTAGAGGGTGTTACCATAGTCAAGTTGGCTGTTGATGAGGGCCTGTGTCATGGTGCTCCTCATGTGTAGGGGTAGCCACTTGGAGATCTTACTTAGAAAGCTCAGAGTGAGGAAACAGGTGGATGAAATAGCGTTGATCAGTGATTTGATGGTGAGCTTGTTGTCAATGATGATTCCAAGGTTTCTGGCATGGTTGGAGGGAGTGGGTGTGGGTGCTAGGCCACAAGGAGTCATTCTATGTGTTGCTGCTTTTGCTAAAGATCAGTACTTTCATCTTGTCTGTGTTCAGCTGCAGGCAGTTGTTCTTCACCCAGTTAGCGTCGCTTGTCATGCATCTGTAGAAGTTGGTTCTGGTGGTGGTGGGGTCAGCGGTGAGTGAGAGGATGAATTGGGTTTCGTCTGCATAGGAAATTATGTTGAGATTGTGGATCTGATGATGTTGGCCAGCGGGGTCATATAATAATTGAAGAGCGTGTGGCTGAGGGATGAGCCCTGGGGACACCACAGGTGATCTCCATGGGTTTGGAGGAGAAAGGTGGATCCTCTGTGTTCTTCCGGTTAGGAAGGAGATGATCCATCAGAGCACGTCCTTTTGGATGCCGAGGTGGTGGAGTCTTTTGATCATCAGTGTGTCGTGGAATACTGTGTTGAAGGCTGCCAGCTTTGCAATAGAGATGGTTCTGGAACTCTCTGCCCCAAGAGATATTTGGAATCACCTGCTTCCCTGTCCTGTCCCCAGGTTGTCTAAGACACCAAAGACCAGTGACAAACCCTTTGTGAGTGTGCTCATGCAAAGGCTTTGTGATGTAGATGTGTGGTAGGTGACAGCTCCACACCCCTATTAGGTCAGAGATGGTCCATCCTGCTAACACATATCTCATCTTTGACTCACTGTCTGGGAGCAATACTCAAAGACCAAGTGCCAGCTAAATCTGGTCACTTGACCCAGGATACAGGCACTAAGTGGTTGGGAGAAGAAAATGCTAATTTTCTAAAAGTGGCATTTTCAGTATTGTGACTTAAAATCCGATTTTACCATTAAAGAGGGTTTCAAGTTACAATTCTTTAGACACCAAACTCAATATTCCTACCTGCTCCAAATTGAAAGTTAGTAATTATTAAATGTATTAATGTAACCCAATATTATCCTTTGGGAGAGGTAGACCTTGCAGTAGTGAAAAACATGTTGAAGAGTTTTTCACGACCAAGACATGTAAAAGTTGAAAGTACATGTCCAACTTTTTAAATACACTGAACCATGGCCTATGGGCTGTATAGGGCCTATTCTAGGATTGACTTATATGTATTAGGAAGGAAGGTTTAGGCTTGTCAAAAGGTTTATTTTTCCAGGTTGAAATGGCAGTTCAAAACTGCACCCACAGGCTTCATTGGCATGTTTGAGAGATTTTCAAATGGCTACTTAACCAGATCGATGCTATGCATTTTCCCCTCCTGTGCTGGGATTTGATCATTCCCATGTTTCATGACGAGCTGGGCTCGTCATGAGCGTGCGAGGAGGCTACCTCATGACGATCCCAGCTCGTCATGAGCGTGGAAGGGGTTAAGTGGGTGGCACAATGAGTGCTGCAGGCCCACTAGTAGCATTTAATTTACAGGCCCTGGGTACATGTAGAACAACTTTACTAGGGACTTACAAGTAAATTAAATATGCCAATTCTGTGTAAGCCACTTCTACCATGTTTAAAAGGGAGATCACAAGACTGTTAGCGCTGGTTAGCAGTGGTAAAGTGTGCAAAGTCCCAAAAGCCAACACAAATTGGGTTTGGAAAACAGGAGGATGAAGGCAAAATGTTTGAGGATGACCCTGCAGAAATGGCCAAGTCCAACCTTTTCCTTTACGTCCACCAATCCTATCCCTAAAATAGCCATAGCCTCCCTTTACATGTACTTGCACTTTTACCTTTTTAAATAATACACCCATAAACAATAAAATAATGTTATTTAAATATGTATAAACAACTCATGCAAAGGATAGCATCTACTTTCTCATCATCTCTACTATCAAAACATCAGGAATCCAGGTTCTTATGCCATTTTGGATAAAAGGTGACATTTAATGCTTATGCCTCTGTTTTCAACACCCAATCAATATTCTGTATCTCGACTTTGTAAATGCCCATCCTTCATCATTATTAATGAGAAAGGGAGCTACAAAACAAACCTTCAGAAACGGAGAGACCGATGGACAACACAGCTCTTCCAACAGAGCCCACTCCTGCAACCTGAGGATGGGAAAGGGACATCTCAGGATTTTCCTGGCACTGCTATATTTCTGCTCTTGATATATTAACCACACAAAGATCAGACCCAGACATTGCCTTATTTGTTTCTTTGCGTCCAGGGGGTGCCTGAGTGCTTGACATTGAAGCAGTGTAAAAACAACAACAAAAACCAGAAAAAGTACAACCCGCACAGGTCCATATCATTACAGGTTATAATACGAAAAATTGAAAAACATAATTTCATCTGCAATTTCTGATCAAAAGGGATTTTTTAGTTTATTCCTAAAAGACAACAACTAGGTATTTGAAGATCCAGAAGCACTCAATCCCAGATGGATGCTACTGATCCCGCAAATAATTGTGAGACTAGATAGTTACGGCTACAAAATGCCATGGCTTCTCTTCCGGCACTTTTCTTCAAAGATTCAAAACCATTCATACAAATATTTTGAGCTTTCTATGAAAGACTTGGAATCTTAAGCCTTATTTTGAGATGTGTAGGAGGCCAGTAAACAAGTGTCTAAGACATGAAGGGTATGATCGGACATATTTCCTGTCACTAGTAACTCAACCACTATAAAGAATATGGCAAACAACAATGCGTTATCACGCAATCGACTCTTGGGGAACTCCACAATAAACGTTATCTTGACAACATAGCATTGAAGATGAATGAAGTCTGGTACTCTGCCTGCCCTACCTCAAATGTCAGTATAAGATCTCAGGAATGCCATAGTGAATTCTGTTAAATTGTGCAGAGAAATCACCCCAATACAACATCCAGACAACAGAAGATGTGATTGAGCCAACAGGGAGTTGTTATTTTGTGTTCTGTAACCAGGACGAATCCAGATTTGTACCGAATAAATATGTCTCAAATGGTGAATCTATGCAACTTCAATATGAAATGCATCAGGGACAGGCAGCAGTTCCTATGTGTAATCCCACGCTATAGGTATAATGCGTAGTTGTGTCCTATTCCACAACTTGGATTGGTGCAGCTTCTGTAAGGAGACAATTTGGTGAAAAGCCAAGAGACATAATAGGGCACAAAATAGGCTCTCATGAACGTGTGTAATTGGGGCGCACTTTGACCCAATAATGCAACATACGCCAATGGAAAGGTAATCCTGGGTGTCCAGGTGAAAGGTCATAGTAAAGGACTCCCTGACAACATCTCCCCCTGCAATGCATTATCAAGATAACAGCCAGTAGTACATCTGGCCCTCAGAAGTGCCTCTTTAAGATACATACTACAGTGCGTTTATTGAATAAATTGTGAAACATCGAGTCATTGCCAGTGCCAGGCACTGACATATCCACTCGGTATTCACCTGTCAATCGTGGAATGTTTCATTCTCTATGGGGATTCCTTGCTTTTCAATATCTAGGCTAATTTTCTGACCTGTATTTTGAGGT
The DNA here is from genome assembly GCF_964261635.1 of Lissotriton helveticus. Classification (NCBI taxonomy): domain Eukaryota; kingdom Metazoa; phylum Chordata; class Amphibia; order Caudata; family Salamandridae; genus Lissotriton; species Lissotriton helveticus. The sequence continues at coordinate 1,628,290,097 of NC_136068.1, forward strand.
TTTCCTTTGTTGTGCACTGTCTATTTGGACAGTACTCAGACTATCATTGGCCTAGCAATCAAGTACCAGATTCTAATGAACATTTCTAATGCCTTGTTGCGATGCAGCAGTGCGTGGGACACAGGTTTTTGCAGCTGAACTTCAGGAAATCAGTCATTCTTATACTTAAACAATATTTTAAGCAATGGGGTAACTCCCTCTGTTCAATTTATGTGGTTGAAGCTCCTCAGCTACTTCCAAAGTTGGAGTTTCAGGTAGATCTCTTTCTTGAGGACCACTCACTGAATGACCAAGTAATTGCTGTATACTGTGATGGTTGAAGTTCCTCAGCCACTTTCTGAGTTAAAGTTTCAGGGAGATCTCTTTGTTGAGGACTACTCAATAAATGACCAAGTAATTGCAGTATCCGGGGCATGCTCTTCTGTCTTCTCAGGCAGGCACTGTCCTTTCTCTCCACTGAGCTGCGCTTCTCGGTAGTTACAGCTTGTGTGATGTTCAAACGCAATTATTGTAATAGAATTTATGTTAATCTTTTAGGCTATGTAAAAAGATGAGGCTTCCATGAAGATAAGTTCAACTTCTTTATTTTAAGTAGAAGAAGTATAAGTATAAGCGACCGGCTAGAGCATGAGCGAAATGCAACTGACGCTCTAAGCTCTACAATCTACATTCTCAATAGAACCTCACTTAAGCTGGCATGCGCCCACATTTAAAAGTAAACTTTCATCATTAAAGACACATTACACAATTTAGTATTTAAAACCCAACACATCCTTCCCCTTAAACAAAACAAAAAACAAAAGAAATAACAATGCAAATAAAATAACCAATACAAATCACGATTGCACATAATCTTTCAACCAAATGGGAGATTTTCTTTCTCTTACAGAACTTCTGAAACCAGATTCTCCATGCATATTTGCAGAAGCATTTTTGCAAGCAGATTCAACATTAAGTTTACCTGATAAGGTTTGTTTGGACAATTTTTCCATGTTCCACCATTTCCCATTGCTCAGTCTTACTGATCTATTTCTAATGCATGTGATTTGCAAAGCATTTGAAAATTTAGAATGTCCCTTAGGTGTAAAACCAGGAAGTTTCACCCTGACCCAATCACCCATTTTAAAAGGAAACTGTTTCCTTCCTTTAATTGGTTCATTCGTGACGCATTTATCTTGGGCCTTAATTCATTCAGCTTTTATTTGATCAAAATCCACCTTAGGAGTATTAAGATCACACATCCAATGTCTAACCAACTTAGAAGATGCAATTCTACCTTTTAATAGGGTAAAAGGAGAAACTTTGGTAACCGCATTAGGAGTGGTTCTCAAAGCCCATAATAAATTGGACAATTATTTTCTCCAATCTAATATATTAACCACATACAACTGAATGTTCTCCTTTATCACTCTATTACAGTGTTCCACTAGGTCATTGCTACGGGGATGATATAAAGAAGTGGTGATGTGTTTAACTCCCCAATGTGATAAGAATTCCTGAAATTCTTTAGACAGAAATTGTACTCCATTATCAGTAACTAATTCAGATGGAGAACCTTCTTAAAAACAAATTAAAAAGAAATTTGACAATCTAATCTGTAGTTGCCGACTTTACAGAGTTGTCACTCGTAGCACATGAAATACAGTCCCTTACAAAATGTTCAACAGAACGATCCATGCCAGGCCACCAAAATACTTCTCTAAGTTTTCTCTTCATGGCCCTCATGCCAATATGACCTTCATGTGCCAAAATAAAACATTTTCTTTGAAGAGTCACTGGCACAACCAACAAATCAACTCTCCTAAGTATACCTTTGTGTACATTCAATTCAGTGAAAACATGATTGAACGAAGCCACACTATCTTGATTTGGAGACGCCTACACCGCCCTTCTTGCTGATCAGGGAGTCTTGCTGCACAATCCCTGCAACGTACCTTCTGCTGCTATCACCCTCGCCGCCTCTGAACCTCGCGGTACCCGCTGCGCAGGTCCCGCATCGCCCGTCTTGCTGGGCGCTGTGTTGAGGAAGAGGAGCTTTGCCTGGGACCTTGGCCACACCGTCGGGCGGGAGGAGAACATTTCAGCAGGGCTGCGAGTGCCAGGGGAGGGACAGGGACTCCATTTCCCAGGAGTCCCTGTGTTGTGCACCTGGACGCTCTCCCTGGTTGCCCCGCCCCCAACCACCTCATCCCCTTATTAGGATTAATTGATCCCCGCTGCGCGGGAGCGTCCCGGGAGAAGCCCGGGACAAGGGCAGGACCGTCTGTGGCCGTCCGGGGCCGAAGGAGGCCGGGCTGGGCCAGCCCCTTAACACCTGTAGTTCAGTGGCCCGTGTCTTGCCACACGTTGGATATGGCGACAGAAGAGGAAACCCCGGGGAAAAAAGGTAGATTACGCAATGGGTTACTGGAGAATTATTTTCCCAAGAAGAGTGAGGGAGAAAAGGATTCTATCCTAGCAGAGCGTAGGGCAGAGCGGCGTCGCTCAGTTGAGAGCATGAAACATAGACCCCTCACTGATAGTTCCCTGCTTGAATTGACCCGGGAGGGAGGATCTGTAGACTTGAGTGAGGATAACGCTAGTCAAGAAGGCGTTCCCCTATTGTTCCGTGATTTTGTATCCACTCCCTGTTTTCCTTTGGATAACATTATAATTGTTTCTCCTACCCCTAGTCCAAGTCGCGTCATTGTCACATCTAAATCCAGGAAACAGAAACCTAAGCCTTTACTTGCGGCCCAGATCCACCGCCCACCACCTAGTAAAAAAAGGAGGAAACATAGGGTGGCACCAGGTAAAGCCAAAACCCCGCATACTGAGTTTGGTAAAGGGGCAAAAACCCCCATTTTAACTGAGATTACCCCAGCAGTGGAACAGGATTTTACACCAGCAGTAGTACCACCATTGGTTCACAGTCCACTTGAAGTAGCTATACAGGCAGTGTTTCCTGATAGCAACACTAGAGCTACAGCAGCCGTTACTTCCCCTCCCCCACATCGATAGGGAATTTGGAGTTTCTGTTGAGATCTCTCCTTTTACCTATTAATGAGTCCATTAAAAAGGTGGAAATCAGACTGACCATATTGGAAGCCGCCATAACTAGCATGGCCACTCTGACTAAAACCCAGGGGAGCGGGGTGGCGCATCTTACACCCTCGATAAGGCCCCCTCCTACCTCAGTTCAAAAAAAAAACCCCGCCCCAGCTCAGCCGGCCAAGCAAACTCTACAGTCCCAGGGTAGAGTTGACCTTTCCTCTCAAAACCCACCGCCTTCAAAACAACTAAAGACACCAGAAATTGAATTGGGTGATGCCCCAAATAAACCAATCTTAAAGGCCCCGACAAGTAACAAACAGAATGTCCAAGGGGAAGGTAGAAATAATAGAATACCACATAAAAAGGTCCCACAAGTGGAGATTCCCCCAGAAGCAGTGCCCTTTGTGGTGGTCTTGACTGGGGTCCCTCAGTTAGCAGAAAATAAGAAGGAGGGATATGTTGACCTCAAGAATAAAATCATTCATTGGTTGAGAACGTATAGGCCGATAGCGCCCAATATAGATGGGGATATAGTCCATGTTAGACGGATCAATTGGCTGGGGAGTAGAACTAAAAATATAGAGGGGGATCTAGTGGTGGTCAATTTTAAAGATCCTCGGGCTGTCGATTATATTTTAAACTGGCCACCAGGAAACGGGGAAACTTGCATCGTCCCTCGGGCCTTAACACACTTTTATCCTAGGTCAGAGGCTACCCCTTTCAAATATCTAAATAAATTTCAATCCTATAGGCCTTCTCGTACCTTGCCCTACAATAACAATCATCCCCAGTATGGGCAACATTTTGCCTTGGTGCCTGACCAGCACCTTGCCTGGTCTACGGTCCCTTATAGACATACGATGAACCATGACACCAGGATGAATCATCTGAGACCTTTCACCCCGCTGGACACTTACAATCGGTTCTCTCAGCTCTCTGGGCTGGAAGACTGCGATTGAAGTTCAGTGCCCGGGGGGGAGATAAGTGAACTCCCCGGGGAGGAAGCCCCACGACGACTCTGTGGTAGTATAGCTACGGGGGAAGTTAGTCCACTTTCAGCTCAAACTGTTATTACCAACAACATTACTGAGGCTTCTATGTCAGCTAGGCCTTTGACTAGCATGGTTGGTTGTCCTGCAACCCCTATTCCCTTGGCACAGGAGGGGGGGAGCTGCATGACCATGGTGGACAATGAGGTGTGAACGGGGAGGGATACACCACAGTGCCCAAGGGACGGCGGGTAATAAACCTCCTTTCTTGGTACATCGCGGGGTTAAAAAGGAAGTTGGAAATTCCAGAGTGGCACACGTTCATTGAGAGGTTTGATGTTTGCCTGTTTCAGGAAACTTGGAGCCTATCACCGTTACACAAATCGGGGTATACCACCCACTTTTTGCCAGCAGTAAGCAAGGGAAAGGGTAGACCAGCGGGGGGCCTCATGGTCTGGATTAAAATAGAACTGGATTGGGTGGTTACACGCCACATCTCGGAGTGTAATGATATACTCCACCTCTCCTGTAGAGGAAAGGTGGGGGGTAGTAGGCTTGACCTGTTCAATGTATACGCTAGAGGGGCCCCTGGGGACTCTGCCTCTTTGATTTTAACAGCTCTGGACTCCGCCTTAGCTAATTGCCCGTCATCAGCAAAAATCATCGTGGGGGGTGATTTTAACTGTACGTTTGAACCCCTCCTCGGAGATGACCCCTTGGGTATTGAAGAGGAGGATTCAAAATGGTCCATCCCAACCTTATCCCTGCCCCCCATTAGGAAATGGTCAGCTAGGGCAATCCAAATCAATGCACTGACTAGGGACCACAAGTTAAGAGCCCTCAACGGCAGGACTATATCCGATCAGGCAGGGGCACTGACCTTCAATAGACTTACTGGGCCGTCCCGAATTGACTACATCCTAATGGATGTTAGTTTTTGGGCAGACCTTATTGACATGGAGGTCCTCCCAAGTCAAGATAGCGACCACAATCCCCTGTGCTGCAAGTTTAATTGGGGTACCCTTAAAGATAGGAGGGTGAATGTCACCCTAAAAACATCTAAAGACGTTATCCCATATAACAACAATCGCAGACTGAAATGGGATAAGGCTAAACTTAATGAGGATGATCTAGGGGCCATTAAATCTCTGGTAGAGGGCTTGTCTTCTGAGTTGGAGGTCTGGGTCGGTGAGAACCAGACTAGCAGGCTTCCATACCCCTCCCTCGACCTAGTTTATAAAGCCACAATAGATCATGTTGGTCAATTTTTTACCTCGAAAGGGAAAAGCAATAGGGTCACTGTTACACCCCCCACTTTTAATAAACCTTGGTATACAGATCAGTGTAAGGGCAAAAGAAAAAACCTGACAAAAGCCCTAATTTCTGGGGATCCTTTGCTGGTTAGAGCGGCCAGGAAGGATTACCTAAAAGCATTATCACTGGCCAAACGCGAGTGGGAGGAACAGCATTGGCAGGACCTATCCAATGCTGTGAGTAGTAGGAACCCGAACCTTTTTGGGGATTTGATCAATAGAACTAGGCAGAGGAAATCGCAACCATTGGCTGCACACATAACTAGTCAGCAATGGTTTGATCATTTCTCATGCCTATATGGAGGCATTGAGGAAACAGTCAGCCCTGGGGCTGATAGTTTGTGTGACGGGGATTTCCCTGGGGCGGACGACCTTCCATTTACGACCACAGAGGTAGTGATGGCGATCAGACATCTCACCCCCAAGAAAGCAGCCGGGCAGGATGGGATTCCTGGAGACCTGTTGATAACGGAGCCACAGGCTTGGGCCAAATTAATAGCCACAATAATGAATTTGATTACTAGGGGTCACCAGGTGCCAGATTCTTGGAAAGGGGCAGAGGTAGTAACCGTGTTCAAGAAGGGGGCAAGAGATGACCCTGCGAACTACAGACCTATCAGTCTGATAGATATAATTCAGAAAGTGGTTGGCAGGGTCATCATTTCAAGAGTAGGAGATTGGATGGAGGAGGCCAGTATTCTTTCCCACCTACAAGCGGGTTTTAGAAGAAAGGTAGGCACGATGGACCAGGTCTTTCGCTTTTTTGTTATCTATTGGAAGGCAGTTACCATCAAGAAAGGCAGTTTATATATGGCCTTCATAGATCTCAAAACGGCTTTCGACCTGGTCCCCCGTGCTAAATGATGGGAAATCCTAGGAGAGATGGGTTTTCCCAGTGGTCTCCTGAACCTAATCGTAAAGCTCCACGAGGGGAATTACGCGAGGGTCAGATGGGGATCCCAGGGACAGTTAACAGATAGGGTCCCTGTGAGGAGAGGAGTACGCCAGGGCTGTGTTATGGCTCCGACCCTTTTCTCCCTATTCGTGAATGGAGTGGTGGACCATCTGAAGGGGGAGGAGGCGGATGCCCCATCCCTGGCGGGGGAAAGAATCCCCACTTTACTCTTCGCCGACGACACCTTATTAATCTCCAAATCCCCAGTGGGTCTGCAAAAACTCTTGAATCGGTTTAGCTCCTTCTGTACCATCCAAGGCTTAACCATCAATACCTCGAAAACTAAACTGATGGCACTCTCCCCCTCTAAAAGATTTAAAAATAACTTCTTGCTCAATGGTGTTCCTCTGGAGTTGGTCGAGTCTTTTGACTATCTTGGTGTCCGGATAAACAGTCGCATGACCTGGAAGGACCATTTGGCCAAAATGTTACTCAGTCACCATAGAGTATCTGGGGTGACTTTGAGGGAGCACCGTGAATCATGTAGTAAACCTGTCTCCCCGGCCATGGCCATCTATGAGGGCCAGATTCTTCCTGCGGCATTATATGGTTCCGAACTTTGGGGGTTTGAAAATGTTTCAGAGCTATCGACAGCGGAAAACAATTTTCTAAGGAAGGTGGTGGCTCTTCCTACTTCCACCCCATTGATCCCCTTGAGACTAGATCTGGGCAGAAGAGCACTAAAGGACTTGGTAAGGCTATGCCCGTTGCTCTTTTGGACTCGTTTAAGAAGAACTGAGGAGCTTGCAAAATATGCTGAAGGGTTGGACGATCTTCTTCTACTGGATACGGGTAAAAAAATAGGATGGTTGAATAAATTGAAAGACCTGGCTCTTAACCTGGGGCTAAGGGATGCATGGGAGTCACAATTGCCGCCACCCAAGGAAGTGATCCAAAAACTTTATTGGGACTGGGTACAGAGTAATGCGCTGAGGGTTACGGATGGGGGCTCACTCACTGACAAATTTTTGTTATTTAAATGTGTGAGAAAATTGGAGCCCTTCCTCGACCTGATAACCAAACCTTTAGATCGAGCACTATATCTAAAACTGCGATATGGGACGCTTCCGGTGCATGATTTCACGGTGAGGTGGTCAAACTCTGGTGCCCCCCTGCGTTCATGCCCTGGCTGTGTAGCACCAAAGGAGTCTGTGGCCCATCTATTTTTTGCGTGCCCAGCTTACAAAGGGGCGCGGAAATTTTAGTTGAAACCTGTTTGCAGGGAACTGGGGTTGAGGTGCCATAGCCAGGCATTACGTGTACTTTCTACGGACTCTTCATCTTCCATCATGATTTGCGGGGTGGCAAAATTCTTGGGTAGTGCGTGGATGACACGCTCCCGTTTATTGAAACTGCATTCGGGGGGACCTACGGTCTGATGCTGTATCCGCTTGTAGCAAACTAGTGACTGTGGTGCACCTCTTCTTTTATTTGTATTTTTAATAATTTTTCTGGAGAATTGGAAATGTATATTGCATATGTATTCTTTTATGGTGATTAATTTGCCGAATAAAGATATTGATTGATTGATTTGGTAATACACCATTCCCCAAACAAGAAATTACCTCTTGTAAAACTACGTCTTGTAGAACTGCAGGTTTCCATTCATCCTCAGAAATACATGAAAAATTAGAATCCATTAATGCAGCAACAATATTACAATCTTCTTCTCCTTGTTCATCGATTTGCAAATTCAGCGAAGGATGTCTGAATAAGCAATCAGCAAAAATATTTTTCACCCCAGGAATATATTCCAGATGAAACTGAAACTCCATCAACCTATAATACCACTTGGATATCCGAGGAGTAGCGTTACCAGCTCCCTTTGTTGTAAACAAATTAAGTAAAGGTTTGTGGTCCATCCGTATTGTGAACTTTGAATCCCATAAATATTGCCTGAAATGATTCACACCCCACCAAGACGCTAAGGCTTCACGCTCCACAACAGAATATGTGGATTCTGCCCCTCTCAAGGTGCGAGAAGCAAAAGCTACCACTACTCCCTTTCCTTTTCTAACCTGCAAGAGGACTGCACCTAAACCATATAAACTGGCGTCGGTAACCACAATAGATTTGTCATGTGTGTCGAATGGTTGTAAAGGAATAGCATTATACAAGTCTAATTTTATGGATTGAAACTCTTTTTCTACTTCAGATGACCAAAGAAAATAAATGTTGATTCTTTTTCATTAATAACATTAAATTATGTGTTTTAGCACTGCAGTTAGGAATGAATCTCGCATAGAGTTCCAACATCCCAAAAAACAATCTTAATTGATCCTTGTTTTGAGCAGTGGGAACTGATTTTATAGCTAAGACCAAATCTTCTTTGGGTTCTATACCTTTGGATAATAACTTATATCCTATGTAATTCACTTCTTCAACAGCAAATTTAAAATTTTCAGCCTTCAAAGTTGCACCACGCTCTGATAAAATAGATAACACAATTGCTAAATTTTTGTCATTAGATTCAGTGTCTTTACCATATACTAGTATGTCATCCTGGAAGCATTTAACATTGGACACCCCAGAAAACATGGATTACATAACTTGTTGAAAAACAGGTGATACTGATGCAAGCCCGAAAGTCAATCTTTTAAATCTATATGCACCAGCAGGAGTAACAAAGGATGTGAGATTTATTTATTTATTTATTTTTTATTTATAAAGTTTTATATAGTGCAAATTTGATCCCGAAGGATATCAGAGCGCTTTACAATTTGAGGCTAAACTTGAAACAACCTTTGCACTCTGGTGGGAAGGTAGCTCCTGAAACCCCTGATTCGTCCCCAGCAACTGAAGAGATGTTTGATATACAGTTGTTAAGGGCAAGGTCTTATCTTTTGGTGGCTCTAGCTCATACAGGACAAATAAGAGTTCTTTGGCTTTTTTGGTTAAATAGAATCTATAATCATATCGCCACCAAAAAATAATCTTGAATGGATACCATCTCTCTTGCAGAGGCAATGGGCAATGCAGCTCAGCTTAATCTGAGGCTGGCATTGTTTTCCATTCACATGGAACAGAATCACAATTCACACCTCATGTTTGGGTCAAAATAAACAAAGGGAGTCCCATCCACGTTAAGGATCACATCTGAAATATTGTAATGTGCTACTTTTAAATATAAGATTAAAATATTTCACGTATGATTTGTAAAACATACCTTTATGAAAACCAAGGTGCCATTTGCATGTTTATGCTGCAAAAACAATGTATCCTTCAGCTATGCTAAATATTTAATGCATTTGCTGCAGCTGTGTTACTGTAGGAAATTGGATTTGTGATTGAGGGAGTGAAAACCCTTCTCGAGCAATAACCACCATCCTTGTCAGGGTGAACAACAAAAGTCACTAAATTAACCTCCACTTAAACCTCTGGTAATCTGGCACAAAAAAACATCAGGCTTAATTTAGAGGTAATATGTAAAGTATCTTTGCAGCACTCTAACAGTAATAAAGTTAAAACACAACACAAGACAAATCCCACACTAATTTAGAAAAATAGAGAACATTTTAGTAAATATAATACATCAAAACAAATTAAATCAGTAGAATTGGAGTTATGATTTTTAAACATTTTTTGTGAAAAATAGCACCTAAAAGATTTAAGGCCAACCGCGGATGCTAGTTCCATCAGACCAGGCTACAGTCAAAAGTTATGGCCTACCAATATGGAGCTTTGTTTTGATACACAAGGTGGATTGGGGCTGGTCTCAACTTATTTTCAGACTTAAAAGACTTTTTGAAGAAAAATGTCAGAATAATTAAAGTTAAAGGAAGCGTCATTGTCGGGGAGCTACTGGATGAAGTTGCAGTGAAGACTTCTACTTTCGGACCTTGTCTCTTTTTTCGATGACATTCTTTCTTTAATGTAATCTGATGATATGCCGAAAACATATCTAAAGTTGTAAATACTTTGGCATCTTTAAGAGAACTCAGAATTTCAGGAATATTTGACAACGGATGCCTATCAACCCATATTCTGTCATTCAAATCTCTAAAATCACAGCACATCCTAAGAGGCACATTGGGTTTTCTTGCCAAAACCACTGAAGAAAGCCATTCTGAGCTTTCAATAGGCTAAATGATCCCTTATTTGCAAAGGGATTCCAGTTCCTGAGATAGTTTTTTCTTCATGGCCAAAGGAACTCTTCTAGATTTGTGAACCACTGGTTGGGGAAAATGCAAAGTGCACATGACTGCTTGGCCAGGCCAAAACGGCCATACGCACTTAGGGGCCCATTAGGGTGTAGGGCGGATCACCACCTTCCGCATGGCGGGGGTGATCCGCCCTAAATACTAGCCCGCCCGCCACCCATTTCCCCCCACCATATTAGTATGGCCGAGGGACCCCGGGGGACGGGAAGACCGTCCGCTGCTTTTCTGCCCGGGCGACAAATCGACCGGGCAGAAAAGGGTTTCATATGGTGGCAGTATCTGCTAGACACCACCATCCATATCAGGATGTTGGCAGGAGGCATGCAGATTTTGAGGTTGGGGCCTGTTGCGGCCCCCCATAATGTTGGGGGATGGGGGCGCACATGGGCATGTGCATGCACAACATGGCAGGCACCGTGCGGTGCCTGCCACGTTGTGCATGCACGACATGAATTTTGGGCATTGCGGCGGGTGGTGCTGAAAGCACCGCCCACCGCAATGTCAAAAATGCAGGATGCGCCCTCCAGTGTGGCAGGCGCATCCTAATGTCACCCACGGGACCCCCGCACATATGGCAGATGGTCCCTTTTACCTGCAGGATGGAGGGCCCTAATGATGCCCTTAGTGTGCACAGTCCACTCCTCTTCCCTGAGCTGCCAGCCCTGCTATGCCCTAACCCAGCCCCACAACAGCCAAAATTAAAATGATAATTAATGTTCAGTTATTATCATTTTATTTCCCCTCTTTCACTGCTCTAAGAGCAGAGGAGCCACCACTGATTGTTATGCCACTGGTTGGGTCCACACTGAGGTGTCATGGTGTGCAACATACTGAAGGATTGGGTTGTGCCTCAAGTAATTACCAGTGGCTGCGATTAAATCACTTTTTGTATGCTTTAGTGTTTTAAAAAAATCATGCATTGAATGTAGAATTCCACATTCAACTGTTCAATAAAACGATTCAAACACTGGCGGCTGTGATCAACAATTTGCAGTTGAAAACAGTGACATTTTGTCATCTGCAGTCAACAACCGTCTATAGTTTACAACATACTAACATTGTTAGCTTTGTTTAGCACCTCTCTGCTGTCTACAACATACAAATAATATCAGTCTGCAATTTCTGACATCTGAACACAGGCAGCTACAGTCTGCACCAGTCTGTAATTTACTACGCCCAAACACTGGCGGCTGTTGTCGCTGCCAACATACTAACATTCGGAGTTACATTCAGCACCACTCCAAAATGTATTTAGGACATTCAAATACTGACTGCTATTGTCATCAGAAGTCTGCAATTTGTGACATTTGAACACTGGCTGCTGCATTTGGGTGAAATGGGGCACATTGAGATCACTGACTCTTATATGAGTAGAAAAGGCAACTTTATTGAAACAGTTGTGTACCACATCAGCATCCTTGGCCTAAGGCCTAACTATACACTCAATAACCTACATTCCATACCCCCTCTCCTAACCCCACCTTCCATATACATACCTGACAACTTTGACATCCTGACCTATTGTACCTCTCTTATTGTCAGCCTGTAAACGTCTCCTTCGGTCTAGCAGTGAACTAATTAACCTGTGCTCAACCTGATATGCCTATGCGGAACAATTTAACTTCAAGACTTTCGGTGTGGGTTCGCTAAGATCCTCCCTTTGTGCCTGCTGAGCCTATATTAACCAACCTAGCTTAAGTAAAGCCCTACATACTTGTGGGCCAAGTGCCACCAGAAAAGGGCACCAAATGCCTTTTTCTGCCCCCCTCTTGTGCTGACGATTTATTACTGTTTCCACAGGGTCATCAAGATATCCGGACATGCATTCCTCCTCATCAACGAGTTGAGCCTGGCCAGCAACTCCTGCCACCTCATTCCGCCTTTCTCAAACCACTCTATGGACAAATAGCTAGCAAGAAAACCCAAATTCTTACCTCAAGAACTAATCCCTGCCACCAATTCTCCCCATTTAAAGAAGAAAAGTCGACAATCGACACTGACAAGACAGCAGACAGGTGGCCCAGCGCCAAACCTGCAAAAGAAAACAATGTGATCACATCATTGTAACAAAGCCTCACCCACTTTCCCAATCTCAGTTCTGACATACCTCTGGTAACATTCATACAGCCATCTGCCTAGCCTCATTATTTGCGCCCTGGACAGCCCTCTCCAGTCTGCCTCTGTCGCAGCCAGAATCCTGAAGTAGTGAATACCAAAGTCTGCGGCTGGCAAACCCAACCTTGTCACAGCTTTCCTGAAAACTGTGAATAGTTGAAATGCAGTCGCACGCTCCCCCTGTTGGTGAGTGAATTCCAGCCCTTCCTTTCATCCTGTCTGACCCTTGAGTTTTTTCCCCCATGCTACTTGGCAAATCTCTCCCCCCTGTTACTGTATTAATACAGTGGTTCCTTGTGACCTCTGATCAGTTTTAGACCTGAGCAATCAAATTTCAACCCCTTCCTGACTAAAGATAACTTCCTTCCACTGCAAACCCTAGTTGCCTCGCCCCCCAACAACTATGATCCCCTAAAAGCTCCCAAAAAGTCCATGACATTAGTCTGATAAACAACACTACCCATGGATGATAAATCCCTGGCAGACATTCAATCACTCCACAGAAAACCTGCAAAGAAAGGGGCTCCCTTCTCTGTACAGACCTACCCTGCTCCCTAACATCCTCTTACCCAGCTCGTCTGCCGAAATTGCATAACCCCACAACAGTTTCCCCATAAAACGAATGTCTACCAATTTTAACTCTGGATAAACCTTTCTCTGTCAGATGAAGTATGAACTGCACCACATCCTCAACTCTCAGCCATTCCCTCTGGTGGCAATGAGCTACCGAGGTCAAAATGCCTTACTCATAGATTCTGCCAAGGACCCTATTACCAGTTGCCACATCCCCTGTCTCCTACTGTCCATAACTCCAGTGGCATACGAGTTCTGTACCTGTTCTTCTCCATGGCCAGCCCCCTGAAACTCTCCCACTGTGAACGAGACAAATGAAAGAATGTCATTGTCCACACGTAGTACATGTCTCGCTCTAAACAGAATATCCGGTCCCAGACATTCAAGCACGAAAAAAAACTTAAGGTCCTGTGCATCTGTCACTAAGTATCTGTTAACTACCTGCACCACAGCCAAGGTGTCCACTCTAAAAAGTACCTATTTGTGTTGTAAATAGGCGCCTCATAGTGTGACTTCAATTAATGGGAAAAACTCAAGAAAGACAAAGCTATGTCCTCCATTCTTCCAATCATCCACCCATTCTTCCATACATGAGTGCCCCAGCCAGTACAAACCAAAGCCGATGCCACCTGAAGCGTCCAAAAAGATTTGCATTGCCCAGTCACCCTCCGTCAGTGAGCACATCGGAATACCATTGAAGGATTTCAAAAAACTTCTTCACATCCGTAGGTCTGCCTTAACCTCTGCGTACAACGTAACATGATGGTGTGGAAGTGACAGCACTGCTAGTGCGAAGCCTCATCTTCTGCAGAATGTCCTACCCGCCTTCACCACTCTACATGCAAAATATAGGTGTCCCAAGAGCAATTGCACTTCCCGAACCGTCACTTTTGGTTTTGCCAACATTGTGTCCTCTAGTATCTGCATGCCCAACTTCCCTTGTGGAAGGCATGCTATCATTGCCACTGCGTCCATCTGAATTCCGAAGAAGGAAATGGTATTCCCTGGTACCACCATTTTTTCTGGGGTCTAAGGGACCCCTACGACCTCCATGAGCTCCTGAAAACTAGCCAGCATCCACTGGCAGTCTCTGGAACCGGACGCCATAACCATGAAAAAGTAATCGAGATAGTGTGTCACCTTCTCGTGACCAATTCTCTGTATGAAAAGCCATTGCAGGAACAAGCTGAAGCGTACAAAAAGTGCACACAAAATCGAGCATCCTATTGGTAGGGTTTTGTCCACATACCAGGACCATCAAATTGGATACCCATCATTTGGAAATCCTCCGGATGTACTGATAGCAAATGGAAAGCTGACTTTATGTCACATTTTGCCATGAATGCTCCTGGCCCAGCTTCTTCCACCATGGCCATTGCTACATCCACTTTTGAGTAAGACACTGAAGCCAGGTCTTCCTCAATTAAATCATTAACGGATTGCCCTTCTGGCCATGACGAGTGTTGTGTGAGCCGGAAATGCCAGGTCTCTTTCTTGGGCACTATCCCTATCGGGGAAAAGATCAAGTTCTCCAAGGGCCAAGTATCAAAAGGCCCGCCATCTTTCCTTCCTGCACTACTTTGTCTAGCTTTTCCCACACCACTTGTGGATGTGACCTAACTGACCTCAGATTATCTGCCTACCGCCACACTTTCGGTTCAGTGTAGGCCAACCTGAAACCCCATGTGAACCCTTCCAATAAAGTATGAACATCCTCCCTGTTTGGGTAATAACACAGCATAAATGCAAGTCTATCCAGCGTAACTGGTGTCTGAGCTTTTTCCCTGAAGTCCCTGTGCCACCCTCCCCCCATAGCTACCCGTTTTGGACCCTCCTGCTCCCCTGCATTCTGTTGCCAGTGTGAGCCCTGTCCTCCCTGCTGTGATCCTGATGCACCCCAGTGTTCCTGTAACAGTGTCTCCCCGAGCACTTAGAGCATTCATGTCAGAATCTACAAAATTCCCTTGTGCATAGGCCCTTGTTGAAGTCCGAACATGCCCATTGAGGCCCTCACTGGTTCATACCGGAGTTACCCACTCCTCCCCGGGTGGGATGGGACTGAAAGGGGAAGTAAACAATTGGTAAACCACTGATCATGTAAATCGTTTTCCCAAATTTATCGGAGCCCATTATGTGCTGCCATAAATCTGTGTCCAACTACCCCCATTGACCTTCAGGGTGCCATGTCATGTGTTCCCAGAGCTCCTCGTCATACTCCCAGGCATTACCGTCAAAGGATATCTGTGCTTTGGATATGACATCCATGTATTTGAATAATGTTACTCTCCTATCTGGGTTATTTCTTGCAATATACACTGGCTTATATGAGGAACACAGTTTTCCAGTTTTCAGTTGGTAATTGGTACCCTCATATGTTTAGCTAGCTCATAGTCCCCCTATTTTGTGCCTTCCTTTGCCTTGAGCTCTGGTAGTAGTTTAAACATTTCAACATGTTCGCCCTTCCAAATGCGCTCCTTGGTTGACAACATTAAATGTTCCCCCAGGGGCTTTGTGACCCCCGTATATAGGAGCTTCGGTATCTTGAACTCCTTACTGTCTTTCCCTACTGCGTCTTCCATCTTCCTTTTGTCTCCCTGTTTGTCATCTTCCCCAACTTTCATGAATGCTTCCTTAGAATTTGCTGCCACTATGCCAGTGTGCCCTACTTCAGCAGTGTGCCTACACATTCCCTTTTCGCGTCCTCTGTACTGACCGAAGTGTCCTTGACGTACTCACCCTTACTTAAGCATGCCTATTCGACCCACTCACACCCCGCAGCCACCACTGTTGAGACCATCAATGGACCCTGCACTTCACTGGCATTCTTAAATGGATGTATATGGAGCGTGCCTTCTCCGAAGCCTACTGCCTTGCCATTGGATGTGTCTGTCTCGCCTTTGGACTGTTCTTCAGGTATCCCTGAACTTGGAAAGGAACCTAAAAACAGCACTAGACTTTGGGTTAGTTGAACTCCCACACCCACTCTATTGGCGGCACCAGGGCATCCTGTCTTTCAGTCGCACCAATCTCTCCCTCTTTGAGACTATTCTCTCCGTAATCTAACACATCCTCTTCCCATTCGTGACCAATCGACCCACCTGCCCTTGTGGCTCTTGGCCCCCAACTATAGAGCTAACCTCCATCACTCCCTAAGGGGCCGTACAAAACCCACTCAGGCACTTCACCAATGTGGGACGCCAGGGCTCATGCTGATCCAGGCACAGAGATGCTCCCTTCCTCTCCTGCATGCGCCGTGGTGAGGCCTACCTGGAATTTTATTTGCCATGTGTCTCTGCGTCCAACCGACCGTTCTGGGTCATGCCATATCTGCCCCCCAGGGTGTATGGCCGCACTGTGCTCTCCCGCATCTAGTACCTGCCACACGCGTACCTGTAAAGAAAAAAGTAGGCCCAATGTGCAGCGCCATGAAAAAACTGCAGGCTGCTCTAGGTCCCCCTTTTGCCCCAAAAACGGTACTGTTCTTTCATCTGTGTCGCCTTCTGACTCCTACTATCCTGGGTAACATACACGTTGCAACGTTTTGGGGGTACCCCCACTCCACCTCCAACTCCTCACCAACACTTCACTAGAGCATGGCTGCCACTATCGCCTAAGCCCGTCCACCCTGTGTCCCTTGCGTGGCACTCCTCCCCTTGCTTGTCGCTTGGGGCAGGTAAGGTCCTCCCCCTTATCTGTTGCAGAAGAGCTCCCAAACCCAATAACCGGGGCCAGCCCCCCCACACAACTACCCATATTCCCCTTGTCAGGGGACCCAGCATATGTGATGTCATTGGTTCCTCAATCCCCAAACAAGTCCTGACTATGCCCCACTCAGTCCTCACTGACCTCTTCTACTCCTGAGCTTAACAGCCCAGGCCCGCCACCAGAAGGGATTAAATCCCCTTATACGTCAAGTGCTTCCCCCAAAACTAGATCAATTCCCCCAAGGGGGCCCTGCTTACCTTTCCCAACCTGCAGTCTGTCTCCCCCCTGCTCATACATACCCAAGGCCCCCCCCTTCTCCCACAGTCACAATTCTATATGCTTGGGCCCTCTGGCCATTTCATCGGGACCCTTTCCCTCCTTTTGTGTCATTTTTATGGGAGCTCCCGCTGCTTCTTCCCACCCATCAAAGAGCCACTTACTCCTCACTGCCCCACCCTTCCTTTCTCTTCCTGAGCTAACAAGGCCCCATCGCGAGCGTGCGTGTGTCCTCTCAGACTTGCCTGGACCGCGGCATGGCCCGAGGCGCCAAGCAGGTGATAACGGCAGCCACCATCCCAGAAGATGCCCTCTCTGCAGCTGCTCCGATTATTATTATTATTATTATTATTATTATTATTATTAATATTATTATTATTATTGCAGTTTATAAAGCGCCCAGCTACCTTCAACGGAAGTATCCCGGCGCTAGCAGCGGATACAGCAGGAGAGGACTGGTGTGAGAGCTCTAAGGTAGGCCATAAAGCCACGTTTTCAGAACCTTCCTAAACATAGGTTCTGACTTGGCCTTCCGTATGTGCTCAGGCATGGAGTTCCAGAGAGAAGCATTTTTCACAGAGAACGCTCGGCCTCCAAAGTCCAAACTTGGCTTTTGCGTGGCTGCAGCACTGTCTCTCATGGTATCCAAGCCCCCTGCCTCAGAGAGCAGCCTGAGGGCTTCTCAAACTCTCTCAACCTCCATTGCCGATACGAGGGATAAGCTGACAAAAACCAACCCACATGCACCTATTGAAACTCCCTACCGCTAAGGCAATACTGTACTAAACTGACCTTAAACAATTTACAAATAATTGTGGGTGGTAGCCTAAAATGGTGGGCTATATAACTCTTGGGCTATATCTTTTACCAGATGTAGTCCAAAGTGTACAGTCATCCAGCAGACTGCGCCCTTACTTCCTCCAATATCCGGGCGGACAGACCTCTCTACAGTCGGCTGTCCCCCAAAGCCCGATTCGCCCCGGTCTGCATTCTGTGATGCACAAACAGTGAGACACTAGTCAGCAACACTCTGCCATTTACAGCATACAAACATTGGCAGCTGCATTCAGCACCACTCTGCAATTTAAAACGTACAAACACTGGCATCTGCATTCTGCAATAGTCTACTATTTACACAACATTCATGTACTGGCAGATATGGGCAGAAGAATGCAATTTTGTCTCATTCAAAGCACTCGATTTCAATTTACAGCATACAAACAATGGGCGTGCATTTAGCACCATTCTGAAATTTATGACACACAAAGACTGTCAACTGCAGTTCAGTATCAGTCTAAAAATTGACATTTAAACACTGTCAGCTGCATTCCTCATCAGGTAGCTGCAGGCAGTTCCATTCTGTAATACATATAAACTTTGGTAGCTGCTTTCAGCACTATCCTGCAAGACGTGCAGTCTCTGGTAGCAGCATGCAGTGCCAGTCTGTAATATATATAGAGCTATTGATAGATGTTTTCAGCACCCATCTTAAATATATGAAGAATTTGATAGCTGCCGTCAGCACCAGCTTGTAAGACGCGCAGTCACTGGTAGCGGTACTCAGCACCAGACTGTAAGGCTTGCAGTCACTTGTAGCGACAGTCAGCACAAGCCTGTAAAACAAGCAGTCACTGGTATCTGCAGTCAGCACCAGCTTGTAAGGCTTGCAGTCACTTGTAGCGACAGTCAGCACCAGTTTGTATGACGTGCAGTCACTGGTAATGACAGTCAGCACAAGCCTGTAAGGCGTGCAGCCCCTGGTATCGGCAGTCAGCGCCAGCTTGTAAGACCTGATGTCATTGGAAGCGACAGTCAGCACCCCCTGTAAGACGTGCAGTCTCTGGTAACAGCAGTCAGCACCAGTCTGTAAGATGTACAGCTACTGGTAGCATCAGTCAGTGGCAGCCTGTCATATATATCTATAGATAAAAGTCTGCAATTTACGACACACAAACACCGAGGCTTCAGTTAGCCTCAGTCTACAATTTATTACATTAAAGCACTCTCAGTTGCATTTATTACCAGTCTTCAATTGTGACATTCAAACACTGGCAGCTGCATTCAGTAGCGCTCAACATTGTACAACACACAAACTTTAGTGGCAGCATTTAATGCCAGCCTGAAATTAACAACATTTAAGCTCTGCCAGCTATATTCCTCATCAGTCAGCTAATTTAGACTGAGCCACTGGCATCCACAGATAGCAGCAGCTGAATACATTGGGGTTCCTAACAGTGGCGCCTGAACCTTGCTGTTAACAAAAGAATTCCAAGTCCTGGCTCTTGCACTGAGATTTACTCTTTTAATATACAAAATTCAGATGCTGAGATCTGCAGTTATTAGCAGCCCAATGACAAGGAAAATTCAAATGCAATCTCTTCACATCTTGATAAAAGTATCTGCTAAAACGAAACATTTCTATAAGTCAGTAAATTATTTCACCAGCCTGTCCTGTTATGCCACCTGGTAGACCTGCCAGCCATAGAGTGGTCTTACCCCAAACCTTTTACTTATACCCTCCTATTTTGCAGAATAAGTTTTTGCTGGCATAGGACTCTGTGTACTTTACCACTGTTAACAAGTGTGTTCACTCCCTAAAACATGGTACAATTATCTTACACGTGATTGACATATGTAATGTACTTAAAAGTCCCTAGTAAAGTGGTATACCATATACCCAGAGCCTGTACATTAAATGCTACTAATGAGCCTTCAGCACTTATTGAAGCCCCTTTTCTTTAAGGTCTGTTTACTGGCATTTTACACTTTTAGAAATTACAGCAGTGTGTCACGCAATAATACATTTGGAGCACAAAAGAAACTTATTTTCAATGGTTAACTCTATAGATTGGCCATGTTTAAAAATTACCATCAATTCACACAGTTGCTGGTCTCAGGAGATATCCCCTTGCTTTTACGAAGGGGGGTATGTAGACAGTAGCATGAAAGAAATAATATTACATTTGAGAGAAAGTGAAGTGCCAATCATATCACAAGTAGTGGGAAAATATAGAAAAACAAAAATACAGGGAAGCAGGGTAAACATGCACAGAGAAAGGACCGAATCGACTTTGTGCCGCCGACAGCTAATACAGGTAAGCAGTGACCCTCCGTTATCAGGGGAACAGGCTGGGGTGAGGGGCCGGACTTCCACCTCTGGGTGGTTCCCTCCCGGTGTCAGAACAGATGCCCCCTCCGGCCAAGACTACACCGTCTGTCCTGTATGTTGAGCGAGGGAATCTGTACTCCTTCGTTTGCTACATCTGAACAGTATACCAGAGATAACATCCTAGAGGTGTTGCCCAGCTCATCTCTCAACTACCTCTTCTCCTCAGTCCCCCAGTGCTCCAACCTCACCCTCCCCAAGCGAGTCATCACTCATCTCCGGGTCTTCCCCCGGGCCATTCTCTGGGTATTCCCTCGTTACCAGCACCTCAGTCGTTAAATTTGCTATAGGCCGGATTCTCACCACTCTATCCTCCTCCCTGACCAGCACCCTTTCCTCAGCTCTCGCCCACTGGGTCACGTCTGCCCTCCAAGTTTGAACCCTCAGACCAACTGCAGATTTCCAGGTCATAGCTATGCACCTTCTGGCTAACACTAGGCCAGGTCTATAAGCCTTGTGCCAACTTTTTGCGTTCTCAGCCTTAGGAAAAACCCCAAAACAAAAGATTCTAATGAGCGCCCAAGCGTAGAGTCAGGGGCATCCAGTACTGCCTCCCAAAAGGGTCATAGGTGGGGGGAAAAACCACACCATATGACAACAATCAGCGCCCAAATGCCCACATCTATGGCAGGAGCTAGATTCGCCTTCATAAACCACCTGGATTCTATGCTGTGTATTTTATGTAAGGGTGTACATATCATGTACACATATTTAATTAGAGGTATTTCACCCTCGTGTTCCAGGAGATTTTTTTGTGGGAGGCTATTATTCTCTGCCACTCAGGGTCTGATAGCTCTCACTGTAAGATCCTTACCCATCTGTCCTGCAAAGTAGTTAGGAGGCTTCAAACCATTGCTGAGAGAGATCAGTAAAACGAGGTCACCAGGTGTCTAGTTGTACTCATTGAGACCAATAACTGCAGGACAGTGTGGGTCGTGAGTTCCTCCCACTCCCCAGCCCATAGATCCTGGAACTTAAGTGTCCGTCCTTCGTATGTAAGAAACTGGCCCGACTGCAAATTATAATGCTCCATCAGGTCCTCCAATGGTATTAAGGTGCCCTGTTGATAGCTGTCCCTGACCGTAGCCCCTTAAAACAGGGCTGCCATTGCAATCTAAATGCACTTTTAAACAGCCAATTCGACTTTACAAAATAGCCCCCTTGCTAAGCCTTAAACTCCATTTTTATCACATATATCACCCATAAGGTAGGCCCTAGGTACCCCAACTGACAGGGTGCATTGTAATTAACAGATTGGGCATGTGCTTTTATATTTTACATGCCCAACTCCTAAATAAATTTTTCACTTCTGTGAGGCCTACCTCTCTCATTGGATAGCATTGGATTGCCATATTACATTTAATAAGTGCTAACGTTTGATTGGGAACAGGTAAACATTTTAGAAAGTTGGCATTTTCCTGAGTTAGCTTTTTGGTGCCTGTAGCCTTTTCCTGGGTCACATATCTGGGTGTAGTTGGCAGTTGGACTTTGTTTATCTCTCCCTGAATGCCACATTATAGAGGGATTAGGTGATGCTGTATGTGCTATCACTGGCAGAATGGCGGCAGAGCTGGGCACAGCCCCACTTGCACCTGTAATGGCTGTGCCCTACCTTCACACAAGGTACTTGTCACACTACATTGTTCTTGCTGCCAGCTTGGAGCCAGGGCAGGGGAAGCAGGAAACTCCAAGCACTTCAAATAGAATTCTCTAGAAATTTATCCTACATCAAAGAAGGCACCAGGTATTAAAATAGGACCCTCAGGCCCACATTTAAATTCACTTTCTAGACCTGCTGACGGACTCTCAGAGGACTGTTTGCTGCTGTGTACTTCAGAGGGCTGCTCTGCTGCACCTTGAAGGACTCCACTTCTGCCTGAAGCCCTCATTGAACCCCCAGTGGCCTGCTCTGCTGTTTGATCCCTGTTCGACTGCTACACCCAGAATTACCAGAGTGACTCCAATGCCTAGTTACCTGGCCTCCTGATCAAAGACTCAGGACAGAAAATGTTCTAACCATCTTGAATCCACACCTGGAATCAGCCTGAGTGAGCCCTAACCCCCAAGTGATGCCCCTCCAATCCTGGACCCTTGGTTGTGGTGTTAAAGCTGCACAGATAGCCAAAATCCAAACTAGGGATGTAAAACATTTTTGGCTTAAAATTGTTCTGAGTACTGAGACCAACCTGCTCCTCTATCCTCCCATGGTGTATCACTGGTCAGACTAACCTTGCAGCAGCTCTCGCTCTATTCTTCTCTGCTGCAACAAATCCTGTTCAGCGGTCCTTTGCCAAAGTGGTATAGGGCCTCGTGGAACTCTCATCAGATACAGGCTCCTGCCCCGTCCCACCAAGATTTTCGACTTCCAAACAGAGAATAAGTCCAAACGCAAAAATCTTCTACGCAACTTCATTCAGTGGCTTCCCGACAATACCTCTTGATCGGACACCACCTATAGCATTGGCCCTGTGAATTTTACCTTCTCAGACAACTTTTTGCTGAAATTTATTCTAAGTCCGAAGGTAAGTGCTGATCAGGCCCAATCCACTTTTAGTATCTGACTCACAGTCCATTGCAGTTGGCTATATTTTTCGACTTTGACCTGGTCTCGTGTAACTAATTGCCTGTGGTTATTGCTTTGATTTTTTAGTCAATAGTTTTTACCTTAAACTTTAAAAATGTATATCTCTTGTTCTACTGATTGAGTTTTTGTTGTTTTCGTATCAAATAATTTATTAAAATGGACGCTATATTTCTAAATTGGTGTGGATTTTTCTGGTGTTGTGTTTCCCTTTATTACTGTTTGTGTGCTGCATACATTCTTTACACATTGCCGCTAAGTAAAGCCTGACTGCTTTGTGCAAAGCTACCAGAGGGTTAAGCACAGGTTAATTTAGTGACTATTGTGGTTCACCCTCACAGGGTTTGTGGTTGTTGCTTGAGCAGGGTTACCACACCACTTAAACAACAACCCAATTTCTCATGCCACCAATGGGCTGATGTGCTATAATATAAACAAATGGATGCAGTGAGTGAAAACTCCTATTTTGTGCCTCAACATTATGTAAAGTGAATTTTTCTATGCACCATATGAAAACTGATGGCGTATCCAGAGTACTTGCAATGGAAGTGATGAGATGAGGGTTGGAAAAACAGAGACCATGTGGTGATTGAGGAGGAAGGATCTCTTCTTCAAAAATCACTCTCAACAGTTGATGATGTTTGTTGGTGCTTCGGCGAGCTGTGTTGAGTGTGTGTTTTTAACAGATTGACCTGGACGAAGTAAAACCATTCATGTCTGCTCTGATGGTATTTCAGTGCTGGATGGAAACAGAATGTCAGTTGTGGGAAAGTCATCCAAACCACTGCACCTCAGATTTGTAGCACTGCAAATATTCGAGTAGTGGGCGAAAGTGCTGCCCATCACTAACCTACAGTATCAGCACTCGGCATAGCACCTCAGTCATGGCATGCACTGCACCAAATATTTTGGAACTGAGACATAAAAAGAGGCAGGCGATGTTGGCTAATAGTTCAGTATTGTACTGTCAAATCAAGATGCCTGTTTTTTAATGTTGCTTATGCGTGGCTGCGTTGTGTGATCCTGAGCAAATTACTTTACAGAGCACAAAGTCTTCCGCCAAAGAATTCACTAGTTCTTAGGAAACAAGCAAATCCCCTGCATATTGACAAATCTAAAGAAGGTGGAAAACAGTGTGAATTAATGGCGATATTCAAAACTGCTGCTTAGTCTCCTAAATTCGAAGGGTCACATTTATTACAAAATTATGTGGTGAGTGCCACAAGCCATTTTGCTGTGCCCAGCTGTGTCATTTTAAAAGCACAGGGATACGTTCTATTAACAACAATACGACACATCGGTGTGCTTTCCCTTGCGCTGGCACACAATTGTAAATCTGGGTATGTGTCAGATTCCATTGATGTTGGGTGGGAACCACTACAGCAACACCCTTGGAAATCTCCTTTCCCGCAGAGTAATACGTGAAAGGGACCCATATTTACAAGGCCATGAATAGTCACATAAGATGACTTTACGCGGCCTTGTAAATATGGGCAGGCACACTGCGCCGCTGGTGCAGCTAAAAAAGTGATGCTCCGGCAGCACAATGGGCTTGTAAATGAGGCCCTAAGAATCTAAAAAGAACAGCAGGCTCAGCTGTTTTTCGCGAGTGACTGAACTGAATTATAAAGCTTTCTCCTTCTGTACAAAGTTCCAAACAAAATGGGAAGAGGCCTTGTGGGCCGGAAGAAGACACATCCTTGTTCTTGAAAGCAAGAAATACAAACATGTTTTAAACTAAGAAAAATGTCCAGAAAAAAATTAGAATAATGACTCGAAAAATAAACAGTGGCAGCCTCCACTATGGCAGAGGAGTGTCACCCCACTGCTTTGAGCAGTGTAAAGGAAAGGAAATATAAAATGATAATAACTATAAGTTATTATCATTTTATTTTCCTTCTTTAGTGGGCGGGCGTGGCTGCTCTGCTCATGGCGCAGGGCAGGAGAGTAGGGGTTTGCCCACTCCAAATGCACAATGACTGTTTCGTCGACCCTCTCGGACGTCCAAACCAGTCATGCGCACGTTCCCCGTAATCCATACAGGCTGCATTATAGCCTGCGTGGAGAACAAGCCAGGCCCCCATTCCCTGGTTGAGCGTCGAACCAGGATGCTCAAAACCACAACGCTAATTGCAAACACAACAGTGATGGACAGAATGTGGATCAATGTCACACATTCACCCCAGTCAAAAGATCTGGGCCCAAATCCATCGTTTTTCCACTCCACACCACCCTGGGTTAGACAATGGCGATATGCAAATCAGCGCTGACCCTGTGCCCCATGGGAACAGTCCAGTCCGAACTACAAAAGCCATGTCCTTCCCAGAACGGAAACAAGCATCCGAGGACCGGCCCGGTTTCGAGGTAACACCTCTCATCAGCCCGGCTAGCTTGACTCCAGTGGTGTGGAGTGCCTGGGACTTACGTCTGAGCATCCCCAGTACACTTAGAGCGGTAATTGCAAACACAACAGTGATGAACAGAATGTGGATCAATGTCACACATTCACCCCAGTCAAAAGATCTGGGCCCAAATCCATCGTTTTTCTACTCCACACCACCCTGGGTTAGACAATGGCGATATGCAAATCAGCGCTGACCCTGTGCCCCATGGGAACAGTCCAGTCCGAACTACAAAAGCCATGTCCTTCCCAGAACGGAAACAAGCATCCGAGGACCGGCCCGGTTTCGAGGTAACACCTCTCATCAGCCCGGCTAGCTTGACTCCAGTGGTGTGGAGTGCCTGGGACTCACGTCTGAGCATCTCCAGTACACTTAGAGCGGTAATTGCAAACACAACAGTGATCGACAGAATGTGGATCAATGTCACACATTCACCCCAGTCAAAAGATCTGGGCCCAAATCCATAGTTTTTCCACTCCACACCACCCTGGGTTAGACAATGGCGATATGCAAATCAGCGCTGACCCTGTGCCCCATGGGAACAGTCCAGTCCGAACTACAAAAGCCATGTCCTTCCCAGAACGGAAACAAGCATCCGAGGACCGGCCCGGTTTCGAGGTAACACCTCTCATCAGCCCGGCTAGCTTGACTCCAGTGGTGTGGAGTGCCTGGGACTCACGTCTGAGCATCTCCAGTACACTTAGAGCGGTAATTGCAAACACAACAGTGATCGACAGAATGTGGATCAATGTCACACATTCACCCCAGTCAAAAGATCTGGGCCCAAATCCATAGTTTTTCCACTCCACACCACCCTGGGTTAGACAATGGCGATATGCAAATCAGCGCTGACCCTGTGCCCCATGGGAACAGTCCAGTCCGAACTACAAAAGCCATGTCCTTCCCAGAACGGAAACAAGCATCCGAGGACCGGCCCGGTTTCGAGGTAACACCTCTCATCAGCCCGGCTAGCTTGACTCCAGTGGTGTGGAGTGCCTGGGACTCACGTCTGAGCATCCCCAGTACACTTAGAGCGGTAATTGCAAACACAACAGTGATGGACAGAATGTGGATCAATGTCACACATTCACCCCAGTCAAAAGATCTGGGCCCAAATCCATCGTTTTTCCCCTCCACACCACCCTGGGTTAGACAATGGCGATATGCAAATCAGCGCTGACCCTGTGCCCCATGGGAACAGTCCAGTCCGAACTACAAAAGCCATGTCCTTCCCAGAACGGAAACAAGCATCCCAGGACCGGCCCGGTTTCGAGGTAACACCTCTCATCAGCCCGGCTAGCTTGACTCCAGTGGTGTGGAGTGCCTGGGACTCATGTCTGAGCATCCCCAGTACACTTAGAGCGGTAATTGCAAACACAACAGTGATGGACAGAATGTGGATCAATGTCACACATTCACCCCAGTCAAAAGATCTGGGCCCAAATCCATCGTTTTTCCACTCCACACCACCCTGGGTTAGACAATGGCGATATGCAAATCAGCGCTGACCCTGTGCCCCATGGGAACAGTCCAGTCCGAACTACAAAAGCCATGTCCTTCCCAGAACGGAAACAAGCATCCGAGGACCGGCCCGGTTTCGAGGTAACACCTCTCATCAGCCCGGCTAGCTTGACTCCAGTGGTGTGGAGTGCCTGGGACTCACGTCTGAGCATCCCCAGTACACTTAGAGCGGTAATTGCAAACACAACAGTGATGGACAGAATGTGGATCAATGTCACACATTCACCCCAGTCAAAAGATTTGGGCCCAAATCCATCGTTTTTCCACTCCACACCACCCTGGGTTAGACAATGGCGATATGCAAATCAGCGCTGACCCTGTGCCCCATGGGAACAGTCCAGTCCGAACTACAAAAGCCATGTCCTTCCCAGAACAGAAGCAAGCATCCGAGGACCGGACCGGTTTCGAGGTAACACCTCTCATCAGCCCGGCTAGCTTGACTCCAGTGGTGTGGAGTGCCTGGGACTCACGTCTGAGCATCCCCAGTACACTTAGAGCGGTAATTGCAAACACAACAGTGATGGACAGAATGTGGATCAATGTCACACATTCACCCCAGTCAAAAGATCTGGGCCCAAATCCATCGTTTTTCCACTCCACACCACCCTGGGTTAGACAATGGTGATATGCAAATCAGCGCTGACCCTGTGCCCCATGGGAACAGTCCAGTCCGAACTACAAAAGCCATGTCCTTCCCAGAACGGAAACAAGCATCCGAGGACCGGCCCGGTCTCGAGGTAACACCTCTCATCAGCCCGGCTAGCTTGACTCCAGTGGTGTGGAGTGCCTGGGACTCACGTCTGAGCATCCCCAGTACACTTAGAGCGGTAATTGCAAACACAACAGTGATGGACAGAATGTGGATCAATGTCACACATTCACCCCAGTCAAAAGATCTGGGCCCAAATCCATCGTTTTTCCACTCCACACCACCCTGGGTTAGACAATGGCGATATGCAAATCAGCGCTGACCCTGTGCCCCATGGGAACAGTCCAGTCCGAACTACAAAAGCCATGTCCTTCCCAGAACGGAAACAAGCATCCGAGGACCGGCCCGGTTTCGAGGTAACACCTCTCATCAGCCCGGCTAGCTTGACTCCAGTGGTGTGGAGTGCCTGGGACTCACGTCTGAGCATCCCCAGTACACTTAGAGCGGTAATTGCAAACACAACAGTGATGGACAGAATGTGGATCAATGTCACACATTCACCCGAGTCAAAAGATCTGTGCCCAAATCCATCGTTTTTCCACTCCACACCACCCTGGGTTAGACAATGGCGATATGCAAATCAGCGCTGACCCTGTGCCCCATGGGAACAGTCCAGTCCGAACTACAAAAGCCATGTCCTTCCCAGAACGGAAACAAGCATCCGAGGACCGGCCCGGTTTCGAGGTAACACCTCTCATCAGCCCGGCTAGCTTGACTCCAGTGGTGTGGAGTGCCTGGGACTCACGTCTGAGCATCCCCAGTACACTTAGAGCGGTAATTGCAAACACAACAGTGATGGACAGAATGTGGATCAATGTCACACATTCACCCCAGTCAAAAGATCTGGGCCCAAATCCATCGTTTTTCCACTCCACACCACCCTGGGTAAGACAATGGCGATATGCAAATCAGCGCTGACCCTGTGCCCCATGGGAACAGTCCAGTCCGAACTACGAAAGCCATGTCCTTCCCAGAACGGAAACAAGCATCCGAGGACCGGCCCGGTTTCGAGGTAACACCTCTCATCAGCCCGGCTAGCTTGACTGCAGTGGTGTGGAGTGCCTGGGACTCACGTCTGAGCATCCCCAGTACACTTAGAGCAGTAATTGCAAACACAACAGTGATGGACAGAATGTGGATCAATGTCACACATTCACCCCAGTCAAAAGATCTGGGCCCAAATCCATCGTTTTTCCACTCCACACCACCCTGGGTTAGACAATGGCGATATGCAAATCAGCACTGACCCTGTGCCCCATGGGAACAGTCCAGTCCGAACTACAAAAGCCATGTCCTTCCCAGAACGGAAACAAGCATCCGAGGACCGGCCCGGTTTCGAGGTAACACCTCTCATCAGCCCGGCTAGCTTGACTCCAGTGGTGTGGAGTGCCTGGGACTCACGTCTGAGCATCCCCAGTACACTTAGAGCGGTAATTGCAAACACAACAGTGATGGACAGAATGTGGATTAATGTCACACATTCACCCCAGTCAAAAGATCTGGGCCCAAATCCATCGTTTTTCCACTCCACACCACCCTGGGTTAGACAATGGCGATATGCAAATCAGCGCTGACCCTGTGCCCCATGGGAACAGTCCAGTCCGAACTACAAAAGCCATGTCCTTCCCCGAACGGAAACAAGCATCCAGGACCGGACCGGTTTCGAGGTAACACCTCTCATCAGCCCGGCTAGCTTGACTCCAGTGGTGTGGAGTGCCTGGGACTCACGTCTGAGCATCCCCAGTACACTTAGAGCGGTAATTGCAAACACAACAGTGATGGACAGAATGTGGATCAATGTCACACATTCACCCCAGTCAAAAGATCTGGGCCCAAATCCATCGTTTTTCCACTCCACACCACCCTGGGTTAGACAATGGCGATATGCAAATCAGCGCTGACCCTGTGCCCCATGGGAACAGTCCAGTCCGAACTACAAAAGCCATGTCCTTCCCAGAACGGAAACAAGCATCCGAGGACCGGCCCGGTTTCGAGGTAACACCTCTCATCAGCCCGGCTAGCTTGACTCCAGTGGTGTGGAGTGCCTGGGACTCACGTCTGAGCATCCCCAGTACACTTAGAGCGGTAATTGCAAACACAACAGTGATGGACAGAATGTGGATCAATGTCACACATTCACCCCAGTCAAAAGATCTGGGCCCAAATCCATCGTTTTTCCACTCCACACCACCCTGGGTAAGACAATGGCGATATGCAAATCAGCGCTGACCCTGTGCCCCATGGGAACAGTCCAGTCCGAACTACAAAAGCCATGTCCTTCCCAGAACGGAAACAAGCATCCGAGGACCGGCCCGGTTTCAAGGTAACACCTCTCATCAGCCCGGCTAGCTTGACTCCAGTGGTGTGGAGTGCCTGGGACTCACGTCTGAGCATCCCCAGTACACTTAGAGCGGTAATTGCAAACACAACAGTGATGGACAGAATGTGGATCAATGTCACACATTCACCCCAGTCAAAAGATCTGGGCCCAAATCCATCGTTTTTCCACTCCACACCACCCTGGGTTAGACAATGGCGATATGCAAATCAGCGCTGACCCTGTGCCCCATGGGAACAGCCCAGTCCGAACTACAAAAGCCATGTCCTTCCCAGAACGGAAACAAGCATCCGAGGACCGGCCCGGTTTCGAGGAAACACCAGAACGGAAACAAGCATCCGAGGACCGGCCCGGTTTCGAGGTAACACCTCTCATCAGCCCGGCTAGCTTGACTCCAGTGGTGTGGAGTGCCTGGGACTCATGTCTGAGCATCCCCGGTACACTTAGAGCGGTAATTGCAAACACAACAGTGATGGACAGAATGTGGATCAATGTCACACATTCACCCCAGTCAAAAGATCTGGGCCCAAATCCATCGTTTTTCCACTCCACACCACCCTGGGTTAGACAATGGCGATATGCAAATCAGCGCTGACCCTGTGCCCCATGGGAACAGTCCAGTCCGAACTACAAAAGCCATGTCCTTCCCAGAACGGAAACAAGCATCCGAGGACCGGCCCGGTTTTGAGGTAACACCTCTCATCAGCCCGGCTAGCTTGACTCCAGTGGTGTGGAGTGCCTGGGACTCACGTCTGAGCCTCCCCAGTACACTTAGAGCGGTAATTGCAAACACAACAGTGATGGACAGAATGTGGATCAATGTCACACATTCACCCCAGTCAAAAGATCTGGGCCCAAATCCATCGTTTTTCCACTCCACACCACCCTGGGTTAGACAATGGCGATATGCAAATCAGCGCTGACCCTGTGCCCCATGGGAACAGTCCAGTCCGAACTACAAAAGCCATGTCCTTCCCAGAACGGAAACAAGCATCCGAGGACCGGCCCGGTTTCGAGGAAACACCAGAACGGAAACAAGCATCCGAGGACCGGCCCGGTTTCGAGGTAACACCTCTCATCAGCCCGGCTAGCTTGACTCCAGTGGTGTGGAGTGCCTGGGACTCATGTCTGAGCATCCCCAGTACACTTAGAGCGGTAATTGCAAACACAACAGTGATGGACAGAATGTGGATCAATGTCACACATTCACCCCAGTCAAAAGATCTGGGCCCAAATCCATCGTTTTTCCACTCCACACCACCCTGGGTTAGACAATGGCGATATGCAAATCAGCGCTGACCCTGTGCCCCATGGGAACAGTCCAGTCCGAACTACAAAAGCCATGTCCTTCCCAGAACGGAAACAAGCATCCGAGGACCGGCCCGGTTTCAAGGTAACACCTCTCATCAGCCCGGCTAGCTTGACTCCAGTGGTGTGGAGTGCCTGGGACTCACGTCTGAGCATCCCCAGTACACTTAGAGCGGTAATTGCAAACACAACAGTGATGGACAGAATGTGGATCAATGTCACACATTCACCCCAGTCAAAAGATCTGGGCCCAAATCCATCGTTTTTCCACTCCACACCACCCTGGGTTAGACAATGGCGATATGCAAATTAGCGCTGACCCTGAGCCCCATGGGAACAGTCCAGTCCGAACTACAAAAGCCATGTCCTTCCCAGAACGGAAACAAGCATCCGAGGACCGGCCCGGTTTTGAGGTAACACCTCTCATCAGCCCGGCTAGCTTGACTCCAGTGGTGTGGAGTGCCTGGGACTCACGTCTGAGCATCCCCAGTACACTTAGAGCGGTAATTGCAAACACAACAGTGATGGACAGAATGTGGATCAATGTCACACATTCACCCCAGTCAAAAGATCTGGGCCCAAATCCATCGTTTTTCCACTCCACACCACCCTGGGTTAGACAATGGCGATATGCAAATCAGCGCTGACCCTGTGCCC
Organism: Lissotriton helveticus; assembly: GCF_964261635.1. Taxonomy (NCBI): domain Eukaryota; kingdom Metazoa; phylum Chordata; class Amphibia; order Caudata; family Salamandridae; genus Lissotriton; species Lissotriton helveticus. Next base: position 1,628,321,898 of record NC_136068.1, read on the forward strand.
CATGGGAACAGTCCAGTCCGAACTACAAAAGCCATGTCCTTCCCAGAACGGAAACAAGCATCCGAGGACCGGCCCGGTTTCGAGGTAACACCTCTCATCAGCCCGGCTAGCTTGACTCCAGTGGTGTGGAGTGCCTGGGACTCACGTCTGAGCATCCCCAGTACACTTAGAGCGGTAATTGCAAACACAACAGTGATGGACAGAATGTGGATCAATGTCACACATTCACCCCAGTCAAAAGATCTGGGCCCAAAACCATCGTTTTTCCACTCCACACCACCCTGGGTTAGACAATGGCGATATGCAAATCAGCGCTGACCCTGTGCCCCATGGGAACAGTCCAGTCCGAACTACAAAAGCCATGTCCTTCCCAGAACGGAAACAAGCATCCGAGGACCGGCCCGGTTTCGAGGTAACACCTCTCATCAGCCCGGCTAGCTTGACTCCAGTGGTGTGGAGTTCCTGGGACTCACGTCTGAGCATCCCCAGTACACTTAGAGCGGTAATTGCAAACACAACAGTGATGGACAGAATGTGGATCAATGTCACACATTCACCCCAGTCAAAAGATCTGGGCCCAAATCCATCGTTTTTCCACTCCACACCACCCTGGGTTAGACAATGGCGATATGCAAATTAGCGCTGACCCTGAGCCCCATGGGAACAGTCCAGTCCGAACTACAAAAGCCATGTCCTTCCCAGAACGGAAACAAGCATCCGAGGACCGGCTCGGTTTCGAGGTAACACCTCTCATCAGCCCGGCTAGCTTGACTCCAGTGGTGTGGAGTGCCTGGGACTCACGTCTGAGCATCCCCAGTACACTTAGAGCGGTAATTGCAAACACAACAGTGATGGACAGAATGTGGATCAATGTCACACATTCACCCCAGTCAAAAGATCTGGGCCCAAATCCATCGTTTTTCCACTCCACACCACCCTGGGTTAGACAATGGCGATATGCAAATCAGAGTTGACCCTGTGCCCCATGGGAACAGTCCAGTCCGAACTACAAAAGCCATGTCCTTCCCAGAACGGAAACAAGCATCCGAGGACCGGCCCGGTTTCAAGGTAACACCTCTCATCAGCCCGGCTAGCTTGACTCCAGTGGTGTGGAGTGCCTGGGACTCACGTCTGAGAATCCCCAGTACACTTAGAGCGGTAATTGCAAACACAACAGTGATGGACAGAATGTGGATCAATGTCACACATTCACCCCAGTCAAAAGATCTGGGCCCAAATCCATCGTTTTTCCACTCCACACCACCCTGGGTTAGACAATGGCGATATGCAAATTAGCGCTGACCCTGAGCCCCATGGGAACAGTCCAGTCCGAACTACAAAAGCCATGTCCTTCCCAGAACGGAAACAAGCATCCGAGGACCGGCCCGGTTTTGAGGTAACACCTCTCATCAGCCCGGCTAGCTTGACTCCAGTGGTGTGGAGTGCCTGGGACTCACGTCTGAGCATCCCCAGTACACTTAGAGCGGTAATTCCAAACACAACAGTGATGGACAGAATGTGGATCAATGTCACACATTCACCCCAGTCAAAAGATCTGGGCCCAAATCCATCGTTTTTCCACTCCACACCACCCTGGGTTAGACAATGGCGATATGCAAATCAGCGCTGACCCTGTGCCCCATGGGAACAGTCCAGTCCGAACTACAAAAGCCATGTCCTTCCCAGAACGGAAACAAGCATCCGAGGACCGGCCTGGTTTCGAGGTAACACCTCTCATCAGCCCGGCTAGCTTGACTCCAGTGGTGTGGAGTGCCTGGGACTCACGTCTGAGCATCCCCAGTACACTTAGAGCGGTAATTGCAAACACAACAGTGATGGACAGAATGTGGATCAATGTCACACATTCACCCCAGTCAAAAGATCTGGGCCCAAATCCATCGTTTTTCCACTCCACACCACCCTGGGTTAGACAATGGCGATATGCAAATCAGCGCTGACCCTGTGCCCCATGGGAACAGTCCAGTCCGAACTACAAAAGCCATGTCCTTCCCAGAACGGAAACAAGCATCCGAGGACCGGCCCGGTTTCGAGGTAACACCTCTCATCAGCCCGGCTAGCTTGACTCCAGTGGTGTGGAGTGCCTGGGACTCACGTCTGAGCATCCCCAGTACACTTAGAGCGGTAATTGCAAACACAACAGTGATGAACAGAATGTGGATCAATGTCACACATTCACCCCAGTCAAAAGATCTGGGCCCAAATCCATCGTTTTTCCACTCCACACCACCCTGGGTTAGACAATGGCGATATGCAAATCAGCGCTGACCCTGTGCCCCATGGGAACAGTCCAGTCCGAACTACGAAAGCCATGTCCTTCCCAGAACGGAAACAAGCATCCGAGGACCGGCCCGGTTTCGAGGTAACACCTCTCATCAGCCCGGCTAGCTTGACTCCAGTGGTGTGGAGTGCCTGGTACTCACGTCTGAGCATCCCCAGTACACTTAGAGCAGTAATTGCAAACACAACAGTGATGGACAGAATGTGGATCAATGTCACACATTCACCCCAGTCAAAAGATCTGGGCCCAAATCCATCGTTTTTCCACTCCACACCACCCTGGGTTAGACAATGGCGATATGCAAATCAGCACTGACCCTGTGCCCCATGGGAACAGTCCAGTCCGAACTACAAAAGCCATGTCCTTCCCAGAACGGAAACAAGCATCCGAGGACCGGCCCGGTTTCGAGGTAACACCTCTCATCAGCCCGGCTAGCTTGACTCCAGTGGTGTGGAGTGCCTGGGACTCACGTCTGAGCATCCCCAGTACACTTAGAGCGGTAATTGCAAACACAACAGTGATGGACAGAATGTGGATTAATGTCACACATTCACCCCAGTCAAAAGATCTGGGCCCAAATCCATCGTTTTTCCACTCCACACCACCCTGGGTTAGACAATGGCGATATGCAAATCAGCGCTGACCCTGTGCCCCATGGGAACAGTCCAGTCCGAACTACAAAAGCCATGTCCTTCCCAGAACGGAAACAAGCATCCAGGACCGGACCGGTTTCGAGGTAACACCTCTCATCAGCCCGGCTAGCTTGACTCCAGTGGTGTGGAGTGCCTGGGACTCACGTCTGAGCATCCCCAGTACACTTAGAGCGGTAATTGCAAACACAACAGTGATGGACAGAATGTGGATCAATGTCACACATTCACCCCAGTCAAAAGATCTGGGCCCAAATCCATCGTTTTTCCACTCCACACCACCCTGGGTTAGACAATGGCGATATGCAAATCAGCGCTGACCCTGTGCCCCATGGGAACAGTCCAGTCCGAACTACAAAAGCCATGTCCTTCAAAGAACGGAAACAAGCATCCGAGGACCGGCCCGGTTTCGAGGTAACACCTCTCATCAGCCCGGCTAGCTTGACTCCAGTGGTGTGGAGTGCCTGGGACTCACGTCTGAGCATCCCCAGTACACTTAGAGCGGTAATTGCAAACACAACAGTGATGGACAGAATGTGGATCAATGTCACACATTCACCCCAGTCAAAAGATCTGGGCCCAAATCCATCGTTTTTCCACTCCACACCACCCTGGGTAAGACAATGGCGATATGCAAATCAGCGCTGACCCTGTGCCCCATGGGAACAGTCCAGTCCGAACTACAAAAGCCATGTCCTTCCCAGAACGGAAACAAGCATCCGAGGACCGGCCCGGTTTCAAGGTAACACCTCTCATCAGCCCGGCTAGCTTGACTCCAGTGGTGTGGAGTGCCTGGGACTCACGTCTGAGCATCCCCAGTACACTTAGAGCGGTAATTGCAAACACAACAGTGATGGACAGAATGTGGATCAATGTCACACATTCACCCCAGTCAAAAGATCTGGGCCCAAATCCATCGTTTTTCCACTCCACACCACCCTGGGTTAGACAATGGCGATATGCAAATTAGCGCTGACCCTGAGCCCCATGGGAACAGTCCAGTCCGAACTACAAAAGCCATGTCCTTCCCAGAACGGAAACAAGCATCCGAGGACCGGCCCGGTTTTGAGGTAACACCTCTCATCAGCCCGGCTAGCTTGACTCCAGTGGTGTGGAGTGCCTGGGACTCACGTCTGAGCATCCCCAGTACACTTAGAGCGGTAATTGCAAACACAACAGTGATGGACAGAATGTGGATCAATGTCACACATTCACCCCAGTCAAAAGATCTGGGCCCAAATCCATCGTTTTTCCACTCCACACCACCCTGGGTTAGACAATGGCGATATGCAAATCAGCGCTGACCCTGTGCCCCATGGGAACAGCCCAGTCCGAACTACAAAAGCCATGTCCTTCCCAGAACGGAAACAAGCATCCGAGGACCGGCCCGGTTTCGAGGAAACACCAGAACGGAAACAAGCATCCGAGGACCGGCCCGGTTTCGAGGTAACACCTCTCATCAGCCCGGCTAGCTTGACTCCAGTGGTGTGGAGTGCCTGGGACTCATGTCTGAGCATCCCCGGTACACTTAGAGCGGTAATTGCAAACACAACAGTGATGGACAGAATGTGGATCAATGTCACACATTCACCCCAGTCAAAAGATCTGGGCCCAAATCCATCGTTTTTCCACTCCACACCACCCTGGGTTAGACAATGGCGATATGCAAATCAGCGCTGACCCTGTGCCCCATGGGAACAGTCCAGTCCGAACTACAAAAGCCATGTCCTTCCCAGAACGGAAACAAGCATCCGAGGACCGGCCCGGTTTTGAGGTAACACCTCTCATCAGCCCGGCTAGCTTGACTCCAGTGGTGTGGAGTGCCTGGGACTCACGTCTGAGCCTCCCCAGTACACTTAGAGCGGTAATTGCAAACACAACAGTGATGGACAGAATGTGGATCAATGTCACACATTCACCCCAGTCAAAAGATCTGGGCCCAAATCCATCGTTTTTCCACTCCACACCACCCTGGGTTAGACAATGGCGATATGCAAATCAGCGCTGACCCTGTGCCCCATGGGAACAGTCCAGTCCGAACTACAAAAGCCATGTCCTTCCCAGAACGGAAACAAGCATCCGAGGACCGGCCCGGTTTCGAGGAAACACCAGAACGGAAACAAGCATCCGAGGACCGGCCCGGTTTCGAGGTAACACCTCTCATCAGCCCGGCTAGCTTGACTCCAGTGGTGTGGAGTGCCTGGGACTCATGTCTGAGCATCCCCAGTACACTTAGAGCGGTAATTGCAAACACAACAGTGATGGACAGAATGTGGATCAATGTCACACATTCACCCCAGTCAAAAGATCTGGGCCCAAATCCATCGTTTTTCCACTCCACACCACCCTGGGTTAGACAATGGCGATATGCAAATCAGCGCTGACCCTGTGCCCCATGGGAACAGTCCAGTCCGAACTACAAAAGCCATGTCCTTCCCAGAACGGAAACAAGCATCCAGGACCGGACCGGTTTCGAGGTAACACCTCTCATCAGCCCGGCTAGCTTGACTCCAGTGGTGTGGAGTGCCTGGGACTCACGTCTGAGCATCCCCAGTACACTTAGAGCGGTAATTGCAAACACAACAGTGATGGACAGAATGTGGATCAATGTCACACATTCACCCCAGTCAAAAGATCTGGGCCCAAATCCATCGTTTTTCCACTCCACACCACCCTGGGTTAGACAATGGCGATATGCAAATCAGCGCTGACCCTGTGCCCCATGGGAACAGTCCAGTCCGAACTACAAAAGCCATGTCCTTCCCAGAACGGAAACAAGCATCCGAGGACCGGCCCGGTTTCGAGGTAACACCTCTCATCAGCCCGGCTAGCTTGACTCCAGTGGTGTGGAGTGCCTGGGACTCACGTCTGAGCATCCCCAGTACACTTAGAGCGGTAATTGCAAACACAACAGTGATGGACAGAATGTGGATCAATGTCACACATTCACCCCAGTCAAAAGATCTGGGCCCAAATCCATCGTTTTTCCACTCCACACCACCCTGGGTAAGACAATGGCGATATGCAAATCAGCGCTGACCCTGTGCCCCATGGGAACAGTCCAGTCCGAACTACAAAAGCCATGTCCTTCCCAGAACGGAAACAAGCATCCGAGGACCGGCCCGGTTTCAAGGTAACACCTCTCATCAGCCCGGCTAGCTTGACTCCAGTGGTGTGGAGTGCCTGGGACTCACGTCTGAGCATCCCCAGTACACTTAGAGCGGTAATTGCAAACACAACAGTGATGGACAGAATGTGGATCAATGTCACACATTCACCCCAGTCAAAAGATCTGGGCCCAAATCCATCGTTTTTCCACTCCACACCACCCTGGGTTAGACAATGGCGATATGCAAATTAGCGCTGACCCTGAGCCCCATGGGAACAGTCCAGTCCGAACTACAAAAGCCATGTCCTTCCCAGAACGGAAACAAGCATCCGAGGACCGGCCCGGTTTTGAGGTAACACCTCTCATCAGCCCGGCTAGCTTGACTCCAGTGGTGTGGAGTGCCTGGGACTCACGTCTGAGCATCCCCAGTACACTTAGAGCGGTAATTGCAAACACAACAGTGATGGACAGAATGTGGATCAATGTCACACATTCACCCCAGTCAAAAGATCTGGGCCCAAATCCATCGTTTTTCCACTCCACACCACCCTGGGTTAGACAATGGCGATATGCAAATCAGCGCTGACCCTGTGCCCCATGGGAACAGCCCAGTCCGAACTACAAAAGCCATGTCCTTCCCAGAACGGAAACAAGCATCCGAGGACCGGCCCGGTTTCGAGGAAACACCAGAACGGAAACAAGCATCCGAGGACCGGCCCGGTTTCGAGGTAACACCTCTCATCAGCCCGGCTAGCTTGACTCCAGTGGTGTGGAGTGCCTGGGACTCATGTCTGAGCATCCCCGGTACACTTAGAGCGGTAATTGCAAACACAACAGTGATGGACAGAATGTGGATCAATGTCACACATTCACCCCAGTCAAAAGATCTGGGCCCAAATCCATCGTTTTTCCACTCCACACCACCCTGGGTTAGACAATGGCGATATGCAAATCAGCGCTGACCCTGTGCCCCATGGGAACAGTCCAGTCCGAACTACAAAAGCCATGTCCTTCCCAGAACGGAAACAAGCATCCGAGGACCGGCCCGGTTTTGAGGTAACACCTCTCATCAGCCCGGCTAGCTTGACTCCAGTGGTGTGGAGTGCCTGGGACTCACGTCTGAGCCTCCCCAGTACACTTAGAGCGGTAATTGCAAACACAACAGTGATGGACAGAATGTGGATCAATGTCACACATTCACCCCAGTCAAAAGATCTGGGCCCAAATCCATCGTTTTTCCACTCCACACCACCCTGGGTTAGACAATGGCGATATGCAAATTAGCGCTGACCCTGAGCCCCATGGGAACAGTCCAGTCCGAACTACAAAAGCCATGTCCTTCCCAGAACGGAAACAAGCATCCGAGGACCGGCCCGGTTTTGAGGTAACACCTCTCATCAGCCCGGCTAGCTTGACTCCAGTGGTGTGGAGTGCCTGGGACTCACGTCTGAGCATCCCCAGTACACTTAGAGCGGTAATTGCAAACACAACAGTGATGGACAGAATGTGGATCAATGTCACACATTCACCCCAGTCAAAAGATCTGGGCCCAAATCCATCGTTTTTCCACTCCACACCACCCTGGGTTAGACAATGGCGATATGCAAATCAGCGCTGACCCTGTGCCCCATGGGAACAGCCCAGTCCGAACTACAAAAGCCATGTCCTTCCCAGAACGGAAACAAGCATCCGAGGACCGGCCCGGTTTCGAGGAAACACCAGAACGGAAACAAGCATCCGAGGACCGGCCCGGTTTCGAGGTAACACCTCTCATCAGCCCGGCTAGCTTGACTCCAGTGGTGTGGAGTGCCTGGGACTCATGTCTGAGCATCCCCGGTACACTTAGAGCGGTAATTGCAAACACAACAGTGATGGACAGAATGTGGATCAATGTCACACATTCACCCCAGTCAAAAGATCTGGGCCCAAATCCATCGTTTTTCCACTCCACACCACCCTGGGTTAGACAATGGCGATATGCAAATCAGCGCTGACCCTGTGCCCCATGGGAACAGTCCAGTCCGAACTACAAAAGCCATGTCCTTCCCAGAACGGAAACAAGCATCCGAGGACCGGCCCGGTTTTGAGGTAACACCTCTCATCAGCCCGGCTAGCTTGACTCCAGTGGTGTGGAGTGCCTGGGACTCACGTCTGAGCCTCCCCAGTACACTTAGAGCGGTAATTGCAAACACAACAGTGATGGACAGAATGTGGATCAATGTCACACATTCACCCCAGTCAAAAGATCTGGGCCCAAATCCATCGTTTTTCCACTCCACACCACCCTGGGTTAGACAATGGCGATATGCAAATCAGCGCTGACCCTGTGCCCCATGGGAACAGTCCAGTCCGAACTACAAAAGCCATGTCCTTCCCAGAACGGAAACAAGCATCCGAGGACCGGCCCGGTTTCGAGGAAACACCAGAACGGAAACAAGCATCCGAGGACCGGCCCGGTTTCGAGGTAACACCTCTCATCAGCCCGGCTAGCTTGACTCCAGTGGTGTGGAGTGCCTGGGACTCATGTCTGAGCATCCCCAGTACACTTAGAGCGGTAATTGCAAACACAACAGTGATGGACAGAATGTGGATCAATGTCACACATTCACCCCAGTCAAAAGATCTGGGCCCAAATCCATCGTTTTTCCACTCCACACCACCCTGGGTTAGACAATGGCGATATGCAAATCAGCGCTGACCCTGTGCCCCATGGGAACAGTCCAGTCCGAACTACAAAAGCCATGTCCTTCCCAGAACGGAAACAAGCATCCGAGGACCGGCCCGGTTTCAAGGTAACACCTCTCATCAGCCCGGCTAGCTTGACTCCAGTGGTGTGGACTGCCTGGGACTCACGTCTGAGCATCCCCAGTACACTTAGAGCGGTAATTGCAAACACAACAGTGATGGACAGAATGTGGATCAATGTCACACATTCACCCCAGTCAAAAGATCTGGGCCCAAATCCATCGTTTTTCCACTCCACACCACCCTGGGTTAGACAATGGCGATATGCAAATTAGCGCTGACCCTGAGCCCCATGGGAACAGTCCAGTCCGAACTACAAAAGCCATGTCCTTCCCAGAACGGAAACAAGCATCCGAGGACCGGCCCGGTTTTGAGGTAACACCTCTCATCAGCCCGGCTAGCTTGACTCCAGTGGTGTGGAGTGCCTGGGACTCACGTCTGAGCATCCCCAGTACACTTAGAGCGGTAATTGCAAACACAACAGTGATGGACAGAATGTGGATCAATGTCACACATTCACCCCAGTCAAAAGATCTGGGCCCAAATCCATCGTTTTTCCACTCCACACCACCCTGGGTTAGACAATGGCGATATGCAAATCAGCGCTGACCCTGTGCCCCATGGGAACAGTCCAGTCCGAACTACAAAAGCCATGTCCTTCCCAGAACGGAAACAAGCATCCGAGGACCGGCCCGGTTTCGAGGTAACACCTCTCATCAGCCCGGCTAGCTTGACTCCAGTGGTGTGGAGTGCCTGGGACTCACGTCTGAGCATCCCCAGTACACTTAGAGCGGTAATTGCAAACACAACAGTGATGGACAGAATGTGGATCAATGTCACACATTCACCCCAGTCAAAAGATCTGGGCCCAAATCCATCGTTTTTCCACTCCACACCACCCTGGGTTAGACAATGGCGATATGCAAATCAGCGCTGACCCTGTGCCCCATGGGAACAGTCCAGTCCGAACTACAAAAGCCATGTCCTTCCCAGAACGGAAACAAGCATCCGAGGACCGGCCCGGTTTCGAGGTAACACCTCTCATCAGCCCGGCTAGCTTGACTCCAGTGGTGTGGAGTGCCTGGGACTCACGTCTGAGCATCCCCAGTACACTTAGAGCGGTAATTGCAAACACAACAGTGATGGACAGAATGTGGATCAATGTCACACATTCACCCCAGTCAAAAGATCTGGGCCCAAATCCATTGTTTTTCCACTCCACACCACCCTGGGTTAGACAATGGCGATATGCAAATCAGCGCTGACCCTGTGCCCCATGGGAACAGTCCAGTCCGAACTACAAAAGCCATGTCCTTCCCAGAACGGAAACAAGCATCCGAGGACCGGCCCGGTTTCAAGGTAACACCTCTCATCAGCCCGGCTAGCTTGACTCCAGTGGTGTGGAGTTCCTGGGACTCACGTCTGAGCATCCCCAGTACACTTAGAGCGGTAATTGCAAACACAACAGTGATGGACAGAATGTGGATCAATGTCACACATTCACCCCAGTCAAAAGATCTGGGCCCAAATCCATCGTTTTTCCACTCCACACCACCCTGGGTTAGACAATGGCGATATGCAAATTAGCGCTGACCCTGAGCCCCATGGGAACAGTCCAGTCCGAACTACAAAAGCCATGTCCTTCCCAGAACGGAAACAAGCATCCGAGGACCGGCTCGGTTTCGAGGTAACACCTCTCATCAGCCCGGCTAGCTTGACTCCAGTGGTGTGGAGTGCCTGGGACTCACGTCTGAGCATCCCCAGTACACTTAGAGCGGTAATTGCAAACACAACAGTGATGGACAGAATGTGGATCAATGTCACACATTCACCCCAGTCAAAAGATCTGGGCCCAAATCCATCGTTTTTCCACTCCACACCACCCTGGGTTAGACAATGGCGATATGCAAATCAGAGTTGACCCTGTGCCCCATGGGAACAGTCCAGTCCGAACTACAAAAGCCATGTCCTTCCCAGAACGGAAACAAGCATCCGAGGACCGGCCCGGTTTCAAGGTAACACCTCTCATCAGCCCGGCTAGCTTGACTCCAGTGGTGTGGAGTGCCTGGGACTCACGTCTGAGAATCCCCAGTACACTTAGAGCGGTAATTGCAAACACAACAGTGATGGACAGAATGTGGATCAATGTCACACATTCACCCCAGTCAAAAGATCTGGGCCCAAATCCATCGTTTTTCCACTCCACACCACCCTGGGTTAGACAATGGCGATATGCAAATTAGCGCTGACCCTGAGCCCCATGGGAACAGTCCAGTCCGAACTACAAAAGCCATGTCCTTCCCAGAACGGAAACAAGCATCCGAGGACCGGCCCGGTTTTGAGGTAACACCTCTCATCAGCCCGGCTAGCTTGACTCCAGTGGTGTGGAGTGCCTGGGACTCACGTCTGAGCATCCCCAGTACACTTAGAGCGGTAATTGCAAACACAACAGTGATGGACAGAATGTGGATCAATGTCACACATTCACCCCAGTCAAAAGATCTGGGCCCAAATCCATCGTTTTTCCACTCCACACCACCCTGGGTTAGACAATGGCGATATGCAAATCAGCGCTGACCCTGTGCCCCATGGGAACAGTCCAGTCCGAACTACAAAAGCCATGTCCTTCCCAGAACGGAAACAAGCATCCGAGGACCGGCCTGGTTTCGAGGTAACACCTCTCATCAGCCCGGCTAGCTTGACTCCAGTGGTGTGGAGTGCCTGGGACTCACGTCTGAGCATCCCCAGTACACTTAGAGCGGTAATTGCAAACACAACAGTGATGGACAGAATGTGGATCAATGTCACACATTCACCCCAGTCAAAAGATCTGGGCCCAAATCCATCGTTTTTCCACTCCACACCACCCTGGGTTAGACAATGGCGATATGCAAATCAGCGCTGACCCTGTGCCCCATGGGAACAGTCCAGTCCGAACTACAAAAGCCATGTCCTTCCCAGAACGGAAACAAGCATCCGAGGACCGGCCCGGTTTCAAGGTAACACCTCTCATCAGCCCGGCTAGCTTGACTCCAGTGGTGTGGAGTGCCTGGGACTCACGTCTGAGCATCCCCAGTACACTTAGAGCGGTAATTGCAAACACAACAGTGATGGACAGAATGTGGATCAATGTCACACATTCACCCCAGTCAAAAGATCTGGGCCCAAATCCATCGTTTTTCCACTCCACACCACCCTGGGTTAGACAATGGTGATATGCAAATCAGCGCTGACCCTGTGCCCCATGGGAACAGTCCAGTCCGAACTACAAAAGCCATGTCCTTCCCAGAACGGAAACAAGCATCCGAGGACCGGCCCGGTTTCGAGGTAACACCTCTCATCAGCCCGGCTAGCTTGACTCCAGTGGTGTGGAGTGCCTGGGACTCACGTCTGAGCATCCCCAGTACACTTAGAGCGGTAATTGCAAACACAACAGTGATGGACAGAATGTGGATCAATGTCACACATTCACCCCAGTCAAAAGATCTGGGCCCAAATCCATCGTTTTTCCACTCCACACCACCCTGGGTTAGACAATGGCGATATGCAAATCAGCGCTGACCCTGTGCCCCATGGGAACAGTCCAGTCCGAACTACAAAAGCCATGTCCTTCCCAGAACGGAAACAAGCATCCGAGGACCGGCCCGGTTTCGAGGTAACACCTCTCATCAGCCCGGCTAGCTTGACTCCAGTGGTGTGGAGTGCCTGGGACTCACGTCTGAGCATGCCCAGTACACTTAGAGCGGTAATTGCAAACACAACAGTGATGGACAGAATGTGGATCAATGTCACACATTCACCCGAGTCAAAAGATCTGGGCCCAAATCCATCGTTTTTCCACTCCACACCACCCTGGGTTAGACAATGGCGATATGCAAATCAGCGCTGACCCTGTGCCCCATGGAAACAGTCCAGTCCGAACTACAAAAGCCATGTCCTTCCCAGAACGGAAACAAGCATCCGAGGACCGGCCCGGTTTCGAGGTAACACCTCTCATCAGCCCGGCTAGCTTGACTCCAGTGGTGTGGAGTGCCTGGGACTCACGTCTGAGCATCCCCAGTACACTTAGAGCGGTAATTGCAAACACAACAGTGATGGACAGAATGTGGATCAATGTCACACATTCACCCCAGTCAAAAGATCTGGGCCCAAATCCATCGTTTTTCCACTCCACACCACCCTGGGTTAGACAATGGCGATATGCAAATCAGCGCTGACCCTGTGCCCCATGGGAACAGTCCAGTCCGAACTACAAAAGCCATGTCCTTCCCAGAACGAAAACAAGCATCCGAGGACCGGCCCGGTTTCGAGGTAACACCTCTCATCAGCCCGGCTAGCTTGACTCCAGTGGTGTGGAGTGCCTGGGACTCACGTCTGAGCATCCCCAGTACACTTAGAGCAGTAATTGCAAACACAACAGTGATGGACAGAATGTGGATCAATGTCACACATTCACCCCAGTCAAAAGATCTGGGCCCAAATCCATCGTTTTTCCACTCCACACCACCCTGGGTTAGACAATGGCGATATGCAAATCAGCACTGACCCTGTGCCCCATGGGAACAGTCCAGTCCGAACTACAAAAGCCATGTCCTTCCCAGAACGGAAACAAGCATCCGAGGACCGGACCGGTTTCGAGGTAACACCTCTCATCAGCCCGGCTAGCTTGACTCCAGTGGTGTGGAGTGCCTGGGACTCACGTCTGAGCATCCCCAGTACACTTAGAGCGGTAATTGCAAACACAACAGTGATGGACAGAATGTGGATCAATGTCACACATTCACCCCAGTCAAAAGTTCTGGGCCCAAATCCATCGTTTTTCCACTCCACACCACCCTGGGTTAGACAATGGCGATATGCAAATCAGCGCTGACCCTGTGCCCCATGGGAACAGTCCAGTCCGAACTACAAAAGCCATGTCCTTCCCAGAACGGAAACAAGCATCCAGGACCGGACCGGTTTCGAGGTAACACCTCTCATCAGCCCGGCTAGCTTGACTCCAGTGGTGTGGAGTGCCTGGGACTCACGTCTGAGCATCCCCAGTACACTTAGAGCGGTAATTGCAAACACAACAGTGATGGACAGAATGTGGATCAATGTCACACATTCACCCCAGTCAAAAGATCTGGGCCCAAATCCATCGTTTTTCCACTCCACACCACCCTGGGTTAGACAATGGCGATATGCAAATCAGCGCTGACCCTGTGCCCCATGGGAACAGTCCAGTCCGAACTACAAAAGCCATGTCCTTCCCAGAACGGAAACAAGCATCCGAGGACCGGCCCGGTTTCGAGGTAACACCTCTCATCAGCCCGGCTAGCTTGACTCCAGTGGTGTGGAGTGCCTGGGACTCACGTCTGAGCATCCCCAGTACACTTAGAGCGGTAATTGCAAACACAACAGTGATGGACAGAATGTGGATCAATGTCACACATTCACCCCAGTCAAAAGATCTGGGCCCAAATCCATCGTTTTTCCACTCCACACCACCCTGGGTAAGACAATGGCGATATGCAAATCAGCGCTGACCCTGTGCCCCATGGGAACAGTCCAGTCCGAACTACAAAAGCCATGTCCTTCCCAGAACGGAAACAAGCATCCGAGGACCGGCCCGGTTTCAAGGTAACACCTCTCATCAGCCCGGCTAGCGTGACTCCAGTGGTGTGGAGTGCCTGGGACTCACGTCTGAGCATCCCCAGTACACTTAGAGCGGTAATTGCAAACACAACAGTGATGGACAGAATGTGGATCAATGTCACACATTCACCCCAGTCAAAAGATCTGGGCCCAAATCCATCGTTTTTCCACTCCACACCACCCTGGGTTAGACAATGGCGATATGCAAATTAGCGCTGACCCTGAGCCCCATGGGAACAGTCCAGTCCGAACTACAAAAGCCATGTCCTTCCCAGAACGGAAACAAGCATCCGAGGACCGGCCCGGTTTTGAGGTAACACCTCTCATCAGCCCGGCTAGCTTGACTCCAGTGGTGTGGAGTGCCTGGGACTTACGTCTGAGCATCCCCAGTACACTTAGAGCGGTAATTGCAAACACAACAGTGATGGACAGAATGTGGATCAATGTCACACATTCACCCCAGTCAAAAGATCTGGGCCCAAATCCATCGTTTTTCCACTCCACACCACCCTGGGTTAGACAATGGCGATATGCAAATCAGCGCTGACCCTGTGCCCCATGGGAACAGCCCAGTCCGAACTACAAAAGCCATGTCCTTCCCAGAACGGAAACAAGCATCCGAGGACCGGACCGGTTTCGAGGAAACACCAGAACGGAAACAAGCATCCGAGGACCGGCCCGGTTTCAAGGTAACACCTCTCATCAGCCCGGCTAGCTTGACTCCAGTGGTGTGGAGTGCCTGGGACTCATGTCTGAGCATCCCCAGTACACTTAGAGCGGTAATTGCAAACACAACAGTGATGGACAGAATGTGGATCAATGTCACACATTCACCCCAGTCAAAAGATCTTGGCCCAAATCCATCGTTTTTCCACTCCACACCACCCTGGGTTAGACAATGGCGATATGCAAATCAGCGCTGACCCTGTGCCCCATGGGAACAGTCCAGTCCGAACTACAAAAGCCATGTCCTTCCCAGAACGGAAACAAGCATCCGAGGACCGGCCCGGTTTTGAGGTAACACCTCTCATCAGCCCGGCTAGCTTGACTCCAGTGGTGTGGAGTGCCTGGGACTCACGTCTGAGCATCCCCAGTACACTTAGAGCGGTAATTGCAAACACAACAGTGATGGACAGAATGTGGATCAATGTCACACATTCACCTCAGTCAAAAGATCTGGGCCCAAATCCATCGTTTTTCCACTCCACACCACCCTGGGTTAGACAATGGCGATATGCAAATCAGCGCTGACCCTGTGCCCCATGGGAACAGTCCAGTCCGAACTACAAAAGCCATGTCCTTCCCAGAACGGAAACAAGCATCCGAGGACCGGCCCGGTTTCGAGGAAACACCAGAACGGAAACAAGCATCCGAGGACCGGCCCGGTTTCGAGGTAACACCTCTCATCAGCCCGGCTAGCTTGACTCCAGTGGTGTGGAGTGCCTGGGACTCATGTCTGAGCATCCCCAGTACACTTAGAGCGGTAATTGCAAACACAACAGTGATGGACAGAATGTGGATCAATGTCACACATTCACCCCAGTCAAAAGATCTGGGCCCAAATCCATCGTTTTTCCACTCCACACCACCCTGGGTTAGACAATGGCGATATGCAAATCAGCGCTGACCCTGTGCCCCATGGGAACAGTCCAGTCCGAACTACAAAAGCCATGTCCTTCCCAAGAACGGAAACAAGCATCCGAGGACCGGCCCGGTTTCAAGGTAACACCTCTCATCAGCCCGGCTAGCTTGACTCCAGTGGTGTGGAGTGCCTGGGACTCACGTCTGAGCATCCCCAGTACACTTAGAGCGGTAATTGCAAACACAACAGTGATGGACAGAATGTGGATCAATGTCACACATTCACCCCAGTCAAAAGATCTGGGCCCAAATCCATCGTTTTTCCACTCCACACCACCCTGGGTTAGACAATGGCGATATGCAAATTAGCCCTGACCCTGAGCCCCATGGGAACAGTCCAGTCCGAACTACAAAAGCCATGTCCTTCCCAGAACGGAAACAAGCATCCGAGGACCGGCCCGGTTTTGAGGTAACACCTCTCATCAGCCCGGCTAGCTTGACTCCAGTGGTGTGGAGTGCCTGGGACTCACGTCTGAGCATCCCCAGTACACTTAGAGCGGTAATTGCAAACACAACAGTGATGGACAGAATGTGGATCAATGTCACACATTCACCCCAGTCAAAAGATCTGGGCCCAAATCCATCGTTTTTCCACTCCACACCACCCTGGGTTAGACAATGGCGATATGCAAATCAGCGCTGACCCTGTGCCCCATGGGAACAGTCCAGTCCGAACTACAAAAGCCATGTCCTTCCCAGAACGGAAACAAGCATCCGAGGACCGGCCCGGTTTCAAGGTAACACCTCTCATCAGCCCGGCTAGCTTGACTCCAGTGGTGTGGAGTGCCTGGGACTCACGTCTGAGCATCCCCAGTACACTTAGAGCGGTAATTGCAAACACAACAGTGATGGACAGAATGTGGATCAATGTCACACATTCACCCCAGTCAAAAGATCTGGGCCCAAATCCATCGTTTTTCCACTCCACACCACCCTGGGTTAGACAATGGCGATATGCAAATTAGCCCTGACCCTGAGCCCCATGGGAACAGTCCAGTCCGAACTACAAAAGCCATGTCCTTCCCAGAACGGAAACAAGCATCCGAGGACCGGCCCGGTTTCGAGGTAACACCTCTCATCAGCCCGGCTAGCTTGACTCCAGTGGTGTGGAGTGCCTGGGACTCACGTCTGAGCATCCCCAGTACACTTAGAGCGGTAATTGCAAACACAACAGTGATGGACAGAATGTGGATCAATGTCACACATTCACCCCAGTCAAAAGATCTGGGCCCAAATCCATCGTTTTTCCACTCCACACCACCCTGGGTTAGACAATGGCGATATGCAAATCAGCGCTGACCCTGTGCCCCATGGGAACAGTCCAGTCCGAACTACAAAAGCCATGTCCTTCCCAGAACGGAAACAAGCATCCGAGGACCGGCCCGGTTTCGAGGTAACACCTCTCATCAGCCCGGCTAGCTTGACTCCAGTGGTGTGGAGTGCCTGGGACTCACGTCTGAGCATCCCCAGTACACTTAGAGCGGTAATTGCAAACACAACAGTGATGGACAGAATGTGGATCAATGTCACACATTCACCCCAGTCAAAAGATCTGGGCCCAAATCCATCGTTTTTCCACTCCACACCACCCTGGGTTAGACAATGGCGATATGCAAATCAGCGCTGACCCTGTGCCCCATGGGAACAGTCCAGTCCGAACTACAAAAGCCATGTCCTTCCCAGAACGGAAACAAGCATCCGAGGACCGGCCCGGTTTCGAGGTAACACCTCTCATCAGCCCGGCTAGCTTGACTCCAGTGGTGTGGAGTGCCTGGGACTCACGTCTGAGCATCCCCAGTACACTTAGAGCGGTAATTGCAAACACAACAGTGATAGACAGAATGTGGATCAATGTGACACATTCACCCCAGTCAAAAGATCTGGGCCCAAATCCATCGTTTTTCCACTCCACACCACCCTGGGTTAGACAATGGCGATATGCAAATCAGCGCTGACCCTGTGCCCCATGGGAACAGTCCAGTCCGAACTACAAAAGCCATGTCCTTCCCAGAACGGAAACAAGCATCCGAGGACCGGCCCGGTTTCAAGGCAACACCTCTCATCAGCCCGGCTAGCTTGACTCCAGTGGTGTGGAGTGCCTGGGACTCACGTCTGAGCATCCCCAGTACACTTAGAGCGGTAATTGCAAACACAACAGTGATGGACAGAATGTGGATCAATGTCACACATTCACCCCAGTCAAAAGATCTGGGCCCAAATCCATCGTTTTTCCACTCCACACCACCCTGGGTTAGACAATGGCGATATGCAAATTAGCGCTGACCCTGAGCCCCATGGGAACAGTCCAGTCCGAACTACAAAAGCCATGTCCTTCCCAGAACGGAAACAAGCATCCGAGGACCGGCCCGGTTTCGAGGTAACACCTCTCATCAGCCCGGCTAGCTTGACTCCAGTGGTGTGGAGTGCCTGGGACTCACGTCTGAGCATCCCCAGTACACTTAGAGCGGTAATTGCAAACACAACAGTGATGGACAGAATGTGGATCAATGTCACACATTCACCCCAGTCAAAAGATCTGGGCCCAAATCCATCGTTTTTCCACTCCACACCACCCTGGGTTAGACAATGGCGATATGCAAATCAGCGTTGACCCTGTGCCCCATGGGAACAGTCCAGTCCGAACTACAAAAGCCATGTCCTTCCCAGAACGGAAACAAGCATCCGAGGACCGGCCCGGTTTCAAGGTAACACCTCTCATCAGCCCGGCTAGCTTGACTCCAGTGGTGTGGAGTGCCTGGGACTCACGTCTGAGCATCCCCAGTACACTTAGAGCGGTAATTGCAAACACAACAGTGATGGACAGAATGTGGATCAATGTCACACATTCACCCCAGTCAAAAGATCTGGGCCCAAATCCATTGTTTTTCCACTCCACACCACCCTGGGTTAGACAATGGCGATATGCAAATTAGCGCTGACCCTGAGCCCCATGGGAACAGTCCAGTCCGAACTACAAAAGCCATGTCCTTCCCAGAACGGAAACAAGCATCCGAGGACCGGCCCGGTTTTGAGGTAACACCTCTCATCAGCCCGGCTAGCTTGACTCCAGTGGTGTGGAGTGCCTGGGACTCACGTCTGAGCATCCCCAGTACACTTAGAGCGGTAATTGCAAACACAACAGTGATGGACAGAATGTGGATCAATGTCACACATTCACCCCAGTCAAAAGATCTGTGCCCAAATCCATCGTTTTTCCACTCCACACCACCCTGGGTTAGACAATGGCGATATGCAAATCAGCGCTGACCCTGTGCCCCATGGGAACAGTCCAGTCCGAACTACAAAAGCCATGTCCTTCCCAGAACGGAAACAAGCATCCGAGGACCGGCCCGGTTTCGAGGAAACACCAGAACGGAAACAAGCATCCGAGGACCGGCCCGGTTTCGAGGTAACACCTCTCATCAGCCCGGCTAGCTTGACTCCAGTGGTGTGGAGTGCCTGGGACTCATGTCTGAGCATCCCCAGTACACTTAGAGCGGTAATTGCAAACACAACAGTGATGGACAGAATGTGGATCAATGTCACACATTCACCCCAGTCAAAAGATCTGGGCCCAAATCCATCGTTTTTCCACTCCACACCACCCTGGGTTAGACAATGGCGATATGCAAATCAGCGCTGACCCTGTGCCCCATGGGAACAGTCCAGTCCGAACTACAAAAGCCATGTCCTTCCCAGAACGGAAACAAGCATCCGAGGACCGGCCCGGTTTCAAGGTAACACCTCTCATCAGCCCGGCTAGCTTGACTCCAGTGGTGTGGAGTGCCTGGGACTCACGTCTGAGCATCCCCAGTACACTTAGAGCGGTAATTGCAAACACAACAGTGATGGACAGAATGTGGATCAATGTCACACATTCACCCCAGTCAAAAGATCTGGGCCCAAATCCATCGTTTTTCCACTCCACACCACCCTGGGTTAGACAATGGTGATATGCAAATCAGCGCTGACCCTGTGCCCCATGGGAACAGTCCAGTCCGAACTACAAAAGCCATGTCCTTCCCAGAACGGAAACAAGCATCCGAGGACCGGCCCGGTTTCGAGGTAACACCTCTCATCAGCCCGGCTAGCTTGACTCCAGTGGTGTGAAGTGCCTGGGACTCACGTCTGAGCATCCCCAGTACACTTAGAGCGGTAATTGCAAACACAACAGTGATGGACAGAATGTGGATCAATGTCACACATTCACCCCAGTCAAAAGATCTGGGCCCAAATCCATCGTTTTTCCACTCCACACCACCCTGGGTTAGACAATGGCGATATGCAAATCAGCGCTGACCCTGTGCCCCATGGGAACAGTCCAGTCCGAACTACAAAAGCCATGTCCTTCCCAGAACGGAAACAAGCATCCGAGGACCGGCCCGGTTTCGAGGTAACACCTCTCATCAGCCCGGCTAGCTTGACTCCAGTGGTGTGGAGTGCCTGGGACTCACGTCTGAGCATCCCCAGTACACTTAGAGCGGTAATTGCAAACACAACAGTGATGGACAGAATGTGGATCAATGTCACACATTCACCCGAGTCAAAAGATCTGGGCCCAAATCCATCGTTTTTCCACTCCACACCACCCTGGGTTAGACAATGGCGATATGCAAATCAGCGCTGACCCTGTGCCCCCCCCCCTCCGCTGTGCGCTGCCTCGCTGCCTGTTTTGACTGCATTTGTGCTTGCTTTGATTTCTCTTGTCTTTGCCCTTGTTTTGCGCCACTTGTAATTTGTGCTTGTATTTTTTATCCCCTAGTCTTTTTTGGCCCGTGTTTAGCGTCTTTTGTTTGGAATTTGTGCCTGTTTCGCCGTCCCCTGTCCTGTTTCCCGCCTCCCTCGCCGCCCCCGCTTCCCGCCACCACTTGCGACCCCGCCCCTTTTTTCCTTGTGTTCCCTCCCCGCTCCCGCCTCCCAGCTGACCCGCCCACCCGCGCACTTCGCCTTAAATGGCGACCGTGCGAACGCGCAGCGGTCACGCGCAGCGGGCGCGCCGATTGAGCGCCGAAGGCGCGCCAAAGGTAAGCCCGTCTGCGCCCGTCCGCGCCTGGACCGCGCCCAGCGCCAGGACCCCTGGCCCCCACCGACGGAAGCCGACCCGACGAACCTACAGCGCCGCCGACCTCATCGCACTCAACACCGGCCGAATCCCAGGATGTCACCGAGCCGCCCCGAAGCACACCCACGGACCCTTCAGCTGCCACGCCTGCAAGTTCACCTGCATCCGGACCTTCCCTGCACCCGCCAAGCCGAACTCCAGCAGCACCCACCTCAAGTGTATCCTGCTCAACACCCGCTCCGTCCACAGACACGCCGTAGAACTCTGGAACCTGCTCGACACCACCACCCCCGACGTTGCCTTCATCACCGAGACCTGGATGAACGCCTCCTCAGCCCCAGACATCGCCATCGCCATCCCAGAGGGCTACAAGATCACCCGGAGGGACCGAAACGCCAACCAGACGGGAGGAGGCATCGCCATCATCCACAGAGACACCATCCGCATCACTACCAACACCGATGACACCCTCACCACCGCTGAACACCTGCACTTCCAGATCCACACCAACCCGAAGACCACCCTCAGAGGCACCCTGATCTACCGACCCCCGGGACCACGCACACGATTCAGCGAGGACATCGCCGACTTCATCAGCCCGCACGCTCTCCCCTCCGCCGACTACATCCTCCTGGGGGACCTCAACTTCCACCTGGAGAACAACAACGACCGCAACACCATCAGCCTGCTCGACAACCTCGACAACCTCGGACTCAAGCAACTGGTGACCACCCCCACCCACCTCGCCGGACACACACTCGACGCCGTCTTCTCATCCAGCAAAGACGTCACCTTCAGCCACGCAACAGGACTCCACTGGACGGACCACAGCTGCGTCCACTTCACCTTCAGAAGAACGACGATCCACCACCACCAGCAACAGGTTGCTCGAAGAAGCTGGAACAAGATCACAGCCGACCAGCTCACCGCTTCCCTGAGCCAGCACCCTCCCGCCAACTCAGCGAACCCCAGCCAGGCCGCCGACAACCTCACGAAATGGATCAACGACTGCGCGGACGAACTCGCCCCTCTGAGAACCCCACCCAGCAGATCCTGCAGCAGGAAAACACCATGGTTCACCGACGAACTCAAGAGCTCCAAGAAGAACTGTCGAGCCCTCGAGAAAGCCTGGAGAAGGGAACCAACGACGGACAACATGACCACCCTCAAGCTCGCCACCCGGAAACACCACCAACTGATCCGCGCCACCAAGAAAAATGCATACAAGGACCGGCTGGACAACAACGCACACAACTGCAAGGAACTCTTCAACATCGTGAAAGAGCTATCCAACCCCAACGCCGGAAACAACGACATCACCCCGTCGCAAGAACTCTGCAACTCCCTCGCGTCCTACTTCCACAACAAGATCACGGACATACACAACAGCTTCAACAACCAACCAACGCAAGCCACAACCGCAACGACGCCACCCACCACCACCCTCCGCACCTGGACCCCGATCAGCACCGAAGACACCATCCGCACCATGAACTCCATCCATTCCGGATCTCCGACTGACCCCTGCCCTCACCACGTCTTCAACAAAGCCGACGCTGTCCTCGCACCCCACCTGCGGGACATCATCAACACCTCCTTCGACTCCGCCACCTTCCCTGAGAGCTGGAAGCACGCCGAACTCAGCGCTCTCCTCAAGAAACCCACAGCAGACCCCACCGACCTCAAGAACTACCGTCCCATCTCGCTCCTCCCGTTCCCGGCCAAAGTCATCCAGAAGACCGTCAACAAACAGCTGGCCGCCTTCCTCGAGACGAATGGATCCCTCGACCCCTCACAGTCCGGCTTCCGAGCAAACCACAGCACCGAGACCGCCCTCATCGCCGCCACCGACGACCTTCGAACTCTGATGGACAACGGAGAAACAGCGGCCCTCATCCTCCTGGACCTCTCCGCGGCTTTCGACACTGTCTGCCACCGCACCCTAATACAGCGCCTCAGCAACATCGGAATCCAGGAGAAGGCACTGGAATGGATCACCTCCTTCCTCGACGGAAGAACACAAAGAGTCCGCCTACCACCGTACAAGTCAGAGGCCACCGAAGTCATCTGCGGCGTCCCTCAAGGATCCTCACTGAGCCCCACCCTCTTCAACGTCTACATGAGCCCCCTCGCGGCCATCGCACGCCAACACAACCTCAACATAATCTCCTACGCCGACGACACCCAGCTGATCCTCTCCCTGACCAACGACCCCGCCACCGCCAGAGCCAACCTGCACGAAGGGATGAGAGACGTGGCCGAATGGATGACGACCAGCCGCCTGAAACTGAACTCAGACAAGACGGAGGTCCTCATCCTGGGCTCCACGCCCTCCGCCTGGGACGACTCCTGGTGGCCCCCCGCCCTGGGCACCGCACCCAAACCGACAGACCACGCACGCAACCTGGGCTTCATCCTGGACTCCTCCCTCTCCATGACCAGACAAGTCAACGCCGTCTCCTCGTCATGCTTCAACATCCTGCGCATGCTACGTAAGATCTTCCAGTGGATCCCCACCGAGACGAGGAAGACGGTCACCCAAGCCCTCGTCACCAGCCGACTGGACTACGGCAACGCCCTCTACGCCGGAACCACTGCAAAACTCCAGAAGAGACTCCAGCGGATCCAGAACGCCTCGGCGAGACTCATCCTCGACATCCCCCGACGCAGCCACATCTCCGGACACCTGAGAGATCTGCACTGGCTCCCGGTCAACAAGAGAATCACCTTCCGACTCCTCACCCACGCACACAAAGCCCTACACGACCAAGGCCCGAGCTACCTCAACAACCGGACCAACTTCTACACTCCCAAGCGCCTCCTCAGATCAACCAACCACGCCCTCGCCGCCGTCCCCCGCATCCGAAGAGCGACAGCAGGAGGAAGATCCTTCTCCCACCTGGCCGCCAAGACCTGGAACTCACTTCCGACCAACCTGCGCCTGACCCAAGACCACCTCTCCTTCAGGAAGAAGCTCAAGACCTGGCTGTTCGAGCAGTAGCGGCACCCCCCCCCCTCCCAGCGCCTTGAGACCCTACGGGTGAGTAGTGCGCTCTACAAATGACCTGATTGATTGATTGATTGATTGGGAACAGTCCAGTCCGAACTACAAAAGCCATGTCCTTCCCAGAACGGAAACAAGCATCCGAGGACCGGCCCGGTTTCGAGGTAACACCTCTCATCAGCCCGGCAAGCTTGACTCCAGTGGTGTGGAGTGCCTGGGACTCACGTCTGAGCATCCCCAGTACACTTAGACCGGTAATTGCAAACACAACAGTGATGGACAGAATGTGGATCAATGGCACACATTCACCCCAGTCAAAAGATCTGGGCCCAAATCCATCGTTTTTCCACTCCACACCACCCTGGGTTAGACAATGGCGATATGCAAATCAGCGCTGACCCTGTGCCCCATGGGAACAGTCCAGTCCGAACTACAAAAGCCATGTCCTTCTCAGAATGGAAACAAGCATCCGAGGACCGGCCCGGTTTCGAGGTAACACCTCTCATCAGCCCGGCTAGCTTGACTCCAGTGGTGTGGAGTGCCTGGGACTCACGTCTGAGCATCCCCAGTACACTTAGAGCAGTAATTGCAAACACAACAGTGATGGACAGAATGTGGATCAATGTCACGCATTCACCCCAGTCAAAAGATCTGGGCCCAAATCCATCGTTTTTCCACTCCACACCACCCTGGGTTAGACAATGGCGATATGCAAATCAGCACTGACCCTGTGCCCCATGGGAACAGTCCAGTCCGAACTACAAAAGCCATGTCCTTCCCAGAACGGAAACAAGCATCCGAGGACCGGCCCGGTTTCGAGGTAACACCTCTCATCAGCCCGGCTAGCTTGACTCCAGTGGTGTGGAGTGCCTGGGACTCACGTCTGAGCGTCCCCAGTACACTTAGAGCGGTAATTGCAAACACAACAGTGATGGACAGAATGTGGATCAATGTCACACATTCACCTCAGTCAAAAGATCTGGGCCCAAATCCATCGTTTTTCCACTCCACACCACCCTGGGTTAGACAATGGCGATATGCAAATCAGCGCTGACCCTGTGCCCCATGGGAACAGTCCAGTCCGAACTACAAAAGCCATGTCCTTCCCAGAACGGAAACAAGCATCCAGGACCGGACCGGTTTCGAGGTAACACCTCTCATCAGCCCGGCTAGCTTGACTCCAGTGGTGTGGAGTGCCTGGGACTCACGTCTGAGCATCCCCAGTACACTTAGAGCGGTAATTGCAAACACAACAGTGATGGACAGAATGTGGATCAATGTCACACATTCACCCCAGTCAAAAGATCTGGGCCCAAATCCATCGTTTTTCCACTCCACACCACCCTGGGTTAGACAATGGCGATATGCAAATCAGCGCTGACCCTGTGCCCCATGGGAACAGTCCAGTCCGAACTACAAAAGCCATGTCCTTCCCAGAACGGAAACAAGCATCCGAGGACCGGCCCGGTTTCGAGGTAACACCTCTCATCAGCCCGGCTAGCTTGACTCCAGTGGTGTGGAGTGCCTGGGACTCACGTCTGAGCATCCCCAGTACACTTAGAGCGGTAATTGCAAACACAACAGTGATGGACAGAATGTGGATCAATGTCACACATTCACCCCAGTCAAAAGATCTGGGCCCAAATCCATCGTTTTTCCACTCCACACCACCCTGGGTTAGACAATGGTGATATGCAAATCAGCGCTGACCCTGTGCCCCATGGGAACAGTCCAGTCCGAACTACAAAAGCCATGTCCTTCCCAGAACGGAAACAAGCATCCGAGGACCGGCCCGGTTTCAAGGTAACACCTCTCATCAGCCCGGCTAGCTTGACTCCAGTGGTGTGGAGTGCCTGGGACTCACGTCTGAGCATCCCCAGTACACTTAGAGCGGTAATTGCAAACACAACAGTGATGGACAGAATGTGGATCAATGTCACACATTCACCCCAGTCAAAAGATCTGGGCCCAAATCCATCGTTTTTCCACTCCACACCACCCTGGGTTAGACAATGGCGATATGCAAATTAGCGCTGACCCTGAGCCCCATGGGAACAGTCCAGTCCGAACTACAAAAGCCATGTCCTTCCCAGAACGGAAACAAGCATCCGAGGACCGGCCCGGTTTTGAGGTAACACCTCTCATCAGCCCGGCTAGCTTGACTCCAGTGGTGTGGAGTGCCTGGGACTCACGTCTGAGCATCCCCAGTACACTTAGAGCGGTAATTGCAAACACAACAGTGATGGACAGAATGTGGATCAATGTCACACATTCACCCCAGTCAAAAGATCTGGGCCCAAATCCATCGTTTTTCCACTCCACACCACCCTGGGTTAGACAATGGCGATATGCAAATCAGCGCTGACCCTGTGCCCCATGGGAACAGTCCAGTCCGAACTACAAAAGCCATTTCCTTCCCAGAACGGAAACAAGCATCCGAGGACCGGCCCGGTTTCGAGGAAACACCAGAACGGAAACAAGCATCCGAGGACCGGCCCGGTTTCGAGGTAACACCTCTCATCAGCCCGGCTAGCTTGACTCCAGTGGTGTGGAGTGCCTGGGACTCATGTCTGAGCATCCCCAGTACACTTAGAGCGGTAATTGCAAACACAACAGTGATGGACAGAATGTGGATCAATGTCACACATTCACCCCAGTCAAAAGATCTGGGCCCAAATCCATCGTTTTTCCACTCCACACCACCCTGGGTTAGACAATGGCGATATGCAAATCAGCGCTGACCCTGTGCCCCATGGGAACAGTCCAGTCCGAACTACAAAAGCCATGTCCTTCCCAGAACGGAAACAAGCATCCGAGGACCGGCCCGGTTTCAAGGTAACACCTCTCATCAGCCCGGCTAGCTTGACTCCAGTGGTGTGGAGTGCCTGGGACTCACGTCTGAGCATCCCCAGTACACTTAGAGCGGTAATTGCAAACACAACAGTGATGGACAGAATGTGGATCAATGTCACACATTCACCCCAGTCAAAAGATCTGGGCCCAAATCCATCGTTTTTCCACTCCACACCACCCTGGGTTAGACAATGGCGATATGCAAATTAGCGCTGACCCTGAGCCCCATGGGAACAGTCCAGTCCGAACTACAAAAGCCATGTCCTTCCCAGAACGGAAACAAGCATCCGAGGACCGGCCCAGTTTTGAGGTAACACCTCTCATCAGCCCGGCTAGCTTGACTCCAGTGGTGTGGAGTGCCTGGGACTCACGTCTGAGCATCCCCAGTACACTTAGAGCGGTAATTGCAAACACAACAGTGATGGACAGAATGTGGATCAATGTCACACATTCACCCCAGTCAAAAGATCTGGGCCCAAATCCATCGTTTTTCCACTCCACACCACCCTGGGTTAGACAATGGCGATATGCAAATCAGCGCTGACCCTGTGCCCCATGGGAACAGTCCAGTCCGAACTACAAAAGCCATGTCCTTCCCAGAACGGAAACAAGCATCCGAGGACCGGCCCGGTTTCGAGGTAACACCTCTCATCAGCCCGGCTAGCTTGACTCCAGTGGTGTGGAGTGCCTGGGACTCACGTCTGAGCATCCCCAGTACACTTAGAGCGGTAATTGCAAACACAACAGTGATGGACAGAATGTGGATCAATGTCACACATTCACCCCAGTCAAAAGATCTGGGCCCAAATCCATCGTTTTTCCACTCCACACCACCCTGGGTTAGACAATGGCGATATGCAAATCAGCGCTGACCCTGTGCCCCATGGGAACAGTCCAGTCCGAACTACAAAAGCCATGTCCTTCCCAGAACGGAAACAAGCATCCGAGGACCGGCCCGGTTTCGAGGTAACACCTCTCATCAGCCCGGCTAGCTTGACTCCAGTGGTGTGGAGTGCCTGGGACTCACGTCTGAGCATCCCCAGTACACTTAGAGCGGTAATTGCAAACACAACAGTGATGGACAGAATGTGGATCAATGTCACACATTCACCCCAGTCAAAAGATCTGGGCCCAAATCCATCGTTTTTCCACTCCACACCACCCTGGGTTAGACAATGGCGATATGCAAATCAGCGCTGACCCTGTGCCCCATGGGAACAGTCCAGTCCGAACTACAAAAGCCATGTCCTTCCCAGAACGGAAACAAGCATCCGAGGACCGGCCCAGTTTCGAGGTAACACCTCTCATCAGCCCGGCTAGCTTGACTCCAGTGGTGTGGAGTGCCTGGGACTCACGTCTGAGCATCCCCAGTACACTTAGAGCGGTAATTGCAAACACAACAGTGATGGACAGAATGTGGATCAATGTCACACATTCACCCCAGTCAAAAGATCTGGGCCCGAATCCATCGTTTTTCCACTCCACACCACCCTGGGTTAGACAATGGCGATATGCAAATCAGCGCTGACCCTGTGCCCCATGGGAACAGTCCAGTCCGAACTACAAAAGCCATGTCCTTCCCAGAACGGAAACAAGCATCCGAGGACCGGCCCGGTTTCGAGGTAACACCTCTCATCAGCCCGGCTAGCTTGACTCCAGTGGTGTGGAGTGCCTGGGACTCATGTCTGAGCATCCCCAGTACACTTAGAGCGGTAATTGCAAACACAACAGTGATGGACAGAATGTGGATCAATGTCACACATTCACCCCAGTCAAAAGATCTGGGCCCAAATCCATCGTTTTTCCACTCCACACCACCCTGGGTTAGACAATGGCGATATGCAAATCAGCGCTGACCCTGTGCCCCATGGGAACAGTCCAGTCCGAACTACAAAAGCCATGTCCTTCCCAGAACGGAAACAAGCATCCGAGGACCGGCCCGGTTTCGAGGTAACACCTCTCATCAGCCCGGCTAGCTTGACTCCAGTGGTGTGGAGTGCCTGGGACTCACGTCTGAGCATCCCCAGTACACTTAGAGTGGTAATTGCAAACACAACAGTGATGGACAGAATGTGGATCAATGTCACACATTCACCCCAGTCAAAAGATCTGGGCCCAAATCCATCGTTTTTCCACTCCACACCACCCTGGGTTAGACAATGGCGATATGCAAATCAGCGCTGACCCTGTGCCCCATGGGAACAGTCCAGTCCGAACTACAAAAGCCATGTCCTCCACACCACTGGAATCAAGCTAGCCGGGCTGAGGAGAGGTGTTACCTCGAAACCGGGCCGGTCCTCGGATGCTTGTTTCCGTTCTGGGAAGGACATGGCTTTTGTAGTTCGGACTGGACAGTTCCCATGGGGCACAGGGTCAGCGCTGATTTGCATATCGCCATTTTCTAACCCAGGGTGGTGTGGAGTGGAAAAACGATGGATTTGGGCCCAGATCTTTGGACTGGGGTGAATGTGTGACATTGATCCACATTCTGTCCATCACTGTTGTGTTTGCAATTACCGCTCTAAGTGTACTGGGGATGCTCAGACGTGAGTCCCAGGCACTCCACACCACTGGAATCAAGCTAGCCGTGCTGATGAGAGGTGTTACCTCGAAACCGGGCCGGTCCTCGGATGCTTGTTTCTGTTCTGGGAAGGACATGGCTTTTGTAGTTCGGACTGGACTGTTCCCATGGGGCACAGGGTCAGCGCTGATTTGCATATCGCCATTGTCTAACCCAGGGTGGTGTGGAGTGGAAAAACGATGGATTTGGGCCCAGATCTTTGGACTGGGGTGAATGTTTGACATTGATCCACATTCTGTCCATCACTGTTGTGTTTGCAATTACCGCTCTAAGTGTACTGGGGATGCTCAGACGTGAGTCCCAGGCACTCCACACCACTGGAATCAAGCTAGCCGGGCTGATGAGAGGTGTTACCTCGAAACCGGGCCAGTCCTCGGATGCTTGTTTCCGTTCTGGGAAGGACATGGCTTTTGTAGTTCGGACTGGACTGTTCCCATGGGGCACAGGGTCAGCGCTGATTTGCATATCGCCATTGTCTAACCCAGGGTGGTGTGGAGTGGAAAAACGATGGATTTGGGCCCAGATCTTTGGACTGGGGTGAATGTGTGACATTGATCCACATTCTGTCCATCACTGTTGTGCTTGCAATTACCGCTCTAAGTGTACTGGGGATGCTCAGACGTGAGTCCCAGGCACTCCACACCACTGGAATCAAGCTAGCCGGGCTGATGAGAGGTGTTACCTCGAAACCGGGCCGGTCTTTGGATGCTTGTTTCCGTTCTGGGAAGGACATGGCTTTTGTAGTTCGGACTGGACTGTTCCCATGGGGCACAGGGTCAGGGCTGATTTGCATATCGCCATTGTCTAACCCAGGGTGGTGTGGAGTGGAAAAACGATGGATTTGGGCCCAGATCTTTGGACTGGGGTGAATGTGTGACATTGATCCACATTCTGTCCATCACTGTTGTGTTTGCAATTACCGCTCTAAGTGTACTGGGGATGCTCAGACGTGAGTCCCAGGCACTCCACACCACTGGAATCAAGCTAGCCGGGCTGATGAGAGGTGTTACCTCGAAACCGGGCCGGTCCTCGGATGCTTGTTTCCGTTCTGGGAAGGACATGGCTTTTGTAGTTCGGACTGGACTGTTCCCATGGGGCACAGGGTCAGCGCTGATTTGCATATCGCCATTGTCTAACCCAGGGTGGTGTGGAGTGGAAAAACGATGGATTTGGGCCCAGATCTTTGGACTGGGGTGAATGTGTGACATTGATCCACATTCTGTCCATCACTGTTGTGTTTGCAAAACCACAACGCTGTCAGGGGATGAACAATCTTTACAACGCAACTTTTACCACGCAGTGCCTTTACAACGCAACTTTTACAACGCAAACCATTACAACGCATTGCGCTGGGGGGCACTCTAGGATAGAGAATAGATTTAATTTACTATCCAACACCTTCCCTAGTGTCCACGGGGACTGGAGTTGGAATAGTAAATTAAATAATTCACTATCCAACACCCAAAAGCACTATGCGTTGTAATGGTATATGTTGTAAAAACCGCGTTGTAAAGGCATGCGATGTAAAAGCATGCGTTTTAATGTCATACATCCCTGTCAGGGGAGCATGGGTGCTTACCAATCACAAGGCTGCATTGAAGCGTTGTGATTGGTCAGGGGGCCTGGCTTCCTGTCTCTCGAGGGGAGCAGGAGCAGTGGCAAGGAAGGTGTGTACATTTTTTTTGTTTTTTATTGCACTACCACGTGCTCGCGCCCCCCTTGCCTCACCCTGTGCCCGTCCTGTCACCTGCAAGTCATGCTGGTCGCCACTATAAATAAATAGAGGTGGGGAGCGAAGAAATTTCCAGGGCAAGCCCACCATGCAAGAGGTGAGCTCTGAAAATACCTGGCGTGTAAATCACTGCACAAGCATCGAGTAAAAAACATGTTGTAGACTTTTCAAAATTCACACAACTACATTTCTTTAACATGCAAAAGAGTTTCACCATGATGCATCAGATTTTATCACTGCATTGTGAGTTATTTATTACAAGTGATTGTTTTTAAACATGAATGAAGAAACATTCATGTCCCCCACCCATCAACAATGCCATTAGCACACTAAGATGAAAGTCAGTTGCAAGGGGCCTAGAGTCTTATTACTGTAATGTATTAAGTCAAAGACAAGAGCGTTTTGTTCACCCAACATCGTGCACATGTATTTCAAACAGTTCTCATGAATGATATTGGAAAAACAGAAGAGCTGTGCAATAAAATATTTGTCAAGGATCAAATAATTTGGTGAAGTGAGGAAGCTGGGATTGATTCCAGGTTTTCTCATTCCACTTTGTGCAGTTCAGCATCTAAATGGGTACTTTTCTCTTGTATGTTTTACATCAAAAGTTAGTGGGGCAGATTTACAAGGAAATGGCGGAGCACAGCGCTGTGGCCAATTTGCAGCGCCGGTTCTGCCATTTCCAAAACTCAGAGATGTACCATGGGCCTCATTTATGAAAAGTGACGCATCGCTGCGTGAAAACAGCGATGCGTCACTTTTCACTGCGCTCTCCCTGCGACATGATTGATGCGTCATATTTATAATGTGATGCATCATGTCGCAAGGAGTTACAGATACGTCAGTATTTCTGACGTATCTGTAGGCGCAAAAGTGACGCATTGCTGGAGTGTGTCAGAAAAGTGACACAACTCCAGCAATGCTTCCTTTCACATGGTGAAAGCCCCATGTGAAAGGGCTTCCGTCAGTCTTATGCCTGCTGTGAGGCAGGCGCAAGATTTTGACGCAACAGCATCCTAAAAATGACGCAGTGAAATCTCATAGATTTCACTGCGTCACTATTACGAGGCTTTTTGCGGGTGAACGCCCCCTCTGAATACATTATACCTGACGCAGGTATAATGTAGCGCAGGGGTTTACAAAGTGACGCATCTGCTTAGATGCGTCACTTTGTAAATAGTGCGCATCAGGAGGCATGTTTTACGCCGCCGATGCGTCACAAAAAGTGACGCATCGGAAGCGCAAAACTCACGCAAGGCCTCATAAATGAGGCCCCATATTTGTAATAATATGGCGGATCCCTGTGTTTTCCCTATTGCTGGTGCTAACAATAGCTGCCTAGTGCCAACAGATACACTCTTGTGCCATAGTGCAAGGGTGCCTACATCACAGTGAATGATTGTTTATCTGCAGGAAGGGACACTTTCCTGCACATAAACAATCATTAGTGGTGTTTTTCTCTTTCTATGTGTTCTGCATTTTGCATCACATTTAGCAAAAACGAGAAGAAACAGAAGTATTTCTCCTCAATTTGCCAATCTAATGCCTGCTTTTGCATGGCATCAGTTTTTGCACTGCCTCAGATTTACCCATCCTTGTAAATCTGGGACAGCATCAAAAAGCAAAGGGTGTTACGGTGGAACGCCCACAGCAACATACATTGTGAGCCCTATTCATGCAGAAAACTGCGTGCAAGGGTACCATATTTACAAAGCGGCGTTAAGCCACTGAAGTGTAAATATGGAGCAGGACTTTGCACCACATGAACATTGATAAAAGTGACATTCCTGTGGTGCAATTGCCTTGTAAATATGCCCAAGTGTTTTGTGTTTCTTGGGGCATGTGGTTTGAGAATGCTCCGCTTGTTTTGGTCTCGAGGATCAAAGAGAACCTCGAGCTGAGACATCAGAATTTAAACTGGGATGTCTCTTTCGCAGTGTGGTTATGTAGGCAGGACCCAGGCACTGCTTTGCCCGGGGCCTATAATGTTCTTAAGACGGCCCCGTAGCCTGGCTCAAGCTTTCAGTGCTGGCCCTCCTCTAAAAAGAAATATGATCATTCTTATGCATTTCGTCATTATGCCCACATCAAAATCTATCTAGAAAAAGGTGCAAGTTGCATACATGCCAACAACCCAATTGACGTGGTAGACTCCCACATGTTAAGCCAAAAATAGCTTTATTTTAGCTGACTTGTGCCGGAAGTTGCATCTGTTTCAATGTCAGTTAATAGCGAAAATAAATTCCTACACATTTTTTTCACTAAATCCCTCACTCTGTTTTCGAAGTGCTGGCATGAAACCAACTGAGACTGAAGCCTGCAATTTACAACAGCTTGATGGCTGCCCTGGACCTAGTAAATAGCTTAATCCTTTTGTGATTCTTACAAGCTGCTTTAAAAATATAAATATTATTTATTGAAAAACAAGTGCAGTAGTAGTGAAAGGTTTCTCCTACACCCTTTAAAACGCATTAATTTGAGACTAAGGGGGCTGAGGTTTTTGCTTCAGTCAGAAACCAAGGCCACCTCCATAGGCTAAGACAATCAACGTCACTTTTTATTATTATTTAATTCACAGTTTATCGTGAAATATAGCCTATGTCCTGAAATGAAGAAAACATAACACCTGATAGTGCTTGCAGCTTTAACTTGTCACTAAACATCAATATAACAGTTGGCAGAGCATTAAAACAAAATAAATTATTGCGGACTGGAATGAGATGTAGAACTTTTAAAGTGAAGGTTTGTCCACTGAACCTTACGAGAGCTACACTGACTCCTTTTACATATGAATAGAGTGTCAATATACACTAAGAACAAACATGGACACTGTGCCTCTTGCACAAAGTATTTATTTATTTATTTATTTAGTGTATTTTGATATAGCGCACAGCTACCCCAACGGGGTGTCCCGGCGCTCCTGTATGATCATATGCTGGCTAGATGTTGTTTAGAAAGAGGAAAGTCAGCAGAACAAATGAGTTTTTAGGGCTTTCCGGAAGGGTTGTTCTTCCTGAATCAACCGGATAGAATTTGGTACCTTGTTCCGGAGGGTCGAGGTGAACACTTGAAAAGTTCTTCCGCCAGAACGAGTTTTCCTAAATCTAGGGATAGTGAGAAAGTTTTTTGAAGAGGAGCGAAGAGTCCTGATGTTGTTATAGGGGACCAGACAGGTAGAAAGTATGGTGCACAGTGTAGTGTGGAGAGACTATGGGCCTCATTACAATGTCAGTCGGAAAGGCTCCGACTGGAATTCAGGATTTCCTAACTTGTGTCAGAACCCATGTTTCCGACCAACTCAGAAACATTCCAGACCGACTGATTACAATAGAAGGTGAACATTCGGACTTTCCGGCTCAGTTCCGACCAGCATTCGGAGACTCCGAGTCGGTCAGAGACGAATCGTACAGGTCTATGGACCGCGTTTCCGACCTACATATTACAATGATGGAATCGGACAGCCTTTCCGGATTGGTCTGTCAGGCACGAAACGGCTGTCAGAATCTGACTTTGGGGGCCCGTAGCAGGCCCCCTTCACCCTGAGGCCTCTGGTTAAAGCCCACGGGGTTACCCATGGGACCCTCTTTAGAAACATGCAGAGTGTGGCAGGCACCATGGGATATGTGCAACAGGGTGCAAGGTTTTCCGGAACCACTCCTTTTCTCAATGGGAGCCTTTGTTATCAGTCGGAAAACAGGATCCAATTGAAGTCAATGGGAGTCTGACTGCACGGTGTTCGAAAACATCGTAATCGGTCAGTTGGACTCGCTAAACCCGAGTCAGTCGGAACTGATTCTGACAAGGAGTCGGTCGGAATGCTTTCCGACTGACGTCGTAATGTGGACCCTATGTGCGCTAGGACGCTTGCGGTTCTGGGCAGACAACAGCTGTACAAGTTTCAAGGCAAAGTCTGCAGGCTGCCTATGATCACTGCCTCCCTACGTGAAGGAGGAAGGGACTTTCCCCATCACCAATCATTAGAGATTTGCTGAAGATACAGAAAAAGAATGAAAGGGCCTCTCTAAAAAAGATATGAATAGGACCAAACTCTCAATGGAGAGACACTATGTACTGGAGGGTCCTCTCCGCAGGCGTGAAGTTAGTTGATGGCCCTATTTAAATTATTTTAATCATCGGAGTCACGGCCATCTTTTGGCATGGGCGAGCTGGACCCATGCCATAAGCTGAGAGATGCATGGGACTGTTGCTGAATGGAAGAAAAGATGACACAAATTCTGCTAGCAAAATAGTACAGACTTTAATGTTAAAAAAAAAGCAAGCGCGTATGTGGAAGACCAGCTCTGTGGAACTGGAATCTGAGCTTCGCCTTTCAATGCAACAGACAGCATCTTTTATACATGTCTTATTGTAAAGACATCATGCATTTGCATTGTAAATGAACATCTGCTAAAGCACTGCATTATAATGACAAGGTTATACTTTCTTCAAAAACAGCTACTCACGTGTCTACGAAATACGATTCAGGTGCTCATGTTATAATTAGTTATGCTTCCACACCACTGCTATGTCCTTGATTTGTCTCATACTTGAAGCCTAACAATACTATACTCCCTGCACATCTGCTGTCTGGCAAAGCCCAACCTCCCATCTATTCTATGCCTCTCTACTGCCTTATCTACATAGTTTCCCAGATACCTATCTCTGCAAGTGGGCCTGTGACATTCCATTGCCTAATTATATTACTCTATACTACTGAAGCTCCATCTGTGCTAAATCCAAGAACTTTATTTGGCAAGGAAAAACTGCCATAAAGGCGCAGACAATTGTAAAAGAAATTCAAGCAAAGTAATGCACAGGAACAATAAAATCCTTTGAGATATCATCACATCCATATAAAATCTTAAGGCCTGGACAGTCTCTAACACAATACATTTCCTTGAATAAATAGCTTTTAAGATAAAAAGGGCACCACTAAAACACACAAATTGACCATTTAGTGCAAGCAGAAAAGTCAGTGCATCTTTATAGCTTCTTATATTCTCCATAATAAAAAGGGGTTTCAACTATTGGCATCACAACTATAAAATAGTTGTATACAAATAAAGTGCTGTATACTTTGCTTACTCATTCCATTGCAAAGACAAGGAGTTTTGTCAGAAGGATAAGCATTCATCTTCGGAAATGCAACCAAATGAAGCACCATACCACATATAAGTCTAGTTAGGGTTAGTTAATTTTACAACACATCAAATACTCCTGACACCTCCTCCCTTTCCTCCAAGGACATATACATAGCAACCTTTATCTTCTTTGTCTCTACACAAAGTCTAACTTCTGACCTATGCAGTAAAAAAGTGGTCCTAATGTGACTCTTAGTTAATGCTAGTACCTGTGATGGCTCCCCCCTCACTGCCAAATCCAACATAGACTTGAACATAGAAGCGATATAGGCCAGTCATGGAATACGAGACGAATAATCCAATTTTAAACAATCAAGTATAATCAGTTTAGTAAAGCTGGTTCCTTCTTTCATCCAGATGGCGAGCCAGAGCAATACTGGTTTCAGTAAAAGGAAATCCTCCAAATAAAGCAACCCCACCTCTTTATGCAAATCAAGGATGGGGCTGAGACAAGCAAACAAAGCAGCCATTTTAACAAGGTATTTTCTTCTACTTGAAGTAATGTGCTAGGAGTGTACCCCCAGAGACCAGCCCAGTCCCAAATATGGCAGCAGGTAATACTTTAGCCTTGTAGATCTCAATCAATCCTTAAATGGGGCGCTGGCCCAGTTTAGATTAAAAATTAAAAATGCCCCCCACAATTCCTGCTCATTTTAAGTTTGGCATTTGCAATCAGTTGAGCCCATATGCCATTACTTGTAAACTGGACCCCCATATTGCAAAATGTGTTCACTCTATTTATTAGGGAGCCTTAAATATATAAAATGTGTGCTCTTGTTTCTATCTTGCTACCAAAGAGAGCATAGGCCTGTATTTCTCCTTTAACACGTAACACTGAACACGTCAGGCCTGAGTAGGCCTTCTTCATTTTCTACATTAATTATAACAGGACTCTCTGCATTAAGGTCCTGTTACAGCAGCATCCCTTTTGATTCCCATGCTTCATACTAAACAGTTTTAAAACTTTTTAGGTCGAGTATTCAAGACCACTTGTGTGTACTTTAGTATATACTTCTTGTTAGACTTGCCCCTTTTTGCAGGGTCATCCCTGAACTTTTTCCCTTTCTCCTGGTATTTTCTCTGACTTGGTGTTGGTGGTTGTAGTACTCTGGGTACTTCATCACTGCTGTCTAGTGTAAAGTGCATGTGCTCTCTATGGTAAAGGTGGTAAGATTGGTCTACACCTGTTTGACGTGTTTAATTAACCTATCAGTACCTTGTAAAGTGGTATCTCACATACACAGGGCCATTAAATTAAATGCTACTGGTGGGCTTGCAGTGCTGCGTGCGCCACCCACCAAAGTAGCCTTTCAAACCTGTCTCAGGCCTCTGCCATTGCAGGACCTGCGTGCACAGTTTACTGCCGCTGTGACGTGGCACATAATGTGAGTGCCACGTCTGTGACTCCCCTATTACTACATATCAGTCACCCCTAAGGTAGACCCTAGCTAGCCAAATGGGCAGGGTGCAATGTAGGCAAAAGGTAGGACATGTACCTTAACTGTGTGGCATGTCCTGGTAGTGACAAACAGCTTATTGGTTTCTCACTACTTTGCGGCTGCCCTCTCATAGGAATGCATAGGGGATTCCCTGATATGTGTTTCAGTGGTAATTCCTGACATGAGAGGAGTAGTGTGATCAAGTTTGGTATGTTTGGAATAGTGGTAATTAATGTTGCATAATGGTGTTTGCAGATTTATTATCACTATTTTAGAAATGCTACTTTTAGAAGTGGGCATTTCTATTTGCTATGTGTCTTTGTGCCTGCCTGTTGTGTATTACATGTCTGGCTCTGGATGACAGGAGGTGCAGTGGCTCCAGAGGGGCTGGGTGAGTCAGTGCTAGGCTGAATAGGCCGCTGTGCATTTGGAGTAGTGGGAGGAGTAGCGCCTGACCCTGGATAGGACTGTGCCTGCATTCCACAATGCTGGCTCCACCTTCTATGGTGTGTCTGGGCCCAGAGCCTACACTAACAATGAGGACTGTTGTGCACTTTTTAAGTGCCCCCCAGAACTGGTTTGGACTAGATCCAAGACCCTGTGCTAGGGCAGAACAAAGACTAGCAGTGATATAAGTATTGGGGCTGTGATCCCATGTAAATGTTGTACCAGCTTGGAGCTGAAGGAATGCTGGTCGCCAGGAGGAACCACCACGAAGGGCTCCCCCCTCTGATAGAGGGCCCTGTTAGCTGGTCTGCCTGGGCCCAGCTCTGCCCTGTGTGCTTTTGGGACTTGGGGCACTGTAGGAGTCCTAGGTGTTGAGCCCCTGGCAGGGCTCAACCCGCAGCAGCGCATGGTGAGTGCTCTGCTTGGTACACCAAATCCTGGAGCATGAGGAGCACTTTGCCCTTACTGTGCCCCTCGGCGCTGTGCCCATGCACCGTGGTGGGCGCTTTTGAATCTTATTTGATTGAGCCCAAGAAGGGGGCTCGTGGGGCATGATTGCCCGGCAAGCGCAGATGGAGGAGTCGCACCAGTTCTCCAGAATCGACGGAGACCTCGCTCCATAATTAGCTGCAGGCTGGAAGTCAGGCGGAGGCTCTGCCTGACTGTGGGCGGGGCCCGTGCTGCGAGAGCAGACACTGAGGGCAGGACGTGGCTGTCACCGTAAGTCAGGCATTGCCTGGCTGCGGGCGAGACATTTTGTGCGCGGCCCACGAGGCTGAAGAGGCCCCTGTGTCATTCCTGCAGGAGTCTGCAAATGGCGGTCAGGGTGAACCCGAAGGATCCCGGACCCGCTGCAACGTTGGGAGCAGGAGATTTTTGGTTGCTCCACATGCCCCTCGCCCATAAGAGAGAGAAGAAGCAAGGTGAGGAGTCGAGTCGCCTCACCTCATATGGCCAGGATAGCAGCTGTGCCAGATGTTAGTGGGCAGCTGCCGGAGTGACCTTGGCCCCACAGCCCTACTTTAGGGGGTCATTCTTCCTTTCTCAGCATTCCCAGGCAAGCCCAGTAGGGGCCCGGGATTGATTAGGCTCACTGAGTGGGGTGGACACTCGACGGAGGCCCCCCGAGCCTGGGTGGAGCAAGGAGCCTCCACAGAACTACCACACAGTCCAGTTAGAGACCGCAGAAGCGATGGGACTACCATTTGGTGGCCAGTGGGCTCTCGGGGATGTTGTGGCATATTGTTGCCCGTGGGCAATTATATTTAGGCCCAAAAGGGGCTAATGAGTTGTGCACCATGGCGGATGTTACTGTGGTGCACTGTCTCTAATTCAGGAAATATGCCTAATATCTGTATGCCTAATGTGTTTATGCTGAGCGTCCTACTGCCAGTAATTACTGGCTGTTTTCACTAACTGTGATATGATGGTCCTGAGAGTGGCCCGATTGGCCAGGTCGGGTATATATTCCCTGTAAAGTCATAATAAGTGCCAGGTGGCACAGTGTACATATATGATTATATTCTTATGTGTTTTATGAGTAATAGAAAGACTATTTTTGATATAACCTTGTGTGGAGTTTCTTTTGTGGTGTGCCTAGTGTGTCGCTGCTGTGTGTGTGTGCTGCACAAACACTTTACACATTGCCTCTGGGATAAGCCTGACTGCTCTGACAATCTAACAAGGGGGTGAGCAGGGGTTATGTTCAGAGTGTAACTTCCTTGCCCTGACTAGAGGGGTGGCTTCTGCCTGGCTTAGGCGCATACCCTAGCCATCCAGAAATCCCATTTCTAACACTTCTGTGTGGGCTTCCCTGCTTTTCATTTGTGTGTTTCAGTGTCCTGTCAAATCCTTGCTTGCTAGTGGTCAGTCCTGACTCTTTATCCCTCATTTCCTGTTGTTCCTCCCAGGGAGCAGGGACCAAGTACGTCTCATTAGGCTTTGGTTCTTTATCTGTGGTTTGGGGGACTATTTTTTCCTTTGTTTCCTGCTCGTGTTTCGGTGTGTGCATGTTCAGCTGAGGAGGCAGAGGCAATCTCATATAAAGATTTAAACTACCGACAACAAAGCAGGCATTTGCACAGAGAGGAAGCTGCTTTGAGCACACATCAATAACGTCACTTCAATTTGCATTGCTCAGGCTCAGGCGTCAGAGGGGCTTCCAGGCAAGGAGCAGAGGCAACATGGGTCAACGAAAGAGCCGTCAAGGAACAGCGAGTGTCCAGTGGAGTCTCTTGCATTCAGCTGCCAAGGAGCTGATGTAACTCTGGACACAAACACTCCTACTCTGTCGACAACATTTATTTATTTATTTGTTTATATAGCGCTAGAATCGACCCTCAGACGGGTATCTCTGCGCTTAAGCAGACTATGAGAAGAGGCAGAGGTTCCTGGCAGGCTTAGCAAGTACCAAACAGGAAGGTGTTAAGCAGTTTCCTGAGTCTTATATGTTCTGAGCACTGTCTAAGAGAAAGGGGGAGCTTGTTCCAGAGACGCGAGCCAAGATAGGAGAGAGAGCCTTCCCTCCTAATCTTGCCCTTCTTATACTGGGTACTTCCGGAAGATGTTTACCGCTGGAGCGGAGAGGTCGCAAGAGTGCATATTGTATACATTTCTCCACAAAATAGGAAGGGCCCAGGTTCTGGAGTGCTTTATGGATGACGCAACACGTTTTAAACTTGATCCGTTGTGGATGGGAAGCCAATGGAGCTTTACAATCAGGGGATGGGATAGTGTCCTGGGTGGCGCATTCTGGACCAGCCGTGCAGCTGTATTTTGGACTACTTGTAGTCAGCTGAGTAAGGTGTCATTGGCCGCAATCAGCAGACCATTACAGTAGACCAGGCGGTTTAGCACCGGGGCCTGAACCAGAGTTTTATGGTTGGAGTCAGGAAGTAGCGGGAAAACTCGACGGAGTAGGCTTATTACATGGAAGCAAGATCCAGCTGTCTGAGTAACATGCTGTTTCAGGCCAAGGGTCCCATCTAAGCGGATGCCCAGATTTTTTACTACATATTTAGGGACCGGTTTGGGACCCAAATCCGATGGCCACCAATCAGGAGTCCATAAGAGAGGGGCCTCTCCAAAGAGCATTATCTCTGTTTTTCCCACGATGCATTGTAAAAATTGATTTACTATCCATTGTGAATTGGTTCTCATTCCATCAGAGAAGGTCAACTGGACCGCAGTCATAAGTTTGTTAAATGGGAAAAGGAGCTGTGTATCGTTCCCATATGATATGGGAATAAACCCATATGTCCTTAGGAGATTGGCCAAGGGAGCAACATACATGTTGAATAATGTTGGGGTCAGGCAGGAGCCCTGAGGTACTCCCTTGGTCAATTCCATAGGGGCTGAGCGATACGAGCCAAGATTAACACTCTGTGAGCGACCAGACAGAAAGCTCCTCATCCGTGATTAAGCTGATTCTCTCAGCCCCCCCTCTTCCAATCTGCTGAGCAAGACACTGTGAGAAACTGTGTTGAACGCCGCGGAGAAGACCAACAGCACCAGAATCATTGAATGGCCTTTATCCTAGATGAATAGCCGGCCGGAGCTACCTGGATCCCATGCTTGCCATAATCCCACAACCCTCTTCTTTCACATTTGAAAGCCACAGCAAAAACCAGTGTTGAAAGATCATTGCTTTTGCCAAGGACGCAGGGTGAGGGTGAAATGTTCATACTGGAGAGAGGACTAAGGAAGACGGCCTTTGCATGGCATCCACATTTGAGCAGTGCTACGTCCAACTAACAAGTGCAGAGCTTCCACTTTTCCCACATTTTGAACTCAATGGTTAGCCCGTCTATCAGAGTCTGGTTGCCTTTAACACATTCCAGACATGTGCTTAA
Organism: Lissotriton helveticus; assembly: GCF_964261635.1. NCBI lineage: Eukaryota > Metazoa > Chordata > Amphibia > Caudata > Salamandridae > Lissotriton > Lissotriton helveticus. The sequence continues at coordinate 1,628,364,092 of NC_136068.1, forward strand.
GAATACATTTCCAAAGTGTTAATACGTGTAAATTAAATAATTAAGTATTGGCACATTTTCCCCCATACAATTATCAAGTGTCTTGAAGCACTTTATATGAGCACTGTTTACATTAAACAAGGTCACATTCATTTTTTTGCACACGAATATTAAAGCGCTTTGCTCAGAATAACAAGATGTTGAGCCATCCCGGAGTCGCAAACCTAGTTTCCCGATTCCAAAGTCAGTAGCTTTTTTGTTCATATAAGGCGAGATCCTCTTGAGTATCCTTGTGTAATAAATAAATATGTTCGGGCCGTGGATGTGATAGCATTAGGTACTTCAGCGGGCTGTCGCCGGGACACAACGATCCCGTGCGTGAAGGTTTCCCCTGCCACGAGCCTATGTATCTTTTAACTTTGCACTTTTTCACCTAATGGCACTATTCTACTTGCCTATACAAGGAAACCAATGATGATACTGGTCACTAACTCCGTTGGTGCCTGAGGTTTCCTTATCACAGTTCTGTTGACTGCACCTATTTCTCTATCAGGGTATAGTAATTACAATACCTGATTTCTATAAATGTTTTAACTTGCATGGTTACTCTTTAATTGTTTGTTGTAATAAATAAGCCATACAATTTTAATGAGTCTTTAGGTTTAAGCACAGTTGTCCTCTTCATTGCCATTATCACTTTCACTTCGTAAGATTCCAGTTATTTAATAGTTCAAGATTCCAATTCCTCCAAATTCAGAGTCCGTGTTTACTTCCTACTTTGTTGAATCCTGAATGAAGTATTCTCAAAGTATTCACCCACCTTGTTATTTACTTTTTCAGTCTGAGACGCGCGCTGAACGCGATATGAAGTGACGCGCTCGAGCTGAGGCCCGGGGATCCAGCCTGCACTAACAACTCACAACTAAGTGCCCGTCGGTAACCCCCGCAACCCCGCAGGACAACGTCGGATTGGCCAGGAAAGAAACAGGCGGTGCAGAGGGCAAAACAGTGGGAAGGAACAGACGGTACAGGAGGCAAAACTGTTAGAGGAAAATATATCTATTAAAGAAACACCAAGAATGACAAGTTAACAATAGAATATGGGTTTATTACAATACTGTAGTGAGGATCAGTCACTACAGGAGAGATCAGTTCACCTCAAGGGAGATACAACTCTTTCTCTGCCCCAACTTAGAATCTACTGTATTTATTCCTCCAAACCACAAGAGAAAAAAGTTACAAGCATAGGATGTATGTCACAAATGAGTAGATTAAAATCAGCAGAAAACAATTTCCTGAAAATAAAGCACATATAGATATGGGCCACATGGCTTTCGCATCTCATATTGGCAGAAACCCCCTCAGTGGTTTTCCTGTTGTCAGACTTAAAATGTTATTAACAACTTTTTACACACATCTGTTTTCCTATGAAGCAAGTGATTATATTTTTGCCTAACGCTTTTTGGCCACGCTTATCTGACCTCTGACCTGTGGTTTCATCCATCATGCCTAGCATCGTGTAAGGGTGACATGGTTTTCAACTGAAGCAACATCCATGTCATTATGAGCAGTGACAAGGCTTGTACCTATGCCAGTTCATTCTGTGTGCGTGTTAACTCTATGTGTGCTTGCATTAGTAACACAATTGCAAAAGACTTGATTGACACCTTCCAACAAAGTCTCTCTAGCAGATGTACTTGTGGTTTGTGGTTTTTGTAGTTCCAACATTTAAAACACTACTGGTTTCCCGAGTCTGGAAGAAGATATGATCTACGCTTCATGCAGTAGCTTATCTTTGTGACTGCAGGACATGTCCTGACCAGCAGGTTATTTTATGACACTTCAGTGAACTGTGTGACCTGATAGGTTCAGCTAAACTCAATGTCTTTTGTAACATGCATTTTTCTAACCTATTTCTCATGCAGAGGCCTGGGCCTGTTTTTCTAATGAGGCCTAAAGCTGCTTTTAACTTGAAATGTCTGCATAGAAGTTGCAGGCCTTAACTCTGTATGTGTTTGTGCAAAATGTATCCTATTTTCCCCTTGATTCTTCAACTACTTCTTCTCCTAATCTCCCATTCTCGAAGGGAATTTCCTCATATATAACACTCTGTTCTAAGACATCTGTGGTGCTTTTCCTGACCAAGAATGCTCCACCCATGCTAGTTGTCATCTTTTTGCAACAGGCTAGTATCACCTGAAATACAAGACACATCAAAAGCAACACAACAATCTAACTAGCCTTCGAACCGCTCATCCGGAGCACCCCACTCTTCAACCATCTTGTTGTGTAGATCATGCAATGTCTGAATGGCCTCAGCTAATGTCCCATTGTCCTCTTGCACACACACCCCTCAAGGCTGTTGTTGTCAACTTTACTCCAGTTCTGCTTCAAAAGCAAGTGTGGGGGAGCTTACAAACCACATCGGGCCTAGCCAGAGCATCTCCGCTTCCCCCCTGGGTCAACCCTTTGGTGGCAACCCCTAATGTCTGCCACCACGCTACTTATGACCATATGTGTCATTGAATAGTCTATTTTCCTGTGGGACTGTTTTCCCAAACCACAGTGCCATAGTATTCTGCAGCTTGCTTTTTCTTCCGCTGATGGTGAAACAAAGTCTCTTAGACAGCGCATGGGATGGCATACAAATCAGAAAAGCCCACTGCTGGTATCACTAGGGAGAGTGTATATACAGTCACAGAGGCCATTCTAATTCAGGGTCAGGTGCATGTGGAGCTGCATCCCTTACTGACAAAAGTGGTTCATCAGGCTGGCGGTGCCCCCCTGCATGTCGGTGTTATCCACAGTGGTATTGCAGTTGAGGTTACTTCACCTTTACTGTCCTATTTCCTCTGAAACAAAGAGAAAACTGAGTTAATTTCACTGTTATTCTAGAGTGGTATGTTTTAGTTCCTGTCCATGTATATCTCTATATGTTTACTTTCCATATTAGCTAAAATTGTCCTATTATGTTACCAAATCTACAATTCTACAATGATACAACTCTGCATATCATTGGCAAATACTGATCCTGTACTACAGTTCCTCAGGGCTCAATTTTGAGCCCTACTCTTTTTAACATCTATATGGCCCCATTGGCGGCACTGGCGAAGTCGTTTAGTGCCCGGATCGTTTCTTACGCGGACGACACCCAGCTCCTTTTTTCCTGTAAGAAGGGCTCTGATTTTGACGGTGAGAGTATCAGAGGTTGTCTTGGGGCTGTGTTCGATTGGTTCCAGCTTAACAGCCTCAAGTGCAACTCTGATAAATCTGAGGTGTTATTTTTTGGCTGTCCTTCTGACCCAAGGTGGCAGTCTTGGTGGCCGGCAGCCATGTTACCTCCGTTAGAGGCTTCGTCCAAGGCTAAGAATCTGGGGGTGCAGATCGATAATGGCCTCACTTTGAAGCCTCAGATTCTCGGTCTTGTGGGGAAATGTTTTGGCCTCCTCAAGATGCTTAGAAAGTTTCTTCCTTTGCTTTCCCTGGAGCACAGGAAGACTACTGTGCAGGCCTTGATAGGCTCCCGTTTAGACTATGCCAAAGTGCTCTATCTTGGTCTGCCGGAATAGCTTATTGCACGTTTGTAAGTTGTTCAAAACTCGGCAGCCCGTGCCATTCTTGGCCTCCATTGGAGAGCTAGTGCTACTGACTCATTGAAAACCCTTCACTGGCTCCCAATCCGTAAACGGATTGTTTTTAATGCGCTTACACTTACTTTTAAAGCGCTCCATGGTTTTGGCGCCAATTACATTAGGAAGCGGCTGGCTTTTTATCAACCTTCCAGATCACTGCGGTCAGCTTCTCTGAACTTGGCCTCTGTCCCGGTCTTTAAACGTACACGCATTGTAGGTCGCTCTTTCCGATGTTTGGCACCCCAACTGTGGAATGCCTTGCCAGTTCTCTTGAGAAGAAATGTTTCTCTGTTAGCTTTCAGGAGGGATCTACAATCCTGGCTGTTTGTTCAATAGGTTTATCACTTGTTTTGGTCTGTTCCTGTTTTCTGCGTTGGGTTTTTAAAGCGCCGGCACACTCCTAGGAGTAGCTGAGCGCTATATAAAACCCATTTTAACATAACATAACATAACATAACATTCAGATGATGGTTGAGTTGCCTCTAACATACCCTGGTCTAATATCCCTTTTTTCCCTCCCACTTTGGCCAATATCTCTTATGACCTGTTTCTTTCATTCTTGATATCTGATCTATTTTCTCTAGTCTATCTGTCAAGGTCAGTAGTACTTCAGCCATGGTATAAAATCTTGTTGTTTTAACTTGCGCAGTGAGGGGGCTAAGATGTGTAGGTTGCAGCTGTGCTTTTATGCTACATAAAACAGGTGGAAAAGACAGTGAGTAAAATCTTGGGAATATCTCTTTAGGATAATGCAATTTATCTACTGCAGCAACATGGGGGAGGAGGGAACGTACATAAAACAGGTATTAGCTGTGGATTTGCCTATACTAAGCATGTGCTGATACCTGGTACCACATATCTTCAAAACAAAGCAGTGTAGAGAAGATCATAGTCAGAATCATTATCAGCTGTTTTGTGCATGCGTATAATGGAAACAGACAAGGGCTAAAAAGCATCAGTATTAGCGCACTGAGAAGGAAAAAATAAAATCAAAGCACATAACTTAAAATAAATGTCTCTTGTTGAAGGAGTGGAGGGAGGCTTTACTCCGGTTGCTTCTCCTGTTCCCCCCCCCTCTTTTTCCTGCTCGGTGTCAAAAGGGATGGACATCACAGTTAGGGTCAGGCAGATGTTGGAGTGAGAAAGAAATCCATCGCTTGTAGCTGCACATTTTTCATTGCAGGCAACTGTGCTGTCAGAATCTCTCCACTGATGAAACAGTTTCTAAAGCAAATTAGAGTTTCCATTGGCAAGGATGTCTGTTAGTCATGCACTGGGGGGGCATCATCTGGAGGGGCTTTGACCCTGTTTAGAGACGAACTTTGACACTTGTGTTAGGTGAGACAAATAAACATACATTTAAGTTTGTACTATTTCAGGTGCACTCTCAGTCTGTCACCTAGCACAATGATGTTCATCCTTCTCCTTCTCTCTGTCACTATCTGATGTGGGGGTCAAATGGTAGTCGGACCTGAGGTGTTTCTCGAGGTGAGCAGTGCTATTAGGAGTCAGTAAAACCATTTCTTTTCCAGTGCTACACACAGTTTACTTATTGTGTGTTTTAAGAGGTCATTTAGGCACACCAAGAAGTTGTTACGTTGGGGGTGGTAAGCTAACAAGAGTTTGTTTGTCATTCTTAACAAAGTGGTGAGATGGGAGAAGATATTATTGAAAAAAATGTGTGCACCAAAATCAAATCTGATCTCAGGAATGCCCCACTGGAGCATTACCTCACTAACCAGAAAATTAGCATCAAACTTGGAATCACAATGGACATGAGTTCCTACTTTATCACTGGTGGCGCCTTGTGTGAAAATGCTTGTTGGCGCTCCCAAATGACCACCTGTGCCACTGATTCCGTCACTACCAACCCTTAACAGTGCCCCTTAAGTCTCCATAAACACTCTCTCTTAGTTGCATTTAATTAAATCTCATACCAGGGTAGGGTGTCAAAACACTCCACACCCACATTACATAGAGACAATCAATCACACATGTAAATAAATCTATAAGAAATGTTTCATAAGACAGAGAACTACAAGATGTAGGAGTTATATGTCATCCATACTGATAAGCAGTATAGTTTAAGAGCGCTTGATCTGGAGAAGTACAAACTCAGCTTTTGAACTGTGACACCATGGTTGGGAGTTCTCTTTATTAATACAAATGTATTTCTACTTTTTTTCAAGATTTAGAAAAATAAAAGACTGAACAAAAAGTATAACTCTCCGTATCTGGTAGTATCTCTACAGCCCTTTGATGACAGTCAATAGCTCACTGCTATATATTATGAGTTTTAACTTCTAAAACTGCAAGCAACAAAGAGAATCCTGCTAACAAGAAACAGTAACCCACCAACCTATCCACGTTGTATGCACTCTGTATATACTTTGTGATTTGCCTGAGGCACTGAATGTTAGCAAATGCTTTAAAAACCACAATATACTTGGAACCTGCACCCCCCACACCTTAAACCAGCATCCTGTTTTGTGGCACCGGTAGCACCGCCCTAGAGTTTGCCCTAATCCCAGTGGAGGGCTCTCACTGTCAAGTACTGTAGAAACTATTACTTTAAAGGTGGGGTTTAATGAACCTTGGTGGCAGACAGTACAGGTGTATTTCTACATTGTGGTAATCTCATGTAAGTTGCAAACAAACCAATCCTGGCGTATTTAGAGAGACATGTTGATCTAGCAGTGTGCCAAGGGAAATGTAGCTGATTTAGGACTTATAAATAGCAATGCTTGGGTATCTTTCCATATTATAATTCTGTTCCTGTCTTTGTGCATCCAATTGGTCTGAAAGTGGCAATGTTTCACTAGATAGCAAAATTATAGTATGTGTCTTATTAAGGGACCATTTTTCACTATTGCAGTGCCATAGCCTAAATCAAAGTATATGGTTATTGCTTCCCCTTCCCCTTATTAAAGTGCTGGCACTAAAACTACTAGTTCAGCAACCTAAGTTAAGTAATAAGGTGACAACGTTATCTGGGCTGGAATGGGGTCTTATTGTGTTTGGCTTCACTCATCTAGAGTATATGTTGCCCAGTCATAGATATCATTGCCTGTATCTGAAATGGGATATGTAAAATAGACAGTTGTGTTGTCTTTATGACACTTAGCTATCTTGATGCGAGTCAAATGAGGACATTTGTTTTCTCCCAATGTCCCTTCTTCTGCTTTATTATCATAAGGACCCTCTGGCTTTGGCCATTTTTGTGGTCTCCCTCTTGGCCTCTTCTGGGCTTGTGCATCTACTACATCTTTCTGTGAGTGGCTTTTCTTTATGCTGCACTTGGGTCTGCCTCTGAGTCTCTTCTGAATGGGAGAACTGCCAGGCTCTTGGGGCCATAGGTATGTGTGGTATTTAGTATCCTTGTGCAATTCTGTACAGTTGTATCCTATTTGGTCTCTGTTTTCAGACTATACCTCCACCAGGTGTTCTACAAGACCCCATGGCACTTTGGAGGACTTTGTCTTTATGTTTGAATACCGAAGTTACACTGGAGAATGCATCAATATCTATTTCATTAATAAATTGTCCAATTCTCTTTTCCCAACCTCTAAAGCCACCCTGCCTCTGACAGGTAGGTAGGCCTGTTGAGTTAATACCTGTATTTATTTAAACATTTTATGTTCCTAAATTCTTTCATATGATCATACATTTATATTTATTTCTCATTTTCCTGGAGATCGACCCGTCTCCTACTCCTTGCTTACTTTTCATTAACACAAGTTATTCTTCTTCCCTTTCAATTTACTTATTCTCATACATTCTTCTAAATAATCCAGTGTCTTTTGGTTGGTGAAACTATAAGCAGAAACCTAGTTCAACAAATGTCTTAGACTCTCTGCACATTTGGATAAAATATTTTATTTTACTTTCATATTTATATCAAAATGTGATTCCAATCTCTAAAAATTGCATACTTTTATAATGCAATTTTAATGTACTGAGTTCTGCATTAAGAGAATATTCTCAAATAATAACTGCTATATACCCTCAAGACATTCATCTATGTCCCTGTAGGATGTTTTAAACATTCTTTCAATTAATTCTTTGGAACAATTATCTACTCTTCTAAAGTATCTAATATTATTACATCAATGTATGTTGTCCTTAGACCTAAAGGTGATGTGGTGTCAATTCCTAGACGCTCAAGGATTTCTCCCAATACGGGATTATTAGGAGGTACTGATATTGGATGTCTACTGGGGTCAGTGCCGTTAGAAAAACCTACAACCTTACTGTTATAAAGATGGACAATTAATTCAAGGGCCTGTTGTGATGGACTACCTGAGTCCCTTTGAGACATTTGTCTAAATAAAACCCTTTTCTAGAATTCTACATTATTTCTCGCAAAATGTGAAATCCTAACTACATAACATAAACATAAAACTACAATATGACATTAATTTGTGGCCACACTACAATTCATATTTACATACACCGGTTAATATATAGTAACACGACTCATTGACTAATGAATTATTATTCTAAAACCTCTTACTATTGCAAAAGCCACTACTGTTGGTCGCTTCACCTGGACTCACAAGGAGGATTTTCACTGCCTGTAAGTACAAACTGTGACTTCCAGGTTTAAGACCTCAGATGACCTGATGGTTGTGCCTTTTAGAACATATACTGGTTACCCAGTCTCAAGTACTCTACCCTGACCACTTCTGACTTCTTGAGTCAGGTCCCCTAGTACCTTCCCCTTCCGGACTGCCCACTGGAGCCCTAGTCCTTTCTAAAGCATGCATGCATTTCTCAACATAGAAATAATAAAACATAATAACATATAACATATTCTATTGTCAACATATCACTTGTACAGTAAAAGGAACGCAATTCACACTGTTCTCACCTTTTAAAAATGCCAACTCCCAAGTCCTACTGTCCCAGAGAAATGTGAAAGACCTTACAACAGGCATCTTCTTACCTTCTTTTATTTGCGCAAATCATTTCAAGAGGACAGGAGGAATTTCAGGACATGGCACCAGGTGAGAAGACGTGGAACTCCTGGCTGGAACTCCGCCAAAATGTTAGAGGAAAATATATCTATTAAAGAAACACCAAGAAAGACAAGTTAACAATAGAATATGGGTTTATTACAATACTGTAGTGAGGATCAGCCACTACAGGAGAAATCAGTTCACCTCAAGGGAGATACAACTCTTTCTCTGCCCCAGCTTAGAATCAGCTGTATTTATTCCTCCAAACCACAAGAGAAAAAAGTTACAAGCATAGGATCTATATCACACATGAGTAGATTAAAATCAGCAGAAACAACAATATCCTGAAAACAAAGCACATATAGATAAAGGCCCCATGGCCTTCGCATCTCATATTGGCAGAAACCCCCTCAGTGGTTGTCCTGTTGTCAGACTTAAAACATTATTAACAACTTTTTACACACATCTGTTTTCCTGTGAAGCAAGTGATTATATTTTTGCCTAATGCTTTTTGGCCATGCTTATCTGACCAATGACCTGTGGTTTCATCCATCATGCCTAGCATTGTGTACAACTGAAGCAAATCCATGTCATTATGAGCAGTGAAAAGGCTTGTACCTGGGCCAGTTCATCCTGTATTCGTGCTTACTCTTTATGTGCTTGCATTAGTAACACAATTGCAAAAGACATGATTGACACCTTCCAGCAAAGTCTCTCTAGCAGATGGACTTGTGGTTTGTGGTTTTTGTAGTTCCAACATTTAAAACACTACTGGTTGCCCGAGTCTGGAAGAAGATATGATCTACACTTCATGCATGAGCTTATCTTTATGACTGCAGGACATTTCCTGACCTTGCAGGTTATTTTCTTAAACTTCGGTGAACTGTGTGACCTGCTAAGTTCAGCTAAACTCAATGTCCTTTGTAACATGCATTTTCTAACCTATTTCTCATGCAGAGGCCTGGGCCTGTTTTTCTAATGAGGCCTAAATCTGCTTTTAACTTGAAACTTCTGCATAGAAGTTTCAGGCCTTAACTCTGTGTGTGTTTGTACAAAACATATCCTATTTTTCCCTATTTCAAAACAGCGGGAAGGCCAGTCCTGTGTGACCCCATCACGAGAAAGAGGCGGCCAGGCAGTATGCCGGTGCGGCTTGTCTCAACAGGGAATCCACCTCTCACCCCTCACTACATCAGCCTCCCAACACGTGGCTCTACGCTCTCCCAGGCTCTGACAACCCTACCTCGAGTGCCCTGGGAGGAAAACCACAAGAGAGGAATGACACCACTTGGGGTACGCCAGACCACCACCCTACAAGCTGGAACCCGGACAAGTGCACCGGAATCCTGCGCAAATGTAAAGAAAGCCCAAAAAGGGCCTGTAGCAAAGGCACAACAGGAGTGTGGCCTCGCTATGCGGTCGTTGCCCCGGGCAGGGTTTTTGATTATGGGGGACTACGTATGAGGCCTAACCAGGGCTGGGTGCGGCTTGTGGCTGGGAACAGATAGCTGACGACTGCCTGATCTTGCCCCTGGGGGTGCTGTAAGAGCAGCGCCGACAAGCACCCTGCCCCCCAAAAAAGCAACTCAGAATAACTGGGCCCCCGAAGCAACCCTGTAAGATTCTAAACCAATAACAAAACGAACCAGCAGGAATCCAATTCAGGGCCTGCAGATTAACATTCAAATAAGCTATTAACCACATCCTGGAAGACCCAGGAAAACAAAAAGTGCTGGAGAGAATCAATTAGTATTAGTGGCAAACAAAGAAGTAAGTGCTTTTTACACACTTGGAAATTGATATTTAAAATGACCTTTTAAGCTGCAAAATAGGAACCGAAAATTCCACCACCAAAATCCACCCTACAAGAGGGTCACCCAAAGACACATTAGCCCTGCTTGAGTCAACTCCCTTTGCACTCTCAACCCCTTATGTTACAACAATTTGTATTTACTTCACACCAGTCACTGCCCCTCTAAGAGATCCCATTAGGGGGCAGCTGTGTTACACCTCCTCTCGATTCAGACCAACCCCAGGAGAATAGGGGTACTAATCAATGCAACAAGAAGAAAAAGAATAGGAACAAAACTCCCAATAAAGGGAGAGCGCTGCCCGTGGAGCTGCAGCCTGATCCCAGACCTTCAGAATGGACTGGTCACTTAGACTGGGTTCCCCATAGAAAAGACAGGGTATGAAACTATGAATGACCCGGGGTCATAGCAATATCATCAGCACTGATCTCCCTGAAAGGTAATATTGATAACATAGAAGGAAAAAGCGATGAACTTCTCCAGGGTGAAGGCAGCGGCTTCTATGGTGACTTGTTTCCACTACAAACTCCTCCAGCACTGCAGCCTTATAACCTCAATCAGAGCTCCCCTCCCTTGGGGCTCGAATACAACAGCCTTGAAGGGGATCCAGTGTTCTAACGAGCATCGTACCCTCATCGAGCGCTGTACCCCCTACGTCACCCTATGTCACAGGGGGTGCAGTGATTCTAACAACCAAGCTATCGGCCGTCGTTCCCCCATCGAGCTTTGTACCCCCTACGTCACGGGGGAGGAGTTGTTCATTGTTCGTTGTCGCTTCTGGGAGTTATCGTCGCCCTCCACGAGCAATTCTTTCAAATTGTTGGACATAATTTTTGTAACATTTTACTTGCATGTTTAAAGGAATTTCTTTTTCACATATTGTTTTAATTGTTCATTTTAATTATCTAAATTTTGTCAAAGTACGTCATGGGGGAGGAGTTGTTCATAGTACGTTGTAGCTTGTGGGAGGTGGTCGCTGTGCTTAACCACGCCTGCCATTAGTTTCTAAAAGTGGAATTACGCGAGCAATTATTTTAAATTGATGGAAATAATTTTGGTAATATGTTCTTTGCATGTTTAAAGGAAGCTATTTTTCACATATTGTTGTAATCGTTCTTTTTAATTCTGTAAAGTTTGACAAACATGTTTTTTTCGAAATTGATTTTTTAATATATAATTTATAATATATTTATCTTTTAATTTCTTATGCAATATATAATAAATGTTATAATATATCATGATATAATAATTATGAAGAATTCATTCTTTTTATTAATAGTAATTAATTCTTAATAATATAATATTTATGATTTATAAAAAAATTCAAAAGGGAGCTTATATCGGCCGATTGTAGTTTGCCTATGTGGGTTTACTAGGCTTTGTCTGGCGTTGATGGGGAGCAGGTAGTATTTGTGCTCCCTGTGCTTTTGTATACCCCTTTGGTGAAAAGGGACCTTAAACAGTCCTGATCTATGTTTTTATTGTGCGTTTGCTAGGGTTTGGCTGGCGTTAATTGTGAGCAGTTAGTATTTCTTCTTACTGTGGTTTTCTGTACCCCCAAGTCAAAAGGGAGTTTATACAGGCCTGTTCTTGGTTTTTAGTGTGTGTTCACTAGGGATCGGCTGGCGTTCATTGTCAGCAGCTAGTATTTCTGCTCACCGTGGTTTTGTGTACCCCCTAAGTCATAAAGGGAGCTTAAATACAGGCCTGTTCTAGGTTTTTAGTGTGCGTGGACTAGGGTTGGGCTGGCGTTGATTGGGGAGCAGGTATTATTTCTGCTCACCGTGCTTTTGTGTACCCCTAAGTCATGAAGGGAGCTTATACAGGCCTTTTCTACTTTGCCAGTGTGCGTGGACTAGGGTTTGGCTGGTGTTGATGGCGAGCGGGTAGTATTTATGCTCACCGTAGTTATTGTGTACCCCCTAAGTCATAAAGGGAGCTTATACAGGCATTTTCTACTTTGCCAGTGTGCGTGGATTAGGGTTTGGCTGGTGTTGATGGCGAGCGGGTAGTATTTATGCTCACCGTGGTTATTGTGTACCCCCTAAGTCATAAAGGGAGCTTATACGGGCCTTTTCTACTTTGCCAGTGTGCGTGGACTAGGGTTTGGCTGGTGTTGATGGCGAGCGGGTAGTATTTATGCTCACCGTGGTTATTGTGTACCCCCTAAGTCATAAAGGCAGCTTATACTGGCCTTTTCTACTTTGCCAGTGTGCGTGGACTAGGGTTTGGCTGGTGTTGATGGCGAGCGGGTAGTATTTATGCTCACCGTGGTTTTGTGTACCCCCTAAGTCATAAAGGGAGCTTAAATACAGGCCTGTTCTAGGTTTTTAGTGTGCGTGGACTAGGGTTGGGCTGGCGTTGATTGGGGAGCAGGTATTATTTCTGCTCACCGTGCTTTTGTGTACCCCTAAGTCATGAAGGGAGCTTATACAGGCCTTTTCTACTTTGCCAGTGTGCGTGGACTAGGGTTTGGCTGGTGTTGATGGCGAGCGGGTAGTATTTATGCTCACCGTGGTTATTGTGTACCCCCTAAGTCATAAAGGGAGCTTATACAGGCATTTTCTACTTTGCCAGTGTGCGTGGATTAGGGTTTGGCTGGTGTTGATGGCGAGCGGGTAGTATTTATGCTCACCGTGGTTATTGTGTACCCCCTAAGTCATAAAGGGAGCTTATACGGGCCTTTTCTACTTTGCCAGTGTGCGTGGACTAGGGTTTGGCTGGTGTTGATGGCGAGCGGGTAGTATTTATGCTCACCGTGGTTATTGTGTACCCCCTAAGTCATAAAGGGAGCTTATACTGGCCTTTTCTACTTTGCCAGTGTGCGTGGACTAGGGTTTGGCTGGTGTTGATGGCGAGCGGGTAGTATTTATGCTCACCGTGGTTATTTTGTACCCCCTAAGTCATAAAGGGAGCTTATACTGGCCTTTTCTACTTTGCCAGTGTGCGTGGTCTAGGGCTTGGCTGGTGTTGATGGCGAGCAGGTAGTATTTATGCTCACCGTGGTTATTGTGTACCCCCTAAGTCATAAAGGGAGCTTATACAGGCCTTTTCTACTTTGCCAGTGTGCGTGGACTAGGGTTTGGCTGGTGTTGATGGCGACGGGTAGTATTTATGCTCACCGTGGTTATTGTGTACCCCCTAAGTCATAAAGGGAGCTTAAACAGGCCTTTTCTACTTTGCCAGTGTGCGTGGACTAGGGTTTGGCTGGTGTTGATGGCGAGCGGGTAGTATTTATGCTCACCGTGGTTATTGTGTTCCCCCTAAGTCATAAAGTGAGCTTAAACAGGCCTTTTCTACTTTGCCAGTGTGCGTGGACTAGGGTTTGGCTGGTGTTGATGGCGAGCGGGTAGTATTTATGCTCACCGTGGTTATTGCGTACCCCCTAAGTCATAAAGGGAGCTTATACTGGCCTTTTCTACTTTGCCAGTGTGCGTGGACTAGGGTTTGGCTGGTGTTGATGGTGAGCGGGTAGTATTTATGCTCACCGTGGTTATTTTGTACCCCCTAAGTCATAAAGGGAGCTTATACTGGCCTTTTCTACTTTGCCAGTGTGCGTGGACTAGGGTTTGGCTGGTGGTGATGGCGAGCGGGTAGTATTTATGCTCACCGTGGTTATTGTGTACCCCCTAAGTCATAAATGGAGCTTATACTGGCCTTTTCTACTTTGCCAGTGTGCGTGGACTAGGGTTTGGCTGGTGTTGATGGCGAGCGGGTAGTATTTATGCTCACTGTGGTTATTGTGTACCCCCTAAGTCATAAAGGGAGCTTAAACTGGCCTTTTCTACATTGCCAGTGTGCGTGGACTAGGGTTTGGCTGGTGTTGATGGCGAGCGGGTAGTATTTATGCTCACCGTGGTTATTGTGTACCCCCTAAGTCATAAAGGGAGCTTATACAGGCCTTTTCTACTTTGCCAGTGTGCGTGGACTAGGGTTTGGCTGGTGTTGATGGCGAGCGGGTAGTATTTATGCTCACCGTGGTTATTGTGTACCCCCTAAGTCATAAAGGGAGCTTATACAGGCCTTTACTTGGTTTTTAGTGTGTGTTCACTAGGGATCGGCTGGCGTTCATTGTCAGCAGCTAGTATTTCTGCTCACCGTGGTTTTGTGTACCCCCTAAGTCATAAAGGGAGCTTAAATACAGGCCTGTTCTAGGTTTTTAGTGTGCGTGGACTAGGGTTGGCCTGGCGTTGATTGGGGAGCAGGTATTATTTCTGCTCACCGTGCTTTTGTGTACCCCTAAGTCATGAAGGGATCTTATACAGGCCTTTTCTACTTTGCCAGTGTGCGTGGACTAGGGTTTGGCTGGTGTTGATGGCGAGCGGGTAGTATTTATGCTCACCGTGGTTATTGTGTACCCCCTAAGTCATAAAGGGAGCTTATACAGGCATTTTCTACTTTGCCAGTGTGCGTGGATTAGGGTTTGGCTGGTGTTGATGGCGAGCGGGTAGTATTTATGCTCACCGTGGTTATTGTGTACCCCCTAAGTCATAAAGGGAGCTTATACAGGCCTTTTCTACTTTGCCAGTGTGCGTGGACTAGGGTTTGGCTGGTGTTGATGGCGAGCGGGTAGTATTTATGCTCACCGTGGTTATTGTGTACCCCCTAAGTCATAAAGGGAGCTTATACTGGCCTTTTCTACTTTGCCAGTGTGCGTGGACTAGGGTTTGGCTGGTGTTGATGGCGAGCAGGTAGTATTTATGCTCACCGTGGTTATTGTGTACCCCCTAAGTCATAAAGGGAGCTTATACAGGCCTTTTCTACTTTGCCAGTGTGCGTGGACTAGGGTTTGGTTGGTGTTGATGGCGACGGGTAGTATTTATGCTCACCGTGGTTATTGTGTACCCCCTAAGTCATAAAGGGAGCTTAAACAGGCCTTTTCTACTTTGCCAGTGTGCGTGGACTAGGGTTTGGCTGGTGTTGATGGCGAGCGGGTGGTATTTATGCTCACCGTGGTTATTGTGTTCCCCCTAAGTCATAAAGGGAGCTTAAACAGGCCTTTTCTACTTTGCCAGTGTGCGTGGACTAGGGTTTGGCTGGTGTTGATGGCGAGCGGGTAGTATTTATGCTCACCGTGGTTATTGTGTACCCCCTAAGTCATAAAGGGAGCTTATACTGGCCTTTTCTACTTTGCCAGTGTGCGTGGACTAGGGTTTGGCTGGTGTTGATGGCGAGCGGGTAGTATTTATGCTCACCGTGGTTATTGTGTACCCCCTAAGTCATAAAGGGAGCTTATACTGGCCTTTTCTACTTTGCCAGTGTGCGTGGACTAGGGTTTGGCTGGTGTTGATGGCGAGCGGGTAGTATTTATGCTCACCGTGGTTATTGTGTACCCCCTAAGTCATAAATGGAGCTTATACTGGCCTTTTCTACTTTGCCAGTGTGCGTGGACTAGGGTTTGGCTGGTGTTGATGGCGAGCGGGTAGTATTTATGCTCACCGTGGTTATTGTGTACCCCCTAAGTCATAAAGGGAGCTTAAACTGGCCTTTTCTACATTGCCAGTGTGCGTGGACTAGGGTTTGGCTGGTGTTGATGGCGAGCGGGTAGTATTTATGCTCACCGTGGTTATTGTGTACCCCCTAAGTCATAAAGGGAGCTTATACTGGCCTTTTCTACTTTTCCAGTGTGCGTGGACTAGGGTTTGGCTGGTGTTGATGGCGAGCGGGTAGTATTTATGCTCACCGTGGTTTTTTGTACCCCCTAATTAATAAAGGGAGCTTATACTGGCCTTTTCTACTTTGTCAGTGTGCGTGGACTGGGATTTGGCTGGCGTTGATGGCGAGCGGGTAGTATTTATGCTCACCGTGGTTATTGTGTACCCCCTAAGTCATAAAGGGAGCTTATACAGGTCTTTTCTACTTTGCCAGTGTGCGTGGACCTGGGTTTGGCTGGTGTTGATGGCGAGCGGGAAGTATTTATGCTCACCGTGGTTATTGTGTACCCCCTAAGTCATAAAGGGAGCTTATACTGGCCTTTTCTACTTTGCCAGTGTGCGTGGACTAGGGTTTTGCTGGTATTGATGGCGAGCGGGTAGTATTTTTGCTCACCGTGGTTATTGTGTACCCCTAAGTCATAAAGGGAGCTTATACAGGCCTTTTCTACTTTGCCAGTGTGCGTGGACTAGGGTGATAATCTTTGTGCACCTCCTTTACAGCTCCAGAAACATTCGGACATATAATTTTGGAACTTCATTTTCTGTGCTATACAACCCAGTGTTACCCCACTGTGTTGGTCATGTATGATATCTTACCTTGCACTTTTTTGGGACTCCGCTTTTTCATACTTCCTTTGCACCGCTCATCGCAATCTGTTCCACATTGTGTGTTCCTTGTACTTTTGTAGCCTTGTTCTTTATCTGATTTTTCACTGTGTGTAGACGATCTACTTTCCTTTTTATGGCGCCTTGCTTTGTATCCTCTTTGCTATATATTACAATGGGTCTTCGGTGCACCATCCAGTGTTCAGACCATACTAGTTAAATTAGTGACTTTTACTTCACACTCACTTCCTCCAACCTTATTTTTCGTTTATTTTGGAGACATAAAATAAAGTGCGTTGGTTGTTATAGTGTCTTAAGTAGGTAGGACACAGATTAGCAAACTATGCCTCCACCACCTATGGACCTTCCAGTCTGTTCTTTACTCATTGTTTGCAATGCCTTATGCGGTCGTTTCTTATCTATAATTCCATTTTTGTACTAGGGGTATCTTTGTTATAGTCTTAATGTTGTGAATAATCCTGCCCATGTGCGTGTAGCAATCAAAAGTACTTTGGTAAGCGGTTATCATTCCAGTCCTGCAGAGTTCAGATAATTATAAAGACAAACAATCTAGCGTACAAATACAAGTCTACACTGCCCAGTACTTCCTCTTCAAGAGAAAAGGATAGGCTAATTAAAATATAATTTAGATTTATTTTCAATTGTCACCCATAGACAAACTTGCCTTCACCAAAATGATTGAATAGATGAAGACGAAGGGTTCGACAGAGAAGTTCCCTATATAGCTGTCATATGTCTTGGAAATTCATACCATTCCTTTTTGCAAATCTTCAGAGAAACTTCAGAGATCCTTGGTATTCCCGGATGCACATACAAAGTCGTTTAACTTTGTTCTTTACAGATAGCCAGAGTACAGAACTGTACTGATTTCTTAGAAAGTACTCTATCAACAGTGTTGACTTAACCTGTTACTCCTCCAGTGTTTAATCCTTATAGTGCAAGCATGTACAATTAATCTGCTGTTGCCCTCTTACGGGAATGTTGGATCCAGTACCAGATATTGACCTCTACACACCACCTTGTGTGCACCCACCCTGAAAATACCTCTACCGGGCGTTGTACATGCAGACTTTGGCACACCCTTTTCACGCATTAGTCTAGTGTCATATGTAACCTCCAACCTTCTGTGTTAAAATTTTTGGGGATAGACATTTGCAACCCTTTACTATAAAAAGTAAGATGGCTGTGAAATAACTTTGTATGCAAGGTCTGCGTGCCATCTTAAAAGACCATTCTCCTGAGGAAAGCCGGGAGCACGTTTCACTTTTTGATTTCTTGATTTTAATACTAAGTGTGTTGCTTTTAAACAAACCTACCTGATCTCCTCCTTGTACCTCGCTTCGGGGCCTCCCCACGCTCCTGCCGTGCACCGTGCAGCGTATTTAGCGCTGACACGGGTTTACTTTCCAAAACAAACACCCCACCGCCATCACCGGTGATCCTGCAGGCCACGCCCCTCCTCGAGGCCACGCCCCCCCCCTGCCGTTCTCTCTCACATATTAAAATGTGTATTTTCAGGACGCGCAGCGGACGAGCGCAGCGGGCACGCCGTTTGCGCGCCGAAGGCGCGCCTAAGGCAAGCCCGTCTGCGCCGTCTGCGACGGGCCGGGACCAGGGGCCATACCCCCTGATATTTCATCTCTTCATTCCTTCATTACGTACTCTAGAGATGCTCTCCTTGGCCTCAGACCAGCACACTGTCTACACAGTTTGCCCCTGAATTGTCATTCGGCCCCCATTACCTGTTCTAAATGTAACCTTTCCCTTTCCTCCCTTCCCTCTTTAACAAACAGAGCGACCTGTAATTTCCCTCCTTCCCTACCTCGGCCTATACACACAAAGCCCACACAAATGTTTTCATTTATTAGCCTAAACTGTAGGTCTTTAGTAAAACATAAGAGAGACATCTTTGATCTTCTCATCTCTTGGCAACCGGCGGCGTTATTCTTTACTGAAACATGGCTCAAAGATTACTCTGGCCCAGACATTGCATCCGCCCTCCCCGACAATTACACCTATACATGAAAAAACAGAGTGGGGAAAGAAGGTGGCGGTATCGCCATAATTTTCAACAGATTAGATTCCTGTAAATGGGAGGACTTTGACATACCGAATAGTGAAGCAGGATATTTTAAACTTCTGCTATCCCCTAATTTTACCTTTTCTGGGGTGCTTATTTATCGCTCGCCTGGTTATGCTAGCTCGTGGGCCTCTGCCCTTCCTGAGCTTATTGCCCCTTTACTTCAGGACTCCACGAACTTTACGATCATTGGTGACTTAAATTTGCACTTTAGTGATCCATCTTGCTCGATTACCTCCAATCTTCTTCAGGATCTAGCAGCTCTTAATATTATTTTACACAACTCTGGCCCCACCCATAAAGCGGGGAACCTTCTTGATCCCATCCTCTCCAACCTTGAATCCATTGTATGCAGCCCATCTCTACCCATTCTATGGTCAGACCACTATTTGGTGATCTTCTCTGTCACTATCAGTTGTCTGTCCAACTTTCCTTTGATCCCCACTGAACTTAGACCTTTCAGAAAATGGAATAATTTGGATCCCATAAAACTCAACACCTATCTCGAGAATACCATGCTCTTCACTGAAGTCACCAACATCAAAGCGGAGGCTTTAGTTAACAGCTGGCTAACAGAAGCTGTTAACGTATGTCTTCCCCAGCAAAAGAAAAAGCACAACCAGCATCACCCCCCCCGCGCCCTGGTTCACAGACGTATTGAAAAGAGAAAAAACCTTATGCAAAAACCTTGAGCGCAAGTGGCGCTTACAATATGATACAGGCTCCAAGCATACATACAAGACCGCCTTAAATAATAACCATATACTCTGCAAAACTGCTAAAAGAGAATATGTCAATACCACCATACTCGAGGCACAAAACCGCCCCAAGGCACTTTTTAAGGTTGTACAAGAGTTATCAGGAGCAGCATGTCAGCCTAAAGCGCCTTGCCTAGACGCTTCTCAATGCAACTCTTTGGCTGAATTTTTTATCTCTAAAATTGACGCCATCTATGCAGAGTTTGACAAACCGACTTCTCCCTCTTCTTCTCCAAAATGATATGATCCAGCTACCCTAGGTGTCCGCGAGGCCTCTGCAGATAAGCTCTTTACATTTATGCAACAGAATAGCCCTTCTAACAGGTCTGATTCTGTGATCCCTCTTAAACCTGAAAACTCAAAGGAAATCCATACTCCACACTCTCAGCAAATTAGTACCTGGGACTCTCTTAATAGCTCTACACTTATGAACATCATCAATAACATTAAATCTGGCTCTCCACTGGATCCACTTCCCCCTCAAATGTTAAAAACTCTGGATACCCCATCTCTTAATCTTATTCTGGATCTACTTAACTTTTCCCTCAGAGAAGCCAAGGTTCCCTCCGCTTAGAAAAACGCCATGATCAAGCCATTATTAAAAAAGGCTAATGCTGACCCCAATAACCCAACCAATTTTCACCCCATTTCTCTTCTCCCTGTTTTCTCAAAAATACTAAAAAAGCATATTATCACACAACTCACCCGGCATGTTGAATCGAATAAGATCCTCCACCCATCTCAATCTGGTTTCAGATCCGGTTTCTCAACGGAATCCACCCTGTTGGGGGTTTCAGAAACTATCCGCTGCCGAGTGGATGAGGGGGAGACCGTTGCACTCATTTTACTTGACTTGAGTGCTGCTTTTGACACGGTCTCCCACCCCATCCTCATCAATGCACTTAGATCATCTCGCATCACCGGCCCAGCCCTCAACTGGCTCATTAGTTTTCTTTCAGACCGTACTTTTCAAGTTTTCTCCCCCTCCGCTGTTTCTCAAACCTATAAATCGGCACATGGTGTTCCCCAGGGCTCTATCTTAAGCCCCTTACTTTTCAATCTGTATGTCAGCTCTCTGGCCAACATTGCGGAACAAGCAGGGCTAACCATCTACTCATATGCCGATGATACACAGATTATTTACTCTCTCTCAACCGGTTCCCATTCCACTCCTTCTTCTCTCTGTGTCGGCCTTAGTAACATCGCCAGGTGGATGCATGATAACAAACTTAAGTTGAACGGGGGGAAAACAGAGCTTCTCTTATTCGGTAAGTACACTACTCTGTGGGGCCCCCAACATTGGCCCATACAAATGGGTAAGCTCCCCGTTCCATCTAAAACAGTTCGTAATCTGGGCATCACTTTTGATGATCAACGTTCCATGAAACATCATGTGGTAAAGATCTCTTCCACCTGCATTACCATCATCAAGTGGCTCCATAAGATCATCTGGATGCTCCCCCAGGAGACCCAGAAAACCGTAGTCCAGGCCTTAATCACTTCTAGATTGGACTACGGTAAAATTCTTCTCCTGGGAGCGTGCAAAGAGGTAACCCGCAAACTACAGACGGTCCAAAACATGGCGGCTCGGCTACTCTGTAAACTACCCTACACATCCCCCACTTCCAACTCACTTCGTAAATTGCACTGGTTACGCATCGAAAACCGCATGAAATTTAAGGCCCTCTGCTACATGCACAAGATAAACACAGATCAGGCCCCATCCTATCTCAGTACCTTAGTGCATCGATACAACCCTGCTCGGACCCTTCGATCTTCTAACCAGCACAGGTTTCAAGTTCCTAGGATTAGGAGAGTCTGGATGGGTGGTCGCTCCTTCTCCGTCATGGCCCCTTCCCTCTGGAACTCTCTTCCATTATCTCTCCGCACGGAACCTTGTTATCTTAAATTTTGTTAAGAAGTCAAAGCTTGGCTATTTAATCAATAGCGTTCATTTCAGCTTTCAATGTGCTTCTCCCCCTTACCTCTGGTCCTTAGCGCCGGGAAACCTCCGGGTAGCTGTGCGCTTTATAAGCTTAAATATAATATTAATAATAATAATAATATAATAATAATAATGATAATAATAATAATAATAATAATAATAATAATAAAAAGCCAAAATATTAAATGAAATGCTACGTACTTTTCCATAATGTGCTTATGTTGCACAGTCTATTATTGTGTGTATGTGTGCGTCACAACAATTGAAATCCCCATCTTCATGCATATTTCATAATCAAGCACTTGACACAATCCAGTGACACTGTATTTTTTATTTGTAAGTATTTATTTTTTCAAAATGATTTTGCACAAGTACAAACTTTGTTCCATTATTTGCATAATAAATATTAACTACATTTTACATTATACCTCACAAATGCCGATATTACAGTAAAGAAATGTTAAGCATGTATCCAAACTCACAATTGTTTACATCTCTGCTCTTCAAACAGTAACTTTTGAAACACCTTTCAATGTATCACCCAAAAGAATTTGTGGGCCCACAAATGCAAGTATTACTATTTTTAAAAATTCTGTACTGTTTCACTGTACCTCTAAATTCAAAAAAAGAGGACCACAAACAGTGTTAGAACATTACAGAACTTGTGAAAATAGTTTTACTGTTTCAGAAAAACTCATTTCACTTTAATGACAACATGTTTGCTTACTACTGACACATCTTAGATATGGTTATTGTCACTTACACAGTAGGTATTTGTTTGGCATGTACAGCTGTAGATTCACATGGTTGCCATAATCCTGCCGTTTTTTAAAACTTTTTATATGTTTAGAAATTGGTTTGTGGAAAGGCTGTCTCCTTCTGATATTGTGCCTGGGCATCGACTTGTTACCATATTTATCTTCAGATGGTGATCATGGAATTATTTAGACTATAATAGACTTCTATGTTAAATTGAAAATTTAACATGAATACTTGTACCCAAAAAAGGTTCCCGGGCAGGGGAACGAGACACACCTCGACATAGATCCCGTCGAGCGTGATCCCGTTGACACACAACGATGTCGAAGTGTCTTATGACAGTACCAAGCCATAAAAGAACAGTACTCCCATTACTACAACAGGGAGTTTCTTTCAATACTAGACCCAAAGGACGCCTATTTTCACATTCCTATACATCCTGCTCCCTGGAAGTATCTAAGATTTGTCATACAAGGACAACACTACCACTTCAAAGTCCTTCCATTCGGGGTCACAACAGAACTACAAGTGTTTACAAAGTGCTTAGCAGTAGTAGCAGCACATCTTGGAAAACAACAGATACATGTCTTCCCTTACCTAGACGATTGGCTCATAAAAGCAAGATCATTCAACTTGTGCCTTCACACAGAACTAACGATCCAACCGCTGCACGATTTAATGTTTACGATGACCTAAACCAAGTTGCACCTAGAG
This sequence comes from Lissotriton helveticus, assembly GCF_964261635.1. Lineage (NCBI taxonomy): Eukaryota > Metazoa > Chordata > Amphibia > Caudata > Salamandridae > Lissotriton > Lissotriton helveticus. Next base: position 1,628,387,009 of record NC_136068.1, read on the forward strand.
CCTTCGCACATTCATCAGTATCTAGGAGCTACAATAAACACATCTACAGCTCTAGCGTATTCCAGTCCAGCCAGGACACAGGGCATTCAGACCTTATTCTCCATTTTTCAAACGAAGCAGTCTCTACAAGCAACATTGTTCATGAGACCAATATGCATGATGGAGTCTTAAATCTTCATAGTTCCACACGCAAGACTGCAAATGCGCCGGTTACAAGAATGGCTAGCACAACAGTGGAATCAGGCTCAAGGTCATCTCTCAGACTGGGTGTTGGTAGACAGCAATACACCGTGGCGGATTTACCATATGGGTGGTTGGGCATTGCCCAACTAATAATTTGGGCACACAGATTAGTTTATTACAAATAATTTAAATGCATTGCGCTGCAGAGCCGCGACACGTCATTAAATTTAAATCACGATCACGTGATGACAGCCTGCATTGACTCACACTGAGTAGGTCGCACCACCACTGCGCATGTGCTCTATGACCGGCTGACTTTCTTGAACTACTGAAGCCTGTGGCATTAGAAAAACAAGCACCGCTGAGTATGGTGTTTGCCTCATGCCACAGACCCCAGTGGTTGAAAAAGGAGCAACGTTTTTTTTCGTGCTCACACCAATCGTGACGCTGCTCTCTTTGGAGACCAGCTCTCCTCTAAAGAGAGCAGCGTCAGGATTAGCTACTGCTGAGTTCTTGTGAAGTGCTTGCCTGCCTCAAGTTGACAGTAGCAGCAGTGTAGTGTTGCAGCGCGGGGGTGGGAGTGTCAAACGTGGCAATGCCCAATCACTGCACCACTAAAGTCATACAAAATGAACTGCTTGAGTACATGTTGGAGATTGTAAAAATCACTATCGTACAAGAGTTGATAAACACAGACTTTGTGGCTATTCAGGCTGATGACACCACTGATGTGGACATTAAAACACAGGCAGTATTAGTCTTTCGGTACCTTAACAGTGACAACAAAGTTGTGGAACTGTTCTATGATTTCACCCATTTAAGAAAGTCTTGTCCAGAAAGCAGTCATTGAACAAAAATTTGGTTCCCTCAGAAAAACATTGAATAACAATTGCCTTCCCTGAGCAAGCACTGAATAACAATGTGGAGGCTTACACTATGCTCAACAAAGAGGATCGGAGAACAGAATTAACTGTACTGTATGAAATGCATCTATTACGGCAGGTCACTAGTGACGAAAGAAAACAAAAAAAGAGGTAGAAGCCTAGAAGGCTGATGACGGCAAAAGATGACCCAAAAAGAGGTAGAAGGCGCACAAGTTGACCAAATTGCTGCCCCCCGCCCAGAAGCCCATAAAGGGTTCCAGGCGAGGGAACGGGACACATGTCGATGGAGATCCCATCGAACATGATCCCGTTGACACACATCGAGGTAGTCTTGTCATTTGCCGTGAAAAAAACACAGTGAATAGTCACAAAGGAACTACCTAAAGCCCCACTAACTGCTTTTGAATGCTGCCTTTATTTGCTGATGGTATTAAAAAACAAATAAATAATCCTAAATTTTGATATTTAAAAAAAAAAAAAGAGTATTCCCCGTAAAAGGCGAATCATTCAACATAAACCAAAAAAGGTTTAGCAGCGGCTTAAGAAGAAGGCGATGATCACCAAGAGCAACGATGCGGCCAAGAAGAAACGGCAGTGGAGCTATCCATAGAAGAAATCTAAGGCCAAATGAACACCTCCTGAAATAAAGCAAGCAACTCGTATGCTCTAGATGTAGCAAAGCAGTGGCCATACAGTCCACAGAGCACTGTTAAAACGTGTATCCTTGAAATTATTGGGTTAATTATATTGAAAGAAGTGTAAATATGTGCATACACTCAGTGGAGTGCTATCAATTTATGCATATTTAAGTATTTCTTATAAATGGTGTCTTGAAGCGTGCAGATGGTACTTCAGCATGCATCCCATAAGGTGACCAGTGCGCCTACTGCAATTTTGGCTTCCCTGGAGGAGAATCTCCTTTATGAAGGGAGCAAGGTAGGTATTGTCGATACAACTGTAACATGATCAAATGTGACCATTCAAGGATTACTAAAAAGCTGGTGACACTTCCTTAGAAGAATGGCCTTCATGATGCAATGCAAAGTGGACAACAGCCCTCTGGCAAAGGACGAACAAAATGCGCAGCTGGGACGATGTAAGCCAATCTTTTCTCTAACATTTCCAAAAGAGCATTAGCCTGGGCGGGAGTGCGTGGCCTATCCAGAATCTGTGGAAGCATCCAGTGCCCTCCGTGTGGTCAAGATTCAGCCTCAATCAGAAATACGTCTGTCCCAGTGGCGCATCTCTCCTTGCAGACATAACCTATTTTTTTTGATGCGCAATGCAATGAATAATAAAATAGAAAACACAAGAATATTGCGCCATTTCAGTATCCGTGAAAATACATGCGCAATGGTAAAGGCTGGATGTTTTGGATTCCCACCTCACTATACAGATATGCGTCTGGGTGGTGACAAAAAGCACTGATCTGCAGCTCACACAGTCACATGTCCTGGATGCTCAATGTGCAGGCATAACACTGCCCCTGCTTTGAGGCTGGCCAGTTGAAAGGTATCTGGTGCGGGCAGAGGTATTTACCAATGAAGGGAGTCGTCTAGACCAGAGGGGCAAAGCTGGTCTTGGTGTGTCTTCTGAACAATGAAACCTTCGAGTTTTCTGCCAAGAACAGGTTGTTTATGTGGCACTAGAATGAGTGGGACCGTTTAATATGCAGAAGAGCCTTCAATACTTTTTTGCAAAAGTAAATTGACTGATACATTTTCATTTTTTACCGTAGTATTGTCTGTGGATACAGTAAACTGGACTTAGTCTGTCTCGTGGATCGAATAGTTTGATCTCCTTCTATTGACTTTGACAAAATGGAAGAGTACTGCAACGCTTGATGCCCTTGGCGGAAGAAGATAAAGGTGAACAAAAAAGAGCTGGAAGCAAAGAAGGCGGGCAGTTGAAAATCCAAAGAAATAGCTGCCCCCCGCCCAGGAGCCCAAAAAAGGGTCCCGGGCGGGGTAACGGGACACACGTCGACGTCAAGCCAGTCGTCCGTGATCCCGTTGATAGCCACCAGTGTCGAAGCGTTTGGACTTTTCAATCTACATGTGAATACTGAATGACAAGCAGGGGCAGCGTTTCACAACATAATATCTCCGAATTGACGAGACGAAAGAAAACAAATAAGAGGTGGAAGTCTAGAAGGCTGATGACGGCAAAAGATGACCAAAAAAGAGGTTGAAGGCGCACAAGTTGACTACATTGCTGCCCCCCTCCCAGAAGCCCATAAAGGGTTCCAGGCGAGGGAACCGGACACACGTCGACGGCGAGCCAGTCGTCCGTGATCCCGTTGATACACACCAGTGTCGAAGCGTGTGGACTTTTCAATCTACATGTGAATACTCAATGACAAGCAAGTGCAGCGTTTCACAAAATTATATCTCTGAATTGACGAGACAGAAGAAAACAAAAAAGAGGAAGATGAACAAAAAAAGAGCTGGAAGCCAAGAAGGAGGACAATCGGACATGTCGGTAAAGTAGCTGCCCCCCACCCAGGAGCCCAAAAAAGGGTCCCAGGCGAGGGAACGGGACACAGCTCGACGGAGATCCCGTCGGGCGTGATCCCATTGACAAACAATGATGTCCAACCGTCTTATGACCGTACCAAGCCATAAAAGAACACTGACTCTTGGCGGCAGAACAAGCAGAATAAAAAAGTGCTAGAAGCCAAGAATGAGGACAATTGGATTAGTCGGCAAAGTAGCTGCCCCCCGCCCAGGAGCCCAAAAAAGGGTCCCGGGCGAGGGAACGGGACACACCTCGACGGAGATCCCGTCGAGCGTGATCCCGTTGACACACAACGATGTCGAAGCGTCTTATGACCGTACCATGCCATAAAAGAACACTGACTCTTGGCGGCAGAACAAGCAGAATAAAAAAGAGCTAGAAGCCAAGAAGGAGGACAATTGGACATGTCGGCAAAGTAGCTGCCCCCCGCCCAGGAGCCCAAAAAAGGGTCCCGGGCGAGGGAACAGGACACACCTCGACGGAGATCCCGTCGAGCGTGATCCCGTTGACACACAACGAAGTCGAAGCGTCTTATGACCGTACCAAGCCATAAAAGAACACTGACTTTTGGGGCAGAACAAGCAGAATAAAAAAAAACTGGAAGCCAAGAAGGAGGACAATTGGACATGTCGGCAAAGTAGCTGCCCCCCGCCCAGGAGCACAAAAAAGGGTCCCGGGCGAGGGAACGGGACACACCTCGACAGAGATCCCGTCGAGCATGATCCCGTTGACACACAACGATGTCGAAGCATCTTATGACCGTACCAAGCCATAATAGAACACTGACTCTTGGCGGCATAACAAGCAGAATAAAAAAGACCTGGAAGCCAAGAAGGAGGACAATTGGACATGTCGGCAAAGTAGCTGCCCCCCGCCCAGGAGCCCAAAAAAGGGTCCCGGGCAAGGGAATGGGACACACCTCGACGGAGATCCCGTCGAGCGTGATCCCGTTGACACACAATGATGTCGAACCGTCTTATGACCGTACCAAGCCATAAAAGAACACTGACACTTGGCGGCAGAACAGACCTGGAAGCCAAGGAGGACAATCAAACATCCGCAAAACCAATACTATTTTTAGGCTCTTATGGACAGCTCAATCATTGTGAAGGTTGAAGAAAATGAAATTATATAATGATGTTCAGCTTCCAAATCCATTACACAGATACATGACTCTGTGCACTATGGCACACTTTCAAATAAAATCCATCATTAACAAGCCATTGCTTGAAATACAAGCCGGCGACCAATTGAGTATCAGCACATTGAGTACTGACACCTGCGAAAAAAAAGGAAGACATAGTGTGTCCTGTTTGGTTTTTAACCTCACTCCACAGATATGTGGCTTTGAGCAGCATAGCAAACTCCGACTAAGACTAAATACTTCCACCAAACTGATAGGAGTGTTGGGTCCCAGTCAGGGGATCTTTTGAATGCACATGATCTGCCATGGATTTGCCTCATTCAGTCATTAATGGACTCGTAAACTCAGGCGTACACAGATTTACAATCAACCTATAAAAAGAGCATAAAGCGAAGAAGGCGGCCTAGGCTCCAGACAACAAAATAGCTGTCCCCCGCCCTGGAGCCCAAAAATGGGTCCCGGGCAGGAGAACGGGATACACCTCGACAATAAAAGTACAGGCCCAGAAGGGGCCTGCACTTTGTAATGTCCACAATAAAAGTACAGGCCCAGAAGTGGCCTGCACTTTGTAATGTCCACAATAAAAGTACAGGCCCGAAGGGGCCTGTACTTTGGAAATTCGACAATAAAAGTACAGGTCCAGAAGGGGCCTGTACTTTGGGATGTCAACAATAAAAGTACAGGCCCATACATATGTTTTTATTCATCCTGTTTCCAGGAACGGATAAAGTACCATGCATTACCAACCTGGCAAGATGCGCTCCACAGCATACCGTCAGCTGACAAGGTGGTGCTGGGGGATGCTGGTAATGGTTGATATTATGGCGTTATTGTACACTGTGCTTGTATCGGCGAGCTAATGGAGCCGAGCGTTGGTGAGTCCGCAGCCATGAAGGAGATCGACATGTCTCTGGATTACATTATACAACTCCACAAAGAATAACAAAGTGACACATTGCCTGATTTAAACACAATGGACCAGCAGAAGAACATCAAGAAGGGGCCTGTACTTTGCAAATTCGACAATGAAAGTACAGGCCCAGAAGGGGCCTGTACTTTGGAATGTCAACAATAAAAGTACAGGCCCAGAATGGGCCTGTACTTTGTAATCTCAAAACAGGCTCATTAAATGGCCAGTACTTTAATTTACAGTAATAATACACAAACCCATCCCAGAAACGGCCTGTACTTTGAATTTACAGAATAAAAAACAAACACAGCCCAGAAAGGGTCTGTAGTTTGAATTACAAGAATAGACAAACAGCTCAGAAAGGGCCTGTACTTTGAATTTAAAGAATTATTGTCACTGTACTTTGAAATTGATGTGTTGCATTCTGTGGATGCTGAATAAGGTTATTGTCAAAAGTCAAAGATTTTATGCATTTTTGAAAAGAAGATAACACACAAGCCACATCGAACGGAACCAGATAGCCAGGTGCGGCTGACTGGAGTCTGAGCGCGCAGCATTTAACAACACCACAACAATCTCTGAACAAAGAGGGAGCATGAGCACAGCTCGGTGAATAACCTTTCACACACAACTTATAAGGCAGGCTAAGGGCGGCTTGTCAGATCTGATCTTGAAAGTGATGACCGCCTCGGCCGAGATGAATGGAGTTTCACATGCGGCCGCGAAGAAGTCATAGTCAAACCACTGTCACAAAATACTGCGATCTGCCTTGAAAACGAGGCTAAGATGCGGCCAAGAGCCTGTTTAGGAAAGGCGTCCTACTGTCCATGACTATAGAGGAAATTACCGTTTCAGAAAACAATAAAGACTAAGGTGAAAATGAATGAAAGTAAAAAACAAACATTTCATACACATGGCCCGGTTTGTTCTGATAGCATCATGGGAGTGCAAGTGACACTATTTCCCCGGGGGACGGACGAACCTTTATGAAGCACAGTGAAGAGACTGCAGAGGGAAGAGCAAAGACCAGACAGACGCAACCGAGGTGCTGCGATGGGAGACTGGTCAGACTCAGACTGGGGTCAACAAGGAGAGTTCAATGAACGCAAAGACTCACGCTGGGGTCAAGAAGAGACCCCCAATTGGTGTTATTGTGTCCAGTGTGAATACATGGAAGCAGAAGAGGATAATATCTGCTGACATCAACACAACTGCATGTGGAAGAACATGAGTGACTACAATCTGCACTGCGTTACTTGAGTCTGAACAAAGTAACACATTGCCTGATTTAAACACAATGGAACAGCAGAAGAACATCAAGCAGTATATGTTTGGGAATCAGGAAAAGTTTCAACCTAGTTTGCAAGGAGTAGGTGGTTTGAGAATAGGTTTCAAATCTGAATTCTCTGGGAAGTGGAAGACTATCGGAACAGCTGCAACTGGATTAAGCCCATTAAATAGACAGGGAGGCTGGGCAATGGTGAAAGTTAACAATTGGCAGGAAAAAATAAACAGAAGACGACTGCAACAGAAACGTGCATTCACATCACCAGGTATCCAAACAGGTAATTGCAAGAAAAATAAAAGCTGTTTCTTTTACTTCAAGGTGACTAGACCACAGACGGTGAACAAACGCCATGAATGGATTGAGGGGAGAAGATGCAAGGCAGCGCCCCAACGCTTCAGAGGACGGTACCAGAAAGTGATGACCATCTGTCACCAGAGGACCTGAGCAAAACAGCAGTCAAGAAGAGGACAGAGCAGACCATTTCCACGATCCATGAGGGTCCATCATAAAGTGTCAGAGGGACACGACATGAACATCTACATCGGGCTAGTTGTAGCTTGGAGCCAACATTTTTTTATTTTTATTATTTCATATGTTTTTTTTTATCCTGCTTCCAGGAACGGATAAAGTACCATGCATTACCAAGCTGGATGACATTTTCCAACTCCACAAAGAAGAACAAAGTGACACATTGTATCAATGTGACAATATATGCATTTTATGCAAAGACTGAGTAGTGCCATTCATAGATATGTAAGTAATGTTTCCTACATATATAGACATATATATCTTTTGGTTCTACATTAATGTTGGATAGGTATATCCAAAAGGGGGGATTGGTAACAAATATATACGAATATCCATATAAATTATTTGCATGTACTTCCAAAGAGTCAATGGTGAACGTTAACAATTGGCAGATAAAAATAAACAGAGGACAGAGCAGACCATTTCCACCATCCAAGAGGGCCCATCATAAAGTGTCAGAGGGACACGACATTAACATCTACTGATGCTGTTGAGTGAAGTACACATGATGACCTGCATCTGCAGAAAAATAGACTGAAGAGGACAACGCAGGGCAGGTCCGTGACACAGCCCCTGAACAAGACGACTGCGGACCAGGAGAAGCAGATGACCGCTTACTTCGTGCCTTTAACCTACTGACACTTGCAAAAGGTGCTCCGGAACTGAGTTAAAAGTGTCACTGAAGCACTATGCATTGCACAGACACAATATTTGTTGGACACTTACTGCTGGTATCACAACAGCCTGCTGATATTCTGTTGATATCATGAAGATGTATCAATGTGTCAATGTATGCATTTTATGCAAAGAATTTGTAATGCCATTCATAGATATGTAACTAATGTTTCCTACATATATAGACATATATATCTTTTGGTTCGTCCGAGTTCAAAGACAAATTTAACATAAAAGCTTCCAGCACATTTAAATCTGCTTTAGTGTACCAGCGAATTCTCAGAGTGTTTTAAGGTTCTGGTTCGCAAAATGCCAGTCCCACCGGGTCCGATCTCATCTTGAAGGGAGCAAACATTGGCGGATCCTGCTACATCTCCTCCAACAGTCATTCCACGTTTTGTTAAACCTATGGAATATCGACAATAAAAGTACAGGCCCAGAAGTGGTCTGTACTTTGGAATGTCGACAATAAAAGTACAGGCCCAAAAAAGGCCTGTACTTTGGAATTGACAACAAAAGTGTACTTTGGAATATCGACAAAACAAGCACAGGCCCAGAAGGGGCCTGTACTTTGAAATTTCAACAATAAAAGTACAGGCCCAGAAGGGGCCTGTACTTTGTAAATTCAACAGTAAAAGTACAGGCCCAGAAGGGGCTTATACTTAGGAATATCGGCAATAAAAGTACAGGCCCAGAAGGGGCCTGTATTTTGGAAATTCAATAGTAAAAGTACAGGCCCAGAAGACTTATGCAAAGACTGTGTAATGCCATTCAAAGATATGTATGTAATGTTTCATACATATATAGACATATATATCTTTTGGTTTCACATTATGGTTGGATAGGTATATTCAAAAAGTGGGGATTGTTCCAAAATATATACGAATATCCCTATAAATTTGTTTGCATGTACTTCCAAAGAGTTCATGATTATGTAAGATCACATTAACATGAGGCCTGGAGCTAAAAATGGCTTCCTATCTGACCGTGACTGCACAAGCTTCAACAAACTATTCTGTACACCCTTACAGGTCACCTTGCTTGTCTTGACTATATGATATGCAAATATTACACAGTGCAGAGCCTGCCTTTCTGGTCTGCCCATCTCTGGCGGTTTCGATTTGTACAGACATTGCACATCCATGTCAGCCATGTATTACCTAGCTGGATGACGTTTTCCAACTCCACAAAGAAGAACAAAGTGACACATTGCCTGATTTAAAATCAATGGAACAGCAGAAGAACATCAAGCTGTATAAGTTTGGGAATCAGGAAAACAAGTTTCAACCAAGTTTGCAAGGAGTTTGCCGTCTGAGAAGAGTTTTCAAATCTCAATTCCAGGAACGGATAAAGTACAATGCAAGACTGGATGGTGTCGCTCGACTTGCAGGATGCGTACTTCCACATTCCAATCCTGAAGTCCCATAGGAAGTATCTCCTTTTTATGGTGGGATCGCAACACTATCAGTTTGCGGTCCTTCCATTTGGAATTACTACTGCGCCTCGAGTCTTTACCAAGGTGATGGCGGTGGTGGCAGCGCATCTCCGAAGGTCGGGGATTCTTGTATTCCCCTATTTGGACGACTGGCTGATCAAAGCAGAGTCGTTAGAGAGAGTGCTCCAACATTAGCAAGAGACAACCCAGTTGTTGTACAGGTTGGGTTTTTCGATAAATGTACCCAAGTCTCACCTGGTGCCCTCGCAGCGCATCCTGTTCATAGGTGCTGTACTGGAGACAACTGTATGTCGTGCAATCCCTCCTCCTCAAAGGATTCACGACATACAGGAAATGATTCCTTTATTTTACAATGGAGCGGTTTTTCCAGTCCTGAGGGACCTTCGTCTGCTCGGTCTGATGGCTTCCTGCATTCTGTTGGTCAACCTGCACGCTGGCACATGAGGGCGTTCCAGTGGTGCCTCCGCGGGCAGTGGTATCAACACAACGGGGATTTCATGGAGTCAGTGAGGATCTCCAGAGAAGCTGCTGCGGATCTGTCTTGGGGCGTGGAAGGCAACCTGTCTCAGGGGAAGCCTTCTCAGCTGCCTCCTCCGGTGGCCATAGTAATAACGGATGTAGCCACTCTAGGGTGGGGTGCTCATCTGGGGGACCTGGAGGTCGAGGGTCTTTGGTCTCCAGAGGAAAGGTTGCTTCATATCAACCTTCTAGAATTGCGGGTGATACGTTTGGCGCTCAAGGCCTTCCTCCCTTCCCTTCGCGGTCGGTCGGTCGGTCCAAGTCTTGACGGACAACACGACTGCGATGTGGTACATCAACAAGCAGGGAGGAGTGGGGTCGCAGTGTCTCTGGAGAGAGGCTCTGCGTCTCTGGTCCTGGGTTCAGGACCATCCGATTTGTCTGATGGCGAATCATCTGGCCGGAGTTCTGAAGGTGCGTGCAGACAGTCTCAGTCGGCAGTTTTCGGCCAACCACGAGTGGAGCCTTCATCCAGAGGTAGTTCGTCACGTCTTCCGGATGTGGGGGACTCCTCAGGTGGACCAGTTTGCTACTCACGTGAACGCTCACTGCCTATCATTCTGCAGTCTCCAGTATCCGATGCAAGGAGCCTTGGGGGACGCGTTTCAGTTGAGTTGGGGAAGGCAACTCCTTTACGCATTTCCTCCCTGGTGTGGAGAGAAATCTGTTGACCCTTTGAAAGCCCACTTATCTGATGTTGTCCAGCTTGCTCTATTTTTGGCACAGCAAGGACTTGCTGTTGCCACCGTCAATGGTTATCTCTCGGCTTTGTCCGCATTTCTATGTTTGCCGGACCAGCAGTCTATTTTAAAATCTCCTGTGGTTTTAAGATTTTTGAAGGGTATTGTTAATAAATTACCTCCTACTCCCTTTCTTGTGCCTCAATTGGACTTAAATCTTATCGTAACATACTTGATGGGTGCTCCCTTTGAGCCCTTACCCAAGTGTCCTATGAAGACAATGGAACAGCAGATGAACATCAACAATAAAAGCACTGGCCCAGAAGGGGCCTGTACTTTGTATTTTCAACAATCAAAGTACAGGTCCAGAAGGGGCCTGTACTTTGGAAATTCGACCAAGTTTGCAAGGAGTTGGCCGTCTGAGAAGAGGTTTCAAATCTCACTTCCAGATAAAGTTCAGGTACCATGCATTAACATGCTGGATGACATTATCCAACTCCACAAAGAAGAGCAAAGTGACACATTGCCTGATTTAAAGACAATGGAACAACAGAAGAACATCAAGAATAAAAGTACAGGCCCAGGAGGGGCCTGTACTTTGTAATTTCAACACAGGCTCAATAAGTGGCCAGTACTTTAAGTTACAGAAATATTAGACAAACAGAGCCCAGAAAGGGCCTGTAGTTTGAATTAAAAGAATAATGAGCAAACACTGCACAGAAAGGGTCTGTAGTTTGAATTAAAAGAATAGACAAACACAGCTCTGAAAGGGCCTGTCCTTTGAATGTAAAGATTCATAGTGACTGTACTTTGAAATTGGTGTGTTGCATTGTGTGGACGCTGAATAAGTACAGAAGCCGACTGGACTCATCTCGTCCAAACTGATCTTGAAGTTGGTGACTGCTTCAGCTGTACTTTGGAATGTCAACAATAAAAGTACAGGCCCAGAAGGGGCCTGTACTTTGTAATTTGGACAATTAAAGTACAGGCCCAGAAGGGTCCTGTACTTTGTAATTTCGACAATAAAAGTACAGGCCCAAAAGGGGCCTGTACTTTGGAAATTCTAAAATAAAAAAATAGACTATAAAAGTACAGGCCCAGAGACTAAAGAAGGCGGACTAGTTGGATATTTGAAGAATTAGCTGCCCCCCACCCAGAAGCCCATAAAGGGTCCCGGGCAGGGGAACTGGACACACATGTAGATGTAGATGTAGATCCGTCTTATTCACTTTGACTACATGGCAAAGTACAGCAACCCTTGATGCCCTCGAAGGCAGAAGAAGAAGTTGAAAAACAATGTGTGGTGCACATTTACTGACAAGTTGAAGTCCTTCCATTTGGTGTGACAACAGCCCCACGGGTGTTCACAAAATGCTTAGCGACAGTAGCTGCACATTTGAGAAGACAACATATTCACGTCTATTCGTAACTATCACATATCACATCTAGCTCAGAGCATGTTGAAGTGGGCCATCCAAAGAAACATCTTTCTCATGGCGGAACACATCCCGGGCAAGAACAATCAAATAGCAGATCTGATCAGCAGACACAGACATATCGATGATGCACAGCAGGACATAAAAAACAAGCACACTGAAACGGAAAGGTAATTCCTTAGGCAGGTTCCAATATCAATATCCAATATCGTAAAGTGCCATTCCAAGGGGCGAGGTTATAGCAACAGAGGAGGATAACAACAACGTTATTTCTCATACCCCCATTCCTCGCATGATGACTCTGAATTTACGAGACCGAAGAAAACAAAAAAGAGGTGGAAGCCTAGAAGGTTGAGGACGCCAAAAGATGTCAAGAATTTTTTTTTTTTAAATAGATGCCTCGAAGCCGGTCAATATTGGAATAAATTGATGCCTCCCGACCGGACTCCCATAAAGGGTTCCAGGCGAGGGGACGGGACACACGTCGACGGCGAGGCAGTCGCACGTGATCCCGTAGACACACACCAGTAAGGTGAAAAAAAATGAAAGAAAAAAATAAAACAATTCATACACATTTACTACTTTTGCCCAGTTGACGTTGAACAAAAAAAAATAGGAATAATTAGATACAAAATACATACTCTTTAAAGATAAGACATATACAACCAGGACATGTATGACAAAAGACCTGAATAAGCAGAATAAAATAAACATTATAGTACTCGAAGCATAATACCTGCTCATTCGCCAGCTGAGGTAAGTGGCAATCCCGTCACTGCTACAAAATCTGATCCCGACTACAAAATAGGATACCGGCTACAAAATCTGATACCGGCTACAAAATCTGATCCCCCACTACAAAATCGTATCTTATATATGGCAAACACAGCCCAAAAGGCAGCAGGTGTGCAAATTACCCAATGCATTCACGGGGTAGTACTTACCACAAAGGGTCAATAAATGGCCTGTACTTTGAATATGAGTAATAATTGGCAAACACAGCCCAGAAAGGGCCTGTACTTTGAAGTTCAACAATAACAGACAAACAGAGCCCAGAAAGGACCTGTAGTTTGAATTAAAAGAATAGAGAAACACGATAGGAGAATATTTCTGAATTTCAATAAGGTTTAAAGCAAGCAAGGCAGCAAACGCCTAAACTAACCACTGCAGTGTCAGGGGAGTAGTTGGTTTGGCTTCCCTGAGCACTACACAGAATGGGGGTTTGGATTCCACTTTGGGAGCCTGAGAAATGGCTTCCACATGTAAAGAAGAAGAGGAAGGCAAGTGCACAACAATCCCACTTAGCAGAGACGCAGACGCAGCAAGAGCTGCAAAAACAGCCCTGGAAGTACCAACAAAGAGGCCAGTCCGGTCTTGTGAGTGGAAATGGACGTGGACAGAACAGGAGAGGGGGCCTAAGAGATGCCTACCTACACATCCCAATGAACGGCTACAGGGCTCAAGAACAAGCCACAGATTGCGAAGAAGGAGCCTTCACTTTGAAATTTCGACAATAAAAGTGTACTTTGGAATTTCGACAATGAAAATACAGGCCCAGAAGGGGCATGTATTTAATAATTTCAACAATAAAAGTACAAGACCTAGAAGGTGCCTGGACTTTGTAATTTGAAAACAGGCTCAATAAATGGCCAGTACTTTCACTTACAGTAATAATACACAAACACATTCCAGAAAGGGCCTGTAGTTTGAATTAAAAGAATAATAAACAAACACAGCACCGAAAGGGTCTGTAGTTTGAATTAAAAGAATAGACAAACACAGCCCAGAAAGGGCCTGTACTTTGAATTTAAATAATTATTGTCACTGTACTTTGAAATTGATGTGTTGCATTCTGTGGATGCTCAATAAGTTTAAGGTGATTCGCATGGACCCTCATGCCTACCAAACCAAAACCTACAGTTGTTTGATGTTATAAGTCATTGTGAAAAGGTGTGGCGTCACGGCAAGGGTGATTGAAGGGTGCCTTGCTTAATGCCTTGCTTAATGTCCGACAGCCCCCTGCACCTAGAGACCATTGCCAGAGGTGAATTGGACGGCATTTGGCAGAGGGCCTGAGAGCATACCACATTTCTAAATACACATGGCTGGCTTCTTTACGTGGACGCCATTTGCCCAGCAGGGGTTATATCAAAGTGCGTAGCAAATGAAAAATAAAACATGGCTGGCTTTCACTGATATTACATTAGATTCACACATATCATTGGTCACCTAGCGATCATAATGGATGATGGTTGGTTTCCACTTTTCAAACATGGATTCTTATTAGATGATAATCCAGACACATTTGTAGAAGGCAGGAAAGTACACACCATGTAAATCTACAGCCAAAATGCAGAAAAAAGTCAACAAAATTACATTGCATTTTTAAATACATTTATGACAAGTAAAACCTTTAGAAGGTAACCAGGATGAGGGGTCTCTTTTAATGCACTCCATGTGGAACCATCTACAGCATACTTGGCATTGTGCCTTACAGGAATTCATACCAAGCGGTGAAATATCTTTGTTGCAGACCCTGCAGACGTGTTGAACTGATTCTAAATGTGACATAGGAGAGCAGTAGCACATCAGTAAAGGAGATTATGGAAAGGTTTAAAACAATAATAAAATAAAGTGCACAGGCCAGTTTCTGCTGTTCGAAAGTCTTTCAAAAAACAACGACAAAAACAAGCATTTAAAAAACTACAAGTTAATTTCTATCAATTACTATCTTGGATACACTGAAATACTTGGCAGTGCTCGTTTGATCGTTGAAGAAAAGAAAAATAGCTACGACACACATAAACTTTGAAAGTAACCTAGAGCATTACAAATTTAAATACATGTTTCGTACAATCAAAAATTCGAACCTGAAAACTCCATTAGCTTCACTGCAATAAACAATCTATATTCCCTCAGAAACGTGGGACTGATTTCATTTGCCGGAACTGGTCTTCCAGTTATGTATGATTCTGCAAACTGGACAGAGTTTAAAAACGTACATGTTACACTAATAAGCTAATTGCAATAAAAAGAACTCATAAATTTAAGCGACTTTTACTTTGAAAGTCTTTTGTCCGACGTCTCACACCTACCACATCAGTAACATCTTCTTTGTCAGACAAAAGCACAGGCAAATGAAAATCACGTCAGACAGGCAGTACAACCAGGATCACTTGTCGTTCGGAACAGTAATTTCAATATAAAGCAGTCTTTAATGTGTGCAACTACTACAAAGGCGTAAGCAATATTTAAAATAACCTATGAACGTCAATTTCTAAATTGGAATTAAAGTTTGGAAAAATTATCAGCATGCAAAAAACACCACAATTGTAGCTATCCTGTTGCTTGGCGTTACATTCTACGACTATGTGCCAGAGCTCACTGTGTGGACAATCGATTGCCTGTAGGAAAGCCCTTTAGAAACATACGAACGGTCAGGTTAAATATTGGTTTGAAAAATGAAACACAAATACAATTACAATATACTACATCTTTCAAGTTACAAAAATCAAAAATGTTGGCCAGAAACTATGTGCGCACTGTTGACATGACATATTCATAGAAAGTTAAAGTAAGTGGTACCTCCAATTCTGTAAAAATTTATGGTAGGTCCCAAGATTGCCATCTAGCGAATCATACAATATTATTTGCTTGGCAAAAGGTTTTAACATCTGAAAGAGAAAGAACAATAGGAAATGAAATATTAAAATGTGGAAATTTTTAAATGCCTTTGTATGCTACAAACGTGATTACTAAATAAAGAACAGAAAATTGAAATAGTGTTCAGCAAAACAGTTCAGCAGTTACTAGTAATACAAAGTCAAACTTAGGAAGAAGATATGACAAAAGTGACAAGTGAAAAAAGATTACAATTACCAAAAGTAGCCAATGAACGCCAGTATTGGTCGGACACAGGACTGTATCCATCACCTCAAAAGGTACCTATACAGTACAAAATAAGCTTATTAAAAAATGCAAGTCAAATACAAAATCCATACTCAATTTCTGCAGAAAAATGCTAACAAATGATTGACAATTAAAAGAGAACTAGAAGGGAAAAATAAGCACTTCCAAGACAATGGGAAAAATAAATGACATACAGCATACACCTTTTTAATACTCAAAGAAATGTTGCAATATTAATAAATGGCAAGAAAATTAATTAGAACAATCAAATAATCATTAACAACCCAAAAAAATATTGTAATCATGATACAGATTTCAATATGTACCTGGAAATGAGAGGGCCGATATAATCCAAGGAAAATGGATGAAGAGACTGTTGCAGAAATCAATAAGCACTGAAGTCAAGATAAAATAAAGTAGTTTAGAAACATTTCATACACATTTACTAATTTTGGTTGGTGCATTAATAGTTAATGACAATATACGTACATTAGTTGTTAACATGCATAATCTGCAGAGATAAGCATCAATGACCTTTAAAAAAATGAAAAAATCACATGAACTCTACCACGGGACTCACCATGTACATCCTAAGTAATAAGATACTATAGTAAG
The DNA here is from genome assembly GCF_964261635.1 of Lissotriton helveticus. Taxonomy (NCBI): domain Eukaryota; kingdom Metazoa; phylum Chordata; class Amphibia; order Caudata; family Salamandridae; genus Lissotriton; species Lissotriton helveticus. The sequence continues at coordinate 1,628,403,753 of NC_136068.1, forward strand.
GATAAATTTTATGTAAACCAACCTCATCAACGATCCATTGCTCCTCTTTTAAGGAACAAAAAGATTCATCATACAACTTGAAACTCCCCACTACTGCTTCTAACCGTCCAATCGCCGGTTTCCGCCATACATCAAGAACTTTTTTAAACGATTTGGTAGTAGGACGTAAGGGGGATGCAGGCTTTGTGGCAGATGAAGCAGGCGATGCGGAAGATGAGGCAGGTGTGGCGGCAGATGATGCAGGCGTGGCGGAGAATGAAGCAGGCGTGGCGGCAGATGAAGCAGGCGTGGCGGAAGATGATGCAGGCATAGCAGCAGCAAATGATACAGCGGTGACGGAAGATGATGCAGGCGTGGCGGCAGATGATGCAGGCGGTGCGCAAGATGATGGGAGCACGGATGGCCATTGGTCACTGGTCATCTTTCCTGCAAAATTGTTTAAAGTGGTTGTTAATAATTTAAACAGACTACTCAAACATGCAACCACAAACAATAATGAAACAAGAGTACATATTCATATATCCCAACCGTAAAGTACTGTTCTTTACACAATAAAATATTCATAACTAAAAAATTAGCGCATATTAAAGAGACATTTACACAGGCACAGTGATCACCATAAGAAAAAACTTAAAAATATTAGGCCATTACTTTAAAAAAGGTAGCCCTAGGAAAATTACCTGTCGCACTCAACTTAAAAGGCCTCAACATGTCCAGATTATAAGTTCTACGAAAGACCACGTTGCTACTATTGAGTAACTTTAAACGCTTTCCTTCAATCTCAACTATACAGTAGGGTCCTGCAAATTTGTGCTCCAAAATGCCTCCTTTCCTTGTCGATCGTCTACAATTTTTTACAAGGACTAACTCTCCTTCATTGAACAAGTACGGCTTATATTTCTTGCAAACTCTTTTTTTAAACTTTTCTTTCTGCTTTTCCTGAGCACGCTCTATATTCTGCTTTGTCTGCTTCTGCAACTCTGCTGCTCTAATATTCTTTTCTGCAACAAGTGATGCATACTCGGTTTGTGTTGGTAGCTTTAAACAGAAGCTAATAAAGGAAAGAAAAATAAATACATGCTTTTTGCGGATTTTAAACTGAGAGATTCAATGTACAGCTATTTTTCAAAAATAGGCTAAACATACTTTGTTTCAAATGAAAAAAAATAGGCAAACATATATGTCAAAGTACATCAACTGCCAGATTAAAATATACATTGGAATACTCTAAATATCATACCGTCCATCCATGACCTCACTAGGAAATCTTGCTTTCCGGCCATACATAAGTAGAAAAGGGGAAACTTTTGTGGTGGTATGCGACTTCGATCGTAAAGCAAACAATGCTTGGTTCAAATAAACATCCCAATCAGTCTGATGCTCATTGACGTACTTGGACAACGTGCTGTAAAATTAAAAACAATTAACCTGAAGGATAAATAATACTGACAGCTCAGTACACACATTACTTTCCAGTTACGATTGCACTGCAGCAAAACAAACCTGTCAGACCACATTAGAGAAAGAAGTAAAATAGTAAAATGCAAAAACATCACCATGACACATAACTCACAAGTAACTAACAAAGTCAATGACAAACTTGCATTACATTTTAATGTTAGCATTTGTACGCTCATCTAACCCATTTGTCTGTGGATGATAGGCTGCACTTACAGAACGTTCTATTTGTAAGAGCCTACATAACTCCATATTAACCTGAAAACAAACAACAATATATTGGGACATGTGGGTGAAATAAACTTTAGAACTGTTAATCAATATGAAAAAAACAGTACACAAAGGTCACAATAGACAAAGTAAATTAAAGAATATCAGAGCATTCCAAGTTACGGCAAAATGGCTCACTCACTTCATTCACAAACTCACGACCTTGATCGGTTAGGATCCTTTTTGGAGTACAATGAACTCCAGTCTTTGATTGTAAAGGGAATGCCTCAACCCTTTTTGAAAAATAATCTGTGGCTGTCAGAACCTATCTGTATCCTGTAGGAGTGGTAGGTAAAGGTCCAATCAAATCCAATCCAATAAGTTCCCAAACTTCTTCCACCTGTTAATAAACACAATCACAGGTACAAAAGTTAAAGGCAGAAAAAACGCAATACTACGATCAAAATCAGGTAATTGACAGAAAGTTTGTAACAGTAGAGTCAACGAATTTAAAACATACTTTGATTGGTTTTAATTCTGGGCAAATCTTGAGGGCTGGTTGTTCTTGACAAACGTCACACCGTTTGATCTGCAAGTCAAAAAAATACAAATCTGACAAGTACAATTAATAACCATGTCACAGAGTGCAGAAACTAAAAAACTTGATACCTTACATCTACAGTGCTAAGGGAGAACAAGAACAAAACATACCCTATGAAGTACTTCATTGAAACGCTGTACATACCATAGTGGAGAGAGAGTGAAATAAAACATAAATATACGGGATCAAGTGTTTGGTATTAAAAACACAGTCGCTAAGGAAAAAACATATATAATACGTTTTTATAAAAACAGGACAAATGGAAACTCACCCATTCATCAATTTGAACTGAAAATAACGGGAGGAAATGCATTTCAGAGTTTTATTGATACCGGAATGGCCACCAAGAGTAGAGGAATGAAATTCTTGAAAAATTTTATAAGCAGATTCAGCACCAATGACCACTTTAGTCTTCTTAGCTTTAGCAGTATAGAACAAACACCCAGCTATTATCAAAAAGAGAAAAAAATGAAGAACAGTTACGCAAACTATGCAGGGCAAAAGTGAAAACATTAACAAAAAACATGCAATAACACATAAACCGTTAACACATGCCACTTACAAATAAATAATGAGATATACTACCATCAACCGTGTAACTTTTCGACATTCGCCGTAATCCATGCTTCTGGACATTTGTAAAACCATCTGGATAAACATTACGGCTCACATAATCCACAAGCTCATAGTACTTTATGGCATCCATTACTATAAAAAGAGAAAGTATAAAAGAATAATATACAGTCATATATACCATTAAGCCATTTTACATGGTGTCATTCAAATAATTACAAAGACCAATAGTTAACGAAGGTGTAAATATACACCATTACTATAGATATAGTCCCTGTCAAGAACACTACGCATTTGGAAGAAGGCCAGAGTTCGTAGCACATGGCAGGCCTGAGGGCGTAGCTCATGGGCGTAGCCGCACGTGTCTGGCTTGCTAACGCACATGGCTGGTTTTCAAATAGATTAGGTTGGGACTTGGCACGTAGCGTTATCACAAGGGAACAGAATTTACAGCATATAAACAAATAAGATATCATTCAACATACCATTGACCAAACCTCATAAAGCCCAATGGAGCTACGCATTTGGAAGAAGGTCAGAGTTCGTAGCACATGGCAGGCCTGAGGGCGTAGCTCATGGGCGTAGCCGCACATGTCTGGCTTGCTAACGCACATGGCTGGTTTTCAAAGACATGAAATTGAAAAACTTGATACCTTACATCTACAGTGCTAAGGGAGAACAAGAACAAAACATACCCTATGAAGTACTTCATTGAAACGCTGTACATACCATAGTGGAGAGAGAGTGAAATAAAACATAAATATACGGGATCAAGTGTTTGGTATTAAAAACACAGTCGCTAAGGAAAAAACATATATAATACGTTTTTATAAAAACAGGACAAATGGAAACTCACCCATTCATCAATTTGAACTGAAAATAACGGGAGGAAATGCATTTCAGAGTTTTATTGATACCGGAATGGCCACCAAGAGTAGAGGAATGAAATTCTTGAAAAATTTTATAAGCAGATTCAGCACCAATGACCACTTTAGTCTTCTTAGCTTTAGCAGTATAGAACAAACACCCAGCTATTATCAAAAAGAGAAAAAAATGAAGAACAGTTACGCAAACTATGCAGGGCAAAAGTGAAAACATTAACAAAAAACATGCAATAACACATAAACCGTTAACACATGCCACTTACAAATAAATAATGAGATATACTACCATCAACCGTGTAACTTTTCGACATTCGCCGTAATCCATGCTTCTGGACATTTGTAAAACCATCTGGATAAACATTACGGCTCACATAATCCACAAGCTCATAGTACTTTATGGCATCCATTACTATAAAAAGAGAAAGTATAAAAGAATAATATACAGTCATATATACCATTAAGCCATTTTACATGGTGTCATTCAAATAATTACAAAGACCAATAGTTAACGAAGGTGTAAATATACACCATTACTATAGATATAGTCCCTGTCAAGAACACTACGCATTTGGAAGAAGGCCAGAGTTCGTAGCACATGGCAGGCCTGAGGGCGTAGCTCATGGGCGTAGCCGCACGTGTCTGGCTTGCTAACGCACATGGCTGGTTTTCAAATAGATTAGGTTGGGACTTGGCACGTAGCGTCATCATAAGGGAACAGAATTTACAGCATATAAACAAATAAGATATCATTCAACATACCATTGACCAAACCTCATAAAGCCCAATGGAGCTACGCATTTGGAAGAAGGTCAGAGTTCGTAGCACATGGCAGGCCTGAGGGCGTAGCTCATGGGCGTAGCCGCACGTGTCTGGCTTGCTAACGCACATGGCTGGTTTTCAAAGACATGAAATTGGAACTTGGCACGTAGCGTTATCATAAGGGAACAGAATTGACAGCATATAAACAAATAAGATATCATTCAACATACCATTGACCAAACCTCATAAAGCCCAATGGAGCTACGCATTTGGAAGAAGGTCAGAGTTCGTAGCACATGGCAGGCCTGAGGGCGTAGCTCATGGGCGTAGCCGCACATGTCTGGCTTGCTAACGCACATGGCTGGTTTTCAAAGACATTAAATTGGAACTTGGCACGTAGCGTAGGCATAAGGAAATAGGATTTACAGCATATAAACAAATAAGATATCATTCAACATACCATTGCCCAAACCTTATAAAGCCCAATGGAGCTAAGCATTTGGAAGAAGGCCAGAGTTCGTAGCACATGGCAGGCCCGTGGGCGTAGGTCATGGGCGTAGCCGCACGTGTCTGGCTTGCTAACGCACATGGCTGGTTTTCAAATAGATTAGGTTGGGACTTGGCACGTAGCGTAGGCATAAGGGAACAGGATTTACAGCATATAAACAAATAAGATATCATTCAACATACCATTGCCCAAACCTTATAAAGCCCAATGGACCTACGCATTTGGAAGAAGGCCCGAGTTCGTAGCACATGGCAGGCCTGAGGGCGTTGCTCATGGGCGTAGCCGCACGTGTCTGGCTTGCTAACGCACATGGCAGGTTTTCAAAGATATTAGGTTGGAACTTGGCAGGAAGCGTAGGCATAACGGAACAGGATTTACAGCATATAAACAAATAAGATATCATTCAACATACCATTGCCCAAACCTTATCAAGCCCAATGGACCTACGCATTTGGAAGAAGGCCCGAGTTCGTAGCACATGGCAGGCCTGAGGGCGTAGCTCATGGGCGTAGCCGCACGTGTCTGGCTTATTAACGCACATGGCTGGTTTTCAAAGAGATTAGGTTGGGACTTGGCACGTAGCGTAGGCATAAGGGAACAGGATTTACAGCATATAAACAAATAAGATATCATTCAACATACCATTGACCAAACCTTATAAAGCCCAATGGAGCTACGCATTTGGAAGAAGGCCAGAGTTCGTAGCACATGGCAGGCCTGAGGGCGTAGCTCATGGGCGTAGCCGCACGTGTCTGGCTTGCTAACGCACATGGCTGGTTTTCAAAAAGATTAGGTTGGGACTTGGCACGTAGCGTCATCATAAGGGAACAGAATTTACAGCCATCTGGCTTTAAACGTCGAGGCAATTTGCTAACGCACATGTCTGGCTTTCAACGTCGAACAAAGGCATTAGCAAAAAAAAGGCACATTGTTGGCTATCAGAAATATTAATTTACATACGACATAACATTGCGAAAGAAGTACAACAAAAAACGCACAAAGCTGGCTTGAAATAACAAAAAACGCACATAGCTACACTACTCACCGACTCAAAGCTACAGAGTCAAGCCCAATCGATGCAAGGGTTGCAAGTAGACGATGAAAAGGATGTAGTACACACTGCAACACACGCAACTGGAAGCGATGCAGGGATTGCACTACTAAACTCGAGCGGTAGCCAGGGGGTGGTAAAAGTTCAGCAGGGCTGTGGGACAAGTTCCAGAAGGTTGGCGATGAATAAATACATAGAAATGCAATGATTGGTTGAAGCTAACATTTTGGAAGCGATCTATTGGATGAGAAAAAGACTCTGACTTGTGATTGGATGAGAAAAAGAGTGAGACTTCTGATTGGTCAGAGACGAAAGACGAAAGGGGGTACAGCAAATAATGACGCACGTCACGAGATGTCATAAAACATCATAGGGGGATAATATGCGCATGCGCAACATTCCTGCGCATGTGCAAAAGGAGGGGGGGGTACAGCGCTCGATGGGGTACAGAGCTCGATAGTACACCGGCCTGCTTCCAGGCTAGACTAATTATACACCTCACTCCGGGCGCACGCAACAAACCTCTCTCTTACTTTCAATAAACACAACATTTAGGGCTGCAATTAATACCCTCACATGGCACGTGCAAAAATTTAAAATTCAAATGGATACGATTCAGGTGATAGCAATTGTCATAACAAAGATAACAGCTGAAATGGACAAAGTAGACAGTAAATTGGACACATTAAAGACCCCGCACTAAGTGAAGTGCTCATGTCTGCCCATTGTGGAGAAGCTTAGTTCTTTGCCAGAAGTCTTCTCATCATTGGTAACAGAACTGAAACAAAGGCAATTATCGAATATAGACGACCAGGGACAATATAGAGGACAGGGCCACAAACCCAGCCCCGGAAGACTGTGGCCGTACTACCACCTGCACAGACATCAAAAGCAGTAACAGAGCAGGAGCAGACACTTCCCCCACCACATCACAGCTGCCAACAGCAGGTATTCATAGCCAAATCAAACATGACCCGATGGTAACATGCAAGGCTGCACACAGCCGCAACACCCCAACAGATCCCGCCCCCCCAGAAGAAATCACAGATTCCTGTAAACTTCTATCTAGAAGAGAAAAAAAAAGCCTGAAGAACAAACAAGAAATACCAAACAGTGGTGCTCTGCAAAGGAATTCCAAAGGCGACTAAAGATATCAGATAGCAATTTAGTCCCCCAAGTGGGCCTAAACACAGAGTGCCTACAAAATACATTTAGCACACAGAAACTCTATCCAATTTTCCAAATGGCGAGGCCAGTTGCCAGCTTAGGAAAAAAACAGCTAATAAAGACGCCTGCAGCACAATCACTTATGAGATCAAGTATTGGGGCTGGATCGAAGAAGTGGGCATGAAACAAGCCTTGCAGGAGCCCAATCACTTCAAACAAGCAGACAACATGGGGAGCGACGACAGAGCACAGCACTCAAATAGGCTGGAACAAAATGGGTCACCACCTACCATGGATAGTATAAGAATAACACCACCCCAAATAAACAGAAATTGGCCCTGTGGAAATAGACCACTGCAAGCTCACACCTGTGCAACACAACAAACAATCCAGACTTGGAAACATACGTTCTCACACCTGAATAAATCTCCTGAGTAAACAGGGGGAACATTTTAGAAATTCTTCATTACATTCCACGGTTAACACACCTCACGATAGAAGACTTAATACGAATAATACGAAATTCAATTTCTGTTGGCTAGCTTGAGGCAAGACTTACCAGGAGATTCAGAGCACCGTGCCCGGACCCTTTGGTTTGCTGTTTGGTTTCCCCCCGCCTCCGCCGCTGCTTGACATCGCGAGCGGCTGCCAAGCTGGGGAAACTACATTTCCCAGAAGCCCTGAGGACCACGCTCCACTCCATCACGCGCCCAGTGGGGCACAAAAGAATGCGAGTACTGCGGCAGAGCGGGTTCCTAATTTCTGTTGGCTAGCTTGAGGCAAGACTTACCAGGATCTTCAGAGCACCGTGCCCGGACCCTTTGGTTTGCTGTTTGGTTTCCCCCCGCCGCCGCCGCTGCTTGACATCGCGAGCGGCCACCGAGTGGGGGAAAGTACATTTCCCAAAAGGCTTGAGGACCACACCCCACTCCATCATGCGCCCAGTGGGGCACAAAAGACTGCGAGTACTCCCGCGTCGCGGGACACGCGCGGGCATCGCCGGGAGAAGCCCGGGACAAGGGCGGGCCGTCTGCGGCCGTCTGAGGCCAGGAGAGGCAGGGCAGGGCCCCCCCCTGACAAGTGTGACTTGGTTAGTGCTTTGCTGTGTTTTTGACATGGCTGCTAACCGTAAAAATGTGCATACTGTGGGGGAGGGAGTGGTGGGAACAATGGACGCCTTCCTGATTAGGGCGGAATCCGTGCTACAATGTGAGATAACCTTAGCGGAAAAGCGGTTATCCCAAGGTTTAGCTGAGGCACAGAAAATGTCCTCTCTGGGTGCAATTAGTAATGCTAGGTCACCCGCAGTGAACCTCCACCCGGTACCTCTCATTAGTAGGAAGGGCCAGGAGCAAGGGTCAGGTAGCACACATGATACCATAAACATATCTATTGATGACACAAGCGAAGCTGAGCACAGTGGGCTTCCCCTTGCTACACTAATTCCCTCTCTGGATATGGCTTGTCATCCCCCTCTCGGCCCATTACTGGACTCACTAAATATTTCGCGTTAGTCCAAGACCCCAAGGTCTTCCGCGATTACCTCGCCTGAGGAAGACACACCCAAGTCTACCCCATCCTTGGCAGCAAGACTTCGCTCTTATAGAGCAGCTGCAGAACATAAGGCACAAGGGCATGGTACAAAGAAAAATCTAACAAATCCCACTACCAGGAATAAATCCAATAGCAAGGAAGTAGGGGGTGCGAGACCAAAGTCCACTTATGCCAACACTAGGGGTAAGCAAGGGATCCCAACAAACACCATAGGTACCCAAACAGAAAGTGTTATTCCGTCGCTTGACGCAGGGCTGGAGAGAAGGCTTGATACCCTAGAAGCATCACTAAAGGACTCCCTAGAATCACTGTTTAGGGGGAAATAGAAAAGGACTTGGTAGCAAGCTTATCACAGTTCACTGCAAGAATAGAACACACGTGCAAAAATTTGAGGAATGCGGGAAGAAATCTTACACCCCAAGAGAACAACCCCCCATTACTACCCATATTAGCAGACAAGGAAGCAGCGAGTTTATTGTTACCTACAAACCCTTTAGGTAGGGCTGCTAATTCAATTGGGGGGGATAAGGGCACAAGCAAGGTGGGACATAACATTGGAAGTGCAGCTAGTTTGCCAGCCCAGGGAAGCCCAAGCAAGGCATTAGGCAAGACTAAAGTTTACAGCCCGAAAGGTACTGACTTGATGCCAAGCTCTGATGTATTGCAATTACCACTGGCATCTTCCCCTTATGTATTTATCCAAACTGGGGTACCTTCATTGAAAAGAAACCAAACTGAATCCTGGCAAAACCTACGAAATAAGGCTGTAGATTGGCTAGTCAAATTTAAAAGGTTTCACCCGGAAAATAGCCATGATATTTTGATGGTTCATAGAGTGGGGTGGTTGGGTCACTCTCCAAAGAACATCAGTGGATATTGTGTGGTCATCAATTTTAGGCGCCCCCAGCAAGTCAGGAGGATTCTGGAATCAATGGAAGAACCCGAAGGTGAAAAAACGCTCATTAGCGTACTTCCCCTGGGTTACTTCTATAAATCAAGGCACGTAGGGGCACCAAGACACCACCTTTCCTTTACCCCCTTAGAGAACAGATTTGAGGGCCTCAACACTCTAGAGGAGGTAGATTGACTAACTATATTAAACACCTCTATTCCTTCCCCCACTGTTACTATTATGGAGTTTGCTTTGGGCAGAGTGTCACAACCACCGTCTCCTCTGCAAGTGTTAAAAGATCAGGGCAGGTCCGATAAAGTCTGTGGGGATGGCACACCAAGAACTAGTAATAGCTTTGCCGACGCATCACCAACCAGTGATAGCAAACATACAAAAATGGGGGTAGGCACAACACCAACTGGTACAGGGTCCTCTACCACCCAAGTTGGCCAAGCCGATTTGATTTCACCAAAACCAAGTGGGAACCTTGAAGTTAAACTGATGTCCTGGAATATTGCAGGTTTATCCAGGAACCTTCGGGACAACATCTGCTGTAATTATCTTGATGAATATGATATAATATTCTTACAGGAGACCTGGTCTCTGGATATTCCACATAGGTTTGGATACAAAACCTTTTGTTGTGAAGCCATCCCTTCTGTAAGAGGAAGGGCTTCTGGGGGCTTGGTGATCTGGATAAAAACCACTTTGGAAATCGAAGTAACTCCGCTTTCCATTTTATCCCAAGATCTGTTAGGTGTAAAAATAATGACCAGGGAGAAAGAGATAGTCTACCTAATAAACGTATACAATAGGCCTAGCCCACTAAACAAAGAGTCCAGGGTGATTGACCAATTTAACTCCTTTCTTAATACACTAGGTCCTAATTTACAAATTATTATAGGTGGGGACTTCAATTGCAAATACGAGCCACTATTGGCCCTAGATGGTTTATTTGATGAGCAAGATAAGGCAAACAATATCCCTGCCCTAGACAGCAATGGGGTGGTAAAATGCACGGTTGCGGCAACCCAAATTTTACAACTAACTGTAGGCCACGATTTAAGGGCTTGCAATGGTCGCTTCCAGTCAGATAGACCAACGGCCCCTACATTCTGCAGAGGAAATGCCAAATCTCACATAGACTTTATATTGGTCTCTATGAGTTTGTGGCACCTAATTGTTGACTTTAAGGTTGTGTTTAGGACTGAGAGTGATCACTTACCGTTACAACTAATTTTCTCCTTGAGGGTGTCGGGGCTCCGCCCCCTTAACTTTAGCTGGCACTCGTCAAACAAGCAAAGTGTTGTGTTTCACTGTTTTGTGTTAGAGACACAGTGAACACACACAGCCTAAAAATGCAGTTTCTTCTTTTTTTTTTCCAGGGTCGGGGTTGCGCACACACTACCTGCGATGATTCATTCTGCAGCGAGGCTGACGATCTCAGAGTGGCAATGTCTACAGCTTGTGCCGGACTGACGATCTCACTGCCCTGGGGCTTGTGATGTCATCAGCTCGGCAAAAGCATGGAGTTGCAGACCAGTCTCCACCCCCTGATGCCGTGGGGATGAAATCAGCCCTGGGCGTTTTCAGTGAAGCCCTGTAATCCCGGGGCTTCACGTCAATCAGAGAATGGAGAATTGGTCACACCGCCCATTCCCAACTCGTCACTGTGACGAGTTGGGAAAGGGTGGGGTTAAGGCTGTAAACAGACTGGAAGCTGAGAAATCGAGTCTGCGCAGACTCGAGATGGCTGCTTCCAGTGTGTCACATGTGGGTTTGTTTCAGAGCAGCCAGAAACCAACTTGTGGTCGGACATAGGCAGGCGAGTTTAGTTGTTTCAGGTATTTGTTTTTATTACTGTTTAAAAAAAAATACGTTTTTTTCATTGTGGCCTCACACGACCTACCCCTTTTCACATTCTCTTCTTCCTCCCACATTCCAGCGCCTGTTGAAAAATGACGAGTCCCCCCCTTTCCCCCCCTTGCTGTTCACTCGCTCCTTTCCTTTCACACCGGCCCTCCTGCACACATTGCCTGCCAGCTACGTGATAATGTGCAGTGTTTTCTGTAATGGCCCGGCTTTAGCACTAATTACATAGTGCTGTGGGTGCCAGAGGGTGTCCTGGCTAACACACCTATATCATGGGCCATGGAACACTCGTGTAAAATCACAGCAGCTCACTGATGGACTACTGACTGTTCGTGAACTCCCTGACATAGTTTCTTAATCTTTGACAAGCAGTAGGTTTAACAGTTCAATCCCTTTGTCGTTTGTTTGTTTCTAAATTCAATTGGATGCAATATTAATACTTCCCTAGTGATTTCCTTGGTTTTCCCGCCAATGATGAAATTAGCATTTGAATTTTCTAATTTCTACTCCCCTTATTTAATTGTGTTCAATAACATTGCGTCCACTGTGCACCACAGAGTGCAAACAAAACTTCACCCTCTGTATTTATGTATGCATGTACATTGCATTTCAATAGGCAAAAGCCAATACCCTGACTGGTTTTCATTATTATTAGAGCTTTCTTTCAATTTAACTGTGAATTTAAACGAATAACCAGTGATATGGCTGCTGTGGAAAGCCTTGAGTGGTGTAGTTGTCGGCAAGGACTTTTTGGAAAACTCTTGGAAGCCCTTGTGTCACTTGTGATATTTTAAGGAGGAGGGGGCCAAGCTTTACTTGCTAGGTAAAGTTTCAGAGGAATAACGAACCACTAGAGTACAATTTTGTCTATGCCAAAAGTGTTCACTGGCACATTAGATTATTTTTTTTAAATCTACTTTATCGAATACATAAAGCATGTCTACGAGGATACTTACTCTGGTCATTGTGGAAAGCAGTTGTTATTTAATGCTTAGTAATGTATTTTCGGTACCGCTACACAGTCTGAACCTTGACTGAAAGTCACTGCGGAAGTTATTTGTTTCCAAATAATTTGATAATTGTGAGCTAACAGCAGTTCTGAGGATTTTAGTGCTAGGTGATAAAGGGACATCGGTCTGTAGTTGGGTAAAGTTTGATTCATGGGCAGTCAGTTTCTGAATAAGCTGGGTAAATATGACATCCAAGCGTTTGAGGGACAATCCCCAGTAACGTGTGTAGATCAGTTTGATAACAGTTTGATGTTTTTTCGGCACAGGGATCTGTGGTTGAGGCAACAGTTTGAGATTATTCAAGGTCTTCTTGAGTGCATCTCCAGAAACAGCTGCATACATATTCATGGTTGGTTACTGATTACCTAAGACCTTACAGGGATTTGTGTGTTAGACCTAGATTAACAACCTGAGCATTGGTGTCTTGCTGCTGAAGATAGGCATCCGGCCAGCATAACTCTTTTGTGGGAGTTGCACATGTGTATAAGTGTGGGTTTTAAACTTTTTTTTTATAAATTTGAAATAGCTGTATAAAAAACATATTAACTTTTCACTTCAAATTTGTGAGTATGCCCTTTTAGCTGTATATAACTGATTTGTAGGCATACTCATTGATCTAACATGCAGTTTCAGAGGCAGGGCAGTACAATATTTCCCCGCAACTTCCTCTTTGTTTCAAGACTGAAAAGACTTCTGGGAATCATTTGTTGTGCCGTGCTTGGGCTGCTTTAGGGTTCTAAAACTGTGTGCACAAGCTGGCTGCAAGCTCAGTGATAATGCTGCAAAGAGAGAGACTGTTGCATTTACTATAAGGTGGTCATGCCGGTTACATTTTGGCATGAACTAAAAGTCTGGCGCTTTAATCTCCATGTGCCTATCTGAATCTCCTTTTCTTTCTTGTTTACATGTAAGTAGGTGAAACGGAAAAGGTATACTGTGATTTAAAACTAGGTTACTTCAAAGAACGCCATTGATTAATTCCCCAGCACTGTTTTGCTTGGCTTCACTCTTAAAATTCGGATTGTGCTAGTGGCAAAAAAAGCTTTGGGAAAGCCAAAAGGTCTGCCTTTAATGTGATAAATCATACAGCCAGTTCTTCATAGCAGTTTGCATGTATTACTATGTTAATTGAAGAGCTGGTGGCATTGCTTTTCATGTTTGCATGTATGCTTGTGTTGGTACACAAATCTTTCCTTTCTGTACTCAGACGTGGGGCTTGTTGTTCTGGTTTACTATTTATTTTGCTCGTATTTTATAGAATATGATTTATTTCCATAACTAAACATATACTCAGAAGTGGCTGCTCATCTCATGGCTCCGGGTTCTGTCGTGAGTCTAGAGTTTTTCTTTCTCTATGCAGGGACTATCCTCTTTCCAAACAGAGCCCCAAAGTAAATGGCACTGATAGTTGGACTTCTCTGGACTAGGGTGGCTGGAAGTCAAAATGTTATCCATTGCTGTATTTTTACTGTGTTTTAACAAAGATTTTTTTTTAGTATTGAAACTATTCTGTGTCCCTGTTGGCCTGCATTTTTTACAAAAAATGCGTGCCACTAGTAATTCCGAACATCTAGTGAAGAGTGGGCACACGAGGTGCATACCCAGTATTGTACCTGCCATTGTCTGCATTTGACAGGTAAAAAAAGGCATGGTGCCCGGGTCTGTCATTCTGTTCTCTTTCATAGAACCGCTTAACAGCAGGCCTTCTGGCAAATCACAGCACAAGTATGTGTCTGCTGTCTGTAGTCTACAACCCTCAGGGTGAGGTAATTTTACCAAACCCAGCACGGGCCACGCACACCTTCACGGATCAATTACGATTAAGTTGGACTCATCACCCCACCTTGGACATAACTGTTCAGTCTGGGCTCTGAATAAATTAATTGCAAATGTTTTTCTGTTCCTTTAAAAGAAAATTGGTTTTCCCCCTTTTTTTTAAATGACTTGTGCAAAGCAGATTTTATAGAGAGAAATTTGCCAGACAGAGCTGTGTGTTTTTTTCATGATGCTTGTAACGCTGTGTCTGCTCGCTGTTTTGATAATGTATTGCAGTGGTTGCTCGGTTCAGTCCTGCACAGTGCTCTTCCTGCCCCCATGGGACAGATCTCTTTCCAGCCTTCTCCAAGGACTGCAATAACGTGCTGGGACATCCCAGGCTCTTTACGCTAATCAGGTTACAAATAGTGCTCTGTTAGCTCTGAACCTTGCTTACCCCAATCAATCACATGATACATATAGCTTATAAGGGAACAATTTTAAATCTCACAGCTCCTGATACTCTTGCTACATCATTATCATCGCCCTCATACATTCACATGCAGCTCTAAAGGAGCTGGTGCAATAAACCCACGACATCTGGGCCACTGCACTAACCCCAACAGGTAAACCTCAATAGTAGGATCAATAGTGGGATCCGAAAAGTGACGTCTATGTGTGTATTCATGTATGTATTTAATTTTGTCCACATGTAGAGAACTGCCCTCTGTACTAGATGCGTCTTCTACGAGCTGCACTTAATAGCAATGACCAGGCTTTTTGTTGGAGGGGCTAACATTACAGTAATGCCCAAGAGAAAGATTGTAGGCACATCCTGGACAAATAGCTTAGCGCATTATGTGGCATCTTTTTTAACTGTTGCCTATGTGGAACCCTCAGAGAATAAACACCAGTGATGATTCCAACTAATAAAAGTCACACCACCCCGGGATTGCAGGGGGCCATGGAGTCTCAACATGGACTTAAATGTGGAGCGCGCTTTCCGAATTTAGAAGCGCACCTTTCCTTGGGGCTCAAGGTGAGCTTACATTGGGCATTTACCATAAGAAGCATCCTTCTTTGGATTTAATTGACTACACGTCCCAGAATACCTTACGTACAGGCTCATAGAAGAGCAGATGCATATCAGAGTATGATGAGATTTAAATGAGGAGGTGTGGCCCGTATTGCTTCTTTCGACCGATGTGCCTCTATATATATTTACCGGAGAGAGCCCAGCAGGGATTAGGGCTGGTGAATCCGCCAGGCTTTTGATGAGAAACGCTGGGAAAGGGATAATTCCTGCAATGCCGGAAGCACCAGTCCCCTGGTAATTTGTTAATACACCATAATCACTTTTAGGCGGCATCTGCTTGCACACGTTCTGACACGTCTAACACTAGAAAACACCATTAGGATTTCAAAGCGTTTTTTAAAATGATTATTATTGCTGCATTTTCGCTTCTTTTTAAGGATATATTGTTATAAAAACACATGTAATTTCCCAGTAGGATGCTTTTGAATTAGCTTTTGGGCACATCTAGGTGGGAGCAAATGTCCTGAATACTGTTTAACATTTTTTTTTTTAAGTTGTGGGGTTGCTTGCCTTAAGAACAGCATCAGCGAGAATAAGCAATTTGAACTCCAAGCTATCGGAGCTTCTTGGAGGCTCTTTTGGTTATACACCACATTTCTACCCACATGTGCCTCCGTCATTGTTTTAAAGTGTGCACAACTCTGCAAAATAAGACAGGGGTGGGCTAGCCTGTGGATGGGGTGGTGTCATCTCTAAGAGTAACTCTTATTCTGAAAGTGGCACGGGCCCTTGGCAGAGTTGGATAGTTAGATGTGACCTGGCTCCACATTTCATCCTTGTGAGGTTTATAATATAAATATAACTGGGTAAGACATATTAAAATGCATGGAGGGTTGCTCTGTGGGTTAATGAATGTGAGGTTAGAAAGTTAGCAAATTCCTGGCTCAAAATCCCATTTTACTGCGTTTGTTGACTAACAATTAACATAAATGTGGGAAATACTGAACTGTGGGGATCTAAAGCATGGCCTAAGAAAGGCCTGTGTGCCTGGGCAGAAGTCGAGGTGATCACGTTTAAAGTATGTATTTTAATCTTGTTTTAAAACAAAACACAGTGCACACCCTCTGGGAGAAACTGGACCAATACATGCTTAATATCTGCCCTGGCCTTGCCCGTGAAAAGCTCCCACTGCTTCTCCTGGGTTGCTTCCAATTTCATTCCCACATTCAACGAGTGTTCCAGAGAGATAGGCTCACCGTAGAGTATTTATGTGGCCTGTTGGTGTCTCAGAAGGCTTTGCCGTATCTGTCCTCTATCTCGGTGGAAGGGATTGGGGAGGATAGGTAGGGAGGCTATCTCATATGGAGTGATAACAGGCTGAAATCGCCTCGAGGTGCCCCACTGCACTGCCCAGGGATGGGTGTTTCAAGCCATGACGCACTTTCGAATCAGAAAAACACAGTACTAGCCAGCAGCAGCAAATGTTTCCGCTTTTATCATTTACAATGCTTTCTGTGTAATTTAAGGTACACAGAAAGGAACTGTTTTCTACACTACAAATTCTGATTAATAAAATTTGTTCTGACCAAGACTTCTTAAGGTCTAGTAAACAGTTACTTTTTGGTCCGTGGAATTTTAATGCGCATCAGCGCATCAACTGTATCGCGTGAACACATTTGGATTTGCAATATTTAAATTCGCCTGCAGTACAAATTGTTATTGTTATTTTTATATGTCAGTAGTAATAATGTGGTCCATTGTTAGGGCAAGGCCACATCCTATAAACCATGTTTTGGTCCACCGTCGAAAGCATTTGAATTTTCCAGCTCTATTACCTGTGGCTTGTAAATAGATTTGGGCAGCCGCTATTCAAATTTGTCAGCCATAACAGCAGGTAGCAGCCAGTATTTTCATTGGCATAGCCTGTTATGAAGCTCTGTGGTTATACTGAATAAGCAGCTACCTATGTTATATGACAGCTCTTTAATAATGTAATACCTGCACTTTCACAATTGCTTTATTAACCTTCCTGCTTTCTCAAATTTGCTTGAAAATGCACCATTTATCCACTATTTTTTCAAAATTTTCACGGGGGGAATTCCCCCCGAACCCTCCTTAGGGGGTTCGGGCTCGCTCACTACGCTCGCTCGCTACGGTGCAGTATGATTATCAGTTTACACCTCACCACTTTCAAATGTCACCAGCCGCCACTGTTCTCAGCCCTTTATAACCGATATAGCTAAAGAAGCAGTGCCCAAGAGGAATGATGGCGAACTCCAGATAAGCAATAATGGGGGTGCATTAAAATGGCCGTATGTCTTAGCCAAGGAAGCAACTATGACATGTATTTATAACATCTTTGCTGACAAAGTTGCAACATACCAGGATCTTCCCTTAGGTGATCATGGAGTATTAGACATGCACCACCAATTGGTTGACGCTCTAACTCCCCTCTTGAGTCAAATCTATGAGAAGGAGGATAGATCCCATAGCACCAACCTAGAACTTGGTAATCCATGGTATAACAAAGAGTGCCGTGTAGCTAAGTCTCTCCTGATCCAGGCAGTAAAAACAAAGAACCCAAAGGGAATCAGAGATGCCAGACAAGCCTACAAAAAAATACTTTTTCACTCAAAAAAAGTTTGGGATGAGGAAATCTGGGCTGATCTACTCACGGCAGCCAAAATGAGGGATCAAGGCACCTTCTGGAGCTTAATATGCAAAGGGAATAAGTCGGGTAGATCTTGCAAGGACACCTTCCTAGATGAAAAAACATGGAGAGATCACTTTTCTAAGTTGTACTCCTTAAATAAGGAGGGGTTCCCCATAGCAGAACAGGAGGTTGCAATAGCACCAAGGACAGCTAACCTATATTTTAGCTTAGAGGAGACTGTTCAGGCGATACAGGCCATCAAAGCAGGGAAAGCACCAGGACCTGACAAGATTCCAGGCGATTTATTCAAGCACGATATAGAAGTTTGGGGACCGTATATTAATTTTTTATGTAACTCCATGGTAGCAGGTACTCCAATCCCGGAGTCCTGGAAGGGGGCAGAAATCATAACAATTTTTAAAAAAGGGGATCGTTATGACCCAGCAAATTATCGCCCAATCAGTTTAATCGATCTTATCCAAAAAGTGTATGCCAGACACATTTTAAATAGGCTTTTAGAGTGGATGGATTCCAAGGTACTATCTAAATACCAGGCAGGGTTCAGAGTAAAAGTCAGCCAATAGACCAGGTCTTTAGATTTACATGTATTGTTTGGAAATACATCAACATAAGGAAGGGCAGTCTGTATGTTGCTTTTATGAACTTGAGGGCTGCGTTCGACCTTGTCCCTCGCACAATTTTATGGGAAACATTAGCAAATATAGGGGTCCCTGGCGAATTACTTACAGAAATAATCAGACTCCACACAGAAAATTACGCCAAAGTAAGATGGGGGAAGGGAGGGGAGGTAACACAGGCCATACCGGTGAGACGGGGCGTACGCCAAGGCTGCGTGTTGGCACCCACGGTCTTCTCACTCTATGTTAATGATATTCCCACGTACTTGGGGAACTGTGAACACGACTCCCCAAAACTTGGGGGTGAATCGATTCCAGCATTACTTTTTGCTGATGACACCATCCTCATTTCACAGACCCCAAAGGGACTCCAAAACTTGGTGAATTCCTTCTATAGTTACTGTGTGGATAAAGGATTGGAAATTAATTCATCGAAAACGAAGTACATGTCCATAAACCCTCAAAAAACCTTTAGGAAAAATCTGGCCCTAAACAATCAAAAACTAGAACTTGTGGGAGCTTTAATTATTTGGGAATCATGCTGGATAGCAAGCTATCCTGGAAGGGGCAGCTTGAAAAGAGCAGGATAGCTTTTCAACATATTTCAATGCCTGTTCTAAAAGTACACGGTGGCAGTCAATCTAAGGCATCACTCCAGCAATGGAAGTATTTAAAGCAAAGGCCCAATCAGCCGGACTTTATCGGGCTGAGATTTGGGGGCCATCCTGTAAAAAGAACTTTGAACGGGATGAAAACAACTTTATACGGAGACTGTTAAAGATTCCGTCTAGAACCCCCCTAGTTCCTGTGTTTTTGGATGTTGCCATTAAACGTACAGACCATCAAGCTATTTTAAGGCCCCTACTGTATTGGATCAAGATATGGACCACCCCTTAGTTGGTTAACTATAGACGTGGCCTGACAGAAATCATGCAGTTTGATGGGCATAAAAACATTGCCTGGCTAAATCATATTTCTCTCTGGTCAAATAGACTAGGGTTATCCCATTATTGGGATGAGCCCTTGAGTCTGACACCCTCTTGTAAAAAGTTTTTAAAGTCTGCATGTTGGTCTTACATCAGCAACTCATTACTACATAGCTCATCTACTGGCTCATTAACCCAGAAGTTTCTAACCCTTAAAGATACTGTTTCCTTTGAACCCTTTATGGATGAGATTGGACCACCGATAGCAAAAACTTTATTCTTGCAGTTTAGATATGGGGTCCTACAGATAAATGCAAACACATCAGGTGGGGGGGGAAACACAGGCACTGACCTATGTATTTCTTGTACGCAGAAGGCGAAGGAGGATGACGTCCATCTACTCTTCTTTTGCCCGTTATACAAGCTGCCCAGGGTTCGCTGGATTAGACCTCTATGCAGGAACATGGGTGTTAGGTCATGCAAAGAAGCCGAACGTATACTGAGGACAAATACCACACAGGTGGTGGTGTTCTGTACATCCAGGTTCTTATATAACGTTTTTTGGATCAGAAAGAAGTCTGGGCTAAAATTATACTGCAATTGAACTGTTTTTATTAACTCTTGCTGTGTATATATTAATTGTTGTGTAATATGTTTTAAATACTGGCTCTTAGAATTTTTTTATTATATTTATGAAAGTAGCTCGTATGTTTTAGGGCATAATTTACAAAGCTGATAAATTGTATATTGCTTCTGGCCCAAATTTTTGTAATCGGCCTATGGAGATAATAATAATAGTATGTAATGTTTTACTTTGTGCTTTTATGGCTAAAGATAGCCGAAATAAAGTTGAAACAAACAAACAAACGAATACAATTCAAGGCCCAGAGCAACAATGCAACAAGAGAATCAACAATAGTTACATGGAATACCAGCGCTTTAGCACAAATGATTATTGCAGAAAAGGCTTACTTTGCCAACTGGGGGATGCATATACAGGAACCCCAGGAAGAAAACTATCGACACATGTTATCCCGACAACTCAAGGAAACAACAACACAGATGCAGAAAAAATCCATATTATGGGGAAAAATGCCAGCAGCACCCCGAAAACATTTGCAAATCTGAGAATATGTATGTCTTACATTCACAAACTCCGTAACAGGGCGTACAACTATTACAGAAGCAAAAGACGCACATTGCACAAACGACTGGGACTGGATGGTGACTAACCTGGCAGTAAGGCAACCAACTGCGCCTAGCATGAAGGGACTAAATGAGCTAACGGGTGGACGAGAAAAGTTAATAAAAATAATATCCTAGAACATGTACGGGCTCAAAATAACGCTAAATAACAGGGCTGATTTTGAATTTCTAAAGACAAGGGATTTACTCTGCCTCCAGGAAACGTGGCTACTGACAT
The DNA here is from genome assembly GCF_964261635.1 of Lissotriton helveticus. Classification (NCBI taxonomy): domain Eukaryota; kingdom Metazoa; phylum Chordata; class Amphibia; order Caudata; family Salamandridae; genus Lissotriton; species Lissotriton helveticus. Next base: position 1,628,424,723 of record NC_136068.1, read on the forward strand.
CATTGCGAATCCCAGGCTTTGAGAAGTTTCAACACCCAGCAAGAAAGTGTAATTTGTTTGGAAGGTCATCTGGGGGAGTATCCAATTATGTAAGCCTCGGTGTGACACTACAGGCAGTAAAATCCTCCAGGAGTATAGATATGGTACAGGCTGTGCCCCAGAAAGGCCAGAAGATGAATAGATCCCGATACCGGTTTTACTGTTAAATGTGTACCTTCAACTGTAAGGACATCTCCCCGAGACAGCATGATGAGGGAACTGGTTGAAACACTATAAGAACTACTCAGCAGCTATCCAAAGTGCAGGATAATATTGGCAGGTCCATTGCTCACTTTGCCACTGGATTCAAGCTAGCCTGGCTGATGAGGGGGGTTGCCCCGAAACCGGTCCCCGGATACTTGTTTGTGATTCAGGGAAGACCTGGCTAGGCAGTTGAGGCTGGACTGTTCCCATGATGTAACGAAAAAGGGAGGTACCCTAATATTTCAATAAGGACAGGGTGTGTTCAGAAGTTAAAGAGTGTCCCAACTTAGAGGCACAACATTCTCCAGGCTGTATCACAAAGCTTGTGAAGAAACCTATTGACAACTATGAGTTTTACAATATAAGGCACATCAGCAACTACACAATACAATCAATGCACAGCAACAACAAAAATAGTATAAAAAAGTTTCCATATATTTATTAAAATCAAAGGTTAAAAACATTTGGTACGTACAAAATATTTAAGTATGGCCTTTTTTTAAAAAACAAAGTAGACGCGGCGTTTCGGTGAGTTAGCTGATGTTCACCTTCTTCAGGACAGTTTTTTCTATTCCCTGTAATGCTGAGTTTCCTCTTTAACAGGATGACGTCAAAGAAATGATGGCATGGGATCTTGGTAATATCCCAAACATTAAAACAACTGAGTCAATGCACAGAATCATAGGACATTAGTTGGAGCGACCGTCTTATCAAGATAAAATCATATACCATATAGTTTAAAAAAGCAGGGGGGCCTGTCAAGGAGCCTGTTTAGGTCAACTGGTAAGTCGCGACTGGATACCGACAGTGGCATGTCACAAGGAGCTGGAAGCGCGACTCAACAAGAAGAAGCGTGTCGCCGTCGCTGTGCCTGTCGTCGCAACTTCGAAGGAGGGTGTCGCCGCTGGAATTGTCGCACTGCACCACATCGGAGAGAAGCGTGCCGCAACAAAGAGGAAGCATGTCGCCGTCGCTGCTCTGTCATCGCAATTCTGAAGGAAGGTGTCGCCGCTGTAGTTGTCGCACTGCACCGCATCAGGAGAAGAATCTCACAACGAGGTTGGAGCGTGTCGCAGTCGATGTGCCTGCCGTCGCAACTCCGAAGGAGGGTGTCGTGGTTGGAACTGTCACATTGCACCGCATCGACCAAGAGCACCTCGCATCCCCGAGAAGCGGCCGCCGTCGGAGCTGCTGCTGTCGCATCTTGGATGTCGCCGCTGTAGTTGTCGCATCGAGCGGAAGCTTCACACATAGTGGGAGAAGAGCGTCGCCGCTGGAACTGTTCCGGTCGCATCGTAAGGGTGTTGCCGCTGCAGTCCATGCATCGAAAGAGAATTTCTCGCATCCCCGAGAAGCGTGCTGCATCTGGAAGATCTTCACGTCTTTATTTTTTTGTATCTGAACTTTTACGCATTTCTCATCGCTGCGACATTGCTTGTCGTGGAAGCGCAGCGCAACTTAAGGTACTTTGACACAGAGTGTTGCATCTAAGAACTGAACTAACCTAAGCTTAAATCTACCATCTTAAAGTAATCATAGTGTGTATTTTTGTTGTTTACGTTCTTGTGGTAACTCTATATAAAGTCTACTTATTTTTTATATAAAACCTGTGTGGTGTCCATTTGTAGTTTTGTCACTGGGTTACTGTATGTGGTCACAACTGCTTAACTTACGAAGCCTCTGAAGTAAAGCCCTTCTGCTCGTGCAATGCTACCAAGGGGGTGAGCACAGGTTATTTTAGGAGTGTAATCTCCTTATCCTGACTAGAGGAGCGGGTCCCTATTATCACACGTACCTACCTGTGCCAACTAGATACCCAGGTAATTTTAACACTCACACCTGGCAACAGAATCTATTTTACCTGGGGATCGATCTGATGACATGCTAAATTTATTTCTAAAAGCCAACCGTTTGAGGTCTGTACAAGATGATATCGTGGCCAGAGTAAAACTCACCTTGCCCAGCCATAAAGCAACTATTGACTATGTCTTTATGAGCAATGCTGTTTACAAACAAGTGACTGAGGGGCATATTATCAAGGGGGTTTATCTCCGCTTTTTTGGCTTTAAAAGCCAAGAAAGCGGAGATAAAATTATCTCCCTATTACCTAGCTGTTGCTAACACCAGTTAGCGACAGCTAGTAGGAGATAGCGACCATCTTGGGCCCCACTTTGCATGTCAGTGATATTTATCACTAATGACATGCAAAGTGGGCGTGCCAAGATGTTAGCGACTGGAAACAGTCGCTAACATCGCTATCTCCTATTACCAACTTTTGGAGATATTTGCGCTAAGCGCGAATATCTCCAAAAGCTAACACCTGCCCTGAGCCATAGCCATGTTATCCAATGGGAGGTGGATAACATGGCTAAGAGCATTAGCTCAGTAATGCATGAATATCGCTGACTTTTCAGCGATATTCATGCATTGAGGTTTATCTGAAGTAAAAATCGCCGCAGCTCAGCGGTAAAATTTTCGCTATTGCTTGGTAATATGCCCCTAGATTGTTTTTAATGCAGTACGCAGACGATATGGTATTACTGGACCAGTCAAAGACGGCACTTCAAAAGAAATCATTGATCTCCAACCAGTAGCTCGTGAGCTACTGCAACTCTCCAGCTACCTCTGAGTAACTCACCTGTGTGAAGCCCAGCTTAGAAAGTTTCTGCTAGGTTGGAGTATGATACATAATTTTTTTTAAAAATCATATAGCACTAAAAATATTAGTAGCTGTAAATGCGTTTCGTTGAACATGAGCAGCTCTCAATTCAGAAAAGGTTGGAAACCCGTATGACAATGCCAACCAACTAGTGGCCATCGCCAATAAAACAAAGGTAGTGATCTTTGGAAACCATGCCAAAAATCTCTACCGTCAATGAAAAATGGGCAACCTAAAAATAAATGTGTGACGCGGGGGACCCGGACGCGGGCCCCCCTGGCCTACCTTTTCATGTGTCTCCTCTGTTGTTTCAGCATACCGACACCTGGAAAACCGCGGATGTGGTCAGCTGCCTTCCGGTGATGGACTGCGAGGAACCCTGTACCTTTAAATGGGCGGCAGCAGAGCAGGAATCTGTCCAAGGCCGCTCCTTAAATACCGGCCCGGCCCCTGGACAGGTGTGTGTTACACCTGGAGGCGGAGAGTGGAGACTGGAGAGCGAGGACGGAGCGGAGTGGCGAAGGAGTGAAGACGGAGAGGAGTGGTGGCGGATCGACGACGAAGACGGGAGAAAGTCGAGCCAGGACGGAGGAGAGTGGAAGAGAACCAAGGACGGGGCGGAGAAAGGAAGAAACACCGACCCAAGCGGGACGAGGCGGGACCAGGACGGACCCAGAGCGGAGAACGGAGGAGACCGCCCTACTGAGGAGCTAGACTGCAGCGACACGCCAGGAGGCCACCGAGAAGGCGCATCGCCCAGCCACGCTTCCCGGGAAGTGTGGCTAGGACAGGTACGGTCCCGCTTCCTGGGCTGGGCTGGACGTACTCTGGGCAAACCTCCGTGACCCTAGGGGACAGCGTTAATTCTATCCCCCTCTGGACTGTTTCTTTGTTCCCTCACCGTCCGGCACTTACCGAGGGGTAGATAACTGCACGTGTGTTTCCCTCACATCCCCTTCCTCCCACTGAGTGTGTTGGGACAACCGAGTAACTCTGATTTCCTTTCCTTTGTTGCACGTCGGGCGGAACTCCACCCGGAATCGTCCTGGCCACGGCGGAAGCACGGACTACAACGCCCAGCAGGCACCGGGAGACAAGGAGGCGGAGCGGAGTGCGAGAGGCGGCGGAGGAAGCGGCAAACCCTCTACCGTTTTACCGGATACCTGCTATAAAAAGGAGACTGTACACCGGAATAAAACCCGCTCTTCCCAAAACCCCAGTGTCTCTTGATTTATTCGACAGGCAAACCGACAGACAAGCTGAAACCCCACAAAATACCACATCTAAATACAACTATCTGGGGGTCTGGTTTCTAAGTATTGGCATGTGTCCCAACACATTTCCTCTATGGAAGTAAATGCTAAGGCGGTGTCATACGCCTTGGTCAAACTCAACTCCACATTTTATAACCCATCCACTGAGTCAATCCAAAAGGTAAAAAAAGCTAAGCTACGGGGGGCGTGGCTTGGACGATAAAGAAGATGGTCATCTAGGTCCGTAGCTCCGCGAACCTGAGGGAAACTAAGGCGATTTAACCCAGCCAGACTCGAGGTTTAAACCCGAGAAAAGAAAACAGCGAACTATGAAGATAAGGGCTACAAGGTAGCAAGAGCCGGAGATCTCAAAACAGGCTCCAACAGCTAACCCCAACTCTGAAGAGCTACAACAACAGAGAAGAGAGGAGAGAAGCAAGATGGCAACCAAATAGAGATGGGGGAAGAGACCGTCCGAGCGAAGTGGTCACTCCCAACGAAGCGACAAACCAGGGAGTCGCGCGCGCAACCGGGATACAGCGAGAGGTGAGAGCACAAGCAGCGCGGGAAAGAAGGTGGGGAAAGAAAAAGAAGCGCCGGAGAGCTTGTTGAAGGAAGCCAAGAGCAGGAAAGGAGAAAGGCAGAAACGGGTAGCTTTAACCAGGCGGGACGCACCGACTAAGCACTGTCCGAAGCACTCAACGGCGGGAAGCCCGGTAAAAACTGAAACCGGAAATACCGGGAGGTGGCAGCCATTTGCCATTTGTGAGGGCGGAAGCGGAAGGACAGCAGCGGAAACGGAAGTGCACAGTCTGAAAGGAGGAAGCGGAAACGAGGAGCAAGGCCAGGCACAAAGAGGGAAGACGGTCCCGAGAGGCAGGCCCCCCCCGAGGCACGCAATCGGAAGAAAGAGACCCGACGACAGCGCCGAAGCACGCAAAACTGCAAGCGCTCACACGAAGGTAGCAGAGGACGACAGCGCTGAAGCGCACAAGCCGCGAGCGATCACACGGGGCAGAGGAATCTGCGCGACCCCCACCCCCTTCCCCCCCGCAGCTGGCGCCGGAACTGAAGCCCACATGCCGCATACGCCGCGATCGGCAGATCCCAACAGGGAGGGAAGGCAAATAGCGCCAAAGCCCCCAGGCAAGGAAGGGCACAAAACTTACAAAGCAGAGCCAACCAACCCGCGGATGCTCCCCAAACGCCGCAGCTAGCATTGAGATACCGCGCAAAACATCGTGTTAAAGGGGAAACGTGGCAAAACATTCTGGTTAACCAGCATAAGAAGGAGGCAATCTCAGCCAACACACAGAGTGCGCACAGAGACGCGAGGTGCCTGAAGGCAGGGGGTGCCAAAAGCCTCAATTAACAACAAGGCAAGGCAAGGACCAGTTAAAGCGACAGAGTAAAGACAACAGCATAAAGCCCCCAACAGAGGCGGACGAAACAAAGCAAGCGCTGGAGGGGCAAGTACAAAAACAAAGACCCGGCACATCAAAGCACCAAGCCAGCACACAAGGCAAAGGCAACGGCATCGACTGCAGCGCAGCAGCAATCCACAGCAACGCGCCAAAGGTGCAGGCTGGTAAGCTATCTGGCAACTAATCTGGCATACCAGGCGAACGAGACAAAGCAAACGCTGGAGGGAGCAAGTACAAAAACAAAGACCCAGTGTATTAGAGTACCAAGCCGCTTCCGCTATAACTGTGCAGTACAAGCCACAGAACAGGCACAAGCCAGACTGCTAGCAACTACAAGGAAGGTAGGCGGATCGGGAGGCCTGGGTAAATCACAGCCGCAGAAGATGGCCGATGTGAAAAACACAAACGACCTGAAGAAGCTAAGGAAAGACAATCTGGAATCCCCGGCGAAGCTCAAGACGGAGACAGCAACACTAGAAATAGTGCTGAAAAGAATCAATGAAGTCAAGGATGTGGCAAGAGAGACTAAAAAACAATAGATAACATGCAACTGGAACTGGCTGCAATCCGTGCTGAACAGCACAACACAAACACCAGACTGGAGACGGCAGAGAGTAGAATAAGTGAAGTTGAAGACGCAACGAGCAAGAATATCAAGATCACTGAGGAGCACGCAAAGATAACCAAGACACTACAAAAGCAGCTGGCGGAGCAGGATGACAGGGCCAGGAGGGGTAACATCAGAATCCTGGGTGTCCCAGAAGGTCTGGAGGACAAAAACAAGTCTTGCGCAGCGATGCTCGAAGACATGATCCCCAAACTCACTGGCCTAAACTTTGAGAGGCAGTTTGAAGTCAACAATGCATACAGAGTACCGGCGGGGAAACCAGCCACGGGGAAACCTCCGAGAGCGATAATCTGCTCCCCACTAAGAGCGGACCACACTGACGCGATCTTCGCCTTTGCCAGGAGAAACCAGAAGCTTACATGGGCAAGCAGCAAGATTGTGCTCACACAGGACTACTCAAAAACTACGGTAGAGGCAAGGAAAGGCTTCCTTGCCATGAGAGAAGCTCTGCGGAAAAGGAACCTTAACTACTCTTTCGCTGGTCCTGCCCGCTTTAAAGTCACGGACAACTGGGGATCAACGGTCTACGAAGACCAAGAGGAACTCAGACGCTAAATGAGAGGACCACCAACCGAGGAGATGGAGGTGAGAGGCCAAGGCCAGGGCCAGAGCGCCCCAAAAAGAAGTGCCTCACCAAACAATGAGGGTAAAACAGACTGAAAAACCCCCCCACTATAGACGGAAACAGACCCTAAGAATCTACCTCATAATCAAGAACTCAGATCCACCTCAGGAATCCCTGCTGGGGAAGCTAAGAGGCCAAGGGAAACAACACCAAACATACACCTACCTCACAGCTACAGCAAAGGAACTCTGCAGAGCAAGCCTGAAGAGCAGGGACAGAACTAAGAAACGTGGGATGAACTATCCATGGATAATGTAGAAATACATCACCAACTACCTCAGAAAACCCAAGACCCACATCCTAAGAACCAACGCCAACCGCAAGAATTTGCACAAGCTTTAGAGACTAAGGGACTCCGAGACTAATGACTAAAGAACAAGCGAACGCTGACCACTGAAGGAATAAGAAATCAGCAACCTACCTCAGGGAAGATGCGGAGCAAAGGAACCTTGTTGTCGCACACCCACTATGCAAGTAAGGGGGGGTGGGGGAAGGAGAGGGAGGGGGGCATGGAGGGAGGAGGGGGGTGCGAGGAGAACACACATAGGCTGATACTACTCTTTTCTCTTTTTCTATCTTATCACATCTATCACCTATCCCTAGAGAGCGCACAACGGAAGACTGAACACAGTACCAAAATAGGCACACGATCGGAAGCTAACCAGACTAACAGCCAGCCCAGACAAAACGAGAGATGACAAACAACTCAGACCACAATCTCACGACCGACATCAAGATAGTGTCGATGAACGTTAAGGGGCTTAACCACCCAGTAAAGAGAAGGAAGGTCCTAGACCACCTGGCCAAGCTTAAGAGCGACATCTACGTCCTGCAGGAGACAAGACTAGAGGAGGTGGACATAGACCGCCTGAAGGCCAGCTGGATAGGTCAGGTAATAGGGTCACCTGCAAAGAACAAAAAAAACGGGGTGATAACAATACTCAGCAAAAAGTCGAAACACACTAGCTAAGTCAAAAGGGGACACAGAGGGGAGATTACTAGTCACCAGCCTGCTCAGAGGGGAAGAACCAATACACGTGGCAAACATCTACGGCCCCAACACCGAGGATAAGGCATTCTGGGAGCAGACTAGCAAGGAGTTGGAGACAATGCCACTAGGAGAGCTGCTAATAGTTGCTGGAGACATGAACAAGGTCCTAGACCCAGCCATAGACAGACACCCACAAAGACACAGCCAGAGTACACAGAGAGCCAACACACTGCGGAACCTATGCACAAAACTAAGGCTCGGGGACCCATGGAGACTGCAAAACCCAGACCAGAGAGAGTACACCTTCTACTCAACCCCACACAACTCATACAGTAGAATTGATTACATCCTCATATCAGACACGCACACGCACCTCATAGACCATACGGAGATAGGCCCAAGGGCCATCTCAGATCACTCCCACATCTGCCTAACAATGACAGGCAAACACAACGAACGCCCAACACGAAGATGGAGATTTGATGATGACTTACTGAAAAACGCAAACAACTTTACTGAAATAGAACTAGCCATAAAGGAATACCTCTCAAACAACGACAGCCCAGACATAGATAGGGAGAGGTACGATAATAAGCATCAAAGGAAGACAAAACAGGGAAAGAGGCAGGAAGATAACTAACCTGGAGAGAGAAATCAAGACACTAGAATCAGGACACATAGCTAATCTATAGAACAGGAACACCCTCACGACCCTAACAAAGAAAAAATACGAACTGAACAAGATCCTTAGCGAGAGGGCAGGGACCTGGGTCAACAAATACAAAGCAATAAATGTATGCTCAGCCAATAGGGCAGGGAAGGCTCTGGCGTCATACCTCAAAGGTAAGCAGAGACAACACACAATAGCAGCTGTCAGAGACAGGACAAACAAATCACATACGACGAACAAAGGGATACTTGACACCTTCAAAGACTTCTACGCGCAGCTGTACAGGGAAGATGGAACACTAAGTGCGGATGGGGGCAAAGACCTGCTAGATCGCATCACGACACCAGAGCTGACGGAAACCCAAAGAGAGAGGCTGGACACTGAAATAACAGGCGAGGAGATAGAAAGAGCAGCCAAAAGCTTAAAGGATAACAAGGCCCCAGGTCCAGACGGGTTTACAGCCAAGTTCTACAAACACTTTATCGCCACACTCAGGCCAACAATGACATCGGTATTCACAAGCTGTGTACGCAAGGGGCGTATGACTCAATCGATGGCAGAGGCCAACATCATCGTAATCCCTAAGGAAGGCAAAGACACACAACACCCCAAAAACTACAGACCAATCTCACTCATAAATGTGGATTGTAAGATATACGCCAAGATCCTAGCAACCAGACTCAACTCATATCTACCCTCCCTCATACACTGCGCTCAAGTGGGATACCTGAAGAACAGGATGTCGCACGATAACACAAGACTACTCTGCCACATAATTAACCACGCAGCCAAAAGCAACAATGCGGCGGTCATGATCGCCCTTGATGCAGAAAATCAATCAATCAATCAATCCCAGCATTTATATAGCGCACTACTCACCCGGAGGGTCTCAAGGCGCTGGGGGGGGGGGGGGTGTCCGCTACTGCTCGAACAGCCAGGTCTTGAGCTGCTTCCTGAAGGCGAGGTGGTCTTGGGTCAGGCGGAGGTGGGTCGGAAGGGAGTTCCAAGTCTTGGCGGCTAGGTAGGAGAAGGACCTTCCTCCTGTGGTGGCTCTTTGGATGCGGGGGACGGCGGCGAGGACGTGGCTGGTCGATCGAAGCTGGCGTTTGGGAGCGTAGAAGTTGAGGCGGCTGTTGAGGTATCCTTCGACAGGGTATCATGGCCGTACTTAGATCAATGCATGAAAAAATTCGGCTTAGGCCACAACTTTAGGAAGATGGTAATGGCCCTATATAATGAACCCAAGGCGCGCGTAGTAGTGAACGGAGGCACGTCAGAGCTGCTAAACCTCAAACGAGGAACCAGGCAGGGATGCCCGCTCTCACCAGCCCTTTTCCTACTGGCCATAGAGCCCCTTCTAAGCATGATACGAGCAAACCCAGACATAAAAGGGATACCCATAGAGGGAGAGACCTTCAAGTTAGCAGCATATGCTGACGACGTCCTCATTGTAACAGAAGACCCAGAAAGATCCATCGCGGCCCTAATGGACACTATAGATCAATACGCCCAGGTATCAGGATATAAATTGAACAGGGAAAAATCGGAGTGCAAACCACTAAATATCCACACCAACAAGACGATGCTGGGGTCCTCTGGACTGACCTGGCAAAGGAAAGCCATCAAATACCTGGGCCTCCTTTTCGAGAGAGACCTGCACACCACATTAGACCAGAACGAGCAAGCCATCCTAAACAAAATTAAGGAGAAGCTCGAGAGATGGTCTCCAAAATTCACCACATGGTGGGGGAGGATAGAAACCATCAAAATGATGGTCACCCCAATGGTTAACTACTTGCTCAACATGCTACCGCTAACCAATACAACAGACTTCCTCAAAAAGCTAGACAAGCTAATCAACACATTCCTCTGGGGAGGGAAGAAACCCAGAATTAGCCTTCAAAAGCTCAGATTGCCCAAGACACTAGGAGGCCTCAATTTGACAACTTTTCAGCTATTCCAAACAGCCTGCATAGCAAAACAAGGCCTGTACTGGATAACGCCGAACAATGACTACACCCCTGCCTGGCTCTCTCTTGAAAGGAGAATGCTAGGCGGGATGGAACCCGTGGCCCTGCTCACGGCAACGAAACACCCCGCAATAAAACCAAACCCAATACTAAGGAACACAAGGCAAGCCCTACTAAGAATAGATAAGCTACTAGACACCAGCATCAGGCAAACGCAGCTAGAATCCCTCTGGCACAACCCTAAAATAAAATACAGGAACAACACACTAGACATGCCCACTTGGTACGGACACGGCATAACCACAGTAAGCCAGCTACAGCATAAGGGAACTCAAGCCACTTTCGACACACTCAAGGAACAACATAAGTTTGAAAGCGCAGAGCTATATAACTTCCTAAAGATAAGAGTTGCAATCACCAAAGCAAACATAACCAAGCTCACACCCTCAATACTATAATATGCCACGAGCCTAAACATTATAGGACACCAAGTAGCACACATGTACAAAGCCCTGTGCCCCAAGACCTCTAAACTTAACAACAGAATCACAGCCCATTGGGGAACAGTGGCAGGGAGGGAACTTACTGACAAGGAGAGCGCCGACCTCTGGTCATCCACATCAAGAAGGAAGGTGACAACAACACTAGATCAGACAAAATTCTGGCTGATACACAAGGCCTACTGGACCCCAGCCAGACTAGCATCCATGGGTATTAGAGAAAACGACTCCTGCTGGAACTGCAACAATCAGAAAGGGGACCTGGCACACCTCCTCTTCCACTGCACCAAGGTCAGGAAATTTTGGGACTCGGTTAACACACTAGTAAACGACGTCACAAGGGCCACCCTAGCACTTGACTTCCACCATCTAGCACTGGGGTACACCAATCCTTCCATAAGATCCGAAAGAGACAGAGACCTGATTGACCTCCTGCTCACAGCCGCGGTCAAGACGGTATTAACCAACTGGAAAGACACAGCGAAAGCCACCTTCAAAGCCTGGTTTAACTGGGTCATTTTCCTGCGGGGGGCTGACAACATAACAACCAACAACCTACCGAACGCAGGGGAGAAAAGCGAAATGTGGCTCTGGCTGGACAACTACCTGTCCTCACACAAGCCACCCTGAACGCTAGAGAGACAACCGGGAAATAAGCCCCAAGCAAGATGAGACACCACTGAATAGACTACTAAGATCGCCTACTTTGTTAACTAGCTGAGCCTCTCTACTCTCTACTCTCTTTACTCTCTTTCTCTATACCTCTCTCTCTACGCCACCAGGGGAACGGAAAGACAATTGGACAATCAGCAAGGGGGAAGGGGGAACGCCAAAAGAAACTGAAGAAGAAGCAAGAATAAAGTGGACAAACGGCTACAACTCACTACCTAACTCCCCCGCCCTCCCCCCCCCCCCCCGGGGTTCTTTTCCCTTGTCTTCAGTTATCTCCCATGTATATCCTGTATATCCTCTGCACCATGTAAATATAATTTTCAATAAAAATCTACTGAAATATAAAAAAAAGCTAAGCTACTACCCTCAATTTCCTATGGGCAATTAGTCTTTCCCAGAGCAATAATGAATATTAAAGAGTCTGCACAATGACGTGCTTTCAAATGTATTTTCAACATTCCTGCACATGCAAGGAATGCTTTGGTACAGATGGAGTTCGGACTAAGCAAACAATCCTATGCAAACTGGGCACCTGTTATCCGATGCTATCGAGGAATCGGCACAGCTCCTCCAGACAGTATGAAAGCAATTCTGAAATAACGCTTTGCAAGAGGCAAAACCCTCCGGGCAGATTGTTTATCGGCAGCCTGTACTAAACTAAACCTTGATATGTCCAATTAAGGACATTTCATCCATCAGCCGGGAATACTAAGAACTATATTAAGGGAACAAGCTAGACTTTTATCTAGGCAAGAAGATCTGGGACTAATAGAAACTGCTGAAAGTAATATCCGGTCCGAATTAGCTCCCACAAGGCCAAATTGAGCCAGCCATATCTAAACTCTGCACTGAACAAATCACTTGTAAAACATATCTTGTCAGTGAGACTTATGGTTATGCCAATAAAAGATATAAACTCCACCTGGAAATCCCTCGAGATAGTTACCTCCTGTAGATTATGCCACTGGTATGAGGAAACTTTGTCCCATCTAGTTTGCATCTGTCCAAACTTGATGGAATCACGTAGCACTTTACTAAAACCACTTTTTTTTTTAAGTGCGGCACTCGCACTTACTCAGAAGCAATGAAACTTCTTTTTAATTGGTAGATCCCGATGGAACTGGCAAGAATACCAACATTTGCACATCAACTCCAAGGACTCTTAAGCGAAAGCCCAGTCTTGGCTTAAAAAAGCACACTGAAAGTTAAACATTGTGGACTACATATCCAATTTTAATGGTTGTATCTTATTTGTGCGTAGCAGTACTATACGGAAATCCTTTAAATGAAATGGTACATTGATGGTCATACTGTGTATGGTTTTTTAAACAGTTTTTATTAATTGATACAAATACATTTCATTCAGTCTGACCATAACTACAGGTTCCGATTTGAAGGCAGATGTTGTTTGCTGCATTTGAACTATGCCTCAACATTTGCAAATGGTGGCTCAGATCTATTTGACCATTGAAGTTGCTGGTGTTCAATCCGGAAAGTATGGGCAAAGTGTGCAGTGGCTGGCTGAGCTATTCTCTATTTTGAACACCACAGTGCCTGCACTTCAAGTCGGAATCAACTTATACTATTTTAGCAATGTTGGTGGCACGTTGCTCCAACTTTGTTTTTTCCCCCCAACTCTTCCACTTTTTAGTTATCGCTCCCAACCAGAGATACCACAACTTTCTCTGAGGCCCTGCACAATCATAGCACCTCTCCATTAGTGGAAAATCTTAGGGCCTAACTACGAATCCATGCCCCCCACTCGCCCATTATCCAGAATTTATCGGGGGTGAGAATTATCAGTCACTCCAAATTTGGCTTGCAAAAAGGGGACCCAGTTTGCAAATTTTTGTGCTTTCCTCGCCAATGCTGTAGTAGCTTCCAGCAGAAATGCACAATAACCTGTTTTTTGGTTGGCCTTCCTACTTTATCGCCTGAATTCATGGCATTAAAAATACAGCTGTCCATATTACTAGACCTACATTAGCAACATGATAATTTCAGCACAACTATTGGATCGCTGAATTAACTAGCTAAATTGTGAACATTTCAAATCGTGTTGCATTACACACACACGCTATCTCAGCAAGGCTGTCGTTTTAAAAATATAAAAAAATAAGTGTAGGCGAAATGCGCCCTAATATGCCTACAGTTTTTTTTTGATGACAGGGACTTCTCATTCAGTGCAGCACAACAGGAACTCGCTATCTCCACCACCTCAGTAGCAACTGAACACCACTTCAGCATTAGCGCAGCACCACTTCAATAACAGCACAGCCCCACTTCAGTATCCGCGCACCACCACCTCAGCATCAGTACAGCATCACCTCAGCACAGCACCAGCTCAGCGCCATCTGGGCACCAGCACAGCACCACCACTTCAGCATTAGCATAGCACCACCTCAGCACCAGTGCAGTATCACCTGAGGACCAGTGCAGCACCAAGTCAGCATCACTCAGCACCACCTGAGCACCAGCACAGCTTTACCTGAGCACGACCAAAGCATCACTCAGCACCATCTCAATATCACTCAGCACCAACTGAGCACAACCTCTGCACAAGCACACCACTACCTCAGCACCACCTCAGCATCAGTAAAGCACTACCTCGGCATCAGCTCTGCACAACGATAGCAGCACCTCAGCATCAGCTCAGTACCATCTCAGCATCAGCACAGCAGCACCTCCTCATCAGTGCATCCCTACCAGTGCAACACCAACTCAGCAGTGGCGCAGCACCACCTCAGCACAAGGGCAGTACCACCTAAGCACCAGTACAGCACCACCTCAACATCAGCACTGCCCCATCTCAGAATCAGCTCAACTCCACCTACGTATCAGTGCACCAGCGCAGCCCCACCTCATCACTGGGGGAGCCCCACCTCAGCACCACCTCAGCATCACCTCAGCACAGCATCAACTCAGCATCATTCAGCACCGCCTGAGCACCAGCTTAGCACCACCTGAGCACCAATGCAGAACCACCCCCTCAGCATGATGCAGCACCACAACAGCATCACTGAGCACCACCTCAGCACCAACTCAGAACCACCTCAGGACCAGTGCAGCACCACCGCAGCACCAGCACAGCATCAACACAACACCACCTCAGCATCAGTGTAGCACCACCTCAACATCAGCAGAGCACCATCTCAGCACCACCCCAACATTAGCGCAGCACCACTTCAGCACCAGTCTGCATCACTGAGTACCACTTCAGCAGCAACACTGCAGCACCCCTTGAGCATCCCTCAGCAGCACCTGAGCACCACCAGTACAGCACCAGCTCAGCATCACTCAGCCCCAGCGCAACACCACCTCAGCACCAGTGCAGTAGCACCTGAGCACCAGCACAGCAGTACCTCAGCTACAGCACCACCTGTGCACCAGTGCAGCACCACCTCACTACCAGCGCAGCACTACCTCAGCCTCAGCGCATCACAACTACTTCAGCATCAGTGCAGCACCAGCACAGCCTCACTCAGCACCAGCCCAGCATTGCTAAGCACAATCTCAGCACCAGTGCAGCATCTACTCAGCATCAATCAACACAACCAGAGCTCAACTCAGCATCAGCAAGGCACCGTCTCAGCATCAGCACAGCACAGCACCACCTCTGCATCAGTGCAAAACCACAAGTGCAGCACCACCTCAGCACCAGCGCAGCCCCACCACAGCATCAGTGTTGCACCAACTCAGCACCAGTGCAGCACCAACTCAACATCAGCACAGCATCATCTCATCACCAGGTCAGCATCACCTTAGCAGCAACTCAGCACCAATGCAGCACCACTTCAGCATTAGCACAGAATCACCTCTCACCAGTGCAGCATCACCTCAGAACCAGTGCAACACCAACTTGGCATTACTCATCACTACCTGAGCCGCAGAACAGCACCACCTGAGCACTAGCAAAGAATCACTCAGCACCACCTCAGTATAACTCAGCTCCACCTATGCTCAAGCACACCACCAACTCAGCATCACCTCAGTATTACTCGCCACCACTTCAGTACCAGTTTAGCACCACCATAGCACCAGTGCAGCACCACCTCAGCACCTGCACATCACTAGCTCAGCAGAGCAGCACCATATTAGAACAGCACCACCTCTGCATCAGTGCACCACCAGCAGTGCAGCTCCACCTCAGCACCAGAGTAGCCCCACTTCAGCACCAGCACAGCCCCCCTCAGCAGCAACTCAGTACCACCTGAGCACCAGCACAGCACCACCACCTAAGCATGACTCAACACCACCACATCATCACTCAGTTCCACTTCAGCATCACTCAACACCACCTCAGTACCACTCAGCATCACCTGAGCATTACCCCCACAGAAGCACACCATCACCTCAGTATCACTCAGAACCATCTCAGTCTGCCCTCAGAATCTAGCATCTGTTGATTTTCCCCTAGTGCCAATCCGCTGCTCCTGTAGTAATGCAGGGGCTATTTCCCAACCTCCACCATCCTGTTGCTTACGTCTAACCCCCATAACAAAAAAAGCTATAAGAAACAAGCATTAGGACAGACAGGAAGAAGCTGCCAGCATTGGATGGACAGAAAGACTAATGGACATTTTTTTATTTTAACTGTTTTTTAATAGGATCGTTCAGTTGTACATCATGAGTTCTTGGTTATATATGAAGTAACAAAAATAATTATAACACTTTTTGAATACAACTTTTCAACATGTTGCACAGTAGCCACACAGCTCCACAACATAGCTTAAAGATGTTGGCAAAGTCAATAGCTCTGGCTAAACACTTATAATATAATATTAATACAGATACTTGTAAAGCGTGACAGTGTCCCGGCGCTAAGCAATCGGTAGTGCATAGATGGAAAGGCAGAAAGCCACGACCTCGGCCCATTAATCTGCTCGAAAGAGCCAGGTCTTAACCCTTTTCCTAAAAAGGGGCTCTGTTTCTATGTTGCGAAGATCGCTTGGCAAGGAGTTCCACAATTCTGCTGCTCCCACCAAGAAGGATCTGCCCCCTATTTGGCCTTCTTGAAGCGAGGCATACAGAGTAGATTTTGAGAATTGGACCTTAAGGATCTGGTCTGTTTATAACTGCATAGTCTGTGTTCAAGGTAGCTAGGACAGTTAGCAGTTACTTAGGAAGAGGTGTGGCGCCACGGCTAGGGCGACTGACTCCGGAAGCTGGGGATCACGGTTCGATCCCTGGCACCGGCGGCAGATTAGCCCAGCACCATGCGACGACTCTGGGCAATAGCTTGCTTAATCTTCCCGCCAGCGCCTAGAGACCCTTGCATGTGATTGTGCGCTTTACAAATGTAGATTTATTATTACCATGTGTGGCTCGGGATGCTAGTGTCAGGGCCTTAAATCCGATCATTTTAGCCACTGGTAACCAATTTAGCTCTTTTAAATGCGGAGAGACATGCTCGTGGAAAGGGACACACCTGATCAGTCTTGCAGCTGCATTTTGCAATTTTGCACCATATGAAGACATTTAATTAGGTATTTTGGGAGGCCCAGATAAAAGCCATTAGCATAATCCAGCCTGGATGTCACTAAGGCATGGACTGTGATTTTTCGGCACTCCTAAGGCAGCAAATGGAGATATCGCTTCAGATTTCTTAGTTTACAGAAAAAAGTAGCTGTCACTTGCCATATCTGTGCCGAGAATGAGAGATTAGCCTCCCATTTCACACCCAGGTTTTGTATACAGTCTGCAGAGGAGAGGGAGGACCCATTTATGTTGTCCACCAGAGATCCGATGCTGGAGGTGGCTGTTTCCCGAAGAACATCACCGCTGTCTTTACTGCGTTGAGCTTAAGTTTGTTTTTGTTCATCCACAATGCTATATCTCTCAAGCACCCCTTGAAACTCTTAAAGGCAACCTCGGTCTGCTCTTTAAAAGCGAAGACCAACTGGGTGTCATCGGCGTACGAAATCGCTTTTACCTCCCAGTTGGCTATCAAGGAGAACAGAGGCGCCAGGTGCAGATTGAACAGGAGTGAGCTCAGCGCTGACCCCGGGGGACTCCGCACCAGAGCTGTTTCACCTTAGACACAAAGGGTTGCAGCACAACCTTCTGTGAGTTATTTTTCAGGTAGGAGTTCAGCCAGGCCAGTGCTGTACCCTCAATCCCCATCTTCTGCAGTCTCCTTGACAGCGAGGTATAGTCGACGATGTCAAATGTCGCCGATAGATCCAAAAGCACCAACATTGCAGATGCCCCTGAATCCACCGCCTGTCTTACCGACTCAGCCACCTCCAAAAGGGGTGTCTCGGTGCTAAAGCCCAACCTAAAGCCAGATTGAGTATCGTGTAAAATGCCCTTACTCTCCATAAAGTTGGTCTGTTGGTGCTGCACCATTTTTCCAGCATCTTTGCTGGTGCTGGCAGCAGAGCGATAGGTCTGTAATTGTTTAAATCCCCTGGATCCCCATTTGTTTTTTTCTCAGGGGGAGTAGCGTGACATGTTTCCAGATATCTGGGAAGGTGCCGGATGTAAGGGAAGAGTTCCATATGTGCGTCAGCACATGCTATATAGAGTGTGCCGTCACTTTCCAAAGTTTGGGGGGGCAGGGATCATAGGTTGCCCCCGATTTACACTTCAAAATTTCGGTCAGCTCATCCTTCGGCTGCAACCTTCCATGCTGTCAGATTTCTCTTTCTCCAGTGTAGTGGAGAATGCCTTATAAACTTCCTTAATTTTATTATAAGGTCCCAAAGGTGAGACCTATTGACTATGCCAATGCTTGCTACTTGTTGCAGGTACCATTTTACAACTCATTAACCCCCTTCCTTCCCCTCCCATCTCCCTCTCACCCCTCTGCTGACCAGTGGCGGCTGGCGGGGAAAGTGGGTGGTGGTCGTGGGGGAGGAGGGAACAAAACAGTAACAGAAAAATAAACACTTACCTCCTCATGGCCGACGCCATCTCTGTCGTTCCTGAGAAATCCTGGAAGCATATAGGCTCCCCTAAGCCAATCACAACGTTGCAATGCAGCATTGTGATTGGTCTGAGCACTGTGGTTTGGCACTCAGACGGGGACCATGAGTCTCTGCATGTTCCCCACCAGGCTGTGCTTTACAGCCTGGTGGGGAACATGCGAAGTGCACATGCCTGTGTGGCCTGCCCAAGATGGCTGGCCAAATCGTGATGCACACTTACGGCCTGATTCACAAAGGTAAACTGAGACGAAAGTCTAACTTTATGTCTTTCGGTATTCACAACGTGCATTTATAAGTAGTAAAGTTTGACTTTTGTCTCAGTTTAACTTAAGTTTTGGTCTCAGTTAGACTGAGACAAAAGTCTAACTTTGCTACTCGTAAATGACCTTTGTGAATACCGAAAGTCGTAAAGTTGAACTTTCATCTCAGTTTACCTTTGTGAATCGGGCCTTTAGAGTGTGCATGAACAGCTCCTCTGGGGCTCTGACACCAGCCCACCCAACCCTAACCCATCTTCGTAGAGAAGAACGATAAAATGATGATAACAATGTTATTATCATTTTACTTTTATTTTTTCCTGCTTTGCTGATGAGCTATTGTTCCTATTGTTCAGGATGATGAGGTATTGTTCCTGCGTAGAGATATTACAAGAGGTGCAGGACAGGCTCACAAAATGTTATCTGAATTGGCTCACAGATATGGAATTGATTTGCAGAAATCCAAAGCCTTACAAAGGAGTCACTGGTGAAAATGCATTCCTTCCCCAGTGATAATGAAAAAGTATAATTAGGTGATAACATTTTTTAAATCAAAAATATCTCCTATAGAGATTGATTGGGTCAAGATTGGCAGAACAACCCAAAAGTCAATACATGCTTATTATGAGAGACTGTTGCAGGCATTTAAACAGTTCTGTGGACAGAGAATATTGAGGCAAAAGATATGGGACAATTTGTTTACCAAATTGTATGGATTGATACCTGAGGTTAGTTCCATGATTCAGCAGCATTTGATTTGCTGGCAGAGTATGCTCATTGATGAAATACTGAGATATGCCATGTATTGTAGCGACAATTTGGAAATGAAACACAAGAAATTGAAGGAAAAGCTAATGGTACCAGAGATGAAAGCTGCACAGCGAGATCAGAATCAGCATTTTGTTAGGAATGCTGGTCCCATGCAGGGAGTGTATTAGAACAGCAAGGAGTTCGGATGATGCAAGGTGGTAATGGATTTCAACATAAAGGTAGAGGACGTAGTCTCCGAATTAATTTGAGTACAGGTATAGATATAGCAACTTTAAAGAAATCCAATCCCTGCATGTCTGTGGCAGGCTAGGGCATTAGAAGCAGAAACGTAGATTTAATTATGGTAACATGGCTAAAGAGAATCAGGTTCAGAAATGGTCAATGTGTGCAACCTCAAGGAAGTAATATATTTCAGGCACAGCAAATACAGAGACAGAGGGTTCTTAATCCCAATGTACCCCAAGCTCAGGTAATGCAGGTTCCACAAGCCCCAATGCCACACTAAAATGCAGATACCTGGAGGCATAACACGAGATGAGTTCTCAATGTAAACACCAATCCTTTCCTGAATCAGGGTACGTCTCAACAGTACTCAATGATACAAACAGTTGTTAATTACAGCTCAGACTTGTTGCAATGACGGGGCCTGCGAGGATTGCGTACTGGGAGTAACCTTAGTGGCAGACCAGTGTGGTCCTTTCGTGGATGTTGAGGTAAATGAGAGGTTCCCAACCTTCCCCTCTCAAGACAATGAAACTAAGTTTTAGGAGTTGTAAAAAAACAAATGACTAACCCAGTTTCAGAAGCGAAGCGGTACCTGTCAAAATAGTGTCCTTTGAGAATTACTGATTTGTTGTGTGTGATTCGAGTCCTGTAAAGCTGCTTGGATGGGATCTCTTGTGCAAGCTAAATTGTTCCATTTACTGTACCCCAAATGGTATAGCATTTCAAACTCATGATGAAGACAATGCCTTTAAACTTGTCGGACAGAGATTGGAAATCAGGTTGTACCCCATGTTGACAAAAGACGATTTGCCCGTAGAGCTGAGAGACACAGTGTTATCGAAAGTCTGGGACTTTTCAAGAAAAGACATAGGTCTCATCAAAGGTGTTGAACCAGTCCGCATTACAGTGAATCCTAATGCTGAGTACCTGAGAACCCCACAGTGCAATCTGACCCCTGAAGCCATTGCTCGCATTACTCAATGATTGAGCAAGGCATTCTGAGAGAGATTATGGGGAGTCCATGTAACTTGCCCATCGCAGGTTTGCAGAAACCCAATGGCAAGTACCACATAGTGCAGTATTTGAGAAAGGTTAATTCTATGTTGATCCTTCTTTCCTGTGATACCGAATCCAGCTGTGATTTTGTTTCAGATTCTATGTGAAGCCGAGTAGTTCTCTGTCACTGATTTGTGCCAAATCTTCGTTTCTATACCATTGCATGAAGATAGCCAATTTCTTTTCACTTTCCATTTCACACAAGGGTATACGGAGAGCCAGATACTCAAAACAAATCTGGAATCTCTAGTGATGCTCTATCAGTCAGTATTTGGGCAGTCCATTGATGACCTACTGGTGGCATCAAATACGCAGGAGGCCTGCAGCTGAGACACAATTGATATGTTGAACAACTTAGCCGTGAATGGACATAAAGTATCCCTGACCAAAATGCAGTGCTGTAAGAAAGAAGTCCTGTACCTATGACATCACATTGAGATAAATGCGAGGAGGGTGTCACAGAATCTAGGCGATACTGAAAATGAATCCTCCAACCATCCAGAAAGAATTCAGGATATTCTTGGGAATGGTGGGCTTCTGTAGACAGTGGATTTCCGACTTTTCCCTAATGGCCTAGCCATTACAGAGGCTGACACACAAAGACGTGTCAGATCCAGTTCCATGGGATGACAGCTGCATGCCTTTTCAGAGCTGAGAGAATGTTTCTGCCTTGCCCCAGTG
This sequence comes from Lissotriton helveticus, assembly GCF_964261635.1. Classification (NCBI taxonomy): domain Eukaryota; kingdom Metazoa; phylum Chordata; class Amphibia; order Caudata; family Salamandridae; genus Lissotriton; species Lissotriton helveticus. The sequence continues at coordinate 1,628,446,277 of NC_136068.1, forward strand.
CTGGGAATGCCTCACTATAATAAATGTGTTTCCTTGTTTTGCAGTGAAAGGGAGGGCTGCACTCTCTCAGTATTAGCCCAGATGCAATGGAATGCTCGTAGACCCTGCTGCCTATTTTTTGTACACACTTGATCCCGTAGCTGCTGCTTTGCCTGGCTGTCTTAAAGCTGTAGCCTCAGCTAGTGTCCGTATAGTGCAGTGCGCAAGCATAACTACGGGTCATACTTTGACAGTTTTTGTCCCCCATTCTTTATTTTTTTATTCTCATTTTTAATTCAGTAGGTGAAAATCAATCAGGGTTTATAATTCATAAAGCAAAAATCCTCTATAATAGCAGCAAAAGTAGACTCTGTGCAAAGGATGCAATACTATGAGTCCAAAAATGTCATCCTGATCAATAGTGGATATTAAGTGCAATTTTTCATTCACCATATCCTAATATTTTCCCTTAATTTTGTCTCCCATTCTGTGGATATTTTTTTAACTCACATCTGAATCCAGTACCTGACCAAAAGCTGTTTAACAAATTATAAGCAAGTCACACTTGGTGCGCAGAATGTTACATTGAGGATGTACTGCAATTAATCCTGCTACCCTTTTTCCCAAACTTAGAAATGTATCTGTTGAAGGTGAAGTTGAGTATGATTGTTTTAATGTTACTGAACTGCACACCAAGCCATGACCTGACATACTAGATGCGCCACTATCTGAATCAGATGATGTGATGTTTGTTGATGGCTTCTGCTTACGAGACCACTATAGAAGCCTGAGAACTGCCTATGCAGTCTGTACTGTCTTAGGTGTGGTTGAAGCTTACAAGAGCATGCTGTATTTCAGACCAGCTGAGAGTGACAATTTTCACTGATAGTCAGTATGGCTTTGGTGTCGTTCATGACTTTGGACAGCTATGGTCACAACATGGGATTATGACCTCTTCAGAGTCACCCATCACAGTCTTCTGACGGCTTTACAGCTACCTGCCCAGATTCTGGTTGTGAAGTGTTCTACACACCACAATGGCACTGATTATGTGACAGTAGGCAACTGGAATGCCGACGAGACCGTGAGATATTGTGCTGTAAATGTTTGCACCTTTAACAGGGAGTACCACAATGAAAAATCAGATGCCACAAATTGAAATCTGTTGTTAACTGCACTCAATACTTGGGAGGAAGTTAAGAGGTTACAGGAAGAAGTGTCAGAAGCAGAACAGCAAGGCTGGATTAGAGCAGGTTGTGTCAAAAGAGATGAGGGTGACATTTGGGTTTCAGGACCTGGATGACCCGTGTTGCCAGATAGCTTGTTGCCACTAATGGCAAGACATTATCATGGACCTGCACCTTTAGGGAGAGATGCAATTGTACACTTGTTCAGGAAAATGTGGTTTAACCCAAGGTTCAGACTGATGGCTGAAGGTTTGTGTCACAGACGTGTTGGGTGCCAACAGCAGAATTTAGCCAGAAGAACAGAAGTAATGTTTAGTCACATAGCGAGACCAGATGAAAGTAAGGACTTGAAGAAATACATTAAGAACATTACTGACCTAAAGAAAGATTTGAAAGGGTTAGAAACAATAGGTGCTTGGGAAGCAATAGGGAATGGAGTCTCTGCTATAGCCAGATGGTCTGGAAACTTAGGCAGTGGGATTGTTGGGAGCATTTTGAAACCCTTTGCGATAATTGCTTTTTGTGGATTATTCTTGTTTGTATTCTATAAGTGATACAAACATGCACAAGTGAGACAGTGGGTGAGGCGAAAGAGAGCACACATGAAACTGGAAGATACAGAGCAAATATTATGATGATGTGGAGGGTGACACCCTTGAGCGGCGCCAAACTTGTGTGGCGGGAGCACTGCATCTTCATGCCTAAGGGGGCCCTGTTGCATCATCTGCTCTCCAGCAGACCTGGTGGTGACTGCTGTACCCAGGCTTGTAAAATCCCACCTGGCTTAGGCTCCTGCTGGCTGAGTCACAGATTTGGAGAGAGTTCAGCAGCTTGCACCATGCTGTCAATGCCAGGTGAGGAGAAGGTGGGATGCGTAGCGGAAGAGGCCCAGGTTTGAGTCGGGCCCAGGCCTAGCACCTGTGGGTGACCACCCCCAGTGGCAGCTCATCCGCTATGGTGGAAGAGTGTCGACCCACTGCTTTCAAGCAGTGCAAGAGAAGGAAATATAGCATGATGATAACTTTCTGATGTACTAATGCTATGTTTCCTTTGCGGGCAGGAGGGTGGGTGGGGTTGATCTACTCACAGAGCAGGGCAGGGGCGGAATGGTATGCCACTCAAGTGCACAATGACTGTTTGGTCAGCCCTCTCATGCCAGCCAAATCAGTCATGCGAACATCCCTGTTCACAATGCAGTTTGCATTACAGCCTGCACGGAGAACATGCCCACCCCTCCAGCCCCTGGCTGAATGCCTTGTTATGGCACTCAATAACAATCACAACACCGCATTGCAGCATTGTGATTGGCTTAGGGGAGGGTGCCAGGCTGCCTGCTTCCTGTTCCTGTAAGCAGATTCTTCAACTCGCCAGCATTCAGCCCAGAAGACAAAATAGAACACTGGGAACAGTTCACTGCTAAGCTACTAGATCGACATGCAGATACCTTTGCTACAAAACTCCCAGAAAGCATGGGGAAAAAACAAAGTTCTAAAGGATCAAAGACTACAGTTGAAACACCTCATAAAATCAATAAAAGAAACACTGCGCAGGCTGAGAAGACTCCCAGAGAACACCACTGCATGAGCCTCTTGAAGGATAGAAGGGCAAAACTAAAATGACTGAAATGAAACATCAAAAGTGAGCGTGAGAATGTATTTTGGGCAAAACCTCTACACGATACAAACAGCAACAACAGTGTCTGCTTCTGGAAAACTGTACACGGGATTATCCACCCACACCATAAGGGCATAGGGTCATATATTTCGGAAGTAAACTGTGTAAAATTCCTTACTACCCACTTCAACAACCATACAGACAGTGCTGGAACTCAAATGGCTAAGAGTTGGACATCTGAAGAACAAGTCGGAGCAAGTATAACGGAGATGAGGGAGCAGGAGCAGCCACACAAAGAAAACATACCGTCAGGCACAGATACTTGCTCTCTGCTTCTCTCAATCAAAAAGCAGATTGCAAAAGGGAGGAAAGAAGAGGTTCCGGGCCAAACGGTATTCCACCTGCCCTATTCAAAGCAAAGAGTGAAGACTAGGCTGATATTCTGCAATTTCTATTTCTGGAAGTCAGGTGGTTAAACAGAATACCGGGATCTTGGAAGGGCTCGACAATAGTGCCAATCTATAAAAAAGGAGACAAGGCTGAGCCCAATAATTATCGCTTAGTAGCTCCGATAGACAATGAAGCCAAATACTTTGCGGGCACCACCCTAGAGGAGCTGACAAACTGGGCTGAGGCAAATTCGATAATACAGTTGAACCATACCGGCTTCCGCAAAATGGCCAGCACATCCACAAACATCCTTACAATCTCATTAATAATCGATGCAGCTAAAGCCTCGAAACTACCTTTACACATATGCTACATTGACTTTAGCGCCACTTTCGACAATGTAGAGAGGGGTAGACTGTGGGGGTAATTGGCGCAATGGGGCATACCACAGCCTACTCTAAACATACTGAAACTTCTAAATACAGATACCTGGGTGCAGGTGAAACTAGGTGGCGGTACCCCTATCTCCTCGAAAGTTCCCACAACAAAGGGACTGAAACAGGGTTGCGTGCTTGCACCAACCCTGTTTAATCTATTCATGGCTGACCTTCCAAAGGTGATTGACGCCTGTAATTCACATTCACCGAGGATAGGAGGGAAAACATTGTCCAACCTAATATATGCAGATGATGTAGTGTACCCCACAGAAAACAAGTGAAAAATAAACTTGAGCAAGACACGGACAATGTCAATAAACAATAAAAAGAACCTCCAGCGAAGTTGGTTCCTTGGTTGCACAAAACTTGATCCAGTTCAGGTATACAAGTAGCTTGGAGTTTTATGCGGCAAGAAAGGGTGATTCTGGTGCCAGAAAGAGGAAGCTAGAAGGAAAGGTCTGCTGATTGCATTAACAATGAAAAGTCTCGCAAACAAATTGATGGGGCCTACTCTAACTCTGCTTTTGAAGGTAGTCCAGGCTAAACTACTCCCCTCAATTGCTTATGGTAGTGAGGCAATGCAGGGAAGAGATGCAAAGGAGCTGGACAACACGCAGGTCAAAGCCTATAGAATGATGTTCTGCCTTCCATCCTATACATCACCTGCTCAAATAAGGCTGGAGTTTGGCCTTCTACGACAAGATCTAGCTAGGTACGGTGCTTATATAATCTGCTGGCACAGGATTAGAAGTGCCACCAGAAACCCGCTAAACTATCTGTGTGGCAGGATATTCAGCACAGGGAGCACTCCCAAGCTAGTAGCTACCTTCAGCTAGCCCTAGAATCTACCAAACTCACGAGACTCTGGGATGTGCAAATTGGCTATCCCAATTTAAAAAAACTGGTCTGGAAGACCTTAAAATAAATTTCTTTGGTGGAGGACAAAGTGAGCTTCTCAAACAGATTGCATGCCTGGATGACCCTTAACTCCTATAAATTACTTGCTCCACAATCTTTTTTTAACCAGGGTTACCCTAAGTCCACAAAAATGTACTTTCTGAGGCATGGGATGGGAATCTTTCTGTCTGCTATGCTCTTTCCACCATGGCTAAGGACATTATCACAGGAGTCGTGCAGGTTGTGTAAAACCAAACAAGGCGACATTCTACACCTAATCTGCTCATGAAGGAACTTCACCAAGCACGGCAACAGTTTTTTAAAGAACCTTTCAACAGAAAGGCATCGTCACCAGGAGACAAGTGGTGCTAGCCTGTTTAAACCCAGAAAATACACAACTAAACTGCAGAATGGTAAAATTCTTTATGCTGGCTGAACAAAAAATTCCCAAAACAACAAAAGCGGAACCAGGCCTTGGCACTGCAGTATACCGCTGATGGGAACATGTCTTAAACCTGACCACTATAAATGTAAATGTACAGGAATTTATATAGCGCAAATCACCAAGCGGTTTCTAAGCGCTTGCTTAGGGAACCCGCCCTGGTATTCCCCTGTGAGATAACGCCGGCAGGGTATCCGCAAGGTGAAAGCCAGGCATCCCGCTGCGAGGGGCCGTTGTGGAGATTAAGCAAGCTATTGCCCAGAGTTGCAGAGTGTGAACCCGTGAATCGAGTAGGCACCGGAGCGAGAATTGTCGAGTCCATGGACATTTTTTTAGGACTCAAGACCCCTGCCAAGCCGGGAATTGAACCCTGGTCCCAGGCTGACCGCTGCTTCCAGGTCTGCCTCCTCTAACCAGTGAGCCACACTTCTCCACTATAAGGACATACTCCCAGCAGTACAGGGATAATTTGACCAATACAATTAATATGACTTGTAAAAAGAGATTACATGGCTGGGGCAAAAGAATTTGAGACTGCAATTTACAGTATCCAGTTATTTAAGAACATATACTATGATTACAATTAATTCTGATTTTATATTTGTAAATAATTATTTAACAATGGTCTTAATTTGGTTTTAATGTGAATATTGCCCTTCACAATTTTTATAAAAAACAAAAAGTCAGCGAAAGTGGATGAAATCATACAGACTTTATTGGAAATGTTAGTTTTTTATTTTAAGCAGTAATATTGCAATGGTTTTAAGTAACTATGCAGAAAATAAAGAAACTTGAACTTGAACTGTGAGCAGACTCAGGAGAGCAGGAGCATAGAAGACGCAGGACCCGGCCTCGAGGTAAGAACTTTTAAAAACATATTTATAACCCCCACGCTATAGTGTCCCCGCCCCCTCCAGTGTCCTTTCCCACGTTTACCTCCTCCCAGCAGTCCAGTCCCCCCTTACAGCACTACATAATGGCAGCAGGCGTACCACTTGTGTGCCAAAAGGAAGCCTGTCTGCGTCCGTCCGCCCCTGGACTGCACCAAGGACCCTTCCTTTCGGACACTTCGCCGCTACGATGCCAGCAATCTCATCACCATCAACCCTGGATGCCACACCGCCTGCTTTCTAGCAACACTGTAGAATTCTCTGGCCCCTGCGCCTGTCAAAACTGCAATGGCACCTTCTGCCAAATCAGCACACCAGCACCTCCTGCCACCCAGACGACCAACAGCACAGCTGACTGGCTCATCTGCATCCTCCTCAATGTGCGGTCCCTCCACAAACATGCAACAGAAATCTGGGACCTCCTCGACCCCACCTCTTCAGTCATCGACTTCTTCACAGAAACTCGGACCAACATCTGCTATGGACCGGACATCGCCATCACCATGCAATACGGCTTCAAATTCACCCACACGGACCACCCCGAGCAACCAGGAGGAGGCATTGCCATTGTGTAAAAAAGGCACACTCCAACTGACCATGCACTCCAATGACCTGACGGTGACCATGGAACACATCCACTTCCAGAGCCAGACCTACACAAGACCACCCTCATCTACATGCCCCCCAGGCCATGAACCCCATTCACTGATGCCATTGTAGATCTAATCGCGCCCCAGGCTCTCCCATCCACTGACTATATCCTACTCAGAGACGTCAAGTTCCACCTGGACAACCCCAGCAAACAGAACACCGCCTCCCCTTGGAGAACCTTACCAACATTGGACTCAAGCTGTTAGTCACCGCACTAACCCAAAAAGCCTGACATACGCTCAAGGCCATCTTCTCCACCAGCGGGAACTTCAAATACAGCCACACCACAGGACTGTCATGTACCAACATCATGCTTTCACCAGACCCACCGTACACCATTGCCCCCCCTATCGCAGCTGTATCAAGGCCACTGAAGAACTTCCCGTCCACTCTCTATTCGCCACCAGCCCAACAATGTCTACAGATGCCAAGACCACAGCGCACAAACTCCACTGATGGATCTCCAACTTCTCGAACACCCTGGCACCCCTCATAAAAAGACCAGGCAAACAACACTCCAAGAAGGCCATCTGGTACACTCACGCCCTCCACTAGTCCAGCCCCACCTGCAGACGTCTCAAGAAGAGATTGATCCACAACATCAATCAACTGCTTAACACAGGTACCCTTGCGCAAGGGCGCAAAGGTGCATGTGTGGGTGCATGGCAGCCATTGTGCGCCAGCATAGGGAAAAAAGACAGGGGGGGACTTATTCTTGAACCCCTTCTGACAGTTTCAACCCGCCAGTGCTTCATTTTCTTTACATACTTGCAGCATGATTCTTGCACCACGTTGCGCCGTATTTGCAAAGTGACGCATCTAGGCATATGAGTGGCCTAATACCTGCATCAGGTATGATGTATGCAGGGTAGGCGTTCCCACGCAACAAAGCCTCATAGGGGTGGTGCTGTAAAATCCATCAGATTTCACTGCAACAATTGTAGGACACCACTGTGTCAGTATCTTACTTTTACCTCATGCAGGTGTAAGGGTGACGCAGTGCCACAGAGATAGGCTGGCCCCATTCATTTCTGGAGTTGTGTCATGCTTGTGCAACTGCAGCAATGCATGACTGCAGCAATGCATGACTTTAGCGGTGACAGTTACATTAGGATTCCAGACGTATCTGTCATTAATTGCGATATGGAGCGCTGTACAGTGAATATAATCACATCCATGGTGTTATAAGAAGGGCGTAGGGAAAAGTGTTGCAATGCTGTTTTGTCGCAGCGATGCAACACTTTTCATGAATGAGGCCCAGGAATGTGCCTTATCTTATTGATGGTCTGCATTCCTGCCCTGTAGTTCAGTAGCAGGGCAGTGCAGCAACATTCCTTGCAGAGCTGTCCAGCACCAAAACCTTCTAAAATGGGGCCCCAAGTATTTGCACCATTTTTAAGACCAGCCGTTTTCTCGTCTTAAAAAACTGCCTCTAACTGGCGTTAGAGGCAGTTTTTTAGGGTTTGCATCATACAAGGAATTCCTTGTAAATAGAAGGAAGTCCGGTTAGCTGCAGTTTTTGCACAGGAAACCTAACTTGCATCTTATTTTCGTTAAGTCTGGCTAACAGAAGTGACGATCTTAAAAATTCACGTTTACGCTGGAAAAGTGCCGCTAACTGCAGTTAGCGGCAACTTGTAAATACAGCGATAAAAAAAGCCTCTATAACGTATTACTTTATGCTACGGTGGTGTTAAGTACAGATGCCCCTGTGTGCCTTAACTATATTACATGAGATATTAATAAGCCATCCTTACTTAGTAGACATGTACTCACTATAAAAACAAATCTGATTTACAAAATGTGTGCCTTAATCCATGATAGAATCTTTATTGTTTAGAGATGTGAGTAGAAACTAAACCATCATCACATTACGAAGTTTCATTTGTATTGGAAACTAATTATGATCTATATAATGTGTGCAGTAATGTTTCATTTATTGCATTTAACAGTTGATCCTAGAAATACTTACACATATACATTTCAGATTTTACTGTACCACACATGAGATGAATCTAACATACTGACAATTTATATTCATTTGTGTTTAAAAGTGCACATACATATTAAATGTGCACCATTGAGTTACTGCTTTAAGTTATCTTTAGTAGGCCTGGTTACCATGCTACATAAAATGCTGTTTTCCATTTTCTACTAGCATGCCTTTCTTGCAGGTATTCACACAGATTGTTAGTTTGAGAATAGATACATTACTGTACTAGCGATAGAAGGAGAGAGCCTGAGAAGAAGACCTTGATGAAAGAATATGGAGAGCCATAGCGTTAACTGAAAGGCCTATCCAGCAATGTTACATCCTAACTTGAGTGTGAGAAGATTATGTCGTTCCTATATCCAGTGTAAGCTCTTTTGCAAATGTTGCTGTGTGCAATGTGAGAATGGAGGAGGACAATATTACCCCTGATGATGCATACAGAGGGGTGTTGTTCTCAGGATTCTGATGGAAATAACTGTTGTTCACACCTTCTAAGGTCTTTTGGACTTTGAGAAGTTCAGACCTCTATGCATCCCTTTGATTATTTCCTAAGTGTGGTTTAGGCTACAACATACTTCCCTGACCAAAGAAGACTCTTGACCAGGCTTCTGCAATGCTGTCAACTTCCTACTTTATTTACCTGCCAAGTTCAATTTTCCTTTATGGAATTTCCCTGATTTTGTTTAGATCTTTTAGGGTTCAAAACCCTCCTCTTAGTTTGGACTCTGATTTAGGTGATTTAGATTTACTCATGTATAGACAAGAAATTTTGAGACACTTTTCTGAGCATCAGATACTAATGTTAATCTTTTATATTGCTGTGGCTGGACTTCTTGTTTGCCCAATACTGGTATGGCTAAACTTCTTTAGAAGGTTGTGTTTCCCAGTTGTTATTCTGTGTCTTTATAGCAAGCTGCTGAGAGTTGTGTACCTTAACTCGATTGTAAACTTGTAATAAACCTTTCTTAACTATATTTACCGATTCCTGGTTCTCATTGTGCTGCGAAATGGGTTATACTGTTGATTGAAATTGATTATTGAATTGTTAACTCTCCACACTTCTCAGTCGGATAAAAAGGCCACCGGAGCACGAATGGTAAGAGAGAGGACCCAGAGCACTGGATTGCAGGCACTGACACAGGAAATTCAAGCATTGACACCATCAGTCTGCACTTGTGTGTAGATACCGGAAATTCAAGCACTGACACTGGCAACCTGTACTCAAGTGTAAATTAAGAAATTTAAGCACTGTCACCACCAGCATGCACTTGTGTTTAAATAGAAATTTTAAGCAGTCTTCACTCATGTGCAAATACAGGAAATGTAAGCATTAATACTGGCACTCACTTCAGTAGTATGCACTTGTATGTAGGTACTGGAAATTCAAGCACTGACACTAATGGCCAGATTTATGAAGACAATTTGCTGAGCTGTGTCAAATGGAGAGGGCAGGAATGTGCCATATCTACTAAGATATGCCACATTTCTTCAGTCTCCCAGCACTGGCTCACACAGTGCAACCAAGCGCCAACTCAGGCACCCTTGCACCCTGGTGCAAGGGTGCCTCCACTGCAGGCAGGATTGTTTTTGTGCAGGAAGGGGCACCTTCCCGCACAAAAACAATTGTTTGATGCTTTTTCCTCTTTCTACAAGTGCTGCACATGTAGAAAAGAGAAACAATGAAGAGAAATAAAGGTATTTTTCCTCATTACACTTCTCCTGGGATGGCATATCGTTTTGATGTATTGCCAGGTTTTCTACTGGCAGTAAATCTGCGCATGCACCATAATCCATTCGCCAGTTTACTACTGGTAGAATATATGTGAATGCGCCAAAATCTATGGGTGGAAGTGTGGAAACATCAACACTCTACCCATGGATTGCTTTCCGAGGGCAGAGTAATGCAAGGTAGCAACTTGCGCCGCTTTGCGTTACTTCAGATTTATTATGCCACACAGAGCTCTGTGTTGCATATTAAGGGGCATATTTACAAGGATTGACGCTAAGCAGTTTTCACACTGCTTAGCATCAGTTTTTTTACTGCTGCAATTCGCCAATTCCTAACGCCATGTTTGCAACGTATTTACAATACAGCACCACGTGGCATTAGGATCAAGTAGTGGCCGGAAATTTACTCTAACGTCAAGCCGTAAGGAAAGTGACAGCTGGCCGATCAGCGGCACGAAAGATCGTGCTAGTCAGCCGAACGTCACTTTTCAGCGTCCAGCTGGAAAAAAACTTTCAAATACGCCGCTAAGCAGGAAAAAAACCTGAATGCAGAATGGAGCAGCCAGGACCAAGTTCAGCCAGAACAACAATCCCTTCCCCCCTCTCCCACCAGCAGCCAGGATGACCAGCCAGAGTCCAAGGGGAAGAGGAAGAGTAAATGCAGATTCAGTCAGGAGGAGAATGAGATCCTGATTGCGGAGATGATGGAGCATCAACACCTGCTCTTCGTCAGTTCCAAGATGTCATGGGGACCAAAAGCCGCTTTATCACAGCCAACAGTTAGCAAGGTGAACTCCATCACAGAAGTCAAGAGGACAGTGTCGGACTGCCAGAAGTGCTGGCATGATGCCAAGGTCAAAACTATGTAGAAACTGGAAAGCAATCACCAGCAGCATTTCAGACCAGAAGTGGGAGTCCAGCGCCCCTGGAGAAGGAGCAGGTGTCCGTAGTCATCTGTGAGGGGTCAGTGATTGGAGTAGAGGAACAGGATAATGCTGACTATGAGTTCATCAAGATGAGGGAAGAGGAATAGCTGTCCTATCTGTTCCCCAGAATTAGGCAGGATTAATCAAAGGTGGATAGGACACTTGTAACCACTACTACCAAGAGAAATATTTGGAAAACCCTCATAAACGTTGTGTATAACGTAAGCGGTATATGTTGTTGGCCGCCCCACACAAACGTTATGGCAGTAGTCATTGGGTTTAACAGATTGTAAATTGCCAGCCTCACCCGAGGCGTTCTCTGGTTTTGTGGCAGTCTCCAGAGAATTTAGAGTTACCCCACTGAGAGTGTGCAAAAAGGGTTTTGTTAAAAAAGCTTCCAGACGACATAGATACTCTTTATTAGTATCGCTGGACCGCTAGGTTAAAAAAGGTTGGGTATGCTCGCAGGAAGTTAGGTATCCATAGCATATGATTAATAGTTTTGCAAGAACGTCGACATGTTTCTGCTCTGTTGGCCAGGGTGGTCTAAGAGCATTCGTCAGGACAAATACAACATTTAACACAAATAGAAAAACATATCACTACTTGTGATGTTGATGGGTAGATTTTTAAAACTTATTAGTCTTACCCTTCTGTTTGCGGTATATGAGGTCACCTAAAAATTATTAAAGAGAAAGGTGGGGTCACTCCTAGCATTTATCCAATATTCAGGAAATGGTTAATACACAGAACTAGATACTGTTTTTGTAAAAGCTCAATTGAGACATAAGGAAACAGGTTAATGGGGACATTAATGGCGAGTAATGGGTGGCGACTGGCAAGAAACTAGCGTTTGCATAGTAGGTCTGTAACTTAGTGATGATAATAGTACAGTACCTAAATTAATTCATAGACTGTGACATACCTCTAGTTAGGTAAGCTATTAAACCTAACGGAGGAACTAGCGTTTGCATAGTGAGTCTGTGACTTTAGTGATGACAATAATGCAGTAACCAAATCAATTCATAAACTGTGACATACCTCTAGTTAGGTGAGCTTTCATATAAACCTAACGGAGGTAAAAAACAAGGGAAGGTAAAGAAAGGGGATTGGATCTTAATACATGTTGATGGCAGAGAGACGATCCGAGTTACCTCAGGTGAGGTCTTACCTTAAAAATGAAGAATCAAGGTTTCATCAGGAGGAAAGGACATTGTCCCAGGCTATAATGATAGCAGGCTTAAGTTAGTACAGTGCCGTATCTTGGCGAATCACCGCTAGCAGAGGCGGGAAGAAACTCACCCGCTTTGGAAGTGTGCCGCGTCTTGTGCTGACTCTGCCTCCTGGACGCCAAGAGCACGCTTTCAATGGCGTTTTTACAGGGCATTTCATGAAAATAGAAATGGGACTTATAGCAAGGTGAGAACGAGTTAGGACTAAGTAAAAGAACAATGTAAAATTTGTTTTTTACGCTCGAAGTCAATTATAGGTAAACTCCAAAACGATGTGATAATTATCATGGCGTTATTTATAAAAATTGAAAAAATGAATTATGACACTGAAATATGGATATCACGTATATTTACAAAACTAAATCTCGTGACTTTCGTACTGCAGAAAAAGTAGTTCTTTTTTGGGGTCTATTAGCGTGCAAAGTGGTGCCAGCAAATATCATCATTTAGACCGATCTGATTGGTCTTAAGGCGGTCCACCCAACGCTGTTCCTTTTCATATAATACTTTATCAGCATTGGGTGTTGTGTCTGGTATTCTTTCAATAACTGTCCACTTCAAGTCCTCAATTTTGTGTTTCTGTTCTGTGAAGTGTGTACAGAGCTTGGTCGTATTCTTGTGTAAGCGAATGTTGCTTTTATGTTCCCCTATGCGTAGTTTAACCTTCCTGCAAGTCATCCCAATATATTTCTTGTCGCAGGGACAGGTGATCATATAGATCACGTGCGAGGTGTTACAATTACTGTGTTGCTTTTGGGTCCAAGTGAATGTTGCAGACAGCTGTAGAGTCTTTGACATTGAGGTGGATGTGCAGGCAGTGCAGGAGCCACATGGGTAATGACCCTTTTTGCACACTCTCAGTGGGGTAACTCTAAATTCTCTGAAGACTGCCACAAAACCAGAGAACGCCTCGGGTGAGGCTGACAATTTACAATCTGTTAAACCCAATGACTACTGCCATAACGTTTGTGTGGGGCGGCCAACAACATATACCGCTTACGTTATACACAACGTTTATGAGGGTTTTCCAAATATTTCTCTTGGTAGTAGTGGTTACAAGTGTCCTATCCACCTTTGATTAATCCTGCCTTAATGCTGACTATGACCAACTGCATCAGCAGCAGGGTAAGCAACAGTGGACATTGGGGGGAATATGTAATGATGTTCAGTCCAGGTGCCTATGTCTCAGTGCTCTCCCACACTGTGTGCAGGTCCAACGGTAGCCACCTAGGTACTCAGGGGCTTATTTACAATCCCTTTGTTTGTTGTTCCCTCCCTTTTTCCCATACTAAAAGTGAGGTACTTGTGGTGCAAGCGGCTTGTAAGTAAGCCCTTTATGTGATGTGAGGAAATAATGACAAGTGAACAGTCATGTGTCTTTAGCACAAATGTCTACATAAGGTAGCATTGCAAGTCTCACAGTTAGCCTGTATTAACACACACTGTAATAGCAGTCATGTGCATTGTTGTTAAGATATGTCTCCTTCCTGTACTAACTACAGGGCATATATTACATAATGTAGCAGAGCATGGTGTTACCCCAAAATTGATAGCACAGTGCTCTGACAGTATAGAAATGCAGGGATGTGCTTTATGCACAAAAATACGAAACACCCCTGCATGTCCCTTAGTACTATTGCTTTAAATATTGACTTGCGCCAGTGCGGCCTCCCTTGTGCCATGCTGCTAGGGTGTCTGCTCTGCAGTGGTAAATATTGATGTGCAGGAAGGAACACCTCCCTGCACATAAACAATCCTTAAAGGTGTTTTGCTGTTTCTTTGTGTGCAGCAGAATGCAGTACAGCAAGAAAGAGCAAACAATTAGGAGAAATGTATAACTGTTTGTTCCCAATTCCTATGCTAAGAACACAGCCATAATTTACAAACTCCTTGCACTGCCGGTGCGTAATTTTTATATTAGAAAAAGTGACATACTGGCAGCACAAGGGTTTTGGAAATAAGTCCCCAGTGTTTACCTGTCCTTAGTTCTTGGGGCTGCCCTGGACTTGTAGATATGGGACAATTTAAAAAAGCAAATTCTTGTTGTGGTAGAATGCTCTCTGAAACACCCATTGCACCTCCCTTTCATGCTAAGTGAAGCATGGGAAGGGGCCTCAATTACAAGGTGGCATTAATCAACGTTAAGAAGCTTCATGCTGTATTGTAAATAATAAGGGGATTTAGCCACCAGAACGTCCCTAAAAGTGATGTTCTGGTGGCAATATCACCTTGTATTTATGTCCCTGGTGAATGCTACCTATGTACAACAAAAAAGGGTTCCAGAGGGTCTATAGGTACAGTGAGTCAACCGTGCAAGTAACCAGAGAGCATAGAAACCTACCAACTAACTGAGAAAGGTGGTACACAAAGACACCCTGGTAGATGGTCTAAGGTCGGAACCGCCCATCATCATTTGGGATTCCTTTTTAGGCCATATACCCGGATGTACTATTCTCATGAACAAAGGTGACCAGGATGGTAAAGTGGTACCTTTGACTGAAATAGAGGGTAGTATGGTCCTACACTTCCTTAAAGAGGTAAGTAGCAAGTTATACAGTGACTAACAGTGTGCAGTGCAAAAAAAGGAACAAAATACAAAAGAATAAAAAAGTACAATTAATATTGGATCGGGGAGTAATGAACAATTTTATTCGAGTGATACTCGCCCTACCAACGTTTAAAAATTTGTCAAGACAGGTTGAAAAAAATAGCTGTCTAGAAGCCCCTCTATGGGCAATCCTAGGGTTTGCTAAGATTGTAGAGTTGATGTTGATCCAAAAATGGAAAGTGGGAGGGTGTCTGTCAATGGGTGATTTATACCATAACGGGCAGTTTATCACACAGGAAAATGCAGAGATCTCCTTTGCACTAGGTTCTGGACAGTACCTACAATGTGCAAAAATATCGCAGGTGACCAGGGAAATATGGCCAACATTTCCAGAGGCACTGCTGGTAACAAGAACTCTACAGGTGACGCTAAATATGGAGCAAGGACAGCATATGATAACCAATCTCCACAAAGTGATCCGCGAGGACCTACCTCGGAAAGCACTTCCAGTACAGGCGAGATGGGAAGTAGCCACAGGCGAACACATGACGGAGAAACACAGGGGTAGGATTCATGAAGGGGTAAAACAGGGGTGCTCTAACGCCCGCTTAAAGGTAATACAATATAATTATGTCTATCAGGCCTATCCTACTCCAAAAATTCTCTGTAATATTTACCCAGAGAGCTCCAATGCATGTCCCAGATACCAATCTCCGAAGACCGACTTCCTACACGTGGAATGGACGTGTCTGCCGGTGGCATCGTTCTGGGTGGAGGTACTACAAAAAATAAGGGTGGCCTCGGGCTGGGAAGTCCCTAATGAAGTGCGGACAGTATTACTGGATCTTCTACCAACACCAAAAAACAAAAAGTTGAGCAGGAAACTTGTGAATCTATATTTAATAATCGCAAAGAGACGCATTGCAATAGAATGGAAAAAATTGACATTAATTCAGGGCCTTCGGTGGTAATATCGCTGAAAATACAGGATATGAAAAAAATATTATTGTCTACAGATGCTCGTGGAAGACAATTTCCATGGACTGGAATCTAGAGAATGCTAAAGTGATTCTGGTTTTTACTGACCACTGCTGGTCGTTTTCTATCAAGAAAGTTAATTAGAGGCAGTTGCCAGACAAATAAAAATAGGAAAGTCCCTCAGCAGAAAGCAATTCTGGTATTTTACTGACCTCTACTGGTCGTTTTCTATCACAACAATTAAATAGAGGCAGTTGAACAAGCAGAAAGCAATTCTGGCATTTTACTGACCTCTACTGGTCGTTTTCTATCCAGACAGTTAGATAGAGGCAGTTGAACAGAAAAAAAGTCCTCAAGCGGAAGCAGGCACGTCCAAGGGGTTATCTTCAGAGCCCACAAAGTACATACACATATAAGTATATACTAAAGTATATACAAGAGGTCTTGAATGCTCGACCTAATAATGTCTAGCCATCCATTGTGGACAAATGCTGCCAGGTACACATGCTATCCTACCAAGCACGCATATTTGCCAAGGGGTTAGCAATGGATATTGCTGTTGACTTCAGAACACTACACCCATTGCAGGTACATGGTACAATAAGTGAACACAGATTCAAATCTGTAGCTGCACCATCAGGATTCAGCACCATTTGTCAAGTGGAAGGATGGGGCCAATGGGTGACATTGTACTGAATATCTATGTTCAAGCATATACAGGGCATCTTTTCAGCAGAATGGTGGAGTGCAGTGTCATGCCAAAATTGATAATGCTGCACTCCAACATTTGGAAAATGGATGCAAGGTATTTACAATAATACAGCGCACAGCTGTATTTCCCAAGCTTAGGTGCCATATTTAACTGCCTAGCACCAATACAGGCACCCTTGAACCATAGTGCAAGGGTGCCTGGGTTAGTGCTAGGTAGCTAAATGTTGCTTTGGTGCTTGGGAAAACACAGGGGTGCCTTGTAACAATGTATATATGGGGCATCCCTGCATTCTGAAAAATGGAGTGCAGCGCCACAAATGTTGCTGCAACTCCACGCGCCAAAATTTTCTCATGAATTTGGCATATTGGGGGTGAAGTAAAATCTATGTTAAGCACACACAGCGTGAGATCAGCACTCTCCAGGGCCAATGATCACAAACACACATTTGGGGATTAAACATGCATGGACTAAAGCACTACCTAGTTACATGGGAGTCCTTGAAGGCATCAATGTACCCTTGACTGAAAAATGAACGCTCAGGTGCAAAACAGGAAATAGGAGTAATGATCAGTCATCATGTGGCTGATGTAAAATGTGTTGTCACAAATTAGCTGACTACGACATCTAGTAATTTCAAACATGTTGGTTCATGTTGCATAGATGAAGGGGTGAGAAATGACAGACTTTGATGCATATGAACAGTCCCCATATAGTCAATTGAGCAACAATTCTTTGATGGTCAGGTGGTGATGCGTCATTTTCAATATTTACAAATTGTTGCGGTGCAACTTAGCATGACCTAGGCCACCTTGTAAATATGGGCCTTACCACTGCAGTCCGCTACAGCAAAGTGATGGACAATAGGTGTTGGGGTGGACATTCAAACACAACACCCATTACCTTTGATGCTGCCCCAGATTTGCACATTTGTGGCAACCCCAAATCTAACAATTCCAAGAAGGAGGCATTAGGATGGACATACAAGGGCTAATGCTTACATTTCTCCACATATTCTGCTCTACCTATGCGTGCTTCATTCTGCGGCACACATGGAATCATGAAATCACAGTGGAATATTGTTTTTGTGCAGGAAAGTTTCCCTTCATGCACAAAAACAATCACCCTTGCAGTGTAGGAACCATCTGAATATGGCAGCAGAGTGCCTGTGCATGTGCTAGGCGGGTAACTTTAAACAATCCCAATGGGATGCACATGGGTGTATCTTCTCTCATCTCCAAACTGTGCATCCCTGTGCTGTAAAAGTGTTGGACTGCAGCATTGGCAAATTGGTCAAAAAGCACCACAGTCTGTGGACTTTGAGTACAAATGCCTCTAACCTTAGTATGGCATGACACAACATGTTGCACATATCTATTAGCCACAGTAGGCATGGAGTCTTCAAGCTGTTTACGACCTGACATATCAACATTGTAATAAGTTGTATACATTGGACTCACAGTGTGAAGGCAAACACAATTTTTCTATACTTACCACCTTGTCTGCTAACGATGAGGCCCAGGTTGTCCAATAGGATACTCACCCATCCAACGCAATCCTGCCAGGGATGTTTGAGTTGCTGGGCCATCCTGTCCAGACCAAAGATGTGCAGCATATGCCTCCTGATACGGCCATAGCACACTTTCTGGACCTGGACGTGATACCCCACCAATACATGTCCCCACTCTCAACCATCCTGGGGATGTAAAGTTGACCAGTCAGAGGAATCTCCCAAATGCATCCTCTGACATCCGCAACTCCTTTTCTACACCCAACATCTTCCACCACAGTCCTATGCACTCTTAAAAATAAAAATTCACCCAAAACCTACACTAACTAACCAATACAGAACTATACACCCAGTGGACAAACACCTGTCAATACAAGAGTACAAATGCACAAACAAAAGACTATTAAGCAACACAGGACTTGACAGGGAAAGTTGGGACAGCAGAAAATACACAATAACTACACTTTAACCACACACAATCCACCTTTACCTCCAAACACAATCACAATTCTCAAAGGCCACTAACAGTGTGTAGAAGAGTGAAAGTAAAAGTGTTCCGCATAATTCCTGGGTACAGGATACATGCTTACATCACGTCCTGTGCGTTTGCAGCACGTTCTTTGAGTTTGCGTGAATTTTTTTGCCATGGTCTAGAGTCGATTTTCCATTGGTTATTCATGTACTTTGCGATATTTTTGTATTCCAGCTATGGAAACTTCACGCTAATGTGTAATGCAGCAAACATTTTTAACGCTAAATGATATTTAACTTATAATTGTACAATTTTTGTAGCTGTTGCATGCCTGGCAACAGTCTATGACAATGGCATGTGACATATGTTCTGCATGTGGCTTCCCTTGGACAGATGTCATTGGTTTAAAATGTGACTAGGCTCTCAACATCTAGACCATCATAGATTAATGGTGCGTCATACATCACAATGTTTGATTGCCAAAGCATGCAATTTTACAAGTTATACTGTAGCACATATGTTGTATGTGTGCCTTTATATGTGGCAAATACTTACCCCTTTCCAATAAGGTGTGTACCACTGTCATAGGGTGGAGACACCCGCATATGTGACAATTAAGCATTTATTACTTGTGCCAAAGATTTGGGGGCATGCATACAAGGCACAAATGCCAACTGAGCATCACTTTTGTTTATGCCCTGGTGGTGTTAAAACCATCCCCATATTTAAAGGATGATGCTAAGCGACTTAACGTGGATTGACGCCACCTTGTTCATATTACCCTTACCACGGTAGTCCACTATAGCAAAGGGGTTAGAAATTGGGTTGGGTTGGACGTTCTACCACAACATCCATAGCTTTTGACGTGGCCCCATATTTACACATCTGAGGTGTAGCAACTTTTACACCTCTGAAAAGGTGATGTTAGACAGGCAAAACTGGAAGTAATGTATTAAGTTAACCTGCATTTCTGCTCATTCCATGTGGGTTGCATTCTGAAGCGCACATGGATAAGGCAAGTCCCCTTTCTAGATTATTGTTGTGCTAGAAGGTGTCCCTTCTTGCACAAAAAAAACCCCATGCAGCGCTGTCACCCTTTCTACATGGCGCAAGTGTGCATGGACTGGCACTGCCCAGAACTGATTACAACAGCACAAGGGTACGCACAGGGCAGAGCAGTAAATATGGTATATATGGCTCATCCCTGTGTGTTAAGACAAGACATAGCGCGGTGTTACCATTTTTTACACCACCCTCCAATCTTTTGTCATAGATTACCCCTAACAATTCCGAATGGCAATTTGCTGTTTCAGTATGTGCGGCAGCATGAATCACATTGGAAGAGCAAACTATGAGGAAAATGCAAAGATTTTTGCTCGTATCGCTCTTCTTTAGATTTCTTTTCAGAGGCATTACGTATTTTGGCGCAGCCTCAGATTTGTCAATCTGGGGCAGCAGCATGGGGCTAAGTATGTTGCAGCGAAAGATCCACTGCAACACCAATTGTCCACCCCTTTCACGCTAAGTGTAGCATGAAAGGGAGACTTACTTACAATGCAGCGTTAAGGAACGTCAAAAAGTGATGGTCCTGTGGCTTTAAGCTCTTGTAAATATGCCCCTAAGTGACTTAACACCACTTTGTGAATCCAGAGAACGTGTTCTGGTGGCGGTATCTCCTGGTAAATATGGCCGTAAGGAGCTTCCACAGATTAGACATGCCCTTTTACATAGAGAAATATGTAAAATTGTGTCTTGAATGATGTTGCAAAAGGTGCTAATGTTCACTATATTTTTGGGCTCATATGTGCATGGATGTGTCAGGAGGTGGTAGTATAGAATGATATGACACCCATATGCTATTTGTGTGTATTTATGTGTGTTGTGCAGACTTCTGGTGACACATGATACAATGCGATATGACTATGTCCTAGGAGTACATGCTATTATTTGTGTTTAACTATGTAGGGAAATGTGTAGATATGTTGACAGGTGTAGTGCTAACAAGTACCTGGATTACATCCATTAACCTATCAATGTTTCAATTGGTTGTGTTGCATTTTCAAGCTAAGTGATGCCTTTTCATTGTGGTACCATTTGCTTTTTGAAATTTCTAACCACATTGTATTTGCCTTTGAGGGTGTAATTAGTTGTATGTCACCTTGCATGTATTGGGCATGCTTGTTGGGATCCCTGACGTACTCAACTCATAAGACTTGCATCAATTATTTTGGGGATTGACACACACACACAGTAAGTGTGCTGTGATGAGGACAGCGCCTGCTTTCACATTTGAGTGCCATTGCACAATCATGGTAGTGGCCATAGGACATCCACACATTGTCATCTTTTCATTGTTATCCTATTTGGCCCAGATACACATTAGTGAATGCTGTTGCTTTCTCAGTTATCACATGGATAACCTATGTTTCAGTGTTTGGGATGAGTGTTGTAGGCCAATTTAAGGTTAGTAATGTGTGGAAAGTTGTGTCATACACAGTGTTTGCAGTTCAAAACATTTAACAATCTATAGATACTGTGACACATGTGTGAGGTTTAGTGGAAGTATCATCTGCAACATCGGATGTGAATAATTGATGAATGATGTTGTTCCTCCACTGTATTGCTCCAACAGTTGGTCTTGCTACATTATCCTTTAATTCTTCAGCCTCACCATCTTCCAGGTGACCCTGGTCACCACTGTAAAGTAGCCATGGGACATTTGTCCACACACATATTTGATGGAGGATGCAGCCCACCAAGATGATTTTACACACCACTGGCAGTGAGTAAAGCAGTCTGCCCCCAGATAAATCTATGCACCGGAAGCAGGATATCTTGACTCCTAAACTCTAATCAATGATGGACCTGGTGCTGCATAGGGCACGACACACAAACATCATAGTGGTTCCCAGTCGTGCTCCATCAGCATTTTGTAGCAGACATGCATTGCAATTTTACTAGCACCAGGTTATGTTATAGTTAGTATCATATACTTTGCTAGATGATTGGTCTGTGTGGGGACAAACATGAGTGGATCAAATAAAGCATGCCAGAAGAGTAATGTCGAAATATGATTTAAAAACATTATAAAATATTTGTTTTATGAATGTTTATTTATATACATACTCACATTTTTGAATGTACCACATTTTTATGTTATGATTTAGTTAATATTTCAGTTTTTAAAGAAATGTGGGATGATTGCATCCCTCCATTGTGTTGCTGCTGCTGTACTAGCAGGTTGCCTCAGCTCCTCTTCTTCTGCCTCTCCATCCTCTGGATTTTCCTAGTCGACATTGTCTTCTGGCAATGGTACATTTGTAGTACACATATGTTGTGGAGGATGAAGCATACAAGAATGATTTTGTAGACCAGGAGTGGGGAGTTTAACATTCAATCCGCTAGCTACGCCCAGACACAAAAAACAGGACTTTAGGACATCAAACGTCTTTTCCACTATGGACATGGTGTGGCCAAGAGCTACATTGTAGGCAATCTGTGCCTGGGATTGTGGATTCTTGAGAAATGTCATCAACCAGTGCATACCCTTGGTCAGCTGACAAAAAGGAAAAAGGTGTTACAGTATTCTGCAAACATTATGTGGGTGAGAAGTACATTACTCACCATTGTGTCCAGTGTCCAGCTTTCTACATTCACCTTGCAAACAGTAATAATATACATGCCATAAAACTGCATCAAATACATATAAGTGTCAATTGGTAATAGCTTACACATTACTACACAACCATTTGTGTTGTTACCTGCGATACCTCCTTTTCTTGAGATTCAGCTAAGTGCCAATGCCATGTAGGATTTGATTAGTCACCAATAACAACGAGTGCTTTAAGATTTCTTAGGCAATTGACTAACAAGCTTTGCTTTTGTGGATATACGGGTACCTTTCTAAATTGTGAAACCTCATCCTTACAATTACTAGACACATGGCAGCAGCTGTAGGCGTTTCTTCCTTCTGGTACACATTTTTGTTGAGATTGTTTATGCATCTACATGTTTTTATGTGTCAGACATAGACATGAAAATGGATGTATGTGACTCTGTGAGATGTTTATCTAGTATGGTTTTGTAAGGTTGAACAGAACCTTTGAACAAGTACACTGCAATGCAAGAAACCCTGGGGACAGTGTAGACCATAACCTTGACAGCATTTGGTATCCATTCATTGTGTGTCTGCTCTGGAAATAGCAGTGTAGATTCCTCTATGACACTCATGATATGCCCTTGGAAACCTTTCTGTTAGCTGTAATAGGGGATGTGATGTGTGTATGAGAGGGCACCTTGCTGCACCGTCTGGGCCCTTGAATGAGAGCTGTGGTGATTCAGTCACCTCAATTCTTTACATGTTGTGCACATTGAATGTGATGTGTGTCTTTAATTTGTGATGTAGTGCTGCATTGTTGAGAGTAACTATTGCAGTACTACTATCTGCCCATGTTTTTGCAATTTAAAAGCAGTGTGTTATGTCATTTCTCCACCTGCCCACGGGAATGACTTGTGGGACACAGAGTTCACACAGGGAATGCCTTGCTTTCTCAATGTCTATTTGTACCTGATCATTTAGATGTACTGTTACATGAGTATTTTAGAAACGATTTGGATGTGCACATGGGTCCTCATGTTATTTTTCTGCCACTGTACATCAGTGATTGTGGAAAAGGCTGATCTAACTTACATTCCAAGTGAAGTAGTGGTATGTGCATGTGTTTGACATACACAACATCCAGGTTGTTCTATGATCAAATAATGACAGTATCGTGTTTTTGGCAAAGCGAGCAGCCACCATTGCACCGTTGTGCACATGTGTCATCTTGTTGTCATATTGTTTTTTGGACATAACGGTAGATTATGTATTTCAGATTCTGAGAACATTGTCATGAAATTTGTGCTCTTCCTCTTACATTTCTGTGATACAGATTTCTGGTCCTAATCATAGTGTAGATGAGCCCTATGCTTTCCTCTTATGTGATTCTGTAGGGTAGCCACCCACTTGTACACTGTCACATGGTCCCTGTACATTGGATTGGTGTAATCATGTTGTGGTCTACATTATTCTTGACTGGGAAGGGGTAGTATATTATCCATGGTATACAATATTGACATTTGCAAACTGTGTGATGTCCTTTGAAGTGGCCTGCATTTTTTCATGCCTAATAGGCCTTGCAGTGTTCGGAAGACATTTTTCACATTACCTGGTAGACATGAAATGGGCATGTACTCCACCAGAACATCATGAAAGATGACAGTCCTTTAACCCATTAGACTTGTTTATGTGGGCCACACTGGCTTAGTGAGTGTCAACATGTGCAATTTGTTAAATATATGTTGTACATTTGCCTTATATGTCTGGGGATAAATGATGCCACAGCAACAATATATGCACAGACGAATTCCAAACATGACCAATTTGAAAATGTTTTCCTACATGATTGCGTGCCTTGTGGTCTGGCGTGTTTTATGAGTTGTACTTACCAACAAGCAGGCTATTCCCATAGGTCCCAATCCGGAAACGCTGGTTGATGGCAGATGATGTATGAGTCATGCACACTGCAGGTGAACTGTGCTAGTATATTGATGAAGCGTCCCAGATGGGCCACAATTGCCTGCACATCCATGGAGTAGGTGTGCTTCCTGTTGCGGTATATGTGTGCAGTTTCTGCAGGAGGCACAAGTTGCACCTGGGTGCAATCTATTGCCCCCAACACATGCGGGAAGCCAGCCATGGCATAAAAAGCCTTGCATGCTGTCCAGTTGTTCTTGCACAGTCTTGGGGAAGTGGAGGCACTGTGGTGTGAGACTTAAATTGGCATCCAGGACAGTGGGGATTAACCAGGAAAAACATGCCTGTAATACTCCTGCAACTCTAGCGGTGGTGGGTTGTAACTTTCCTGACTCCAGCATGTGGAGGACAGCAATTAGCTTAGTCTGCAGAGGGATGCTGGTGCAGCGCTGAGATGTGGGCTGCAGCCTTGGTGATATCTGGTTCAGGAGGGGGACCGTGGACCCCCTCCTGAGCCTGTAATGGCTAGGAACTCCTCTTGCCTGAGGTGAATGAGGGTGATCCTCTGACCGTAGCTCCGCTCCCTTCTCCGGCGCTGCCTCTGTGATGGCTGTGATGGTGGTGGTGGCCTCTTTGGTGCTCCTAGCTGCAATAACAGAAGATCCATGGCATAGTGGAGCTTGCCATGGAAGATTTGGGAGAGTTCTACTATTTAATTGTGATAGGGTCTTTTTTAAGACCAGGTAATTCCTAGTGGTAAAAAACGGCCGCTAATGGGATTTAGTGGAAGTTTTTCTTTTTAGCGACGTTCAAGGAAATCCTTGTACATATTGCGGTGTGTGTTTTTGGGTGTTTTACTGTGAGAAATCCTGCATTGCATATCTTTTTTGGTATGTCATGCTAACTGAACTGGAGCTGTGAAAAATTGTTGCTAACTGTGTGAAAATGTTGCTAAAGTGGCTTTGCGACACTTTGTAAATATGGCAATAAAAAATGCCACTGTAACAACAAAGAAATTATCCTGTGGCGGTGTTAACTCCTGATAAATATGCCCCTGTGTTGTGTGTTTTGCAGATGTTTGACTGTGGGAACGGCTACGGTGCAAATAATTGTCGGCTGTACATGCTAACCCAACTGGTGCTGTGAAAAATTGTCGCTAACTGTGTGAAAAATATTGCTAAAGTGACTTTGTGACAATGGGTTCATTTGCCGATAATGTACACATTGTGTAACGCATGGGTAACGCAATATTTTTATAAATCTGGCCCTGACTGTCTGAACTTGCCTGGAAATATAGGCTATTCCAACACTGGGAAGTACAGCCAGGATATGTTCATTGTTATAGGACATGCAAATATTTCCACCTCCAGCCTGTCTGAGTGCATATGATATTAAAGCCAGCAGAGGTGCAATCATTTAGATATCCAGACACTGGCATTTGCAGTGAGCACCAGAGTCCTCCTTCCACAGATGTAACAACTAACAACTGAAACCTAGGCAATTTAATTCTTCTCCAGCCTGTTATTATTGAGATATGAGGCCCTAGCAACTGCAGTAATCATAATTCTGCGAATATATGAACAAAACATCTGATACTGTCAATGAGAGCTAGTCTATTCAATAATATAGGAAAGTACAAAAAGACAGCACTTGAAGTAACCATCAGCTGCCTGATGCAGGAAATGTGTACACCGACACCTGCATTTATCACAGTGACAATCAATGTAAAGCCAAGACCATTTGGGTCATTGAAAAAAGCCTAAGTCTAAAACTTAAAAGTATTAGATAAATGGTAACTTGTGGAGTCCCCAAAGCATTAGGAGCCGGTCTGTTAATGAAGAAAGACCAAACACTGAAACCTGATTTCACTACAAGTGCATTATTATAAGACATAGAAACAGTGGCACCTGAATTCACAAAGCCTTATTTTGTACCACTTGGAGTCTATATATGTATTCTGCAGCATCTGCATGTAAAGGGCATTGGTGTTTCCCAGGCATGATAAACGAGTTAACAAGAATGTGAGGGCCTATTTGCCAAGTTCAAACATTGAACAAAATCTCTGCCAAGTCTGATCTGAAGGTTACAGCTTTTCATATCTGCCAAAATTTTGGGACGTATTGATTGTGTCGATTTGTACTAATAGGTTCTGACTCATAAGGCGGGCTCCGGTGCTGTCTCAAGGACAAGCCTCATAATACAGCACTGCAAAGAGAAGCATTGCCACCTACATTGCTCACCCATTTGTTGATAATACATTTGAAAATATGCCCCCTCGTAAATTATCATTCCAGTAATATGCACTATTCAAACCAATAACCTGCCTTCTGCCCTAGTCTGATAACATGATAAATTCTAAACTGAAAATATAGAAACCGCCACAAGTACAAGAGACTAGTGCAATAATACTGGAAATTTATGCTATGCAATATGGATGTAGGGGTATACGTACAAGAACTGCTGCTAACTAATGCTAATGCTAGTTAGCAGCAGTTTCTTAACACGGCTTATCACAAAAAACTATTGCCCTGTTAGTGATGTATTTACAATAAGTCGCTACATGATGATATGTTCAGGTAGCTGCAATGAAAACTGCCACTAACACTAGCGTGAAGGTGATGCAAATTCTGGCGTTAGCAGGCAAGAACTGATGAATTCGCGGCAAAAAAACTCACGTTAGTCAGTCCAACGTGACTTTTTTTGCCTTTAGAGGCAAAAATAGCCATTAAGTCCACCTCCAATGAAAAATAGGGAACAAAACCAATGAAATGCAGAATGGAGCAGCCAGGGCAAAGTGCAGCACAGATAAACAACCCTCCCAAACCCCCCAACAGCCAGGATTACCAGCCAGAGTCCCAGGGGAAGAGGAATTTCAGGGCTAAAATCATGAAAAGAGGTGCATCACTGGGCAAAACCAGTAATGCATCACTTATCAGTACGTACTCCTTGCAACACCAAGGCATGAAAAACCTTGAAAGCATAGACGCCATGCTGGGCCTGCGTCTGGGACACGGTGTGGGATGTGGAGGTGCTGTCACGTTGCTGGGCCATGGCAGTAGACATTAAGGCGTCGGTGATTCCCCTTATCTGGTGGTGAAGTCTACCAGGTCGCATGGAGACACGTTGGTGACCTGTGTGAGAAGACCACCTGGTGCCCCTTGGAGTTGTGAATGGTAGAGGCGCTCCTGTGCACTAATGTAGGGAGGTCTGCATCACATACCATGCGCCACAACTACTCCGGGGTGCATGGAGTAGATTACCAATGGTGGCCTGCACCTCTCTGCATCACAGGCCGGAGGATGTTGCACTGGCCGGACAGTGTGGAGGGTGAAGCCCTTGAGCAGTGCCAAACTTCTGTGCTGGGAGTACTGCGACTTCACGCCTAAGGGGACCCTGTTGCATCACCTGTATCCGGAGTTCCCCAGTGGACATGGTGGCGACTGCTGTAACCAGGCTTTTGAAATCCCGCCTGACTGAGGCTCCTGCTGGCTGAGGGCAGCGGATTGTGACATGGTGAAAAATGTCCATGTGAGGAGAAGATGGGGCCCATAGCGGAGGAGGACAGGCGGTTGAGTCGAGCCCAGGACTAGCAGCTGGGTGTGACGGACCCTCAGTGGTGCCTCATCCGCTATGGTGGAAGTGCGTTGCCCCACTGCTTGCAAGAGGTGAAAGAAGAGGAAACATAAAATGATGATTACTTTCTGACGTACTCATGCTCTGTTTCCTTTGCTGGCACTGCTCTACTCACGGAGCAGGGAAGGGGTGGAGTGGTATGCCCACTCAAGTGTGCAATGACTGTTTGGTCAGCCCTCTCAGGCTACCCAAAGCAGTCATGTACACATCCCTGTTTGCAATGCAGGCTGTATTATAGCCAGCATGGAGTACATGCCCACCCCTCCTGCCCCTGGCTGATCACCTTATCACAGTGCTCAAGAGTGATCCCAACACTGCATTTCAGCATTGTTTTTGGCTTAGGGGAGGGAGCCTGGCTGCCCGATTCCTGTTCCTGGAAGCAGACTCAGTAAAGTAGGAGCATAGAAGACGAGGGACCCAGCCTCGAGGTAAGAATCTTTAAAAAATATATTTACAATCCCCGCTCCGCCCCCCGCTTACCCGCCTCCTCCAGTGTCCTTTCCTGCCTTCCAGATGTCAAATCCCCCCTGCAGCACTACTTAATGGCGGCCGCTGTGCGGCCATGCACAACGGGTGTACAACTGGCGCGCAAAAGGCAAGCCGGTCGGCATCCTGGCCGGGAACACTCTCAGCACCAGGGACTCTTCCTCTCGGACACTCCACTGCTACAATACCAGCACCCTCCTCACCATCAACCATGGATGCCTCGCTGCCTACCATCTCGCTGGTGGAATTGGCTTGCACCCTGTGCCTGTCGAAACTGAAAATGCACCTTCTGCCACATCAGCACACCAGCAACTCCTGCAGCCCAGCAGACAAAACAACGCAGCTGACCGGCTCAATTGCACCCTCCTCAATGTGCGGTCCCTCCTCAAACACGTAGCAAAAATCTGGGACCTCCTCGATGCCAGCTCTTCAGGCATCACCTTTTACACGGAAACATGGACCAAGCGCTGCTCCGGACCGGACATCTCCGTCACCATCCACGTTGGCTACAAATTCACATGCATGCAACACCCCAAGCGGCCAGGAGGCATTGCCGCTGTCTAACAAAGCACACTTCGACTGACCATGCACTGTAAGGACCTGACAGTGACCATGGAACACCTCCACTTCCAGATCTGGTCCAAGCTCAACATCACCCTTCGCGGCACCCTCATCTGACCATGAACCCCATTCACCGATGCCATTGCATCTCACCCCAGGCTCTCCCATCCACCAACTACATCCTACTCGGAGACCTCAAGTTCCACCTGGACAACCCCAGTGACCAGAACATCATTCCCTCCTGAGGAACCTCGCCAACATCAGACTCAAGCAGATAGTCACCCCATCAACCCACGTAGCCTGACACACGCTCAAGTCTGTCTTCTCCACCAGCTGGAACTTCCACTACTGCCACACCACAGGACTCTCCTGTACCGACAATCATTATTTTCATCACGCCTTCACCATGCCCACTGTAGACCATTGCGATACAAAAGGGGATGATGGACGGAGCGTTTGAGCAAATCAAACACTCACCCCCAGTCAAATGATCTGGGTTTAATCCATCACCATTCTTTAGCTCAACTCCGCCACCCCAGCTCAGACATGGCTATATGCAAATCAGTCTGACCCTGTGCCTCATGGGAACAGTCCAGCCCGAACTGCCAAGCCATATCTTCCCTGGACCAGAAACAAGCATCCTGGGACCGGTTTCGAATTCATAATCCTCATCAGCCAGGCTATCTTGAATCCAGTGGGAAAGTGAGCAAGGGACTCACGTCTGAGAATACCCTGCCACACTTAGGGCGAACAAAGCGATACAAAAGGGGATGATGGAGGGAGCGTTTGAGCAAATCAAACACTCACCCCCAGTCAAATGATCTGGGTTTAATCCATCACCATTCTTTAGCTCACTCCGCCACCCCAGCTCAAACATGGTTATATGCAAATCAGTCTGACCCTGTGCCTCATGGGAACAGTCCAGCTCGAACTGCCAAGCCATATCTTCCCTGGACCGGAAACAAGCATCCTGGGACCGGTTTCGGATTCATAATCCTCATCAGCCAGACTATCTTGAATCCAGTGGCAAAGTGAGCAAGGGACTCACGTCTGAGCATACCCTGCCACACTTAGGGCGAACAAAGCGATACAAAAGGGGATGATGGACGGAGCGTTTGAGCAAATCAAACACTCACCCTCAGTCAAATGATCTGGGTTTAATCCATCACCATTCTTTAGCTCACTCCGCCACCCCAGCTCAGACATGGCTATATGCAAATCAGTCTGACCCTGTGCCTCATGGGAACAGTCCAGCCCGAACTGCCAAGCCATATCTTCCCTGGACCGGAAACAAGCATCCTGGGACCGGTTTCGGATTCATAATCCTCATCAGCCAGGCTATCTTGAATCCAGTGGCAAAGTGAGCAAGGGACTCACGTCTGAGCATACCCTGCCACACTTAGGGCGAACAAAGCGATACAAAAGGGGATGATGGACGGAGCGTTTGAGCAAATCAAACACTCACCCCCAGTCAAATGATCTGGGTTTAATCCATCACCGTTCTTTAGCTCACTCCGCCACCCCAGCTCAGACATGGCTATATGCAAATCAGTCTGACCCTGTGCCTCATGGGAACAGTCCAGCCCGAACTGCCAAGCCATATCTTCCCTGGACCGGAAACAAGCATCCTGGGACCGGTTTCGGATTCATAATCCTCATCAGCCAGGCTATCTTGAATCCAGTGGCAAAGTGAGCAAGGGACTCACGTCTGAGCATACCCTGCCACACTTAGGGCGAACAAAGCGATACAAAAGGGGATGATGGACGGAGCGTTTGAGCAAATCAAACACTCACCCCCAGTCAAATGATCTGGGTTTAATCCATCACCATTCTTTAGCTCACTCCGCCACCCCAGCTCAGACATGGCTATATGCAAATCAGTCTGACCCTGTGCCTCATGGGAACAGTCCAGCCCGAACTGCCAAGCCATATCTTCCCTGGACCGGAAACAAGCATCCTGGGACCGGTTTCGGATTCATAATCCTCATCAGCCAGGCTATCTTGAATCCAGTGGCAAAGTGAGCAAGGGACTCACGTCTGAGCATACCCTGCCACACTTAGGGCGAACAAAGCGATACAAAAGGGGATGATGGACTGTAGACCATTGCCATCATTGCCCCCCGTCGCAGCTGAATCAAGGCCATGAAGAACCTCCCGTCAACTCCCGTAGCATCACCACTCCGCCAACACTTACAGACGCCAACAACACAGGATGCCACTTGCCCTGATGGATCTCCAACTACACCAACAGCCTGACACCCCTCAAGAAAAGACCAGGCAAACAACACTATAAGAAGGCCAGCTGGTTCACTGCCGCCCTCCACTAGTCCATCCCCACCTGCAGATGTCTTGAGAAGAGATGGAGCCACAAAATCAATCAACTCCGCAACACAGTCACCCTTGCACCATGGCGCAAGGGTGCCTGCGTCAGCGCACGGCAGCCATTGTGTGCCAACGTAGGGGAAAAAGACAGGGGGCTTATTCATGAGCCCCTTCTGACAGTTTCACCATGCCAGTGCGTCATTTTCTTAACGTACTTGCAGCGTGATTCTTCCACCACGTTGTGCCAATTTCCAAAGTGACGAATGTAGGCAGATGCGTGACCTTGTGAAGTCCTGAGCCACATTATACCAGCATCAGGTATGATGTATGCAGGGTGGACAATCCCACGCAACAAAGCCTCATAGGAGCGGTGCAGTGAAATCCATCAGATTTGCAGGATGCCACTGTGTCAGTGCCTTATGCCTGTCTTATGGCAGGCGTAAAAGTAATGCAATGCCACAGGGGTAGGCTGGCCCCATGCATCGCTGGAGTTGCGTCATTCTTGTGACACAACTGCAGCAATGCATGACTTTAGCGCTGACAGATACGTCAGGATTCCAGACGTATCTGTCATTAATTGGGACATGGAGCGTTGTACAGTCAATACAGCGCATCCATGGTGTCGCAGAAGGGCGTAGTGAAAAGTTTTGCTACACTGTTTTGTCGCAGTGATGCAACACTTTTCAAGAATGAGGCCCAGGAATGCACACTATCTTATTGATGGTGCGCATCCTGCCCTTAATGTTTGTCGCAGGGCAGCACAGCAACATTCCTTGCAGCGCTGTACAGCACCAAAATCTTCTGAAATGAGGCCTTAAGTGTTATCACAATTTTTAAGACCAGCAGTTTTCTGGTCTTAAAAAACTGCCTCTACCTGGAGTTAGAGCCAGTTTTTTTGGCTTTGCACCATACTAGGAATTCCTTGTAAATATCCCGAAGTGGGGTTAGCAGCAGTTTTTGCACGGGAACGCCTACCTTGGAGTGGCGATCCTAAAAATGTATGTTTACACCGGAAATCTGCCGCAAACTGCAATTAGTGGCAACTTGTAAATGCAGCAATAAAAAAAGCTGCAGCAACGTCAAAAACTTGATGCTACGGTGGTGTTAAGTCCTTGTACATATGCCCCGTAGTATCTTTTAATATTAGAAATTCATACAAGAGTGCTTGAATATATCTAGTTTTCTAATTCTAAAATGTCAAATATTGGCCTGTAGTCATATGTTTCTCTTTAAAAATAAAGTCGAGCCAAATGTAATGGCCTCATTACAAGTTATGGTCGCACAAAAAGAGGCAAAAGGAAAATGGACAGGTGGGCCCACGTATCTCTACTGTATTTATTCAGAAAAGGTTCACTTAAGAACATACCAATTATCCCTGTCAAAGACACAGCTTTATATAATGGATTACCTTTAGCCTTTCTTCCGAGAGGGCATGTGCTAGAACTCTTAACCATTAAGTTTAAGGCTTTATTTGAAGCCAATGTAACGAAAACCATATAAAATAGTATTAGAGGTGATATTAAAAGCAATACAAAAAGTATGTTTTATACAGACAACATGCTGCATTTTAGTGAATCCCTTCTTAATAAAACCTTACGATTAATAAATGGCATTAAGAAGTCTGCCAACTCAGGGGGTGCATAGCATTTGGAGCTTACTGCAAGGTCAATTTGTTTCTGAGATGTTCTCAGTCTGTTGCAATAGAACAACAAGTTCCCTACAATTCAAAAATGTTCCTCTCGACAGGGCCGGACTGGGAACCCAAAGCAGCCCTGGCAGTTTTGTTGGACCAGATCCCCCGAGGGTGGGCGTCCAAGTGTGAAGCACTGCTGCTTCTGTTACTGGGGGCAAGTAAAGGTCATTTGCGTTTCCCAGACAGGAAAAATGATTGACCAAGAATGTGTGGGGCGATTTGCCAAGTTCAAACACTGAAGAATATTTCTGGAAAGTCTGCTCTGAAGGTTACAGCTTTTCATATTTGCCAAAACTTGGGGATGCATAGAGAGGTGATTGTCAATTTGTACTAATAGGTTCAGACTCACAAGGCTGGTTTCGGTGCTGCCTCAAGGTACAGCCTCTTGATACAGGACTGCAAAGAGAACCATTGCCTCCTGCATTTCTCACCCATCTGTTGATAATGAATTTGAAAATTGGCCCCCACATAAATCACCGGTCCAGTAATATGCACTGTTAAAACCAATAACCTGGCTTCTGCCCTAGGATAATAGAGTTAGAAATTATAAACTAAAAATGTTAAAACTGCCCGAAGTATAAGCGACTAGGGCAATGACGCAGGCAATTTAGGAAATTTAATGTGCACGTGGTATCTTTTAATATTGGAAATTCATGCAAGAGTGCCTGAATATATACCTAGTTTTCCAATTCTAAAATTGAATACATTGGCCTGTAGTCATATGTTTCTATTTAAAAAACTAAAGTGGAGCCAAATGTAATGGCCTCATTACAAGTACTGTTTGCACAAAAAAGGCAGGAGGAAATACTCTTCAACCCACCTAGAAGAAGTATAGTTTCACAAACAAACTGCCCTCTCTTGAGCCACCTCTATGGGATAAATGTGGCTTTACCCACTATTAGTGGCATGCAACATCATAGGGCTTCTATTATAAACCCTGTTTCATCATGAGCAAGGGTGGAGCAATATATTCTTTTTATCACTATGGGCCATATGTATCAACAAACTATTTTGCAATTCCTAAATAGCGATTTTTAAGGAATCGCTATTTAGGAATTGCAAAATGGTGTGTATGAAAAAAATCGCTATTGTTTTTAGCGATTCCTTAATCTTCCTTATTTGCGAATTTGCATTTTGCGAATTTGCAATTAAGGAATAATTTCCAATGCATTCCTATGGGCCAGGAGGCTCATAGGAATGATTGCGAATTCGCAATTTGAGAATTATTTCGCAATTTGCTAATCGCAATTTGAGAATTATTTCAAGGGTGCGGGGGTGTCTCAAAGACACCCTGCTGCACCCCTGAAATGTACATGTGTGTGCATATGGCGTACATGCCCTATGGGCATGTGTGTGCATCACATGCCACCTTAAAAAATGCCAAAATATGCATTTTTTGAAGAATTCGCAAGTTACCATCAACTAAAAGTTGGTGGTAATTTGCGAATTCTTAACCATAATTCGCTAGCCAAAAATGCTACATACATAGCATTTAAGGAATCGCAAAATTGCGATTCCCTAAATGCTATGGCAAAATAAGGAATCGCACAACTTTGCAATTCCTTATTTTGGGAATGTTTCATACATCCCAAAACATGCAAAACGGCCGTTTGCGAGTCGCAAAGCCGAAAATTCGGCCTTTGCGATTCAAAAACCTCTTGATACATATGGCCCTATGTTCTTAAGGGATCCAGTGGGATCCAGTGATTGAAGTGTAGTTAAAACTGTCTTACGGATACCATCTCCATTCTTTTTTATTGTGGGTTCCTTTGATAGGTTTAAAAAGTGTGATTTGATGGTCTCAAGGTATAATTATTCTACCATTGCTCCAGATAATCTTGACAATGTTCCAGCCAATCTTATGTCCACCACTAAAGGTCAACGGCCTTCAAGACAGTAAGATCCCTATCATATGTCGCTGTCTCAGTGACTCGGTCAGTCTGATTGGTGAGTCTTGAGTAATTTACTAATAGTACCATACAGTGACCACACTTTTATGAACTATATTTCAGTCAATACGAGATTTCTCAAATGTTTTTCTCATAACTCTTAACCCGGGGTGGGAAGCGAGCATCGCCCTGTAGTCACACATTCGTCAAGGGACAATGCTGCTTCCGAACCTCCAACGGTTAAAGGTGTGTAGTCAGTCCAATGATGAAGCATGACACTAATAGTGGGTGAGGGTGCATTTATCCCCAAATAAGGAACCCAAGAAAGGACAGTCTTTTGAGTATGTGACTCACAACAAGTGCCCCAGAAATACAGTCAGGGCACAAAGGAACTTACATGTAGTAAAGTTACGAGTGCAGACTCTCTGCACTCGTGGCAGAGTCACTGCACTCAGGGCAGAATCTCCGCACTCATGGCAGAGTCTCCGCACTCAGGGCACAATCTCCACACGGTGCACTGCAGAGAGTGCGCCGTACAGAGATTCCGCCCGAGTGCAGAGACTCCACCACGAGTGTGGGGACTATGCACTTGTTACTTTACTTAATGTAAGTCCCCTTGTGATTTGAACATCCCCCCCATCTACGCCCTTCCCCTTTGGAGTTACCGATATAAAGGATGAAAAGGAACAGGAATTGCTTGTCCCATAAGAATCCGGATCTAAAATGGCAGCTCAAACCTGTTCATATATTTGCATGGCAGAGGTCAATTATGACTACACCACGTATATTTCCCGTGGCATAGGGCAAGCAGAGGTATCCTTTTTTTAAAGTTTTAGTTAATTCAGCAATAAACAAGAATGTTCCAAAAAAATAACAGCACGTACAACAAAGTAAATCACATTAAGATAAGAATATATATCAAGAAACATTCTATGTAACAAAGGAAAAGGGAAAAAAGGGGAAAAGGGGGGTAGAAAGGGGAAAAACAAGGCAGAGGTATTCTGACTTACCATTTAAATTTGGAAAATTGACTGGTGGTGCCCCACGTATCTCTACTGTATTTATACAGAAAAGATTTGCTTACGAACATAACAACTATACCTGCAAAGTCACAGGATTGTAATGGGTTACCTTCACCCTTACTTCCAAGAGAGCATGTGCTAGAACTCTTAAGCATTAATTTTAAGACTTGTTTTGAAGCCACGGTAATGGAAAACATATATGAAAATATTAGAGGTGATACTAAAACAAATTCGACCATTTATTAATGAGGAGAGAGTAATTTTCATACAGTAGCAGACAAAATGCTGCATTTTAGTGATTCCCTTCTTAATATAACCTTGCTATTAATGATTAGCACTAAAAGGTCTGCCAACTCAGGGGGTGCATAGCATTTGTTGCATATTTGGAGTTTACTGCAAGGTCAGTTTGTTTCGGAGAGCCCCTGTGTTCTCAGTCTGTTGACCTAGAACAAGTTCCCTACAAGTCAAAATGTTCCCCTCTACAGGGCCGGACTGGGAACCCAAAGCAGCCCTAGCAGTTTTGTTGGACCAGGCCACCTCACCCCCCCTCCCTCCAACCCCCCTGGAGGTTGGGGGTGCAAGTGTGAAGCACTGCTGCTTTTGTTAGGGAGTGCATGTAAAGGGCATTGACGTTTCCCAAGCATGATAAAAGATTGACAAGAATGTGCAGCCCTAATTACCAAGTACAAACATTGAAGAATATTTCTGCCAAGTCTGAAATGAAGGCTACAGATGTTCATATTTGCCAACATTTAGGGACTCATTGAGAGCTGATTGTAGATTTTTACTAATAGGTTCTGACTCATAAGGCTGTTTCTGGGGCTGCCTCAAGGACCAGACTCATTATACAGCACTGCAAAGAGAAGCATTGCTTCCTGCATTTCTCATCCATATGTTAATAACGAATTTAAAAATCTGCCCCACATAAATCACCAGTCTAGTGATATGCACTGTTCAAACCAATAACCTGACTTCTGCCCTAGACTGATAATGTGATACATTATAAACTAAACATGTAAACACCGCCATAACTATAAGAGACTAGTGTAATGACACAGGCAATTTAGGCAATGCAATCTGTATGTGGTATCTTTTAATATTGGAAATTCATGCGAGTGCTTGAACATATAACTAGTTGTCTAATTTTAAAATGTCAAACATTGGCGCGTAGTCATATGTTTCTATTTGAAAATAAGGTGGAGCCAAATGTAATGCCCTCATTACAAGTACTGTTTGCACAAAAAGAGGCAGGAGGAAATACTCTTCAACCCACCTCCTGAAATATAAATGTATCACACAACTAGAGGTTGAAGAAGTATAGCTTCAGACAAAAACTGCCCTCACTGGAGCCACCTATGGGATAAAAGTGGCCTCATCCACTATCAGTGGACATGAAACATCATAGGGCTTCTATTATACACCCTGTTCAGGGTTCCATCAGCAAGGGTGGAGCCAAATATCATTTTTATCACTATATTCTTAAGGGATCCAGTGATTAAAGTGTCGTTAAAACTGTCTTAAGGATATCATCTCCATTATTTTATTGTGGGTTCCTTTGATAGGGTTAAAAAGCATGATTTGATGATCTTGAGGTATAATTACTCTACCATTGCTCCAAATAATCTTGACAACATGTTTCAGCCAATCCTATGTTCACCATTAAAGGTCAATGGCCTACTTCAGGACTGTGAGATCCCTATCTTATGTCGCTGTCACCATGACTCAGTCAGTCTGATTGTTGAGTCTTGAGTAATTTACTAATAGTACAATGCAGTGACCTCACTTTTATCAACTATGTTTCTGTCGTAAGGAGATTTCTCCAAATGTTTGTCTCATAACTCTTAACCAAGCATCGCCCTGTAGTCACACATTCATCAAGGGGTAATGCCGCTTCTGACCCGCTGACGGTTAAAGATGTGTAGTAGCAGTCTTATGATGAAGCACACTAATTGTGGGTGAGGGTGCTTTTATACCCATAGAAGGAACACCACAGAGGGCATCCATTTTGCAAAGCTTTACCTCTTCAACCTCTAGGTATGTTACTTACTACAAGTGCCCCCAGAAACACAGCCAGGGCACAAAGGAACTTACGTGTAGTAAAGTTACGAGTGCAGATTCTCTGCACTTGTGGCATAGGCTCCGCACTTTTGGCAGAATCTCCGCACGGTGCACTGCAGAGAGTGCGCCGTACGGAGATTTCACCCTGAGTGCAGAGACTCCACCACGAGTGTGGAGACTCCACATAACTTTACTAAATGTAAGTCCCCTTGTGATTTGGGCCGTCCATATCTACGCCCTTTCCCTTTGGAGTTACCTATATAGAAGATGAAAAGGAATTACCAGTCCCATAAGACTCCAGACCTAACATGGCAGCTCAAACCTGTTCATATATTTGCATGTCAGAGCTCAATTATGACTACAACCCGTAGAATTAACTTGGCATAGGGCAGGCAGAGGTATTGCGGCTTACCCTTTCAGTGCTGAAAAATTGACAAGTGGTGCCTCACGTATCTCTACTGAATTTATACAGAAAGTATTCCCTCAGGAACATAATGATGATACCTTCAAAGACACAGGTTTATAAGTGGGTTATCTTCACTCCTTCTTTCAAGAAAGGATGCGCTAGAACTCTTAAGCATTTATTTATATGAAGCTATTCTAATGGCAACCATATATAAAGTATTAGAGGTGATATTAAAAGAAATGCAAAAATGTATTAATGAGCATAGAGTAATTTGCACACATTAACAGACAACATGCACAATTTTAGTGATTCCCTTCTTAATATAACCTTGCTATTAATGATTAGCACCAAAAGGTCTGCGAACTCAGGGGGTGCATAGCATTTGTTGCATATTTGGAGTTTAATCAAGGTCAGTTTGTTTCTGAGAGCCACTGGTTTCTCAGACTGTTTACATAGAACAACAAGTTTCCCACTAGTCAAAATGTTCCCATCTACAGGGCCGGACTGGGAACCCAAAGCAGTCCTGGCAATTTTGTCAGGCCAGCCCTCAGGATATGGGAGTGCAAGTGTGAAGCACTGCTGCTTGTGTTGCTGGGGCATGTAAAGGGCATTGACGTTTCCCAAACATGATAAACAATTGACCAAGAATGTGCAGGCCTCTTTGCCAAGTTCAAATACTGAAGAATATTTCTAACAAGTCTGACATGAAGGTTACAGCTTTTCATATTTGCTAAAATTTGGGCATGCATAGAGAGGTGATTGTGGAATTGTACTAATAGGTTCTGACTCACAGGGCTGGTTTCCGTACTGCCTTATGGTACAGCCTCTTGATACAGCACTGCAAAGAGAAGCATTGCCTCCTGCATGGCTCACCCACCTGTTGATATTGAATTTGAAAATCTGCCCCCACATGCATAATATGCACTATTGAAACCAATAACCTACCTTCTGCCCTAGTCTGATAATGGATAATGTGATAAACTATAAACTAAAAATGCAAAAAATGCCACAAGTATATGAGGCTAGTGCAAAAATGCAGGAATTGAAAGCAATGCAATAGGCATGTAGTATATTTAATATCGAAAATTCATACCAGAGTTCTTGAAAATATAACTCGTTTTTTTCATTCTGAACATTGGCCTGTAGTCATATGTTTCTATTTAAAAATAAAGTTGAGCCAAATGTTATGGCCTCATTACAAGTGCTGTTTTCACAAAAAGAGGTAAGAGGAAATACTCTTCAACCCTGCTCCCGAAATATATATCAATGACACTCCTAGTGGTTGAAGAGGTGTAGCTTTGCAAAAGGATTGCCCTCTCTAGAGTCCCTTCTATCAGATTTAAAGTGTCCTCACCCAATATTAGTGGCATGCTTCATCTGAAGGCTGCTATTACACAGCCTGTGTAACCATCAGCAGGGATGGAGCAATATATTCTTTTTATCATAATATTCGTGAGGGATTCTGTGATTAAAGTGTAGGTAAAACTATTTTAAGGATAGAATCTCATTCTTTTATTCTGGGTTCCTTTGATAGGGTTAAAATGCATGATTTGATTGTCTCGAGGTATAATTACTCTAACATTGCTCCAGATAATCGTGTCAACATGTTTGAGCCAATCCTATGTCCACTACTAAAGGTCAATGGCCTTCTTCAGGACTGTTAGATCCATATCTTATGTTGCTGTTACCATGACTAAGTCAGTCTGATTTTTGAGTCTTGAGTAATTTGCCAATAGTACCATGCAGTCACCTCACTTTTATCAACTATGCTTTTGTCGTAAGGCGATTTCTCCAAATGTTTGTCTCATAACTCTTAACCCTGGGTGGGAGCGCGAGCATCGCCCTGTTCACACATTGGTCACGGGACAATGCCACCAATGGTCAAAGGTGTGTAGTAGCAGTCCTATGATGAAGCATGACACTAATAGTGAGTGAAGGCACTTTCATCCCATAGAAGGGACCCCAGGGAGGGCAGCCTTTTTGCGAAGCTTTACTTCTTCAACCTCTAGGTATGTGACTCACAACAAGTGTCCCAGAAACACAGTCAGGCACAAAGGAACTTACGTATAGTAAAGTTACGAGTGCAGACTCTCTGCACTCGTGGCAGAGTCTCTGCACTCATGGCAGAATCTCTGCACTCAGGGCAGAATCTCCACACGGTGCACTGCAGAGAGTGCGCCGTACAGAGATTCTGCCATGAGTGCAGAGACTCCGCACTCGTAACTTTACTAAATGTAAATCCCCTTGTCAATGGAGTCCCCAGCAACCAGGGCTCGAGTCGGGGTACCACGCGGGTGGACGGTGTCCCCCCAATTATTTTACCAGGTGGACGCAGTCCCCCCTGCCAAACAGCTGGACCTCAATGTTTGGCCTCTCTGAGATGAGATCGGAGCGCACCTTTCGTGACGTCACTTCCTGTCGTGACGTCACTTCCGGTGACAGCGTCCCCCCACTTCTCTTTTTAGGACTCGTGCCCTGCAAGCAACTATGACCCTCCCCCTTGGAGTTACCGATATCGAGGATACAAAGAAACAGGAATTACCGGTCCCATAAGAATCCGGATCCAATGGCAACTCAAGCCTGTTCATGTTGTTGCTTGTCAGCGGTCAAATATGACTCCCCCCCCCCCCCCCGTAGATTTCCCTTAGCATAGGGCAGGCATTGGTATTCCAACTTACCCTTTAATGCTTGGTTAAATCAACAGGTGGTGCCCCGCGTACCTCTACTGTATTTATCCATAAAATATTTGCTTAGGGACATAACAATTATACCGACACAGGTTTATAAGTGGGTTCTCTACACCCTTTCTTCCATGTGCTAGAACTCTTAAACATGCATTTAAAGACTTTATTGAAGCCAAACTAATGGCATACATATATAAAAGTATTAAAGGTGATATTAAAAGAAATGCGAACATGTATTAATGAACAGAAAGTAATTTTTATAAAATAGCAGACAACGTGCTGCATTTTAGTGGTTCCCTACTAAATACTCAACTCAGGGAGTGCGTAGCATTCGTTGCACATTTGACACTTATTTAAGGCCTGTTTGTTTATGAGAGCCACTGTGTTCTCAGTCTGTTGCCATAGAACAAGAAGTTCCCTACAAGTCAAAATTGTTCCCGTCTTTCTTCGAGAATGCTGAAATAGCTTTTTTGATATTCATTCTCAGAGATATCATGAGAAACTGTCCTCATGATTAATAATGTAACATGAACAGAAACTCATGTGAAATGTCTCTTTATTTTACTCATGCATCCTCGGTAGTGATATTATAATAGTACCCA
The DNA here is from genome assembly GCF_964261635.1 of Lissotriton helveticus. Lineage (NCBI taxonomy): Eukaryota > Metazoa > Chordata > Amphibia > Caudata > Salamandridae > Lissotriton > Lissotriton helveticus. Next base: position 1,628,487,731 of record NC_136068.1, read on the forward strand.
TTATGCAAACATATACCTGCCTAAAATAAAGGCATGCTATCGAAATTCGACCTACATTGACATACAGTAATAACCATATGCAGAAATTAAGCAGAAGTCGTGAGTAAGAAACAACATATGAGACTCCAAGGCCTTATGGGATTGATGGACAGGTGTATAATATGGTGGGTAACGGTACAAACAGTACAAAACACACAACAGCCCCAAAATGATAGTGCGCATACTAAGTAAACATACAAACATACATTATTATACTTGTATATTTATTGACGCTATAGATACATATTTGATCCCCTATTATTACATATGCTATATAGTTCCCATTTGATAAAATAATCACACTGGCAATAGCCTTTAGCCTAAATTGGGTGAACATCAGGGTGCAAAATCAGGTGCAGAAGCTGGATGCAAAATAGCCAGTGGCGTAGCTAGACAGCTTGCCGCCTGCAGCGGCCACCCCGCGACAACGGCAGCCATATCTAAGAATGGGGATGAGGGTTGCTGCTGGCAATGCAGGTGAGCAAGTCATAGCTGCCATAAGAGAAGCAGAAATAATTGAAAAGGGTGATGTTGACACCGGTTGCTGTAAAATAGAATGAGTAGATAGTACATAAGTCAACATTAATGGTGATCCATAAGCAGCATTTGTGATGATGGGTAGTTGAGGCATCCCACACAGTCAGTGATGAACAAATAGAGTCTAGGTGAGCTCCCACGGATCCACAGGGAGTACAGAGAAAGGATTTTTTCTTTTAAATGTATTTTTATTGTTTTGTTGTGTAGAAGAGGTCACTCAAGCGCAACTGGAGCCCTTTAGAGCAAAAACTTACTGCAGTTACATGACTTCAATTGCATAAAGATCATTACATGCACCGAGGCATGGAGGCACAGAGAGCCAACATAGGCAGGCAATGTTGGTTAACCAAACCACATATCCCTTAAACGGGCAGTATCCCTCTTTGCCATGTTACATCCATTGCATCAATACATTGTCCTGCAGTTTCCAATCTGTGGTATGTCCTCCAACACCCCCAGGTCTTTTGAAACTTATGGGGGCAACCCCTACTGGTACAGAGGAATGTTGAGCAAGATTATGTGAAAACAGGTAAAACACTGAAATAGGGTCTTGCTGCTGGTAAAAATGGAGTTGGAAAGCAAATTCACACATGAATAGAAATCCGTAGCATGGCGGCAGTGCTGTTCTACGAGATAAAGTAAATCAGTTGCCTAAGAGGATGATGAGTATAGCTGCAGCCAAAACGCAATCCAGTGAATAAACTGGAGGCAAGTGAGCAGCATGTCGTAGAGTGGAGTGGCGTGTCTTTGATTGGAAAGGCGTGGACTGTTGTAAAGTGGACTGGAGCATCCTAGAGTGGAGTGGAGTGGCATAGAGTGTAGTGGCATGTGTAGATATGGAGGTGATGAGGTATCAAACTCTCAGTAATGCCTTCGAAGTAGAAATACAGCTGTATTGCTTTACAACAGTCAGAAGAGTGTGTATGGCAGTTGGTGTTATTTTGTACTATTGGGCTATGTTTGTAGCCCACTTTGTGTTAATAACCAATCACATAATGTTTTCCTTTTTCCTTTTAATTCTTAACTAGTTTTCTATTGGTTTTCGTGGTCGTGTGACCAGAAATGTGTGTCATATGCCTTTCTAACACATGTCATGTGTCATTGCTGCTAGTTTATTTATTTACCTCATTTTGTTTTTTGTTGGTATTGTGCTACATCAGTAGCCTAAATTGGATGTAGACTAATAATTGTCCTCCTTTCAAAATTAAAGTTTTGATATTATTACGTTCCTAATGGCCAATTATCTAACTGTATATGTTTGTTTGTCTGCCTCTGTGTTCCTCATTCTTGTTTGTCAGTGTATGTGCAAGATGTTAGGGTTTGGCTTGTGGGCACAGTTTCATCTTTTGAGCCAAAGAGCATGCCAAGAAATCACTCTACTTTCCTTTGTTAGTAAATGTGACCATCACCACTTTATTGTTGTCCACTATGGTTACAATGATATAGGATACACTTAACCGGAGTTAGTTTTTAAATTGAAATTACATTTTCCATTATAATGTCATGGTTTCCAAACACACATTTTGTATTTTTAACTATTTGTCAGAGACAAAAGTGTAGTGTTCTGCTCTAAAGGCTGCTAAGTTTGAAAAGAACTATTTAAGTTGATCAGATGTTTGTTTCGCTTTTGCTGCTACTCTTGACATATGGCTTGTGTACGAGAACTGTTAAGTTTAAAACACGTTAAGCCTGATGAATTCAAAAAATCGCGAATTTGTAAAAATTTCTAAAAACAGTTTTTTATGAAGGAGAAACTTATTAGCTAAGGGCCAGATGTAGGTCGCCAAATACCGGTTGGTAACGGCCGATTTCGGCCGTTACCGACCGGTATTTGGATTTTGAGATGTATGGGGCCTGAATTTACAGAATCGGTAAAGTTACAGATTCGGTAATTTACCGATTTGGTAAAATACCGAATCTGTAAATTTACAGATTCTGTAAATCCAGATGTAGGTGGCACTGAAAACAGTGCCACAGGCCCTTAGGAATTCGTTATTTACCACCAAATAATACTTGGTGGTAAATAATGAATTTCTGTGCACATGCACATCTGTGCATGTACACCGGTGCCATGTGGCACACATATATGCCCTAAGGGCATGTATGTCTGTCACATTGCACACAAGCCAGAATCAGGGGTGCAACAGGGTGTCAAAGAGACACCCTGTCCCCCTTGTAAATTCGGTAATTTTACCGAATCGGTTATTACCGATTCGGTAATTGACATTGATTCCTGTGGGCCTCAAAGCCCATAGGAATCAATGGCAATTACCGAATAGGTAAATACCGATTCGGTAATTACCGAATCTTACCGATTCGGTAATTGATTCGGTAAAAATACCTACATCCCGATTGCCAGTTCTTAAATACCGAATCGGTATGATTCGGTATTTAAGAATCGGTAATCTGGGATTACCTACATCTGGCCCCTAATCTGTAAAAGACACGTAAAGTCAGCCCCTGATAGAGGTCCCCGATTTGGGTGATACCATTAAGTCTCCAGCTACTGGCCACGGAATCCTGGAAAAATGAAGGTAATATATCTACGGCCGTGGTAGGGGTATTAAAAGTTAATCCCTGAATTTGTAGATTCTTTCGTACCATACGCCAAACCTTAAAGGCTGCCCTGAAGACTTTGAAGTGTATTCTTTTATAGTAACTCATATTCAACCTCTTGAAGAGGCAATTCTTGACCTCTTCAACTAACAGCATTTGATAGATTGAGGGAGCCTCAGCAGCGTTACTTATACTTTCTCAAGTTAACATTACCTGCATATTTGATAGGGACACAAAAAATAATAAAGTGTGAAGTCGTGGAGCGACCAGCCCCCCTTTCCCTAGGCAGTGTCATGAACTGCATAGCCCTTCGAGGTTTCCCTGAAGCCCATAAGAACTTAGAGAAAGTGCATACAGGTGTGATAACTGGGCGCGAGATACCTCCAAGAGTAAAGATCTGAAAAAATATAAAACCTTAGGGAGTATGTTCATTTTAAGGATATTGGCTCGGCCTACCAAAGAGAGATGTAGACACTCCCATCTTTCAAGCGATTGCTTTACCTTGGTGGTAATATCCCCCCAGTTAATGTCCACCAGATCTTTCAAAGTTTCTCGGATCTTGATTCCAAGATATGTGACCTCCTTGACCGTCCTAGGATCGCTTGAAATAATATCCTTCGTACAGAGAATCTGGGTCTTAGAGATATTTATCTTATAGCCCGAGACTACGCCCTTCTCAACTGCAAGCCGTTCTACTTCAGATATAGCCATGAGAGGATCCGATGTTGTTATGGCGATATCATCAGCATATGTGAAAACAAGGCTATTATATTCCAAAACACGAAAAGGTTTAACCCGCGTGCTACTTTCTTGCATTCTTAGAAAAGGATTAATAATAGGGCAAACAGCAAGGGGGAACACGGACATCCCAGCCGTGTGCCTCTTGAAATTTTAATAGGATCTGAGACAAGTCCCTTAGAGGAAATCCTAGCCGTAGGTGAATGATATAGTACTCTTATAGCCTGGATAAACCCCTGACCAAGCCCCACATGATGCATGATCCCCCAGAGAAAGTCCCAAGCTACACCATCGAACGTCTTATCGGCATCCAAAAAATCAATTCTAGGTCCCTAGATTCAGCCTCAACGATGTCGAAGAGCGTCACGATTTTGTTAATATATCCACGGGCCCCCCTACCGGGGATAAAACCATGCTGTTTGGGGGAAACTATGGGAGAAATAACTTTTGCCAGTCGGTTCGCCAAGATTTTGCCGTAAATCTTCCCATCACAATTGACAAGAGAGATTGGGCGATCCGATGGCTTGTCTTTTTTCTTAAATATAACAATATTGGCTTTGTCCCACAATTGTGGTGCTCCCCCCGATGGGCTGCTTGGAAGATGACCAGCAAGTCTATTTTGATATCTTGAAAGAAAGCCCTATAAACCTCCGAAGGAAGCTTATCAGGACCCGCTGCCTTACCAATCGCCATGCTGTTTATGGCTAGCTCTAACTCTTCCAAAGTAATGGGGCACCCCAATATCTCAGCCTTCTCCTGACCGAGCTGATCCACTAATTGTTGTAACCCAGTGTCTGTGATATGCACCTCTGGCTCTTTTCCCAGATAAAGATCTTCGCAGAATTTATGAAAAATCCCAAGAATTTCTTGGGGATCATACATTGTGTCACCAGACAGATTTTTTATACCACCTATTCTATGTGCAGCTTCATTAGAGCGTAACCTGTTAGCCAGGCAGCGTCCTACCACTTCGCCGTACTCATAGCATTCCTTTTTGTGTACCAGATATTTAGCTGCGATGTCCTTACTCCAGGTATAAGTTGATATTAGCCTTACATCTAGCGACATTGGTCTGGAGTACGGCAATATTATTCTTGGCCAATATCCCCTGTGCTAGGTTTTCTTCCACTGATTTAAGTTTGGTATACAATTCCTGCATTAGGGATTTGGCTTTCTTTTGCTGGTGCAATCCATAGCCTAGAATCGCCCCTCTAAGACAGAACTTAAAAGTATCCCACATAATCCCAACAGATGTTGAGTGGCGATTATCTTGAAAGAACTCCTTGATCCAGCTCTTAATATAATCTAAAAAAATATCATCAAGAAGGGGTTTCCTATTGAAAGTAAAAGTTTGTGGGTTTATACAAAAGCCTAATGCAGGAATGTCCAGGATGACTGGAGCATGATCTGATGTAATTCTTGGGAAGACTTGAATTTTAACATCTGTAAATAACAAAGGTGAGGCAAAAAAATAATCAAGCCAGAACAATTTTTGATGGGGATGGGAATATAATATAATACCAGGATTGTCCATGCAGAGATGATCCCACACATCAACCAATCTGTGATCCATCAATAAATGAAAAAGAGCCTTAAAACCCTTGGTTTCCCACCCTTATAATTTTGTGGACCCAGATGAAGTTCCCTATTAATCAAGTTAATGTTAAAATTACCACATAGCACCAGGGGGTAGGCAAGAGTGCGAGCTCCACATTCAGATATTTCAAAACCATAGCTTCATCGAGATTGGAGCCATAAACAGTACAAAGTGTACATTTTTTCTTCCCCATCACGCATTCCACGATAAGCCAACGTCTCAATTTATCAGCTAATACCCGTCCTGAGGTTTGTATACCAGGTTTGGCTAGCAGCGCTACCCCACGAGTTGTTGAGGATTGTAAAGACACTGCTAAGAGCGCAAAGCCCATTTCAGATAACATTTTCCACTTCCCCCAAGGTACATGAGTTTCTTGTAGACAAAATGTAGTCTGGTTGAATCACACAAAGTTCAGCAGCTATCCTTTGTCTCTTATTATAGCTGTTTAGGCCACAAACACTTAGGGAACATATTCGCAATCCTGATCTAGCCATTTAAAAAATAGGAGAACAAGCTGAGTGGAGAAGTGTGGCTCACTGGTTAGAAGAGGCAGACCCTGAAGCAGAGGTCAGACCCGGGACCAGGGTTCAATTCCCGACGCGGCAGGGTCTTGAGCCCAAATATCCACGGACTCGATAATTCTCGTTTCGGTGCCTACTCGAATCACGGGTTCACACTCTGCAGCTCTGGGCATTAGCTGCTTAATCTCCACTACGGCCCCCCTGCGGCGGGATGCCTGGCTTTCACCTTGGGGATGCCCAGTACGGGTATCTCACAGGGAATAAAAAAAAGCCAGGACGGGTTCCCAAGGCAAGCGCCGAGATGCCTACGGGTAATCGAGCGCTATATAAGAACGCATAATAATAATGATAATAATAATTACTCTAAAAAGTAAAATTAGATCCGTTAGACTAAAGACTTTAACAATTCTGTGGATTATTTTCCTTCTTTTAACCCACCACAACCCACCCCACCTGACCTCCCCCAACCCCTACCTCCACTACCCCGCAAAATTTGCGATTCCTTAAATACAATCGCAAAATAAGGAATTGCAAATTTTGCGATTCCTTATTTTGCCTTGATAAATACCGCTTGGCAAAATTGCATTGGCAAACGCCGAAATTCTGCGAATTTCGGCATTTGCGAATGCAATTTTGCTTGACACTAATGGCCCTATGTGATTGGCTAATGACTGACTTTACAAGGCAGCCATATGGTTTTTAATTAGTTTGGCGGTGTTCTGTGTTACGCCTTTAGATATAGATAAATATTAATTTTGATATTTCCTAAAGTAGTAATAGGTATGAAAACATTTTTATAAATTTCTATAGAGTAAAAAACAGTATGGAGTACAGCAGGACTCCCTCATGAGTACTACGGTATCTAAAAATGTCAAAAAAATCAAAACACTATACTGCATTTTCTATTTTTAACATATTTAAATATGCACCAATAAGTCTACGGAATACCGCAGTAATACATACAAGTTACCTCACTACTTGAATAAATGTAAAAGAAATAAATTCACTGTTCTCCCTAAACTGTTGTAAGAAAAATATAGAACAGTATAAATACATTTCTCTTCCTATTACCACTTTAACAAAGTGGTAATGGTTAAGGAACAATAATAAAACCTATTGCTTACCTATATCTAAGACCCTAATCCAAAATGCAGTGAAAACATAACACATAACACAGCCAAACTATGCTGAAACCTACATGGCTGCCTTTGACCTTTGGTAAACAGACCCATTAACCAATCACAATAATGCCTTCTTATTCACATGTACTACAATATACCCCAAACTTACAGTGGTATACCGTGGCACAATCTCTAACCGTGAAACTTATAACTTTAACACTACTTACACTATTCACACATGCTACCATGACCATTTACATCTCATAAAGTATATTCCTGCTACATTACATCTACATCCATTCACACACTTGTACAATACACCTGTTTCAATTACCACACTCCACTCTATGCTACTCCAATATATGCCACTGCTCTCTGTGCCATTACATTCTACATCACTCCAATCCATGACAATCCACTGTATCCTATTCAACTCTACACCACGACATTCTATGCCACTCTTCTCTATGCCACTCTACTGTATGCCACTCCACTGTATGCGGCTACCCACTGCACTACTACACTGTACACTATCGCACTGTATGATATTCTACTCTACGCCACCCTACTCTACGCTATTCCACTATGTGCCACTCCACTCTATTATATGCAAGTAAACGTAACATTATTCCACTTTACACTACTCCAATGTAAGCTTCTCCACTGTATGCCACTACACTGTACACATCTCCACTCTACTCAACTCCATCCTATGCTATTCCCTTGTACACCACTCCACTTTATGACACTCCACTCTATGTCACTCCACAGTACACTAGTAAAGTGTACGTCACTACAGTCTACGCACTACACTCTAGCTCGCTCCACTCTATAATACACTCCAGTCTCTGGAACTCCATTGTACAACAATCCTCTATACAACACTCCAGTATGCAACTTCACTCTACCACACTCCACTGTACGCTATTCCACTATATGCCGCTCCACTGTATGACACTCCAATCTACACCACTCCACTTTACGCCATTACACTGTTTGCCAATCTACTCTACACTATTCCACAGTATGCAACTCCACCGTACAACACTCCACTCTATGATATTCTACTATATGCCTCTCAACTGTATGCCATTCTACTGTACACTATTCCTTTGTATGCCACTCCACTATATGCCACTCCACTCTCTGCTACTCCACTCTACGCTATTCCACTGTAAACAACTCCACTCTCACCACTGAATGTAACTCCACTATCACCACTCCACTCTACACTATTCCACTCTGTTCCACTCCACACTGTATGTTAGCTCACTCTACGCAACTCTACTCTGCGCCACTCCACTGTTTGCCATTTCTCTAGATACTATTCCACTCTATGCCACTCCACTCTACTCCACTCTATTCTACTGTATGGCACTCCCCTTTATGCCACTACACTGTTTTCCAATCCACACTATACTATTCCACAGTATGCAACTTCATTATACGACACTCCACTCTATGATATTCCACTGTGCCACTCGACTGAATGCCACTCCACTGTAGGCCAGTCTACAATACACTATTCGTTTGTAAGCCACTTCACTCTATGCCACTCCAGTCTACGTCGCTCCAGTCTATTCCCACTCGAGTCTACGCCACCCCACTGTACGCTACTCCACTCTACGCCACTCCACTGTATGCTACTCCACTCTATGCTATTCAACTGTACGCATCTTCACTCTCTCCACTGTACGCAACTCCACTCTCTCTACTCCATTGTACACTATTCCACTCTACACCACTCAACTGTATGCTATTCCACTCTATGCCACTCCACTGTATGCCACTCCACTGTATGCTATTCTACTCTATGTCACTCCACTGTCACTCCTCTACTCTTCGCTATTCTACTATATGCCACTACACTGTACCTCACTCCACTGTATGTCATTCCAATCTACACTATTCAACTGTACGCCACTCCATTCTATGCCACTATGCTCTTAACACTCCACAGATCACTATTCCACTCTACACCACTCCACTTTATGCCACACCACTCTACACCACTCGACTGTACCTCACTCCATTGTACGCCACTCCACAAAACACTATTACAGTGTATGCAACTACAAACTATGCCATTTGACTCTAGACAACTCCAATCTACCCCACTCCACTGTTTGCTATACTGTATACTAGTCCACTCAACCCCACTCCACTCTACGCCCCTTCACTGTATGCTATTGCAATCTACTACACTCCAGTTTACGTCACTCCAGTGTATGCCACACCACTGTACACCAATCCCCTGTAGGTCATCCTACTCTACACTACTCCATTGTATTCTATTTCAATGTATGCTCCTCTACTGTACATATGCCACTCCCCTCCATGGTACTCCCCTGTACACCACTCCACTGTATGCTATTCCAGAGCATGCGACTGCACTGTGCCCCACTACCTTCTACACCTCTCCATTCTATACCATTCCACTCTATGCTGCTCCCCTGTTCTAATATATGCAATTCCAAACTACTCTACCCTACTCCACTCTATGCCACTCCACTCTACAGCACTCCACTCTACAGCACTCCACTCTATGCCACTGCAGTCAATGCCATTCCGCTTTATGCCACTTCACTCTACGACACTGTAATCTACGCTGTCGCACTGTACATAACTCCACTCTACCCCACTCCACTCAATGCTATTCTACTTTATGCCACTTCACTATATGCCACTCCACTGTATGCCACTCCAGTGTATGCTATTGCACTGTACGCCACGCCACTGTATACTACTCTGCTCTGTGTTACTCCACTCTATGCTACTCCATTCTACGCCACTCCACTCTACCCAATTACACTCCATGCCACTCCACTGTGCTCTGCTCTATAACACTATACTCCACTCAACAACAGTCTATGCCCCTCCACTGTACCACACTGTACTTTACAGCGCCAGGACGCCGGCTGGCAACAGTGCGCTTTACAAGTATACACATTACATTACATTACTTCACGGAATAGCAGTACACTTTACAACAATGTACTCCTCTGAATACCAATGCACAACACTCTACTTTACTCCATGGCACTTTAAGACACTATACTCCACTCTACAACACTCTATGCAACTCCCTATATGCTGCTGCACTCCAGTTAATATCCTCTACTCTATGAGACATTACTCCACTGCACTCTACACTACTCCACTCTATGCTAATCTATGTTATTCAGCTGTAGGGCAGTATCCCACTCTGTACCACACTCTACACTATTCTACGCCACTCCACAGTACAATACTTTAATACACTTTGTGACACTATACTCTATTTCACTCTACTTCCCCTTTAAAAAACAATCTAACCTGAGTAGTACAGACACTGATAACTATCGCCCAATATCATGCTTGCCTCTTCCCTCAAAAATCATCAAAAAAATCATGAATATAGAACTATCTAAATATATTCAGGACAATCATCTGTTAGATTCAACTCAGTTCGGCTTTAGACCAGGACACAGCACCGAAACTGCCCTGGTCAAAGCAACGGAAGACGTGAGGATGACGGTGGATAATGGGGGTTCCACAATCATGATCCTATTGGATGTATCTGCTTTCAATACAGTTCATCACAAAACCCTTATCCACTGCTTAGCGGAGATAGGAATTAAGAGAAAGGTGCTGGATCTGTTCACGTCCTTTCTCAATGCATTGGGAAAGTATGAATCTACTCCTTATTCATTGCCTTGTGGAGTCCCTCAGAGATCATCATTGAGCCCCACACTATTTAATGTGTATGTGGCTAAGTTGGACCCACTTATTAAAAGTTTTAAGATGGATGTAACCTCATATGCTGACGATACACAATTGATAATCTCTGCGGCCAATAATGACTTGTCAGGTCCGCAAAGATGTCGAGACTGTATCAAGGCTATCAGCTGTTGGATGAGCAGACATTGCCTGTAACTCAACTCAGGTAAAACTGGGATCATTACATTCTGGAAGCCTTCTCCGTCATGGTCCCCTAGTTGGTGGCCTGAGCAACTTCTTCAATCCCACTTCCCGTTCCCAAAGCTAAAAACCTGGGAGTCATCATTGATGACAATCTCAACATGGGAGCCCAAGTATCAGCGGTGATCTCTTCAGCCTACTATATTGTAAAAATGATTAGGAAAATACTGCCCTATATTCTCGACAATTAATAGAAAAATGTGATTACTACACTAGTCCTATCAAAACGGGACTTTTGCAATAGTCTTTACTTAAACGTGCAACAAAGCACTTAAGTCAATTTCAACTGGTGCAAAATGTTGCTGCCAGAATTATTCTTAAGCTGCCTAAATATCATTCCATCTCACAGCTACTTCGAAAACTGCACTGGCTCCCAATTCGCAGCTGGGCTAAATTTAAAGCCATATGCCTTCCTCATAAAGGACTGTATAGCACAGGTTTGAGTTTCTCAGCAAGGTTTTTAAATGGTATATCCTCAATAGAGATCTTTGCTCCACAAATTCTAACACCCTAACGGTTCCTAAATTCAAAAAAGTTAATTGGCGAGGTAGGAACATCAGCTATGGCACAGCTAAGCAATGGAACAGCCTGCCACCACACATTGGAGCTATTCCGTCCTTGCTGGCATTCAGGAAGGAGATTAAGACATGGCTGTTCAATATCTAAAATGTTCTCATCTAGCATGCCTTTTGCTCAGATATCGTCAAGACACCCTTGGGTATTTGTGCGCTTTAAAAAATTCCCTAACATAACATAATATATGCGACATTCTACAACACACCACTCCACTCCCTTGTACCAAACACCACTCCACTCTACAACATTTTACTCCATTGTATACTACTCCATTCCACTGTACTCAACTTCATGCCCCTGTATTGTAGAACATGCTGCACCACCGTATGCACGCTACTCAACTGGACTCCACTCCACTCTACTGCACAACAGTTTACCCTACTCTATGGCACCTTACAATACTATAACCTACACCTCCTCACTGTACCACACTCCACCCCACTCTATACAACTCCACTCCACAAGACTCTACTACACTGTGTGCCACTGTACAACACTGTACTCCACTTTATGCCTGTACAGTACACTGACTGCCTTCTTCAACACTCTATGTCCCTACACCCCAGTGTGCAACACTCTACTCCACCCTAATACACTTTCCAACACTCTACCACACACCACTCCAGTGTGCTGTACAAGACGCCACTCCAATTTATAACACTTTACTCAACTTTACACTAGGCCTGTCCACTCGAGTTCCATCCACACCACTGCACTATATAGCAATTTTCTCCACTGTAGGCTATGCCACTCCTCTGTACTCCACTTTACTCTTCTCTACTCTCCACACTCTACGCTACTCCACTCCTCACCACTCCACTCCACTCTACCACACTACCCTGTACCCCTCCCCACTTTGCAACACTCCACTCAGCACCACCATACTGTCTGCTATTCTATTGCATACCGTTCCACTGTGCCACAGTCCACTTTATCCCATGACACTCTATTACACTGTACAACACTCTCCCTCACTCTGCTGAACTCCACTTAATAACACTCCAGTGGATGACAGTATACTCTATGACTCGGAACACATTTTTATTGAAAAACAATTCAAAAATTTAAATTTCAAGAAAAACCAAAAGGTAAACTGGTGTAATAGTTAGGGAAAATGTACTTATTCTTTCTATACAAACCAAACTTAAAATACACTAGCATTACAAATTGTAAAGTTATAGCTATACCTTAAATGTATACATTACCTACAACTCGCACCACCCACGACTGATGGGAGGAATATGAATGGGATCTTAAAAACTGCCATATTAAAATGTGCTCATCATAAATGGATGGGAATACCACTTCCAGAACCATCTGTAATGCAAAGATATATTGTTAGGACAGGGTGTGGGAGGTCTCTTTTATGCAGTCATATGTAACTTGTTGAGTTACTCTTGGAGAAATGTATATGCATACAGAAAATCAATAAAGAAATTTGTAAGAAAACTATAATTCACACCTTCTCCATGCACTGCTAATATCCTTTTATATTATATCAGTTATACCATTCAAAATAATAGTATTCGTAATAAGACATGATATTGCAAATCACATTTTGTGAGAATAAAACTCATGGTAGAATGGCGAGTTAGTGTCAGTGTAGTGTGGCTACTTAGTCATTTGAGATATCATTAGTGATGCCATCAATTATGTCATTGAACATAGTAATTCGTGAGCTTATAAGTGGTGCACCCATGGATAGCAAGTTATAGTTAGGATGCTAAACTATAACTGGTGTATTTGAGTATTGTTTTGGGCTTAAAATGTCACACTATGACTGTAATTTTCACCTATCTATAACATCTCTTAAGCCTTTAATTTTTTTCAGGGAATTTCTAAGGTTTTTTCAAATGTGAGTTAAAGTCTTTTTTCTAGACCTAACTATAACATCACATTAAACAAAGCTTTTTCAGTGACTTTTTTTAAACTTAAATTAAGATGTTATTACTATACCAAACTATAACATCACTTTAAACTTTGTTTTTTCTGGGATTTTCTTTTTGTAACATAAAGTACAATTTTATTAAGATAGTTAGAGATAACATCAATGTTATCTTCAGTTTTTCTTTTGAATTTCCAGTAGTGGGCTCTAATTTTTCATCTTAATGCCTGTATTCATTTTATTATTTATTCATTTATTTTGCATTTCCACTGATACAATGGAAGGATACCGTAGGAGCGTCGTGCGGGTTTTCCATTTTATTTCGGGTCTCGTGGGAGAGGTGTGAGACCCAAGCAAAGTAAAAAAAAAAGTTGAATTAAGTATTAAGGATTGCTTTTTATTTGAGTTTAGAGGTTTTCTAATTGGGTTCATTTATCAGAATGCCTTGAGTCTGTTTTTGTAAAAATTGCCATTTTGAACTTTTGGGGGTCATACTTCAGTACTGAGAGAGTACCGCAAGGCCTTTGACAAAGACATGAAAGACATCTTATCAAAATGAAATCACTGCCATACTCAATTTAGGAGAAGTTCCCACCATTTTAATCTCATTTAGGATTACCACTTGACCGTGCAGACAGTCTGTGTTGGGCCCTCCTGTTTTGTTTCAATTTTTCGTCATTGAATAATGGAATTGAAGAGATTGCCTTCAGGAGAAGAAAGAAATCTTAAGGTGGAGAAGGATGCGGTAGAATATCCACCAGCCAAGAAACAATAACTGGTGTGGAGGTTTTTCACAGTTCATTAAGTGAAAAAAAAAGTGGCTGCAAAAATTGGAAATGCAAGAGTTGCAAGAAAGAGTTCTTGCAAGGGACATCAAAAATGTATTTGCTTGGGACCATACGCTTGTGGAAACAGATGCAGACTATCCATCAAAGGCACCTGGAGAAAGTGGAGATGGAGCATGATGCTGCGGGGGCATCACCATCATCAGCAGCTGGACTATCAATTGCTCTTGAGGACACTGTTGGGGTCATTGTTTCACCATAATTAACATCATTCCGCCACACAAACATTAGGAGACATATTGCTCCAGATGCAATAAAGTTATTGTGGTCAGGGAGCAGTGTACGCCTGCCTGCAACAAGTTGGTGATTGAGCACCAGTGTGCAAAGAAGCTTTTTTTAAAACATAATCTCTAAGTTCCAATTCTCTAATTCTCTTTTTGTTTGTTCAATTCCCTTCCACAAATAACACAAAATAACCAAAAGAAAATCGGAAAAAGAAGAAATAAATGATTATTTTCATAACAAACTATACTGGTTTAAAAATAGAAAACATTTATGTTCTTGGTCATGTATGCATCATGATCTTTGTATGCTGCTACAGCAGTGTATTCATAATAATAAAATGAAAGTCTATTTTTATATCTTGAAATATAACACAAGCACTTATAACAAAAGATTTATCTTACACTTAAAACCATATTCTATTAGACTTGTGTTACATTTTTAAGGCAAACCTGAGACTAGCATAGGAAGGAGAAATATTAATATTTCTTTTTTTTCTCTTTGTGTACTACATTGTGAACTACATTTGGCCTTAAAGTATATACTCATACACCCCTCTGTAAGTGTATTTGTGGTAGTGTAAGTTAGCAAAAAAAGTTCCAGCACATAGAAACAGCACAGAATTTGTTTTTAGATGTAGCACAATTCTGAAGGGAGATTCAGTATCTGGAGTGAATGGGTTCTCCATAAGGAGCAGTGCACAAGACAAAGACAAAGGGACACATTTATGAAGTCACCTTGATGCGCTGCCCTGTGTTCCTATGAAAGGGCAGGAAATTGCCATATTTCAGGCATACCATGAATGACTGACGTTCCCCCTGCACTGGCTCAGGATGGGCTACCTAGTACCAACACAGGTACTCTTGCACCATGGTGCAAGGGTACCTCCACTGCATGCAGGATTGGTTTTGTGGAGGAAGGGGGATCTTAGCTTTATGCAGCCCACATAGAAACAGGAAATATTCTCCTTGCTATGCCTCCCTGGGAAGGCGTAAGATTTTGGCACATTCTCAGGTTTACAAGTTCTTATAAATCTAGGAATGTATTAAAATCCATGGGAGTTGCTTGGGAATACCCACCGCAATCCCCATGGAATGCCTAGCCAGGGCAGAATAGTTCAACGCAGCGATTTACATTGTGCTAATCCAGATTTATGAAGCCACTCAGAGCCATGCAAAGCAGCTTTGCATGGCTTCATGATTTGATCTTAGAGGTTTGTGTCAGACACGTACCACATTCTGTGGTGGAAATGCGAAGCAAACCTGTCGTAAATATGGGTGTAGTAGGCAGTTGGTCATTCAATGGGCCTTCTGTATCTGGTGGGACTGACCTCTCTGTGAAGGACTGTATAGAGGGCGAAGGTTGATAGTAGTAGGGGTTGGTCACCTAATGGGGCTTAGGTGTCTTGAGGGAATGGGCTCTCCATAAAGACTTCTGTACAACCCAAAGGGTGTGTGTAGTAAGTACTTGGGCCCCTAAAGAGGCTTGGGTGTTTGGAAGGTGTGTGCTCTCCGTAAAGAGTTATATATAAGGAAAACTGTGTGCGTAGTAGGGGCTCAGGCTCGAATGTCTCAAGAGAGTTGACTTTTTGTAAACACTTCTCTATAAGAAAAAGGGTTTGCATAGGAGGAGCTTTACCATCTAATGAGGCTTGGGTGTCTGAAGGGAGTGGGCTTTCCATGAAGAATTCTGTAAAAGGCATAATGTGTGTGTAGTAGGAGCTTTACCACAAACTTTGACTTTTGTTTCAGAAGGGAGTGGGCTCGTAGTTTAGTTTCTCCGCCTAATGTGGTTTCTCTTTTTATTTTTTATTTCTGAGTTCCCTTTTCCGCTGTACTCCGCGGGAAGACATGGGCACATACGCTGGGTCTTACAGAAGTGGGCCATGATGACTCACAAAATATATTTTATTAATTTTTCCCCAATGTAGGGTCCCTCATGGACACCCACAAAAAGGCTAGAGTTTCAGGGTATCACCACCCTGCCACTTATACGGTTTATAATTTTTTTCAGGACTCTGGGAACAAGTCCCCAAGATCAGTAACGGTAGCTGCAGCATTTTTATTTATGTTGTGGCCTATCCAAGCACAACTCTTGGTCCCGTGGCTCCAGTCAATCAGAATACATTATTTTGTTGTGTTTTTCCGAGGGACTCCTGGGGAAGTCACGCTGTGCTTTTTGTAACCTTAAATTCTCCAAAATGGGTGTACAGATTTTCACAAAATTTTAAAAAGCATGTTTTCTGAATAAAGATCTAACTTTCTGTCAAATTTGCTGTAATTCTTTTCAGCAACTTTTCTCTACATCATTGTCTAATTTTCCTTATGAAAATGCACAGGCAGAAATTATTTTAGGTCAGCACATGTAAGTGGGTCATTAAGGGGTCGAGTCCGAGTCCACAGCCAATCTCATAGGATCACAGACCTAGGATACCTAGCAGTGGTGGCTGGGCTTCCTGTATAGTAGTCTCACATCTGCAGACTTCTTTTCATTTTAAAGGGCATTCTGAGCTTCTCATTGGCTGAGAGGTCAGATAACCTTACACCACATTTTTCCTTCAAAGCAGTAGGCACAGGGGGGCATGGCCAGGACGCCGAGGCAAGATGGCGGTCCCGCTGTGAGCTCCGCTCTGACGCGGAGCTTTATCAATAACAGCGTCTCATATTTCAGAGTATTTCGAACTCCGAAGTAAGTCCCTGCGATATGATGTGGCGGTGAGTCTATACGCCGTTTGTGACGTTTCCAGTAGTTTTATTGAGCCCAGGAGCAGCGCCGTTGCATATCACCTCAGGAAAACGCGAGTGCCCACCTTTTTGTATCGCGGCTCTCGCTCTCCGTTTTTTCACCTTGGCTGAGGCTCCCTTGGTTTTGAAGTGCTATTTGTTCTTTTCAGGTACCAGGACCATGACTCCCACATGGTCCTTTATTTTGGGATGCATTATTAACGTTTTATAGGCTGAAAAATGTGTTTGTGGTCTCCCTCACTCATTTCCTTGGATATTTTAAATTATTTGAATTGCATCATAGGATACTCCCAACTTATTAGTGTGAGCTGAAGGAGTTTTATCTGCTTTATGCAGTGGATGTTGTAACCCACTAGTTTTTGTTGATACTGGACATCTGCTATAGATCCTGATCACCTGAACTACTTTGAACTATCTATTTTACTGAGTGCTCCCACTTCATTATTGCGCATTGAATAGTCTCTTTTCTTTTTGACTTGGATGGTGAAATTTACTATATTCTAGCTCGTTCTGGTTACTCTCTGAGGTGGCGTTTCTGTTCCTTAATGGGGTAAATATTGTAAGTCACCTTCCAGTGACTAATACCCCTCTGCTTTATCCTCAATCTTGTGACCTGCTATTGGCTGTCTATTGCTCCTGCCTTCCTCTTAGTTAGTGTATGGGCCGGACCTGCCCTATTCTACCTACTACTCATCACCCTATCCAGCAACCTAAGATGGCCAGCAATCCTCACATCACTCCTAAACCATCTTCTTCAGGCCCAAAGTCAAAAAGGCACAAAAAAATCCACCTACTCCTATTCTATCCTCGCAAAATCCGGTTCTTGACTCTATTTTAGACCGTTTATGTCTGCTACCAATGCACAATTAAAACAAATAGAGGACCAATAGATTATCATAGGGGGAAAAGTGTTGGAACTCGAGCAACATGTGGGAGACCTTCAAGATATCTCTATTAAAATTCCTTTATTAGAGCAAGAGATCCAGAAGCTGAAACTTCACACTGAAGACCTTGAAAATCGCAATCTAAGGAACAACCTTTACCGGTATAGTCTTCTGGAAAATATTGAGGGCCCAAACATGTTATCGTTTCTGCAGAAGTTCCTTCCAATTATCTTAGATCTTCAATCCTCTTCACCTCTCAACAAACAATGTGCGCATCGTCTGGGTCGCATCCACCCTAATTCAAACAAGCCATGTGGTATTATAATGCTGTTTCTGGAATTTATTGAACTTATGCATTTTCTGAAGGCTGTTAAACTCAAGCGACGTCATATCTGGTGGGGACATAATATCTTTCTCTCCCAAGACGTCTCCAACGCAATGAATGCTCGACGTAAAGAATTTCTGGCTCTTGGTCCTCAGATGAGACATTTGAACATTCAGTATGGCATTCTTCATCCTTGCCTTTGCAAAATTAACCATGAAGGAAACTCGTGCTCTTTCGACGAAACTATTCCAAACAGCATCTCTTCTCGTAACATGGATACTAATGTTTAATTTTCTCTTAGTTAATGGATTGATATTGTTGTTCTAAAGATTCATCTATATTGATATTTTTTACTACTTGTTCCTCTTCTTTACCTTTCTAACGCTCTCTTATCCTTTACTCTTTTTATATCTCATATTTCTTAAAAATACTCTTATTCTCTTGCTATTTTTCCTCATTTTTTATTTTCTATTCTTTGATATTTCTTTATTTCTTAGGAAGCATCTCCTTACCTATTCTCTTCTTCCACCGTCCTGTTTTTTTTCGGCGTCACCATGCTCCTCTCATATCGATTACTTATTTCTCTTCAGATCTAGATTCTTTTCCTTGATCTGTTTGCTCAATCCGTTTCTTTATCTTTTTCTCATTCTCTCTTTCCTTATCTCTCTGTTCCCTGGCTACTTTCCCTCACTGTTTCCCCTCACTATTATTAATTTATCTTTTTGAGTTTCTTTCTTTTATCTTTTGATAAATTTTGTTTCTTTTTCTTTTTTTATCTTGCAGCTTACTGTTCCTGTCTCCATGTTCCCCCTTACCCATCAACATGTTTAACGTTGTCTGGTGGAATGTACGTGGTTTAAGTCATCCTGTCAAATGTCAAAAGGTATTGTCTCACTTATCCAAACTCAATACTCATGTTGCCTTTTTACAGGAAACTCATTGTAATGATGTGAACTCTATTTAGCTTAAATGTCAATGGGTAAATCAAATTGTTTTCTCTCCTGCTCTTGAACATCATGGTGGTGTTGCTATTTTATTTTACAAATCTATTCATGCACAAATTATATCAACAGAATGTGGTTCCAATGGACGATGGGTTATGGTTGACGCTATTATTTGTAAAATGCAAGTCGCTTTTTAAAATATTTATGGTCCTGTCAAACCTGATCCAAAATGTTGGCATTGTACTAAATTGAAATTATCTTCTATTTCTAACCCCAACATAATTGTTGGTAGCGATTTCAATAATTGGCTGGATCCCTTCTCTGATAGACAATCTAAATGCAAATTTAAGCCTGGTAAGACTCATAAATCATTTCAATCTGCCATCACCTCTCGTCCTATTTATGATGTATGGAAAACATGTCATCCAGACACTTCCAAATGTACTTTCTTTTCACTTGTCCACCATACTATGTCCCGTATTGATTATATTCTGGTCCCTAAATTATTACTCCCTTGTATCCATTCCTCTGAAATTGGTTCTATTTTTATTTCTGACCATGCCCCCGTATCTGCTTCTTTTGATATGTAACTTACTATTTGCAAACAAGGCCTATGGCATTTTATTAATCACCTACTCTCAGACCAAACCTTTATATCAGAAGCGACCTCCTTTATTAATGAATTTTTTCAGTTTAACAAACCTTCAGATACCTCATTTCATAAAAACTGGGATGCTTTTAGAGCATCATTTAGAGCCTTTACTGTTATTTACTCTACAAAGAAGTAGAAATTACCTAATGCTAAATACAAGGAAACTCTTAAAAAAATCGAAATCCTGGAACATAATTATTTCCTCTAAATCTCCCTCCACTTTACAAGAATTGATTGCAGCCAAATCTACTTTGAATAAAATTGCAACTGTTGATGCCTGTGCCATTCTTCTGAAGATTAAATATGAATTTTATGGTGGCCAAAACAAGGCAGGGAAATTGTTAGCAAACTATTTAAAAATAAAATCAGAAAGTAAAAATATTGGACCTATCCATTCGAAAACAAACCAATAAACTTCTTTCCTCGGATTCAGACATTCTCGATACATTCCAATCCTATTATGAACTTCTATACACAGAGGATACAACTCCTTCCGAAAAGGATTTTGAGACGTTTTTCCAAGGTATCCCCAGACCACATTCTCTTCTTGATACTTTCTTACCTCCTGAAAATGATATCTTCCTCCAAGAAATAACCGATGCTTTAAAATCTTTAAAAAAGGCCAAAGCACCGGGACCAGATGGTTTTTCAGTTGAACTATTCTTAGCTTTCTCCTCAACTTTTACACCAAAATTATTAGACCTTTTTAATTCATTCCTCTCCAATTCTAAAGCATGCAGTTCTTTTTTAGAAGCCCTTATTATTGTCATCCCCAAACCAGACAAGGACTCTTCCTTTAGTAAAAATGTTCGATCCATCTCCCTCATTAATTATGATTTTAAAGATAATCCTGCTTCTTATCAAACCAGATCAAGCTGGCTTTGTTAAAGGCAGACTTGCCTCTGACAATGCTAGCTTTTGACTGAATAAATTGGCAATATATGCTTCACACTCTTCATTGGTTTGGTTTTGGTCAAAAGTTGATTTCATATATTGAATTTCTTTATACTGCCCCACGAGCTTATGTATTTGTTAATGGCCTCTTTTCCTCATATTTCCATCTGCAAATAGGTGCCCATCAGGGTTGCCCCCTTTCTCTATTACTTTTCCTCCTCTGTTTAGAACCCTTTCTTGAAAGAATTAGACATAACCCTAATATTACTAGTTTTAAACTTGACTCCGATCAATTTAACTTTCTGCCTATGCAGCCGATATCCTTATTTACATGTCCAATCCTTGCAACTCCCTTCCCCCTTTTTTACAAGAGATTGTTTTGTTTTCCACGGTCTCTAGTCACAAACTCAATTTTTCCAAAATTGCGAATTTACCTTTAAATTTGTCATGTTACCGTTACATGTTTGACTCAACTTGGTGCCCCCAAAAGATTAACTACTTAGGAACATAGTTTTCCCCAAATATTCCTGACACTTTATTCCAGAATTGTACTGCCTTAATACTCAAACTCAATAATTTCTTGTCCTCCTGGACCCCATTATTTTTATCCGGGTGGGGCAGGTTGGATACGATCAAAAAGATGATTGTCCCTCAGGTGTTTTTCACACTTTCAATGTTACCTTTTAAAATTTCTAACTATTATTTTTCACTGATTAACTCTTTATGTATAAAATTTGTATGGAACAATAAACGCACCCGTATTACCTTTTCTAAATTAATTCATCCAAAATCAGAGGGTGGTGTTCGATTTCCCAATTTCAAATTATACCACAATGCTTTTTTGAATCAACAATTTTATGCTATGTCTAAAGATCATCAAGATTTACCTATACCAACAGTTGTACTTTAATTTCCAAATATCCTATCTTAAAATGTTCTCACCATCTAATAGATACACTATTTTCAAAGACTTTGACCCTTATAAATCCTTTTTATCCTCTTCAATATGGTTTAATAAGCACATTAAATTCTGTCACAAATGATTTTGCTACAAGCACTGGAAAGAAAAGGGCATTCTCTACTTACATCAATTGATAGTCAACAATTCGATCTTGCCCTTTTTCCAACTACAAGACAAATTCAGCCTTCCTGACTCTTACCTTCAGCAATACAACAAATTGTCTCCTATTCTTCAAACCTGTTTACAAAATTTTAACTCCAACCCTACTCCTATTTCATTTACACCTAGTACACCACTATTTCAAACTCCGCATGACTCAATTCCCAATGCTTCTTTTATATATAAAATCTTTTCCTCACATACTAGTACTCGGAGTAAATCTCCTATTGAATTATCGTGGGAACAAGACTTATCTCAATTGCTTTCTATTCATCAATGGGACCGATTATGGCAAAAGATTTTCAAAACTTACAAAGCTGCCAACATTACACAATCCTTATATTTTATTTTTAACAGAGTTGTAATCACTCTCCTCTTTCTTCACAAAATTGACCACTCTATTTCACCGTTATGTGGGTCCTGCCTTTCTTCTGAAGGATCATTGATGCATTTACTTTTTTATTTTCCTAAGGTTCATGGCTATTGGAAAGCTATTTGGTTAAAATGTAGATTGATTTTTTCCTCTGATGTTCCACTTGCTATTCACAATATCTTTTTAGGTACTATATCTGCTGATTTTGGCAAACGCCAGTCGAAAACTATTTTATTTGATCTGTTTATTGCTCTTGCATTTAAAGTTATATTAACATATTGGAAAGACAATTCTAAATTATTTTTTCTGCTTTGGTGGAATTTAATTTGTGATGAACATAGAATTGCTTCTGTCTCTCATTCCTCTATTTGTCAAAAGATTACGTCGGATTTATTATGGTTACCTTTTACTACATTTCTGTCCTCACACTCATCTCTCTCATAATATCTACTTTTTATTCTTTTAATTTCTCCTCCCTTTGTCTCCCTTTCTTCTCCCCTCTTTTTCCTCCTTTCTTCTCCCCTTTTCTTGCCTTTCTCTCTCTCTTTCTTTCTTTTTCTTCTTCTTTCACAAAAATATACAAATTATATACTCTTTTCTCATATGGAAGACATTCCTTTATTACAATATTATGATGTTATACCATAATTATTCTTCTCATCTTATAGTAAAACTCTTTTTTACCATAAGACGTTTTGAGCTATGATTATGTACTCTCCTGGTTTACATAGATTTTATTATCCTCTGTTTTATCTCTTTTTTGCATCTTTTCCCAGTTATGTAAGGATTTAACTCTGTGTTCATTCTTTCAATAAAAATTATTTAACAAAAAAAAAGCGGTAGGCACACCCACCATGATGTTAGGAGTTAGAGTTCAGATCAGCTGCTGCTGCTATTTGCAACTTCAATTAGCTCTGTTATGGTGCAATCTGGAGAGGTAGAGCTTTCTAGACCAATCTCTTGTGCTCCGTGCAGTGTCTTGGTGGGACTGGAGAGTTGGAGAATTTTCTACCATTCCAGAAGGTCAATGTACAACGGGTCATGTGCCAATTGTGTGAATAGATGCTCAGCAGGGGGACAAAAGGTCAGTACTCCTTTGGCATATCAGCAGTGGCGGTTCCTCTGCATGGGCGTTGGGGCATTGCCCCATTAATTATTTTGCCCTAAGCCGTCCTACCGGGTCCACGAGCAGCAGCATATAATAAAAAAATATCAGCCCGCGTCACGAAGCAGGCAGCTGTATCTGACTTAGCTGCGTGCATGCCACGTGATGTCACTGGGGGGGGGAGGGGTAAGGAGCAACAGTAATTGAGACAGGCATTCCTTGACCTGGGGCTTGTGCAGCAAATTGCACATGTCAGGTTGGCCGGGTGCCTTTCCCTGTCCAGCCCGACATGCACACTCTCGAGGGTCTTGCACTCTCTCCTGTGCAAATTGAGGAAGGGGAGGAGTAGAAGCCGCAGCCCCACAGCCTCCTAGGGAGCGGCAAGGTCTCCTGCCCCAGGCCAATCCAAGCATTGCTTTAGCAGCGCCTGGATTGGCTGGTCGTCTCTAGGCAGCCAGAGGGGGCATGTCCAGGATCATGGGCAATTTGACCAATCACTGCATGGCTTTATTGTAAAGCCGTCAGTGATTGGTCATGGTCATCATTTGCTGCCTGGCCCCTGGCTGCCCTCAAGCTCACTCAGCCTGCTCTGCCGCTCTCTCTGCTCCGAGTGCTCCCTCCTCCCCTCCCTGTGTGCGTGCCAGCCACATGCAGAACAGGGAGTGGCTGAGTGTGAGAGAGTCAGGACTAGAGCACTTCCACTGAGTCAGTCAAGCAGGGAGATTGGTGGATTATCATATCAGACTGGTGTCTCGCTCTCCTGACAGTTTGGTACAAAGTCGGGGCGCAGCCAAGACCTGTGGCCAATCACTGTTGTGCATGGCTAGCTGAAACTCTTGCATGTGGGGTATAATCAAAATATGCACGGAAAAATACAATGTTGGAACTGGCACATTCTGGTTGGCTGAGGTGGGGGAATACGCTCACCGTATAACCTGTACTCACCCTTGTGTAGCTTGGTACTAAGCAGTCAGGCTTACTACTGAGGCAATAAGCAAAGCATTGGCACAGCACTCACTCACAATAAATACACTGAGTGTCACAACATAGACTTCACACTTGGTGTATGTAAATAACATTGTATTTAACACACACAATAATTAATACAACATGAACATCATGTACTAGTAGTACTAGGACCAACCATGTTAAAATGAGGAGTATGCTGGTTAGAACTGGCACCATTGGTGTGGGTCTCCCTTCCACTTTTGCTGTTGCCTCATGTATATTTGCTGGTGTTAGATGCTTTGGGCACTGTGCAACTGCTATCCAGTGCCACAGTGCAAGTAAAATTATAAATTGATGTATTAATCAGTGGTTCCATGTTTGGCTATTTGGTTTACTTGTCAAACCCTAGTCTAGTGCACTGAGTGTGCCCAGGGCTTGTAAATCCAAATGCTGCTGGTAGGCTTGCAGCACTGGTTGTGCCACCCACAGAAGCAGCCTTGTAAAATGTGTCTAAGGTCTGCCATTTCAGAGCCTGCATGCAGTCTGGTACTGTCATGCTGACTGGGCAAGTGCACCCACTTGCCAGTCCCTAAACCTTCCCTTTTCTTCATATCAGTCACCCCTATGGTAGGCCCAAGGGCAGGGTGCATTGTAAGTATAAGATAGGACAAGCCCTGATGTGTGTGGCATGTCCTAATAGTGAACTACAGCCATTTTCACTATTGCAAGGCTAACTGTTCTCCATAGGCCAAAATGCCCTGTTAGATTATTACATGTTTATAATCCTAACTGTCTCAGAGAATATGGTAGAAACTCGAGTTTAGCATGCCTGAACTCAGAATGATAAATTACATCTTTTAGTGAAGTTGGTTTTAACATTCTGTGTTTGCAAATACCACTTTTAGAAAGTAGGTATTTGCTTGTCTAACATTTCAAGCCTGCCTCTGCTAGGTTGTGTATTCCTTTGTTTGGTTTTGTGAGTGACAGGGCTGGGGGACTCCAAGAGACAGGATGAGTCAGCCCAGTGGTGAATAGAGAGATCTGCATTTAGATGGGAGGGAGGAGTTGCACCTGAACCTTGAATAGGGCTGTGCCTGCCTTCTACAATGCTGGCTCCATCTCCTGGGGAGTTGCTGATGTCTCTGCCCTGCACACTGAAAGAAGAGAAGGAGTCCTGTAAACAAAGTGCTCCAGGACTGTACTTGCCTTCCACAATGCTGGCTCTACCTCCGGTGGGGCGTCTGATGTTTCTGCCCTGCAATGTGAAAGGAAAGGAGAAGTCTGGTAAACAGAGTGCTTCAGAATTGGTATGGACTGAGGAAAGACCCTCTCCCCTCAGAGAACAAAGGATTTTAGGGTATAAATATTGGGACCCTGATCCCATGAAATTAGATCACTTTTGGACTACAAGAAGAAACCTTTACTGAGGAGAGGAACCTGAAGAAACTGAGGAGAGACTATTCCCAAGCTGAAGTGCTGTCTGGGGGATTGGCCTGCAGTGGTTGCCTTCCTGCCAAAGAAAGGAGAAAGGAACTTTGTGTACTTTGCTTTCAACTTGTGAAGGATCTCCAAGGGCTTGGAAAAGAGCTTGCCTCCTGATGAAGTCTCAGGGACAACAGACTTCTACCCCCAACGCCCCAGAGTTCTTTGGAAGTGCCTGCTGCTGTTTTGGGCCTTCTGAGGGACCGTGTGTCGCAAGGAGCTGGAAGCGCTACTCATTGAAGAAGAAGCGTGATGCTGTCGCTTTGCCTGCCGTTGCAACTCTGAAGGAGGGTGTCGCCGCTGGAACTGTCGCACTGCACCGCATCGAGAGAAGGGTGCCGCAACGAAGAGGAAGCGTGTCGCCGTTACTGCTGCTGCTGTCGCAACTCCAAAGGAGGGTGTCACCGCTGTAGCTGTCGCATTGCATCGTATCAAGAGAAGAGTCTCGCAAAAAGGTTGGAGCGTTTCGCCGTCGCAACTCCGAAGGAGGGTGTCGTCGCTGGAACTGTCGCACTGCACCGCATCGAAGAAAAGCGCCTTGCATCCCCGAGAAGGGCGCCGCCGTTGGAGCTGCTGCAGTTGCATCGTGGATATTACCGCTGTGATTGTCGCATCGTGCGGAAGCTTCACGCATCGTGGGAGAAGAGTGTCCCAAGTGGAGCTTCTGCCGTCGCATCGCGGAACAAGGGTGTCGCCGCTGCAGTCCATGCATCGAACCGAGAACTTCTCGCATCCCAGGGAAAGCGTGCCACATCTGGAAGATCTTCATGTCTTTATTTCTTTGCACCTGAACTTTGCCGCATTTCCCTCGCTGCAACATTGCTTGTCGTGGAAGCGCAACGCAACCTAAGGTACATTGACGCAAAGTGTTGCATCTTAGGAACTGAACTGAACTAAGCTAAATTTAACATCTTAAAGTAACAGTATTGTGAATTTTTGTTGTTTATGGTCTTGTGGTAAATCTATATAAAGTATACTTATTTTTGATATAAAACCTTGTGTGGTGTCCATCTGTAGTGATGTCACTGGGTTACCGTATGTGGTCACAAATGCTTAACACACTGCCTCTGAGATAAGCCTGTCTGCTCCTGCCAAGCTACCAAGGGGGTGAGCAGGGGTTATTTTTGGAGTGTAATCCCCTTATCCTGACTAGAGGCAAGGGTCCTTATTTGTCACAAGTACCTACCTGTGCCAACTAGAGCCCCCCAAATCTAACAATGCACAATTGGGAAAAACTCCTACGTTACCTCCTAGCTCCCTCATGTGGTGCAAAACATTCCCAAACCTAGGCCCACCCTAGAAATTCTTATAAGTCAAAACCACACAGTTATAGGGTGCACCCCAGATAACAACAATATCAGAAATATGTGAATTTTAAGCTGTACCACTGGCCGAGGCCATACGGGTAAAACCAATGTCAAAGATAGTGTTCTTCTGGCAAGAAACCAACATGTATTGCAACTCTGTCGGCCAGTTTAGTTGCTCACAGGTAGTCCGCAGACTGTCACTCCCACACAGACATATTGACTCTGCACTGATACACGGTGCAACGGAAATCAGGCAGGTCAAATGAAAATTGCTTGCACAATTGCTTGCACACATACGACACAGGCCCATAATGAGGTTCAACTGATATCCAGCAGATCAATTGATAGCACACTGCAGACCCTGTGGCCCAAGACTCCCTCCACCCTCCAACTGACCCCGACTACCCTACTCCCATTGATGAGAGATAACCAGCCCTCCCCCGGGATACTGTGGCCGAAGTCACACTTAGCCAGGGTCCCAGAGAAGAAATGGGGGTGGGTAGCAAGACGAGTTAGGAGGCAGTAGTCAAATGGTGGTTAGGGCCACTCTGGAAGTTTACCAGCAGAATGCGGAGAAGCAGGCTGAAGGCAATAGTCTGTCACTCAAAATGGTTCCACAAGGGGCCTTCTGGTACCAGCCCAGTTCTTCAAAGCACAGGGCGATCATGTGGTCTCTTGAACCGCTTCTGATCATTCTAAGATGTGTTCCTTCAACCCCGCCACTCACTCTCAATACCCAGCCCCAATCAGGCAATAATACCTGGCAGCACAATGATGTCAGGGCCCTGTTGAGGAGAGGGTAGTTGGTCTGCCTCACTGATGGCCCAAAAGGAATAATCAATAAATGGGGACTGAAGCAGGGGAGCCTCTCAGAAGAAAGAGGTACCCCATCAGGCAGATGTCAATCAGAGTAGCACCCAGGAAATCCGGGCACAATACAATTCCGGTCTCACGTAATGAAGAATTGCAAGATTAGTACCTCCCTGGAAATGAGGCACACCATCTGGTGCACATTGCTCCAAGCTGCACTAGACAGTTCCGGTAACACACAATGAAGATTTGCAAATTTTGGACCACACTGGAAATGAGGCACAAAATCAGTTGGGTGTTAATATGGGTCGCACCAGACAACACTGGTGACAAACAACCATAACACCAGGTGTGGGCACAAACTGACTTACCAGGCAATTCTTGTCACACACACAGATGCAAGATCAGCAGTGCCACACGAGGTAGAATGAGGAACTACTATAGGTACGACCTCACCTCCGAAGTTTGAAACCTGTGAATCGGACACCGCATGCAATGAGCATGCAGTCGGTGTGTTGCTTGAGAGAGATGCAGCCCAATCGATGAAGTGTGCTATGTGGGATCCTGCAACTGGTGAATCCGCTCACCACCAAGACGCCTATGCATGATGAAGTCCCCATGGTGCAGGGGCCACATTTTGGGGCTCTGCACAAGGGGATCTGGTCACCAGGTACAATTCTTAGTTCCACACTCATGCCACGCTACCAGTTGGGATCCAGCAAATGATGTGGGCACTTTAGAGAGCACCACTCTCCAGGTGTCACAAGTAGAGGGTATGGGTCCCTCACAGGAGGTCTCTAATTTCCCTGAGACCTCCACAAGAAAACAGGGGGCAACCCAACAAGCCCTTGGAGAGCACACTTCAGGATGCCACACCACAGCAGGTAGGTAGCCCATGCCAGCCACTATTCAGGAAGGGCGCATGGTCCCATTCAATGGCAGTATTCCTCATTGTGCACAACAGATTCCTCTGGCAGTATGCACCACGTAGATCCAGGTTTTTCAGTTTCACGTCCCCACAAGTGTATCTCTGCCCTGCTGAAGTATGGCACTCATAGTTATACTGTAGTGTACCCTTTAAATTGGGCGTGGTTCAGAGCATTTCCCTTTGAACTACAGATGTCTCCCCTAAATGTCAGTCCTGTCTGCCATGAGGCTGCGGAATGCAGATCTTTAGTGGGCCATAATCTCTCCCCAGAGGCCAAGTGTCATAACCTCTCCATCCAATATATCCAACCAGGCTCTCAAATGGCAGAGATTTGTCGTTCCTCTTGCATGCCCATGGTTTATAGATGTTGCTGGGGAATTCCCAGACGTGCTTCCCCCGCCTCCAATGTAGGAAGGAGTTAAACTAAAAGGCACAAAAAGGGTTTTAGAGCAGAGAAATGCCTACTTTCTAGGCCTTGGGTGAATGTATGACATTGTTCTGCATTCTGTCGATCAATTGTTCTTTTTGCATTTGTCACCACAAGTGAGACGGGTATGTCCAGATGTGGGTCCCCTGCTCTCCATGCCACTCGTGTCAAGCTATCCTGGATGATGAAGCTGAAAGCCCGAAACCAGTCCTAGGATGCTTGTTTCCAGTCCAGGAAGGACATGGCCTGGCAGTTCAGGCTGGACAGTTCCCATTGGGTGCAGGGTCAAGACTGATTTGCATATGGCTGGGTCCAAACTGGAATGGCATGGTGAGCAAAAAAACGATGGATTTAGGCCCAGATCTCTGTACTGGGGGGACTGTATGACATTTGTTATCTGCATTCTGTCCATCAATTGTTGTTTTTGCTTTCTAGAAGTGGCATTTCTAAGCTATTAATGACAAAACCACCTTTACCACAAGAGGTTTGTCATTGTGAATCCAATGATGGGAAACATTAAGAGTCTGCTCCCCTGCAATCCACTATTGCAGCCTGAAGTAATTTCAACCACTGTCCCATGTTACCCTACGGGAGGAGCAAACCTTTTAGGTAGTGAAAGCACGCATGGATATTTATTACTACTTGAGCAGGGTACACACGTGTACCTAAGCTCCCTTTGTACCTACCACATGCTTCACCCCTCAGGACTTACTTGCTATAAAGTGCAGCACACATGCAAAGTTGTAAATGTTTGAAGAAATAAAAATATTCCTCAAATTTCACTCCAGCCTCAAAGAGGTGTTAGTCTTTGGTGCAAAGCCCTGTCTCCAAATTCTAGTAGCCTTCCCTGATGGAAAGGCTTGCTAAAACAGCTTTGTGTTACCTTAGGCTGCTCTCCAATGCAAATTTAAAGTTTTGCGCGGAGTTGTTGATGGTGGGGCTGGAAAGTAAATCCCAAATCAGCTATTTAGGTGAGTTTCTGTAATTTTTGTGTTACTTTTACGATGCAAACCAAGCACAAATGTGTTAGTAAATCTGCCACAATCTGTAAAAACTGTTTTTTATTAGAAACCTACACATAAATAACAAAAGCTCTATCTATGAGCAAACTGTAAGGACCTTTTTTCACAGATATAACATCTCTCCCCAATGTAATTGCAAGTCAATTTGGTAGATTTGTTATGTCTGTTTAGGCCATATTTCTGAACTTTAAAATGAAAGAATTTCAAAATGTATGAGGCAAAAAAAAAACCATAAAACAAAAACTACACATGAACAATTGCACATTTAACATTGAAGTCACATACCTATTTCCCTTCAGATTATGTCAGCAGTTAGACCTGGTAACATTTGGTGTGGTTTCTCCTGTCTTTTTGCCTCTGACCCCCTGTTTTTGACCATGTGCAGGATTGCGTTTTTGCTAGCTTTAGGATTCTGGACACTTTTCCACTGCTGACCAGTGATAAAGTGCAAGTACTCCCTGTCTGAACTGTAATAGTATTTGGTTTCTCATTGATTGGCCTATTTGATTTACTAGTAAATCCCTAGTACAGCGCTCCAGGTGTGCAGAGGCCTTGGAAGTCGAATGCTACTAGTGAGGGTGCAACACTGATGGTACCACCCTGCATGTCTCAGACCTGCCACTACAGTGTCTGTGTGTGCATTTTAAACTGCCATATCAAACTGGCAAGTGCACCACGTTCCCTTTTTTTGCATTTAGGCCCCCCAAAGTAGGTCCAAGGTGGCCTCATGGGCATGGTACACCATATTTAAAAGGTATGATATGTACTATTGTGTTTTATATGTCCTGGTCGTGAAATACTGTTAATTTTGTTTTTTACTAGAGTAAAGCCTATCTCTCCCGTAGGCAAGCATTGGCGCTGCCTTGTAACATCTAACAAGTGTATCTTTCAATTAGGAGCTGAAAGAAAATCTGAGTTTTGTGATACTGGACTCACACTTTTAAAATACATCTTTTGGTGAAGTTAGTTTTTAAATTGCAGGTCTGAAAATGCTACTTTTAGAAAGTTAGACAATCAAAGGGGTCAGGCCCAAAAGACAGGACCCAGGTAGGGCCATTTATCAATATATGAAAAGAAAGGGGGAAACCTGGTGTCCTACTTACTTCTATACTTGATTTATTACAGCAACCACACTATATTCCTTTAGTGATTGGGTTATTTATTAACCGTTTCTTTCCAATAACTCTTTTTTATTTTATGTGAGGAACTCACATCCTTATAGAAAAACACATATAAAGTAACATATACATGTATGACAATTTACACAACGTTTAGAACATTCATCACATGTTACACTGACATTAGTTTGACAGCATGAACATAAATGTAACACATGACCAATGTATCATTAACATTATGGACATAAATATAACACAAAACCAATGTATCACATATATTTCCAAAATAGAAGACACCACTGTATTTTCTTTGGTGTTCCTACTACAATTCAGTCCATTATTTCCTGAATTATGCGTTCATCTATATCAATATTTGCCATCTCAATTTGGCATAGCCGGCGCGTTACAAGCCACACAGATTTTTCAATGAGCTCTCATCAGGGCTTCTTAATAATAACACATTGGGGAAATCTATAACGCAAACAGGACAAATAATCACTCTTTGACCTCAAATCTTTTCTCAAAAACTGATAGCACCCATCACTTGCAATAAGTTCATACCTGCCGTTTTTGTCCAAAACCAATTCTGAATGACCAAGCAGCTGTCTGTATTTTGCAGCGGATAAACTGTTCTCAATCCTATACAAACAAAACAATTTTTGGTTGAACTGTATCTAAACCCAGCTGTTCCACTTACGCGCCTTATTTAATTCTTGTAGTTAACATACCTTAAATCAATAATTGTGGGATGACGAGGCGGCTGATTCATTGGACTCGCCTTGATGTAAACCTAAATCTGTCAAAGGAAGCGACACTGTTTTAACACACCGCGCTTCACTCATTTCCGTTTAAATACTGCTGTGCCCAATGGTATATTTCATACCTTGTTACTCTGTATCACGCGAAGCGTATAATGACGCCTTTCCATGCTTCTCCGCTTTTTCAATAAATTTCACGTTTTTGTTAACAGAAAATGACACCGTGGATATTATTAAAATCCACCGTCAAGCCTCATAAAGCGCCCATATTCGCCTCGGGAATACAGTCCTCACCTCGCTTACCTTTCGTGACCGGCCATACTTGTTCCTCGATCCCGCACTGAATTTTTCGGCCGGGTTTATGGGAGATGTAGTTCAACCATTCTATGGACAATGAATTGCCACTGTATTTTCTGTTTTAATAATGAATATTTAATAACTTAAACCATTCTGGCTACATTCTGAATTTTTGCAAACAAAAATAAATATAAAACGGCATTTTATTGTGCAAAGCGATGTGATTTCTTCTGTTTCCTTTTTTGTCATGGTACGTTACATCATTATTACGTTTATTATGCACATCTTTTCTCAAGCCATAAGAATTACGGCATATATGATACATGACAAAGTGAAGTAGATAGTTTAACACGGTTAAACAAGAAACATATCAGAATGGAGTTGCATGGTCGTTTTCTTCTGCAGCATTGAAAGCAGGTACAATCCCATGGGGATTGCAAATTAAAAATACCCCAGTCAACTTTGTGGATGATCCGGAGTATAAGAAAGGATTTAGCTGTATAAGTACAAAATGCAGCAGGGACCTCATGGTCCATACAATTCAGACGGCACAGAGATTGTGCAGAAAAGAATTGGATGAGCTAGAAAAATTGACACAGGACTTTAAGAATAATCACTCGGACAGTGAGGCGAAAGGACTGCTTGAGAAAATTGAGAGGGAGATTGTGGTGTTTAAAGATAACACAATTAGTTATAAAACATCAATGTTTGAAAAAGACAGTGTCGCTTTATTTGACAGATTTAGGTTTACAGCCGCCTCGTCATCCCACAATTATTGATTTAAGGTATGTTTACTGCAAGAATTAAATAAGGTGCGTAAGTAGAACGGCTGGGTTTAGATACAGTTCAACCAAAAATTGTTTTGTTTGTATAGGATTGACAACAGTTTATCCACTGCAAAATAGAGAGAGCTGCTTGGTCATTCAGAATTGGTTTTGGACAAAAACGGCAGGTATGAACTTATTGCAAGTGATGGGTGCTATCAGTTTTTCAGAAAAGGTTTGAGGTCAAAGAGTGATTATTTGTCCTGTTTACCTTATAGATTTCCCCAATGTGTTATTATTAAGAAGCTCTGATGAGAGCCCATTGAAAAATCAGTGTGGCTTGAAACGCGTCGACTATGCAAAATTGAGATGGCAAATATTGATTTGAATGCCCGCATAATTCAGGAAGTAATGGAATTAATTTTAGTAGGAACACCAAAGAAAATACAGTGGTGTCTTCTTTTTTGGAAATTTATGTGATACATTGGTTTTATGTTTGTGTTATATTTATGTCCATATTGTTAATGATACATTGGTCTTGTGTTATATTTATGTTCATGATGTCAAACTAATGTCAGTGTAAAATGTGATGAATCTTCTAAACGTTATGTAAATTGTCATACATGTATACGTTACTTTATATGTGTTTTTCTATAAGGATGTGAGTTCCTCACATAAAATAAAATAGAGTTATTGGAAAAAAACAGCTTTTAGAAAGTTGGCATTTTCTTACTTTAACCATTCTGATCTTCTGCCTGCCTCTGAATACACATCTGGCTCAGGGTGACAGTTGGGCTCTTGTGCATTCACTATAGACAGTCACACAAAGCGAGCTGAGGTGGGCCCTGCATATCCAGATGGCCCATAAACCTGGCTGATGTGCCTTCCTGAGCTAGAGTGATGGGAGAAGTTGACACTGACACCTAAATAGGGATGTGACTGTTCCATCACAAAGCAGTCTCCACCCCCTGTAGTGTGTCTGGAGCTAGGGTCAGGAAGAGTATGGTATTGTGCACTACAAAGGCCTTTATTTTAGTTTTGCCTACTTCAGAGGCTGAAATAGGTTTAAGTACTGGACCTTTGACACCATATACTCAGAACACTTTTGAATTGAGCACATTCTGCCAGGAAGAAGAGCTGTATTGCTGTCAGGAGAGATTGCCACTTTGCTGTTTGCTTTGCTGTGCTGGCCTGCGGCTTGCTATTTTTGTCCTGGGAGTGAAAGGACTGGACTTTGCTTTCTAGATCCTGCTTTCCAAGTTTCTCCTAGGGCTTGAACTTGGCTCCTCTGTTAAGATCCCTACTCTGCCAAGTGGTGCCAATTCCAGTGCTCGGCCCTTGGAAGTTATTTCTGGAGCAACAAGAAGAAAAATCAACGCATCAGCTCCAAGCGTCATTCAGAATCAATGCATCACCACAGAACTCACTGCTGCTTGCACCGAAGCTTGGTCCCAGCACCACGGAATGACTTTGGCTTTCAATGCAAGCCCCAGCCTTTTGACGTAGAGCCTTCGAAAACACAGCGCTGTGTGAGTCTCGAGCACCGCTTCACAGATGTCTTTGAATGCACCAGTCCAACTCCCATGCAGCCCAAGCTGCAACACTGTGGAATCGACGCAGCATGACTTGACTTTCGATGCACCATCAACACATCTTCCTTGGGTGCTGATTTTTTCATCGACACTGGACCACAATAAGGAACTGATGTATTGTGCCCACTAACAATGCATCACCTCCCCTGTGCCATGTGTTGTCATCCCAACATGTGGATATCTCAACGACTCTGTACTGCCTTAACCCCTTCTCTGCTAGGCCTTTTCGCCCCACTCTGCTAAGCTTTTTTTGGCTATTTGGGGTAGTTTGCGCTTAGGTCCCTGTGACTTTTTGACCACATAAGATATCTACACCATATTTGCATCCTTTTCCAACATCATGGGAATTCTAAAGCTATCCAGGGTTTGTGGCTTCCCCTGGAGGGGACTCAGAAATTAGCCAAAATATAGGTACATTTTTTGGGGGGGGTTGGAAATGGGAAAAAAAAGGGCTTTTTCCTTGCAAATGGTATAAAAAAAGGGGTTGTAGTGCTGAAATCACCATCTTCCCAGCTTTCAGGGACAAGCAGATTTTTGTCAGAAAACCAACATTTTGTACACAGTTTTGGCATTTTTCTGGGATGTAGCCTATTTTTGCTATTTTTTGTGATTTCAACCTCTTTCCAGTTAATGGCAGAAATGTTTATAAAAGCAATAATGAATCCTGGAAAGCTTTGCATTTTAAAACAGTTGAGAAAATTCTAAATTAAGCAAGGGGGCACTTGTGTAGATCCTTCGAGGTTTCTTTGTGGAAACTAACCATTGAATATAGGAAACATTTAAACTTAGTGGGAAAAACGAGCCATTTGTGTCACGATTTTCATCAGTAACTTCTTCCAATTATGACAACTGTTTGAAAGCAATATATTGTGACGTCCACTGGACCTTTCTGGTTGTGGGGATATATAGGACTTGTAGGTTCACTAAGAACCCGACTAACCCAGAGCCAATAACTGAGCAGCGTCTTGCAATGTTTTTTTATTAGGTACCGGGTATATAGCAATTAATTTGGGAAAATATATACATGGAAAATCGATATGAAGACACCTATGTATTTCTGAAATAGGAACAAAATATAGAGCTCAGAAACAGTAGATATTTGCACATTTCCAGAATTGTGAGTACCCGTACTAGCATGAGAATTATAGGTCATTTTTCAAAATTTCTTCCTTTTTTATATATTGTCTTTCATTTGGAAGGCAGAAATGCATCAAAAGTCAATAGGTAATAACAGTTTCTCTACAATTCTGTGTTACCCCAAGTTTTCCCATGAAAATGGTACCTCATTTGTGTGGGTAGGCCTAGTGCCCGCGACAGGAAATGGCTCAAAACGCAAAGTGGACACACTTTATTTTTACAGTGAAAACGGACCCTTTTTTGTAAAGTGCCTAGCTGTAGATTTTAAACCCTACCTCTGTTGGCACCCAGGGAAAACCAGCAAACAGATACATTTTTTCAAACTAGGAACTCAGTGGAATCTAGGATGGGGTGACTTGACTGGCTCTCACCAGGTTCTATTACTCAGAATCCCTTGCAAACCTACAAATATGTTTTAAAAAAAACACATTTTCCTCAATTTTCTGTGGTGGAAAGTTCTGGAATCTACATGGATACACAAAATTCCACCTATGCCCCATTTGCCAAAGTCTTCCAAGAAAAATGGTACCTTACATGTGTGGGTAGGCCTAGGGCAGCGACAGGAAACGTCCCAAAACGCAACATGGACACACCACATTTTCATAGTGAAAACTGACCTCTTTTTTGCAAAGTGCCTAGCTCTAGATTTTGAACCCTAACTCTGCCAGCACCTAGGGAAACCTAGCAAACCTATCTATACATTTTTAAAAACTAGACACCCAGGGGAATCTAGGATGGGGTGAGTTGTCTGGCTCCCACCAGGTTCTGTTACCCAGAATCCCTTGCACACCTCAAAATCTGTCCAAAAAACACATTTTCCTCACATTTCTGTGGTGGAAAGTTCTGGAATCTGCGTGGATCCACAAAATTCTACCCACCCTACGTTCCCTGAAGCCTTCTGAGAAAAATGGTACCTCACATGTGTGGGTAAGCTCAGGGCCTGCAACAGGAAACGGCCCAAAATGCAACCACATTTTTATTGTGAAAACGGACCTCATTTTTGCAAAGTGCCTAGCTCTAGATTTTGAACCCTAACTCTGCCAGCACCTAGTGAAACCTAGCAAACCTAAACATTTTTAAAAGCTATACACCCAGGGAAATCCAGGATGGGGTGACTTGACTTGCTCTCACCAGGTTCTATTAACCAGAATCCCTCGCAAACCTAAAAATATGTAAAAATACACATTTTCCTCATATTTCTGTGGTGGACAGTTCTGGAATCTGTGTGGATCCATAAAATTCCACCCACCCTACTTTCCCTGAAGCCTTCTGTGAAAAATGGTATCTCACTTGTGTGGGTAGGCCTAGTGCCCGCGACAGGAAGTGGCCCAAAACACAACATGGACACACCACATTTTCAAAGTGAAAACTGACCCTTTTTTTGCAAAGTGCGTAACTGTAGATTTTGAACCCTAGCTCTGCTGACACCAAGGGAAACCTAGCAAACCTATACATGTTTAAAAACTAGACACCGAGGGAAATCCAGGATGGGGTGACTGTATGGCTCTCACTAGGTGTTGTTACCCAGAATCCCTTGTAAACCTCAAAATTTGTCCAAAAAAACAAATTTTCCTCACATTTCTGTGGAAGAAAGTTCTGGAATCTGGGTACATCCACACAATTCCACCCACCCCTCATTTCCCAAAGTTTACTGATAAAATGGTGCCTCACTTGTGTGGGTAGACCTAGTGTCCAGGACAGGAAACAGCCCAAAACACAACGTGGACTCACCACATTTTCACAGTGAAAACTGACCCTTTTTTTGCAAAGTGCCTAGCTGTAGATTTTGAACCCTAGCTCTGCCAGCACCTAGGGAAACCTCGCAAGCATATACATTTTTAAAAACTTGACACCCAGGGAAATCCAGGATGCAGTGAGTTGACTGGCTTTCACTAGGTTCTGCTACCCAGAATCCCTTGCAAACCTAAAAATGTGTTAAAAAAACACATTTTACTCACATTTCTGTGGTGGAAAGTTCTGGAATCTGCGTGGAACCAAACAATTCCACCCACCCCGTGTTTCCCAAAGTCTTCCCAGAAAAATGGTACCTCACTTCGGTGGGTAGGCCTAGTGCCCACTGCAGGAAATGGCCCAAAACGGCCCAAAACGCAACATGGACACACCACATTTTCACCGTGAAAATGAACCCTTTTTTTGCAAAGTGCCTAGCTGTAGATTTTTAACCCGAGCTCTGCCAGCACCTAGGGAATCCTAATAAACCTATACATTTTTTAAAACTAGACATCATGGGAAATCCAGGATGGGGTGACTTGACTGGCTCTCACTAGGTTCTGCTACCCAGAATCCCTTGCAAACCTAAAAATTTGTTTAAAAAAACAAACTTTCCTTCGCAATTCTGTGGTGGAAAGTTCTGGAATCTACGTGGATCCACAAAATTCCACTCACCCCGTGTTCCCCAAAGTCTCCCAAGAAAAATGGTACCTCACTTGTGTGGGTAGGCCTAGTGCCTGCAACAGGAAACGGCCCAAATGCAACGTGGACACACCACATTTTCATAGTGAAAATTAACTCTATTTTTACAAAGTGCCTGGCTGTAGATTTTGAACCCTGGCTCTGCTGTCACTTAGGGAAACATAGAAGACCTATACATTTTTTAAAACTAGACACCCAGGGAAATCCAGGATGGGGTGACTTGACTGGCTCTCACCAGGTTCTGTTATCTAGATTCCTTTGCTAACCTAAAAAAATTGTTTAAAAACACACATTTTCCTCGTAGTTCTGTGGGGGAAACTTCTGGAATCTATGTGGATCCACAAAATTCCAATCACCCCACATTCCCCAAAGTATTCTGAGAAAAATGGTACCTCACTTGTGTGGGTAGGCCTAGTGCCCGTGACAGGAAGTGGCCAAAAACACAACATGGTACCACCAGATTTTCACAGTGAAAACTGACCCTCTTTTTGCAAAGTGCCTAGCTGTAGACTTTGAACCCTAGCTCTGCCGGCACCTAGGGAAGCCTAGCAAACCTATACATTTTTTAAAACTAGACACCCTGGGAAATCCAGGATAGGGTGACTTGACTGGCTTTCACGAGATTCTGTTACCCAGAATCCCTTACAAACCTAAACATTTGTTTGTAAAAAACACATTTCCCCATTTCCGTGGCGGAAAGTTCTGGAATCTGCGTGGATCCACAACATTCCACCCACCCGCATTCCCCGAAGTGTTCCCAGAAAAATGGTACCTCACTTGTGTGGGTAGGCCTCGTGCCATGACAGGAAACGGCCCAAAACGCAACGTGGACACAGCACATTTTACAGGGAAAACTGAAACTATTTTGCAAAGTGTCTACCTGTAGATTTTGAACCCTAGCTCTGCTGGCACCTAGGGAAACCTAGCAAACCTATACATTTTTGAAAACTAGACACCCAGGGGAAACTAGGATGGGGTGACTTGTCTGGCTCTGTTACCCAGAATCCCTTGCAAACCTCAACCTTTTTCATAAAAACACATTTTCCTCACATTTCTGTGGTGGAAAGTTCTGGAATCTGTGTGGATCCACAAAATTCCACCTAGCTCGTATTCCCCAAAGTCTTCCGAGAAATTTGGTACCTCACGTGTGTGGGTGGGTCAAGTACCCACCACAGGCAAGGGCTCAAAACCTATTGAGGCGACTTCAAAATTACCTATCACAAAACACCTGGTTTTGCAAGGGGGGTCACCTAGGTTTTTGGCCCTGGGCTCGGTGGCCATCTTGGAAAACTACAAAACCCAGACATTGTTGAAAACTAGACACCCAGGGGAGTCCAGCGAGGTATGGCCTGTGTGGATCCCCCAATGTTTTTCTACCCAGAATCCCCTGCAAACCTTAAATTTAGCAGAAAAAAACACCTTTTTTCTAAAATTTCTTTGTGGGAAAGTTCTGGAATCCACGGGGATCCACAACTTTCCTACCACCCAGCGTTCCCCCAGGTCTCCTGATACCCGATAAAAATGGTACCTCACTTGCGTGGGTGGGTCAAGTACCCGCGACAGTAGACCGGAGACATCAAAATGACTATCACAAAACAACCAGGTTTTGCAAGAGGGGTCAGCTGGGATTTTGGTTCTGGGCTCGGCGGCCATCTTGGAAAACTACTAAAGCCACATGTTTCTGAAAACTACACACTCGGGGGAGTCCAGCAAGGTATGGCTTACGTGGGTCCCCCAATATTTCCCTACCCAGAATGCCCACACATAAAAAAAGCCAGCGTAATCACTGACGCCTAGTGGGCTTTCTGACTCCGAGGGGCCCCCATCCGCCCCTCCGGGGGGCGGCAGAAAGACTGTGACATTTTTTGAAGGAGGTGTGGGCTTTGGCATGCCCATTCTGGGCTGACCTCAACCCGGAATACAAAAATTATAATTAAAAAATCCTGAGGCCTACAGGGCTTTCTGCCCCATCCCTCGGGGGGCAGAAAAGGGGCTATTGCCCCAATATGCCTCCGGGGAGGGGCAGAAAGACTGTGGTGATTGTTTTTTGGGCAAGGCATTATTATGCCCATACTGGACAGCCCCCACCCCTACATTATATTAAAAAAAATCCCTGGTGCCTAGTGGGCTTTCTGTCTCCCCCGAGGGGCAGATCAGGGGCAATTGCCCCTGGGGGGAGCAGAACAAGTTGAATTTTTGAGGTGGGCATTTGCCTGCCCATCTTGGGCAGCCCCCACCCCTACATTTTTTTTTTTAACCTGATTTCTAATGGCCTTTTTGCGGCAGAAAGACTGGAATTTCACTGGGAGTGGGGGCA
The DNA here is from genome assembly GCF_964261635.1 of Lissotriton helveticus. NCBI lineage: Eukaryota > Metazoa > Chordata > Amphibia > Caudata > Salamandridae > Lissotriton > Lissotriton helveticus. The sequence goes on from NC_136068.1 coordinate 1,628,528,709, forward strand.
TTGTCATGCCCATTTTGGGCAGCCCCTACCCCAAAGTCAATAAACAAAAATCCCTAGTTTCCAGTGGGCTTTCTGCCCCCCAGGTGGACAGATTGGGGGCTACTGCCCCATCTACCTCCTGGGGCGCATACAGACTGACATTCCTCTGGAGGGTGGGGCCAATGCTATGACCTTTTTGGGCAGCCCCCACCCCAACGTCAATAACAAAAAACAATCCCTAGTTTCTAGTGGGCTTTCTGCCCCCCCGGGGGGCAGGTTGGGGGCTACTGCCCCCGTCTGCTCCCTGTTGGGGCAAAACAACTGTCATTTCTCTGGGGGCAGGGGTAGGGGCATTGCCATGACCTTTTTGGGCATCCCCCAACCCAATGTCAATAAAAACAAATCCCTGGTTTCTAGTGGGCTTTCTGCCCCCCGGAGGGCAGACTGGGGGCTACTGCCCCTGTCTAGCCCCGGGGGACAGAAATACTGATATTTCTCGGGGGGGGGGGGGGGCATTGTCATGCCTTTTTTTGAGGCAGCCCCCACCCCAACATCAATAAAAAAAAAACTGGTTTTTAGTAGGCTTTCTGCCCCCCTGGGGGCAGATTTGGAGCTACTGCCGTCTAGGGGGGGGGGCAGAAAGACTGTTGCGACCAAACAGATACGGGGGGAGCAAATGCCCTTGTGCAAGGGGCCGCTCCCCCCTCCCTAGTGCGAGTGGGTAGTTCCCTGCTTGGGGATCCCCTCCTGCCATTCCCTAATAGCAAATCACAATTTGTGATTCGCTATTAGTGAATGTGTAAGAATCGCTAATATTTTAGCAAAACCTACATGCATAAGGAATTGCGATTCCTTAGCTTGTTGCTTATGCCCATTTGTCCTTGCCAAGTGCAACCATTGATTTCTAAGAACTATGGGCCCGATGTAGGTAATCTCGATTTACCTACTCTTAAATACCGAATCATACAGATTCGGTATTTAAGAGTAAGTACATGGGATGTAGGTAATTTCTATTTTTAAATTACCGAATCGGTAACATTCGGTAATTACCGAATCTGTATTTACCGATTCGGTAATTGCCATTGAATAGGAATCAATGCCAATTACCGAATCGGTAAATACCGATTCGGTAAAATTACCGAATTTGCAAGGGGGACAGGGTGTCACTTTGACACCCTGTTGCACCCCTCAATTGTGAATGGGTGCACATGGTGCTGACATACATGCCGTTAGGGCATGTATGTCTGCAACATGGCACATTTTTAAAGCAAAAAAAAATGCTTTTTAAAGGGTTTTCATTATTTACCACCAACTTCTAGTTGGTGGTAAATAACGAATTCTTAAACCCTTGTAGCACTGATTACAGTGCTACCTATATGTTAAATTACAGAATCGGTAAATTTACCGATTCGGTATTTTACAGAATCGGTAAAATTACCGATTCTGTAATTTAACATGCCCCTACATCTCAATATACAAATACCGGTCGGAAACGGCCGAAAATCGGTATTTTCGGCCGTTTCCGACCGGTATTTGCCTACCTACATCGGGCCCTATAACTTTTATTAACTTTGAAAATTCATATCTTGAGTTTTGTATGTGGGATTTATATCATTTTAATCATATACATATTGGCTATTTTTCTAAACTGGTGAGGGGTTCTTTTGTTGTGTTTTCACGTTGTTACTGTGGGTGTGTATAAATACTTTACACATTGCCTCTGGGGATAAGCCTTGCTGCTTTTGCTAAGCTATCAAGGGGTTGAGTTTGGGTTATTCTGATGGTGTAACTTACTTACCCTGATTAGAGTGAGTGTACTTACTTGGACAGGGTAGAAACCACTGCCAACTAGAGACCCTATTTCTAACATTGGTGTTTAGCGGTGATGATAGAACTTGTATTTGTGCATTATATACAGTGATTGGTGTACACTACTTCCATATCACAGACCACTGCGTACCAGCATACAATTTTAGTTGTTCTCCGTTTTTGTTGCAATCCTTTGAGTTTCTATAGGCATGTCTCAGTCTGGAGAACCATCAGCAGTACCTGCATACTTGGAGTCTGAGCAGGAATGGTTGGAAATATATACGGTGCTTCAGCTTCAAAGGTTCTGCAAGGAGCTCAATTGTTCTTTTAAAGACCTCACTAGAAAGGAGGAGCCCCAAAAGGTGCTGAGGTCCTGGTTGGAAGCCAGGAAGGATGGTGAGCACAAAGAGGATGGGAAGGATATTGTGGATGCCATGAAGGAAGAAGTCTGAATGGTGTTTTTTTGGATAACCAGGACATGGGGGAAGATGCCCTCCAGGGGAGGGAGCAGCGTTTCCGCTAAAAGACCTGACTGCAGCAAAGCTGAAGACAGGCGGAAAGACAGGAAGATCCAGCTGAAGTTAGCAAAACTCAATGGGGATATGAATAAACAAAAGTTGGAGTTGGAGAAAGAGAAGCAGGCCTTGGAAAAGGGCTGGTTGGCTATGGAGAAGAGAAAGATGCTTTTGGCTCAAGAGCGGAGCTTGAAGCAGATGGATCTGAAGTCTAGAACAGACAGTGGCAGCAATTCTTCAGTGAACTCAGAGGAAAAAGTATACATAACCTAGGTTGTGGTGTGAGATTGGGGGACAGCTTTGTGGAAGCATTTCACAGGGGAGGGGAGGAGAACCCTGCTAGCCTTAGTGGATGGGGTTAAGATGAGGTATCATGCCAGGAAGGGAGCCCTGATAAAGATATATGGTCTTACCCCAGAGATGTATAGGCAGACGTTTAGGGACAGTCCTTAGCTTGGTTCCCAGACATGGGTTGAGTGTGTTTATTTCTTCTGCAGAGCACTGGATGGTTGGGTGAAGGAAATGAGGTAACAGATTATCAAGGGCTTTATGAGTTGATTGCGTGGGAGTATCTGTCCAGTTATTGTTTTCTAGTACTCCGCCATCACCTGATTGACAGTAAGCTTATTGATCCCAGGTAACTTGCTCAGGATGCAGACCGGTGGCTCAGCACTAGGATCCTCCAAAAGTTGTATGGGGGAAACTCAGCCAAGGGGGGGGCAGGGTCCCCAACAGAAGGAGGTGGAACACAAAAATAATAAGAGTAAGGAGTTCTCTAATGAGTCCAAAACTAGTTCCCAAGGGAAGGGGTATTCCCAACACCCTGTTGAGAAGAGTTGGTTCCTGGGCTGGGAAGCATTCCGAGAGGGACCCCTGAATTGTTTTGCATGTAATCAGGAAGGGCACTTCAAGGGGTGTCCGAAGTGGGCACGCTCCCCACTGGTGGGCAGTCACTGTTGATGGCAAGTATAGCGCGTGAGAGGAGTTGGTCCCAGTCAGTGGTAGGGAGCCATCAAAGATGATCTTAGTCTCCCTGGGTGAGAGTGAGATGGTCCAGAGAACCCTGATGCATGATTATACTAAGAAGTACAGGAAGTTGGTGACCATCAATGGGAGGAGGGTAGAGGCTCTGAGAGACACGTGACCAGTATGGCAACTGTCCTCTCTCATCTGGTGTCTGCAGAGCAGGTACTCCCGAATATGTGGTCCACCGAATTGTTGCTGTAGACAACAGGGAGCGCCAATGTCTGGTTGCTCAGGTTCCCTTTGAGTGGGGGGGTCTCAGGTTCCTTGAGGGTAGCTGTGAGTCCATCAATGCCTGTTGATTGTCTGTTGATTGTCTGCTGCAACAACCTGCAGCATACCACCTGGAAGGAGGTGGCACTCAGGTAACACTTGGAGATGTTGGGATTGCCAGATTGGGCATGCCTAACCACACAGTCGATGGCAGCCAGAGAGGTTGGTCAGAAGGACCTGGACTCTAAAAGAGTGGCTCAGGTGCCTGGCAGGAAGAGAAGGGGCAAGGGGTGCAGGAAAACCGCTCCTGAAATTTCAAAGGTCAGGGAGGAGCCTGAACCTGAGAGGGACACCCTAGAACCTACAGGGGAAGATGTGGCTGAGCTGGAGGACTTGCCTGAGCTGACCCATTGGCAGCAGGAAGCTGGCCCCACCAGCGAGGAATTCTGTGCAATGTAGATAGAGTGCCCCACTCATGTGGTTCTTTGGAAGCAGGCCGAGGACCAGGCAGATGGGAATGCCTGAGGTTCTCACGTGATCTATTTGGAGAATAATCTCCTTGACAGCGAGCCTAAGGTTGCTAAGCCTATGGCAGCCCGTGTGTTGGTGGTACCCCAGTGCTTCAGAGCCTTCATACTGGGCTTGACTCATGATGCGACTCTGGAAGGTCATTTTGGGGCAGAACTAGTGCTTAATTTGTGAAAAAATAAGCACCGGGGCTCTTGTCAGGAGGTAGCTTGCAACAACACACAGGGGATGCTAAGGGTCTGGAACAGACTACACAATACTATACAATAAAATGTAGTGTGAAGAAGTAGCCACCGTGAGGAGAGAAGGGGACAACAATGTGAAGAATGAATAGAAAGTGAGAAAAATACCCATCAGCCCACCCATTGGCGGAAACTCATCATCTGGGTTTTTGTTGGAAACTGGTATCTACTAGGTACCTCTCTGAACATGTGTAGAGGAATGCTAGTATTAGATCCACCAGTGAGAAAGAAAGCCAGCAGGATGTATTGGTAGGCTGAAGGGAAAAGAGTTGCAGTGCTCAAAAAGTGTGTAATGGTGAAAAAAATGTGATATTAAAAATTGCCTGTTATGGTGCCAAAGTTACAACTTTATTAGGGGAGGGTCAACATAACGACAAGGTTAAAAGCAGAGTGATGATAGTGTGTCAAACAAATACTACTATCAGTTGTGGAAAATAAATGGTCAACATGTTTCAGCCTGGCAAGGCTTTCTTCAGGACCTGTAAATATAACACTACTGCAACAGTGAAAAAAGAAATAATGTAGACCTACCGGTGAAGGATTATTATATGGTAGTCTCATATCATTGTGACAAGAACTCTCCCATAAATTGTATGGAGATGGCCTCACCTCACCTGGCACTCACTCAGGTCAAAGAGGCCCCATTCTGTCCGTCGTTGCCTCGGTCTGCCTTCTGAGCCGAGGGGGAGGTAGCTTGCACCAGTCCATTGCTCCTATTGGCGTCACTTATAACAGAAAGAACTACTAACCATGAAATCCCACAAGTGGGGAGAGGATGTGGTGTAACAGCCAGAGCTGCCAACTTTTAAACTGGGGAACCAGGTTTGAGTCTTGGGGGAAACATCCTTTACAATGGAACCGCTACAACGCGGTACCGTTACGACGCAGTTTTAACAACGAAAGTCGTTACAACGACTTTCGCTGGAGGGCGCTCTAGGATAGGGGATAGTTTAATTTACTATCCAACACCTTCCCTACTATCCACGGGGACTGGTGTTGGAATAGTAAATTAAACTATTCACTATCAGCGACCCCCTAACGACTCGCGTTGTTAAAACTGCATCGTAAAGGGACACGTTGTAACGGTACGCGTTGTACCGTCATACATCCGAGTCTTGGCATAGGCTCAACATCCCCTGATTCTGAGCAAATCATTTAATCTCTGTGTGCCTACAAAAAGTGATTGTGCCCTTAACTGGTGTGCATGAAAAGTGCTTCAATACCTTTGGGTTGCATTCGCGCTATAATCACTGGAGCAAACTAAGCACTAGGTAGGACAAGAAGTTTGACAGTATTATCACCTACTTCTATTGGCCCCAAAGGAGGAAGGCCTCAGATGCGCTCTGTAGGTCCTGTCCTACTGTTTCCTGTTGTGAGCACCCTCCTTGAGTGGGTGAGCATTGGCATTGTAAGAACGCTGGATCCCAAGTCAGTCATGTGCAACAGTTTCATCCTGGTGTTGGTAGATCTTGCCACCCAGTACCTGGACGCTATCCCTCTGAGGATGGTGACTGCACCACCTGCAGCCAGGGCACTGATGGAAATCTTTTTTCGTGTGGGTTTCCCGAAGGCAGTGGTATCCGACCGTGGTACCAACTTCATGTGTTTGTAAATGAAGACCTTGTGGAAGCAGTGTGGTGTTAGCTACAAGTTCACCACCCCTTCTCACCCTCAGATCAATGGGTTGGTTGAAAGGTCTAACTGTACACTGAAGGGCCTGATTATGGGTCTTTCAGAACCCAGGAGGCATAAGTGGGATGTCCCCTTACCATGACTTCTGTTCACCTACAGGGAAGTACCACAGAAGTGGGTTGGCTTCAGCCCTTTTGAACTTCTGTATGGGCACCCTGTGAGAAGACATCTCAGTTTGGGAAAGGAAGGCTGGGAGCAAGCTCCTATGAAACCACCCAGGATGTTTTGAGTTACATGCTGGCCTTCTGTAACCAAATAGCTCGCTTCCGGAAACTCACCCAGGAGAATCTGGAAGCAATCCAGGAGGATATGAAACAATTGCATGATCAGAATACCACTCTGGTTGAGTTTCGGCCTGGCCAGAAAGTGTGAGTGATGCCACCGATAGAGCTCCATGCTCTGCAAGACCGCTTGTCTGGGCCATTTGAGGTTAAGGAGCGCAAGAGTGATTTCACCTATTGGGTGTACATGCAGACTCCTATGAACCCTTTGAGGGCCCTACACGTTACCCACCTCAAGCCACATTTTGAGAGGTCTGAGTTGATCATTCTCTTGTTCAAGGATGATGAGAGGGAAGAGGAGAATGGACCTCTCCTGGACCTCCTGTCTTCCAAAGAGCAGGTTGGGTCAGTAGAGGGTGTGGTCATCTCCCCTACTCTGACCCTAGAACAGCAGAGAGACTGTAACCAGTTGCTGGGACAGTTTACCTCTTTGTTTTCACTCATCCCTGTAGTCACCTAATGGTGCACCCACGATATTGACATTGGGAACAACCTGCCTGTTAAGCACAAGTCTTACAGGTTGTCTGATATAGAGAGGCGCAGCATGAAAGAGGATGTCTCTAAGATGCTGGAGTTAGGGGAGATTGAGCCCTCTAACAGTCCTTGGTACAGCCCAGTCGTTTGGTCCCCAAGACTGCCCCACCCGATGTCACACCTGAACTGTGGTTCCGTGTTGACTCCTGTGGGCTCAATGACATCACCAAGAGTGACGCACACCCCATCATCCGAGTTGATGAGCTTCTTGATCGTCTTAGAGCTGCCAAGTTACTCAGCATGTTTGATCTAACGTCTGGGTACTGGCAGATTGCCTTGACTGAGGGGACACAAGAGAGATCAGCGTTCTCAACACCAGAAGGGCACTACCAGTTCTGTGTCATGCCTTTTGGGTTGAAGAACGCCCCTGCCACATTCCATGGGTTGGTCAACCAGGTACTGGCTGGGTTGGAGAACTTCAGTTCTGCCTACCTTGACTAAAATACAGTCTTCAACTCCAGTTTAGAGGACCATTTGTACCATCAGCAGGAGGTGTTGAATGGCCTCCAGAGCGCATTCCTCACTATCAAGGCTAGTAAGTGCCAGATAGGGCAGGGGTCTATGGTGTACTTGGGACACCAGGTAAGGGACTGGCAAAACGCAGCCCTTATAGACAAAAATGTATACCATTCTGGCTTGGGCACCCCCCTCTGTACCGAGACTGAAGCAAGAGCCTTTTTAGGTGCTACAGGAGATTGGTCAGAGGGTATGGCAGCATTGTTGCTCCCTTGGCAGAGCTGACTTCCAAGAAGCAGCCCCATCAGGTGATCTGGACCGAGGTGTGACAGACTTCTTTTAACAGCCTGACAGAGGCCTCCTGACTTTTCCAAGGAATTTGTGGCGCAGATTGATGCCTCAGAGCATGGTGTGGGAGCCGTGCTTTCACAGCTAAACCCAGATCAACCTGTAGCCTTCATTAGGAGGAAGGTCTTCCCAGGGAACAGAGGGGGAGAGCAATAGAAAGGGAACCTTTTGCTGTGGGATAGGCGCTGAAGAAGCTAAGACCCTACTTGTTTGGGACTCACTTCCAGGTTCAGACAGATCACAGGCGCTTCAGATGGTTAATGCAGATGAGGGATGAGAATCCTAAACTGTTGAGGATATTCTACTCCCTACAGATAATGGACTTTATGGTGGAGCACCGCCTTGGAACAGAACACAACAATGCTGATGATCTTTCCTGATTCTTCATCCTTAGTGTTGAGAACTCCCTAGAGGTTTGGTAGCTCCCCCTACTTTCAACTCGGGGGGGGGCACATGTTAGACTTGGCATCTTTCGGCATGGTTCCCCCAGTCTTTTTGCCTCTGACCTCCTGTTTTTGACTGTGTACTGGATTTAATTTTTACTGGCTTTAGGACGTTGCGCACTTTACCACTGCTGACCAGTGCTAAAGTGTAAGTGTAATAGTATTTGGTTTCTCTATGATTGACCTATTAGATTTACTAGTATATCTCTAGTATATCTCTAGTACTGTGCACTGATTTTGCCACCCACAAGAGTATCCCTGCAGACATGTCACAGACCTGCCACTGCAGTGTCTGGCTGTGCAGTTTCAACTGCCATTCCGACCTGGCATGCGCACACACTTGCCAGGTTCAAACTTCCCTTTAATTGCATGTAAGACACCCCTAAGATACTCCCAAGGTAACCCCATGGGGAGGGTGCGATGTATTTAAAAAGGTAGGACATGCAATGTTGTGTTTTACCTGTTCTGGTAGTGAAATTAAGCAAATTCAATTTTTCACTACAGCAGGGCCTATTTCTCCCCTAGGTTAGCATTGGAGCTGCCATGTAATATCTCACACGTGTATCTTTCAATTGGGAGCTGATAGGAAATTGGAATTTGGTGCCTCTGGGTTCAAAATTTAGAAATACATTTTTTAGTGAAGTTGCTTTTTTAATTGGAGGTCTGAAAATGAGACTTTTAGAAAGCTGGCATTTTCTTACTTTAACCATTCTGTTCATCTGCCTGCCTCTGAATACACATCTGGGCCAAGGTGACAGTTGGGCTCTTGTGCATTCACTCTGACAGTCACACAAAGGGAGCTGAGGTGGGCCTTGCATATCCTGATGGCCCATCACCCGGCTGATAGGTCTTCCTGAGCTAGAGTGGTAGGAGGAGTTGACACTGACACCTGAATAGGGCTATGCCTATTGTCACACAAAGCATTCTCCAACCCCTCCAGTGTCTCTGGAGCCAGGGCCTGGAAGGGCAGGGTATTGAGCAGTACAAAGACCTTTCTTTGAACTTTGCCTACTTCAAAGGCTGAAATGGGTGTAAGTACTGGATCTCTGACACCATATACCTAGAACACTTATCGATTGAGGTCATTCAGCTATGAAGAAGAGCTGTGTTGCTGTCAGGAGGGACTGCCACTTTGCTGGCATATGGCTTGCTGCTTCTGACCTGAGAGTGAAAGGGTTGGACTTTGCTTTCAACATCCTGCTTTCCAAGTTTCTTCAAGGGCTTGAGTTGAGCTTGCCTCCTATTGGAATTTTCAGGCCATCAATAACTTCATCTGCCATCACCTGGGATCCTCTGCTGGATGACTCAACTTCTCTGCACCGCCTTAAGGAACCGATGCATCCCTGTCACCAGTGACGCATCACCTACTCTGCTCCATGCACTGTCCTCGAACGTCACCATGCCAACAACCTGCATAGCAGTAAGGAACCGATCCATCACTGGCTTTTCCGACGCCTCACCTCCCCTGTGTTAGGCATCTTCTTTGAGTTCTAATGCATTTAAGGTACTTTGTTCTAAGTTGTCATGCGCAACCATTGATTTCTAAGAATTACAACTTCAATTATATTTGAAAACTCATATCTTGAGTTTTGTATATTGGATTTTTGTTGTTTTGGTCTTGTTTTAATCAGATAAATATTGGCTATTGTTCTAAACTGGTGGTGGAGTCCTTTTGTGATGTTTTCACGGTGTTACTGTGTGTGTGTGTGTACAAGTACTGTAAACATTGCCTCTGGGATAAGCCAAGCTACCAAGAAGGTCAGACCTTGTTTTTGTGAGGTGCAACCTACTTACCATGACTATAGTGAGGTTTCTCACTTGGACAGGGTGCAAACCACAGCCAGCTAGAGACCCCATTCCTAACATCAGCCTTAAAAAGCAATCGAAAATAAATGTTTTAAGTTTAACTTAACTTTCAATATCTCATCACCCATATGATGACCATATAAGTTGAAGGGGGGTCAATTGAAGGTTCGTTTTTCAAATTCTCCTGATCTTTCCCAATCAGATATGAAATACTGTTTCAAGACCTGGAGAGGCGAAAAGGTATCCTAATTGTATACCCCCACATAAAGAACATGATGGTTCATATATGAATTTATCTGTTTTAAGATTAGATTAACCTCCCTGTCTGAGTGTTGTATTTCTTGCTATCTTCTTCTACAAGATATTTTTGATAGAAGCCCACTAAATAGGGAATGAACAAATATTAACTTTTAAGTGGGATATTCAATATTGTTTTCCAATTATACCTCTGAGTAAAATGCCACCAAACCCCTGGAATGCCAAAAATATATATTATATTCAGAATTAATCCTGGCTAAACGGCCAGAAACCGGTCCTGGGATGCTTGTTTCCGGTCCATGGAAGACATGGCTTGGCAGTTCGGACTGGACTGTTCCCATGAGGCACAGGGTCAGACTGATTTGCATATGGCCATGTCTGAACTAGGGTGGTGGAGTGAGCTAAAGAATGATGATGGATTAAACCCAGATCAGTTGACTGGGGGGTGAGTGTTTGATTTGCTCCAACGCTCCGTTCATCATTCCCTTTGGTATCGATTTAAACGGCCACATGTTGCCATTGCTCGTGTTGATTCAAATTGTGAAGCGGTCTAATCAGCTGAAAGCTGTAAGGAAATGTAGGCTTACATATTTATGTTCTGTTACTAAAATTGTAGAATGCACGTATGCCCAAGGGCTTCTTGGCGCTGTGAATTTATAAGTTTTCATTCTCTCCAGGATGTAGAAAAAAAAATTTAAAGTTAGACTTAGCGTTGGCTATAACACTTTAACATACCTTAACATATGTTTAACTGTACTTATTGCAATACTACAATTAAAGTGCAGTTCTGGTTGCGAAGTAAATTTCAAAACCACTGAAATACACAAATTATGGCTAGGCCCTAAACCCATAGCTCAGACAACAGCCAAGCAAATCATAACTCATATGTTCATGTCCTTACTGGTGAATTGCAGTGTAATGCATATGACCTCACAGTATTTATACTAATCAATAAACATAAAAGCAGATCCCTAAATAGCTAAACATACTTAAAACAATAAACAAAACTACAGTCAGGTCATCTAATTAAAAGGGTTAAAGGTAGTCTTGCGTGTAATCTGACTAGTAAAATGAATTATGACATAAACTTGTAAACTTGTAAACTTGCGAATTTATAAAGCGCGAATTGTTGCCCGGAGGCGTCCAAGCGCTAGGATAGCCACAGCCTACTGAGGAATAGGAAGGGAAGCAGACAGTTAGTAAGAGGATGCAAACAAAAAGGTCTTTAATTGCTTGCGGAACTCCGTGAGGTTAGAGTTCGCTCTGAGATGGAGTGGGAGGGTGTTCCATGTCTTGGATGCGTTGTAAGTGAACGTCCTTCCTCCAGATCTGGATCTTTTTATTCTTGGTACTACAGCCAAGAAGGTCTGGCTGGAGCGCAGACTTCGGTTTGGGGTGTAATGGGTAACCAGATCGCGTGTGATGCTGGGTCCTATGTCCCAGAAGGCTTGATGAGCTATACATAAAGTTTTGAACAGAACTCTCTGTCGGATCGGGAGCCAATGAAGGCTGAATTGTTACATCCAAGGTCATGAGCACTGCCTTTGGTGGGTGATTTGTGGTTTGCATGGATGTTTCTTGAGTTATTGATGGCGAAGCTAACCATTACTGGGTATTTTAGTGTTTTTTTGGTTTTAAATGGAAGGTGAAGTGGGGCTAGTGGGAGAAGGGAAACAGACACAGGCTGGGGTGCTAAATAAGGTAGGTGAGTATAAAGGGGCAGGCCTAAAGGGTCGATCACAGAGGATGCTAGAGGGAGCTGGGAGTGGGGAATGAAAGAGAAGACATTCGTCAGCAAGCTGGAAGTTACACTGGGATATAATGCCACTTGGAGAAATGGTTCTTCAGCTGCTTGCAGAAGTGGAGAAAGGCGGGAGATTAGCGGATCTGGAAGTGTATGCTGTTCCAGGTCCTTAGAGCAGAGCAAGTAAATAAATAGCTGGGGTCTTATCATTTTCCTCCTATTTTGCCAGACGTCGAATCTAGTGATGCCCCTGCACCGTGTCGTGCGTGTTCCACCAGATGTCATAATCTTGGATGCCAGGAACGGTGGGTGCTACCTTTGAGCGCCTTTTGATAATGCAGAAGGCATGCATGTGATACAGGATGGCAGGCAGAGGGAGCCAGTGGAGTTCTCTGAGGGATGTGTGTGTCTGTCAGGCTTCAAAAGACCTTTGGTGAGGCTTACTGCCACAGAGCAGGAAAATGGATCTCAGCAGAGTGCTGCCTCCTTTGACATAGGTGAAGCCCACACCTGAAAGCCATACTCACATTCCCTAACTATGAGACACATTTGTAAGTACTATTGCATGCCACATTTATTGAACATGCAGTGATAATGCATCAACAGCATGCGTGTTTTATCGAGTGATTTAAAGGGGTTTTTTTTGTTGCATTTTTTTTTCTATAGTGTGAACACGACCCGAAGGTCTTGGAGTTACATTCCACATTCATTTTTAGGTAGTCATGGGGAGATTAAGTGATTTGCCCAGAATCACAGAAGGTTGAACCAACGCCTAGACTCAAACATGGGGCCTCGTTTATGAAAAGTGACGCATCGCTGCGTGAAAACAGTGATGCGTCACTTTTCACTGCACTCTCCTTGCGCCACCAATGACGCGTCATATTTACAGTATCATGGCGCAAGGAGTTACAGATACGTCAGTATTTCTGTATGGCGCAAAAGTGACGCATTGCTGGAGTGTGCCACAAAAGTGACGCAACTCCAGCAATGTGTCCTGTCGCATGGGGCAAGCCCCATGTGAAAGGCCTGCAGTGAGGCAGGCGTAAGAAATTGACACATTTCAGTCCTAGAAGTGGCGCAGTGAAATCTCACTGCATCACTTCTATGACCCATTCTTGCGTCAGAACGCCCCCCTGCATACATTATGCCTGGCGTAGGTATAATGTAGCGCAGGGGTTCAGAAAGTGACGCATCTACCCAGATGCGTCACTTTATAAATATGGTGCAACAAGGCACATTTTTTACGCTGCTGGTGCGTCACAAAAAGTGACACACCAGCGGCGTAAAAGTGACGCACGGCCTCATAAATGAGATGAGGCCCCAGGTTCCCAAGCTCTGAAGTCGGCATCTCGGGCCGTTAGGCCACATCATTGGTGACCTGCAGCTAAGACATTGAGGAATTGTGCGTGAAAAGACCTACATCGGAAGACTAATGCAAATTAAGGGTGGGTGCGACATTAACAGAATTTGCATTTGGAGATCACATGAAATTTCAGGAAAACTGTGAAATTACTCTCTCTCTCTTATTTTGCATATATATTATAGGGACGGAAAAAAGGCCCATAGGAACTAATATTAAATAAATCAACTTTGTAAACATATTAATAAATTAATGTATGTAATGTTAAAAGTAAAATAAACATATGAATATACCATAATTATGAATCTATCACTAAATATATGAATACGTTTTTTAAAATGCGATTTTTAATGTAACATTTGTTTACATAAAAAGTTACATAATTTAAATTAATTCTGTACACAACTTTTATGAAAGTTTACTACATAATAAACAAATAAATAATCTAAACTAATTTACAATAAAGTTACCTTACAAATGTTTTTACTATTTTTAAACTTTAATACACTTTTAAACTATTCCCTAACATTTACCACAGAGAGATCTCTGTCCTGGTGGCAGAGCTCTCCATCTACATGTGAAAAGTTGAAAATCATATGATTCAGGGTGTGCAGGCACGTGATACACTTTGTAGTAAATATTATCCCGCAAACGGTGACTAGTCCAAATGAGCCAATTTATTGCAAAGGCTATGAGTACATTTACTCATGTAGATTTACTCACATATATGTCTACTTTAGAAAACAGACTGAAAAATATCCCTGATGCCTGGCAGTTTGCACAGCTAGACAAAGCTAATTATGTGAGGGCCACTAGTATGCCAGAACTGACAAAAGTGGGCCAGGTATGAGTCCCATATCTTTTTGGTGGTCCTAGACCCCAGGCGGTAAACAGTCAAAATATCGACTACAAAATATCGAATGGACATAATATCGAGTTTTAAATATAGAATGGACAAAATATCGACTGGACAGAATATAGACATCAAAAATATCGTTTTTAAGGTAAGTAAGGTAATCTCGAATGTTAAAAATATAGACAGTTAAAATATCGAAGTATATAATATAGGTTATTAAAATTATCGAATTTTTAATAATTTCGTTTTTTTATAGTGTTTTTTATGTTATTATATGTGTGAAAAGTGTGTATTTATATTATAATTTATTTTAATTAATGAAATGTGTTTTTTTTTATTTCTGAGTAATTTAATTCTGTAGCGGGTTGTGGGTTTATAGGGGAATAGGGTGGGAAGTAATTTAATTATAATTAATTAAATATGTAAATTTATTTATTGTTATTCATTTTTAATTAATTGTTAATTAATTTATATTTGGTAATTAATTACATTTTAATTTGCAATTAATTTTAATTAATTGATTAATTGCTAATTATGTTAATTTTACTAATTTATTTTCTGTAGCGGGCTGTGGGTTTATTGGGGAATTGGGTGGGAAGTAATTTATTTGTAATTAATTTAATATGTTAAAATATTTATTGGTATTGTTTTATAATTAATTTTTAATTAATTTTTAATGGGTAATTAATGAAGTTCGAATTGCCAATTATTTTTATTTAATTGATTAATTGATAATTATGTCAATTTTATAAATTTATTTTCTGTAGTGGGTTGTGGGTTTATAGGGGAATAGGGTGGGAAGTAATTTTTTTATTAATAATTAAATAAATCAATTTATTTAATTGTATTTAATTTGAATTAATTGTTAATTAATTTTTAAATGTTAAATTATTAATTGTTAATTTGTAATTAATTTGTATTAATAGGTAAATAATTGTAATAATTAATTTAAATTTTTAATTTTAATTGATTAATTATTAAATTATATTAAATTGGTAATTACTTTTAATAAATTTTTTATAGATATTAATGTATATTTATTGAAATAATATATGAAGTATTTAATTTCCCTACTATTGCACTCTCTGGAGTGGGAATAGTAATTTTTACCACTATGCTATCCAACGCTTTCCCTACTGTTGCACTCTTTGGAGTTGGAATAGTAATTTTTACCCCTACGCTATCCAACGCTTTCCCTACTGTTGCACCCACTGGAGTGGGAATAGTAATTTTTACCCCTACGCTAACCAACGCTTTCCCTACTGTTGCACCCACTGGAGTGGGAATAGTAATTTTTACCCCTACGCTATCCAACGCTTTTCCTACTGTTGCACTCTTTGGAGTGGGAATAGTAATTTTAACCCCTACGCTATCCAACGCTTTTCCTACTGTTGCACTATTTGGAGTGGGAATAGTAATTTTTACCCCTACGCTATCCAACGCTTTCCCTACTGTTGCACGCTTTGGAGTTGGAATAGTAATTTGTACCCCTACGCTATCCAACGCTTTCCCTACTGTTGCACCCACTGGAGTGGGAATAGTAATTTTTACCCCTACGCTATCCAACCTTTTCCCTACTGTTGCACCCACTGGAGTGGGAATAGTAATTTTTACCCCTACGCTATCCAACGCTTTCTCTACTGTTGCACCCACTGGAGTGGGAATATTAATTGTTACCTCTACGCTATCCAATGCTTTCCCTACGGTTGCACCCACTGGAGTGGGAATAGTAATTTTAACCCCTACGCTATCCAACGCTTTCGCTACTGTTGCACCCACTGGAGTGGGAATAGTAATTTTTACCCCTACGCTATCCAACGCTTTCCCTACTGTTGCACTCACTGGAGTGGGAATAGTAATTTTTACCCCTACGCTATCCAACGCTTTCTCTACTGTTGCACTCTTTGGAGTGGGAATAGTAATTTTAACCCCTACGCTATCCAATGCTTTCCCTACTGTTGCACTATTTGGAGTGGGAATAGTAATTTTTACCCCTACACTATCCAAAGCTTTCCCCACTGTTGCACCCACTGGAGTGGGAATAGTAATTTTTACCTCTACGCTATCCAACGCTTTCCCTACTATTGCACTCACTGGAGTGGGAATAGTAATATTTAACCCTATGCTATCCAACGCTTTCCCTATTGTTGCACTCTCTGGAGTGGGAATACTATTTTTTACACTTCTGCTATCGTACGGTAATATTATTGGATATTATTTAATTATATTATGTTACTATATATATATGTTTTAACAAATATGATTTTTTATAACTTTCATTAATTATTTAGTTATTATAAGTTAATTTAAGTATATTTAAGTATATTTTAGTAATTAATTTTTACTATTAATTTAATTTAACACTGTTCATAATAAAGTCGATATTTTTATAAACTATATTTTTGTAAACGATATTTTGTACTCGATATTTTTGTACTTACCTGTTTGTAGATACAAACTCGATATTATGTCTGTCGATATTTTGTCATCTATATTTTTGCTAGTCGATATTCTGTCCGTTGATATTATGTCAGTGATCCCCCCAGGCATAGCATCCAAGGAGCAACCATCATTATCTGGGATATACAAAATGTCACACACGTAGATAGACATGAAAATATGTATAAACACATAAACATCTTCAAACTCTCTACGCAGGAAGAAAACGAGCCGCACTCACAACGGGATTGCTGATGGTGTCTTTATTTACAGCTCTGGCAGTCCTGATGCATTTCGGTCTAACACATAAACTTGCAAGAACAGTGAGGATTGGTAGTGGATCTCCATTCTCCTCAGCTCCTGTACTCAATTCATACACTTTCTCTCTGGCTTCTGCTGGCCCACATTTAAGCAGCTCCCCTCTGGCTCCTGTGGACGCTTTTCTTTCCTAGCCCTTTGTTCACACACATTAAATGACTGACACTGAGTCTGCAACATGTCCAGTCTCCTTGTGACTTTGCTAGATTTAGAGTGGATAAATATGGGCTCGTCACTAACCTCATAAGTCAACAGACTGTGTGTTAGCAGGAGGCCCTGCCCTTGCTTTGGCTGGTTGCCACGCTTAGGGTCTTGATATGAGCATGCTGTCTTCTTTAATGTGCATAACCCATCTGACTGATATTTTACTGAGCTTCACTATGGTGAACAACTGGTGAGCTACTAGTAGCTCCTGAGCTCTGAACGTGTTGGAGACCTATGTCCCAGTCTAGGCAGTACAGAAAAGGCGGGGGATCCAGCTGAATCGCATATCCAGCAGCTACTATTGAGCTGGATTTGGGATTCAGCTAGTCCCAGTGAGAGATGCTGAATTTGGTCCTGTGTAATTTTCCAAACTGGGACATTGGGAGGGAGGGGTGAGGGGGGTTGAGCAGACACCAGACCAAATTGAGAGTGTGCAAAAGGCCGCTTTTATTGAAACAGGTGCATATTTACAACAATACAAACCTGGCAAACCGCCTCACAAAACTAGTCCTCACTAAATAAGATGTTACCTTACAACCCCAAACGTCAGGCCCGCCCTTAACACGTCACAAACCCCGCCCCCACCCAGCACAACATAATTACAATTCAAACAATACCATAACCTGATAATCATTTAAATATCATCCCAACCCACCGCATAACATCACATTCCAAAAAATACCCACCAACAATTTACATTACCCAAAACTTTGTAACCACCCCACGAAACAACTATTTAAACTTTTCCAGCCATAGCCCAACTTTAGCAAAAACCCCAACAACCTTCATGTCCCTGCTGACCAATAACGCCCAATTTCCGCACGGCACCTGTTCCAAGCGACAAAGAACAAAATGTTTGTTACCCCATATCCACCTGTTCCGACAAAAAAGACCAAAATTACGGAAGCATAAACTAAATAAATAAATAAATAAATTTAAATAAATAAATAAAAGACCCGGGGAAAAGGAAACAGAGCTAAACGAGAATAGGGGGGGGAATTTTTTTCGGATAATCTAAAGAGCTCCCGGCCACCAGGTCATTCAACCTAAAATGGTGGCCGGGAGGAGGAGCCCAAAGAATATATAACTGGGCTCCCTCAGTAGTAACCGAGGGAGCCCAAAACAAGCCCAAATGCAGCCCAAGGCTGGCCTCTGATGACACCCCCCCCCCACTAACCCCTCCAATCAGCCCGGGGGTGGGGACCTCCCTACGGTCGGCTGCCCCCCCCCAAGCCCCCCTTGGGAGGGAGGGGTGAGGGGGGGTGAGCAGACACCAGACCAAATTGAGAGTGTGCAAAAGGCCGCTTTTATTGAAACAGGTGCATATTTACAACAATACAAACCTGGCAAACCGCCTCACAAAACTAGTCCTCACTAAATAAGATGTTACCTTACAACCCCAAACGTCAGGCCCGCCCTTAACACGTCACAAACCCCGCCCCCACCCAGCACAACATAATTACAATTCAAACAATACCATAACCTGATAATCATTTAAATATCATCCCAACCCACCGCATAACATCACATTCCAAAAAATACCCACCAACAATTTACATTACCCAAAACTTTGTAACCACCCCACGAAACAACTATTTAAACTTTTCCAGCCATAGCCCAACTTTAGCAAAAACCCCAACAACCTTCATGTCCCTGCTGACCAATAACGCCCAATTTCCGCCACCCAGAAAAGAGGGGGAAGGAATTACCCTCCTCTCTTTCTGCCCCCCAAAACTAACCAACCCAGGAACCAGAACACCTCAACCCAAAAAATTTTGAATCTTCAAGCACCTGGAGAGTACCTCTCGCAATTCCAGTAAGTATGAATCCATCCCTTTACGAGACAAATGAACACCATCGCTGCGAAAAAACTCCATATTGTCATAACGGATGTCCTTATGGGACACCCGCCCAAAACCCAGATCTCTACAAAAACGGGAAACCTCCAAATTCAACTTCCTTCGCGCCTTATCAACCGCCCTAGGCTGATCGCGCCCCTCCAGGTTCTTCTAGGGACCAACTCTGTCCATAAGACATGGCAGCCCGCCCATTGTTGACAAATAAGGGAAAGATCTTTCTTCATGGCTCTCAATAAAACCACCCCTTTCACCCCACAAAGGTCATTCTCACCAAGGTGCAAGAGCAGTACATCAGGACAAATACCTCCCACCAACCAAGAATTCAAGGCCGGAATAAGCTCCCTCCAGATCATACCTCCCTTCCCCTTCCATACAACATTAAACAAACGAGAATTAAAACCAAGCGTGGGACCAAAATAGCTTCTTATAGCTTGATCTTCCGCACGCCTAATGAAGGAATGTCCCACTATCCAGATCGTCATGACAGACGAACGGGGGCCGGCCACTGAACCTGAAAAAGAAAAGCAGCATCAAACTCAAGAAAAATTATCATCCGCAGGCGCCAAAACAGGATCAGTACGCACATAGCGCCTAAAACAGTTGGAAGACCAACGCCCTAAAGACATAATGTCCTGCTGCGACCAACCCCTGTTATGAGCTTCTGTTGCTGCCCCAATCCTGAAAGAATGTGTACCATACTGTGTCTCATCCAGGCCCATGAAGCGCAGCGCTTTACGCAGAACCATGCGCAGCTGATACTCAGTCACCCTGGAACCATCCATATGTCGAAAAACAGGGCCCTCAAAGGCGGCCCCCGAACAGTCCCGCAAACGCCTGGCCCACCTCAAAGGACACGTCTCAGGAGGGGAAGAAGCTTCCAGCCAAATGCCCCTCCCCTTGCTGTGTTGATCAGTTTTTGCCCGAGCCAACCAGACGTGCAACCCTGTTTCCAAAAATCGAACATTCCCCCATCCCACCCCAAAAGCAACTTTCGACCCCAGTAACTCCGAAACCCTGAAAGCACCGAAAAACATCCAAACCATAAGAGTAGAAAACAGGCAAACCTCAAACTCATTCAAACAAACTGAAGGCAAAACCTGCAAAACTCGGGCCAATGTCTGCCAAGACAAAGGTTGGCGAACCATGTGTTCCCTACCCCTCTCTCTAGACCAACCTTCAAGCATACGCTTCCCCACCTCCCCTGCTGAAGGAGAATAGCCCCACAGTAATTTGCCCATGAACGCAATACCAGCCAATTTTCCAGCAATCGTCACACGTGTCAAACCCCTGTCCATCAAGTGAAGAATGAACTGTACCACATCTTCAGATCGTCTCCAGCCCGGAGCGCGCCAGCCGGCCCCAGATTCCAAAAACTCTTTCCAGGCCAATTCATACGCTGCCCTAGTGGAAACTGCGAGCGAACCTACCACCAGCTGCAAAACCCTGTCTCGCCTACAGTCCACAGATGTTCTGGCATGCGGGTCGGCGTCCTGTCCGCCTCCGAGGCTAGCCCATGGAATCTCTCCCACTGTGAACGAGACAAAGCATCCGCAATGTCATTGTCCACCCCAGGAATGTGTAAGGCCTTAAAACTGATGTCATACGTCAAGCACCCCAACACAAAGACTCGCAAGAGCTTCAGGATGTGAGCATCCCTGGCCGACTGCCGATTGATAATGTCCACCACAGCCTTATTATCAATTCGAAACAGCACTTTTTTGTGAGCAAGGTCCTGCCCCCACAAAGTCAAAGCCACCACCACAGGGAAAAGCTCAAGGAAGGCAATACTCCTGCCACCGTTCTTCCACGCAGCAGGCCACTGTTCAGCGCACCATCTGCCCTGCCAGTAAAGACCGAAACCATCACTGCCTGCAGCATCTGAAAAAATGTGGACGTCCCAAATCCAATTCTCTTCTCTGTACAGAGGAATGCCATTGAAAGAGTGTAAAAAGGCTACCCACATCCGCAGATCCTCCTTAACACCTGCTGACAAGCGAACGTGATGGTGAGGTAAAAACTGACCAGACAGAGCTCTACCCAAACGCCTGCAAAAAGTTCTACCTGCCCTGACCACCCTACAAGCAAAGTTAAGATGGCCCAGCAGCACCTGAACTTCCTTCACTGTCACCTTTGCCTTGTTCAACATAACGTGTAAGAGGTCCAACATTTTTTCTTTTTTATCCACTGGTAAGCGTGCCTCCATAACATTAGAATCAATCTCGATCCCCAAAAAAGACATGGTCGCGCAGGGGCCCATTGTCTTTTCCGGTGCCAATGGCACACCTAAAAATTCCATCAGAGTTTGGAATGTTCGCAAAGCATTCTGGCATGCTGAGGAATTGGGAGCGCCTACAAAAAAGAAATCATCCAGGTAGTGAGTCACAAGCTGATGTCCTGATGTGTCGGTGAAAAACCATTGGAGAAATGTGCTAAAGGTCTCAAATAACGCACAGGATATGGAACAACCCATTGGAAGAGCCTTATCCACATACCACTTCCCTTGAAATTGAATCCCCAAAAGATCCCAATCCCCAGGATGTACTGGCAATAAACGGAAAGCAGATTTGATGTCACATTTTGCCATCGCCGCACCAGTGCCGGCAGATACAACCAGGGCCATGGCCACATCCACTGAAGAATAAGACACTGAAGCAGCCTCACCATCAATGAAATCGTTAACTGATGAGCCCTCCGGCCATGACAAATGTTGAATCAAACGAAATTGCCCAGGCTCTTTTTTAGGCACCACACCAATTGGGGAGACAATAAGATTTTCCAAGGGCCAATCATCAAAAGGACCCGCCATCCTTCCCTCACGCACTTCCTTATCCAATTTGTCTTGCACCACCTCTGGATGTTCATTGGCCGACAATAGATTCTTTGACCACCGCCGCAACCGCGGCCCTGTGTAACCAAGACGAAAACCTTCCCGAAAACCCTCCAACAATAACTTAGCAGCCTCGACATTCCCGTAGCCCCTCAGGGCCACAGCCAAGTGAAAAGGATTAACTGGCGTATGAGCCTTTGGGCCCAGTTCCAGAAGTGTGTTTCCCCCCCCTGTTAGGTTGAGGCTGCTGTGCAGGAGCAGGGGCATTGGCTGTCTGTTGTGACCACTGTCTGCCCCCTGTAACCCGAGGCCCCCAACACCTGGACAGTGGGTGCGTTCTACCACATTGGGAGCATTTGTGTCTAAATTTGCAATATTCTCTCGGTTAATATCCTCTGTTAAAATCCCAACAGGTCCCATTGGCAGATTGGACTGACGCAGCTGCACCCACCCCTCCCCGAGTGGGCTTACCCTGAAAGGGCCGTGAAGGTAATGGATACCCACTAGCTGTGAAAATTGTCTTACCACCTGCCGATGCTCCCATAGTGTGTTGCCACAAGTCATTATCCAACTCCCCCCATTTCGCTTCAGGATCCCAAGCCATCCGAGCCCGGAATTCCTCATCGTACTGTGACCAGGCATAACCACTGCCAGTAATCTGCGCTTTTCTGATCACGTCCATATACTTAAAAAGTGCCACACAGCGCTCAGGGAATTTCTCACAATACACGCTAGCATATATAAGAAATGCAGCTGTCCAGTTGTCTATGGTCAAAGGAACCTTTGGGCGCTTGGCCAACTCATACTCTTCCTCCTTAGACCCCTCCTTAGACCTAACTTCCCTATGTAAAAGCTTCAATAATTCAACGTACTCCCCTTTCCAAATCCTTTCCTTAGTGGATAGCATTAAATGAGCGCCCAAAGGTTTTGTGACGCCCATGTAAGGCAATTTCTTTATTTTAAGCTCCTTGCTGTGTGGGGGGTCCTTACCTACCTCCATGGGCTCCGTAACAGTCCCAGAATCCACCTTAGAACCCACCCCCCGTCACTCGTACCCACTCCTTGATCCTTAACATAACGACCCTTGTGGAGCTTAAGATCCACACCCTCTGAAGGAGGATCCCCCCCGTTCCAACAGAAACCATCAATGGCTTGTCCCGCGGCCCAGCAAGCTCACCTGGATTTAATAAAGGCAGTTGGGCCGGACTCTCTCTCCATGCCATCTGTTCAACATCAACGCCTGACCGAGGAACCCTCACCGCGGGGCCGCTCTCTCGAGTTGGTCTGGAAACTGTAGCTCTCGGACGCACCACCACCGGTGCCTGTAAAACATCATCAGAAGCGTGAAAAAGCCCCCCCCTTGCACCCTCAGCACGTATCTCGCCCTCCTCAGGGCTCTCCTCATCATAATCTAAAACCAAAGATTCCCCCAACTCAGGAGGGGCCAACACCTTTGACGGACTTCTGAAACCAACCCGGGCCTTACCAGCCCGTACTGACATTTGAGGCGGGGGAGCCGACTGGACTCGTCTGTACTCCCCCAAACGTTGACCAGATTTGTACAAATTAACCAACGATGAATCCCTTTGTTGATGAGAAGAAACATGTGGGGCCAGCGAGGACGCGCCGGTCCTGCTTCTGCCAACCCCGCCGATATCCAGAGAACCTGACAATGGGGCCAGCGAGGACGCGCCTGGTCCGCTTCTGCCGACCCCGCCGATACCTGTAGAAAGAGAAGTTGGGGCCAGCGAGGACGCGCCTGACCTGCTTCTGCCGACCGCGCCGAGATCCTGAAAGGAAGACGTTGGGGCCAACGAGGTCGCGCCTGACCTGCTTACGTTGACCGCGCCGGGGTCCCTCGCCGGTACGGGGTATGCCGCGCCAGGCTCCACCCTCCCTTCTCCTCGGTGTAACTGGGCCGCACTCCACCCTACCAAGTCTGCCTCTCCACGACGCTCTCTGACCTGTAAAGAAAAAGGCTGAACTGATGTGCCGGGACCCTTACTACCAGAACGGCCAAAACTATCAACACCACTAGCCATACAAAAACTAGAATCCTTAAACTGCACTTGACCAGCCTCCTGAGAAACAGACCCCTTAGATCGAACCGACAACCCCCGCCGAGGAGGGGAAGGCTCCACGTCCTCACCACCACTACTCCAGTTCAACAACTCCTGAACCATCTTAGACGCAGGTCCCGATGCCAGTCCACCCTGCCCTTTCTGCTGGATATCAGAGCGGGGCTGCTCCATCCTCCCAAGCGATCTGCCCCCAACAGGCAAACCTGGAAAACTCAAAGTGCCCCCAAAACCACTCAGCATATCAGTCCCTTGGATGGGTGTAGCCCTGCCCGCATCACGGACCCCTTCTGCCCATGAGGGAAAAACATCCAAACCCTCCCAAGATCTAGCACCCACCTGCCTATCGCCACCCTCCTGCAGAGGAAAACTAACAGCACCACCCACAGAAGGCTCAATGAACCCCCCGCCAGACCCAGAAACATCTTGTGGATCACACAACAAAACACGACCAGACTGCAGGCCCAGCAAACCTGCCCCAGCCTTCCTCTCCACCTGCGCCCACTCCCCCTCCCCCACAGAACCACTGTGCACAGAAAGCACCTCCCCCCGGGATGAGGCAGGGGGGGGAAACAACAAGGGGCTATATGGGACAAAAGCAGACTGTACTGTACCACAGGCAACATCACTAGCCTGTAAAACCTCCCCAGAAACACGGGCCGGCGTCGAAAAACGATCACCACCAGCCCCAGCGCATGCCGTTTGAGTTACAACCTGTTCAGTCCTCCAAGCCCCCAGGTCCGTTAAATCAATAAATTGTCTATCCGGCCCAACAGCCGGCAACACACCCACACCGCCAGCGCGAGGCTCGAAGATTCCAACGCGCGCATGCGCGCCAACCGCCGTCTCCTCACTCAACTGCTCTACGTCATGAGACACGGAGGCAGAAGCCGAGCGCTTCCTGCCTCCGCGCTTACCGCCCCGCTTGCCTCTGATAGCGGGAACTGAAAGCGACCTCACCGGCAGCCCCACGGACACCAGGGGAGCCGACGCCTCACCCTCCCCCAACTCCGCCTCGCGCGGCGGAACCGTTTCCCCTTCCGCATGCGCCACAACACTAGGGGCCGCCCTCCTAGAGCGCGGGCGGCCCCTCTCACTTACCGCCTCCCTCCGTGACTTCTTCGGCGAACCACACGCCGCGACCACCGCCGCAACACGCACCGAGGCCTGCCGCCGAGGACGCGCCGCTCCAGGCACGTCACCTAAAACCAGGTCCAGGCGTCCAGCCTCACTGAGAAGGCGGATCGCCTCAAGAACTCGGTAATCCTCACCAGACATATCGAAGAATAAAACACCACAAAACTTCAAAATTTTTCGGATAATCTAAAGAGCTCCCGGCCACCAGGTCATTCAACCTAAAATGGTGGCCGGGAGGAGGAGCCCAAAGAATATATAACTGGGCTCCCTCAGTAGTAACCGAGGGAGCCCAAAACAAGCCCAAATGCAGCCCAAGGCTGGCCTCTGATGACACCCCCCCCCACTAACCCCTCCCAATCAGCCCGGGGGTGGGGACCTCCCTACGGTCGGCTGCCCCCCCCTAAGCCCCCCTATTCAGCAGCACCCGCGCTTTATCTGTTTTCTGCTGAAAGCAGCCACCTGCAGACGTTGAAAGGGTGTTCTTATTTTCATTCCCTGCTGGACCCAAAACAAGGGTCTAAATTAAAGGGCTATTAGCCCTTCTATTGTTAGAGTGTCACCCTGGCTCTGAGCTTTCTACAGCCTCACACCAAGATGCCAATGCAATGGAGTGAAACAAAGCGCGCAGTTTGTTATCGCTTTGCAAATATTTCTGAGAGACTATGAGTGGGGGCAGATTTTATGAATTTGTGTAACCCGCTGTATGAGAGAGAAGAATGCCCTGTAAGAATGTCAAATGTATCTGTCTACGTGATTGATTGCACAAATAACAATTTAAATAGCACTTACTAATTATTTATTTAATTTACATCTTTTATACCACTGCTCATCCCTATGTAGGTTGTCAGAGCGCTTTACATCACAGACACATTGTAGAGAAACAATAAAACATACACGTGTGTAAATGGGTGTACAGGATATTACATGGGCCAATGAAGGTTACACGGTGTAAGAGGCACACATTGTTGTTATTAGTAGGCACTGTATGTTGAGTGCATGGTCGGGAGAAACACAAATCCAGGATTTAAAATGTAACACAGTGGTTTGGACTGTCTGTGCTAGACTTTATTGCTACCAAAGGAACCATTTCAGCAACATTAGAATAATGATAGGTGGAGAAAAAAAACCAAGGTGCTAAACCTATTCCTTACAGTTTGCATACATCTTCTTGAGCTGGCTTATAGTTCACTAATCACTGTGCTATATGAGAAGGCTTACAAATATACAAAAAAGGTTTTCTGCGTCAAAAGTAGTATCCCATTTACCTATCCACATAAAATACAAATCGGTGGTCTGCATGGTGCATGATGTGCTTTGGGGCAGCCACATAAACCCTCTATGCTACTTTATGAGTCTACATTGTGACTCGACAAAACAGAGATCTGTCCAGCATGGGAAATAACCACCTAAGTTATTTTACTAGTATTATAATCTCCAGAAAATGTGTAGGCACACACAGATCTCTGCGGCAGGTGCCTTAGTGAATCCACCGCCTCTCTGTGCCATGCCATGACCCCCAAAGTTCCTGGAGAAAATGTTTTCCCAAATGCATCATCGAGTGTACTCATGTGCAAAGGCCTGCTATGTTTTCATGCAGTCATCAGCTTTATTTATGCACCTATTTAGCGTTATCACATAGAAAAGCACTGCAAGCTCTGTTATGTTATGTGATTTTGTATGGCGCGCATCTCACCCAGGAGTGTATCCTGGGGCTTGAAGAAGGCCGCGCTCCTTGCACGTTTTCTGCGCTACTTGCATATTGTCTTATATTTATGTGCTGACAGTTTACAACTATGCTGTGTTAATTCCTTATTTTACAAGAGGGGACAGTAATTCCATATATGAGCAAACACTTATAAACCTTTAACGAGTTTGTTAGAGCGTTATTGGCTTCCCATGAATGCACAGCTTTCGCTCTTCATGGCTCCCAGGAGCCTGATAGGTTGCTTCAGATGCTAGTAAGCGAGTTTCGATAGTAGACAGGTGCTTACGTCATTCGCTGTGCTCACATATGATAAACTTAACTTAAAACCAGTGACAGAAGCCAGGTGTTCACAGGCCTTGAACCACGCTTTAGGATATGTAAACAAAGTCTGCAACGATGGGTAGTTTACAACAGCAGAAGGTGACGTGTTCAAGGAATAGACAGCTTTATGTGTAGGAGTAGATGTATAGGAACTCTCTCCCCATCCACCTCCGTCGGACCCAAGACCACCTCTCCTTCAGGAAGCAACTCAAGACCTGGCTGTTTGAGCAGTAGCGGACCCCTCTCCCTCAAGCGCCTTGAGACCCTCTGGGTGAGTAGCGCGCTATACAAATTTCTTGATTGATTGATTGATTGATAGGAGCGCATGGCTTCAAAGTGGTTCCAGGTCAGGTCAGAAAGGCCACCTTCCGGCTGTCCTAGCAACAGCATACTGTGCGCTACGACTCATCAGGTCAAGCTTGCAGTGGACAAAACCACAAGTCACAGAATGGAAAGTGTTAATGGACAAGAGCTGGCACTAACGGATTTTTAGAGCCCAACTTGAGGGAGGCTTTGGCGGGGATGTAGTACAGACACTGGCCACTTTTGTCTGTGGAAAAGGCCGCTTTATGGAAACAGGTGCATATTGCATTGTATTGTAATTGCATTTGTTAAGCGCTTACTACCCCTGAGGAGCCGTCAAAGCGCTTTCTCGGCGAGTAGCACGCTACTCCGGGACCCGTGGAGGATTAGTGTTGAATTAGTATAGTGAAACATGCAAGTACATTTTAAGAGGTGGATAAGTTAATCAGTTATTTGGATTTAGAAGGATAGAAGAGGAAAAAAGGTTTGTATTAGATAGCTCCTGTTACCCCTGATTGGGTGTTGAAGCGCGCAACTCCGGAAACCCATAAAGGATTAGTAGTGAATTAGTATGGTGAAATATGAAAGTAATTTGAGTGGTGGATATTAGTCAGTTATTTGGAGTGAGAAGGATAATGGAGGGATAGAAGGGGAAGAAAAAATTGCATTCATATAGCACCTGTTACCACTGATGGGTGTTGAAGCGCTTATCTGGTGAGTAGCAAGCTAGTCCGGAACCCATAAAGGATCAGTGTTGAAAATTAGTATAGTGAAATATGAAGTAATTTGAGTGGTGGAGATGTTATTCAGTTATTTCGATAGAGAAGGGAAGGTGCCGAGATAGAAAAGGGAAAGAGGTTTGTATTTATATAGCGCTTACGATCACTGATGGGGTTTTGAAGCACTTTTTTGGCAAATAGCACGCTACACTGGAACCCACAAGGATTAGAGTTGAATTAATATGGTGAGACATGAAATTAATTTGAGTGGTGGATATGTTAGTCGGTTATTTGGAGTGAGAAGGGTTGGAGAGGGGTAGAAAAGGGAAAAAGATTTGCATTGATATAGCGCTTGCTACCCCTAATGGGGTTTTGAAGCACTTTTTTGGCGAGTAGCGCGCTACTCTGGAACCCAAGGATTAGTGTTGGATTAGTATGGTGAAACATGAAATTGTGTTTGAGTGGTGGATATGTTAGTCGGTGTTTTGGATTGAGAAGAGTTGGGGAGGGGTAGGAAAGAGAAAAAGGTTTGCATTTATATAGCACTTATAACCCTGATGGGGTGTTTAAACACTTTATTGGCGAGTAGCACCCCACTCTGGAATCCATAAAGAATTATTTTTGAATTAGTATAGTGGAACATTGAATTTGAGAAGTGAACATGTTAGTCTAATATTTTGTTTGAAAAGAAGATTGGAGAGACAAAAAAGTCAAGTATTGTTTTTTTTTTAGGTCATAGCAGTAGGAGGAGGCTTTTGGATGCGTAAAAAGGGTTTTTGGAGGGGAAGAGTCAGAGGGAAGAGTTTAGAAAGGTTTGTTTTGGGTGATCGGCATAGTAAAAGAGGTGTCAGATGAGGCAAGGAGGGGTAGAGTAGGAGGAGTCTAGAAAGGGTTTATTGTGGGGATCATAGTAGTGGTGTAGGGTTTGGGATAAATAACATCGTGGATGTAGGTGACATATTGATAGATGTATAGGGTGAGAGTTAGGGTAGTGCATTGGAAAAAGTAGTAGAAAGAAGTTTGACATGAGTCAGAAAGTTGGGTGAGAAGATATATTGAGAGAAGTATACGCTGAGAAATAGGGTAGTGCATTGGAAATGCCAAATTAGAAGAAAGTAATATATAGATCCATAAGTACATTGAGAGTATATAGATGCATAAAGGAGGTAAGTATATGTAGATTAAAAGATATTGGTAGAGGTACGGGATGAGAAATAAGGTAGTACATTGGATATGCTTTTTCAGGAGAAAAGTAACAGACACATAGATCCAAGTACATGGAGGTACATAGATGCACAATGGAAGCAAGTACATGTAGACCAGAGATGATTATTTTTAAAATCTATTTATTTATTATTATAATTTTTTTTTAACAACATAATTATTCTACATATTTATACAAAGCAATACACAACGATAGGTACATATCTATAGTAAAAATAAATGCTTATATACAGAGGGATATGCTGTAAATTTCTGTTTGCGTATGGTGCTTAAGTGGGGAAGAGCCAATTCTTGAGTAGTTTTCTGAAGATAAGGTGGTTGTCAGTGGATCTTATGTTAGGGGTAAAGAGTTCCATTGTTTGGCTGTTTGAACAGAGAAGGATGTGCCACCCATGTTTTTTTTCTTGTATCTTAGGATTTTGAGGCGAGATGCCCCTTTAGAGCAGAGGTTCCTTTGTTGAGTGTGTTTGGTGATTTTATTCCTGATGAAGAGTGGTTTCATTCTATGTATTGCTTTGTGGGTGAAACAAAGTAGCTTGAACGTGGATCTTCTGGCAACCGGTAACCAATGCAGGGCTTTCAAGGCAGGTGAGATGTGGTCTCGCAGTTTGATATGCAAGAGTAGTCTGGCAGCCGAGTTCTGAATCCGTTGCAGGCTTTTCATGGTTGTTAAAGGTGATCCATGGTAGAGGCTATTGGCGTAATCAAGTTTGAACAGAACAAGGGAAATGGTAGCTTGGACTTTGTGTGTAAATACCAAATGAGGGAAAATTTGTTGCAGCATTTTTATAGTGACAAAGCTTGATCTTGCTAGTTTGTCCACTTGGACATTCATTGACAGCTTGGAGCCCATGGTCATTCAGAGGTTTCTTACTTCCTTCGATACTGTAGGCGGTGATCCCAGTTCATCAGGCCAGGCGGCAAGTCATAATGTTTTCAATCGCAACACGTAAGTATTTCTGTTTTCGAAGCATTCAGTTTCAGATGTCTCCAAGTCATCCACTGATCCACGGCTCTAAGACAACTAAAAATTGTGGATTTTCCAATGTCTTTGGGGCATTCCATTTGAAGAAGTATTTGCATTTCATCTACATAGTTATAGCGCGTGAGGTGAAATTGATTAACCAGTTCTGGTATTGATTTCATGTAGATGTTGCAAAGCATGGGAGAGATGATAGAGCCTTGAGGGACCCCTGCTTTTGTGGAGTATGGTTTGGACGAGAAAGTTGGGTTATGGATGACATTAGTTTTGTTTCAAAGGTAGGGCACACTTTAGTCTAGAGCAGTTCCCTCTATGCCGGCTTCATAGAGTCTTTGTTTCAGAGTGTCATGGTCAACCATGTCAAAGGCAGCCGAGAGGTCCAAAAGGAGTAGCGCAGCAATCCCGTTACGGTCTACTGTATTTTCCAGGTCATCCCAGATGGTAAGGAGGGTAGATTCAGTGCCTCTTCCTGAACGGAATCCTGTTTGGAAGTCTGAAAGTATGTCATTCTCTTCAATGAATTGTGACATCTGGGCGAAGGCTGCTCGTTCTATCAGTTTGCCCAGGAAAGGTCCATTTGTAATAGGTCTCTAGTTGTCAGGGATCAGCGGGTCCAAGTTTGTTTTCTTCAGCAAAGGGCGTATGTGTGACTTTTTGAGCTCTTCTGGAAATATTCCGGTAGTTAAGGAATCGTTGATGATTCTTCTTACTGGAGTTGCAGTAGAAGTTGTTAGAAGAATTACCACAACATTTCCTTGCAAACCGCCTTCCAAAGGTAAAACCTTGTGATGCGTCAGGTGAACTAGCCCCTATCCAACCCCTACGGTTCCCCCAAACGTACTCACTCTGCAGCTAACTCAATAACTGTATTGCATTTCAATATTTCCAACTTTCTATCCCCCCTACATGCTATGAGTATCTATATGTACCTGTAAGTAACCAAATGTCCTAAACTGAACTTTTTTTTTTATTGAAATCTGTTTTATTTTTATTTTAAAAACAGAAAACGAAAAGGAATAATACAACTCAGGTCTCTGCATACACAGCGATAAGCCTACAACCCATGCAGGGTAGGCCGCGTTTTGCAATTGTTTATCATTGTAGACTCAAGCAACAGGGAATTAATGATGACACAGCATGTCGCCTACAACCCGTGGCGTGCCGGCTGAGTATGCTAGTATATATGTCAATAATTACAGGTTGCGTAACATTTCAGGACATTAACTTTATTAACGTGAGCCAGAAGCCCCTACAAAGTGGATAGTAATAGACAGACAGAAGCAAAGTAGGGAGAAATGAGGAAAGGAGAGAAGTAAGACAGAAACAGCTACCTGGGTAGACGAGTGAGCAGACCAGAGGTAATGTGCAGCAATGGCTAGCCTGAGGAGCAGTGGGGGCTGTATTAGGTGTGCGGAGGGGTGGGTGACTATATTCGATCTGGGCATGTAATAAGCTTATCAGGATTTGGCGGAGGAGGGCATCCTCAAAGATTCGCAGCACTCTAAGCTTGACAGGTAAATATCGCGCATGTTCTATTTTACAGAGGTATTGAACCAGGGGACGCCAAACAGCGTTAAAACGAGTTTCTCGCAATTGCAGTCCCGCAGTGAAAAGCTCCATAGTTATAACGTGCCACAGTCGTACAAACCAAGCAGTAATCGGAGGCGCCTCTGGTTTTATCTAATAGAGCGCTATGAGTTGCTTAGCCGCCCCAAGCATGTGTAGAGCTATAGTCCAATCTCTGCTAGTGAGTGCTTTCAAGGTATCAAGTTTGATGCCCAGGAGGATTGTGGCTGTGGATTCAGGCAGGGGGAACCCCAACACCTCCTTACTGTGACTAAGGACTTCCTTCCAAAGCATGGTCAGGAGCGGGCAGGCCCACCAGATGTGCATGAAATCGCGAGATGCATTCGAACATCTCCAACACAAGGGGATGTGTCAGGGAACATTTGGTGTAGCCGGACGGGTGTATAGTACCATTGTGTCATAAATTTATATGCATTTTCCCTCTGTGGGATGCTGCAATAGACCCTAGGAATGTCTTGCCATAAACGATTCCACTGTCCAGGTGCGATTTCCGTTCTGCACGCAAGGTGGCATTGACATTGATACGGGTGTACCGTCAGTGTAGGTGGGTGTCAAAGGATCTGGAATGTCCGGGATATGAGTCCCTTCGAATCATCGAAGGAGCGGACCAGCCGCTCAAAGGTGGGTGTATGGCCGGGTAGCCGCCTGCAACAGGGCAGGTGACGATACCCAGTGCCACAACTGGGCATATTGTAGACTCGTTTCTGGGGGTAGACAAAATTCTTCCCTGCACTGGGCGAACGTCTTCAAGAGTCCCCCCTCAAACATGTCTCCAATCACTCTGCACCCTCCCTGTAACCATTTGGCAAATGCTTGCGTGTGGCAGGCCGGGGGAAAAGCGAGTTGTCCACTATGGGAGTATGAGGTGAAGGGAAAGTCGTCAGCCCCTTACGTACAGCTATTTTGGCCCAGATATCAAGTACAGTTTTGGTAGGCACTGCCATGTAAGCACTGCGGGAGCGTGCTGCCCGGTGGAGCCATGTAAGATCCCCGATAGTACGTCCCATTACCATCCGATCCTTATGGAACCATACCTTTTCGCTTTCAGTGGGTGTCCATTCTCAGATAATACAAAGGTGCGAGGCCCAGTAATAGTCCAAGAGATTAGGGCATGCCAATCCCACTCAATCTTGGGACAACATGAGGATCTTGTGGGATAACCGCCGTCGACGACCACTCCAGATAAACTTGGTGATCTCGTTTTAGAGGTCCATTATCTGTTGCTGTGGTATGGGGGTGAGGAGACATTGAAACAAGTACAACATTTTTGGGAGCATAGACATTTT
The DNA here is from genome assembly GCF_964261635.1 of Lissotriton helveticus. Lineage (NCBI taxonomy): Eukaryota > Metazoa > Chordata > Amphibia > Caudata > Salamandridae > Lissotriton > Lissotriton helveticus. The sequence goes on from NC_136068.1 coordinate 1,628,561,785, forward strand.
GACAGGTGTTAAGCCTGCCAAGCCAGGAGATAGTCAGTGGCTTCCACCTCCTCAGGTCCTCCTGGACAGCTTTCTTGCATTCATGCCAATTTACCTGAGTCCACGTGTCCAGGGAGGGGGGTCAGCTGAAGGCCTAGATAACGAATATGGTCCGCAGGCCTCCGATACAGGGCCAGTGCTTTCAAGGCTGGAAGCTCCTCTGTCGGGATCGTGAAGTTTAAAGCCCAAGATTTGTCATGATTAATTTTAAGGCCAGACGCCCTTTCGAAGGTCTGCAGGAGAGCATGGAGCGCCGGAAGAGAGGTACGTGGGTGCGACAAAGTGAGGATAAGATCATCCGCAAATAACGCTACTTTATTCGGTCGACCTCCTAGAATGAGGCCGTGGATGTCCTTACTTTGCCTAATCATCTCCGCCAGAGGCTCCACTACAAGAGCAAATAGCAGAGGCGACACGGGGCAGCCCTGTTGAGTGCCCCTTTGTATGTAGAAGGGATCTGTGAGCTGCCCATGAACACGGACCCGAGCTTGAGGGGAGAGATAAGGTGCCATAATCCTAGAAATCATGTTGTTCCCCAGACCAACCTTGTGCAATACCGCGCGAAGAAAACCCCAGTCCACCCGGTCAAAGGCCTTCTCTGCATCAAGCGATAGAAGTCAAGCCGGTATATATCAATGGTGCACTTTCCCTACTAGATGTGCAATTCTTCGCGCGTTATCCACCCCCTGTCTGTTGCGGATGAAGCTGACCTGATCTGGCTCCACAAGGCCAGGCATGTGAGGATCCAGGTGTTTGGCTAACATTTTGGTATAAAGTTTGAGATCCGTGTTTAGTAATGCTATGGGATGGTAAGAGGCACATAGTGTAAGGTCCTTTCCCGGTTTGAGGATGAGAGCTATTTCTGCCATGCCCATGGAAGACGACGGCCCCTCCGTGTCCGAGAAGGGATTATATAGTCGCAGCAAGTAGGGCTGGAGCTGTGATATAAACATACGATAAAAGGCCACCGGCAGGCCATCAGGGCCTGGCATCTTTCCAAGGGGTAGGTCTTTCAGAGCCGCGGTCAGTTCCTCTACCAAAAGAGTACCCTCCAGTTGTTTAGCATAATGTGGATGTATGGAGTCCAAGGGCATTGGTTCAGTACCTCTTGATATCCGCGGAGAGACTTTCCTCTAGTTTGCGGCTTTCCGGGAACGAGCCGTCGCCATAGACGTGATGTGGCCTCGGATCGTCGCCTTAAAGACATCCCACACCACAGGGAATGGGGTCTCGGGGAGGTCGTTGCTCGCAAAATAAGAGTCAAAGGCAGTCCGTATAGACTCCACATTGGCTGGATCCCACAGAATATGCGGCGGTAAGTGCCACCGTGGCTGGCGAGCGGAGCAAGCATCTGGGTCCTGCAGGAGAAGCTCAAAGTGAGCATGGTCAGAGATCGAGATGTCTGACAAAGCTGCTGCTAACATATCCCCTATGAGGGCGTGTGATATAAATAAATAGTCGATACGCGAGTACGAGCGGTGGACAAGCAAGTAGTATGAATAGTCACGCACCTATGGGGAATGATAACGCCAAGAATCTATAAGGCAAAGCTCCGTTATCTGTTTCCGAAGTGCAGAGGATATGGCACCTGATCCGTTCGAGGAGGCTTTACTACGGTCCAACGCAGGGTCCCACACCGAGTTAAAATCCCTTCCTACAATCAAAGAGGGGTCGCCCTGTGGCACCTGTTCCCTAAATAGCGTCCGGAGATAGGAGTCCTGCATCTGATTTGGCGCATAAACATTACACAGTGTGAGCAGGTGTTTGCCAACTACCACCCCCGCCCTGATGAAACGCCCATCTGCGCCACGCAAGGTCTTTGGGGTCCCCTGCCTGATGCCCTTTCTGCATAGGATAGCCACACCTACTGATTTGTTGAGCGCAGCGGCCCAGAACTGGAGGGGGTATTTAGGATGTGTCATGCGCGGGGTATCTTCCTTAAGCAGGTGAGTTTCCTGAAGGAAAATGATGTCTGGGCTGTGCAGTGGTATGTAGTGCCACACTTGCAGTCTTTCATTGGGGGAGTTAAGTCCCTTAACGTTAAGTGAAAGTATCTTTAAAGGGAGAGGAAGAGCCATTAACACCGTATGTCACTGACTAGGTCGCCGTACCTCCCAAATAGACATAGCAAAGCACAGAAAGAGGGTAGCAGAGTGGGACCCCCCCTCTGCACTGGCACCCACTGCAGCCTCACAAGCATCCACCCATCACACCCCAGAAGCAGTGAAAAGGAAAGGTGGAAGATCAGAAAAAAAGTAGGAAAGAAGAGAAAAGGAAGAACAATCAACATTGGCCAACCGGGCCACATCGGTCTGTTCCGATCTTGGGTCATCCTGCACCCTAGGGTATGAAGGAACCCAGAGACATCAATCTCCCAGGAACAGTAGGTCATTTACGGCTCTCAAGTCTGTTCAGGTAAGGAGCTCCGGCACCAGCTACACTGCCAATGACAGGAGTTGGGGCAGTGACCAGAACTCAACAGTATACAGTAAGAGCAGCCCGAGAAGAAGTCTCAGAGAACATTATGGGGACATAGGCTATTCAGCTACAGACTGGGGAATCCAGGCCCCCATCAGATCTGTCCCCATCCAAGGACCTGATATGCTCAATGATGTCGTTTTTGGCCTAGCAAAATGCATGTTCGTCCATGGGTGGTGAGCGTCTGCGCTGGCGCACAGTGGACCAAGTGGGTTTAGCTGGCACCCGCGCAGTAGGTGGGGGACAAGTGGGGTTGGCAGGCCGAGAGGCGGGCAGTCGTAATAGTTGTGCCACTTCCTGTTAGGACCGTATCACTCTGCGTTTTGATTCCCATTGGAAGATAATGGCGAATGGGTGACCCCACTGATACGAGATGGTAAGGCTTCACAGTTTGTCTGTTACGGGCCGAAAATCACGGCGACGTTGTAGGTTGTTAGGCACCAAATCATGAAAAATCTGTATTTTATGTCCATCATATGTGAGGTCCGGCTTAGCTCTCGCCACTCGAAGAATGGCTTCCTTCTCTGTGAAGAAGTAGACCCTGGTTAATATGTCCGGGAGGAGACCGGCCTGCCCGCAGGCCCGGCGACACGATGTGCCCGGTCCAAAGCCGGCAGAGAAGCGTCCTCATCCCCCCAAACCTCATAGAGAAGCTGTGCCACATAGGTCATTATGTCCTTCCCTTCTGGCCCAAGAGGAACACCCCGGATACAGAAGTTGTTCTGGCGACTTCGATTTTCCAGGTCCTCCTGCTTCAACTGTAAATCTATGTGTTGATCTTCTAGGCAGCCAGGCGCTGCCATAGTTGTTCTTGATCTTCCATGCGGGCGTCAACGTCTTCTCCAGTCTGTCCACATGCTCGCCCAGATCCACGACGTCCTTCCGGAGCTCCCAGACACAGGAGTGGACCTCTGTGCGTAAGGAGACAATTTCAGACTTCAGTTCTGTCATGAAGGAGTCCATGAATGCTTCTGTCACGGGCTGCGACGCTTGTGTCACTGGCTGTGAGGCCCTCCCAGGCTGCGAGGCCATCTCTGCCGGGGTAGACATGCCCGCCTTACCCCACAGTGCTGCAACCGAGGTATCCTTAGAAGGTGGCGCAGGGCGTCCCTGCCACGGTGGGTGTGTATCATGGTGTAGTTGCTATGAACCGGCCGGGCGCTAGTCTCAAAGGTCCAACGTGGGTGGGTTCTCGAGTGAATTCACAGAGGCTCCCGGCAACCCCAGATAGGGCCTGCTCCTGCGGGGCTCACGCGTATCGCCCCTCACCTTCCCGTCATGGCAGAAAAAAGGATGCAGCCTAGAGCAGTAGCCACAGCCGCTCGTCCTTCCGGGGTAAGCATCAGATATAGACTGTGCATGCCGGTGTGCCTGTTGGTCTGCAAGGTGTCAAATAGGCCCCAATGCGTTGGGGGACGCCCATGGGTGGGCGCAGAGAGATAGCTCCACAAGATGTACGGCCACAGCAGGGGTCAGCTCAGTGGGGTAGAAGTTTGGTGTCCTGTATCAGCAGTGCAAGTCCCGCAGTTACCAGGAGGCAGAGCAAAAGGGACCCCTCTGCTGGGATCAGCTGGACTGTGGGATACCCTCCCCGCTATATGGGCGCAAGACATGATCTAATCGAGAATAGAGGCTCCCATCTTCCAAGGGCATCCGGGCGCCGTGTGCCTGAGGCGCCAGAAATTCCTGTGCACCCAGAACAACTGGCCCCTCATAGCCACCAGGCAGCAGTAGGTGGAGCCCACAGAGTTGGAACAGTATGGTGACCTTGTGGGTGGTACAAGGGTGTTCCAGGACAAGGGGTCTAATAGAGTCTTCAAATAGGCCCCCCCACAACATGATCCTGGGGGGCCCAAGAGAGGCAGGCAAACGCAGGAGCAAGTCTCAACGGCTGAGTCGCAGGTCACCCCAGCAGGGTCACAGTCCCCCCCCGCTGGCATGACAGGACCCAAGTACACCCGGGGGAAGCAGGGTCAGCCCACCGCAGATTAAGTGCTCTTTGTTGCAGGCCACAGGGGCGTCCGCTGGAGCGTTGTCGCCAGTGGTATCCCACCAGCAGGCAGCAAGATGGAGGTCAGCAGGAGTTGGGGCAGGGTGGGCTGACCAGGCGACCGCTTCTCACCCCTTTATGGCGTCACCTCTGGTAGTCTTCCAGCGGGCCCCCTCATGCAGGCAGCAAGATGAAGGCCAGCGGGCGCAGGGGCTGGGGCTGGGCGGGCTAAACAGGCGGGTGCTTCTCACCACCAGATGGCGTCACCGCTGGCGATCTTCCAGGGGACCCCCTCACACAGTCAGCAAGATGAAGGTCGGCAGGTGCAGGGGCCAGGGCAGGGCGGGCTAATCAGGTGGCCGCCTCTCACTCCCCTATGGCATCCCCGGGGTCACTCATCCCCCGCATCAGGGCGTCCACAGAGCAAAGGCACAGCACACGGGGGGAGACCAGCGCCCAGTCACACCGCCGATGCAAACTGCCACCAGCAAGCCCTAGCCCTCGTCCATACCACTCACTGCCTCTCCGCCACTCTCAATCGCATGGCGCCATCACCCATCCGGCTCCTCCACCACAAGATGGCGGCCAGCCGAAATCTTGGAGGGCCCACCAGACAGCTCTCTGTGCCACCAGCCCGCTCAGTATCTTAGGGGCACTCCAGAGCCCCTGCCAGGGCACCGACATGCCTTGGAGGTGTTGGGGCAACCAGGGCAGCACTCGTACGGGGCCCAACTGGCACCGGCACTGGAATCCACAAAATGACGGCCGCCGCAGTCACTAGGGGGAGGCCCGGACAGCTCGGTCACTGCACCCCATCCACTCAAGTTCTGCACCACCAGCACTTTAGGGGAGCACTCTGCCTTCGTCTCCACCTTATCACCCCCAAAGGTGAACGCACTCGGGCTCTAGCTCCGCTAAAAATCGCTAATAAAGGTAGCGGCCGGCCGGAGCTCCCGAAGCGTGCGTCTCACCTCATCAGCAGCGAGACCACGACCCCCTAAACTGAACCTTTAACTACTTGCCTACCCTCCCCTTGCACATGGTTCCCCAACTGGCATCACCTAGCAACTTCTTCAAACTCCTGTCCAGCTTTTCATGCCCCCCGAAGAACCTGTTCCAACCGACAACATAAACAAACTTTGATCCTGCTCACCTGTCTCAACAACGGAGCGCAACTAAAAATCCATGGAATTTCACAGCCCTGAATAAAGGGATGGAAGAGAGGGAAAATATTACAAACCTACTCTCACACTACCAGTCACCTGAACCTAAAATGGTGGCTTGTAGCCCAACTTGACCTCCTAAATTTACTGTGGGCTACTTTGGGCTATAACCTAGCCCACTACAAAATAGCAGTCTCTGGACTGCACCAACCTCCCAGTCCGCCCGGGGGCAGACCACCCTTTGATCAGCTGCCCCCCAAATCCTCCCTAGCACCATACTGCCTTGCGAGACTGGCAGCTTATTAGTGCTGCAGAGGAGCCTGACTAAAATAACATTTTCTGAGGGGGACTTCTTATTGTAGACAGTATATTTGTGGTACTACCAGTAGCCACCAAAAAAGCAAACCATGAACACATCAAACAGTCAGCGAAAGAATGTGAAACACCCTAGAGAGACTCTGAGCCCCAGCTAACCGGCCCGCTGTCATGAGGACTCTACTATCCTGTTATATCCTCACCACAGGTCTGGTTGCACTCTTGCACTATGCGGACTTGGCACACAGCACTGCACACAGTTTGAGAAACCCACTTACACACGCCGTTAGTTGTTGTTGAGCCCATGCTAGTCCAATCGTCTTTCGTTGCACCCATCTTAAGGATGCATGGTGCCTCACGCCTTGCATTAGAAGCTACCACAGTTATCAATAATATATAAGGAAGAAAGTGAAATCAGTAAAGATTTGTGAAAATATCTTCTAGTATTCTAAAACAACTCGTAGGCTGTCAGTGTTCGAGACAGTGTGGGTGCAGACGGAGGCATATCTCCTTGTCCTCCTCGCACATCTCCGCTTACCCATTTAAGTGATTAATGAGTTGTTGCACATTGGAGATGTGCTGATGGCTTGGTTAGGTTCATCATGTAACTGTCTCACTCTCTGGTGTACCCTGCAGGCTTCACCCACTTCTTCATTATTTTGGCACAGTCATACCACGTCACCTGCAGCAGTGATGGTAGACAAAGACCACAAAGATGTTGAGGTGCACCCTGTTTACTTGCTGTGAGCGTAGCCTAATGCAAAGCCCTAATCCTTCTTCCATCTCTCACAGGAGTTTTGTACATTTGATTACCGTGGATGTCTCCATGAAATACTTATACCACTGTAGATGAACCAGCCTTACGTTCTTACAAATGAGGAATACGACTCATTTATCAGATAAGAGCTTGGGATCAAGGACTGTCAGAAATGTGGGTAACTTGCTATTACACTCACAGAATTTGTTTTTAGAACGGGATGTTTGATTAATAGCTTGGTGTTAGACCTGGCTTTTTCAATTGGTTTATCCCCAGGCTTTTGGACCACCTGTTTTGGAACCTGTTTCTGTTGGTTTTATGACTCTGGGCATTTTCCCACTGCTGATCAGTCCTAAAGTGCATATGCTCTTCCTGTAATTGCATTTATAGTTTAGTGATTCCATGATTTGTATATTTGATGTACAGGTAAGTAAGTACCCAGTACAGTGCACTGTGTGTGCTCAGGGCCTATAAATCAAATGCTGCAATGTCTGACAGCACCCGTAAAGGGGCTCTTTATCGGAGATCTTTTGTTCCTGCCAGTTGGTGCATGTGGGTATGAGGGCTTTAGGTGGAGTGTAGACGTGAAGTGGTGAAAAGTTAAAAAAGGTTGGTGAGTCCACAACAATTTTTATTGGTGTGGTACACTACCTTGATAAAAACAGTGAGGTGACAGAGCACGCTGGTGCGAGGATCCAGTGGTGTCTATCTTACCTAAAGGTCGACATGGACATGTTTCATGCTAATGAAGCAATTTGTAAGGACCTACAATTAAAAATAGAAATGAGTTCTACACGGTAGGGGAGGGGAATACTACCTTTCTCTGGAAGTAGGACTACAGACCATGTGGTCCTGCTCAGTCCAAATGGGACCCTATTGAGACCGACAATGGCATCTCCAGTCTTCTCTGGCAAATATGGCACCAGTAGTTGATACCCTGTCGGTAGTACGGATCGCGCCGTTACACCTACCCACAACGTCGGGGTCAGAGAGTATCAACTACTGGTGCCATATTTGCCAGAGAGAGGCCTGCAGTCCTACTTCCAGAGGAAGGTAGTATTCCCCTTCCCTACCATGTAGAACTCATTTCTATTTTTAATTGTAGATCCTGACGAATTGCTTCATTAGCATGAAATATGTCCATGTCGACCTTTAGGTAAGATACACACCACTGGATCCTCGCACCAGCGTGCTCTGTCACCTCACTGTTTTTATCAAGGTAGTGTACCACACCCCATAAAAATTGTCGTGGACCAACTAAACTTTTTTAACTTTTCACCACTTCACGTCTACACTCCACCTAAAGCCCTCATACCCACATGCACCAACTGGCAGGAACAAAATATCTCCGATAAAGAGCCCCTTTACGGGTGCCCGTCAACAATTGCAGCGCCAGTCTGACGAGGAGCAGAACCCAGATGATGAAGCATGACACCTAGCTTGCTGGTTGTGTGAGGGTTTTAGTTCTGAAAGGGGGATACCCCCTTACCCCCTCATACCTTATCTTTTCCGCTTGGTTACGCCGATTTCTGGTCCCTTCTGGGGAACAGAGTATCTTTTTTGTTTGTAGTTTCTTGCATAGCCATCCTGAGTGCTTCTGCTGGTTTGTGTATTGACAGTCTGGCTTTGGAGTGATAGGGGCTGGGGATGTGCATTCTCTCAACCACCTTGGGGGGGTTGACGTGTGTCCTGCCTTTCCTGAATGAGTCAGGGATTGGCTGAATCGGCCTGGGCTGCTTTTAGAGTAGGGGGAGGAGATTTCCTTTCACCTGAATGGGCCTGGTCTGCCTCACACAATGCTGTCGCCAACGCGTCCTGGGAACCTGCACCAGAGTGGACAGAACTGGTTTGGACTGAGCACAGAGCCTCTCTGACACCAGAGAACAAAGAGAAATGGACTATAAATGTTGGGGCCCAGACCCCTGAACTTTAAATTACTTCTGGGATTCAACAGGATACGTTTCCAAAGAGTAGAGCTGGAGAATTTGAGAAGTACTGTCCCTTTGCTGTGTACTATCTGGGGTTGGCCTGCAGTGTCTGTTTCTGCCAAGTAAAGGACAAGGACTTTGCTGTGTGATGTGTCCCCTGCTTGAGGAAGATCTCCAAGGGCTTTCAGTAGAGCTTGCCTCCTGTTCTAAAGTCTAAGGGACACAAGGACTTCACCCCCAGCCCCGCCTGAACTCCTTTGTTGAGAGTCCTGACCTGCCAAGAGGTGCCTAACAGTGTTATGGGACTCTGGAGGCTGTTTCTGGGGTTGGGAGCTGCAAAAGACTAAAGAACTGTGACAATCAATGCATTGCCTGGTTCAGACACATCGCAGTGGTGAGAGAAGATTTTTCTGTGCATCGCCACAGCGAAGAATCAATGCAGTGCATGCCCGCGGCTGAAGTGTCTACTGTGCAACAAGTCCTGTGCACCGATCTTCGACGTATGAGATCACCACACCAACTCTGACACAGGCTCTGCTGTGTAAGATCCGACGCATCAAGGGGACATGGCTGGAATCGTCGCATCGCATCGTCCCGGATTGTCACACATTACATCAAGGCGCCAGGTGTGTCGTATTGCTGGGTGACGCAGTAAGAAAGCAATGCATCACCTCCCCATGCAGTAAGAAACCGACGCATCACCTCCTCTCCAGTCAGGAACAGACGCATACCTTCCCCTGTGCAGCAAGTAAAGAGCCAACGCATCACCTTCTCCGGAGCAAGGAACCGATGTATCATCTTCCCTGTTTGTAAGGAACCGACGCATCACCTTCCATGCCACCCTTTTTGCTTATGTTTTTGATGCATCCAAGGTACTATGTGTTGAAAGTGTCGCGTCCACCATTTTCTATGAACAGAACTTTTTCTACCTTTTAAAAGTCATATTGTGATCACTGTATTGTGTATTTTTGTCATTTTGGCCTTGTTTGGTTTACGTAACAATTATGTATTTTTCTAAACTGGTGTGGTTTCCATTTGTAGTGTTTTCACTGTATTACTGTATGCGTGCACAAATGCTTTACACACTGCCTCTGAGATAGACCTGTCTGCTAATGCCAAACTACTAAGGGGGTGAGCTGGGGTTATGTTAGAAGTGTATCCCCCTTACCCTGACTTGGAAGAAGGGTCCCTACTTTGACAAAGGTGCAAACCATTGCCAATTAGAGACTCCCATTTCTAACACTTGGAATATTTTGTTTGCTTATCCCTATCTTCCTTTTAGTCGTCTTTATCTTTTCCAGTGTCATATAAAAAGGCTCCTTACACTATACCTGTGTTAGCCAGCCCATTAATACTTCTATCATATGGCTTTAGAGCTGTTACCGTAAACATGAGCTGAGTTTGATGCCAAAGGTATTTTTCCTTCTTTTCTAGGCTCCCTATAGAACACAAATGCATTCATTATAACTCAAATAATTTTATTATAGCATGCTAGTCACATCACTTTTCTCATTTTTTTTGTTGCACTATATTCACTTTTTATTAATTTAAGCACAAAGCTCCAGTCAATGAGTGCACAAATGTGTCTGTCAGTACATAGGATCTATTCTGACTCAATGTCAATGCTTTTCCCTCCCTCAGTCTTCCCACTATTGAGTAGTGTACTGATGATATAAGTAACTATGGAATTGTTCATATTTCAGACCATTAAAAGAAAATTGATGAGAGTTTCCTACATTGATGGGTTCGACCACGATATGTTGTACCCTATACAGCGCCCTGATGAAGGTTGCAACATCCATCATTCTGTGTTTGTCTTAACCAAAATGTGTGTCTGCACAATTCTCTTTCTTTTTCTTTGTGTTATTTCAATGTTTGTTCTGCTTTGGCGTTTAGGTTTTTGTATGACCAAATGATATATGCTCTATTTCTTAAATAGAATACAAATGTATGTATGCATATATGTTTACTGAAACTGGATGGACTGTGATTAAGTTATACTACATTTGAGCACTCATGTTTCTTAATATCTGGAATGCATGGTTCTTTTTCAGTTGAAGTGGGTATGAGTGATTAGACTTGTGAGGATGTGGATGTGCTATTTCGATCTTTAGTTTGAGCTTGTAGGGAGCTCCAAGTACTCCTAAAATATTTTGGCTAAGAGCAATGAATGTATAATGTTAATATAATTTATATTTTGATAGTAAAAATACTAATAGAATTGGTCTTACGCATGACTCCTTATATTTTAAAGAATTGTCTCATTCTTCAAATGATTAGATGAAGTTTTTGTTGTGAATGAATATCAATGTTATTTCCCCTGGTTGCTTCTTCATATCTATATTTCAGGAGCCATCTTCCTCGCCTTGACTAATACCCAAGGATGTGTCCTTGACTGGTCTTACAAAGTATGCAGATCCAACATGGAAAGTCTATTCCAAGTCTGCCTCTTCAGTGTCTGCGTTAAGCGTTGACTTTCCTGTGCGTGTGTAGCCAGCTTCAATGTCTTCTGATATGGATGTTTTAAAGGTGTTCTTGGCAGTCTGCCCCCTAGAGTGAGAGTCAGTTGGCAGTCTTGAGTTTCTCCAGAGATCTGTGGGTAATATGTGTTGGACTTGGCCCTTCTGGCAGGTTCACCCCTGAACTTTTTGCCTTTTAATGTTACATCATTATAGTGATTTCTGGCCTTTGCGCACTTTGACACTGTGTCCCAGTGTAAAGTGCGTGCGCTCTCTGAGTGCGTGTGTGAGATTGGCCTGCCCTCCCATAGGAATGCATTCGGGGTAGATGTGTCCATGGTAGTTCCTGATGTGTTGGGAGTGCAGGGTCGAGTTTGGTATGTGCGGACTCGTGTGATTAAATGCTGCGTGATGATGTATGCAGATTTATTGTGTCTAATGTGGAAGTGCCACTTCTAGAAGTTGTCCTGTCTGTGCAGTGAATGTGAATTGACTGTCTGGCTTGTGATTGGCTGGAGCTGGCTGGTGTGCCTGGATTTAGGAGTCTGGATGGGTCTGCCCCGGTGGTGAATGGAGAGATCTGCATGTTGATGGCAGGGAGGAGTCCACCTGGGACCTGAATAGGACTGGGCCTTCGCTCTACAATGCTGGCTCCACCCCTGTGGTGTGTCTGATGTCCCTGACCCACCCTGTGAATAGGCAGAGGGGCTGAGCAAAACAAAGTGCTCCAGAACCAGTTGCATCTGGTTCGCCCCTTGCCTGCACCTTTGTAGACAAAGGATTGGTGTGTACAAAAAGAGGCTGTGACCTCATGTAAAATGTTCTTGTTTCCTGACTTGAATCTACCAGGGGCGTGCTGCTGCTGGGGCCCAGGGGAAGGATTGCCTCCCTGGGCCCTGCCAAGCCCCTGCTTGCCTGATGGACCTTGTTGCTGGGACCTTTCTGCCTTGCCTGGGGGACTGGAGGGCTCCCCTGTGCTGATTGCTCCATGTCTTTATGCCCAGGACCTCTTGAAAGCCCTTTTTTCCCCAGTGGCTGTGTTGAACTGGGGTTTCTTTCTCCCCTAGCACCTGGGAAGCGCTTTATTTTGCATTCAGGGGTAGACACTGTCGTGTTCCCTCGGGGGGAAGCACTCCTGCCCTTTTTTGGCCCTCGCGGGTTCCCAAACCGCTTATTTAATCATTGGTGTGCGCAGGTGCCTACCCTGTGACTTTTCCCGCCTTCGTTTTTGCATATGGATGCCACCCCGTTTATTTAATTATTTAGGCACGGGTGCCAACCCTGTTTTTATGCCAGTGGCTAAGCGGGTGCCCAACCCGCTGGTTTTTTTTCCTACCGAGGGAGCCTACCCCTCATCTAATGCCTGGATTTGCCGTCGCCACCCGCGGCCCGCCTCGTTGTGGGCGGGGCAGCAGGACGGAGGCGGAAGTGCGGCCGAGTCCCAAAGGAAGCCGTGCAAAGTGCTCCCCGGAAGCCGAGAAAAACAAGCAGCCGGCCGAGAGATGGCCTCTCGCGGCCCGGGGCTCCCGTGAGTTATGGAGAGCCCCGGGGCCACCGGCAGGGAGAGAGAACGGATGCCGCATCCTGAGAGCATTCCCCTGCGCGGAGCCCGGTGAGTAAGGGCTTGGCGGGGGACCGAGCTACCGTGCGCTCCCGCTCTCTGAGGGAGCTGGTTCTCCTTTGGGTCACCAGAGCAAGGTGCCAGGTCAGAGCGGCCCGTCTGGCAGTGGGCCGCTCCAACATTTGGCCCCCATTATTTTAGAGCCGCGAGGGCTCTCACTTGGCCGCAATTCATCCTGTTGCCCCTCGTGGGCATGCTCATTGCTTTGTGCCCGTGACTCTAACATTTGGCCCCTTTTGTCCTCAGGGCCAGGGAGGTCCATGCCTGGTAGTTGAGGGGAACTAATTAGTTGCTTCATGAGCCAGATGGCTCCAACAGTTGTTTAATTATGTACTGAGCCCTGTGTGGCTCCAATACTTGGCCCATGTTGATTTTCAGAGCCTAGAGGGCTCCATGACGCACAGAATGATTTCCGAGCCTAGAGGGCTCCAAACCTGTGGCGCAGTTCTGTCCTGAGGGCCAGTGAGGGCCCCTGTCGCAGTTTGATTCACAGCTGCCCAGCAAGTAGTGGGCAGCTGCACCGTTTAGGTTTTCCTTCCTAAGGACATGTCTTTGGACTCAGGAGTGAGTCGCACTCCTTCGCCCCTACTTTGGCCTTCCCCAGCTGCGCAGCACTTAGTGCCAGCTGCAGCGTTTAGGCCCTGTTCTTGTCCTCAGCTGCCCAGCAAGTAGTGGGCAGCTGCTACATTTAGGTTTTGGCGCGGTGGCGCAACATGGACCTCAATGTGATTTATGTACTACTCTTTGGGTGTTAGGAAATGTAATGTGTGTAGTATGTTTTGCACCCCCTGTATTGATACCTCTAGATATGATTTCTGCATAGGAGGTTGTTTTACCTGTTTAGGTATGTTAGGGAGAGTATACTTCCCTGTGTGATTTACGACCCTAGTGTAAGGTTTTACTTAGGTGGTGAGGGTCTAATGTAGTTAGACTGATGGGATATTGTGTATGATGGATTTCATGGCACAGACTGTTGCAAATGCCGTGATTATCAGTGTTTACTGGCTGTACGTTCTATGACCTATTTTTATTTGTATGTTTTTAGTTCACCTTTACCAAGTTCATTTTGTGATGATCCTGACAGTGGTCCATGTGGCCCTGTCAGGTTTACATAATCCCTTGTAAATATTGCCCATGCCAGTTGGCACAATATAAAGGCTATTTTTATATAACCTTGTGTGGAGTTTCTTTTGTGGTGGGCCTGGGATGTTGTTGCTGGTGGGTGCGTGCGCAAATGCTTTACACATTGCCTCCGAGATAAGCCTGACTGCTCGTGCCAAGATACCAAGGGGGTGAGCAGGATTTATCTTGGCGTGTAACTCCCTTGCCCTGACTAGAGTGGTGGTTTCTGCCTGGCTTTGGCACAATGAGGTTCCGTGAATTCTGAACCTGGGTCATAAAGGTTGTGGTTCTGTTACGATTTTGGTAACAGCGAACCGTAAACAGTGAGCTCAGCAAGTATGAGTGTTTTCGTCATGTTACACCGATGGATTCACTGTGTATTTGAAGATTTCGTTCTGAACCCTTGGGTTCCATTTTGTGCATGGCAGCCATTTTGTGGTTGCCCTCACATAGGCCGATGACTTTAGCTGACTCTTAGATGACCTGAGTGAACTGACCCTGTTGCCTGAAGCTGACCTTGCCAAACCAGTTTTTGCCCTTTAGCTGATCAAGATAGAGATCAAAGAGCAGGACATTGCTGAGTTTATGGTACATGCACACACCCATCTATCTTGCTTCTCATCTGTTTCTGTTCCTTCTTTTTATGACCTGTTTACGATATGGGTTGTGGTCTTTTATTATGGGTTTGTTCAGCTTGTGTAAGAAGGAATGTTGGGTTTTTTGCATGCTTGCAAAAGCTAGGACTGCCCCTTACTTTTGTGCTGAGTCATGTAACCCTAAAACATATAAAAGGCCTCTGTCCTCTGTATTCCTTAGACTACCTCATTCAGTTGCTACGGCTTCTGTGTGACGTGGCCTCACTTAATTAGGTTTAATAAAGATGTCTTTTCATATTTCAGCTTCTGTGGCAAGTTCTTTGTTATATTAGTAAGTATTCCCTGAGAATGAAGATTTTAGTTCTTCAACAAGCCTCAGCCAACCAGAAATCCAATTTCTAACAAATACGTTCTCAAAGAAGGTGGAAGTATTCCACCCCTGGGTATTTCGTGATTGCGTCCATTGCTACCATCAGGAGTAGTGCAGACGTACGTATTCAAATTGCCCCTGGGCTCCTAGCATTCATCTTTTGTAATGGCAGGCAGGTGTAGCCAGAAGCTTGTGAGGGCTTGTGAGAGTTTATTGAGTGACCAAGGGTTCTACATGGGTATTCCCGCAGCCTGACTATTGAGGGATCAGCAATGATGGCTGTTGCTGAGGCTAATTTCTTCTCTTCCTTTCTAGAGTGCCCAGAGTATGGTTTATGTGATACCATTCTGGTCACAATGCCCTTCCCAAAGTTCTCTTGGGCAGGTTATGGGCCAGATGTACGACCATTTTATTTTGCGCCTCGCAATTTGCGACTAATTGCGAGTCGCAAAATAAAATGTACAACAGTGTGTTTAACACTGTTTGTGGTTCCCAATGGGGTCGCAAATTGCGAGGCTCATTAATATTAATGAGCCTCTTACAATTTCCGAGCCCATTGGGAATGACAAGTCCTCCCCAGGATGGTGGCCTGCTGGGCTCAGCAGACCACCATGCCTGGGACTGCTTTGAAATAAAGCAGTTTTTTAAAATGCAGCCCGTTTTCCTTAAAGAAAAGTGGGATGCATTTAAAAAAAGTTTAAATGAAACGTTTTCGTTTCATTTTTCAAGGGCAGGCAGTGATCCCTGGAACAACTGTCTGAAATTAAAAAATATTTTCGCATGCATTTGCAAAGGGGAAGGGGTCCCCTAGGGACCCCTTCCCATTTGCGAATGTTTTACCACCTACTTGAAGTAGGTGGTAATTGTGAGTGTTTTGCGACCGCACTTGCGGTCACAAAACATTAGTACATGATTTTGAGACTCCCTATTTGGAAGGAAACACCCCTTCCAAATAGCGAGTCGCAAAACCTAT
This sequence comes from Lissotriton helveticus, assembly GCF_964261635.1. NCBI lineage: Eukaryota > Metazoa > Chordata > Amphibia > Caudata > Salamandridae > Lissotriton > Lissotriton helveticus. The sequence continues at coordinate 1,628,577,596 of NC_136068.1, forward strand.
TTGATAGGCTTTCTACATGGCCCATGATCTTTTTGCATGCAAAACGGGTTCGCAAACCCATTTGCGCATGCAAAAACGTGTTGTACATCTGGCCCTATATGGCGTAAATGAGACACTGGTCTTCGGCAGAATTTTCTTTGATCTCATTCATGGACAGGGCCTCTGAGACTGACCCCATGCAATTAGCCTTACTTGTGAGCCAGTGGCCATCACACTAGTCACTATTCCATTTATATGGCCCAGCTGCGCTCAGCCGCAGAGGGCGCTTCAGGTCATCAGCCTCTTACATCTTGTCTCAGACATCAGACGTGAGTGGCAACTTTAGTATGTATCACAGCCAGCAAAAAGGAGTGTGCACATTGAGACTTGGAGGCCAATATGTAAAATGGTAAAAGTGAAACTACAAGTCCCAGAATGCAATTGCCGTAAATGTCAGCACTGGATAAAAATGCCACGTATGTCAAATGCTACGTATGATATGCCCACTTGCACAACTATGCTGAAGAAATTGTTCTGTGCGGACCTGGGCTGCCAGATGTACAGGGTTATGGATCAAACTTGTTTTCTTTTTTGCCATTTTAACTTGTGAAACTGGAGGGTAGAACACGGGCTGCTCTGTGTGCAGTCATAAGGCCTGCACTGTCCATCGCCATGTAATGAACAAAAGACAAAAAGGTTCCGTGCGAGGCTATCAATTTTAAGAAGGAATGCTTCGGTGCGCAGGGACCTTTAACCCCAATCTGCACGCGCCTCGCCTCGATATGCCGGCGGTGGTCGGATCGTGATAAAGTAATTAGTTTCTTTTCCAGCCCATTCTCCTCTTGCCTGCCCTCCTTCTCCTGAGAGGTCCGGCTCTCCAGCCGCGCGGGCAGCGTCGCCATAATCACTTGTGTCAGAGCGCCGACCAGTTAGGAGAATCATCAAACAGGCGCAGAGGCGGACACTTGAGAAGAAACCAAAAAGCAATCAGGGACCCGTCAGCCCTCCTTAACTCCAGGCACCGTCTAATGAAGAGCAGAAGCCTTACAGGGCCCTAAGTGAGATGAGGCGGCACTGCACGCAGCTCTTCACTGCGGCACGCCACGAAACAAGCCAAGCCTAAAATCAACTGCAGCGGCCTGAGATAGGAGAGGCACACTCGGCCCGGCTAACCACCAGAGTATGACACAAGACAAGAACTGCATAAATCCAGCCCACAGCACGAGGCAGAAATAGCACTCGGCACAGCTAACATCCGCAGCATGACACAGAAGGCAGTGCCATAATATGATACAAGAACCACACAACATACAGAGGCAGAGCATGAGGCAGATTAAGCATCACACAAGACCCATATTCACAATATGAGTAAAACAAGCACCAAACAAGATCCATCTATCACATCAATCAAAACACCACATTATGATACTGAACAAGATGATGCATAATTTAATTGTCACAGTACGGAACAATACGAATACTGCATGCAACTCAGCACGACTGTATGGGAAAGAACAACTGCAAAAATAACAATTGATGGACAGAATGAAGAACAATGTCATACAATCACCCCAGCACAGAGATCGGGGCCTAAATCTATCGTTTTTTTTGCTCACCACGCCATTCCAGTTTGGACCCTGCCATATGCAAATCAGTCTTTACCCTGCGCCCAATGGGAACTGTCCAGACCGAACTGCCAGGCCAGGTCCTCCCTGGACTAGAAACAAGCATCCTAGGACTGGTTTTGGGCTGTCAGCCCTCCTCAGCCTGGATAGCTTGACCCCAGTGGCATGGAGAGCACAGAACTCACGTCTGGGCATAACCGTCCCACTCGGGGTGACAAATACAAAAAGAACAATTGATGGACAGAATGCAGAACAATGTCATACATTCACCCCAGTACAGAGATCTGGGCCTAATCCATCGTTTTTTTGCTCACCATTCCATTCCAGTTTGTACCTAGCCATATGCAAATCAGTCTTGACCCTGCGCCCAATGGGAACAGTCCAACCCGAACTGCCAGGCCAGGTCCTCCCTGGACTGGAGACAAGCATTCTAGAACTGGTTTCGGACTTTCAGCCCTCATCAGCCATGATAGCTTGACTCCAGTGGCATGGAGAGCACGGGACCCACTTCTGGGTATACCCGTCCCACTCGAGTGACAGATGCAAAAAGAACAATTGATGGACAGAATGCAGAACAATGTCATACATTCACCCCAGTACAGACATCTGGGCTTAAATCCATCCTTTTTTTGCTCACCATTCCATTCCAGTTTGGACCCAGCGATTTGCAAATCAGTCTTGACCCTGCGCCCAATGGGAACAGTCCAACCCGAACTGCCAGGTCAGGTTCTCCCTGGACTGGAGACAAACATCCTATAACCGGTTTCGGACTTTCAGCCCTCATCAGCCAGGATAGCTTGACTCCAGTGGCATGGAGAGCACGGGACCCACATCTGGGCATACCCGTCCCACTTGGGGTGACGGATGCAAAAAGAACAATTGATGGACAGAATGCAGAACAATGTCATACATTCACCCCAGTACAGACATCTGGGCCTACATCCATCATTTATTTGCTCACATACCATTCCAGTTTGTACCCAGCCTTATGAAAAGGAGTCTTGACCATGGGCCCAATGGGAACAACCCAGCCTGAACTGCCATTCCAGTTTGGACCCAGCCATATGCAAATTATTCTTGGCCCTGCACCAAATGGGAGCAGTCCAACCCAAAATGCCAGGCCAGGTCCTCCCTGGACTAGAAACAAGCATCTTAGGACCGGTTTCGGGCTTTCAGCCCTGTTCGGCCAGGCATACCCGTCCCACTGCACAAAAATCACCACCATATAACTGACACAGTGTATCTAACTTACCATCAAAGTGTGTAAAAAAACAGTTGTTGCTCAGCATCTGGTGGTAGGGCCTGACAGAGAAAACTATGCATGACTGTTCTTGGAGGTACCAACATTTAGTATTTTTGATTGAAAATTCGAAGGAGTTTTTTGGATAAGGAAGAACAACAATAAGGGCCCATGAACCATGCACACTTGGTACTGGAGGGTGGAGAATGCCTTCACTGCGTGACTCGGTTCATATCTGGCAGGCACTGGAAACAGGACATGGGCAAAGGCCGTCCTGTTCACACAGCTCTTATGAGCAGAGCCAAAAGGCTATGCCCTGTTGGTACTGAATCCTGATTATAAAGCAAAGGATGTGGCAGCCAAAGTCCACCTTTTCTCTCAAGCACCCACTGAGCATGGTCTTTGGCTACTTTGGGTTGGGAAACTGCTTGTATGCCAAAGTCAAATGCTAAGGACAAGCCATGAACCCACTTCCCTTGGTATCTATCATACAAAGACTGAGTGGGTAGCTGGGCAAAAAGAATTTATGTAAGGCATGGCCAAATAGCTCTGATTGACAAATGTGCATGAAAATATCAAGATAAAATGTATACATAAACCTGGGATTGATTCGGAAAACAATTGTGCAGATTGGCCTACGAGGAGGGAGACTCTAGGGGTAAAAGTTTCATTTATCAACAAAACTTTCATAGGATTTTTTTTTCAATCTCACACGAAATTCACTGACCGGCTTTACAATAAATATAGATCAATCTTATGGTTGTTTGAGCACACATATTTTACGCTAATATGATGCTGGTTCAATAAATGCTTATTGAAAATTTCCCCACCGTTTATTCTGTGTATCTCTCGGAGACAAATTGAGCACGAGTGACAGGGCGAAAAGTACTGTACTGTTTCCACGATCCCTGATGGGACATGGTTGTCATATTCGATAGTTGCCAGAAACTATTCCCTTCTTGGTAAGAGGAGTTCATAGTGACACTATGAGCTAGCTGGTATACAGGCACACATACCCGTTGGGGGTGACTTGAAACAGTCTGGACACCTATCCCACTGTTTATGTTGTCTAAACGTGCAGATGCTATATAGATTTATAGGAACTACAAAACACAGGGAGGACCTGGCTTGGCAGTATGGGCTAGATCAGTGTTTCCCAAACTGTGGTCCGCGGACCCCCAGGGGTCCGTGACACATTCCCAGGGAGTCCGCAGGCAACAGTTTTAAAAGCACAGAAAGTTTCTTGTGTCATTAGCAGCTTCCCAGCAACAATAAAAGTGTCAAGATAAAGCCAGTGATTAATGTACCTGCTGGAGCATGAGGAGAGTTTTGTTTAGTGGCAGCTTTGTCTTAACTAATGTAGCACAGAGGGTTAATGTGCCTACTGCAAAGAACGTGTAACATGCATTTTAAAAAGCAGCATTTTATGTGCATAGGTTCGTGGTTACTGCTTTTGTCACAGAGATTTTTTTGTTACTGTGCACTTCATAAGTGACAATCGTAATGTAGCAGAGGGACCTATAAACTGTCATCAAAGAGCAGCTTGCAAACTGCATGGTACCAGCTAGTAACTGTTGTTTTTAACCAGTTATTCATTATCCTGATGCTGCTAAAAAGATTTATTTGGGTGGAAATACATTTTTAATGTTAAAGTCAGTGCTAGCCACTGTGCTATGTTCTGAATCCTGAGTTTGTGCTTTTCCAGACCAAGCACTCTTTAAACATTTTATATACACACTGATTTACATGTACGATTCAATGTCTCTATATGTGTGTGATGTAAAGTGTACAATGGTATGAGAGATGCTATAAAACAAATGAAATACATGTGACAGAGGGGCTATTACTTCAATATAAACTACTAAGGGCCAGATGTACGATCCATTTTTATATGCGCGAACGGGTTCGTGAACCCGCTTTCACATGCAAAAACGTATCGGGCCATGTACATTGCCTATTTCGCGAGTCGCAATTTGTTTGCGACTCGCTAAATAGGTTTTGCAACTTGCTATTTGGAAGGGGCATTCCCTTCCAAATAGCGAGTCTTAAAACCATGTACAAATGTTTTGCGGTCGCAAAACACTCGCAATTACCATTTACTTTAAGTAGATGGTAGTGCATTCGCAAATGGGAAGGGTTCCCCAGGGGACCCCTTCCCCTTTGCAAATGCATGCAAAATTATTTTTTAACGGCAGGCAGTGGTCCCAGGGACCTCTGCCTGCCCTTCAGAAAATGAAACGAAAACGTTTCATTTTTAATTTTTTTTTTTTAAATGCATGGTAAATGGGCTGCATTTTTTTTAAACTGCTTTATTTAAAAGCAGTCCCAGACATGGTGGCCTGCAGAGCCCAGCAGGCACCATACCTAGGAGGGCTGGCATTCCCAATAGGCTCGCAAATTGCGAGAGGCTCATTAACATTAATGAACGTCGCAATTTGCGACCCCATTGGGAATCCGAAACAGTGTTAAACACACTGTTGTACATTTCGTTTAGCGACTCGCAATTTGCCACTCGCAATGTGTCGCCAATTGCGAGGCGCTAAATGTAATGGTCGTACATCTGGCCCCAAAACCCTTAGGAGCAGATTTACAAGCCCCTTTTACGCCGCCGTTGCGTCCCTTTCCTGATGCAGCGGTGGCGCAAAAGATGCGCCATGGTGCAGGGTATTTACAATATGACGCATCTGGGAGATGCGCCACATTGTAAAGCCCTGCGCCAGAAGGAGGCGTTCCGGCGCAGGAACGCCTCCTAAAAGTGGCTGAGTGAAATCTACAAGATTTCACTTAGTCACTTTGGGGCCCATGCTGCGTTAAAACCCTGCGCCTGCTTGAAGCAGGCGTAAGGATTGACACAGAATTAACCAGATTCGGCACCCCAGAGCATTGCTGGAGCTGTGTCGCACTTGGAACGCAACTCCAGCAATGCGCCACCTTTACGGCACAGATGCGTCATGCATCTGTGCTTTTTTCCCCTATGAGGCGCAGCATTGTAAATGCGGCGCTTCAATGGTGGCGGAGGCATGGCGCACAATAAGTGGCGCATCCCTGCTGATATGCAGGGATGCATCATTTATTCTAAATCTGCCCCTAAGTACTTTGAGTATTTGTTTTGTGTGCACACGTGTGTATTTTTTTCGAATTTCTGTTTTAATATTTGAAATTTAATTCATACAAATTGCTTGGGGGGTCCCCGGCTTCCAGTGGTGACTCAATGGGGGTCCTCAGGAGTCAAAAGTTTGGGAACCACTGGGCTAGATTGTTTCCATGAGGAGCAGGGTCAAGACAGATTTGCATATGCTGGGTCCAAACTGGGGTGGCGTGGTTAGCATAAAAAGCAATGGATTAAACCCAGATCTTTGTGACTGTGGATGAATGTTTGCATTGTTCAGCATTCCATCCATCATTTGTTCTTTATGCTTTTGTCACTAAAAGTGGGCAGGGTATGCCCAGAACTGGGCCCGTGCTCATTGCACCACTGGATTCAAGATAGCGTGGCTGGTGAGGGATGATACCCTGAATCTGGTCCCAGGATGCTTGTTTCCATTCCATGGAGAACCTGACTTAGAAGTTTAATTTGGACTGTTCTCATGAGGAGCAGGATCAAGACTGATTTGCATATTGCTGGGTCCAAACTGGTGTGGCATGCTTAGCACAAAAAAATGATGGATTAAACCCAGACCTTTGGGACTGGCGATGAATGTTTGCATTGTTCAGCATTCCATCCATTATTTGTTTATTTTGCTTTAGTCGCCCTAAATAAGTAGGAAGGATATGCCCAGACATGGGTCCTGTGCTCACTGCACCGCTGGATTCAAACTAGCCTGGCTGATGAGGGCTGATACCCAAAAATAAGTCCCAGGATGCTTGTTTCAAGTCCAGGGAGGACCTGGCTTGGCAGTTCGGCTTGACTGTTCCCAAGAGGAGCAGGGTCAAGAATGATCTGTATTTGGCTGGTTCCAAACTGGGGTAGCATGGTTAGTAAAAATAATGATTGACTAAACCCAGATTCTTTTGACTGGGGTGAATTTTTACATGGTTTAGCATTCCATCAATCATTAGTTCTTTTTACATTTGTCGCCCTAAGTGGAAACGGTATGCTGAGACATGGATTCAAACTAGTCTGACTAATGAAGGGTGATACACTGGAACCGGTCTCAGGATGCTTGTTTCCGGAAGCAGTCCAGTCCAGTTCTTGCAGGAGACCAGAGTGAGCACATGAGCGGTAGCAGAAGCTGAGCAGAGCAGCAGGAAGCCAGGCAAACCGCGAACCAAAACCGCAAGCCGCTAATCGCCGAAAAAACACTCTGAGAGCCGCAAGCCGCATCAGGCCAGCGGAAGACGTTTTTGGAGTTTGCGGCTATGCCTGCTTTCCCTGTAGCGGCGAGGTTGGGAGCTGCGAATCGCAGCGGGACAGCGGGACAGCGGCAGCAGCCACGCAGAGGCTGCGGCGGAGCCACACGGAAGGCTGCGGGGGGCCTGCAACAGTCCCAGAGACTGCAAACACTGGGGAAGGTGAGGTTACTGAAAATATAAACATAATATTCATCATCCCTCAGAAACGATTTCAAAAGTAACCTGCAGGCACGCAGATTACGAGATGGGCAGCGAACCCAGTATAGGCGGTGAGTGTGGGGTAAGGGGGTGGTCTGAGGTGGTCAGAGGTGATCTGAGCCAGCTCAATTGGACGAACCAACCCACCCCTCACTTTTAGTCTCAGACCCTTCTGCATGCTGCGCACCGCTCAAAAGGGGAAATTTCAACACTGGACACCGGACTTTGCGCTCTGGATACTGGTTAACCATTCAGCACAGCCCATCACACCATCACACCACTTCATCAAAATTCTAGCTTAGCCAGGGCACAGGGGAACGATAACCAGCGGACAACGGAGACGGAGCCAAAGAGGCTGCTGACCAGCTGCACATAGGCTAAATGAGGTCCGGTAGAACAAGAGAGGCATTGCCACTCAGGACAAGGGGGAGAAAAGGCAAGAAAAAAATCATAGAGTTGAGCAAAGTGCTGAACTAAAACTAGCTACAATAGATAAGCAACAGAGTGAGATTACAGCACAGTCCCAGTAGTGCTACAAGCTCCAGTCAACCTAGGATCTATATGAAACTCAACTGTCTATGGGATCCAGGGTCAGCCCTCTTTTCAAGCACCGCAACCCTAAAAGGTCTGCAATCTCCGCTGTTACTACTGCACGCCCTAGCTTTCATCCCACGCGCAGAGCTTAAAGAATCCAACGACGAAGGCAAGGCACCAGACCAACTAACCCAGCAACTCCGAACCATGCTACAACCTCCAGGGGTGCAAGTGCCAGAAACTGCACTTCTTGTGGGCGCGTCCGGGGACTCAGGACTTCCCCCAACAAAAAGTAGTCAACAGTGTATTCCTCAAGAGATCCCTACTGCAGAATACAAGCTTCAAGAAATCTCTACACCATTACCACAATTAGACGCCAGGGACGAGGACAGGGCTACCAAAAAAACTAAGGCTGCAAGTGACACTAAAGAAGCTTCAAGGAGACCGGACTTTGCAGCGTAATTAAGCGTAATTAATGCTAGTCTTAGAAATAATATCTTGCCCAGAGCACCCCTATCAAAAGAATGGACTTACCAAACACTAAATCACCTACAATCACACCACCCCCTGACCAAGGGTGTCTACATATACAAAATAGAGGAACAGGAGCAGGAGCATGGACACTGGAACCAAACCAGAAAGAAGATGGGAGGGCGTTTATGTCTTACTTGAACACACAAGAATCGGAGGACATGCTTGCAACCTATTGACCAAACCATGAACAGGAACAGGAACAAAGGGTGGACACCACCACAGAACCCTCTCAGTATGCACCCCCCGCAGAACAACCTAAATAGGGTGCAGAAAAGATTGCGCAAACAAATGAACAAAATGCTGGCGTTTGGGCTTCCCTACTAAATACAATACAATTGGCCGTCAATACACTGCAATTTCAATATGATAAGATGGAGATCCAATTAACACTACTGGATACACTGGCAGTTTTTACTGCCGGCATTGACAAAAAATTGGGAAATTTGAATGGTCTAATAACAAGAGCACAATCCAGCTCCCAACTCAGATGCAATTGCGACAAGGTCATTGATAAATTATCTACCCTGCCCTCAATTCTTAGCAGCCTGGTAAAGGACATTAAAAGCGTAAAAGCAGGAAAAACAACAAAATGCCAGGGCGATCTTAACAGCTTGGAGGGAACAACCAATGATCAAACAACCAGCAATATGCACAGAGGAAACGTCAAGGTGGACACTGAGAAAAAGGGCAGTCCCGGAAACGGAGGATCACCAAAACTTAATGCAAAGCAACGCCGGCAATTGAAAAGGAAGGGTCGCAACCAAAAGCCCCATACAAAAACAACAGCTTACTTCCCCATCTTCTGAGACCTAGCCAACAAATGTGGTAATATCCCAGCTGATGTAAGCTCTGTAAACCAAGCACAACTGTCTCCAATCATCTCCAAAGTAGAGAAGCGTGGCTCAATGGTTAGAGCGGCAGACCCTGATGCAGAGGTCTGGCCTGAGACCAGGGTTCAATTCCCGCCTCACGGCTCTTGGACTCAATTTCCCCGGACCTGATCATTCTCGTCTCGGTGCCTAGTCTAATCATGGGTCGCACTCTGTGACTCTGGGCAATAGCTTGCTTAATCTCCACAACGGCCCCAGCAGCGCTTGGATGCCTGGCTTCACCTTGGGGGTGCCCAGGAGTGGACATTTCACAGGATAGCCAGGATGGGTTCCACAGCGGTATGAATACAGCGCTACGAGACCTCTGGGTAGAAGTGCGCTATATAAATACAAATTACATTTACATTTACAATCAGGCTTCTACAATTAGGGCACATGGGGAAATTGGAGAAGATAATGGACAAAGAGTCACAGCTAGGGCCATTATGGAATATAAAGAAGCGAAAAAACAAGATTTCACTATCACTCCTTTAACAACAAAACTGGACAGCGGCCACAATAATCAGCAAACACAATGCCAGGATATGAGGGGAGAGATAAGAGTTCCACCTAACAAACCTGCACACTCACAAGAAACAAGGGGAGAAGCGTGCAACGCCGAGGATCAAAAGCTAATCAACATAAACCATAAAAGCACCAACACGAGCTCAAACAATGGGCCCAGACGAGAAGCTTGTGGAATGACAGATAGGCCAGTTGGGCCAAACCAGGAGCCATTGCTCAAAGAACATAAAAGGCCTATAACACTGCCTAATGGTAGCGCCAGCTGGAGGTTCCCGGACATAGGGGTACGGCACGGGGGCAAGAAACAAAACAAACCTCCCCCAAATCAAGAAAACATAGAACATCCCTAGAAAACAGAGAACATCCCTAGAAACTCCACGGCTGAAGTATTAAGCATCAAACTGGAAACACAGCCCAAAGAAACCACCAGCAGTATATTTCAATCTGAACCGTCGGCCACAGCAAATCCACTGCCGCCAGCAAAACATAGAAGACACCAGGATGCAGAGGTTCTGGTATTCTACCCTCTATACACTTTAAACTGTGTACTTAGAGGAGCAAGGGGAAGATCTCGTCAACAGAGTGCCAGCATCGACTGCGACTGACAAGAAATGGTTCCATGGGTACCTGTTAGAACAAGCCACGGCTTTAACAAGGAACCAATATCGCTTACCATCATCTCACGCACAGAGGAGCATTGACGCCATCGGTGAGACAGAAGCCATAGCAGAGCTAAGGAGTCCCTTCTCAGACTATGCGCGTGGAATATAAATGGCTTAGCAACTAATATTGGGGATCCATATTTTCTGCAGTATGTAACAACTTTTGATATCATTTTCCTACAGAAGGCTCTTGGCTTCTCAGCATATTGAGGGCTATACCTGCTTTGCTTCTCCAGCAACAAGGATGGGCAGATTTGGCCATTGCTCTGGTGGATTGGCAACCTATGTCTCTACAACTAGCATTCCTTCATCAACTCTTATGGACTCGATGTCAAACGCAACAATAGCAGCTACAATTTCAATCCTTCTCGAGGACGAAGAAATGGAGGTGTGCCTAATTAACTCGTATGTCCACCCCAAACGTAAAGCGAAAGATTCCAAGGCACTTGTAAATTAAGCAGCTACAGTGATGAAAAACACAAACTTCATTTTCACAGGGGAGCTAAACCAATATCTTATAGGTTTGTCACAAGAAGAGGAGGTAGCTATACAAAACGGAATTCACAATATCTCTATCCAAAGTCATTCACCGTATAGAAAGACGAAGTTCTGCAACAGTCGCCTACTTGCAGATCTAGAACATCTAAATCTTCGAGCTTTAAATGGGAGATTTCCGGACGAAACTCCACCAGTTGACTCTTATTATTCCCCTACAACAAGCTCTATAGTGGACTATACCTTTGCAAGCCTTGCACTCTTCCCACATATATCTGGGTATAGAATGGGGCATAAGGGCAACAGCGATCATCGCCCCCAAGAATTCTATTCCAAATAATAGCGACTGTAGCAAGACTGATCAGCATGGACGCAACTCTGGGGTACATTTCCACTTCCAATTTAAAAAAGATCAAATGTACAATAAACAATACAAATTCTAAGGCCGAAGCAGCAATCCAACTCTTCAACTTGTCAGCATTCAGCCCAGAAGACAAAATAGATCACTGGGAACAGTTCACTGCCAAGCTACTAGATCGGCATGCAGACATTTTTACTACAAAAATGAACTCCCAGAAAGCATGGGAAAACAACAAAGATCTGAAGGATCAAAGACAACAGTTGAAATATCATAAAAAAATTAATAAACACAACTCCGCGCAGGCTGAGAAGACTCCCAAAGAACGCCACTGCACGAGCCTCCTTGAATGAGCAAAGGGCAAAATTAAAATGTGTGAAATGGAACATCAACAGCGAGCATGAGAAGGTATTTTGGCAAAACTTCTATACGATACAAACAGCAAAAACAGTGCCCCTTCTGGAAGATGGTGAACGGGATTGTCCATCTACACCACAAGGGTATTGAGTCACATATTTCGGAAGCAAACTGGGTAAAATTCCTTACCACCCACTTCAATAACCAAACAGACAGTGCTGGAACTCAAATGGCCAATAGTAGGACATCTGAAGAACAAGTTGGAGCTAGCAAAACGGGGATGAGGGACCAGGAGCAGCCACACAAAGAAAACAGACCATCACACACAGATAACCGCACTCTGCCCCTCTTAATCAAAAAGCAGAATGCCAAAAGGAGGAAGGAAGGGGCTCCAGGACGGAACGGCATTCCACTTGCCCTGCTTAAAGCAAAGAGTTAAGACTGGGCCGATATCCTGCAATTTCTATTTCTGGAAGTCAGGCGGGTAAACAGAATACCGTAATCATGGAAGGGCTCAATAATAGTGCCAACCCATAAAAAAGGTAACAAGGCTGAATCCAACAATTATCGCCTAGTAGCTCTAATAGACATTGAAGAAAAATACTTTGTGGGCACCATACTAGAGGAGCTGACAAACTGGGTGGAGGCGAATTCAATAATACCGCTGAACCAGACCGGCTTCCGCAAAATGGTCAGTACATCCATAAACATCCTCACAATCTCACTAATAATCGATGCAGCCAAAGCCTCAAAACTACCTTTACATTTATGCTACATTGACTTCAGCACTGCTTTCAATAACGTAGAGAGAGGTAGACTGTGGGGGAAATTGGCACAATGGGGCATACCACAGCCTATTCTAAACATGCTGACACTTCTACATACAGATAACTGGGTGCAGGTGAAACTAAGTGGCGGTACCCACATCTCCTCGAAAGTTACCAAAACAAAGGGACTGAAACAGGGTTGTGTGCTTGCACCGACACTGTTTAATCTATGCATGGCTGACCTTCCCAAGGTGCTTGATGCCTGTAATTCCCATTCGCCGAGGATAGGAGGGAAAACATTGTCCAATCTCAGGTATGCAGACGACGTAGTTCTGCTCAGTCACACTTACGTTGGTCTCCAGCATCTACTGACGGAAATGCAGAACTACTCCACAGAAAACAACTTAAAAATAAACTTGAGCAAGACACAGACAATGTCAATAAACAACAAAAAGAACCTCCACAGAAGCTGGTTCCTTGGTGGCACAAAACTTGATCCAGTTCAGGAATACAAGTACTTTGGAGTTACATTCGACAAGGAAGGATCCTTCTGGCGCCAGAAAGAGGAAGTTAGAAGGAAAGGTCTGCTGATTGCCCATACAATGAAAAATCTCTCAAATAAATTGATGGGGCCTACCCTGACTCCGCTTTTGAAGGTAGTTCAGGCTAAACTACTCCCCTCAATTGCCTATGATAGTGAGGCAATGCGGGGAAGAGATGCAAAGGAGATGAAAAACACACAGGTAAAAACCTATAGAATCATGTTCAGCCTTCTGTCCTACACATCACCTGCTCAAATAAGGCTGGAGTTTGGCCTCCTAGGACAAGATCTAGCTAGGCATGGTGCTTATATCATCTGCTTGCACAGGATTAGAAGTACCACCACTAACACGTTAAACTATCTGCTGTGGCAGGACATACAGCATAGGGACCACTCCCAAGCCGGAAGCTACCTTCAGCTGGCCCTAGAATCTACCCAACACACAGAACTCTGGGATGCACAAATTGGCTATCCCAATTAGAAAAAACTGGTCTGGAAATCCTTAAAACAAATCTCTTTGGTGCGGACAAACCAAGCTTCTTAAACAGATGGCATGCCTGGATGACCCTTAACTCCTATGAATCACTGTCTCCACAACCATATTTCAACCAGGTTTACCCGAAGTCCATAAAAATGAACTTTCTGAGGCATAGGATGGGAATATTTCCATGCGCCCAGCATTTTCCACCATGGCAAAGGACACTAGCACAAGAGCCCTGCAGGTTGTGCAATACTAAACAAGGCGACATACTACACCAAATCTGCTTATGCAAGGATCTGCATCAAGCACGGCAACAACTTCTTAAAGAACCCTTCAGACAGAAAGGTATTTGCACCAGGAGGCAAGCAGTGCTAGCATGCTTAAACCCAGAAAATACACAACTAAACTGCAGATTGGTAAAATTCCTTATGCTGGCTGAACAAAAAATGCCCAAAGCAACAAAAACTGAACCAGGCCAGGGCACTGTAGTACACCGCTAACAGGAACATGTCCCAACCCAGACCATAATAAAGACAAACTGCCAGCAGTAATGGGATAATCCTTGCAACAAGTGGAGAAAATTTGACCAATACAAACACGATGACCTGTAAAAAAAAATTCATGGCTGATCCAAAGGAACACGAGTCTGCAAATGATAACATCCATTTATATAAGGACACATACTATGTCTACAATTAACTCTGATTTTATATTTGTACAGATTTATCCAACAATTGGTCTTAACTTGGTTTTAATCTGAAGATTGCCTTTCATAAGTCAAAAAAACAAAAAAGGTAGGGAAATCGTTGGAAATCATAAACACATTGTTGAAAATTGTAAATATATTTTTGTATTTTATGCAGTAATATTGCAATGGTTTTAAGTAACTATGCAGGAAATAAAGAAACTTGAAACTTGCTTCCCGTCCAAAGAGGACCAGGCTTGGCAGTTTGGGCTAGACTGTTCTCATGAGGAGCAAGGTCAAGATTGAATGAATATGGCTGGTTCCAAACTGGGGTGGCATGGTGTTAGACATGACATCCTTGGCGTGGTTTTCCCTGACTTTTTACCTCTACCTCCTGTGTTTTTGATATTGTGCTGGGTTTTGTTTTTGCTGGCTTAGATGCTTTGGGCACTTCGCCACTGCTGATTAATGTCAAAGTGCAAGTACCCCCCCCCCTGTAAATTGTTATTGAGATTGGTTCTTGTTGATTGGCATATTTGATTACCAGTAGGTCCCTAGTAAAGTGCACTGAGTGTGCCAGGGCTGATAAATCAAATGCTACTAGTGGACCTGCAGCACTGATTGTGCCACCCACACGAGTAGCCCTGAAAATATGTCTCAGACCAGCCACCAGGATGCCTGTGTGCAGTTTGTTAACTGCCATGTTGACTTGGCAAGTGCACCCACTTGCCAGGCCCTAACATTCCCTTTTCTTACATATAGTACACCCCTATGGAATTTATTTATTTATTTATTAATACAATTTGTAGAGCGCATACGTTTGCCCGTGGGCGTCTTGGCGCTAAAATTACAGCATAGGATCTCTGAGTGGTAGCAGCATTTAGGCGAAGGGGTCATTACTGGTTAAACAACCATGTCTTCACCTGTTTCCTAAACTGGAGAAGAGATTGGGCCGATCTGATTGTCAACGGAAGCGAGTTCCAGAGTCTGGTTGCAGACACTGTAAAACGCCTGTCTCCCCAGGTAACCGTTCTAGTGCGAGGTACTGCTAGTTGATGCAGTTGCATTGATCTCAGTTGTCTTGACAGACAATAGATAGAGAGCTGCTCTTGCAGAAACCTCGGGCCTTGGTTGTGAATCGCTTTAAAAGTTAAACACAGTGATTTAAATTTAATCCGGTTTTTAATTGTTAGCCAATGATAGCTCTTAATTATGTGACTAACTGATTTGAATTTAGGAGTCCTAGATAGTAATCTAGCAGCAGCATTTTGGATCATTTGAAGCTTGGTGATCATCCGAGATTGTGCATTGGTGAATAAGCCATTACAGTAGTCCAAGGAGGAGAGCACAAGTGTGCTCACCACAGTTTTTCCAGCGCTGTCAGAGAGAAATGGGGTGATTTTCCTTATCAGTCTGAGTTTATGATGTGCATTTGCTACTGTCTGATTGGCATGTGCTTCAAAATTAAGCTTCTCATCAAAGATTATACCCAGGATTCTGACCTTTGCTGATGGAATTGGTAAAACTCCTAAGGATGGGGGCCACCACACTGGAGACCATTGTGGGACGATTTTACCAAAAATGACCACCTCCGTATTTTCGGAGTTCAACCTTAAGCAGTTGGCCTGCATCCAGTCTTTAATCGCCAGCATACCTTCTTGAAACAGTGCCGCTACCTGTTCCCCATCATTGTTGATAGCGAGCACCAGCTGGGTGTCATCAGCATAGGAGGTAAGGCTAATGTGGTAGGTTTTAATCACTCTCGCCAAGTCCAACACGTAGATATTAAACAGTGTTGGACTTAGCGATGATCCCTAGGGGACTTCACAAGGTAAGGCAAGTTCCGTTGATTTGAAAGATCCCAGCGTGACTGCCTGAGTTCTACTGGAGAGAAACGAGGTAAGCAGGTCTCTGGCGCTGGATCGGATGCCCAGATTTCCGACACGGTCAATCAAGATGGAATGATTGACCGTGTCGAAGGCCGCCGATAAGTCCAGCATTATAAGGACAGCTGTCCCTCCATGGTCTCTAATAGTTCTAATATCATCTGCCGCTTTGATGAGAGCTGTCTCCGTGCCATGGAGCTTTCGAAACCCAAACTGCGTGTCGTCCAATAACTTATTTTGCTCAAGGTAATCAGCCAACTGAGTATTCATTACCCTTTCAAGCACTTTGGCAAGAAATGGGAGACTGGCAATGGGTCTGTAATTTTTCAGCAACTCCTTGTCTAAAGATGGTTTTTTCAGGAGGGGTTTTAAGAGAGTGTTCTTTAGCATATTCGGGTATATCCCGGACCTAAGGATCACATTACAGACTTGTGTGATGGTTGTACTGATAACGTCAATTACCGGTATATAGACTTTGGGAGGACATGGGTCTAGAGCAGAACCCGTTTTTATAGACGTTATGACGTCCCTAATTTGTTCCTCCTCTACTCATTGCAATTGGGCTAATGAGCAAGTAGGGGAGTTAATTTGAATGGCTGGAGGAGCAGGTGTGCCCTTGGTTGAAAACTCGGAGTAAATGTCATTGACCTTAGTGAAAAAGAAATTGGCCAAGGAGTCACAGAGGGCCTGGGATGGAGAAGGCGCTGTAACTGTAAGGTTCCCAGCCAATTGCTTCACTACTTCAAATAGCTGTTTACTTGAGTTTTCAGAAGAATCGATTTGTTCGGCAAAAAACTTCTTCTTAGTTTCCAAATAAGTTTTTTATAGATAAGCTGTGTCTCGTTGTAGCGTGTTTTACTAGTTTGATCATAAGACCTGCGCCAATATCTTTCGTGCCTTCAACATTCTTGTTTTTGTTTCCTGAGTTCTTCTGTGAACCATGGGGAGGATGGTATCTTTCTATTTCTGATATGGTCTTAAATGGAACTAGAGGATTCACAGCATTTCCTATCCACTCGGTAAATTGATTGGAAGGCCCAATGAACCCCCCTGAGCAGGGTGCAGTGTATATGAAAGGTAGGACATGTCCTCATGTGTGTAACATTGTCTGATAGTGAAATACTGCCAATGTCATTTTTCACAATTGCAAGGCTACGTGTTCCAATTGGACAGAATGGGGAGTTTGTTCATAACAACTTATAAACATAACTGCCCCTGGGAACAAGGTAGGAAAATAACATTTAGTATGCATGGACTCAGAATGTTTAAAATCATCTTTTAGTGAGGGTGATTTTTACATTCTGTGTTTAAAAATACCACTTTTAGAAAGTGGGTATTTTCTTGTTAAGCCATCCAGTGTGCCTCTGCTAGGATGTTTAATTGACTGTTTGGGTTTGGAGTGTCAGGGGCTGGAGTGGAGCAATGGCTCCAGAGAGCCTGATGAGTCAGGGCTGGGCTGAATAGACAGGGGCTGCATTTAGAGTATGGGGAGAAGATTTTCTTTCACCTGAATGGGCCTGGTCTGCTTTCTACAATGCGGTCTCCACCTCCTGCCAAGAAGCTGCACCAGGGAGGACAGAACTGGTTTTGGCTGGGGCACAGGGCTTCTCTGCACAAAGAGAACAAAGAGATTTTGGGCTATAAGTATTAGACCTAAAATCCCTGAACTTTAGAACCTACAAGGAATTCAAGAGGACTCTGGAGAAGTACTGCCCCTTTGCTGTGTAGGGTTGGCCTGCAGTTGCTGTTTCTGAAAAGGAAAGGAGAAGGACCTTTCTGTGTGCTGTGTCCCCTGCTTGAAGGAGATCACCAAGGGCCTTTGTGTGCTGGCCTCCTGTTCTGAAGTCTAAGGGACACAAAGACTTCAGCCCCAGCTCCCATTAACTTTGCTGCCTTGAGTTCTGACCTGCCAAGACGTGCCTGTGCCAGTTTTGGGCATCTGGAGGTTGTTGCTGCAGTTTGGGAGCTGAAAGAAAGAAGAAACTCAAAGAACTACAGAAATTAACGCATCGCTCTTCTTGCGGCTGTTTTTCCGACGCATCTTCACGGCACAAGAAGAATTTCCACACATCGTCCCGCCACTGTGAAAACAGATGCAGCGCCTGTTGCCGTAGCAAGAATCGATGCATC
Organism: Lissotriton helveticus; assembly: GCF_964261635.1. NCBI lineage: Eukaryota > Metazoa > Chordata > Amphibia > Caudata > Salamandridae > Lissotriton > Lissotriton helveticus. Next base: position 1,628,595,815 of record NC_136068.1, read on the forward strand.
GAGGGATCGCGGCTGAAGAGGACCAACACAAACCTACATCCTGATTTCCACGCATAGTACCTGTGCGGCAAGTTTTCATGACGCATCACCTGCGAACCGGAACTGTCACAAAGAATCGAAGCATCACTTCCCAAACGGACTGGGTTCTATGCAACCCGTCCTTTGCGTGCCACAGAACTTCTGCATCCCCTCCCGAAGGTCTCAGGAGTGTTGCATCTCTTTGTTGTCTGACTCTGCGGCTATTTGGCTTTTGGAACTTTTACGCATCTGGTGAAAAGTCACAAATCCATAGTTTTCTGTGGCACAATTTCTTGAAACCTTTTGAAAGTCATATTTTTAACTGTCTATGTTGGTTTTTTGTCGTTTTGGTCTTGTTAAGTTTACATAAAGAACTTTTATTTTTTGTAAACTGGTGTGGTGTCTGTTTGTTTTCACTGTGTTGGTACAAATGCTTTACACTTTGCCTTTGGGATTAGCCTGGATGCTCGTGCCAAGCTACCAAGGGGGTGAGCAGAGGTTATCTAGAGCATGTATCCCCTTTACCCTGACTAGAATCAAGGGTCCCTTTTTGGACAAAGGTACCTACCTCTGCCAACTAAAGACCCCCATTCTAACACATGATTAGCAAAAAACAATGTATTATATTCAGATCTTTGTCACTGGGCTGAATGTTTTCATTGATAAGCATTCCACCCATAATTTGTTCTTTTTACTTTTAGAAAGTTGCCATTTTCTTAATTTAACCATTCTGTGCCTCTGCCTGTCTCTGAATATACATCTGGCGTGGGTGCCAGTTGGGCTTCGTGCATTCCCTCTAGGCAGCCACACCCAAAGGGAGCTGGGGTGTGTCATTCACATCCTGATGATCCATCACCAGGCTAATGGTCCTTCCTGAGCTAGATCGGAGGGTGGAGCTGACACTTGCACCTGAATAGGGCTCTGCCTGTGCACACAAAAAGAGCTTCATACCCCCCTACAGTAAGTCTGGAGCCAGGGTAGGAAGAGGAGGGTCCTTGTGGACTTCGAAGGCCTCTCTTTGAAGTCTCCAAAACTGAAGGCACTACAGGGTATATGTCTGGACGCCTGACACCACAACTCAGTACATTCTGGACCTAAGGACACTCTGCCATGAAGAAGAACTCCTGTGTTGCTGAAAGGACTGACACTCTGCTGGACTCTGCTGGATTTGATTGATTCCGGCTCTGCTGTGCCTGCCTTGCTGCCCGCTGCCCCCTTGTCTGGTGGTTAGGACAGCACCTGAATATCTATATCCCCAGAACTAAGTGCCTCCAGGGGCATTCTGGCTTGCCTCCTGTCCTGAAATTTTAGGGACATCAAAAACTTAATTCAACTCTGCTTCAGCTGCTGGACTCTGCCAACATAGAGTCCTCCCCTGCCAAGAGGTGTCAATCCAGTCCTGGGCCTTCAAAAGGTGTTCTGCAGCTGTTTTCTGCCAAAAGTCATGCATTGCCTGCCTTGTGCCAGTTGGAACTGATGCATTTGCCTCTGATGCTGACGCAGTGACGCTTTGATGACTCAACAGCATCAACATCAGAGTTTGACGATGACGCAGCACCTTCATCGTAAGGGGTTCGACGAAGATACGGGAGCCAACTGTAAAACTCAACAATGATGCAGTGTCTTCATCGTAAGGGGTTTGTCGACGATGTGGTATCCAACTGTCGATGATACAGTGCCTTCATCTTGAAAGGAATAGATGACAACCAGGGACCCGTATGTGTGACTCGAACAGATACTGTTGCTGCTCAACGTCGACACATCCTCCGGACAGGTACTGTATTTAGCAGGGCCTGCATGGCTTCTATGTCCGACCTGCACTCTATTGCGGTCAGCTTGACTTATCAGATGTGACTCTGTCCAGCGCGACCTCAAGTAACTTTTAGGCACTAGATTTCAATGTAATCCTTAAAAATTCAAAACTCAAGTTCTACTTATTGCACTTCTGTCATTTTGGTCTTGATTTGTTCTGGTGTGGATTATTTTTGTGGGGTGTTTTTACTGTCTTACTGTATTAAGTGTTGCACAAATATTTTATGCATTGCCTCTTTTGTTCAGCCTAGCTGCTCTGTGCAAAGCTACCAGAAGGTGACCACAGGTTAATTTAGGGTGTGAGTCTGACTTACCCTGACTAGAGCGGTGGTCCCTACTTGGTTAGGATGCCTACATCTGCCAACCAGAGACCCAGGGAGGGGTTGGTAGGTTTCCCTGAGTGCGCCTAACACCAACCCAAATAGAGAAGCTCCCCACATCCCCCAAAAAAGGGATTTTGTAAAGGATTTTGTAAAGGAACTCTGAGGCCCGTTTAGTGTGTGTGTTTTGAGGCTTTCTCTGTCCCGGGTGTAAGCGTATCCACACCTCTGAGGTACTGTTTGCATTGTGAGAAGTGCAGGAAAGTAGGACAAATGTATTTGTGATTACCAGCTCAATAGCTCAGTATTTTAGCTTGCTAGTGTAAGTCACTTTCAACAAAACAAAGTCCAATTGGTCGCACACTGCTTGTCCTACCAGCGTGTTGCCCCAAAGCATTATGGTCCATGAAGTAAGCATCAGCGGGTGCGCCTCTGCCAGGGTCTTGAGCAAAAAATCACTATCGCGTTGGCCATCCCTGGACACGTGTTTCGAGGTTGTTGCCTCTCGTCAGCAGGGAATAGGAATATATGTAGGGGTGCTGCATAGGCTGCCAAAAAATGTTCTCAGGTCCGGTACCGCTCATGGCACGTAGGTGCGTAACCCGGGCTCGTCAGCCCCACCAGCTCCAGGGAGCCTGAATATAAAAGAAAGTCCAATTGGTCGCACACTGCTTGTCCTACCAGCGTGTTGCCCCAAAGCATTATGGTCCATGAAGTAAGCATCAGCGGGTGCGCCTCTGCCAGGGTCTTGAGCAAAAAATCACTGTCGCGTTGGCCATCCCTGGACACGTGTTTCGAGGTTGTTGCCTCTCGTCAGCAGGGAATAGGAATATATGTAGGGGTGCTGCATAGGCTGCCAAAAAATTTTCTCAGGTCCGGTACCGCTCATGGCACGCAGGTGCGTAACCCGGGCTCGTCAGCCCCACCAGCTCCAGGGAGACTGAATATAAAAGAAAGTCCAATTGGTCGCACACTGCTTGTCCTACCAGTGTGTTGCCCCAAACGCTGATGGGACGAGCAGTGTGCGACCTCATTCGGACTTACTATTTATACAGGCTCCCTTGAGCCGGTGGAGGTGACGACCTCGAGACAACGCACCTGCGCGCCTTAAGAGGTATCTGGACCTAGGAATATTTTCGGCAGCCCACGCAGCAACCCCGTGCACACGCCTAATCCCTGCTGATGAGCGTTAATGAATGCGAAACACGTGTCCAGGGATGGCAAGCACACTAGTGAACACCCTCAAAACTCTAAACTCGGGTAGAAGCGCACCCGCTGATACCGACCACATCGACCATCATGCTCCGGGGTCACACGCTGATGGGACGAGCAGTGTGCGACCTCATTCGGACTTACTATTTATACAGGCTCCCTTGAGCCGGTGGAGGTGACGACCACGAGACAACGCACCTGCGCGCCTTAAGAGGTATCTGGACCTAGGAATATTTTCGGCAGCCCACGCAGCAACCCCGTGCACACGCCTAATCCCTGCTGATGAGCGTTAATGAACGCGAAACACGTGTCCAGGGATGGCAAGCACACTAGTGAACACCCTCAAGACTCTAAACTCGGGTAGAAGCGCACCCGCTGATACCGACCACATCGACCATCATGCTCCGGGGTCACACGCTGATGGGACGAGCAGTGTGCGACCTCATTCGGACTTACTATTTATACAGGCTCCCTTGAGCCGGTGGAGGTGACGACCTCGAGACAACGCACCTGCGCGCCTTAAGAGGTATCTGGACCTAGGAATATTTTCGGCAGCCCACGCAGCAACCCCGTGCACACGCCTAATCCCTGCTGATGAGCGTTAATGGATTCGAAACACGTGTCCATGGATGGCAAGCACACTAGTGAACACCCTCAAGACTCTAAACTCGGGTAGAAGCGCACCCGCTGATACCGACCACATCGACCATCATGCTCCGGGGTTACACGCTGATGGGACGAGCAGTGTGCGACCTCATTCGGACTTACTATTGATACAGGCTCCCTTGAGCCGGTGGAGGTGACGACCTCGAGACAACGCACCTGCGCGCCTTAAGAGGTATCTGGACCTAGGAATATTTTCGGCAGCCCACGCAGCAACCCCGTGCACACGCCTAATCCCTGCTGATGAGCGTTAATGGATTCGAAACACGTGTCCAGGGATGGCAAGCACACTAGTGAACACCCTCAAGACTCTAAACTAGGGTAGAAGCGCACCCGCTGATACCGACCACATCGACCATCTTGCTCCGGGGTCACACGCTGATGGGACGAGCAGTGTGCGACCTCATTCGGACTCACTTTCAACAAAACACACTTTTTGAAAACAAAAACACTGCCTCTAAACTACATGAATAATCCAATAGTTAAAGTAGTGCAAATTCCCCACTCCAAAGCTCAAAATGTTGGGAACATTAAAAAAATGACAAAAAAAAAAATCAACTTCTATTCATAACATTTTTCATATTCAAGTAATGCTTGGTGGATACCCATTATGAGCCACAGCTTGGTTATTGGCTCTGGCTATTGCAGGTTTTTACCAAACTGCTGACACTGTGGGGCATATTTCCAAGCCCTTATTATCACAGGAATGTCAAATTTAACGAAATTCCTGTGGCGATAAGGGATTCGCCTTATTGTAAATAAGGCACACTTTAATGCTATACTTAGCTTTAAAGGGGTGGGCAATGGGTGTTGTGATGGGTGTTACGCAGCAACACCCAATGATTTTGATGCTGCCCCCTATTTACAAGGGAGGCATAAATAGAAGGCAACCCCAAAATTAAGACCAGGGAAAACCTTGTCTTAACATGGGGAGATGAGGAGAAATGCATTATTTCTCCTCGTTTTTGCTTTTTCTATGTCTGCTGTATTGTGCAGCATACATAGAAAGAGTAAAATGCCATGAATGATTGTTTATATGCAGCTTAACCCCTTCCCTGCTGCCGTCGGCCGTTGGCCGTCGTGAGCACTATCTCGCTGGTGCTGCGAACGTCCAAAGGCGGACGCTGCCCGCCCACTCCGCGGAACCGCCGCACTGCCGTGAAATAACGGCCGCAGTTAAGGTGTTAATTTAGTACCAGAGCTAGGGATAATGCAGGGATGTGTTGTATCTTTGTAAATATGGCTCAACCCTGCGTTTTTCGGAATGGCTCTGCCATTCCCTTGTATATATGCCCTATGGGAGTTGTTGTACTTGGCCTTGTTGGCTAAAGTTCACCTAAACCTCTTGCTTTTCCCCTAGACTGTTTTTTTGACAGAGAGCTGCAAAGTTAGATGCTGTAGGTACTTGCCACTGCTAATCAGTGTGCAAGTACAGATGTTCCCTATATAAAGTGTAGAGTTGGTTTGCTTGTCTCTGATTGGTATGTTTGTCGTCCTAGCAAGATCCCTAAGCGATGTGCAGTATGTGTGCCCAAGCTAGTACTAAAGAAATGTGCAGAGAGGGAACACAGGTCTTCAGCGTTGGGGCTGCACGCATTATGCTAAATTAGCATGTTGTCCTGACAAGTGCTACCACTTGTCAGGCCTTACTTTCCCTTTTGCATACACATTGGGGCACCCCTGTAGGATGTCCTTGGTAACCCCTAGGCAGGGTGCGGTGTAGGTAAAAGGCAGGACCTGTGCCATTCTGGGCGCTAGGCCCTGACAGTGGAAAATGTTCCATTTCATTTTCCCTCATGAAAGGCCATCCTACCCAAATGACAGAATGGGGAAGGCTGGGTGTTGTATTGTTAGCCTAGTTTTCCAAGATTTGGAATTGGAACAATGAAGTTTGGTATGTCTGAACTCACAGCGTCATAACGCATCTTTTTGGGTAGATGGTTTTGTCGCAGTATGTCCAGAATGCGCTGTTTGAGAACATGGCAAAGTTTGTGCTTTAGACCTATTTGCCTGCCTCAGGAGAATGTGAATTGCTTGCATGGATCTGGGAGAGGTGAGAGAGGCTGAGGGAGGGCGTGCCCCTGGGGAGGTGTGGAGACGGTGCCAGGCTGGCCTGCACCAGGAGCGGGGCGAGAAGAGGCTTTGCGAGGTGAAGAGGCCTGGTTCAGAGCCATAAAACAATAGACCAATCTCCCTCTGAGTGATAAAAGATCCAGGCCCCCAGTATCAAAGAGAAGATGGTGACACTCGGGGGGAGATACGCAAGACTGATTTTGGGAAGGGGTCAGGAACCCCTGAGCACAAGGAAACTTCAAAGACACAGAGCAGTATAACTAGAAGAACTGTAACCTCAAGACTTTGGTTATGTTTTGTCATGTGAACAATGTCGTCGAGAATGGGCTCAGTATCGTTCGGAGAAGTGCTGAGAGCGCTTTGAAGACTCGGTGAACTGGTCGGGTCTCTGGCGGCTTTGACTTGTCCACGATCGGGAAGAAAACCTCTGCCTCAGGAAGAGTTGCTGAATAGGTTGCGGAAGACGCTTGACCCTTGCTTCATGATCTGGGGCTTGTGGGCAGTTTTTAACTCTTGACCAAGGAGAGACTGAAGGGGCGCTGCAGTGGGTCCTGCGCCCCCCTTCTTCCTGAGCAGGACTTTGCTGTGTGCTACATCCTGTACCCCAAGGGCACGAGGTGAGCTGGCTCCCTGTTTGGAAACACAGGAACATAAAAGTTTCCAGGCAGACTCAAGTGGCGCAGTGGTGGGCCCGTGTTGTGGGGTAACTAGTCATAATATCGAGAAAAAAATATCGACTGGACAGAATATCGAGTTTTTTATATCTAATGGACAGAATAGCAAATAGCAAAAATATAGTGGTGCAGAATATCGAAATGCAGGTAAGAAATATCGATTTCCACAATATCGAAGTCAGTAGTATCGATTTTTTTTAGTAGCGGGTTGTTGGTTCATAGGGGAATAGGGTGGGAAGTAATTTAATTATAATATCTATTTTTAGCATTATTTATTAATAATTTATTATATGGTAAATATTTTTTGCGTAATTTAAGTCTGTAGCGTGTTGTGGGTCTATAGGGGAATAGGGTGGGAAGTAATTTAATTGAAATTAAATAATTTATTATTTTATTACTTAATAATTTAACATTTAATAATTTATATGGTTAATTAAGTTAATTAATGGATTACTAAGTATTTATAAATTAATTAATAACAATGAATAATTAATTGGTAATTATGTTAATTGCGTACTTTTTTATCAGTGGGTTGAGAGTTGATAGGGGAGCAGGGTAGGAAGTACTTTTTATTATTTGTTATATTATTATTTTTGTAAGTTATTTTATAGTGTTGTGTGAATTGTTTAGATTTGATTGTTATTAATTATCTTGTTAATTGTAATTATTTAATTAATGAATTGTTAATTAATTATGTTAATTTATTAATAGGTTACAATATTGTAGGTAATATTTATAGGGGAAAATGGTGAGAGGTAAATTCATTAAAAAAAGTATTAACTGTTAATTAATGTTAATTATATTGCAGGAGTGGGTATATTCAATTATTCCCCTACGCTATCCAACACCCTCCTTTCTGTTGCGCTCATTGGAGTGGGAATAGTCATTTTTACCCTCCTGCTATCCAAAGCTTTCCTTACTGTTGCACTCACTGGAGTGGGAATAGTCATTGTTACCCCTATGCTATACAACGCTTTCCCTACTGTTGCACTCACTTGAGTGGGAATAGTCATTTTTACCCACCCGCTATCCAACACTTTCCCTAGTGTTGCGCTCACTGGAGTGAGAATAGTAATTTTTATCCACTCGCTATCCAACACTTTCCCTACTGTTGCACTCACTGGAGTGAGAATAGGAATTTTTACCCTCCAGCTATCCAAAAATGTTGCTGCTGTTGCACTCATTGGCGTGGGAATAGTAATTTCTACCCTCCGGCTATCCAACGCTTTCCTTACTGTTGCGCTCACTGGAGTGGAATTGTAATTTTTACCCTCCCTCTATCCAACGCTATCCTAGAATTTCCTTACTGTTGCACTCACTGGAGTGTGAATAGTAATTGTAACCCTCCCGCTATCCAACTATCCAACGCTTTCCCTACTGTTGCACTCACTGGAGTGGGAATCGTCATTTTTACCCACCCACTATCCAACACTTTTCCTACTGTTGCACTCACTGGAGTGGGAATAGTAATTTTGCCCCTCTCGCTATCCAACACGTTCCGTACTGTACCACTTGTGGGAGTGGAAATAGTAATTTTATCTTTTACGCTATGCAATCTTTTTAGTATTGTTATATTTAATGTAGTGTAAAATATTATATGAAAAAAATAATACTTTTAATGTTTTAACTTATATATAATATATTTTTATATTTATATTATAGGTTTATTTTTATATATATATATATATATATACATGTAATTATATTTAAAATTATGTTTTCCAACATTTAATTATCAACATATTGATTTTTTTTATTAATATTAAGTTGATATATGTAATAAAAAATAAAATGCATGTTTATTTTTATTTTTTAACTTACATTTATTATTTATTCATTTTAAGGGTATTTAAGTATTTTTAGGTATGTTTTACGTAATTATATTTATTATTTGATTAATTTTACATTACTTTTAAGACATTTAAAAAAGTCGATATTTTAGCAAACTATATTATTTACAACGATATTTAGGATTCAATATTTTTGTACTTACCTGTTTGTAGATAGTAATTCGATATTCTGGTCGTCGATATTTTGTCACCGATATTTTTGTATGTTGATATTAAGCTCCTCGATATTCTGTCAGTGATTCATGTTGTGGCAGCCTGAGACTTCCGAAGGGGTGCCTAAGGTGATCCGGGGCACCCGGAACGAATCAAGACTCTGAAGCGCAGGATGCGTGTCTTGTTGCGGCTATAGGTGTTGGAGCGCCTGTGGATTGTGGGCATCGTGGAAAAGAGCAGAGATTCAGAACGAGCAGAGGGTGCCTGTCGCAGTGCCATCTAGGCACTAGCGGAGAGTGCCGGGACATTGTGGGCACTGAGAAGTAGTGAGGCTCCAACACGCAGATCGGCGTGTGGTGAGACTCAGACAAGCAGTGTGCATGTCGTGGTGTGAACCGGGCGCTTAGTGGAGAGCGCTGGAAGGCTGGATGCACCAGGACACAGAGCGAGTCTCAGACATGCCGGGAGGTGCGTGTCGATGGTACCACCGAAGGTTCTGGTGAGGAGTACACCAACTCCCCGAGATTATTCGGCGTGAATCCAACCATCTGTCCTTTAGGAAACGGCTGAAGACCTTCTTGTTTTGCTGAGGGGTGGTGTCCTGTTCTGGATCTAAAGCGCTGGGATGCCTTCGGGTAGCCATGCGCTATATAAGTCTGTACTCATTCATTCAAGAGCCTAGTGGATGAAATTGTACAATATTTGTATACATTTACCATTTTCCTCTTTATTTCAATGATTAGTTACCTATTAACAAAGCCTTTGTAATTTACTCAAAATAACTCTTAATGACTTCATAATTGTGTCTAGTTCTCAGAAATGCAATGTTTTCTGTATTTACCCAATAGTTTCACTCCTGATTCCTTCACAAACTGCAATCGGGCAGAAACAGGAAAATTGTAGCACAGAAAAGCTTATATTGAGGTCATTTTTAGAAAAAACAAATTTTCTTGCACAGCACTTTTCCCAATGTTTTTAAATATGCATATTGGGCCTATTTCCTAGTGCAGCTCCTTGGCAGATCACATACATCAGGTATCTTTACTATTTCCAACATGTGGGAAAAAATGATACCAGTTTGGCCTAAATAAAATGTGGGAATTTTAAGGCCTACATGCAGCATGTTAAAAAATGGCTCAGCGTCGGGGGAATTCCTCAACACTTAAGAGGTTAAACTGTTACTTGCCAGAAATGACGTAAGTGATCAACAATCACACTTTCTCCAAATTCATCTGTTTACATTTGTATTCTAAGTTTTTTCAATTAATGGTTGTTTTAATTTCTACCAGCTGTTCAAGAGAGCTTCATGTAACATACCTTCACCCTTTGAGCGAAAAGATTCAAGAGGATTCAAATAGCTTGCTCCTAAAAATAGAAATTATTTTTATGTTATGTTAACACAGTTTGAAGAGCGCAAGTATACCCTGAGGTCTCTTGGTGCTAAAACTAACTTGAACACCACTGGAAAGGAAATTCTTAATTGTTAAACAGCCATAAGGAGATTGGCGAGGACAGAGCTCTAATGTAGAGGGGAAGATCATTCCACAACTTACTTGTTCCTCTGACAAAACCTGTGCCACCCAAGTCCGTTTTATGGAATTTGGGTGTAACAATTTGCTAAGGCCCAGAAGAGCGCAGGAGTCTGGTGGGCTAGTACCATTTGGTGAGATGCCTCTAAAAATCTGGGCCAGTGTTATGCAGGGCTTTATGGGTGTTGCAGAGGGGTTTTGATTTTAATATGGCTTCTTACTGGAAGTCAATGTAGTTTGTAGATTTCTTTGGAGACAAACTGGAATTTAGATTCCAATTTGTAGTCTGGTTGCTGCATTTTCAAACATCTGCAGTCTATTTAGGCATTGAGCCTGAATATTCAGCAATAATAAGCTTAGATAACACTAATGTTGTGATAACAGTCCTTTTAGTGTTAGCTGGAAGAAAAGGAAGGATTTTATGGCATGACACGGAGGCCAACATTATGCAAATTCTCCTTTATTGCCACAGCTCAGCAGTAACAATGAGAGAACATAGAAGATATGAACATTCTAGAAGATGTATATAGCTCATGAACACACAGCCATCATCCATCTTTGTTGCTGCTGCTCATATAGATAAGTACCTCCCTTTCAGTCATGCTTACTGGTGCGTGTGCTTGATTGATTTCAAGTTTGTTATCGCATATCTGGGCCCACTTGACCCTACCATGCGCTCGTTTATCGTTTATTTGTCTCTCTAACACCTGCTATGTTTTTTCCTTGCTTATATTTCTGTCTCCTCTATCTCTCCGTCATGGCCTTTCGCTATTTGGTTACGCAGGTCTTTCTGCTGCTTTCCTTGGAATTCCTATTCCAGACGTTCCCCCTTAATCGCGACCGGGCCCTTTACTGCCCCTCTCCGTTCGCGTCTTTTGAACGCGAGCGCGCCCTTCAACAACACGAGCGCGTGCCTGGCAACTACACCCGTCGCGGCGGGATCCGGCCGGAGATATCCCGGCGCCCTGCGTACTTTCTCTTTGTGGCTCTGTGGGGCGCTCCTCTCGCACTTACCTAGCCTTCATCGGACAGATTTCGTCTTTTCTCCCCTCCGTGGTGCACCTTCGTTCGCGTGATGCGGAGGGGACGTACCTGAGAGGAAAGGCCCTTAGCGACGGTCACGGACGCCTCCGTGCGTGGTTACCCAGGTTACCAGCAAACTTTTGGCAGTTGCTGGTCCGACTCGGCCTTTACACGATCGCCTTCGCCTGTACAGCTTCTACAACCTAATTTAACCCCCGTTTTTTCTTGATTAATAGCGTTTTTTAGTAATTACTTGGCAAATATAAAAAAAAGAGGGGAAAACGAGAAAGGTGTGACTTAAGGTAGGACTAGATACCACACCCTTAAATCTAACGGAGAGAAAGATTAATATAAAGCATTAGTTGATATAACGCATTAGTGTTTACGCTATATTAAATATTTAAATAAGGTTGAAGACTGCTGGACATTGGTCCTATCTAATCATGTCTTCCAACCCTGATGCCTCACTAGAAGGAAAATTAGAACTACTGGTTTCTAAAGCCATGGAAAAAGCCATGAGCTCTTTTAATGAAACCATTACTAAAAAATGTTATGAAATTATCAACAAAAATGTTGGGATGTTTTCAAGGGCATGGCCTTCTACTAGTAGTGCTCACACCTCAGGCACTAAGGAAGGGGCAGTTAAGGCCCCAAAGAAGAGAGCCGCGGGGCAACAACCTAACTTGTCTTCCAAAAAACATAAGGTGTTGTTAATAAGAGTCGTAGACAAAAGTTGATGGAAGGCAGTTTATTCCTTAATAAGGCAGCATCACGAACTGGCATCCGTCAGCGCAGAACAGACTTTGCAACTGACGAGAACTGACACGGCAGGGACTCAGATTCGGACTCTAGAACATAAGTGGAGAACCGAGGTCCAAGGTCCGTGCCATGACTATATTGAAAGTAAACACCAAACACAAATACTAATGATACATAACAGGTGTCATCAAAATCGGCTCAATCTCGCCATCAGGGCGGAGACCAGAACAGTGCCTCGTGCATCACAGAAGGACAAGAATTAGGTCCAGATTCGCCAATACATATCGATAGTGACGAACAAAAGGATGCGGAGATAGACCTCTCCTGCTTGTCTCCCTTTGATTCGGATATTGAGATCCGGGAGGACAACTCCGTAGAGGACTCCGAGGGGACAAGCAATGCATTGGGATCCAAAATGGGTATCACTGACCCCTTTGGGGACAATAAGTTCGATCCGGTATATACTCAAAATATCGAGTTTTTTATATCGATTAGCATTAATATCGAATAAAAAATATAGAATGGACACAATATCGAATGGACAGAATATAGACTACAAAAATATTGAATAGAATAGCAGTAATATCAAATTAAAAATATAGAATGGACACAATATCGAATGGACAGAATATAGACAATAAAAATATAGAATGGACAGAATATAGACAACAAAAATATAGAATGGACAGAATATAGACAACAAAAATATCGAATTTGAGGTAAGCAAGTTAATTTCAATCTTTTAATAATATCTAATTTGTTTAAGTGATTTTTTATGTTAGTATATGTGTGAAAAGTGTATATTTATTTGATAATTTATTTAAAATAATTAATTTTATGGTATTTAATTTTTGCGTAATAGAATTCTGTAGCGGGTTGTGGGTTTATAGGGGAATAGGGTGGGAAGTAATTTAATTATAATTAATAAAAAAAATTATTTATTTATTGGTATTTTTTTGAATTAATTGTTAATTAATTGTTAATTGGTAATAATTAAAATATAATTGGTGATTAATTTTAATTGATTGATTAATTGATAATTATGTTAATTTTATTAATTTATTTTCTGTAGCGGCTTGTGGGTTTATAGGGGAATAGGGTGGGAAGTATTTTAATTATAATTAATTACATTTATTAATTTATTTATTGGTTTTTATTTTTAATTAATTGTTAATTAATTGTTATTTGGTAATTATTTAAAATATAATTTGTGATTAATTTTAATTGATTGATTAATTGATAATAATGTTAATTTTATTAATTTATTTTCTGTAGCGGCTTGTGGGTTTATAGGGGAATAGGGTGGGAAGTATTTTAATTATAATTAATTACATTTTTTTAATTTATGTATTGGTTTTTATTTTGAATTAATTGTTAATTAATTGTTATTTGGTAATTAATTAAAATATAATTGGTAATTAATTTTAATTAATTGATTAATTGACAATTATGTTAATTTTATTAATTTATTTTCTGTTGTGGGTTGTGTGTTTATAGGGGAATAGGGTGGGAAGTAATTTAATTGTAATTAATTAAATATTGTATTTTATTTATTGTTTTTTTTTGTTCTCATTTTTAATTATTTTATAATTGTTAATTAATTAATTGGTAATTGGTAAATAATTTGTATTAATAGGTAATATTTTTAATGATTTGTATTTTTAATTGATTAATTATTATATTATATAAAATTGTTAATTACTTTTAATTAATTTGTAATTGGTATTATTATTAAATGTATTTTTATTTATATATGAAGTATTTACTTTCCTTACTGTTGCACTCTCTGGAGTGGGAATAGTAAGTTTTACCCCTACGCTATCCAACGCTTTCCCTACTGTTGCACTCTCTGGAGTTGGAATAGTAATTTTTACCCCTACGCTATCCAACGCTTTCCCTACTGTTGCACTCTCTGGAGTGGGAATAGTAATTTTTACCCCTACGCTATCCAACGCTTTCCCTTCTGTTGCACTCTCTGGAGTGGAAATAGTAATTTTTAGACCTACGCTATCCAACGCTTTCCCTACTGTTGCACTCTCTGGAGTTGGAAAAGTAATTTTTACCCCTACGCTATCAAACGCTTTCCCTACTGTTGTACTCTCTGGAGTGGGAATACTAATTTGTACCCCTACGCTATCCAACGCTTTCCCTACTGTTGCACTCTTTGGAGTGGGAATAGTAAATTTTACCCTGCCGCTATCCAACGTTTTCCCTACTGTTGCACTCTCTGGAGTTGGAGTAGTAATTTTTTCCCCTACGCTATCCAACGTTTTCCCTACTGTTGCACTCTCTGGAGTGGGAATAGTAATTTTTATCCCTACGCTATCCAACGCTTTCCCTACTGTTGCACTCTCATTTATTTCCATCCTCAATTCCTCAATGGAATTGAAGAACTTGTGCAATTTAAGTTTTCGAGTTAATTCGAAAACTTAAATTGCACAAGTTCTTCAAAATGAAGCCGCCACCCAAGAAATCTACGGCAGTGGAAAACACGGAGGTGAGCGTCTTAACATGTAAGGACTTGGAGGGAATAAGAACCATTGAGGAATTGAGGATGAAAATAAATGAGGATGAAGTGATGTACATAGGAAACACCCAAACGTTGATGAATTTGGAAGTACAACAGAAAGGAGGGGCGAGTAACTTTAAACCAACCTCCACGTTCATGCCTATTATGGCAACAGACGCGATTGACACCTTTTCGGAAGCTGTGTTAAAGGATTTGACACGCTTATGAAATGACACTAAATATAAAAAGAAGGATCAAAATTTCACTAATAAACAGCAGTTGGCACTTAAAAAACTGTGTGAAGATTCTTCTTGGGTTGTAAACCCTCAGATAAAGGAGGGAATATTGTTTTGCTAACGAAAAAACAGTATGAGACAGAAGCTTTACGCCAACTTAGTGATACAAAAAAGTACATCAGAATAAGTGAGCAAACCTATAACAAAAGTGTAACAAAATATCATGAAATGTTCGCAAAATGGCATAATATGAACATGTTGAATGCGGATGAATATTTGTTTCTAAGATGCTTGAGTCCCACAATACCGACTTTTTATTACCTTCCAGAGGTCCATAAAGACAAATTAAATCCATTTGGGAGACCTGTAGTGGCCTCTCAAGGAAGTCTGACTGAACATCTATCATTGTATATAGACTACTTTCTTTTCCCTCATGTGGTAACATTGAGATCATACCTAAAAGACACTAAACATTTTCTAAACTGCATTGACAACATGGTTTGGTGTGAAGGTTACAGTATGATGGTCCTAGACATAACGAGTTTATACACATGCCTTGCACATGATGATGGACTAAAAGCAGCATTGGGCTTTCTGAACAGACAATCAGTAATGTACTATGAACATAACAAGATTTTGTCTGAATTCATGGAATTTTGTTTAAATAACAACATGTTTCTGTTTGGTAAGCAAATGTTTAAACAGATGTCGGGCGTGGCCATGGGAACCTGCTCTGCCCCCAGCTTCGCAAATCTTTTCGTAGGCTGGTGGGAGGAGCAGGTGGCCTGGTCAGAGACTAATCATGAGTTGAATGAAAAAATGAAAGGGTGGTATCGATACATCGATGACCTTTTTATCATTCTAGATAGTCCGGTGGAAATAGCCACGGCATATATTGATGTATTAAACAGAAATGATATGAATCTGAGATTTTCCGGAGAGATAAGCAATACAGAAGTGAATTATTTAGACCACACAGTGTACATTAAGGACGGAAAATTGCAAACAAAATTATTCCGTAAGCCCACTGCAGGGAAATCTACACTTTATGCCACCAGTAGCCATCCTAAGCAACTGATTAAAAGCATTCCATATGGGGAGATGCTTAGAATAAAGAGAAACAACTCATGTGACCAGGAGTTTCAAAAGACAGCGAAAGAATGCATAACCAGATTTAAAGCTAGAGGTTATCAAGAGGGTGTGGTAACCGAGGCTCTAAGGAAAGTTAACAACTTTGAAAGGAAAGAGCTACTAAAAACTAAAAATAGAGAATCAGGGAGTGGCACTTTCAGGTTGATTACAACATTTTCAGAAAATGCAGGAGACATAAAAAGAATCCTGAGAAGGAACTGGAATATCCTTATGACGGATAACATCATTAGACAAGATTTACCACCCAACCCGTTGGTCACATTTAGGAAGGCTAGGGCATTAAAGGATCACCTTGTACATAGTCACCATGAGAGTCAGAGTATTCAACCGCAGTTGAAGCAACTAAATCGTTTTTACCCGTGCGGCCGCTGTAAAGCATGCAAGCACAGTAAACGCACTTTATCTTACAAGATTCCTGACCTAAGGACACCCAGAAAAATAAAAAAATTCTGACATGTACGACACCGTACGCCATATATTGTTTAACCTGTCCTTGTGGAAAGAGATATATTGGGAGCACTACCCATCCAGTCAAGATACGCATATTGGAGCACATGCGGGCTATAAACAATGCAGACGCAACCTATCCGGTTGCGAGACATTTCGATACTGCACATGGACACACCAGGGATCTGTTGTCAGACAGTGTCCCTGTAAGTGTTAGGGGAGGTGATCGTTTACAGAAACTTAGACGGTTAGAATCACGGTATATTATCGATTTACAAAGCAAGGTGCCGAATGGTCTTAATATGCATGAAGAACTAGCAGTGCATCTGGGCTAGAATTATGTAAAGTATGATTTCACAGTTATGGTTTTTCTCCCATTATTTGTCTGATATTTTAAACAGTGACAATGTATATAGAAGGATATAGTATTATGATATACTGTATTAAGGAAAGTAATTTGAACTATCATTGGAGTCATGAATAGTGACACTTGTACATGGAATGAGTACAGTATTAGTGTGAGCCCATCCAGAGCATGATTGAGTGAACACGATATAGGAATGAATTGATACTTTGCCCATCTAGGGCTGAATAATTTAATTGTTAGACTATAATGGTCCACATTAAAAAAAATATGAGATACTTTTTGAGATTGCTAATGTTAGCGATGTGTATCGCGTATTCAATGGCATTTTGCACACTATAATATGGAGGCATGTAGAAAGAGAAAAGAATAGTCCTCTTTCTATGTGTATGGCAGTATCACGTGACACATAAATATACGAATGGCCATGACGCGAACTGTGTAACAAATTGATGAAGGCTAAGCGCCGAAACGCGTCTTTGATGTGCTAAGGTTTTCAAATAAATCTTTTTTTTTAAAAACCACCCCCGGGAGTGCTGCTGATCTGAAACAGGCCGAGTCCTGTAGGATGTTTGGAGCAGTGTATATGTGACGGGTACACCCCCGTCAAGCAGGCACCTGCTCGAGAGTGCGGCAGGCTGGTGTTGTTAGGAGCGGAGAAGATATATATATATATATATATATATATCACGGAAAATTTCTTCGAGGAAGAAAACAGAGACCGGAGGAGCACTCAGGGTAAACAGCATGCTTTAATGATGAAATCACAGTTGCGGCGGATGCATTTCAGCGTGATAGCCTTCTTCAGCGCCCAAGACTGTGGTAAGTTCTTCACCTCTGATCCCCATCCTGTGTGAAGTACGTGCTTGCTTCAAAAACTCCTCCCCTAATGCAATTGGCACACCTGTGTGAAGTTCGTTTTCAGTCCATCGAACTACACCTCCCAGCATGCACTGTGTCGGCTTGTTGAGATGGTGGCGTGGGGAGCAAGTGAGGACAGTGGGTCCGTGCAAGCTGCAGGTGAGTGGCGAAGAAACTCCCTGGACCACATCACAGTCAGCGACTGCTTCCCTTAGTCTCCTCGTACCGCTACCGCCGCTCCTCTCAGGGTCACATGTGGGCAGGGACTGTCAAATAGAGACAACACGCCCTGTTTAGGTGAAATACCTTGATCTGCCCACGTTCGTCTGAGGTTCATGGCTGTCTCCTGACACATCGATACCTCGATAACAAACACGCTGAGATCAGCGAAGAGCCAGTAACAAGTCTGGGACACTTAGGGGCCGATTCTGATCCTGGATTTTTATTTTCCATACAAATAGGATTTGTATTTTTTTCCATACAAATTGTAAAAGTCCCTTCCAACCCGTGTAGTACGATTCGTATGGGAAAAATACATACAGATCTGCCCGATCCTTACAAATCGGATCGGGAAAAGCTGTACGACACGGACTTGTAAAAAAGACCATACAATTTGTAAAAAGGCTGTCCAACCCGTCAAGTACGATTGGTACTGGGTTGTCAGCATACGATTTGTATGGAAAATGGCCTGTATACGGGGAATGACTCGTACCGGGCAACAAAGCGAACTCCTATACGCCTCATACCCTGGTATGACTCTATCTCGGGATACGACTCATACCGGGGTACGGGTCGTATAGGGGTATGAGGCGTACAGGGGTCCCCCCACATGCGAGGCGTGTGTATGGTGTGTACCCCAACATCGTGCATGTACACAAAGTACATACGTGATTTTAGGGGTACGGTGCGTACATACGTGATTTTGGGGTGCTGGTCGTGTACGCACCGTACAAGCACCGTACCCCAAAATCGCGTATGTACGCACCGTACCCCTAAATCGCGTATGTTCGCACCGTACCCCAAAATCACGTACGTATGCACCGTACCCCAAAATCGCGTACGTACGCACCGTACCCCAAAATCGTGTTTTTGGGGTACGGTGCGTACGTACGCGTTGTTGGGGTACGGTGCGCACATACATGATTTTGGGGTACAGTGCATATGTACGCGATTTTGGGGTACGGTGCGTATGTACGTGATTTTGGGGTACGGTGGGTACGTACGTGATTTTGGGGTACGGTGCGTACAGACGCGATTTCGGGGTACGGTGCTTGTACGGTGCGTACACGACCAGTACCCCTTCATCCTGTATGTACGCACCGTACCCCACTTTCCGTGCCATCCGTACGCACCGTACATACGCACCGTACCCCTGTATTCATGGGGTGTACGACGCATACATGAGGGGGTCTGTCTCGTACTGTTTTCGGGGCGTACAAGGTTTTTCCAGCACTTTTTGGCTCTTGTAAAAAAAGAGCTGTATGGAGTGCCGTTTGTACGAATCGTACTTGCCGGGTTGTAAACTGCTGCCGGGAATACATGGGAACGTCGTGTACAGAGCAATCCGAATCGGAATCTCTTGTATATTCGAGTTGTATGGTCTTTTTTACAATTTGTATGGAGTGCGTCTATTTGTACGGATCGTACTTCCTAGGTTGTAGGGGCCTCCTTACAAGTACGAGTTTTATAGGGAAAACACTCCATACCACGATTTGTACAGCGTTTTTCCAGGATCGGAACCGGCCCCTTAATGTAGCAGGGCCTTCTGTGCTGCGTCTCTGGCTGGCGCAGAAAATATCACGGAAAATGTCTTCGAGGAAGAAAACAGAGACCGGAGGAGCATTCAGGGTAAACAGCATGCTTTAATGATGAAATCACAGTTGCGGCGGATGCATTTCGGCGTGATAGCCTTCTTCAGCGCCCAACACTGTGGTAAGTTCTTCACCTCTGATCCCCATCCTGTGTGAAGTACGTGCTTGCTTCAAAAACTCCTCCCCCTAATGCAATTGGCACACCTGTGTGAAGTTCGTTTTCAGTCCATCGAACTACACCTCCCAGCATGCACTGTGTCGGCTTGTTGAGATGGTGGCGTGGGGGAGCAAGTGAGGACAGTGAGTCCGTGCAAGCTGCAGGTGAATGACAAAGAAACTCCCTGGACCACATCACAGTCAGCGGCTGCTTCCCTTAGTCTCCTCGTACCGCTACTGCCTCTCCTCTCAGGGTCACATGGGGCAGGGACTGTCAAATAGAGACAACACTCCCTGTTGAGGTGAAATACCTTGATCTGCCCACGAGGTTCCTGGCTGTCTCCGGACACATCGATACCTCGATAACAAACACGCTGAGATCAGCGAAGAGCCAGTAACAAGTCCGGGGCACTTAATGTAGCAGGGCCTACTGTTCTGCGTTTCTGGCTGGTGCAGAAAATATCACTATATTATCTACTGGCGGTCGCCAGTACGTAGTTATAATTAGGACCTATTTTGCCTGAAAGTTTGGGGGTGATTCGTCAAGCGGGGGCCAAGAAAAAAGGAGGGTCCCAAAACGTGTTTTCCCAATGCAATTTCCCATAGGACCTTTAGCCACGGCTACAGCCCGAACTGCTGAACGGAATTACACCAAATTTGGCAAAGAGGTAGTCCTTGGTTCAGACTCGTGCATTTTGTTTATTTGGTGTAAATCTGTTCAGTAGTTTATTAGAAAATTACATTTAAAAGTACATATATTTCTATGGGCGCTGTGGAGCTTTTTTATAATTAGCCCCTGGGGGGGTAAATATCGGGGGCAAAATTATTAAATTTTATGGTGGCCCTTATAATTAGACCTCGGGGGCTAAATACCGGGAGCGAAATGATTACATTTTATGGGGGACCCAGCCCCGGGGATCGTCACTCCCTGGGGTAAAAAGAAAGAAATCGTGGGGGGAGGGGTCCAAGGTCCCCAAAGCCGTGGGGACCATCAACCCAAGGCTTTAAGTATTGTGGGAGGGGGACTGCGTGGTCATCTAACCTGGAGCACTCGAGGGCCCCGGGGCTACAAAAAAAATGGTT
Source organism: Lissotriton helveticus (assembly GCF_964261635.1). Taxonomy (NCBI): domain Eukaryota; kingdom Metazoa; phylum Chordata; class Amphibia; order Caudata; family Salamandridae; genus Lissotriton; species Lissotriton helveticus. The sequence continues at coordinate 1,628,616,520 of NC_136068.1, forward strand.
GGGGGGCTGTAAGGTCTTCAAAGCCCCAGGGAACACCACTCCCCGGGGCATTATGTATTGTGGGAGGGCCGGCTCCTGTAGTGTGCTGGGGTGTCTATCCCACCCTCCCATAGCAAGGAAATCTTTTCTCTCTTTCAGATTGTAAATGAGATTGCTTTTCCACATGGTGAGCTGCTTGTTAGTAGGTCTCCATGTGGAAAAGCAATGTCGGCTCCCAAATGCGTAGAAGTTGTGCACTAAAGGCGTTGGAGTCACGCACCATACAGGAGGAACGGTTCTAGGATTTGCGAGTCCCTGGGCCAAAAGGGAATGCACGAGGCCCCTCTAATTTATTGAAGTGACCCCTTGCAAAGCATTCAGAGACACCGCAGGAGGCCCATTGTACAGGAATTTAGCACCCTTATCTAATAAATGAGCCACTCTTGTGATTTTAGCACCCTATGATGACCCTCACCACCACCATTTTAATTGACTTTAGTGTGTTCCTTAATGTAAGGTGGTCCTGCATTTGCTTGCTTCTCTTCTGTTCTGTAATCTAGCTGTCTTTCAGTGGGAGTTGTTACGGAGTGGAACAGTCTTGCCAAGAGAAGAGGGTGTGGGATGTGTAATTTGAAGGTGTGCAGTTGTGTAGGAATGTGTATTGTATTGTGCATTGGTGAGAATTATGAGTTCTTACTATTGGCTTTGAGCATTCAGTTTTCTGACTTTACCTTGCTTTATGGCAGTGCTGACTATTGTCTTTGACATGCTCTCATGCCAACTTGCTTTTCAATTCCATCTTGCTTTGGGCCTTTCTGTTCTGCACGAAGCTGCAGAGCTGTAGAGGGCATGTTTTGCTTTCCTCCTGTTTTTCACACTTTTCTGACTGGAGGTGTTAAAAGGTAGGGCCGATGTCGACCAAGAACCTTCAGTGTTTGCCCGGCGTTAGCCGCCTCTCATACCATTCGAGATTACCAATCAAAGAGGCAGGCGCTGGAGACAGAAGGCAGGAAACAGGAGTTTATTCCGACGGAGCAGAACACGTCAAATCAGACAACAGGGTATCTTCTCGAGGTGCTTTCTCCGCATCTCTGAGGCCTGGCCTCTTATACACAAGTTTATGGCTTTTATACATTTATGACATCAGTAATGTTTCTTTGAAGGACAGAAAAGACATCCTCGGAATCCCCGGGCCAGACCCGTTCCCACACATATCTACAGTAGAGTTCCCACCCCGATCTCAGCATGTGGTGGTTATCGCGCAGCTGGACATTCCGCTGGGAACGGGGATGTGTGTGATCAGTCAGATCTTCGGGGTGCGAAAGCATTGATTAATCCCCGCTCCTTTGATGCGAGGCGAGGTCCTACTGTAGGGGGCAATAAACTGCATCTCTTGGGCTAGGTGATGGCCTGGGATCAGGCCGGCCAATCGGGCAGGGAGGAAGAGGTTATCAAAAGGGCCTGTTCTTTGAATGAGATGAAAGAGTGAGGGGGTTCAGCACGGGATGTGGCTCGGAGACAGGGTTGCGTTAGAGGTGCGCTTATGGCCCAAGCAGGAGAGACCGGGGGCTGTCGGGGCGCGGGGGAATGCTTGCGAGGCCGGGGAGTGAGGGGGAGAGACGCGCAGGCTATTGGCAGTGGGCAGAGAGGCCATGACACACAAAATGGCTGCCACTTATGCGCATGATGGGGCCTAAAAGGGACAAGATGGCGTGGCCACTGTTTCACGATTCTCACTTTACTTTCAACAGTGGCTGTGGTGAACATGAATGAACGCCGCTTATATATACCTAATTTTGGTCATTTTCCACAGAGGAAACCGGTTCTTATCAGAGGAATGTACATGGTCTGGCTCAAAGTCATAGCAAAGGCCTGTTCAACCGATGCCGTGGCCTTGGAGCGGCTGGTACGGGCTCTCATGAGAACGAGGGGGTGAGGCTTGCTAGAAGCTTCGTTATGTTTGGATTTGTATTAAAATGGGGAGCCTCTACTAGTCTGGTGGAAGTTTGGGAGTTTTGGATTCCGAGTAAGGACAGACATGTCTATCTCGTATTGAACCCTGATTGCTGAGCTCTGATCCCCGGCTGTGTGAAGACTTCTCCCGCCCAGAAGTGGGCAGTGTATGCATCAGGTGATGTATTGAGTTTTGTGGTTATTGCCATTGTGATGTGAGCCAGTGGCTGTGATCATTTGAGTTGTTTGCTTTGTGGTGTGGGAGGTGCACAACCGGAGTGATCTCTACTCTTTATATATATATGTCTTTCTGATCTCTTGCAGGACACTCCAGTGTATCTTGTCTTATATCAGTTATTGCTTGATTATTAATCTGTATTATAGTTTGCTCAGTTATTTATTTATTTATTTATTTATTTATTTATTTATTTATTTATTTATTTAACTTATATAGCGTGTTATAACCACCGGGGTCTCTAAGCGCTGTTTGTCCGGATGTACATGATAAGGTATAGCATTCACTTGATCCCATCTCTGCGCCTAGGGGCTACTCCATGCTTGTTTGAAGAGTACAGTTTTTAATTTCCTCCTAAAGGATAGTAGATTACTTTCCTTCCTAAGCTCTGGAGCCAATTTGTTCCATAGGGCTGGGAGTGTGTTAGAAAAAGCACGACCCCCCACCGTGGTCAATTTAAAGCGGGGTTGGGACAGAAGGGTAGCATCAGACGAGCGCAAAGTCCTTCCAGGTATGTAGGGGAATAGACGGGATTTCACATAACTTGGAGCTTTGCCATACAGTGCCTTGTGTACGATGCACATTCCTTTAAAGACAATCCTCTGACGGATCGGGAGCCAGTGTAACTCCTGCATCAGGGGGGACGAACGGGCAGATCTAGGTTTTTTATAGATCAACCTAGCTGCATCGTTCATAACCCCCTGTAGTTTATCCAGCAGCCGCTGGGGTAGGCCTATGTATAAGGAGTTCCCGTAGTCCAGCCTAGCCAAAATTGTGGCTGAGACCACATGCCTCAAAGTGGAAAAAGAAAGTAAGGCGGAGATCTTCCTTAGTTGACGTAGCAGGCCAATGCAGGTGCCCACTACCGAGATGACTTGTTTGTTCATGGATAATTTGTCATCCACGTGAAGGCCTAGACTTTTCACTGCGGACGCTGGTTTCGGTGGCACACCCAGCTCCACAGGCCAAAATTTTTCGCTCCAGGGGTTGCCCGAGATGGAAATGGGCAACACTTCCGTCTTGTCCGGGTTGACTTTTAGATGGTTCTCAGACATCCAATTAACCGTAGCTTTTAGTATGTCCTGTAACCTGGTGGACGCTCCCAAACCATCATCCAGCCGAACGATTATTTGAGTGTCGTCGGCGTAATTGTACACCAGGCAATCCATCTTGTTCAGGAGGGCGATTAATGGCTGCAGGTAGACTTTAAAGAGTAGGGGTGACAGGGCAGATCCCTGTGGAACCCCACAGGTGATCGGAGCAGAGGTGGAAAGTAAATCTTCCAACTGTACTCTTTGCGTCCTGCCCTGCAGAAATGATGTGAGCCAGGCATGTGCTGTACCCCTGACACCAAAGGATCTCAACCGCGACAAAAGTTGTTCATGACACACGGTATCAAAAGCCGTGGAGAGATCCAGTAGTATCAGGGCGCTCGGTGTTTTTACATCAGCCCGAGTTCTCAGTTCATCCAGGATGGACAACATAACAAGTTCCGTGCTATGATTAGCACGGAACCCTGCCTGGTTGGTCTCCAGCAGGTTGTTACTCTCTAGATGACCCGAGAGTGATGTTAACACATGCTGCTCGATCACTTTAGCCAAGAAAGGCAACTGGGAGATTCATGCCTTTAGATTATAAGTTTGCTACATATATTTGAATCTAATGCATTTGGTATCTGAGACAGCCTTTGTTTAGAGAGTGTAATAAACCCAAAGCCTTATTCTAAAAGTGATAGTCTTTGCATTTTGTTAAATAAAACTCCTTTTCAAAAGGTGCTGTTTGTTTTGTGTTGACGTCTTGCTGTGCCAGGGGTGGTAAGACATGCTTAAAAGTGTAAATTATTCAAAGGTGTAATTATATATTTGCCTCCCAGATGGGAATGCAGTGATTGGGGGTGGCTTATTGGTGAGAAGCCACATTCAAAACACCCTATAGTTTTAAATATTAGCCCACAAGCAATTCTCACACCTCCAGCCTGATAGGTGTACGAACTGCTTGTGGGCTGAGAGTTAACACTGTGTGGGCACTAACATCCTGTACAATGGGCCTCCCGCAGTACTGTGAATGGGTCTACTTGCAATTGGGACTAGGGGAAGCTCCAGTAGGCCTCCAGACACCATCCCTGAGAGTCCCAGGGAGGGGGGGGCCTCTCTTGGACCCTAATTGTAAGGAGACAGGGAAACAACAGGGCACACGATCGGTTGGGGCCCCATGGTGGTGGGCTGAGCGCAAGGCCCTGGGCAGCTGCCCACGCTGCCCATGCCTGCACAACAGATTATGAGTTGTGCAAGCAGAGCATGTACACCAGGGGGCCGCACTGCCGGGCAGAAAAAAATGGTTGCGGAGGGGGAGCTGCAAGGTGTTGAAAGTCCCAGGGACCACCACTGCACAGGCTTTATGTATTGTGGTAGGGCCGGTTCCTGCAGTGTCCTGGGGTGTCTATCCCACCCTTCTATAGCAAGGAAATCTTTTCTCTCTTTCAAAATGTAAATGAAATTGGTTTTCCACATGGCGTTGTGCATGTTAGTAGGTCTCCATGTGGAAAAGCAATGCCGGCTCTCAAATGCGTAGAAGTTGTGCACCAAAGGTGCTAGAGTTGCTCACCTTGCAGATTATGAGTCATGCATCCAGCGCGTGCACACCAGGGGGCCGCACTGAGGTGGGTGCGCGACTTTTAATTGTACCGTAAAAAAGTAGTCCCTAACAGTAATTTCTAATATTCCCGGGGACCCTATCCCGTGGGTCTTATAAAAAATGTTAGGGACCGTGGGGGGAGCCACAATGCCACTACGGTTCCGCTTGCTTGCTTCCCGCATTCTTCGGGATCCGGCATTTCTTTTCCGCATGGGGAGATGCTATCTTGCATATGGAAAAGCAATTTGGTTTGTATTTTGAAAGTGAGAACAGATTTCACTGTTGCGTCTTTCAAAATGCAAACTAAGTTTGCTATGGGAGGGCGGAAGGCGCGAGACTCACACCATCTCATAGCAAACAGCAGTGTCCCGGGGCTAGGCACCCCGGGACATTGTAGGAGCTGGCCGAGGGGCGTGGCAGTCTCCAGGGCCATCGAGGGCTCTAGGCATAGGGTCACACAGTCTGTCTCGCACTATACACTAAAAAAGAAGAGAAAGTGACGAGAGATGATTTGTGATGTGTTTAGGCTTGAGAGCCTGGATAATCATTAAATGGGGTCTGGCAGTGAAGTGCGTACTTATTCTGGAAGAAGTCTTTCGGGGTCTTACGAAAGCAAGTCATCTTTAATAATTGCCTCTCGCTGTGTGTACTTTCAAGGTTATCTGATTTGCTCGTATGTTAAAAAGTGAAACTTTCAACACCTCTTTTTGATTGGTTGTGAAGCATGTGAGAAGACGTATTAGCGACCAATCCCTTTCCTTGTGCAGATTTTGAAAACATTTGATTGGCTGTTGTATGGTTAAGTCTACGTTCCTGATCCTAATGTTGATTGGCTTGTTTTTCTATGTGACGTTACGATACACTCACCATGTACGTAGCCCATTTTGTGACGCACTTTATTTTACTATGCATTTCAAAAACTAGTATCTCTGAATGGGTCTCCTTGCAATTGGGAATAGGGGAAGCGTCTCCCCTTCCCTAGGCCTCCAGACACCATCCCGGAGAGGCCCAAGGAGGTGGGGGGGGCTCCCCTGGACCCTAATTGCAAGGAGACAGGGAAACAACAGGGCACACAATCGGTTCTGGCCCAATGCTGGTGGGCTGATTTTTTTCCTTTAACGTGAAGTAATTTGTCCTTTCATTAAATGTATCATTCTTCAATGAATCCTTGAAAGAAAAATGCACAAGTTTGCAAAATATTTTTATTGAGTTTTTTATATTCATCAAATGGGTGAAATGCAAATTTATTTTTCATTCATTGGTATCATGCGTTGGACCACATTTCTTTTATTTTATCATAAGCACTTATTTCTTAAGTTTACATTATATAGGTGTTGCCCCATCATCTTTTTTTAAATGTTAGGGCTTTTTTTACTTTTACTTTCAAATAAAGTAGAATAGAAGTGCTACGACAAAGACTCCCTCACTACTTCATCTTTCTTTTTTATGTAATTTCATGTCATTATTACATTTTACAATCGTTTTTAAAAATTGAAACAATTAATATTCACATTAACATTTAAAGACACAATTATATTCTTTTGTTGAAAAAAAGTGCTTGCAAAGATAATCCTCCTGTTCTTCACGAGTGAAAATTGGTGAAAGCACTACTCAATATAAATACTTTTAGCCCATTTTCACTCTAGAAGATAAAGAGTATTCTCCTTTTTTGCAAAGTATCTTCTCGAAAGCATATCTATACTACATTTTCAATCATTACGAAATACTTGCATGCTAAAAAAAAAAATACTCGGTTGTAAGTCATCCAACTCCAGTTGAAGGATCATAAAGTTCTATATAAATTTAAATATACATTAACAATATGATCCCTCTGTGGAAATGGAAGATAAATTGAAGATTATGACATCGCTCCTAATCATTACTTTGCACGTAGTAATTCCTTAAATACATATATATTATATTCTATTTAAACGTAATCATACCACATTCCATAATCATTTAAATATTTTTGCTTTCTTTCTTAAATATATAAAACATATACCTATTAAGATAATTTACCTCTCTTCGATATTCTTTCCTTCCTCCGTCAAAATTCATCCAACTCCTCTTGAGGGCACATCATGTTTTATGTATTTTTATATATACATTAACATAATGGAGGTCACGCTGACGCGCAGTGGATACGCGCAGCGGGATCGCCGGCCTTCCGCCGGAGTTACGCCAGAGTTTAGCCCGCCTGCGCCCGTCCGCCCCAGGGGCCACGACTCTTATTTCTAGCTCAACTGTCTTCCATAGCTCATTCTTATACCGGTGAGGCTTTGAAATCCTTATGCCCTCCTATTCATTCTGACTGTACCTCTTGCTTACTCCCGATTCACAATTTTAAATGCGCTGGTTGTACTTTTCATACTGGCAAAATGTCCAGTTGTAAGGCTATACGTCAGACTCGAACTCGAGGTACACGAAGGAGGAGAAAAAATATTCTTAGCTGCCCGATACTCCAGTTTTGGAGTATCAATTGCAGGTCCCCACCCGAAGCATAAATTAAACATCTATGACTTTCTTGTTGATGAGCAGCCTGACGCCTTGTTTCTTACTGAAACCTGGCTTCAGGAAAGCTTTGGTCCTGATAGCGCCATGGCAGTTCCTAACAGCTATGCCATAGTGAGGCAGGACAGAGACTCCGGAAAAGGGGGGCATTGCCATAATATTCAAGTCCACATTTACCTGTAAGCTTGAAGCCCTTCCCTTGTCCGGATGCGAAGCTGCTCTATTCAAACTAGCAATCAACCCTCAATTCACCTTGTCGGGTCTTCTGATCTATCGCCCCCCCGGCAATGCCCACACCTGGATATCTTCCTTTGCCGAGACCATAGCCCCCCTATTTCTTAGGGCAGCAAATTTCACCATTTTAGGTGATCTTAATTTGCACTTGGAAGATCCTTTTTGCACCACCAGTAAGCGCTTCTTATCAGATCTGGAGGTTCTTAACCTCTCGTTGCGTAATTTTGGATCCACTCACTCTGCTGGACCCCTACTGGATCCCATTCTTTCTAATCTTCCCTTTGATTGCTCCCAGACCGCCCGCCAGCTGGAGTGGTCTGACCATTACGCAGTCAATTTTTCTTTACCTCATACCAAGAACTTGGTAAAGTATGGCTGCGGAAAGGGAGAATTAATCTACCGGTGGGGTAAACTTGATATCACAAAGTTTAACCAGCACCTTTCGAACTCCTGTCCTGAGGATAGTGATGTTCCAGTTATGGAATTGAACACCGCAGCATCACATTGGCTCATCAATGCTGTAACCACCCTCCTTCCTTCAACCCCGAGACATTCTAGGCCTCATCGCTCCCCGGCACCTTGGTTCTCTGCTGACCTGAAGGTCCTACGAACAAACTGCAAGGCTCTTGAAAGGAAATGGAGGCACTCTTACTCGGTTTCCCGGAAGACTGCCTACAAAGAGGCTCTGAAGGAGTACCATTCACAATGTAAACTTGCGAGAGCTGCACACACTGTGAGTACAGTGACGCAAGCGCAGAATTGCCCGCGCACTCTTTTTTCCGTTGTCAAAAAATTGACAGGAGCGGATACTGTCCCGATTCCCCCAGCTCTGGAGGAAGCTCAGTGTAACTCCATTGCTGAATTTTTTACTGCCAAGGTGGAGCGCATATACGACTCTATGAGCGTTCCCTCGACAGTGAATGAACACCAATCAGGACAGGTTACTACGATCGAACAACCGCTTTCAGTGGTGAAGGTTACAAATTGGCAACTGTTCGATGATACCTCGTTCCTCTCCTGCTTGAGCAGTGTAAGATCTGGCTCACATCGCGGTCCTGTACCCGCAAAAATTCTAAAGCTACTGGATCTTGAACCCCGGCGGGTTCTCATGAGACTTCTGAACGCTTCTTTAACTCAGTCTCATGTGTTACAGGAGTGGAAGCATGCAATGGTTGACCCTCTTTTAAAAAAGGCAGGAGCCGACGTGTCTAATCTTGCCAACTTTAGACCCATATCCTTGCTGCCTGTTCTCTCAAAAGTGCTGGAAAGGCATGTTAACATTCAGTTAAACCATCTTGTGGAAAGCTCGGGATTCTTACATTCTTCCCAGTCTGGGTTTCGTGCGCATCATTCCACCGAGACCGCGCTACTTGGGGTGACGGAGAGGTTGCAGCACGGTATAGATCGCGGGGAAACATCTGCACTCATCTTGTTGGATTTGAGCGCGGCGTTCAATACCGTGTCCCATTCCATTCTTCTGAACTCTCTCCGGTCCCTGGGAGTAGATGATCCTGCGCTAGCCTGGATTGCCTCCTTTTTAAGTTAGCGCACTTTCCAGGTGTTCTCTACGAAAGCCGCATCTGCCACCTGTCTGTCGGCGCATGGCGTTCCCCAGGGGTCCATACTCAGCCCTTTATTTTTTAACATACATCAGACCCCTGCCTACCATCGTGGAGGACGCCGGGCTGACTATATTTTCATACGCCGACGACACCCAAATTGTTTTCTCCCTTTCCAGCAGCGAGTGTAACAGTGTATCAACCCTGAAGACCGGATTGTCACGGGTAGCCGAGTGGATGCAGAGGCATCTCCTCAAGCTAAACGGTGACAAGGCATTTGAGAGCCGGCATTGCTTTTCCACATGGAGACCTACTAGCATAAAGATCTTTGGGGCCCGCAACATTGGCCCAATGACATGGGACCCCTCCCTCAGCCAGCCACTGTGGTCCGCAACCTTGGATTTCTCATAGATGACATAGATGACAAACTCTCCATGAGGCAGCAGGCCACCAAGATGGCAGCCATCTGTTTCACCACCTTGAGATGGCTCCAGAAAATTCTATGGATGCTGCCCCATGCAGTAACTAACTATAACATGTTTGAAACCTATGTTTTTTTCAGTGAATTTCTAAGGTTTTTTTAAATGCTAATTCCTAACTATACCAGGCCTCAAACCTATGTTTTTTCAGTGAATTTCTAAGGTTTTTTTAAATGCTAATTCCTAACTATAACCTGCCTGAAACCTATGGTTTTTTTCAGTGAACATATATATACATATATCTACACACGCACCACACCCTCATATATATATATTTATCATTAACCTCTCGAGTAGGGAATTAACATCAATGGAAAATAACATCCTAACCAAGGGCCTAAACTTCTGTCCCACCTCCCACATCAACACCACAGAAGTCAGGATTGACATATACAAATACACAAGAAAACTTAAATTGGCAAAGATCTATGCTGAAAAATCAAAGAGAGAAACAACAAAAAACATAAGGGGCCAACAAACAGAACAATTGTTAGTGGAGGACTTTGAGGGCTTAAACACACTAGTAACTATGGGAACTACTACCCTCTCACAAGAAGAAGAAGCAATGATAACTCTGGAGGAGGTGCTACCGATCCAAGGAGCCAGTGAGAGTGGCTTGAGGCACAAATCAAGGTTCAATCCACAGTTGCCACCAGGGAACAAAATTGACCTTTTCCAAGAACTAGTGGTAGAGGACCTCTACAAATTACAGCCTTCCAGGATTAAGAACAACTTAACCAAGAATGAGATGAGCCTACTAAAACAACTAGAAATGGATCCGCGAATAGAGATCAAACCCGCAGACAAGGGGGGCAACATCGTCATCATGGACAAAATGGAATCCGTGGCAGAGGCCCAACGTCAACTGGAAGACAAAGAATGCTATGTAGAATTGGAGAAAGATCCAACCAAGGAACTACAGCTCAACCTACAAAAGAAATTATCCGAATGGCATGCTCAAGGCCTAATTGATGATCATGAATACAAATACCTGGATAACAAAAATCCGGTAACACCTACGTTCTACCACCTTCCGAAGGTACACAAAGACAAACATAAACCCCCGGGGAGACCGATAGTGTCAGCCAAGAAGTCCCTGATGGAGCCAATATCTAATTACATTGATAAGTTCCTGGCACCCTTGGTCAAACAACTACCAGCATACCTCAAAGACACGACGGACCTGCTACACAAACTCAAAACAATCACCTGGTCAAAAAATTACCTACTAATAACTATGGATGTGGTGTCACTGTACACCAATATAGAACACCACATAGGGATAAAGGCCTGCAAGTTCTTCCTAGCAAAAAGGAACATCCAATATAAGGACCACAACAAGATGCTGAATGAAATGATCCACCTATGTCTGAACCAAAACATCTTTCTGTTCAATAAAAAGCTATATAAACAGACAAAAGGATGCGCCATGGGCTTTTCCTTCTCGCCCACTTATGCTAACCTGACCATGGGATGGTTCGAACAGCACTTAGCGTGGCACACAAATAACTATCAATGGAGCACAAAGATCATCCTATGGATCCGATTCATAGATGACCTATTCATCATTTGGGATGGCGGCAAGGAAGATTTTCTCAGATACTTTGATATCCTAAACAACACAGCAACCAACTTAAAATTCACTGTGGAAATGAGTGCTGAAAGGGTGGTATTCCTGGATACAGAGATCTACATAAAGAATGGAACCATACAGACCACGTTGCATCGAAAAAAGACAGCTACCAACGCGATTCTCCATGGGGAGAGCTTCCACAACAAGAAACTGAAAAGGAGCATCCCCTACGGAGAGTTCTTACGTTTCAGACGCAACTGTTCGGAAGATGAAGAATTCAAAATCCACAGTGCCAACGCGGTCACCAGATTCACGAAAAGAGGATACTCTAAGAAAGTGGTGGGAAAGAGTCTCGAAAGAACACAGGCACAAGATCGTAATGAACTCCTGAACAAATAAGAGAAAACCCCAGCACAACAAGAAGTGATCCGACTAATCACCACCCACAGTGCAGAAAACAATAAACTGGCGAAGATCATTCAGAAACACTGGCCAATCTTGAAAATTGATCCGACTCTAACCCAAATTATAGGCGACCACCCAAACATAACGTACAGACGCACAAGAAACTTGGGAGACCAGCTGGTGCACAGCCACTATAAAGAAGTGCCAAAAACTGAGTGGTTACAACGAAAGGGCTTCTTCCCATGCAGACACTGTAAGGTTTGCAGGATCGCGAAAGCAACCAAGGAAATTGCCATCAGAAAGGGCACGAAATGGACAATACCACAACATCTAACATGCAAGAGCACCTACGTAGTGTACCTAATCGAGTGCCCCTGTAACAAAAAATACATAGGGAGCACCACCTTTGAATGCAAGAAGCGAATTTTGGAACACACTAGGGCAACAACGAATAAGGATCGCAGTTACGCAGTGGCGAAGCACATGGAGCAAGCACACAGCAACAACTGGGAACTCTTGAAATTCTGCGCAATAGAACAAGTACAACCGTCGGAGAGAGGAGGTGATCGACTCAAAACACTCAGACGCAAAGAATCTAAGCACATAATAAATTTCAGAACCTTGGAACCGACAGGCTTGAACTTGACTGAAGAACTTTACGTTCATCTCTAAAGCATTGGTGTTGAACTACAGACAACTGTCCCCCTCAATAACAAACAAACGCCCACCAGAGGGCCACACATACAGATCTGAATGAAGTAACATAACTGATCTAACTGGGTGCAAGAAGGAGTACCTAGGAAAATGTAATCCAATGGGGTCACTTGAGACAAACCTAAAGGATAAAATAAACACTCACCAAGGAGTTTTAAAAAAATTCTGCAAACCAACAGATGCACTCACCCCTTCCCCTCTTCCCTGTTGCTGCAAACTGTGAATTATAACAGACATTTGCATACTGGTGACAACAATGTAATTGGACTTCATTAACCAGCATGCACTTACCACCAACAGAGGAAGTCACATGACCTGGTGTTTAAAAGGAGGAATTAGAAACCGGCTCATCATCCCGCGAGCAAGCTTTGTAAAAAGCGAAACGCGTTGGGTACAGGTTACTAAATAAACCGCTATCACTTGAATTGAGGCGAGAGAGTGCGTCTTCATTGCCCCCCAGGGGTATTTGCTGCTATATATATATATATATATATATATATATATATATATATACACACACATATATATATATATATATATATATAAATATATATATATATATATATATTCACTGAAAAAACCATAGGTTTCAGGCCTTATATAGTTAGGAATTAGCATTTAAAAAACCTTTGAAATTCACTGAAAAAACCATAGGTTTCAGGCCTTATATAGTTGAAATTCACTGAAAAAACCATAGGTTTCAGGCCTTATATAGTTAGGAATTCGTTTTTAAAAAACCTTTGAAATTCACTCAAAAAACTATAAGTTTTAGTGGTGTTATAGTTAGCTGGACATTTTACTCATACAAAACCAATGAAATTGCTCCTATATAGTTAGTTGTACTAACTATATTTCGCGCACCCGCAATCCACTGCTGATGATGTCACATATTAGATCATTCATGACATGGTCAGTGACATCTCTGTTGCGAGAGGCTCCCTTTACGCAGTGGACTCTCTTAGAGGGGTCTCTGAGACTCCAAGGCCTACATACTGGATCCTTCCCCAAAAATGGGAGAGGGGGTGCTTTGCCAAGTGGTGCCATACCATACCTCAGCAGTGAGTGGCTCCCTAGGTGCAGTGTACTCTCTCAGCGGGTTGGCTGAGACTCCAGAGTATAAATATTAGATCTTTCCCCAACAAGGGGAGAAGGAGTGCTTAGTTAAAGGGCACAAAGGACAGAGGCTAGGCAAAGTAGCAGGAAAGGGGAGAGATTAAGGGGAGAGGGGATAGAAGCTAGGGAAGTGAACAAAGAGAGAATGAGTACTAAATGGGACATATTTAATTAATGAGTTATTATATAGCGCCGGCTAGACCCAAACGAATCATAGCGCTTTACATGAGGAACCGTAATGTTGTAATTTACATCAGTTAAAAGTTACAAAAGTATCAAGAAAAGCATTTAAATAACATAGGTGAATGGAGCAAGGAAGGGTAAGGGGATAGGGTAAAGGGGTAGTAGGGAGATAGGATGTAGAGACGAGGGGAACATCTGCCCAAGGGTCGGCTGGGTAGGTGATGGCAGGGAGGGAGACCACAATCCATCTCCTCTTTAGCTATCTGGCATTAGCCAATTTGCTTGGTCTCCACAGTCTGGGGTAAGTTCTGCAGGTTTCAATGATGGGGGCAAGCGGAGCCATGTAGATGTTGAACAACGTTGGGCTGAGGGAGGATCCTTGGGGGACTCCGCAGGTGGTAGGTGTGGGATCCGAGAGGAAGGGAGGGAGTCTGACCCGCTGCGTTCTGCCAGAGAGGAATGAGTGGATCCAGTTGAGGGCCTTGTCCCAGATCCCTGAATCGTGAAGTCTGCATGTTAGGGTGTGGGAAGAGACTGTCAAGGGCCGCTGAAAGATCGAGGAGGATGAGGGCTACTGTCTCACCTCTGTCCAGGAGGGAGCAGATGTCGTCTGTTGCAGCAAGGAGGGCAGTTTTCGTACTGTGGTTCTTTCTGAAGCCGGCTTGGGAGGAGTCACGGATGTTGTGCTCTTCAATGAAGGTGCCAAATTGGTTGTTGATGGCTTTCTCGATGACTTTTGCTGGCAACAGGAGCAGGGAGATGGGTCTGTAGTTCTTGAGGTCGGTGGGGTCTGCCGAGAATTTCTTCAGGAGGGGGTTGATCTCAGCGTGCTCCAGTCCTAGGGGAAGGAGTCATTTGCGAAGGAGCGATTGATGGTGTGGCGAAGCATGGGGGCGATGGTGTCAGCGGCTCTGTTGATGATGTGGTGGCAGCAGGGGTCCGTGGGGGCCCGGAGTGGATTGGCTTCATCGTCCTCAGTGTGTCTTTGGTGGTGAGGGCTGTTCAGCTGTCAATCATTGGCTTCAACATGTCGGGGGTGGTTGGTGAGGATTCCATGTGTTGGCTGTCTTTATCAAAATTGTCGTAAATGTTCTAGATTTTGTGGTGGAAAAAGGTGCCTAGTTTGTTGCAGAGGTCTTGTGAGAGAGGGATGTCTGTAGACTCACTGATGGGTCGGGCAAACTTGATGATGCTGAAGAGTTCTTTGTTGTTGTGCGCATATGTGGAGATGTTGTCTTGGATCCCTTTCTTTCTTGTATTTCTGGTGGGCGTTGGTGCCAGCTCTGAAGTTGTTGTGGGCTTCTGTAGATTTGAAGTTTCTCCAGGCCTTTTTGAGGTGGTGTCACGTGCTTTTTGAGGTGGTGTCAAGGAGTTCGGTGCTGAACCAGCTGGCTTTTCTGGCATGTGTGTTGGTGTTCTTCCTGAGGGGGGCTATGGTGTTGGCGCAGTCGAATATCCATCTGTGCAAGGTTCGGGCTGCGGTGTTGGGGTCGTCGTTGTTCATGATGGTTGGGGTGGAGTTGATCGTGATTTTAGTCCAATTTCTGCATGGGAGCAGGTGATGGGTTCTGTGGATGGTGGGTGTTCTGAAGGTGAAATGGATGCAGTGATGGTCTGTCCACAGGAGTTTGGTGGTGTGGCTGAAAGTGATGGAGTTTCCTGCGGTGAAGATGGGGTCGAGGGTGTTTCTGCTGAGATGCATGGGCTCAGTCATGATCTGGCAGAGAACTATGTTGTGAAGGTTGTCCAGGAGGGATGTGGTGTTGGGGTCTTGTTGGTTGTCAAGGTGGAAGTTGAGGTCTCCCAGCAATGTGCAGTTTGTGGACGCGATAGCCTGTGGGGTGATGCTATCTGTGATAGAGTTGGTGAATGGTCCGCAGCATCCAGGGGGTCGGTAGATGAGGCTTCCCAGAGGGTGGTCGTGGGGCTGGCCTGTATGTTGAAGTGTAGGTGTTCCATCAGGTCTGTGGGTTCGTCAGAAAGTATGCTCAGTTGGAGGGTGGATTTGTGGACGATGGTGATTCTCCCCCACGGTGGGTGGGGCAGTCCTTCTGGGAGATCTTGTGTCCTTGAGGAATGACGATGGTGATGTCAGGTCCCGAGGTGGTGTTAGTCCAGGTTTCAGTGAGGAATGCGACATCCGGGGTGGTGCTGTCGAGGAGGTCCCAGATTTTTTGTGGGTGTGTTTGTGGAGGGATCGCACGTTGATGAGGATGCATTGCAGGGACTTTGGTACGGTTGCATTATTGCGGGCAGGTTGTGCTGGATCTCTGGTCTTGGGGGTGCTGCAGGAGTGTCAGCAGCAGTGTCAGCTGAACGGTCCGTGGGTGTCGGCTGGAGATGCTAGCTTGCAGTTGTTGTTGCGACCTGGATTGAGTGCATAGAGTGCCACTGGGTTATAGCGTTGGCGGATTGGAGGTCCAGGGTCCCTGGTGCTGGTCGCATTTGGGTCGTAGAAAGGCGTAGATGGCTTGCCTTTGGCGTGCCAGCGGCGCGCTTATGCAGCGGCCGCCATTAAGTAGCAGTCGGGGATGGCTGGACAGCTGGGAGGCAGGAGCGGGGAGGGGAAACTGGCTTGGGGTGGTCGTGCTGGAGGGAGGGGCCGTGGGGACAGCAGCGGCGGGGAAAAGCAGGAGAGAGGTGCACTGAATAAAAGTAGAGTGAAACAGAGTAAAACTGAAAAGGAGGATGGAAAGTGATCGAAAGAGAGTGGTGAAAAACAAAGGTGAAAGGAAAGAGGTGAAAGGAAAAGGCAAGCAGAAGAACAGAGCAAGAGAAAGAGTGAGAGGTCCACTGAACCACCAGGGATGAGGCGGAGGTATAGCCTGCGGGTGGAGGAGGGGCTCGAATAGCAACACTCAAGAGTGCAGGGGCTCAGGAGGGCCTCACTTGATGGTGGAGCTGCGAGAGTGGGAGAGCAATTTCACTGACAATAAGTCAGTGATCTTGCTTGCCTGTCCCAGCAGCTGCCGCCATTAAGTAGGGGTTGGGGAGGGTTGGACTGCTGGTAGGCGGGAGCGGGGAGGGGGAATTGGCTTGGGCTGGTCACGCTGGGAGGAGGGGCCGTGTAGGCAGCAGCGGCAGAGAAAAGAGGGAGAGAGATAGACTGAATAAAGAGTAGAGTGAAAACAGAGTAAAAGTGAAAAGGAGGATGGAAAGTGATGGAAAGAGAGTGACTGTAAGAGGGCAAAAAGTAAAGGTGAAAGGAAAGAGGTGAAAGGAAAAGGCAAGCAGAAAAACAGAGCAAGAGAAAGAGTGAGAGGTCCACTGGACCACCAGAGATGAGGCGCGGGTATAGCCTGCGGGTGCAGGAGGGCCTCGGACACCAACACTCGAGACTCGAGTGCAGGGGCCAAGGAGGGCCTCACTTGATGGTGGAGCTGCGAGGGTGGGAGAGATTTTTTCACTGACAATAAGTTAGTGGTCTTGCCGGTATGGTTTTTCCACCTCTATCTTCTTCACTCTTAGTTCCCACTAATCTGCAGGACCTGTGAATTTGTTGGACAACATAAACTTTGGGTGAGGTGCCTAGACTGATTCTGGGCACCCCCACAGGATATGTTGGCCTAGAGACCAGCTAGATCACAGTGCCACCATAAGCCCCCCTAACCTTATGGAGCTAATTGGTTCCAGCAACCACTGAACATGATGACCCTAACCCCTCAATGATCATAGAAACAGATCAGAACCTTTCACTCAGTCACTCGTGCTTACTTGCGCTCAGATAAACATACAGAGAATACACACTGGGACGTTTTCAATATATTATTAATATTCTTGTACAGAATACAAACTTTACAAACGTATTTTACAGATTTTCTGATTTTGAACCGAGTGTATTGAACATTGCCTGGCTTTGCTTTATGTTTTTTTTGAATGAAGTGCACCATGTGCCTTGTTCACCTCTGAGATAGATATGCAAAACCTAATTTGTCATCTTTGTTCCAGAAAGCATTCCAAAGCAATGTTTCTACCACCTAAGAGATGATGATGAGCATACCCTGTAACAAATGAATATAATGAGTTCCGCTCAATACTAACTGGACAGTTTTGCTTCCAAAGATTTTCGCCACAATAAGTGCCTTGTCTCTGCCACATCCACTGAGATAACCTCCTGCACACCGCAACACAACTTTTGTCATGTGGAAAATGCCCATCATTGAATAAAGTTCATAAAATTCTACTGGATTGCTCAGAAAATGGTCAACTACAGTACGGAAAACACCTTCATCACATATAATTGGCGGGATAGGCTGGTCTTCAAGCTGG
The DNA here is from genome assembly GCF_964261635.1 of Lissotriton helveticus. Lineage (NCBI taxonomy): Eukaryota > Metazoa > Chordata > Amphibia > Caudata > Salamandridae > Lissotriton > Lissotriton helveticus. The sequence goes on from NC_136068.1 coordinate 1,628,634,361, forward strand.
GAACACATATTTTGGAAATTGTTGAGAGCTGTCTATACTGTTGCGCAGTTTGTGGATGGAGATGGTATTACTGGTAAAAACCCAACCTTCTTCTGTGTGATAGTATTCTGGGAGATCACAGCATGAATATCAGCCCACGGATGAACTGGCTTTTCTTCATCCTTCAGCCCGCACCGAATAAGTGATATGATAAATTCAGTTCAATCAGCTTTGCGGACATCAGCATCAGGTAGAAGAAGATCCATGTCCTTAGCCACTTTGAAACTTTCTGGTAGACTGGAACATGTTTATGACTTGTAGTGATTTTGCCCACATTGGCAAGGCAATTGGGTTATAAGTTTGCAGTTTTGTTTGTTTATGCCTACACCTGACTCAGCTTTATTTCCCAGCAGCTACTTCATTGGCACAGTCTTGGAAAAGCACCATGGCAGTATTGTGTGTGCTGAATGCTCCAGACAAAGAAGAGCTGTCTTCAAAATCAAAATTATCAATAGCAGCAATTGCAAATCCTTTCCTGGTAAAGTGACTTGGAAATGGTGTACTGTCAGATTCATAAGATTTTACAGCATGAGCTGCTAACAAGTTCTGGCTCCGTACTATGTCATTATAACTTGTTGATACACCAAGCCTATTAAATGAAGTGATTAGCTCTGTACTTTTGCACTTATTTTGGCAGCAACAACTTCAGGAGTCAAATTAGCTGAGAACACCAGAAGTGGCTCATTCGTTTTGTTAGATTCACAAAAACAAAGTCTGGCACAGTACTTTCTCACCCAAAAAATCTTAATTTCAATATTATGAATCAATAGAGTTTCATCAATGTTGACCTTATTTCTCTGATCTCAATGAGTGTGAACCGATAGCCAGCACTCAAGAGTGGCTTTAAAACTTAATTTGCTTTTTCAAAGAGTGCAAACTTTACTGAAGCTGCTAGTTACGTTGCTGCTAGGAGCTCATTCTACATTCATATTTTCGACTGTATGCACGCATACAGTTCGGGTAGGCATGCAAATCCGCTACAATACATTCACCACACTGTTTAGATCAACGTCATCTTGGAAGAAACTAGCTGCAGATAAAAACATGTTTGCCCTTTGAGACTCACATACTCTGCGTCACTTTTAAGCTGTAATTACGTCACTTTTGTGATGCAACGGCTGCGTAAACAATGCGGCAAATCTACAACGTGACACATCTAGGGAGAAGTGTCACATTGTAAAGCCCTGCATGACATTATACCTGTGTCAGGTACAATATATGCAGGGTAGGCGTTCTCATGCAGGAAAGCCTCGTAAAAGTGACGCAGTGAAATCTACAAGATTTCACTGCATGACTTTTAGGATGCCACTGCGTCAAAACCTTACGCCTGCTTGAAGCAGGCACAAGGTGTGAAGCAGTGTATTGGATATAGGTCGCAGCACGCATTGCTGGAGTTGCGTTGTGCTTGCGACACGACTCCAGCAATGCGTGACGTTTCCACCAACAGATGCCTCATAATTTCTGATGCATCTGTCAATTCTTGCATCATAGTGCACTGTATTGTAAATACGGCACATCTATGGTGGTGTAAGGGTTTTTCGCTCAGGCGCAGGGAAACTGACACATCTATTTAGATGCGTCCATTTCTCGTAAATCTGCCCCTCTGTACTTTGTTCTTTTGTCAATCTCTTCGCCCCTTTTTCTGGCTGAACCACAGATAACACATTTAAGATGCTCTGCTTTCGGATCAGTTGTTGGAAGTGAACGACGGGTAGCCATTTATCTTCTAAGTGGATAGGCATTGGGTTTGGTTGTCATCGCTTTCTCTGATTCTTGTTGTGATTCTCTGGTTTCTGTTATTTTTGTTACATTTTTTCCAGGCTTTTTTCCAATGTATACCACATTAAGCACTTGTTGTTACAATGACAAAATATTTGATCTTCGTCACCAATCAGTTTGAATATTTTGTGAACTTCATTTTGCCGTATTTCTCCAGTATCTCAAACTCTCTTCTGTCCAGCCGAGGTTGATGTTAGCTTTTCCTTCCGATTAGTTTGTCCCATAGTACATTTTTCTTGAAGAAATTCCCAGCTTTTGTAGTGAGTAACACTTTATCAGTAGGTAAAGATGCTCTGCTATCACCCGCTTTGCTCATGTTTACAAATTTAAATCAATGGAAAACATGAAACCAAGAAAATATTAAAATAAATTACCAATATGATGGCTAAAACACATCCTTTTAGAGGTGCCATTTTGAAAATGTTGGAAGGGCTGCTTTGAGAAGTTATTTTCTGTCTCTATAAGCCTACTTGAACTCCACAACCTATATTGTGTTACCAAAATGAAGTATATTGGTCTCATGGTTTCTGAAATATTAACATTTCACTGCAACACAGCTGCCATTTTTAAAAATGTCATCCAGAAAAATTCAGCCTGGATTAGCAATGTCTACCAAAGCTAAAATACTGCTCTGATGATACAAAAACACAAGTAAAAAATGAAAATCTCTGGACAACACATTTTTTACCAGCTTATATCAAGGGGCCAGGACTAATCCTGTTCATTAACTGTCTGTCCTTTGCTCTTTGTCAGCAGTTCAATCCATGGCGCCAAGAAACCAATCATGCGCTCAATAAATTAATATTAACATAACAAAATATAACATAACATGACATAACATAGCATAGCATAACATATCATAACATAACATACCATAACATATGGATGTACAGAACCTGTATATATCTAAAGAACCTGGGCCTCATATTCATTTTGTTGAGCAATGCAAACAAATAGCCTAACCCAACCCCACCAAATCAAATGGATTCTCACAGTCGGCCGTAAAAAGTAACAGAGATCACACTGTACTGCCCACCAGGCTTTATGTGTTGTTTAGCCTTCCTATGTTGTGTCTGGTGGCTCTTCTGGATGTAAATCTGGACTGGTTTGGTTGGACTAGAGAGCAGTTCCATGTTGCTAGCTGATTGCCTTTTATTTTAACCTAGATTTGGACCTCAACGTTTACCAGGGCAGTAAAAGGAGCCCATCTCTGAAGGTCTTCCAGGTTTGTGACTCATTATTATCTCAGTCAGTCTCAGGTCATTTGGTAGTTCCTCATTAATTACAGTTACGTATACCTTATCTTTTATGAGGTGAAGTATTTTGGAAGAAATACATTTTAAAATGTCAGAAAGGAATCCATTTGGTCATGGGGACTTGCTGGATTGCAGGTGGCCCACAGTTGTTGATAGTTTATCACCTGTACCATCTGCTTGAAGGAGCTCTTGCTCTTCACTCAAAAAACAGCTCATAGCAAGGTCCTCATAAAACTCTCCAAATATATTAAGATGCAAAGGTTTGCGCTATTGCACGGTTACCCTTTACTGTAGTTTCTTGCATCTACAAAGACCACCTCTTTATTGAGGCATAGCCATTGAAGTGTTTACAGACTTGTTGCTACTTTAATGGATGCAGCTCAATGGCCAAGCACACCACCATGGCTTCATTCATAAGGGTCTGCCGAAGCAGTGTCTTACTGTGGTGGATAGCAGTGGTGGAGGAGCGTCAGCCAACTGCTTTTTTGCAGTGAAACAAAAGCAATATAAAATGATAATAACTCGCTTTATTATCATTTTCTTTCCCCCTACTTTTGCAGCTTTGTGTGAGGGGCGGGGCTAGGCGAGTAATGGTACCACTTGCCTAAGTGCACAAAATCAATCAATTCAGGCAATTTCCTCTTTCTTTGTGTGATGCAGAATGCAGCACACATTAAAAAAAGGAAAAATCTAGGAGAAATTAGTAAATTTCTTCTCGTTGCGCCTCCCTAATGCCATCCCTGGGGTGGCATTAGAATCTGACGCATTCCCAGTTTACGATTTCTTGCAAATCTGGCAATTCTTCAGATTGCATGGTTGTTGCGTGAGAACACCCGCAGCAAAACCCATGGAACACCCCTTTCAAGCAGTGGTCTGGGTGAAAGGGGCACATATTTACAAGACCATGAAAAGCCAAGTAAAGTGGCTTTACATGGCCTTGTAAATATGACCCGGCACATTGCACTACCTGGAAGTAAAAAAACAGAGGTTTTGGCGGTGCCGAAGTGCCAAAAGGGGCCTCATAAATGAGGGCCCCAATTTCAAGGTCCTTTCTGTAGAAACATTGTAGCATGATTGACAATCAAGGACACAGTGGAAAACAAGGTAAGTTATACACAATGATCCATGATGGTGGCGCCATCTCCGAACAATATGAGAGTTTAAGGATTTCTAAGAACAGTACTTTTCCTATTGTGTAGGAAGGCATGCAGACACTCAGCAACTACTATCAGCCTCCCATTCCTCTGAATTACCTGAGGGAGAATTTGTTCAGAGGATTGCCCTCAGCTTCCCCAAGTTCTCAGCAGTAAGCCACATATCCAGAAACTTGCAAAATCCAGAAACAAAGAGGGAGATATTTTAAAATGTTACGCTGTATTTGCATCACAAAAGTGATGAAAATCGGCGCAAATTATTTCGGTCAAATTTTCTTTTCAGCGCTAAACTTGTTTAGTACTGAAAATAACGTGAAAGCAACACGGAGCAGCGCATAGCACTGCTTCTCATTACTTAGCACCAAGGGAGCATTCCCATGCAACCACTGAAGGTTTCGGACGCTAAACCCAATTTACTAAATAAAGTAGACAGGGTTTAGTGTCTGAAAATAGCGCACCGTTCACCCAGTTGCAATGAGGTAGAAATGCTTTTTTTCTCTCCTTTATTTTCCAACTTCGCATGTGTGCCGCACTGTACAGCACACTTACAAAGTGGTAAAATGTTTAAAATTACTCTAAGCTTAGTATTTTGTACTGGAAGGTTATCCTTCCAGTACAAAACCTATGCTTGACTCACGGAGACACCCTTGCACTAAGGTACAAAGGTGTCTCAGTGGAGCACGGCAGCTAATTTCAGCTCCAGTGCTAGGAAGAGGGGAGGAGAGTGCCATATTTCAGTAAATTTGGCGCTCTCCTACTCTCTCCTCATGCAGCGCAGCACAGAAGTTGTGGCTGCTGCACTGGGCTGCGTAAGAAACTGGTAACGACGGCCTACAGTTATTAAAGTTATGCAATGGTACTCACATTATGTAAAGCGATGCTATGCAATGGTAAGCAATGTCAAGTTTAGATACATTTTTGTGTGCACATTGATTTTTGTGCTTAAAGTTGACAGGAGTGAGGCGCTAAACAGAACTGTGCTGAGTTAATACATTGCAGCATGATATTTTTGCTGTGGCTATTTGGAAAGCATTGCGCATTTCTTGGTAAATGTACCTGCCATATTAATAATGAAATCAAAGATGTCAGATTGCTAGCTCGATGTACGCCTTGACAGGGGTTAAAGGTGCGCCTCCTCACCTGTCCCTTTATAGCTCCAGCTTTTTAATCTTTATATAGTTTGTTCCTCTTGCTTCCAGCTGTTAGGTTGTGTCCCCTGAGACAGTTGGACTTTTAATCTTGAAAGACTGGATTCCGTACCATCCTGATATTGCATGCTGCTGTGTGTCCATGTCTGGTTAGTGTTTCTTTCTTATTCTGGTCTGTAACCTACTAGAGTTCAGGACCAAATGGCTTCATTCATTATGTGGTAGTTGGAGTGAGCACCCGTCTTTTGGTGGGATCCTTGCTATATATTTTGAGCTAATTTTTCTGCTTTTGCATATATTGACTAACAATAAGCAAACTCAAAAAAATGTTTCTAGAATTGAATTCATTTAAAAAGTGGAATAAAAACAAAAATAAATTTTGATTAGCGATGCGGCGTTTGTGTGGAATTCGGCGACCAGCGGGGGCAAGCAGCAGGATTCCAAGTCCTAGAGTTGCAGCGGGGCAACGAGCGAACAGGCAGCCCCTCCCCCTTGTCAACGGGGGTTAAATCAGCTCCTTGCGCCTCCCGCTTCGTGGGAGACGCGGCGTTTTGTGGAATTCGGCGACCAGTGGGGGCAAGCAGCAGGACTCCAAGTCCCAGAGTTGCAGCGGGGCTACGAGCGAACAGGCAGCCCCTCCCCCTTGTCAACGGGGGTTAAATCAGCTCCTTGCACCTCCCGCTTCACGGGAGACGCGGCGGTTGTGTGGAATTCGGCGACCAGCGGGGACAAGCAGCAGGACTCCAAGTCCCTGGGTTGCAGCGGGGCTTCGAGCAAACAGGTAGCCCCTCCCACTTGTCAACGGGGTTACCTCATCAACCACAGTCTCACGCATCGTGGGACGCCTGCGGGCAGACGCCAGGCTAAGCCCGGGCAAAGGGTGGGCCATCTGTGGCCATCAGGGGCCAGAAGAGGCCGGGCCTGGCCATCCCTCTTGGTGCTGTGATAAAAGGTCCAATGACCCAGGCAATCAAGGTAAATCTGCCTATTTGAAAAAGTATTGGTGCCTCACTACTACTCCTATATAAAGCATATTTGGGGAATATGTCCACAATGACAAAAAGGAAGGGGGTAGCAGGCACACTGGACGATTTTCTAATAAGGGCTGAATCGGTGCTTACACATGAGATCCAGGCAACCGAGAGACGGTTATTTTTAGACCTTGTCGGGCCCCACCCACGTTTGTCAATTGGGGGCACAAATTACTCACCTTTGTCGGACATTTTGAGAGCCACACCTATGCCTCTGAGCCCGGTCATAGAGGTATTAAATATCCCACTTGCTCCCTCCCTGAATATCCAGGATCCACATGCCCCAGCCAGTAATACTTGTGGCAAGACAATCAGACTACGGATTCCGACTGTTTCAGCACTGGGCGAAAAGAAAAATGTACCAAAATCCAACCAGGTGGAATATAATTGTAAGCTAACTGACCCTACCACAAGCGCCCCGAGTAACAACTTTGGAGGGGTTGGCAACGGACCTCTGGAGGTTAGGGTCTCTAATTCCATCTCGACCCAGACTGAACTCCCCTCTGCCATTGGCTCTAGAGCAACGGACATGGGCATTGAAATCCTGGACACCTTAATGGAAGGTTTTGAATCTAGATTGGATGATTTAATGGGGGTGTTTGCCAAAAAACTTGATGGCCTATGGAAAGAAATGTCTAAAATAAATGCTATCTGGCCGCATAACTTCCGACAAGCCCCCGCCTCCTGTATCTGTAGCCGCCACTATGATACCACCCCAAGTAACGCCAGGTATCACACACGGGGACAGGGGCCATATTGTTTCCTGACAAAGACGCCATTAACACCAGTAAAAGTGTTAGGTTGTTATCAGGGAGCATTCAAAATAATACATGCAAGGAAAATGTAAACCCAAGCAGATCGCCTAAGCAGTCCCAGAGGCCAACTGATGATAGAAATGAAGCTATCCAAGCTTCTAATGAGTCAAATGCCATTGATAATCCGGATGTTTTAGATCTCCCACCAGCTTCCGCACCATACGTGCTGGTTTTAAGTGGTGTCCCTGCACTGAAAAAGGGGCAGAGGTAGTACTGGTTTGATTTACAAAGAAAATCCATGGACTGGCTTCATAAGCATAAAAAATTTGATCCATACAGAAGTGAGGACATAATCATGGCCAGAAGAGTAGGATGGGTAGGCCACTCAAATAAATGCATCAAGGGGGACTGTGTCGTCCTAAATTTTAGAAGGCCCCAGCAAGTTTGCCATCTTTTGTCCATTACTGATGAAACTTTGAATCCTCCCACTAGTATTAGTGCCCTTCTGTTGGGTTATTTCTATAAGCGACCACCCACTTTCAACAGAGGACTGAGGGCAGCCATACCCTTGACCAACAATTATCAAGTTCTAAGTAGCTTAGACCTCCAAGACTGACCACTACAGCTCTTAGATTCTGCGACTAATAGCAATATGCCAGCAGAAAACCCACTAAAGGCACCAAATTGTGTCCAAGGGAAGAAAGACCTGGTAAATATAGATAAGGAAGCTAGTTTAAGCGTACTGAGCTGGAACGTGTCAGGTCTACGGTCAAAACTAGACAATATTGAATGGGTAAAATTAATAAGGGAACATGATATCCTTATGTTCCAGGAAACCTGGGCCACTGAAGATTTATATATTGAGGGATATCATTGTTTCAGTCTACCATCAGAAATACCCAGGATGGGAAGGCCATCAGGAGGTCTATTTATGGGATTCAAGGTGGCAGCTGGGGGAAGTTTTAAAATAATTTCAACCCACAGCCTAAATTGTCAGGCTGTATTGTATAAAAGAGGAATCCAATTTTATTTGTTACATTTTTACAACAACGATTTCCAGTCAGTTCCAAATAAAAGCTTCATAAAGCTTTTTGATTTCATCTCAGATTTAGATAACCAATCTGATAAGGGAGTCCCTTTGGGAATTTTAGTAGGAGACGATTTTAATGCTAAGATCAACGAACTAGGAACAGCAAAGGGCATAGTCTCTTTCGTACAACCCTCACTTAGCAGAGGCAAAGAACTTAAAAGGCTGACAAAGTCTTATAATCTATCCAATGTTATGAACCTGGCTGCAGGTCCTGACATGATAAATTATCCAAAATATAGGGGAAGGGGGATTGCTCCACAATAGATTATATTTTTGTATGCCCCATAATTGAAAAACAGTTGGCCTCTGTTGTAGTCGTACCTTCCGACTTCGGGGATCATAACCCCATTAAAATAATATTACATACAACCCGACGGCCCATTTTTCAGACCGAATGTGGGGCGGCCAATTTATCGGTCTCGACTGATAACTTAAGATTACGATGGAAGGGGGCTGATAATTCAGAAATGTTTAGGACATTGGTAAAGAGTAACATGCCACTTATTTATTCCTGCCTTTCTCTCGAATCCCCATCACTGCAGATAATTGGGGATTTCGGGAAGATTTGCTGGATGGTTAAAAATATTTTATCTAAACCTCCTAAAAAGGTGGCATCTATCCCCAGACGGTTCAACCATGATTGTTCCGAGGCGAACAGGAACCTAAGTAGGGCGCTAACTACTACTCCAAAATGTCCCATGACAGTTAAACGGGCAAGAGATAAATATAAGGTGGCTAACAAAAATAGGAAGAATGAAGTTTTGATTGAACGTTGGGTCAAATTGTCTGATGCAGCTAACCTAAAAAATAGTAATATCTTTTGGGCGGCAGTGAGAGAAGTGCGCTCTATGGGTCAGTCACTGACGCAATTAGCTGCAATATAGTTAGAGACGCTTGGGTGGACCATTTTTCAACCATTTACTCTGTTCCATCTCCAAGTAACTCAATTACTATCCCAGGCAATCCAACACATATGGACATCAGCATTTCAGAGGTAATTGAAGCTATTAATCAAAGTCTAGGCAATAAAGCGCCAGGCCCTGATGGGCTGCCTATAGACTTAATTAAGTGGAACCCGGCTTTTTGGGCACCCCTGCTTCTGAATATTTTTAACAACTTGACGTTGGCAAAGATACCTGACACATGGGCCACAAGTATAATAGTCTTGATTTTTAAGAAGGGAGATAGATCTCTCCCGTGCAATTACCGCCCCATCTCCCTAATAGATAACTCTCTCAAAATTTTAGGTAGAGTCCTCTATAATAAAATCATGGACTGGATAGAAGCTAATAATATCTTAGATCCATGTCAGCTGGGTTTCAGGGGAAAGGTAGGAACCAAGGAACAATGCCTGAACCTGAACCTAAAAGTTGGCAAATATGCTATCGCCAAAAAATCCCCGGTCTATATGGCTTTTATGGATTTGTCCACAGCATTCGACCTAGTTAATAGGTCAAAGCTGTGGGCAATCCTCTTGGCGGGGGGCCTGGATGAAACCTTGGTGAATTTTCTGGCATTTTTTCACAGAGAACTTAAGGCCCAAGTAAGAATCGGGGTGGGTGGAGAGGTCTCGGGTTTCATTGATATTGACAGGGGGGTCAGACAAGGATGCGTGTTGGTCCCCCTGCTTTTTATCATATATATCAACGGCCTGAATGCATCTTTGAAATTGGCCACCCAAGATGTCCCATACATTAATAAAGAACCCATCCCTGTGCTGCTTTATGCAGACGATGCAGTTCTTATAGGCCGTACAGCTAATTCACTGCGCCTCCTTCTCCAAAATGTTAACAGTTAAATGAAAAACTTAGACCTGCGGGTAAATTAAAAAAAATCTTTTTTAATGAGCAGCGGCCCGGGTAAGCATGTTTTACGTCCGATTACTATTGATGGTGTTAACGCGGGATTTCTAGTCTATAGTTAGAGATCTAGATCCCAACTCAGGTCGACTGAACCGTTGGTACCTGTCATTGAGTAAAAGGCAATCCACTACTAGGTTAATCAGTTAAAGACTTACTCCACTCTAAAGAACCACTGAAGCTTAAAAGTTTTAAAAGTTTATTGCAAAGCCAAACTTAACTGGAGATACAAACACCTCAAAATAAAAAATAAGACTCAAAAGATATACGGGTATCAATACGAACATGAATTTTCTGAATGCTCTCAGTCGGCAAAAGAATATCACCAAAACCAATTCTAGAATTAGCAAAGTTACGAGGATGAACACAAGCTGTAGCTTATGAGTCATTTACAGAAAGGAAAGAAATCAGGTTAACTGTCCCTACACTAGACTAAATGACATCCCTACTTAGCAAGATCTTAACCAAAAAAGGTGTCAGCAGTGGTGACTTCCAAAGAAGATCACACACTTCCCTTAGTCTTTGTTTCAAAGTCGAAGTCTCGCAGTTCCCTATCTGCCTACCCATCCGCTCTCTTAGGTTCCTCAGATCATCTGCTTTGCCTCCACCCCGGGGTGCTGTCCCTAATAAAAAATCACATTTACATTAGAAACGACCCTCGAGACGCCCCTCACGTGGTGTCTGTTCTGGCGGCAACTTCCATGCTGGTACTCCTTCTAGGCCCATCGTTAGCGTTGACCTTGCTTCCCAGGCTCCTCTCCGGCAAGACGGTACCCCCAGGAAATTCCTGAAGACTCCTCCAGGCCTGTGCCAGGCTCTCTTGAACAAAAGTCTATTCATCACTTTCCTGATAAAACCCCCTCGCACCTGCAAACAGACACTTTCTCTATAGGCCCCAAATTCCGGCCTCCACCATATCTTTAAGTCGTAAACCATTTGAACAGGCTCTACAGTTTGTGCCTAACACGACTTTTCTATAACGAGCACATGCAGATCAAAAGGAATGACTTTATCTATTCAGGCCTGACAGGGCTCCATGAGACGGGCCTATGCACTCTGTAAAACATTTAATTTCTTTGTTAAACAGTATTCTAAATTACTACACACACGAATTATATGGAAACACTTCTATAAAATATATTTCAGTTCCATGATCAATAATACTTGAACCACAATAACATTAAAATCCAGATTATGTGGAAATGCATCAGCTTCATGTACTCTTTGTGAACTGCCATGTGGCCTACACATTTCTACGTTTAGCAGAATTACAATTTCCCTTTCCACAGCCACATAACGTAGGATTCCAACATCATCTTATTATTTCTACACAATTCTACATTAGTTCTCACACAGATATATGCATTCTACATTTAGTTAAACACTCTTATGTATTTTCACTCTCTTAAATTGACACTCATATAACATATTTACTAGACTAATATGACGTGCTTGTAAATATGGTGCACTTCTACAGTTTTTCTTAACTTGCGCTCTCTCAATCCCCCCTTTGATGACTTTCAGTAGTCATCACCCTCAAAACACCATCCCTAAGGTATGGACTGAGTCAGACTGAGGTCGTTTCAGTTCCCCCTCGTTTCATCGTCTCTAGAGCCTTTAGACTCCGGTACTGATTATCCTGCATTGCAGTCAATCTCCTCTCTTGCCTTCTCATGGTTCTTTGCAACCTGTTTGATTTATACCATTGATACAGCCGCACCAATCCCCACAAAGTGATTATACAAATCACTATTATGATAATAGGTTTCAGTATGTACCAAATGATATTCTTTCCTAAGTTGGCAAACCAACCTCCAACTTTACCCATTCCTTGACCTACTTTTTCCCACACTGTTACCTTTGTCAAATCCTCTATCTCATGGTGTATTTCAGTAATGTTTCGAATGTACTTCTCTAACGGTTTTGAATTGTCTGGAATGTAAGTGCAACATTCCTGGACCTTCAAAGCCTTACAGACTCCTCCCTCTTTTGCTAACAGAACATCTAGAGCAAGTCGGTTCTGAAGAACCATTGCCCTTATCGATTGCATTTCTCCTTCCACCAGCATTAGTGATCTAGCAGTACTGGCGGACAACCTATCTACGACTGTTGCCAATCTTCTAATCTTGACATCATTTAGTGCTATCCCTAAAATAGGAAACATAGCACCAAATACGTCTCCAACTACCTCCTCAGCGCTTACATCCCTCCTTCCTCTAACTGGTGTTTCTCCCTCTATGATTTTCAAATCCTCAGCATGGTATATTTTGGGAAAAACAATTGCCAAATAACATGATCCATACCAGTTATCTGGTAGTTTCACGTATGCATTTCTCCCACAGACAAAATATACATTTGGGATCACCTGCATTTCCTTCAAGAAATCTTTGAAAGCATGTTCACAACTGACTTTTCCTACAAACACATTCTCGTAATAAGTTTCACTTCTGTGTATGCACAGTTTCCCCCTTTTTTCTCTATCCAGAGCTATTGGACCCTTACTACCCTTTCTTTGATGTGCCCTTTCTTCTTCAGTCCAATCTGTTTTCCATTGACCTGAAGATTTTAAAATCTTTTGTCTCCTGTATCGATCATCCACCTGCCCTACAAACTTTTTCTCAATTTCTGACACTTTACAAGTCAAATTATTTCTTCGGGCATGTGAAGTATCTAAAGTTTTCCATGGAAGGAAAAATTTCTGTAATCTGTCTTCACTCTTATAATAATCCCATGTATTTAAATGTTTGTAGTTCGGCACTTCTGGTAACACTGAGTCAAAGTTCGAAAAATAGTATTCGAACCCATCTCGTTCATAAAATATGCTCAGCAACAAACTACATGTGATTCCATAAGTCAATGGAAGATGATGGTATCTGATACCTTCGTCTACAGAGGCTGGCAGTCTCATACAGACGTAGCAATTTTTGGCCTCCATAGCATCAACATATTCGTATAGCAATTTAGCATATGCATTCGATCTAAAATTCCCCTGTGACTCATCTATATGTAACCTACGAGTCTCTGCTGCTAGTAAGGCTTTATCTTTCTCTGCCTTGTCCCCCTTTTTACTAGCAATAGTAGGTTTCTGTGTCGATATAATTTTTGTCTTTGTTGTTGCTTTCTCTTCATTTTCATGCCCTACTACATATGATATAGTAACTACTAAAGCTATAAGAAAAATCACTCCCACTAAAAGTGTGCCTATTATACATTTGGCCCTGCGGTTCGGGTTGCCAACCTCCATGACCTCAAACAGTGTAGTTCCAGTTTTCTTTCACAGCACAATGTCTCCTGTCGAACCACACCTGGAAGCTGGAAATCTTCTCCGCAAGATCAGTCTTTGTTTTCTATAGCAACAGACAACCCTAGCCCTTCTCTGTCCTCTAAATGGAAGTCCCTACTTTCTTCTTTCACTTGGCGCTAGGTTATCTCTTCATAAATTTATTTACAAAGTCTTTTATAGATCCTTTAGCAATCTGGAATTATACGTGTTCCAACGACTCTCATCACTCCCTCTAATATTTCTAAACGAAGAAGGAGCTCCTCGAGTATTGGACTCCTTGAACAACAAACCGGAAATTCTACTGTGTTTAAGACCAAGTCTCTGATTCCACTCAGGAGAGGAGGATAGACAATATTGAGAGTCAGCAATCCTTCGACCTCCAATCCTGGTATCAGCAACTCTATTTCCACTGTTATGATGGGGTCAACTCTGGTCAGGGTCACTTGCCTCACCCTCCCAGTTCTGCGTGCTTCGGACATCTGTAGCGAGGTAGGTCCACTCAGGAGTAGAGTATCTTCTGCAAGGCACTCGCACCCTCCTTGATCTCCTTGGACCTTCCTATTCCTGCCCTTGTACACCTTCGTCCAGATCCGAGTCTTCAGATATAGGAGCAAGAGTTTCCTCTCGAGCTGGCTTCAAGCTTGACCTCTTTTTTCTTTCAGGCCAAGTAGCTGCTCCACGCCTTGTCCTCCTATTTCTTGTCCATTCACTCTGTTCTTGATCACTCTGGACTTGTTCTGTGTCTGAGTTGTTTTCACAGCAGCTTTCTCCTTCTGTGGCAACTTCAGTTTCACTGCCGTTCTGTCCTTCTTCTTCTGGTTCTGTAGCGCTCCCAACTTCTTCAGACACCCCCACAGCTTGACTGATCCTCTCTAGTGGCTCACCGTCCACAGCTGAATCTTCATCTGCGAGAGGAGCTGTTTCTTCTAGGGGTGCTGGAACTCTTTGAGTATGGGAAGCATGGATCCAGTTTGGCAGCCCTCCGCACTTCACAGCGGTATTCGTGGTAAGGATGACCTGGTAGGGCCCCTTCCAGCGCACGTCTAGGCAGTTCTTCCGGACATGCTTCTTCAACAGCACCCAATCTCCTGGGCACAGATCATGACACAGGTCTCTGGAAGATGGAACCTCAGCAGCCTGCACCTGGAGGGACACAGAGTGAATGGCGTCAGACAGTCCCTTGCAGTAATCCAGGATTAGGTCATCTGTAATGTTCAACAAAGCGGTGGTTGGGACAGTTGGAAGTCTCATTGCCCTCCCCGTCAGGATCTCATGCGGAGAGAGGCCTGTCCTCCTGTCTGGTGTGCTACGCATACTCATGAGTACCAAGGGCAGAGCATCAGGCCAACTTAAGGAAGTCGATGAGCATACTTTGGCTATTCGGGATTTCAACGTGCCGTTAATCTGCTCCACGATACCGGAAGCCTCTGGTCGATAGCTACAGTGCAACTTCTGATCAATGTTCAATGCAGAGCAAAGCATCTTCACAACTTCGCTGTTAAAATGAGTTCCTCGATCTGATTCCAGGGAGTTTGGCACCCCGTAGCGCGGGATCAACTCTCTAAGCAACAACTTTGCTACTGTGAGTGTGTCGCACCTGCGTGTAGGGTATGCTTCGACCCATCTGGAAAATATGCATACAACCACCAGAACATACCTGAGGTGGTTGCTTTTTGGCATTTCAATAAAATCTAATTGCATTCTGTTGAAAGGCCCCCCAGACCTCCCAATGTGACTCATTGTAACCGGTGTTCTTTTCCCTACGTTCAGTTGCTGACATGTGACACATCTCCTACACACTGCTTCTGCTGCAATCCTAAACTTAGGGCAATACCAAGTCTGCCTGAATACCCTCAGCATGGCATCTCTTCCTAGGTTTACTGGACCATGCATCTGTCGTGCCATTGGACTCACTAATTCCTCAGGTAACACTGCTCTTCCATCTGCTGAAACCCAGAAATCCATTTCACTTTTCACACATCCTGCTGTTCCCCATGCCTTTTTCTCAGCATCAGGTGCGTTTTCTTGCATGTTTTTCAAATCCTCCCAAGTATTCACTGTTTCTAGCATCATGTTTAATTCGGTCTTTTCCTGAACCCCACCTACTTCCACCTCCGTGAAAGAATATCCTTGCTCCGCACAATAGCGGGCATCTTCATCTGCATATCTATTACCTTGTGACACAAAATCAGTATTCTTAGTGTGGGCTACACATTTAACTATTGCGATTTCAGCCGGACCTTGTAATGCTTCTAACAGTAAGCGCACAAATTCTCCATTTCGAATAGGCGAACCAGAGGAGGTCATGTAACCTCTCTGAGACCACAACTGC
This sequence comes from Lissotriton helveticus, assembly GCF_964261635.1. Lineage (NCBI taxonomy): Eukaryota > Metazoa > Chordata > Amphibia > Caudata > Salamandridae > Lissotriton > Lissotriton helveticus. Next base: position 1,628,650,087 of record NC_136068.1, read on the forward strand.
CCAAAATCATGAACTACACCGAAACCATATTGGCTATCCGTATAGATGGTGACTCTAATTTTATTTCCTGCTATACAGGCACGTGTCAATGCAATGATTTCTGCTACCTGAGCGGAGTGTACTCCTTCCAGGCAAGCGGCTTCCACAACTCCAGTAATGGTGCAAACAGCATAAGCTGCTCTCAACCGACCAGTATCGTCTCTTAAACATGAGCCATCTACAAAGAAAGTTTCATCGGGGTCGATCAATGGCTCATCCACGATATCTGGTCTTGGTTTCGTGCATAGTTCAGTCACATCAAGGCAATCATGATCTTCACATTCCTCGCCTTCTATATCGTTAGGAAGTGGCATCAGAGTAGCAGGATTCAAAACAGAGCACCTCTTAAGGGTCACGTTCTCCGCAGCAAGAATCACTTGCTCGTAGCGCGTGAGCCTACTGTTGGTCATGTGCTGTGTCTTGGTCCTGGTCATCAACAATTCTACAGAATGCGGTACATACACCACTAACTGGTGCCCCATTACGATATTTTCACACTGGTCAATGCTGACACCTGTTGCAGCAACGGATTTGAGACATCCGGGCAACGCTGCGGCTACTGGATCTAAGGTAGCCGAAAAGTAAGCAACTGGTCTACGGGCATTTCCATGAATTTGCACTAAAACTGATAAAGCACAACCCTCCCTCTCACAGCAGAAAAGTGCAAAGGGTTTCTCATAATCTGGCATTCCCAAAGCCCGAGCACGACACAAGTCTTCTCTCAGCTGGAGGAACGCCATCAAACAATCATTGTCCCATGGTACCGGATCACTCACCTCCTTGTACGTCAGTTTTTGTAAGGGTTTTGCTTTCAGTGAAAAGTTAGCTATCCACTGTCGGCAGTAACCAACCATTCCTAGGAACATCCTGACTTCTCTCTGCGTCGTAGGCGCGTTCATTTTCATTATCGCCTCTATCCTATCTGGTGACACCTTGCGCTTTCCTTTTTCTATCCGGTGCCCCAAGTACTGTACTTCTGTCAGACGTACTGCAATGTGCTCGGAGATACCTTGTGTCCATTTTCAGCTAAATGGTTCAGCAAGGCAATGGTATCTGTCTTACAAGCCTCTTCTGTTTCTGACGCAACAAGTAGGTCGTCTATGTACTGGACCAGAACCGAGTTCTGGGGCAGTACCAGACTTTCAAGATTTTTCTTCAACAACTGGTTGAAAATTGATGGGCTATCTGTAAACCCTTGGGGGATTCGACACCATGTTAAAACGCGATTTTCCATTTTAAAAGCGAAAAGGTACTGGCTCTCTTCATCCAATGGGATTGAAAAGAAAGCCTGACAAAGATCTATCACTGTGAACCACTCAGCTTGGAATGGTATCTGAAACAATATCACTGATGGATTCGGTACCACTGGACAACACGAAACAACTATGTTGTTAATTTTTCGAAGATCCTGCACTATTCTAAATTTCCCACTAGGTTTCTGCAAACCCATAATCGGAGAGTTGCATGGACTTCCCACAATTTCTTTCAGTATTCCCTGTTGGATCATAGAGTCGATTACGGGTTTTATTCCTGCAATCGTCTCCGGGGTCAGTTTGTATTGGGGCGTTCTTGGATACTCAGCATTTGGTTTAACCATAATCTTCACTGGCTCTACTCCTTTGATCAGTCCTATCTCTTCCCCAGTAAAATCCCATACTTTGGATGACACTGCACCTCGTAAATCCCCTGGGAGCTCCTCCACTGTCAGTGTAGGATACAGTTCTATGCATGTTCTCGAATTTACAACCTTGAAGGTAGCGTCATCATCTGTCGTCTCTACCTCTACTCCCTGAGGTGTGCAGTATATGGTGCAGTTCAGTTTGCACAATAAGTCCCTTCCTAACAGACACACAGGACTAGAATCACATACTACAAATTGATGTTCATCCGAGTAGTTTCCTATTTTCACTGACACTGGTTCCGTCAAAGGGCTATTCATTCTCTTATTTGCGACTCCTACCACCTGGATCGTTTCCCCCGACATTGGTAGACCTGGAACCACTGCCGATCTCAAAGTTGATCGAGTAGCTCCAGTATCCACCAAGAATGTTGTAGGACACCCTGCCACTTCTGCCTCAACGAACGGTCCTCTTTGATCCACTTCTAGAACTGCCCCGAGGGTACAGTCCTCCTCTCTACTTACACGTCGTCCCGTCAATGGATCAACGTAGTAACACTCTTCTTTACCTGTGAACAAAGGCATTTGTCTATAGACCTTTCCTCCAGTCGTAACCTTTGGTGGCTGAGGGAACTGAGCTCGTGGAGCCGAAGTCCCCCCTTTGGCCGCATTACTTCTTGTCACTGTCACCCTTTGAACTGGAACTTCCTGAACTTCCTCCTCTACTTCTATCTCTCCATTTTCAGGGTTATAGGGACACTCGCGTCTCTAATGCCCCACCTGGTGACACTGATGACACTTTGTCGTTTTCTTCAACATAGCAAGGTCTATTCTAGGTCTCGGGTTTTCCTCGCTGTCTCTATTCTGTCCGTTTGGTTTTCGTCCCATTGTCCCTGTTCCCAGTTGGCGCTGTCCACCCTTTCCAGCTGACTGCATCTGCACTACCATCAATTTTTCCTTTAATTTCTTTGCTTTGGACTCTATCTCATCACTACAGTATCTTGCGTATCGCAAAATCTCATCCAAGGGTTTGTTTTGCCAACAAATTAGATGCTGCTGGATCATCAGACAAATATCAGGTCTCAACCCCAAAACAAACTTTGATACAAACTGTCCTATATCCTTGGGGTCCATTACATCCAGTCCACTGTATTGTTTGAATGCTTTCAGCAATCGCTCATAATACTCATGGACTGTCTCCTTTGGTTCCTGTCTTGTTCGGTCTATTTTTACCCAATCTATGTCTTGTGGTGGCACCTTTTCCTTCAGCCATGTCATTACCCTATCGTATTTTAACATTACTGTTTCTGACGGTCCATTAGTACGGGGATTCCTTTCTGGTTCTGCATTTGGCCACTCGACACTAACCTTGCATGTCATCCACAAGTCTCCTGGGACCACAATGTCAAACAAGGTGTTCAAATCAATCCACAATACTTTCGAGATCTTCACAAACCTCTCTACCTGCTTGTACCACTCGACCGGGTTCTCCCTTAATTTCGGAAATGAGTTGGTAAACGCAGCCAAATCTCCCCTACTCCAGGGCACATGTACATAATTCCCATTCGATATTTCCCGCAAAGGGAATGCCTCCATCTGCATTAACCTTCCCTCGGTAGACATCACATTCGTACTCCGCCTAACAGTTCCCTTTTTAGACCACCTCTCTTCCCATTTGTCCAGATCGCTCCATGCTCTTATTCCTGTGATCAGTTCCCTTATGTGTGTTTTTAATCCAGTTGTCCTCCTCTCCTCTAAGTCCTGATCTGAATACTGCAATCTGTGGTTACCCTGTAATGACTTGGTTCTGGACAAATCTACCATATACTTGTCTGCCAGTTCAGACAGTTTCTCATGAGTTGCTCTAGCCTTTCGGGTGATGTCCTTTGCTATAAACAACAACTCATCTTGCTTGTACATCTCAATCCTTTCTAAAGCCAATGTACCATCTATTATATGTGGTCTCTGATCTCCCGACCCATGGCAAGATCCTTCACTGTTCCCTATGCTCCCACGACTCCAGTGCTGTACGTTATCATTAGGTGCATGGTGAGTACACCTAAACCTATCTCTGTATTCTTGTGTCCTTCGGTCTCCCTCACTTTGAATGATGCGAGACATCTCTCCACATCCTGTACTTCTCTCACTTCTCTCCTGCCCATTTCCACCGTCAATATGACGTATAACTCCTCTACTCTCCTGACTTTTACCGTCCCACTCCTAACTGCTTGCGCTAGCCCCGCAGTGAGACAATGTTCCATTGCCTCGACTTCCCCATTCTGCTTCTGCTCTTGGCCTGTTGTTCTGTGCTTCTGTCGACGCATCCCATTCTCGTAAGTCAGACCTCAGCTCTTTGTAAGATTTCGGCCGTGGTCCCCTCAGGTCCATCGGTCCTCTCTGACCCCCCTGTTCTACTACGGGACCCACTGCTGAATCCAATGGGGTGCTCCAAGTTACTGGTCCTGGCAATTGCCTCCAGGCATTGGTCGTGTTATTCCTTCCTTCCATCTCAACTCTTTCTCTGTCTATCTGTACCTGTTTTTCCTCCCTCGCTTTCTCTGGGTTATAAATCGACCGTATAGGACCTATGGTAACAGGTACTTGAAGAGCATCTGGCAATCCATGAGACTCAACCCTCTCTGTTTCTGGCACCTTTTGCACCACAAACCTTCCGACCACACTCTGTACAGGACCCTGTTGAGGTGTCTCCTCACCTTTGGTAGGTACCCAATCCGCTATAGGGAGTGGCCTATACCCTTCTATGTCAACCCTGTCTTCCTTCGGGAGCCCCGTACCTTCTGTCTCCCTCTTGTCTGGAGGTGGTCTATCTATCAACAACCTATTTATGAGTCCATCCTCCGACTCACTCTCATCATCCTCTTCCATGGGTTTCTTTTCACCTGTAATCTCTCTCAAGGGGTACAACTTGTCTACTTCAATCGTCCGTACCCTCCATTTCTTGGCTTCCTCATCCCATTTAGCATCTTGGACTGCCCTTACTGATCGCCTTACCCTTTCTTGGCGTCTGTTCTGACTCCTATCGTGCGCCGCCCTAATCCACGCATTAAGGGCCTCAAACTGTGTTGGTCTAGGCAAAGGTCTCAGTGAGGACATGACTGCTTTCAACTGATGCAACACCTCTAGTCTAAACGTTCCGTATTTCGGAAAGGTCAATTCCTCATTCCCTTCTGTAATCTTACTCCAAGTCCCAAGCCACAGTATAGTATGCAACCCAACATTCGTTGCCATATAGTGAGCTGGTGTACCCTCTGGCGGTGCCTCTTCTCCACAATAGGATTCTCTTCTCTTTCTCTTAAAAATCCCTCTCAAACATTTAAAACACTTCATGTTCAAAATCTACGAATTTCTATGTTCTCCGCGTTTGTTTACTTCCTGATGACAATCCACCAATCTCAGCGCGGTTTTCGCTAACTGGCCTATCACAGCGCGGCTCTTCGCTGACGTCACACCAACCGTCCTATCACAGCGCGGCTCTAGCCGACGTCACCCCAACCGCCCTATCACAGCGCGGCTCTTGCTGACGTCTCTCGTCCCAGCGCGGCTTCACACTGACCGCCCTATCACAGCGCGGCTCTCGCTGACGTCACTCGTCCCCCTTTGCAGCAGTTCCCCTCCTTTCTCCGCTCGTCTCCCGGTCATGCATGCGTCCCATTCATACTCTGAAAAAAATTATTACTTACGACCAAGCGATCACCTTTCTCTGACTGTACGTCCACAGTCTAACTGTAATTGTCACCTTGCCCGACGAAATGTCTTTTCTTGTACGTCCAGACAATCGCCTTCTCTGATAGGTTACTTGCACACGGTAACTTACGACCTGCGTCCGTTACCCACACACGCACTCTTGCATTCCCCCTATCTCGGTCCTGCGGGGGTCAATGGTACCTCATGACCTCCTTACTCTGGTCGACAATTACTCTGGATGTTCGATACACCCGAACCACTTAAGCTCTACCCCGAACTTAAGATTTTACCAGGTTGCGCGCGCTCACAACCTTCTCACAATCACACTACAGGCATTCAACTCCGCATGACATTACAATACAAATACAACACAAAACACCGCAATCTGTTCACGCATGACCCTTGTTATACTCACTCTCGTCCGATACTGCTGCTTTTCTCTTGCGCCGTCAGCAACTTCTTCGGCAGGCCACCTCTCGAGCTCTAGGGACCTTGGGGTAAACTAACCTAGTCTAGATCACCTTCCTCAAGAAGGTAACCATCCTACTCTGCTACCAACTGTTAACGCGGGATTTCTAGTCTATAGTTATAGATCTAGATCCCAACTCAGGTCGACTGAACCGTTGGTACCTGTCATTGAGTAAAAGGCAATCCACTACTAGGTTAATCAGTTAAAGACTTACTCCACTCTAAAGAACCACTGAAGCTTAAAAGTTTTAAAAGTTTATTACAAAGCCAAACTTAACTGGAGATACAAACATCTCAAAATAAGATTCAAAAGATATACGGGTATCAATACGAACATGAATTTTCTGAATGCTCTCAGTCGGCAAAAGAATATCACCAAAACCAATTCTAGAATTAGCAAAGTTACGAGGATGAACACAAGCTGTAGCTTATGAGTCATTTACAGAAAGGAAAGAAATCAGGTTAGACTGTCCCTACACTAGACTAAATGACATCCCTACTTAGCAAGATCTTAACCTAAAAAGGTGTCAGCAGTGGTGACTTCCAAAGAAGATCACACACTTCCCTTAGTCTTTGTTTCAAAGTCGAAGTCTCGCAGTTCCCTATCTGCCTACCCATCCGCTCTCTTAGGTTCCTCAGATCATCTGCCTTGCCTCCACCCCGGGGTGCTGTCCCTAATACAAAATCACATTTACATTAGAATTGCCCCTCTAGACGCCCCTCACGTGGTGTCTGTTCTGGCGGCAACTTCCATTCTGGTACTCCTTCTAGGCCCATCGTTAGCGTTGACCTTGCTTCCCAGGCTCCTCTCCGGCAAGACGGTACCCCCAGGAAATTCCTGAAGACTCCTCCAGGCCTGTGCCAGGCTCTCTTGAACAAAAGTCTATTCATCACTTTCCTGATAAAACCCCCTCGCACCTGCAAACAGACACTTTCTCTATAGGCCCCAAATTCCGGCCTCCACCATATCTTTAAGTCGTAAACCATTTGAACAGGCTCTACAGTTTGTGCCTAACACGACTTTTCTATAACGAGCACATGCAGATCAAAAGGAATGACTTTATCTATTCAGGCCTGACAGGACTCCATGAGACGGGCTATGCACTCTGTAAAACATTTAATTTCTTTGTTAAACAGTATTCTAAATTACTACACACACGAATTATATGGAAACACTTCTATAAAATATATTTCAGTTCCATGATCAATAATACTTGAACCACAATAACATTAACATCCAGATTATGTGGAAATGCATCAGCTTCATGTACTCTTTGTGAACTGCCATGTGGCCTACACATTTCTACGTTTAGCAGAATTACAATTTCCCTTTCCACAGCCACATAACGTAGGATTCCAACATCATCTTATTATTTCTACACAATTCTACATTAGTTCTCACACAGATATATGCATTCTACATTTAGTTAAACACTCATGTATTTTCACTCTCTTAAATTGACACTCATATAACATATTTACTAGACTAATATGACGTGCTTGTAAATATGGTGCCATTCTACAGTTTTTCTTAACTTGCGCTCTCTCAATGGCCATAAGATGACTTTGGTAAAATCTTTTGTTTACTTGGGATTGGCCTTTGCTGCGAACGGCTCCTGGTGTGAGCATATAGCTCACGCCAGGAGCAAGTTCTCAAAGGCCACTAATTCGATTTTAAGTATACCTCGCCCTAAGACTACAGGCGCACTTTTAGCTGTACAGAAAATCTATAAACTTCAGTGTATCCCGGTGGCCACATACGGAGCTGAGATCTGGGGAACGGCCACCTGCTCATCTATACAGCAGGAAGAGAATAGGTTTTGCAGGAAACTATTGAACATTCCAATCTCAACCTCCCAATACGTATGTCACAAAGAGCTTAACATCAATTTTTTTAACCGATTTTATTCGGGCACGCCCGGCACTTATGTGGATTGCAGTATGGAAGAACGAAGCAGCTTCCTTGACACAGTTGATCATCAAGGACTGCTTACGTTGCGCTAAGTGCTTAGATATCCCATGGCTGAGTGGTGTGCTGGGTAGCTTGCGCAGTATAAATATGGAAAGCATCTTTTGGGATCCCACACTTGCGGACTCGGTCGCAAAAAAAGAAATGCAGAACGCTCTGTACTCCCTATATAAGACCGAGCGGGAGGAGGCAGAGGTTAGGAAGACAACCGTGCGCAACTATATGGCTATTAAACGGTACAGTCACCCACTCCATACATATCTGTCTTTACCCATGAGCCGTTGGGAGACGAGTTTGTTGTTTCGTCTGAGAGCCGGCACAATTCGCTTTTCACTCTGCTTCCCACTTGGCTACAGTCCAAATTCTAATCTTAACTTGTGCCCATGTGACGGGAGGAGTCAGCAAACTATTATGCACTTTATATTTTTCTGTAAATATTACATCAAATATTTTAAACAGTTTTTATGCTCTTATTTTAACAAAAAAAGACCAATCTGTCTGGAGGTAGCATATCAATCAATGATAGAATTAGATGATGTTGATCTTATTTTTCGCACTAGCACTTTTTTAAAATCCGCAGTAAGGGCGCGAAGATCCATGATGGACCCTTGACATTGTTATAAAAATATTCTGCAAATGGTTCTTCTTTTATATGTATTGACGCGCTGTATAGCTTTGCACAAGTCACTTTAGCATCTGTATATTGGATATTTTAATTATTTTAAATCAATTTTTGGTTACCTGCTGTGATGTATTTGTTTTGTGTGCTTTCATGGGTACTATTGTATCCAAATAAAGTTGAACTGACTGACTGACTGACTATTTTGATTAGCATCATAAATAACTATGGAACCAACGTACACTTTGGTTAAGAGGGTACCGTTGGTCTGGGTGGTGAAGAACAATACCTCCGCCACCCTGACGGGCTACCGGCTGCCAAATTCAGAGATGACCGCCAGCTTAGGGGTCATCTCTGTATGTGGAAAGGAACCACCATCACAGTGGTTCCATAAATGTGCAAATATTTTGGTGGGTGGCTGCTGTTGTTTTCCTACAAACTTCTAACATTTTCTCTTTGTGAAAAACAAATTCCCAAAGGACCCTGTCCTCGCCCTTTCAAAAAATATAAAAATATAATGACCCCTCCCCATCCAAGGAGGAACCTCCCAGGGTTCAGGATCATTATGTCTCTCAATGCCAGGTGTTTCCTAGCACTGATGGACAGAAAAAAGGACTTTGAAACATCCACCCTAAATGGGGTGGCATTGTGATACTTTTCTGCTAACAACCCCTGGCACGGACTCCCACTGATCTCCTATTCCCCTAACTCCCACTCTCCTTATCCCCCTCCTTTATCTTCTCTTTTTCACTTCCACACACCCACCCTAACCTAATGACTCTCTACCCACGTGAGCTTAATATAGTACTTTTGTAAATAGCACTTGTATTTATCTGCTTTCCTTGTTATATTGGTTCTTATTGCAATGTGTTTGACCAAACGTAAATGTAAATTGATACTTGTATAGTGCACTACTCACCCGCAAGGGTCTCAAGGCGCTTGTACGAATACCGCTGTGGAACCCATCCTGGCTTTCCCTGTGAGGTGTCCACTCCTGGGCACCCCCAAGGTGGAGGCCAGGCATCCTTAGCATTGAGGGGGCCGTTGTGGAGATTAAGCAAGCTATTGCCCAGAGTTGCAGAGTGGGACTCCATGATTGGAATAGGCACCGAGGCGAGAATTATCAGGTCCGTGGAATTTTTGAGCCCAAGACCCGCCGAGGCGGGGAATTGAACCGTGGTCCAGGGCTAGACCTCTGCATCAGGGTCTGCCGCTCTAACCATTGAGCCACACTTCTCCACCAAATGTGTCAAATCCCGTACCTCCTCACACTCCTGTAAAGCGCTCTGATACCCCTGGGTCTAGCCAGCGCTACATAAAGCCTTTAAAATAAATAAATAAATAAACCTCTACTCCTTTGGGCTGTTGGAAGCAGCTTTCAATAGACAGGGCCAACAACTTCTCCGTTGGTAAAATGCTTATGGTCCATCCCTCTGTGAATTACTGGGAGTCTGGCATACAGGGTACCACGGCCGGACTGGATGCCCAAAGCAGCCTTGTCATTTTGTATCGGTCTAGGCAGTGAGGAAGCACTGCCCGGCCCAAAGAGGCTGGAAACGCTTGCTTGTTGCTTTTGGTATAGGAGGCAGATATTGCTGTACCGCTGCAAAACTGACCCCTAGTAACAAAACTGCACCCACCCACCCAACCCACCCCCACTCCCATCCTTCCAGTCTCCCAGGGAAATGCCCGATGCCCGGTACGGTCAGTCCGTCCCCGCAGGGTACTCGAGTTTTCAATGGAGCAGCCTGTCCTCTAAACCCTAAATCAGCCCCAAGGAATGCTGCACAGAGCGGCAGCTAGGGGGGCGTAAATCAATCATCAGCTGTCCCTCTCTGCTATCATTCTAAACCACTTTCCCTTTTCCCAAGGTCTGACTAGCGACACTTCTAACAGGAGACCGGCTCCTTCAGTGTGTTTGTAAATGAAGGTTGACTGAGAGCTATTTGCTTAGAAAAAATCTAATCTTACTGATCCTGCTTGCTTCTGATTCTATCAGGTATTTCATGGATCAACGGTTTTGCACAGGATTAATTTAACCACCTGCTCACCTTCATAAGCAGGTTCTCTGCAGGCGGATGGGCCGTGTGAGGAAGCTCGCGCTGCAGTGGAGGATTACACTTTCCAGTGCTGTCTCCTGGGGAATGCTTGTTTTCATTTGTGTATATATGCTGCAGAAATTCATAAAACCTCTTAAAATGAATTCAACAAAATGGAGTGTGTTGGCGACACAGTGTAAGCATGGGCTGTGGGTGAGGTGCTGCAGAATGGTAAGGACTGATTACAAGTAGGATGGAATTTCATGTGGAGATTCCTGGCTGTCGGGATTGCTGTTACTGAAGGATATCACCAGTTGTGGAAGTGCATTAAAAAAAATCAGAATTGTGATGCTGTGCGCCCCGGGGGCGGGGTTCGTGAGCATTGGGGCAGGGTAAAATGCTCTGCTTAAAAAACAACATATTGTCATTTTTTTACTATCTCTGCCTTGAGATGACTACTTTTAAAATAATGCACATGAAATGAAAAATAAATGCACATTATTCAGTGGGAAATGTACTATTGTACAATATGAACCCTCTATTAGTTAATGCACTGCAGGGGTCTGTGTCTGTAAGCAGAGGGCCACAGAGTGATATCCTGGTTGGTGCAGTGGACAATAGTGACTAGTGTATGTTTAGTTCTATGAGGTCCTAGTCTCGAACGGAAGTACTTTGAATATGTTGTTCATTATTTTAAACATGCCTTACACACAGAATAAGATAGGCTGCTACAAAATGTGCAAAAAGGTTTAAGATAAAAAAAAGTGCTTTCAAAATATGGAGTTTAATAAAACCCAGACTGTATGCAGTGCAATTATTTTTATAAATGTATTTTAAAAGCACAGACTGCACAGCTCAACTGGTAACTCCTTTGCAATACCACTCAAAAAGAATAAATCTTCGACGTCGGTAAGCTGAAAGGGCCTCCATCAATTAAAAAAAATTCCAGCTTCCAAGCACTCTTTACATTTTAAGATTGACCAGTTCTGCACATTTGCATTTCTAACAGGCAAGCAGGCACCCCAGCAACAAGGCTTGTTTAGCTGTCTGCCCCTCCTTGGGTTTCACATCACTGGAGACTCCCTACCTTACACTGGACGGTTGTCTTTTCACAATAAGTAGGGAACTGTTTTTCTTAAATTAGAAAAGTATGGACATGTCGATCCCCTCATATCCCACCCACTCCGATCACTGGATATCACTGCATGGGATTCCACCTCTTCCAAGTTGGAAGGGAAAGAATTGTGCAGGCAAAGCCTCAATTATTTCTACCTCAAAGAGTTTCTGGCTGGTCAAATCAGGTCCAATGTTACCGCAACAGATCAAATCAAGGTGCAAAACTACCGGACAATTTGTGACCCGTTTCTCCCGGAAATGTGATGATGCTTGGAATGTTGCTGTGCATGCGTATGGCCGCACACGTGTGCTTACGTCAGGGTGAGCATGTAGTGTTCCTGTGCATGTGTATGTGTGTGCTATGCATGTGCGTGTGGGGGCGTGTGAAACTTGGCAGATACAGTCACCAGGAGGATGAAGTCCTGAAAGAAACTTTGTTGCTGATGCTGTACCCATGGTCATAACATGTAATAATGATGTTTCTGCCTGAGAGTGGCGCCTGTCTCTCCTGTGTGAGACCTTACCCTCCAGCTGAAACACAGTACTGAAAATAGAATACCGTGCTGTACTGCATAAGGTTACTTAATATAACATGCAAGGTCTAATGGAATTGGAGCCAGAGTAACTAATTGCAACCTTATGCTTTCACAGAACAATAAATACATGTGGATAGATACTGATAAAATAGAAAAGTAATTATGAGAACATATATACAGAAATGTGAAATAATTCTTACATTCCAGGGTTTTAATATTATACTACATTTATGAATCCTGTTTCTGTGAATAAACCTGTGCTCAGATGTACTAGAGAGTGTCTGCTTGGAGATCAAACTCACGTGTCACAGTGGCGATCAGGGTTCAAAATTTACATTTAGCTGGTGGCCAAGTCTGTAAGGGGAACTGAATGAAACAAATGAGAAGACATCAGGCAGCCCCGAAGGGGTAACAGACATATGCTCTTAAGTCTGGATAAAGTTACAATCTGCTGTAGCTGCACTAGAAGGCTGGAGGTGCCCAGATCAAATAATATTGCAGCCCAGGGTTCAGTCAAAAACTGTCTGATAAAGAGTAAAATGTGAGGGAAGGTGCTACGTTATGAACATTTGGTAATCTTTCTGCTAATTCTGGAACTTCATAAAACATAGCCATTAAACAAGGATCCTAAGTATACCCGTATTTGAGTGTGGCAAAAGCCTTGGTGACCAAATATTTCAAAAGAGGATCGAAGGAAGAAAGGATGGGTCCTCACAATAGGTTGAAGAGATATTTGGTATGGTTGACATTTTCAAAATTGGTGTAATGTCTTTGATGATTATAATTAGGAAATTGGTCATAGACTAACACAACGTTAGTGACCTAAAGATCTTGGGAACAACGAGGAAAAGTCAGATCTTCAGCAATTGAGAAGAACTAGTAGTAGTATTAAAGAATTTATTGATAGGACTTGAGTAGTGAGCCCTGACTTTCTGAATGTCCCAGAAGAGCCTGTGTTAAGGGAGATATTATCCTTCCCATAAAAAGGTCAACACGGGCAGGGTTACTGGAGCCCATAAGAGGACTCTTGTGTCACTGTTGGTGATGGAATGGCAGGAATAGTGTATCGTTTTTATGGGGTGTAGAATGACAGGAGTGATTTCAGAGGTAGGCCGTTTGGTGCCCAATCAAGTGTTGTCCTATTGAATGATGCACAATGGAGAGGTTCAAAAGTGGTCCAGCAGAGGCTGTGAACATTGAGTTATTAATTGTGAAAGGTGGTACCCCTACCAGCATAATAAATCTACTCTGGTTTGGGCAGAACACAGTTCTGAGAGATTCTCTTCTCAACCCCTGGTAGTTACGGCATGAGCAACATGCAGTCCTAAGATCAGGAAAAAGGTTATTAATTTGGGAGTTGCGTACCCCTACTGTCTTAATGATCCACTGTAATGAGAGAATCTCAGCTCATCCCTTGGGAGCTATGGAACAAGCCACAGGCAATCCCAAGAGAAGTGTGTGTTAATTTCAAGCAGAACCAATATTTTCAAATTACAGAACACAGCATAATAAAAGTTCTACACCAATTTAGGTAAGTAGATTAAAATAAATATTGAGCAAAAAGATACCAAGATCATTACAATATGTGTGAAGGAACAGCAAATATGAAATCTTAAAGTTTTATGCAAAAATTATTTTGGAAAAAATAATGCATCATTAAAAACAACGGAGCAGAGGTTGGAGTCATTTAGTTGGTAATACCAGACAAAGTTTTCACCTTCAGAATAAGTGTCTGAAATGGAAGTCAAAATCTTCCAGTGGGGCAAGCTCTAAGGCTGTGACTGACAAAGGTTTCTTGAAGCCAGATTCATTGTTTTTGAAATCCATGAGTTAGTTTTGGTACTTATAGCTTGAAGTGGGAAAAACCTGGATTTCTTAGCCAAAGAGATCACATTGGGAGTCAAATAGATGTGTTGTCTCACTCCAGTAGAAGGTTTTATCATCAGACGTAGTCACTTTTTTGGAAGTAAAAATCATCGAGAGCTGCAAGGCTGGAACCTGGAGCCAGCAGGGCTCCACATATCTGGCTGCTTTAGTAGTGAGGCCCCACTGAACCAGTGTTCAGCACACCAGAAAGTTCCAAATGGGATAGACCTGGTTTTCTTGTCTACCTTAAGTAGGGCACTACCGGAATCTCAACACCTTGTTCTCGCCCTCCAGAGATGGAAAAATGGCTCTAAGATATTAGATTATTATTTGGGGTGGGTAATTGCCCACTTCAAAGAACAATCACTACGCTGATCAATTTGAACCTTCAAAGTCACTACATTAACCTGAGCTCCAACCCTGGCAGCTATGGCACAGCTCAGTCAGGCATTACATATGGAAATGTGTAAAGTGTTTATGCAGTACCAAACATCATTAGTCAAAACACCAAATAATATAAATCATAAAGTTAAAATAATGAAAAAAAGCACAAAGTGCCAATGATAATCAATTATCATGGTAGGCCAGGACCCAGGCACAATTTCAGGTCACACAATGGAGCATGTTTCATGTACGCCAACCAGGCTTGTCCTGGTCTAAGATTTTCCCTTCTGACATAGTCATTTAAGTACCATCCAACCACAGGAGTACACATTTAAGGCCCCTAGGACCTCAAGGGAGACACTTAGATGCTCCAAGTATGTCAGACAAAGGCCATCCGCAGAGACCAGTCCAGGTCCAGTTGCCACTGGTCAGCTGGGAATTTTCAGGATAAGGCCTCTTGCAGCTTGTTGTCTCCCTGTTGCTACAAAGGAGGTTCATCAACTGACTTTTGAAGTCCACTTTATTTTTCCTTCGTACAAGAGGGAGCTGTTCCAGTCCTACAGAGCTCCTCTCATGTCACAGACAGCAGGCCCAGTCTTCTTCTGCTCCACCGAAGGTCCAGAACTGTTCTGAAGTGGGTGCCTGGAGGTGCCCCATTTATAACTGGCACTAGCTAGTGGGTGGAGGTGACTCGTGAGCAGGGTTTCCAGGGGTAGCCCTATCCACCTTTGAATCAATTCCTGTTTGCCCTACTGAAAAAAATCCACAGCTCTTCTAGGTCTTAAAGTCCAAGATTCTCCCCTTGTGCGTAACATGTGTGCTAACCTAGGGGTGCGGCCAGGGTAATGAGCAGTCATCTCCTCTATGGTCCCTCAAAACAAGTTAGGGGTAGTTTCCCCCCATTGGGTTTGGTGCCTGCCTGACTAGGAGGACAAAGGCTGGTACCTTTTCAGACATCACTCAACATTTGCATGTGATAGGGGAGACCCACTTGAAATAAAGTAAGTTCCTCTGCCAACTCCAACTGGTCTTCCTGCCAGATGAATAAAAACACCTCCTCATGCCCACGCCTTTGTATGTATTCTGGGGTCTGATTTCACACCTCATCAATGCTAATCAATGATTGGGCTGCTGCTGTAGAGCTAATGTAACTTAACTTCCAGGAGATTTGGGCACAGAAAATGTAACTTTCCAAAAGTTAGCTTTCCCAAATATCTATTAAACATCTGACTTCTCAGTTGAGTTGACATTTTGCTAAATAATAAAAATAGTTGTTTAATCATTTTTCTAGCTGGTCCTTAACCGGAGATAGCAGTATTAATACTGAATATCGCTTCCCAGTGTTTCCCCTTGGACTAGCCAGTCTTACTACAGTGAACGTAGCATTTGGGCAATAGTCACTGTAAGGGCATGTTAATTCTAAATTTCCACAAGCCCTACTTTTAAATAACATGCACCCCGACTTATGCCCTGCAAGGTCTATATGGGGTGACTTATTAATATTTAAAAGGAAGTTTTTCTCCTGTCAAAATTGGTTGTTATTACAGGTTGCACTGCAGGTTTTACACAACAGAAGTCAGGCTACAAACGGTAGTCCAGAAGTTATGTTTGAATTGCCACTGTAGTGGATGCCATAATAGGTGCAGCTGTGCACAAGTGGCATTTTAACTTCCCGGCTCTGGGTGAACTTTCTCCACCATATAATAGGGACATACAGGTAAGTTAGGTGTGTCAGTCAGGAACAAGTCAATTGAACAATGTTTAAAGGAGGAGGACATGCACTCTACTCCTAGTTAGCAGGGGTAAAGTTCTAAAGCCAGCATAAATATGGAGTACAGCAAAAGGCAAAAAATCCAGGGTGACTGTGCAGACACGCTGGATTTCTTACAGTGACTAAGTATCAAGTTTTGCCAACTGCTGGGAAAGTTCCTTCTGGTCAGCTCTGTGCCCCATAGTTCCTCTGAGCAGGCTTGTAGGCACCAGGTCTTTTCCGATCAGGTTGCCTGTATTGCCGTGTCCTCTGCGATCAGCTCGATCCTTTTGGGGAGAGAAATCCTTCTACTTTTTTTCTCCTGAAACAGGCAAACGGGAGGTCAACCACTTTACCATTGGAGCACTGTTCCAGTTCCCGGCTGCTGGCAGGGTTCAGGAGTCATTGAGTCCTTGAGTGAGTCCTCTTTCTTCAGCAGGACTCCGGGATCATGAGTCATCTGCCAGCAGCGCCTTCTTTTTCAGGTGAAGTCTCCCAGGTCCAGTAATGTTCTGAGGAGGTGGCAGTTGAGGTGCAAGATTTATTCTGTGCACAAGCTAGTGACTACATATATTTTGCCACCCAATTCTAACTATTTTCTCACAGCCCCACTTCCTCTTAGACTGACTGTAAAATTATTTAGGAGCCCTACTTCAATATGGTAGGGCCCCTCTACCACCAGGCAGGCTTATCTTCAGGCCCTTGACCACTCCACTATTTAGATACTTTTTCATCCTACCTAACAACCTCAAAACTGGTTATATCTCCTATTGTGATTGGAAGGGGTCCTGGAAATGGATAAGAGATGTCCATCCTGGCATTTCTTAGTTGCAGGAGGTAGCACGAACCTGCCATTTGCTCTGCCAGCTATTCCGACCTCCTTCCAAATAGCTAATCTCTGGTCAGTGGTTATCAGTTAACATCTATCTGCTCTTCCTGGAATCAGAACCAGGCTATTGTTCTCTGAGCCAGAGACACTAATTTTCCCAGCCAAGGATATGCATTACAGCTCTGGTGGTGCTGTGTGGCAAAACTGATTTTAGGGCAGTTTTTCTCAGTCAGCACAGAGTATATTGTTATAACATTTCTAAAGTTGTTATGTTAACAAAACTCTGATTTAATTATTGAATCAGATTTTGAAAATTAAGTAAGAAATTACCTTGAAGCATTGTTCTAACCCAGGAGGAAATAAGACATAAAGATTTTTTTTTTCTGTTTGAAAGCTTTATTAAAGTAAATAATCAGTACAGTAAGGTGACAACAGCATAAATAAATGGGGAGGAGGAAATATGAGGTAAATAGTCATAATAGAGCCGATGGCACAAATGAGGAACAAAGCATTTTGAATTTTAAGAGAGGGGGGGGGGAGGGGGGATGAAAAAAAAAAAACCTATTAATAAAGCAGAAATGGAAAAGTTGCAATAATCATAAACAGCAACCATAATAATAATAAAGTACAGTAAATGCACAAATAACAGCAAATATATGGCCTAAGGGCATTAGAGAAAAAATGCACGAGGTTAATAAAAACAGTAAATGTGAAAGAGTAAGGAATGTACTTATAAGCAGGAGTACAAATATTCAAGGGGGTTTAAAATTGGCAGAGGAGAACGTAGAGGGTTTCTTTTTGGCGGATTGATCCAAATGGAGAGTAAGGGGTAACCAGTACAAATCAACATTACGAGAAGGTTTGCAAGAGGCTGCAAAGGCAACGTCGAGCCTATAAGAATTGACAAAGTAAGTTCCACCAACATATTATAGAGAGTTTGTGTAGAGACTTCCAATTAGAAGAAATGTGTTGGAGTGCGAGGGCTAACATGAGGTCTAGGAGGCCGCGTGAGTGTGGAGGGAGGTCAAGAGATTCTGAAAGACTCCCCAGAAATACCAAAGAGGCTGAGAAAGGGATAGAGAGGTGAAAGACATGAGAAATACGAGTCCACACCTGTGTCCAAAAAAGACGAACAGAAGGGCAGAGAAAGAAAAGGTGAAAGGAATCCGCATTGGGAGCATTGCAGGTCCAGCAAGTAGCACTAGAAGAGGAGAGAAAGCGAGACAGGGAGAGAGGAGAAAGGTAGGGTCTATGAAAGAAGAAAAAGAGGGATTGAGTAAGAGAGGCATTACGGGAAGTTTTCAGAGATTTAGCCCAGATTTTATCCCAAAGACAAATCGGCCATGTGGAGTCTAGATCTTGTTCCCAAGAGAGTTCCAGTTTTGATTTGGGGCGATCAGGGTCAGGAGCAGAGAAATATCTGTAGATGAGAGAGGCCTTAGGAACATTGGATAGAAGTGTAAGTAGGGAAGAGGGTGATGAGGGTGAGATGTCCGAATCAAGAGAGTAGTACCGGTCAAGAACAGTTTCCATAAGAATGAAGTATTTCTTTGCGAAGGAGGAAGGACAATGGAAGAAGGCTTGAAATTGAGGAAAGGAACGGGGAGATAAGCCATCGAAAAGATGATGGATCCAGACAATACCTCTCGACCTCCATGTAGGCCAGGCAATGGGTCTGTTTCGTATGAGAATGAGTGGATTATACCAGATGGGTAATAATAGAAAGGACTCATGAGAAGTAGGGGCAGTTGATACCAAGGGTCGTAGAAGAGAGGAAGTGTGTCTAAATAAAGGGGGGATAAGACATGGAGCTTTAGCGTTAAAATGAAGAACTTCCTGAAATGAATAAGGGAGTAGCAGGTCACGTTCAACAGAAAGCCAAAGAGGTGAAAAAAGGGAAATGTCCTGTGACAACCAACGAGATGCTTGACGGAGGGAAAAGGATTTGTGATAAAGCCGGAAATCCGGGAAATTAGTTCCTCCATTAATTTTGGGTTTACGAAGGGATGAAAGTGATATTCGTTTCCAGAGGAACTTGGACAAGACAGAATCAATACGACGAAAGTAAAGAGCTGGGATATGAATAGGGAGCATGGAAAGTAAATAAATTAAGATTGGGGCAACCATCATTTTGATGGAGTCCAGACGACCCCACCAGGAAAGGAAAAGGGGATTCCAGGAGGAAAGTAGAGCGTCTATCCTAGAAATAACTGCGTTCATGTTAAGCTGAACAGAAGATGAAATAGAGTTGGAAAAAAGGACACCAAGATATTTTATTTTCTTACTATTCCAAGCGAAACCAGTGGAAGAAAAGAAGTGTGGAAGGCAAAATTTAGTTAAGGGAAGAATCTCTGTCTTATCCGAATTTATTTTATAACCGGAAACCAAAGAAAAGTTCTCAAATTCAACTAATAAGGAAGGGACCGAGGTAGCAGGATCAGAAATAAATAAAAGTATGTCATCAGCATATGCAGATAATTTAAGTTGGTGGGGTCCGTACGGAAAGCCAGAAATGGAAGGATTATTGCGAATAGAGGTTAGAAAGGGTTCAAGAGCTAGGATAAACAAAAGGGGAGAAAGAGGACAACCTTGGCGGACACCGCGTTTGAGTGTAAAGGGTGAAGTAAGTTTACCATTGACTAAAACAGATGCTTTGGGCATAGAATAGATTAAGGAAATATAGGAAATGAATTTCGGACCAAAACCATGCCACTTCAGTGAAGCTATCAAAAAGGACCAATCAACTCGGTCAAATGCCTTTTCAGCATCAACTGAGATGGCGGCAAGAGGAATAGATAAGGAGGAGGCTTTACCAAGGACATTAAGAAGTAGTCTGGAGTTGTCCGAGGTGAGGCGACCTTTAACAAAGCCACATTGTTCCTTCCCTATGAGGTGTGGCATAAGGGGATCAAGGCGAAGAGCAAGAAGTTTAGCAAACAGTTTATAATCTACGTTGACTAAAGATATTGGCCGATAATTTTTACAAAATTTAGGATCTCGTCCTTCTTTATGGATGAGGCATATAGTAGCGTCTTGGAAGGAGCCTTGAGCCAGGCCGTCGGAACAAAAAGACTGAAAAAGAAGGAGAAGACGAGGCAAAAGAATGTCGGAAAAATGGAGATGAAATTCAACCGGGAAGCCATCGGGGCCGGGGGTCTTGCCTTTGGTGAGAGACGTCAATGCAATGGACAATTCAGAAAGACTAAGATCAGAGTCTAGAGTAGAAAAGTTGAGCTGGGAGGTATCAGGCGCAGGTAGACGATCAAAGTATGATTGAAGAAGATCTGGAGTAGGAGGATTTTCAGGGGAATATAAAGATTCATAGAAAGATTGAAATTGTTCCAAAATGTCTTTGTCCGTGTGTAAAAGAGTGTTAGAAGGGGAGTAAATAGAATCAATAATAGTTCGTTCTTTTCTCGACTTTAGATAGTTAGCAAGCAGTTTACCTGATTTGTTACGACCGCCATAATAACGAGCACTACTTCGGAGGAGATAGGAAGAGGCTGAATCTGTAGTGAGTTTGTTAAAGGCAATTTTAGACCTAAGAAGTTCAGGAGACATTTGATTTGGAGAGGAGGTATAAAATTGGTGTTCTAGTGACTTAATATGTGAAAGGGCGACCTTGCGTTTTTGAAGGAATGCTTTCTTTTTTTTTGAGACAAAATCGATAATGAAGCCGTGGGCCGTGGCTTTAAAGGAATCCCAAAGAATATGCAGAGGGGTATCAGGAGTAGAATTGATTTGGAAAAATTCTGAGGTGAAAGAGTGAAAGGAGGAAGAGAAAAGAGGATCAGTGAGAAGAGAGGAATTAAAACGCCAACGAGAGGACTTAGGAGCAGGAGGAAGAAGGTCAAAGATAGTAATAATAGGAGCATGATCAGAAATGACAATAGGTTCAATGGAAGAGGAGAGAAGGTTTTGAGATAAGGAGGAAGAGAGGAAGATGTAATCCAAGCGGGAAAAAGAAGCATGTGGGGGAGAGAAAAAGGAGA
Source organism: Lissotriton helveticus (assembly GCF_964261635.1). Classification (NCBI taxonomy): domain Eukaryota; kingdom Metazoa; phylum Chordata; class Amphibia; order Caudata; family Salamandridae; genus Lissotriton; species Lissotriton helveticus. The sequence continues at coordinate 1,628,671,017 of NC_136068.1, forward strand.
AATCTAAGGTTTCTGGGTGTGTGATCCTCCATGAGTCAACAAGATGGACCTGAGAGATAGTATCAAGGAACTGCTTGTGGGGCTTGTGAGGGGTGAAACGAACAGAAGATTTACGGTCTAAAAAGGGGTCAACAATCTGGTTACAGTCTCCGCCTAGTAAAAAGGAATCATCTTTGTATTGGATACATTTTGCTGTGATCGAGGGCCAAAAGGAAGGATCAGAGCATGTGGGACCATAAACGTTCAATAAAGTAATCGGGATAGCATTGATAAGTAATTTAACTAAAACCCAACGACCCTCTTCATCCCTCTCCTCAAGGAGTACCTTACATTGGAGACGTGTATGGACTAGGATAGCAACACCATTCTTTTTATGAGAGGCAGGGGAAAAGAAAACATTGCCCATCCAAAGTCTTTTTAGTTTCAAAGATTCAGCATCAGAAAGATGGGTTTCTTGAATGAGGACAACATCAGGGTTGTAAGAGGAGAGGTGGGAAAGTACTCTCTGCCGCTTAATAAGATGATTAAATCCTTTCACATTCCATGAAATAACTTTAAATATGAAAACGCATAAAACTGTTCAAAAACAACAGGTGCAGAAATATACTGTATATGCAACAAGTCAAAATAGAGAGGGTAAGAACTATTACAACTATTAGAGAAGTAGAATGATCAAAATTGAAAAATGCAAAAAGATACTGAACAAGTAGTAATGCAAACTTTAGGGAGGTAAAAAATATGAAAATCATTAAAAGGGTAGAAGGAAGGATAGGAGGAGGAAGAGAAAGAGAATGGGGAAGGAAAAAGAAGAGGGAAAAGGAGAGAGGGTCAGCAGAGGAAGAAGAAGAAAGAAAAGAGAGAAGGCATAGAAGACAGTACAAATCCAAAAGGATGACTGTAATGAACATACCTGAAAGGGGAAATACACAAAGGGAAGGTGGGGAGGTGGTGATGCGTTACAAGACGGGTGGGCCAGGGACAGGAGCAGAACCACACCGAGACCTCACAAAAAGGGAACAAAGGATGGAACAACATGGTGAAGGGAGCATCCAATATATATCTGCAAGGGGAAAAACGAGACAATTGTTAACATACGGAACATTTGACATACCGTATATAGCCAGAAATTAGAAAAAAGATTTATGAAGAACATACACAAATAGAGATAGGAAAAAGAAGATAAACAAGATAAGAAGAATGAGAAGGCTACGAAGAGGAGTAGAAAAGAGTACAGGAAGTCAGAAAAACACTACGAGAGAGCAATACATGGAGACAACAAAAACATTTCAGCCACTAGTCGAAGGAGCGGAGGAAGAGTCCATCCCCTCCTCAGTCTGCAAAAAGATGAAGTTGCGTAGTTCACCAGGATCTTGAAATGACCAAGTCTTATTCCGATAAGTGACTCTGAAGGTACGAGGGTGAAACAAGCCATATCTTGCTCCCAGGGATCGCAAAGAAGGGCGCATTGCTAAAAATTCCTTACGTCTGGAGGCAGTGGCATTAGAGACATCTTGAGATAGGTAAATTCGTTGACCTTGCCAAGTTAATAGTTTTTTGCTCCTTGCTGCTGAAAGAATCGAGAGCAGGTCTGTGAATTTCAAAAATAGGATAATGACTCCACGAGGCTTAGGAGATGAATCTGTTCTAGCGCCAAGTCTATGAGCTCTTTGAATACTGATGGACGTAGAGGGAGGCATGTCCAAAAGTTTCGGTAAAAAGGTGGTAAAGAAAGTCACTGGATTGTCACCCTCAAGATTTTCTGGTAAATTGTAAATACGAAGGTTGTTTCTTCTATTGCGATTTTCCAAATCCTCCATATGCTTTTGTAAAGAGAGGACAGTCTTTTCTAATGCAACAATGCGTTGCGTGTTGGATTGAACCTCAGGAAGCTGTTGCTCAACAGAAGAAAGGCGAGCATCCATGGACTCCCATTTGTCCTTCAAAAGCTGCATATCCTTGCTTGTCTCTTCGACAAAAGGACGCATTGCACAAAGCTCTTCCAAAATTTGGTCAAGAGGAGATGAGGAAAAGTTATCCTCCGGTGTGGGAGAGTACTGTTTAGGACGCTTGCCAGACGGAGCAGGTGGAGAGGTTCTACTGGAGACTGGGTGAGCTGAAGGGGTTTTCTGAGAAGAAGAATTCGACATTTTCACGGAGTGAGTCGATTTAGATGCACCAGTTGATGAACGCACCGAAGTATTCACAGAGGAAGCAAAGACAAATTGAGGTTTGCGTAATCTCACCATAGAAATTCGTATTGCAGCCAATAACTTATCGCAATGTCCTGAGAAGTATAGAAAGTGCGTTGGCAATTTCTCAGAAGGTCGTTGTAGTAGAAAGTAAGCCAGGCGCTCAAATAATACAAGCTGCTTCAAAAATACAGCACTGCGAGTAATGCCAAGAAGAGAGAAGTAGTAGCGTGGAAGAAATTAGTTGAACATGACAGGGTATACCAAAACACCGTTATCTGGTCCCAAGCTTATACTTGAAAAAATAGTATATAGAGAACATAGGACAAAAAGGTAGCATACCATGAAGAGGAGAGAAGGAAGTTAACTCTCTGAGGAAGCGCTTGTAAATTGCACAAGAAAGCGCTAGTGAGTTGAATAGAGCATATGCTGGCAGGTCAAAAAGAGGGCGCTGAGAATGGCAGTTAAGGAAAGTGCGTCATGAGGCAGCTGAGGTGTAATAGACTGCACATAAAGTCAAAAAGTCAGCAGAAAGCCATGAGGAATAGCAATGGCGCACTTGTAATGAATAGCACTGAGGTGACAAGGCGTTCGAAGAAAGCGGGTCTCAGAGCTGAAACACCATGACGAAATGTCTGAGTGAAGATTCCTCAGAGAGATAGCAAGATAAACGTAGCCAAAATCACCTTAATTGCTCACCCCAAGGTCGTTGCTATCGAGTAACACATATCAGTCGAGGTCGTTCTGGCGTGTTGAGGAGGCGGAGGTCCGGAATTCCGAGGGACGCCTAAAATGGCGTCTGCGTGAGGAGCAGCAGAAACATCGTTGAAAGAGATGAAGAACGGCAGTTTAAAAGCCGCAAAGCCGCTCCGCTAGTTCTCCCTAGGTTCCGACGGGAGAATTCAGTAAGGAGGTGCAAAGGCAGTCCCCTTCACATCGGGAAAACTGCAAGGAGGCTGCTCGGTGCGGCGGAGCTCCGCAACTAGCCGGCCATCTTGCGCGGCAGTCAAGCCACGCCCCTAGACATAAAGATTTTAATCCAATCTTTCTCTGTCCAGAAAAAAAGTCTAGTAAAGCGTACAGTGAAATAAATAGCTTTTGAGTTTCATTTCACTTGTGAGCACACTCTAACCCCAATATGTAGTGTGCCATGTTTTTACATATTAGGAAACTGCTCTGTGGGCTTACAAAGGCACAATTATGGGGTGACTTGTGAGCATATAAAATCATGCTTCTTCTACATGGCAAAGGCACTCTTCCCTTTCATATTATACTACAGTGCCTTCAAACTTCAGCCCAGCCAGAACGCAGTGCTGGTCCTTGCTGACATATATTTGGGTGCCGTAAGCACAAACTGCAGCCCAGACATGACATTTAACATTCATCATTGGTGCATTTACTGCACCACCTAAAATAGCCTTACAGGGCAGCTAAATAGATCAATTGGTTGAAATGTATTTTACCAATGAAATGTTTTACCAGCTTACACACACCTTAGCACTGAATAGGAGTATACCAGCCCTAACACCAGGAAAACGAAAGCCCAGAAAAAAATGAAGCATTTTGCGTGACAATGATTCAAAGACAAATTTGCTACAGACACATAGGGATCCTTAAACACAACTGCAACTAATGGCATAACTAGTTCACAAAAAATGGTCACCGCATCCCCCCAACACACCTTCTATTTTAATCAATGTAGCCCACGAACTCTTTCAAGAATAGACCCATCAAACTCTTTATGTTCACCATCTGATATTTGGTGATCTATTGTGTCACTATGCTCCTTCAATTTCATGAACAAGTTTCAGTATGCTGGGATAGGTCAGGTGAGATTGAAAGGCAACGCAATATTCTGCTAAGTTTAACGAAGGTGAACATGGTTTCGTTGCTGATCGAAATGTTTTCTACTTGATGTTTCGCACAAAGTCAGATGGTATCGAGGAAAAACCCTGTGGGATGCATTTCTGTTTTGTGTTTCATGCTAGTCTTCTACAAAGGAAAGTTTACTTTGTTTTTTTCTTTCTTAGGAAAAGAAGAGTCTTTGAGGACAGAATTTCGTTAGAGAATGAAAGATTTTTAGGAAGTAAAGAGGAATTTACCCTCCAGTGCTATTCTCTTCTTGGGAATTGGGGCATTCCAAGGTTCTTGAGGGGCTCTAGGTTGCAAAAGGGGAAACAGTTTTCTACAAAGGATGGCATGGAAAAGTAATGAGGTGTGTGCATCCCGACATCAATTACAAGGTACTGCTGCACTCCTAAAACACCTTCAAACCTGGCATCAAGATGTGCAATACACATTCAACTCACCATTGCCTCAAAGGAACACAGTCCATTAAACAAGACTGCCATTCTTGGTATTGTGCCAGCAATTAGAGGGCATCTTGCCTAAGCACATCTATGGACAAACGCGTGCCAACCAAATCTTTCCCCATGTGGGCATCAAAATCAGAATGCCAGATATCAAAATTGACATTTGACACATCAATTACCAGGCCATGGCGATGTAGCCTCCTGTTACCACAAGGTGCAGAACGTGCAGGCTATGAGATATATATTGGGTTTACCATGCTTAGGACAGTGATGAAAATTAAAGCATTTTAGGTTGCTATGAAGGCAGCTTTAGCCTTCACACATAGGCTCTCTCTACTTTGTCCCATAAATCAACTACTCGGTGGAGTTGTCTATCAAAGAGTTTCAAACCCAAACGGACTATTGGAAAACAGCAAACAAATGTTTCGACTTCATAGGTGTGCTCAGGCAAGAGGCCTGCTCCTTCAGGTTGCCTATCAGTGTGCCGCTTCCCATGCGGTGTTTGGGGCACACCAGTAGGTGAGGGGGGGGAAAGCACTGACACAGACAACCAAATTGTGTGGAAAAGGCCGCTTTATTGGAATCAGGTGCACCTACAATACAATCCCCCTTGGCCTGTGCCGAACAAAACTACTGCTCACTAATTAACAACTGCCTGACAGCCCCCCCCCCACCCCCACCCCTAAAGTTAAACCCCAACATTGCAACTGAAATACAACACATCCGCTCAGCCACCTACCCCTCTATGAATTCCACAGTGACCTCCATGACCTCCCCCCCGTCTACCATGCAGTCCCAGGCCTCCAGCAAACCACCCTATCTCCTTAGGAAAGCGCCCCCAGCAACCGCACCTGTTCCAGCGACAACACAAATGTACCCTAATCAGTGCACCATCAACCAACAAAACCCCACAAGACCAGGACCAACCCCCCACCACCCCAGAACCAAAGGAAAATACTTACAAAGGGAGGGAGGGCGGGACACGAAAATTCCTAAGCCCCTGGCTGCTGTGTCACTTGCCACGAAACAGTGTGCATTGACGCAAAATGGCCGGTTAAGTACAGCAGCCAGCCCAAAACTAGCCCAACGAGCCAACCAGCCCAAAACCAGACCAAAACGCCGCCTAAGGAGAGCCCCGAGGGACAAGCTTCTTCCTCCCCCCCCTCCACTGGTGCCCCAAACTTTCCCGGGGGGGAGAGCCTCCCGCTGGTCGGCCACCCCCCCAAATCCCCATTGGGGCACACCAGTAGGTGAGGGGGGGGAAGCACTGACATAGACAACCAAATTGTGTGGAAAAGGCCGCTTTATTGGAATCAGGTGCACCTACAATACAATCCCCCTTGGCCTGTGCCGAACAAAACTACTGCTCACTAATTAACAACTGCCTGACAGCCCCCCCACCCCCACCCCTAAAGTTAACCCCAACATTGCAACTGAAATACAACACATCCGCTCAGCCACCTACCCCTCTATGAATTCCACAGTGATCTCCATGACCTCACCCCCGTCTACCATGCAGTCCCAGGCCCCAGCAAACCACCCTATCTCCTTAGGAAAGCGCCACTCGAAAGACGCTTACGCCTTTCGACCCCCCCCTTAGGACTCCTGCCTCCTGGGATACCTGAGCACCCCCAACGCCCCATCCACGCCTCCTCAGCTGGACTAAATACAACTCCATGCCATACCTGGACAGGTGAACCCCATCCTCCCGGAAAAAATATACTGCGCCATAGCGCAACTCCGGGTGCTCCATCCTTCCCACCCCCTCCTTGGCACAGAATTCTCGCATCTCCCGATTAATTTTCCTCCGTGCCCTATCTATGGCTCCTGGGCGCTCCGCCCCCCTCCACACCCGCCTGGGAATAAACTCAGACCAGATAATATGGCATCCCGCCCATTGCTTCTTAATTTCCCGCAGGTCCCTCTTCATTTGCTTAAGCAGCGCCAGCCCCTTGCACTGCACCAAATCGTTCTCACCCAGATGAATCACCACTACATCCGGGCATACCCCCCTCTCACCACTGTGTTCAACAAGGGCAATAACTCATGCCACCGCCTACCCCCTTTTCCCCGCCAATGACAACGATACAACCCCGCATCCAATCCCAAATTGAGTGTCCGATGCCTTTCCCACTCCGCCTGTTCTGCCCTCTTGACGAATGAGTGTCCCACAATATATAAATTCAGAACAGCCACCTCCGGCCCCGCCACAGCACCTGCAAAGACACACATATCAATATCGGGAATCACCATTACAACAACCCCTCCACCTCCCTCAACAGCACGTACGTCCTGTAACAATCGGACTTCCACCGTCCCAGCCTCTGTATCTCCTCCTTACCCCAACCCTTCCGTGCCGCCTCCGTCGCCGCCCCGATCCGAAAGGAATGCGTCCCGAAAGCCAGGTGGTCCTCTCCCATGTACCGCAGGGCGCGCCGCAGAACCCCCAAAGCCTGAGACGCCGTCACTCCGTCCCCCCCTCCCCGGCCAAAAACCTCCCCCTCTCTCTCGCCACTGCCTGCCATCAACCTCCTACCCCACGCCGCCGGGCACACCCCCTCCCGGCCACCCGGCCCCAGTACCACCCAGGTCCCAACCCCACGCTGATCCGTCTTTGAACGCCGCAGACGCACTGCCACCTCCCGCGCTCGCACCTCCACCTCCCCCCACAACACCCCCGCCTCCCCTTCACACCCAGCAGCTCCGACACTCGAAACGCTCCGAAGAAAAGCCAAGACATCAAGGTAGAAAAACGCACCGCCTCGCCCTCGTCCCTACACACCGCCGGAAGCGCGTTAATTACTCCTTCCAGCAAAGCCACCGTGATGGGACGGCGAAGCCGCACCTCCGCCCCCTTCTCCCTCGCCCACCCCTCTAGCAGCCGGGTCCCCAACTCACCCGCCGACGGAGGGTAACCCCACCACAACTTACCCAGGAAGGCCACCGCCGACAACTTGCCCGCAATCGACACCCGCGTCAGCCCCCTATCCATGAGCGCCAGCATGAACCTTACCACCTGTTCCTCGCGCCGCCACCGATCCCCTTCCCTCACCGCACCTGACTGCAGGAACTCCTCCCACGCTAGCTCGTACGCCTTCCACGTAGACACTGCCACCGACGTCTTCACCAACTGAAAGACCCGGCCTCGCCCATTGACCACAGTTCCTCCGGCACCGGCGTCCTGACTTCCTCCGCCTCCGTGGCTAGCCCATGGAACCTCTCCCACTGTGAACGAGACAAGGCATCGGCAATGTCATTGTCCACTCCTGGGACGTGGCGCGCCTGAAACAGTATGTCATTCTCCAAGCAGCGCAAGACAAACACCCTCATCAGCTTCAAAACCTGCGGGTCCCTAGCCGACTGCCTGTTCACCACCTGCACCACAGCCATGTTGTCCACACGGAAAAGCACGCGCTTGTGAGCCACAGCCCCTGCCCACACCGTGACCGCTACCACCAAAGGGAACAACTCCAAGAACGCAATGCTCCTCCCGCCCGCCTGCCAATGCTCCGGCCACTGTTCCGCACACCATCTTCCCTCCCAGTACAGACCGAAGCCGCCAACGCCCGCCGCATCCGAGTACATGGTGACATCCCACTCCCAGTCCTCCGCCGGCGCCATGGGCACACCATTGAACCGTTCCAAGAACGCCCGCCACATGCGCAGGTCCTCCTTCATCCCCGCCGAGAGGCGCACGTGATGATGCGGCAAAGTCAAACCGGACAACGCCAAACCCAAACGCCGGCAAAACGTTCGGCCCGCCCGCACCACTCGGCAAGCAAAATTCAAATGCCCCAACAACACCTGTACCTCTCGCACCGTCACCTTTCTTTTTGACAACATACCAGCCACCAGAACCATCATCGCTGACCTCTTGTCTTCCGGCAGGCGTGCTTCCATGGTGACTGAGTCGAGCTCAATACCGAGAAAGGACAACACCGTACTGGGACCGCACGTTTTCTCCGGCGCCAGGGGAACCCCAAAGTCCCCCATTAACCCGGCCAAACCATCTAGCAGCCGCTGACAGTCCACCGCACCGGGCCGCCCCACCAGGAAAAAGTCATCCAGATAGTGCGTCACTGACTCCAAACCTGTGCGCCTGGAAAAAACCCACTGTAAGAAAGAGCTGAAACGTTCAAATAGCGCGCAGGAAATGGAGCACCCCATCGGCAGCGCCTTGTCCACAAAGATGAGACCGTCAAACTGGATCCCCAGCAACTGGTGATCCGCTGGGTGCACCGGAAGCAGTCAGAACGCCGACTTGACATCGCATTTTGCCATCAACGCCCCCCGTCCCGCCGCCGCGACGAGCCTTCGCGCGACGTCCACCGACGAGTAAGTCACCGACGCCAATTCCGCCGAAATGTAGGCATTGACCGATTCCCCCTCCGGCCAAGACAAATGCTGTATCAGTCGGAATTGCCCCTCCTCCTTCTTGGGCACCACCCCGATGGGGGAAATGATCAAGCCCGGCAATGGAGGTGCCGTGAAGGGGCCTGCCATCCGGCCTTCTCTGACCTCTTTGAACAGTTTCTCTCGCACAATGCCCCTATGTGCATTCACCGACTTCAGATTGTCCGCCCAGCGAGCAATCCGAGGGCCCTCGTACCCCAGCCTGAACCCCTCACGAAAACCCCGACGCAAAACAGCAGCGTCCTCCGCCCGCGGATACGCCGCCAACCAGGGCTCCATCTGCTCAATCCTAACCGGCGTACGAGCCTTTTCCCAGAGCCCCCGCTCCTCCCCCTCTGCCTCCTCCCCTCCCCCCACTCGGTCCCCCTCTGGCTGGGGCCCCTCCCAGCCCAGGTTGCTGCCCCGGCGGGCCTCCGAGCCCCCAACAGCGCAGCACCGGGTGCCTTCGACCGCATGACGAGCACTCGTGCCGGAAACGGCATGCCGCCCGCCCGCAGGCTCCTCTATTAAAATCCCAACAGGCCCCGACCGAGGCCTGGCTGCCAGAGTCTCCCTGCCCCACCCCCCCACGGGTGTGGCGGGCCGCAAAGTGGGGCGGCACCAGCGGCAAACCGCTCGCCGTGTAAATGGTGCGGCCAAACTTGGCCCCTCCCATCGTTTGCTGGTGCAGATCCGAAACCAGCTCCCCCCATTGCGCATCCGGGTCCGCCGCCATGCGCGCCCGGAACTCCTCGTCATAATGTGACCACGCATAACTGCCGTAAGTCACCTGAGCCCTCCGCACCACATCCATGTATTTAAACAGCGCGACGCACCGGTCCGGGAACTTCTCGCAGTACACGCTCGCGTAAATGAGGAATGCCGCTGACCAATTGTCTAACGTCAGGGGCACCTTTGGGCGCCTAGCCAACTCCTGCTCTTCTTCCTTCGACCCTCCTTGGACGTCAACTCCCGGTGGAGAAGCTTCAGGATGTCAATATATTCCCCTTTCCATATCTTCTCCTTCGTTGCAGCAGAAAGATGGGCCCCCAGCGGCTTGGTCAGCCCCATGTACGGTAGCTTACGCACCGGCACCACACAACTCTCCTTCCCTCCCCCCGCCGTCGCTGTCTCACCCGCCGCCGCTGCCCCTCCGCCCGCGCTCGACCCGTCACTGCCCTGCGCCGGGCCGTCCGTGCCAACTCCCGCATCCTGTACATACCGGCCCCGCACCAACCGCCACTCATCCCCCCCTCACCCCCCGTCCCCACCGAAACCTCCACACAACGCCGCTTGCCACTCCCCGCACCGTCATCCGGCTTACCTGGCGTCAAGGTCGGCGTCCTTGCTGGATCCCGCCGCCTAACCAGTGGAACTGAGGGGGCCGTCACTCTGGGCTCAACCTGCCTTGCTGGCACCTGCAATACACTGTCAACAATGTTACAAACCCCCCCGTCCTCCCTAATCTCACCCTCTTCCTCCGACTCTCCATCCGCCAGCTCCACACCACCCCGGCCCCCCACTTGGGGTTCCAGCCGGCTCAAACCCGCTCTCTCACGACACACCCGCTTCAACTCTCCCAAATCCACACTCGCCCCCCCCCTCCACTCTCGCAGTCAACGCAGAATTATTCGCATCCATCCTCACTCCCCCACCCCCGGCGGCCGTAAAGACCCTTCGGGGAGGGGCTGTCGGAGACGCATCCCGCCTCCATTCGCCGCGGTCACGAGTTAGGTCCCTCGTTGGAGCGCGGCCGCCCGCACCAGACAGAGCCGGCCCATCCTCTCGGTGGGTGGGAGCCGCATGCTGCTCCCCCGAGCGCCTCGCAAACAGCTCCTGCCAAGGAAAAAAGGTGGAGTCCAGTAAGCCTGGGTGGTAAAAACCCCCGTCTCCCCCCCACGCGCCGCTCCCCCCCAACTCCCCCATCCCATAGCCGCTCCCCTCCCCCATCCTGCCGAATGACCTCTGCGCCGCGAGGGGATTCCCCCGCCCCCTAGCTCCCACCCCCCTTCCCCGGCCCAGCCCCCCGGCCCTCCCCACACCCCAGAACCCCAACCCGGCCCCGCCCCCCCCCACGCCCAGCACCCCAGACCCCCCACATACCGCTCCCTTCCCCCTCACCGCAACCCCCCCCCAATGCCCGCCACTGCTCTCCGCCCACCCGTTCCCCTGCCCTCTCCCCTCCGACCCTCCCCCCCGGCCCCAACCCACCCCTCCCGCCCGCCGCCCCGACGCCTCCGCGCTCACCTCCCAGGACCTCAGGTCTGGCACGCCCATCCGCCCGGCCCCTCCCCGTACCCCTCCCCCGCTGCCTCGGCGGAGCAAACCCCCCATTGCCCCCCACGCCCCCCCCACCTCCGACGTCGACGAACCCCAGTCTAGCTCCGTGTCCTCCCCCCCCGCGTCCTCCTCTAACTCAGTTCCCTCTGCCCCCCTTCCCTCGGTCCGCCTCCCCCCCCAGCCGCACTCCCCTCCCCCACCCCAGCCCCCTCACAAACCTCGGCCCACCGTCCCCCTCCCCACTGCCCCCCCTCCCCCTGCAGCACTGCCTGCGACCCCTCTCCCTCCCCCCCTGCCCTCCCAACACAAACCCTGCCGCACGAACCGCCCCCGCTCCCCCCCCCACCGCCTCCACGAACTCTAAAGGCCGCTTCCTCCCCTTTTGCCCAGCCTTCTTGGCGCCCTGCGCCTTCCCCCGCGGCCCTGCCACCGAGCGCCGACCTCCGCTCTTAGCTCCGCCGGCCCCCCTCCCCCCCGCTGAGCCGGCCGCGACCGAGGCGCCTCACATGCCGCCACAGCCGCAGCGACGCCGTTGGCAGCGCGCCGCTGCGGCCTTACCATGAGGTCGGGCCGCACGATGTCCATGCGGCCCGCCTCGCTCAGGAGCCTCAAAGCTTCTGCCACCCGCGGGTCATCACCCTCCGCCATCTTGTCTACAACGAGCGCCTCACAAGCTGCAAACTGCGCCGCAAACTTGGCCACAGACCGGTTCCTCCGCCGTCACCGACGACGCTCTCCACAACCGAGCTAATAAAACCCAAAGCAGGCACCGAGCACCAGACCACGCCGGACCACACACGAAAATTCCTAAGCCCCTGGCTGCTGTGTCACTTGCCACGAAACAGTGTGAATTGACGCAAAATGGCCGGTTAAGTACAGCAGCCAGCCCAAAACTAGCCCAACGAGCCAACCAGCCCAAAACCAGCCCAAAACGCCGCCTAAGGAGAGCCCCGATAGACAAGCTTCTTCCTCCCCCCCCTCCCCTGGTGCCCCAAACTTTCCCGGGGGGGAGAGCCTCCCGCTGGTCGGCCACCCCCCCAAATCCCCATTGTCCTTTGACTCTGTTCCACGTGCCGTTTCTAGTTAACCGAATGCAAAGAGTATTTTCTTATAAACTGTAATACAGGTTTATGTCAGAATTAATGTTCTCTATGTATCTGGCTAGAGCGAATGAGCACTCAGCATCAGTTCAGTTAAAAACATTTGCTTTATAGCGAGAAGCATCAACATGGCACTGAGGAGGCATATTTAAGATGCCGTTTGTGGCATTTCTGGCTGTGCCTAAGTCACTTACCGAGGTTGTGCTGGTGCATGTATGGTAGTAGTGACACTTTCTGGGTGATGGTACAATCAAGTGCAGGAATGTTGCTTAATGTTTGGCTTTTGGAAGACTTTTGTGTGTGTTGTTATCATGGTTCTTTATGGACTGTGGAGATGAGCTTCTCCCATTGATCTCAGCCTCACTTATCATTGTGCAGGTAGCAATGTGCAGCTGTTCTTCATGCAAAAATAAAATTGCATAGAGTGGTATGTGTCATTTGTTTTCAGACTACAAGAGGGGAAAAATGGGTTAGTGTTTTGCATGGCATTCAGGTACAACTTAACTATTGCTCCCTTTGTGAAGATGTTCGGGAGTTGTTGCTGCAGCAAAAGGTTTATGTCTCGCACTGTCACATTTCTATCTGTAGTCTTGCACACAATGGGGCAGATTTACAAGAACTGGCGCATCTCTGCATATTAGCAGAGATGCGGCAGTTAATTTATGACACGTAAAAAAAAACTTGCGCCACCATGTATGAGTCGCATTTACAATGCGGCACACCATGGCTCAAGGATAGACAGATGTGTGATGCATCTTTTGGCATAAGGGCAGCGCATTGCTGGAGTCGTGTGGCAAGCAAGACGCAAATCCAGCAATGGTCAGGAATGCCAATTCCTATCATGCTGCATCACTCCTTACGCCTTACGTAGGCATCGTAAAAGTGACTCCGTGAAATCTTGTAGATTTCACGGCTTCACTTTTACTAGGCCTTCTTACGTCAGAACGCCCACCCTGCATACATTTTACCTGATGCAGGTATAATGTAGCGCAGGGCTTTACAACGTGACGCATCTCTCTAGATGAGTCACATTGTATATATTTTGCAATGCAGCGCATTGTTTATGACGCCGCAGCGTCACAGAAGTGACGCAAAGGTGGGGCAAAGTTATCACAAGGGGCTTGTAAATCTGCCCAAGTGTAGGCATAGGAGGTTGTTTTTTGCTTCTGAGAAAGTGCATGTTCTTGTTAGTGGTTTGGAATCAGTACAGGTGGTGAATAAAAGTTGTCTACCAGTGCTCTCTCACAAGAAGAAGGAACATAATATTTCTCGTCATGATAACTATCATCATCAAATTTATATGGAATATTGGAAGGGAGTAACATGTCCATGGACTTCTCTTGAGAACTATGACTCCAAAGAGCAATCAAAAAATCCTATAATGCCCCATATTCTGGGGTCTGACATCTCCTTGGAATATGAGCGGACTATTGTATCACTTGAACAGGTACTGTGATCTAACGTTATAGCGGGTGGTTTTGACATGGTTCCAGGGAAGTGCCATTGATAGTGCCATTGACAGTGGGCAATATTCATTTTTTTAGGCCAACCACACCGTGCCATGCACAGTGATGTATGCCAACCTAATTTAATGCACAGCAGATTCAGCAGTAAACTAGTGAAAAAGTAAACCACATAGGTATGTCTTAACAATTGTCAATATACTTTGTGAACTTGTGAACTAGGGCACCACATATTGTTTAATATTCAATCACCGTTCTGTGTGTATAACTGCTTGAAGCTTGCTAAAACATTAGTGTTATTGCATATTTACAACATGTATTTTAAACTTTCTGCCAATCTTTTATCCTGTGCTACGGCAAGCTTTAGCCTAACTGCTTTTAAAGTACAACCTTCCTAGTTTATTACAGGAATTAATCGGACAAATCACTCTACCAACTAAGAAATGGCATTTACCACAATCCAAAGAATCGAGAAAGTGCCATCAAACTGTCAATCATTTTCGTATGAAGCCAGGTGATGTTTCCCTTGTAAGGTCAAATTTAGCAGCAGGCTCCACTCTTGCTTTGAAATTGGCACAATGAAGCGAAGAATGAAGAATGTAATAGCCTTTTACTAGAGAAAGTTGTAACAGTATGCCAAGGACGACTTGCTTTCTTCACACGAGAAGAGCCTGGCCTATCTGTTGGTCTAGATCTACCAAGTGCTCTTGCTTCCATTCACTTGCATTGAGAATGACTGTACAATGTAGCAACAAAATATATGGATTTTATCAGTAAATGTCCAACTGACCTGCTCTGGTCTGTTGATTAGCAGATTTGCCTTTGATTATTTTATTTTTTAAACAACAAATTTTATTTGGTCATTTTGGGATATATCGGGCAAAAGCCCTACAGTGACACGTGTGATCATTTGGACAATATGTGCATCAATAGCCATTTCCATAAATATAAACAAACCCTGCCAAACATGCAGGTAAACCAAAAATATAAACTATATGCAGACAGTGGTCAAAATTTGAGGTACAGCACATGATTGAGCAGATTCACAATATTCATCCCAGCAAAATGATAATACAATCAAGCGATATAACTTGGGCTGACACATGGCAGAGATCGGAGGATGCTACTCATGGGTGCTCCTCAGGTAGGGAGAGCAGGTCGATTCCACAATATGTCGCCCACCGTGTCCATATCTTACAATTTTTCCTTGGGCAGCCCCTAGCCTCAAAGACTGCTATGCTATCTTGGCTCCAATACATCTATCTAATTCTGTCTTCCATTTGCCTATCGTCTTGGGAGAAGATGCCTTCCAACCCTGCGCTATGTCCCTCTTGGCAATAGTAAGGGCGAGGAACAGTAGATGCTGTTTGTAACAATTCCCCCCAATGTTGTCCATGTAATGCAATAAAAACAGCAGTGGGTCCAGTGGGAGCACCCACCCCAGCACCTAATTAAGGCATGAAGCTGGTTCCAAAGGGCTGCAAGGCCGGGCAGGTCCACACCGTATGGAAAAATAACCCATCCTCTCCATCACACCGCAGACAAACTGGGGACTAAATGACCCCCATTTGCCACAATCGTACCTTAGTGTAATAAACTCTATGTAAATATTTTAAATGGATGAGCCTGTAGCGTGTGGAGACTGCCACGCCCCTCGGGTTGGCTATCACTTCAGCCCAATTGTCATCCGTCAAATCAGGAATATCTGCCTGCTAGGCCAGTCGGATCAAGAGTAGTGGGGGTGTGTGTCATCAGCGTTTGGTATATTTGCCTGATACTTTGTAGTCCAAGGTACCCCATTAACGGCGACCTTCCAAGGCCCGGAATTTGGGTAGAGTCTCCATATTTCGGATCTGGGGGAAGAGTGTGTGTCGGAGCTGTAAACATTTATAAAATTGTGATTTATGGAGGCCAAAATCAGTCTGTAATTGTTGGAATGATTTTATGGTAGCGCCCCTCGAATCATCTCCAAGGGTTGAAATCCCCACTAGGTCCCATCCCCGGAACCCATTCAGTGCGGTAGCAGTTCTGAGGTATGTACCTTGCCACAAGGGGGTTTGTCGAGTAAGTCTCCCTTTGCATCCCATTTGCCTGGTCCTGGCCCTCCATAACTGTATGTCTTGTCTGCCAGCTGGTGGTAAATGGTCAAGCCTTATGTAGCTATATAATAAGTGGAGTAGGGGGACCTGTTCCTTTGTGGCGTGCTCAATATCATATGCTGGATCAGTGGGAGAATTATACAACATTTCATTGCTTAAAAGGATGTGAGATGCAGCGTAATATGAATAAATATCAGCTGCCGCGATCCCCCCACAATATGTAGATTGTGCACAAGTGCGGAGCGCCACGCAAACAGCTCCACCACCCCAGAGGAAATTGTTTTGTATTGCATTTACTTGTGCAAACCAGGTGCGAGGGATAGGGTAAGGGAAATTTAGGAGGCGGTATACGAACTGAGGCAGGGAAACCATTTTAAAAATGGCTGAGCGCCTGTAGAGGGATAAAGGGAGAGCAGACCATATTGTTGTTTTGTTCTTGAGGCTGATCAACAATGGAGTGATATTATGCGTGCATGAAATCTTAAGGCATGGGGAGATGTATATCCTCAAATATTTGAACCCATCCGTGGCCCGGGACAGCTGCGCGGTCCAAGACTCGCGGTCCTGATGACCACACACTGGGAAGAGGATAGATTTAGAGGGCTTGGCGTGGAGGCCGGTGGTGCCACCAAATCCCCTAAGGATTTCTAATATACGAGGTCCAGAATACCACCGATCTGTCATAAAAAAGAGAACGTCATCAGCGTATAATGCTATATGATCTGACCCTGAGCGGGACCAATCAACCCCCCTGAGCACCGGGTCGCTTCTGTTCCAGGCCGCCAGAGGATCGACTGCTAGGGCGAACAACAATGGAGATAGTGGTCAGCCCTGGCGGGTACCCCTCTGGATCAGAAAAGGGTGGGAGCGGTGTACCGCAATTTGGACTGATGCCGTCAAGTTTGTATGCAACAGGCGTATTTATAAAAAAAAATGGGGTCCAATGTTGATTGCCTCAAGCAGCTGAAAAAGATAGACACAGCTTAATGAGTCGAATGCTTTGTCAATATCGGCTAACAACAGGGCAGCAGGTCGGCCTAGGTAGGGGCCGCAGCGATAGCATTTTGGACTCGTCTTGTTAAAACGCAGTTTACAAACGTGAACATCACCGGCGCCATCTTGCCTAACAAGAGACACTGTCCGCACATAAAACGGCTTCCATTTTAGGTGCCGCGGCCATCTCGCACTTTGCAAGTCACCCACGATTCACCCTGACCTTGCAACCATCCCCGGTGCCCTGATTCAGCATGAACAAATACTCTGAGGTCATAAACCTTGTCCTCGTGACAAGGCCTCAGAGCCACCTCCCGCCCTAAACACGTTTTGTCCTTTCATCCTCCACACTCGGGCAGACCCTTCTGATAACACCCAACTGCACCTGGCCACTCGACCCTGTCCCAGGCTGTAAACCAGGCCTTGCCGACGTGCTTTATTGCCCCCACACAGCAGGACTTGTTGCACGAACAGAAATGTTTGATCTTATCACTTGCATAACCCTTAGATCTGACCGATCCCATACATTTACAGATCCTGTCGGAATGTCCAAATATAAAACAGGCATACTCCTTCGAATCCGAGCTACCATGCCGGGAGCCTAACTCGATATACTTGGGGGGACTATTGTGTCCAGAGGGTCGTTGTCCATAATTGCGGCACGGTCCAGGAGTACGAGTCATATAAACCACCTTAGAACATTATACACGTCCCTGTGTGACATCTAGGATAAAAGTTTTCCAGTAAACATTGCGTAGAAATAAGATCTTTGTATTTTGCGTTACCAACTATTAAACAACGGCGGTTTCTCAGTGCCTATTTGTCTTGGAACCAGTTAATCTATAGCAGCTTCACCCGGTTTTATGACTTAGATTTTCTGTCATTGGCCTCGGCACCGGCTTCATACCTGCATCATTTACAATTCGCTGGTCGTTTATGGTTCCAAACTAACATCACTGACCTAGCCCTGACGAAGTTACAAGACGTAACGAAACGCGTTGGCTGTATATGTCCTTTTTGGTAAAATTACCTAAATAAAGAAAAAGAAAAACTCAAGATCACAAGTTCCAGCGTAATTCCTTTGAGTGCGCCTTCCATTCTGTTTTATATTTGGTTGTTTTTTGTGCCCAAGGACAACGGGCTCAGGAAGTGTGCTGCACCACTCTTAATTTCATCTGGACTAGTGTTTTGGTTGTGCTAAACCTTGGTCTTTGTTGTCCTGTTGCTTCTGTTAATATACCTGTCGGAATGTCCAGCTGCGAGATATCAATCACTAATCAGGATCTGGGCGGGGGACTGTGAGAAGTTGGCCTGGTATATGATGTCCAAAGTTCTGTGGTCACCCTGTATCAGTCCAAACAATCCCTTATGGTGGTGGTTGTAAGTCAACCTTACAGACAAGCTATCCTAGGGGTAGCATGGACTAGGCAGCCTTAAAGGCTTAACTCCAAAGGACATGTGAAGCCAGCTGTTTTACCATATGCAATCCTGTAATATCAAATGAAAGGACACCACACAAGTTATATATTATCAAAATATATGTATTTATTCTTAGAATAATCCCCACTACTCTTTATGAGCAATGAAGCACAAGCGTTTAAATAAAAGCACAGTTAAACATAGACAAGTTGCACGTTTTGGATGAGGCCGGTGGCCACTCAAACCATATATAAAAAAAGTGGTATAACAATCACTAATCGATCTGGGGTAAGGCCTAGGGCCTTGGGAATAGCTTGGACTACGATGCACTAACAGCAGTTAGGGCGGGAGTAGCCCGCGGGATTAGGGTGCAGTGTGGGAAGCACGGCTTGCACCAATGCAAAGTCAATGGTGGGTAAAAGTTACAAAGTTATTGCAAAAGGAGTCTTCCGACTGGACTAGGACTACCAAACTTTAGACTTAGGCACTAGAGGTGTGTACCAGTGTGGGAACACTGGCGCTAGTAAGTTACCTCACCCACAGGACGCGGGTGCACAGGTGCCAACCTGTGTCGGATTTCGTCACGCACTTCGATGGTGCCTGAGGATGAAGATGCTGCAGGCGTCCAGAAGAGAAGTGTCCGGTGCGATCCAAGGGTGGATCGGAGTTGAAGGGTACCTGAAAGCAGAGGGAACAGAGTCTGGGTCACTAGCCAGTGACCAGGAAGGAACCAGGAAGGAACCAGGCAATGTCGGGCGCAATCAGGTCGTTGTTGGGTGTCTTGTCTCCGCTGCCACATGGACTCTGGGGCACCGAGGATGTCCTTGAGTGGATCACGAGCTGTCCCACAAAGGTTCTCGCTGTCGGCCGTGTCGGCTTCCGGATCAGAGTCAACAAGCCTTGGCAAAGGCAACCCACGCAGGATTCAAAGGAGGCTTAACACTCGAACCAGCAAGGTCTGAGCGGGTGCTCCTTTTCAGGGGACTGAGTGCCAATCTGGAGCAACCAGATCAGCTGTGTAAATTTGTAGGTTCGTTGGTTCTGGGGCCACTAGCCAAGGGGCAAGTGACCAAACCAACGCGTCAAGCAGGAAAATGCAAAAGGGCCCCACGCAGCACTCGTCGAGTGTGGAGGGGTGAGCTTCGGTGCACAAGCTGCTCAGGGCTGGAGCTTCTCAGACTCCAATGCACAGCTTCGAGGGAGCCTCGGGTGCTGCACGGTCAGCGCTTCGTTGTTCCTCCAAGATGGCCACTTCCACGCTTCAAGTCGCCTCCACGGGTCTCAGCTCTGCATAGACTGTGGATCGGGCTGTTGGAAGGCAGGAAAGCTGGCTCTTGTTGATCTCTGTTGCTCGAGTTCCGGCGGGAACTGCAACAAAGCAAACGTCGAGGTGCTGGATAGTGCCTGTTTGCACAGGGTGGTCACTCCGTGACCACAAGGGAGATTCTTCAGTCTTCCACGTCGAGTGGGATGTCGATGGGTCCAGAGTTTCGTTTCATAAGTTTCAGTCAGGATAATCTGATGTGCATTGGCACTGCTCCCACCTATATTCCAAATCTGGGGGCTGGATTATCTGCTAGGTCCCTCCTATGGGTGGGACCCAGGAAGGGGGTGGTTACACCCCTTTCCTTTGTCCAGTTTGCTGCCAAGACTGGGGCTGGAGTGCCCCAGAACCGGTTTGACTGGAATCTGCCCAGTGACACCTTGTGTGCCCCAGGCAGTGTCTAGTTTCTTTCAACCCTCCCTGCTACAATCCACTATCTCCTGTCTGGGGTGGTGTGACACCTCCCTATGACAGGAGATCCTTTGATCAAGCCTCCTCTGTCGAGTTTCGGTCAGCAGCAGGAGGCCAGCCATGTGTCTGTGGCAGCAGCATCCATTTTGTGATGCTGGGGCTCTGGTTAGGATTAACCGCGTTTTCAGTAAAGTAACATGTCTTCTCCCTTTAGAAGGGTGGAATGCTACCCCCGTCGCCAGAACTGGCGAGGGGGTAGTATTCCAAAGTGTATGACACCAAACACGACATGTTTTGATAAAGCCAAACCAAAGTTAGCATTAACCGCGAGGATTATAATGCACTTAAGAGTATATGGTATGGCAGTATCACTGGAACAGCAGTAAGGAAATGGTTCCGAACATTGCAGACAGACTCAGCTCATGCTAGAGTACCGTCTCACATAAAAGCAAGAACTCTGCCTCCAGGATTGTAAAAGGCCTGCCATAGGAGTGACTGATAGGTATATATGTGTCCAGATATTGTTAAAATCTAGATTGCGACGTAAACATTATCGGCGCCATCTTGTCCCCTTTTAGCTCAAATGTGCACGTAAGTAGCAGCCATTTTGAACGCCATGGCCTCTCTGCCCACTGCCGATAGCCAGCGCGTCTCTCTCTCTCCCTCTCTGACCCCCGCCAGCATCCCCTGCGCGCTGACAGCCCACGTTCTCACATGCTTGGGCCATAAACCACCCCTTCAGCGTGGCCCTGCCTCGGAGCCACATCCCGTACCCGACTAACACCTCCCTCCGTCCCTTTAATGATCACACATCCTTTGATGAACCCCCTTCCTCTGTGCCCGATTGTCCCGCCCCATCCCAGGCCATCACCTAGCCCTGCGGATACAGTTTATTGCCCCCTACAGTAGGAAGCTGTCCTTCTTCGAAGAATCTATGAATGATAAAGGCCCCCACCCCATGAGATCCGATCAGCCGCGCACATTCCGGGAGCCGGAGGGATATCCAGCTGCGCGATAGTCATCACCTACTGAGATCAGGGTGGGACTTTTACTGTAAATATGTGTGGGAACGGGTTTTGAGCGGAGATTCCGAGGATGCCTTTCCGTACATCAAAGTATTAATAAGAATGTGTTCTATGTAATAAAGCAATAAACCTGTGTATAAGAGGCCCGGCCTCAAGGATGCGTTTAGAGCACCTCGAGAAGATACCCTGTTGTCTGATTTGACGTGTTCTGCTCCGTCGGAATAAACTCCTGTTTCCTGCCTTCTGTCTCCAGCGCCTGCCTCTTTGTTTGGAAATCTCGAATGGTATGAGAGGCGGCTAACGCCGGGCAAATACTGAAGGGTTCTTGGTCGAATACGGCCCTACCGTTCACAATTGGCGTCCCAAACGTGGGGCCCATCAGTGACGCGTGGATCCAGTGGGAGAGGTCCCAACGACAGAGTGAACGACTGCAACGATCGGGAAGAGCTCCTGCCCGATAGACCCTCGTCTGGCAGCCGATCATCCGAACTTCACCGGTTCCGAGCAGACCTCTCTCGAGTGATCTACGGTCCTGACTGGGAACCATCAGGAGTGCCACAACAATTACGGAGAACGGAGGACGATCAGGCGCTGGAAGCGGAAGACGAGAAACTGTCCATGCGGTCCGGGTAAGGTCGTGTAACACGACGAATTGCGAATTGATTGTTTGATTGTTTGAAAATACTAGTATTACTCATTTGATTGTTTCTGAGAGATTCTCTATTTGCAAACAAGCACGGAGTCGCCATACTCTGTTTAGTCTTTGCAGATAGTGAAGGGTAGGTAACGCAGGCCTTTGCCCCCTTTGTAACCCGTCGTGCCTACTTCCCTCTCCATTTGATTGATTGTTATCCAAGCATTTACTGTTTTGGAATTGGTTGTTTTTGGATCATTCTCTATTTACAAAAAAGCACAGAGTCGCAATACTCTGTTTAGTCCTTGTGAATAGTGAAGGATAGGTAACGCAGGCTTTTGCCCCCGTTGTAATCCGTCGTGCCTATTTTTATCCCTCATTTGATTGATTGTTTGACCGAACATTGGTCGTTCGGAATTGGTTCTCTTTGGGTTATTCTCTATTCACAAATAAGCACAGGGTCGCAATACTGTGTTTAGTCTTTGCGGATAGTGAAGGATAGGTAGTGCAGACTTTTGTCCCCTTTGTAACCCGTCATGCCTGTCTTCGCCCCGTTTGTTGGTAGTTGGTTCAGCCCGGACCGCTTATTAGAGGTGAACCATCCGGCTCCACCGGAGGGCACCCCTAATAAGGACATGTTTACTAAATATGGACTAGTCACCGTGGCTTCAAGCAAGCTGTGGCATAAATACACGAGAAAGGATCAGGGAAGTCAGTGGCCACTGATAGGGTCCTTCGATAACGACAAAATAAACGCGCTGGAAACAGCCCTTTATAACAATAAGAAAACTCCCACTATGCTCGATAGCTTCGGCATGTGGCGCAAAGAAACAGAACAGCGAAAGAAAAGAAATGAGGTCAGGTTAGAAAAGGAATTACGCAAGGCAGCTCACCTGGCCGCTAACAAATTAAAGGAAGAAATAAAAGAAAGAGAGGAAACCAAGCTAAAACAAGATTCCGAATCATCAGGCCAGTGTCCCGTCAGGACACCCTCTACACTTTACCCCGAGCTACCTTCGAAACAGCAAACGAACGATGATTTACTACTAGGTCCCCCGATCATCTACATGCCCCCTCCATACGCCCCTTCCCAACCCTTAGCACAGCACCCGCAACCCCCAACGACAGGCGAGAGTAGTGCCGGAGCCTCGGTCCTCATGGCCTCAGCGCCGACCGAATCCCTTGCATTCAGCGCAGCACAAGTAGCAACTTCAGGTGATCCTGAAGCGGGGAGGAAAGACCCCGCGAGATCGAATAGATTAAGCAAGGACGAACGAGCTGGGATCGATAAGATCGTAAAGACACTGGTGGTGCGAAAGGAGAATGAGGATTATATAATGGATATGTACCATACATATGCCAATAGCCACAGGCGACACTTTGTCGTATGCCTTTGTTACCATACCCTTAATGCCTACGAAGACTGCTACCAAGGAAAAGGCCCTGAAAATCTAACGACTCTGTATAGGAAAATTGATATCGGAGATGGGGACGAGTGTGACGTGATGAACCTCTTCACGCGTACGCTTGAAGTTCTTCGCCGCCTCACGGAACTGAAACCAGAAACTAACACCACGACTCCTGCAGTGACTGAAGCCAGAGTAGAAAAAATTGACACCATGATGCCCATAAAGGAGGCCGCCCCCTATTGGGTTCCCCCACGAGGACTGGGAACACACGACGATATTAATCACCAAGATGCAAGAGGGAGGGTAGTTTACAACTGGGTTTACCAACCATGGGATCGGCAAGACATCCTGACCTTCCGAAAGTACTTGCCTGATCTGCGAAAGAACCCCACAGCCTTCTATACAGAATTAGCCACCACTCTGGGTTCAACGATTATGACCCTAGCGGATATCGATTTGTTTTTCGGGTTATGTCTGCCAGCTGATGTGTGGAAGCAAATCCGGAAAGTCGACCACCTTGAGCTGTTCGGACATACCTGGGTAAACTCGGTGATGTAGATAAACAGCGAGAGCCAGGACAGAAACCTATGAAAGCCATTCTAGACCTACCAGATAAGATCGTGCAGAAACTAAAAACCTTAGTCCCAGAAAGGAAAGTGGACTGGTCAGTAGTAACGGCCTGTCGCCAGAAACCCCAGGAAGACGTATCAGAATACTTCTCCCGGTTTGAAACGGTGTTCTCCGATTACAGCTGCCAGGACATGACCACTGCAACCGGACATCACTTGTTTGTCCAGAACTATGTGAAAGGCCTGACACCAGAAGTCTCGCAGAAACTACAGACTAGTGAGAGTAGTTGGGCGGCCTCCAAGCCCGCAGCTATCCTTCAGATGGGTCAATACTATGAGCGACAAAAGAACGAGAACGATCAAGCGACTGAGAAAAAAGAAAAAGGACTTGAAAGAGAGGGTAATGATTGCTCAGTTGCAAGGGGTGACTATAGGAAGGGAACAGTATAGAGGGAACTACCAGTCGAATGCTCCTAGAAATCCACCCCCTAGAGACCGCACACCCGCACCCGGCGCTCCACGAACAGACCTCGATGAGAATCAGTGTGCGTTTTGCAAAGGATATGGCCATTGGAAATCTCAATGTCCAGTTCTGCTGGAAGCACTCAGAAATAAAGACACAAGAGACGTAGCGGGCGGGCCGAGGACAGGGACGAGGGCACCCAAACGACACCAACAATGACAGGCCTGGTAGACCGAACACATTTGACCGTCCCCGACAGAATCAGTGCCAACAGTCTGACTGCAACAATGCCCACGACTTTGCATAGGACTGCCAAGGGCAAGGAAGGGATCCAGTCGAGCTCTATGTTGACCAGCAAGGCCCTTATGTCACCGCTAAGGTCCTAGGTACGAAGTCTCCATTTCTGGTAGATACTGGTGCAACACGTAGTGCGTTGTCTAAGCGATTGATTCCCAGGGCACCCTTGTCTGGCTCACATGTGACATCAATAGGTTTTGATGGAACGCCCTCCACTAATCCCTTGTCCACACCGATCTCTTTTAATTTGGACAATAACACCTCTGACACGACGTTTTTGCTCTCCTCCAACACCGCCGACGCCATTATGGGACTTGACTTATTGAAACACTTTCGAGCTGTTATTAGGTGTTCACAAGACGGAGTTCGAGTCATTCTGTACGACAACCCAACACTGCTCAGATCTTGCCGCACACAACGCATGTTCTCTATCACTGATACTGATTTGTCCTTGCTCGACACCCTACCTCTGTACCTATGGGCAAAGACCGACTCGGACGTAGGACGCATGATGATAGACCCTGTACACATAACTGTTCGACAGGATGCAGTACTCCCCAAACTCCCGCAGTATCGGATATCGCCCGAGGGCGAGAAGGCATTGTTAAAAATCATCCAGTCCCTGGTAGATGCAGGAGTGGTAGAAGAAGTAGTTAGCAATGTTTGCAACAGTCCTATCCTACCCATTGTGAAGAAGCAGGGTGAGGGAGATGAAAAAGCGTACCGCTTTATCATCGACCTACGAGAAGTCAACAAAGTGGTTGTACCCCAGTACCCTGTAGTCTCAGACATCACCACCATTCTGACCCTGATTCCTTCCACTGCCACCACCTTCACGGTAATCGACCTCAAGAACGCATTCTTCTCCATCCCCATTCACGCGGACAGCCGCTACCTTTTCGGCTTCACTTTAAAATCCCGCTCATACAGATTTTGCAGAGCACCCCAGGGCTACACTGAAAGTCCCAGCATCTACAGCCAGGCCCTCAAGAGACAGCTGGACGCATTCCAATTGCCGGATGGAGTGGTGTTGATACAGTACGTTGATGATATCCTTTTGGCGGCCGACACCACTCCACTTGCAGTCACGGCCACCATCCAACTCCTGCACTTCCTCGCGGAAAATGGCCACAAGGTCTCCAAGAAGAAGTTGCAATTCTGCCAACCTCAGGTCACTTACCTAGGCCACCTCTTGTCCAAAGACGGGAGAAAGCTCACACCCGATCGAATACAGGCTATTCTAGAGACCCCTATCCCTAAAACCCCGAAGCAAGTCCGCTCTTTGGTGGGCCTCACCTCCTTCTGCCGACAATGGTTGCCAAATTTCAGCCTCATTGTGAAACCACTACTTTCCCCACTGGCTAAAGATGTCCCCATTCCGCTCCCGTGGACCCCTGAATGTCAATCCTCCTTCAAGGAACTGCGAGACGCCCTTTGTTCAGCGCCCGTCCTAGGAACCCCTGATTATACAAAGCCCTTCTCTCTCTACACTCACGAAAGGGAGGGATGTGCTTTGTCTGTCCTGACTCAGTCCATTGGCCCCAAACAACGACCATGTGCCTATTTCTCTGCCACTCTTGACCCTGTAGCAAGAGCTTTGCCTGCCTGCCTTCGAGCAGTAGCCGCTGCTGCTGTCTCTATCCGACAAAGTGAGGGAATCGTACTCTCGAATTCCCTCACGGTACTAGTGCCTCATGCTGTTGAAACCCTCCTAAACCAGACAAAGACACAACACCTGACCAGCGCGCGACTAACTGGGTACGAACTGACACTGCTCGCACCTCACATCACGCTGAAACGATGCACCACGCTGAACCCAGCCACCTTGCTGCCTCTGCCTGAAAACGATCCCGACGTGCCCCCAATACATGACTGTGTGACCCTCACGGACGAACAGGCTAGGAGTAGAGTTGACCTCCGAGACACTGCTTTCCCAAACCCTGACGGAGAGCTATGGGTGGACGGCTCTTGCATTAAACTCCCCGACGGCACCATCTCAGCTGCCTATGCAGTTACCACAGCCCGAACTGTAGTTGAAACCGCCCGCATCACGCAACGATCCGCCCAGGCGGCAGAACTGATTGCCCTCACACGAGCATGTATCCTAGCACAGGGGATGACAGCAAACATTTACACGGACAGCCAATATGCCTTCGGGGTGGTTCATCATTTTAGGCTCTTATGGAAAGAGAGGGGATTTCTGACATCTCATGGTACACCCATCCTGCACGGAGATCTAGTCTCCGCTCTGACTGAAGCGGTTCTCCTCCCCAAACAACTTGCCGTAATCAAATGCCAAGCACACAAAAAGGTGACAGACATCATTGGGCAGGGAAATGCACTGGCCGACATCACTGCCCGAACGACAGCTGAGAACAGGACGACGACTCGCATGTACGTGACTAGGTCACAAACAGAAAAATGGATGGACGCTAGGGAAACTATTAGGGACATCCAAATGGCCAGCTCACCACAAGAATTGACTGAATGGGCACGGTGGGATTAAAAGATGATGAAGGCTGCTGGCGGACAAAAGACACAAACAAATGGTTGCTACCCAACTCGTACCTGATCCCCATACTGACGATGGCCCATTCCCCTGCACACATAGGATCTGCCCCTATGGCCGAACTTGTCTCCCGAGTTTGGCATAACGACAGAATTACAGACTCGGCCAAACGATTAGTCCAACAATGTCTAGTCTGCCTGCAACACAACCCTGGGAAAGGAACTGTCGTACCCCGGGGAGGGTTTGGGGTCCCCAACCATCCATTTGAAGTCCTACAGATGGACTATATCCAGTTAGAGAGATGTCAAGGACTGAAGTATGTACTTGTTGTTGTGTGCGCTTTTAGCAAATGGGTGGAAGCCTACCCAACGTGTGACAACACTGCTATTGCCACTGCAAAAGTACTACTGAAAGAGTTCTTTCCTCGCTACGGCCTTTGCCGTATTTTATGGAGTGACAATGGCCCCCATTTTGTAGCCGAGGTTATCCAGCTCATCCTGAAAGGAATGGGGGTACGACAAAAATTCCACGCAGTTTTTCACCCCCAATCTGCTGGACTGGTTGAGCGGCACAATGCCACATTGAAACTAAAACTGGCGAAAATAGTGGCTACCACAGGACTAAAATGGCCAGACGCTCTTCCCCTAGCATTGCTGTCAATGCGTTCCACCCCCACCAAACACCACTTGACCCCTTGTGGTAAATAAATAAATAATACCCTATTTTTGACTAGGCATATATCATAACAGATAGCTCAATAAATAAGAGTCAAGATTCGAGGTAGTAGGAGTTTGCAGGTTTAATACAGCATAAGGACAGGAACAGGACAACCTGCACGGGAATAGGATGACAGGGCCTGGCAGGGCGACAGGGGCCCAGCAGCTGCTGGGGCTGGGTCTGGGATGAGCGCGCTAACTTTTAATAACAATACATGAGCATTTATACATAACGCAAACACATAGCATTACATTGCAGTAGGCGTAGCAGTGGGTGGAGCAGAAGACGTGACGCGTAGCAGTCGCGAAAGATAAGGGATAAAGAAGGTGTAACTGGGCGTATACATAGACATGTGATGCAAACGTAACAGAATATGTCATGAATGGGGCGGAAACCATGGAGGGGGCTACCTAAGGAGCCGGGACCTCTAACCTGGTGGTGCGCGAAAACTGGCAATGACGTGTTACTAGGAGAAGCTGGGGGCTATGAACTCTGTGCTAGGAGCAGAGACTAAAGTCTGGAGGGTCGGAGCGACATGTACCTAAACCCTATCTAGTATCTGATGTTTAGGGAACGTGTTGATATAAACTATAAGTCATGAGGGGAAAAGCTAACTGACTCTAAGACTGGAGCATGCATTATTCTACATGTAGTGCGTGATGAAGTATTTCTCTTAACATGAAGCCCTAAAGGCTAGACAATGACGGAAACTATTGATGCAGTTCAGTAGCTTAGGAATGCAGGGAAGGAGGACTGAACTGATAACTGGAACTATAACATACTTTTGGCAGACTCAGAGGCAGAGCCGGGCTGCACCGGGCACTGCGAGGCAGGAAGTAAGTGAAAGGTCGAGGATACAGGTGGGGGCTGGATCGCTCCTCAGCGAGGCTTCAGGAGACAGGAGCTGAATCTGATGTCCAGGCCCTTTTGAGGCCTAGAAACGGGGACTTTATAATGAAATAACGTGCACACTGGGAAACGTGGCAACGTAGCTTTACATAGGCCTGATAATCGTATTATTCACGAGGACTGGAAACTGACATACTAGAGGTGGATACAACTGTAATTGCGTCATTAATCGGACATGGGGAATAACATATGCATATTGGTCATGCACACATAACATATGATGGATGAGGCGTAGGGACACAGAACATGGCAAAATTTACTTTTCCACATTCCCTCCTTGTCACTACGTTTCCATCAGGAAACATTAATATTCATGATACCATCTATCATTTCATACAGTACCATTTGTTCATCTCGAATTGTCTTGGAACGGGATTTAGAACGGGGCTTGGGACTAGGAATACAAGAGGTAGCACACATGCCGCAAATCGCAGGGCCACATTGTATACAGAGGCAGCAGCTGAATATGATCGCTACTGCAATACCTAGAAAGGACAGGACTTTCCATCCCCAGGCGGAAATTATATTCCAGAACCAACCGGACCATGTCCAGGTGCCTGGATCTTGGTGTAACAGATGGGCAATTTTATGGAGTCTGGTTATAGCTGAATAAACAGACGGCGCGTTATTTGGAATGAAAATGCAACAACTAGATCCGAGGACTCTACAGGCCCCGCCCCTATCGGCCAGTATGACGTCAAGGACGAGACGATTCTGTAAAACGACAATTCTCATAAAGGATTGCTCTTCGGTTAAGTTACCTAGAGCGGAGGCAGTCTCATCTACTACTGCTTCAAGGGTTCTTGTTAACCTACGGATTAGCTTACTATTTACAACTGTACCTAAATAAGGGAACACACCTTTATCTATATCAATGAATTGTTCTGCGGCAGTTTCAGTATAATCGACAATCGGGAGGTTTCTCTTGTGTCTAGTGTGTACTAGGAAGGAATTCCTATGATAGTCAGGTGGGGCTAGAAAAACAGGTGGCAGTAGGAAGGCAATGTAACAGGTTCCCTCCCAATCGAGGGGCAGACGAACATATGCGGTTTGACCACAAACAAAATATGAATGACGTGAAGCTTCAAAAATAGATTTCCTACTGTCACTATACTGGATAATAGTAGTACAATCACTATGTCCTACATGTACAGAACCATAATTACGGATACATAATTCGCCTTTTACTGGTAGTACTGAAATGGCAGGTGAGTCTGGAGTAGTATCAGACTGAACATTCAGGACCATGAAATTCGACGAATAATTACCTAAATTATACACTTCATTTTCTAGATCTAAACCTGTTCTGTGAGGGAAACCTTGCTTGTCTGGGAAACATGTACTGTTAAGAAAAGACATATCTGTTGAGGATGACGTTAACGTGGACCATGCTCCACACGAACCATTATGTGAAAAAGGATAAGGATAGAGTGGCAGAACTCCCTTCGGGGTCTGGAAAGGGGGGAGTCGACCACACACCCAACAATTAGTGGCATTGCTGGTCTGGTGTGAATAGTGTAACATACGGATAAATGAATTGTTACGCATAGCGAGGCGGTATGAATATTCGTGAGGAGGCAGATCACTAAACGTGTGCTCTATAGTAGCATTAGCAGACATATTTACATGAGGAACTGGAAAATACAGATAGAACGCATAGCTGGTGCAGGAAATCAAAAGGCTGAGAAATAATATGAAACTTAGAAAAACGATACATTGAATTGAATTGCGACTGACTCTCTCACTATGGGGGTCTATTTTATACATGTCAGAAACAGTCTAACCGTTTCACCTAGGGGAGGACTTATACAATCAAACTGACTGACTTATTTTACTAGACCGTAGTTTTAACTTATACTCCTGCTGCGGAGTTTTCTCTAACAAGGGAGGGGTTGTAGCAATGTCTTTTGCGGGACAGTCCTTAGGAACAATATTTTGGCAGTCCTTAAAATCCTGGGAATCCTTGGAAATGTTTTTCGAAACGGGTTTCAATCCATTGAAAAGTTTTACATGAGAAAGGTGTATCCACCCCTTCCTGCCTTCCAGCTTGACGGCAGTACGGGTGGTCAAGAGGACCTGACGTGGCTCCTTCCAACGTGGCTCTAGCGGACTTGATCTGTCAAAGTTTCGGACCATCACCATGGAACCTGGAACGATTTCATGCGGTGCCACCTCGGTATTGTCTGGAAATGCGGCGGCAACCTGTGAACGACATGAGTTGAGGGCAGACATCAAGGAAGCTAGGTAATCTGTCAGCATATTACATGAAACATCAGTAATACTTCGGGGTCTAGGAGTACCCCACATGTTAGGGGGGCGGCCGAATACGACCTCATACGGGGACAGACCTGATCTGGAATGTGCGACCATGCGCATATAAAACAAAGCGACTGGCAGAGCTACTAGCCAGTCCACACCTTTTTCTTTACAAACTTTGGCAATGCGGATTTTCAGAGTCTGATTATGTCTCTCGACTAGACCGGCTGCTTCAGGATGGCGTACACAATGGAACTTCCACTGGTACCCTAACAACAGGGAAACGTGCTTCATCAATTCAGATGAGAATGGCTGACCGTTATCAGAATATACGACTCTAGGGAGTCCATAACGAGGGAAGAATTCACGAACCAACTGCTTGGCAGTGGTCGCGGCTGTGTAATCTGGGACTGGATATGCTTCTGTCCATCTGGACAAAGCGCATACAACTACAAGGACATACTTGAAACCTCGACATCGCTCCATCTGAATATAATCCATCTGGAGGACCTCAAAAGGGTGGTCAGGAGGCTGGAAACCACCTTGTTCCACCGGGACACTTTTACCTGGATTAAACTGACAACATATCATACAGGTACGGACTTTCTGTTTGGCTGCAGCTCGTAAATGCTTGTTGAACCAAATGTTCTGGATACTGTCTAACATGGCTTTTTCTCCTAAGTGTGCTGGACTATGTGCGGTATTAATAATGACTTGAACCATAGAGTCGGGGAGAAACCATGTGGCTCTACCCTTCGTTAACCATCCTTGATCTGTCTGGACCCCTCCTTGTTCAGACCATTTCTTGATTTCATCGGGAGTAGCATGTAACTGGATATCTATGACATCTTGTGTAGGGTCCTTAACTGTCATACATGTAGTCGGATCTGGAGTGTGTGTCTTGTTAACTGGACGGTCTGGAGTCTGTGCTGTAAGTTTGGCTGTGCGATCTGCTAGATCGTTACCTTGGGAAATAATGTCAGTGACTTTCGTATGTGCTTTGCATTTCATGATAGCGATAGATGTCGGTAAGTGTATGGCATCTAACAGAGCTTGAATAAGGAAACCATGCTGAATCTTGGTTCCATGAGAAGTCATGAAACCTCTCTCCTGCCAGAGCACTCCAAAGTCGTGTACAACTCCGAATGCGTAACGTGAATCTGTGTAAACATTAACTTTCAGGTTCTTGGCGTGTATACAGGCTTGTGTCAGAGCAACTAGCTCTGCTGCTTGAGCGGACAGGGTGTCAATACGGTGTGTTTCAATAACTTCAGTGTCAGTAGTCACTGCATACGCGGCGACTAGTTCTCCTGTACTAGTTCTCATACATGAACCATCCACATAAAGTGTCAGGTCGGGATCTGGTAACGGAATGTCTGTCAGATCTTGTCTTGGCTTTGTCGTAATGTTAACTACTTCCACACAGTCATGTGCGGGAGAATTTGAACTAACTGATGGTAACAGTGTAGCAGGATTCAGAACGTTGCAGCGTCTGATTTCTATGTGTGGCTGAAACAGTGTCAATTCATAACCTGTTAAACGTGCAATTGTCAAGTGCTGTGTTTGTGTTCGGTTTAAAAGAACTTCCACGGAGTGTGGAACTTGTACTGTCAAGGAGTGTCCTAAAACTATGGAATCACTTTGTCTGATAGCTAGTGCAGTGGCTGCAACTGACTTGAGGCATGCAGGCAACGCCTGGGCGACTGGATCTAGTGTGCTAGAAAAATAAGCACAAGGCTTGTATTGTCCTGCTTGATCTTGTGTGAGAACAGATAATGCTGTACCTTCACGTTCTGTGACGAAAAGTGTAAAAGGCTTACTGTAGTTCGGTGTAGCTAGAACTGGAGCTTGGCATAGGGCTTTCTTTAGCTCGTTGAAACTAAGTGTATGGTCAGATGTCCAAGGGAGGACAGTCGATACGGCTGCCTCCTGTGTCGTTAACTGTATCAGTGGCTTGGCTAGAAATGCATACTGCGGAATCCATTGTCTACAATAAGAAGTAAGGCCGATAAAAGCACGTACCTCCTTCTGGGTTCTGGGCTGGGGAAGACTCGCTATTAACTGGATACGGTCTGATGTCAACTGCCTACCCCTCTTGGACAGTAAGTGTCCTAAGTAGACCACTTGCTGGACACAGAATTGAAGCTTTGAAGGGGACACCTTGTGCCCCATCTCGGCTAGGAAATACAGAACTGTAAGGGATGCACGCTCGCAATCACGTTCAGAACGGGCTGTGATCAGTAGATCATCGACATACTGGAGCAGGGCAGTGTCAGTTGGCATGTGGATGTTGTCTAGTTGTCTCTTAAGTGCTTGACTGTAAATACTAGGGCTTTCTGTGAAACCTTGAGGAGCGCGTGTGAACATATAGCTCCTTCCATTTAAACAAAATCCGAAAAGAAACTGGCTGTCTGGATGAATTGGAACACTAAAAAATGCGTTCTTGAGGTCTATGACCGTGAAGAACGTGGCTTCGGAATCAATAGCAGTTAACAGAGAAGAAATATCTGGGACAACTGGGTACTGAGGAATAATACATTTGTTAAGTTCTCGCAAATCAATCACTAATCGATATACTGGGGGTGCATTTGGATCAGTACGTTTCATGACTGGAATGATCGGAGAGTTACATACATTGGAGTCAGTTTCTACAACTACTCCTTGAGCCATGAGCTCGTCTATAATTTTGGACAAGGCTGCTACAGCCTCGGGTGGCAATCTATACTGTCTGATTCGTGGTAACACTACACCTGGTTTGAGAGTCACACGATAGGGTGTGATTTGCATGTAACCTACATCAGTTGGACCTTGCGCCCATAAATGCTGCGGAACTTTAGACAGTCTTGAATCAAAATCTCGTAATACATAGTGACCCTTAAAGTCACGTAGGAACAGTCGTATTCCCTCTGGGGAACAGCAAATAACTGCACCTAACTCTTTCAGTGTCTTAATGCCTAATAGATTTTCTGGACATGACTTGGTAAGTAACAGATCAGTAGTGCGGGACAATGGACCTACTTCTAGGGTAACTGGCTTTGATATCTCGTTAACGATAGGTTTTCCTGAAAATCCAAGGGAAACATTTCTTGAGCCTGAGAGCGGAGCCCCTGGAACTTCGGCATGACTAATTGTGGTCCTACTTGCCCCTGTATCGATCAAAAACTTTCTGTCTTTCCCTAATACTTGACTGTGAACATAGGGACCTTCTTGATCTACAGGTATCTCGATGAGAGGCAAGCCTACCTCCCTCTCTAGGCTGTTTCATGAATATGGCTGGTACTCTGGATACTCGGACTGTGCATACTGGTACATCTGCGATGTAACATGTTGTGTTGCAGCAATAGGCTGCGGTGCGGTAACTGTCTGTGGTGCATTCTGTGACTGAGGAATCTGTGAAACTTGTTCTTGTCTAGGCGGACGTGGTCTTTCTTTAGTCTTACCAGTAGCTATGTTGTGTTTCAGAACTGCACACTCGTTTATAAAATGACCTTGCTGTTTACAATAATTGCAGTTCCCTTTAACGGGAGCTGCAGGATGACTGGCTTGATTCGGACCCCTCTTCTGACTGTCTTGAGGAACAGATTGTGCAACTAGTACTTTCATTTTCGTGTCTTTCATACGTTTTCTTTCGTGTTCTTGCTCTTCCCTGATTCTATTCTGGTGGTACTGGAGCATCTGGAGCATCTGGGACGGAGTATTTGCTTGCCAGGTGCTTTCGACTTTTAAAACTCGGTTTTTAATTTGTGGACTTGAATTCTCGACTAATTTGGTAACGAAAAGGTGAGGATATGACTCACTACTTGTCTTGAGACCACTGTTGATACTAAAGCATTTTTCAAACCTAGAATAAAAATCACTAATATCTTCGTCTTGTTTCTGTTTACAGGCTGAGATTGCATCCCAGTCTTCTTTTCTCGTTGTCAATAATCTGGGTAAAACTTGTATCAATAATTCTGGTAATTCTTTACATTTATCTCCAAGACCGGTGCCTGGTACTCGTGCCTTGTCTTCAGCTTCTAGGACTGCCCAATCGATCTTTTTCTCTCCCACCTCCCATTCTTTTTCCTTTAGCTTTTCATACACCCCTGCGGGCAACAGGACCTTTAACATTTTAATGATATCTGGGTAAGTGTATTCTCCCATACGGAGCATGTCTTTTAATTCTCTATGGAACCCTGCTGGATCTTTGTCATGACAGGGAATTAATTTCTTCATCTCGAGGAGTTCCATCTTTGTAATCGGAGTGTATACAAACACTCGTTGCATTTCGCCACCCGTTCCTCTGACTGGGTGGACTTCTCGTAACGGATTCTGTCTGTCTATGTAGAATGATTTACTTTCTGGGGGTGAGACATGAACAAAATGCGGGTTAAGAAACGTTCTATATTTGTGACGTTGTTCTAGAATGACACTAATTAAATCGGTACCTAGACCTCTCCATCTATACTGGAGTAACTCGTTCAGGATATCGTGTAATGGGCCTGGATCAGAATGTTGACCCTCATACAAAGTAATGAGGTGCTGAATCATATACATACCCACCAGTCGTTGCTCGGCTGGGGGCAATTTCAGAAACATTTGTGCCACTATTTCGTCTGGAAAAGTGGTAGAATCAGTAATCCATCGGACTGCTGATCGGGCTAGTTCTTGTTCATGCATGGTACTTAACTCACTATAACCGACTCGTGATTTCAGAAAGTGATCGGTAGCTTGAAATACTTGTTCTAAGGAACCTTGTTCTGGTGCTGAATGATGGAAAATAGACTTGTGTTCTAGACGTAAATGGCGATCTGGAAATCTAGATTTTCCTACATACGCTATTCTGGCGGAATTCTCGTTCTCTTCCTCTTCAGGATCAGAGATACTTTCTTTCTCGCTTACTTGTGCTGCTTTACGTTGTTCGTGTATCTTTATTATTTCTTTACGGATTTTCTTGTACATACTCTCCATAGCACCGACGGTCTTGTGCTTACCCTCGGCTATATTATCACTCCACCTGGTCAGGATTTTCATTTCGGCGGGATCTTTAGACGGGTAATCTTGTTCTCTTATTAGACAATTGATCAGGAACTTTAATATCATGAGCTGGATCTCGGCTTTCCTTTGAGACATAGCCTCGCTAATGCTTTCTGGATCATCCCCTGTACGGATGAAACGATATATTCTGTCTAGATCTTCTTTCATATTCGGTAAGGTGACTAGATACTCGGTCACTTTTCTTACACGGAATGAATATAAAACCATATTATCCTCGCCTGGGACTGGATCATAACAGCATTCGGCAAGGGATTTTCTTATTTCTGCTACAGTCTGATATCTAGGCGTACGCTGTGACGCTTGTGCATGTAATTCGGCTAACGTTAAACGCTTGTGTGGCGGCGGGGTTTGAGGAGGACCTCCTCCTGCGGCCCCTAAACTAGAATCATCGACGGACATTCTTCGTGGCGGAGCGGGAAGTTGAAATGCTGGCTGGACCGGGGGTACCGTAGCAGGTACTCCGGTGTCTGGAAGAGCGGGAAGTGCCTGATTTACAGGGACTGGCGGAGCGCGAACAGAATTCGCATATTCTGGGACTGTGTCGTCCAAATAGGACGAAATAAAAATATCAGCTGCGGTCTGTTTGTGACGTAGCTTGGTCGGAACTAATGGTGGCGGGAAATTACTGGATGCCTCTGGGGTCGCTTTTGGCAAACCCTCGGCAAGAAGAGGATACATACCCCTAATGAGGGCATGCCTCTGTCTGTCTGACTGTTCGGCTTTGACTCGTTCACCTATCTCGATTAATTCTCTTTCTTGGGCTCGTTCTTGGGATTCTCTACTTAACTCTGACTTTCTGACTTCCTTTTCGGTTCTTTTATGAGCTTCTTTACGCCATAACTCGATGGCATCTTTCTGTGACTGTCTGGCTTTCTTTTTCCATAATGCTTCTTCTACTCGCATGATACATTCGGCATCCCATGTACCCGATACGGGCCATCTATACTTTTCTTCTAACTGTTTGGTATACTCTACCCATAAATCTAGATACAATATGGCACTTATGCCATGTTTCTGATACATAAAGTGACCTGGACTGTCCCTAGGCGGAACAGGAACTGCTTCCTCTAATAAACCCTTTCTAGTTTTTAACTGACGTAACTTGGAAAAGAGCGGCATTGTAAACTTGAATCGGAACACAATACAATACACAAAGAACAATAACAATTGGGAAAACAATTCAGGCATACCACGACATTGAAAATACATTAAACAATATCATAACATAACAGTTCGGACAGAATATTACCTGGAATACTGGGAACAGAAATACAAGGATTTTCTCGAGAACGGAACAGACTAGAGTTACTGGATGCACTGCTGTAACAGTACGGAACATACCGGTCCCATAAAGGAACGCATCAAGACCCGTATCCACCTAGGTGAACACTTCGTTTGTGAGTCTGGGTACCACCAACCCACGGACCAGGAGTCAATTTAGATTGGTCCTGTCTAGATACTACCCCAGCAATGGTACTCACCGGGCAGCAAGAACGGAAGGCCTCGGATCGGACTGGACTGCTATGACGACGGACGGACTTCGGACTTCAGTTACGGGTGGGCCTCCGGATACCTCGGACCTTGGACTCTCGGCTTGGGCTCTGGTCGGGACTCGCCGCGTTCCTCCACCGTCTCGTTCGGATGCTGGACCGCCTCCTCCGTCTCCTCCGTGGGCCTGAGGGATACTTGAAGCAGAAATATCTGCCGGTGCACGGTATGGTTCCGTCACGGCTGCAGAGGGTCAGGGGGTCGGCGTGGCTTCACCGACGCGTGGGGAAAGGGCAAGTCCCTGTTCGGGCGCCATTATGTGGTAAATAAATAAATAATACCCTATTTTTGACTAGGCATATATCATAACAGATAGCTCAATAAATAAGAGTCAAGATTCGAGGTAGTAGGAGTTTGCAGGTTTAATACAGCATAAGGACAGGAACAGGACAACCTGCACGGGAATAGGATGACAGGGCCTGGCAGGGCGACAGGGGCCCAGCAGCTGCTGGGGCTGGGTCTGGGATGAGCGCGCTAACTTTTAATAACAATACATGAGCATTTATACATAACGCAAACACATAGCATTACATTGCAGTAGGCGTAGCAGTGGGTGGAGCAGAAGACGTGACGCGTAGCAGTCGCGAAAGATAAGGGATAAAGAAGGTGTAACTGGGCGTATACATAGACATGTGATGCAAACGTAACAGAATATGTCATGAATGGGGCGGAAACCATGGAGGGGGCTACCTAAGGAGCCGGGACCTCTAACCTGGTGGTGCGCGAAAACTGGCAATGACGTGTTACTAGGAGAAGCTGGGGGCTATGAACTCTGTGCTAGGAGCAGAGACTAAAGTCTGGAGGGTCGGAGCGACATGTACCTAAACCCTATCTAGTATCTGATGTTTAGGGAACGTGTTGATATAAACTATAAGTCATGAGGGGAAAAGCTAACTGACTCTAAGACTGGAGCATGCATTATTCTACATGTAGTGCGTGATGA
Source organism: Lissotriton helveticus (assembly GCF_964261635.1). NCBI lineage: Eukaryota > Metazoa > Chordata > Amphibia > Caudata > Salamandridae > Lissotriton > Lissotriton helveticus. The sequence continues at coordinate 1,628,709,315 of NC_136068.1, forward strand.
AGAATATGAAATGACCATTAAATACAGTATTTCTCTTAACATGAAGCCCTAAAGGCTAGACAATGACGGAAACTATTGATGCAGTTCAGTAGCTTAGGAATGCAGGGAAGGAGGACTGAACTGATAACTGGAACTATAACATACTTTTGGCAGACTCAGAGGCAGAGCCGGGCTGCACCGGGCACTGCGAGGCAGGAAGTAAGTGAAAGGTCGAGGATACAGGTGGGGGCTGGATCGCTCCTCAGCGAGGCTTCAGGAGACAGGAGCTGAATCTGATGTCCAGGCCCTTTTGAGGCCTAGAAACGGGGACTTTATAATGAAATAACGTGCACACTGGGAAACGTGGCAACGTAGCTTTACATAGGCCTGATAATCGTATTATTCATGAGGACTGGAAACTGACATACTAGAGGTGGATACAACTGTAATTGCGTCATTAATCGGACATGGGGAATAACATATGCATATTGGTCATGCACACATAACATATGATGGATGAGGCGTAGGGACACAGAACATGGCAAAATTTACTTTTCCACACCCTTACGAGGTCGTTTTTGGCCGACCCATGAGTATCTGGTCCGCACCCAAACCAACATCTATTCACGACGTCCCGGACGTCCTAATGTCTGACTACCTGTATAACCTAACTAAAACACTGTCTGTTGGGGGAGGAGCCAAGATGGCGATCGGAACAGTCGCATAACCGCCTCGCTCCGTGATTTCTTCCTCCCCGCCACCTATCCTGTATTTCATCCTGTTCGGGGTGTTCCGAATTTGGTCACCAAGGAAGAGCCTTCACTTACCATCCTTGTCCGGGGCTCTGGCGTGCAGTCATTTCGGCGTTCTGCCCTTGTTGCCTTGCTGGCCTTCCCGGCCCTGACGCCGGGGCCTCGAGTGCTGTGCTTGCCCGGAGATGTTCGGAGTGCTGGCGGTCCGGAACCGGTGGAGAGACCCGATGCTGGGAGCCTGAGAGCCGCGGGCCGGAAGCCCTGGAGCGGACCCACCCCCGCGGGTGGGCCACCCCGTATGTCCGATTGCCTGCCGGCCCGAAGAAGAGAAGCTGCGCTGTCCGGCACCCCTCAAGTGGGTAGCCCACTCCTGTTGCTTGTCCCGCCCGGGGTCCGGTGCTGGGCTCCCCCCGAGTGTTGTGGGGAGCACGCCCGTTCTTCTGGTGACTCTCCTTTCTCCGCCGAGGGCCATCCGCCGCGGATCGGTTGTGTGCCCTGGGGCCGCCGGTGCTCCTGGTGGACTTGGAGGCGCCCACGATGATGGCGGCGGGCGCTGTGCTTAAGATGGCGGATGGCCCCTCGGAGAGTCTTTCTCCTGGAGACAGGGAAGTTGCTGCATTTGTTCTCTCCAGCCCTCGTTTGATTCGGGCGGCCCCTACTCGGAGTGCTGTCTTGTCTGCCCTGGCTGCTCTGGGGATCGACCTGTCCTTGAAATGCCGAGACTTGGAGTCGCGGATCTCCGCCATGGCTTCTCCGCCATTTTGTGACGCGGTGTTGTCTTCCCGAATTGTAATGGTTGAAACTTCTCCGGCTGCTGTGCTGGGATCTCCAGCTGGGGGTTTGATTCTATGGGATCATGTGGACCCGGTGCCGATGCTGCAGTGTTTCCTACATCCTGATCTCTCTGCTTCGTGCTGGACAGCCCAGATATTGTGCTTGGCCACGTGGATCGTTGAGGTACTTTTGCATTCTGACTGCTGCCGAGTTCTCCTGGTTGCTTCTTGTTGGCCGGGACGGTGTTTTGCGGAGATCCCACTGGCCTTCCTGGACTGGTATGGACCCACTGTATCATTCTGCTTTTCGGCCATGGCGGGGTCTGGAAGCTCGACTCTTCATAAAAGTAGACAGGGGTGATTGTGCCGGAGTACCTGTGGGACCCTTTTAAATGGCATCTCCAGGCCTCATTATTTTGGTTTGTTCTTGTTTTTCATCCTTGTGTGGGCTTTTTTCAATGTCCTTTTCGACCTCGATTGGTGATCCGTTGTTGCGGGTGGGGTAGTATTCCATGTTTCGATCGCTGGCTCCTCTCCTCTCCTGTCCTTCTTTTTCCTCTCCTTCTCTCTCTTTCTTCTTTCCCTTTCTTTGTTATTATTCCCTTTCTCTTTCTTCTATATTTCGGGTGACTCTGGGCGACAGGCACGCTGTTTAGTGGGGTAGGCCGTAGCCATTACAGTGATGTAGGGTGGGGGGGGTGTTTGTTATTTTAGTTTGTTTTATTCTATGGTCCCTTTTTGCTTTTTCAGGGGGTGGGCTATGTCCCTTTGTTTTCACTCCTTTGTTTCGTACGTGTCCGCACTTTCTCCTTTTCCGGGGCGGGAAGGCTGTACATGTAGCGTCCACGTTATTTGTTTGCTGACATTTGTCCTTTATTTTTGAACCTTTGCTGGGCGTGGGATGTCTTTGGGCTTCGCCCTACTAGGGTTATTTGATTGCGTGGGGGGCTGTCTCCCTCCCGCCCCCCCCCTCGTTTTCTGTATATGTTGCGTGACGCCCGGTAGATATGGTTGCTGCCTCCTCTATAAAATGTAAAATGAAACCTTTTTTATCCTGGCGCTGACTGTTTCTCGTCTTTCTTTCACGTCTATCCTGTCTTCATTCTATTGTACGCATTGATGTTGCCTTTTTTTGACTCTCCTGCTTTTGCGGCCGGCCCCTGTGGTTGTAGGCCTGCGCTTGTATTTCTACGTGTCTTTCAATAAAGGTTTTTAAAAAAAAAAAAAAAAAAAAAAACACTGTCTGTTATTCATCATCAGGTGCTGCAGGCCATCCCTGATGCTTCCAGGGGCCCCGGACATACCATCCGGCCTGGAGATTTCATCCTGATTCGGAACTTCCAGCGGGAGAAGAGTCTGGAACCTCGCTGGACGCGCCCCTGGCAAGTCTTGATCACCACCCGAACAGCTCTTCGAGTGGAGGGGAAGCGAAATTGGCTGCATGCACATCATTGCAAGAAAATCTCTCCGACCCTGACGTCGACCGAAGACGTGACCACCCAAGAAGAGCTCCTGAACAAAGACCGACCATCCCTGAGCTGCTACCCTGAGACAGAGACACTCGAATTGGCGAAATTCCCTGATCCCACTGTGCCATCCAGAGATGGGTATAACCTGCGACGAAAGGAGGGAGCTTCGGCTAAGTAGACCACTGACTAAGTTATCATTCTCAGAGCGGCGGCCTAACACTACAAAGGCTGCCAGGAGAGAAACCAAACGAAGTCTGTGGTTCTGCCCACTACCGAGCACCTTGAAGATGATGGAAGCGCCCGATACGAAGATGATGGAAGCAACCGGACATCCAAAGACCCGCTACAGGAACCCGAAAACTGACAGTTTGCACAGCTCAAAGACTATTGCTCTTCTTATCACTCTTCTCTTTTGCCTCCTCCTAATGACTACCTTCTGGATCGTGGAAGAGAACGCACCGGCTCATAAGACATTTCTAACGACTGCACAGCCTACCACCATGAAAGAACACTACCTGGTCTCTCTTTCACCTCAAATCCAAGAAAGGCGTAAGGAGTTCTGGACCAACTCCTTCGTACAGTTGTTGCACGAACACAACCTTGCTGCAAATGCCACGAATTGCTGGATCTGTGGGTTGATACCACATGCCACCGGACATTCCATCCCCTTCATCCCTTCACCTTTCTCTGTTCACGGCTCCTGCCTTGCCTGGCTGATCCTCTTGCAAGAGAGCTACAGAGACAACGCCACTTCCAGCAAAACTATGTCACACTTTTATCATGGAGTCTGGCTGAACAAAACCGGGAGAGTTGCTGCTCCTTTTTGCCCTCTATCCTCCAATGCCTCTGTTCACATGGACATCCCCGCCAAAGAAAGGGTGGAGATGCAAATATTCAACAACCCAGCCAGACCCACCTTCTCCTACCTCCGGAAACGAACAGCTGCCACCCTGACTGTGGCCCTATCTGTCGTCAATGTCTCGGGCCTCGTATGCATCACAGGCCGTGGGACACAAATGGTGGGCCACAGCACTTGCCGCATCACCAGAACTTTGTACTCAACCGACCCACCCTCTTTTGTCACCTCTCCAAACATGTACTTTGTCTGTGGTACAAAAGCCTACACTTGGCTCCCAAAGGGCTGGGGAGGTACCTGCTACATAGCCTTCATCCTTCCTCCAACCTATGTGGCTCCGGCAAGCCATCACCGACAGAGACGAGCAAAGGACATCGAGCGGGCCGACTCCACTGGAGCACAATTCTTGGATGCAATGAAAGGACTTGTTCCACTTTGGGGTCCGATGGCGAACAGTCGTGCCATTCGACATTTATCCCAGGCAGTCGAGACAACGATGAACATTACAGCTGGTATCCTCACAAACAATACAGCCGAGCTTCAGGCGGTCCGTCTGGTGGCTCTTCAAAACCGTCTTGTTCTGGATGTGGTTCTGGCAGACCGTGGAGGAGCATGTCGTATCATCGGGTCCAGCTGTTGTACCTACATACCAGACAATTCACCCTCCGTTTACAAGGCCATCGAACACCTCCACAGACTCTCCTCAGAAGTTCATCAGGAACAAGAAGGATGGTCGCTCGGGAGTTGGTTCTGGAGTACTGTAAAGGACTGGGTATGGAGGTTGCTCATGATTGTACTGATACCAATCGTCGTAATATGTGGACTCTGCCTGGGTATTCAATGCTTGCCACCTCTGTGTTCACTATTTGCTAACTGTGTTTGCCCTAAGACTCCGAACTTTGAAGCTGAACGCATGAAAGCTTTGTATGATGTAGAAATCCGTAATATGATGGGGATAGACATAAACTGACAAGCTGGCTAGATATGTTGAAAAGGGAGGACTGTTAAAATCTAGATTGCGACGTAAACATTATCGGCGCCATCTTGTCCCCTTTTAGCTCAAATGTGCGCGTAAGTAGCAGCCATTTTGAACGCCATGGCCTCTCTGCCCACTGCCGATAGCCAGCGCGTCTCTCTCTCTCCCTCTCTGACCCCCGCCAGAATCCCCCGTGCGCTGACAGCCCACGTTCTCACATGCTTGGGCCATAAACCACCCCTTCAGCGCGGCCCTGCCTCGGAGCCACATCCCGTACCCGACTAACACCTCCCTCCGTCCCTTTAATGATCACACATCCTTTGATGAACCCCCTTCCTCTGTGCCCGATTGTCCCGCCCGATCCCAGGCCATCACCTAGCCCTGCGGATACAGTTTATTGCCCCCTACAGTAGGAAGCTGTCCTTCTTCGAAGAATCTATGAATGATAAAGGCCCCCACCCCATGAGATCCGATCAGCCGCGCACATTCCGGGAGCCGGAGGGATATCCAGCTGCGCGATAGTCATCACCTACTGAGATCAGGGTGGGACTTTTACTGTAAATATGTGTGGGAACGGGTTTTGAGCGGAGATTCCGAGGATGCTTTTCCGTATTAACAAGAATGTGTTCTATGTAATAAAGCAATAAACCTGTGTATAAGAGGCCAGGCCTCAAGGATGCGTTTAGAGCACCTCGAGAAGATACCCTGTTGTCTGATTTGACGTGTTCTGCTCCGTCGGAATAAACTCCTGTTTCCTGCCTTCTGTCTCCAGCGCCTGCCTCTTTGTTTGGTAATCTCGAATGGTATGAGAGGCGGCTAACGCCGGGCAAATACTGAAGGGTTCTTGGTCGAATACGGCCCTACCGTTCACAATATAGGTTTAGATGTAGGTATACTATATCTAAGCAAGGGGTGATTACACCACCTTGCCCCAGCTGTGTGATCAGCCAGTTGTGTCAATTTAAGGACCAGCCAGCGGTGGCAAAAGATATGCTGCAGCTCCTGGTAGGCCTTGGATGCACCTATGCCCTAGGCACCTATAGTGCACTGTACAGGGGCTGATAAGGTGTCCAGTACCAAATTGGTGATGTACCTATAGTACATGGAGTCCATTTAAAGAGAGAGCAGATAGCCTGGGACCTTGATTAGCAGGATCCCAGGCCAACTAAGTCGAAAACCAGCTAAACACAAGGCAAACAATCTGGGGTAACCATAGTCAGGTATCCACCTTCCTACAGGGACGACAAACTGTTGGGACTCCGTGAGAACCTGCTGGGGGCGGGAATTCCTAGGATGTTTGACTACCAATAAAGTTGCTGTAAAGTGTATAAAAAGTGGAGCAGCGGAGAAGTTGTTAGAACACCTGAAGAAGTCCCTTGTGTCAGACCTGACGTGTTCTCCTCTAGAGCAATAAACTTGTTCTTGCTTTCCAGTTTACAGCGCCTGCCTCTTGATTTTGGTAACTATCGATATTAGGAATTAGAGGCATCTTGCGCCAAGCAGCCTGGGTATTCGTTAGAGATTGGCTGTTTTTCCACAATTGGCGTCCCAACGCGAGGCCCATCAGCGACACAGGGTCCGGTGGAGAGGTCCTAACGACGGAGTGAACGACTGCAACGATCGGGAAAGTGCACCTGCCTGAAAGAGACCCTCGTCTGGCAGCCGATCATCCGAACTTCACCGGTTCCAAACGGACCTCTGTCGAGTGACCTACGGTCCTGACTGGGATCAGACAGGAGTGCCGCGGCTAATACGGAGAAAAGAGGACGATCAGGCGCTGGAAGTGGAAGACGAAGAACTGTCCATGCGGTCCGGGTAAGGTCGTGAAAATGACTGCTGTCGAATGATTGATTGTATTAAAATTGTTTGGATTGAATACTAGTATTGCGCTTTATTGGTTCGTTTGCTCGTTAGCTATTTTGGTACGTTGGTTCTTTTTGAGATATTCCCTGTTTGCAAACAATGAAGAATAGGAATATTCTCTCTCTTTGCAGGCAGTGAAGGATATGTAGTGCGGACCTTTGTCCACAATTGTCTGAGATCTATATTTGTCCGATTATACGTCATGCCTATCTTTTCCCCACTGATTGGTAATTGGTTCAGCCAGGACTGCTTATTAGAGATCAGTCATCTGGCTCCACCGGAGGGCACCCCTAATAAGGACATGTATCTGAAATGTGGATTAGTCGCTGTAGCTTATAGCAAACTATGGCACAAGCACACTAGGAAGGATCGAGAAAATCAGTGGCCACTGACGGGATCTTATGATCCTGCTAAAATAGAAACGCTAGAAATAGCCTTACATGAAAAGAAAACCACGCCGACTATGCTTGACAGCTTCGGCTTATGGCAAAAAGAAACAGCACAGCGAAAGAAAAGAGATGAAGCAAGGATAGAAAAAGAACTACGGAAATCAGCTCACCTAGCTGGCAAAAAGTTAGAAGAGGAAGTTAAAGAAAGAGAAAAAGCTAGGAAGGAGCAAGAGTCAGAGATCTCAGGTAAATACCCAGTTAGAGCTCCCTCAACTCTTTATCCTGAGCTCCCATCGAAAAAAGGGGAAAAGACGATCTACTCCTAGACCACCAATTATCTACATGCCACCTCCCTATGCCCATACCCATCCTCTAGTGCAACAACAAGAATCTCAGAATAACACAAGGTAGCGCCAGGGCCTCGGTATCCACGGCCTCTGCGCCGACCGAGCCTCTCGCGCCTAATACCTCGTCCGACAACACATCGGAAAGAATTGAAGTAGAAGGGTCGGTGAGAATCCCATGATTAAGTAAAGATGAGCGAACAGGCATCGATAGGATAGTTAAGACCCTAGTAGACAGGAAATAAATAGAGGAATACATAGCGGATATATGCAACTCATACGTCAAAAACCGCAAACGACACTTTGTCGTGTGCTTTTGCTATCACACACTCACAGTGTATGAGGACAAATATAAGAATAAAGGGCCCGACCGACTCATGACACTGTACAGAAAAGTAGATACAGGAGACGAGAGTGAATGCGATGTAGCAGAACTTTTCTCCTATACTTTAGAAGTCTTCCACCACCTCATGGAGCAAGGGCAGATAGACAGAAACGCAACATCTGCAGTGACGGAACCCCCGATAGAGAGAGTAGATAACATGATGCCCATTAAGGAAGCTGCCCCCTATTGGGTCCCCCCTAGAGGACAAGGAACTCACGATGATATAAATCACCAAGACGCTAAAGGAAGGGTGGTCTATAATTGGGTATATCAGCTATGGGATAGACAGGACATTCTGACGTTCTGAAAATCCCTGTCGGACTTCACAAAAGAATACTACCGCATTTTACACAGAGTTAGGTACAACCCTAGGGTCGACAATTATGACGTCAGCCGACATCGATTTGTTCTTTGGACTATGTCTGCCAGCCAATGTGTGGAAACAGATTAGGAAAGTACACCACACAGACCTATACGTTCATACCTGGGGACAACACGATATGCTAGATAAACAGCGAAACCCTGGACAGAAACCCTTGAAAGCCATACTAGACCTCCCTGACAAAATAGTGCAGAAGGTAAAGACCCTGATTCCCGAGAAAAAGCTAGATTGGTCTATCGTAACAGCTTGCCGCCAGAAACCTCAAGAAGATGTTTCAGAATTCTTCTCCCGGTTCGAGACAGTGTTCTCCGATTATAGTGGACAAGACATGTCCACTGCGACCGGACACCACTTGTTCGTACAGAACTATGTTAAGGGACTGTTGCCAGAAGTCTCACAGAAACTACAGACCAGTGAGAGCAGTTGGGTGGCCTCTAAACCAGCAGCCATCCTCCAGATAGGCCAATACCATGAACACCAGAAAAACGAAAACGAAACAGCCAATGAAAAGAAAAAGAAAGATTTGAAAGTAAGAGTCATGATAGCGCAGCTACAGGGTGTAAATTTAGGTAGGGAACAGTATAAGGGAGGATATCAGCAAAATACCCCTAGAGCACCACCACCTAGAAATAACGTGCCTACCCCATACAACGGACGCCGAGACTTAGGGGAAGATCAGTGTGCATTTTGTAAAGGGTATGGACACTGGAAATCCCAATGCCCGATCCTGGCAGAAATAAATAAAGAAAAAGGGATGAGAGAACTAGTAAATGGGCCAAGAGGTAGAGGACGAGGAAGAGGGTACGCCCCGACCAATATCAGCAATCGGACTACGACAACACGTATGATTTTGCATAGGACAGCCAAGGGCAAGGGAGGGATCCAGTCGAGCTCTATGTTCAACAGCAAGGCCCTTATGTTACCGCAAAGGTCCTGGGCACAGAGTCACCAAAAATAAGACAAAAGGGAGGGATTTGGGGCGGGAGTGGGGTAGGGGACACAGGAGCAACACGTAGTGCACTATCCAAACAACTGATTCCAAGGGCACCCTTGTCTGGCTCACATGTGACCTCAATAGGATTTGATGGTACACCCTCCACTAACCCTTTGTCCAGGCCCATCCCTTTTAATCTAGAAAATAACATCATCGACACGACATTCCTTCTCTCTTCCAACACCCCAGACGCCATTATGGGTCTCGACTTACTGATGCACTTCCGTGCAACTATTCGATGTTCCCCGGACGGAGTGCGAGTCATCTTATATGACAACCACCAACATCAGAGAGATAGTCCACTCCAACGCATGTATCCCATTTCCGAAGCACACACATCCCTACTGGATGCTTTACACTTGTGGGCTAGGCCTGATTCAGATGTAGGACAAATGATGATTGACCCACTGCATGTAACGATACGACAGGACACGACTCTACCAAAGATACCGCAGTACAAAATCCCACCAGAGGGAGAGAGAGCAATCACAGACATCATTCACTCACTTGTATAAGCAGGGGTGGTAGAAGAAGTGGTGAGCAACATTTGTAACAGTCCTATTCTGCCAATCATAAAGAAAGAGGGAGAGTGAGACGGAAAAGCCTACCGCTTTATCATTGACCTAAGGGAGGTAAACAAGATCGTAGTGCCCCAATATCCAGTTGTTTCCGACATTACCACCATCCTGACCCTCATCCCATCCACTGCCACCGTTTTCACTGTTATCGATCTCAAGAATGAGTTCTCCTCTAGAGCAATAAACTTGTTCTTGTTACCAGTAGCAGCGCCTGCCTCTTAATTTTGGTAACTATCGATATTGGGAATTAGAGGCGTTTTGCGCCAAGCAGCCTGGGTATTCATTAGAGATTGGCTGTTTTTCCAGAGTCTGATGTTATGCCTGGTGGCCCTCTGTAGCATGAAGCACGACTGGTCGGGGTGAATCAAATTGGTAATACACCCCCTAAGGTGTTGGGCTAGGACTTTCCCTAATAATTTAGGTTCGAAATTAATAAGTGAGATGGGACGATAGGAAAACGGGGCTTCGAGGGGTCGACCAGGTTCGACAAAAAGCACTATCTCTGCATGGCACCAGTCCCTTGGTAGACTTGCCAAGTCAGATGCGTCCACAATGGTCACCAACAAATGAGGCCCCAAGAGAGCCATGTGGGATTGGAGAAATTGCATTGGGTTCTTGTTGTGCAAGGATCAAATTACGGCCAATTACTGGTCAATTTAAGGACCAGCCAGGGGTGGCAAAAGATATGCTGCAGCTCCTGGTAGGCCTTGGATGCACCTATGCCCTGGGCACCTATAGTGCACTGTACAGGGGCTGATAAGGTGTCCAGTACCAAATTGGTGATGTACCTATAGTACATGGAGTCCATTTAAAGAGAGAGCAGATAGCCTGGGACCTTGATTAGCAGGATCCCAGGCCAACTAAGTCGAAAACCAGCTAAACACAAAGCAAACAATCTGGGGTAACCATAGTCAGGTATCCACCTTTCTACAGGGACGACAAACTGTTGGGACTCCGTGAGAACCTGCTGGGGGCGGGAATTCCTAGGATGTTTGACTACCAATAAAGTTGCTGTAAAGTGTATAAAAAGTGGAGCAGCGGAGAAGTTGTTAGAACACCTGAAGACGTCCCTTGTGTCAGACCTGACGTGTTCTCCTCTAGAGCAATAAACTTGTTCTTGCTTTCCAGTTTACAGCGCCTGCCTCTTGATTTTGGTAACTATCGATATTAGGAATTAGAGGCTTCTTGCGCCAAGCAGTCTGGGTATTCGTTAGAGATTGGCTGTTTTTCCACAATTGGCGTCCCAACGCGAGGCCCATCAGCGACACAGGGTCCGGTGGAGAGGTCCTAACGACGGAGTGAACGACTGCAACGATCGGGAAAGTGCACCTGCCTGAAAGAGACCCTCGTCTGGCAGCCGATCATCCGAACTTCACCGGCTCCAAACGGACCTCTGTCGAGTGACCTACGGTCCTGACTGGGATCAGACAGGAGTGCCGCGGCTAATACGGAGAAAAGAGGACGATCGGGCGCTGGAAGTGGAAGACGAAGAACTGTCCATGCGGTCCGGGTAAGGTCGTGAAAATGACTGCTGTCGAATGATTGATTGTATTAAAATTGTTTGGATTGAATACTAGTATTGCGCTTTATTAGTTCGTTTGCTCGTTAGCTATTTTGGTACATTGGTTCTTTTTGAGATATTCCCTGTTTGCAAACAATGAAGAATAGGAATATTCTCTCTCTTTGCAGGCAGCGAAGGATAGGTAGTGCGGACCTTTGTCCACAATTGTCTGAGATCTATATTTGTCCGATTATACGTCATGCCTATCTTTTCCCCACTGATTGGTAATTGGTTCAGCCAGGACCGCTTATTAGAGATTAGTCATCTGGCTCCACCGGAGGGCACCCCTAATAAGGACATGTATCTGAAATGTGGATTAGTCGCTGTAGCTTATAGCAAACTATGGCACAAGCACACTAGGAAGGATCGAGAAAATCAGTGGCCACTGACGGGATCTTTTGATCCTGCTAAAATAGAAACGCTAGAAATAGCCTTACATGAAAAGAAAACCACGCTGACTATGCTTGACAGCTTCGGCTTATGGCAAAAAGAAACAGCACAGCGAAAGAAAAGAGATGAAGCAAGGATAGAAAAAGAACTACGGAAATCAGCTCACCTAGCTGGCAAAAAGTTAGAAGAGGAAGTTAAAGAAAGAGAAAAAGCTAGGAAGGAGCGAGAGTCAGAGATCTCAGGTAAATACCCAGTTAGAGCTCCCTCAACTCTTTATCCTGAGCTCCCATCGAAACAAAGGGTAGACGACGATCTACTCCTAGACCACCAATTATCTACATGCCACCTCCCTATGCCCCTACCCATCCTCTAGTGCAACAACAAGAATCTCAGAATAACATGAAGGTAGCGCCAGGGCCTCGGTATCCACGACCTCTGTGCCGACCGAGCCTCTCGCGCCTAATACCTCGTCCGACAACACATCGGAAAGAATTGAAGTAGAAGGGTCGGTGAGAATCCCATGATTAAGTAAAGATGAGCGAACAGGCATCGATATGATAGTTAAGACCCTAGTAGACAGGAAATAAATAGAGGAATACATAGCGGATATATGCAACTCATACGTCAAAAACCGCAAACGACACTTTGTCGTGTGCTTTTGCTATCACACACTCACAGTGTATGAGGACAAATATAAGAATAAAGGGCCCGACCGACTCATGACACTGTACAGAAAAGTAGATACAGGAGACGAGAGTGAATGCGATGTAGCAGAACTTTTCTCCTATACTTTAGAAGTCTTCCACCACCTCATGGAGCAAGGGCAGATAGACAGAAACGCAACATCTGCAGTGACGGAACCCCCGATAGAGAGAGTAGATAACATGATGCCCATTAAGGAAGCTGCCCCCTATTGGGTCCCCCCTAGAGGACAAGGAACTCCCGATGATATAAATCACCAAGACGCTAAAGGAAGGGTGGTCTATAATTGGGTATATCAGCTATGGGATAGACAGGACATTCTGACGTTCTGAAAATCCCTGCCGGACTTCACAAAAGAATACTACCGCATTTTACACAGAGTTAGGTACAACCCTAGGGTCGACAATTATGACGTCAGCCGACATCGATTTGTTCTTTGGACTATGTCTGCCAGCCAATGTGTGGAAACAGATTAGGAAAGTACACCACACAGACCTATACGTTCATACCTGGGGACAACACGATATGCTAGATAAACAGCGAAACCCTGGACAGAAACCCTTGAAAGCCATACTAGACCTCCCTGACAAAATAGTGCAGAAGGTAAAGACCCTGATTCCCGAGAAAAAGCTAGATTGGTCTATCGTAACAGCTTGCCACCAGAAACCTCAAGAAGATGTTTCAGAATTTTTCTCCCGGTTCGAGACAGTGTTCTCCGATTATAGTGGACAAGACATGTCCACTGCGACCGGACACCACTTGTTCGTACATAACTATGTTAAGGGACTGTTGCCAGAAGTTTCACAGAAACTACAGACCAGTGAGAGCAGTTGGGTGGCCTCTAAACCAGCAGCCATCCTCCAGATAGGCCAATACCATGAACACCAGAAAAACGAAAACGAAACAGCCAATGAAAAGAAAAAGAAAGATTTGAAAGTAAGAGTCATGATAGCGCAGCTACAGGGTGTAAATTTTGGTAGGGAACAGTACAAGGGAGGATATCAGCAAAATACCCCTAGAGCAACACCACCTAGAAATAACGTGCCTACCCCATACAACGGACGCCAAGACTTAGGGGAAGATCAGTGTGCATTTTGTAAAGGGTATGGACACTGGAAATCCCAATGCCCGATCCTGGCAGAAATAAATAAAGAAAAAGGGATGAGAGAACTAGTAAATGGGCCAAGAGGTAGAGGACGAGGAAGAGGGTACGCCCCGACCAATATCAGCAATCGGACTACGACAACACATACGATTTTGCATAGGACAGCCAAGGGCAAGGGAGGGATCCAGTCGAGCTCTATGTTGAACAGCAAGGCCCTTATGTTACCGCAAAGGTCGTGGGCACAGAGTCGCCAAAAATAAGACAAAAGGGAGGGATTTGGGGCGGGAGTGGGGTAGGGGACACAGGAGCAACACGTAGTGCACTATCCAAACGACTGATTCCAAGGGCACCATTGTCTGGCTCACATGTGACCTCAATAGGATTTGATGGTACACCCTCCACTAACCCTTTGTCCAGGCCCATCCCTTTTAATCTAGAAAATAACATCATCGACACGACATTCCTTCTCTCTTCCAACACCCCAGACGCCATTATGGGTCTCGACTTACTGATGCACTTCCGTGCAACTATTCGATGTTCCCCGGACGGAGTGCGAGTCATCTTATATGACAACCACCAACATCAGAGAGATAGTCCACTCCAACGCATGTATCCCATTTCCGAAGCACACACATCCCTACTGGATGCTTTACACTTGTGGGCTAGGCCTGATTCAGATGTAGGACAAATGATGATTGACCCAGTGCATGTAACGATACGACAGGACACGACTCTACCAAAGATACCGCAGTACAAAATCTCACCAGAGGGAGAGAGAGCAATCACAGACATCATTCACTCACTTGTATAAGCAGGGGTGGTAGAAGAAGTGGTGAGCAACATTTGTAACAGTCCTATTCTGCCAATCATAAAGAAAGAGGGAGAGTGAGACGGAAAAGCCTACCGCTTTATCATTGACCTAAGGGAGGTAAACAAGATCGTAGTGCCCCAATATCCAGTTGTTTCCGACATTACCACCATCCTGACCCTCATCCCATCCACTGCCACCGTTTTCACTGTTATCGATCTCAAGAATGCGTTCTCCTCTAGAGCAATAAACTTGTTCTTGCTTCCCAGTTGCAGCGCCTGCCTCTTGATTTTGGTAACTATCGATATTGGGAATTAGAGGCGTTTTGCGCCAAGCAGCCTGGGTATTCATTAGAGATTGGCTGTTTTTCCACAGTCTGATGTTATGTCTGGTGGCCCTCTGTGGCATGAAGCACGACTGGTCGGGGTGAATCAAATTGGTAATACACCCCCTAAGGTGTTGGGCTAGGACTTTCCCTAATAATTTAGGTTCGAAATTAATAAGTGAGATGGGACGATAGGAAAAAGGGGATTCGAGGGGTCGACCAGGTTCGACAAAAAGCACTATCTCTGCATGGCACCAGCCCCTTGGTAGACTTGCCAAGTCAGATGCGTCCACAATGGTCACCGACAAATGAGGCCCCAAGAGAGCCATGTGGGATCGGAGAAATTGCATTGGGTTCTTGTTGTGCAAGGATCAAATTACGGCAAAGGATGGGGCAGGGATTAACTGAGTTAATGGTGGGGGGGCATAAATGCCACCAATGGTGAACTGTTCGCCATATATCGTGCCTGTGACGAAAAGAAATTGCCCCCTGGGATCCACCCTATGTGCTATGTATTTAAACTGAACCCTGTGGTGGATAAGCACTGACACCCCCCTGGAGCCTCTCGTGAACCCTGCGTGTAGATGTGACAGAAGCCGAAAAGAGCAAGGCACAGGGCTTTCGTTCCCATTAAATGTGTTTCTTCTAGTAGCAGGATGTCTGCCCCATACCACATTTTACCTTGTTCAGCAGCCCCCAAACATGCCAGGAGACCACCTTTAGGTCCCTGAGGGGGTTTACTTCGCCGGGTGTCATTAGATTCTAGATAGAAGTTGTGTGAAGCAAGAAGATCTGCATAGGAGACAATATGAAAAGTAACCCACCGTCTGCATATACTAAAAACATATAAACCTTTTAAAACATCATAT
Organism: Lissotriton helveticus; assembly: GCF_964261635.1. NCBI lineage: Eukaryota > Metazoa > Chordata > Amphibia > Caudata > Salamandridae > Lissotriton > Lissotriton helveticus. Next base: position 1,628,724,815 of record NC_136068.1, read on the forward strand.
GCAAAGGGATATCCCTCGACCCCCCACCCAACACTACCAGAAACAAGGAGCATCTGTTGCGGTGCATAGAGCAGTGGACCCCCAACTGATATCACACCAAAGGTTCCCACCCCACCCTATTAACCTTAGAAAAACAGTAGTGTGAGACGTCCTTGGCCCAGCAGCCCATGGTCAAGGTCCCACGCCCTCCCAGAGAAAGAAATAACTGATATAAGTTCAAACATACACAGTGTCTTACATATCACCATTTGGCCAGTGGATCAGTTTGGATCCATCAAGGTGGTCGCTCAAGGCTCGGCAACACCCAGTCCGACCTTGGCCCCCGCCGTTTATGGGATTTATTGCATCATGGCAGCTGATGTCATGAGCTTCGAGAGGAGTCCGAGTCTATGGCTGATGGAGAGTTCGCTCGAAGCTGTGGGCGCTCATCAGAACATGCGAAGACCGCTTCGGGGGTGTCGAAGAAGTAGGATTTGGAGTTATAGATTACTCGCATCCGGGCAGGATATAGCAGCATGTATTGAAAGTTGAATTCCCTAAGTCTGCGTTTCGCTGCCATGAAGGATTGGCGTTGTTGCTGGGCTAGGGGTGTGTAGGCCGGAAATACCAATATAGATCGAGATTCGTGTACAAAACAGTCTTTATGTGTCCTGGCGAATCGCAGAATGGCATCCCGGTCGGCATAGTTCATGATCTTTGCGATGACAGGCCTTGGGGCCGCACCCCATGGGGGGGCTTCTGTGTCAGGGCCTTGTGTGCCCCCTCAACTATGAAGGCAGAGGATAGGAGATCGTTAGACAGGATATCTTGGAGCCACTTAGTGTTGAAGTTCGTCATGGATACCCCTTCGTTCTTGTGTGACAACAGTCAGCTTATTTACTTTCTTTTGTAGGGAGGTCACTGAATACTCTACCGTTGAGACCCTCGGTGATCTGACCTACTGCTTTGCGGAGAGCTTGACGAAGAAAGGAGACTTTGGACCCTACTGCACTGATTTGTGCGTCCAGCATGTCTTGTTGCGAGGAGGGCAGCATTATCTAGAGCAGATCCGCTCCCCTCTCCGTCCGTAGCGCCCCCGGTGGCCATAGTGTGCTGATCGAATGAGCCCCACCTGGCCAGCCCTTGCCCAACAGGAGGGTCGGCCCTGGGCCGTGTAATAGACAAGGGATGATGAGCTCACACTGACAGGACAGGTGGCTGCCTCTCCAGGTGGAATGGGGATGGCAGAGGCAAGGGAGGTGCAATCCCGGATAAAGTACGTGGCACAAGCAAAGGATCCGGCTGGGTAGACAGGGTCCATTAACAGGGAGGCAGCCACCAAGGCCCAGCACACCAAGTCAAGCACCCCCAGGCCCAGGGAGGCCCCATACGAGGGGCACTGGCAGGGGCTGCGGCCACGACAATACGTGGGCCCCCCCCAGCTCCGGCACACAAGTCTCCAGTTTCTAAGGGCAGCATGCTAGTATCCGCAGGCAGCTCCGGGCAGGTAGTGGAGGTCTGTGTGAAACCTGCAATACACGCAATCAGAGCGGCCACTTATGAAATTCAAGGGTCATCACCACATTATGTGCCTCGTATGGTGGAAGACTGTCTCCAAAGCGCCCACAAGTGCCGATGATCCTGTAGCCAGCCCCCGGGCCGGGCCGATCTCGTGCAAGTTGCGGGAGGGGGAGGGATAGCGGCGGGGGCACTCACCATCTGGGGTCGCTGTTGGGCCCCCAGCTCCCAGTCAGCGCCTCATCTGGTCCGCCCCACCAGGGTATTCACTCGCCAGCTGCGGATGAGGGAGCCTAACTCCACTGGCTCCAAGGGCAGCGGTGCCTCCACGCTTCTCACTGCAGGAACCCTGGCGGCACCACAGGACAGGCACCGCCAGACCTCCAACATAGCCCAGAGAGATGGTGGCTGTTGAGCGTATGGGGAGGGGACGGGCGACGAATCTCTCGCACCGGTAGGGCTCGCCAGGGGTACAAGGCGACAGACCCCCGAAGCCCGTGCCCAGGGGTCCAAGCAGCGCCTGCAAGGACCAGTGAAGCGCCACAGGACAGGTGCTGCCGCACCCCCGGCACTGCACCAGCAAGATGGTGGCCGTGGAGCAGAGGGGGGAGGGTAAGAGGTGATCTCAGCTCACCGGTGCAGTTCTCTACATCAAATGCGGCTCGTCGGGGGCACAGGGCTCCACCACCCTGAGGTCCGTTTCTTGGAGCGCTGGGCAGCGCCCGCACCACAACCCCCGCTCAGCAGGCCCCAGGCAGATCGCAACAGCGAAAGCGGCAATCTACACTCCGATGTGAGGATCCTAGGAGATCTCTGCAGCCACAAGGCCGATTGCCAAAATGAAGAGCTCTACGCACTCCGGGGTGGCTGGGGTAATAAACCGAGCAAGGTGAGTCATCTCCGCAGGCCCGGCTCCAGGAATTTTTAATTGGGTGGGCCAAGGACGCATTTGGGTGGGCCACTGCGGGCTCGATTTGTCGCATATATGTCTAGGCAGGCCTGCTTCAGGGCCCTCCTTTACCTCTTCTTAGTCTTACAAGGCCCAGTAAAACTCACTCTTTTCCAAATCTCTTTCTAATGTTATCACTCACAAAAAGTGTTTTTTCTATGTAATGTTCCTTTGATGGGAAGAGGAGGTTTCTGAGGTGGGAGTATCAGGCAAGTGACACTTCTCGGGCTCCCTCTGTGCAAGACTTCAGTGAGAATCCCTCTTTATTACTACCTCCACCTGACCACGGACTCTTCAACGCACTCCCTTACAACCTTGATTAGCCACTATTCCTCTCCAGTGCACCTTATCTCACAGATGACCTTGGGCCCCGCCCCATGTCAGGCACCATCTCCCGGTAAAAACATTAGTAAAATCACCTTCATACTTAAAACATTGAATAGAGCAATAAATATAATTAGCACGCACTTTAAAGTATGTTCCACAGTGGCCCTTATGGCCCGACTGCTAATTAAATGCACAAAAACAGAAAGGCCATGACTGGGCCGGATTCAGTGCTGATGCAAAAGTCTTTTTTGGCGCTGCACCAAAAACCTCTTTCTCCATAAATACCTTTACTACCACCTTCCAACAGTGTACCTCATCCATCCATGCCCCCCCCCTATTGACCTCTTCCTCGGATTCCCTCACTGCCACACGCCACAAGTGCCCCTCATCTCCCCATAGCCCCTCCCCTTTATGACCTCCTCCTCGGATTCCCTCACTGCCACCCTCCCCTAGTGCCCCTCGTCTCTCTGTAGCCCCTCCCCCTCATGATCTCCTCATCAGACTCCCTCAATACCACCATCCACAAGTGCCCCTCATCTCCCCATAGCCCCTCCCCTTTATGACCTCCTCATCAGACTCTCTCAATACCACCATCCACCGGTGCCCCTCATCTCTCCCTAGTTTCCTCCACCCCATGACCTCCTCTTCGGATTCCCTCACTGCCACCCTCCACCAGCGCCCCTCATCTCTCTGTAGCCCATCCCCCTCATGACCTCCTCCTTAGACTCCCTCACTACCACCCTCTACCAGTGCCCCTCATCTCTCCCTAGCTTCCCCCTCCACCCCATGACCTCTTCCTCGGATTCCCTCACTGTCATCCTCCAACAGTGCCCCTCATCGCTCCATAGCCCCTCCCATTACCTCCTCCTCGGATTCCCTCACTGGCACCCTCCACCAGTGCCCCTCATGTTTACGTATCCCCTCTCTCATATGCATTTAATTTGTTGTATAACGCTGCTCATATCAATGAAGTGTGTGTCAGTACTTTACATCACGCACACACTTACAGAGACAATGAATCATGCAAGTATGTAAATCAGTCTACAGGGAATGTCACATAAGCCAATGAGGATTACAAGGTGTAGGAATCATATGTCATCCATTCTGGTGGGTAGTATATTTTAAGAGGGTTTGGTCTGGGGAAACACAACCTTAGGATTTAAAGAGTATTCCATGGGGGTCAGCTTTACTGATAAAAATGTATATCTGCCCAAACATACTCATTTTAGCAACATTAGAATAATGAAAAGACTAGGGAAGTTCTAACTATATCACAAAACAAAAAAAGCAAAGTTCTAATTATACCATTCATGTTTGTTTGCAGCTCTTTGGTGGCAGTTCATTGTTCACTGCCTTTTGTTAGGATTGTAACTTCTGAAGTAACACAAGGATCTCTGTGACAAAGGCAGTAACCCACTGAGCTATCCACATAAAATACAGTGCGTCTGCATTTAAAAAATACTAACAGACAAACGATTGCTCTAAAGCAGGATCATTAATCACCAACTTTATCTGGGCATTGCCATTTTGTATTTTTTTATTGTTGACCAGCATCGGCTATGATGAAATGATAAAAACTGTTTAAATGAAGCACATACGAAGTATGTGTCCTGCTGGGCCTGTGCAGATTTTAAAAAGATTTTTTTTTGTAACACATTCTCTTACCTACTCCATTAGTCATACTTTGTGTCACAGCCTTATGTGATAAGCAGCTGCAGGGGTCAGGGGGTGACTAGGAATAAACAGACCACTTTCCTGCGCTGCATAGAAAAAGAAATATCAACGCAGCAGGACAGTAGGCAAAGGTTACCAAAGGTTACCCGTTGTCAAAGAAAGGATTTGTCCCCTTTCACCATGCAGAGATGAAGGGGTGAAAAAAGTAAACAAAGCCTAATTAACATGTTAATGGTCTTTTAAAGACCTGTTAAGTACTTTGGTGCGGCTGCTTAAACTGTCTGTGTGTGTGCGCCCGGGAATCTGTCTCGGCCCGGGCTGACACACACGACCTGAGCGTTGCGCCTGCCTTCAAGCCCTCACTGCAAGGGCCAAGGCTCCTGTTTGGGTGGGCCAGGCTCATCTTTGGGTGGGCCGGGCCCACCCGGCCCACCCGCTAGAACCGGGCCTGCATCTCCGGGCAGGATTTTGCGTGATAACAGTTAGATAACAGCGTGGGTGGGCGAAGCTCAGCTAAACTGCGTCCGCCATGATGGCCTGTTGAGCCACGCCCCCTGCCTTTGAATATTTTGGTGCGTTTTGGCTATTTTACTTTATATGTGTTAGACTTCTATGCGCTATCCTGATGACTATTTCATTTTACACTGCCTACAGTTTGCATGCATTTTCCTACCATAACTACATTAATGAAAGGTCCTTTTTTATACCTTACCAGACATGCTTAGAATTAGGCACTCCTCTAAACTTTTCACATGTCCGCAAAGAACTGGTGAAATTTAGTGAGGACAAATATGTTTGATGTAGGGCTTCAAACAAAAATCAACATTACAGCATTATTTTGCCACCCTTAACAACCCACCAAACCCTAATCTCCTCCAAAAAACCCAATGCTCAACAAAAATAGTTGTATAATCAATTGCTTAATAACTGTTTTTCTTGTGATCCGAGTTGCAAATGGCACTAAGAAACAGGAGTAGGTAGTGCCAAAACATCATAAGGTTACCCTCCCTCCTCCTCAACCTCCAGACTTTACCAAAGTGTTAATGTAATAAAGTGAGCACAAAATACATTTAATGAGGTACACCTGCCACAAACTTCAAGCAGCAAACAAAGTGAAATCTTTCTTCAAACATTCTTTGGAAAGTCACCTCCCTCTTGAATAGGAATGTCCACAGCTTTCCAGTGCTTATTTTGAGCAGGTGCTTTCAGGTGCTCAGCACCTGCACTTCTTTCACAATTTCTGAACTTGCAGATGGTGGTCTCAATAATAATTGTTCAATTCAAAATAAAAAGAATAACATACATTGCATGGTGACTAGCTGGTAAATGTTCCTAGGCAGGCCGGCATACGCCTGTCCTGGCAGGCATGATTGTGTATCACCATGTTAGTGATGATGTCATCACACTGATCACAAATCCAAGAAGTCATCGACAAACTATGGCTTGCATACTATTCCCCTAGTCTGCTGCGCCCTGCTACTGCCTGAGCCTAAACCTTCCATTGAATAATTGTAGCTGGGGGCTGGCTCATGAGAGAGTTGTGGCAAGGACGCTGCAAGAGCGCATTTGGAACCTTGGAGTGAGGGCTCTTGAGGAAGAATAAATTAAAGTAAGTGTGGACTTTCCACTTGTTGCGTAGCCAGAGTAGCATTTCCGGCAGCCCTGCATTGCTGCTATACTATACGTGCTTGATGCAGTTGTGGCCCAATACAACTTTTCTGCGCCATGGCGTCACCAGTAGAATCTGTGCGCTGCACCCCAGCATGGTAATTGCTGAGCGTGAGTGAGTCCGGTAGGCACCACAGCCATACTTACCAGCATTGGCAGCATTACTGCTGGGGAAAATGCCTGTGCTGTAGCAGGCGGGATCACAGAAAGCTGAGCAGTGGATGCCGATGCCATCGCCATCCCTGGACCTACTAATTACAGGCACCACTAGCAGTGACATGACCTCCTGTGCTCAAGCAGCCTCCTGTTCCGGAATAAACCCAGTCATACCACACTGATTAATATATGCAAAAAAGCATTTTCATTTTTTTTTTGCACTCGGTGTAGGTAAGAAAGTAAAACACGTCATCTTCCGCTTCTTTAGGAATGACAACAGGAAAACGCGGAGTTCAAAATAGCAGAGACATGTACAGGCTGACGACAGGGGTCACAGGCAGCAGCAGTGTTAGAGATGAGAGAAAGCAAGAGTAAAGAGGAGAAGAAACAACAAGAGAGGAGAGAGATAAAACGGAGCAAAGTAGAAGAAAAGGAGGAGAGCAAATCAGATACAAAGAGAAAGCAGCCATGATGTGAAGAATAGAACATTAAGAACAGAGAAGATAGAATGAATGGATGTGGAGTACAGGACAGAGGAAAAAAGCAGACAAATAATGAAATGGAGACAGAACTAATCACTGCTAGAGAGTGATAGTAAAGAGCCAAGATCAAGGGGAGAGAGAGTAGAGCATGGATAACAGTGAACAGAAAAAAGGGCAGAGCTAAAATGAATAGAGGGCAAATCGGAAATACAGGGTGTGACAAAGGTGATAGAAAACAATTAGAGAGGTGAGAGAATAGACTCTTAGAGCAAAGACTTAGAGGACAGACAACAGAACAAGGTTAGAAGATAGAGACTTAGGCAGTGAGAGTGTTTAAAGTGGGGCTCACAGGAGGAATACGTGAGCGGTAGCCTCCTTGGCAAAATTCAACACCTGCACTTCTTTTTTTACAAATTAAGAACTGCGGCCTTCACTCCAATTCACCTATACAAGCTTCACTCAAACGTCTCAGAAGCAAAATAACTACCTTGTGGCCCACGTGTTTTAACATCCACCTGATTCAAGGTACAGGCTTCACGTTAATCATTGAAATACACAGCACCAGCCTCATGGCCATACAGTCTCATCTGCTGCTACCCTGATTCCTCTGTACAGGTTTTACCAGACCCAGTGGTGGTTAGTAGCAGGAGGGGAGTGGGCACTCCATACATGCATACATATACATTCACCCATCTACATACACTGACAGCCCCATGCATTCACAATCATGCAAACATACACTCACCATACAAAAGCACAAACGCACACACACCCATTCACAGTATGCACTCACAAATAACATTTATTCATACATGCATGCAAGCATGCACACCGCAAAGATTAGACTAAATAAAAAAAAAATTACTGGCTGCAGCAATGAGCTCAGATGGGAAGCCTCTGAGGTTCTGGGAGGATTGGGGTTTCCACCTCCTCTCATTAGCTGACATAACAGAGAAGGCTGCAGTCCCTTACTCATCACAAAGTGGGATGGGGACAGGTAGCTGTGGACCCCACCCCACTCTGTGACGAGGTGTCACTGACTGACACTCCACACTGAGCACTTCAGAACTTAAGACTAAAGTGTCCAGGGTCACAGCTATCCGTGATGATCTCCCTCCTCATGAGGTGGAAGACCCCCAAGCGCTTCGTTGAGCTCAGGAGGTCACACCCACAGCGTTGTGACATTGATAGTCCGGCAAAGTTCAGCTCAGGCAGTCTGCCGGATGCGCCTTTAGTGCATGTATACCACAAGACTGACTGACAAGAACACAAAGAGAGTCTGTCAGATTGTACTTTGCTCTGCCTGACATACACTCTTGATGTATGCCAAAGGGTGGGGGATAAGCCCTTCTACCCTTAAGGATGGCCCACTGCTGACCAGACCTGATGAGAAGGTTCGTAAATGGGGTCTTTCATAGCCAAATACACCAGTCGATTAGATCTCTCTCAAAGTACTCAAGGTTCGGCAAACCATGGATTTGGCAACATTATAGTAATTTTTAGTTAGGTAACCAGCGTCCTACAGCAGGTCTGCAACATTGATTATTCATACAGGAGTATTAGTTCAGGTGTATCAATTGCAATATAGGTGCAATATAGGTGCAAGCAGCTGGACCACAGCTAAGGTATAAATGTGTACACATTTGAATATCATTTGGAAAGGGTGCTTTCCAGACCTCTGGCTACATCCATATTTTTGTGAAAATAGGAATGAAGCATAGTCTTAGATGAACCTGATGTGAGCCTTTGGAAAGCTTGGCACACAAAGAGTCAGTTTGGAAAGCTTGCTCCAGTTGTTGAGCACAATTGGTAGCACTGCTTAGCGTACAGAATGGGCTACCAAACACCTACCACAGAAATGTACTGACCATGAAGAAGATTTTTGAAAATAGGTGAGTGAGAGTCATATTTCTGGGTATCAGCATCTCCAGAAGCAGACAGAGAGCAATTTCAACAAGGGTCATGACTACCAGCTCAACCTAGACAGCCCTCGCCTCTGTCTTACTGGTAGACTTTCACACCTCTATGTCAAGACACACTTGGTACTCCCAGATATCATAGTCACTTGCTCAATCTTATCCTCCTTTCCCTCCAGTCCTTGCCAGGGGGGGCAGTCTTAGTCTCCCTATGAATGTGATTACCACGCTGCCAACAGTTCAAAATCAAGCAGCAAGGCTCATTCTTGGCCACAAACACCTCACTACCTATTTCCCAAGATCTCTACATTGATTATTTATCAAAGAAAATTCCAACTTAAACTGCTCTGTGTCATACACAGATCTGTAAATGGTCCTGTGCCAGATTGTCTGTCCAAACTATTCCAACTCTTCCTTCCAAGCAGGTACTTCTGACCATACTCGGCAAACCAACTGGCCATTCATCCTCCAAATCTTAAAGTTTTCGAAATTTTATCTCTCCCGGTTCAGGGCCCCTCTATCTGGAAGGCCCTTTCTCAGCCTGTAAAATTGGGACAATACTTCATTATGTTTCGAATATGTCTGTGGACACAGTTTTCTCTGATCCGACCACAGCTTGGACTCCTCCAATGTCTGCTGGCCTCCTACTTGACTCTTTCCATGGACATCTTCCAGCTCTGTTATTGAATAGACACTGTTTTAAGCTTTCTTTACCTTCATTGGCATTTATGGACTCCACCTCTGAGATGCACTCCTGTTGTTTTTGTCTTATGCCACTCCATCGACATTTTCTTTGAAGCAATGGTCTGCTACTTCTCTCTCCCTCACCAGCATCTGGAGATGGTTGAGCACTCTAGGACAACTTAAGGTAAAATCAAATAATGTAGCTCCTATCACTGTTAACATTATAGAACCAAATGATATAGGTATCTTACAGTTTTAAAACTACCAATTATCTTAATGATATGTCTGGAAATGACAGCAGGCCATCTTTGGCCAGATGAAGGCACCACAGAAAATCCCATGACCTGTTATGGCACTGGGATTAGATAAAGAAAACAGGAATTTGACCAAGATGGCAACAAGAAAGAAAAATGATAAAACAGCTCTCATCTGCAAATATACCTGTGCAGTGTAGTAACCACAGTACCTCCAGACACAGCCTTCATGTGCGTTTGTTGTTAAGCTTCTTTCTGCTCAGGGACAGATTAAAAGAAATACATAGGGCATGTGTTTTGTGATACTACCTCCTAAATCAGTGGGTTGCCCAATATGTTATTGGAAGGCCATCTTCGAGGTGTAATTACCTCCAAAAACACAAAAACATGAATATATAATGAAACAAAATGAAGTGCAAGCTTCCAGTTAGTAGTAAGTAGAAAGCCTATGGCTGAAGATATGGTTGTCATTTTTATAACGGGTCGCCATATTGTGTTTCTCACTCCTGTTGCCGCAGGGATCCTGCTCTCACACAGAACTTGGAACATCAGTGAATTAGTGTGTTCCAAAACTCACCTTAGTACCCAAAATCCCCTACCAGACTAGCAATCAGTGTCTCATTGGTTCTCAGATACTCCCAATGTTTAGACAACCCAGAACATGGACTTAGAACACCTCAGGCAGGTAATGTGGAACACATGAACACTCTTTCGTTATACCAACATATCAATCCCGAACGAGTAGTAAATGAAGACACGTGTACATTTGAAAGGTTTATTTCGAATGCAGTGTTCTCAAGCGCAGTATCTTAGCTAATACAACCAAACATATTATAAGTAACAAAGTAATCAGCATAGTTACTAGTCCATAAAATACAAAGGGAGAAAGCATATTAAAATGCTAAAGGGGAGAAAGCTAATTGGCACCTAAGCCTTACCCTCCCTTGCTAGTATATTATATTATATCTAAAGACGGTGTCTTTAGCAGGGCGGCCCCATACCTCTTGATCTTAGTGGATAGGGATCACATCATCTCCTACGACAGCTCTCTGCATGGGAATATTCATCAAGTGTGTAGCATGCTCTGCGCAGTGCTGTATTAAAACGCCACAAATGCCAAAGTTGGCCGCAGCTGCATATATGTTATGTCTAGAACGTGCGAAGATCAGACCTCACAACCACCACTGTGTTGAAATAACCTTGAAGGCCTCGGCACTCACTGTACAGACATAGCTTACCAAGCAAAGCTGATACAAAAGCAAAACATATTATTCTCGTGTGAAGCAAAATATTCTACTAGGCTCAAAGCTCTAATAATAATATGTGCCGTGTGCAGAAGCAGCAGAAAGGTAAAATGGCGTTTAAACTTCTAATAAGCTCTTGCTAACTTAACACAGTGTGCAGGCACAACATATCTATATGACACTGTGGTTGTGACCACAGTGGTTTGAAGGTTGACCAGCAAGGGTGACATCAAGGATGCACTGGCCGGTCTCTGACTAATCACTGTCCATTGTTCATTGATGCACCTCACTCGTCCAACACACACACAGAAGTTTTAGTGATATATATATGATCACAAACTGGCCCTGGTGCCACTGACGTCGTACAGACCAAAGTGTATCTACAGCATGAGGGTGAGGCGTGCAGCACCCATCAGCTTGAAAGGTCTTCAGCACCGCCTCAGTATGTCGTGTGCCATGGCCCACTGGAGCTACGTGGGTGCTTGTCCCAGGGAAAACCTGGTCAGAGTACAGTTCGGGAAGTGGGCTCTGGAGCAAACATTTATTTTCTTAGGAGAGAAACGTTCAGCTTCTCCTGCTGCTGCAAAGTGTCTTCACAGGAGCGGTAGAGGCTGCAAGCGATTCACAAAATCCTAGGGCAGCGTTTCTTAACCTGGGATCTGGGGAGACATGTGGGTATGGGAAGCTTACGCAGGGATCAGTGACTGTTAAGGAAATGAAATAATATTAGCTGATTAATACAGTATCGATATAAACCAAAGCAAACTGTAAAGATGAATATTTAGTCAACATCTGTAAATGTCAAGCAATTAAAAATTGGTGTCTAAAAATTAAGTTGGTATCCTTAAATGATTTGTGGGAGCAGTGCAGTGCTTAATTTGAGCGGGCAGTTTCCAGTGCTCGGCACTGGCACTCAATTGTCTGCACCTGCACTTATGACGATCTGCCACATGTTGGTGGTGGGTCAGTCTAATTTTGAAATTAGCACACCAGTTGTTTTGTAATTAAATAAACAATAACTATTACTAATACCTACTGCCAAACCACTCTTTAAGCTTTGGGTGGCCTGGAATTGTTTTAATTGTCACACTGGCAGGGGTTATGGGTGGTGCAAGCTCCAGTGGCCTCCTGACAAGGGCCTTGCACTTATATTTTTTCAAACTAAGCACTAGAACAGTGCAAGTACTCGAAACAGAATGTAGTATAGATGATTGGAATACATCGACAAAAATATATAAAAGCTAAAAAGATAAAGTGGTATGCTAGAGCCTTGCATATTGCTTGGTCGTTTAGAAATAACCACATTTAAGAAAAACCTCTAACATTTCCATTAAAAATATATTTTTCGTTTGTGGAGATTACTGTTAGAAATTAAATATTTCAGATATTGTGTATTTATTTTATGTATTTTTTTCTGTGTTTTTGGTATTGTTCTCAGATTCAACTCATCAAATTTGCATAGGAGGGGGTTCCAGGCTTTTAGTAGTTATTCCGCATGATCCACAGAAGTCAAAAGTCTAAGAACCGCTGTTCCTAGGCTGTAGGCCCATTGATGGGGGGCTCTTATTGCGCCATGAAATGCAATCAATGCCCTCTCCTCAGCTTAACTGATACCCTTTCACTGCTTCCAAGCAAACAAGGTAGGGAATGGCAAATTGTTATGTATGTAATTGCATTTTTTTTCTTCTAATCTATTTATTGCTTTTTATGATTGCAGTTACAAACATTTCAGGAACACAGTTTACAATGGTGACTTCAGTTAACAATTGCATTTTATTTCTTGCGATAGCAATAGCAACGTGACAAGTTACATTGTGAGAAATGCTAAATAGAAACTGAAAATGTCACTTTGAGTACCTGTAGCGTTAATGGAAGGCAGACTGGCAGAAAATCGTAAAAAGTGGTACTGCAAAACGTCTGCAATTTACATCAAATGAACATGTACTGTTCACAAAAAGCAATAATGCACAATGACAGAAATAAACAGTTAAGGGTCCCAATCAAAAACAATTAAAACATATGTGAAGGAAAAACCTTAGTAGTAACTATCATGCTAGCCCTAGTTCCCAACCCACCTCGCCAACAAATTACATCACCCATCTACTTGGTAGGTGAGTTACTGAGTTACTGGTGACGGTCCCCAGGTACCCCATCAGTAGGGTAGGGCCATTATCAGACAACGGGAGTGAATCACCCACATTGAGCCTGACAAAGGAAGTGACAGCGGGGTGCAGCGCCTCCTGTGTATTGCCTACCCAATTTGCCATTGCAGGGCAGTTGGGCTTCTGGCGATGGGGGAGCATCTGGTATATCTGTGTGGAGATCAGCCATGACCGCACCCCATCTACCGGACAATGGATGTTTAAAGAACCCCATGGCATATTTCCGATGTAATGCGACACTCTCTGCTTGTGCCTTGTTGAAGAGGGACCGCATCGCATCCAGATGTGGAGGGTTAGGTGACTTCCATCTGCATGTGATCAGCCGCTTGCCACGATTAGAATCAGGTCTATGAGGCAAAACGTGGCTTTGTGCTTTTTACTTTGCCTATACAGGCCGAGCACACACACACCTCCTATGTAGAAGAGAGAGCTTTCTCGGTACAGTGCACTTAAGGGGCCCTGACCCATGCCAATAGTACTGCTAATGCGAGCAAGCCCAGGGCATGTATATGATATCTGCGTTCACCAGCCCACAATGAGGGCATGCGGCATCCGCACAGTCAGAGTATCTGTTGATGTTGTCAGGAGTGAGGTAGGCCCTGCATGATGTACAGCTGAATCAAGCAAAAATGGGTATTGTAAGGTATGTCAGTGGGACCCTTCAATATGGTGGACCACTCCCTGTCTGTACAGGGACAGAAAAGGCCAGCCTTCTGCTACAGCGGGACTCCAAAAATCATTTCTAATCAGTATTTTCCATTTCCCTGACACCTTTAAACACACAACCATTCGTCAGTGGGGCCCATAACACTTCACGTTTATTCTATTCACTTACACTTGGCTTCAAGGCTTTGGTGAACCGTAATGGAGAAACGCTGTAACATTTGGTGGAGTGTCTAAATCTATCTACTCAGTTATTATTTACACCTATAGTTTATTATACTTTACCATGGTTTTATCCAAACATTTAATTATTCAGACGCACCACCATAGTGGCAATGGATCTGCTAGAAAGAAAATTAGGCGTAGGAAATCACAAGACCAGCTTTAAAGTTCCATTTTTCCAATTTTATTAAAAGCAAAACTTTAAAATGTCTGACATTTAGGCGTTGATTAATTCTTTATTTAGTAAAATCTTAAACTTTATTTCAAAATGATAACTTTATTAGAGCTCAGAAAAGTCGCTTTTTAGAAATCAGCTAAAAGTTTAGCAAAGAACAGATAGTTCCAAATTCATTCTCTCCTAACATCCCTAACTAACACCCTCATCTTATCCTTCAGTCCTGCAAAGCAAACAAATAAAGTTCACAAAGAAAAGTTCTTACATCCAGGAATCGATCTTCAGTCTGGCAGCATTTTGTGAAGAAATCGAAAGAACGACACTTCTAAATAAAATCAGGGGTTTTTATACACTAATTTCTTAACTTAATCTATCTAAAAAGTTACTAACAATGCCAGCTCGGGTTCTGATTGGACAAAATTTGGGGTAGATGAGCGTCTCCTCATCATTACAGCATCGTATTCACAATGAATCAGCAGAAAAATAAAGGGGCTTTGTTTAAAACAGGCCGTGGCCTAGTCACATCCCCAATTTGCAACGTGAAGACTTTTTCCCAGGATCATAACATTCAAGCGTCCATGTTGGGCACCCATCCAAGGTTCCGGGGCAAGGCAACCTTGAACCTCTCCGAGCACAGGCAGTTCACTCTCTCTTGCAGGCTTTGGGCGCGCATGCGCTGTCCAGCTCTTGCTCACAGTTTACTTAGGCAGCCATTTCTAAAGTAGGCCTCAGAGGCCTCCTTCGGAACTATCATAGAAACAAATATAAATTCATTTTAAATATAGAACTAAAGCCCTTCTGTTTACCTCCCACCATACTAATATTATCCCATTGTTACCTAGCAAATAAACCACACAAATGCGTTTTATACTTACATTTTTGACCACTTTTAGCACAATAACGTGTACAACAAGCACATTTCAGCTGTATTTGTTTATATTTAAGCTGTGCATTAATTCACAACACGATAACAATACATATTAGTTAATTTTATTGCAACATGCAGGCAAAATTAGTACTCCCGTGTGTCAAAAAAAAAGTGTATGCATCTTATACTATGGTTAATTAACTCACAATAACATTCCATTAGTAAATGTTAACGTTATGGAACATTGATTTTGAGAGGGGTACACAAAATTTTGTTTTTACCACCTCGCTCCATCAATTCTCTCATCTGGTGATCCTATCACCAAATATTTATCAAAATTTTGTAACATTTTTCAGAACATGTTTTGATTCCTTTTATTAGTATGATCTACACTCTAGTATCTTTCTCTTTTGTATCATTGAACATTTTCTCTCGAACTACGTCCATTTCTATCTCATTCTTTTCTCTTACCCATGCCAGTTGTTCTTCATTTCTTTTCTTTATTGCTTGCCTAAAATTTCTTCTACCTTTGTATATACAACATAATTTTATCAAGAAAATCACTATCACTATAACTGTTATCGGAATTAGTATCTTACCTATAATTGAACTACCTATTTCTTGAAACTAATGCTTTACTGCTGAAAAACTTTTTCCCAACTTTTGGAGAACACCTTCAACCTCCAGTGGTTCAATTTCTTTATGCAAATCTGTAATATTTATAATATAATTTTCAAGGTTCTGACTTTTATCTGGAATATAAGTACAACAATGTTGTACCTTCAAAATTCCACAGACCTCTCCCTCTTTTGCTAAAGTTATATCAAGGGCAAGTTGATTTTGCATTACCATAGCTCTCATAGCAACCATTTCATTATTAACCATCTGGAATCCTCCTGCTGTGTCTGTTGATAATCGATCAACTATTGTGGACAATTTTCTGATTCTATTTGCATTGAATGAAATTCCCACTGCTGGTATCAGCGCTCCAAATACATCACCTATTATTTCTAACAAACTCTCTCTTCTTTTTCGACTTAGAACTTTACCTATATCATGCTTTCCATTAGTACCTCTATATACATGAACATTTTTTGGAAAGACCAAACCCACATAACATGTCCCATACCAATGGTCTGGTAACCTATAATAAGCTCTATTCCCACAAATAAAATAATTCCAGGAAAAACAGGATCATCTCCTCCTTCAAATCCCCAACCTCCTATAATTCTATAGGTGTCTTGACATTGACTTGCACCCACAAAATAATTGTCATACATTGAATTGTCTCTTCTAATACAAAATTTCCCTAACATTGGAGCATCTATATTAATGGCTACATTCACATTATTATCCTCAATATTCTCATGATTAAATGTAAAATATTTAGATTTTGCATGCTTCATTTTCTCATTTCGTTTGTAAGCAATTCTTCTTTCCTCAACCATGTTTAGGAATGCCTTCTCTTCAACTCTCATTTTACATGTCAAATTGTTCTTAAAAGCATAGTCATGTGTTAGCTCATCTAATTCTAAGAAATATTCTCCCATCACTTTTGCTGGTTTCTTTTTGTTCAAATTACTATCAATTTTCAATTTTGCAAAGATTTCATCCACATTGGAATAATGATATTCTAATTTTCCAGTCTGATAAAATAAGCTTGCAATAACACTACAAGTCACTCCATATGTGAGTGGAAGGTGGTGATACGTCACCCCTTCTGAAACAGAAGCTGGTAATTTTAAACAAACATAACAGTCATCCACATTCATAGTTTTAATATATTCTAGTAACAATTTTGAAAAAGTATTTTTAGTAAAGTTACTGATTGATCTATCTTGATGCAACTCTGGTTTGTACACATAAGTCTCATGAATATTTCCATTCTCACTTGGCTTATTTGAAATCACATTCGGCTTTAATTTTGTTAAAATGTCTTGAAAGGGAATGACAATAGCTAAAATTATCCATATTATTATTAGTAATCCCATACATAGTGAGCACCATCTACACCACTTTCTAAAAATAGAACATTTGGTTTTATGATTATTCATGGTCATTTTTCCCTAAAACAAATTCTTCGACCTAATGTCACCTCTCAAATTTTCAGCTCTTAGTTCACTAACAATTTTTCTTCAACCTTGTGTCAGTTCTTATCTATTTTTCGCTAAAGTTAAGTTTTCTAACAAGTTTTCTTCGACCTTATGTCAACTCTGACCTCTTCTCTATTTACAATATCCGTCTCACGGGACTTCATACATTTTACTTAATATCATATACTTTGAGCACCTTCTCCATTTCTCTGAACTGACTTCTTTTACTCACTTTTTTCAATCATCTTTGGGCAATACAAATTTTCTTGGCTTCTATTAACTTCTACAATTGGTGGCAGGACAATATATGTCCACTCTGGTGACTTATACTTCTGATTATGCCTTTTTACTCTTTTTGGTCTTTGGACAACCTCTATTTTCCTTCCCAGAGCTTCTTTCTGGCTAGTGATCTCATTCACTTGCTCTTCTGGTTCTTTTGCTTTGTTTACCTGTTTGAATCTCAACTGTCCAGCTTCCTTAGGCCAATTGTCTCCTTTACAGACTTTCTTGGTCTTCGGTTCAATTGTGTTATGCTCTTCTCTCCATGCTCTTTTTCTTGGACTTTTCCTTAATGGTGCTTCATCCGCACTGTCATAAGTTTCACTTTCAGTGTCTTCAACTGTATCATTGATTATGATTTTTACAATGTCTGTGTCTTAATCAAATTCAGCTTTTTCATCTGTTACTCTGTTAGGAACACCTTCATAACTGGTACTTGGAATTTCATCCTTATCAAGAATTTCTTCCTTTTCCCCAGTCTTAGGATTCCCGTTCCTGCTTTCAGAGGTTTCTTCAGCTGTCTCTCTTTCGACAATTTTTCCTTCCTTCTCTTTTGCGCCTTTACTGATATTTGTCTTTACCGATTCTCGACCTTCAGATTGATCTTCTGAACCTGGTAATTCAACAACTTCCCCTTCACCTTCAGACGCAGAACTGGCTTCTGATACTTCCAGATGTCGACGTTCTTGTTGATCTTCAGTATTTGGATTATTTTCTTGTTCGGCTTCAGAATTAGAGTCAGTTGTACTTTCACCGTCGTATGGGTATTCAGTTTCAGGCACACGAATGGTGTGGCTTGCATGAACCCACCTTTTCAATCCAGCACACTTGACTGCAGTAGTACTGACTAAAATAACTTGACGTGGTCTTTGCCACCTTGGTGCGGTGGACTTTCACTCGTACCCAGTCCCCAGGGACTAGATCATGAGCTGGATTTTTCTCTTTAGAATTTGACTCAGTTCCCACCTGGTGGAGCACAGAAGTTACCACATCAGACAGATTTTTGCAGTAATCCAGTATGATGTCATCATTAATTGTCAACAACTTATCAACTGGTACATATGCCTGACTCATCACCCTGCCCATCAAAATCTCATGTGGACTTAATCCAGTTTTCCTGTCAGGTATGCTTCTTAGTGTCATTAAGACAAGTGGCAAAGTATCAGGCCACTTTAGTCCTGTTGCTAAACACATTTTTGCAATTCTGTTCTTAATTGTTCCATTCACCTGTTCAACTACTCCTGAAGGCTCAGGTCTGTAAGCACAATGCAGCTTCTGGCGAATGTCCAGAGCTTCACAAATCATCTGCATAAGTTCATTTTGGAAATGGGGGCCTCGGTCTGACTCAATCGTCACCGGAAACCCGAACCGTGGTATTATCTCATGCAAGAACAGTTTAGCAACAGTTATTCCATCATTTCTCCTCGTGGGGAAAGCCTCCACCCACCGGGAAAACAAACAGATTATCACAAGGACATACCTCAATCTATTGCATGGAGGTAACTCCACAAAATCCATCTGAACTCTTGTAAATGGACCACCCTCCCGTCCTATGGTTCCCAAATTTACAACAGTTTTTCTGTTTGGATTGAATTGTTGACATATTAGGCATCTTTGGCACAAACTTTCAGCAATCATCCTGAACTTGGGATTATACCTGGTCTGTCTAAAGAGACGAATCATTGCATCTCTACCAATGTGGGCCTGACCATGGTACATTCGGGCCATGTCTGAAATCATGCTATCGGGCATTACTGGTCTTTCATCTTTGTAAACCCAAATTTTGTCTTCTTCTCTCTGTCTACACCCTGCTTTTAGCCAAATATCCCTTTCTTCTGCCTCTGCCTCTTCCTTCATATGTTTCACTTCCTGCCATGTCTCAACTACAGTTGTTAGCATTAGAGGACTCGCAACATGTTCTTTGACTTTTTCTCGATTGATTGAAATTTGACTTCTAGCACAATCCTTGGCAATTGCATCCGCATAATTATTTCCACGTGTGATGTAATCCTCACTCTTTTTATGTGCTGAACACTTCACCACTGCAATTCTCTCAGGCAACTGTATCATATCTATTAATGTCTTTACAAATTCAGCATTCCGAATAGGTGTTCCTGCAGAGGTCAAATAACCTCTTTGGTACCGGAGCTGCCCACAATCATGAACAACTTCGTAACCATATTGACTGTCAGTTACTATAGTTACTTTCACCTCTTTTCCCAGTTCACATGCTCGTATCAAAGCAATCAACTCCCCTACTTGAGTAGAATGAATTCCTTTCAGACAAGATGCTTCCAAAACTTCTGCTACCGTGCAGACAGCATATGCAGCACTTAAAATACCCCTCTCCGTTCTCAAGCATGATCCATCTACAAACATTACAAAGTCTGATTCAGGTAAAGGTTCATCTCTAAAGTCTGGATGAGGCTTTGTACAATACTCCAAAACATCTAAGCACTTGTGATCAAGCTCACCTTTCACTTCTGCCTTAATGGTATCAGGTAACAATATTGATGGATTGACATTCACACATCTGGTAATGATCAGATTCTCAGCTCCCAAAAATATTTTCTCATAACGGGTCATTCTGCTGTTAGTCATGTACTGTGTCTTTGCTCTAGTGAGGAGAATCTCCACAGAATGAGGTACATACACCCTCACAGGAAATCCCATCACAATTCCTCCACTTTTCTCCAGACTTACACTGGCTGCTGCTACTGCTTTCTGACAACCTGGCATGGCTTTTGCAACAGGGTCCAAAACAACTGAGAAATATGCAATTGGTTTTCTCATTTTTCCATGTCTTTCAATCAACACTGACAATGCACATCCTTTTCGCTCACTCGTTCAAATTCTTTCTCATAATCAGGCATTCCCAAAGCTGGTGCTTCACACAATTTAGTTTTCAGCTGTTCAAATGCTTACATCTCTGTTTTGGTCAGAACAATAGGGTCTCTGATATCTGCCTTTGTAAATCTCTGCAATGGTTTTGCAATCAATGAAAATCCACTTATCCACTGCCTACCATTCCTAGGAACATTCTCACTTGTCTTTGAGACTTTGGGGGCTGCTTTCCTTGTATCATTTTGATTCTTTCTGTGGTAACTTGTCTAATTCCTTTAGCAATCTTGTGACCTAAATATTGTACTTCATTTTGACAAAACTGCAATTTTGACGGAGACACTTTATGTCCCTTCTCTGCCATATGGTTCAATAACATTATTGTGTCAGTTACACAGGCATCCTTTGTTTTCGATGCGATCAATAGATCATCAATATATTGGACCAACACAGATTCTCCAGGCATGCTCAAGCTTTCTAATGATTTCTTTAACAGCTGATTGAAAATCGATGGACTCTCAGTGTACCCTTGTGGAATTCTACACCATGCTAGGATACGATTCTGGAACGGAACGCAAAGATTGGCTGGCTTTCTGGATGCAATGGAATAGTAAAGAACGCATTGCATAGATCAATCACCGTGAACCATTCTGCATCATGAGGAATTTGGTACAGAATCACTGCTGGATTCGGAACAATCGGACAACATGGGACAACAATTTTATTAACTTTTCTCAGGTCTTGCACAATTCACAAAGTTCCGTTTGGCGTTTTCAATCCCATAATTGGTGAATTACAAGGACTGCTCTCTATTTCTCTTAAAATTCCCTGCTCAATCATTTTGTCAATTACTGGAATTATTCCTTCAATTACTTCTGCAGTCATTTTATACTGAGGAATGTTTGGGTAACTTGCACCTTCCTTGATTGTAACTTTTACAGGATCAACACCTTTCATCAACCCTATATCTTTTCCAGTAAAATCCCACACTACTTCTTTCACTGCCTCTTTCAGTTCAACAGGAATCTTTTCTCGGTCAAAAACAGGAAATAACTTATTCTGCTCTGCTTCCATCATAAGCATTGTCATTTTATACAAACTATCTTCATCTGGAGTTTGTAATTCTATGCCATCTGGTGAACAATATATAGCACAGTTTATCTTGCACAGTATATCTCTACCTAGCAAATTAACAGGACTGCTATCGCACACCACAAATCGATGCATATCTTTGAATGTCCCAATTTCTATATCAACTGGTTTTGTCAAAGGAGAATTTATTTGCCTATTAGCTACACCTACAACCTGGATTGTCTCACCCGAGAGAGGAAGATTTTGAATTTCCACTGATCTAACAGTAGAACGGGTAGCACCAGTGTCCACTAGGAAAGTTATTTCCACATCATTCACTTTTCTGCTCACAAATGGACCTGACTGATCTACCTCAAGAGTGGCTCCAAGCATACACTCTTCTTCCTCCCTCAGGCACCGTCAGAAACTTTCATCCGGCTCACTGCCATTCTCTTCTTACAACCAATATTGAGGACACGCATTTACTCTTTGCGGTCTTTTTACCTGCTCACCTCCGCTGAATCCTGTCTCTGCACTAAATCTCTGCTGATTCCCACTGTATGGCAGTGGCGGTTGCGGCACCTGACTTTGCTGATTTGCTATCTGCTGTTTTTGCGGTTGCTGCTGATTTACCTCAAACTGCACCTGTGGATTCAATGACGTATGTTCCCCATTAAGTCTAGGTGGACATTTACACTCTCGTTTCCAATGCCCTATCTTGCCGCAATTGAAACATGGCAATTTCTTTTTCAATTCGTCAATATTCCCTACTAATTTAGGTTTTCTTTTAAAACTACCTTGATCCCCTACATTCTTACTTTCCATCTGCACTACCTGTTGTTCTGCTACTTTTACTTGTGCCCACATGGCTTTTTCTTTCAACTTTTTCTGTTATGTATCAATTTCTTCACTGCAATATTTTGCCTGTCTCAGTACTTTATCTACTGAGCTCGACTGCCAATCCATCATGCTGTGTCTAATCTTGTCTGAAATTTCCGGTCTTAATCCATATACAAACCTATATACAAAATGGCTCATATCTTTCTCATTCAATTCCTCATAACCACTATACTGTTTGAAAACTAACAACAATCTTTCATAAAATGAATGTACAGTTTCTTTCGGCTCTTGTGTGGTCCTGTCTATCTTCACCCAATCAGTTTCTTTTGGAGGTATTTTGTTTTTAAACCACACTATCACCTGTTCATATTTTCTCATCACATCTGGAGATGGAGCTCCTGTTATCTTGTCCCTAGAATACTCCTCCCTGGGCCAGTCCACAGAAATTTTACATTCTGTCCAAAAGTCTGTTGGCACCACTATGTCAAACAACCCATCTAAATCGATCCATAATACTTTTGATACTTTTACAAATCTATCTACTTGTCGATACCACTCGACTGGTTTCTCTCTCAATCTGGGGAATTCATTTGTAAATGACAATATATCTTGTCTACTCCAAGGAACATGTACATATCCCCCTCCAGGAATTTCTCTCATCGGGAATTCAGTTGCTACCGTCTCCTTTTCCCTCATTGGAAACGCTAATGTAGATTTGTCACTTTTTTCCTCTTTCTTCTTGGCCCATTTGACCCTCCATTTGCTCACCTCTCCCCATTTTCACAATAACACAATTACATCTTTTATTTGTAACAATCTTCCAGCAGTATTCATGTTCTCAATATCTCTTTCTGCAAAATCGACTCGATAAGTTTTCTGCAGCGATTTTATTTTTGGAAATTCTATTCCATATTCACTTGCCACCTCTTCCAAATGATCATACATTGTTTTAGCTCTCCATGTTATACTTTTGCATAGGAACATGAGCTCATCATCTTGGTACGTTTTTAACCTATCTGTACCAATAGTTCCAATGATTAATTCTTCCATGTCTACTTTCAATTACGCTACATCCATCACTTTTGATTCCTGCTCTTTTAATTTTAAAGTTTTAATCCAATCACTTAATTCTTTATCTGATGGTCCTACAGGTGTTTGCGTTAGATCTATTTTATCTATACTTTTCTCAGGGGTTGCAGAGTCAGATTCTGCTCCTGTCGGGTATCTGCATGACAAACTTTGATTAAAATTCAATTCTGGTGGGTTTACATTTATATTCGGCCTTATTTCTGACAAATCAGGAAAAATATTTCCTTTTGCTTTCTGCAGACTTTGTTGTAATGGAATTGTTACAAATACTGGTATCACAGGTCCTATGGTTACTGGGACAGTTACAGCATCCATATTTTTAGTAAGGTTTTGAATCAGTTCATGTGCAGAACGTTCATAATCAGAAATATCTGGCTGCACATCATTTTGTCTTTCAGCACTTAGCACAATTGTATGTGAGTCATTACTCTGTACAGGAGTATCTGAAATTCTAGCTTCTCCTATCGGTGTACTTGGGACATATCTTGTCTCTACTCTCTCAGGGAAATCTCGGAAATTTGATGGTTGTCTTGGTATTTCATTAACTCTCTCATCTGCTATTGGGGCATTCGGGTTAGTCCATAAAGAACTTTGTTGTTATGGTGGCGATCTCCTATTTAATATTTCTTCTAATACAGCGTCCTCTGATTCGCTTTCACCATAACTTCGATTCCCTGACTCAACATTGTTTTTCTTTTCTGTGCATTTCCGTCCCTCATATTCTTCTACCAATCTGACTGGATACATGCCATCACACATACTACCATTCCTCCATCTCTGCATTATAGTCTCATGGGTTTCTCCCCATAAATCTCGGCCTTTACCTCTTGGTCTAAGATGCCTACTCAACCTCTCACTTTCCAGTTCATGAATCTCATCTTCCCACTGAACTAGTGCTTTAAATTGAGTTGGTCTAGGTCTCCGTTCAAGTTTCATCATTTTGTCTCTCAAATTTCTCAAAATCGCCAAATCGCCAAATCAAATGATCCTCCTTCTGGAAAAGCTAACACACCATCATCCTTGGTATATCGTACCCAATTCTCCAACCAAACACACGTATGATAACCATATTTCGATATCATATAAGAAGCAGGCGTTTTCAGTGAAGGAAGTATTTTTCCCTCTCTCGTAACTACCTTCTTGTCTTTTACAAACATGTTTTTCAGCTTTTTAAACCATGAAGGTTTCTTCTTGTCATCATCGTAATAATAGTACGACATTTTCAGTAAATTTTCTGCTTTCAAAAGATCGCGCACAACTCTATTGCTGTTTCCGTAACACCAACCTATCACAGCGCGGTTTGCACTAATGTACCAATTAGAACACGATACGTCACTATAGTGCTTAACCAATAGCTTTTGCTGCTTTTTGTGATGAACCAATCAGCTCCTACTCTGTCTTGGTCACGCGGACCAATCCCAGCGCGACACTTTTGACGTCAACAGCGCTCCGGCTTCTGCAGCGCTGACCGACACCTCCTTTACAGCGTTTTTTCAAGAAGCCGTATTTACAAGATATTTTACAAAATCAGTTAGTAACTTACACAAAACAATACCACTTGCCTGTTTCGCTAATAAAGTGATAGATTTCTCAATTGCACAGGTATTCTGTAACCGGAGTAGACGATGCTTATCTCCTCAGAATTTTTAGACTCATTGATAAAATAGGACTACCCTATTTTACCCTTCTATCAGGCAATAACAAACTTGTTTCTCCAGGAAAGTACATACAGAGATCCTTTTCACCTCCTTAGAGACAATCCCAGAGTTTCACCAGAATGCGTATTGCAAATTCATTTACACACATTCATACGGAAAACCCTATTCATATATGCTTGAACTCTGTAACACTAGTAGGCAGCGCTTCCATCTAACCCACTACAGAATTCCTCTATTGTTACCAAAAAGAGATGCCACTCCCTTTACCCTTCAATCAAGCTCGGGTTAAGTTCTAATACTCTCTCAGCAGTAAGTTTTAATCTGGATACCTATCGATCCCTGTGCTTGAAGGCTGACATTTTATAGACTGTCCTCACTATACATTTATCCTCTCACACCTAAGGTCCCTAGACAATGATATAAGACGATACCACCGCAGTATTCGACGATACTCCTCTTTTGAAACAGACCAATGCACTGTGCGACTTTACTTGCCACACTACCTCTGCCTGCAGACAGAGACACTAGCTTCACGCAACGCTTGGAAGCCTTTTCAGAACTACATATAACGTAATACAAACTCAACAGATGTTAGTCATAATTATGTACATCAAATTCTATATAGTACTTTATACATAACCCTAGCCGCTTGTAGTCGTAACTAAAGCCAACTACTGCTGGGAACTGATCTTGCCCTACTGGAGTTCATACCGAGGGACTCCTGTTGTTAGTGCCGTGTCTGGAACTGTTGCTCAGGGCTGCGGGACTGCGAGGACCACAGGTCAGTGCGCTCCAATACCACGCACACCTGCTGCCTCTTCCCGCAGTTCCTCCCTGCCGAGCTTGCTGCCTGTTAAAGCGACTCACGGCCCCCGCTTCGCGGGAGCCGCTTGTAGTCGTAACTAAAGCCAACTACTGCTGGGAGCTGATCTTGCCCTACTGGAGTTCATACCGAGGGACTGCTGTTGTTAGTGCCGTGTCTGGAACTGTTGCTCGGGCTGCGGGACTGCGAGGACCACAGGTCAGTGCGCTCCAACATCACGCACACCTGTTGTCTCTTCCCGCAGCTCCTCCCTGCCGAGCTTGCTGCCTGTTAAAGCGACTCGCGGCCCCCGCTTCGCGGGAGCCGCTTGTAGTCGTAACTAAAGCCAACTACTGCTGGGAGCTGATCTTGCCCTACTGGAGTTCATACCGAGGGACTGCAGTTGCTAGTGCCGTGTCTGGAACTGTTGCTCGGGGCTGCGGGACTGCGAGGACCACAGGTCAGTGCGCTCCAACACCACGCACACCTGCTGCCTCTTCCCGCAGTTCCTCCCTGCCGAGCTTGCTGCCTGTTAAAGCGACTCACGGCCCCCGCTTCGCGGGAGCCGCTTGTAGTCGTAACTAAAGCCAACTACTGCTGGGAGCTGATCTTGCCCTACTGGAGTTCATACCGAGGGACTGCTGTTGTTAGTGCCATGTCTGGAACTGTTGCTCGGGGCTGCGGGACTGCGAGGACCACAGGTCAGTGCGCTCCAACACCACGCACACCTGTTGCCTCTTCCCACAGCTCCTCCTTGCCGAGCTTGCTGCCTGTTAAAGTGACTCGCGGCCCCCGCTTCACGGGAGCCGCTTGTAGTCGTAACTAAAGCCAACTACTGCTGGGAGCTGATCTTGCCCTACTGGAGTTCATACCGAGGGACTGCTGTTGCTAGTGCCGTGTCTGGAACTGTTGCTCAGGGCAGCGGGACTGCGAGGACCACAGGTCAGTGCGCTCCAACACCACGCACACCTGCTGCCTCTTCCCGCAGCTCCTCCTCCACCCTCTACTTAAGCCATACCTAACACGCCACCGCGGGATGCCCGCGGGACGAAGCGCGTGGCAAAGCCCGGGCAAAGGGCGGGCCGTCCACGGCCGTCAGAGGCCGGATGAGGCTGGGCTGGGCCACTCCCCTTGGTTTTAATACGGATTTGGCGTATTACAACGGTGATCTTTTTATTCTCTTTGTCGCCTTTGTTCTAAGACATCCACTGTGCTCACTTGATAACTCTAGATTGAGGTATAATGGTGGTTCAGCCAATCAAGGGAGGCAAGGATGGTGAGAAATCTAACACTGGAAGCATTTTGGGTACTTTGGACAATTATTTTACACGGGTCTTTCTTGCACTGGAGCATCAGATAAGTGCTGTCGAGAAAAGATTATCAGCTGAGATCTTTTCGAAACGTTCCTCTCTGGGGGCAATTCAGCATTGCACCACGCCTGAGAATCGCATAAGCCAACGGCTAAGTGACTTGGGTCTGCCCGAGTCCAGTATTGAAACTAGATTCCCTTGCAAATATCTTTGAGGAAAACAACTCTTTTACACTGCCAGGTAGCGCTGATCTTGTCGAAATTCCTACCTGTATATCTTCTCCCAATGGCTCTCCGGGTTGTTTGGTAGTTGATTCACCGCACTTAAATAAAAGAGCCACAGGCAAAAGGAAAAGAAGAGGGGCGGTCTGCAAAGCAAAAGAGCTAAAAGGTCTAAACTCACAAAAAAGGGGAATAAGCATGTGGATGAGGGGATCTGTATAGAGCCTGATAACATAGTATATCCTATTACCTCTCCATTACTTCCTCCAGATGTGCATGGTGACGGGTCTCTGGTGGGGCAGGTTGAACACCTGCTTCGTTCTTTTTTACTGAGAGGCTGAGACTAGTCACTGTTAGTCTAGACAAACTGGAAATTGCAGTCAAGGATAACTGCAAATGTTACACTCCCTGATTGACAAAAAAAGCAAGGGCAACACTCCTTTTGCTAATCCGGAACAGGTGGTCGCCAGAAGTGACCAAGCACCCAATAAAACAGTGGTACATAGGGATTTAAGTTCAGTTAAGTTAGGTGAAAAAAATACATGTCCTGAGTTATCCAAGGCCCTGAAGGGGGCATCGCAATCTTACAAGGATGCTAGGCCATAACCTGTTAAACTTGTTTCTGGGTATTTGGCTCCTAACAATTTTGATTTAGTTACAGGAAACCAATTTACACTAGACTTACCCCCCCAAAGTACACCCTTAGTGGTGGTTATGACTAATGTTCCCCCTCTTCGAGCTGGCTTAACTGAGGGGTTTTACCAATTGAAGACAAAGGTCACCCACTGGTTCTCAAAGAATCTAGAAGAGGGTTATGAAGTAGGTCGTGACATACTCATGGTTCGTAGAGTAGGATGGGTCAAGGAAGACCAGAGAGGGTGACTGCATAGTCATAAACTTCAACAACTCGATTGCAGTAGCCAGAATACTATGGGAGATAGAACAGCATTCATTAGCGAGGGGGCAGGGTATTGATTTCGTGCCCTTCGGTCTCTTCTACGGACCGGGCACTCAGGGAAAACCCACCCATAGGTTCCCCACACTGAGGAAGTTTATAAATCAAACTTACCCTGTGGGAGGACATGGGTTGCGCCCTAAACCTCACTTGATACCATCTGGTCATTGGCATGGGGGTGACTTAAGGTACAGAGACGGAGCGGAAACAACAAATAGATTTAACGTCCTCTCGGGGCTTAATGAATGCGACTGACTTGCCCTCAATCCAGTAGGTAGCAACTCGGAACACGTCCCTAACCCCCCTCATGATCATCATTTCAAGGGGGTGGTTCCAATCAAGGGGAATTTTAATCTAGCAGAGTGTATTGATAATAATATCAACCCTGATGTACCCCCGCTAGGAACGCCTAGGGAATCAGTAACATATGATATGGAGGGTGTAGGAAGCTTGGTTTCCTGGAACATAGCTGGCATCCGCTCCAAGCTGGAGTCTCAGGAATGGGTAGATTTTGTAAATTGCTTCGATGTGTGTATGTTCCAGGAGACTTGGATGTGCGAGCCCTGTTTTCTCCAAGGGTATCTGAACTATTCGATCCCGGCTACTAAAGGTTAAAAGGGTCGTCCTAAGGGTGGCCTGATTATATGGGTACGTCAATGTCTGCCCTTTTCTATAAAAGTGGTAGAAACTGGTAGTAATGATATCCAACTCATAAAAGTGGGTATGGGCTCATCCGGGTGTCTGGATATATACAATGTATATGCCAGGGGTTCCAATGGAGGGAGATCAGTAGTTCTTGCGGCTCTGGTTTCCCTACTTGAGACATACTCCATGAATAATAACATTATTATTGCTAGAGATTTTAATCGTACGTTTGAACCCCTGGACATTTGTTATGATCTTGTTGGGATGGACGAGGATATGCTATAGGGAGTTCCCAAATTAAATCTAGCCCCAATTAAACGTTGGTCTGAGGATATTATATCTTTGAATGCCATTTGTTTGGAAAAGGGCCTTATGGCACTAAATGGGCGAACAATGAGTGACAAGGGGGGGGCATGTACTTTAGATAATGGGCGAAATAAGAGTAGCATAGACTACGTTCTGTGCAGCCTCCAACTATGGAAGGGAGTTCACGATATGGAAGTAAAGCACAGGTTAGAAAGTGACCACGATCCTCTGTGCGTAGCACATGAATGG
Source organism: Lissotriton helveticus (assembly GCF_964261635.1). Classification (NCBI taxonomy): domain Eukaryota; kingdom Metazoa; phylum Chordata; class Amphibia; order Caudata; family Salamandridae; genus Lissotriton; species Lissotriton helveticus. The sequence continues at coordinate 1,628,754,115 of NC_136068.1, forward strand.
TGGCTGTCCTCAACAGGGAAGCCCGCTAAAGAGTGGGATGGTGTTCCCCTGCCCGTCCCCACCAATGACATGCGACGGCTAAAATGGCCCAATATTTTGGCTAATCGACAGTCTATGGTTAGTATAGACATGGAGGTAGACAAGGCGATAATTGCCCTAGAGCAGGCAAACACAGTTGTACCAGGGTCTTATGAAATTACTGCTATACATGATAATCTTTTTTGTGCTATTAGATCCCATTTCCAGAAACCGGGTAGGAAAACCAATAAGGCACCTCCCAGTTCTGTGAGGTGGTATAACGCTCCGTGCAGGAAAGCCAGGCTAGCTCTGGGAATAGCTATTAAGAGTAGAGATCAAGTGGCTATCCGTAGTGCAACAAGGATTCACAAGGATTGTATTGGAATGAACAAGGGAGGCAAGTAGGACTAAAGATTCTAGACTCTTTTGGAGTATTGTTAAATGGGGTAGTGGTGGTTTACCCAATTGCCCCGATAATAATGTTGGTGAGGAGGACTGGGTCAATTATTTTAAGCCACAATACGCCGATAGCCACCCTGGCTCTGAGATGGATGGTTTCATGGATGTATATCCCAAAGATAACTTTTTTAGCCATGGTGAGGTGTTGTTGGCCCTAAGTGCAGTATCAAGAGGAAGAGCTCCCCGGTTGGACGGGATCCCGGCGGATCTTTTTATAAATGATAGGGCAAATATATCTTGCTTTTGATTAACGCTTTTGCCCAGGGAGCAATTGTTCCGTCATCCTGGAAGGGTGCAATCATTATCCCCGTATATGAGAAAAGGTGATCGGGGTTTGCCGGGTAATTACAGACCCATAAGCTTGATAGCTACCATCCAAAAGGTGGTGGGGAGGAAGGTGGTGAACAGGCTTATTGACGAGAACAATGCACTATCCCCTTACCAGGCTGGGTTCCGGAAGGCCACTAGTATGGTGGACCAGCTGTTCCGCTTTACTTTGCTACGGTGGCGAACTGTAGTGCTGGGCGGGGGCAGCCTGTATGCCGCTTTTGTGGATTTGCGGGCGGCCTTCGACCTGGTTCCCAGGATTAAGCTGTGGTCAGTGTTGTGGAAACTGGGCCTACCGGAGGATTTACTGACCCTGTTATGAGGTTGCATGATTCGAATTTTGCCAGGATACAGTGGGACAGTCAAGGGGAGGTCACTGTGGACTTCCCAAATGAACAGGGAGTTCGGCAGGGGTGTGCAATGGCCCCCCTGCTTTTTTTCTTGTTTATCAATGGAGTAGTAGGTGGAATGCTGTCTGCCAATTTAGATGGCCCTTCGTTGGCGGACATTAAGGTCCCAATATTAATGTTCGCCTACGACACTCTTATTTTATCAAAGACCCCGAGTGGCCTGCAGTGCGCCCTAAAAATCTTTGAGGAATTCTGTGGGGAGCATGGTCTTGAAGTCAACGTGGTCAAAACCAAGTTAATGATTTTTAATCCCCACCGTAGTTTCCGATCCAGGCTGACTATGATCCAGCGCCCACTAGAGGTAGTCAAAGCTTTTACCTACCTTGGTATGTACATAACCCACGATCTCAAATGGTCCCAGCATATTGATCTTGCGACATTAAGGCATAGACAAATAGCTGGAGCCCTCGGGGCAGAACACAGAAAATCAAAATCTAAACCAATCATGCCAGCCTTACAGGTTTATGAGGCAAAAGCTCTTGGCTCAGCACTATACGGGGCTGAGTTGTGGGGTTTTGGAAAGCTTGAGTCACTACAGAGGTCCGAAAATAAGTTCTTTAGGACAATTACTGGTCTTCCCAAAGGTACCCCCCTTCTCCCCCTTAGATATGAGCTGGGCAGAAAGGCAGTGGTTGATTTGGCAAAGCTTCGCCCGATTTTGTATTGGAGACGACTCTGGACCACTCCAGAACTTAAGCACTATGCTGAAGGCTTTTTAGCGTTCATCAAAGGGGATGTTTTTCATAGGATTAAATGGCTAAAAGACCTTAGGTCCTTGTTATGTTTGCTGGGTCTCCAAACCCTTTGGGATAACCCGCCAGGCGCACTTTTTCCTAGTAAAATTACTGTAAAGGAGTTGTACTGGGACTATGTGGCCGAGCGGGATTAGAGAAATACTGACTCTAGATCTATGACAGGATGCTGTCTGGAATCTAAAATCTCTCCTGACCATGAACTCTATTGGGACAATATAACAAAGCCATGGGATAGGAAGCTTCTATGTCAATTAAGGATAGGTGCTCTTCCGCTCAGGTCCCTAACTGGCAGGTGGCGGGGTTCATCTAATACTTCCTGCCCTGCTTGTGGATCTGTAAAGGAGACTATTGGGCACTTTCTATTCGCATGTCAAGCCCATGCCATTCCTAGGCAAATCTGGTTAAAACCTGCATGTAAAATCTTAGGTACCAACAGTAGCATCGTAGCCTTGAGAATTATCTGTACTAGTTCATCTTTGCCACTGGCCATAGCAGTAGCGAAATTTATGGGGTGGGCTTGGTCCATTAGGCATAAATTGTTAGCCGAGTAACTGTTTCCATTGGGATGGTTTTGTTGAATCTACTTGACGTAGTTTGTATCTTATATTATATGTATATCCATGTTTTTTATGTAAAGTACTTGCTTTTATTTGTTCGAGGCATCCATTTAATACTGTTTTAAAATTTTTATATGTATTGTGCTTTTATGAGAAATACTCGAATAAAGCCTCTTTTGATAACATAACCCTAGCTCATTTCCTTAGCAACCACTACTCTGCTACCAAGAAATAACTGCTACAGCGGGACTCCAAAAATCATTTCTAATCAGTATTTTTCATTTCCCTGAAACCTTTAAACACTCAACAATTCGTCAGTGGGGCCCATAACACTGCATGTTTATTCTATTTACTTACACTTGCTTCAAGGCTTTGGTGAACCGTAATAGAGAAACGCTGTAACATTTGGTGGAGTGTCTAAATTTATCTACTCAGTTAATATTTACACCTATAGTTTATTAGGTGGCCAGCCAGACCACCAAGTGCCTATCCTGGCCTATGACATGTAAATATTGTATAGTTAGATGCATAAGAGGCTCAAGGGTCTTGTCTCCCCATCCCTGCCTTAATGCCCTTATCGGTGACATGTGTAGATGGAACTCACCAGGAAAGAGACTGTCCTCCTCCACCAGCAGCTTGCAGGATAGAAGTTCACCATCCCAACACTCGGTCAGGGTAGTAGAAATGAAATGGAGACAAACAAAAGATCCAAAAGACAGGGAACAATACAAGGCAGCACACAGGCAGTATATGAAAGGGATTGCCGAGGCTAAAAAAGTTTACCTCGGCAATAGGATAACACAGGCAGCTAACTCACAGAAAGAGCTGTATAGCATAGTCAAAGAATTCATTAATCCTTCTGCCAACCACCAGCCACTCAACGAATCTAAAGAATGGATGGATTCTGTGGCCCTGTACTTTCATGATAAAATCAATGAGATCCACAAGCTCTTCCCTCAGCAGCCTCCTGTAAGCCAGGCCATAGGTTCACCGAATAACAGCCGGAGGAACCCCACCAATCGCATTGTCACCCTAAGGGAATTCTCACCGTGCTCAGAAACAGAGGTTGAGGTAACCCTGCGCAAAATGAAGTCTGGAGCCCCCGGAGGCCCTGCTTCCCCACAAATCTTATCTAAAATAGCCCCTGTCCTGATCCCTGCCCTCACTAAAACCCTGAATCAGTCCCTACTACATTCCTCGGTTCCATCTCACTGGAAGGAGGCAGTAATAAGACCTATTCTGAAAAAACTCTCGGCTGATCCTGAATCACTCCCTAATTATCGGCCTATCTCCCTTCTCCCCTATTTGGAAAGATTATGGAGTCCTTAATTAATAAACAACTCATAAGCCATCTGGAAACCAATACGTTCCTGGACCCATCCCAGTCGGGCTACAGGGCATCGCAAGGCACCAAAACTGTCCTGTTGGAAATTGTTGATAATATAAGAATGACTCTGGACTCCAGCCAGTCTGCCATACTTGTCCTCCTCGACCTATCTGCGGCCTTCGACACCATCTCACATCGCATTCTTCTAAAGCGTCTTGCTGAGGTTGGTGTCGAAGGCTCCGCACTACACTGGATAAAGAGCTATCTGACCAACAGGCGGTTCAAGGTCCAAGTTGGAGCTCACGCCTCCAACTTCCATGACAACGACAAGGGTGTCCCCCAGGGGTCAATATTGAGCCCCACGCTCTTTAACCTTTATGTGTCCCCCCTTGCAATGGTCATTCGAGCGCACTGTTTTGGAACCGTGTCTTACGCAGATGACACTCAAATACTGGTCACAATAAACCACAACCCAGATGAAATCAAACTGAGGTTTAAAGAGTGTATGGTATCTATTCATGATTGGATGACCCGGAACTTTCTAATGATGAATGCGGGTAAGACGGAGGTCTTGCTATTTGGAAAACCCGATAAAATATGGTCCGAAGACTGGTGGCCAGCCTCCCTTCGTCGATGCCCCTCGCCTAAACCCTCTGTCAGGTACCTTGGGGTAATAATCGATAATAAGCTATCCATGTCTGCTCATATAAGTAAAGTAGTGCGAACTGGTTTTGGCCTTATGCGTAATCTGAGGAAAATCTTTAAATTGGAGCCCCTCTCTGCTCGCATGCCCCTAGTACAAGGACTCATTATCAGCAGGATTGCATATGGAAACGCTCTTCTGTCCTCAATAAATATCACTCTCCTGGCTCGCCTACAGGTCCTTCAGAACACCGCTGCAAGGCTGGTGCTGGACATGCCGTCCCGCACCCCATCACTGCCTTGTTTAAAGACCTTGCACTGGCTTCCAATACAAAAGCGTATTAAGTTCAAACTATGCTGCCTGGTCCATAAATCCATCAATGGACACGGTCCAGCATACTTAGAACGCAAGCTAAAGGCCCACAAACCAGCAAGAACGCTTAGATCTTCTGGCAAATCTTTTCTCACCATCCCGAGGGTACGCACAGCCAGAAATGGCGACAGGGCATTTAGCAAGACAGCCCCTGAAACCTGGAACTCTCTTCCCCTCCAGATAAGGACAGAGTCCGATTACCTTAGGTTTCGTAGACAACTAAAAACCTGGCTTTTTTAGCCCTGCCTATCTGCTATGTGGGTCTCCAGCTGGGAGCTTTTTCTTTCCTCAAGCGCTCTGAGACCTTCGGGTGATTTATGCGCTATACAAATGCAAATAAACTAAACTAAACTAAACTATAGAGATCCCCTATCATGGTCAGCTCTGCTGCAGTAGTGTATTGTTGCCCACCCAGAGTGCCTAAGAGTGCCAAATCTGGTGTGTATGGCATAGTCTTCCTCGTACGGTAGAGGCTTTGTCTGAAGCAGCAATGCACCACCATTAAAAGCGCAGTCTTGGGTGGTAGCGTTTGGGCACAGGGGTGGAACAACAGAAAGATGCTGGCCAAGGTCCAAGCCGGCAGCAGCGTGGCAGTTTTTACTAATTGCAAAGCAGTGAGCCATCTCAACACCCCTTGAAATTGGAATGATAAATGTTATTGCTCAAAGTTGGAGACTGCCAAACCCCCATAGACTGTAGTTTGGTAAAGCTTATGAAGTGCAACGCAGCACCTGGAAGTGTTACAAATGAAGGTTCTGACCTCTTCCTCGATGGAGCGGAAAAACGAGGCACGTATTTACATGGTCAAGTTGACAAAATCGTGCAGGAGTCGGGAGAGTGAGATCATCTTGAGCAAAGACACTCTGCCTGCAACAGATAATAGTAAGGTCTTCCAGAATGTCATCTCGGCCTGCAGCGAAGCAACAGCGTGCGTCAGGTTAGCGTCGAGCAGACTGAGAGGTGAATGATACATTTGGATACCCAAATATCGATATGTGTTGAGTTGCAAAGCGAGGGTGGTAGCAATCAGGCCGATGTTTGGACCAATAGTGGTCCAAGCAGGTGGGAAAAGGCAGTTTACTTTTAGGCCTGAAAGTGGAGCAAAGTGGTGTAGAGTGCAAGTGATTCTGTTGGGGATAGAAGAAATACCCCTCAAATAAATGAGAAGATCATCTGCATAGATGGAGATCAATTGAACACCATATCCTAGGGGTTTGTTCCACTCCACACCTTCCACCCGCAGGTGAGCTGCCGGCAGCTCAACTGCTATGGAGAAGAGCAGTGGGGAGAGCGGGCGCCCTTGGTGTGCTCCCCTGACTATAAGGATGGGATTGGCAATGTTAATATATACAGTAAGCGGATGTGTGTCAGAAATCTGTCTCAGAACAACATCGGGGCAGCACCTAAATTAGAAATGGCCACTCTAAAGAATAGAAAGCCCTATCCAGGTCAGGACCAGACAGCCTGCATGAGACCATTCGATAGAGCATGTTCCATAATGCGGAAGAGCAGACGCAGGTTAAGTGAGGTTGTACGGGCTGGAACAAACCCATTCGAGTCCAACTGTATCAGCTTCGGAACCAGTGCAGCCACCCAGTCTGCTAGAATTTTCACAAGGATCTTGTAGTCTGTTTTCAGCAGTGCTAGCAGGCCGGATGAACCCAAGGCTTCTGGGTCTTTGTCTAGTTTAGGCCGTGAAATAAGAAACGCTTCATGGTGAGAGGCTGGGAGGCAAGAGGTTTCCAATGCTTCCGCATATAGTGTCTGGAGGTGGGGGTCAGCTGCAAAGTGTAGGTCTTATAGAATTCTGATGGCAAACTGTCAGGGCCAGGGGTGTTGCCTGTGGTCAATGCCTGCTTAGATTCCCGTATCTCAAACAGTGTAATGAGGGTCATCTAATACCACCCTCTGTTTGGGTGTGATATTAGGCAGGGCAGTGCAGTCAGAAATGAGGTAATGTCCTCCTACGAAGTCATGGCAAACAATTGATAGAGGGAGGTATAATGGTGCCCTAGCTCACTATGAATATCTCTCTGAGTGTAGAGCATTTGGCCGACAGCAGAGCGCACTGCCTCGATAGGGCCACTGGGCTGGACTTGACGGATCAGCCATGCTAGAGTGATCTGGTATTCTCGGACATCGCATTGGTCTCGGCCGAGTGAGTAGCATCGTTGTGGCACCATAAACACTTTACTAGAGCCGTGCGCTTTGGCTATGTGTCCGCCAGTCTACAGCCATCAGTCGGGTCTGTCATTGCTATACCCTCCTAGCAGAGGAGCTGATGCTCTATACACAAGATGTCAGTATCCAGTTGCCTATGAATGTTCCAGCGGTGTCCCCTAAGCGTCTCTTTAAAGGCATCCCACTCAGTGGATCTTGCAGTAACAGAGTTTGCATTTAGATCAAACTAGTCTTCAATGGTCGTGGCGACAGAGGAACGTGTCATGAACTTAGTCACTGTATGATCCTCTATGCCCCTATGATTTAGGTAGATATTTACCCTTTTTACTTGCTCCCCCCTCTTTCCCCTAATTGCATGCTCACTCTTTGGTGTGGGTAGCTGTGTGTTCCTTCCCTGGTGGCATGGCGGGAACTATTGACTTTAACAGACAGTTGAACTAAACTCAATAGTCTGCTTGTTAAAATCCATAAGAACACTCCAGAATCTTGATAACAGTGACAGGTGCACCTATTAACCAAATTCACAAAGAGAAACTGTCAAGACTAATTTCCCTGCCCAATCTGAAAGTTCCATGACCCTGGGAGCAGCATCAGGTGCACACCAAGGCTAATTACTCTGCTCAAGTTGAACGTTCCATTATCCTGGGGGCAGCAGCACGTTCACACCAAGGCTAATTACTCTGCTCAAGTTGAATGTTCCATGATCCTGGGGGCAGCAGTAGGTGCACTCCTGGGCAAATTACTCTGCTCAAGTTCAACTTTCCATGACCCTGGCGACCGCAGCAGATGCACTTGCCAATGAAACTCATGTGGAGTAACTGCCAAAAATCAACAGTCTGCCCGGGAGGGCTAGGTGGCGACAGTACTCTCATTACTGGAGAATCGAAGCAAGTCATCTGTGGGGCTTGGATGTTGTATTTTGTCTGTGAGAGCGGTGGCCTGTTGTAGCACCCTGCTGCACTCCGTAATGATCTGCTCAAAGTCAGGTACAGACTTAAGGGCCACAGACCGGCACGATCCAGAGTGGCGACAGTGGCCACCAGCATGCACCTAATTCATCACGGCAGGTTTCTGTGCACCGGCAACATGTGGGCTGTAGGTTTCCAGCCAATGTCAAACCTCATCAGGCGAGTCTAAGAAGTGCGCGGACATTTTGCAACCACACGGGCATGTCAGAAACAGCAGTGAGTTTTTCAGCTTCAATTCGTGTAGGTGCTGCTTCACTGCCAAAAAGGTGCTTCGTTGTCGTTGGACTGTGAAAGTATATTGGGGGAGAGCATTACATGCACATTGTTCACCTTGATATCAGAGAGTTTTAAGGCCTCAGGCAGGATTGAGTCTCAGTCACGGAAACTCAGCAACCAGAGCACCACCGGTGAGGATTGGATCCAGGTGTTTTTTTTTTGCCAGGACTCAGTGCGCCCGTTCAGTAGCGAAGTATTGTGAGAACATGTGTGGGGGAAGAATTTCCTGCAACCACTGCTCCACATATTGCACTGCGTCACGACCCTCTGCCCCTTCATGGAAACCTACAATATGAATATTATTTATCTTTGAGCTTCCCTCTGCATCTTCAATCAATCAATCAATCAATCAAGAAATTTGTATAGCGCGCTACTCACCCGGAGGGTCTCAAGGCGCTAGGGGGGGGGGTCCGCTACTACTCGAACAGCCAGGTCTTGAGTTGCTTCCTGAAGGAGAGGTGGTCTTGGGTAAGACAGAGGTGGATGGGGAGGGAATTCCAGGTCTTGGCTGCCAGGTAGGAGAAGGATCTTCCTCCCATGGTGGCTCTCCAGATGCGTGGAACGGCGGCGAGGGCGTGGTTGGTCGAACGTAGTTGGCGGGTGGGAGTGTAGAAGGTCAGGCGGCTGTTGAGGTACCTGGGGCCCAGGTCGTGGAGGGCTTTGTGTGCGTGGGTGAGGAGTCGGAACGTGATTCTTTTGCTGACGGGGAGCCAGTGCAGGTCTTTCAGGTGTCCAGAGATGTGGCTGTGGTGGGGGATGTCCAGGATGAGTTGTGCGGAGGCGTTCTGGATCCGTTGGAGTCTTTTCTGCAGTTTGGCTGTGGTTCCGGTGTAGAGGGTGTTTCCGTAGTCTAATCTGCTGATGACATCTTCAGCTCTCCACGGCAGAGTGACAGCCCCCAGAGGTGGAACAGCGTGATATTGGGATATGCCGGTAAGGGACTGCTATTGGGGAGTAGAGGAAGTGGGTCAGGTGATCAAATGGCAACTGTAGGCCAGGATAGTGGCCAGATAATGAGGAAGGTGCATGGAGGCACTTCAGAACGTGTCCGACATCTTGGCTCTGCTACCCACGTCCCAGGTTGTTATATTTATATAGCACTTTCTAGTTACTAATCATGATGAGGAGTACCAAGAGAGTTTCTTTCTTTTTAAACAGTTTTGCAGTCATTTAGTGTTTATCAGGCAGTATGGACCACTCTGCCAACAGCGTCTTGGTTTCCAGGGGAAGAGGTGGGGTCTTGTGGTTGTTTTGCTAAGTACTGGCTCGAAAATAAGAACATGCAAAGTGATATTGGCAAATGGGATTTGGGTAGTACATAGTTTGTTTCCATAGTTGCTCATGGCTAGCGCCAGCATTTATTAGTGTGGACTGGGACTATTAAAAGGTAATCCAGCAGGCAGCAGCCCAGATCAACTGTGTAAAATACACCTGGCTTCCTGTTCCATCCAAGAATGAAGGCTAGATAAACACCATACAACAATGATGTAGATTGTGAGTCTGTCAGGCATTATTGATGTCAAAGTGATAGCTTAACAATAACGCCATGTCACTCAGTTACCCCAACAGTCCATACACAGGGAGCTGTGCAAAGCAGACCCTCACTGTGTTCCCCTGCATCATGCTTGCTCTGTAGCTCAGTGTGGGTAGGGCGGGAAATGTGCACCACAGCAGGGAAACCGTTGAGGTGCAAACTCCCCTATGCCTTGTCGAGGGCTTGACAATAACATCATGCCACACAGTTACTCTAACTGACCATACACAGGCAGTGGTCACTGTGCTCCTTTGCTTCATGCTTGCTCTGTAGCTCAGTTTGGGTAGATTGGGAAATGCACACTTCACCAGATAGCAACATGAGGTGCACTATTCCCCTATTCTTTGTCGGAAGCTACTGGGTGATAATCTCTCACAGTCCACTGCACGGAAGGCGCTTTTGTGCCTCTTGCTCTGCATGTTTGGTAGCCGGACATGTAATAGACTGTAGACAGCACCTAGCACTGTGCTCACCGCAGCTTTCTGCTGCAGCAGCATGATGTTCCCGGGTGGCTCAGCTCTCCTTTGGTCTACCTCTTGTTCCTCCTTACCATCCCTGCAGTGGGGAGTTGGTGCAGTTGATTGGCAGTTAGTACATGGAAAACCTCGAGATAAAAGGAGAAGACGGGTTCTGTGATCCAGATCTGAGACACACACACATTTCAAAGGCTGGATTGAAATTCATCCTGGCTGCGCAGCAACTGGGCCTCTCTGTTCCTCGAGCTGACCCACTTTTACAGTCAGCTTGTGCCTGGCCCACCTTCTACTATACTATGCCATTTTCAAACCGGCAAGTGTAGTCCTACAGATTAACACACTTGCCAGTACAGGTTCCTCCCCTCTTTTCATTGTCAGCCTCAAGAATTTATTTTAAAGCTCAAGCTTGTTTCCCAAGATGAGAGTTCACATTTTCCATGTTTGTTCTTTGCTTTTTAGCCCTGGCCTCCTCTTTCCTTCCCATGTGCTGCAGACATTTCAACTTCTATCGCATCATCTGTAGGCTGTCACCTGGGCCTCAGCACAGTTCACTCTACCCTCTGCCTCAGTAGTCATTTTCCACATGCGGCTGCCTCATCTCTGGCTCCCAGTCATTCTCCATTTACATTGTTCTCCACCTGCTTGTTCCTTTCCCTTACATTTCAATGTTGTCTTCATTTGTATTTACCGTTCTTTCCGTACCATTCCCTGTACTTCCCTGCTATTTCTTAATTTCCCCACTACAAATATAAACCAAAAAGACATACCAGAGCAACATAAATGCAATGACTACCAATTAAGCATTCATAGCAAAGCATAGACAGGAGGAAGACAGGAAGAAGAGGGTGTGCGGTTGACTGGGAATATGAAGACAAGGTAAATAGAGATGAGAGGTTCAACTGCAGTGCAAAGTATCATGGGCCTTATTTATGAAGTCCTTGCGCCGCCGGTGCGTCACTTTTAAAATGGGAAAAAGTGACGCACCGGCAGCGCAAGGCCTTCATAAATAAGGCCCCATGTGTTTAGTAAAATTTACCAATTTGAGGGCCAGGACTGCCTGGAAGTGAGAAGCAAAATAGGGTGCCTGTTTTATTAAAGAGAACCCAAACCTAAAGTTGGTTGCTCCTTTGGAAATAGGGACGAACACCTGGAATACATATTTGAGTTCCTGCACAGATACCATTAGTTCCTACACATGCAGAAAGTTGTTTTACTCTGTCACAAACAGACCCCATATTCTTGTAGGATGGAGTTCCTTCAAAGAGAACAAGCTCCAGCAAAGGCAAAGCTGAGTCCCTGCATACAAGTGCTGAACCCCTAGAGAGATAGTGCTCATTCCATGCACAGATGTAGCTGGTATACTGTTGATTTCTTGCACTGAACCAGAAAGGAGTCCCAGAGCTGAGCCCCCTGCACAGGCAGAGTCGTCTTGATGTGAGCCAGTTCACAGGCAGTGTTGAGCTCTTTCAATATTCATTCCTATGATGTAAAAGGCGAGCTTCTGTGGGGACTGAGATACCGGGTACCAGCTCATATTCTCTGGAGATACCACAGCTCTCACACCCAGGGTAGTCTCTGACATGCCCTGCCTCTGATAGGGATTGAGAAGCAGGTGGGCAGAATGATGAGAGTGAGAGAGAAGGGATTGAGAGAAGAAAATTCAAAGAAAAAAAGGAACTGACTTGAAAGAAAATATTGAAAGCGAAGAGAGCAAAACCGTGAGCGGGAATATGGAGTGACAAGAGGGGAAAGACATGAGATGAGGATGTGACTGAGATCAGACAACAAAGAGGAGTGTAAAATGGAAGAAAGCATAATGAGTCACATGTAAAGAAGCAGCACAACAAAGATACCGAGGCAGGCTTCATAGCTGATTTCACCGATTCCTTTTGCTCCTTCTTCATCAGAAATCTAACTGTCACCTTCTCAGTGGGCAATGCCGGTGATGGCAGTAGATCTTGCAGGTGCCAATCTCTAAATAAACATTTTGGACACCAGCACTTCTATATCTTGCACATGTTTTAATGTTTTATTACATCAACGAGGATGGAAATGTGGTTTAACCCCTTCCACGCTGATGACGAGCTGGGCTCGTCATGAGGAGGCCTCCTGCAACGCTGATGACGAGCCCAGCTCGTCACGTAAAATGCGCTTTCGCAAATCGCCGCGTACGGGCGGAATTCCGCCCGCACGCATGCGGTTAATGACTAAGGTCCCCATGTATCGACCAATTCTGCTTTCACAAACAGGTCGTTTCACTGAATCAGCCTGTTTGCGGACGCAGAAAAGGCTTTTCACATGCATCAAACCAAAATTGCGGTTCGGTAATATGTTACTGAATTTGGGTTTGCGATTCGGTATGAGGAAGGGGCGTGTTTAGGGCATCCCTTCCTAATACCGAAACACATTGGTATGTATGAATGTTTTGCGACCCAAATGTGGTCGCAAAACATTCACATTTTACCACCTACTTCAAGTAGGTGGTAATCCATTTGCAAATGGTAAAGGGGTCCCTAAGGGATCCCTTTCCGTTTGTGAATGTTTGTAAAAGCATGTTTTAAGAGCAGGTAGTGGTCCCACAGACCACTGCCTGCTCCTGAAAATTGAAAGGAAAACTTAAAATGTTTCTTTTTGAAAGCATCCCGTTTTCCTTTAAAGAAAACAGGCTGCTTTACAATAAAAATATTGCTTTATTTAAACGCAATCACGGACATTATGGTCTGCTAACCCCAGCAGACCTCCATCCCTGGCATTTTTGCTATACCGAGGGGGTCATGAATTGCGACCTACCTCATTAATATTCATGAGGTAGGTCATTTGCGATCCCCTAGGAATCGCAGCAAGTGTTTTAACACACTTTCATGCATGCCGTTTTGTGATTTCCTAATTGCGAATTGCAAGGATTCGCCATTAGGAAATCGCAAAACCGGGTCTTCATACATCTGACCTTCAGTCAACGTGGGGTTGAATCCAGCTTGGCACTTGATTGAATATTGTTCCGCTCTGGGCAAATCACTCACACTCACTTTGTTTAAACTTTAAATATGTGAGATGCTAGTGTAATTATATGGAATTCAAAGATTTAAGCCCCCACTTGAGAATACTGCTCATAATGTACAATGCGCCATTGTTCCCCAGCTAGGTCTGTGCTGAATAAATATCAATACATACATGTTTTACATTGTGTTTTGTGCTAGCATTCTTTTTTTTTTATTTCAGTAAATTTTTATTGAAAATTATATTTACATGGTGCAGAGGATATACAGGATATACATGGGAGATAACTGAAAACAAGGGAAAAAGGACCAGGAAGAGGCGCCGGGGGGGGGGGGGGGGGCGGTTAAGCAGTGACTTGCAGCCGTTTGTCCATTTTATTCTTGCTTCTTCTTCCCGTTTCTTTCGGCATTCCCCATTCCCCCTTGCAGACTGTCCGATTGTCTTTTCGCTCCCCTGGTGGCGCGGAGAGAGAGGTATAGAGATATAGAGAGTAAAGAGGCACAGTTAGTTACAGAGTAGGTGATCTAAGTAGTCTATTTAGTGATGCCTTATCTGGCTCTGGGCTTCTTTCCCGGTTGTCCCCCTAACGTTCAGGGTGGCTTGTGTGAGGACAGGTAGTTGTCCAGCGAGAGCCACATTTCACTTTTCTTCCCTGAGTTCGGTAAGCTGTTGGTTGTTATAGTGTCAGCTCCCCGCAGGAATATGACCCAGTTGAACCAGGCTTTGAAGGTGGCTTTCGCTGTGTCTTTCCAATTGGTCAATACCGTCTTGACCGCGGCTGTGAGCAGGAGGTCAATCGGGTCTCTGTCTCTTTCGGATGTTATTGAAGGATCGGTGTACCCCAGTGCTAGATGGTGAAAGTCAAGTGCTAGAGTCGCTCCTGTAACGTCGTTTATTAGTGTGTTTACTGAGTCCCATAATTTCCTGACCTTGGTGCAGTGGAAGAGGAGGTGTGCCAGGTCTCCTTTCTGCTTATTGCAGTTCCAGCAGGAATCGTTTTCTCGAATACCCATGGAGGCTAGTCTGGCTGGGGTCCAGTAGGCCTTGTGTATCAGCCAGAATTTTGTCTGATCTAGTGTTGTTGTCACCTTCCTTCTTGATGTAGAGGACCAGAGGTCGGCGCTCTCCTTGTCACTGAGCTCCCTCCCTGCCACCGTCCCCCAATGGGCTGTGATTTTGTTGTTTAGTTTAGAAGTCTTGGGGCACAGGGCTTTGTACATGTGTGCCACTTGGTGTCCTATTATGTTTAGGCTAGTGGCGTATTGTAGTATTGAGGGAGTGAGCTTGTTTATGTCTGCTTTGGAGATTGCCACTCTTATTTTTAGGAAGTTATAAAGCTCTGCGCTATCAAACTTATGTTGCTCTTTGAGTGTGTCGAAAGTAGCTTGAGTTCCCTTGTGCTGTAGCTGGCTTACTGTGGTAATGCCATGTCGGTACCATGTGTGCATGTCTAGTGTGTTGTTCCTGTATTTTATTCTAGGGTTGTGCCAAAGGGATTCTAGTTGGGTTTGCCTGATGCTAGTGTCTAGTAGCTTATCTATTCTTAGTAGGGCTAGTCTTGTGTTTCTTAGTATTGGGTTTTGTTTTATTGCGGGGTGCTTCGTTGCCGTGAGCAAGGCTACTGGTTCCATCCCGCCTAACATTCTCCTTTCTAGAGAGAGCCAGGCCGGGGTGTAGTCAGTCTTCGGAGTTAGCCAGTACAGGCCTTGTTTTGCTATGCAGGCTGATGGAAATAGTTGAAAATTTGTTAAGTTAAGACCTCCTAGTGTTTTGGGCAGTCTGAGCTTTTGAAGGCTAATTCTGGGTTTCTTTCCTCTCCATAGGAATGTGTTGATTAGCTTGTCTAACTTTTTGAGAAAGTCTGCTGTGTTGGTTAGTGGTAGCATGTTGAGCATGTAGTTAACCATTGGGGTGACCATCATTTTGATGGTTTCTATCCTCCCCCACCATGTAGTGAATTTGGGTGACCATCCCTCGAGCTTCTCCTTGATTTTGTTTAGGATAGCTTGTTCGTTCTGGTCTAGTGTGGTGCGCAGGTCTCTTTCGAAAAGGAGGCCTAGGTATTTGATGGCTTTCCTCTGCCAGGTTAGTCCAGAGGATCCCAGCATTGTCTTGTTGGTGTGGATATTTAGCGGTTTGCACTCTGATTTCTCTCTGTTCAATTTGAATCCTGATACCAGGGCGTATTGATCTATAGTGTCCATTAGAGCTGCAATGGATCTGTCTGGGTCTTCTGTTACAATGAGGACATCTTCAGCGTACGCTGCTAGCTTGAAGGTCTCTCCCTCTATGGGTATCCCTTTTATGTCTGGGTTTGCTCGTATCATGCTGAGTAGGGGTTCTATAGCCAGTAGGAAAAGGGCTGGTGAGAGCGGGCATCCCTGTCTGGTTCCTCGTTTAAGATCTAGCAGCTCTGACGTGCCTCCGTTCACTACTACGCGGGCTTTGGGCTCGTTATATAGGGCCATTACCATCTTCCTATAGTTTTGGCCTAAGCCGAATTTTTGTATGCATTGGTTTAGGTACGGCCATGATACTCTGTCAAAAGCTTTTTCTGCATCAAGGGCGATCATGACCGCCGCATTGTTGCTTTTGGCTGCGTGGTTGATTATGTGGCAGAGTAAGCTTGTGTTGTCATGGGACATCCTGTTCTTCAGGTATCCCACTTGAGCGCAGTGTATGAGGGAGGGTAGGTATGAGTTAAATCTGGTTGCTAGGATCTTGGCGTATATTTTGCAATCCACATTTATGAGTGAGATTGGCCTGTAATTTTTGGGGTTTTGCGTGTCTTTGCCTTCCTTAGGGATTACGATGATGTTGGCTTCCGCCATCGATTGGGTCATGCGCCCTTTGTGTACACAGCTTGTGAACACTGATGTCATCGTTGGCCTGAGTGTGGTGATAAAGTGTTTGTAGAACTTAGCTGTGAACCCGTCTGCCCCCGGTGCCTTGTTATCTTTTAAGCTTTTGGCTGCTCTTTCTCTCTCTTCACTTGTTATTTCAGCGTCAAGCCTCTCTCATTGGGTTTCCGTCAATTCTGGTGTTGTGATGTGTTCCAGCAGGTCTTTGCCCCCATCTACGCTTAGTGTGTCATCTTCCTTGTACAGCTGCGCGTAGAAGTCTCTGAAGGTGTTGAGTATCCCTTTGTTCGTCGTCTGTGATTTGTTTGCCCTGTCCCTGACAGCTGCTATTGTATGTTGTCTCTGTTTGCCTTTGAGGTAAGACCCCAGAGCCTTCCCTGCTCTATTGGCAGAGCATAAGTTTATTGCTTTGTATTTGTTGACCCAGGTCCCTGCCCTCTCACTAAGGATCTTGTTCAGTTCGTATTTTTTCTTTGTTAGGGTCGTGAGGGTGTTCCTGTCCTCTAAATTGGCTATGTGTCCTGATTCTAGTGTCTTGATTTCCCGCTCTAAGTCGGTTATCTTTTTGCCTCTTTCCCTGTTTTGTCTTCCTTTGATGCTAATTATCGTACCCCGCACCGTGGCTTTCAGTGCATCCCACAGGGTCTCCCTGTCTATGTCTGAGCTGTCATTGTTTGAGAGGTATTCTTTTATGGCTAGTTCTATTTCAGTACTGTTGTTCGTGTTTTTCAGTAGGTCGTCGTCAAATCTCCATCTTCGTGTCGAGCGTTCATTATGTTTGCCTGTCAGTGTTAGGCAGATATGAGAATGGTCTGAGATGGTCCTTGGCCCTATCTCTGTGTGATCTATGGGGTGCGTGTGCGTGTCTGATATGAGGATGTAGTCAATTCTACTGTAGGAGGTGTGTGGAGTCGAGTAGAAGGTGTAATCTCTTTGGTCTGGGTTTTGTAGTCTCCATGGGTCCCCAAGCCTTAATTTTGTGCATAGGTTCCGTAGTGTGTTACCTTTCTGTGTGGTCTGGCTGTGTCTTTGTGGGTGTCTGTCTAAGGCTGGGTCTAGTATCTGATTCATGTCTCCGGCTACTATTAGGAGCTCTCCTAGTGGCAGTGCTCCCAGTTCCTTGCTGGTCTGTTCCCAGAATGCCTTATCTTCGGTGTTGGGACCGTTGATATTTGCCACATGTATGGGCTCCTCACCTCTGAGCAGGCTGGTGACTAGTAATCTGCCCTCTGTGTCCCTTTTTGACTTAGCTAGTGTGAGTTTTGACCTCTTGCTAAGTATTGTTATGACCCCGTTTTTTTGTTCTTTGCAGGTGACCCTATTACCTGACCTATCCAGCTGGCCTTTAGACAGTCTATGTCTCCCTCCTCTAGTCTTGTCTCCTGCAGGACATAGATGTCACTTTTAAGCTTGGCCAGGTGGTCTAGGACCTTCCTTCTCTTTACTGGGTGGTTGAGCCCCTTAACGTTCATTGACACTATCTTGATGTCAGTCGTAAGATTGTGGTCTGAGTTATGTGTCATCTCTCATTCTGTCTAGACTGGCGGTTTGTCTGGTTATCTTCCGATCGTCTACCTGTTTTAGTACTGTGTTTAGTGTTCCAGTGTGCACTCTCTAGGGATAGGTGATAGATGTGGAAAGATAGGAAAAGAGAAAAGAGTAGTATCAGCCCATATGTGTACTCCTCGCACCCCCCTCCCCCCCATGCCCCCTCCCCTCCCTCCCCCCTCCCTCCCTTACTTGCATAGTGGGTGTGCGACAACAAAGTTCCTTTGCTCCGCATCTTCCTGAGGTAGGTTGCTGATTCCTTATTCCTTCAGCGATCGGCGTTCGCTTGTTCTTGAGTCTCTGAGTCTCTAATGCTTGGCGCCTGCCCTCTTTGGGTCTCATTCTAACAGCATTGAGGTAGCTATGAGGTGTCTTCTGTTGTATTAGTGTTGTTGTATTTGGTGCTTCGTTGGTTGTTAAGGGTGTGGGTCTCGGGGACTCTGAGGTAGATTTGTGATGTATTCCTTCATTGGTCATTTATTGCCCGTTCCCACGTTTCTAATTTCGTGCACGCTCTTTGGGTTGGGGTTACTTCCTGCTAAGAGCTTGTCTTTTGTTGTTGTCGCCTGACCCTTCCGAGTTCCTCTGCTTGAGCTATGAGGTAGATGTAGGTTTAGTCTTGTTTTTCTTGGTCTCCTAGGTTTTTAGGCTGGGAGTCTTGAGGTGGATCAAAGTTCTTGGTTTTGAGGTAGATTCTTAGGGTCTGTTTCCGTCTGTAAGGGTTCAGTCCGATTTTCCTTCATTGCCTGGTGAGGCACTTCTTTTTGGTGCGCTTTGGCCTTGGCCTTGGCCTTTCGCGTCCATCTCCTCGATCAGTGGTCCTCTCATGTAGCGTCTGAGTTCCTCCGGGTCCTCGAAGACAATTGATCTCCAGTTGTCCGTGATTTTGAAACGGGCAGGTCCAGTGAAAGAGTAGTTGAGGTTCCTTTTCCGCAGTGCTTCTCTCATGGCTAGGAAGCCTTTTCTTGCTTCTACCGTGGCTTTCGAGTAGTCTTGTGTGAGCACAATCTTGCAGCTCGCCCATGTAAGGTTTTGGTTTTTTCTGGCAAAGGCGAAGATCGCATCAGTGTGATCAGCTCTTAGTGGGGAGCAGATTATCGCTCTTGGAGGCTTCCCCGTGGCTGGTTTCCCCGCCGGTACTCTGTATGCTTTGTTGACTTCAAACTGCCTCTCAAAGTGCAGGCCAGTGAGTTTGGGGAGCATGTCCTTGAGCATTGCTGCGCAGGATTTCTCTTTGTCCTCCAAGCCTTCTGGGACTCCCAGGATTCTGATGTTGCCCCTCCTGGCTCTGTCGTCCTGCTCCGCCAGCTGCTTTTGTATTGTCTTGGCTATCTTTGCGTGCTCCTCAGTGACCTTGATATTCTTGCTTGTTGCGTCTTCAACCTCACTTATTCTACTCTCCGCCATCTCCAGTCTGGTGTTTGTGTTGTGCTGGTCAGCCCGGATTGCAGCCAGTTCTAGTTGCATGTTATCTATTGTCTTTTTAGTTTCTCTTGCAACATCCTTGACTTCGTTGATTCTTTTCAACACTGTTTCTAGTGTTGCTGTCTCCGTTTTTAGCTTCCCCGGGGACTCCAGATTGTCTTTCCTTAGCTTCTTCAGGTCGTTTGTGTTTTTCCCGTCGGTCATCTTCTGTAGCTGTGATTTGCCCGGGCCGCACGATCCGCCTACTGTCCTTGTAGCTGCTTGCTGTCTGGCTTGTGCCTGTTCTGCAGCTTGCCCTACACAATTGTAGCGGAAACGGCTTGGTACTTTGATGCTCCGGGTCTTTGTTTTTGTCCTTACTCCCTCCAGCGCTTGCTTTGTCTCGTTCGCCTCTGTTGGGCTACTTGCTAGCAGTGTGCGCTTCACCTTGTTGTTAATTGCGGCGTTTTTTGTGCTCTATATGCCGGCTGAGATCGCCTGTTGCCTGTTGCCTGTTGCTGGCTTGCCAAATTGTTTGCCAAATTGTTTGCCAGACTGTTTTAGCGTGTTGCTATGCCCCGATATCTAGTTGCGGCGTTTGGAAGTTGCTGCCGTTTGGCGCTGCAGTGTGTATTTGCACCCCTTACTTGCTGGGAGGTGTTGTATGGCTTCTCTTCCCTTAGGGTCTTTTTTTTTTGTTGCTCCGCGGGTTAAGGCGTGTGAGCTCTGGCTGCTTGTGCTTGCGCCTGTGCAGCTGTTTGCATACTCCGGCGCCTATCGTGGGGAGTTGTGCAGCTCCTTTACTTCCTCTGCGTGATCGCGTTGTAGTTTGCAGACTCCGGCGGCTTCTCCTCTTTCTTCCCTCCTTCCCTCTCGATCGCGTCCCTCGGGGGAGGGGGGGGGGGTTGTATGTTCCGGTACTGATCGTGGCCCGTTTGGGGCTGTCTTCTCTCTTGCGCCTAGCCTCGCGCCGTGATTTCCGCTTCCTCCCCCTCAGGCTACGCCCTTCCGCTTCCTCTTTTGCCCTTCCGTTTTCTGCCTCCTGTAATGGCTGCCTCCAGCCGGCGCTTCCGGTTTCGATTCTTTAACCGAGCCTTTCCCGGTAAGTGTACAGGGCGCTTCTTCTCGGGTGTGTCCGTGTAGTTAGGCTACCGGTTCCAGCCTCTCTCCCCTCTACCTAACGCTCACTTTGTTCGACCCCCTCGGCGCCTCTTTCATTTCTTCCGCTCTTTCTCTTCGCTAATCTTCTCCCCCTCTGTTACTTGGTGCTTTGCAGCGCGTGGCTACCTGGCTTGTCGCTGGTGTGGGTGCAGCCTTGTCGCTGGTGTGGGTGCAGCCTCTTCGCTCGACCTGTCTTGTCTCTCTTCTTTTATCTGCGCCCGATCGCCATCTTGCTTTTGCTCTCTTCTCTGCCGTGGCTTTCCGAGTTCGTTTTTAAAACTGTTTAAACCCGTTTGAAGACCTCCAGCTCTTATCGCCTTGTAGCCCAAATCTTCACAGCTCGCTGGTTGCTTTCCAGGGTTGAATCCTCGTGTTTGGCTGGTTAAAATCGCCTTAGTTCCTCAGGGGTTCGCGGAGCTAACGGACCTAGACGACCATCTCCTTTGTCGTCCAAGCCACGCCCCCCATGTTTTACATTGTGAACCAGTATCCCACAAAGCCTGCTCTGTGAATAATCTTAACTTTCGGAGTCTTAGAGAACCCTCCTCATTTTGTGACTGAGAGAAGCTCCGCCAAATTTTCTGTATCCCTGTAGATGTTCCATGCCTTTAATGGTGCTCATATGAATCGACTTCTCTATAACTGTGGAAGCACTTTCTTGTACTCGTTGGGAATCTCACCACACACATCTTCTTGTTGCCTTGAAGCATTTGTTTACTGTGTATTTTGTGTCAGTTTTAGTAAGAAAAGACATTTCCAATAAGGCTTAGGTTCTTTCTTTTCAGTGTCTCAGACATACACACCAGGCAAAGGACTCGTACCCTACCAATCATCTTGGAGACGTCCGATGCCCCCACGTCCAGTGGTCACTCTGGAGGGTCCAGCAATGCTTAGTGTTTCAGTGAAAGCACTGACAAAGCCAATAGATCTGGTTTTAATATTCTAAAACAGGAAAATGCAGACATAAACAAATAATGTTAGCATATGTTGTTAGCCTAGCCCATTAAAGCTAGGCCTCTTGGCTTTGCCAGTGTTTGTTTTCATGCTTACTCTGTCTCCGCCACATTGCGTGCAGTGGTAGCCTTACTATTGCGGCCTGAAGTACTAGCCAAACATCCCCACCGGAAGTTCGTGTCTAGTTGCGCCCCTGATGTTAAGTATGTAGTGTGTGACATGCACACAACACTGAGGTAGGCAGCTGAATGCCGAGAGCACTATGGCTGACCCGCCTCCCCCACAGTGCTGTTTTCCTCTAAAGTGCACCTAGAGACAAGAGATAAATGAACGGGAGCAGGGCGGGCTGCGGCCTCTGTCTGTGGGTGCCAATCACGTTAAAAGCTGGCAGTTTTCCTTTGCTAATTCACAGCGGCTGAACCTCATTAATATTGCATCGGGCATTTTATTCATTCCTCTCCTAAGTGCTCCCGGGATATTTACAAATTGCACTGCCGGTGAACTGTGTCTTCCCTTTAACAACAGTCTCGGTTGTGTTAAACATCCTTCGCGCCCACGTGCGGTACAGCTGCTTCCAGCCAGCCAACGGCTTCTGCGGTTACTGCCACACCCTCCCTTAAAGGGACAGAGCAGAGAAGCTTCACTACAGAAGCGTCCAGATCCACCTTTCGCTGGGCCATTAAACCCTTTCACTGCCCGTTGCAGCCCTGCACCTAAGCGTTCTGGGCTTCGACTGCCCTACAGCCCTATTACTTTTATCCCTGCCAATCGCGTGTGCCCTTAAAAGCCATTCTATACCTGTCAATCTCTTGACTCAATAATGGGAGTGAAGTTAGGGAAAGAGGGTGACCCTTTTACGGTCAACTGAAAATCAACACTTTTTGAGGCAAGCCTGTGACTCAAATAAAGTCCACGGTGGCATGGTGTTTGCTAGACGGGTGAATAGATGTAAAAAGAGGGCGACACCCGCAAATGCGGAAACGTTGACAGGCTTGCCATTCTCTTCTCTGTCTGTGTCTAGCTTATGTGCTCCTACCACTGCATGATAGCTGGAATTATTGTTTCTACAATGGCCGATAGTTATCTGGAACATTTCTGTGTGCTCCTACAGGCGATCTTGGTCCATCGGTGCGACTAGAATACGTTTAGGCGCTAGTTGCAACTCATTGTCGCCTGCACTGTGATCAGTGACACTGAAGTACATTATATCGCAATATGCCCTATTTTGCGTGTTCAGTAAGCAAGCTCTGGCGTCAGTGTCTGTGCCACTTATGCCAGTGGTCCTATCTCTCTCTGGGTTTAGAGCCCCCCTGTCCTTTCAGCTCTATCTCCTGGTCTGTACATATTTATTTAGTTTCAGAGAGCCCTGACAAGAATTGCAGGTCATGGGAGTTGACACATACAATCGTCACTGGTGTAGGCTGATGGGCAAAAGCAATTTAGGCATTACAGAACACTACAATTTATGTTAATTTATGAGCATTTGTGTAGTGCATTTCTGCCAGTGTGGTGTGCTACCTCTTATAACCTACGGATTGACGCCTTTCCGCACACTTCTTGGTTTTCTCATTAACTGCAAGTTGAGGTGGCCAGGTATCACATGTACTGCTTGGTGTCTCTTGGGTAGGTTTAATTGACTTTTCCTTTCCTTGGCTAGTGCAGTGGTTTAGCAAGGGTATTGTTGGCCCAAATAAAAGCACGAATAATTGGTCCATTGCCCTTGGACCAGTGGTAGAAAACAACTATAACTTTGTGTTAGTGGCCTCCTCAATTCCCTGGGCCACAGTGCCACTGCAATTGCTGCACTGGTGATAACCAAGCCAGTGATTTAATGGGCAGACTAGAATGTAGTTCTGTTTAGTCTAACCTTGCTTGCAATCTTTGCAGTCTGTGTGTTACTGTCTGGGTGAGTGAGCTGTAGACTTTGCAATTTTGTCTCGCCCAGCGAGGGCGAACACTTGTTCATTGCCAAATCAGTTGTTTTGGTCTGTTTTATATGGGGGCCTCCTGTTCCCAGCGATGTGGCTTTAGACATAGTGTTGTGCCTGTGAAGGTGTGGGATTAACACGTTCTCCTGCATCTGTGGGAGATAGTTGTGTGAGGAGTGTGTTGTTAAGTTGGATAGCATTACTTAAACTTTGGTGCAGTGTTGTGTGTTTGAGGGGCCTTATGAGCTCAATCAAAAATATGAGTGAATTCCTAGCACTTCAATCCAACAGTTGCTGAATATTTTAGATACATATCTTTGATCCCTGGAAATAGATGGGATTTTGAAGTTCCTTCCACCGAGTTAATTAGAGATTCGCCTTCATCCAGGGCGAGACTCAGCCTAAGGTTTCAGGCTCGCCACTGCCTCACTTTTGCAAACTAAACCTTCTGCTCAGGGCCCAGTTAGCCCTCCCCACACACATCTCAGACTTCTGAAGGCAAAGCCATGTGTCCTATGTGCCAGCCCTGACTTGGACAAACATTGGTACATATGGGTCTTGCTTCGAAACTGAATTCAGGGTCTGATAGTATAAATATGATGAAACTCTAAATACCTTCAACAGCATCTTTTTCAGATGAGACATGGAGTATAGTATTCACTTCATAATGAGATTATTGCACTAGTAAAATCTGCATTTGTGTGCACATTCAAATAGGGATGCATCTTGCCTAATAAGTGAATACCAAAGGTAAAAAAAAAATTGTAATATGATTTGCTTGGTCATCCCTTGTCAATCACTGTCAGACACAAATTGTATGGGTATATTTACTAAAATTCTATGCCGGATAAGCATTACAAAAGTGACGCACATCGCCGCAAAATATGTATTGGAAATGTACTTTCTAGCGTAAAAATTTCTTTGCGCTAGAATGTCGCCTGGATGTAAGCATAGCAGCACCTAGATGCTTAGCAGCAAAGGGATATTGCATGGCTGGTACATGAATATTCCCATTTAAAGACGCATGGTTTATGACATAAATATCTACTTAAATAGTAGACAGGATTTTTTTAAACACCATTTTGCCATTGGTGGAATCGAAATGCATTTATTTCTCCAACCTTTTCCAAATGTGCATGTGTACAGCTCACATACAAAGTAGGAACGTTTTTAAAGTTAGCCTGCATGTGTGCATGGCGCTAGGTAGCCTGATTGTGCCTGGCTTTCAATATAGGGCTTTCCTACTCTATCCCTCTCACACAATGTAGCCGAGTGGTCAGGGCCGGACTGTCTACCGGGCAGTTGTGTGTGCTGCCGTGCTGGGGGCTAATTTAGTTGATGGGGATCTACGTGTGCAAAACGAAATTCGTTTTGCTTTTTTTATTTCAAATCGCATGCAGGTCCCCATCGACGAAATAAGCCCCCACCACAGAGAAATTACCCCCTAGCTCGGCAGCACACACAACTGCCCGGTAGCCAGTCCGGCCCTGCGAGTGGCAAAGTTTTAATGCTGCTCTACATTGCAATACATTTTAGGAAACATACTCCCTGGTGTTTTGACATTTTTGCATTAGGGTCTTCACTCCCTTTTCCTATAAGGAGCTTTAGTCTGGGCCCAGTTTAGTTACTGAGGGGCATATTACCAACCAATAGAGATAATTTTTGTCTCTAACTTGTTTAGAGACAAAAATTATCGCCGCACATCGGCGATTTTTATCGCAGATAAACCTTGCTATTAGCAAGGTTTATCGCAAATGCGATAAAAAACGGCCGCAATGCAGGAATATCGCTGAAAAGTCAGCGATATTCATGCATTATCGAGCAAATGCTCTTAGCCATGTTATCCACCTCCCATTGGATAACATGGCTAAGAACTGCTCAGGGCAGGTGTTAGCTTTTGGAGATATTCGCGCTTAGCGCGAATATCTCCAAAAGTTGGTAATAGGAGATAGCGATGTTAGCGACTGTTTCCAGTCGCTAACATCTTGGCACGCCCACTTTGCATGTCATTAGTGATAAATATCACTGACATGCAAAGTGGGGCCCAAGATGGTCGCTATCTCCTACTAGCTGTCGCTAACAGGTGTTAGCGACAGCTAGGTAATAGGGAGATCATTTTATCTCCGCTTTCTTAGCTTTTAAAGCCAAAAAAGCGGAGATAAACCCCCTTGATAATATGCCCCTGAATTACTAGATTTGGCGACCACCAGCTCTGCTTTAGCTGTATTCAAAGCCTGTTTATTATATTCTTTCCATGTCTGGGTGTGATAGATTTACCCGGTATGTTCCCTTGAATCAAGACTTCACTGTTGTTCCCGGGAGCTGCTGGTGTCCAGGAAAAGGGGTGGGCAGTGGGGGGTTATCAGTAACAAAACAAGCAAGCCTTAGTTGGGCAAAGGATGTGAGAAGAATCCTCCAGAAAGTAGCATGGCGCCTTAACGTGAGACTCTCCCACACTCCTTGGTGGTCGATTTTACAAAGAGAACACTTAGGGAACAAGGGCAGTCTTATTCAAGGTCACAGGACCGTGATTATATGTCAGGGAAAAGATCGGTCCAGTGGTTAAAAAGCTCATGGGCAAACGAAGCTTGATTTCCGTACCTGGATATTTTTCCCAACCAAGGTTTACGACATGAAATCTTAATGACCCGAGTTGGGATTAACCCTTGGAAGATAGAAGGAAAAATAAAGGCTGCATTGCTTGGCTCAGATGGTAATTGTAATTGTGGGCTAGGACTAAGAAATTACATTTTGCACATATTGCTTGATTGCACATTTGTCCATGCCATAAGGAAATTATTTTTACGCCCAATATTTTTATCACATAAGATGAATTTGCATGCCCAAGCGGTTTGTTTACTTACAGATATGCCGTCGTTGGGAATCGCAATAGGACTGGGAAAATTCCTGAAGGCCACAAAAGAATTTGTAAGGGAGAAACTAAAGGAGGGGTATTGTTTTTAGGGCTCTCGCACTAACGTGATTTTTGAATTTTTTGGGGGGAATTTAGAGACCTTTGTAAATTGTGTTTTATGAATTGTATGCTTTCGAGGGTGCAACCTTCTTTTAACTTGTATTGTTTTTTAATTATTTACTTTGTTATAGAATTTAGATTGTCTACACTACCTGGATCCCGATTGTGTTTTGTACTGTTTAAAGACTATGGTCTAAATAAACAAAGTTTTCTCTCTCTCTCTCTCTCTCTCCCTCTCTCTCTCCCTCTCTCTCTTTTTCTCTCTCTCTCTCTCTCTCAACAAAACAAGCAAACAAAAAAAACCTCAGCTTGCCGCCTTTCTGTTCTCCAGCAACTCTTCTGCTCCTCTGGGCACAGGTTGAGTCTCCCAGACTCCCATATGGCCAATCCAGACACTGCTTTCATGGTGATAATACCCATGAGAACAGCATCTGGATTGGGTGGAGCGGGCTGGTTTTGCGCTCCATCAGGGGCTGAGAGCCTGTGTCTGCTGTTGTTCTCTACCCAGCAATGCAGCTTGGTTGGAGAGCTGTCAGTGTTCATGTTAGTTTCGCCGGGCTTAGATGGCCGACCTAACCGACATGCGCATTGGTAACAGTGCCCACCACCCCTCTTCCTCCTCCCTCTGCCCCGAAGACTTGGCGCTTTGAAGAAAAATAAAAAGATAATAATACTGTTTTATTATCATTTTATTTGTCATTTTCCTCAGTGGGCAGGGGGGCAAAGCTCCTCTGCCATAGCAGAGAAGCCGCCGCTGGTTGTTTCATCAGCGTAAATGTGGTGGTCCATCTTCCTCTCGACCATCCAGAATACCGTGTGATGGTCGCCTATTGTTGTTAAGAATGAACAGTGTCAGTGGAGAATGAGGCAGTGCATAAACTGTCACCAATGAAATAGGTGCCAACTGACCCTGGCACTTTACTTGAGTAGCTCTTTTGCAAGAAAATATGAATCCACCCAATTACGTCATTAGAGTCTCTTGTTGACAAGTCTAGCTGAGTTTACAACAGAGGAGTTTACAACCTCCTAGTCCTGTGCACAGTCAGACCTGATAACTACTTAGTTTTAGTTCTCCTCAGTGATGCAGAAAAACCACCTGTGTGGGTCAGAAGCCAATCTTGCATATTCCCATTTTCATCTCATCCCACTAGAGAAGGGCAAATGCTGATATTCTGGCAAGGAATTTGACTTAGGATCACAGTGACAGGCCTGATAAATAGTTATCAAGGAAAGAGAGTACCCTCTGGACCCAAGGGAACTGGGTAGAGTAAGCTAAAAATTATAGGTATTCCCTGGGTATGTTTGTAATTGTTTAGAGACACAGTGTCCCTGTCTTGGGAGAAGAATGCTATCGTTCACATATTCACACAGCATTACCCATATTTATGAAGTTGCTATAGTCTAGTAATGTAACCACAAGAGTATCTAATGATTCGGCGTGACCCAGTAATTAAAGTTGTATGAACTCTTTATTTTGTTAAGAAGGGAAATATGTAATTATATTAGGACGATATGAAATGCAAATTACACTTTTTAATACAATGCCTACTGCTCATTAGTTTCACAATACACATTTATACAGTTTTAATCAGTAAAAAATATAACAATACAGTGCAAATAAAATATCATAGATAAAAACCCTGAGCGGGTGTCGACGCGTTTCGGTGGATAAGGCACTTGGGCCCCACCTTCTTCAGGACAGTTAAAACAAAAGGGATAGCCACACTAGTGGATTAACGTGAACCTTAAGGGGCGGTCATCAAACCAATTAAGTCTAGTAATAACCACAATGGGCAAATAGCAAAGTAGACAATGCAAGCTTTCAAACAGTAAATAAATAATACATTTTTAAAAAAAATTCAAATGTAGATTTAGGATCAATGTGCAATTGTACAAAAATATGTTTCCTTACTCTGGATTCCTCTATCCACAGATCCTTGTTGTTTTAACTGTCCTGAAGAAGGTGGGGCCCAAGTGCCTTATCCACCGAAACGCGTCGACACCCGGTTGACTGGTCAACTTTTTGTTGTATCTTGCTGTGTTAAATTAGTACTAATGAGATGGAGCTTTTGTCCAGACAGTGGTAATGTGTGAAAACGACAAACTATTGAAGTAGAAGTATAACAAAATGTGCTGCATTACGCCTCAAAATTTGAATTTTTGTAACTTCAAAAATTTGACAGCCCTGCCGCATAATTCGGTCCTTATCTTCCATATAATTCCAGCCGACTTCTCATATTAACCTGCAGTCAAGTTGTACTTGGGGTTAATGGGAACCTATGTCATGTTGTTCCTTGATGCAATAGGAACTATATTATTAATAGTAGAATTTAGCAGAGATCTAAAACGAAATTCTTATAGCAGAAGTTTGAGAGGATTAATATATCTAAACTCAAAGTTTTACTAAGGTTTCATTTGACAAGTGTAAACATAGTATTTGTGCAGCATTGAACATATAATTAGTGTGTGACCTTTTCTACTAGTAATATGGTATAACGGATCTCAATACTGTGATAAATATGAAATGGAGGTTGATATACCTACATATTGTGGGGAGAACCCCTGATAGCATCAATAAATACTACACAAATAAACCTTAAAGGCGTTTGAGGATAGAATCAAACTCTCAGACGTGGCTATTGTAAGAAATCCATCTTTTCTTCATGGTCACCTCACCTATTTTGCCTTTTTCTGGGTACTGCTTTTGCTGGACCTAGAACCCTGTTCATTGTTACCTGTACTAAACAGGATTAAATCACCTGTGCTCCCTCTTTAAACAAGTTAGCATTGGCTTACGCCCGACAGACATATTTTTATTTGCCAAAAGACCCTAAAATACGGTGTAGGAAGTTCACACAGGGCCTAGGACTTAAATACCATTTGTGGACTGCAGCACCTATGCTGTAAATCATGGCTAACCATATGTAGCCTGACTGAAGCAACCTAAAGAAACTGCTGTCAAACTTGTCATATGTCCCCCTTTTTACAGATGGGAAACCATTATTTTCAATATTAATAAGTCACCACTAAACACACCTTGTCACACACACAGCAGTGTGCCTGATATTTAAAAAACAAACATGCCTGAATTTAAAGTTGGCATGTTCCTTTAGTGACTAGCATCCAAAAGCTATTTTCATTTGCAGGGCTGTGGCTGGATTCTAGAAAATGTCAAACCAAAGATGATAAACTTTAAGCTAAACTTCTGACAGGAAACAGCTTAAGTGATGCTTTAAGGACTATTTATTAAAAAATCAATTTATTAGTGAGGTTGTATATTTTAATAAATATTTAGGAAAAGTAATGTTTAGAAAGTTACATTTTCCCTGCCTGGTGCTCCACTAATTTTCATTAGCATGCCAACAGCTACCCAGCACATGCTTGTCTTGATTGAGGAGTGAAAATTGCTCCCAGAGCAGGCACAATGGGCTATATGTGGGAAGGTGTTTTCCTTCCTCTTGTATGAAGACCAATTTGGGTGGACCCAGGAACTTAATTAACTTGTAAAAGGCCTACACATAAATGTAAGGTGAGATATGGAGAAAACAACTCTTTGTCCCCTGCCTTCCAGACTGTCACCAAACTCAGAGGTAGGGGAACGACTTCCTTGCCCATAAACCGGTTTTGAGTGACCAGAGAGAGAAGACAGAGAACTACTCATTTTACTGGCAATGGGTCTGGGTGGGCCCACAGGCTCTGCACAAGAAAGAAAGGGTTTCCCCACCTTCCAATCTTAGGAACAAGGTGCATTGTGGGATTGTTTGCAGTATGCCTAACACATACTGCCACAAAAGTGGGTAGTGCTGCCCCTGATATTTTTTTCCCCATTGGTTAAGGAGGAGCCAGGAGTCACCACTACCAACCCATAAGCACCAGCCATAAACGTGGCACTCCAAGGCGACCTCCTCAGAACACTTTCTGGACCTGTGGTAGATCTGAAAAGGGCTGAAACTGTTGTCTGAGAGGAGCCATGAAGGACTAACGTGCTCCATCTTGTATACATTGCAAATGGCCATGTCTGACCTGGGGTGGTGTGGAGTGCAAAAAAACGATGGATTTAGGCCCAGATCTCTGTACTGGGGTGAATGTATGACATTGTTCTGCATTCTGTCCATCAATTGTTGTTTTTGCATTTGTCACCCCGAGTGGGATGGGTATGCTCAGACGTGAGTCCCATGCTCTCCACACCACCGGAGTCAAGCTATCCAGGATGATGAAGGTTGATAGCCAGAAACCAGTCCTTGGATGCTTGATTCCGGTCCAGGAAAGACATGGCTTGGCAGTTCGGGCTGGACTGTTCCCATGAGGCACAGGGTCAAGGCTGATTTGCATATGGCCATGTCTGACCTGGGGTGGTGTGGAGTGCAAAAAAACGATGGATTTAGGCCCAGATCTCTGTACTGGGGTGAATGTATGACATTGTTCTGCATTCTGTCCATCAATTGTTGTTTTTGCATTTGTCACCCCGAGTGGAATGGGTATGCACAGACGTGAGTCCCATGCTCTCCACACCACTGGAGTCAAGCTATCCAGGCTGATGAAGGCTGATAGCCAGAAACCGGTCCTTGGATGCTTGATTCCGGTCCAGGAAAGACATGGCTTGGCAGTTCGGGCTGGACTGTTCCCATGAGGCACAGGGTCAAGGCTGATTTGCATATGGCCATGTCTGACCGGGGTGGTGTGGAGTGCAAAAAAACGATGGATTTAGGCCCAGATCTCTGTACTGGGGTGAATGTATGACATTGTTCTGCATTCTGTCCATCAATTGTTGTTTTTGCATTTGTCACCCCGAGTGGGATGGGTATGCTCAGACGTGAGTCCCATGCTCTCCACACCACTGGAGTCAAGCTATCCAGGCTGATGAAGGCTGATAGCCAGAAACCGGTCCTTGGATGCTTGATTCCGGTCCAGGAAAGACATGGCTTGGCAGTTCGGGCTGGACTGTTCCCATGAGGCACAGGGTCAAGGCTGATTTGCATATGGCCATGTCTGACTTGGGGTGGTGTGGAGTGCAAAAAAACGATGGATTTAGGCCCAGATCTCTGTACTGGTGTGAATGTATGACATTGTTCTGCATTCTATCCATCAATTGCTGTTTTTCCATCTTGTATCCATGGCAAAGAAGTCCTCCTCAAAGAGTCTGGACTGACCCAGAAGAGCTGCTCTAGAAACCCTGAAAAGTTGGTACTTGGAAAACTTTCAGAATTTCAAGACCTCTGAGCCATGACGTCTGATTTCGATGCATATTCCTCAGATACAGCTTCAGTCTTGCCCCACTTGTGGATTTTGAGATGCATAAAAAACTCCAAGTCAGAAGATGTAATCTTTCACAGCAACTATCTGGCTCCGTTATTGGATTTTTGTTTGTTTTGCTTTTACCTTGTTCCTTTAAATGTATTCTATTTTTTTTAATTTAGTATGGTATTTTTATTTTTTGTTGTTTTGACTTTACTACGATTTTGGTACTGTATACATACTTTACTCATTTCCCCAGTTAAGCCTGTCTACCCTGTGTAATAGCTACCCGGGGTTGAGCTCAGGTTAATTTAGTGATAATAAGTTAACTCTGAAGGGATAGTGGTATTCTTCCTTAAGCCCACCTCAAATAATAACCCACTGTTAAAACTGTCAGCCTTAAGGTGATAATCCACCAAGCATTTGGCCTTTCTCCTCCATTTTTTTCAGGACTCTATTCACTTTAACACTGCTGACCAATGATAAAGTGAGTGTGCTCACTCCTTAAAAACATGGTAACATTGGCTTACACCCAATTGCCACCTTTAATTTATTGATAAGTCCCTAGTGAGCTGGTGCTACATGGACCCAGTGACATTAAATTTAATGCAACTGTGGGCCTGCAGCCCACTAGTTGCATTCACATATTGTACCCCCACTTAAGTAGCCTTTTAAACATGTCCCAGGCCTTACATTTCAGCCTGTGTTTGCAGTTTAAACTGCCATTTTAACCTCGCAAATTAAACCTTTACACATCCCAAAGGGATGTCATGCTTCATCATAGGGCCATTGCTCCTCTTTGGGCAGGCGTTGCAATGCCCAACGTGTCCCCCGAATGGTCACTTTGCCGGAGATCTTTTTATTGATATGCCATATGATGAATGTAAGGTAGAGTCTAGATGGGGGGTATCTCATGTGTAATGATGTGGGTTAAAAATGGTCAGGATCTACTTTTACAAAAACTACTTTTACAAAAAGAAAATGGTCAGGGAAGTCACTAACTACTTTTAATAACTGGACTCTCCTGTCAGATTAAAAACCTTTTCAGGTAAATACTACAGATGGAACAATAAGGTGCTCCTAGTGGTCAGGAGGATCTGAGGCGCTTTGTCTGGACAGGAATAGTGCGTAAATCTTCCTACCCCACAAATGTGTCTAAAGTGGTGCCTTATGAGTTGTACCTACTGTTCTGATGTTGGCTTTCCAACCGACAACTGGAGATACAAGTACTCCCTATGGTGAAGCAGAGGTACTGCTCTCAGTCCTGCTAAAGATTCCTGTGCTCGATGTAATCATCACTCCTACCCTCATACTTTGCCTGGGGGAAACACTGTGTTTCCATAGTGGGGGTGGGCTGAGGTAGATAAATAATTCAGCATGGTAGGACTTCTTATTGTTTATAGTTTTCTTGTAATGCTCCTAACCCTGTTGAGATGATTATGTTTTCTATTTGAAGGGCAGATGTTTTATAATAGAGCACAAGAGGTTTGAATACATCTGCTCTCATGTCTTTTTTGTTTATTATGGAAATGCATGAGTGAGAAAACAAAAGGTTGACAATAGGTTTGAACAATTCCTGGAGGGGACTAGAGTGTCGTGTTCTGGGGTGCTAACTTACCTGTCACTCTGGGAAGGTTAGGAGGTAGGTAAAGCACTATGAGCTAGTCTGGATTAGGGCTCATAGGTACTGATGTGGTAGGGTGGCTTGCAGCAGGAAAAAATGATAATGACCTTGAGTTTTCATTTTATTTTTCCCTTATTTCACTGCTGCAAGGTAGTAGGGCGATGCTTCTTCGCCTTAGCGGAGAAGCCCATACTTGTCAGGCACAAAGTCACAAGGTTAAAGATTTAAATTGGGTTTTAGGCTGTGCTTATTTGAAGGTCAGTCTCAGCAGACATTTTCACTCTTCCAAATGAATCACAGTATTGATTTAATAATAAGTAAAGACGAGGGATCGGACACCTTAGAGAGTCCAAGAGCCATGAACTGCTTGGAAGCGTGCCAGAATATCTTTATTAGAATATCTTCTAATATAAATATTGGATTTTAAATTTGTTTTACCAAATCTCACCCCATTGTAGTTAATATTATGAAATCTACAGTCAATGGGAGGATATGTTTGTAAATTATAGTTAGCACACAATAGATATGTCAGAATATATTTCTGCATTCCATATTTTCTGACATACAACTGTGAGCTGCCTGAGCTGCCAAATTGATGTTTAATCACTGCTCAGGCCAATCAACTGAGCACCATAAAACCGGATGGTAACACTATTGGTTATTCCCTTATCAAAAGTAAATTAAATAGAAATTGTGTTAAGATGAGAACCAACACACCAAATAAAAAAATATATAGAAATCAAGTTGGTAATATTGCAACAAATGACCATTGTTAGAAATGTAATTTCTGGGTGGCTAGGGCAAGCGCCTAAGCCAAGCAGACACCACCACTCTAGTCGGGGCAAGGGAGTTACATGCTGAAGATAACCCCTGCTCCCCCCTTGGTAGCTTGGCACGAGCAGTCAGGCTTATCCCATAGGCAATGTGTAAAGCGTTTATGCAACACACACAGCAGTGACACACTAGGCAGACCACAAAAAAAACTCCACACAAGGTTATATAGAAATAGCCTTTGTTTTACTCATAAACATATTAGATCATAATCACAAATATACACTGTGCAAACTGGCACTTGGTAATACTTTTCAGGGGATTATAGACATGATAAGGCCAATTGGGCCACTGTCAGAACCATCAGAATACAAGTAGTGTATATAGAACAACCTGTAACTGCTGGTACGATACTGTACTCAGCATAGACACATTATGCATAAACAATGGGCATACTCAGCATAGACACATTATGCATAAACAATGGGCATAAACACATTAAGCTTCATCACAAATAGGCATCAATCACATTTAAGCGTGTACCATAGTAACACTCCCCAGGTGCATACATCACCTTAGGGCCTTGCGCCCTAACAGCACCTCAGTTGCTCAAAGGCCAACTGGCCTTCCTCGAGGGCCCATCTGGGACTTCCCCGCAATGACCTATGTACACGAAAAGTCAGGGCGTTTTAATGGGGCGAGGGTGCAACTCACCCTTGTTTCTCTGATGCCAAAGAAGAAATGTCCCCTTCGTTGCAGCTGTCTGCAACCTCGTGGTGCAGCTATGAAAACCGGTACCAACAGTGCCTCACAAGCCCCACTCACCAGGACTTCTATTGTGGGCCAAAAAGGAATGCCTCTATCGTTGCAGCTGCCCGCACCCTGGCAGCTTGGAGAATCAGCACTGGCACCAACAGTGCCCGGGAAGCCACGTTCACGGGGCTCCTCCTGGTGCAATCAATCAGCACCAACGGTATGCCTGCTCCTGCCGCACTCACTGGGGCTTCTCCTGTGCGGCCAAAAAGGAAATCAGGAGGGAGCCACAGCTCTGATCCTCTCGCTCCTCACATGCAGCCACCCGCGATCCGGCAGTGCAGGTGCTAACACTGGCCTCCTGTTGTACCGGCTGTCCCGGCAGGCCACAGCGGTAGCGGGACACGGATCTAAGTCTCCGTTGCATGGTCCCCTCCACCTTGCCTTCTCCCGCAGCAGTCTCTGGCAATACGTGGGGCTCCCACCGGCACAGGGGCCCCGCCTAATTCCAGGCAGCAAGTTTGCCTCACTTCCTTCTCTGGCGCAGCCCTTCACGGTTGGCATGCCCCAGGGCACGCCTCCTCACCTAGCTTCCGGTTCGTGTTGGCGGCTCCATCTCGCAGCGGTGCAACACGAGTCCCCGGCTTGAATTCTGGGAAAGGTGCCCGCAACGTGCTTTTGATGCACAGACACAGTGCTGAGGGGTAGAACAAGGCCAGAATGCTCATCACGGTCTCTGTGGCCCCATCTGCATCCAGCCAGTAGGCCCCCTAAAGATTAGACAATGCTCCTCTCAGGGCAAAGGGATATACATCCAAAAATGCCCACCACACACTCCAGGCACACATGTACCAAAAGCAGATGGGCAGAGCTGTGCACAGGCAGGCCATCACATAGGGATCCCTAGGAAGCAGCAGCTGGGTCCCACGCCGGTTCCTCCTTGCCCAGCAGTACTTCCAGTCCCAAACAGGTACAAAGTAGCACCCCGACATGGGGTCACAGTCAGGTCTTTGTACTGCCCTGGCACAGGCCTTGGGGATCCGGTCCCAACTGGTTCTGGGGGGTACTGAAGCATTTTCTATACAGTGCTCACACCCTCTTTTGTCAGTTTAAGCTATGGCCCCAGACACACCACAGGGGGGGCGGAGTCAGCATTGTACCAGCCAGGCACAGACCTATTCAGGGTCAGGGACTACTCCCCAACCTACTCCAAATGCAGCTCAGGTCCATTCAGCCTAGCGCTGACTCACCCAGGCCCTCTGGAGCTACTGCTTCTCCCCAGTCCTGTCACTCCAGAGCCAGACACGCAATACACGTCAGCGAGGCCTAAAGACACATAGCACACAGATATGCCAACTTCTAAAAGTGGCATTGCTAAAATAGTGGTTATACATCTGCGCAGACCATTACGCAGCATTTATTACCACTATTCCAAACATATCAAACGTGATCACGCTGCTCCTCTCATATCAGGAATTGCCACTGAAACGCTTATCACAGAATCCCTGATGCATTCCTATGAGAGGGCAGCCTCGCAGCAGTGAGAAACCAAATTGGATGTTTGTCACTACAAGGACATGCCATACAATTAAGTTACATGTCCTACCTTTTACCTACAATGCACCCGGGCTATAGGGCTAGCTAGGGCCTACCTTAGAGGTGACTGATATGTAGAAAAACAGGAGTCACAGACGTGGCACCCACTTTATGTGCCACATCCCAGCGGCACTAAACTCCGTGCACAGGCCCTGCAATGGCAGAGGCCTGAGACTGGTTTGAAAGGCTACTTTGGTGGGTGGCGCAAGCAGCCCTGCAAGCCCACCAGTAGCATTTAATTTACTGGCCCTGGGTATCTGAGATACCACTTTACAAGAGACTGACAGGTAAATTAAATACGCCAAAAAGGGGTAGACCAATTTTACCATGTTTACCACAGAGAGCACATGCACTTTGCACTGGACAGAAGTGCTAAATTGCCCAGAGTCCTAAAACCACCAACACCACTTCAGAAATAATACAAAGAGGAAGGCAAAAAGTTCAGGGATGACCTCGCAAAAAGTCCAACAACCATTTTCTGTGTAGCGTTAAAGGAAATATTAGTACTATTTTTCAGGTGGGTCAGAACCATTGCATCAGCTCTGCACCTTTGTCACAGTGTAATTAGAAAAGTGCCTTTATTCTATAAACTGCCTATGAGCCAAGTTTGGCAGAGGAGCACTTTTGCTGGGATTATCCTGGAACGCTGTGCACTGTGACAAGAATGCAGCCCTGCTGACTAACCGCCAACCTGCAAAGGACGGTCACCTGCTAAATACTAGATCAGCTTCCTGAAAGATCATACAAGGTAAGGTTGGGATGTCCCAAGATATCTGGCAGAGGGTACCCCTGCTATGCTCTCGATAGTGTAGGTGCATTAGATAGCAGTATAAATATAACCATAATCGCACAGTAATGTTATAATGGTTCAACTGTTAATCTTTTTCACCATTTTTATAAGGCTGGTTACAAGGCTTTATTCCATCCTCCTAATAATTGCAGCACACGCTTTTTTTACAAGCATACAATTGTTTCAATACATTTTTGAAAAACCACTTTGTATCTTTCTTGTATTTCCCTTGGGCATGCGAAAGTAAACAATACAAGGGTACATCTGTTTTCATGATTTCCTAGGGGAATTCGAGTGGTCATGTTCTAACATTGCAGATACTATCTTGTACCCTGGTAATGTTAGGGGTTTAGATGGGGTTCTGTGAGCTAGCTAGGGACTGGGCCAACATTCTCTGATGATGTGTGTGGACTCAGTCCCCATATTCTGATGGTAATATTGTCCATAAACACATTCCAATGTAATGGATGGGTATGACAAGGCACCACCACTGTTCTAGGTCAGGTACTTATTTAATTAGTCTCCAGAGTAGTTCTTGCTTGTGTCCAAGGCTACTTTTCACCTTAAACACAGACATTCATAGTGTTAGGGATTCATCTTCCTCAGCTTGATTAGAATCACAATTTTTGTTTGCAGGTTGTTCAAGTTTGAACCATTATAAGGATCACCCCACTATAGTGTTTTCCTTTCTCTGAATGTCATTCATTAAATACGGTTGTAGCAGCAATTATTCCTATTAAGCTACCTCTTACAGGAGGGGATGTTACCATCATGGTTGAGGTCCATGAAGTGTACAAAACATTGGTTTTCTATTCATGGGTCACTTTTCTTGTAGCCAATGCCAATAAACATTCCACACATACACTCCAGCTGCATTACTAGGCTAATGAAGAATTAGAAATACAGTTAACACATCAGGAGTATCAGAATTGGTTCCTAGGTGCCCTCCCACATGCACTAAATAATGTAAGGCTGGGTCCTCACAGAAATGAGGGAGCAGCATAGCCAGTCCTATCTGGCTATATACCATAATTTATGTTATGATGTATGGGTTTTATTAAGCGCACAGCTACTAAGATGAGTGTCGCGGCGCATACCTAACATCTGCACCATTAAATGCTGGAGACTTCATTGCTTTCTACACAGGTCTAATTAGACTTTAAAGACACTTAACCCAGTTTGTTATGCAAACAGTAACAGCAACCCCAGCAAGGGCTGTTCAAGCTTTGCAGCCACAGTTAGCTGTGCCTGCAATTAGTCCAGTAACTATCAACGCAATTATGAGTAAGGTTTATATCAGGCGGTGGGAAATTCCATTCTGAAATGCACAAAAAATAAACCAGCTTGAAGCAATGTTTCCCTGTACGGGACCCAAGACTAACATAGAATTCTCATAATGTGCCTGCCGCTCGATATGGTCTCCCTGGTAGATGATTGTGCACGTGGGGCACAGTCTTTGCTGCCCTATATGCCAAAAGACATGGTGCACTATCTATTGCTGTTTTGCCTGAAGTGCTAAAACACATTTGAATTGAATTTGGTGCTGCCCCTGCCCTGGATTTGGAGATTAAATTAATTGGCAATTATGCCACTGTTGCCTCAATATTTTTAAGCAATGTAAAAGAGAAAGCAGCAGCTCTGGCGATAAACTAATGCCTTGCGCTTATCCCTCTTGCGAACCAACAGAACAAATTAACAAAAAGTATTGCTGAAATTTATACATGTATAGGGCAAGATAATTTGAAGCCAGACCAAATAAACCACGGCTTAGGAGTAACTCTAAAATAGATAACACCAACAGTCACCTGAGTCTTCTAAAGAATGCTGGGACAAACAGTAAAACAAATTCAAAAATAAAAACATGAGGTGTATTGCCACAGCCGGACTCCACTGAAAAACGTTATAATTTGCGTAACCGTGATTCACTAAAACAGCCTGATAGGTATCAGTATACTGATACACATCCTTTTCATCCCTTTCAGGACTCACCCGACAAACGCTCAGAGAGAGGGAGACAATATGAGTGCAGACAAGAACAGTATGTGAAACTAGGAAAGAACTCTCAACGCTCGATTGACATAATCATAAAAATGGGAGAGAAACTTCCACAACAAAAACCTCAATTCAAAAAGCAGAAAGGGGCAGGTATTTCCACTAAATATGCCACACACTTTGAGAACGCTGCTTCTGAACAAGACGTGGGCATTGATACTGCTAGATAGCACTGTAGAGCTCACAATAGTTTACCAAAATCTTCAAGACTTTCTGGTTGTGAGAGCAACTAATTAGTTTATTCAAGCTGAAACCCCAGCGGGTTAGCACTCCTGACAAACTGTATCATTGGGACATCCAAATTGAGGTTGACATAATGCACACTATTAAAGTAATATTCTAGAAAACTTTACCCAACACTTATGACATTCACTTGGCTCAAATAGATTGGCCACCTGAGTTTATTAAGAGAGTCCCACAAGGGGTGATGCCATAATTAGGTAAAATAGGCAAGAACCCCTTTATAGGCATAGAGTAACAGTGCAGGTGAGAGAAGATAACAATATTGGCGCAATGGTGGCTACTAATAAAAAATTGTGGTGGCACATGATAGCCCCAAACTCACCAGTACTGCTCCTGCTGGCGCAGCACTTCTATCCCTGAGCAGTAAAGGAATTAACTTTCTTCCTGCCCGTGGAACCCAAATCCAACCAATCCTGGAGCTGCTTTCATACTGAAAGCAGCTCGAGGATTGGTACGAGCAGGCTAATCCAAAGCTCTTTTTGAGGCTGGGGGCTTGGGCCAGCAATCCCCTGGCTGTTTTATAGCCAGGGGATTTCTGGGACTACAGTGCGCATGTCAGGCTGGCTGTAGCAAGAGAGCCGGTCAACCCAACCTGACATGCGCACTGCAGAGTCAGCTGTAATCCTACAATGCAGGATTCAGCCCCGCCCCCTGCCCTCACATTCACATGAGCCAGTAGTGAATAAAATAGCATGGCCATGCCATTTTTTTTATTTGTGTGTGCCTGTTGCGCTGCAGCAGGTAGTGCGACACTTCTCCGCTCCCGAGGAGGAGCTGTCCCTGCATAGGCATACAATGCAGAGTTCTGATGAAGACATGCTCAAAAATCAATTGTTCTTGTTTCAAGAAGGTTATAGAGTGAAAGAGCTGCGAGGTTCTCATACATAGAAAGCTTCATTTCCTGCTATGAATACGAGAACACAATGCAGATGTCAGTATCCATACAGATCGTGTCAATCCATGGAAACATATTCTTTGAACATTTTTAGTAGTCCATTGAAATAATACTCAGTACTATCCGACTGTTGAAAAACAATTTAGGAGCCTCTCATGTAGTGAGGTGAAAGGGCCTATAATGAACAGACAAAATGCACACTATAATAAGGGCCATGTGTTGGCTGTTCGGGGGCCCCAGTTGAGCTAAGTTCCATGTGACATTTATTTTAAAGTTGTGGGGTGCGCTCTCCGTTAGAGTATGATGGTGTAATTTGTGTAGTTGAGATTAGACTGGGGCCAACCCAATCCGAGATGGCCACTGAATCTGGATGTGGAGGAGGAGCTTGGATTCTGGTAGTCCTCTTTTAATTTCTATTAGGAGGTGGTAGGTAGAAGAGGGACTTCAGGCAATTTGAATGCAAAGTTTTGATGTGGAAATCCAGGAGCACCCGGGTGAGGTCAGTCCTTTTTTAATATTTGTGCGGGATCGGTCAGGTTCTAAGAAGATGGGAAAGATGAGGAGGTATCCAGTATGGCAGGTCTGGTTCACAGGAGTGATCAGGGATAGTGGGTCAGATATAGGACAAATCACCATCCCTCAATAGAAGGGAGCAGCCATGCTGGGAGATGGACGGTTCCATGTAGGGGTAGTAGGCATTTGTGTAATCGCTAACAGTATTTATTGATAGAGTGAGGGGGCTGACAGCTGATCTGACTTACCGAAACATTGAGAAGGCTGAAGCTCCTCACTGAGTTGTGTAATGCTCTTTAAGGGTGCCTTCTGGGATGGGACTGCAGTGTAATAGCATGCCAACACTCCGTTGCTAGTATTCCTATCATCTAGTCTTAGACTACAGACATTTAAATACTCGTACATGCACCTTCGCAATGCAAAACTCACGCAGCACAGCACTAATGAACAACACAGTGTGCTAAAAATAAAAAACCGCTTTGGACATTTCAAATGCTTTTCTCCTGCCAAAACATGGTGCCTAAAAGCAGGGACTTAGCAGCGTATATTCCTTTAGGGGTCCAGAGTACATTCTGCTGATATCCTCCTTAGAACTTCAATTTTACATGAAATTGACTCAGAAGTATTGTCCTATGTTAAACACATATCTACCCAAGTGGGTTTTGCTCAACATGACTACAAATTCAACTTTAAGAAAAACAAAAATGCTTTTTTCAGTGCCCTGTTCTTGGGATAGAAGTTGTCAAATGAAGGCAAAATCCTGGCACCCTTACAACCAACAAATACCGCCAAAAAGCTACAATCAGTTTTAAGCTTTCTCAATTTTGGCACAGCATACATACCAGATGCTCAATAGGTACAACCATTTTATTATTTAATTTGTATTGACTTTTTCAACTACACTTTGGACATCAGAACATACACAGATTCTGAGAACACTGTAAACGTGTATGCTTGCATCCAGAAACATACACACTCATGTCAACAGTGTTGACATGAGTGTGTATGTTTCTGGATGCAAGCACACGCAAATGGGCACATCAAAACACTTACCTCCTCAATTTGGAAATGACCGTTTTTCGCGCCGCGCGCCTTTTAAAAGCGGCGGCGGCGCGAATACTCTTATGGGATGTGCCCTCTGTGCGCGCTCCACACATGGCACTGCGCGCTCGGGGGTAGTGAAGTGCGCGGCCGCGCGGCCGCGCGGCTTATTGGGTACAGTGGTCAACACTACAAATTGCGTGGCCACTGGCTATTCATATGTCACCTTCACTGAAGGTGATACTGTACCGATTGCAATTAAATTGCATCTATATTCAAATGCCTACATGCATTTTGCATTGACAGAAAAAATCCTGACTGCACTTTAGACAGCTATTATGAAGGAAAGATTGCTTGTTCAGGTGAAATGTATTATTGTGGTTACTCTCAAAAAGGCCTGCATTTCTAACACAAAAGCCTTAAATCCTAGATGGATAGAGTGGGCCACCTCCTTAACAGTTACTTATGTCTTTGATACAACATTGCAAACACAAGAATTTCTTCAATATGAACAAGAATACCTGGTGTCTAGTGACATTTTGCTTCTTGATTGGTATGACTATATCGTATATACTGATGGTTCATCCCAGCACGCTTTTGGAACTAAACAGCAATAATCCGCCACAGAGTCATACGGAATGGAGAATTACATCCACAT
Organism: Lissotriton helveticus; assembly: GCF_964261635.1. Taxonomy (NCBI): domain Eukaryota; kingdom Metazoa; phylum Chordata; class Amphibia; order Caudata; family Salamandridae; genus Lissotriton; species Lissotriton helveticus. The sequence goes on from NC_136068.1 coordinate 1,628,796,416, forward strand.
AAAAAACGTTTACACAATCTTTAGGGGATTGTACTGCTCATCTGACTGAACTCAAAGCTTTAATTCTGGCACTAGAAAATACCTATCCTAAATTCCCCACACTGATTGTATGTGATTCGTATTACTGTGTCCAGTCTTTTAATGAACATTTACATTATTGGCAACTGAATGGATTCAGAGATTCTAAAGCAAATGCTCTCAAGCATCAATTGTTTTGGAGAAAGGTGGCATATCCTAAAGAATGTTTGTCATGTAATTCATACATTGAGTCATCAGTGTGTTTAAATACACGTTGAAGGGAATGCACTGGCTGATGAAGCCACAAAAGCAGTGGTTGAGACTGGTGTAGTAGCTACAATTACTCATTCACACACAAAGGTGGATGGTGACATCATGGTTGCTGTCAAAGCTTCACACAGCTGCAGGCCATTACCTAACAAAATCCCAACAAAATACTCCTATCTACTGAATGCCCAAAACATACCTTGCATTCCTGGGATGGGGGATCGAGTGATACCAAACTAAGATCGTACCCTATAAATAATCCTAGCCGCTCGTGAGGGATGAGTGTCTGCCCATGCAGGTGTGTGGCTACAGTTTCCTTACTGCAGAAACTGTATTGGTGGTATGGTCTTTACAAACAGACTAAAAAAAATGTTCTCAGCTGTGACATTCAAATGAAAAATTTCTCCACAGTTTGCCCGCCACAGCTCTTAGTCTCATAAAACCCTGTAAATTGTGTCTGTCTGGAACACTGTGAACCTCTAAATTCAGATTATTTGTTTAAATGTATCCTATTCACAGCTGATTCATGTTCTAGATTTCTATGGATGTTGTCACAGTGATCGGCTGACACTCTAACTGTTATACAAGATTTGCAAGCCTTTGTTTGGATACATGCAGTAGCTGCATTCCACTTGACCAGGGCCCAACCTTTGCCTCTAAAGCTTACCAGGATACAATGGGAACCATGGACGTTGCTGTGCATTATTCCTCCCCCTGTCAATGGAATGGAAAAAGTGTGACTAAACCAGTACTTGACAGCTAAAGTATTAGGTTCAGGTCGTAGTTGGGTCCATCACTTGTATGGAGTCAGCAGAGCATTATGTGATCTGCCTACGGAATCTTACAAGAACTACAAGACTTCCCTGATGAGCGCTCAAATGAAACTACTAACTTTCTACCACTGATGAAGTGAAGGTGCAACCATCAACCTCTGGCTAGATTCCTAATGTTGGGGATGCCCTTGTGTTTGGCTGTCCAGTTGGAGACAGCTCTAAGAGTCAAGACTAATCTCTAGCACCTTTGACACAGTTCAATAAGAATGATAGACTGCCTCTGAGCCAAATTTGGCAGAGGAACATTTTTGTTAGGGTATGTGTAGTGTTTCTGAGATGCAGCCATGCTGACTCTAACCATCATCCTGCAAAGGGCTATCACCTGCTCGCCACCAGATCGGGTTCCTGACACAGTGTACACAGGTATGGGAGTTTAGGCTGTCTCAACCCCACTATGCTCTTGATAGTGTACGTAGTATTAGATAGGAGTATAAATATAATCACATTCACACAGTAATGTTATAGTGGTTGAACTATTTATCTTTTTCATCATTCTTGTAATGCTGGCTACCATGCTTTGTTTCCTTCTCCTAATAATTGCAGCTCACACTGTCTGAAAAGCTGATTCATATCATTCTTCTGTTCAACTTGGGAATGCAAAAGTAAACAATGAAAGGGTAGATCAGTTTCCACAATTTCCTTGGGGAATTAGAGTGGTCAGAGGTTTGCAGATATCATCTGGTACCAGATAGGGCACTGTGAGCTAGCTAGGAATTGAGCCACATACTCTGATGATATTCTGACAGTTATATTATCTGGATGCACAGTCCTATTTAATTTGTAGGAACTGTATGACAGTGCTTCAATAGTGAAAATAATGGGGGAAACTCCAGACCAGAGCACTACCTGCAACAGAGTCCCCCCTTTCCCTTGCTGCCTGTACTCCATGAATTCCTGTTCAGGGGTTGCAGCAGGGACCATGGACCATGATCGCTGACCAGGATTTCGCACTAGACACTATCCAAATATTTTTTTTTAGGGGTCAGCACCCCCGGGACCTCCCAGGAGGCACATTTCATTTTTAGTATAATCCTTTCTCTAAGAGCAGTTCGGGCCCCTGGCAGGCCACGATGGATCCTCAGGGAATGGAAAATATGGCAGACATTTAGTTTTTTGGTCACTCATGCCTGGGAGCTTTCTGTAGTCCTCTAGATAGGAAATCTAAACCTAATGGGGCCACCACTGGAAAGAGAAAATCCTCACCTATTCTGTGATACCCCTCTACTATGTGCTGCTGCTCAGGGATCGTGTCAGGGACCACAATCCCAGAGCAGAAATCCCTCTGGACAACAGGGAATTTTTTGTGAGGGAGGAGGTCGGGTCACTTACACATGGGTCGATCTCCTCAGTGGGCACATTTCAATTGTATCCAACCAACTATAGCATACATCATTCAGGCTTCACCAGCCATTGGTCTATTGCTTTATATTTCAGATTTGTTTTCAGCATTGTATATAGTGTGGAGTAAAGGACAAGGCCACTTCGGCCATTGGCTACCTTTTCTGTGAGTAAAGGTATTCTGTCTTTTTGCAACCAGCACATTCTCCCCAAAAATTGCTCCTTTTAATGTCATGGGCTAGTATGGAAATATATGCTTTTTGAAATCAAAAAACACTTTTGCTCTTAGCCAAGTAACACAGTGAAAACACTACAAATGGCCACCACACTGGTCTGGAAAAGGAGAGTATCTTAATCTAAACCAAACAAGACGAAAATGACAAAAATCCAACATACATGCATCAAATTATGACTTTAGAACAGTTATTTCACAAATTGAACTTGTAGAGACAAACTCCAACTGGGGCTATTATGACCCCGTGCCAGGCATTAAATCCGAAGTACGTCACCGACCGTGAGATGCGCGGCATCGGGTACGGAGTCATAAGGACTGCTAAACAACAGTACCTTGGAAAACGAAGTCTATGGATGATGCACAGCACTGTGAAGGTGAGGCATCAGTGCCAAGGTTGAGTCCGGTTCCCTGGTTGCCACGGGGAGGCGAGGCATTGAGTCGATGAGGAGACAAAGCATTGAATTCAGGACAGGGAAAGTTTGGCGGTGGCGTCAATGAGGTGTCGGTTCCAGTGAGGCAATGTCAAGTCAAAGAGTTAGTGAAGTCACCTTCGTCGGTTATCAGCTTTCGCGATAACGGGATGCAGACGCTGGCGGTGACAGCGCCAGTGCTAGTGCAGGTGTTGGGAAGGTCGGTAACTGCAGGGATCCACAGGCGTCAAAGGGCCTCAGAGCTGTGGTGCAAGTGGGGCGGTGTGTTGTGCACTTCACGAGCGGTGCCCCTGGCCTAGGTGCAGGTCAGCATCACTGTCGGCATCGCTCATCGCGACTGAGTTGTTTTTTTGCTCTGCACCACCTACCACACAATTCCCAGGGCCCAGTTACTGAAATTGGCACCCTTTTGAATGCAGGAGTCCATAGAGGAGTCCGGGTGCTGGTCACTGGGTTGCAGGGGAAGTCTTTGTGGCCCTGAGACTTCAGAACAGGAGGCCAGCACACACAGGCCCTTGGACATCTTCTTAAAGCAGGTTCACAGTCTTTGTCCTTTTTTTGGCAGAAGCAGCAACTGGAGGCCAACACAACAAAGCACACACAGCAAAGGGGCAGTACTCCTCCTTACAGCTCTCCAGCTCTTCTCCTTGGCAAAGGTTTCTCTTGAGTCCACTTTAAATGTAGCCATGGTCTATTCAGCTCAGCTATGAGTCACCCAGGAAAGGCAGGTCACACTTCAACCTGCCCCCCCTCTCCTTGTAAATTGTAAATCCAGTACTTGTATAGCGCTCAAATCTCCCCCGAAGGGGTCTCAAGGCGCTGGGGGCCGTTGGGAAGATTAAGCGAGCTATTGCCCAGAGTCGCATGGTGCTGGGCAGACCCCTGCCGCCGGAACCATGGATCGAACCGTGATCCCCAGAGTCCAACGTCAGTCGCCCAGGCCGTGGCGCCACACCTCTCCCATGGTGATTATCTACAGTCAATGCACATCCCCAGCTCCTATCACTCCAAAACTAGGCAGTCAATACCCAAACCAGCAGAGGCACACAGAATGGTTAACCAAGAAAATGCTTGCTTCTAAAAGTAAACACACTATTTAAAAACCATCTTCCTAAAAAGATGTATTTGTAAATTCTCAGTTCAGAGAGCCTAAAACTCAATTTCCCTATCTAGTCCCAAAGGAAACTTATACTTGTAAGATGTTACAAAGAAACTACTATGTTAGCCTATGGGACAGATAGCCTTTCAATAGTGAAAAATGAAATCGGCAGCATTTCACTAACAGGACATGCAAAACACAATAGCACACGCCGTACCTTTTACATACACTGCACCCTGCCCATGGGGGTACCTTGGGCCTACCTGAGGGGTGCCTTACATGTAAGAAAAGGGAAGGTTGGGGCGTGGTAAGTGGGTGCCCTTGTCAGGTTGATATGGCAGTTTAAAACTGCGCACGCACTGCCAGGCAGACACTGTGGTGGCAATTCTGAGACAGATATACAGGGCTACCTGTATGGGTGGCACAATCAGGCCTTGGGCACACACAGTGCACTGTACTAGGGATTTACCTAGTGAATCAAATACGCCAATTATGGATAACCAATCACATTAACATTTATTCAGGGAGAACTTGCATTTTAACACTGATAGCAGTGGCACAGTCCCCAAAGCATCTAAGCCAACTAAAATGAAATCCAGCTTACAGTCAAAAATACAGGAGGTAGAGACAAAAAGTCAGGGGAAACCACGCCAAGGATGCAACACCAAACAGGCATAAATACAATATTTTACTTTCCTCCATACTTTACCATAGGGAGACTGCAGAATCCGTCTTGAGAGAGCCCATGGTAAATTATAGGGAAAGTGTAATAACTTTAATGAATTTTATAATAAATCAGTCAATTATTTTTGTTAAATATTAATGTAAATTAATTTTATATACCTATTGTAAATCCTTTGATGTGCCCCGCTATTTAAATGTAAATCAAAAAACAATTTACAGCACTATTAGTTAATTATGCCTGTAATGAGCTCAAATATATTAAATTTAAAAAAAATATTTTTCTGAAGTGTATATTAAAAAATAAATTCCCACCTCAAGTAACATAATATTTTATATATAATAAAATGAATAGTACATGAAGTTATATTTTCAAACATGGTTGTAAAAATATTTATAATTAAATATCAACAGCCAGATTCATCATTGTCCCGTTTTGCGAGCCCCTAATAGCGATTCATAAGGAATCGCTATTAAGGACTTGCAAAACGGGATTCATGTAGGAATTGCAAAAAATATTGCGATTCCTACATGTTCCTTATTTGCGATTAGCAAATTGCTAATCGCAAATAAGGAATAACTCCCCATGCATTCCTATGGTTCTACAGGCCTGTAGGCCCATAGGGATGCATGGGGAGTTATTCCTTATTTGCGATTAGCAATTAGCTAATCGCAAATAAGGATGCGATTTCAAGGGTGCAGGGGTGTCCAAAGGACACCCTGTAGCACCCCTGAAATGTAATCTACATTGGTGTTGCGCACACACATGTCCAAAGGACATGTGTGTGTGTAACATGCAACTTAGAAAAAAGCATTTAAATGCATTTTTCTAAGTTTTTGCTATTTACCACGAGGTCTGACCTCTCGGTAAATAGCGGCCCAAAATTGCAATTTCGCAATTTTAAAATGATTCATGAATTGCATTTAAGGAATCTCAAATAGAGATTCCTTAAATGCAATTCTTCGCAAATGTGCTAATTCTTTAATAGCGAATTTTGCATTTGGGATGATGAATCCCAAATGCACAAATTGCACTCGCAAAAGGCAAGATTCTGAGAATCTTGCCCTTTGCAAGTGCAATTTAGCTTGATGAATCAGGCTGCAAGAGGTCTATTACGATGGCGGGCGGCCATCACCCCAGAAATGGGACCACCTGCTATGGGTGCGGTGGTCCTGCATATGCAATTACGATGCGCCCGCCACACTGGTGGGCGCATTCTGCATTTTTTGCATTGCGACGGGCGGTGCTGTCAGCAGCACCCGCTACAATGCAAAAAAGGCAGGTGTGCATTTGCATTTGCATGCACAACGTGGCAGGCACAGTGCGGTGTCTGCCACGTCGTCCATGCAAATGTGCCCCCCCACCCCCCCAACATCCTGGCGGCCCGCAACTGGCCCCCAACTGAGGAATCTGCACACCTTTCTGTAAAGGCCGCTTCCCGCTGGCATTGTAATATGGATGGCGGTGTCTAGCAGACACTGCCACCTTATTCAACCTTTTTCCACCCGGGTGACTCTTTGATCGGGGCGGAAAAGCGGCGGACGGTCTTCCTGTCCGCATGGGTACCCCACCTCCGCCATCATTATATGGTGGGGGGGAAATGGAAGGCGGGCGGAGGATGATGTCGGGTGATCCCCACCGCCATGGGGGCGGTGGTGATCCGCCCGACATAATAATAGACCCCTAAATGTTTTCTTTTTAGTTTTTAAACATTAAATTATCTTTATTTATATTTATGGATATTTTACAAAATTTAATCTGTTTTACTATTATTTCCTCTGAGTTATATTTTAAGTACCTTCCTCCATTATTTTTCTATGGCAGGGTGTTGGAGTATCAGTGGTTAGCTATATATGTGGTGCTGGACTCACTACTCTTTCTTTGTGGCAGTAGTAACTTACAGTTTTACATTTTGGCTCCACAACCTTTTTCATGGGGTACAGATGTGCAAGTGTACACATTCGAGTAACTTAATACTCAGATTTTGTTATTAGTCGGACGTAGTAAAATTATTCCAAAGTATAAGAGTAACTAAGATGTGTAAATTACTCACAAGTACAAGTTTCCTCGATGAATACCATATTGTAGTACATTGACTAGTATTGTTTTATTATGTCTACATGCACTACAAATGCAGTGTGTGAATAGGCCATTTAAAAATGTTTCCTACTCATTTTGCATTTATTAGATTTTACCATATCAATGGATGCATTATCGGTACACGAAAAAATATCATCACAATCTAAAGCTCAGTTGTTGTCTCTGGGTATCGTGTTTATTTGGAAAATCAAAGGCACTATACATCCCTCCAACATGAAGGTTCTTAGAGATGTAACGGTATATTACTTTTGTATCTCGACCATCGGGACAAAAAACATACAGATTGAATCATTGTCACCAATTAATTGTTTTCCTAATTGTTTTTATATTATTTTTGATTAAAAGTATTAGCTTTTTGGGAAAAACTATGAGCGATCTAGACCAACTCTTGCTGAATTTCAAATTCTTCTTTTCGGAAATGTATAGCTTTCTGGATTCATCCATGGGGTTCACACCTGTTTTCACCACAAACCACGAGTTGGTAAGAACCACAAAACACAGGACGAATCTACTACCACATAGAAAAGGCAAAGACTGTAGTAAAAGATAGGACAATCTGGAATCGTAAAACTTGCTCAAAAGTGAAAGTTTATCTTTGTGAATGAGGGCCGGAATGTCATGTCACACTCTGTGTAATGAAGTTTCATAGGGATCTTTGGGGGAGAAAGGGGCCATTGCCAATACACACATTGGCCAACAGTGAGGCATTTAGTGTACATTTTGAGCTGTGCAATTTTTCATGCCATGAAAACACCGCTGTTGGCGTCTTAGCTACTTCGTTTTTCATGATGTAGTTGTTTGGCCTGTCACTTTCCCTGTCAGAACAAGGCAAGCATAGGAACCCAGAGCTTTGCGGGTCATGCCTTTGGGTCAGGGGTTGCCCCAGAGAAACTTGAGTGGCACTGTTACCAGGGAAACCTGACTAGCACTGTTACCAGGGACACTTGAGTAGCACTGTTACCAGGGACACTTGAGTAGCACTGTTACCAGGGAAACTTGACTAGCACTGTTACCAGGGAAACTTGGGTAGCACAGTTACCAGGGAAACTTGGGTAGCATAGATGACAGGGAGACTTGAGTAGCACTGTTACCAGGGAAACTTGACTAGCACTGTTACCAGGGAAACTTGAGTAGCACTGTTACCAGGGAAACTTGAGTAGCACTGTTACCAGGGAGACGTCAGTAGCACATATTATTGAGTTGTTCATGTTCCCTAATGAGGACTAACACTGTTAAGAAAACTCCAATGATCTGTGGTGTCCTTAGAGACTTACTAACTAGTATTTGATCCTTGTATACTGACACAGACCCGCTGCCATTGTTGGAGCCACTCATGCCTGCTTCTATAGGCCTAGTTTGTCCTGTGGCATGGCACAACCCTGCCGCATGTTTTCATCTATGTTCACCCTATTCGTCTCTAAAACCTGATCATCCTGGCTGACCTTTTGTATGTGCTGCCTCAGTCACAGTGCTCTGGGTCTTATATATGGTATCTGGCATAGTCCTATGTGCTCCTTAAGCCCTGTGGTTGTCTATGCCAATGTGTGTGCTTTCAATGGCCTCCGACACTCTGTGGTGTATTCAATAACATTTTGCACTAGTTTAGTTTCACAAAAGTAATGCATATTTGCGCAAAATGTTTATTTGAAATTTACTTTCCAGAGCAAACTTGTTTTGTGCAGGAAACATGCAAAGCAGCACCTAAGCGCTGATTTGCACTACTTAGCATCAATGGTGCTACATGGACTTTCTCATGGAACTACCCATGGTGTTTCACACAGAACTCTATCTACTGACAAAGTAGACTGATAGACAGGATTTTGCATTAAAAATAACACCCTTATGACAGTGACGTTATTGAGAAATGCTTTTCCAGCACACTGTACAGCGGTACAGCACACATAAAAAGTAGCAAAAGTTTAAGAGCTAGTCTAAGTATAGTATTTTGTACTGGAAAGGTATCCTTCAGCGCAACACAAATGCTAGGTATCACACACACACCCCTGTACTAAGGTGCAAAGGGGTATGCGTTGTGCTATGCAGCCTAATTGTGCACCAGTGCTGGAGAGAGGGCAGGACAGAGCCATATCTCTGTAGATATGACACTTTCTGGCTCTCTCTTTCTCTTGCAATGCAGTGCAGCAACATTGGTTGCTGTGCTGCAATACTCTTTTAATTATAAATCAAAATCAAATTTCAAAGCTTTATTCGACAGCAAGTCATAAAAGCAAAATATACCCTATCACTACACAATAAATACTAAATCTAAAATTCTTATATCTTTTTTAAAAAACACATTAAACACTTTATGCTGTCACTTACAATACACAATATAGAATTGTCCATACAAAAATTATTAAAAGCTAGTCAAACATAAAAATCATGGTGACAATAATTCATTATACTGCATCAGATGGCACTAAAGTGCGAGTTCTAATAGTCCAGGCCCAGCCTAAAAATTTAGCAACAGCAATCGCAAAGTGCGGTGAACAGTCTGTTTCCAATATTCTAAGCGCCTCAATGAGTCTGCGTGTCCCTAAATTGACACACACTGGTTTTATCCATTTACGACGTGGGCAGACATATAAAGGGCAAACAAATAGTAGGTGGGAGACATTCTCAATTAGATCTTTACAAAAGGGGCATTTTCCATCCCCATTCACAGACCAATTTTGAGTAAAAGCGTTTACAGGAAGAGTACCAAGTCTAAATTGGAAGTACAATTTCCTGTCGAACGGCTTTTCAATAATATCCCAATAGTGTTCACAAAATGGTACTGATTTGATATCAAGAAAACGGCAGGTTAATTTGGAGTTGTGACCAGTACAAAGAGCAGATGACCGAACCATGTCCCAATACATTTTCTTCAAAGAAGACTTTGATGGGAAACATGATGTAGTAGTATTGCCCCACAGATGGTCTAAATCCAACTTGGTTAACAAACCCCGGATTTCTTTAAGCCACACGATGGTATGAAAACGATCAGCATTGATGATATCCGCTAGTGCGGCAGCATAATGAGCTAGTTCCGGGGTTACCATTATCCGTCTCCAATATAACAGAGGGCGTAGACGTGCTAGGTCCTCTATACTTTTCCTGCCGAGATCCAGCAACAAGGGAATAGTGGGGGTACTTTGTGGTGCCCCAACTAGGCGTCGCAAAAACCTATTCTCAGCCAATGACAATTCCTTCAAATTAGAAAATCCCCAAAGTTCAGATCCATACAATGAAGCACTTATCACCTTCATATTGTAGATTTCAAGTGCAGGGGTAATTGGTTTGGTCAGTGAGGCTCTGTGTTTTAACGCTACTACGCCTGCTAGTTGGTGAAATTTTAAAACTGCCATGTCGATATGGTTTTTCCATCTCATATTGCCTTGGAGGGTTATTCCTAAATATGTAAAGGCCTCTACCTGCTCCAATGGGGTACCATTAAAAGTACCATTAAAAGTAATTGAGCCTTTGAATGGCTTCCATTGGTTCATGCACATAAATTTGGTTTTAGAAGTATTCAGCTCTAGGCCACGGATGCAACAAAACTCACCAAATGCATTAACTGCCTTCTGAAGCCCACTAGGAGTTCGTGATACTATCAGCGTGTCGTCCGCAAACATGAGGACTGGCACGCGAGCCCCTGCTAGAACTGGTGCATCGGTGGGGGACCTTCTTAAATAATCCACAATGCCATTAATATATATGGAGAACAATGTGGGGGCCAGGACACACCCCTGTCTAACCCCACGTTCCACTGGGAAAGAGTGCCCCCCACCTAATTCTAGCGTAGTTATTTTCATGCAAGCAGACAAGCAGCGTCAGCTGTTCTGAACTTATACCAGCTTCAGCAAGCACACTCCAGAGTTTTGGCTGTGGAACTAAATCAAAGGCTGATTTTAAGTCAACGAATACAGCATACAAAGGACCATTAGTCAGGGTCACATTCCTCCAATAGAGGGCTATAAAAAAGAGAACCTGGTCAATTGAACTTGTTAGGGGGCGGAATCCGGCTTGATATGGAGACAAAATATCTTTCTCAACTATCCAGGATTGAAGCTTATTCTGCACTAATCGACCCATCAGTTTTTGTGCTGAGTCTATAAGACTGATGGGTCTGTAGTTGCTGGGTAGCGATTTGTCCCCCTTTTTAAAAACTGGAATAATTTCCGCACCCTTCCAAGAACTAGGTATAGGTGCACCATGGGCCAAAGAATTGGCTAGCCATGTGAAATACTTGCACCATGATTCCCGATCACTTAAAAACACATCGGCTGGGATGCCATCAATGCCTGGCGCTCTCCCCCCTGTAACACAGTCTAATGCGATAATAACGTCTTTTATAGTGAATACTTGGTGTTTAAAGAAGACCATGTGGGGTAGGGTATAGCAATCTGATGCTAAATTGCAGGCATACTGCGGCTTAAAAAAATCTACCCACCGGTCTTTAGCAACATTATTTTGTCGCGATTCTGCTGTCCCTCCTCTATCCCACTTAACAATTGCCCAAAATTGCTTTTGATCTTTAGCAGCACAAGCAGTTTTTAAATCGCGCCAATGATCCTCATCCCACTGTTTCTTGGCTTTTTTTTAGGCTTTTCTATATAGATCCCTGGCCTTTCTTACTCTTGTTATATCCCTAGACCTAAGTTCGGTACTAAGATTCTGGCGGGCAATCCTACAAGATTGGTCATACCACCCCAGCTTAGGTATCTTTTTCATGATATTACTTTGTTTTATTGTTTTCAAAAAGAATACTTGGAGCCTAATAAAAAAATTTGTGTGAGCCTCTGTCATAATTTCCGAGAAGTTTGGTTTATTACTATGTAGTTCCAGGTTATGTACTTCCTCGGTCACTACTCTCTTAAGATCCTCAAACTTGCTAGGATCTTCTACCAATCTTTCCCATTTAACATGTCGCTGGTTGTTTGAGGAAACTATATCTAATGTCACCTTGTCAACCCCGGAGCTAGGTTCTCTCGTCCCTGTGTTAATTTGAAAGTCCATGCAGAGTGGGTTGTGATCGCTTTCAATTCTAGTTTTTACGATCATATCTAGCAGCCTGTGCTGCAATACATTTTAGTAAATATACCCCTGACAATGTGCACTGACAATGCTGATGAGCAGTGCCTGCAACAATTTCATTATCAATGTATTTGCCATTCCTTTATACTTCTGAACGTCTGTCTGTACCACCAGTGCTCAATTTGAGCCGGCGATGTCCAATGCTCAGCACCAACACTTAATTGTTGACACTCATGACTATCTGCCACATGGTGTTGTTGTCTGTTTAATTCAGAGATGAGTTCAGCAACAATTGTTTATTAGTATGCGTTAAAAATGACTAATATCTGCTGCCAAAGACATTCTTATAGCTTTGAGGGCCTGGAAAAGTCTGAATTGTCAATCTTGTAGGAGTGTGACTGTAAGGAGTACTGTCATTTGCAGCACAGGCAGCAGCAATTGGTGGTGCAATATGCAGCGGGCTGCTGGCGAGTGCCCTGGCACTTTTTTCTTTTTTTTTCAAACTAATGCTATTATACCACTACTTTGTGCTCCTAATGCTCAGAAGATATGCGACCCCCTGAGTGCACCTACAGACCAACCACCTTATGCATTTGTCCTGTGCACTTACAAAATAGGTTATCACTCCAGGAGTGGATTATGGCTGTTGACCCAATGCACTTGCAGAGCCGGCTACGGACCTGTTCATAGTATACATGGATAGGTTTTTGGTTGGTCACCCAGTGTGCATGCTGAGGTAGCTTCACGGCAATTCACCCGTGGCTATATTTACAGAGGAGACCTCACAACTGGTCATCTGTGCACTGCATTCATGGGTAGCTTCAAGGCTACTCACCCACTGTGCTGCATTAAAGGTGGCTTCAAAGCTACTCACACAGTGCTCTATACAAAGTTGTGACCTAGTAGCTACTCGTCAATGCATTGCATTCATGGATGGGTTCATGGTTCTACACCCAATGTGCTGCCTGCAGAGGTGGCCTTACCATTTTCACCCAGTGATCTACTTACAGAGGTGCTAATAAAGCTACCGACCAGTGCACTGCATTCATGGCTTAGTTCATGGCAATTCACCCGAGGAGCCGCATGCAGAGGTGGCTTCACGGCTATTCTCCTAGGTCTCGACATTTGGACTGACCTTGTAGCAACTCATCTGTGCACTGAATTCATGGGTAGGTTCATAGTTATACACCCAATGTGCTGCAACCAGAGGTGGCTCTATAGCTACTTATCCAGTGCTCTACTTACACATGTACTAGTACTGACCGGTGCACTGCATTCAGCAATAGGTTCATAGTTACACACCCAATGTGCTGCAACCTGAAGTGGCTCTAAAGCCTCTCATCCAGTGCTCTACTTACACATGTACTAGTACTGACCAGTGCACTGCATTCATGGGTAAGTTCATTGTTACACACCCAATGCGCTGCAATCAGAGGTGGCTCTATAGCTACTTATCCAGTGCTCTACTTACACATGTACTAGTTCTGACCAGTGCTCTTCATTCATGGGTAGGTTCATGCTTAATCACCCAATATGCTACATGCAAACATATCGTCATGGCTATTAATCCAGTGCTCTATCTACAGAGGTGACCTCACAGCAATGTTGCATCAGTGCACTGCATTCATGGGTAGGTTCATAGTTACTTATCCAATTTGCTGCAATCAAAGGTGGCTTCACGACTACTCAACCAGAGCTGTACTTACCGAGGAGACCTCACAGATATTGGCCAGTGCACTGCATTCATGGGTAATCATGGTTACTCACTCAATGTACTATAAACAAAGGTGGCTTCATGGCTATACATCCAGTGCTCTATCTACAGAGGTTACCTCACAGCTATTCTTCAGTGCACTGCATTCATGGGTAGGTTCATAGTTACTTATCCAGTGTGCTGCGTGCATATGTGGCTTCACAGCTATTCACTCAGTGCTCTACTTACACAGGTGACTACAAATCTACTGACCAGTCCATTGCATTCATGGGTAATCATGGTTACTCACTCAATGTGCTGTGTTCATAAGTGGCTTCACAGCTATTCACTGAGTGCTCTACTTACAGAGGTGACCTTACAGCTAACTATCAGTGCACTGAATTCATGGAGAAGTTCATTGTTACTCACCGAATGTGCTGCATGTAGAGATTGAAACACATCTAATCATCCAGAGCTCTACCTATACAGTTAACTTCACTGCTACTCATTAGTGCACTACATGGAAGGGTATATTTATGGTTACTCACTCAATGTGATGCATACAGAGGTGGATTTATGGTGTTCACCCAGTGATCTACAAACAGAGGAGACCTCGCAGCTTCTGACCAGTAGACTGCATTCCTGGGTAGGTTAATGTTACTCACCCAATGGTGGCTTCACAACTCCTCCTCCACTGCTCTACTTACAGAGCTGGCCTCATAGCTACTGATAATTGCACTGCATCCATTGGTCGGTTCATGTGCTGCGTGCAGAGGGGTCTGTCTTCACAGCTATTCACCCTGGAAATACATTGAGAGGTGACCTCACAAATGCTCATCCCTGCAGTACATTCATGGGTAGGTTCATGGTTACTCACTCAATGTGCAGCATGCAGAGATGGCTTATCCACTCACCTAGTTATCTCCTTACAGGGGTGTCCTTGTTGATACTCATCTGTGCACTGCATTCTTGGATAGGTTTATGGTTACACACTCAATGTGTAGCACGCAGAGGTGGTTTCACAGCTACTCATCATGTGCTTTACGTACTTAGGTGATCTCACAGCTACTCACCAGTGCACTGAATTCATGGGTAGGTTCATGGTTACTTATCCAATGGGCTGTGTGCAGATGTGGCTTTGTGATGTATTTACTATGGGTACTGTATCGATCCCCCTATTTCTGACCCATGTCTGGTTAATAATTAACTAGCAGCCATTCAACTGCACAGAAACCCGTTATCTGATTAGCCATACAACGGCACAGAAGCCTGTTATCTGATTAGGTCATAGCGCATGCCATCTCATTAGGCAAGCACTATTTCTCCAGCCCCCTAATAGGCATACGGTGTTCTCAAAACAAATCAAACCTACCACGACCTGGGAAATCCCCACAGCCATTGTTTTGATTTAGCCGAGAACTTCAGTAAAGAATGTGCGAACGACCAGTTCGTATGACATCCTTATTGACGTATTTATGTCCATCCTTACGTCAATTTCGGCACCTTTCAGGTATAAATAATACCGACATTGCCTTAAGCAAACACACGAGGTGGTGACAAGATTGGAGCAGCGAGACTTGCCGAGGAGTCCAGCTGACCGCGAAGCCCACAGACGCTGCCCCTCCTTTCTGACGCGTTGAGAGAGAGACGCTGCCTTTTCTCCTGCCGAGAAATCCAGCTCCGGCGCTTCCAAGCCGCCCTCGCAGGCAGCTGGAATATCAAGCCCTGAGATAGAGATACCAACCCTCCAGCCTTCTAAATCCCAGGTACTGAACTGAATAACCCTTTGTAGAGAATTCTTGAAGCAGACCCTTGGCAAAGCAAACTTAACTTAAACTGCTACTTATCTACTCCCGCCCACGTATTAGGCTTAGGTCAGGTACATTGGGGTAGGCGTAGTTAGAAGCACCAGTTGAGTACGATTAGTCAATGTATATATGTATGTATCTATTTTATCCATTTTAAGTATCATATGGCTAAGAAACCATATCAATGCTTTTACAGTATTATTTTATAATTCTGTTATTACTGTATGCACTTTACTTAACTATAAGTATTGCAATAATAGCGATTCATTTCTCTTGTATGAGAAAAGAGACTGATCAATAAATAACATCTTTTTATTGAACACGCCCGTCTCTTCCTTTTCTCTACAATCTGGTGAAACTAAGAATGCACTGAACTGACTGAGTAAAATAAGTTGTCTTTTGTTTTCACACGACTCTAGAGATACACTCTTGATTAGGGGAGAGCAAAGTTGTCATGTTCTATGGTTGTCAGAAACTAAATCCCTTCTTGTCTATCCAGGGAGGTTAAACTCCTCCTTGTCTATTCGAGAAAGTTTCTAGTGAACTCTGAGCTAGCTGGCAAACATTAAACTTTAAGTCTAATATCGACAGTAGAAGACCTAGTTAACCTCTGTCCTACGTCTATACTATTGAAGATATTATTCCAATGCGCAGAGCCTATTGGGATAATAGGAACTACACTACATGGCGCCCAACGGTTTGGATAGGCGATAAATCTAACGTAAGACATTAGAGTAACTCAGTCGTGCTTTTTCACACAGACCCCTTTTCCCCATAATACTCCAAAGACGTCTGGAGTGGGTGAAAGGTTAAATCCGCCAAACTTAGTAGGAGGAGACTCCTATGTATGGTTCTTGGTTTATTCAACGTTGAAGGATACACTGTTCCAAAATATTGTGCATCTAATCTTTGTTTCCATAGAAACCTGATCTGCAAATAAACAAAATCTTCTTGACAGTAGAATGTCAGAAGCTGAAGAAGAAAGGGAGACAGCTAGAATAGCAGCTCAACTGCTAGCGGCTGACAATAGTCTCCTACAGCAAGACCCGGAGGCAATACTCATCCTGGTCAACATAAGGAAATCTATAACTTTAAAACTTATAGAAAACGGGCTGACACCGAGAGGTGGTACAGTCATATTCGTAATTGAGGCACACGAATATCGGAAGACAGAGGTATTCTATTCATGGATAAACTTTCCAGCAGCAAACGCTGTAACAAAGGACTTCCACTATTACAAAATAGAGGAACCTCCTAATGAGTACACTCCTTTCGAGGAGGTGGAAATACCACTCAAATACCAAGAGCACCTGCTCTGGTTTAATGGCGCCCTAAAACATAATAATCACATCACCAGGCTCGGTCCACTAGGTAGACCAGGAGCAACGTGGCCGGACCTATCCGGATACACACCACATCCAGACATTGAAGAAATGTTTGCACCAGAACTTTTAGCACAGCTAAAACAATTAATTAAAATACATAGACAATTAGTCCAATATGTAATGCGGACTTCAACAGTACAACCAGCTATTAAAATTCCACAGCTGATCCCTCACCAGGGGAACACAAATAAAATTACACCACAGAACATACAGTCCTGTCTAGGTAAAGTACCCGCAAAACGGGAACAAATTCCATTCTGGTTAGCACAAAAAATCACTCAAATAGAGGCGGTATTTCCAGATACCACCCCGGTTGAGAAACACAGGATTCTGACTATCTGTCTTCCAATGGGAATCGCACCACATGTGGAGGACTGTGACACTTGGGGTACAGTCTTTGCTTCCATTTACACAAAAACACATGGTGTTCCATCCATGTCAGTAATACCAGATGTGCTAAAACAAATTCAAGATGAATACGGTCCAGAACCTGCTTTAACTCTTGGTATGAAATTACTAAAAGACTTCAAGCAGGTCTCTGCAATATTATTAGCAAATATAAAGGGAGAAGCAGCAAATGTGGCGATCCGCCAGAGGTTGAAAGAGACAGATATAGCAGACCAACCATTTGAAATTGCCAGAATCATAGAAAAATCCTATGAAGAACTAGGAAGAGATAGTTTGGGTGGAAAACCGGTGAAACCACAACTTATTGAAAAACCTGAAAAAGTATTTATTACAAATAATCTAAACACTCAAAAAAGAGCTGGGATGGAAATAAACAATCCACTCCTAAAGAAAAAAGATTCCAGTCCAGAGGAAGGTCTCCTCGGCGGAGAGAAAGATCTCCGGACCAAGGACACAAGTCTCCCCAAAGGGAGCCCTCTGAGAAAAAATACAACCTTAGAAATAGGGATAATCTGAAGAAACCTGATAGATATTAAGATATTGATACACGTCCCTCTCAATCTTTTCAGACTTCCTTGCAGAAATCGGAAAGAAGAGGACGATCAGAACACAGGGAAGAGCACGTCAAGTCCAAAGACAAGGAACCTGCTCATCAAAATAAAAAATTACAGTTTCCAAAAAAGAAGGTAGCAAGTATTAAAGTAATCAACCATGCCGAGAATACTGAGGACACAGCTGAAAAACGGAGAATGGGCTCAGACAATGCTAGACAGCGCAGCAGAAGTGAGCATAGCTCGCAAGATCCTTATGAATCATCTGGAGACAGTGGACACGAATGAATACATTCAGGTGGAAACTGCAGATACCAGGGTTAGCAAACCTCATAAAATATATGAAATAACATTGCGTATAGAGGGGGATAAGACTAGGAAAATAAGGGGTCTCTTTTGGGATAATCTCTCCAAGGGCTATGACATCCTTCTAGCTGAAAGAGACTGGCCACCAGAGTTTGTCAGGGAGTGCCCTCATGGCGAAGAAATAATTATGCCTGCCTTCTCAAATCATATACCAATTGCATACAAATCACACTTGTACACAAAAACTGAAATGAAATTTAGCCCAACGGAAAAAATTCTAACCGCGGTACAGACTGCTGTAGCAAAAGAACGAGCCCTAGCACAAGGTAAACGAATAATCATTGTGACACCGATACCAGCCCTGGAGGCGGTAACAAAGGCAAGCATTCCGAATGCTAAAGCACTCCATCCAAGATGGATACAATGGGCTAATTCTCTTGCTGCAACAGACGTGGCATACGAATTTGATCCCAACTTAAAAACACAAGAGTTTCTCCAATATGAATTCGAATGTCCTCCGCCGACCGAAATTCTGCCTCTAGAACATTACGGCTGTATAATATATACAGACGGATCAGCACAACCCGCAGTGGGGGGTAAGCAAGCTTACAGTGCTGCGTGCGCGATTGTTAAAGGTCGCTGGCACGAAGGAAAATTTAAACCAGTGGTCACTAAAACGCAATCTCTAGGAGACTGTACAGCTCAAAGAGCAGAACTACTAGCATTTAAGATGGCGCTTGAAAATACCGATCGAGAATTCCCCACACTCATAGTGTGCGATTCATATTACTGCGTCCAATCTTACAATGAATACTTGCAGATCTGGGTTCAGAACGGTTTTAAAGATGCAAAAGGTGGCACAATCAAGCATAAAATGCTTTGGGAACAAGTAGTTCTTTTGCAAAAGGAACTACAAAAGACTCACGTGATACATACACTGAGTCATCAGCGTGATGCCGTTCACGTTGCAGGGAATTCATTGGCTGATGAGGCCGCGAAGGCAGCTGTGCAAACTTCTTCCGTAGCTGCCATCACTCGGTCAAAAACAAAAATAGACAGCGAAATATTACAGGCTGTCAGTGCTACAGTAAAAGATGCGACAGAAACACTCCCGAAAGGCTTTCCAGTAAAGTACTAATACATAACTGATGCAAATAATGTTCCGTTTGCTCGAATCCCTGGAGTGGGGGATAGGGCAATTCCAAACATGGAACATAAGTTAGGACTCATCATAGCGGCACACGAAGGGCTTGCTTCTGTACATGCTGGCGTTTCAGCCACAGTATCATTATTAAAACAGAGATACTGGTGGCCACAAATGCGACGACAAACAAGGAACTATGTTCTAGAATGTGAAATATGTCAAAGAATGAAAGTATCAACAGTGAAACGACCAGCACAGACGCCCCTTCTAATCTCAGATAAACCATTAGCCTGTGTTTACCTGGACCACTGTGGTCCCTTACAAAGGGATGGTAACTATAAATATATCTTGGTCGCAGTGGATTCATGCACGAGATTCATATGGATGTGGCCCCAGCGATCGGCTGACGCCAGAACTGTTATAAAAGATTTGCGAGTCTTTATCGGCACATACGCAATTGGCATGCTACATTCTGACCAGGGTCCTGCTTTTAGCTCCCAGGCTTATAAGGAGGCCATGACCAGCATGGGCATGGCATTGCGGTACTCTTGTCCATTTCATCCCGAGGGAAACGGAATCGTAGAAAGAAAAAACCGTGACATAAAGCAATCTATAACAGCAAAGGTATTAGGTTCAGGAGCTGGGTGGGTCAAACATTTAATAAGTGTCCAACGTAGTCTAAATAACCTGCCAAGAAATTCTCTGAAAGGACTCAGTCCGTACGAACTATTGTTTGGGACTAGAATGTTAATCCAGGACTTAGATGTTATGTTATGTTATGTTATGTTAATATTATTTTTATAGCGCGCAGCTGCCCCAGCAAAGGGGCGTCCTGGCGCTTTAGACAGGTACTATAACATAACACAGAAAAGGAATAGGAAAGAAAAAAAGGGACAACTACTCAGAAGCAGAAAACAAGAAAGTTTTGATGGCACGCCTGAAGGTGAGCAGATCATTCAAAGCTCGGATGTGCACCGGGAGCGAATTCCATAGCCCCGCAGCCAACACCCGGTAAGAGCGGCCACCCATTCGGCAAAGTTTAAAGCGAGGGCAAACTGCCAGATGAAGAGCCTCTGATCTTAAGGATCTCAAAGGGATGTAGGGAATAAGCAAGTTAGTCAGAGCTGGCGGCGACGAAAGTTTCATGATTTTAAAGGCCAGACAGAGCGCTTTAAACTTGATCCTCTGCCTGACCGGTAGCCAATGTAGGGCCGAGATGGTGCCCGAGGCGGAACAGTGTCTGGGAAGACCAACAATGGCCCGCGCCGCGGCATTTTGTACCCTTTGAAGTCTGGATGCCTCAGCTTGATTCACCCCTAGCATCAGCACACTTCCGTAGTCCAGCCGGGATAAAACTGAAGCTTGGACCACGAGCTGCCGAGTGGGAGGATCGAAGTATTTCAGGACTGGCCTTATGCCATGCAAGATACCATAACAGGTGGCTGCAAACTTCTTCGTGTGGCCTATGAAGGTGAGCGCGGGGTCCAGCCAAATTCCTAGATTTTTCACTTCTAAGGCTGGGATAGGAGTGATGCCCAGCTCTGGAGGCCACCACTGGTCTCCCCATAACTCAGCATGTTTCCCCAAGACCAGCACTTCAGTTTTGGTGGCATTCAACTGTAAGCAGTTGGTACGAAGCCAACTCGCTACTGTCACAAGTCCGGCTCGGAATCTGGGGGCCTCCACTTCAGGGTCTCCACTTAGTGTCACCGCCAGCTGCGTATCGTCAGCATATGAGGTCATCGTCAAACCCCACTGTTTGACGACTGCAGCTAGTGGTTTCACATATAGGTTGAACAAGGTAGGGCTCAACGAGGAGCCCTGTGGGACCCCCAGGCCCAGGGGATGGATGGTAGATTGGCAGGCTGGTATTGCCACTTTAAAGGTTCGATCTGAAAGGAAAGATCGAAACCACTGAAGAGTGGTGCCTGCTACTCCAGCTCCCTCTAGGCGTTGGATCAGTGTATGCTGGGACACAGTATCGAAAGCAGCGCTCAGATCTAATAGCAGGAGCGCTGCCGTACGTCCGGAGTCAAGTACCAGGCGTAGATGCTCGATAATATAGAGCAAGGCGGTCTCGGTACTGTGTCCTGGCCGGAAGCCGTTTTGGCTGGAGTCCAATATCTGGTTGCGGGCCAGGTGAGCAGATAAGATTGAATTAACATGGGCTTCGGTGACTTTGGCAGTCCATGGCAGAAGAGATATGGGGCGGTAGTTCTCAGGCAATAGGGGATCAGAATTTGCCTTTTTCAAGATAGGGGTAACTACCGCAGCTTCCACGCAGAAGGGACCGTTCCAGTGGACAGCGACATGTTAATTAAAGTAAGAATCGGTGCTCGACACAGCGGGGAAAGCGTACTAATAAGAGCTGGCTTTAGCGGATCCAGGGGAGAGCCTGATTTAACGCTAAGGCTAAGTTTGTCAAAAGCCTCAGCAGACAGATCAGGTAAGAAAGTCAACATCTCGTACCCCAAAGAATTAGGGTCAACTGGCTCTGGATCCGGTCGGCATGGGTCAAATCCTCGATATATTTTCTGCACTTTCTCCAAGAAGAAAGTTGCCAAATTCTCGCAGTGGGAGTCAGTGCAGATCTCTGCCGAGGTAGCTCTTTTATTCATAAGGTCTTTCAAGACCTTGAATATTAGTTTAGAGGGATTACTACTAGATTGAAATTCCTGAGCATAGAAGGCGGCCCGTGTTCTGCAGATTGCCCTGTGATAGTGCTTGAGTTTGGTATAATACAAGGTTTTCAGGGCAGGATCATAAGATCTTCTCCAGTCCCTCTCCGCTTTCCGGCAAGTTTTTTTAAGTTCGGCGAGAGAATCGTTATACCACAGGCTGGGTGACTTTGAATGACCTTTCAACCAGCGCATAGGTATAAGGGAATCAAGAGC
This sequence comes from Lissotriton helveticus, assembly GCF_964261635.1. Classification (NCBI taxonomy): domain Eukaryota; kingdom Metazoa; phylum Chordata; class Amphibia; order Caudata; family Salamandridae; genus Lissotriton; species Lissotriton helveticus. The sequence continues at coordinate 1,628,818,624 of NC_136068.1, forward strand.
GCCTAAAATCCATGTGCAAAATAGATGGTAACCATGGTCCACATTCAAAAAAGCGCTCAGGGGTTTCTGCTCCAGCAGTCTATAGAACTCTTCAAGTTTAAGCTTGTGCCAATGCCTTTTGAAAGTTAGCCTATCCACAGGTTTAAATGGCTTATCGTGAATAGGACAAAAGACTTCCACTAGCAAATGATCCGTCCATCCCATCAACATCGGGTCTGACACCTTCACCCTCTCAAGAGTGGAAAAAAAGGGATCGAGGATATGACCTCCAGTGTGGGTGGGAAGAGTAACTAACTGGACCAGTTGAAGAGCTTCAAGATCCGCTAGCAAGGTGTTAACTGCAGTGGACGACCTGTTGTCAAAATGAATATTAAGGTCACCCATGATGTTAAAATTCGCACAGTCAAGCGCTAAGGAGCTTACCATATCGGCAAGAGTGGACTTGAAGACAGAGTCATTGCCAGGTGGGCGGTAAATAAGCAGACCGCTAAACGTAAAATGATGGCTAAAAGCCACTTTAAAGAGGGCGCTTTCACACGCAGGCAGCCCAAGAGCTTTCCATTCTGCAGGGAAGCAGGATTTAACAGCCATGGCAATGCCACCTCCTCTCGTCGTCCGATTCAGAGTGAAGATCGTGTAGTCTGATGGGAAAGTGAGGTTCAGAATGGCGGTATCCGAATCCTGGAGCCAGGTGTCGGTAAGAAGAAAAAGATCAGGATCATCTTTTTCGACGAGGTCACGTATAAGCTGGTAGTGTTTGGCCAATGACCTCACATTTAAACTCCAGATCCGGAGGCCTCGGTCTGCATTAATATTGCGCTTGGTCGGGATGACATCTTCCAGTGAGCGGATCTTAGTCGGGCTCTCTATGCACCAATCCTTACAGGCGCAAACATATGGGCCAGATAGAGGGTCCACAGGATCACATAGGCAGACCGCAACCCTTTTCCCAATTGTTAACAGATCAGCCCGAGTGTACTTAAACATTGGTAGGGCGTGCCAAATAAAGTAGCAACCAAAAAACAAAGGAACAGAGCCCTACCACGTCTCGCGCCTCCTCGTCGCTGACGGGCGCAGACGGGCAGGACTCTGGCACGACTCCGGCTAAACGAGGGCGTCTCACCTGCGCGTCCCGCTGCGCGGGAGACGAAAGCTTTAAGTAGGCAGCCCAATCCCAGCGCGAGCGCGAGAACGCTCCAAAATGGCGCCCGTAGATAGAATAACGAGCCCAAGGCAAGATGGCGCCCACAAGGACCACTCCCGGGACCCGGACCCGCCAAAACGGCGGTGATACAAACTTTTAAATGCAGTGAGAGGGAGGGGGACGAAACCCAGCCAAATCCTGCTAAAAACAGGGCAACAAATAAGAAATCAGAATCAAATAAAATACAAAATCAGGGCATTTTTAAAAAGCTAGATCGCCAGCAGCAGCGCGAGCGCAGCAATGCTACAACCTGTCAAGATAGTCAGACTTCAGTGGTTAAAGAAAAATGCTTTGATATCAAAGATCGCTTGGCTATTTTACAGGACTTAAATGAAACGAGAAAAGACCTGAGCAACATAAAGTTGAAACAGCAGCCAGCAACCACTGAAGAACAACCACCTGTCCCAGCAAGGCCTGTCTGGATTCCAAAAGTCGGGGATCTGGTCAGAGAAAAGATCGCGGTAAAGAAGGAATTTGGGCCTTCTTACAGAAAAGCAGTTCCTGTCTTGTCTATCAACGGGACAAGATCAGTAGTACTACCGCCCCTTGCTGGTAAAAAGGAGAACCGAGTCATATCCATCGACCTGGTTAAACCACAATCATGTGGCCGATAACAAATAGTAGGCCAAGTGGACTCCCAAGAAGTAGCAGAACACCAAAGTTTGCTACATCCACAGAGGTTCAAACTGAAAGACTGATCACATTTGGAAAATCTACAGTGAAACAACAAGGACTATGCAACAAAGCAATGGAACTTGAACCTCTTAAAACCCAAATAATACTTTTCATCAAGGAACAACAACCTACGATGATGTAACTACAGACTTTGCTAATGAAATAAAGCAAAATCCAAAAACAAAAAGTAATCCAGAAGCAATTGGAACAATTGACAGAACGGCATCTGGCTACTTCATCAACTTCGATGATGTTTCAGAAGATCCAAGTGAAACAGAAGTACAGACATCAACAAAAACTTTTAAAGACAAAGCAAAGGAACTTTTTCATCAACTAAAGGGAACGTATCTGACTTCTCCATGGATTGAAATTTGGGTGACATTAGGTGGATTTATCCTCATACTTTGGCTCATCATGGTACTATGCTTGGGACATTTCATTGAGGGAAAATATGCTAAAATGGACACAGCAAGCCAGAAAATCAACTTGGTCCTTAAACCACATACATCCTTACACGTCAAGAAAAGAGAACTTTCTTCAGTGAACTTCACAGCCAATCCTATACCAGGCGGTGTAGCATGGGACAATACTGATTAAGAAATCTATGGCCCGGTTGAAATCCTGAAGTATCCACATCAATTTAAGATCTCGTTAAGTGACTTTGTAAAACCAAGCACATTTGCTGATGATTGGGACTTTGAAAGTATAAATGATATGATGTCTGACCTAGTAATGTCTGCTAAATTTACAGAACATGATTATTTGCAGGGTTCGTCTAATTATGATCAAATGTTCTGCTACAACCACTATGGTAACCATTATCTACATAAATCTGCACAACCTAGAAATGTTTTAAATTATAACCAATGGGAACATTGTGCTACTCCACCAAAGGGTAGTTCTAAAACATTTTATGATAAATATGCATATTTTTCAGGGTTTAACACAAGTAATGCAGAAACATTTTATTTCAAATTGTCGAATAAGACAGGTATGAAGACCATGCTTACAAACACGAAATTGATATATTCAGATTCATTTTTTGAGCAAATGAATACATTTGGTTTTGATTTCTGGAACAATAACATTGAAACAAAAACTGTTTGGGGTACAAAAGATTGGCAAGTACAAGGTATAGAATCATTGTTCAGAGCCTGTATGATCCCAGAACAAAGTATATTTTTGAATGACACTATTCAACAAACTACCTGTCTTGGCTTAGCCAAAATCAAAGACTTAAACAAACCGTCTATTCCAAAGCCAACAACGAACAGTAATAGCTCTATAGATGTTGAGATAGACGTGAACCATATTTTAAACCAAAACAGAACACATCCTGATTGGAAACAATGGTTGATCTGGCCCACAGACACAAATAACTGTCAAGACAGATTCCTGAACAAAATACAGGGGTTCAAATTGACCAGGCCAGACCCTAGATATTCCCAAAGACAACATCCAGGGATAGTAACTACTTACAGTGTGGGCAAGCTCTGCCTTCAATGGCTACAAACATCCACACTGGCAGAAATTAAGCAACACCTAACTTTACTTCAAGAGGGTGCTGACTTGCGTGATTTCATTATGGGACCACGCAAACAGCGTCAAAAACGTTTCATAGCGGCCTCTATATATGCAGCTTACAATGAAGCCTGGAAAGTACCTCAAATTGAGACAGCAGAAAAAATACGGGAAATTGAGCGTATTAATTTTGAAAAATCAATTTCTGTTGTGGACAATGGGTTAATGACTCTGTCCTCCAGAATATATTCACTGGACAGTATTGTGTCTTCAGCAATCGATATAATATCGCAAGACTTACTGATGTTACAACACGGTCAGTCCCAATTGCGTTCTATTGTACAACTTGGCTGGACGTTACAAAATCTGCGTTCAGGCTATGTGCCTTGGCGTTTAATCAACACAACGTCACTATTTAATATCTTTAACCTTACTGATAAACAAATCAGTTTGGCACAGAAGGGTGCTGACTATACAATTCTGAGCATTGAAAAACTTGAGAGATTACCATTGACAATGTCAGAATGACCTGTCAATGAATGGATAATACATGGGATAATAAATATTCCGATAACAACTTTCCAGTTTCAATACTGCCAAAAATATATACAGGCAGGCCAGTATGAAAGGTTGGGTAAAGGATACATTAAGTCAACATGGAACTTGCCCTATACACACGCATGTGTTAGTAATAAAGGACAAAGTGTGTTCCTTAGTGGCAATAATTGTGAAAGGTCACTAAGCGGTACACTTCTGTGTCAGGGTATTAGTTTGCATGGAGCATGTGAAGGGACTTCAAATAACCTTTCATGTCACCAGCTAGGCACACCTGCAACACAAATAGAACCATTCTTTAGGAGACTCTCGAACGGGAGTTACATTCTAATTGTAGATCGCAGATGTTGCAGTCTGCTGCCCGGAAAACCTTATCTCATAACCGTGACTACGAAGGTCATGTGCTGTGAACGAGTATTGTTCCCAAACGATGCCCGAGACAGGGAGGCAAGGTTATGGCCCAGTTTGAAAATGTCTTCTATTCGAATTGATACTTTAAGCAGAATGAAGACAGTGCTCCTACAGACGCCAACCATGTTAACGTCATCAAAAGAAACGTATGATCTCCAAGTTGCAAGGACAACTGCTGAGATTCATTCACTGTTATCAACCAATTTCCCCATACATTTCGCAGAAATACTGAGCGAAATCTTAAATATTTCTGATACAAGTGGAATCGCGAGTGTATTTAAGACAGTGTTTTCGGGAGCTTTAACCCCATTCAAAGCCATCCTGGGTATTTTTCCTGATTTTGTCCATTCCATCTTTGGCGGACTTCCTCTCCTTTTGGGACTAGTGGCAGGCATCCTATTTTTGACCCTGTTACTTCGCTATGGCAAACCACGTCACAGACAAGGCACCAGCGATAATGGAAGAAACAATCCGAGCTATTGGCTACCGGGACCGCATAACTAAAGTCCTTGGACTAGCGCGGCTACGAGATTTAAACATGACTTGGTTTCTTTCATTTAGACCGATGTGGCAAAGTTGTGTTATGCCTGTATTAAGGTGCTTGCTATGCGGCGAAGAATGCGTGTTGGACACCTGTCTGACACTACAATCGGATGTGCCAATGGACGCAGAGACTTTGTTGGGTCCGGTAACGGCTCATGCATTGTGCTGTCCCCAGCGGCTACCAATCCTGATGACGGCATTCGTGGAGACTTCACCACTACGATTGAAGAGTTGTGAAGTACAAGATGAAAGCAGCATCGATCAGGTACGACCTTCTGTCAGCTATGCTGATCGAAACATCAATGAAGGCAATCATGCTCATGAATGCATGTTACAAAATTTTTCCGAGTTAGTGGAACTTTCGCAAGAAGCAGTTGACAGTTTTTTCGAAAGTCTCAACAATATGATGTTTTCACCAGAGCAGAAAGAATGACTTTGAACAAACTAGCACACGACGTTCCATACACCCTGAATTTGACCTTCAACTTTGAAAATAAAGCAATAAGAAATTTTCTCACCAGTTTTTACGGAGAGCGAGACATTTTTTTTCCCCTTCTATTTCCAAAAATATTTAGGATTTTTTGGGACACTTATCTTCTGCTTAAAGTAAAACTATTCCTAGAGAACAAAATTTCTATTTTTAGCTACTCTAGAGACTTTAGCTACCCTGTAGCATGTTAGCAAGTATTATGATTTTTGTGATGAGATGGTCTCGACCTTTTCTTCTGTATTAAGAGCCATTTCATGTGTAATTTCCACATTTCGTTCATGCTGATTTCAAAATATGCGTTTAGATTTAGCATTATTATACTGCTTGAAGTGCATATAGTAACTATACTCATCTTTTCGTGTATTTCGCATTTTTCAAATTTCAAAATGCATTTAATTGTATTTTGGGGTGGTTCGGTATACACATGCCCTACTAGTTTTGTTTACTATGCCTAGATTTGTAAATATGGACATAGATTACGTGGAGTGGGTGTGATGTATTTACTATGGGTACTGTATCGATCCCCCTATTTCTGACCCTTGTCTGGTTAATAAGTAACTAGCAGCCATTCAACTGCACAGAAACCCGTTATCTGATTAGCCATACAACGGCACAGAAGCCCGTTATCTGATTAGGTCATAGCGCATGCCATCTCATTAGGCAAGCACTATTTCTCCAGCCCCCTAATAGGCATACGGTGTTCTCAAAACAAATCAAACCTACCACGACCTGGGAAATCCCCACAGCCATTGTTTTGATTTAGCCGAGAACTTCAGTAAAGAATGTGCGAACGACCAGTTCGTATGACATCCTTATTGACGTATTTATGTCCATCCTTACGTCAATCTCGGCACCTTTCAGGTATAAATAATACCGACATTGCCTTAAGCAAACACACGAAGTGGTGACAAGATTGGAGCAGCGAGACTTGCCGAGGAGCCCAGCTGACCGCGAAGCCCACAGACGCAGCCCCTCCTTTCTGATGCGCTGAGAGAGAGACGCTGCCTTTTCTCCTGCCGAGAAATCCAGCTCCGGCGCTTCCAAGCCGCCCTCGCAGGCAGCTGGAATATCAAGCCCTGAGATAGAGATACCAACCCTCCAGCCTTCTAAATCCCAGGTACTGAACTGAATAACCCTTTGTAGAGAATTCTTGAAGCAGACCCTTGGCAAAGCAAACTTAACTTAAACTGCTACTTATCTACTCCCGCCCACGTATTAGGCTTAGGTCAGGTACATTGGGGTAGGCGTAGTTAGAAGCACCAGTTGAGTACGATTAGTCAATGTATATATGTATGTATCTATTTTATCCATTTTAAGTATCATATGGCTAAGAAACCATATCAATGCTTTTACAGTATTATTTTATAATTCTGTTATTACTGTATGCACTTTACTTAACTATAAGTATTGCAATAATAGCGATTAATTTCTCTTGTATGAGAAAAGAGACTGATCAATAAATAACGTCTTTTTATTGAACACGCCCGTCTCTTCCTTTTCTCTACAATCTGGTGAAACTAAGAATGCACTGAACTGACTGAGTAAAATAAGTTGTCTTTTGTTTTCACACGACTCTAGAGATATACTCTTGATTAGTGGAGAGCAAAGTTGTCATGTTCCATGGTTGTCAGAAACTAAATCCCTTCTTGTCTATCCAGGGAGGTTAAACTCCTCCTTGTCTATTCGAGAAAGTTTCTAGTGAACTCTGAGCTAGCTGGCAAACATTAAACTTTAAGTCTAATATCGACAGTAGAAGACCTAGTTAACCTCTGTCCTACGTCTATACTATTGAAGATATTATTCCAATGCGCAGAGACTATTGGGATAATAGGAACTACACTACAGCTTCACAGCTTTTCACTCAGTGCTCTCCTTCCAGATTTAACGTCACAGCTACATCAGTGCAGTGCATTCATGGGTAGGCTTATGGCCACTCACCCACTGTCATGCATGTGAAGGTGGCTTCACAGCTACTCATCCAGAACTCTACTTACACAGATGACCTCACAGCTACTCATCAGTGCACTGCATTCAAGGGTATCTTCCTGGCTGCTCACCCAATGTGCTGCATACAAAAGTGGCTTCACAACTACTCAGCCAGAGCTGTACTTACAGAGGAGACCTTACAGATAATGGTCAGTGCACTGCATTCATGGGTAATCATGGTTACTCCCTCAATCTGCTGCATACAAAGGTGGCTTCACCACTACTCATTGAGTACTCTACTTACGGAGGTGACCTCACATCTACTCATCTTTGCACTGCAGTCTTTGGTAAGTTCATAGTTACTTATCCAATGTGCTGCGTGCAAAATCGACTTGACGGTTATTCACCCACGGCTCTACTTACAGATGAGATATCACAAGTGCAATGTTTTCGTGGGTATGTACATGGTTATTCACCAAAAGTACTGCCTGCAGGCATGGCTTCACTGTTATTTACCGAGTGCTCTGCTCACACATGTGACCTCACAGATGCCCATCTGTGCGCTGATTTGAATTCATCGGTAGGTTCATGGCTACTCACCAATATGCTGGGTAAAGAGGTGACTTCATTGTACTCATCCAGTGCTCCTCTTACACAGAGGGTCTGGCAGCTGCTAATCTGTTCACTGCATTCATGGGTAATTTCATGGTTGGGGAACATCCTTTATGGCGCGGATGTTACCCCGCGCTACCATTACGACGCTTCTCTTACAACGCAAGTCGTAACCACGACTTGCGCTGGAGGGCGCTCAAGGACAAGGAATAGTTCATTTACTATTCCAACACCTTCCCTACTATCCACGGGAAATGGTGTTGGAATAGTAAATTAAACTATTCCTAAGTCCGCACCCTACAGCGCAGGTCGTGGTAACGACTTGCGCTGTAAAACACGCGTTGTAATGGTACGCGTAGTATTAGCCCGCGTCGTACCGTCATACATCCTTCATGGTTCCTCGCCCGATGTCCTACATACAGGTGTGGCATCACAGCTATACACCCTGTGCTCTATTTACAGAGGGGACCTCAAAGACACTCATCAGTGCCCCGCATTCATGGTTAGGTTCATGGTTACACACCAATAGGCTGCATGCAGACGAGTCTTCAGTGCTAATCACCCTGGGCTCTACTCACAGCTACTCATCAGTGCCCCGCATTCATAGTTAGGTTCATGGTTACATATCGATGGGCTGCATGCAGATGAGTCTTCAGTGCTCTTCACCATGGGCTCTACTCACAGCTCCTCATCAGTGCCCCGCATTCATAGTTAGGTTCATGGTTACACACCGATGGGCTGCATGAAGACGAGTCTTCAGTGCTATTCACCAGAGCTCTACTCACAGCTACTGATCAGTGCCCCGCGTTCATGGTTAGGTTCATGGTCACACACTGATGGGCTTCATGCAGACGAGTCTTCAGTGTTATTCACCCTGGGCTCTACTTACAGCTACTCATCAGTGCCCCGCATTCATGGTTAGGTTCATGGTTACACACCGATGGGCTGCATGCAGATGAGTCTTCAGTGCTATTCACCCTGGGCTCTACTCACAGCTACTCATCAGTGCCCCGCATTCAAGGTTAGGTTCATGGTTACACACCGATGGGCTGCATGCTGAAAGCTACTTACCCTGCAAACATCATGCAGTGAACTTATTTTATTCACCAGGCACACTATATTGAGAGACGACATTGCCTGCACAGAGCCAGAAGGCTTCTCACCCAGCTTGCTGCATGCTGAGAGTCTGAGAGCTACTCACCCAGCTCACTTCATGCAGTGAACCTAAAGGTTATTCACCCAGCATGGTGCATCTATGGGTCCTGCTGTGCACTCATCCAGTGCACTACATGCCACATAGTACAGTGCATTGCATGCCAACAGAACCTACCTCCAAGACGTGGAGCACGCTGTTTCTATGGGTCTTACTGGGTACTCATCCAACAAACTACATGCATTGAGACAGGACCTAGCAGCCACTCACCCAGCAGGCTGCATCCATGGGTATTACTAGGTACTCATCCAACGCCCTACATGCCACGGAGGCCAAGGCATTGCATGGAGACAGTACCTACCAGCCACTCACCCAGCACACTGCATCCATGGGTTCTAACGGGTAATCATTCAATGCACTACATGCCATGGAGGTCAGTGGATTGCATGCAGATGGAACCTATCAGACACTCCCCAAGAAAGCTGCATCCGCAGCTCCTACCTGGTACTCATCCAATGCACTACATGCCATGGAGGGCAGTTCATTGCATACACATTGAACCTACCAGCCATTCACCCAGCATGTTGCATCCATGGGTCCTAACAGGTACTCATCCAATGCACTACATGCCATGGAGGTCAATGGATTGCATGCAGATGGCACGTTTCTTCAGTGCTATTCACGCTGAGCTCTACTCACAGCTACTCATCAGTGCCCCTCATTCACGGTTAGGTTCCTGGTTACACACCGATGGGCTGCATGCAGACGAGTCATCAGTGCTATTCACCCAGAGCTCTACTCACAGCTACTCATCAGTGACCCGAATTCACGGTTAGTTTCATGGTTACACACGTATGGGCTGCATGCAGACGAGTCTTCAGTGCTATTCACCCAGAGCTCTACTCACAGCTACTCATGAGTTCCCCGCATTCACGGTTAGTTTCATGGATACACTTTGATGAGCTGCATGCAGACGAGTCTTCAGTGCTATTCACCCAGAGCTCTACTCACAGCTACTCGTCAGTGCCCCCATTCACTGTTAGGTTCATGGTTCCACACCGATGGGCTGCATGCAGATGAGTCTTCAGTGCTATTCACCCAGAGATCTACTCACAGCTACTCATCAGTGCCTGCCGTTCATGGTTAGGTTCATGGTTACGCACTAATGCGATGCATGCAGACGAGTCTTCAGTGCTATTCACCCAGGGCTCTACTCACAGCTACTCATCAGTGCCCCGCATTCACGGTTAGGTTCATGGTTACACACCAATGGGGTGCATGCAGACGAGTCTTCAGTGCTATTCACCCAGAGCTCTAATCACAGGTACTCATCAGTGCCCCACATTCACGGTTAGGGTCATGGTTACATACCGATGGGCTGCATGTAGACGAGTCTTCAATGCTATTCACCCAGAGCTCTACTCACAGCTACTCATCAGTACCCCGCATTCACGGTTAGGTTCATGGTTACACTTTGATGAGCTGCATGCAAACGAGTCTTCAGTGCTATTCACCCAGAGCTCTACTCACAGTTACTCATCAGTACCCCGCATTCACGGTTAGGTTCCTGGTTACACACCGATGGGCTGCATGCAGACGAGTCTTCAGTGCTATTCACCCAGAACTCTACTCACAGCTACTCATCAGTGCCCCGCATTCATGGTTAGGTTCATGGTTACACTTTGATGGGCTGCATGCAGACGAGTCTTCAGTGCTATTCCCCCAGAGCTCTACTCACAGCTACTCATCAGTGCCCCACATTCACGGTTAGATTCATGGTTACACATCGATGGCCTGCATGCAGACGAGTCTTCAGTGCTATTCACCCAGAGCTCTACTCACAGGTACTCGTCAGTGCCCCGCATTCATGGTTAGGTTCATGGTTTCACACCGATGGGCTGCATGTACACGAGTCTTTAGTGCTATTCACCCAGTGCTCTATTCACAGCTTCTCATCAGTGCCCCGCATTCACGGATAGGTTCATGGTTACACTTCGATGGGCTGCATGCAGACGAGTCTTCAGTGCTATTCACCCTGAGCTCTACTCACAGCTACTCATCAGTACCCCGCATTCACGGTTAGGTTCCTGGTTACACACCGATGGGCTGCATGCCGACGAGTCTTCAGTGCTATTCACCCAGAGCTCTACTCACAGCTACTCATAAGTGCCCCGCATTCACGGTTAGGTTCATAGTTACACTTCGATGGGCTGCATATAGACAAGTCTTCAGTGCTATTCACCCAGAGCTCTACTCACAGCTTCTCATCAGTGCCCCGCATTCACGGTTAGGTTCATGGTTACACTTTGATGGGCTGCATGCAGACGAGTCTTCAGTGCTATTCACCCAGAGCTCTACTCACAGGTACTCGTCAGTGCCCCGCATTCATGGTTAGGTTCATGGTTACACTTCGATGGGCTGCTTGCAGACGAGGCTTCAGTGCTATTCACTCAGAGCTCTACTCACAGCTACTCATCAGTGCCCTGCATTCACGGTTAGGTTCATGGTTACACATCGATGGGCTGCATGCAGACGAGTCTTCAGTGCTATTCCCCCTGAGCTCTACTCACAGCTACTCATCAGTGCCCCACATTCACGGTTAGATTTATGGTTACACAAATCGATGGCCTGCATGCAGACGAGTCTTCAGTGCTATTCACCCAGAGCTCTACTCAGAGGTACTCGTCAGTGCCCCGCATTCACGGTTAGGTTCATGGTTTCACACCGATGGGCTGCATGTAGACGAGTCTTCAGTGCTATTCACCCAGAGCTCTACTCACAGCTTTTCATCAGTGCCCCGCATTCACGGTTAGGTTCATGGTTACACTTTGATGGGCTGCATGCAGACGAGTCTTCAGTGCTATTCACCCAGAGCTCTACTCACAGCTACTCATCAGTGCCCCGCATTCACGGTTAGGTTCCTGGTTACACACCGATGGGCTGCATGCAGACGAGTCTACAGTGCTATTCACCCAGAGCTCTACTCACAGCTACTCATCAGTGCCCCACATTCATGGTTAGGTTAATGGTTACACTTCGATGGGCTGCCTGCAGACCAGTCTTCAGTGCTATTCACTCAGAGCTCTACTCACAGCTACTCATCAGTGCCCCGCATTCACGGTTAGGTTCATGGTTACACATCGATGGCCTGGCTCTACTCACAGCTACTCATCAGTGCCCCGCATTCAGGGTTAGGTTCATGGTTACACACCGATGGGCTGCATGCTGAAAGCTACTCACCCTGCAAACATCATGCAGTGAACTTATTTTATTCACCAGGCACACTATAAAGAGAGACGACATTGCATGCACAGAGCCAGAAGGCTTCTCACCCAGCTTGCTGCAAACTGAGAGTCTGAGAGCTACTCACCCAGCTCACTTCATGCAGTGAACCTAAAGGTTATTCACCCAGCATGGTGCATTCATGGGTCCTGCTGTGCACTCATCCAGTGCACTACATGCTACATAGTACAGTGCATTGCATGCCAACAGAACCTACCTCCAACACGTGGAGCACGCTGTTTCTATGGGTCTTACTGGGTACTCATCCAACAAACTACATGCCAATGGAGTCCAGTGCATTGCATGCATACAGTACCTTCCAGCCATTCACCCAGTATTCTGCATCAATGGGTCTTACCGGGTACTCACACAACGCACTACATGCTGTGGAGGCCAGTGCACTGCATTGAGACAGAACCTAGCAGCCACTCACCCAGCAGGCTGCATCCATGGGTATTACGAGGTACTCATCCAACGCCCTACATGCCACGGAGGCCAAAGCATTGCATGGAGACAGTACCTACCAGCCACTCACCCAGCACACTGCATCCAAGGGTCCTAACGGGTAATCATTCAATGCACTACATGCCATTGAGGTCAGTAGATTGCATGCAGATGGAACCTATCCGCCACTCCCCAAGAAAGCTGCATCCACAGGTCCTACCTGGTACTCATCCAATGCACTACATGCCATGGAGGGCAGTTCATTGCATACACATTGAACCTACCAGCCACTCACCCAGCACGCTGCATCCATGGGTCCTAACAGGTACTCATCCAATGCACTACATGCCATGGAGGTCAATGGATTGCATGCAGATGGCACCTATCTTCAGTGCTATTCACGCAGAGCTCTACTCACAGCTACTCATCAGTGCCCCTCATTCATGGTTAGGTTCCTAGTTACACACCAAAGGGGTGCATGCAGATGAGTCATCAGTGCTATTCACCCAGAGCTATACTCACAGCTACTCATCAGTGCCCCGCATTCACGGTAAGTTTCATGGTTACACACTTATGGGCTGCATGCAGACGAGTCTTCAGTGCTATTCACCCAGAGCTCTACTCACAGCTACTCATCAGTTCCCCGCATTCACGGTTAGGTTCATGGATACACACTGATGGGCTGCATGCAGACGAGTCTTCAGTGCTATTCACCCAGAGCTCTACTCACAGCTACTCGTCAGTGCCCCGCATTCACGGTTAGGTTCATGGTTACACACCGATGGGCTGCATGCAGGTGAGTCTTCAGTGCTATTCACCCAGAGCTCTACTCAGAGCTACTCGTCAGTGCCCCGCATTCACGGTTAGGTTCATGGTTACACACCAATGGGGTGCATGCAGACGAGTCTTCAGTGCTATTCACCCAGAGCTCTACTCACAGGTACTCGTCAGTTCCCCGCATTCACGGTTAGGTTCATGGTTACACACCAATGGGCTGCATGTAGAAGAGTCTTCAGTGCTATTCACCCAGAGCTCTACTCACAATTACTCATCACTGCCCCGCATTCACTGTTAGGTTCATGGTTACACTTTGATGAGCTGCATGCAGACGAGTTTTCAGTGCTATTCACCCAGAGCTCTACTCACAGCTACTCATCAGTGCCCCGCATTCACGGTTAGGTTCATAGTTACAATCCGATGGGCTGCATGCAGACGAGTCTTCAGTGCTATTCACTCAGAGCTCTACTCACAGCTGCTCATCAGTGCCTCGCATTCACGGTTAGGTTCCTGGTTACACACCGATGGGCTGCATGTAGACGAGTCTTCAGTGCTATTCCCCCAGAGCTCTACTCACAGCAACTCATCAGTGCCCCACATTCACGGTTAGATTCATGGTTACACATCGATGGCCTGCATGCAGACGAGTCTTCAGTGCTATTCACCCAGAGTTCTACTCACAGGTACTCGTCAGTGCCCCACATTCACGGTTGGGTTCATGGTTTCACACCGATGGGCTGCATGCAGACGAGTCTTCAGTGCTATTCACCCAGAGCTCTACTCACAGCTACTCATCAGTGCCCCGCATTCACGGTTATGTTCATGGTTACACATCGATGGCCTGCATGTAGACGAGTCTTCAGTGCTATTCCCCCAGAGCTCTACTCACAGCTACTCATCAGTGCCCCGCATTCACGGTTAGGTTCATGGTTACACTTTGATGAGCTGTATGCAGACGAGTCTTCAGTGCTATTCACCCAGAGCTCTACTCACAGCTACTCATCAGTGCCCCGCATTCATGGTTAGGTTCATGGTTACACTTCGATGAGCTGCATGCAGACGAGTTTTCAGTCCTATTCACCCTGAGCTCTACTCACAGCTACTCATCAGTGCCCCTCATTCATGGTTAGGTTCCTAGTTACACACCGAAGGGGTGCATGCAGATGAGTCATCAGTGCTATTCACCCAGAGCTATACTCACAGCTACTCATCAGTGCCCCGCATTCACGGTAAGTTTCATGGTTACACACTTATGGGCTGCATGCAGACGAGTCTTCAGTGCTATTCACCCAGAGCTCTACTCACAGCTACTCGTCAGTGCCCCGCATTCACGGTTAGGTTCATGGTTACACACCGATGGGCTGCATGCAGGTGAGTCTTCAGTGCTATTCACCCAGAGCTCTACTCAGAGCTACTCGTCAGTGCCCCGCATTCACGGTTAGGTTCATGGTTACACACCAATGGGGTGCATGCAGAAGAGTCTTCAGTGCTATTCACCCAGAGCTCTACTCACAGGTACTCGTCAGTTCCCCGCATTCACGGTTAGGTTCATGGTTACACACCGATGGGCTGCATGTAGAAGAGTCTTCAGTGCTATTCACCCAGAGCTCTACTCACAATTACTCATCACTGCCCCGCATTCACTGTTAGGTTCATGGTTACACTTTGATGAGCTGCATGCAGACGAGTTTTCAGTGCTATTCACCCAGAGCTCTACTCACAGCTACTCATCAGTACCCCGCATTCACGGTTATGTTCCTGGTTACACACCGATGGGCTGCATGCAGACGAGTCTTCAGTGCTATTCACCCCGAGCTCTACTCACAGCTACTCATCAGTGCCCCGCATTCACGGTTAGGTTCATAGTTACAATCCGATGGGCTGCATGCAGACGAGTCTTCAGTGCTATTCACTCAGAGCTCTACTCACAGCTGCTCATCAGTGCCCCGCATTCACGGTTAGGTTCATGGTTACACATCGATGGCCTGCATGTAGACGAGTCTTCAGTGCTATTCCCCCAGAGCTCTACTCACAGCAACTCATCAGTGCCCCACATTCACGGTTAGATTCATGGTTACACATCGATGGCCTGCATGCAGACGAGTCTTCAGTGCTATTCACCCAGAGCTCTACTCACAGGTACTCGTCAGTGCCCCACATTCACGGTTGGGTTCATGGTTTCACACCGATGGGCTGCATGTAGACGAGTCTTCAGTGCTATTCACCCAGAGCTCTACTCACAGCTACTCATCAGTGCCCCGCATTCACGGTTATGTTCATGGTTACACATCGATGGCCTGCATGTAGACGAGTCTTCAGTGCTATTCCCCCAGAGCTCTACTCACAGCTACTCATCAGTGCCCCGCATTCACGGTTAGGTTCATGGTTACACTTTGATGAGCTGTATGCAGACGAGTCTTCAGTGCTATTCACCCAGAGCTCTACTCACAGCTACTCATCAGTGCCCCGCATTCATGGTTAGGTTCATGGTTACACTTCGATGAGCTGCATGCAGACGAGTTTTCAGTGCTATTCACCCTGAGCTCTACTCACAGCTACTCGTCAGTGCCCCGCATTCACGGTTAGGTTGCTGGTTACACACCGAAGGGGTGCATGCAGATGAGTCATCAGTGCTATTCACCCAGAGCTATACTCACAGCTACTCATCAGTGCCCCGCATTCACGGTAAGTTTCATGGTTACACACTTATGGGCTGCATGCAGACGAGTCTTCAGTGCTATTCACCCAGAGCTCTACTCACAGCTACTCATCAGTTCCCCGCATTCACGGTTAGGTTCATGGTTACACACTGATGGGCTGCATGCAGACGAGTCTTCAGTGCTATTCACCCAGAGCTCTACTCACAGCTACTCGTCAATGCCCTGCATTCACGGTTAGGTTCATGGTTACACACCGATGGGCTGCATGCAGGTGAGTCTTCAGTGCTATTCACCCAGAGCTCTACTCAGAGCTACTCGTCAGTGCCCCGCATTCACGGTTAGGTTCATGGTTACACACCAATGGGGTGCATTCAGACGAGTCTTCAGTGCTATTCACCCAGAGCTCTACTCACAGGTACTCGTCAGTTCCCCGCATTCACGGTTAGGTTCATGGTTACACACCGATGGCCTGCATGTAGACGAGTCTTCAGTGCTATTCCCCCAGAGCTCTACTCACAGCTCCTCATCAGTGTCCCACATTCATGGGCAGCTTTAGAGCTACTCACCCAGTGGACTACATTCAGCGATGGCTAAATGTCTACTCACACAAAAAAAAAAAAAAACTTGAAGCAGTGGTTTCATAATTCACAGCTTCTCATCCAGTTTGCTTTCAGCAGAGTAGAATTCATCGATTTTTACTAGGGATAATGCACGCAGTGATGGATTTGTGGCTACCCACTCACCTGGCTGCACGCAGGAATAACTGTACAGCCAATCATGCAGTGCACCGCATGCAGCTGTAGCCCAGTTAATGTCTAGTAGAGGTGGCTTATCACTTACTCATCTCTGCAATTCATCAATAAGAAGCTTCTATTTAGTCACCGAGTGTCATGGATGCAGAGGTGACTTCACAACTACTCACACAGCGTGATGCACACGAACATGGTTGCTTGGCATCTACCAATGTCCACTGCTTGGAGAGACACCACTGATGCAGAGAGCCTCACAGTTACTTACCCAGCTGAGTGAATATATAGAACCTGAAGACTATTTACCCCCGCACACTGCATACAGAGAGCCGTAAGACTCCTGACCCAGCATGCTGAATGCCGAGAGTCTGAAAGCTACTCACCCTGAAAACATCATGCAGTGAACTTATTTTATTCACCAGGCACACTATAAAGAGAGACGACATTGCATGCACAGAGCCAGAAGGCTTCTCACCCAGCTTGCTGCAAACTGAGAGTCTGAGAGCTACTCACACAGCTCACTTCATGCAGTGAACCTAAAGGTTATTCACCCAGCATGGTGCATCCATGGGTCCTTCTGTGCACTCATCCAGTGCACTACATGCCACATAGTACAGTGCATTGCATGCCAACAGAACCTACCTCCAACACGTGGAGCACGCTGTTTCTATGGGTCTTACTGGGTACTCATCCAACAAATTACATGCCAATGGAGTCCAGTGCATTGCATGCATACAGTACCTTCCAGCCATTCACCCAGTATTGTGCATCAATGGGTCTTACCGGGTACTCACACAACGCACTACATGCTGTGGAGGCCAGTGCACTGCATTGAGACAGAACCTAGCAGCCACTCACCCAGCAGGCTGCATCCATGGGTATTACCATGTACTCATCCAACGCCCTACATGCCACGGAGGCCAAGGCATTGCATGGAGACAGTACTTACCAGCCACTCACCCAGCACACTGCATCCATGGGTTCTAACGGGTAATCATTCAATGCACTACATGCCATGGAGGTCAGTGGATTGCATACAGATGGAACCTACCAGCCACTCCCCAAGAAAGCTGCATCCACAGGTCCTACCTGGTACTCATCCAATGCACCACATGCCATGGAGGGCAGTCCATTGCATACACATGGAACCTACCAGCCACTCACCCCGCACGCTGCATCCATGGGTCCTACTGGGTACTCATTCTACGCACTACATGATGTGGAGCACAGTGCATTGCATGCAGATGTAACCTAGTGGCCACTCACTCATCGTGCTGCTTCCATTGGTCCTACCGGGTACTCATCCAATGCACTATATGCCGCCGAGCACAGTGCATTGCAAGCAGGCGGTACCTACCGGCCACTCACCTAGCATGCTGCATCCACAGGTGCTACTGGGTACTCATCCAACGCACTACATGCGGCGAGCACAGTGCATTGCATGCAGATGTAACCTAGTGGCCACTCACTCAGTGTGCTGCTTCCATTGGTCCTACCGGGTACTTATCCAATGCACTACATGCCGCCGAGCACAGTGCATTGCATGCAGGTGGTGCCTACCAGCCACTCTCAGAGCTTGGTGCATGCACGGATCCTACTGGGTACTCATCCAACGCACTACATGCGGCCGAGCACAGTGAATTGCATGCAGGTGGTACCTACCAGCCAATCAACTTGCATGCTGCATCCATGGGTGCTACTGGGTTCTTATCCAACACACTACATGCCATGGAGCACAGTGCATTGCATGCAGAGGGAACCTACCAGCCACTCACCTAGCATGCTGCATCCACAGGTGCTACCGGGTACTCATCCAAAGCACTACATTCCACGGGGCACAGTGCATTGCATGCAAATGGAACTCTCAGAGCATGGTGCATGCACGGGTCCTACTGGGTACTCATCCAATGCACTAGATGCCGTAGAGCACAGTGCATTGCATGCAGATAGTCCCTATCAGTCACTCACAGAGCGTGCTGAATGCGTGGGTCCTACTGGGTACTCATCCAACTCACTACATGCCACGGAGCACAGTGCATTAGATGCAGACAGAACCCACCTGCCACTCACAGAGCATGCTGAATGCGTGGGTCCTACCGGGTGCTCATAGAACGCACTACATACTGCGCAGCACAGTGCATTGCATGCAGACAGAACCCACCTGCCACTCACAGAGCGTGCTGAATGTGTGGGTCCTACCGGGTGCTCATAGAACGCACTAGATACTGCGCAGCACTGTGCATTGCGTGCAGATGGAACCCACCAGCCACTCACCCGGCCCATCAGAAAGGAAACCTGTCATCCACCTACGCCAGGCGTCCCTCCAGGAACACAAGCAGCATTGCATTTCACATCGTAATTCCTGCTTTCCTTCTCGCCCAGGAGAACTCTTCGCTCCCACCAAAGCCGACCTGCGGAGAGACTCTTGTAGTTTGCATGTGAAGATTAATCTCCCAGAGGACTTGCAAAGAAGATTAGAAAGTCATTCTAGCTAAACCACAGTCTTTCAGGAGATATTAGATTAAAACCAGAAGAGCTGTCCTCGGAGGGTAGTCATACATGGATGCCTGTGCAGACACCGCTCCATTATGCCTGTAGTGGGGCCAGGGGAGCGGAAGTAGTCTGCCCCTGCAGATGCTGTGTGGGTTTCTATTGCATTACCCAGGCCATTTCTCACCATGGTTTGTCGCTGTGAGGAGAATCAGGGCAAGGCTCGTCGAACAGCCGAATAATAACATCCAGCCAGGGTTCTGAGGCATCCGCGGTGGATGTGCGTCACACAATGTACAGGTGATGAATTTCATTCGAGCTTCTTTGGATACTTTTTGCCATTCGAAAACATAACCTTGTTGTGCTATTCAGTGAGCCCAGCCCTAAAGATAAACAAGCATAAGCAATTCCAGCATTTAAGAATTTGTTTATGCTGATAGCACACGCACAACACTCAAACATCTAGGGGCTTATTACAATGTCGGGCAGGATCACTTCCGCTGGATCCCCAGCAGTCTCGAACAACTGATTTCAATGCAACTGAACACAGTTCGATCTGTAAACCGACCGTAACACAAGCTCCTATTGAGGAGGTGCAGTTTATCCCTGCATCCTGTGGCAGGCCCCTCAAGGTGCCTGGCACAAGTTGCAGGGCACAACGGGGGCACCATAGGTGCCCCCTCGCCCTCCAACAGGATGCTTTGCACCATAGGGGGCCCTGCTGTTGGTCCGCAAACACACTTTCTGACATGGATTCAATGTCAGACAGGCAGGCATGGAAACCTTGTAGGAAACCGTGCATTGTAATCTCAACGGCAGAAAGGCCTGCCCTTAAGAATTACAAGCTGGCTTCCGACTGGTGGATGGGCCCGTCGGAAGCCAGCAAGAATGCCGGCCGGTTTACTATTCAACCGCCTCCAACATAATGAGGCGGTCGAAAAATAAGCCGACCGGCCCATTATGATGCGGCCCTAATGTTCCTACACATAAACTAGTGAGAATTTTGCAATAGTAGCAGTGATAGCCCTGGGGTAGTGGTGGTAATAGTGATAGTGGCAGTGGTGGTGATGTTCATGGTGACAGTGGAGTTGGTAATGGTGGCGGAAGAGTGATGCTGTAATGATCAGGGTAATGTTGTTGGTGGCAGTGGTGGTGAAAATGGCGGTGACGGTATTGGTGGTTATTGGTGGTGGTTACGTCATGGTGGTGATGGTGGTAATGATGTAGGCTGTGGTAGTAATGGTGTGATAGTGTGGCAGTGGTACTGGTATGAGGGTAACACCGATGATAGTGATGATAGTGGTGGTGACATTGGTGATGTGGTAGTTGTGGACTTGTAGTGATAGTGGTGCCAAAAGTTGTGGTGAGGGTGGTGATAGTGGTGCTGTTATATTGAACCTGATGGTGATGACGATGGTGGCAATTCTTGCATCAATGGTGGGTGTGGTGATAATGGTAGAGGCAATGGTGGGGCATTTATGGTGGTGGTTATGGTGGTGGTAATGGTAACATGGTGGTGGTGATTATGGTAGAGGTGATAGTAATAGGTGATTACCTGATTGATCATTTGTAGAGCATGCTGTTACCCACAATGCGTCCAGAAGGTCTTGATCACTGAGATTAGTGACTGAAGCTTTAAAATATGGTGGTGATAGTGTTGATGGTGATGGTAGTGGTGACGGTGGTGGTCATCATTGTATTGGTTATGATGGTGGTTACAGTGGTTGTGATGGTGGTAATAGTGATGGTGGTACTTGTGGTGTGGTAATGTTAGTGGTAATGGTATTGATGATAGGGATATCATCACTACTACTAAGTGGTGATTAAGTAATGGTGGTAAAGATGTAGGTGGTGTAGGTAAAGTTGAAAGTAGTTGGTAATAATTAAGGCTGTTGTAGTAATTGTACTGGTAGTGGTGCTGGTAATGGTAATGGGACAATGATGGTGGTGGTGTCAAAGGAGATGGTAGGCATAATGGTGGCTTTGTAATGATGGCGGTGATAATGCTGAGATATTCATGGCGGAGGTGGTTAAGTCATTGGTGGAAACAGTGGTGTAGTTGGTGGTGCAAGAAATGTAATGATGCAAAGTGCAGTGGAGTCTTTCACACAAGAAATGGGTGTAGATTCATGGTAACTGATATATGTCTTGACAGTAATGGCAGTGGAGTTCTCAGGACAGGCTCCTGGGTGTAAATTACAAGTTATGCATCCTGACGCTACCCCAGGGTGGGCCCCTTCACATAGTACAGGTTTATGTGTGCAAGTTTTAAGCCAAACCCCAAACCCACCCTGAACCCTAACATTACCTGTGACACCCCAAAACTCAAACCCACCCTGAACCCTAAAATTACCCCGGGCACCCCAAAAACCCAGGAACACCCAGAACCCTAAAATTACCGTTCACACCCCAAAACCCATACCCACACTGAGCCCCAAAATTAACTCTCGCACCCCAAAACTCAAACACACCATGAACCCTAAAATTAACCCTTGCACACCAAAACTCAGGAACACCCTGAACCTTAAAATTACCCTTGGCACCTCAAAACCTAAACCCTCCCTAAACCCTAAAATGACCCCTGGCACCACAAACCCACCATGAACCCTAAAATTACCCTTGGCACCCCAAAACTCAAACCCACCCTGAACCCCAAAATTAACCATGGCACCCCAAAAACCCAAACCCAACCTGAACCCTAAAATTACCCCTTGCACCCCAAAACCCAAACAAACCCTGAACCCTAAAATTAACCCTTGCACCCCAAAACCCAAACACACCCTGAACCCTAAAATTAACCCTGGCATTCCAAACCCACCCTGAACCCTAAATTACCCTTGACACCCCAAAACCCCTACCCACACTGAACCCCAAAATTAACTCTTGCGCCCACACAACTCAAACACGCCCTGATCCCTAAAATGAACCCTTGCACCCCAAAACCCACCCTGAACTCTAAAATTACCCTTGACACCCCAAAACCCCTACCCAAACTGAACCCCAAAAGTAACCCTTGCACCCACACAACTCAAACACACCCTGATCCCTAAAATTAACCCTTGCACCCCAAAACCCACCCTGAACTCTAAAATTACCCCTGACTTCCTAAAACGCATACCCACCATGAACCCAAAATTAACTCTTGCCACCCAAAACCCAAACACATACTGAACCCTAAAATTAACCCCTTCGATGTGGGGCTTATTCACCTGCTGTGCTGGGGGGAGAGGGGCGCGCACAGCGCCCGCATGCTCATGACGAGCTCAGCTCGTCATGAGGCACGGCGCTCCTGTGCTCATGACGAGCTGAGCTCATCACAGGTGCATTGGCTCCCGTGGAACATTCAGCACAGGAGGGAAATTCTCCCCGAACCTGAACGTTCCACGGGCCATGACGAGCTGAGCTCGTCATGAGCACCGGAGCGCCGTGGCTCATGACGAGCTCAGCTAATCATGAGCATGGGAGGGGTTAACACTTGCACCCCAAAACACAATAAAGCCATGAACCCTTAAATTCCCCCTGGCACCCCAAAATCCAAACCCAACCTAAACAATAAAATTACCCTGAACCCCAAAACCCATACGCACCCTGAATGCCAAAATTAACCCTTGCACTCCAAGACCCAAACCCAGCCTGAACTCTAAAATTTCCTCTGACACCCCAAAACCCAAACTCACCCGAAACTTCAATATTAACCCTTGAACCCTAAACCCAAGCCCAGCCTGAACACTAAAATTATCCCTGACACCCCAAAACCCATGCCCACCCTGAACCCCAAAATTAACCTTTGCTCCCCAGAACCCGAACCCACTCTGAACCCTAAAATTACCCTTGAAACCACAAAACCCATACCCACCCTGGCCCCTAAAATTAACCCTTGCACCGTAAAACCAAAACACACCCTGAACCCTGAAATTAACCCTTGCACCCCAAAACCCAGACACACCCTGAGCCCTAAAATTACCCTTGCTACCCCAAAACCCATACCCACCCTAAATCTTAAAATTACCCTTGGCACCCCAAAACCATAATCCGCCCAGAACCCTAAAATTAACCTTGGCACCCCAAAACCTATTTCCCGACACCCCAAAACTCAAACCCACCCTAAACCCTATACTTACCGTTTACTTACATGTAAAACACATATGTCTTTACCATTCATGCCTTTACAACGACATTTGTTGTAAGGGCATGCATGGTAAAAGCATATGCATTGTAATGGTAGTTGCGTTGTAATGGCAACGCGTTGTAACAACCGCGTTGCAAAGGATGTTTCTCCATAGTAAAAGAAGAGAACAAACATGAAGAGTTTGACACACATATAGAAGGAGAAGCATTGAAAGTCATATTATTCAAGTGTACAAAAATAGGTGTGCTAGGTTTGTAATCCAATTCTACATTACATGTTGAGCAGCAGGGTGTGTGTAGTGTGGACACTGTGCCATTTGTCAAGGAGCATGCTGCTCTTACCGTCAGAACATTTACACCCAGGAGCCTGTCTTTTTCTGAAGGGCCTACCACAGTTACAGCCAGGACTACAACTTACACCCAGGAGCCTGTCCTGTGTGAGGGGATCGGCTACTGTTATCCTCAGGACATATAACTTGTAACTTACAGCCAGGCGGGGGCACAACTAGACCTGAACTGGCCGGTCCAAGAACTGGTCGCACAAGGTGCAACAGTCTTTTTTTTTGCATCCCCTCAGTTTCCTCCTTCTCCATGAATTCCCTCACTACCACTCATCAACAATTTTGCACCTCATCTCTCTACAGCACCTTTCTGACAACATTACATTTCTTTATGGGCTACTCATAGTTTACCCACACTCAGTTCTGTGATCTGCATGGTACACGTTCTTTGTAGCAGGCACATTAACCCTCTGCGCTGTGTGGGTGGCAGGAGTGCCCATGTGAGTGCACGGTGAGCAATATGACAATGTGAGAGTAGGGTAAGAGGAGTGTCTGCAGGGTGAGTGAGGTGACCATATGAATTTGGGTGCGGATGTAAGTGCAGAGTGGGACGAATGAATGCATGGTTTGTTTGAGTGAGATTGCAGATTGAGCAGTGAGGAGGACAGGTGAGTGAAGTGTCCCAAGAGTGCAGGGTGAGTGGTGTGCTCATGTGACTGCATGATGAGGTACAGGGCAAGTGCATTGGGAGTGCAGAGTGATCACTGTGAGTGCAGGCTGAGCGGGTGAATGGCGTGAGTGCATGGTGAGCAGAGTGAGCACATTGTGATCGTGAAAGTGAAGGGTGAGAATGAGAAGTGAGTTGTCTGAATGCAGGGTTCATTCCCAGACACTTAAAGTAACTCAGCATGTTATTGGCGGTGAAGTAGGGTTTCAGATATAAGTTAAACTATTGCTATTATGGCATTAATCAGGGATCGAGGGTGGAGGAAATAATGTGCTGATCCGGCAACATACTTCTCATCCTTATGATTTGGGTTGCCACCTCCATTATTTTCATGTCCCAGACGGTACAAAAATAAGCAGTCACCTAAAGCCCTATTTTCAGCACTTTTCTGTGTATACTTCGAACAGCAAATATAACTAGAAAGCACTTTTTATTGTGTTTTAGGGCTGCCTGAATGATCCATGACTGATAATTAAAGGAAACAAAGAGAGAAAAGTAACATGACAAATGAATACAGAGGGCCTCATTTATGAGAAGTGATGCATCGCAACGTGAATGCTGCGATGCGTAACTTCTCAGGGCGCCCTCCTTGTGACATGATGGATGCATCATATTTACTCTGTGACGCATCATGTCGCAAGGAGTTACAGATACGTCAGTATTTCTGACGTATCTGTAGGCGCAAAAGTGACGCATTGCTGGAACGTGTCACAAGAGTGACGCGACTCCAGCAATGTGTCCTTTCACATGGGGCAAGCCCCATGTGAAAGGCCTGTGTCAGTCTTACACCTGCTGTGAGGCAGGCGTACGATATTGACTCATTTGCGTCGTAGAAGTGGCGCAGTGAAATCTCGTAGATTTCACTGCGTCACTTCTACGAGGCTTACTTACGTGGGAACGCCCATCCTGCATACATTATACCTGACACATGTATAATGTAGTGCAGGGGTTTACAAAGTGACGCATCTAGATGCCTCATTTTGTAAATAGGCCGCAACAGGGGGCATGTTTTAGACCGCCGATACGTCACAAAAAGTGACACAATGGAAGCAAAACTGTCACAAGGCCTCATAAATAAGGCCCATACTTTTTATTTATACTCTATTTAGTGTGAAGACAAGGCCTTTGCAGGCTCTTTCAACAACACATAGCTGGCATTTTTCTTTTGGCAACCCGCCTTTATATTTCTTTTCATGAAATGCATTCACACACTACGGCAGTAAATGTAAAATGCAAATGTAAGGAATAGGCAGAGTGGGGGCCCAGGCGGTACTGGAACCAGAAAGAAAGACTAAGCCTCACTAACCAGTTTACAAAGGTATGTAAATATGCAAATAGTCTTTACAGACCTGTGAAAAACTAGGGCGTGCTGAAGATAATACTCCAGACACTGCCCAGCGCGCCCACAGCAGCTCGAGCTGCAGCAGCCCCGGCTAAGACACATGACGGCAGGGGGGAGGGGGGGGGCGGAGGCCGAAGCCCTTTTAGCCCTATGAGAGTGGCTAGGCTGCACCCAGGAGGCTGTCCATTGTGAAGAGCGCCATTGTGCAGGGCCACCGGAATTATGCAATTATGCTGCCATGGCATTTTCAGTGTAATTATAGATTTGCCTCATTTACCCCATAACTCATCATCTGCAGCATTATCTGCAAATTTTAACAACAACAAAAATATGTTTCTACCTCAAACAGATCAAAAGTTACTAAAGTATGGTGCTATGTGTTCCTGTGCTGTGGAAGGTCCCTTGCAAAAGTTGACTGGTCATCTTTCAGTTGGTTATTGCTATATTTGGTTGTTAAACTTGTACTAATGAGGTAAAGTCTTTGCACAGGCTGTACAAAATGAAGAAAGACTATCACAAAATGTGCCAGATTTTGTTGTATAATTCACCTTTTCTTGCCGCATAATTTAGTTAACACTGCCGTATATTGTGCCCTCCCCTGATGCATACATCCAGCAATGTAGTACCCTCATACAAATTGCTTGTAATTTACACCCAGGAGCCTATTCTTAGTTAGGGGCGTTGCCGCGGTTGCCCTCAGGTTATATAACTTGTAACTTACACTCCGAAGCTAGTTCTTTGTGAATGGCCCTGGTGTGTTTACCATCAGTACTCATCAGTTGGAACTTACACACAAGTGTCAGCTCTGTGTGAAGGGTGCCGGTGCTATTACTGTCAGGGCATATAACATGTAACTGACATCCAAGAGCCTGTACTTTGTGAAGCACCCTTCTGCAGTTACTTTAGGAGATATACCTCGAAATCTTCACCCATGAGCTTGTCCTTTCTGAAGGGCTACACTGCTGTTACCCTCAGAACTTATATCATGCAACTTACAGACAGAAGTGAAAGTCTCCTATGTATAACTTACACCCAGGGGGCTGTCCTTTGCAAGGGACCTGCTGTGGTTAAATTCTGCACATAGAACTTGTAAGTTACACCCAGGAACCTGTCAGTCAGTCAGAAATACTTGTCATTTGTGAAGGACTTTACTGGTGTTACCATAGTACATACAAGTTGTGACTTGAACCCAAGAGACTGTCCTTTGCGAAAGGCCTGCTGCAATTATTGTCAGAATATATAACGTTTAGCTTTCACCTGGTAGCATGTCCTTTGTGTAGGGCCCGCTGCGGTTACCTTCAGAACATATACCTTGTAACTTACACACAAGAAAGAACCTTTGTTAAGGGCTCGCTTTAATCATGGTCAAACATATAATTGTTAACTTCGCCCAAGAGCTTGTCCTTTGGGAAGGGCTCGCTGGGGTTACCATCAGGATGCATAACCCATCACTTAGACCTAGTAGCCTGTCCTTTGTGAAGGACCTGCTGCGGTTACCTTCAGAACATATAACTTGTAACTTACACCCAGGAGCCTGTCCTTTGTGAAGAGTCTGCTACGGTTGCTTTCAGGACACATAACCTGTAAGAAGCATCTCATGTGTGAAGCGCCCACTGCGGTTACCTTCAGAACATATAACTTGGAATTTACACACAAGAGCCTTTGTGAAGAGCCCTCTGCAGTTATTGTCAGAACATATAATTGTTAACTTTGCCTAAGAGCTTCTCCTTTGGGAAGGGCCCAGCTGCAGTTACCATCAGAATGTATAACCCACCACTTACACCCAGGAGCCTGTCCTTTGTGAATGATTGCTGTAATTCCCTTGAACTTAGAATCTTGGAGGCATATCAACAAGGGCGGAGATAAAACTATCGCCCTATTTACAAGTGGGTGCTAACATGCATTAGCGCATGTTAACACATCCTTAACTCCAAAATGTATTTACCTCCCCTTTCTTTGTTTGGAATACAGTCAAGTACAAAGAATTTCAAGAGATTTGGGTTCTGATTATGTGTTGCAGCGAAATGGCGTGCAATAGAATATTGTTGATTTAAATTTTTTAAGGCCCTTAAGTGTTCAAGCACTCTAATCTTGGCCTTATGTACCGTGCTGCCTATATAAAATGTATTACATGGGCATTTCAATGCGTAAACAGCATACTCAGTGTTGCACCCTACATGTTTAATTATCTTATATGGTGCTCTTTCTGTTGATATGTTCAAGTTCTTACAATTCTCACTGTGTTTGCAAGCTTTACAGTTGTTGCAGATAAAAAAAAAACCTGGATCTCACTGCCCTTTTTCTTCTCTTTGATTAGGCAGGTACTAAGTGTGTCCTTTAACGATCTTGCCTTCCTGTAAGTAATAGAAGGACTCTCTCCTACCACTTCAACAAAGTCTTTATCCATTTTGAGGATATTCCAAAATGTCTTGAGACTCCTCCTCACTTCCCATGATTGACAGTTATAGTCAGTAATGAATCTAATTTGTTCTTTATTCACTCTCTGTTTAGGGATCAAAAGTTCATTTCTATTCAACTGCTCTATTATCAGTTCTGCCTGTTTGGTCACATTTTTACTATGTCCCCTTTCCAGGAACCTTTGTGTCATTAATTCCTTTTCTTTCTGATACCCTAATTGTGTGCTGCAATTCCTCTTCGCTCTTATCAACTCTCCAAAGGGAATACTGCGGATTAGGTTTGTCGGGTGACAACTTCCCGCATGCAGCAGGCTGTTGCCCGCTGTTTCCTTACGAAACAGAACACTTGTAAGTTTGTTACCTACTATGGTTAATCTTAGGTCAAAGAAATCTATGCTGTTCTTCCTCATGTGACTGGTGAACTGTAAATTCAGAGAGTTATAATTGAGAAGGATTTCAAATTCTTTCGCTTGTTCTTCTGTACCATTCCAGATGCAGAATATGTCATCAATGTAGCGAGCCCAGAGGACGACGTGGTCATTAAAATGAGTGATGTCATTCACCACTTGCTTCTCCCACCAGCCCAGGTATAGACCTATGAAACTGGGGGTATAGCAAGGTCGACACAAAACGAAATAATAGCTTAACAATCTAAAAATCTGTTATTTTGCCCACTATGAGAAGTTTATTTTACTTTGACCAAAAAACACTTAAGTATTTGCAAACCATTTGATAAATTGTAGGTTCTGACAGTAAAACAAGCAAGTCTGTTCACAAAGAAACAGATGATTGAAATAATATTGCTTGATGGCAAGACCTGACCATAGCATTAATGTTGAAAACACATTATTTACAGCATAGGTACTCACCAACATTTTACCGTGGGGCCGCAAAGGTTGGTTTGTGGTGTGATCGAGGGCCGCACTGATGCCAGCAGGGGTGATGGGGTGTAAAGTGGGAGATGGGGAAGTGAAGCATGTATATCTAGTGGCTAAAATCAATTGCACAATGTGGAACCAGCAAACCTGGTATGAATACCGGCTTCTCCACTTGACCAAATTGTGTGACCATGGACAATTGTTCTATTTCAATTATTCTCCTTTTTTCATTATCACATATAAAAGGTCCTCGAAATACATGACTTCAGGATGTGATATGTACAAAAACATCTCCTGTGCTTGGATGTAATCACTAATGCCATTGTTGTCAGGGTTGGGGGGGAGCATGAACGTTTCTAAATTCATCTATGAAAATCATCACTTGAAATAAATACTTCTGAAGGTTCTGCTACAGTTTGATTTATTTAGGTGAAATGGTTCTACAGGTTAATGAAATACACTTTTTGAATTTTGAAAAGACTATCTATTTTTACATGTTTGCTGTCTTAAAAAATGAAGGTGTTCCTAAAGGTAAGGGCATTGTTACTTCCCTTTGTTTAACTGCAATTAATCTTTAAATAAGTGTTTGCTGTATATTTAACATTTTTCAAATGTTAGTGCTGAGTGGATGTAGGAGAGTTGGGTCTGCTTCCTATGGTTACCCCCACTTTTTGCTGTGTTTCACTGGTTTTTTCGACTTTAGTCTGGCTGTGGCCCTGCTAATCAGGACCACAGCCTAGCTGTTCCCTCTCTAAATGTATTCCATGTACATTAGGTACATAACAGATTGGTTACTGAGTTACCTTGTGAGCCCCTAATATAAGGTACCTTAGGTACCAAGGGCATAGCTACCCCAGAGGCCTACCAGGGACTGAAGCATGTATTATGCCACCCCTGGGAAGCCTTCCAAAATGGCACCACAGGTCTGCACTTGCAGCCTGGGTAAGGTGGTGTAAGCACCCCTTACTTAGATATAGTATACCTATATCTACCTATATATATATACCAGCAGCCCGTCCCGACGTTGTCCGGGTATGAATTGCTGCTGGCCAGTTGTATATTGTTTTGTAGGATTTCGTATTGATAGCATTTTTTATCTGTGACAGGCCTGTGAAACGTTCCGATTCACAGTGCACTGCTGATGCACTTAAGAGTGCACGTTCAGTAGTGTGTGTACTTGAGTTTCCCTACTTTATTTTTCCTTGCAATATTATATAGCGCGAACTCGACAACATGGCATGAGCACAATTTACATTACAGAAGAACACATTCATTTGTGGTAGGCACGTGGAGACAAAGCGATTTGCCTGGAATCACAGGATGTTGAGCTGATGCCGAGATTCGAACGTAGCTCCCCAGCTTTAGAGTTCGCAATTCTAGAACTAGTGGCGGGAGGTGTGTCTAAAAGTGTATGTCGGTGCTGGCCATCAATGAGAGAGACCTGTGCATTTTTCAAATGGGTGGTGAAAAAATATGAGTATGTTGCTGGAGATGTGGGCCGCCGTGCCACCAATGTACTTACCGGGGGAGGGTAAACACCCATTATTCCGCAACTTTCTTTCTACATACCATCACTCCGCATACTTTCATTACAAAAGTACCAATACTCCGTAATGCCATTATAACGCATGGCATTACATTTTATATGCTTTTACCACTCATACATTTACAACGAAATTCGTTGTAAATACATTAATGGTAAAAGCATGTTTTTTTTAATGTTTGGATTAGGTAAGTATGGGTATGGGGTATATATTTTGGGGTACTGAGGAATATGTTTTGGGGTGTTTGGGCATTTTAAGGGTTCAGATATAGTTTTGGGTTATGGGGTACGGGGTAGTTTTAGGGTTTAGGGATAGGTATGGGTTTTGGGGTACAGGGGTATTTTTAGGGTTCAGGGCTAGGTTTGGGTTTTGGGGTATAAGTGTATGTTTAGGGTTCAGGGGTAGGTTTGGGTTTTGGGGTACTGGGGTATTTTAAGGGTTCAGGGCTAGGTTTGGGTTTTGGGGTACATGGGTATTTTTAGGGTTCAGGGCTAGGTTTGGGTTTTGGGGGTACAGGGGTATTTTAGGGTTCAGGGGTAGGTTTGGGTTTTGGGGCACAGAGTTATTTTTAGGGTTCAGGGCTAGGTTTGGGTTTTGGGGTACAGGGGTATTTTTAGGGTTCTGGGGTAGGTTTGGGTTTTGGGGTACAGGGGTATTTTAAGGGTTCAGGGCTAGGTTTGGGTTTTGGGGTACAGGGGTATTTTTGGGTTCAGGGGTGGTTTTGGGGTACAGTGGTATTTTAGGGTTCAGGGCTTGGTTTGGGTTTTGGGGTACAGGGGTATTTTTAGGGTTCAGGAGTAGGTTTGGGTTTTGAGGTACAGGGGTATTTATAGGGTTCAGGGCTAGGTTTGGGTTTTGGGGTACAGGGGTATTTTTAGGGTTTAGGGATAGGTTT
This sequence comes from Lissotriton helveticus, assembly GCF_964261635.1. NCBI lineage: Eukaryota > Metazoa > Chordata > Amphibia > Caudata > Salamandridae > Lissotriton > Lissotriton helveticus. The sequence continues at coordinate 1,628,850,328 of NC_136068.1, forward strand.
GGGTTTTGGGGTACAGGGTATGTTTATAGGGTTAAGATGGGTTAGTGTTTAAGGGTGTTGCGGTATTTTAAGGAGTAAGGGTGGGTTATGATTATGGGGTGCAGGGGTATTTAAAGGGAGCAGGGTGGGATTAGCACACGATATGAGACAAGGCATGAAGGGCGGAACGTACCACACGCCCCCAGCGTTTGTCATGCCCCCAGCACACGCCCACAGCACAACGCAGACACGCCCTCAAGGGACTACTTTGCTGGCACAGTTCTTTTACCTTTTAAATGTATATGGTGGGAGTCTGCATAGCCTATGTCCTTCTGCTGCAACTGCCCTTTCCAACGCTGTATTGCGTGTTGTGATTGGTGCTGTGGTTCCTGAGATTACCCGCCTCAAAGGTTTGGGCTCTCTCTTTATCATATTAGTATAGATATGTAGACACATATTAACCTATAAGTCACTCCTCTGGCAGGCCTTGACAATCCTGAAGGCAGAGTGCTTGGTTTTGTGTGAGAGGGTGCCCTAGCATGAGCTGAGACCCTCTGCAGCTTTTGGAAATCCTTCCTTTTAGCTGTTCTATGATATAGCCATACCATATACTCTTAAGTGTATTATAATCCTCGTGGTTAATGCTATCTTTGGTTTGGCTTGATCAAAAGATGTTGTGTGTGGTGTCAAACAATTTGGAATACTACCCCCTGCCAGTTCTGGTGGCGGGGGTAGCATTCCACCCTTCTAGAGGGAGAAGACATGTACACACTGGTATACCCGGTAATAGTTTTAAAGAGCCTCAGCATCACAAAATGGATGCTGCTGCCACAGACACGAGTCTGACCTCCTGCTGCTGGATGAAACTCCATCAGGGGAGGCCTGGACAATAGGTTTCCTGTCCAGGGAGGAGCCAGCACCTCCCCAGACAGGCTTTAGTGTATTGGGGCAGGGTGGGTTGCATTCAGAGATTGCTTTTCAGACACTGCCTGGGGCACACAAGGTGCTCCATGCATTTCCCAGTTCAAACTGGTCGCTGGGGCACTGAGCCCCAGCTCTGGCATGAAACTGGACAAAAGGGAAGGGGTGTAACCATCCCCTCCCCAGGTCCTCCCATAGGTGGGACCTAAAAGTTAGTCCAACCTCTAAATTTAGTATAAGTATAGGAACCCAGTCCCTAGGACTTTAGATTACCCTGGACGAAACTCTGAAACAGAAATTTTAAACCTTCGCCTTTCCATATCGACTGGAAGATGTAAGAAATGTCCCTTGGGGTCAAGGAGTGACCCCCCATGTTCAAACAGGCACGTAAGAGCATCTTGCCAGTCTGCATTTTTGAGGCTCCTGCCAGATCTGGAAGAATCTGCAACACAGGACATGGACTTCCAGACAACTCCAAGACTGACACGAGTCCCCAGCAGAGCTGAGACCTGTAGCTATCACGAGAGAGACGTGGGACCGGAACTCCTGGACATCCAATTTTGCAACTGCACCTACTTCCCGAAGTTTCCCTGGGGCATGTTGTTGGGCTCTACTCAGTTCCTGTGTTCTACCACCGTTGTGCCTATGGCTAAGGTAGTGTTGCAGTTGTATTTCTTGTGATAGGTGTCTTTACACCGCATTCTTCTCCTTGAACATCGGGACTGTGCTCTTTCTTCTCGGCTCTGGCATTGCCTTCGTGGCTACTTTGGGCTGTCTGTGGGGGTGGGGCCCTTTTTTCCTCATGGTGTCCCGGACTCCTCTCCGGGTTTGCGGGGCTGTGGCCTTCTGTATACCGGTGGGTGCTCTGCTTTTTACCTTTTACGGGTTTGCAGGGGGGGTGCTTGTTTGTGGCTACCTCTCCTCCTGTATGCTGCGGTACTTTTCTGTTTTTTTGGTTTTTTTGGGGGTACTTTTCTTAGGGGATTTCTCGACCCTGGCCTGGACTTGGCATTCCCTGTGTCTCTGGGGTGGAGCTCTGTGCGCCGGTGCCTCTGTGGGTCTCTGCCCCTTGCTTATCCTGGAGGATGTGCCTGTGGCTATGGTGCCAGGTTTTTGTCTGTGTCATCCTGCTGATTTTCTACCTCTCATGGTCCCTTTCCGTGTTGCCTTTGCCTGCACTTCTGCGTAGTTCTTCCTGTCACACTTGTTTGTGCTGTATTTTGCCCTCGTTGTTTGCTAGCCCTGACATTCAGGCTTGGTGCTAGAGCTCCTTGGTTGTGTCCTGGGCCTGGATGTTGCAGTCCTGGCCTTCGGGGTTTTTGCCTGTGGCCTTTCCTCCCTGGGGTTAGCTACTCTCCTGGGTGGGGTCTCCCGCTAGGGTTTCTGGATGTGGTTGGTTTCCTCTTTTTCTGCTTCCTGGGCTGCTGGTTTTTGGCGAGCGCTGTGGTGCTGGTCTGGCCTACTTCTGGTGTCTGTTTCCCTTGCTGGTGTGCTTAGAGATGCACTGGTCGATCCTCTCTCATCCTCGCTGCTGCGTGGAGTTCTGGGCGCCTCATATGCTCTGGTGCCTCAGTGGATTTTGGCTTCCCCTGGGGTGTCTTGTGTTCGGTCTCTTGGCTTTTGGCTGTCCTTCTTTCTTTGGCCTGCTTCTTCTGGTCTCGTCTGGTATCAGTGGTGCTGCTGGGTGGACGATGTTTGATGCCTGGATGAATTCCGCAGGTGCTGTTGGCCTCTGCTGGGTCTCTTCTGGCCTGAGGTGTTCTTCTCCGGCTTGGTTCGCTGAGGAAGGGGAGGGGTGTTGTCCCTGCCCTTTCTGGTGGTTCTTTTTGCCGGAGTTGTGCCTCAGCTTTTCCCTGTACACATGTTTTACCGGGGGCCATGTTTCTGTTACTCATAGTCTGCAGGCTTGCGGTTGCTTCTGCTTGGCCTTCGGCGGTACCTACTTGTGGTTGCCTGTTGCCTTCAGCCTTCCTCCCTGTTGGGTCCTGTTCTTGGCTTGTCTGCTGGTTTCTGTTTGGTCCGACCTGCTCGGGGCTGTCTGGTTGCGCTCTTGCTGCGGTCCTGGACAGCATGATGGGGCTGTGTTGGAGGTTTGTTGGGTGGCCTGGCACTTCTTTGCTGGTGTCTTTTCTGTCTATCAGGTGGCTGGCTCCTCTACTGTCAGGTTCCGGTCCTTGCTGGTGTGGCGTGTTCCTGACGTAGTGCCCTCTTGGTTCTGGCTGTGCTCGTTTGGGTCTGTCACCCACTCCTGTATTCCCTGCTTGCCTCCTCTTGGGTTACGTTTGGGCGACGCCATAGCTGTTTGCTCCTTGGCCTGTGCTCTGCTGGGGCCTTCCCTTCTTTGGCCTTCCCCCGGTTTTGGTTTGAGCCTTCAGGTCCTTCTGGTCATGCGGGTTGCTTGGCTTCGGCTTTTGCTTCCTGGTTGTGTCCTCGGTTACCGTTTTATGCCCTGGGGGTTCATCCCCTGCGCGTGCCCTGCCTTGGGTAGTGCCGGGCTGTGGGGTTTGATTTGCTTTGCTTGTGCGTTCCGCCCTGGCTTCTGTTTTTTCTGTGGTCGGGATGTTTTTGTGTTTCCTCTCCCCTGGTGGGTTGGGGTTCCATGATGTGGTGTTTGGGCCTGTCCCGCTCCTTCGGGTCCTCAAGGGGTTGTTGGCCCTCGGTCTTGCTGACCTCTGTATTTTTGCCCCTGACTTCTGCTTGGGCTGTTTGGGGTCGTCTCTGCCTGGCCTGTCTCTGGTTGGGCTTGTCTGTTGTTGCTGTTGGCTCCCTTGGGGTTCCCTTACTTTGGTCTTGGGTTCTCTGGGTCATTTGACCGTCCGGTTGCACTCCTTCCCTGGTGTTCGGGGTGTGCCTTCTACGGGCTGTGGCTTCCTGCTCCGGTTTCCGCTGGTTTGCAGTTGGAGTGTTTTCCTTTAGCTGTGTTCTGGTGTTCATGTGGTTCCTCCTGTTCCCTTTTCCTCTTTTTTATCCAGGTCTCTTTGTCCTGGTTGGGTGCCCTTGTCGGTTCTTGCTGCTCGGGCTTCCTGGGGGTGCTGGTTCCCTTGGTGCCTTGTTCCTGGTCTCTCGGGGCCTGGTAGGTTGGTGTTAACGCGAGATTTCTGGTCTATTGTTATAGATCCAGATCCCAACTCAGGTCGACTGAACCGTTGGTACCTGTCATAGAGTAAAAGGCAATCCACTACTAGGTCAATCAGTTAAAGACTTACACCACTCTAAAGAACCACTTACTCTTAATAAGTTTAAAAGTTTATTACAAAGCCAAAGTTAACTGGAGATACAAACATCTCAAAATAAGGTTCAAAAGATATACGGGTATCAATACAAACATGAATTTTCTAAATGCGCTTAGTCGGCAGAAGAATATTACCATAACCAATTCAAAAATCACCAAAGTTGCAAGATTGGACACAAGCTGTAGCTTGTGAGTCATTTACAGAAAGGAAAAATTCAGATTAGACTATCCCTACACTGGACTAAGTGACATCCCTACTTAACAAGATCTTAACCTAAAAAGGTGTCAGCAGTGGTGACTTCCAAAGAAGATCACACACTTCCCTTAGTCTTTGTTGCAAAAGCGATGTCTCGCAGTTCCCTACCAGCCTACCCATCCGCTCTCTTAAGTTCCTCAGACCATCTGCCTTAACTCCACTCCGGGGTGCTGTCCCTAATACAAAATCACATTTACAATAGAAACGCCTTTTTAGAGACGCCCCTCACGTGGTGTTAGTTCTGGTATCTTCCATGCCGATACTCCTCTGGGCCTATCGTTAAAGTTGACCTTGCTTCCCAGGCTCCTCTCTGGCAGGACGGTACCCTCCAGGAAATTCCTGAAGACTCCTCCAGACCTGTGCCTGGCTCTCTTGAACAAAAGTCTATTCATCACTCTCTTGATTGGAACCTCCACGCACCTGCAAACAGACACTTGTACTGTGGGCCCCAAATTCTGACCTCCACCATATCTTCTAAGTCGTAAACCATCGAGCAGGCTCCACAGTTTGTGTTTAACACGACCTTTCTCTAACGAGCACATGTAGATCAAAGAAACGACTTTTGTCTATTCAGGCCTATTAGAATTACATGAAACGGACCTATGCACTCTGCAAACCTTTAATTTCTTAGTTTAAACAGTATTCTAACTTATTTCACACAATGATTATATAAACGTCTATAAAACATATATTTCAGTTCTATGATCAGTAATACTTTGAATTATAACAACATTAAATCCACCATCGCATGAGAGTGTAACAGCATCTTGTACTCTATGTGAACTGCCTTGTGGCCTACACATTTCTACATTTAGCAGAATTACCTTTTCCCCTACAACAGCCACATAACATGGGATTTCAACGTCATTTTAACATCTCTACAAACGTCTACATTAATTCTTCACACTTGATATAAGTAGTCTATTTTAATTAAACACTCTTATATATTTTCTCTCTATAAATTCGACACTCTTATATAATGTTTACTAAACTAATACAACGTGCTTGTAAATATGGTGCACTTCTATATTTTTCTTAATTTGCGCTCTCTCAATCCCCCCTTTGATGACTTTTAGTAGTCATCATCATCACAACACCCTCCACGAGGTATGAATTGAGTCAAACTGAAGTCGTTGCAGTACCCCCTCGTTTCATCCCCTCTAGAGCCTTCAGACTCCTGTACTGATTATCCTGTATCTCAGTTAATCTCCTCTCCTGCTTCCTCAGGGATCTCTGCAACCTGTTTGATCTATACCATTGGTACAGCCGCACCAATCCCCACAAGGTGATTATACAAACCACTATTATGATAATAGGTTTCAGCAGTGCTTTAAATGGGAAAAAATAAGTGCAGGTACTCATTAAAATGCGCTAGAGGTGTAGTGAGTGGGCGGGGCTAGGGGTGGGGCTAAGGGCAGGACATGATGATAGTTACCGACTTCTATAATAGTTGCAGCACCCACCAAAACACATGATAAATGTGGCTATATAAACAAAGCAGGTTAACTCATCACACAAAATGAAAGAGAAATGCAATAGTATGTTAACATTTCCTTTTTTTTGCAATAGTTGCACCTTCTTAATGCCATACTGTTAATTGCTGTTGTTTGGCACAATAATATATATTTTTGAGCAAGTGAGTAGGAAGAAACTGAAAATACCCCTACTTCGAACCAAAGCTCTTATGGCACCAAGCAAATCATCATGACCCTCCCCAGAAGATATCTCTTGTCTCTTCAATCGATCTATCCATTCATCCTTTCATCCACCCATTTACCTGCTGATGTTCACCATTTGCTGTTTACATTCTGTTGTTTATTCAGTTTTTCATCCATCATTCAGTTGATTTTCACCATTCCGTCTGTCCACCCTTCATATCCAAACCTATCCATCCTTCCTTAAACCTATCCATTAATCTTTTTACTCATCCATCTCTTTATCCACCTTTTCACTCACCCATCAATCCTTTTGCTCATCTATCCATCAACTCTTTCACTCCTTAATACCATCCGCTCTTTCATTCCATCCATCCTTTCACTCAATCCCTCCTTTCACTCATCCATCATCCACCCTTTCATCCATCTCTACCTTTCATTCATCCATCCAATATTTAACTTATCCACCCATCATCGGCCCTTATATCTAATCATCCACCCTCTTTCACCCATCCATTCACTCATCCATCCATTCATCTGCACATCCACCCTTGCTCACTCATTCACCCATCCACTCACTCACTCACCAACCCTCCCTACTACGTTATTTATGAACCTGTGTCGCCGAGCAGACGTGTACACACAAAGTGGTACAAAAGGGGGTGGTGATGGACGGAGCATCTGAACCAATCAAACACTCACACCCAGTCTACAGATCTGGGTTTAATCCATCACTGTTCTTTAGCCCACTCTGCCACCCCAGTTCAGACATGTCCATATGCAAATCAGTCTGACAGCCTGAGTGAGCTAAAGAATGGTGATGGATTAAACCCAGATCAGTTGACTGGGGGTGAGTGTTTGATTTGCTCAAACACTCCATCCATCATCTCCTTTTGTATCGCTATGTACACACAAAGGGACACCCGTTTTCTTTAAAATACCTCTCACTTTTTTCTTACAAAAACAGTCTTACAAATGCAGGCAAACAGACAAACATAAGCAGACACACAAAAGATTTTGGTATGTTAAAAGCCATTTTATACTCTTCAGTATGGCTTTTTTAATTGCCACTGCCAGGGGATTGCCAGGATTCCTGTGTTTACGCAAATGCAGAGGATAGTGTGAATGTGTTGACAGCGCAGGGCCAGAATGGACCCCAGAGCTGCCAAGGTTTCAGATTGCTATGTGTGAAATTTTCATATTTTCATTGTAATTATGAGTGACATTTCACGATGTGAGTGACACTTTCTCACTAGCAAAATGAGGGAATCACATAAATATAAAAAAATTACACATTTGAGTCGAGCTGCTGTTTCAGATTGCGTATGTGTGACATGTTCATAGATTCAGTGGATTTACGAGAGTCAGGCAACAACTAGATGTGTAACACTTAGAGGAGCACATTCTTGCGAGCATAACCATGGTATGAAGTCAATGGAAGTAGACAAATATCAGAAATCGGACTCATTTGAGCAACAAGGAAGTCAAACTTGGCAGCAGGTGCTTTTGAAGCTATTATTTAATTTCAATAATAATCAGCACCCTCCACCCTAACCTCACCTTCAGGTGCGGCCAAACCACATATAACAAAGGGATCTCTGTGACAAAAACAGCAACTCACTGAGCTATCCACATACAATACAGTACAATACATTATGCCTTTTTTAAGGCGCATTAACCATCTAAGCTACTTATTGGTCAGAGTGCAAACTGTCAGTAGAGAAAACTCTGACTTCTCAATAGCGGCAACAATAATCCCATGAGTTTTCTCTGATTTAGTAAATCTAACTGTGCTGAGAAAATAAAGGGTGCTGCTTTGTAGTGTCACTGTCAAGCAGGGATGTTAAACACTTTGCAGTACTATAAATCAGCAAAACTGCTAGTTTTAGACAAAATGTAGCGCATATTCAGCACACACAGACAACTCTAGTGTGCCCATTTGCAAGGCCCCCTGCCATGCTGGAGCCCCATAATCATTTTTGTAACAAACAGTTTAAATGTCATCAGAAGGAGAATATTAATTATCTCTTTACTGCTGTCTGAACGATCCACCGAGGAGCTGCTGGCTGGCACCGTGTGGATCGCTGGCCGGTCTCTTCTTCAGAGAGTCAGACAGCGAGCCCTACTGCAGTGTCTCTGCCTGTGCCACCTGCTCCTACTATGAGACTCACGATGGCGCAGTGAGTCTGGGCAGAAGTCGGGCTCTGCTGGGCTTAGCAATAACAGGAGGAGGTGAGCAGGTGATTGATTCTCAAACACCGGCTTTCTCCTTCAACTCCATGCTGCAGGGGGATTTCATGGGTGCACTGGGGCCCGCTGGTAGGCAGGAAATGAAACAACCTGCCATAGCATTGGCATATGAGAAGCAGACCGGCCAATGGAGGCCTTTGGCGTTAGGAAGGTGGGCACCTCAATGCAGAAAACAGATTAGCACTCCAGGGGCCTCTATTCGATCGCATTGTCTGGGCATTAACACTCACATCAAGAGAAAGGACGTGTGAGATTCCGCCACCCTTTTGTCTGATAACATTCATGTTCAAAGTGTTACCCTGCACTAACTTTTCACTTTTCACTTCCTGAAGTGCGGCGCTTTGAAAATTACACGCGCACACTAGCAGGTAAAATGAATCTCGACCCAGCTCTGTCAAGCACAGCATGATGTCGAGCACCGAACATTATCCACAAGAGCTCTGCTGAATAGCTCAGCTAGGGCTCTGATGGGTGGGAGGGGGCTGCAGAAGCGGCGCCTCGGCTGCCGCAGTGACATGTCCCACTCCGGCTCACCAGCACAGCCACGAGCCTACCTTTTTATGAGTACCGGTACTCTCCTTTTGAAGAAGAGAAGTGCCGGTACTCAAAGTGATAAATTTAGGAAGTGCCGGTACTCAGTACCGGTGAGTACCGGCCCATTTAAAGCACTGGGTTTCAGTATGTACCAAATGAAAGTTTTTCCTAGGTTGGCAAACCAACCTCCAACTTTACCCATTCCTTGACCTACTTTCTCCCAAACATTTACCTTTGTCAAATCCTCAATCTCATGATGTATTTCAGTAATGTTCCGTATGTACTTCTCTAAAGGTTTTGAATTGTCTGGAATGTAAGTGCAACATTCCTGGACCTTCAAAGCCTTACAGACTCCTCCCTCTTTGGCTAACAGAACGTCTAGAGCAAGTCGGTTCTGAAGAACCATCGCCCTTATCGATTGCATTTCTCCTTCCACCAGCATTAGTGATCTAGCAGTACTGGCGGACAACCTATCTACAACTGTTGCCAATCTTCTGATCTTGATGTCATTCAGTATTACCCCCAAAAGAGGAAATGCAGCGCCAAATATGTCTCCAACTACCTCCTCATTGCTTACATCTCTTCTTCCTCTAGCTTGTTTTCCTCCCTCTATGATTTCTAAATCTTTAGCATGGTATATTTTGGGGAAGACAATTGCCAAATAACATGATCCATACCAATTATCTGGTAGTTTCACATATGCATTCCTTCCACAAACAAAATATACATTTGGGATCACCTGCATTTCCTTCAAGAAGTCCTTAGAGTAATATTCTAGTTGGAAAGCATGTTCACAACTTACTTCTCCCACAAACACATTCTCGTAATAGGTTTCACCCCTATGTATGCACAGTTTCCCCTTTTTCTCTCGGTCTAGAGCTATTGGACCATTACTACCTTTTCTTTGGTGTGACCTTTCTTCCTCGGTCCAATCTGTTTTCCATTTACCTGAAGCTTTTAAAATCTTCTGTCTCCTGTATCGATCATCCACCTGCCCTACAAACCTTTTCTCTATTTCTGACACTTTACAAGTCAAATTATTTCTTCGGGCATGTGAAGTATCTAATGTTTTCCAGGGAAGGAAAAATTTCTGTAATCTGTCTTCACTCTTATAATAATCCTACCTATTTAAATGCTTGTAGTTTGGCACTTCTGGTAACACTGCATCAAAGTTTGAAAAATAGTACTCAAAACCATCGCGTTCATAAAATATGCTCAGCAACAAACTACATGTGATTCCATAAGTCAATGGAAGATGATGATATCTAATACCTTCGTCTACAGAGGCTGGCAATTTCATGCACACATAACAATCCTTAGCCTCCATGGCATCGATGTATTCATAAAGCAATTTAGCATATGCATTTGATTTAAAATTTCCTTGTCATTCATCTACATGTAACCTACGAGTCTCAGCTGCTAGTAAAGCTTTGTCTTTCTCTGTATTGTTCCCCTTTTTACCAGTAGTAGTAGGTTTCTGTATCGATGCAATCTCCACTCCTTTTGTTGTTTTCCCTTCATTTTCATGTCCCACTACATAAGATATAGTAACTACTAAAACTATAAGAAAAATCACTCCCACTAAAAGTGTGCCTACTATACATTTTGTCCTGCGGTTCGGGTTGCCAACCTCCATGATCTCAAACAGTGTAGTTCCGGTTTTCTTTCACAGCACAATGTCTCTTTTCGAACCACGCCTGGAAGCTGATAATCCCTTCTGCAAGATCAGTCTTTGAATTCCATAGCAACAGACAACCCTAGCTCTTCTCCGTCCACTATATGGAAGTCCCTAAATCTCTTCTTCCACTCGGCGCTAGGTTATCTCTCCATCTGTTCATTTACAAAGTCTTTTAGCAATCCAGAATTATACGTGATCCAGCAACTCTAGTCACGCATTCTAATATTTCCAAACGAAGAAGGATCTCCCCAAGCATTGACCTCCTTGGACAACAAGTCGGGAAATCTATTCTGTTAAAAATCATGTCTCTTATTCCGCTCAGGTAAGGAGGATAGGGGATATTGAGTGTCAGCAACCCTTCGACCTCCACTCCTGGTATCAGCAACACAATTTCCACTGTTATGATGGGGTCAGTACTGGTCAGGGTCACTTCCCTCACCCTCCCAGATCCCTGTACACTGGACATCTGCAGCGAGGTAGGTCCACTCAGGAGTAGCGTATCTTCTGCAAGGCACTCGCACCCTCCTCGATCTTCTCGGACCTTCCTGTTCCTGTCCTTGTGCACTTTCGTCCAGATCCGAGTCTTCAGATATAGGAGCAAGAGTTCTCTCTGGAGTTGACTTCAAGCTCGGCCTCTTTCTTCCTTCAGGCCAACTAGCTTCCCCACGCCTTGTTCTCCGGTATCTTGTTCTCTCACTCGGTTCTTGATCACTCTGGACTCGATCTGAGTCTGAGCCGTATTCACAGCAACTTTCTCCTTCTGTAGCAACTTCAGTTTCACTGTCGTCCTGTCTTTCTTCTTCTGGATCTGTAGCGCTCCCAACTTCTTCAGACACCCCCACAGCTTGACTGATCCTCTCTAGTGGTTCACCGTCCACAGCTGAATTTTCATCTGCGAGAGGGGCTGTTTCTTCCAGGGGTGCTGGAACTCTTCGAGTATGAGAAGCGTGGATCCAGTTTGGCAGCCCTCCACACTTCATAGCGGTATTCGTTGTCAATATGACCTGGTAGGGCCCCTTCCAACGCACGTCTAGGCAGTTCTTCCGGACGTGCTTCTTCAGTAGTATCCAGTCACCTGGGCACAAGTCGTGACACAGATCTCTTGAAGATGGAACTTCAGCAGCCTGCACCTGAAGAGACACAGAATGAATGGCGTCAGACAGACCCTTGCAGTAATCCAGGATCATATTATCTGTAATATTCAACAAAGCTGTAGTTGGTACAGACGGAAGTCTCATTGCCCTCCCCATTAAAACTTCGTGTGGAGAGAGACCTGTCCTCCTGTCTGGTGTGCTACGCATACTCATGAGTACCAAGGGCAGAGCATCAGGCCAACTTAAGGAAGTCGATGAACATACTTTGGCTATTCGGGACTTCAAAGTGCCATTGATCTGCTTAACGATACCCGAAGCCTCTGGTCGATAGCTACAGTGCAACTTCTGATCAATGTTCAATGCAGAGCAAAGCATCTTCACAACTTCACTGTTGAAATGAGTTCCTCGATCTGATTCCAGGGAGGTCGGCACCCCGAAGCGCGGGATCAGCTCTCTAAGCAACAACTTTGCTACTGTGAGTGTATTGCACCTGCGTGTAGGGTATGCTTCGACCCATCTGGAAAATATGCATACAACCACCAGAACATATCTGAGGCGGTTGCTTTTTGGCATCTCAATAAAATCTAATTGCATTCTGTTGAAAGGCCCCCCAGACCTCCCAATGTGACTCATTGTAACTGGAGTACTTTTCCCTACGTTCAGTTGCTGACAAGTACCGCATCTCTTACACACTGCTTCTGCTGCAATCCTAAATTTAGGACAATACCAAGTCTGCCTAAAAACCCTTAGCATGGCATCTCTTCCTAAGTGTACTGGACCATGTATCTGTCGTGCCATTGGACTCACTAATTCCTCAGGCAATACTGCCCTTCCATCTGCTGAAACCCAGAAATCCATTTCACTTTTCACACAACCTGCTGTTTCCCATGCCTTTTTCTCCGTCTCAGGTGCATTCTCTTGCATGTTTTTCAAATCCTCCCAAGTATCTACTGTTTCTAGCATCATGTTTAACTCTGTCTTTTCCTGAGCCCCACCTACTTCCACCTCCGTGAAAGAATATCCTTGCTCCGCACAATAGCGGGCAACTTCGTCTGCGTATCTATTACCTTGTGACACAAAATCTGTATTTTTGGTGTGGGCTACGCATTTAACAATAGCAATTGCAGCTGGACCTTGTAATGCTTCTAACAGCAGTCGCACAAATTCCCCATTTCGAATAGGCAAACCAGAGGAGGTCATGTGACCTCTCTGAGACCACAATTGCCCAAAATCATGAACTACACCGAAACCATATTGGCTATCGGTATAAATGGTGACTCTAATTTTGCTACCTGCTATACAGGCACGCGTCAACGCAATGATTTCTGCTACCTGAGCAGAGTGTACTCCTTCCAGGCAAGCGGCTTCCACAACTCCAGTAATGGTGCAAACAGCATAAGCTGCTCTTAACCGACCAGTATCGTCTCTTAAACATGAGCCATCAACAAAGAAAATTTCATCAGGGTCGATCAACGGCTCATCCACAATATCTGGTCTTGGCTTCGTGCATAGTTCAGTCACATCAAGGCAATCGTGATCTTCACATTCTTCGCCTTCTATATCATTAGGAAGTGGCATCAATGTAGCAGGATTCAAAACAGAGCACCTCTTAAGGGTCACGTTCTCCGCAGCGAGAATAACTTGCTCGTAGCGCGTGAGCCTACTATTGGTCAAGTGCTGTGTCTTGGTCCTGGTCATTAACAGTTCTACAGAATGAGGTACATACACCACTAACTGGTGTCCCATGACAATATTTTCACACTGCTCAATGCTGACACCTGTTGCAGCAACGGATTTGAGACATCCGGGCAACGCTGCGGCTACCAGATCTAAAGTAGCCGAAAAGTATGCAACTGGCCTACGGGCATTTCCATGAATCTGTACCAAAACTGACAACGCACAACCCTCTCTCTCGCAGTAGAAAAGTGAAAATGGTTTTTCATAGTCAGGCATCCCCAAAGCCGGAGCACGACACAAGTCCTCTCTCAGCTGTAGAAACGCCATCAAACAATCCTTGTCCCATGGTACCGGATCACTCACCTCCTTGTGCGTCAGTTTTTGTAAAGGTTTTGCTTTCAGTGAAAAGTTAGCTATCCACTGTCGGCAATAACCAACCATTCCTAAGAACATCCTGACTTCTCTCTGTGTCGTAGGCGCGTTCATCTTCATTATCGCCTCTATCCTATCTGGTGACACTTTGCGCTTTCCTTTTTCTATCCGGTGACCCAAGTACTGTACTTCTGTCTAACAGTACTGCAATTTGTTCGGAGATACCTTGTGTCCATTTTCAGCTAAATGGTTCAGCAAGGCAATGGTATCTGTCTTGCAAGCTTCTTCCGTTCCTGACGCAACAAGGAGGTCGTCTGTGTACTGAACCAGAACCGAGTTCTGTGGCAGTACTAGACTTTCAAGATTTTTCTTCAACAGCTGGTTGAAAATTGATGGGCTTTCTGTGTACCCTTGTGGGATACAACACCATGTTAGAACACGATTTTCCAGTTTAAAAGCAAAAAGGTACTGGCTCTCCTCATCTAATGGAATTGAAAAGAAAGCCTGACAAAGATCTATCACTGTGAACCACTCAGCTTGGAATGGTATCTGAAACAATATCACTGATGGATATGGTACCACTGGACAACATGAAACAACTATGTTATTAATCTTTCGAAGATCTTGTACTATTCTAAATTTCCCACTAGGTTTCTGTAAACCTATAATCGGGGAGTTGCATGGACTACCCACGATTTCTTTCAGTATTCCCTGTTGAATCATAGAGTCGATTACGGGTTTAATTCCTGCAATCGTCTCCGGGGTCAATTTATATTGGGGCGTTCTTGGATATTCAGCATTTGGTTTTACCATAATCTTCACTGGTTCTACTCCTTTGATCAGTCCTATCTCTTCTCCAGTAAAATCCCATACCTCTGATGACACTGCATCTCGTAAATCCCATGGGAGCTCCTCCACTGTCAGGGTAGGATACAGTTCTATACATGTTCTCGAATTTGTAACTTTAAAAGCAGCATCATCGTCTGTAGTCTGTACCTCCACTCCCTGAGGTGTGCAGTATATTGTGCAGTTCAGTTTGCACAATAAGTCCCTTCCTAACAGACACACAGGACTAGAATCACATACCACAAACTGATGTTCACCGGTGTAGTTTCCTATTTTCACTGATACTGGTTCCGTCAAAGGGCTATTCATTCTCCTATTTGCAACTCCTACCACCTGAATCGTTTCCCCCGACATTGGTAGATCTGGAACCACTGCCGATCTCAAAGTTGATCGGGTAGCTCCAGTATCCACCAAGAATGTTGTAGGACACCCTGCCACCTCAGCCTCAACAAACGGTCCTCTTTGATCCACCTCTAGAACTGCCCCGAGAGTACAGTCCTCCTGTCTACTTACACGTCATCCCGTCAATGGATCAACGTAGTAACGCTCTTCTTCACCTGTGAAAAGAGGCATTTGTCTATAAACCTTTCCTCCTGTCGAAATCTTTGGTGGCTGTGGGAACCGAGCTCGTGGAGCCGAAATCCCCCCTTTTGCCACCTTACCCTTTGTCACTGTCACCCTTTGGACTGGAACTTCCTGAACTTCCTCCTCTAGAGCTTCTAGTTCTCCGTTTTCAGGGTTATAGGGACACTCTCGTCTCCAGTGTCCCACCTGGTGACACTGATGACACTTTGTCGTTTTTTTCAACGTAGCAAAGTCTATTCTAGGTTTCGAGTTTTCCTCGCTGTCCTTATTTTGACTATTTGATTTCCGTCCGATTGTTCCCTGTTGCTGTCCTCCCTTTCCAGCTGACTGCATCTGTACCATCATCAGCTTCTCTTTTAGTTTCTTTGCTTTGGAATCTATTTCATCACTGCAATACCTTGCGTATCTCAAAATTTCATCCAATGGTTTGTTTTGCCAACAAATTAAATGTTGCTGAATCATCAAACAAATGTCAGGTCTAAACCCCAAAACGAACTTCGATACAAACTGTCCTATATCTTTGGGATCCATTACATCTAGTCCACTATATTGTTTGAACATTTTCAGCAATCGCTCATAGAACTCATGAACTGTCTCCTTGGGTTCCTGTCTTGTTCGGTCTATTTTTACCCAATCTATATCTTGCGGTGGCACCTTATCCTTCAGCCATGTGATCACCCTTTCATATTTTACCATTACACTTTCAGACGGTCCATTAGTACGAGTATCCCTTTCTGGTTCTGCAGTTGGCCATTCGACACTAACCTTGCATGCTATCCACAAGTCTCCTGGGACCACAATGTCAAACAAGGTGTTCAAATCAATCCACAATACTTTTAAGATCTTGACAAACCTCTCTACCTGCTTGTACCATTCTACAGGGTTCTCCCTTAACTTCGGAAATGAGTTTGTAAATGCAGCCAAATCTCCCCTACTCCAGAGCACATGTATGTTACTCCCATTTGATATTTCTCGCAAAGGGAATGCCTCCATCTGCATTAGCCTTCCCTCCGGAGACATCACATTCGCACTCCGCCTAACAGTTCCCTTTTTGGACCACCTCTCTTCCCATTTGTCCAGATCTCTCCAAGCTCTTATTCCTGTGATCAGTTCCCTTATGTGTGTTTTTAATCCAGTTGTCCTCCTCTCATCTAGGTCCTGATCTGAATAATGCAACCTATGGTTACCCTGTAATGCCTTGGTTCTGGACAGATCTACCATATACTTGTCTGCCAGTTCAGACAGTTCCTCATGAGTTGCTCTGGCCTTTCAAGTGATGTCCTTTGCTATAAACCGCAACTCATCTTGTTCGTATATCTCAATCCTTTCTATAGGCAACGTACCCTCTATTATGTCGTCCAGGTCAGATCTTAAGCTGGTCACATCGAGTCTTTTAGCTTTTATTGCAGCTTTCAGTATGCCATCTCTAGAGAGTCTATTTACATCTCTCCCATCACAGCTCTGAGTCCTTCGTCTGGGCTCAGGCGAGTTATGGGGAGTCCTCCCATGCTCCCATCTCTCCAGGTCCCATGCAGTTCCATCTTCTCTGGGTGTATGGTGAAACACTCCTCTATTTCCCATAATCCCACATTTCCCAATCCGCCTGGTTTCTCTAGGTGCATGGTAAGACATTCCGTTATTCCCCATTTCTTCACCATTTGCCGGTGGTCTCTGATCACTCAATTCAATTAAGAATCTTTATTCGGTGATTAAAAAACACCATAAAAGCACATATATATATACATTGATAAAAAGTTATTAAACATTAATCAAGATCCTTATACAGAATTAATACAAGTAGAAATACCGACATACAAAACCATAAACTTAAAATAGGAAATCCAGAATCTTTCATTCCTAACCCCTAGTCATCCTTAATCGGACCGCAACCTTAATAAAATTCAGAATACAACACAAGGTTAGGGGATCGGAGGCTTTTTGCAAGAAGACTAATGCATCCCTAGCATGTTCCTGTTGGGCATTTTTTAAAATATTTACAAGAAAACTGCGCCTGGGCATAGAAAAATAGGGACAAAGCAGAACAAAATGGAGGGAGTCCTGCGGAGACCTGTTGTCGCAACCGCAGGGTCCCTTCTGCTCGATTGACGTGGTGAAACCTGCTGGTGAAGCCAACATAAAAGGAAGTAAATTCAGTCTAAAACGGCACATAATAAATCTATCCTGTGCATTATGCACGAGGTACAGATAAGGCTCCATACCCTCCACACTCTTCACCAGATTATGAGCCCTCACAGTTTCTTTAACTCTTTCAGCCTCAGCTCTGCATTGGATTTTCCGCTCTAGGAAAATTTCCCCTACTTGTTTCTTGTGCTGGGCTGAAATTGTTGTAGGGTTCGTGAAGAGGTTTCCAAAACCTAAATCCTCAAGGGTATTTTTCACGTATTTAAGCCAGGGGATGCGCATACAATTAGTCCTATCTAAGCAGTCCAATAAAATTTCTCTGCTTAGATGCGCATCTGGATTAACCCATATTTTTAACCAGGCCACAATTGGCCTAAATTTTAACAGGTCATCCAAGTATGGCCTCCCTAGCTCCCTATGAGCTATGATTCCAGCGGTGCTGGGTGGCACCCTCAGGATAGATTTCAGATATTTGTTTTCTTCCTGTTGGATTCTAGTAGTGTTCACAAAGCCCCATACTTCTGCCCCATAGATTACTTTGGAGCATGATACGGAGCAATACAAGTTCATCACCTGTTCCAGGCTCCATCTACCTAACCTCCTGCCGTATCCTGCTATTGCCCCATTAGAGGCAATCATTTTACTACAACGTTCCGCCACCAAGGAGTTAAACTGCAAAGCGCCATCGAAGGTTACTCCAAGATAAGCGAACGTTTTGACCTCCTCTAAAATATGGGTGCCTATTGTATAAGTAAATTTAGAGGAAGGTTTTTTGCCGGCCAGGAGCACATAAGATTTACCCAGGTTGACAGATAGATCCAGGGTGCTCATGAACTTAACGAACCCATCTATCAGGATTTGTAGGCTTCGCGGTGTGCGCGCGAGCAAGACCGCGTCATCCGCGTAAAGCAAGACAGGGATATGCCTCGGCCCGACCCTAGGGGAATCTGCCTTTAAACCCAAAAGAAACTGCTCCAAGTTGTTAATATAAAGGGAAAACAGAAAAGGGGCAAGGATGCAACCTTGTCTGACTCCGCTCTTACATGGGAAAGAGTCAGACAATCCTCCCTCCCTGTTAAATCGAACCTTGGCCGTGGTGTCGCTGTGCAATTCCCTTAATATGGTGATTAAACCACTCTCAATTCCCATGCTTGACATCAAGTCCCACAGCTTTCCTCTATTGACGTGGTCAAATGCTGCTGCCAAATCCATGAATCCCATATAAATAGGTTCATCACTGGCCAGAGTATATTTGGCAGTCAGCATGTAAAGGTTCAGGCATTGGTCACTAGTGGACCTCCCTGTCCTAAACCCGTATTGAGTGTCCGAGAAGATGTTATTCTCATCGGTCCACTTGGACAGTCTGTTAAGGATTGCCCTACCCAAAAGTTTGGCCGATACGTCAATCAGGGAAATCGGCCGATAGCACTTGGGGTCGTCCCTGTTGCCCTTTTTAAAAATTGGCACAATAATCGCTTTTGACCAAGATGGTGGCAGGTCACAAGAGATAGCAGTATTTATGACCCTGGTCATCAGAGGGGCCCACTCCTCTATTTCCCATAGTCCCACATTTCCCATTCTGCCTGGTTTCTCTAGGTGCATGGTAAGACATTCCGTTATTCCCCATTTCTTCACCATTTGCCGGTGGTCTCTGATCACTCAACACCTGGCAAGATCCTTCACTGTTCCCAGTGTTCCCACGATTCCAGTGCTGTACGTTATCATTAGGTGCGTGGTGAGTGCACCTAAACCTTTCCCTGTATTCCTGGGTCCTTTGGTCTCCCTCACTTTGAATGAAACAAGATGTCTCCCCACACTCCGTACTTCTGCCTCTTTGCTCCTGCCCATTTCCTCCGTCAGTATGACATGTAACTCCTCTACTCTCCTGACTTTTACCGTCGCACTCCTGACTGCTTTCGCTAGCCCCGCAGTGAGATAATGTCCCTTTTCCTCGACTTCCCCATTCACCTTCTGCTCTTGACCTGTTGCTCGTTGCTTCTGTGGACCTATCCCATTCTCTCAAGTCCGCCCTCAACTCTTTATAGGATTTCGGCCGTGGTCCCCTCAGGTCCATCAGTCCTCTCTGACCTCCTTGCTTTGTTTACGGGACCCACTGCTGAATCCAATGGTGTGCTCCACGTTATCGGTCCTGATAATTGTCTCCAGGCATTTGTCGTGTTATTCCTCCTTTCCATCTCAACTCTCTCTCTCTCTAGCCGTACCTGTTCTTCCTCTCTCCCTTTCTCTGGGTTATAAACCGACACTATAGGACCTATGGTAACGGGTACTTGAAGAGCGTCTGGCAATCCATAAGACTCAACCCTCTCTGTTGCTGGCATCTTCTGCACCACCACCTTTCCGACTACTCTTTGTACAGGGCTATGTTGAGGTATCTCCTCACCTTTGATAGGTACCCAATCCGCAATAGGGAGTGGCCTATTTCCTTCCATATCAACCCTATCTCCCCTTGGGAGTTCAGTACCTTCTATCTCCCTATAGTCCGGAGGCGGTCTATCTATCAATAACCTATTTATGAGGCCATCCTCCGACTCGCTCTCTTCATCCTCTTCCATGGATTTCCTTCCTGTAACCTCTCTCATTGGATACAACTTATCCACTTCAATCGTCTGTACCCTCCATTTCTTGGCTTCCGCATCCCATTTGGCATCTTGCACTGCCCTTACTGATCGCCGCACCCTTTCCTGGCGTCTGTTCTGACTCCTGTCGTGCGCCGCCCTAATCCACGCATTAAGGGCCTCAAACTGTGTTGGTCTAGGCAAAGGTCTCAATGAGGACATAACTGCTTTCAGTTGATGCAACACTTCTAGTCTAAACGTTCCGTATTTCGGAAAAGTCAGTTCCTCATTCACCTCTGTAATCTTACTCCAAGCATCAAGCCACAGTATAGTATGCAACCCAACATTCGTTGCCATATAGTGAGCTGGTGTACCCTCCAGCGGTGCCTCTTCCCCGTAATAAGATTCTCTTCTTTTTCTCTTAAAAATCCCTCTCAAACATTTAAAACACTTCATGTTCAAAATCTACAAAATTTCTATTTTCTCCGCGTTCGTTTACTTCCTGATGACAATCCACCAATCTCAATGCGGTTTTCGCTAACTGGCCTATCACTGCGCGGCTCTTCGCTGACGTCACACCAACCGCCCTATCACAGCGCGGCTTCACACCAACCGCCCTATCACAGCGCGGCTCTCGCTGACGTCACACCAACCGCCCTATCTCAGCGCGGCTTCACACCAACCGCCCTATCACAGCGCGGCTCTCGCTGACGTCACTCGTCTCCCCTTCGCAGCAGTTCCCCTCCTTTCTCCGCTCGTCTCCCGGTCATGCATGAGTCCCATTCATACTCTGAAAAATGATTACTTCCGACCAAGCGATCACTTTCCTTGACTGTACGTCCACACTCTAACTGTAATTGTCACCTTAACTGACGAAATGTCTTTCCGTGTACGTCCAGACAATCGCCTTCTCTGATAGGTTACTTGCACACGGTAACTTTCGACCTGCGTCCGTTACCCACACACTCACTCTTGCATTCCCCCTATCTCGGTCCTGCGGGCGATCAATGGTACCTCATGACCCCCTTTTCTCTGGTCGACAACTACTCTGGATGTTCGATACACCCTAACCACTTAAGCTCTTCCCCGAACTTAAGATTTTGCCAGGTTGCGCGCGCTCACAACCCTCTCTCATTCACTCTACAGGCATTCAACTCCGCATGACATTACAATACAGATACAACACAAAACACCGCAATCTGTCCACGCATGACCCTTGTTATACTCACTCTCGTCCGATTCTGCTGCTTTTCTCTCGCGCCGTCAGCACCCTCTTCGGCAGGCCACCTCTCGATCTCTAGGGACCTTGGGGTAAACTTAACCTAGTCTAGATCACCTTCCTCAAGAAGGTAACCATCCTCTGCTACCAACTGTTAACGCGGGATTTCTGGTCTATTGTTATAGATCTAGATCCCAACTCAGGTCGACTGAACCGTTGGTACCTGTCATAGAGTAAAAGGCAATCCACTACTAGGTCAATCAGTTAAAGACTTACACCACTCTAAAGAACCACTTACTCTTAATAAGTTTAAAAGTTTATTACAAAGCCAAAGTTAACTGGAGATACAAACATCTCAAAATAAGGTTCAAAAGATATACGGGTATCAATACAAACATGAATTTTCTAAATGCTCTTAGTCGGCAGAAGAATATTACCAAAACCAATTCAAGAATCACCAAAGTTGCAAGAATGGACACAAGCTGTAGCTTGTGAGTCATTTACAGAAAGGAAAAATTCAGATTAGACTATCCCTACACTGGACTAAGTGACATCCCAAAGAAGATCACACACTTCCCTTAGTCTTTGTTGCAAAAGCGATGTCTCGCAGTTCCCTATCTGCCTACCCATCCGCTCTCTTAGGTTCCTCAGACCATCTGCCTTAACTCCACCCCGGGGTGCTGTCCCTAATACAAAATCACATTTACAATAGAAACGCCTTTTTAGAGACGCCCCTTACGTGGTGTTAGTTCTGGTATCTTCCATGCCGATACTCCTCTGGGCCTATCGTTAAAGTTGACCTTGCTTCCCAGGCTCCTCTCCGGCAGGACGGTACCCTCCAGGAAATTCCTGAAGACTCCTCCAGACCTGTGCCTGGCTCTCTTGAACAAAAGTCTATTCATCACTCTCTTGATTGGAACCTCCTCGCACCTGCAAACAGACACTTGTACTGTGGGCCCCAAATTCCGACCTCCACCATATCTTCTAAGTCGTAAACCATTGAGCAGGCTCCACAGTTTGTGTCTAACACGACCTTTCTCTAACGAGCACATGTAGATCAAAGAAACGACTTTTGTCTATTCAGGCCTATTAGAATTACATGAAACGGACCTATGCACTCTGCAAACCTTTAATTTCTTAGTTTAAACAGTATTCTAACTTATTTCACACAATGATTATATAAACGTCTATAAAACATATATTTCAGTTCTATGATCAGTAATACTTTGAATTATAACAACATTAAATCCACCATCGCATGAGAGTGCAACAGCATCTTGTACTCTATGTGAACTGCCATGTGGCCTACACATTTCTACATTTAGCAGAATTACCTTTTCCCCTACAACAGCCACATAGCATGGAATTTCAACGTCATTTTAACATCTCTACAAACGTCTACATTAATTCTTCACACTTGATATAAGTAGTCTATTTTAATTAAACACTTATATATTTTCTCTCTATAAATTCGACACTCTTATATAATGTTTACTAAACTAATACAACGTGCTTGTAAATATGGTGCACTTCTATATTTTTCTTAATTTGCGCTCTCTCAATGGCTTCCGGGGTTTGTTCTTCCTTCCCCGGTGCCTTGGTTTTCCCTCTTTCCCCATCCGTGGGCTCTGTCTCGCCTTCCGGGCTGGGTGCTGGTGGACTGTCGGCTGATGCTGGCCCTTTTCTCATGGGGTCTGATCCTCTTTTGTGAGGTTCCGGGGGTTTTTCCTCTGGTCTCTCTGGGGTTGGGTCATTTGCTTCCCTTCTCTTCTGGTTTGGTCCTACCCTTGGTGGGCTTCTCAACCTTTTTTTTTTCCGGGGGCGACTTTGGTTCTTTTTGGTTGGGGCTTTGCGTTTCTCTGGCCCCCTTGTGTTTCTTTTCTTTCCAGGGTCTGAATTTGGCTGTCATGGGTTCTCTGTGCCTGGGTTTAGCTCATGTTGCCCAGTTCTAGCTTGCTGGTCTGGTGGCTCTTGGCCTTTCTCTTTGGGTAGGCTCCTTGCTGTTGTTTTCTTCTTGCCTCGGATGACTTGTGTAACCCTGCTCTCCCCTTCTCTGGTTGGATGTGGGGTGTTCCTGTTGGGGCTGGTTGGTCACTGTGGTTGTCGGACCGGTTGTCTGGATGTTCTCCCGTTGTTTTGTTGGGTGCATCCAGGATTGGTGGGGCTCCCTCTTGTCGGGGGCTCTGCTTAGGGTTTTGCCGGTTCTGCCTTTTGCTTTCTGCGGTAGCTGCCTTTGTGTGGTTTCCTGGGTTGGCTTCTGTTTTGTTTGGGAAGGCCGTCTTTTCTGCTTTGGTATTCTCCACATAGTAATGAATGGGACGAGGACATAAGGGACCAGGGGGTAATGCTCTATTACTTACCGGTAATCTTCATTATTCCGGGTCCCGCTGTCCTCATCCCATTCATACTCCCCACTATCCTCTCCTGGACGGCCGGCCTTCCTGTTGTGGGCTTGGTTGTTCAGACGGAATGCTGGGTAAGTACCCCTTATGTTCTCCCAGTGGGAGGGGTGGGGTTAGTGTCCCAGCATTCTTCTGGTCTTTTTATCTGTTGGGAGATGGTTATCTCCACATAGTAATGCATGGGACGGGGACAACGGGACCTGGAGTGATAAAGATTACTGGTAAGTAATAGAGCATTACTGTATTTGGGTGCTAAACTAATACTATTTAGATGAAATCTTCACCGAAACAGTGTTAACATGTGAAAAAATGACAAAATTGCTATCACAAATTGTGCTGCATTAGGTTGCATAATTTACCTTGTAATGCATTTTAGTCAACACTGCTGCATGATTTGATCCTACCGCTGCATAATTCCACTGGCTCTGTATATCTGTAATGATGCCACATGCCGCAGAGCTTTTTATTCAGAAACTGGTTGTGGGTTCAGGTTTACAAGTACAAGTTATATGTCCGAATGGTAACCTCAGCAGAGCCCTTCTCAAATGCAGGCTACTGGATGCAAGTTAAAAAACAACTGGACTGATGCTAACCGCTTCAGTCCACAGGGGCATAACAAAGTGCCCGACCTCCCGGCACTCAGGTACCCCTGCCTTGTGCTTAATTTGAGCTGGTGGTTGCCAGTTGTGCCCATCAGCACTCATGTTTGGGGACCAACACTTATTTTTCCTCATCAGACATTTTCCAAGAGCAGCACAGGGAAAAACCAAACAAAGGAGAAAGAATTAGAAGCAGACAGACAGAAAACTTTCAAAAATGGAGAAAGCAGGAAACTGCAGAAGTGAAATATCGGGACTGGGAGTGTTTTGTAGTCGATTAAAGATGTATAAAGTGAATTCCAGACTATGCAGCCTTGATGATCAGGGAACTGACATGCAATAGTGCTGGCGGTAGACTTCTGAGCAGAGCTTCGGGTAAGTTGTTGTTACCTTAAGTTTACTGAGGTCGAAATGTGACCTGTTGTCTTCCTGGGGGCGGAGGTTCAGGATGTGCATATACAGGCAACCCATTGAGGGTGGGATCCCCGTCGCTTCCTGACCACTCTCTCAGTCTGAGACCAGTGAGAGTTATGCAGGAAGAGGGGTGCTTGCCCTCTGCTGTGTGACAGCTCTCATACAGGCAGCTGGTATCTCCACTACCACCATCAGGGAGTTATAAAACAGCAAACACACCCTAGTCCAATTTTGGTACAACTGCCCCAATACCTAGACATGCCACAGTGAGGTTGTCACCCAGATCACTATTACTCCCACCAGACCAGAGGATTAATTTCCTGGGACCTCTCATCAGTAATGTCGTCAGTACCATTGACAACCTCTTGGGAAGAGGTGTGGCGCCACGGCCAGGGCGACTGACGTTGGAATCTGGGGATAACGGTTCGATCCCCGGTGACGGCGGCAGATTAGCCCAGCACCTTGTGACTCTGGGTAATAGCTTGCTGAATCTTCCCGACGGCCCCCAGCGCCTAGAGAGCCTAACAGGTGATTGTTCGCACTTTACAAATGTGGATTATTATTATTATTAACCCTGGTAAGAGTCAAAGAGCAGAAACGTACCAAGATATCACACTTTTTCATGCTACTGTGGCCTCCAACATCTTGTCTAAAGGCTCCCAATATCAGGCGTGAGGGGCTCATACAGTCCAGGCTTTAACTTTGCCTTCTAGTACTTCAACTATAATGGGTGAAACAAAACACAATTAACATAGTAAAAAGGTGACACCTCAACTGGATGAACTACTCACACCTGACATTTGGTAACTTGCATGCTGTGGGGCATATTTACAAGCCCCTATTGCCACTTCAACATCAGTTATAGTGACGTGGTTGTGGTGATAGGGGCTTCACCTTATTTATAAGGCAGCGTTAAGCCACTTAACTTGGCTTAACGCTGCTTTAACGTGGCTTAACACTGTCTTGTATATAAGGTACCCTTTCACGCTGTTCTTGCTGTGAAAAGTGAGGGCAATGGGTGTTGCAGTGGGCGTTCCACCGCAACACCCATTGATTTTGACACTGCCCCCTATTTACAAGGGTGGTGTAAATAGGAGGCAGCACCAAAATTAAGACCAGGGAAAACCTGATCTTAAACAGATGAATCGAGGAGAAATGCTTTATTTCTCCTAGTTTTTTGCTGTTTCCATGTGTGCTGCATTGTGCGGCACACGTAGAAACAGCAAATTGCCATTGATTGTTTATGTGCAGGAAGGTGAACCGGCACATAAAAAATCCCCCCAAAAATGACGTTTTACAACTTCTTTGTGTGCTGCATTAAGCAGCACACATAAAAGTTACAAAACGTCATTTAAGAATTGCTTATGTACAGGAAGGGAGATTTTCTGCATACAAACAATCTTTCCTACAACGCAAGTGCCCTTGCACTATGGTCACCCTTCTACTATGATGCAAGGGTGCCTGCGTTGGTGCTAGGCTGCTAAGTTTAGCGCCAGCGCAGGCGGAAACAGAGGGCTGCACCATATTGTTATATATATGGTGCAGCCCTGTGTTTCTGAAGCGGCGGAGTGTGAGGTTAAGCCAGGAAGGCTAACTCTGCACTCCGTCACTTCATTGTAAATAGGCCTCTGTGTGGTTCCTTGCTTGTTCTTCATAAATTTGCATTTGTCCAGCTCATTCCCATGTGTGCTTCTCTTGAGAAACATCAAGACCCTCCTTTGAATTGTTTTACTTGTGGAAAGGTGCATGAAGACATTGGAATATTAACTCATGCTGATACAGTACTAAAAGCAGGGAACCTTTAATGACACCTATTGGTCTTATTTGCAACATGCCCTGCTATCACAGCAGGGAACTTGCCATGTATCTCTGTCCTCACTTGCACCATGCACTGCTAGCTCAGGACCCAGACTCCAACAGAGCTCTCTTCTTATAATGCATCTCTCTGTTCATTTGCACTGTGTTGCTTCCCCAGGTCTTAGGGCCCGTCCAGCTCGCTCAGTGTGGATGATGTTGGCAATCATGGAGGAATCTGATTGGGTGTCTGAGCTATGTATTAACAAAAATAAGATGATTCTCTTCCCTCTGGCATGACTGGCGGGATGCCCGACAGTAGATTTCTCCGAGATGGAATTGTCCTGGGACAGAGATGTCCTGGGCATGCATACTATGTGGACACAGAGGGGCAGATTTACAAGCCCCGTTCGCCACTTTTGTGCAAACATTGCGTCACTTCTGTGACGCAGTGCCGACGTAAAGCTAGCTCCATGCTGTGGTGGATTTACAATGTGACACATCTAGAGAGATGCATCACATTGTACAGCCCTGCGCCACATGAAACCTGCATCAGGGTGGGCGTTACGGTGAAGTACCATAAAAATAACATAAAGGGCTATACCTACCAATAGCCCCAATCCCATTACCAAATAATCAGTCAGTTGGCAGTGAAGAAAGTTCAATAATTTATTAAGCAAAAATTCTCTATAGAGGAGCCTCTCCAACCCTCACCCATCAGGTGCGCGGAGAAGACTGTTGGCTCGCATTCAAACATGAGGTTATATACTTTTCAGTTCAACACATATAATCACTGTAAAAGGAAAAACACCAGTTGGCCCTCGCGCTCCAGGAAAGGACCATATATGGCACACATGATTAGTTCAAAGCTTAACTATTTATTACTGGGAAGGTCAGGAGGGGTGACTCCCTTTCGTCTTGGTGCCTGGGAGTGTAGGCACAGCGCCTCCAGGAATGCGCTTATCGCACCCAAAGCCAGATGCGACCTTGAGTCTCAGGACAGTCGAGTAAACGGCCTACGTTCAGCTGCTCCCAGTAATTCAGATGAATTGAGGCTTGACAACTGCCGGAGACTAACACGTGATCATAGCCCGTGTTCGAGCATAGGTTCGGAAAATGGTGTCTGTATGGTTCTCGGCCTACTCTGTTAGCAATAGATATGCAACGAGCGAATAAACGTTTTCCTGCCTGCAAACGCATGTAGATATATATGTATATATTTTAAGCAAAAGAGGGTACGTATAGATGCATCATGCTAACATAATATAGGTCCGATGCTCCTTATGTATGGGAAATCTATTTTTTTATCCCTCAAGGGCGCAGAAATGCCTCAGAAAAGTGCCTGAGTGAAATCAACAACATTTCACTCAGTCACTTTTCCGACGCCGCTGCGCCAAAACCATGTGCCTGCTTGAAGCAGGTGTAAGACTTGATGCACCACATTGTGTATGGGCAGGCCACGAGCATTGCTGGAGCTGCGTCGTGCTTGCAACACGACTCCAGCAATGCGCCACCCTTCCGACAGGAGATGCGTCACACATCTGTTTATCCTGGTGCCATGTTGCGCTCCATTGTAAATGCAGTGCATCTGTGGTGATGCAAGGGTAAACCTGCATGACGCATCTTATCTGGCATATGTTTGCGGATTTGCAGGGATGCCCCAGTCGTCATAAATCTGCCCAGAGTTTCCAATTTGGTCTCAATATGGGCTTGGTCCTCAACAGACTGCCCGCGTGTTGCATTCTTAAACACATTCCCACTCTCTGTAATGTGCAGGGTGGCACTGAGTGAAATGACCCTTCTGCCCCACTATGTCCTCCAGACCTCCTTTTCTGACATACTGATGTCCAAGTTCCTGGAACTGAATAGCCTCCTGGTGATCGTGGTGTGGGCAGGCAAGAAAAGTACAGTGAAACTTGAATTCCTGAAAATGAACTCTGACGAGGGCGGACCGGGCCTCTGATCGGCAGGTGCATTATATGGCTGTGATACATCAGTATGCTGTGCTGTGGTGCGCGGAAGGAGATGATGGGGAATACTGGCTCCTGGCCGGTGTAAGAGGACAACCTTCCCAAGCATCTAAAGAGTGGCACGAGGGGGACGGGGGGATGTGGTACTGCAGGTGGCAACTGTATGGGAAGGGAAGGCCCCGTATGCTAAACTGCTCCCACTATAGTGGTCAAAGTCCTTTCAGTGTATACAATCACTAACAAACTTGTCACAATGGACGGTGGGAGGCTGCCATAGATTAAGGAAGCTCTACCTGAACAGTGCTTTTATCACGATGGTTGAGGTTGCCCTGTTGTTTCAGGTGAGGCCGGGTCAATTTCTTCAGTATGTCAAACTATCCTGCACTGTCCCGGGAGATCTTGATGAACTTTCAGCGGGGCAAGCGGAGCAGCTAACGCTCCCCATAATGCTGGACCCGGAGTCTAGTAGGGGTCTCATCTCCTGTTTGTATGCGCCCTGAAGGGGGACAGGCATGCAAACATAGTGACGGTTCACAACAACTGGAGTACAGGTATATAGTGCTCTATATGCAGATGGGGACTTGTAATGAGAGTATGTGAGCATAAGTGCCATTGAAAGGACATTTATGTAGGACCTATGAGCCTGGGCTGAGCTGGCATGTGCCAATTTCCTTTTTATTGTACTGATATGAAGTGAATGAATGCCCCCCTTCCGGGGATGTGTGATCAGGGATCCGAGGGTGTTGTGCATTGTATCTGTGAGGTAATGCTGCATTGTTACACTGTTGACATGCTCATGTTGTGTATGTCCTATTTTGAAAAAATTGAAATAAAAACATCTAAAAAAGAGAAAAAATAGAAAATTCTCCCCTTTCATTTGTAGCACTCTCCTATGGCGATGGGTCATTTGTCAGTTTCCACTGGCTTTTACCAGCAGGGATTTCCTGGTGGTGACAGGCAGTGAAAACTAACCTCAAATTCCTCCCATTTTGATTAAGTGGGAGGAATTAAATGTCTACCTCTGATGTCCCTTACTCCACAGGAACACTGAAGCAAGGTAATCATGGAAGAGACGTAGTAGTCTCCACCATTATTAAAACTAAGGTCCGTCCACTTTTAAATTTGGAAGGTGGGCCTTTATAATGGTGGTATCTATACTCTGTTGTCATTGTGAAAGAGTATACAAAAATCAAGATGTAATTAGGGCCTTTAAACTTCCAAAGACCTTTAAAAATGCATGTGTACGCTCAGTTGCACAATGCATTACTCTCCCAGTAATAGTTTCTCATGGATCTTACAATTGTATTGTATTGCAACATTTATAAAGCACTTACTGTCACTGAGGGAGATGCTGAAGTGCTTGCCTACATGGGTAGCATGCTGTGTGGTTGACAGTGTGTTGTCTTTGCTTTTGATCCTGTGTGGGAAGTGTTTCATGTTGTGTGTGATGACCACGGGTATCATGCGGCTATCGTGCTATGGGATGCAACGCGACGCAGTTTGATGGATGAAGAACTGCGAGAGACAGGCACACAGCTTATGGTTTTCAGTAACCTGACTAATTTGTGCACCTCTGCAAGTTCCTTTAAGGTATCTCTTATCTCCATAGTCTAGTTATCTGGTTACTGCACTGTATTGTCCATTATGGGGTATTTTATTTCAGGTTTATGGTCCTGAGCAGACATAGTCTTAGGGGAGAAATGGGGGAGAGAACTGGTGGAACGAACTTTGTTAACATCATACCGTATCCAATTGTTACTGTGCGATGTCAAGAAGTGGTTTTATATTGATGGAGCGGTAATTTCTTCTGGTAGTTTCTCAATGTAAAACCTTCATGCTACCTCTAATTTACCGCTCAAAAGGTGTTGGGCCCTTCACACCATGTATTACCTTCAGGAGACTTAAATAAACCTGAACAGTCAAAAATGCAATTTATTATTCAAGCCAATAAAGAGAGTTGTTGAGTATTTTAAAGGGTTTTATTTTCTAGTCAAAAGTTAATTTTTCTCTGACCCTTTATTCATTAGTAAAATATCAATCAGGTTACAGAATTTGGAAAACAGGAAAAATAGCATTAATACAGAACATATTACAGTCTGCATATAAGCATCACACTTAGAAAAGCAAATGTGGCGCAAAATATCAGTCAAAATTCTTTAAGAGTTTCTAAGAAAAATAGTCTTGCAAAGCTAAGCAATAATTAAATAGTTGGCAAAAATCTCCCATTAGGAGAAATAAATGCATAAGTCAAATACATCTTTTCAGACCTAATTAATTAGTCAAAGCATAAACTTAAAGTTTAGCATCTAAATCTAAAGAGCCTTTCTATATGTTGCTGCTCATGTGCATCTCTGTGTCTAAAGAGCAAAAAGGAGGGAGACAGCCCGCCCTTCACCAGACCTCAAAGGAATGTGGCCTGATGTGCCAAGATATGACGTGGAAGCAAGAAACCTCCCCCTGAATCTCCTCAGACGCACCTCCCCTTCAGCAATCTCCCGGGACGTTTCTCGTACCTAACCCATAGAAGCCAGCTGAGCTGAGAAAAGCCAGCCCCCATCCAGAGAGGACATTATTTTATACCCTAATTATTGGCAGACTACACAAAGATGTAGCATCTTTCAGGAAACCTGTACGTGATTGGTCAGTCATGATGGCATGAGTTCTCAATACCCTGACTCATTCTAAAATCCTGACTTTACCAGTTTTAACAATTGAAGCATACATGAATAACTACACTTATAAACATTTGCAACATTTACTAGGAAAAATGTTTCATTCTAATTCTCTTCCTTCCACAGCGCAGTCAGATGGACACTTTTAACTAACACTGGTACATTGGCAGAATCACAAGAATGTACAGTTGAAGATGTCCTTCACTTCTTGTCATGAGGAAAGCTGCCACAGTCTGCGCATGCTCCCTTCTCATTAAATTGCAAGCCATAGCCTTGATGGATTCACAGGCAGCCATGTTTTGTGTAGGCCCAAAAAATAAAACAAACACAAAGATAATATTAATTTCATGTAAATCAGCCCATTATGTTTCCCACCCTCATACTAATACCCCTTATAAATGTTTACCTAGCCAAGCTATTAGTGAAAAGCAGCTTTTCTATTATTTATGACAAGATGCAAAATAAATGTGCAACATAGCATTTTCATGCATTTAGTGTAAAATTTAAAAGCACACACAATTAATATAGTGCACACAGCAACATGCATTAGTGTTTTAGATAGCTTTTCATGCAAAAAGCATCTAGTCCCCTGTGTAGTGTTTGGTGCATTATTAATTCACACACACATTATAAAAAGAGGTGTTATTAACTGAAAAGATTTATCAAAATATCCAACAAGTCAAAGTCTTTTAAGACAGAAATAGTGAATTTAGTATACATGGGATGGGCTGGGAAGAGAAAAACACATTCTATTAATCTTCAAAGCTAAAAAGGCCACTTTTCTCTACACTGTAAAAACACATGTTAATTCAGCACAAGCATTTCAGACTGAATAGGCCTCACTTTCATGTTTTTCATGTGCCATGTTTTAACGTGCACCAAAATGTGCGTGGCAATTTAAATGCAGCCTGTCTGAAGCACAAAAAATAAAACAATGCCTGACTGCAGATGAA
Source organism: Lissotriton helveticus (assembly GCF_964261635.1). Classification (NCBI taxonomy): domain Eukaryota; kingdom Metazoa; phylum Chordata; class Amphibia; order Caudata; family Salamandridae; genus Lissotriton; species Lissotriton helveticus. The sequence goes on from NC_136068.1 coordinate 1,628,882,148, forward strand.
ATCTGCTCCATCAATCCACCCTTCTGATGATTCAAATCATAATAAAATGATTTATAATTCATCACAAATATTTCATTTCACGAATGACAATATCTTTTTTTTTTTTTTTTTTTAAATTGCAAAAGCTGAGCATATAACAATGTTACTTCTATTTCTAAGGCAAACACAAGTTTGGTCTGTAATCAGATCATATATAGCCAAGCTCAAATGTTTTAGTGCAGAGATCTGTAAGTAGCTTCTTGGAACAGTTAGTCTTCTTTAAAACAAGTAACTAAAATAATTAAAAAAAAGAATTCAATAGGACAGTTTCAGCATTTCTTTGCTCATTGTCATCAGCTTGGCATCAGTATGGCTCATACTTTCCATGCAAATTGGACTACTTAGGTGCTGTGAAACTCTGACATAGCACCATCAATCCTTTGCACTTTTTCAACCAAGGCCTTTCACTCTTATTTTCACTTTGATCAGATTCAGATGTTTCACCACAGTATCTCTCAGATCAAAGCCGTTGCACCATCCATTATGCAGATCTTGTGTAGCAGCTGCAATCTGGTGAGAAACTGCACACTGTACATCAACCAGACCTACACAGCAATGGCTGGTGTTCTCCTCAGTGTTTTCCACAAGTGCATTTGCATATGCATTTTCAAGCCACTTTAATGATGCTGAAAAACAGTCTTTTGCAAAAGGTAACTCTGTGCTGCCATTGTGTTGCTTTATTATGCTTGACACTTCAGGCAGATAGCTACAATCCATTCCATGTCCAATCTGTTGTTCTGCACTCATTATCTTTAAGCCCAGATTATGATCTGATTTCAGAGAAACTGGCAATCTATACCTGGGCATCAGTTTTTGCAATAACACATTTGTCACTTTGCAGTTGTCATTTTTCTCAAAAACAGTTCTGATACAACCCTGTTGTTCTGCTTCAAAAACATTTTCTTGAGCCTCTTTTAATTCAACTGTGAAGATTCCATTGAATGTATATGCTAACAGAACACAATTTTGTGCAACTGAATTAGCATTTCTCTCTCCCATGACAACAGTGACTCCTAATTGAGCAGATATACTGCATGTTATGGTAAGGGCAATCAATTTCGAATTTTGGGCTGGGGTAACTACTGAAAGCCATGAAGCGTTGACAACATAATGTATAAGGAGCATAGTATGTGCTGCTTTTAATGTGTCATCTTTCAAACATGGGCCATCTACAAAATGTACATTGTTGGGCTGACTCAGACGTTGATCCTTAAAGTCTGAATTTGGCTTTATGCATATTTTCATGATATTTAGACACTCATATTCAGTTTCATCACAATCCAATTCATTTGCTGACATTTCTGTGAAGTTAGGGTCAAAGGTCATTGGGCAATACATCACAGACCTTTGAACACAGTCATCTTTTTCAATAGGCAATGAGAGAGCGCAGCCCTCCCTCTCACTGCAAATTAGTGTATTTTCTTTCAAATAAACCCTCATTCCTAGTGCTGGGGCACGACATTTTTTCTCTTTCAACTCTAGGAATGCTTTTGTGCAGTTGTTGTCCAATGGAAGCGGATCAGACACACCTGAGTGTGTCATCCTCAGTAAAGGCTTTGCCACTAGGGAAAGGTTTAGTAACCACTCTCTACAGCAGCTAACCATTCCCAAAAATGTCCTGACTTCTTTCTGAATTTGAGGTGCATTCATCTTGAAAATTATTTCCACCTTCTCTGGTGACACCTTTCTACCTCCCTTTCCAATTTTGTGTCCCAGGTATTCATCTACTTTTTGACAGTACTCCTGACTATTCTCATCCAATGGCACTGTGACATGAACTTGGCAAAAATCAATAAAAATAAGCCATTCTTCACCACATGGAATGTGAAGAAATAAATGGTCTGAATTCGGTACCACAGGACAACATGAAAAAAACATGCTTTTAATCTCCTGCACTATTCTGTTCCTTTCATTTATTTTCTGTGAACCTGTGATCAGAAAGTTACACAAACTTCCAATCAATTCCATCAAAAATCCTTTTATTGGTAAAATTCCTGCAAGTGATGGTGTTCCTGAATGCATGTCATCTGGTTCTAATTTTAATAAGACATGCTCTGCACATTTTATTAATCTGGCATCCTTCTTTGTGAACTCTCTTATTTCTGTGTTTATAATTTTTTCCAAAGCAGAAGGTAATTTTTCAACTGTCTTTTCTGAAAACAATGCTACAATAGTCTCTTGTTGGGCCATTTTAAAATGTACATCCTCATCAGGAATCTGAAAAATAACATTATCTGGTGTACAGTAATCTGTGCTGCTTGATTTGCAAAATAATTGTTTTCTTGCTAGGCCTGAGTCACAGACAACAACTTTGCAATAATCCTCAAATGGGCCTAATTTTGGTGCACATTTTTCTAATTCTGGGTTTGTAATTTCTTTCTTTAAAACTCCTGTAACTAAATCTGTACTTTCCACTGCCTTCACAATGGACTTTGTAAATTCAGAATTGTGAATGTTAAAACTCTCATTTTCAAACACAGTAACCTGTTGTACTGGGTTCTGTTTTTGTCTCTGGAAATAATTCACATTTGCTCTGGACACCTTATTTAAATTAATTTTAGCATTTTCCATATTTTGTGGGACCATCTGTGCTTGAAAAATTCCTGCTATAGGTACTTGTTTCTGAACTGACATTTGCATTTGCTTAACTGGCATATTTTTCACCTGCAATTCTCCATGTTTTTGTGCATCATGTTTAAATTTATTTTTCTTCTTCCAATGCTCAAATCTGTTAGAAAGATGGCAAAAGGACACATTTTCCAGCAGTACAACATCCATACCTGAATTTGCACAAACCAAAACACCTTTACTTCCATCCTGTGTTCTTTTAATCTGTACCCTTTGCTGGCACTCTGCCCTTTAGGAAATAAATCACTGCTATATTTTCCTCCATAACAACAGTAAATGATGGTGCATTCATGCAAACCCTTTTCACTGTCTCTTCACCTGGCATTTTCACAACAACTTTAGATTCAAACCACAATTTAGTCTGCATGGCAATATAAAAGAACATTTCCAAATTAATGCACAACTCTTTCAATAGTTCATCAAATCCATCAACTTGTGGGTACCACAGCATAATTTTGTCTCTCAATTGTGGGATTAAGTTCAGAAATGCTGCAAATTCACTTTTATTCTGTGGCATATGCACATACATTTCTCCCACCTTTTCTCTCAATGAGTAAGCAAACGCTTCCCCCTCATTCTGCTTATTATTTTTCTCAACTAAATCTGGTGGCTTCTTTTCCTTATCCAGTTTCCTTGCTAGGTTTGGTGGTTTCTTTTTCTTCTCATGTTTTCTTGCCCATTTGTCTCCTAATTTCTCAAACCCATTGCACTTGAAAATGTATTTTATTTCTGCAATGTGCAAATGCATTCCTGAAGAACACATGTTCTCATTTGCGTCCTCATCCATGTGTACCCTAAAACCTTTCTGAAATGGAAAACTTCCTGAAACATCAGTTTCATATTTTTGAGCCAAATCTGTCAGTCCATTATGTGTAGTTAATGCACATGCAGCTGTTTCCTTATTCAGGGAAATTAATTCTTTTTCCTGACACTGGTTTACATTTTCATTATTTAAACAGCAAGGACTGTTAATTTCTTCATGTTCACATGTTGAATTTAAAACACTACGCTGTTTCTCTTTTTCAGGGCCTGTGTTAATATGTTCCCCCATGTTCTCTATCTTTTTAATCACTGCTGGTTCCTCTGAGCAGGTTTGAAAAATCCCATTTTCAATTACATTTATTTTATTCTGGGCTGCAGATATTGTAAATACCATTTTTCCCTCATCTTTCAGTGCTTGGGGTAATTTCTGTTCAATAATCTGTGTATTCTTAGTTTCTGAAATAAACCCTTCCATAATCACTTTTTCTGCAGCTCTTTCAACCTTTTCAGTAGGGACAATATTAATTGGGACAGTCATAATTTTTCTAGGCACTATCTGTGCATCTGCAGTTTGCAATTCTTGGACTGAATCAGTCATATTTGAAGCAGTAACACCTGGAGGTATCACTGTCAGTACTGAATCAACAGGTAATGGTTCAATATAAAATGCCTGCACAGTTCTCTCAGTCTGTATTTCTCTCTGTTCAACAGAAGCAGTAGCCCCTGTAGTATTTACTGGTGCACTATTTTCAGTATTTTTCATGGGAACCACATAAAGTGGTGGACACTCAGTTATCAATGCATCCATTATTTCATCCCCATAATCATTATTTATTTGAATCTCTTTATCATCACTAATTTCCTTCTCCTGCATCTCGTGCTTTACCTTTTTATCCTCACTTGCTTTCTCTCTTGCTGTCTTTTCCCACAGGCTTAAGGCCTCAAATTGTGCAGCTTTAGATTGTGTCCTTATTTCACATAACACTTCCCTTAATTTGTCAATAATTTGCAATTCAAAAGTACCATCTTTTGGAAACCTCAAAGCACCTTCTTTTTCAGTAATCTTGCACCATTGGTGAACCCACATACATGTATTTTGTCCCAAATTGGTAGACATAAAATGCACAGGTGTTCCTTCAGGAGCATCACCAATAAAAAACAAATTATTCACTTTACCTCCTAACAGCTTCTTTAAACCTTCAAACATTTTCATGTTTGCAATAGTTCAATGCAATTTCTTTTCTCCAAAGCTGTCAGTCTCAATTTTAGTCAGTTTTACTCCTACCACTGACCCTCCACAAAATCTTACTGCAATATTTTCTTAATCAATAACTCTGTTAGTAACAACATAAATACATTCGCTACTCTGTCTGTTGTGCTAAATAAAGGATAGATTTATATTCACTACGAGTAACACATTCCGCTTACCCTTCACAAAGTAAGACTTTCCGTTTACTCTTCAAACACTACAGGTAAATCCCTTCCGCTTACCTTTCACACAAGCTCAGAAGAACCTGCTACTCCTTTGGACTTATCCTTCAGGATATATCTTAGTCCAAAGTTTCACCTGTGAACCCTTTTGCTGTCAATCAAGCTCAGAAGAACCTGCTACTCCTTTAGTGTGACCCTTTCTAGGTGATATCAGACCAAAGTTTCACAACCGAACTCTTTGCTATCAATCACTCACACAGAAAATAGTCCCTAATTTAACACTGCCAGCCCTACCTAGCTTCTCAGTGTTATTCCAACAGACGAGTAACCTCAGTGCAGTGTGGCTTCCATTTACCACCCGCTATTCCTTCCCGGGATTCCACAGGCGTGCATACCTGCGTGTTCCAGACAACATAGAACAAGACACTAACTTAACATGAAGAGTTAAAACATGTAATCAATAACCACAAAATTATGTCCTATGAAATTACCAATATAATCAATAACACCATCAATTCAAAATGAGCAAAATGTCACCAACAGTAAAAAAAAACCTTAATATTTTCAACACTTCAAAAATACATGCTAGCATATTAACAACATTTCACAACCCTATTGATACTCACACCACTTCTTGCATCACCTGCCAGTATTGCTTTGCCAGTCTTCAGGTTCTGAGCATTGGAGTCAGGAATCAGGACTTGGGCATTTATCTAACGTGGGCAATTATTTTACTTCCCTCTTAAGGTCAATGATCCATTAGTTGAATAGTTGATGGTGAAATCAATAATCATTAATCACCAAACTAATCAATAATAACCATCCTCTGCTACCAAAAACTGATGGAGCGGTAATTTCTTCTGGTAGTTTCTCAATGTAAAACCTTCATGCTACCTCTAATTTACCGCTCAAAAGGTGTTGGGCCCTTCACACCATGTATTACCTTCAGGAGACTTAAATAAACCTGAACAGTCAAAAATGCAATTTATTATTCAAGCCAATAAAGAGAGTTGTTGAGTATTTTAAAGGGTTTTATTTTCTAGTCAAAAGTTAATTTTTCTCTGACCCTTTATTCATTAGTAAAATATCAATCAGGTTACAGAATTTGGAAAACAGGAAAAATAGCATTAATACAGAACATATTACAGTCTGCATATAAGCATCACACTTAGAAAAGCAAATGTGGCGCAAAATATCAGTCAAAATTCTTTAAGAGTTTCTAAGAAAAATAGTCTTGCAAAGCTAATCAATAATTAAATAGTTGGCAAAAATCTCCCATTAGGAGAAATAAATGCATAAGTCAAATAAATCTTTTCAGACCTAATTAATTAGTCAAAGCATAAACTTAAAGTTTAGCATCTAAATCTAAAGAGCCTTTCTATCTGTTGCTGCTCATGTGCATCTCTGTGTCTAAAGAGCAAAAAGGAGGGAGACAGCCCGCCCTTCACCAGACCTCAAAGGAATGTGGCCTGATGTGCCAAGATATGACGTGGAAGCAAGAAACCTCCCCCTGAATCTCCTCGGACGTTTCTCGTACCTAACCCATAGAAGCCAGCTGAGCTGAGAAAAGCCAGCCCCCATCCAGAGAGGACATTATTTTATACCCTAATTATTGGCAGACTACACAAAGATGTAGCATCTTTCAGGAAAACCTGTACGTGATTGGTCAGTCATGATGGCATGAGTTCTCAATACCCTGACTCATTCTAAAATCCTGACTTTACCAGTTTTAACAAAAGAAGCATACATGAATAACTACATTTATAAACATTTGCAAAATTTACTAGGAAAAATGTTTCATTTTATTTATTTATTTATTTTATTCGATTTATATAGCGCGTTATACCCTGGGGTCTCTAAGCGCTTGTCCAAGTAGCACCGCTAAATTCCTAAGTGAGCACAAACAGACAGATTTCTAGATTGGTACAGCCGGACTTATAACCCCACCCAGGCTTCCTGACATAGGACAGTTTTCAGCTTCTTGCGGAAGGCCATCAAATTGGACTCCCTACGCAGATCGGTCGACAGGTTGTTCCATACTGCAGGGAGAGTATTTGAAATCGCACGACCGCCCACCGTGACTAATCTGGCGCGTGGTTGGGTGAGACGAGAGGCATCAGCAGATCTTAATGCCCTGCCCGGTATATATGGGGTTAGACGGGCCTTGATATATCCTGGGGCCTTACCATAAAGTGACTTGTGAGCAATGCATAGCCCTTTAAAGAGCACCCTCTGTCTCACCGGCAGCCAGTGTAACTGGCGCAGGAGTGGGGACGCGTGCGAGTTCCTAGGTTTCTTAAAGATGAGCCGAGCGGCGTCGTTCATCACCACTTGGAGTTTGTTGAGAAGTTTTTGGGGCAATCCTATATAGAGCGAATTGCCATAATCCAACCTTGAAAGTATCATTGCGGAGACCGCCTGTCTCAAGGTTGAAAATGACAAGAGTGGTGCGATTTTCCTGAGTTGACGTAGTAGTCCAACACAAGTTCCGACCACCATACTAACTTGCTTCCGCATGGATAGCTTGTCATCCACATGGATGCCTAGACTCTTAACCGTCACTGCAGGTACTGGGGGTGGACCGAGTTCTAAGGGCCAGAACCCATCATGCCAAGGGCTGCCCGCCAAAGTGATAGGTAGAACCTCAGTCTTGTCAGGGTTGATTTTTAGAGAATTTAGTGACATCCAGTTAGTTATATGCTTAAGGATGTTTTGCATCCTTGTGGACACCCCAGGGACCTCATCCATTTGGATGAGGATTTGGGTGTCGTCAGCATAGTTGTATACCTGACAGTCCATTTGATTGAGGAGGGCAATCAATGGTTGTAAGTATATGTTGAATAGCAGCGGCGACAGGGCTGACCCCTGCGGCACTCCACACGATGTTGCCATTGCTGTGGAGACTAATTCACCCAGCTGCACTCTTTGCGTCCTTCCTGACAGGAAGGAGGCAAACCAGGTGAGAACTGTGCCCTGGATGCCAAGATCTCTCAACCGCGACAATAGTTGTTTATGACACACGGTGTCAAACGCCGCGGAGAGGTCTAGCAACACCAGGGCACCAGGCATCTTCCTGTCCGCCCTACTCCTGAGCTCATCTAGAATGGATAGCATGACCAATTCCGTGCTGTGATTCGCACGGAATCCCGATTGATTGTGTTCCAGCAGGCTGTTCCTTTCCAGATGGTCAGAAAGGCAAGGAAGTACCTGCTGCTCCAGCACTTTGGCAAGGAAAGGGATCTGCGATATAGGTCTAAAATTTTTCATGCATTTCACATCTGCCCCAGGTTTTTTTGGCAGAGGAACTAAGCGAGCTTCCTTAAAGGCTAGCGGCACCTTTCCTGATGCTAAGGATGAATTCAAGAGTGTTAGAACCTCCTCCTCCATTCCTGGCAGCGCCAGTTTGAATATTTCCGGAGGACAAGGGTCAGTCTGGGATCCTGATTTAACCCGTCCTATAAGCTGTGACAGTCCCTCCTTCGTAATCAAGGGTAAGGTGTCTAAAGGGCTGTCCACCCACTTCTTAGCCGGATTAATCTGTGGGGGGCAGTCGTGTAAGGGAGCGCCAGCGATCTCAGAGAGTAAATCAGTTATTTTACCGGTAAAGAAATCCTGGAATCTCTGGCAGTCCTCCCAGGTGAACTCCGGCCTCTGTTCTTTCGTTTTCCTGAGTTCATTTAGTACCCTAAAGATTTCTTTCTGTGGGTCTATGGCTGTGATGATTCTTTCTTCATAAAACTCGGCCTTCCTGGCTATTATAGCACGCTTATAAGTTGCATTTCATTCTAATTCTCTTCCTTCCACAGCGCAGTCAGATGGACACTTTTAACTAACACTGGTACATTGGCAGAATCACAAGAATGTACAGTTGAAGATGTCCTTCACTTCTTGTCATGAGGAAAGCTGCCACAGTCTGCGCATGCTCCCTTCTCATTAAATTGCAAGCCATAGCCTTGATGGATTCACAGGCAGCCATGTTTTGTGTAGGCCCAAAAAATAAAACAAACACAAAGATAATATTAATTTCATGTAAATCAGCCCATTATGTTTCCCACCCTCATACTAATACCCCTTATAAATGTTTACCTAGCCAAGCTATTAGTGAAAAGCAGCTTTTCTATTATTTATGACAAGATGCAAAATAAATGTGCAACATAGCATTTTCGTGCATTTAGTGTAAAATTTAAAAGCACACACAATTAATATAGTGCACACAGCAACATGCATTAGTGTTTTAGATAGCTTTTCATGCAAAAAGCATTTAGTCCCCTGTGTAGTGTTTGGTGCATTATTAATTCACACACACATTACAAAAAGAAGTGTTATTAACTGAAAAGATTTATCAAAATATGCAACAAGTCAAAGTATTTTAAGACAGAAATATTGAATTTAGTATACATGGGATGGGCTGGGAAGAGAAAACACATTCTATGAATCTTCAAAGCTAAAAAGGCCACTTTTCTCTACACTGTAAAAACACATGTTAATTCAGCACAAGCATTTCAGACTGAATAGGCCTCACTTTCATGTTTTTCATGTGCCATGTTTTTAACTTGCACCAAAATGTGCGTGGCAATTTAAATGCAGCCTGTCTGAAGCACAAAAAAATAAAACAATAACAATAACAATAACTGCCTAATACTCGGGGACTTTAACATCCACATGGATAAGGGCGAGGATCCTGAAGTGCAAAAATTTTGGGATATGACATCGTCGGTGGGACTTCATATGTACCTACAGTCTCCTACACATGAGAAGGGGCATATTTTAGATCAAATTTTTTCGACCGTTCCGGTGGTCCTTTCCTCCCTTGCCCCAGTTCTCTGGTCGGACATTTCCTAGCGGATTTCACGTTAGTACATCAGCCTGTGGCCGCCCGCATTTCGCAGCGGCTCGCTGCTCGTAGTTCTAGAGCCTTCCACAAAGTCACCCCGGTCATGATCACCCAGGCTTTAGAAACCCATCCTTGTGTTCTTACGGGCAGTCTGGAGGATGAGGTGGTGTGTTTTCAGAATTGGCTCACTGCACGTCTGGAAGCCTTGGCACCATCTCGCCAGGTTAGATCTGAACTGGCACGAGCATCAGCCCCGTGGTTCTCTGCTGCCTTGGCGGCCAAGAGAAGGCACTGCAAGAGGCTGGAGAGAATTTGGAGGAGGCACTATGATACATCGGCTAAGCAGTCTTACAGAGTAGCAGTGAAAGAATATCACAGGGAGATCGTTGCAGAGAAAAAATCCTTTTTGGCCAAAAGGATCGAGGAAGCAGACAGCTCCTGCAAAGAGATCTTTAAGATTGTTAAAGAATTCACCTCTCCCTCCTGCTGCACTCCTGCGTCTGCTTTCTCGGAACCTTGGGTCATGGAGCTTGCAGTATTTTTTACTAATAAAATACGTACTATCCAGTCAGCTTTGCAAGGAACCCAGATCAGCTTGAGTACGGGTTCAGCGGTCGACGGCCTTTCCAACCCCGGGTTATGCCCACCAGCTATGCATTTGGATTCCGTGGGCCCTACCCTGCACTGTTTTCCCTCTTTAGAGCCTCAGGTCTCGCTTGACCTTTTGTCTAGCCTGAAATCTGGCTCTCCTCTGGACCCTTGTCCCGCCAAGTGTCTTGCGACCCTGGCACCTGCCCTTAACCCGATCATCAACCCTCTCATTAATGCATCTTTGAAGTTGGGCAAAGTCCCCTCCTCCTGGAAACAGGCCTTAGTTCTTCCCCTCATTAAAAAACCGAATGCAGATGCCAAACTGCATTCCAACTATAGGCCAATCTCGCTGCTTCCTGCCCTGGCCAAGATCACTGAAAAGTATGTTCATACCACCCTTACCAACTTTGTAGAGGGTAACTCCCTTTTACACCAGTCACAGTCTGGATTTAGATCTAACCTGAGCACCGAGACCGCTCTACTTGAGGTAACTGAGATTGTGAAGGAGACCCTCGATAGGGGTGGAAAGGCCCTGCTCATCATGCTTGATTTGTCGGCGGCCTTCGACACCGTCCCCCATGACCTCCTCCTAATTAGACTCTGGGAGATTGGGTTGCGGGGTACGGTGTTCGCATGGTTTCAGTCTTTTTTGGCTGATCGGAGACAAATGATCTGGGCTCCCCCTTTCTCCGCCCGGATGCCGCAGCTTGAGGTAGGGGTCCCGCAGGGCTCCATACTGAGTCCTTCCCTCTTTAATATCTTCCTTACACCTCTTGCGGCACGGGTGGAGGAGCTAGGGGCCCAGATCATATCCTATGCGGATGACACACAGCTCCTGTTCACTTGTGACAGGGGCTGTGACTTCGATGGAGCAGCCATTCGGAAGTGTTTGGAGTTTGTGTTTGACTGGTTTGGGAAAAACGGCCTCAAATGCAACTCCGACAAATCCGAGATACTGTTCTTTGGCTGTCCTGCAGACCCACGATGGAAGCAATGGTGGCCTTCGGCCATGTCTCCCCCTGCCAGCGATTCGGTCACAGCTAAGAACCTGGGTATGATGGTCGACAACACTCTTTCCTTCAAAACCCAGGTTGCTGGCTTGACTGGGAAGTGCTTTGCCATCTTAAGGATGTTGCGTAAGTTTCTGCCCTATTTATCTTTGGAGCATAAGAAAATCACGGTGCAAGCATTAATTGGCTCGCGCCTAGACTACGCCAACATCCTTTACTTAGGTCTTCCTGAATATCTGCTGACTCGTCTACAGATAGTTCAAAATTCTGCAGCCAGAGCAATCTTCGGTCTAACTAGAAGATCTAGGGCCAGCAGTCTCCTTGTCTCTCTACACTGGTTGCCGATTCGTAAGCGTATCTTCTTCAAGACCCTAACTACAGCGTTTAGGGCGCTTCACAATTTCGGCGCTGAATATCTGCAGAGAAGGGTCAATTTTTATCTTCCATCTAGACCTCTGAGATCTGCTGCCCAGGCCAAGGCTATCGTTCCAACAGTGAAGCGTGCTCGCTGTGGAGGTCGCTCCTTTAGTTACCTTGCACCCCGCCTCTGGAACACACTGCCCCTGACGCTGCGGGCATGCACCAATCTCTCGGTGTTTAGGAAAGGACTTAAAACTCACCTGTTTGCTTTGTAATGCTGTTATGGTTAATTCCTGTTATATTTTCTGTTATGGCTGTTTGTTTGCTGCTGGTATTTGGTGTGATGATCTTAAGCGCCGGGACGCTCTTTGGAGTAAAAACAGTAACATAACATAACATAACAATGCCTGACTGCAGATGAAATCTGCTCCATCAATATGACAAGACATGGAACACCCTCCCCATCCACCTACGGCAGACCCAAGACCTACTAACCTTCAGAAGACTCCTCAAGACCTGGCTTTTCGAACAGTAGCAGCGCCTTGAGACCATTACAGGTAAGTAGTGAGCTTTATAAATGCTTGATTGATTGAATGATTGATTGATTGATATATGTAGGATGTTGGGACCTGTGGGGATGGACTAAATTAAATCCCCCATTGGCCAAATACATGTGGCAGATCTATTCAGGTATCCCATGCCTGTACAGTTAGTGATGGGTGGGTTAATGCTAAGTACTGGTATACTACTGGGCCATGGTCAGGACCTTTAGCAGTTTTGTCTATTTGAGCACAAGACTGTCAAGCAGTAGGAAGAAATTACAGTGCAGCCTGCGTTAACTAGAATTGACTGCTCAACCGCTGAGTGTCATGGTATTAATAATATTGTGGGTTGTGGTGGTTTACTCTGGAACCCATGTTTAGTGTTCTTTTTTTGGTTATTGTTTGTTATTGGAACGAGTCTTGCACTCTTATGGACGCCAAGCCATGCATTTACTCCAGTTTCTTTGTGGGAGATTACATTAATATGAGTTAGGTATGATCTTTAATGGGAGATGTGGTAAGTGAAATCATGCACTGGTTTGGCAGTGTTAATAGATAAGCTACAGGAGATTTTTTTATTGTTAGGTTGCAGGAGTATGAATCTTAAAGGAAAAGTTGTGACATTTGTAATGAGCTGAGGGAAATTGGAGGAGATACATTAAAAGGGATTAAGGCAAACATGCATTTGACTTGGCGTAGTCTGTGTTCAGAGAGAGGAAGCATGCACAGGATGTAAGGGAAGGAGACTGTCATTCAAAAGAAAAGGAGAGTCGAGAATCAGAAGTTTTAGGTCAAATTCAGCTTTCATGCAGGGTTCCCGGAAATATTGTGGAGGCTTTTTAAGACTGTGTGCAAAACTGTAGAAATAAACAACCTTATTAGCACTTGTTGCAATATCGCTATAGACCATGAGAACCCCAGTGGCTCTACTTTCTCCCCCTTTTCATTTTCTCTCTCTCACTTTCTCTCTTTTATCTTCCTGTAGCCATAGATCACTAGGGGTTGGTGAGCCAGAGAATTCATAGGAAGCGATAGGCCGTAGCCGCGCCAAGGGCGGTCTTAGCTCTACCCTAGCTTGCATCATGTAATACTATCCCAGTACGACTAAAAGAGCACTCCACGGTGCAGGCCTACCCTCACATCCTGCACTGTAATTCTCAGAGCGTTCCACAGAGCTCTCAAGATTTCTATCATGATCTAAATCATGCAGGGCCCGATTCACAGAACTAATTTACGACAAAATCCTACTTTTGATATTCACAGAAGTTAGGATTTTGTCTTAAGTTTGTCTTAAGACAGACTTAAGACAGACTTAAGTTAGGATTTTGTCTTAAGTCTGTCTTAAGTTTGTCTTAAGACAAACTCAAGACAAAATCCTAACTTCTGTGAATACCAAAAGTAGTACGTTTAGGATTTTGTCTTAAGTTAGTTCTGTGAATCGGCTCCGCAGTTCTTTCCCATTATAATTTTCATAGTGATTTCACAATACATCTCTACTTTAACCTGCACCAGATATTGACATTGCTGTCATAGTACTAGGACCTCCAATTAATTCAAACATTTCACTTCCATCCTGACCTGCACGATACACTGCCATTCCAGAACTGAGACTGAGACTGAGACTGAGTCCTGACCATGCACCTTGGTTTTCTGACCTGTGTGATACAGCCATCCCAGGACTAGCTTTCGCCGTGTGTCTCTGCTCAGGCCTGCGTTGTGCACTGTTATCTCCCACAGTACCTTCAATCCTGACTGTCACCATCCACGGCTCTTCATTTGCCATCTTTCATCTCTGATCACACATGATGTTTATGCTGGACAGAAAAGGAGTGGCAGCTGCAATTAGGCTCAATCTCTCCCTCACAGCGCATCACTAGATCCTACTTAAGAGAAAAGACAAATTTGGCATCTGGGAACACATCTCAAGACTGTGTCCTCTACAATGCAGAATCTTGCTGCCCCTTTAGAGGCTGTTCCTCTTAAAACTTAGGTTAGCATACCTTAACGGTTGATAATCTCACTACGCCTTTTCACCCTACTTCACTCTATTTTGTGATTTAAGCATGCTAATAATGATTTTTTTTATGTAGTGCTTTATACCACACCTGCCACTTCTAAGCACTACAAATATTAATTGTTACTATTACCCAATTTAGTTCACTCCATTTATCAACCGTAGAAGGATGGGTGGCTCAAGGATTTGGTATCACTCCTCCTTGGATCACTAAATGCTTAAGCACAGCAACAGATGGCAGGCTAGGGTCACCGCTCCGGTCATTAACCGCTTGAACGCTCATGACGAGCTCGTCATGAGCCACGGTGCTTGTTTGCTCATGACGAGCTGAGCTCGTCATGACCGTTGGAACGCGAGCTCGCTGGGCTAATTACCCTGCTTTGCGAACGTTCTACACAAACGGGTGTGGTCATGACGAGCTCAGCTCGTCATGAGCACACGACCACCGTGGCTCATGACGGTGGTCACCCGGTGCTGAAAACCAACATGAACGGAATGACCAAATGCACTACGCCATTTGTGGAACTCCATGTGACGCTCGAGTGTTTTTTGTTCACTTCGCAGAGTTCTGCATAGCGGAACTCGCAAAATCTGCCCAAGCCCACTGGTGAAGATTACCAATGCCAGGATAGTTCAGAGATGTCATGAACCTGCTGTTGAGATTTGTGTGTAACACACAGGATATAAGTTCCATTTTCAGTGATGCAGCTCAGTGGCTTAATAAACCTACTGCGGATATTTTTAGTTAGCTTATGTTTCATGGATTTGAATTAAAAAAGGCCCAAATCATCCCTTTATACTTCAGCAGGTGGAAAATTAGTTCAGTTGACTTAGGTCATAAAAACAACAGATACTGCAGTGCTTGGATGCCTCACGATTTTGTTAACGCAGGATTTCTGGTCTATTGTTATAGATCTAGATCCCAACTCAGGTCGACTGTACCGTTGGTACCTGTCATAGAGTAAAAGGCAATCCACTACTAGGTCAATCAATTAATGACTTACACCACTCTAAAGAACCACTTACTCTTAATAAGTTTAAAAGTTTATTACAAAGCCAAAGTTAACTGGAGATACAAACATCTCAAAATAAGGTTCAAAAGATATACGGGTATCAATACAAACGTAAATTTTCTAAATGCTCTTAGTCGGCAGAAAAATATTACCAAAACCAATTCAAAAATCATCAAAGTTGCAAGAATAGACACAAGCTGTAGCTTATGAGTCATTTACAGAAAGGAAGAAAATCCAGGTTAGACTGTCCCTACACTAGACTAAGTGACATCCCTACTTAACAAGATCTTAACCTAAAAAGGTGTCAGCAGTGGTGACTTCCAAAGAAGATCACGCACTTCCCTTAGTCTTTGTTGCAAAACGATGTCTCGCAGTTCCCTATCTGCCTACTCATCCGCTCTCTTAGGTTCCTCAGACCATCTGCCCTAACTCCACCCAGGGGTGCTGTCCCTAATACAAAATCACATTTACAATAGAATCGCCCTTTAGAGACGCCCCTCACGTGGTGTTGGTTCTGGTATTTTCCATGCTGATACTCCTCTGGGCCTCGTCGTTAGTGTTGACCTTGCTTCTCAGGCCCTTCTCCGGCAGGACGGTACCCCCCAGGAAATTCCTGAAGCCTCCTCCAGGCCTGTGCCTGGCGGCCTGAACAAAAGTCTATTCATCACTCTCTTGATTGGAACCTCCTGCAACCTGCAAACAGACACTTGTGCAGTGGGCCCCAAATTCCGACCTCCACCATATCTTCTAAGTCGTAAACCATTGAACAGGCTCCACAGTTTGTGTCTAACACGACCTTTCTCTAACGAGCACATACAGATCAAAAGAAACGACTTTGTCTATTCAGGCCTATTAGAGTTACATGAAACAGGCCTATGCACTCTGCAAACCTTAAATTTCTTAGTTTAAACAGTATTCTAACTTATTACACACAATGGTTATATGAAACACTTCTGTAAAACATATATTTCAGTTCTATGATCAGTAATACTTTGAATTATAACAACATTAAAATCCACCATCGCATGAGAGTGTAACAGCATCTTGTACTCTATGTGAACTGCCATGTGGCCTACACATTTCTACATTAGCAGAATTACATTTTCCCCTACAACAGCCACATAACATGAGATTTCAACATCATTTCAATATCTCTACAACATCTACATTAGTTCTTCACACGTGATATAAGTAGTCTATTTTAATTAAACACTCATATATTTTCTCTCTATAAATTCGACACTCTTATAAAATGTTTACTAAACTAATACAACGTGCTTGTAAATATGGTGCACTTCTATATTTTCTTGATTTGCGCTCTCTCAATCCCCTCTTTGATGACTTTTAGTAGTCATCACCATCACAACACCATCCCTGAGGTATGGACTGAGTCAAACTGAAGTCGTTGCAGTACCCCCTCGTTTCATCATCTCTAGAGCCTTCAGACTCCTGTACTGATTATCCTGCATCGCAGTCAATCTCCTCTCCTGCTCTCTCATGGTTCTTTGCAACCTGTTTGATCTATACCATTGGTACAGCCGCACCAATCCCCACAAGGTGATTATACAAATCACTATTATGATGATAGGTTTCAGTATGTACCAAATGAAACTCTTTCCTAAGTTGGCAAACCAACCTCCAACTTTACCCATTCCTTGACCTACTTTCTCCCACACTGTTACCTTTGTCAAATCCTCAATTTCATGATGTATTTCAGTAATGTTCCGAATGTACTTTTCTAAAGGTTTTGAATTGTCTGGAATGTAAGTGCAACATTCTTGGACCTTCAAAGCCTTACAGACTCCTCCCTCTTTGGCTAACAGAACATCTAGAGCAAGTCGGTTCTGAAGAACCATTGCCCTTATCGACTGCATCTCTCCCTCCACCAGCATTAATGATCTAGCAGTACTGGCGGACAACCTATCTACAACTGTTGCCAATCTTCTAATCTTGACATCATTTAGTGCTATCCCTAAAATAGGAAACATAGCACCAAAGACGTCTCCAACTACTTCCTCACTGCTTACATCCCTTCTTCCTCTAACTTGAGTTCCTCCCTCTATAATTTCCAAATCCTGAGCATGGTATATTTTGGGGAAGACAATTGCCAAATAACATGATCCATACCAATTATCTGGTAGTTTCACGTATGCATTTCTTCCACACACAAAATATACATTTGGGATCACCTGCATTTCCTTCAGGAAGTCTTTAGAGTAATATTCTAGTTGGAAAGCGGTGACAAAAGCGGCGAGCTAGGCTGCGGATGCACGCTCGCTGAGGCTGCTGGAATTTTAAACTTTAAATATCGATCTAAATGTTGATTGCTGATTTTAATAGCACTCTTGTATTTTCATTTGATTTGTGTTGCGCACAATTGTACCTTACCTCACCTTGCCACGCTCGTGATCCCGTTCCGCCCCGGCTTTGTGCCGTTTGCGCGGAGGGTCAGTCAGAGGAGCGTCACTTCCTGCCTGCCTGCAACACCACTTCCGCCCTGCTTACAGGCATTGCAGGTTAGCGGTCTAGTGTTGCCGAACTAGGAGTAGATTTATTCTCGCTCCCAGCGCCCGGCCAGTGACAAAAGCGGCGAGCTAGGCTGCGGATGCACGCTCGCTGAGGCTGCTGGAATTTTAAACTTTAAATATCGATATAAATGTTGATTGCTGATTTTAATAGCACTCTTGTATTTTCATTTGATTTGTGTTGCGCACAATTGTACCTTATCTCACCATGCCACGCTCGTGACCCCGTTCCGCCCCGGCTTTGTGCCGTTTGCGCGGAGGGTCAGTCAGAGGAGCGTCACTTCCTGCCTGCCTGCAACACCACTTCCGCCCTGCTTACAGGCATTGCAGGTTAGCGGTCTAGTGTTGCCGAACTAGGAGTAGATTTATTCTCGCTCCCAGCGCCCGGCCAGTGACAAAAGCGGCGAGCTAGGCTGCGGATGCACGCTCGCTGAGGCTGCTGGAATTTTAAACTTTAAATATCGATCTAAATGTTGATCGCTGATTTTAATAGCACTCTTGTATTTTCATTTGATTTGTGTTGCGCACAATTGTACCTTACCTCACCTTGCCACGCTCGTGACCCCGTTCCGCCCGGCTTTGTGCCGTTTGCGTGGAGGGTCAGTCAGAGGAGCGTCACTTCCTGCCTGCCTGCAACACCACTTCCGCCCTGCTTACAGGCATTGCAGGTTAGCGGTCTAGTGTTGCCGAACTAGGAGTAGATTTATTCTCGCTCCCAGCGCCCGGCCAGTGACAAAAGCGGCGAGCTAGGCTGCGGATGCACGCTCGCTGAGGCTGTTGGAATTTTAAACTTTAAATATCGATCGAAATGTTGATTGCTGATTTTAATAGCACTCTTGTATTTTCATTTGATTTGTGTTGCGCACAATTGTACCTTACCTCACCTTGCCACGCTCGTGACCCCGTTCCGCCCCGGCTTTGTGCCGTTTGCGCGGAGGGTCAGTCAGAGGAGCGTCACCTCCTGCCTGCCTGCAACACCACTTCCGCCCTGCTTACAGGCATTGCAGGTTAGCGGTCTAGTGTTCCCTCTCATATGTATAAAATGGCAGTATGGAGGAAGCGCAGCGGACGAGCGCAGCGGGAGCGCCGACTTCGCGCCGAAGTCACGCATAAGTCAAGCCCGTCTGCGCCCGTCCGCGGCCGACCAGGCCCAGGGCCCCGTCGTAATGCCCATTTTATAACATACTCTGCTGGGGAGCTCACTACTCTTCAGGGCCACTGGCCGCTATCAGAGTCAGTCCGCTGCCACATCGCCTCACTAGGGCTTACACCCTCTCCCTTGACTCCTTCGTCTCCCCCCTTGCATTCCTCCCACCGCCTCCCTCTTTGCTTGGTTCCCTTCCTCCCACTCCTTCTTTATCCATCATCTTGCTCAATACCAGGTCAGCGGTTAAACATCACCATGAACTGTTTGTCCTGCTTGATTCTGAAAAGCCCGACTTACTGCTCCTGACCGAAACCTGGTTCTGTGACTCTTCCTTACCAGCTCTCTTGGCTGCTCTCCCCCCTTCCTATGTTGCTCTACGCGCTGATCGCCCAGCGGGCAGGATTGGTGGCGGCGTAGCCTTAATTGCCCGCTCGGACTATAATTTTCAATTTTTGCCCTCCCCCCCCATCTCTTCCACTGAATACCTTGTTGTCCGCTCTTTCTCTTTTTCTCCTCCGATTACCTGTCTTCTAATGTATCGTCCACCCCAGCCCTCGCCTCTGTTTTTGCCAGCATTTCAAGACCTATTGGCCACCTTGGTGGTCAATTACGCCTCTGTCCTGGTGTTAGGCGATTTTAATTACTGGCCTTCGGACCCTTCAGAGTGTACCCCTTCTAAACAATTCACTGAATCCCTCCAGTCCTTGAATTTTGTCCCTCACATTTTTGTCCCCACGCATTCTCATGGTCATACATTAGACCAGGTTTGGTCCCTTAACCTCTCTGTCTCCCCCGTGACTGTATCTCCCTGCCCTTGGTCTGACCATGCCCTCATTTCCTTTTCTCTCCTTCTCAACCCCGCCACTAAGGCTCCGCACGCCAAAAACACCTTGGCGCGGAATTGGAATCGGGTTGATTTTCCTACACTGACCTCCCTGCTTCTGAATTCCTCTTCTAATCTCTCAGGTCTATCTTCCAATCTACAAGCCACCGCTACTAACACCTGGCTTGCTGGAAGTTGCGACTCGGTCGCCCCATTATGCTGCATCTCAACTCGACGACTCAAGGACTCCAATAGGTGGTTCAGTGACGACCTAAAGGTACAGAAATTGGCTGTACGGCAAGCTGAGAGGCTGTGGAGAAGAAATTACTGTCCTCTATTGAAAAAACAATATTCTTCAGTACAAAAAAGCTATTTTAGCCACCAAAACCATGTATTTTTCCACAAAAATCCAGTCAGCTGAAAATAAACCTAGGGAGATTTTCACTATAGTCAACGATCTAGCCTACTCGGACAGGGCTTCACCCCAATCCCCGCCTACCCAGGCCCTGTGTGACCAATTAAATTAATATTTTCTGGATAAGATCGCAATTATTAAGGCAAATATCCCCCCTCCCTCTTCTATGTTCGTTGACCCTCTTCCCCCTACTGTTCAGTTCCGTCTCACCTCAATTCCTCCCCTCACCAAAGATGTATTCTTAGAGATGCTGCCTAAAGTCAAATCTGGCTCTCCGGCAGACATCTGTCCGGCACGAATTTTACAACAGATTTATTCTGCCTGCCCCCAGCCCCCAATCACATTCCTCAATAGCTCTCTTGCTCAGGGAGTCGTGATCCCCGCACTCAAATCAGCCACAATTGTGCCCATTCTGAAGAAGTCCGGCGCGGACCCGTCCACCATTGCCAACTATCGCCCCATTTCCCTACTGCCCTATTTGGGGAAGGTGCTTGAGCGCCATGTCACCTCGGTACTCAGCGCCCATGTAGAGGTAAATGGAGGCTTGGCGTCTCGTCAGGCCGGCTTCCGCCCTAGGCACTCTACCGAATCCGTCGTGGTGTCGGTCCTGGACAACCTCAGGGATGGCATGGACCAAAATAAACATCAGGCGCTGGTGCTCCTCGATCTCTCTGCCGCTTTTGACACGGTGGACCATACCATCTTGCTTTCACGTGTCAGAGCGGCGGGAATCGAGGGCTCAGCCCTGGTCTGGCTATCGTCCTTCCTGAGGGACCGCACCCAGGCGGTTCGGTTGGGGGATTTCACGACTACTCCACTCCACGTCACTTGTGGTGTTCCCCAGGGTTCCTCACTTTCTCCTTTACTCTTTAACCTATACATCTTTCCTTTAATCTTTGCGCTCCAGCAGCTGGAGGTCACCGTATATAATTATGCGGATGACCTCCAGCTCATTTTCAGTCTCTCCTCTTCTCCCCACTCTACTTTTAATTTCCAGTCTATTATGATTTTCATCAGGGACTGGATGAACCACAACCATCTCAAATTGAACCCGGACAAAACCGAGTTGGTTCTCACAGGTGGTTCTTCCAGTCCCTGGAACTCTCTGTTTTGGCCCCCTTCTTTTGGTCCTTCCCCCACTCCTTCCTCCACAGTCAAAACCCTGGGTGTTAAAGTGAATAACCAACTCACCTTACACTCACAAATCAGCTCTGTTGTCTCCTCTTGTTTCCTCACTCTCCGTACTATTCGCACTGTTTCTCGTTTCTTTTCCCCTCTGGCACTCAAACTGATCATGTCCGCTCTGGTGATTTCGCGGCTGGATTACGCCAACGCCCTGTACAACGGCATCCCTGCGTACAGCCTGCGGAAGCTCCAGATGGTTCAGAACCAAGCGGCACGATTGGTGTTTGGTCTTTCGCGCTTCCATCACTCTACACCCCTCCTTAAGGAGCTTCATTGGCTCCCTGTCAAGGAACGTTCCCTTTTTAAAACTGGTTGTATGATTTTTCAGGCTCGCCAGGGTTATGCTCCCGCTTTTATTTCCTCTCTGATTAATGAATATGCTCCTGCCAGAGAGCTTCGATCATCGTCCAAATCTCTTCTCCTAATTCCCCGCTACAAACGAAAAAAGTGGGGAGGAGCCAATTTTTCAACTCTGGCTCCTACCTTCTGGAACTCCCTCCCCGACCATTTACGATTTGCCTCCCATTATTCCTCTTTCCGCAAAGACCTTAAAACTTTTTTGTTTAAACAAGCCTTTCCTCTGTAAATTGTGCCTCATTATTATTTCTTGGGCCAGCCATCCACGGCTCCGTTTTGCTTAACTTTGTCTACACAGCGCCAAGAAACCGCAGGGTGTATGCTGCGCTCTACAAATGTTTTAAATTCAAATTCAAATTCAAAGCATGTTCCCAACTTACTTTTCCCACAAACACATTCTCGTAATAGGTTTCACTCCTATGTATACACAGTTTCCCCCTTTTCTCTCGGTCTAAAGCTATTGGACCACTGCTACCCTTTCTTTGGTGTGCCCTTTCTTCCTCGGTCCAATCTGTTTTCCATTGACCTGAAGCTTTTAAGATCTTCTGTCTCCGGTATCGATCATCCACTTGTCCTACAAACCTTTTCTCAATTTCTGACACTTTACAAGTCAAATTATTTCTTCTGGCGTGTGAAGTATCTAATGTTTTCCAAGGAAGGAAAAATTTCTGTAATCTGTCTTCACTCTTATAATAATCCCACTTATTTAAATGCTTGTAGTTCGGCACTTCTGGTAAAACAGCATCGAAGTTTGAAAAATAGTATTCAAACCCATCACGTTCATAGAATATACTAAGCAACAAACTACATGTGATTCCATAAGTCAATGGAAGATGATGATATCTGATACCTTCGTCTACAGAGGCTGGCAATTTCATGCAAACATAACAATTCTTGGCCTCCATAGCATCAATGTATTCATAAAGCAATTTAGCATATGCATTTTATTTAAAATTTCCCTGTGATTCATCTACATGTAACCTACGAGTCTCAGCTGCTAGTAAAGCTTTGTCTTTCTCTGTATTGTTCCCCTTTTGACCAGTAGTAGTAGGTTTCTGTATCGATGCAATCTTCGCTTCCTTTGATGTTTTCCCTTCATTTTCATGTCCCACTACATAAGATATAGTAACTACTAAAACTATAAGAAAAATCACTCCCACTAAAAGTGTGCCTACTATACATTTGGCCCTGTGGTTCGGGTTGCCAACCTCCATGATCTCAAACAGTGTAGTTCCGGTTTTCTTTCACAGCACAATGTCTCTTTCCTTTGTACAATGCCTCTTTTCGAACCACACATGGAAGCTGATAATCTTCTCCACAAGATCAGTCTTTGTTTTCTATAGCAACGGACAACCCTAGTCCTTCTCCGTCCACTAAATGAAAGTCCTTAGTTTCTTCTTCTTCCACTTGGCGCTAGGTTGTCTCTCAATTTGTTTATTTACAAAGTCTTTTAGCAATCCAGAATTATACGCGATCCAGCGACTCTAACCACGCATTCTAATATTTCCAAACGAAGAAGGACCTCCCCAAGTATTGACCTTCTTGGACAACAAGTCGGGAAATCTATTCTGTTAAAAATCATGTCTCTTATTCCGCTCAGGTAAGGAGGATAGGGGATACTGAGTGTCAGCAACCCTTCAACCTCCACTCCTGGTATCAGCAACACAATTTCCACTGTTATGATGGGGTCAGTACTGGTCAGGGTCACTTCCCTCACCCTCCCAGATCCCCGTACACTGGACATCTGCAGCGAGGTAGGTCCACTCAGGAGTAGCATATCTTCTGCAAGGCACTCGCACTCTCCTCGATCTTCTCGGACCTTCCTGTTCCTGTCCTTGTGCACTTTCGTCCAGATCCGAGTCTTCAGATATAGGAGCAAGAGTTCTCTCTGGAGTTGACTTCAAGCTCGGCCTCTTTCTTCTTTCACTTGGCCAACTAGCTTCTCCACGCCTCGCTCTCCTATATCTCGTCCTCACACTCTGTTCTTGATCACTCTGGGCTTGATCTGTGTCTGAGCCGTATTCACAGCAACTTTCTCCTTCTGTGGCAACTTCAGTTTCACTGCCGTCCTGTCCTTCTTCTTCTTGGTCTGTAGCGCTCCCAACTTCTTCCGACACCCCCACAGCTTGACTGATCCCCTCTAGTGGTTCACCGTCTACAGCTGAATTTTCATCCGCGAGGGGAGCTGTTTCTTCCAGGGGTGCTGGAACTCTTCGAGTATGAGAAGCGTGGATCCAGTTTGGCAGCCCTCCACACTTCACAGCGGTATTCGTGGTCAGGATAACTTGATAGGGGCCCTTCCAACGCACATCTAGGCAGTTCTTCCGGACGTGCTTCTTCAGTAGGATCCAGTCACCTGGGCACAAGTCATGACATAGATCTCTTGAAGATGGAACTTCAGCAGCCTGCACCTGAAGAGACACAGAATGAATGGCGTCAGACAGACCCTTGCAGTAATCCAGGATCAGATCATCCGTAATATTCAACAAAGCTGTAGTTGGTACAGACGGAAGTCTCATTGCCCTCCCCATTAAAACTTCATGTGGAGAGAGACCTGTCCTCCTGTCTGGTGTGCTACGCATACTCATGAGTACCAAAGGCAGAGCATCAGGACGTCGATGAACATACTTTGGCTATTCGGGACTTGAGTGTGCCATTTATTTGCTCCACAATCCCTGAAGCCTCTGGTCGATAGTTACAGTGCAACTTCTGATCAATGTTCAATGCAGAGCAAAGCATCTTCACAACTTCACTGTTGAAATAAATTCCTCGATCTGATTCCAGGGAGGTCGGCACCCCGAAGCGCGGGATCAACTCTCTAAGCAACAACTTTGCTACTGTGAGTGTATCGCACCTGCGTGTAGGGTATGCTTCGACCCATCTGGAAAATTTGCATACAACCACCAGAACATACCTGAGGCGGTTGCTTTTTGGCATCTCAATAAAATCTAATTGCATTCTGTTGAAAGGCCCCCCAGACCTCCCAATGTGACTCATTGTAACTGGTGTTCTTTTCCCTACGTTCAGTTGCTGACAAGTAACGCATCTCTTACACACTGCTTCTGCTGCAATCCTAAATTTAGGACAATACCAAGTCTGCCTAAATACCCTCAGCATGGCATCTCTTCCTAAGTGTACTGGACCATGTATCTGTCGTGCCATTGGACTCACTAATTCCTCAGGTAATACTGCCCTTCCATCTGCTGAAACCCAGAAATCCATTTCACTTTTCACACACCCTGCTGTTTCCCAGGCCTTTTTCTCCGACTCAGGTGCATTCTCTTGCATGTTTTTCAAATCCTCCCAAGTATCTACTGTTTCTAGCATCATGTTTAACTCTGTCTTTTCCTGAGCCCCACCTACTTCCACCTCCGTGAAAGAATATCCTTGCTCCGCACAATAGCGGGCAACTTCGTCTGCGTATCTATTACCTTGTGACACAAAATCTGTATTTTTGGTGTGGGCTACGCATTTAACAATAGCAATTGCAGCTGGACCTTGTAATGCTTCTAACAACAGTCGCACAAATTCCCCATTTCGAATAGGCGAACCAGAGGAGGTCATGTAACCTCTCTGAGACCACAATTGCCCAAAATCATGAACTACACCGAAACCATATTGGCTATCGGTATAAATGGTGACTCTGATTTTGCTACCTGCTATACAGGCACGCGTCAATGCAATGATTTCTGCTACCTGAGCAGAGTGTACTCCTTCCAGGCAAGCGGCTTCCACAACTCCAGTAATGGTGCAAACAGCATAAGCTGCTCTCAACCGACCAGTATCGTCTCTTAAACATGAGCCATCAACAAAGAAAATTTCATCAGGGTCAATCAATGGCTCATCCACAATATCTGGTCTTGGCTTCGTGCATAGTTCAGTCACATCAAGGCAATCGTGATCTTCACATTCTTCGCCTTCTATATCATTAGGAAGTGGCATCAGTGTAGCAGGATTCAAAACAGAGCACCTCTTAAGGGTCACGTTCTCCGCAGCAAGTATAACTTGCTCGTAGCGCGTGAGCCTACTACTAGTCAAGTGCTGTGTCTTGGTCCTGGTCATTAACAGTTCTACAGAATGAGGTACATACACCACTAACTGGTGTCCCATGACAATATTTTCACACTGCTCAATGCTGACACCTGTTGCAGCAACGGATTTGAGACATCCGGGCAATGCTGCGGCTACTGGATCTAAAGTAGCCGAAAAGTATGCAACTGGTCTACGGGCATTTCCATGAATCTGTACCAAAACTGACAAAGCACAACCCTCTCTCTCGCAGCAGAAAAGTGAAAATGGTTTTTCATAGTCAGGCATCCCCAAAGCCGGAGCACGACACAAGTCCTCTCTCAGCTGTAGAAACGCCATCAAACAATCCTTGTCCCATGGTACCGGATCACTCACCTCCTTGTGCGTCAGTTTTTGTAAAGGTTTTGCTTTCGGTGAAAAGTTAGCTATCCACTGTCGACAATAACCAACCATTCCTAAGAACATCCTGACTTCTCTCTGTGTCGTAGGCGCGTTCATCTTCATTATCGCCTCTATCCTATCTGGTGACACTTTGCGCTTTCCTTTCTCTATCCGGTGACCCAAGTACTGTACTTCTGTCAAACAGTACTGCAATTTGTTCGGAGATACCTTGTGTCCATTTTCAGCTAAATGGTTCAGCAAGGCAATGGTATCTATCTTACAAGCCTCTTCCGTTTCTGACGCAACAAGTAGGTCGTCTATGTACTGGACCAGAACCGAGTTCTGTGGCAGTACTAGACTTTCTAGATTTTTCTTCAACAGCTGGTTGAAAATTGATGGGCTTTCTGTGTACCCTTGTGGGATACGACACCATGTTAGAACACGATTTTCCAGTTTAAAAGCAAAAAGGTACTGGCTCTCCTCATCTAATGGGATTGAGAAGAACGCCTGACAAAGATCTATCACTGTGAACCACTCAGCTTGGAATGGTATCTGAAACAATATCACTGATGGATTCGGTACCACTGGACAACATGAAACAACTATGTTATTAATCTTTCGAAGATCTTGTACTATTCTGAATTTCCCACTAGGTTTCTGTAAACCCATAATCGGGGAGTTGCATGGACTTCCCACGATTTCCTTCAGTATTCCCTGTTTTATCATAGAGTCGATTACGGGTTTTATTCCTGCAATCGTCTCCGGGGTCAATTTATATTGGGGCGTTCTTGGATATTCAGCATTTGGTTTTACCATGATCTTCACTGGTTCTACTCCTTTAATCAGTCCTATCTCTTCTCCAGTAAAATCCCATACCTCTGATGACACTGAATCTCGCAAATCCCATGGGAGCTCTTCCACTGTCAGGGTAGGATACAGTTCTATGCATGTTCTCGAATTTGCAACTTTAAAGGTAGCATCATCGTCTGTAGTCTGCACCTCCACTCCCTGAGGGGTGCAGTATATTGTGCAGTTCAGTTTGCACAATAAGTCCCTTCCTAACAGACACACAGGACTAGAATCACATACCACAAACTGATGTTCATCAGTGTAGTTTCCTATTTTCACTGATACTGGTTCCGTCAAAGGGCTATTCATCCTTCTATTCGCAACCCCTACCACCTGAATCGTTTCCCCCGACATTGGTAGATCTGGAACCACTGCCGATCTCAAAGTTGATCGAGTAGCTCCAGTATCCACCAAGAATGTTGTAGGACACCCTGCCACTTCAGCCTCAACAAACGGTCCTCTTTGATCCACCTCTAGTACTGCCCCGAGGGTACAGTCCTCCTCTCTATTTACACGTCGTCCCGTCAATGGATCAACGTAGTAACACTCTTCTTCACCTGTGAAAAGAGGCATTTGTCTATAGACCTTTCCCCCTGTCGTAATCTTTGGTGGCTGCGGAAACTGAGCTCGTGGAGCCGAAGTCCCCCCTTTGGCCACCTTACTCTTTGTCACTGTCACCCTTTGGGCTGGAACTTCCTGAACTTCCTCCTCTAGAACTTCTAGTTCTCCGTTTTCAGGGTTATAGGGACACTCGCGTCTCCAATGTCCCACCTGGTGACACTGGTGGCACTTTGTCGTTTTTTTCAATGTAGCAAAGTCTATTCTAGGTCTCGGATTTTCCTCGTTGTCTTTATTCTGACTATTTAATTTCCGTCCCATTGTCCCTGTTCCCTGTTGCTGCTGTCCTCCCTTTCCAGCTGACTGCATTTGTACCATCATCAGTTTCTCTTTTAGTTTCTTTGCTTTGGACTCTATTTCATCACTGCAATACCTTGCATATCTCAAAATTTCATCCAATGGTTTGTTTTGCCAACAAATTAAATGTTGCTGAATCATCAAACAAATATCAGGTCTCAACCCCAAAAGGAACTTCGATACAAACTGTCCTATATCCTTGGGATCCATTACATCTAGTCCACTATATTGTTTGAACGTTTTCAGCAATCGTTCATAATACTCATGAACTGTCTCCTTGGGTTCCTGTCTTGTTCGGTCTATTTTTACCCAATCTATGTCTTGTGGTGGCACCTTCTCCTTCAGCCATGTCATCACCCTTTCATATTTTACCATTACACTTTCTGACGGTCCATTAGTGCGAGTATCCCTTTCTGGTTCTGCAGTTGGCCACTCGACACTAACCTTGCATGCTATCCACAAGTCTCCTGGGACCACAATGTCGAACAAGGTGTTCAAATCAATCCACAATACTTTTGAAATCTTGACAAACCTCTCTACCTGCTTGTACCACTCTACAGGATTTTCCCTTAACTTCGGAAATGAGTTTGTAAATGCAGCCAAATCTCCCCTACTCCAGGGCACGTGTACATAACTTCCATTCGCTATTTCTCGCAAAGGGAATGCCTCCATCTGCATTAGCCTTCCCTCCGGAGACATCGTATTCGCACTCCGTCTAACTGTTCCCTTTTTGGACCACCTGTCTTCCCATTTGTCCAGATCTCTCCAAGCTCTTATTCCTGTGATCAGCTCCCTTATGTGTGTTTTTAATCCTGTTGTCCTCCTCTCATCTAAGTCCTGATCCAAATAATGCAATCTATTGTTACCCTGTAATGCCTTGGTTCTGTACAAATCTACCATATACTTGTCTGCCAGTTCAGACAGTTTCTCATGAGTTGCTCTGGCCTTTCGAGTGATGTCCTTTGCTATAAACAGCAGCTCATCTTGTTCGTACATGTCGATCCTTTCTAAAGACAATGTACCATCTATTATATCGTCCAGATCAGATCTTAAGCTGGTCACATCAAGTCTTTTAGCTTTTATTACAGCTTTCAGTATGCCATCTCTAGAGAGTCTATTTACATCTCTCCCATCACAGCTCTGAGTCCTACGTCTAGGCTCAGGCGAGTTATGGGGAGTCCTCCCATGCTCCCATCTCTCCAGTTCCCATGCAGTTCTGTCCTCTCTGGGTGTATGGTGAAACACTCCTCTATTTCTCATAGTCCCACATTTCCCATTCTGCCTGGTTTCTCTAGGTGCATGGTAAGACATTCCGTTATTCCCCATTTCTTCACCATTTGCCGGTGGTCTCTGATCACTCGACACCTGGCAAGATCCTTTACTGTTCCCAGTGTTCCCACGATTCCAGTGCTGTACGTTATCATTAGGTGCGTGGTGAGTGCACCTAAACCTTTCCCTGTATTCTCGGGTCCTTTGGTCTCCCTCACTTTGAATGAAACGAGATGTCTCCCCACACTCTGTATTTCTGCCTCTTTGCTCCTGCCCATTTCCTCCGTCAATATGACATGTAACTCCTCTACTCTCCTGACTTTTACCGTCCCACTCCTGACTGCTTTCGCTAGCCCCGCAGTGAGATAATGTCCCGTTGCCTCGACTTCCCCATCCAGCTTCTGCTCTTGACCTGTTGCTCTGTACTTCTGTGGACCCATCCCATTCCCTCAAGTCAGCCCTCAACTCTTTATAGGATTTCGGCCGTGGTCCCCTCAGGTCCATCGGTCCTCTTTGACCCCCCTGTTCTGTTACGGGACCCACTGCTGAATCCAATGGGGTGCTCCACGTTATCTGTCCTGGTAATTGTCTCCAGGCATTTGTCGTGTTATTCCTCCTTTCCATCACAACTCTTTCTCTGTCTAGCCGTACCTGTTCTTCCTCTCTTCCTTTCTCTGGGTTATAAACCGACACTATAGGACCTATGGTAACGGGTACTTGAAGAGCATCTGGCAATCCATAAGACTCAACCCTCTCTGTTGCTAGCATCTTCTGCACCACAACCCTTCCGACTACTCTCTGTACAGGACTATGTTGAGGTGTCTCCTCACCTTTGGTAGGTACCCAATCCGTTAAAGGGAGTGGCCTGTTCTCTTCTATGTCAACCCTATCTTGCTTTGGGAGTTCAGTACCTTCTATCTCCCTATTGTCCGGAGGCGGTCTATCTATCAATAACCTATTTATTAGGTTATCCTCCGACTCGCTCTCATCATCTTCTTCTATGGATTTCTTTCCTGTAATCTCTCTCATTGGATACAACTTATCCACTTCAATCGTCTGTACTCTCCATCTCTTAGCCTCCGCATCCCATTTGGCATCTTGCACTGCCCTTACTGATCGCCGTACCCTTTCTTGGCGTCTGTTCTGACTCCTGTCGTGCGCCGCCCTAATCCATGCATTAAGGGCCTCAAACTGTGTTGGTCTAGGCAAAGGTCTCAATGAGGACATAACTGGTTTCAGTTGATGCAACACTTCTAGTCTAAACGTTCCGTATTTCGGAAAAGTCAGTTCCTCATTCCCCTCTGTAATCTTACTCCAAGTATCAAGCCACAGTATAGTATGCAACCCAACATTCGTTGCCATATAGTGAGCTGGTGTACCCTCCGGTGGTGCCTCTTCCCCGTGATAAGATTCTCTTCTTTTTCTCTTAAAAATCCCTCTCAAACATTTAAAACACTTCATGTTCACAATTTACGAATTTCTATTTTTCTCCGCGTTCGTTTACTTCCTGATGACAATCCACCAATCTCAGCGCGGTTTTCGCTAACTGGCCTATCACAGCGCGGCTCTTTGCTGACGTCACACCAACCACCCTATCACAGCGCGGCTTCACACCAACCGGCCTATCTCAGCGCGGCTCCCGCTGACGTCACTCGTCTCAGCGCGGCTTTACACCGACCGGCCTATCACAGCGCGGCTCTCGCTGACGTCACTCGTCCCCCTTTTGCAGCAGTTCCCCTCCTTTCTCCGCTCGTCTCCCGGTCATGCATGCGTCCCTTTCATACTTCTGAAAAATGATTACTTCCGTCCAAGCGATCACTTTCCTTGACTGTACGTCCACAGTCTAACTGTAATTGTCACCTTAACTGACGAAATGTCTTTCCGTGTACGTCCAGACAATCGCCTTCTCTGATAGGTTACTTGCACACGGTAACTTTCGACCTGCGTCCGTTACCCACACTCTCACTCTTGCATTCCCCCTATCTCGGTCCTGCGGGCGATCAATGGTACCTCATGACCCCCTTTTCTCTGGTCGACAACTACTCTGGATGTTCAATACACCCGAACCACTTAAGCTCTTCCCCGAACTTAAGATTTTGCCAGGTTGCGCGCGCTCACAACCCTCTCTCATTCACACTACAGGCTTTCAACTCCGCATGACATTACAATACAGATACAACACAAAACACCGCAATCTGTCCACGCATGACCCTTGTTATACTCACTCTCGTCCGATTCTGCTGCTTTTCTCTCGCGCCGCCAGCACCTTCTTCGGCAGGCCACCTCTCGATCTCTAGGGACCTTGGGGTAAACTTAACCTAGTCTAGATCACCTTCCTCAAGAAGGTAACCATCCTCACTCTGCTACCAACTGTTAACGCGGGATTTCTGGTCTATTGTTATAGATCTAGATCCCAACTCAGGTCGACTGAACCGTTGGTACCTGTCATAGAGTAAAAGGCAATCCACTACTAGGTCAATCAATTAATGACTTACACCACTCTAAAGAACCACTTACTCTTAATAAGTTTAAAAGTTTATTACAAAGCCAAAGTTAACTGGAGATACAAACATCTCAAAATAAGGTTCAAAAGATATACGGGTATCAATACAAACGTAAATTTTCTAAATGCTCTTAGTCGGCAGAAGAATATTACCAAAACCAATTCAAAAATCATCAAAGTTGCAAGAATAGACACAAGCTGTAGCTTATGAGTCATTTACAGAAAGGAAGAAAATCCAGGTTAGACTGTCCCTACACTAGACTAAGTGACATCCCTACTTAACAAGATCTTAACCTAAAAAGGTGTCAGCAGTGGTGACGTCCAAAGAAGATCACGCACTTCCCTTAGTCTTTGTTGCAAAACGATGTCTCGCAGTTCCCTATCTGCCTACCCATCCGCTCTCTTAGGTTCCTCAGACCATCTGCCCTAACTCCACCCAGGGGTGCTGTCCCTAACACAAAATCACATTTACAATAGAAACGCCCTTTAGAGACGCCCCTCACGTGGTGTTGGTTCTGGTATTTTCCATGCTGATACTCATATGGGCCTCGTCGTTAGCATTGACCTTGCTTCTCAGGCCCTTCTCCGGCAGGACGGTACCCCCCAGGAAATTCCTGAAGCCTCCTCCAGGCCTGTGCCTGGCGCCCTGAACAAAAGTCTATTCATCACTCTCTTGATTGGAACCTCCTCGCACCTGCAAACAGACACTTGTGCAGTGGGCCCCAAATTCCGACCTCCACCATATCTTCTAAGTCGTAAACCATTGAACAGGCTCCACAGTTTGTGTCTAACACGACCTTTCTCTAACGAGCACATACAGATCAAAAGAAACGACTTTGTCTATTCAGGCCTATTAGAGTTACATGAAACAGGCCTATGCACTCTGCAAACCTTTAATTTCTTAGTTTAAACAGTATTCTAACTTATTACACACGATGGTTATATGAAACACTTCTATAAAACATATATTTCAGTTCTATGATCAGTAATACTTTGAATTATAACAACATTAAAATCCACCATCGCATGAGAGTGTAACAGCATCTTGTACTCTATGTGAACTGCCATGTGGCCTACACATTTCTACATTAGCAGAATTACATTTTCCTCTACAACAGCCACATAACATGAGATTTCAACATCATTTCAATATCTCTACAACATCTACATTAGTTCTTCACACGTGATATAAGTAGTCTATTTTAATTAAACACTCTTATATATTTTCTCTCTATAAATTCGACACTCTTATAAAATGTTTACTAAACTAATACAACGTGCTTGTAAATATGGTGCACTTCTATATTTTCTTGATTTGCGCTCTCTCAATTTCGTGCTTAATATAAAAATGTATAATTTCTTATCTAAAATGGCCTTCATTTCAACTTTCTTTAGTTCGAATGTGAGAACCAGTGTGTATTTAACCTACAACCTGTCCATTACAGTTCCTCGATCACTCTCCAACAACAGAAACGCTACTTATTTCAACTGTAAAAAGATGAGAAATCTAATTAAAAATGCAGGATTATAGTACCATTGAATGGATTTCTTATATGAAACCAAACAAACAAATAAAAAAAAAATAGGTGATTTCTGTCTTTTCGCTCCCCCAAAACACCAGACCAGCTATGGATGTTCCCTCACCTCATACCACCTATTCCCCCAAAGTAAAATAATTCATTATGTTTATTTCAGTTTCCCAGTTCTAATTTCTCTATGACCACAGAGATATTTTGACATTCTGGAAGTATTACCTTCCAAGCATCTGATCCCACAGTAAGCCCATATTCAGTTTAGATTTCACTAAGGTTTTTCTGCCGTAGCCTTAACCCAAGCACTTAGCAAGGTAGTAATCAAAGTTGATGCTCTGATCGTGTATCGCTGCCTTGCTGGAGCCCGATATCGAATGTGAGGGCAGGTGTAACCTGTGTAATTTCTTGTAGCTTGGTTCTGTAAAATTTCAGCAAAATTCACGCAAAATGCATCTCATGCTCAAACAAATTACCCAAACGATCAGTTTGGGTAAAAATTTAACTTGCATATATAATTTTGAGTAGATTTCTGGTTGCTTGTGTTCAAAACACCACAGGTTGCATTAGTATTTGTAGTTTTGCCCTAAAAAATTACCCAAACGGTCTGCTTGAAGTTAAAAATCTACCTGTAATGTTGTCGATCACCCACATTAAGAGAACTGCTGTTCTCGTTCAAACCACTGCCATTCGGCTTTGGTCTCGGCATTATTAAAGGTAGAGCTCTTGGCATTGCTCATGATTTTATTTTATTTTTTTAAATCATAAATAAATGGCATTGTCATTTACATTGCCAATAGGGTAATCGTTAAATAAATGGCATTGTCATTTACAATGCCAATAGCTTAATCACTCGCAAATGCATGACCTATTGCATTTACACCCACACAGAGCCACACACACAAAGCCACCCACACACACATACAGTGCCACCCACACAGAGCCACCCACACAGAGTCATTCACATAGAGCCACCCACACACACAGAGCCACCTACACAGAGCCACCCTCACACAGACAGAGCCACCCACACATAGAGCCACCTACAAAAAAAACTATCTACACAGAGCCACATACACACAGAGCTACACAGTGGTGGCTGGTGACATTTGAAAGTGGTGGCACAGCAGCAATAATCGGATTGTTTTATTTTTCCAGTTCGGAGAGAATGCGATATTTGTAGTTAGTTCTAGTCATCCGGAAACATAGTTCGGTGCTCTCGCTTTGTTTTACGTGTTTATTAGGTCACAAGGACAACCCTATATGTCCAAGGGGAACAGGGTCAGTAATAGCCATGTAAGACTCCAACGTGGGTCTCTTTCTATCGCATAGTTCACTCCCTTGCAGAAGTCTGGAAAGACCAACAATCAATGCATTACTTCAGCAGTACAGTGGTCAATTCACACGTGGATGGCATATACAAAAACACTTAGACTGAGAAGGTTTCTGTTATATATATTCTCCAAAATATACGCAAATGACAGTACAACCTTACAAGAAAGTGCAGACCACGCAGTGCTTACGTGATTACATAAATACATACAATATATACACAAAAAGACACCATGAATTCTCTCTGGTTCATTAGATAGTTTTTCTATCATACATGTGCACACAAAGTTGCACAGTGCGGATCACAAATAATCCGGGAACCAAGAGAAATAAGTGTTGACGTTTCAACCTTGTGTGAGTAAAACAGTTTCTTCAGGACCAAGTCCTCTGGCTCAGTACCTGCATATATACGGAGACAGAAACCCAAGCCACTTAGTCTATATGAACAACTTAGTGTAAATTGCTTATTCCAAAGTGCATGGATTCATGGTTCCGTGACTCACCATTAGGTAGTACATTATGTTGTGGATCAAAGTAATTATGTTCATGACAATACAACTGACAGGGTGTCTACATGATTCACATCGTCCTATGAAATGACACTTCATTATGGTTAGGCAGAATTCTAGGTATTTGCAAATTACCCTACTTAAAGACTACCTCACCATGGCAGGTCCTCAAGAATACACTGGGGGATTTCCACTGTAACCTGACTGTGAGTACCAAGAGTCTATTCATGAGAACACCAAACACCACTGACTCGAGACGCACACTGTCCAACACTATTACATGTCACATGTGGTCATGTAAAGTGATGTCAAACCATTGACTCTGGTGTAATTTATATGGAGCACGTGCGAACACCCATGTAGAAATGCACCTCTGATAGGCAGTAAGTACTTCAGCTGCTTTCCAGATCAAATGATTCCGGTTGAAGTGCAATGTTCGAAGAACTGGAATATAACATTCGACTCCAAACCAACGCGCTCAAAAGCTGCGACAACCATCACCATCCTATCAAATAATCAGACCCACCAACCATTTGTGTGCCTTTGTATACTATACATTTCATAGTATAAAGCATGCTCGGTCTGCTAATCTGGAACACGCTGGTGCGAATCACGCACGGTCATGGTGAGTACGGGAGGAGCACCCTCACATCCCCACATAGGTACACACACTAAACACAACCGTGCTTGGTGAAATGCCAATCAAGTACACGTAGCGTAGTCCGTGTACAAACAACTGTTGTCCATACAAGGGTGGATAAAAGGGAGGTTTAATATGTGCGCTAGCGTCTGCAAGGAGGCGCACGCTCCTGCTTTAAGAGAGAACTGCTAACAGTGTCAATACTATCCATGTTAAAATTGTACCATGCGACTACAGGGTGTAATTGAAGTGCATCGAGTGAAAACAGCACCATCGATAAGGCCCATAACAAACGTAAAGAAAGCTTACTACAGAGTTCAGACAGATTCACTGTAACTCCCGAACGATATTCGAGGAAAACCAAAACAAACTTACCTCTCCTTCTCGGAGTCCACAGCGTCGGCTCGGGTGCCCCCGTTCCACGGGGCCGGATGCGAGCAGGGTCGGGCAGAAATGGCTGCGCAGTCCGTGTACAAACATCTGTTGTCCATACAAGGGTGGATAAAAGGGAGGTTTAATATGTGCGCTAGCGTCTGCAAAGAGTGCATCCGCTCTATCGTAATGCCATCCGCGCAAAGAAAGTACACAAAGAAAACAAGGAGAGAGTTTATTGAAATTAATTTGCATTTACAGCACTTACTACTCCTGGCAAAGCGCTGAAGACTATATATTGACAGTACACATAAATGGCCCCACCGTGAGCAGGTGCAGTTAGATGTTCAGTCCTGGCACCTTTGGCTCAATGACCTTCCAAGGAAGCCTTGTGACCTTATCTTCCCATGCCCTCATTAGG
Source organism: Lissotriton helveticus (assembly GCF_964261635.1). Taxonomy (NCBI): domain Eukaryota; kingdom Metazoa; phylum Chordata; class Amphibia; order Caudata; family Salamandridae; genus Lissotriton; species Lissotriton helveticus. The sequence continues at coordinate 1,628,918,573 of NC_136068.1, forward strand.
TACCCTGGCAAGCAAGACAGCACAGCTGAAAAACCATGTTTAAGTGAAACTGGCAGTGCATGGAAACAGGGCTTTAGTATTCTGTCACTGTTAGCGAAGTTCAAATATTGTGAGGGATACGAAGGGCCCTCCTTTTCTGATGCATTGGTACCCCTTGTCCTGTGTGCTACCATCATCCTATGCTGCCTTTAGCCAGAGCATCTTGCCTTGTGCGTAGTTAATTTTGCTTTTGTCACTGGAAGCATTCATCTTGCAAAGTACACCTGGCTAATAGCAGAGCAGGTGTACCTGTCCTATAAAAGCAGTGACAGCTCCAAGTACTTCAGTGGAGTTAGCAGACACCTCCAGGGCCTGGGCAGACCAGTTCCCAGATCTGAGCTGTCATCAAAGAAAGGGATTCTGGGAATTGTAGTCTTGGTGCTGTGCAAATGACTAATTTAAACAATGCACCTGGTGCAACTTGTCTACCCAATGAAAAGCTAGGACTGGACCCGCAGTTGCAGCCAGGAGACATGCTGCCGGAGGGTAACACTACACACAGGCTGGTTTGGCGCTGGAATGGTTTTGATCGTTTCTTTCTGATTGTACCTTTCGGGTATCTACAACTCCCTTCGAGTCTAAACCCCACATCATCGAACAGGGAGTTCCGCAGGGTTCAGCATTGAGACCCACGCTTTTCAATCTTTATGAGCAGCCGCTGGCTGCTGTCGCCAAGCGTTGGGACCTTACGATGGTGTCCTACGCTGACGACACGCAGCTTGCGGTTGCACTTAGTGGAGATTCTGATCCTGAGGCCTCCAACTTTCGTGAGGGTCTCAGTGCGGTGGCTGGATGGATGACGGCTAATTGCCTGCAGCTCAATGCGAAAAAAAACGAGGTATTGATTGTGGGCAAACAGAGTAATCTTTGGGGTGACAAGTGGTGGCCAGCTGACCTCGGTCCTACCTAAGGGTGGGCGGCCAGCTACGCTCCGTGCACAGAGTGCACGGAGTGCCGTCTCCTACGCATTTTGCGTAGCGGGCGTAGCCAGGCGGCACTACGCGCGCTCCGCAGACGGTGTGTAGCTGGCCGCCACCCGCCTCCCTCCCGCCCTCCCTAAATACATAAATAAAAGTATAAAAAGCTTTTAAAAACACTTACCTTGTCTGGCGCGTCCCCGGGGCTCCCTCTCACCGTCCCGCGATTCACGCCGCCATTTCGGATCCTAATGCGCATGCGCGGGCGGCCGCGCATGCGCATTTCTCATGAGGAATGCGCATGCGCGGCCGCCCGCGCATGCGCATTAGGATCCGAATCGGTGGTGGCGCGAATCGCGGGACGGCGAGAGGGAGCCCCGGGGACGCGGCAGACAAGGTAAGTGTTTTTAAAAGCGTTTTATACTTTTATATATGTATTTAGGGAGGGCGGGAGGGAGGCGGGCGGCGCGGAGTGGGGCTACGTGGAGTGCGCGGGTGGGCGTAGTTGTGTGCCCACTTCGCGTAGCTCCGCGGAGCCCCACTCCGCACACTACGCCCAGGGTTAGTCCTACCCCTACTCCGGTTGTTGAGGTGAAAAATCTGGGCGTTTGGTTGGACTCTACGCTTAGTTTTTCCTGCCACACAAAAAAAGTAGCTGCGACCTGTTTTGGCATTTTACGCGGGCTTAGGCCGGTGTTGACATTTTTTGATGCTCCGACTCACCAATTGATAATTCAGGCAGTTATTCTGTCCAGGCTCGACTATGCCAGCTCGGTAGTCAGACAAAATATCGAAATTAAAATATCGATATACAATAATATCGATGTTTTAATATCGATGGTATAGTATATCGATGTGCCATAATATTGACAGACAGAATATCGAGATTAAGGTATGTATGTTAGTAATATCGAAATTTTGTTGTTTAGTGTTATGTATTTTATTATGTTGTTTATATGTTTGCTAAATATGTTTAGAAATGTATGTTTGAAAATTAGTAATTATGTTAACATTTTGCGTTTTAGTATTAGAGCGGGTTGTGGGTTTATAGGGGAATAGGGTGGGAAGTAATTTAATAATAATTAAATAATTAATATATATTTTTAAATATTTTTTAATTAATAATTAATTTGTAATTAATTGAAACTAATTAGTTAATTACATTAATTAGATTTAATGTGGTAATATATTTAATTTAGTGTTATTGTTAATTAATAATTAATTGGTAATTAATTAATAATAATTAGTTAATTAAATTAATTAGATTTAATGTGCTAAGATATATAATTTATTGTTATTGTTAATTAATAATTAATTGGTAATTAATTAATGTTAATTAGTTAATTACATTAATTAGATTTATTGTGCTAATATATTTAATTTAGTGTTATTGTTAATTAATAATTAATTTGTAATGAAATAATATTAAGTAGTAAATTAAATTAATTAGAGTTAATGTGTTAATATTTTTAATTTATTAATTTTTGATATTGTTAATTAATAATTAATTGGTAATTAATAATTATTAAGTGATTAAATGATTTCATTTATTTATGTGTAGTGGGTTGTGTGTTTATAGGGAAACAACCATTACAACGCAACTTTTACAATGCACTACCATTACAACGAAACTTTTACAACGCAAAAACTATTACAACGCATGCATTTACAACGCATGTTTTTACAACGTAGATACCTTTACAACGCAATCTTATGACCCAAGCTAAAGCAGAATACTTTGAGTCCCGCCTAAGTAAGGCAGTGAACATTCAGAAAGAGACCTTCAAAATACTGGCTGAGTTGAGTAAAAAACCTGATAACTCTAAGGCTCCATTTGACTGCAACATCTTCCAGGCATATTTCCTGGAGAAGGTGAAGACCATTATGCAGGAGATAGAGAACGGAGCGGTAATGGGGACTTCTATCGCTTTAGCATCTAAAAACGCGATTGATTGCTCCCTTGAAGTGTTTCCGGAGATGGATGCACTGATTTTGGAACAGTTGATGGGTAAAATTAAATCTGGTTCCCCAGCTGATCCATGCCCACCTCAGATTTTCCGCGTTGCGCGCCCTCTATTAGAGGAATGTATCATCTCCCTCCTTAATAGATCGCTAGATACGGGATATCTGCCGGTTGAATTTAAGGAGGCGCGGGTAAGACCTCTATTGAAAAAACCGGGGCTGGATCCGGCGGTGTTGAAGAATTACAGACCTATTTCCCAGCTGCCCTTTCTCTCAAAAATCCTTGAACAGCATGTCTTAAAATCCCTGTCCCTCTATCTGGAATCTCACCATCTACTCCATGATCGACAGGCAGGTTTCCGAGCTCATCACAGCACCGAGTTGGTGATGCTCTCGGTGCTGGATGAATTAAGAGGCATGGCTGACTGTAAGAAATCGAGCGCCCTGATTTTGTTAGACCTATCAGCGGCGTTCGATACTGTCAGCCATGCCTTGCTCTTGGGAAGACTAAAGGATTTTGGGATTAAGGGTTTGGCCTTTCAATGGTTGCAATCCTTCCTTATAGGAAGGACCCAAAAGATACAACTGGGGGATGAAACATCTGAGATAGGGATTTTAGAGTGTGGGGTACCACAGGGGTCCGCCCTGTCCCCGCTTCTATTCAACCTCTATCTGCAACCGCTGATTGCTTCATTGGCCACTATGGGCTGTAAAGTCTTTAACTATGCGGACGATACGCAACTGCTGTTAAGTGTCAACGACACTACGGCCGCACAACTCCAAGCCCAGAACATCCTGAGGTTCACAGTGCAGTGGATGACGGATAACCTGTTAAAAGTTAACCCAGACAAGACTGAGGTCTTAGTTATCCCATCCACTGCCTCTCCTTGGTGTGACCTCTACTGGCCCACAGAGTTAGGCCCTGCTCCAAAACCAAGCCCGTCTGTAAAAAGCCTGGGGATCAAGCTGGATGGTGATTTGTCGATGGCCCCTCAGATTTCGTCGGTTGTGGGCAGTTGTACAAACATCATTCGGCAACTGCGGAAGCTATCTCCTATCCTCCCACAACCTATGATGCGATCAATAGTGGCTGCCACTATCATCTCCAGAATTGATTATGGTAATGCCCTCTACCTTGGTCTACCCAAAACCCTTACCAGTAGGCTTCAGGTCCTAATGAATGACGCTGCCCGGTTGATTTTTAGACTGCCGAGGAGGTCTAAAGCTACCCCCCTATTGCAAAGCCTGCATTGGCTTCAATTAAAGAAAGAGTGGAATTCAAGAGCTTATGTACAGCCCATAAGGCAATTTATGGCAAGGCCCCAACCTACATTAAAGATCGCCTGCAGCTGTATTGCCCTACGAGAACACTTCGGTCCTCAGATTCCCAGCTATTGACCTGTCCTCGTTACAGGCTAGCGACGAAGGGAGGGAGAGCCTTTTCAGTGTTAGCTCCCCAGTTATGGAACAGCCTGCCTGGGATGCTGCGCGGGGAAGGAAATCTGTTACGCTTCAGAAAGAGCCTAAAAACGTTACTGTTCAGCAGAAGCCTGGGCATAGCATAATCTAGCTTTGGTCTCTGCTTCCACCTTGTCATGTTATTGTATGTTACCATCTTTCCTAGCGCTTAGAGACCTGCAGGTGATTAGGCGCGATATAAAATTATAATAACAATACCATTACAACGTAAGTATTGGTAAGTATATAATTATATTTAAAATGTTATAGTTTTGGGTTTTTGGGTCAAGGGGTATTTTTAGGGTTCAGGGTCAGTTTTTAGGTTTTGGGTAAAGGGGTATTTTTAGGGTTCAGGGTCAGTTTTTAGTTTTTGGGTAAAGGGGTATTTTTAGGGTTCAGGGTCAGTTTTTAGTTTTTGGGTAAAGGGGTATTTTTAGGGTTCAGGGTCAGTTTTTAGTTTTTGGATAAAGGGGTATTTTTAGGGCACAGGGTCAGTTTTTAGTTTTTGGGTAAAGGGGTATTTTTAGGGTTCAGGGTCAGTTTTTGGTTTTTGGGTAAAGGGGTATTTTTAGGGTTCAGGGTCAGTTTTTAGTTTTTGGGTAAAGGGGTATTTTTAGGGTTCAGGGTCAGTTTTTAGTTTTTGGGTAAAGGGGTATTTCAGGGTCAGTTTTTAGTTTTTTGGTGAAGGGGTATTTTTAGGGTTCAGAGTCAGTTTTGGGTTTTTGGGGTACAGGGGTACAGTGTAAAAATTAAAGTAAAATTAAATTTAAATTAAATTAATTAAATTAATTAAATTAAATTAAATTAAATTAAATTAAATTATATTATATTAATTTAAATTAATTTACATAAAAAATTATTATATACTTACCAATACTTACGTTGTAATGGTATGCGTTGTAAAAGTATCTGCGTTGTAAAAACATGCGTTAATATTTGTAAAATTATATGTATTTTTAAATTAATTTTAAATTATTATTAATACATTTAAAAAAACGATATTTTTAATTCCGATATTTTTGTACAACGATATTATTTTTTCGATATTTTTGTACTTACCATTATGTAGATATAATTTCGATATTTTTGATTTCGATATTTTTGTGTCGATATTTTTGTATGTAGATATTCTGTCTGTCGATATTATGTCATACATTCTGCCAGCTCGCTATTGCTTGGAGCCAATCAGGCCGAAATTACGAGACTGCAGCCCGTCCAGAACGCTGCAGCTAGGGCGTTAGTCGGTCTCCCCAGATTCTGCTCTGCTAGAAGTACTATTGTCAAGCTCCACTGGCTGCCTGTGTTTCAGAGGATAGAATTTAAGACTTAATGCCTTTCTTTTAAGATACTAAAACTTGGGAGGAGGGGCTTCGCGCGATTCCAAGATGGACGCGTGAGCTAAGAGCTCCCGGGACCCCTTCCACCTCCGGCGTCTATCCTGTCATCTATCCTGATTCTGACGGCGGATATTTTTCATTGACGCCCTGCTGATGCCAGCGCTCTTTTCGTGACTTGTTTTGGCCGTCGCACGCTGGACTTACTGCGACCTGAACTTTGAGGCCTACCACGTATGCCAACCGGGGGCTCGAGTCCCCGAGGTACCCAGGTGGCAATTGAACAACAGCGGCTGGTGGGCAACACCCTCTTCCCTTGGTGTGCTTTCGGTTTCGTTTCTGCTTCTAGTGCTAGCCCACTTCCCGATTGGAGTTCTTACTCTGCGACTGCTGGCCTGGTCTTGTGCTGTGCCCTACTTTCCTCGCAATTCGGCGCCTGCCACGACGGAGGCTGTTTTGTCCGAGTTTCGCAATTCCAGTTGAAGTTTCTCCCCGGTCATGACGGGCAGGACAGTGGTCGAGAGACGCGGCGCAAGAGGCTCGTCCCGAGGGGGGGCCACCCAATCTCAGACCATTGATCGCTTTACTCGACCCAAGGGCTCCCCGGGCGGATCGAGTGGTGCCCTGGAGGAAGCTGGGGACGGTGCTCCTGATGGCGAGGAGCCTACCCTGAAAGACGTGATGGGCGCCATTGCGAGTATTCAATCCAGCATGGGCCAGCAGTATGAAACCCTGGCTGCTAAAATAGACACAGTGGCGGTTGATGTTTCCCTTATCAGAGCGGACCTTGGGAAAACTAACGAGCGTGTCAAATCTCTTGATCTTAAGACCGCTAGTCTGACCACGGATGTCTCGGACCTCCAGACCACGGTCCGTAATCTACGGACCACTTGTGACCTATTTGCCAACCGGTTGGAGGATTTTGAGGGCCGGGCCAGGCGCAACAACGTCCGCATCGTTGGTGTCCCGGAGACTTCTGCCGATATGCCTGTTGATATCCTGGTGGAGGACCTTGTGTTGAAACATCTGGCGGCGCAGGGCCTAAGTAAATTTTTTGCGGTCGAAAGGGCCCATCGTGTTCCGGGAGGCAAGCCGAAGCTGGGTGCCGCTCCACGGCCTATTATAGCTAGACTATTTAACTTTCGCGATAGGGACGCTATCCTGCAGGCATCGCGAACCACTGGGCCCATTAAATTTGAGAACGCCTCCATAAGTTTCTATCCAGATTTCACGCAAGCCGTCCAGAAACAGAGGATGGGCTTTACGGGCGTGAAGAGGCGCCTCAGGGATCTGGGACTGAAGTATGCCATGCTTTTCCCGGCCCGCCTGAGGATCGAACATGCTGAGCGTGCCTTTTTCTTCGACCGCCCTGAGGTGGTGAGTGACTGGTTGGACACTTTACCGAAGCGTACCGATGGCCTGGAAGACTCGGGAGGGGCCGAGGGAGGAGTGGAGGACCAGGAGCAGTGAGTCTACGTTGGCGAGCCGGATTACATCGCATGGGCTGCCGGACTGTGTTTTCAGTATTATGTGACTGCCCGGGGGTGTGAGGGGGTCTGAGGGGTCTTCCTCCTCTGGGGATTTCTTTCTCTCTTTCTGTAGGTTAGTTTAATGGGGCGACAGGCACACTGCAAGTTGGGGTAGCTTTTGGGTCTACCGCAGGGGTGCAGGGTGGGGGGTTCGACACCGTTGGGTTCCTTGGGGGTTGGGGGGGGCTTTTTTCTTCTTGTTTGGTTCGAGGCTGTGCTCTGTTTATCACTTGCTTTTACATGACTGTTTCGAGGTGGGGAGTGCGGTCGGTTTGCTTCAGGGATGGGGGTAGGGGGCTTAGGGTTTTGAGCTGGAATGTTAATGGTCTTGGGGACAGGATAAAACGTGGGATTGTGCTGCAATACTTGAAGAGGTGCTCCCCGGATGTGGTCCTGCTTCAGGAGACCCATTTGGTGGGCAACACGTGCCACGCTTTGAACAGGAGAGGCTATCGTTTGGTGGCGCACTCCGGCTTCACCTCGGGATCGAGGGGGGCTGGTATCCTGGTCAGGAATTCCCTTCCCTTGGAGGTGGATACCACACTGTTAGATGATAGGGGCCGCTATGCTGGCGTTACCGGGAGATGGGAGGGGAAATTGATCTCCATACTGTCTATTTATGTTCCGCCTGGGCTGCAGTCTACCGCGTTCGCTGACTTGGGCAAGGTCATTCTGGGCCTGCCCGAGGGCCTGCTTGTGCTGGGTGGTGATTTCAATTCAGTGGCGAATGGTGAGAGTGATCGTAGCCCCCCCCCGGCTCCTCCCTGCATCGCAGTTGTGGTTGGGGAGATTCCTTGATGCCTTTGGGTTGGCTGATTGTTGGAGGTAGCTGCACCCTGGCCAACTTCAATATACCTTTCATTCGGGGGCTCACGGAAGTCTCTCGAGACTTGATTATATTGTCATGCCTATGGTGCAGTTGGCCTCGGTGCGTGAAATCAGACACTTGGCTAGGGGGATCTCGGACCACTCCCCGATATGGTTTCACTTAGACATTTGTTTGGGGACGGGGGGCCGTATCGCCCCCATCAATCCGTGGCACTTCCAGAACCCTAGACTCAGATCCGAGGTGGTCAAATGTGTGGACTATTACTTTGCAGAAAATGAGGGCTCTGTCTCCTCCCTGGTTTCATTGTGGGAGGCCTACAAGACGGTGATCAGAGGTCAGACCTTGTCCCTTGTGGCCGATGAGAAGCGGCGTAACCAAGAGGAGGTGGTGCGTTTGGAATCTGAGATTGCAGTGCTTGAGGGGCGGTTGGAGGCTGGAGTGACGCCTGAGATTCTGCATGTTTTGGCTCTTAAGCAAACTGAATACAGGGCACTTGTGACTGCCGCTGCTGAGGCGATGCATCTCATGCAGCAAGGGCGACTTTATGATGTGGGTGATAAGGCCGGGAAATTGCTTGCGTGGCTGGACAGGAGAGACAGATTGAATCGTGTGGTGCCAGTGATTGTGAGAGATGATGGAGTGCGAGTCGTGGACCCGGTGGAGATAGTTGAGGTGTTTGCTCAGCATTTTTGGGTCGTATATGCCCCGGTTTCCGGCCTCCCGGAGGAGGACTCGTGCCTGTTACTTCGTGACCTTGTGTTGCCCAGACTCTCGGAGTCGGACGAGGTGTTAATGGAGGCTGATTTTTCCGCCGATGAGGTTGCGCTTGCCATTCGCTCCCTTCGCTCGGGGAAGGCTTCGGGCCCTAATGGTATACCGGTTGAGTTGTATAAATTGTGTCCGGACAAAATGGCGCCGTATTTGCTGCGTATGTTTGCGGCCTCGCGAGATCTTGGTTCTCTTCCCACGGACCAGAGGTTGGCTTCCATTGTGGTCATTCATAAAGATGGTAAGCCCCGCGAGCGTTGCTCATCGTATCGTCCGATCTCCCTTCTGAACGCTGAACCGAAGATATTGGCAAAAATACTGGCAAATCGACTGGTCACGGTGATCAGCGGACTGGTTCACCCGGATCAGTCAGGTTTTATCCCTCAGCGCAATATTGCTCTCAATCTTCGCCGTTTACACGGCGTCGTTGCGAGGGCGGGATCTCTTCGGGAGCCGGCCATCTTGGTTTCTCTCGATGCTTCGATGGCCTTTGACACGGTTGAGTGGCCGTATCTGTGGGCCGCCCTCGCCAAGTTTGGTTTTGGCCCTAAATTCATCACTTGGGTTAAACTCCTGTATGAATAGCCACTCGCGCAGGTGGTGGTTAATGGCAGAGCCTCGGCGCCCTTCACCCTCGGGCGTGGCACGAGGCAGGGTTGTCCTTTGTCGCCGTTGTTGTTTGCGCTTGCGCTTGAACCGCTGCTGGCTTCGGTGGGAACCCTCTCTGAAAGGTATACGCTGGTCCCCGGATTTCGAAGACCGAGTCTCTCTTTATGCTGATGACATCCTGTTATATTTGACGTCCCCCCGCAAATCGCTGGGAGTTCTTATTGACGTATTGCGCTCTTTTGGCCGCAACTCCGGGTTGGTTATCAATTGGTCTAAATCCTGTATCTTCCCGCTCACTAGCGACCCACTTTCTCTGCCCCGAATATGTCCGATCCCGGTCTGCATTGATGGCTTTAAATATTTGGGGATTTATATTTCACTTGACCCTGTGCTGCATTATGATCGGAATTTGCTGCCTCCGCTCGCTCGGCTCCGGTCGGACGTTGCGGCGTGGTGCAATCTGCCTCTCTCCCCCTTGGGACGTGCGGCGCTGTTTAAAATGATGTCCCTCCCCCGGTTCCTGTATGCCGAACAAAACACGCTAGATTTGGTGCCGGCTCACTATTTTCGTGAAATAGAGTGCCTCCAGAGGAAGCTGGTGTGGGCTGGTCGGCCCCGTATAGCACTGGCTAAACTCACGCTACCCTGGTATGACGGGGGCATAGCCTTACCCGACATACGACGATATTATTGGGCATCTCAGTTGAGTGCTGTGAATCATGCTATGTATGGTCCTGTCCCGAACCCGGCTTTTGAATTGGACCGATGGCTCTTACCTGGGGGGGATTACTATAGGGCATTTTATTCTAGGAGTGCTAGGAGGAACTTGACGGGTCCCACGGCAGTGGCGGTGCGGGTTTGGAGCAGCGCGACCGCGGCTACTGGGTGGTCGGATAGGCTTACCGGGGCGACCCCTTTATTTGCTGCGGAGAGACTGGGTGAACTATGGACGTCGAAGGGGTTCGATAAATGGGACCTCATCGGGATTAGTAAATTGAGCGATCTTTGGGTTAAGGATAGAGTGAAGACCTTTGCGGAACTACAGCAAGAGTATGGTCTGCATGACTCGGAATTTTTTCGGTATCTTCAGGTTCGCCATGCCGTTGGGTCGGTTTTTCCGACCGGTTCTGATGTTCCGGAGAGTTCCCCTCTGGAGGATAGGGTGCTGGACGGTCATGTTCCAGACAGCACTATTTCTCTTATTTACAAAAAACTTATTAATGTTCGGTCGGACTTGCTTGTCCATTTGCGTGGCGCCTGGACTGCCGATGGGCTGGAGCTAGACGATGAGGATTGGCAGGCTGCGGTGTCCTCTCCCAAAGAGGTCGCGATTCCGGCGCGCCTGCGACTTGTTCAGCTGAAAGTCCTGCACCGAGTCTATGTCACTGGTCCCCGACTGATGCGTACGGGTTTTTCTGAGGGTGGACTGTGTCGGCGGGGTTGTGGTATGCTTGCTACTTTCCTCCATATTGTATGGGAGTGCCCGGTGGTTGAGTCCTTCTGGAGGGGAGTGCATGAAGTGATGAATGAAGTCACGAATGTTCGGCTGCTACCTGAACCTAAGCGCTGTCTATTGAATGTGTGGGAACCGACCGACTGTAATGTTGCTCAGACTCAATGGGTGACTCTGGGCAACATGATCGCGAAGAGGGACATTGCGCAGTTATGGGGGTCTCAGAGGGCACCCTTGGTTTCCGGGCGGGCAGATAACATGGACTGGTGTATGTTTAGAGAGAAAATTGTCTACATTTCCCGTGGCAGGCCCCGAAAGTGGGGTAGGATATGGAACCAGTGGAATGCATTCCGTGGGGACATTTGTGAACCCCCCCTCGTGGATCCCCCTGATACTCCTTGTTCCCCTTGACTGTACACTTCGGCTCTCACATGTACAGACATATTGATATTTCCATTTGCTCTGGGCTCCCGTTCTGTCCCTCCCTCCCTGGCTCTTCTCCTGTCTACCGTATTGTTCCCTGACCGCTTCTTCCTGCCACATATGTAATGACCGTACTGATCGGAGTGCAGCCTTGTTTCTTTGTTGTTTGAATGTTATAAAATGAAACCGCTCGTATCCTGTCGTTTGGAACTTAACGAATTTCTTACCATGGCTGCTGGACCCCTGGTTGTCGGCTGATGAGCTGTGTATTATGCTATACCTTGTGCTGTTTTCTTGGCCGGCCCGAGGGGTTGTAGGCGAGAATCTGTATTTCCATACTTTGTTAAATAAAGGTTTTTTCAAAAAAAAAAAAAAAAGATACTAAAACTTGCTTCTCCTCAGATATTAGAGCCTCTCATTCTCCCTTACATTCCTTCCCGTCAGTTGAGATCCTGTGGCCAAAACTTAGCTGTAGTCCCTCGCTTTTTGAGAAGTAGGTCCGGCGGTCGCTTTTTTAGAGTGCTTGCCCCTAAACTTTGGAACTCTCTTCCTGCCCATGTTCGTGCCCTCGATGACCTTCTGACATTTAGGAAAGCTGTAAAAACTTATATTTTCCCAAACAGTTGTTAACTTTCTTTTATTTTGCTTCCTTCTGCTGTTCTGTTTGTGTTGTGTTCCTTTCCAGGCGCAGCGCCGGGACGCCCCTTAGCTGGGGCAGCTGTGCGCTTAAAAATGGAGTTAACATAACATAACATAACGTTTGGGTACCCGGAGGTGCTGATGAACTCACAGCTGCCTCGGGGACAGTATTGTAGGGATGGGAGCGAGAGAGAGAGAGAGCTAGAGATTGGGAAGCGGTAATGACGAGAAAGGGTAAAGCTCAGTGAAACTATATAGACAAGAACATAGAAGCAGCACAACAAACAAATGCACGGCAGCCATCAAGTGCGCGCACATATTTTACACTATAGTCGATGTTTCTATACACACACGAGCGAGCCCACTGCACGCTCCAGCGCCGCCCCAACACCCAGCCATGTGGAACGCAGGCAGTGCCTCGAAAACCCCTCGTCAGCAGTAGGATTCTGCTGAGGAGGAGGAGAGGAGCTGAGAACTTGCTTTGACATGTCCGAAGGGTTCGTGTTTTCCTAAACAGGTCATTAGTGCCAGGGCTTGGCGCAGCTGGCAGACATGATGGAGAGGCTAATGTGCAGGTTGCTGCACACCCAGATATTAAGAGTGTGTGCAGAAGCAGCCCGGAGTGGTTACACCTGGTCTGCGTGCGGGCCGCCGGCCATCTCTCCAGGGGGAATCCATTGCTGCTACCCCACTAAGGAGACCCAAGTCACCCCACAAATAATAAATGCTTCGGGCCGTCGCTCTGGCGAAGATCTGGAGGAACATTTATGGCGAAAACGGGCATTTCTATGCAAAATATAAATACATCTTGCAAGCCGCAGCTTTCATGCTGAAAACACAATGTAAACAACCACTCGCCGGGCAGGAAACGGCACTAAAGAAGCCCCCCTTCAAAAATAAACCGAAATATCCATTCAAAGGTTTATGAAAAAGCAGCGTACATCGATAACTATAACTCCCCTTTTATTTAAACACTACAAGTACACCCGACACAAGAAAAAAAGTTACAGGTATTAAAAGATAAGGATTTCTTTTATCGTGACAGTGGCTTGCCGAGAGGCAGTTTGTGGACAATGAAAGGCACAAATCCCGCAGCAAAGGGGTTATTACACACCAGGCCCCGTCTCAGCTTCTTTCGCTGCCGGTTAAAGGTTGTTGGTTATTAATTATCAATGTAAACAACGGTGATTGGTCATCGGGACCCACAGTTGAATGTTTATTGGAGCCCTGCTTTGTCTGGTCAACTTAATCAATACATTAGCACAGAGAGCGAATGATGGATGGCCATATGTTTTTTTTTCTTCTCCTTCGGCTTTTTCCACCTTTGTATGGGCTGCGGGGCCTGAAACGTATTCTAGGGGGTGGATGATGGATGCCTTCCCAGAGAGCAAAGCAAGGAAGTTGGGCAGGGCTTCCAGCCAGGGCCGCTCCTACTAGCCGAGCAATGGCGTGAGCTCCAACGTAGGCCTCGGTGACTCGCACCCACTCCTTGCCTCTAGCATCACACCGAACTAGCACCTCACACACCCAACCGCGGCGCTACATACAGGGGAGGCAATCGGGGAGTACAGCGCCTAAAATGGCACCCACTTTGGGGCCGCAGACGCAACCAGCTAAGAATCAAGACCGCCCCCCCGTATGTAACACTGCTTCCATAGTCGCAGCCAGAGTCCACACCTTACGCGTATCAAATGCCGCCCAAACGCTGTCAGCTAGCGGGTACAAGCAACAGCGCATTCGGAGAGGCGCTGCCTATATTAACCATAAAAAAAATAAGCCGAAGACTTTTCCAGATGGTGTACAAGAAATACCTCGTATTTTTTTTTTATTAATAACGCATTTTCAAACCCGCCAAGAACCAAACTATTTGAAGTGGAAAACAAATACAAAATAAAACTGCGTACATGCGAGCTGATAAAATACGCATTTCAGTGTAAAAGCCCAGTTTGTAGCCATCGAGCATATCAACATCAATATAAAAAAACACACAATATAATTAGACCGCTGTCGGCCCCTTAAAAAAGAAAGAAAACAATCCCCATCATTGCCATAAACGTGAATCTTAAACGGAGAACATTACAGGCCCTTGTGTACATTCACTTAAAACCGAAGACTTGAGCAACAGTGTAACGGAATCACCAGAAGCACGGAGGAAGTCTTGAAGCGCAGAGTGGAGCTCACATCGACTGGAATAGTAAAAAAAATGGCAGCCGCAAACCTCCGAAAATTTCGGATTCGGGGGCGTGTTTTTGGCGTTCTGAGTGACAGATGACATCACAGTCGAAAGAACGCAAAAAAACATGCCCCCGAATCCGAAAGAGACGGGGCTTTAAAGGAGTGATGCCCCTCTCCTCCAATGGCTGGCCTCCGTTTAGGAAGCCAGCCAATGGAGGAGAGAGGCGGGTTCAAGCCCCCATACTCCAAAACATTAAATCTCCTCCCGGAGACTGCGCAAGCGCAGCCTTCGGTCCTTGACCTAAAAATCGACCGGAAATGCTTATCGCATTAAAAAATTACCAGAGATGTACATCATGCACTAAAATTTTCCCCAAAATATGCGATGTGGTGTAATTGCTTAATATTGGTAGTTTTGCGTAAATTTCATTACTTGAAAGGACTAAACTAACTAATCCCAATTACTCCAGCTGAATTAAAATGTTGTCTAGGTCTAATCAAAGGTTGGGCAATGAATGATTCATAGAATTATTGGGATATGCACCCTATATACCATGAGCCTTTAAATGTCTCTGGTAAGCTCAGTGATTGAACTCATGGGCCCTATTCACAAAGCTTTCTTTTCTGAGTAGGTATGAATTACTTATGTGAGTTCGGGATTACCTCACATCTACTCAAAGAAAACATTGGGTGTTGGAAGACTTATTCTTCACCAAGCAGTAGCTTGAACTCCTTTCCAAAATCATATGGTCACTAGCACTCTAAGGCATCTGGTGCAAATGTAGTGTAATTCTGGATTTTCAAAGAAACAGTGTTTTGGGCTGATTTAGTAATTTCAGTGGATGTGTGAACCTAACCTCATCTCCCCAGGACATTTCACAAGCTATAAGATGGAATTTCTGGATATAAAAGTGATGAAAATGTTGAACAACGATCAGAATTCAGTACAGTAATTCCGATCCCCAAAACCACTCGTCAGGGGACACTTGTGGAGCTAGTTGGAATACTACCCTACTCCTGGAATTATAATTCGCGTGACATCAGCAGTTCTAGGATATAACTTACACACAGCAGTATTCATCCATCCCTGGTGCTTAATTTATAAAAGAATAAGTGCCGCGTCCAAAGCTCTGCTCAGAAGGCTGTGGCGGAGCTATCAAATGTCAGCATGCCAAATAGCAAGGCTGCGCAGGCTCCAATCCACCTCAGGCCTCTTTAATCAAATACCAGACACTCCCTTTCCCTTCATCTCACTCGTGCATGTTTTTGCTTTCTCTCTTTGTGACGGTTTTTTCGTCTCTCTGTTCCTTCTTCTTTCTCCCGTTGTGTGTTTTTCTCTCTCTTACTCTCGGGAAATGTCTGAAGAAGAAAAATAAACGTGATCCTCAAAAACGAGTGCCGAGGGGGGTGGGGCTTCACCGACACCCACTAGCTCAAATAAAGCACTCCCTCAGAGTAGGAGTAAGCACTGTGAACTCTTTTTGCTCATAAAAACAACGGCCTCATTTATGAAAAGTGACGCATCGCTGCGAGGATCATTGCGCCCTCCTTGCGACACCAAAGATCATATGCGTACAGTATGATGCATCATGTCACAAGGAGCAACAGATACAACAGTATTTCTGACGTATCTCTAGGTGCAAAAATGCTGCATTGCTGGAGTGTGTCACAAAAGTGACGCTACTCCAGCAATGGGTCATTTCACATGGGCAAGTCCCATGTGAAATGTGCCTGCGTCTATCTTACGCATGCCATGAGGCATGCGTAAGATATTGATGCATTTGAGTCCTAGAAGTGGCGCAGTGAAACCTTATAGACTTCACTGCGTCACTTCTACGACCCTTTCTTGCGTTGGAACGCCCTCCTGCATACATTATACCTGCCGCAGGCATAATGTGACGCAGGGGTTTACAAAAGTGACGCATCTAGGTAGATGCATCACTTTGTAAATATTGTGCATCAAGGCTCATTTTTTATGCCGCTGGTGCGTCACACAAAGTGACGCACCAGCAGCACAAAAGTGACGCAAGGGCTCATAAATAAGCCCCAACATATTTATGTCCTTGTTAAATTAAACTTGAAATATTATCAACTCAAATAACATATGCAGAATTTACATTTAAATAAACGGCTCTCTTCAGCAAATTAGAAAAGACTTCCATAAATTTGTGCGTGGACCGGCACATTTTGGGAAACACTTTAGAGAAGTAATAGGCCCTGGGTTACAGTTTGCAGCAGTCCCCTTACTTTTTGCAAAGAAAACTCATCACCAGCTGAGAGGCCCTCATAGCAGGGGACAAAGAGGTCTCGCTGCATCTCTCGCAGGGGGGAGGCCTCCTCGGGTTTTGCTACACCGAGAAACTTCGAACAGTAAAGAAATCATAAAGCATTAGATTTACCAGCTCACTCCCACGAGTGATTTCTTTGTAAAAACTGATACTCATGCGAAGGAGTTTCAATTTAGGTAAACAGAGACTAAAACACAGTTGGTAAATAATCATGAGACGTGTTTTTTTTCTCACAAGGATCGAAATAATAACTTCTTGCAGCACTGGCAAGACTGTACCTTACAAAACGTTGCATGAATATTAAAAGTACTTTATTCACAGCAGCAAAACCCTTCACAAAGGAACACTACCGGGGTCAATATGTTATGTTGCCAAACGCAGCCGAGCCTTTCACGTAGGACGTCTCTAGCGCCGCGGACGTCAGAAAATATCGGATTTTCTAACTCTTGCCAGAAGAGAGCGAATGCTTTCTAACCAGCGCCGTTGCAGAGCCGTTTCGCTTTACCCACAGAAATTAAAACTCAGTCGGGAAGTGTTAAGGCAGAGCCATGATTTTTATTTTATTTCTTGTCATGTCGGCATGAGGAGGCCTGGCTATCAAACGTGCTGGCTTTAAAAAGCACGTATGTCTCGCTGTCATTTTTAAAGTCATCATAAGATTAGGGGCTGCCAGAAGATTCTACAAGCTCTGTAAATGTGGTGGAGATGATATGGTAAAGTAAGAAAAAAAAGTAATTAGCGGCAGTAACATTACAGAAAGAAAACAAAGCCAGGGTTTGTTGCTGCGCAGATATGAGTCTAGAGATTTTGAGGCAGATTTACAAGCCCCCAGCTCCACTTTTGTGTCATTTTTAACATGGGAAAAGTGACGTAAGGGTGGTGCAAGGGGCTTGTAAATAAGCCCCTCTGTTTGCGGGTTGCATCACTTTTTTTGACGCAGCCTGACGTAAAAATCTCTTTGGTATTTACAAAGCCATGCAAATGTTGATTTGTGTAGTTTTGTAATAAAAAGTAACGCAGCACAACACATTGCGCTGGCTTAAGTTATTATTTTTTCAGGGAGGAGTTCCGTGTTTGGAGCATGGAAATTTGCATGCATTCAACCATGGATTCTGACACAGACAGTGCTTAATTTGAGCTTGTGGTTTCCTGTGCTCGGCACTAGCACTTAATTGTCAACACCGGCACTTATGACAGCTGCAACATGGTGGTACCGTTTGCATAATTTAGAACTGAGCAGTACAACAGCTGTTTTTTAAATTCAATATACATTAAAAGAAACTAATACCTGTCTCTCAAGCCATTCTCATAGCTACGGGGGTATTGCACAGTCTGAATTGTCACACTTGTAGCAGGTGATGATTAGTAGTTGTGTAGGTACTGCAATTAGTATTGCTGGCAATGGCAGTTGGTGGTGAAAGTTGTGATGGCCTCCTGACGAGGGCCCTGGCACTTATTTTTAGGTCGAGCTTAGCGCAGCGCGCATGCGCTGCATTATGGGAGGCTTTTTGTGAGCACTCCAAATTTTCCCGAAACTTCTCCGTGTGGGTCTGACAACTCCCACACATTCTATTGGCCTTTGCGTGTGGCTTTCAATAATGAAAGCACGCAAATGGCCAAAGGCAGTTGCATGTCCCACCTCTTCTCTAAATGTTCACTCCCATTGCCTTTGGGTCTCGGGAGCAAGTAGTGGGACGCAGGGTGGCAGTTGTATTCCTCCCTCATGGTGGCTCATGTTACTAATTGAATACAGCGCGGTCGCTTTTACTTTCTCGGCCGCGCTTGTTTTTTTTAACATCCAATGTGCTTTCAGACTCCTCCCGCCTTCCAACACAGCATGGTGAAATGCATTTGATTTAATCTCTGGCGGTTTCAGGTCCTTCCCGCCACACACCATTGTGGAGCATGTTTATTTATTTAATATCACCGGTGCTTTCAGACCCCAGCGCGGTCGTTTTCACTTTCGCGGCCGTGCTTGTTTTTTTTAACATCAGCTGTGCTTTCAGACTCCTCCCGCCTACCATGACAGCATGTGAAGTGCCTTTATTTACATCGCTGGTGCTGTCAGATCCCTCCCACCACACACCATGGCAAAGCACGTTTATTTATTTATTATCTACTGTTCTTTCAGACCCCTCCCACCTCCCAACACAGCCTGGTAAAGCACCTTTATTTATTTAACATCCCCAGCACTTTCAGATCCCTCTCGCCTCCCAACACAGCATGGCGAAGCGCCCCTATTTTTTTTAACAACAACTGTGCTTTAAGACTCCTCCCACCTTCCAACACAGCATGGTGAAGTGCCTTTATTTACATCGCTGGTGCTTTCAGATCCCTCCCGCCACACACCATGGCGAAGCATGTTTATCTATTTAATAACACTGGTGCTTGCAGACCCCTCCCGCCTCCCAACACAGCCTGGTGAAGAGCCTATATTTATTTAACATCACCAGCACTTTCAGACCCCTCCCACCTCCCAACAGAGCATGGTGAAGCATCTTTATTTATTTAATGTTACCCTAACTTTCACTTTAGCCCCATCTGCTGAGAGAGGCTAGATGTTAAGTATGAGTCTAAGGTAAATTTCAGAAATATGGTGGAGCAAATACACGTGTTTGGTGTGGGTTATGTAAGGGCAGGCTATTATGTTCAACTGTTTGCTGATTGCTGGCAGACTGGACTGAGATCTTGTGAAGGGCTACTCGATTATTTTGGGCTAGAGGGAGGGAAACATCTTGGAATTATTTCAAACCATAAGTTGCCCACTTTCGTTCAGTTGATTTGTACTTTTCTTGATGTATTCTACTACAATAATCAAAATAAATATTTGTATATAGCTTTTAATTTTGAGCTTCTGTGTGCTGCAAATATGTGTTTTATATTACCCAATTGTGTACTCCATTTTCCCGACCTCTTACGGACATAAGGCTAAACCTGGCTCTAAACTGAAATCTCATACTAATTGCCCCCTATCTGGGAAACAGATGAAACCTACACACTGAAGAACCTCCAGCTATTAATGTCTGCTAAGCCTCCTAGACTTCTGTTCTCTTTGTCATGCTAGTTCTCGTAAGATAGCTCAATGGGTTCATATGCCTACTGCAGATACACGCGTGCCGAACTACAGCTTATTAAGGTAAGTAATAATCCTAGTTGTTATTGAAGCACAGTAAATAAATAGCAATCATGTCATTAAGTCATTCTGCCTCTCTGATATGAATTGCTTTCAGGTCTTTACAAGTGTGTTAATGCCGTATGTATTATGACCAAAGAGTGCACTCGCGTGGAAAATGATGCAAGGCACTGGCAAACATCTTTGCTCAAAAAGTGTCATTTTGTGAAATGTATTTCTAATTTCATGAAAAATATTAAGCAGTTTCGAATACTCCTAGGGAATCATAAAAAAGCATGTTTTCTCTTTAACCCTCCTGGCAAGTTTTGCCCAGGGTTCACCAAACTGCAGATACTCTGCTGGATTGTATAGGTGCATGGACAAGTGAAGTGTGTGACCAGTAGTCATAATTTCAAGGTCTTTAATTCACAATGTTGATGTCCTGATCCAAGCTCAGGAACCTCTGTGAAATATTTCAAACCTGATGCAAACAGATCCATTGAGTTCCTCCTGCACCTAGAACCCAGTGGTTTCTTACTTAATGTACAATCTCACTACATAAAAACCACTTGACGATGTACAATTTATTTCTTTAAATAATAACTTTACTGGAACAAAAAAAGGAAAAAGCATTGTCATTTACAAAGCCAATACCTCTATCTTCCACAAATGCGAGACCTATTGCATTGCAAATGCTTGTTTAACCAGTAAGCGCTTGACACAAACCCATATTTACAGGGAATGTACACATGGATTTGTGTCTTAAAATGGTGCGCCTGCGTGAGGCAGGTGTAACAATGAGAAATATGTTTATTTCTCCTTGGTATTTCCTCTTTGCGCGTGTGCTACATTCTTTAGAAATCATGGAAATAGGACATAGCCTCTAGGGATAGTTTTTGTGCTGAAAGGTACCTCTTCCTGCATAAAAACTATCCTCAACAAAGTGCAGGCACCCTTGCACTATGGTGCATGTTGCAGCATCGGTGATAGGCAGCCAAAGAGCACCAGCAAAAGAAGAGAACAGAACTGTGACATTTCTTTAAAGATATGGTGCAGTTAAGCTCTCTCCCATTCATGCAATCCAGCGCAGCAACATTATTTGCAGCACTGCACTGTGTGAATTTTGTAAATATGCTCCACGATTATTTCCTGTATCTTGTCCTTGCTGGGATTGCACAGCCATCAAGCCTAGCAGGCATATTATATTAGCCATATAACGTATTGAGCCAAGAACTTCATGCTCTAAACTTAAGGGTACCATTGACAATACATAAGAGGAACAGACAACAAAACAATTATTACTGCTTGCAATTATATAGGATGGAAATATAGAAAGGAGAGAGAAGCAAAAATGCAAGAACTACTTTAACCCCTTGCCTGCTCATGACGGAACCGTTCCATCACGAGCCTCGGGTGGGCTGTGCTGGTGACGGAACGGTTCCGTCACGGCCCGCTCGCTGCGCCTGCGTGGCCCGAATTCCGCGCCTGCGCTGACGTTCTAAAGAGTGGGCGGGGCCGTGACGGAACCATTCCGTCATAAGCACAGCTCACCCGAGGGCCATGACGGAGCGGTTCCGTTACGAGTATGCGAGCGCCGCGCGCCCCCTCCCCCTTAGCACTGCGGCGGAATAGCCGCCGCAGCTAAGGGGTTACGTGAAATGTAACTATCCATGAATTGTCAAGGCCTGGTCCCAGAACATTATTGACAACACAAAGCCAATGCTTGAAAGGAGATAAGCAATATATGCCAGTCATTGAATAGTACTGACAAAAAGCCCCTTTTAATATAACCATGTGTATGTGGCTGTGTGTGCTATCTGTGAGGTGGGTGTTGTCTACCAACAACAGGACTTCCAGTTAGCTGAAGCCGTCTGCAGGAAACCCAATCCTTGTCGGGGTAAGTGTAGTACACAGTAAATGAAGTTGCACAGACGGCTGACAGAACCTTGAAATGTGGCCATGTTCATGGACAATTAGTTGAAATACGGAGGTGATGTGTCTTTGTTGTAGGCTGATTGGTTCTGAAGTCGGGCAAAGTCATTGATGGGTTGATGTCAAGAACGCTGTGCATACATTTCGAGGCATTGATCCACTCTGCTGAAGGCGGTGTGTCGTTTAGAAGCCAGCCATGCAGGGCCAAAAATGCATCAGGGATGGGGCATCGCAGACATCGTCGATACACTGCTTGGGACTCACACAGTAGCAGTGATTCGGAGGCATTGTGTCAGCAAAAGCAGGGCTGCATTGTAAGTTATGGTTGTTGCATTGCACACTCTGTGAGCACTGTCCACGGCTTCGGTGCAGGCAGCGGCAATGCATCAATTTAGCAGGAATGCGCCGATTCCAAATGCTGCTTTGGTGTCAATGCATTGGTTTCTTTGGTTGCAGGACCAAAAACTCACTTCCATGGGCACAAAACTGGATTTGGCACCACGTGGCAGACCTGGACTCAATACAGAGGAGCACAGGTGCTGGTAACAAGTTGCTGGTAAAGTCTTTGATATCCCTGAAACTTCAGAAACAGGAGGGAAGCCAAAACAAGCCCTTGGAGAACCTTTGGGGTGCGGGATGTAGAAAGTAACGTCTGTACTCTCACTCACTGGCACAAAACAGCAGGCAGCAGCCCAACATAGCAAAGTGGCAGTCCCTCCTGGCAGCACACAGCTCTTCTTCCTGGTAGAATGTCCTCAGTCCGAAAGTGTTCTTCGTATAAGGTGTTATAGGTCCAGTACTTATACCCCTTTGTAGACTTTGAAGTAGGGAGACTTCAAAGAAGGTCTTTATAGTGCGCAAGACCCTGCCCTCCCTAGCCCTAGCTCCAGACACGCTAAAGGGGGGTATGAAACTGATTGTGTGGGGACAGGCACAGCCCTATTCAGGTGCAAGTGTCCCACCCACCCTCATTGTGAGTGACTGTCTAGAGGGAATGCGCAAAGCACACCTGTCATTTAACCCTGACGTGCTTTCTAGGGACAGACAGGGGCACAGAATTATTAAAGTAAGAAAACTCCAACTTTCTAAACGTTTTTGTCTGGTTAAGGTGCGTACAAGGGAATTTATTTAAATATACTAAAAACCTTGCTAAACATAAAATTTAAGGAGTACCCAGACAGTGGCCTCAAACATATAATTTCTGGAAAATAATTCATACAATACAAAAAGAGACTAGATTAAAACAATAAAACAGGTGTATTCTTTTTTGACATTTATATTTAAAGAAATCTAATTTAAGGATACAAAAATATTCTCATTATCATACCCAAGAAGGGTAGAGATTAACAATCCTTCAATCCATGGTTTTGTGAAATTCAAGCACTATTTCTGAAATCAAGCATTAATAAGCAAAAAAAGCACCAACTGTGGTTATCTGGTGGCAATAGACCGGGTCCAAGTCACAAGTTCAGGTCACAGCGATGGAGCGTGGACTAGATGCAGGACTAAGATCAGTCCACTGAGAAAGCACCTTGTGGGCCTAGGCATTGAGGTACACAGTCCTGGCTTCAAGTTGCACAGGCAGGCGTCAAGAAGCCATCAAGGAGGAGTTGCGATGTGAGGTCTGGTGTCGAGATGCATCGTAAAGTGGTGGAGTTGATGGCCATTGATGAGGAACTGTGATGAGAAGTACTGCGTCATAGATGAGGAAGCTGAAGGGCCTTGCAGAAACTTGCTTTTTGATGCATCAGTGTAAAGGACGAGATGCGTAGACAGGGGTCAGTATCAGCATCAGGCTTTGTCAGCGTCGAGGAAGACGCCCGTGTTGGCCAGGATTTGCAATGACATGTGTAAGGGTCGAGGATGAGCTCTGTTGTGCTTGTCCATAGTCGATGGTGGGCTGTGTCACTCTGCATCAAGATGCATGGAATGCATTGAGGTTGAAGAACACTGTTATATCCTGTGGATTGGAACAGGGGGCCAGTCACCTGACAATTGGAAATCAGCAGGGCAGACATGATAGTTGGGCAGTCCTTCTTTCCTGCCAGAGTCCACTGGTCCAGAAGTGATCTGAAGAGTTGGGTCTGAGGATTCATTATTTATACCTGGTGTCTACTTTGAAGAAGGGGAGTCTTCTAAAGTCCTCCCCTACAGAGATGTCTGGAATTTTATGCCTCTCTGCCGTTGCCCCAGCTTGTCTGGGGGCACAAACGACTAGTGTGAAACCCTTTGTGAGCGAGCTGAGCCAGCCTTTGTGAGGTGCAAGCATGGTTGGTGGCATCTCCACCCCTATCAAGTCAGAGATGGCTCATCCTGCCAACACCTTTTCCCTCTTTGTCACACTGTTTGGGAGCAATACTCAAAGACCAACTGCCATCTACACCTAGTCAAGTGATCCAGGTTACAGGCTACAGGCACCAAATAGTTAGTACAAGATAATGGCTATTGTGACTTCAAATCCGAGTTTAACAATTGAGAGGGTTTTAAATTACAATTCTTTATAAAGTCAACTCAGCATTTCCGTCTGCTCCCAATTGAAAGCTATCAGTTAATAAATTTAATAAGGTTATACAATGTTATCCTAAGGGAGAGGCAGGTCTTGCAGTAATGAAAAATGAATGTAAGAGTTTTACTTTACCAGTACATGTAAAAGTTGAAAGTACATGTCCAGCTTTCAAATACACTACACCCTGTCCTCTAGGCTATTTAGGGCCAACTCTAGGGATGTCTTATATATAATACAAAGGTAGGTTTTGCCTGGCAAAATGTTTAGTTTGTAGGTAGAAATGGCAGTTTAAAACTGAACACACAGGCTTCAACGGTGGGCCTGAGGCATGTTTAAAAAGGGTCTTGAAGTGGCATTTAATTTACAGGCCCTGGGTACAGGTAGTACCTCTGTTCTAGGGACTTGCAAGTAAATTCAATGTGCTAATTACATGTAAGCCAATGTTACCATATTTCTGGGAGAGAGCACTAGCACTTTAGCACTGGTTAGCAGTGGAAAAGTAAGCAGAGTCCTAAGGCCATCAAAAATGAAGCCAGAAAAAATAGGAGGATTGGAGGAAAATAGTTGAAGGAAAACCATTCCAAGTAGTCAGGTACAACTGTTCTATTAATAATTAATATGATAATACTTTTTCAATCTCCAATGCCTTTATCTCTAATTCCTTTCAAACTTTTTGTAAGTCTTTATATACTGAAGATGCCCACCCTTGTGAAGGTGATGTGCAGAATGTTTTTTAACATACCCAGAGCATCCCCTTCACCTGATACATTTGTGGAACTAGAATTTGATAATACACTTCTGGAGATATTATTTGCCATTAAGTCTCTTAAGAAAGTGAAGGGCCCAGGCCCAGATAGTGTTTGCATTGAACATATTTCTTCAATACTCACTTGTTTTCCTCCCAGATTAATAGAACTTTTTCTTTCCTTTATTTCGAATTCAAAAGCTAGTGGCTGCTTTTTAGAAGTTTTAATAACTATTATGCCCAAACCTAACAAAGAGTATACATTTTTAAAAACTACAGACCTATTTCACTTATTAACTATGATTGTAAGATATTTGCCAAATTCTTAGCATCTCATTTAGAATCTGTTGTTCCCCTTCTTGTTAAATCTAAAGGAATCTGGTTATGTTAAAAGCAGGGTTGCCTCTAATACTGCAAAAAGTTTCTCTAATATTATTTGTCAAGCAGGACGATTAAAATTCTCTTTTGATGCACTTTCATTAGATGCTGAAAAGGCTTTTAGCTGCATAAATTGGCAATATATGTTCAGAACTCTTCATTGGTTCGGTTTTGGTCCTAAATTCATCCCTTTTTTACAATTGTTATACTTCAACCCACAAGCTAATGTATTTGTTAATGTTTATCTTTAGCCTTAGTTTGATTTACATTGAGGCACCAGACAGGGAAGTCCCTTGTTTTATGCTGAGTACCCATCCTAAAATTAATTCACTGTAACCAGAAGATATCTGGTTTTAAAATTAATTGATATGCTCATGCTGATGATATCTTGATTTACATATCCAACCCCATTTCTTCTTTGCACCCTTTCCTACAGGAAGTTTCCTTATATTCCAACATCTCCAGTTTTAATGTAACTGTAATAAGACTGAAATGCTACCAAGGAACATTTTATGTTATCAATATATGTTTGCCTATTTTACCATCAATTTTAATGATTTTTCTTTCAAGGATATTATGTGTATGTCAAATTGTTCCTTTATTTCTAAAAGTCCTATTTTGGAATATTCTCGTTTTACACTGAACAGAAGTTCATTTGATAACTTTTCTCCCCAACAATATTTTATTAATTCATTCACATGGTACAATAAGTTCAAAAACGTTTGTAATGGATCATTTTATTTCAAACATTGGAAGGATAATGGTATTACTCATGAATTTCAATTTTGAATTTAATAATAGCATTGTTACGTTTAACTACCTAACTTCTTTCTAGCAGAGTATAATCAAATGTATCAACCTCTTCAGCACTTTATTTCCAAGTCTCGGGCTTTGAATGGTTTGCTTCCCAAAGCTACTCTTATATAAAACTGTGTTATCCCCTAACTCTTCTATACCCAAATCCCATTGAACTTCATTGGGAAGAAGATTTTAATATCTCGTTTTCCCTTGAGCTTTGGGATATGATATGGCTTAAATTATTCAAAAACTTAAGAGCAGCTCATATTATATTTTTTCATATACAGTAGAGTTCTTGTTACACCTGCACATTTTTCTAAATTTGGTTATGCTTTCCCCCACCTGTAGTGCTGTATGCACTCATATGTATTGGGATCACGTGGTGACCATTGACTACCAGTGTTTTAAGTGACTATATGTGTTTAACTTACTCTATCTTGAATGTATAACAATATTTTTTGTGCACTTGCATTTTGGCGTGTGATTTCATTCTGTGTCTCCTTATAGCTTCAGAGTAGCAGTGTTTACCTTCTCCTCAGCACAGAGCAAAACAGCATTACCTGGTACAGAACGTGTGGGATGTGCGTTTGAAAGCATGAGAGAGAGAAAGGTGCGGAATGTACATCTCTGTCTCAGAGTGTAGTGCTGGAGGCAGTGGTGCACAAATGTGCATTATGTTGTACAATGGGAAATTACATTTTAACTATTGACTTTAACTTGCTTTAACTCAATTTTGAATTCTGCCTCTGCCTCGCTTGAGTTATGCACACACAAGCAGGCCCCAGGTTTCTCACGGTTATTCAGGTTCAAGAATCATTTTGCACTTTGAGAGTGTTTTTGTACTCTTAGACATGCCTTCTACTTTCTCGAGCTTCACCAAGACAAGGGGCTGGAACATGTAGAATGGGAGAGCGAGGAGAATGTTAGAGGAATTCTTTGCCTTGGAATGCTTGCAAGAACCTGGACAGCACCAGTGAGTTTCCTTAACGTAGAGGGGATCTTTTCAAAACCCTTGTGCATTGAGATTATAAAAAACTGGGGTTTCTTGACACAAAACCCAGGTTCCCTTCTGAGATTTGGACACATCTGCTCAGTACTGCATTTTCCAGCTTGAAGAGTCTCTTGACTCAAGGACTGTAATTTGGGACCCTCAAGTCATGCGAGGGCTAAGATGAAGATATTGCAGCTGGTTTGCTATTTGCTCTACACATTGGTATTGAGATATATGTATAGATATATAGACATTTCTACATGGGTTTTTGTCTGTGTGCTGAGTGACCAGAATATCATTTATTTATGTTCTTAACTTTATATTTATGTACATGCATTTATTCTCCTATACATGTATAATTTGCTTAGGTTTTGCTCCCTTGCATGTCACTTATGAATGTTTCATTATTATCTGACTTGTACGTGTTTATTTACATTTGCATGTTGTTTTACCCGATTCATTTGACATCTGGGAAAGGCTTTCTTTTAGAGAGTGTCATACTAATAAAACCCCACACTTTATTCGGAAAACTGTCTTTGATGTGCCTCATTTCACGAGTGTGGAGCCCCCTTTTTAGGTGCGTTCTTGCTTTACTGAGTGCCTCCGCTGGGCAGTGCTGAATTTCTTTCATTTTGATGTGTAAGACAAGACCCCCCACCCCCAGTGGTGGTCTTGCAATGATCATACTAGTTCATTAACTCATATCCTACTCAATTGTCAACATGTTAAAAGTTTTGGGAGATTGGTTTGGCCTAAATGGTTGAAAAATTGCAACTGCAATATTCCTTTTACTTTAACAAACATTTTTTAGGCACCTTGTCAGCAGATTTTGAATATCTAACTGATAATTAAATTTTACTCGATCTTTTGATCGCTATTGCCTTTAAAGGTATACTCTTGTGGATGTTTTTTCCAAATTATCTCTTTGTTCTTGTTCTCATTTTCTTTATATTCTTTTTATTATTAAAGATTATATTCTTGCAATGTTTTGTCTTTGTTACATACATCATCACTATGATTGTATTGTAGTCTTATAACTTATCCTATTGATTTGCTTAATTTAAAACTTTTAACTATAATGGTATCTACCTTTATAATTGTCTCACCTAAAAATGAGTGTATTTTGTTTAATTCAAGCATTTAATTGAAATATTTGGTTTGACAAAACATAAAATCTGAGAATACACAGTTAAAAGGGAGGCTATGCCAAAGGTTTATTATCCCCTACAGATGCAAATGATTTGCTAACTCAATTCCTCCAGTTTATAAGCAGTTTAAAAGCATTTTAAAAGATATTACAAGTGCATGTTTAAACGAGTCACAGTGCCTCATAATGCTGGGATGAGATGAGGACGGCTATTCACAGTTGTGTCAAAGTAAATTCACTTTACTTTGGCTGATGCATAAAATGATAATATCAATGATTTTATTATTTTTTTTTTTTTTTTTTTTTTTTTTTTTAAAAACCTTTATTTGAGCAAGCAGAAACGTACAAGGATGGGCCTACAACCACACGGGCCAGCCGCTAAAAAGGAGTAGACACATATCACATAAGCCCGCAGAGGTAACCGTCAATCAACAATGCAATACTCCACATTAAATACAGGACCAAAACAGGTTTTATATATATGAAAGAACAAACATACAAAAAGGCGAGAGTGTATCACTGAAGGTCAGCCCAAGGGACGCAAGGGGGGGACAGCAGCGAAGGTGCAGTAATAATATCCTAAGCACTAAGGAGTATGGAGCGGGGGGGGGGGGGAGGGGGGCAGATATCAGGAAGAAGAAGGGGGGGAAGAGCCGGTGACACCAGCTCAGTCCCTATATGAAGATTCCGGGAACGCTAGCCTAGGGAGATAGGGTAATCTCGATAGTGTCCACAAGGGGAGGAGTACAAATGTCGCCACGGTATTCGTTCCATTGACCCCACACCTTCACCCATGCCCTGGGTCTACCCCTGGCCACATAAACAGTTTTCTCACGGAACATGGACCAGTCCATATTATCCTCCCATTGCGCGAGGGCAGGGGGCCTGGAGGCCCCCCAGAGTTGCGCAATATCTCGCTTCGCAATCATATAGCCCAGGGTGGCCCATCTAGTCTGTGCCACCGAATAGTCCGTGGGCTCCCAAACATTCAAAAGACAGCGACGAGGTTCCGGTCGCAAGGATATCCCTGTCACCACAGTCATCAGATCAAGCACGGCCACCCAATAAGCAGCCACCATCGGGCACTCCCAAAGAATATGCAGGAAAGTAGCACGCAAACCACATCCACGCTTACACAGTCCATCAGAGGAAAAGCCCATCACCATCAGTCGCGGTCCCGTCACGTACACCCGATGAAGGATCTTCAATTGGACCAGACGGAGTCGAGCCGGTATAGCCACCTCCTTCGGAGAGGAGAGGGCCGATTGCCAATCCTCATCATCAAGTTCCAACCCATCTCCCATCCACTGTTCCCGAAGTCGGGCCAATAAGTCAGTCCGATTGTTGATCAACTTTTTATAGATCAGGGAGATAGTGCTATCAGGAAGATGTCCGTCAAGGATACGGTCTTCAAGTGGGGAAGAGTCAGGCGGAATCTCACCAGGAGCAAACACCGAAACCAAAGCGTGCCTGATCTGTAAATAACGAAAGAATTCCCGACTACTCAGGCCATAGTCAGCCTGGAGGGCCTGAAACGGGCGCACAGAACCCTTAGAATATACATCCCCCACTTTAGAGATCCCAATCAAGTCCCAACGGTCAAAACCCTTGGAAGACCAAAGACCGCCCAGACGTTCCGAAGCATAAAGAGGCGTCGCCAACGTCAAGCGATCCTCCCAGCCCAGGCTCACATTCGCAGCACGCCACACTGTCAAAGCAATCAAAGTAGGTCCCACAAGATGGCGCCCAGCGGAGCGAGAATAGAGTACTCTATTAAAGTCACCTCCCGGAAGCTGAAGTTTATCCATCTCAAACGCCGGATTACGACCCGGAGAGAACATAGCGTGATTAATAGCGGACAGATGGGAAGCCCAGTAGTATCTCTTAATATCGGGGAGCGCCATGCCCCCATCGTACCACGGGATAGAAAGTTTCGCGAGAGCAATACGCGGTCGCCCATCCCAAATAAGTTGCCTCTGAAGGCTCTCAATCTCCCGAAAATAGGTCTTGGGGACAGGATCATAATAATTCTGGAGAGCGTAGAGAAACCGCGGTAGTGACATCATCTTAAACAGGGCCGCCCGACCCAGTGGAGACAGGGGAAGCTTGCGCCAGCGGGCAACGTCCAAACGGAGCCTAAGCAACGGGGGAAGGAGATTACGATCAAAACGAAGGGACGGATCCAGGGTAACGAAAACCCCCAAGTATTTGAAACCATCCCGGACCACCTGAAGAGGAAGTCTACTCGGCAACGGAGGCAAGATACCAGATAAAACGTATACACAGGATTTAGACCAGTTGATGACGAGGCCTGAGTTAGCACCAAAGGACGCAAGAACGTCAAATAAAACAGATAAAGACTTGCGAGGGGAAGTAAGATACAAGAGGATGTCGTCCGCATAAAGCGAGACGCGGTCTTCGAAGTCCGGGGCCCATCGAATACCTTTAAGGGACGGTTCCCAACGGAGCCAGGCCGCCAACGGTTCAAGAGCGAGCGCGAACAACAGAGGGGACAAGGGGCAACCCTGACGGGTACCCCTGCCCAAGGAGAAGGGGGTCGACACTCTACCATTCACTACAACTTGCGCCAGAGGTTCCGCGTACAACAGTCTAACCCAACTAATAAACTCGCACCCGAATCCAAATTTCTCAAGTGTCGCCCATAAATAGGGCCACTCCACAGTATCAAAGGCCATGGAGGCATCCAGGGACGCCAAAATGGCCGGTTCAGTCAAAAGCCCCGCCCTCGCCAGCGCGCCGTGGAGGCGACGTAAATTCAGAGCAGTGTTGCGATGCGGGATAAAGCCAGACTGATCCGGATGGACCAACTCCCCAAGAACCGAAAGGAGACGGGTCGCCAAAAGTTTAGCCAACACCTTAGGTTCAACATTTAATAGGGATATGGGCCTATACGAGGAACAGAGGTCACGCGGTTTACCCTCTTTGGGAATGACGACGATTGTCGCCAGACGCTGATCATAGGGAAGCATGTTCCGCTCACGAGATTCTAGAAACATGGCGCGGAGATACGGCGCCACCTTATCGGGGCATAATTTGTACAACTCAATAGGCAAACCGTTCGGGCCCAGTGCTTTGCCCGAACGGAGCGATCGAACTGCATTGGCTATCTCATCATTCGTAAAAGGGGAGTCCAAAGCAATACGGTCCAAGTCGGTGACACAGGGCAAAGTGATATCACGCAGAAGAAGGCGGGAGTCGGCAACATCCCTCACAGACACGGGAGCATATACCACACGGAAATATTCTGCAAAACGATCAACAATGGCGGTCGGATCAATCACATTCTCACCACTCGCAGACTGAATCACGGGCACCACACGATTAACTCTTTCTTTCTTGTCCAACCACGCTAGGAGTTTGCCCGCCTTGTCACCCACATCGTACAATCTGCCCTGCTGCTCACGAAACATCACCTTTGCAGCGTCAGTGACCAGAGATTTATATGCAAACTGTTTTAGACCCAGGGCATGAAGTTTGTCAGGCGTGACACCAGATTCCAACTCGTCCTCCAAAGCAGAGATCTCCCCCTCAAGGTCCACCACCTCCTTCCTCCCTGCCCTCTTAGCTTCAACAATCAAGGAAAGGGCCTGTCCACGAATCACAGTTTTAAAAGCTTCCCACAGGGACACAGCCGAAGAGACCGACCCCTCATTTTCCAGGAAATATGCATCCATGGACTTGAGCAAGAGGGTACGAGTCTCAGGGGAGGAAAGATACCAAGGGTTAATGGGAGCCACTCGGCCCGCCGCCTCTACCCCAACCTCGAAACGGAGCCAGAGCGGCGAGTGATCAGAAATACCCCTCGGCAAGTGTAGAATCTCACGAACCGCCGATGATTGGGCTGCGGGCAACAGGAAATAATCCAGCCGGGACAGACTGCCATGGGCCCCAGAATGAAAGGTGTATTGGAGCTGAGTAGGATGCAACAGTCGCCAGCAGTCCACAAGGCCAAAGGTATCTAAAAACCCACCCAACCACTGCTGAGCCTGCGGGGTATCTCTAGGGGGATGGCGATCGTGAAGGCCGGAAAGCACCGAATTAAAATCACCGGCAAGAAAGAGAGTGCTATCAGGGAGATCCAACAGAACACGGCCCAAGTCAGTAAAAGTAGAGGCCTGCAAACCCGGGGGAACATAAACATTGAAGAGAGATAGGGTGCGGCCTTCATATCTACCCACCAGGACAGTATATCTCCCACGGTCATCATGAATCACCTCATCGATAGCCAGGGGGAGGGAGGTTCGAACAAGAATACCCACACCCCTAGATCCGGAGGTAAACCCTGAGTGCGCCACAAGGCGGTAGCCCCATCTATTCATCGCATAACAAACATTACCAATCAAATGGGTTTCTTGCATGAAAACAATGTCCGGTGACAAACGTCGTATACATTTTAAGACCACACTGCGCTTAATACGATCTCCCAGGCCATTAACGTTCCAGGAAAGAAATTTCAGCCCTCTACCCCCCATCCCAACCACCCGAGCCAAGACCCCTCGTCCATGAGCTAGACATCAGAAACAGCAGCAAACACAGGAGCAACTCGCCTTGAAAACAACACACAGAAAAGAAAAAACTTCCCAACCCCCCTCCCCCAAACTGAAGAGAAACACCCCCCACCCTGCACCCCTGCAAAAAGCTAAAGAGCCACCCCAACCTGCAGTGTGCCTGTCGCCCAAGAACCCCTATTCTACACAAAGACCCCGGAGGAGGAAAGGTCTCCGTTCCATCCACCCCCCGACCTCAGCAAGAACAAAAATAACAAACGAAAAGACAGAATGATCACAATGTAGAGGGACGCCGGCCAACACTCCTGAGAATGTATTCAAAATAAGACATAAGAGCCGAACAGTCAGATCTCCACACCACCTTCGGCACCGCCAGGGTGAGCGGCGGAGTCTGTCTCAGGAGGACAGTCAGGCAATGAGTCCAGCCAGTCATTAACAGCATCTGGCCGATCAAAGAAAAGGGTACGTTCATTGTATTCAACCCGGAGTCTAGTGGGAAAGAGCATGGCGTAACGTAGGCCCCGATCCCGGAGACGTTTCTTGGCACCACGAAACTCCATACGTTGTCTCTGAACCTGTTGGGAAAAGTCCGGGTAAAAGTTCACCGTAGCATTCTCAAAGGCCACCGGGCCCTTCACCCGCGAGGCCTGCAGGATAGCGTCCCGGTCTCTATAATGAAAAAGCTTCGCCACAATGGGTCTCGGCGGGGCTCCCGGCTTGACTTTGCCCCCTGGAACACGATGTGCACGTTCCACCGTGAAAAATTTTGTGAGACCAGAAGGGGCCAAATGGTTCAAGACCAGATCCTCAACCAGGAGATCCACCGAGTGGGGTTCAGGGTTTTCCGGTACACCAACCAGGCGAACATTGCAGCGACGCGCCCTATTTTCAAAGTCCTCCAGGCGACGGGTCATGAAGTCGTTCCCCCGACGGAGATTTCCAATCTCTGTTTGGAGCTCCGAGACGTCATTCGTAAGGCTAGAGGATTTAATATCCAGTGATTGCACCCTCTCATTCGTCTTGCCGAGGTCAGCACGAATCAGATTCACCTCGATAGCCACGGTGTCAAGTTTGTGGGCCAAGGCCTCGTACTGTAGGCCGATGGATTCCCTCACACCCGAGATGGCGCCCATGATATCCTGTAAGGAGGGCTCCGCCGACTCTTCCAAAATTCGTTCAGACGCAATACTAGAACCAGGCAGGGCAGCTCCGGGGGACCCCTTAGAATGGGTATAACGGTCCATGACATTTGATTGAACTGGAGCTCCGCGCAGAGGTGTTTTCGTCTTGCGCGTCTCTCTGTCCCCTCTGCCCGCCATTTTGAAGATGCGTCACAGGACAAGCCACCAGGTCCGACGGGCCCGACACCCAAAGTACAGGATCAAAAGTACAGAAAAAGGGGGCACAACTCGGGTAGAGGTCGCCAAACCAGCAAATAGGTCACATGAAAGCCCAACAGCCGATCTGCCTCCAAGTCTCAGTCGCAACACGACATCCACAGCCGTGGCCCAAGTCGGAACGGAATCGAAACCGAAACTTAGGAAGGGGGGACCCACAAGGCCAGATCTCCTGCCGTTGTTGTTCAATTGCAGGACGGCTACAGTACCGCACCCTGTCCCGGGCGCACCTCAAGGGCGGAGCCCAAAAGTTCAGAGCACCATATCTCAGGAATACGAGATCCAAATCGATTTCTGAAAAGTGCCAGGGTAATCAGCCAAACGTCCCCTACACGAATTCTTGCAAGAAATCAGGATTCAGCCAGGATAAAACGTCGGGAGCGGCGAGGGTCCGGAGAGCGCTGTGCTCAAGCGGCCATCTCGGATGCCCGCCAAGCTCCTCCCCCATCAATGATTTTATTAATTGTCTCTTTTTAAACAGAATACCTAAAGTGGAAATTTGTACTTACAGATCAAGAAAGAAATGTATTTAGTATTGTCATAATCAGATCTGAACAGTATGACGTACACATGTGTGTGGTGAGTTCTTATTGAAACAGAGTAAAGAAAAAGAATGTAATGGAAAGGGGCGGAAACATGCAGTTTGGAACATGCTAGAAAGTACATTTATTTTGTACCCAACATATATTTAAATGCATCCAAATTTAAACAAGGAGATTTAAGTCTGCTGCTCAGAATCGTACAGTTTCTTTCAAGATTTGAAGCCTGGTGTGGAACCCCGGTTCGGTCTAAGATGAAATGTAATATGTTTGGGTGCTATTTATGTTCTTATTTTTAACTGTGGAACCTGGGTGAAAATGTCTGGTTATCAGGTCTTCATCACTTTTTCTGCGTCTCCCTATTATAAAAATATATCCTATTCTAATGGGAAAGTGTTGTGGCCAGGTATTATCACAATCTCCTGGGACTTGTCAGAGATATCGCCAGAGATTTTGGAGATATTTGTACCTTTGCATCTGTCAGTGCTAGTAAATCAGATATCCTGCCATTTCTATCATGTGTTATGCTATATTGCTGCAGCTGTCTTTCATTGCTGGCTTCAGTCTCACCCTCTGTTTGAGGTATTGTATATATTTAGAAGTCACACTGTAAGAAATGGGTGACTAGTTGAGAGGTGTGAAAGCCCCACTTAAGTAGTAAATACAGTCCTTGTCAAACTGAACCATACAAGTCACTAAATTAACCAGTGCTTAACTCTTTGATGGCTTGGCACAAAAGCAGTCAGGTTTATCTTAGAAGCAGTGTGTAAAGTATTAATACAGCGCTCAAACAGTAATCAATTGAAAACAGAAAAATCCCAAACCTATTTAGACAAATAGAGTAAAAATTGAAACTTCAAAAATCCAATAAGGAGAACCAGAGTTATGAATTCTTAAAGTTGCAGGTTAAAATAGCGTTATTATTATTATTATCAGGTTAAAATAGCACCAAGAAGCACAAAGCACCTCTCGCGGTTATCTGGTTGTGTGGACTGAGGCAAAGTCACAAGTTCAAGCTGAGCCTGGGTTGGATACAGGACACAGGTTCATCCAGGATAGCGGATTCCCTTATTACCCTTCAGACCCCTGACCCGGTGATTGCGTCACAGGAGCTCTGTAACAACATAGTTTCTTTCTTCCAGACTAAGATCCTGGACATTTATACCGCTTTAGAGTGCTGAGACCTGTTACCACCAAGCCCGCTGTCCCTGCTGCCCTGGACCCTGCCCTTTCGGAGAAACCTCAGGCATGGTGCCTGGAATCCTTCCCTTCTCTCTCCCTACAGGATGCAGAGACACTTCTTAATAAAATTAAATCTGGCTCTCCTCTAGATGTTTGCCCGCTTAAGATCTTAAAGCAGTGTAGAAACTCTCTTTTACCCCCCCTTGTAGACATCATGAACAGGGCCATGAGGGAGGGTATTTTTCCTCAGCAGTGGAAAAATGCAGTAGTAAAACCTTTACTCAAGAAACCCTCTCTTGACCCTGGGGTACTAAAGAATTTCCGTCCCATCTCACTGCTCCCAGCCCCTGCGAAGATGTTAGAAATCCATCTGAATAAACATCTTGCTGCCTTCGTGGAAAATTCTGGCTGTTTGGATCCCTCCCAGCATGGATTCAGGAGGGAACATAGCACCGAGTCTGCCCTCACCATAGTACTGGATAATATCCGTATGTGTGTGGATGGGGGACAGACCTCCCTCCTGATCCTCTTAGACCTTACAGCCGCCTTCGATACCCTTTCTCCCTCAGTTCTAACATCTCGCCTGAGGGAGGTTGGGGTTCAGGGGCTCGCACTAGCTCTACTTACCTCTTTCCTCGATCAACGAGAGCAAAGAGTGAAGCTGGGTAAATTTCTATCTCCATCCCTGTCTGTGCAATGTGGGGTCCCTCAGGGGTCGGCGTTAAGCCCGACCCTTTTTAACATCTATGTGACCCCCCTTGCCAGACTAATTAGATCTTTTGGGATGGAGGTAGTTTCCTATGCGGATGACACCCAGATCCTCGTCTCTCTCTCCCAGTCAGTTACTCCGACTGCCTCCAATTTTAGATCTTGTATGGAGGCTGTCGGACAGTGGATGATTCACAATTCGCTGAAACTGAATGGGGAGAAGACCGAGGTGATGGTGTTCGGAGGTAAGGAGGAGGTATGGTCAGCCGATTGGTGGCCAGACTCACTGGGAGCATGTCCTGTCCCTGCTGCATCTGCCAAAAATCTGGGGGTAGTGATCGATCCTACCCTCAGTAATGTGTCAACAGGTAAACAGGACCATCTCTACCTGTTGGGGCATCCTTCGCATACTGAGGAGGATCAGGCACTATCTTTCGCAGCAAGCTAGGAAACAACTGGCAGTTGCTCTAGTGGGCTCTCGCCTGGACTACTGCAATGCGCTGTATGCGGGACTGAATAAAAGCCTGCTGCAGCGCTTGCAGGTAGTCCAGAACGCCACGGCTAGGTTTGCTTTGGACCTACCTCGGGGCACCTCGGCCAATTTGGCCAGAAAACGGCTTCATTGGCTCCCCATGGAGGATCGTATCCTGTTTAAAACCTTGTGCCTGATCTATAAGACTTTAGCAAAAAACAGCCTTATAGGAATTGGATCTATCTTGTCCTGTTACAGTCCTTGCAGGAACTTACGTTCCTCAAACAAGGCTCTCCTATCAGTCCCGCGTATCCGAAGAGCTAGATGGAGTGGTAAAGCCTTTTCCAACTTGGCACCCAAGTGGTGGAATGTTCTCCCTGTGGAATTGAGGTCTCTCCCCACCCTGCAGTTATTTAGAAAGGCCCTGAAGACCCGTCTTTTTGCGGACGCATACTTGTAGTTTGATCTGCCATTTTTTTGATTCATTTTGTTAGGCGCCTTGATACCTTAGGGTTTTAGTTGCGCGATATAAATTATTTTCAAATCAAATCAATCACTGGAGTGGTTACCTTCTCATTCAGGCTAGGTTCAACCAGTTTTTCGAGTTGGTTGGAGATCATTGTTGGCGCGAGGAACAGGTTGCTGTTGGAGCTTCGCTTTGGTGGGAGAAGCAATTGGTTATGCCTGGCACAAAAACAGCTCACCTCGGAGCTTCGTGTTGGTGATAGACACAGGTGGCCATTCCTGATGCAAAGGGCCCAAAACTTCTGGATTTATTCCTGGAGTCTAGTTTTTAAAGCTTGCAGGTTGTAGGAGTAGACTCTGACATCAACCAAATGTCAAGGACCAAGGGAGGCACCTCATCGGGGTCAGGACTCACTCCATCCAGAGGCCTGCAGCAAACTCCAGGCAGGTTCAGTCGATGCTAGTCAGCTGGGAGTTTGCAGGGAAGGTGTCCATAAGCTTGTTGTGTCCCTGTAGCTTAAACAGGGGAGAGCCAGCTAGCCCTTGGAGTCACTTCTGGGATCCTGGGTTACAGGAAAGCAAGTCCAGTCTTCCTACTTCAGACAACAAGGCAGTCTTTCTTCTGAATCTTCACTTCTCATGAGCGGCTCTGTGGGTGCCAATTTTATTCCCAGTGCTAGACTGTATGTTTCCCCGACCTACACTCAAACTAGTTCTGGCGAATTCTCCCTTCTTCCCTCGTTTAGTCTCCAATCAATGTGGCCGCGGGACAAAGGCAAGGTCTGGCCTCGTGTCAATTTCATTTATGTATGCAGTAGGCAAGTTCTTTTGAAATGTAAATAGGCAGTACCCAACATCTCCTCAGTCACCCTGCCAGCAAAGCCCACTCCCTCTACACCTAGGACCCTTTTTTCCCCTGTCTGGATTGAATACACAACACACTACAGGAGACTGTGGGCACTGTCAGATAGGTCCATTTGGTTTAGGCAGAAAAATACCAACTTTCGAAAAGTGGCTATTTTAGAATAGTTACTTAAAATCTGACTTTACTATTAACAGGGATTTTAAATTACATTTCAAGTAAGTGGAAATAGTACTTCTCTATCTGATCCCAAAATGAAGTTATCGCTTAGTAAGTGTAATAAAGTACATATGCCCTACTTTTTAACTACCATGCACTCTGTCCTATAAGCTTGCAGGCTCTACTTTATGAGTGACATATAAAAGGTTTACTCTGCCAGGTAAAAATGGCACATTTTACACTATTGCTTTAGTGGGTGTCACAATTAGTGCCACAGCCCATGATTAGTATTTAATTTACAGGCCCTGGGGTACATGCAGTACAATATGCCATGGATATATAAGTAATCAGGTGCAGACTAATTTTACCATGTTTTACCATGTTTGAAAGGGAGAGCACAGCCACTTTACCACTGGTTAGCAGGAGTAAAGTGTTCAGAGTTATAAAAGGCAACACTAACAGGTTCAGCAAAGGAAGAGAAAAGTATGACGTGACTGTACAGACAGGGCTTAGTACAAGTATGGCTCGGTGACATAGCTGAGTCATCATTACTATTGTGCAAGGCATGACACATCTATGCAGACAGTCCAAAATCAGAAGGCTAATCTTGTAGGCTTTCCATCCTGTGCCTAATATTTCCAGTCTGTTGGCCCCTGACAAGAAGCAAAGGACTATCAAATATTATTTTCAGTGAATATTATAGATATTTCCCTATTTGAATCAGTGCTTAATAATATGTGCAGCTGAGGAAGAGCAGCTAGGGTTGCATCCTGCAAGGGTCCTTGCATATCATTAGGTCTAGGCACTGGGCATTCACAGTCAGGGCTTTAGGTGGGATGAAAAACATTAGGGGTCTCTCTAAGGGGCGTGGCCGATGTAATTCAGTGCATGGCTTAAAACATGTAAGCTAAAAATATGTGCTTGGCATAATGTGCAGCCCGACTGGTATTTTGCTGCTTCTGTCAATGCACCCAGATATATAATACAAGTACCATTAACCCTACAGGAAACCAGGATTATTGACTTCATCAATGGTTGCATTTGCTAAATAAGCAACAACTATAGCTTCCTTTGTGTATAATATTGAAAATGCTTCAGTGTGAAATTATGAGACAGTGAAAGAACTATAAAAGTCTCTTTGACCTTACATAAAATGCAGTGAAGAGAGGTAATGCTGCAGAGTAAAAAAAAAAAGTTCCACTCTGAGGATGAGTGCAAAAATGGAGAGCTGATAGGGCTCTGACTGGGCATCTGCTTCTTAGAACTGCTGGTACAGCGGCAGGAACTGGCTCACGTAAAGGTCTGTGCACAGTAATGCGCATGCAGCTTGATAGCGCTAAGCACTGGATATAAACAGTGATGTGCTCGCAGTTCGTTAGCTGTAGGCACTAGATATGCATAGTGATGTGCTTGCAGCTCGTTAATTCTAGGCACTGGAAATGCACAGTGATATGCTTGCTCCTCTTTAGCTCTAGGCCCGGACATACACAGTGATGTGCTTGCAGTTTGTTAGCGCTAAGCACTGGATATGCACAGTGATGTGCTCACAGTTCTTTAGCTGTAGGCACTAGATATGCACAGTGATGTGCTTGCAGCTCCTTAATTCTAGGCACTGGACATGCACAGTGATGTACTTGCTCCTCTTTAGCTCTAGACCCAGACATACACAGTGATGTGCTTGCAGTTTGTTAGCTCTAAGCACTGGACAACACACATCATATTGTGTTTTCCGCTTGTTATCTCTAGGCACTGGACATGCACACTCAGCAATGCGCTTCCTGATTGTTTGCACTAGGCACTGGTATGCACACACAGCAATATGCTTGCAGCTTGCTAGCAAGGTGTTTGCTGCTCTATAGCATTAGGCACTGGACACACACACAGTGAAGTGCATGCAGCCTATTAGCTCTTGGCACTGGGCATATGCTCACAGCAAGGTATTAGTAGCTTGTACGTTCTAGGCACTTGTCCCACACACATACACACAGCAAGGTGCTTTCAGATGGTTCGTTCTAGGCACTGGGTGTATAACAGTGATGTGTTTGCTGGTCATTAGCTCTAGGCACTGGGCATATACATCCAGCAATCTGATTTGTCATGAACCACACACAATGATATGCATTAATTTCCTTAGCTCTAGGCTCCTGCCATACATATAGAGCGAGGAGCATGCAACTCGTAAGCTCTAGAATCTATGCAGGGCCTGCAATGTGTTTGCAGCTACTTAGGCCTGTGTGAGCATGCACGCACATACACAAACACAAACAGGCACACACACACACACACACACACACAATCACTAACCCAAAATCCCACCCACCCACCAAAGTCTTCATAGCTTGCTGGTTTTCCATGTCCATGTGAGATGGGCTGCTCCAGTCTAGTTTTATCTTTGCATAGTCCTATTTTTTAATGGAATAAACAAGACTACTAGTCCGAGTATTCAAAGAAAACAATTAACTAAAGACGGGAATCACAAGATTCATGGAGCTTGAAAACTTTGCTGGGCTGGTGCTTGCAGCTCACTAGCTACATGCACACACAGATGTGCTTGCTGCTCTTTACCTGTAAGAACTGGGCATACACACAGTGATGTGCTTGCAGCTTGTAAGTTCTAGGTACTGGGCATACCAAAAGAGCATAAATCCTGCTTCTCGTGAGCTCTAGACACACACATTAGTACACTTGCAGTTTCCTTACACTTGAGTGTGTGCACACCTCAACAAGTCTTTTTTCTTAGGGAAAGGCGCTATAGAGGGCCCCCACTCTTGTAAACCGCCATGGGGCCCTGCTGCCCAGG
Organism: Lissotriton helveticus; assembly: GCF_964261635.1. Lineage (NCBI taxonomy): Eukaryota > Metazoa > Chordata > Amphibia > Caudata > Salamandridae > Lissotriton > Lissotriton helveticus. The sequence continues at coordinate 1,628,959,718 of NC_136068.1, forward strand.
CTTAGATTTCTGGAATTCTAGTAGTCCCTTGGCTCTAGTCATACACAGAGCAAGTTGCTAGTTGCTCTTTATCTCTAGGCACTTGGCACACACACACCCCACATATGTGTGATATTTTCTTGTTGTGTCATGCAGCGGGACTGCAACAGCTAGAAGTTGCAGTCCCACCCTCATAGTGCAGACATAAATGCCTCTCAGTACACTGTGCACAGCACAACTGTTGGAGCTGGAGGACCCACAATTTATTCACCCCAAAATGTACCTCAACAGGACGTCTGCAGTACTGATAAATCGAAGGCAGTATGTCCCAGAGGTAAGAACCTCCTAGCACATCCAAAATATTAGAAATTCAGTCAATAAAATAAAGGGCCCACCCAATAACTGAGTGTTAGATCAGTGTAATAGTTAAAACATTTTATCACTAAATTCATAAGTAAGGCAAAACAGAGTCAATGCTAGGAAGGCTGTCAGTAAATTAGGCATTACAGAGGAAAGCAAAATCAAAAATTAGGCAAGTCCCAAGTGGGCAGCAAAATCGTGAAAGTGATGTACTGCATCCTTAGCAGAACAGGAAAGTCTCTGGCTCAACCCCTAAATCAAGGGGTTTTATACATTTTTTTGGCATATCAAATTAACGGAACTGAAGAATCACTGTAATGTGAGAAACTATTTCATTTCATTAGAAAATCAGAGCACAGTCTCACAAAACATTAAAATGCATTACACTGAAACAGCATAATTTTTATTCCATCCTAAAATACTGCAGAAATGCATTATAATCATGTGTAGCCAGCACTAAAATATATTCTGTGAGATTAACGTTATAAATGGAAGATGGGGTGTTGTATATTTAGAGTACTCCATGTGAAAACGCATGACAAATGGGAACTATGTGCTAAGAAATATTACTAGATTTTTCGGCAATACTTATATATTAATACTCAGAGAAAAAACTAAGCTTATAACGTCTCGTAAAGTTAATAGTGTGATATGTATGTGCAGACTAGTGTTTAGACGTTTATGCATGTAACAAGAAATAATATTCATGTTGCTGCAATTTGAAATTTAATTTTTAGGGAATATTTGCATTTTATTCATTCGTTAAAGGACTGCATTTGCTATATGTTTAGAAATGTGAACGTATTGCTAACCCTATCCATCATTAAGTTGACATTGTTTTTCAGGACAAGCTCATGCTTAAGTCTAATATTTAATTTGTATTTAACCTTCAATGTAGAATGTGTCTGCTTGCATTTTCTTTCCAATGCAGGTGCTGACAAGGTTTCATTATTTGGTAAAGGAGGGTTTGAGTTTTAGTTAGATTGCAAGGTATGAGAAGATGGATCTTGGCAAGGAGAAACGGGGAAATGAGCAAGAAGGTGAGTTCCCATGGAGGAGGAGAAGAATGGCCAAGGACGAATTGAGTAGCAACTTATCGATGTGGGAAAGGTAGTGCCGGAAACCAATTTGTGCTGGAATCGTGGAAAGTTACTGGACCTGATCACGGGATTTACCTTGAATGCAATTAATGTCTTATGCTGTAATGCAGTGATGGTCAGAGAGGCATTTTAGGACTTTATGAGGTACAGACCTCTAATTCTGCTTTGTATGGCTTCATGCTACTTGACCCATGGCTGGAGCTCCTTCTACTGAAGACTCTGGCAGCTGGCACCTTTCTATTTCTCATTTTACTTATGTCTCTTAATTTCTGGTTGTCCCTTTTTAAGGCAGTGTAGGGAGAGATAGCGCACTAATGCTTACTTTTGAAAATAATTTGATGCAATTTAATGTTCAGTTCTTTTGCCTGATTACTTACACCATCATAACCAAAAATGAGTCCTATGATTTTTGTTATAAAGGGTAAATCTCTTTAGGAGATTTGAACTCATTATGTTTGTCCTGTATTTCTATACTGTGAGGCTGAGATTGATCTATATCAACCTTTGTTTGAATTTATAATTAAACCTTGCTAATCTCAGATGTAGTTGTTCAGTGGGTTATTGGTTGACTACATTGGTTATTCTGTATTGATATTTAAATCATGATTTTTTCTTCCCTCTTAACTCTCAAGCAGCTAAAAAGAAAATCTTGTTGAGGAGGGATGTTTAAGTGGGACTGAGCTCTCTGATCATCGAAGGACTATCGCACTACATGAAAATGATTCTGCCCCCTCTATGCTAATGTCTTCTTGAGAGATTAGAACAAACTAGATACTTAAAGAACATTGGGGCATATTACCAAGGGCCTTATCGCCACTTTAGCGGTAAATAATTTTATCGCCCTATTACCCAGCTGTCGCTAACACCAGTTAGCGACAGCTAGTAGGAGATAGCGGGCATTTAGGTGCCCACTTTGCATGTCAGCGATAATTATCGCTAATGACATGCAAAGTGGGCGTGCCAAAATTTTAGCGACTGGAAACAGTCGCTAACATCTCTATCTCCTATTACCAACTTTTGGAAATAATCACACTAAGCGCGATTATCTCCAAAAGCTAACGCCTGCCCAGAGCTGTTCTTAGCCATGTTATCCAATGGTAGGTGGATAACATAGCTAAGAGCATTTGCTCGGTAATGCATGAATATCGCTGACTTTACAGCGATATTCATGCATTTCGACCGATTTTTATCGCTTAGGAGATAAATCTTGATAATAGCAAGGCTCCTAAGCGATAAAAATCAGCGGAGCTCAGCAATATTAATATTGCCGCTAAACCAACATAGCGATAATTATCGCTAGTTGTTGGTAATATGCCCCATTGTGTTATATTAATGAATAGGGTACATTGATCTTGCAGAAATACTTGAAGAAATAGTTACAATTTTGTGACTGAACTGGTGAAAGTTCATTGAAAACTGCGCAAACAACATTGGAAATAAAGAAATAATACTCTAATGGACTACCTGCTGCAGAAACAACAGGCAGTAAGATGTGCAGGGGAAAGACAAGAGTGACAAGGGTGAAAAGGGCCAGAAAAACGCACTTCTGCAAATCAGTGAATTTGTTTAAAAAGCAACAGTACAACATCAGTGTGTGCATGTGCAATCAAATGTGAAAACACGTACAGCACATTAAGGATGTACAAAAACATAAACGCAGAAAAAGCTTTTACATAACCACAATCTAGTCTACAGTGTTGTCTGCTGCTGCCGCTTGCCAGAGAATCCAGATTCCCACTGCTTGGATTGGACATGGAACTGTCAGGAGAGAACTAAAGGGTCAAGTGAGGTCCCTGAAAAGCGTAAGCCAGGGTTGACACGTGAAATGTGTTTTGAATGAGGAGTCTGAGTGAATAATGGATGTATTTTGTCGGGCCTGTTCAGGAGGTGCTGGAACAATGTTTCTAAATGGGAGTGATGGTAGAGTTGTTAAACTTCCATAGAGTGAACATGTCAGGGGCCCTTACAGCTGCCTAGAGGCCTAGAGATCCGGTGTAATATGTTACATCACCTGAGATCCGGTGTAATATGTTACATCACCTGCCTGTTTATGTTATCTGGCCAATTCAGCCTTAAACGTTGAATATTTGACACCATAGTTAAACGATTAATATCGAAAATACAAGTTATAGAGTGCAACTAATATCTAAAGGTCATCAATCACAATAATATTTTGGTTTTAAATGCCGTATTTAACTAAAAAGCACATCTTTTCTGGTAAAATTTGATTTTTTTTAAAAAGCACTTGGGACAACTCAAAGTCCATTTAAAGGGACTGTCAATTAAACTCCGAATCATCTGTGGACCTTTAATTTAGATCCACACCCTCGATAACCTATGCAGAAGTACAGAAAGCAAATATTGACAAAGCCAGGAGTTTGGGGTTTTGTTTTTATAATTAAAGGGTTTTCTCAAGCTTCGCAAACACAAAAAAGGCACAGTGCTGCCAAACTGCTCCTACCATAGATGATATTTACAACTAGTTCTGTTTCTTTTTGTGCAAACCACTTAGTCGTATGAAGTTTTGATTTTCCCATTGCAAGTACGCCACCAAGTCTTAGCGAGTACTGCTTACAAAAATGCCTTACTGACTTGAAGATCCACACCTGCCATGTGGCTACCTTGCAGCTAGACTGATACAGCATAGGCTGCACCGCTCATATTCGCCACAAATACACAAGAAGTACATTACAGGGTATTGGCAACATCAGTACTTCGTTGAAGTCCCTTGTGGTGCATGGAGCTATGTCCTGAAGCTCAGAATGTTGACTGTTGTCTTCAAACGTACCTACCCGCATTGCACCCGGCTGTGGATGTACCTACCCACATTGCACCCGGGCACGGGCTCTAAAGCCCTACACAACCTTATACCCACAGGAGTCAATTCTACTCAGAACTCTGTGTAACACCCCAGCTCTGTAGACAATCACCTAGTTGTGAGTAGAGTTTTATGGGAAATGTAATCAGGTTCAGGAGAAATTTCCCATTTGCAGAGATTTAGGGCCTGATTTAAAGTCTGGCAAACCGAAGTACAGTATTACAAATGCTTTAGGATATATTAGGATATATTATTACTTCTGAACATTAAATCAGTCCGAGAAGAATGGAGGTGCAAAGTTGAGCCAGACAAATCTGCAGGTTTGCCCATGTCATATCTGACGGATGTATGACGTTACAACGCATGCTTTTACCACGCATGCTGTTACAACGCAGTTTTTACAACGCATACCATTACAATGCATAGCGCTTTGGGGTGCTGGATAGTGAATAGTTTAATTTACTATTCCAACTCCAGTCCCCGTGGACACTAGGGAAGATGTTGGATAGTAAATTAAATCTATTCCCTATCCTAGAGCGCCCCCCAGCGCAATGCGTTGTAATGGTTTTTGTTGTAAAACCTGCGTTGTAATAGCACTGCGTGGTAAAAGTTGCGTTGTAAAGGAGGTTTCCCATGTCTGACACCTAAGCCAGTTCTGGTTTTGTATCCAGTAGCATTTTATATTCTGGGACTCTTAGTTTTGCCTGGTCTTAAAAATCCAGATGTCAAAAGTGATGTTAAATAAAATGCTAAGACTTGCTCATTTACCGTTTTTTTAAATCACATTAACCACATCCCGGTAGAATGATGATAACTAATCCTTGCACTTATATTTGATTTAGTTTAGATTTATAGCCTTATACTTTTTCCAATGCATATGTGTGATGTCATATTTAGAACATTATATGTCGTTTTTGTTTAGATGCTCCCCGACGAAGGGCATAGCCCGAAATGCATTGGAGCTGATTCAATCATATATGAAATGGAATGCAATATATGTTTGCAACGGAAACTTTATTAATTTTTGAAAACTATATGCTTCATTCAAACAAAAGGAGAAAATAAATGCTTTGAAAATGTCCGTATCGCTTCTTGAATAACAGAGGAGGATTTCACCCAAAATACTGGAGTGCCCTAAGGGATGTCGTCAGTTTCCAACTGATCACACTTCATTTCCAGTAGAAGTAACCTCATACTAATCAAGACTACCAGTTGGTATAGGCCCTTCTCAATTTGCTGTGCTAATACTGCCCCTATGGCAATCTCCAAAGCATCTGTTTACATGATGAATCCCATAGAGAAGTCAGGGGCCCGGAACACAGGTGCTGTGCACATGGCTTCCTTGAGAGAGTCAAGACTTTCTGACAAGCCTCTGTCCAAATCACCAATCTAGGTGCTTCTTAGAAGTCAGCCCTGTTAGGGGGCAACAATGGTGCCATAGCCCATTACAAATCTTCTGTAATAGCCAGTGAGGTTGCCAGGCCATGATTAATTTCAGTCTTGGCCTGGTGACGCTGCACCTTGCCTCCACCTACCAGGTGTCCTGAATACACCCCTGCCCGATACTGCACTTTCTGGACTTGATGTTTAGGCCTGCCTGTTGAAGGGCCTGAAGCACATCATGGAGTTGCAGTTTCAGACAATCTGAAAATTGGTTTCTTTATAGGGAGACTCTGTCCACGGTCGACATCATGGACACACAGATGTGAGTCCAAGGGTGAAGGACAACAGTAGGACAAACTGTTGCAGTAACTGGTAAAAGTTACCTTGCTGTTCTGGGATCAGTGTGGGAGAGAGTTTGACACCCTCCACTGACCCATTATGTGCCCTTGCGGAGAGGAGATCAGGGAGAGGCTCAATCACTTCTTCCACTCCCTCATCTGTCACGAGGAGCATGCTCACTTTGGACCTCTCAATGTGAGCTTCAGTCTGTTTACGTGGAGCACCCCTATGGTGTTCCTATGGGTCTTGATGTCCACCAGGTAGATGGCCTCCTCCTTCCACTCCTTCATCTCGTATTGGGCTGTACAGCCATTGTGGAGAGCTCTGGGCCCTACTGGTTCCATTCCCAATGCTTTTCTGACCAAGTTGAAACTCCAATAGGGTGGCCTTGTGTTTCAGGATATATTGGTTGGCCTCTAGGCTACTGTTCACCTTTTTTCAGAAGCAGTGAATCAGGTTGCAGAGGGCCAGCATGTAACTGACCACATCCTGGTGGTGTTTCTTGGGAGCCTTTTCCTATCCCCACTTGGTAAGGCTAAGAGGTACCCTAACAGGGTGGACACGGAGGTGTTCTAAGGGGAGGAACCCTACTACTTTCAGTGGCACCACTCCGTAGGCAAATAGAAGGCATGGCAAGAGGACATCCCACTTACACCACATGGGTTCAGGCAGGCCCATAATCATACCCTTCAAGGTCTTGACGACCTATTCAGGTGTAAGTGTGAGGCTGTGCCCAGCTCCTCCCACTCATTTCTCAGGAAGGCCCCTCAAGACACACCTCAGCTGCCTTTGTGTGGGGCTGTCTAGAGAGAATTCACAGAGTCCACCTGTCACCCAGCCCAGACTGGACAGAGACAGGCAACAGGCACAAAATGGCTAAAGTACGTAAATGGTAACTTTCTAAAAGTGGCATTTGCTAAACTTCACCATAAGACGTGATTTTAAATTGTGAGCCCAGTGGCACCAAACGTGCAAAGTCTTTTTCTTCAAAATTGGTAATTACACTTAAAAAATGTAATAAACTAATCCCAGTGTCATCCTGTGAAAAACAAATTGGGAGTGTTTCACTACCAAGGCAAATAAAACTTTAAATTACATGTCCTACCTTTTAAGTAAATGTTATTATTCTCTGTGGGTCATACAGGGCCTACCTGAGGGGGGATATGTGTATAAAAAGGGAAGGTTTAGGTCTGACAATAGGTTTATCTTGCCAGGCCAAAGTGGTAGTGTTAACTGCTCATACAGGCTCTGTAATGGCATGCCTGAGCCATGGTTAGAGGGCCACTGAATCGTGTGGCACAATGAGTGCTGCAGTTCCACTAGTACATTTACGAGTTTCATTTACAGGCCCTTGGCTCATGTAGTGATCTTTACTAGGGACTTATAAGTATTTTAAATTTGTCAACTGGGTATGTGCCAATGTTACCATGTTAGGGGCAAGAGCCCAAACATTCTACCACTGGTTAGCTGTGGAAAGATTGCATAGAGTCTAAAAGCCAACAAAAATAAGGTCAGAAAAATGGAGAGAGGTAGGCAAAAAAGTTGGTAGAAGACCACCCTAAGGCTGTCAGGTCTAACAGCAAGGCAGTATGGAATGTAATTAGCTATCAGGATTAACAGAACTAGGATATGGTGAAACGGCCAAATAGAGCTGCTGTCTTTCCCATAGAGCTGCTGTCTTTCCCAAAGTCAATTGAAAATATTCTACCATTACTAAAATAGGGAAGATGGTGACTGGATCCCCCTTAAGTGCCATCTCTCTATTTTGAAAACTATTAGATCGAGGTGGTACTGATTTGTCTCGTGCTGGCAGAGCTAAATGGGTGATCCCCATTGACAGATAGTTCGTATGATAAAGAAAGCCGAGCTAATTAATGTTAAAACTCACTCCACCGTATGTAAATCTAGACTAAGCAAAAGGAGCAGAATAGAAACCATTATAAGATAGTAAAAAATAGTTAAATAAAGAACCAGTGGGAATTTTTCTCTTTTTTCGTAGGTGCCTGCAAAAGTTACAGAGCATTTTTAATACATCCCTGAACGTCACATCATCACCAAAGACTGTTCTTATGACTATGCAAGTCGTAATGGGGTTCCGGCAGGAGAAAAAGTTATATACACTTCTCACAATCGAGCAGCCGTAGGGACCCTTAATCTTCTGGCACTGTTTACGAACAGGAGATTTGCCAGGCATTAATATTCCAAAATAAGAAAATTGCTCTAGGCCATGACTTTGTCCCTGTTGTTTTTTAAAAATATATTTCTTCTTAACATTTCAGTACAATAAGGATTGTTCGCTGTAACAAAAAGGAGTATTTTTACAATGCAAATGCTTTAACATCCTATTTCTAATGATACAGGCTTAGAGTTTGCAATATTAAATATGTGAGGGGGAATGTGAGTATGATTACAACATTCTTTTATATTTGTACTATGCAGTTTTAATCAGTAGATATTTAAAATTATGGTGCAGCGATTATACTTCATGTAGAACAGAGAAGGAACTAAAGGCCAGGGGCCTCATTTATGAGAAATGACGCATCACTGCTTCTCAGTGCGCACTCCTTGCGTCATGATTGATGCGTCATATTTATAAATGACGCATCATGTCGCAAGGAGTTACAGATACGTCAGTATTTCTGACGTATCTGTAGGCGTAAAAGTGACGCATTGCTGGAGTGTGTCACAAAAGTGACGCAACTCCAGCAATGTGTACTTTCACATGGACAAGTCCTATGTTGTTAGTGCCTGCATCAGTCTTACGCCTGCCATGAAGCAGGCGTAAGATTTTGACGCATTAGCGGCCAAGAAATGGCGCAGTGAAATCTTATAGATTTCACTGCGTCTCTTCCATGACCCTTTCGTGCATCAAAACGCCCCCCTTGCATACATTATACCTGATGCAGTTATAATGTGGCGCAGGGGTTTACAAAGTGACGCATCTACCTAGATGCATCACTTTGTAAATATGGCACAACAAGGCACATTTTTTACGCCACTGGTACGTCACAAAAAGTGACGCACCGGCGGCGTAAAAGTGACGCACAGCCTCATAAATGAGGCCCCAGATGTACAAAGTCATGTTTGAGCCTGATTCGCAAAATGAACGTTTGGTATGTACAAACTAAAAACTGAGAGTCAATAACATGTTACTGAATCGCAACTCGGGTTTGTAAAAGTCCAAATTAGTATTTGGAATGGGAGTGTTAAAGCCTTCTGTTACATAAATCGGATCGTATTGTTATGTATTTTGTGAGCGAAATCTGGTCTCAAAATTTTAGCAATTTACTGACTACTGAAAGGTGGGGGGATAGCATTTGCAACCAGGAAAGGGGTCCTTTGCGGATGTTGAAAACTATAAATGTTATTTGTAAAGTTTTTATTAAACAAGACAAAGTTCAAGTTAGGTACACAACCTACAATGGGCCTTCACATGACATATATAATACATCGTACAAGGGGCATTGCCATGGTCAAATCAGACAGAATAATACATCTTAAGCAACACATCAGAACACCCCATTGTTCGTTTTTGCACCGATGACTACCTCCCTCCAATCCCAACCCAATTTAAGCTCTTTATTTCTCTCAGGGACACCATATCTTTTCCCACTTCTTCGGGCAGCCCCTACTCTCATACACTACCTTCTCGGCAAGGCGAAACCAATCCATGTCTGCCTTCCAATCCGATAACTTGGGAGGGAGGTTTGCACCCCATAACCCTGCAATATTACGTTTATCGACCCCTGCTGCTAGCATGAGCCGTATTTGTGTGTGCGCTGGTCATCTATCCTCCCCACTAACCCCAAATAGGAACCAACAGGCCTCCAGCTGTATGTGCACACCCATCACCTTCGCCATCACTCCAGCCACCCTTGACCAACAGCGCTGTATCACCGGACAACCCCACAGAGTGTGGAAAATGTGCCAGGGAGACCACGCCCCCTAATGCAATGGTCTGAGTCCGCCCGCCCAATCTTATGCATAAGTGTGGGTAAGTAGTATGCTCTATGCAAAATTCGTAACTGAATTAACCGGAATTTAGCCTGAATCACAATCTCTCTAGGGCTCTGTACCGCCTCCAACCAGTCACTGTCCTCCAACATACCAATGTCCAGTTCCCATGTCACCCGGAGTTTCCAGAGAGGGTCAGGTAAACTGTATTATTTGCTTTGTCAGGGATTGGGTCTAAAAGAAGTCGGTCCTCTAGCGGCGCGTATTCTGGTATTGTTTCCCCTTCCCTAACGTGATATCACAATGCGTGCTTCAACTGGATGTACCGATAGTGCTCCGATTTTGTTAACTGATAGTCTTGTTGTAGCTCGTCAAATTTAAGCATTTGATCTCGTCTCCATATGTCTCCCAAGGTATCTGTGCCTATATGGCTGCAGCTACGGAAACCCTTGAGTCTCCCTACCTCACAAAGCCCATCACTATACCACAACAGGGTCTGTTGGGTTAAGCTGTCCATCTAACCCAACCCCAAAGTGGCAGCATGCCATGCTCGTACCACCGTCTGGGTATGTGTCAGAAGCGTTGTTCCACTTTTGTTCTGATATAACGCCGATGGGTATGCCTTTTTTCCCATCGCTCAGCGGTCCACTCTGTATGCAGGCTCAGATTGCGACGCGAACACCCAACCATTGATATTTTTAAACTGGGACGTTAGGCAATCATTTCTCACATCTGGTATAGCAAGCCCACCTTCATTCACCCCCCTCTGAAGCTTGTGGAGCGCTATCCTTGCCGTCCGGCTGCCCCAAAGCAGGGTGTGCTGTTCCCCTTCAATAGTGCGGAAAAAGGTGTCAGGAAGTTTATGAGGTGTGGTTTGTACCACGTAGAGTAGGCGTGGGAGGGCCATCAATTTGAATAGTACAGCTCTCCCCATAAGAGTTATGGGGAGCTTGCTGCAATGGGTAATGTCCCCGCGTGCCCCTATAGAGCAAAAAGGATCTAGATGTCACCCCATTCACGTGAACCCTAGCACTAGGATCTCAATAGAAGAGCCGAACCCACGCCACAAATCTGGGACCCAGTCCAAATCTAGCCAGAACCGCTTGGAGATAAGGCCATTCGATGCTGTTGAACGCCATAGGTGCATCCATTGACAGCAATGCTGTGGATTCGGCCAGATTAGCAATCGACATCTGCATCACCCCAATCACCCCATACAGGCGCACTGGGACATGAACCCGGTTTGGTCCGGGAGGATCAGTGATGTAATCACCTGGGAGCAATCGGTTTGCCAGCACTTTCTCCAATACTTTTGTCTAAAAATGTAATAGGGAGGTGGGCCAGTAAGAGCCACACAGCTCCTTTGGTTTATTCGGTTTAGGGATAACAACCACTGTAGCATTTCGTAGATCAGGGTGTAAACGGCCCTCTTGCTGCGCCGCAACAAACATTTCCATCATGGGTTTTGCTACTGCTGATGCTACACACTTAAAGAGTTTGGCGGGCATCCCGTTAGGGCCGGCCGCCTTTCCCGATTGGAGGTTTTTAATGGCCCCTTCTATTTCCTCCACCGTTAAATCTCGGTCTATGTCCCCCCTCTCCTTCTATGTCACAGTCGGCAGGGATAGTCCCGCTAGTAATTCCACAGACTCGCCAAGAGGCCTATTGGAAACTGAGTGGTAAACCCGTTCATAATAAGTCACAAATTCCTCCGCGATGTCCCTGCCAGAACAGAGAGTCTCCCCTGTGCTCGTCACAATTTCAGCGACCCAATCTCTATCCTGATCTCACCTCTCTAACCACGCGATGAGCTTGTTCACTTTTTCACCCACGTCATAGTCATCTATGCATGGCCAGTGCATGAAGGCGCACGCTTTCTCCCACAGATCCCTCAATTCTTTCTATTTCAGCCAGAGCCGCGAGAGCAGCCCAGGGTCTCAGACGCAACCTTCACCTGCTCCTGCTCCAGGGCCTCTATCTCCCATTCCAATTCATCACATTAGGAGCAACTTGTTTTCTCTTTATGCCCACCTCAGCTGGGATATAACCCCTGATCACCACCTTATACTCTTCCCAAAGCATACTGTTAGATCTGGGGGTCTCTAGTTGGCAATGGTATTCACCTTTGTCCAAATAGGGACCCTTACTTCTAAGTCAGGATACGGGGATTACACTCCTTAATAACCCCTGCTCACCCCCTTGGTAGCTTGGCACAAGCAGACAGCAGACTTTTCTCAGAGGCAGTGTGTTAAGCATTTGTGAATATACACAGTAATACAGTAAAAACACTACAGATGGACACAACACAGATGTTATAAACTAAGTATTCTTTATATAGACTTAACACAAGACCACAAAGGACAAAAATCCACAATACTACACTTAAGATTGCTTTAAAGGTGATAAAAGTTACTTAGTTCAAGTTGATGATAAATGCGGCAAAGTTCTCAACAAAGTACCTGGATGTGTTACACAAAGTAAACAAAAGGCTCGCAAAAGGGGACATGCGTCGGTTCCGTGATCCGGGAAAATGATGCGTCGTGCCTCAATGCTTGCGCAGAGTAAGGGATGCGTCGTAATCCTTACCGGTGCGGAGATGATGAGTAGATTCTCAGCCTGCGGGCCCGTTGCGGTGCGCAAGATGACACCTTTGATGCAATGCGACGATCCGGTTCCGATGCGAGAAGATGGCGACCTTGAAGCGATGATGCTACCTGGCAGCCTTGCGACGACTCTGTACTTTGGTGCCGCGACAGGCCCTGCGACATGCTTCTCCGGTGATGCAATGGTGACTCTCTCGATGGCGTCATGCTTCTCCGGTGATGTGACAGCAGGCAGCTTTGATGAACACACGCTTCCAGGGAGATAAGGCGAAGGCTCAATTCTCCGGCGATGCGACGATTTCAGCTGAGGCGGCGACACGCTTCCTCTCGATGTGTCGTGCTTCCATCTCCCAGCGACATGCAAATGTCTGGAGTTGAGAATTCCCAGCAAGGAAATTCAGAGGGGAGCTGGAGGTGAAGTCTTTTGTCCCTGAGACTTCAGCAGGAGGCAAGCACAGTTCAAGCCCTTGGAGAATATTCTGAAGATGATGAAAGTCCTTAAAAAGTTCCTTCTCCTTTCCTTGGCAATGAAGCAACCACTGCAGGCCAACCCAGCAACGCTGGCAGAGGGGCAGTAAAACTCCTGCAGCTTCCTTGGTTCTTCCTCTTGGCAGAAGGTTTCTTGTTCCAGAAGTGATCTAATTTCTTGGGATCAGGGTCACAATATTTATACCCCAAAATCCTTTGTTCTCTGATGGCAGAGAGGCCTCTGCCTAGTCCAGACCAGTTCCTGAGCACTCTGTTTACATGACTCTCTTCTTCCTTTCACTGTGCAGGGCAGAGACATCAGCTGACCCACAGGAGGTGGAGCCAGCACGGGGGAGGAAAGATACAGCTCTGGAGCACTTTGTTGACATGATTCCTCCTCTCGTGCCTCGTAACAAAAAAGGGGGTTGGCCATAGGTCATCCAAGATTCACAAATCCTTCAATTTTCTAAATATTTTAACACAAAGCCATAGCCTGGGCAATAGCTTGCTTAATCTCCACAACGGCCCCTCGCGGCGGGATGCCTGGCTTTCACCTTGCGGATACCCTGCCGGGGTTATCTCACAGGGGAACACCAGGACGGGTTCCCTAAGCAAGCGCTTAGAAACCGCTCGGTGATTTGCGCTATATAAATTCCTGTACATTTACATTTACATTTACATTCTCCTTTCACAGTGAAGGGCAGAGACATCAGACAAGCCACAGGAGGTGGAGCCTGCATTGTAGAGGGAAGGCCCAGCCCTATTCCGGTCCCAGGTGCAACTCCTCCCTCGCATCTAGATGCAGATCTCTCCATTCACCACTGGGCTGCCCCTGCCTGTCTCCTGGAATCCCCTAGCCCTGTCACTCACAAACCCAGACAAGGAATACACAACCTGGCAGAGGCAGGCCTGGACTGTTAGGCAAGAAAATACCTACTTTCTAAAAGTGGTATTTTCAAACATAGAATATTAAAACCAACTTTACTAAAAGATGTATGTTATCATTTTGAGTTCAGGCATACTAAATTCAAATTTCTACCATGTTCCCTGGGTCAATTAGGATTATAAGAATGTAAGAATCTAACTGCCCAGTCTAGCCTATGGAGAACAGGTAGCCTTCAATAATGAAAAACAAAAAGGGCTGTAATTTACTACTAGGACACACTAAACACATCAGAGCATGTCCTACCTTATACTTACAATGCATCCTGCCCTTGGGCCTACCCTAGGGGTGTCTAATATGAAGCAAAGGGAAGGTTTAGGGACTGGCAAATGGGTGCACTTGGCCAAGTCGACATGGCAGTGCTAGACTGCACACAGGCCTTGCAATGACAGGCCTGAGACACACTTTACAAGCTGATTCTGTGGGTGGCACAACCAGTGCTGCAAGCCCATCAGCAGGATTTGATTTACAAGCCCTGGGCACACATGGTGCACTGTACTAGAGGATGACAGGTAAATCAAAACACCCAATTATGGAATCACCAATTAATACATCAATTTAACATAGGGCGCACTTGCCCTGTGGCACTGAATAGCAGTGGAACAGTGCCCAAAGCATATAACCAACAAAAACATATCAAAACAGAGGAGGCAATCCATCAAAATGGAAGAGAGACTCATGCCAATGATGCCAGGTCTAACACATACAGGTAGAGTTAACAGATCCTGAGTTCTCATCGAAGTATTGTTGAGTGCGCCTCCTATCTTGTCCTGAAAGTCCCTATCTTTGTGGTGACAGGTTGCAAATTGGGGAGGGAGCGTGTAATCTCTAACAGGACCATGAAGCAGGATCTCCTCCGGGTAGTTGTCAGATATACCACGAGCCGTGTGATGGGCACTGTGAAAGTGACCCGCCTGGGTACAGTGTGTGAAAATATAATCAAACCGGGACACACTGCCGTGTGCAGCAGAAATGTGAGTGTATTGTCTACAGGAGGGGTTAGTCAGTCTATACAAGTCTGTCAATCCCATCGTAAACGTCCGCAGGTGACTCACCCCATTAGTCCAACTCTGTCCCGTTGACCTATCCCAGTCCTGTGACATCACGTCATTCATATCACCACCCAGGACTAACATCCTGTCTGGCATTTCCAGAAGTGTGGTGTTTAGTGCAAGAAAAGTATCCACATGCAGCCTAGGGGGAACGTATACATAACACAAATTTAAGTGTCTTATAGACACAGTAACAATAATATACCCCTTCAAACTGCCTCACCCTGCTGAACTGCATAGTAGGTTTTCAACTACCCACAACCCCAATTTGCACAGCGCCTTTCACCCATAGTGTCTCATTTAAACCAGCGCCTGCACCAACCGCCCTCACACCCGGCCTCCCGTTGTGCCCGGGCCATATAACCACCCATAAACGTCCAAGCAGGATACTTGCATATCAGTCCTCGGCTGCTCCAGACTGTTTGTGAAGCAAACTATATTTTTAAGAGTATGCAGTGGGCCATTGAATGTTAATAACATATTTATTATTATTATTAATATTATTATTATTATTATTTTTAACACATCGAATTATCTTTGTAGGAGAATGGGCTCCCTTTAAAAAGAAAATTGCTTTATTTAAAAGCACTCACAGATGTGGTCATATGCTGACCTCAGCAGACCACCATCCCTGTGATGGCTGCAATTCCTCACAGGTCGCAATTTGAAACCTACCTCATTAATTTTATGAGGTAGGTCGAAATATAACCCACTTGGTAGGAATCATTATTTTGGCAACCAACCTATTAGTACGGTTGTATGACGGATCCACACATGCGATTATGTTGCATGCCTTAACAAAGCAGTCTTTACTACGACCATATCTTTACCACGCATGCCTTCACCACAAAATTTGTTGTAAAGTCATGAATGGCAAAGGCATATGCATGATAAAGATCACACCCCAGCACCCTCGCCCTGAGCCCTAAATCCCAGCCCCCAGCCTTGCAAACCACCCCGCCCCCAGGTCTACAAATGACTCGCCCCCTGACCTGAGCCCTAAAACCCGATCCCCAGTCATAAAAACGACTCCAGACCCCCTGCCCTGAGCCCTAAAACCGGCACCCAGCCCTAAATGCTACCCCAGCCCCATGCCCTGAGCCCTAAACATTGCTCCCAGCCCTACTTACCAAGCCGCGTCTCAGTCCTTTCTGTCCCGATCCTTCCTGCTCCTCCTTCTAATCCCTCCGCCCAGCCGCTCTGAATCTAGAGTGCTGATTGCATTTACCACGCATGTGCATGGTAAATACATATGCATGGTAAAGGTAAGCATGGTAACGCCTGCAGGGTAATGAAACGCTTAATTCCACTTATGTTGTAAATGCTGTTTTCCATCATTGCATATGTTGGTTTGAAAAATAGTAGACTGGTCGCAAAAATACTAATCACGAATTGCAAAATAAAGTTGACAAAAAAATCAACCAGTCAAAGGAATGGCTCATCCTTAACCCACTGTAAGTACTGGTATTTTCCACGAAAGATCTTTGACGACAAACCACACATAAAAGCTATCTGTAGGTGAGACTTAAAAGACAAAATAAATAGTACATTGAAAAATCATTTTGTAATTTGCAATTGCAGAGCAAAACAATGTTAAGTTATCAAAAGGTGCTAACCTCAGCATTTCTGCATGCTTTGTATTCAATTGCTTTCTTCCTCTCTTATGTTTGTTTATCCCTTTGAGCATAGCTTCTTTCACATCCTTCTGATTGGATGACATGTATCATTTGCCACCACACATTCAGGGATCTGTTTTTTTTTATTCTCTTGTGAGCTATCTATGGGAGTGTATTTCATTTCTTGCTTTCTCCCACTGTTGTTCTCTCTTCCATGTCCCTTGCTCATTCGTTGCTTTCCATACCCTTCACAGTTTTTTGTTTCATTTCTTTCTCCCAACTCCCTACCTCACAGCCGCTGCAGGTATGAGCAGTGTCGGTGGTGGGGCCGGCTGGGGGGGATTTCAAGAGACAACCACAAGGGAACATTAAATAAATAATTAATTTCCCTCATGGTCGTCTCTCGAAATCCCCCCTTTTAATGTATGGCGGGCCCTTCACCTGCTTTTTGCTTCCTCTCCACTCCATTGTGCTTTCTTGCACATTTAAATTATTATTGTATTTACCATTGCAAGATTGAGTCTGCCATCTTGGAACAGTACATTAAAAAATGCCAGCCGCATGCATAAGGCATCACACTGTGTCTCCCTAGCATCATGACATCACGTGTGTATGAGTGATGAAGCATGTGCTTGTTCAAGTAATCATGCTTTTGTTTTTTATCCTTTTCCTGATGATGATCATGCAATGACAAACACCCCTGGCAAAGCTAGCAGGTCTGCAGTGGCAGCCAAAAGGCAAGCCCATTGGCTTGGCCAATACATGCCTATAAAAGGAATTACAGTGCATGGGGTCTTTAATTTGGGATGGGGCTCCATTTTCTAATTTTCACATCTTTGTGCTCTCTAATATTATCCTTTGCATTGACAAACTTAGTTACACCAACTATGCAAATGCAACGTTTTTTGTGCAATAGGCCACTTGTTGCACAAAGTAACTTGCATAGTTTCACATAAACTAACATTTTACAATATTACATGACATTGCATGGCATATTACATGACTTTAATCTTCAAAACAGCAAAAAGGAAAATTATACTATGTCATTTCTGATTCAAATGGAATTAGAATATAACTGTATAAGATCTTATTTACCATACCCCATAAACAGTCTGTTGGCGAAAAGTCCTATTATCATCAGCTTAGAGTGGGCATAGAGCCTGCCCATTGCTCATTGGTTGGCTTTAGTGTTACTTTCATTTGCTTGATTTTCATTTGTTAGTCTGTGTGGAGTTTCCTCCTCTTCTTGTATGTGTGCCTCCCCTGGAGCATGGATGCATAGCTGTGTTCTTCCACTGCTTATGCTTCAAGCACTACTGTTTTCCTTTGAGTTAACCAGCCTTTTGGCTGCCACTGCAGAACTGCTGGCTTTGCGTGCATGTCTTTTTTCCACCTGTTTTCCTTGTTTACTTCTCGTCCCGGCCGTACTCCGTGTTGCACTCTGTCGCACATGTGCTTCTTCCCACTCCTCCCATGTTGTGCTCACACTTTTGAACTTCCTATACCCCGTTGCTTTCTCTACTCTTTGCTTCTCTCCGCCTCCTCCACGTTGCTCTCTCTCGCACATTGCACTCCCCACACACGCTTAAAAAGGAAAACGTTTTTGTTCTGCTTATTTTTTTTTTCAAAATGTTTTTTTATATATACAGATGCAACTAAGGGGCATATTAGCAAGAACGTCATTAGAATTATCGCCGTTTTTAGCGGCAGGAAACTGCCGCTAACATGGCGATAACAGGCTTGCTAATATGCGTTATAGAATTCTAATAGAAGCCCAGGTAAGATGTCCTGCACTTCTAACCTGGGCTTCTATTGGAATTCTATAACGCATATTAGCAAGCGCATTATCACTGTTTTAGTGGCAGTTTCCTGCCGCCAAAATGGCGATAATTTTAACGAGGTTCTTCCTAATGTGCCCCCTAGTAAGTAAAACAAATCACTTGCATTCTTTCGTAGGTGCCAGATGCATGGTACACATGCCAACAAAATGACATGGCCACTGAGTCATAGGGCCTTTTTTTGTTTTCTTTAGCCATGCTGCACAGGATTAGGAATGATGTACAGCATAGCTACAACCACTGGTAAAGTTAAAAGGTCCCAAAGGAGAGACCTATTGGTTTTGCCAATCCCCACTGTGAAAGAAGATAGTTCAAGCTTTTTAAGTAAACGGGTTCTTCTTTTGTAATGTGTAAGGCATTTGCAGGGCTATGTAGATGTTTCAAACACTGAACATGAAGGTAGTTATGATAACAACATAACTGTGTTATATTATTTCTCTGAATAAATTATTTATGTGTGAAAGCAACTCCTAATGTAATGCATGCTTCTTTGTAGGTGTATGCAGAGTTAAATTCAGAAATGCATCAGACCATTTTCTAGAAATGCACGTTTTTGTGATCCATTTAAAAGAATAATTTGGGACGTCGTTAAATATGTTTTACATCGTTTTAAATTAATTTCCAAGATACTGTGGAATAATAGGACGATGCCTGCTTGTTAAGAAGTAAGGTAGGCAAAGTAATGTTTAAATTCTGGTTTAATTATATTGGTGAAATACAACACACCAGCACGGCAGAGGGGATCCGTGCAGATAGCCGGCTGAGTCAATATCGGAAAAGCTCAACTGTCAAAAGTAAACTGTCAGCTGGCACTCTAGAATGCCAGTTGATGATATGCAAAGCATGCGCGAGGGCAGGGACGCGTGTGGCGGGGACGGAGGCTTAGAGGGGACAAGGGGTAGCAAAAGAATATGTCCAACACAATACATCTCCATACGGAAGACAACAAAGTGGTGGTTCTTAATGAGGTGAAAGAGGAGAACCAGTGACACAGTATGTTAGTCACAAAGAAAGTCTCTGTACTTGCTGGGCTTCACAACATTCCGACCATGTCTACTAATACATTCTGCTTCCTTTGCGGTGTCACCTTCTTTTTCCTGTCCTTCTTCTGACTCAACGATGCTCTCTGTCTCAGTAAAACCCTCAGCATTGCTAATGACAGGGTCTACTTCTTTTGCAATAACTTCTTCCTCTGACAAGCAGTCACTCACTCCGATGGACCGAATGTGCGCCTGCTCAATACCCACCATATTGCCACTGGCTTGGGATGAAACAGGTGTGCAGTTCTCTTCTCTGATCCCTCGTTGATCAACCAGTCAAAGTTGTCTTTCTTATTGTTGTGGTCCGGTTCCTCATGTTGTGGTGATACGGCAGCACTCTGATCATTGGATCTATCCTCTCTTTCCCTCTCTGTGGATGTACAAGCTTACACGGCGGAAGCATGCCACACCTTCTCATCACTGAGGAGTGCAGAATTGCAGAAGACTTACTCTACTACAAACGGTTGAGAACATCTATTTTGCCCCTTCTCAACAAAGCCACTCTCACTCTGTCTCCTTCTTTGATATTGATTTCTTTGCTCTTATGTTTTGCATCATATCTCTCCTTACATGCACTTTGTTTCTTTTGGATGCTCTCCTTGGCCGACACACTCGACCACTCTGCTCTTCTTGCTGTTTTGAGCCATCCAACGTTGTCCTTTGATAAAGGTGTCCTTCTTCTCATAAACTCGAAAGGGCTGAAGTGTGTGCTCTCTTCTTGAGCAATCAGTATGCCCAGATCATTTTGTACACTTCTTTCTTCCAACATAGTCCATTGTTGTTAGCAAGTTGAATTTTGCCTTTTATTACTCTATTGAAGCGTTCAACCACCCCGTTACCAGCGGGATGGTACATAGAAGTAGTTTTATGTTTAATACCTTTCCTTTCATTAACTTTTTGAAGCCCCCTGATATGAATTGGCTTCCGTTGTCACTCACCATAGTTTTAGGTATGCCTTCCTTCGTGAAAACACTGTCCAGGAATGTGATTATATCCGGTGCCTCAACTTTATGGCATATCTTTATCTCTGGCCATTTGGAAAAATGGTCCACCATGACCATAATGTGTACATGTTCTTCCTTGTACCTTATGGGTCCCATAATGTCTATGCCCACTCTTTCCCATGCAGAGGGGGTTTCATCGTAACCTGAGATTTGTCTGAATCTTCACACTGGATACAGTTTCTCACAGTTCGTTCAATTTCTAAGTCACAGTCTGGCCACCAATACCAGCTCTTAATCCTGTGTTTTGTTTTGTTTAAGCCCAGATGTCCTTCATGGCATATGTCTAATATTCTTTTCCTTAGTGTGACAGGTGGTACAACCTTGCCTTGTCTCAAAATTAGCTCACATTCCCTGGACAATTCACTTCTAAGTTCCCAGAATGGTCTAAGCTAATTTCTTATACTCTAACAATGAGTCTGTGCACTTCTTGAAGTGTCTCATCCTTTAGGTAAGCTTTATTCCAGTCATCGTTTTATATGCTGGGGAACTCTTCGTTGATGCTTGCCACAAAAAAATCCTCTTTCCTTTCCCCTCACTGTTCTTGGCCTGGTAGGGGTAGTCTGCTTAGAAAATCAGCGACTACCTTTTTAGCACCGGGCAGGTGCTATACATTACAATTGTAATCTAGCAGTCTCACAGACAGGGGGGTCAATCTAGGTGATGCATTATGTAATCCCTTTATGGTAAGTACCTTTGTGAGAGATTTATGGTCGCACCGTAAGGTGAATTGTTTCTCAGATATATTGCCGGAAGTGTTCCAGTCCCCACACACTAGCTAATGCTTCCCTCTCAATTACCGAGTATTTTTCCTCCGTTGGTGTTAGTGAGCGGGATGCAAAAGCTATAGCTTCTTCTTTTACTTCACTATCTGCCTGTGTGCGAACTGCACCTATAGCTCTACCACTGGCATCTGTGGTGACAATGCTGCTAAGATTAGTGTCAAAGCCTTGCAGGGGTGGTGCCTTGCAAATTTCCTGTTTGAGGGTATGAAGCTTTCGTTGCAACCTTGAGACCATTCAAACTTGTTCCTAGACTTTAACAGTTGTCTAATGCTATAAGTCTTTGTGGAAAAGTTCCTCACAAACTTCGAATAAAACTCCACCTGTCTCAAAAACGCTCAGGGTTCATCTTTGTTCTTAGGAACTGGTGCCTCTCTGATTGCCCTGAGTAGCTCTTTCTTTGGCCTTATTCCCTCCTGTGTTATTTCATGTCTTAGGTACGTTACTGTTTTTTCTGCAAACGTGCACTTTCTTTGCTCTGCAGTCATTCCGCACCTTTCAAGTACATTTAGTACACGCACCAGTTTCTGATTGTGGTCCTCCTTGTCTTTGCCCATTACAAGGATGTCATCTTGAAATATGAGTACTTTTTTTATTCCCTTAAAGAGTTCATGCATGAGTCTCTGGAATAGTGCTGCTGCCAAAGCTAATCCAAAGGGTACCCTCTTGAATGTGTAGCGACCGAAAGGTGAGATGAAGGTGGTGAGATGCCTGCTTTCAGGGTGCAGAGGGACCTGATGGTACGCCACAGCAAGGTCTATTGTTGAGAAAACCTTCATGCTTTTAGTGAGGGAGGCATTTAATTTATGTTTGGAAGTGGATACTGGTCCACTAGGATACTTTTGTTGCGGTTGCGCAAGTCAATGCACAAATTCAGTTGGCCATTCGGCTTACGGGCAACGACCAAGGGTGCGACCCACTCAGATGACTCTGTGGGTTTTATTATGCGTGCTTCTTGTAAATTATCAGTTTGCATTTACACTTCCTCCCTGAGTGAAAATGGAATGTGTCTCACCTTGTTTATGCTCAGAGTAGCGTTTTCTTTTAGTTTTATTTTATGTTGAAATCCTTTTAACTTCCCTATGGTGCCATTGAATACTTTCTCGAACCTAGCCGTAAATTTTGACTCACATACTTTGCCCATTTGGAAGGCCATTACGGGTTCCGAACTGTTGGGATTGAGCATAATCCCCAATTTTCCTTGGTCCTTCCATCCTAGTATGGATGGGCCCCTGGCTGAAACATATGATTTGCTGGTGGTAGTTCTGTCCTTGAAGACAAATTCCAGTTCTCTACAACCCATCAGCTGAATGGGTTCACCCGTAAATGTTCTTGGGGTAATATCCGCTGATTCCAATACATTCCCTAGTTTATGTTGGAATTTCTCCTTCCATACTTTTCTATTGACAATAGTACAAGGTGACCCGGAATCGGCTACTATTTCACTCACTCCTCCTATGGTAACCATGCACACAGGCTTTTTATTTTTTCCTTTCTCGTTAGTGTCATTTTTAGATTCTTCAGTTACATTGAGCACACACAAGTTGTACTCTGACTCATCTGATGAATCCAGTTCGTTTTCATCATTCTCTTCTACCAATTTTACTTCAGCTTTTATTTTCCTATGACACATATTTTGAAAATGCCCCACTAGTCCACATTGTGTACATTTACTGTTCCTTACCGGACATTTCCAGTCATTCGCTAAATGTCTATTGCTACCACAGCAATAGCATTTAAGTTGCCCAAAATTTCTCACTCCCCCTTTATATTCACTCTCTTCAGTAACTTTGCTTTTGTTAACTATGTGTTTCTTCTTGCTGCTACTTATTTTCGCTAGTACACTGGTTTCATCCTGTTTGCCTGTACCATCATTTAGCACAGCTTTTGCGGATCAACCTGTCATTTCTGCATTTTTAACTATCTTGATCACATTTTGGAGGGGTTTCTCACCTTTAGCCCATAAAGCATCCTGTATGTTTGGATTCGCTGCACACATCACTATTTGGTCCCTTATTAAATCATCATGCATGTGTTCAAATTTACATGTGATGGCCACATTTTTTAATGCAGAGACATAGTCCTCAATACTCTCCTCTTTTCCCTGCTCACGTCTGTAAAATGTATATCTGTTTACCGCTACACACACAGTTGGCTTATAATAGTTGTCTAAGTCTTCCATTGCATTAGCAAACACATCTCCTTCTTCTCCATCTCGTACCTTTATATTTATGCTGATGTACACTATTAGTCGGACAGCTCCCAAGCAGTGCAGCCGTATCTTTTTTTCCCCACCGCTGGTAGGGGTTCAACTGGCTTATCAAAAGTTGATAGTAGTAGTTTTTTAAAAACTCACGCCATTCTTCCAACTTTATTTGGGGTTCCCCCATTCCTGTCAAAAACGATTGTGGGGGTGATAAGTCGTATATGTTCCCAGATGCCATGTTGTGTGTGTTTTTATATTGACAATGCTATTCCTTATATATATATATATATATATATATTCACTGAAAAAACCATAGGTTATAGACCATATATAGTTAGGAATTAGCATTTAAAAAACCTTATTTTACTCACACAAAACCATTGAAATTCCATATATAGTTAGTTGCACTAACTATATATCGCGCACCCGCAATCCACT
The DNA here is from genome assembly GCF_964261635.1 of Lissotriton helveticus. Taxonomy (NCBI): domain Eukaryota; kingdom Metazoa; phylum Chordata; class Amphibia; order Caudata; family Salamandridae; genus Lissotriton; species Lissotriton helveticus. The sequence continues at coordinate 1,628,983,638 of NC_136068.1, forward strand.
GCTGATGATGTCACATATTACATCATTCATGACATGGTCAGTGACATCACTGATGACATCACTGATGACATCTCAAATGCTAATTCCTAACTATATATGGTCTATAACCTATGGTTTTTTCAGTGAATTTTCAAGGTTTTGTAAATGCTAATTCCTAACTATATATGGTCTATAACCTATGGTTTTTTCAGTGAATTTCAATGGTTTTTTAATAGCAAATATCATAAGCTGTCGAATGTCAAGTACGTGGTAAGTGAAAACATTTTCGTGTTTATGCACACTGATCTGCTTTGAATGGTGCCCCCCCCCTCATTTCTATTAGGAGTACTCTCTCTTTGCACATAGTGAAGGGTAGTTAACGCAGGCCTTTGCCTCCGTTGTAATACGTCGTGCCTGCTTCTCTCTCCATTTGATTGATTGTTATCCAAGTATTTACTGTTTTAGAATTGGTTCTCTTTGGTTCATTCTCTATTTACAAACAAACACAGAGTCGCAATACTCTGTTTAGTCTTTGCAGATAACGAAAAATCGTGTAAAAAAAAAAGAAAAGGAATCGAGCAAAATCAGTAGGCCACTAATGGGATCTCTTTTTGACCTTGCTAAAATAGAAACATTAGGAACAACCCCTCATGACAAATACAAAACTAGTGAAATGAACTGAACTCCACACAATGATGGCTGCAAAACAGCTCGGCTCCGCCACCCACCCCGCCCAAAATAACGATAAAGAGCGGCTGCCATGATTGGTTGCGGAATGGCCACGACGGAGCTACGAAATGGTGCTGCTCTCATGCTAACCCCAGCTTCAGTCTGAAACATCCAGAAACACTGTAGACTACCAATTTGACCAGTTCCGGTAGCGCCCCAATGTAACCCGGTAGAGAAGAACTAGCCCTCCCCTCTTTGACTAATGGTTCTTGTTGCCTGTCCCTTCTGTTGTCATTTAACAGAACTATTTAGCCTGCTGAAAGGGGTTGTGTTCCGACCGCTGGTTGGTGGAGACATTTTGACTATATTCTGGACCTGCGTTGTCGCGTAATGCGTCATATGACGCGCCGCGTTAGCGCATCCGGGGCGCGCAGCGCGTAACGTAAGCATAACAAGTCATGTGACTTGTTAATAAAACTTTTCATTGGTTCATTTTACTTTTCTTATTCTAATGATGAAAGGCTTGGTCATATGACCTAAAAATTACGCTTTTTATTACTTCCGAACATTATTTTTTCTTAAATATATGTTATAATGTTCCAGGCTAATGTACTTTCCCGGAAAATTTACAACTGTCCTGCAAGTAAAATATATTCTTTTTTCGAGAAAAAGAGCGTTTCTTCGTCCCATGACGGAGCCGTTGAGCAAAAGAGGGTCGACCTGCTGTCTTAGTCGCCGATACGCCTGAATATGAGATTCTTATCGATCACTTTATGTTGCAGGAATAGAAAACACAACAGCCCTTGACCATTTATCTTTACTGCGTTCCTTCATATTATACCTTTTACCCTTCATGTAATTGGTCTGCTTTATTTCACTTGCCTTTTAATGATTCTAAAATAGTGACTATTATTAAAAACTTTACCAATGTATATACTACTACCATGTTTTCTTTTAAAAACCTTTATTGTGAAAATTTCATTATACAAATACGAGCCTATAACCATGTGGGCCGGCCACGGAGCAAACTGTAATCGTATATGATGAGTAGACATTTACACTGTAGAGGAACGTAACGGGCGGGCCATTAGGTTGCAAGAACTAAGGTGTCTAACAGTTACGGAATCGGTGGACGTACATTTTATAATTAAAATACGACAGGGCCAGTTACAATAAAATTATCTAGATATACATTTGCGGGCAAGTACCATGGGTGACGTTAATTCGAACTTTCAATAGTACAGTAATCAATAACACATCAGAACTTAATATCAATAGGGATGTCGAAATATTCAATCAATTCTCGTCCCCGCCCGCCATGTGCTTCAAAACTGCATACGTATCTCGTGATTTCAAGGTTCTGCAACCAGTACACAACAAGGAGTTACGAGTCCCATTTATTCCGGCGCCATTTTGGGCGAGGACGGGCAGGTCCAGGATATAGTCAAAATGTCTCTACCAACTATCGACTATGATGATGTTCATATGCTGTATTTATTAGAGTAACACTCATCTGTCCACATGAAATTAATTTGCCACAATCTAAACATGTCATTTTAATCTTTCCAAAGTTCTTCTAAATATTTGGGACCGTTTCCCTTGCCTCGGATGCTGTCAGTGCCACTTCTTTGATGAATGTACTAGCAGGTCAGGGGTTCTCCTCCAAATCTCTCTTTTATGCAGCACTATAATTAATTGGTGCCACCTCTCCATATGACGATGCATGGTATAGTTACCATAACTATATTTTTTTTCGGTTCCTCTGGAGAGTTCATCGTGGCAGATGAAGCGTGTAACGTACCGGGCATTTACCTTTTTTTGCATGTACAGGAAAGGAAAAAAAAATCGAGCGTCCGAGTTCTAAGGTGTCCCAGGGCCATTTTAGTGGACCAGGCCCAAATCCAAAGAACAGGCCGCCATTTTGAGAGTCCTGTTGCAGCCGCCTGTCGCTGTAGCATCAAGAGCAGCCGAAACTCAGCTGAATGGCAACTGAAACGGTAAAGGGGCGCCCCACTACAGCAGACGAGCCTCCACCTAGGAAGGCCCGTTCACGCCGCCCCCCCCCCCCCTTCGGGCACCCCACGCCGTTATTCGGAGCAGTATTGTAGGATGGCCACACCAGTGCGGCAACTTGCTAGACATCACCTCGGTGGTAACCGAATCTCAGCGCCTTGTGGTGTCTTCTATTCAGAAAACATTGTTGCGCTGCCTTTGGCCCCATTCGCACATCGGTCCGCTACTGACGCCATCTCACAGGCCAACGGGGCGCCCCACGCCGACTTTCAACATTGTAGGATGGCCACACCAGTGCACCTTACTAGACACCACCTCGGTGCCATCCGGATCTTGGCGCGTTGTGCTGCCTTCGGCCTATTCGCACATCGGTCCGCTACTGACGCCATCTCACAGGCTAATGGGGCGCCCCACGCCGAGTTTCAGCATTGTAGGATGACCACACCAGTACAGCAACTTGCTAGACATCACCTCGGTGCCATCCGGATCTCGGCGCCCCACTGCAGATGAAGTGCCTCTCAACTATGAAACCACCACGGTGACATCCGGATCTTGGCGCGTTGTGCTGCCTTTGGCCTATTCGCACATCGGTCCGCTACTGACGCCATCTCACAGGCTAATGGGGCACCCCACGCTGAGTTTCAGCATTGTAGGATGACCACACCAGTACAGCAACTTGCTAGACATCACCTCGGTGCCATCCGGATCTCGGCGCCCCACTGCAGATGAAGTGCCTCTCAACTATGAAACCACCACGGTGACATCCGGATCTTGGCGCCTTGTGCTGGTTCCGGCCTATTCACACATCGGTCCGCTACTGACGCCATCTCACAGGCTAATGGGGCGCCCCACGCCGAGTTTCAGCATTGTAGGATGACCACACCAGTACAGCAACTTGCTAGACATCACCTCGGTGCCATCCGGATCTTGGCATCTCAACGCCTAGTGGTATCTTCCATACAGAAAATATTGTTGCGCTGCCTTTGGCCCCATTCGCACATCGGTCCGCAACTGACACCATCTCACAGGCCAACAGGGCACCCCACGCCGACTTTTACCATTGTAGGATGGCCACACCAGTACAGCAACTTGCTAGACATCACCTCGGTGCCATCCGGATCTTGGCATCTCAGCGCCTTGTGGTGTCAGTCAGAAAATATTGTTGCGCTGCCTTTGGCCCCATTCGCACATCAGTCCGCTACTGACACCATCTCACAGGCCAACAGGGCGCCCCACGCCGACTTTTACCATTGTAGGATGGCCACACCAGTGCCACAACTTGCTAGACACCACCTCGGTGCCATCCGGATCTTGGCATCTCAGCGCCTTGTGGTGTCTTCTATTCCGAAAATATTGTTGCGCTGCCTTTGGCCCCATTCGCACATCGGTCCGCTACTGACGCCATCTCACAGGCCAACGGGGCGCCCCACGCCGACTTTCAACATTGTAGGATGGCCACACCAGTGCGGCAACTTACTAGACACCACCTCGGTGCCATCCGGATCTTGGCGCGTTGTGCTGCCTTCGGCCTATTCGCACATCGGTCCGCTACTGACGCAAACTCACAGGCCAACGGGGCGCCCCACGCCGACTTTCAGCATTGTAGGATGGCCACACCAGTGCTGCAACTTGCTGGACACCACCTCGGTGCCATCCGGATCTTGGCGCGTTGTGTTGCCTTCGGCCTATTCGCACATCGGTCCGCTACTGACGCCGCCTCACGTGCCAACGTATTTTCTCCGCATTTTATACCCTATGCCGCATAACAGGTCATGTGACTTGTTTATAAAACTTTTCATTGGTTCATTTTACTTTTGGTTTCCTAATGATGGAAGGCTTGATCATATGACCTAAAAACAACACTTTTCATTGGATGAAAACTTTTTTTTTTTCCCAAACGATGAAAGCCCCACCTTGTTTCTGGATGTTTCAGACTGAAGCTGGCGTCAGCATGAGAGCACCACCATCTCGTAGCTCCGTCGTGGTCATTCCGCGAGCAATCATGGCAGCCGCTCCCCACCAGAAGCCTACAGGAGTCGGGGGCCCCCAAAACTTTTGATGAATCCTCAAGGCGGAGGGGACGCTTTCGAGAATGGGGTCCAAGACCTAGCAGACAAGGGTCCGATTTCCAAGGTGTCCCAGGGCCATTTCAGTGGACCAGGCCCAAAAAGGAAACAGCCTGCCGCCATTTTGAGAGTCCTGTGACAGCCGCCTATCGCTGCACCGCAAGAGTGGGCGCAACTCAGCTGAATTGCGGCTTTTGACACAGTGGACCAAAAACGGACGGAATGGCAACTGAAACGGTAAAGGGGCGCCCCACTACAACAGATGAGACTCCACCTGGAGAGGCCCGTTCACGCCGCCTCCCCCGGGGCGCCCCACGCCGTTATTCGGAGCAGCATTGTAGGATACCAAAACCAGTGCGGCAACTTACTGGACATCACCTTGGTGCCATCGTTCTGCTGCCTTGGAACTATTCGCACAACAGTTTGCTACTGATGACCCACCCCCCGCGACGCCCAACGCCAGAAATCTGGACGTTGTGCTGCGTTGGGACTATTCGCACAGCCGACCGCTACTTCGTTGTTTTTCCCTAAAAATGTTTATATGTTATTACTGTTTTTGTTTTCTTGTATATATTTATAAGTTATTAAAGTTTTATAATCTTACTACTTTGTCGGAGTGCTATATATTTTTAATGTGACACATAATTGTAAAAACTTTGATGTACAAAGAGTCATCCCTGGAATCTTCCGCTTCAGGCTCGGTCCCCTCCCCAATCACAATACAGGATGGTTTTCAGATAATAGGAACGCGTCTGCTGTGACGGATCTCATCGAGTGTGGGCCTTGATCTACTATAACTCCTTTGAAGAGGGGTGATTCTTTACAGCTGGGGCCATAAACTACATCTGCAGGGCTAGCTGATACCCTAGGACCGGCCTGGACAATCGGACACAGAGGAAAAGGAGTGTCAGAGTGTGATTCTCAGGGAAGAGCAGCGCAGATGGGGGGAGGTTTATTACCCATGCATAAGACAGAGAGCGGGGGTGACCACTGCCTGGGGGAGATGCTTGCGAGGGTGGGGAGCCATGCTAAGGATCGACAGCGTGCACAGAGTGGGTCTGGTCAAGGCATCTAAAATGACTGCCGTGCACGACAAAAGTGTGGCATTTGAAAAAAGACAAGATGGCGCAGACAATGTTTTTCAACACTTCCTGATTTCCTTCGAATCGAACGTTAACAGACGTTGGGGCATATTACCAAAGTTAAGCGATATTTATCCCTAACGATGCTTAGCAACGATTTTTTTACCGCTAAGCATCGTCAGAAATTATCGCAGATAAACCTTGCTATTATCAAGGTTTATCGCAAATACGATAAAAAACGACCGCAATGCATTAATATCGCTGAAAACTCAGCGATATTCATGCATTACCGAGCTAATGCTCTTAGCCATGTTATCCACCTCCCATTGGATAACATGGCTAAGAACTGCTCAGGGCAGGTGCTAGCTTTTGGAGATATTCGCGCTTATCGCGAATATTTCCAAAGGTTGATAATAGGAGATAGCGATGTTAGCGACTGTTTCCAGTCGCTAACATCTTGGCATGCCCACTTTGCATGTCATTAGTGATAAATATCACTCACATGCAAAGTGGGCCCCAAGATGGTTGCTATCTCCTACTAGCCGTCGCTAACTGGTGTTAGCAACAGCTAGGTAATACAGATATAATTTTATCTCCGCGAAGCGGAGCGCTGTTACAGATATATATCTTTTTTTGAACGTTAATTTCTCAAAATCCACTGGAGCACATATATTCAGACCTAGCAAAGGCACATCGGGCTACCAGTCCCTAATATTTTACCAAGTTTTGTGCAAATCCATTCAGCCCTTCGATTATTATTATTATTATTTTTTTTTTGCCCCGCGGGGCCCTTTTAAAACCTCCACATCAAACCTAGGGGGTCAGCGAGGATCTACTATGCCCCCTTATGGTCATTTGCCCCTTCGCTTTGGCCTCCTCTTGTCTCTCGATCCTACCGAGAGACAAGATGGCGGCCGCTACGGACTGTTTGGAATGTTCACAGACGCCGGAGAACCAATCAGCTTCGCTTCACAAAGCTCCGTACCGCGAAAAGTCCGCGAACCGGAGCGCTGCCCGGTCCGCTGTTACAGATATATATCTTTTTTTGAACGTTAATTTCTCAAAATCCACTGGAGCACATATATTGAGACCTAGCAAAGGCACATCGGGCTACCAGTCCCTACAATTTTGCCAAGTTTCGTGCAAATCCATTCAGCCGTTCGGGCTAAAAGTGAGGCCAACCGCCCTATGGAAAACTCAATGTTAAAAACACGTTTTGGGACCCCCCTTTTTTCTCGGCCCCCCCTTGACGAACCCCCCCCAAATTTTCGAGGGCTGCTCAGAAACAAAATGTGCCATTTTCCTGAAAATTACAGCCAATTCCGTCCACAAACGCCAAAGTTATTAGACATAGAATTTTCAAAAATCCCATAGAGAAAAAATCCTAACTATATATACCTACTGGCGACCGCCAGTAGGTAATATATATATATATATATATATATATCCGATTCCCAAGGTGCTCAGATACGAGGCCGCACTCCGTTGTCAGGTAGGTACAACCCTTTTATTAATAAAGCATGCAGCTTTCCATCTCCTCATGCAAATCCACAGCCTTACGCGTTTCGAAGCCTTTTGTGCTTCTCATCAGAGGCTTGCAACAAGAGCCATGATTCCATGCCTGCATGCCCAGTCTGCGTGCTAACTTAATCACTTTTATTGGCCTCCGTTGTGCCATTACATTTCCATAGTTCTCCCAATGCACGCTGGGACATGTGGTCGTTTTTGCAAATTTTTAACCCTCCAGTGGGTTCGGTTCTTGTGCATTTAAACCAGGATATAATTATTAGCCCTCCAGTGGGCCCCAGATAGAACGCTGCATGCTTGGCAATTTTTTTGCTTTCAGCGCTGATTGATCGATAAAATATCGCGGCGGCTCCGGCCGTGGGGGCTACGCACCGCCTGAAAATCAACTGCAGGTGTGTAAGAAGGACAAAGTTCCTCTCTGTATCCGCGCTGAAAGGAAACAATTGCCAAGCATGCAGAGTTCTATCTGGGGCCCACTGGAGGGCTAATAAACATATCCTGGATTAAATACACAAGAACCGAACCCACTGGAGGGTTAAAAATTTGCAAATACGACCACATGTCCCAGCGTGCATTGGGAGAACTATGGAAATGAAATGGCACACTGGAGGCCAATAAAAGTGATTAAGTTAGCGCGCAGACCAGACATGCAGGCAAGGAATCATGGCTCTTGTTGCAAGCCTCTGATGAGAAGCACAAAAGGCTCCGAAACGCGTAAGGCTGTGGATTTGCATGAGGAGATGGAAAGCTGCATGCTTTATTAATAAAAGGGTTGTACCTACCTGACAAAGGAGTGCGGCCTCGTATCTGAGCACCTTGGGAATCGCATATATATATATATATATATATGATTTTTTTTCTATATGTAGTCTTACATAAGTTCTTTTGTGTTCATTCAGCACATATACTTCGCTGCTGTCCGCGTTCCCCGCAGGGGGACATCAGCAGGGCAGCCTTTTAGTGCCCACTAGTCGGAGCACCCCTCCCCCTCCTGGTCCCAAGGAGGGGACGGCTCGGGCTGGCTCACCATCCCCTCCCCTGGGCCGTGGCACAGTGTGTGCATCTGGGGGAGGGCTCACGCTTGGGGGAGGCACGGGTATTTAGGCTCCTGCCGCCCCCCAGATCGGCCTCTTTGACCCGCCGATCAGCCTTCTGCCTGCCTGACGCGCTGCACGTGTTTATAGCCCCCCTCGTGCCCGCTCCCCCCTTCTGGGTTTGCAGCTGGACATGGCGGCCCGCTTAGCTGCGGGCCGCTGAGGCCGGTGGTAGCTTGGCTGAGGCCTTGCAAGGGTCTCCGATGCCCCCCCCTGGTGCCTCGTGAGGCGTGCTACGAGTGAGAGGAGGTCACGGGCAGGGAAACTCGTCCTCCACAGGCCACCTCCCCTACTGGGATTGCTGTGGGGCGGTGAGCGATAACTGGCTGGCCACGGGCTAGTAGCTGCCCGTCACGCCGTCTGATAGGGCCGCTGATCACGGTGCCTGAGGTTGTCCTGTTTCGATGCAAGGTGAGTCAATCACCCAAAACGTCCCTAGGGCCCACCACATAGGTCATTGCCATTGTGGGACCCCTTCCTAGTTGCAATTCACAGGTCCGCCCTCCCCCAGGCCCTCTGGGTTGGCGCCTTCGGTCGGGGTTTGAGGCTAGGGATTGGGGGGTGGGGTCAAGCTTCCCGGCCTCACGCTGCGCAGCCCGGTCCAAGCATTTGCACACGACGGAGCTTCTCCAGCTCCTCGTTCTACGGTCCAGGCACGGCCCAGCCCGTTAACAGCCCCCTGAGGCCTCCAGTGGCAATACTGCAAAGGGCAGCAAGCAGCACACTGGGCCCGACCGCTAAGGGTAAAACCCCACGGGCGTCGGCTAGTTTTATCTGGGCGCCATGCCCTCCCTCTTGAAGCGGGACACACCTTTTCGTGTCGGGTGGCATCCGTGCCGGCAGGAAGTTTGGTGAGCCTGAGGCCCCTTACCAGGGAGGTGGTGTTTGTTGTAGGGAGGGATGCGTCCTCATTATGTCTGGGGCGGGGGTGCCTGTTCCTGCTGCTCGTGTGCGGATGATGCAGTGCTGTTGCTTTGAATCACTTTTGCCAGGACACGCCCCATAGCTAACGATAGAGGGGCGGAGGGTTTTGTGTGGTGGTAAAAGTTACACTTGATCCCCATTCCCCAATGCCCACCCAGGATGACATTGTCAGGCCAAGAGATAAAAGTACGATAGCCAAAGAGACAAGAAAGACCCCTCCCCCGAGGCTGCACAATAGTAACTGCTCTTAATGCCAGCCTTAGACTATATTTGCATTCACGGCTTTACAATGACTCGAGACACCTCACTCCAGGTCTCTCCTCATTTCACAACTTTCAATGCTAGGGCTTCAGGGCCCGCGTGGCATGCTGAACATTAGGGGCTTTCAGACAGTGTCCGGCATAACATAGCAGTTATGGATAACTAGATATTTAAGTTAAACAACCACTTTGTCGCCTGGCACGCCATCTCTCTGGTCGTTGTGCGGGTCTTTCTGGATACATGTGGCTGGTGAGTGCAGGCACTGCCTCCCTCCTCTTTCCCACCTTGCGGCGTTACCCGTGTGGTACTCAGCCCCAACTGCATACCTTGTTGTCCGGCCCCACAGGAGGCCGCAGGCTTGGTGCTAGTCAGTGTAGCTGTGTTTGTGGCCCTCTCGCCGATCAGGCTATCCTAACTCCGCTATTCCCCCAATTTACAGGGGCGACCAGCTCCATTCGGGCTGCTCAGATAGCTCAGTGGGTTTAGTAACTGTACAGGAACGTGTGTGTTCTATGCAGGTCACAAGTTCAAATCCTGCTGGGGCCCGCTCCTATTTCCAAAAATTGGGAACAAATATTGACCGGGTCCCTCTCAAGCTACAAATCTGAGGGGGCGATACTACGTTGCCAGTACATTATTACCATCGCTCTGGCCGTGGACCAGCGCCCCCTTGCCCCCCATATGGGAGCATTGAACTGGGGGCGGCTGGCAGCGAGCGCACACTAGCGGGACTTTGCCCAAGGCTCACCAGGGTGCAGCTCCAGCGCGCGGTGAGCGGCGTCGCAGTTCTTCGCCTCCATATGCAAAGAGGTGTACGTAATGAGCTGGTTCGGGTAAAGGTGTCGGTACACAAGTGTGTGGCCTACGGTCACTTGTTCGACCCCTGATGGGACAGGTTAGAATTTCTCCCCACCATCCACACAAGTGGGCGTACTGGGGAGTAGCGAGGGACGCGATGCTGATGCCTCCGTTTGTTGAGCCAGCATTTGCGGGGGGAGCGTCATGAGAGCCCTTCGGCCCTCCCCGGCCCCACAGACAGGTTTCTTCCGCCCCGGCTTCTGCACGCTGGGGCAGCTTTAGAAGTGCGGGAGGCCCGGTTCAATGACCCGCAGCAACCTCGGTTGAGTAATCACGGTATTGCGGGTGGCAAGGTCGAGGCAGCTGAGTGAAATTAATCACCACCGAGCCTTTTGGCCACGGGCATGTCATGAGTGGATCCCAATAGGGCCCATTTAGACCCGCATCTTGAGCAAGGCTGTATAGAGGGATTGTGCCGGGTAACTGTTACCAACCAAAATTAGACCCTGTTGGTGTCGTGTTGCGGTGAGCCCGGCTGTGATGCGCCGGGAATTACGATGAGGCGCACATGGCTGGTTGCGACCTCCCCAGCGCCCAGGTGGATTTGTTAATAGCCTGCTACTCGTCTGGGAACTTTATTACCGGGACGCACGAGTTAGACAGCTCGGACACCCAGTAGAGTTCTCTCCAGTCAAACGCTGCATAAGGCCTGCATGTATTCGCCCTGCCAGCTACTTCTCCATAGCAAATGGCGATGCGAGTTTTGCCAAACAGCAATGGGGGTTCAGAGCACTGATATCTTGGTGCGCACATGGCTGCTCGCAGTTCACCGGAGGCAACAAGCTCCAGACCGCCTGTTACGATGGCGAAGGGGCGAGGTCACGACACAAGTAGGCCCACACCAGCTGCCCAAACATTGTCCGACAATCGTGACACAACACAGCAGGGAGCAATTTTCAGTGACACATTTAAGAAATGTTCTCATGTGCGAACAGCTGCTAACATGTTTATAATTGTTTTTATGTCGCACATGTTTATGTTACGTAAACTGAAATAATTGTTGCCTCTCATGTACAAGTGGTAGCTCAAGCAGTTAGTGTGGCACTGGGAATACCAAGGTTGCGGGTTCGATCCCCATGTTGGTCAAGTAGTTTATGTTTATGTTTATGTTTATGTGGGGATATTTGTATAGCGCACTGTCGCTCCAAGGAGCATCCTGGCGCTCCAACTCCATTGCTGATCGGTTAGTGTAGATTAACTGATGTGGATGTTTTGTACACGAGGAGATCAGACAAGTGATTTACAAACTGATTCGGCTAGCCCATAGATCCATGTTTTAAGGGATTTTTTAAAAGTCTGTTCTGAAGTAATTGTGCGAAGATGGGAGGGCACTTTGTTCCATGCTTTAGCTCCTATGACTGCCAAGGATTTTCCTCCCTTTGTGGCAAGTCTAAACTTGGGGACAGTCATCAGGTTGGCAGTGGCTGACCTAAGGTCTCTTGTAGGGTGATATCTGTTGAACTTGTTATATAGATATTGAGGTCCTCACTTGTGAAAAGCCCTAAAGGTGATCACAAGGACCTTAAACAAAATACGCTTCTGGATCGGAAGCCAGTGCAGTGTGTCCAAAGCGGCCGATGCTGATGATTTTCTGGGCCACCTTAGAACCAGCCGCGCCACTGAGTTCTGTACCATCTGTAATTTGTGCAGGGTAGATTTCGCCACCCCTGCATACAGACTGTTGCAGTAATCTATCCTTGATGTAATTAATGCAATTGCTACTGCACGGCGGGCTGATAGAGGCAGGAAATCAAAAAAAATTCGGAGGCCCTTTATTATATTAAAACAAAGGGCAGCAACTTCTCTAGTTTGTTGTTTAAAAGAGAGCATCTCATCAAATTTTATTCCCAAATTTCGTGTTGCACTAATGGTGTTTGGTGGAGCTACCGCATCAGATGGCCAGCAGGTATGTGGGGAGAAGAGGTTGTTTTTCCCAAATGGTAAAATCTCTGTTTTAGCAGAGTTGCATTTGAGATGGTTGTTATGCATCCAGTTAAAGGTCGCGGTCAGACACTCTTTCAGAACCTGTTCGGCTTTTTCGGAATTTTCATCCAGAACCAGGACCAATTGAGTGTCGTCTGCGTAAGCTATGGTACTGATGTCATAAGAAGCAATAAGGTTGATCAGGGGAGCCATATAAAGATTAAACAGGGTAGGGCTCAAACTTGAGCCCTGTGGCACCCCTGATCTCATCTTCTTCTCTTCCGAATGGAATTGTCCGAGCATGGTTATCTGTCTTCTGTTCAACAAGAAGTTTTTAAACCATTTTAACACGGTGCCCCCCTATGCCAGCCTCAATAAGGCGATGTATTAAAATGGCATGGGACACCGTGTCAAATGCTGCAGATAGATCTAGGAGGATTAAAACTGCCCTCCTACCTAGATCCAGTGCAGCTCTTATGGTTTCCGTCGTTGAAAGAAGTGCCGATTCCGTGGAATGGCTTGCTCTAATCCCTGCCTGATTTGGGTGAAAGATGTTATTTTCTTCCAAGAATGTTGAAAGCTGCTTATTTACAAGGGTTTCAGCACATTTACATATGGCAGGAAGTTGCGAAATGGGCCGCAAATTTGATAGAACTGATGGATCATGCAAGGTCTTTTTTTGCAGTGGTTTGACTATTGCAGTTTTCCATGAGATAGGAATATCTCCAGTTTGGAGTGATGTATTGAGAATCTCATTAATCACGGGGTTTACTTCTTCTTTAATTGCATGAAGCAATGAGGGGGGGCAGGGATCAAGTGGCGAACCAGATTTAATTTTTGAGATGATTAGCGAAGAGTCTGCAGGACTGATCATAGCAAAGGTGTTCCAGTTGGCTGACCTGGATTTATTGTCTTGTACAGTATCTTCATCATCTTGGGGGATTAGAGGAAAGTCTTTGGTAAGATTTATAATTTTTTGTTCGAAATAATTTGCAATTTCGTTACAAAAAGTCTGTGAAGGTGGAATTTCTTGAGACAGAAATTTCGGATTTCGGAAACTATTTACAATTCGGAAGATTTCCTTTTGTTTGTTCTGTGAGGCTTCTATCCGGTTTGTAAAATAGTTCATTTTAGTACGTTTGATTAATGCATGGTATTTCCTTCTGGCTGTTTTAAAAACTTCCTGATCATCGTTATTATAGTGCCTACGCCATTTCCGTTCTAGCCTTTGCACTATTTGCAGTGTGTCTCTTAGTTCACTAGTGAACCAGGGAGCTGAGATTTGCCCTTGTCTGGATTTTAATTTTCGTGCTCCCCCCGAGGTCAGTTTTTCCCCTATAGATCTCATCCATCTCTCATAGCTAAAATTGTCAGCAACAATTTCCCCGTGCAGGGATGGTTTATTTTCTTTTACCCAGTTTGGTAGGTCCGGGTGGTCAATCATTTTCGCCCAACATGGAGTGGGTTTCTCATTTCTCGCTATAACTGTTTTTTCAGCCTTTGTTTCATCGGTTTTAAGGTTAAAGGCGATGAACTTGTGATCGGTCCAAGTCAGGGGTAGGGGAGCTGAAACTGTAATGGTATTCAGGTTAGAACAAATACATTCCAAGACATGACCAGCTATGTGTGTGGGATCAGTCGTGAGTATTTTCAATCCTAACACATGCATAATGTCTTTAAAACATAACACATTGGGGTCGCTAGTGCTGTCAAGGTGTAGGTTTAGATCTCCCAATAAGGTAAAATTAGCCGCCTTTAGCATTAGATTGGTAAGGACTTCACCCATACTTTCCAAGAAGTAAGAAGTGGCTCGCTTGTCCTGGTGGGCGGTATATTAACGCTCCGGAAAACATAAAGGAGTCATGGGCCTGTAGACTAAAGGCTAGACATTCTGCTCCTTTAATGTCGGATAATTCCGAAATGTTGCATTTGAGGGTGTCTCGATGAATGATAGCCAACCCCCCCCTCTCTGTAACGGTCTGTCTAGTCTCTGTATACGATAACCGGGTGGCAGTGCCTGTACAATATCTGGGCTGGACTACTCTCTGAGCCACGTTTCGGTGACTAAGAGGCAATCCAGTTTAATTTCCGAAATTAAGTCATACATGTGTGGTGCATTCTTGCACATCGAACAGGCATTGATTAGGCCTCCATTGATGACCGTGTGTATGGTTTTCTTAGGCGGCCTTACATAGGGTTGTAAAGTTTGTTGACAAATAATGCAACAAATGGGCCCTAGCCATTTATCCACATTTATGGCATGATGACATTGCGTGCAACTGGGGTTTAGTGACAGTAACTCTTGTCTAGATAACTGACCTGGATTAGCGTTCAGAGCAGAACAAGCAGCCCCCAGCCCGTCCGTAGCGCGGACGGGCGCAGACGGGCTGGACTTAGGCTCGACTTCGGCGCGGCTCCGGCGCGCCCGCTGATCGCGTCCGCTGCGCGGAGGCATCGCCGTTTGGTTTTATACTGTAGCCTCGAGCGCTAGAGCGCTGGGGCTGGGTCTACGCCTAATATGGCTGCCAAGAACCACCTTCCATTCAGCAACTAGTTCGGCTGTATGCGGGGCCTCAGACTGATGAAATTCGTGCAGGTAGCTGCAGGCACGTGTATTTATTTAAAAAGAAAAGCTTTGCGGCGCAAATAAATTCCGAGCATTAAATAACCAATATTTAAAACACTGTCAGGATTACACACGATCTCCCGGCTTTCCGCCTCAGGAGAAGCAATAGAGTCTCGCGAGCCACTAAACTCTCTGGTTTTATACTGTAGCCTCGAGCGCTAGAGCGCTGGGGCTGGGTCTACGCCTAATATGGCTGCCAAGAACCACCTTCCATTCAGCAACTAGTTCGTCTGTATGCGGGGCCTCAGACTGATGAAATTCGTGCAGGTAGCTGCAGGCACGTGTATTTATTTAAAAAGAAAAGCATTGCGGCGCAAATAAATTCCGGGCATTAAATAACCAATATTTAAAACACTGTCAGGATTACACACGATCTCCCGGCTTTCCGCCTCAGGAGAAGCAATAGAGTCTCGCGAGCCACTAAACTCTCTGGTTTTATACTGTAGCCTCAAGCGCTAGAGCACTGGGGCTGGGTCTACGCCTAATATGGCTGCCAAGAACCACCTTCCATTCAGCAACTAGTTCGGCTGTATGCGGGGCCTCAGACTGATGAAATTCGCGCAGGTAGCTCCAGGCATGTGTATTTATTTAAAAAGAAAAGCTTTGCGGCGCAAATAAATTCCGAGCATTAAATAACCAATATTTAAAACACTGTCAGGATTACACACGATCTCCCGGCTTTCCGCCTCAGGAGAAGCAATAGAGTCTCGCGAGCCACTAAACTCTCTGGTTTTATACTGTAGCCTCGAGCGCTAGAGCGCTGGGGCTGGGTCTACGCCTAATATGGCTGCCAAGAACCACCTTCCATTCAGCAACTAGTTCGGCTGTATGCGGGGCCTCAGACTGATGAAATTCGTGCAGGTAGCTGCAGGCACGTGTATTTATTTAAAAAGAAAAGCTTTGCGGCGCAAATAAATTCCGAGCATTAAATAACCAATATTTAAAACACAGTCAGGATTACACACGATCTCCCGGCTTTCCGCCTCAGGAGAAGCAATAGAGTAGTGCCAAAACTTGGTTTTTATTGAGAGGTAAACGGTCGAAAAGTTGCTTATTTGAGAACAGTAGGAAGTTATTAACGAATCTCACTTGCCCACTGATATTTAAACCAAATTTTCGTTGTTGGTGCCTACTAAGTGATAGCATCTGTTTCTCCCACGCCGATGGTAAGCGTGAACACGGAAGCGCTTTAAAGTATGAATTATTAACTTTTGTTCTCCGGTGAGAAACGCACATTTAAACCACCTTAGAGTGTTGGTTTGGTGGACGAGGTTCACAATGATGGTCTCGCATACCGATGTTTAGCTTGAACCATGGTACTTGAGTGCTTCTGGTACCAGCTACCAATAACAAAATACAGGGCAATTTAGGCCAATGTGAATGCAGCGATAGTGGCGTCCGCCTCGCACGCGGTGCACATTTAGGTTTGTCGTTGACGGCAACCCGAGTTGAATAAACCATAAAGCAAGGGCATGATATTGTGAAGAATATCATTTGACATCAACGCTGCACAAGAATAATGGTGGGGCAGTGTGGTGTTTTTGTTTTGGAGGCTGGGTGCGAAAGAAAGGGATGGAGGTTCTGTAACTTATACACAACATGGTACTTCGGCCACTGCCCCACTGTAACTCAAGTGACTTGAGTCCACGATGATCACTGTTCACCCCTAAAGAAAAAACGCCGCAGTAGGTGGTCTTCAGGCAAAGAAGTAATGTGTCTTGTGGCAGGGCTGGCTATGCTCCACTGCCTAGGGCTGGCCTGGGGCAAGGAGCTGTATCCCTGTAGCGTGGTATCAGACAGCTGGTGCTGTTACATAATGGGACGGGTATGCTCAGACGTGAGTCCCGTGCTCTCCACGCCACTGGAGTGAACACACTACACAAGCAGACGCTAAGCTTCATGAAGCAAGTAACATATGTGAGCAAACACATCAAGAGGTAGCCAACGGTGCATGGCAGGAGGAAAAGTGGCAGGTGTGCAAGTTTCAAATGCGTGCAAGGTACAAGTAGAGGAAAATTAGTGCAATACAGGGCAGACACTCAATCACGGGAACAAGAGGCAGGCAATGGTAGCACTTGTCCATGTACCGGAAGCAAAAGACCTTGCAAGGGGTAGCGTGCAGCGCTTTACAAGAGAAAACTGACGTGTGCTTAGTTACAATACAGTACCATACACAGGTGGAAGGATGATACTGCTGGAATTAGCAGACTCTCCAACCACAAGGAACACACTGGGAGGACACTTCCATAGACAACGAGAATAGAATTTTCTATATTAGAAGGTCTTCCGTCAGACAGGTGAGGGCATTAATTAAAGTTGGAGGTGCCTTGCAAGGAAGAGAACTTTGAGGTCAGGGAAGGCCTGAGAGGAGGACATTGTTCTGAGAGGGAGGGTAAGGGGACAAGTTAAGGAGCGACTCTGAATCACACACCCCTAAGTGCAATGGTCATTATCACACCTAGCATGTGGATATTTGACTGAGTTTCAAGACACTACACACTGCATCAGGCGCTGGAGGTATGAAAGTAGGTGCCTCACCAAACTCCTTACGAGAAGGTATGGTGGGCAAAATAGTTCTCGTAACTCAGGTGTGCAAGTTACAAAAGGGTACAAAGTACAAGTAGAGGTACAATACTGCAATACATGGCAGGCAGTCAAACACATAGACATACGTTACTGAGGCAATGGTGGACTTGTGCAAGTACCGGCAGCAAGGACTATGTGAGAGGTAGCAAACTGTGTTACAAAAGGGTACAAAGTACAAGTAGAGGTACAATACTGCAATACATGGCAGGCAGTCAAACACACGGACATATGTTATGGAGGCAATGGTGGACTTGTGCAAGTACTGGCAGCAAGGACTATGTGAGAGGTAGCAAACAGCGTTTTACAGGAGAGAGGTGATGTTTGCATGTTACACAAAGCGCCAAACACAAGTAGAAGGATAATACTGCAATAAATGGCTGACACTCACCACATGAGGTACAAGTGGGAAATAGTACTGCAATATATATCTGACTGTCAAACATAAGAACAACCGTTATGTACGCTAGGGGCCACTCGTGCAAGTATCGAAACAAACACAATGTAAGAGGTAGCAAAACAGTGTATTACCAGAGAAAAGTGACGGGCATGTCACAATCAGTACCAACCTCAGGGTAGGGACATCACTGCAATGAGGGGCAGTGCTATGGAACTACTGGAACACACTGGAAGGACACTTCCAGAGTCAGGAAAATTAGAATTTCTATTTGGAAACGCTTTCCTTCAGATAATAGAGTCGAATCGTGTTAAATTGGGAAGTGTGAAGGTTATGTTGACAAGCTATTTATCATAACTCCAAACAGGCTTGGCCTGGGTAGCGGGTGCAGGAACCACGCTGGAGAACCGTCCTACTCACATGGGGGGAGAGGGGCCACCTGAACTATCAACAGGTATCAAGGTCATAGCACACTGGGGCAAGGTGTTAGGGCCGGGGGACCCACGTTCTCCCCAATGTCATTACTGGGATGTATGACGGTACGACGCGTACTGTCACAACGCATCCCTTTACACCGCGTCCCTTACAACGCAAGTCGTTACCGCGACTTGCGTTGGGGCGCGGATTTCGAATAGTATAATTTACTATTCTAACACCAGTCCCCGTGGACACTAGGGAAGGTGTTGGGATAGTAAATTTACTAATTTTAATCCTTTAGCGCCCTCCAGCGCAAGTCGTGGTAACGACTTGCGTTGTAAGGGACGCGTTGTAAAGGCCACGCGGAGAAAAATCCGCGTGGTAAAGGATGTTTCCCCATTACTGTCCCTGGGTGTGGGGCGGGCAGGTTACACTCATGAATCGTCTAAAAATCAGCACCAGTGAGTGAATATCAAGAACAAATTATGAGGGTACTGGGTGTTACATCGCTGCTATTTGTGTAAGGGTTCTGCTACACCTGCACAACATCAAACATATTGGGCTTTTGGGGCACATGTTAAATGTTTCACCAACATGAATATGAGGTAACCACACACCTTCAGCACGGCCAACCATGACCTGTCTAGAGGGGTGGGTAGTGGTTGCAATAAGACATCGCCATCAGTGAATGCTGCTAGGCGGCAATATAGGACTGTCACCACCCACCTACCTTCTTCCTGGTACACACAAACAGTGGTGTGGCGCAGGGCGACGCATTCCGGGGTTCGGTCAGGAGCAAGGTGACTCAGCAGTTATGGATTGCTGTCAGATGGCGAGGGACCGGCAGGCTAGGGCAATACAAAGGCTGAGGCGAGTTGCGTGTTAAATTCCCTAGTGTCCCACCAGCCTAAAGCAATTTGTCATAACAAAGGTAGCACAATAGGGGGTTTAGCAACCTAGCATTTCAAAAGTTGCCAGGACCAACGGTCATGTGAGTAGGTGTGAGATTGGTAGCTGTATAAGATGATGTGCAGTGCCTGTTAGTATGCCAGCAGCTAGGTCTGGGCTAGAAAGGGAGGCACGCGCGAACACAGCTTAGGGGAACCTGCCGCTCACCACTGAGATAGTTTGGTTGATACTCAGCATGCGCTGGAACAGCTTACGATACAAACTGCGACAATCTTTGGGGGGGAGTGTTCCCCCTCCCCATCTATTTGGTCATACACTGGGGAGGCATGACTTTACTTTCCTGGGTAGGGCGGCACCGCTGTAAGCATTGAAGTCCTCCTTGGGTAGAATGAGCAGCTAATTTCGTTGAGTATTAGTAATGGTGCAATAATTAAGGTGCGCAGGGTTTGCAAACAGTGACACAAGTGGTGACAAGATGGCATCCCTTTTACTCATCAGGTTGTCAGGTGTGGCCGCTGGGACACTGATACGTTGCCAGGTTGGCACAGTGGGCAACGCACGGGGATTGGACCCAGGGTTTCGCACGGACGCAGTTGTATGGGGTCTATCCCGGGATGGGATGGAGGAGCAGGCGAACAAAGGCTCTCATTAGGGGACCCCCTCCCATGTCCTGATTACCCATTAGGTGGCAATGATTTAGCAACCATGGGGAGGAGGGCACTCATACAGGCCATGCAAACTGATAGAGGGACTATCAGCAATAACTGGGGCCATGCGAGCTAGTGTGGTCAGGGATTGTTCCACATAGGGAATGGTGCCAGGTCCATAGCTGCGGTGGAGCATTCATGCTTAAAGGGCTCAACGAGGCCACGCAGAAGTTCACTGAATGGAAAGGCTTGGGGTTCATCAAGCAGGCACTAAAACAGACAAGAGTGGAAGGCTAATATTAAAAGGATGGCGTGCACTTGTCCAAAGTCGGGATGGATCTGTTTCTCCTTGATATACAGGATGCACTAGAAGCTGCGAGATGGAAGTAGGGAGCTCAGAGGTGGGGGGCTCTGTCATCGACGGTAGCCTCCTCCAGAGCTGTGGCGGAGTTACAGGGTGATCTGGAGGCAGACGGGTACAGTAAGGGTACCTCTGCCGCAGACCGGTACAGTAAGGGTATGAGAGAGCGCCATTTACAGTGACATTTTTAGGGGTGCATCATATGTACAAGTAGTCAGCACCCGTATATATAGAGGACTTTTAATCATGTTTAGATGCAATGTGGGATGGAGAACTAGAGTAATTGGTATTAGAAATCTGAAGAGCCAAGGTTATGAATTACATCCACATTTGCTGTTTAACCTAGAGATGTAGTTGAAATGAAATCTTTCACTAATGAGAAGCGTGTTTAAACAAGCACTGTCGTGCATTCAGATTTCCTTATTGAAATGTATAACTGTGTCATTTATACTCGATAACTAGCAAAATAGAAAATGCATTAGCTGTTAAGGTTAGAGGCCTAGGGAACCAAGGGATTGCTCATGCAAACTGTTGGGCCTATAAATCAAGTCGAGGCCTAGTCCAAGAAACTCGTGCAGGCCTGTTTGAAAAGTTTTGCTTAGCATTTAGCTGTGGAAATGTTTTATAAAAGATGCTTTTAGAAAACTTTGCAACATTTATGGAATGTGAGCCGAATTGTATGTATTCCTTTGAAGGTGCACCATCAAGTAGACAGTAGAGTAAATGTAAATGTAAATGTGGGATACTTGTAAAGTGCACTGTTACTCTACCCGAGTGTCCTGGCGCTCTATACCGCTGGGGAACCCGTCCTGGTTTTCCCTGTGAGATGGTCCCTTTCTGGGTATCTCCAGGGTGAAACCAGGCATCCCCGGCATCTGTGGGGGGCCGTTGTAGAGATGAGGCAAGCTTAATGCCCAGAGTTACTGAGTGTGTTCCTTGGTTAGAGTAGGCACTGAGGCGAGAATTATCGAGTCCGTTGACCCTGGTCCAAGACCCTGCCACGTCGGGAATTGAACCCTGGTCCCGGGCCATTCTCTGCTTACAGGTCCGCCGCCTCTAACCAGTGAGCCACACCTCTCCACGAGAAGCCGCGCTGAGATTGGCGGATTGTCATCAGGAAGTAAACGAGTGCTGTAAATAAGGAAACGTGGATTTCATCATGAAATGTTTTAAAGTGTTGCGAAAATGTTTCAAGGGTGAAAACAGAATAGAACCTCGGGGTGGGGAGGAGGCTCCACCCGAGGATACTCCAGCTTATTATATGGCAACGAATATTGGGTTACACACCATATTGTGGCTTGGTACTTGGTGTAAGATGACAGACGGAAACGAAGAATTGACATTTCCTAAATATGGAACGTTTAGACTAGAGGTGTTGTATCAGTTGAAAGCGATTATGGCTGCGTTGCGACCTTTGCCCAGACCAACACAGTTTGAAGCACTAAATGCATGGATCAGGGCAGCCCATGAACGGAACAGAGATAGGAGACAAGAAAGAGTGAAACGATCAGTTAGTGCGGTCCAAGATGCGAGATGGGATGCCATGGCCAAGAGATGGAGGGTACAGACCATTGAAGGGGATAGGTTGTAACCGCTGCTGGAAAATACAGGGGATGCACAGAGGAAAAGTACGGAGGATGAGGACAGTGAGACAGACGACAGCCTGATAGAGAGGCTGTTGTCAGAGAGACCACCTCCTTACAACCCTGAGTTGGAGGGAACGCCAACATCAGCAAAGAACTGGGAAGTTTCTGACGGGGATGGTGGGGTTAAAATGGTGAGTGGGTCGAGTACCGTAGGGGACAAGTTCTGCCCAGCAGAGGGAGAAAAGGCACCTCCACCTTCACCAGTAACGAGAGTAGTGGGGAGGTTTACAGTACAAAAAGTTCGGGTAGAAGAGGGCGTCAACTCTCAGAAACTGCCAGATGCTCTTACGGTACCGGTTACCATAGGTCCCATAGTATCAGTGTACAATCCAGAACAGAAACAATGTGAGAGTCCGCCACGAAGAGAGAGCGAGAGATGTGTCAGTGAGGACAGGAGTAACGTGCGGATGGGTGGGGGCAGTTGCCAAGGCCCGTAGAAAGAACCACTCCTTTGGCAGCATCGACAGACTCCTCAGAAGAGCAAATGGGTTGGAGAGGACCAATGGATCTGAGGGGACCGAGGCCGAGGTCGATGAGAGAATTGAGGCCAGATTTGAGAACTTGGGACACAATTGTGGACACTCAGAGCAACAGACAGATGAGTGATTCTGGGTCGGGAAATCAGGAGTGTAGAACGGCGTCTCACTGTGTGCCTAGTGAAAACAGGCAGGAATGGGTTCGCGAAGGGGTGGGGAATAGGGTGGCGTCCCACCACACCTCTGGAGACAGCAGACAAGAGTGGGACCGTGAAGGCTGGGAAAACAGAAGGGTTTCCCCTAACACACCTGAAGAAAACAGACGAGAGAGTCAGGACTGTGGCGGGAGGGACTCTAATGGGACTTCTAGTCAAGGTACATTGAGGGCTGCAATTAAGGCAAGAAGGATAGATGTGCTGAGACTAAAATCAGAAGTGGAGGAAATAGTGGAAGGTACATTGCCCCTAGAACTGATCGAACACTATGGACCAGACGAGCTGTTGTTTGTGGCGAAAGATGTTACACGAAGAGCTAGGACAGCTCATGAGAAACTCTCTGAATTAGCAAATAAGTATACCGTGGATCTGACAAAGACAAAGGCACTGCAGGGTGGCCATAGGTTGCAGTACTCGGACCAAGATCTAGAAGAAAAGAGGGTGATCGGATTAAAAACTCACATCAGAGAACTGATTGTGGGAATCCAAACATGGTCCCATTTGGAGAAATGAGAGGAAAGGTGGTCAAAGAAAAAGAGTGTGAGACGGAGTGTTATTGAGACATCCCCGGGAGGAGGGTTGATGCATACAGAAGCATACCCCTTGCGGGAGGTGGCTCATGGGGGATATGTACATGTACCCTGAAGTAGGGGAGATCTGGCCGCCTTTACGAACACATTTCCAAAGTTGCGTGAGAGTCCAGTGGAATGGTACAAGCAGGTAGAGAGGTTCGTTAAAATCTCAAAGGTGCTGTGGATTGATTTAAACACACTGTTTGACATTGTGGTTCCAGGTGATTTGTGGATAGCATGTAAGGTCAGTGTTGAATGGCCCACCGCAGAGCCAGAGCGAGATGCTGCCACAAATGGACCGTCACCCAGGGTGATGGCAAAGTATGAGCAAGCGATCACGTGGCTAAAAACTAAATTACCTCCACAGGACATTGACTGGGTGAAAATAGATCGGACTAGGCAGGAATCAAAGGAGACAGTACATGAATATTATGAGAGATTATTGCAGATTTTGAAACAGTATAGTGGATTAGATGTTATGGATCCAAAAGACATGGGACAGTTTGTATCCAAGTTTGTCCTGGAACTGAGGCCTGATATTTGTCTCATGATACAGCAACATTTAATCTGTTGGCAAAACAAGCCTCTGGATGAGATCTTGAGGTATGCGAGGTATTGCAGTGACGAGATAGACTCGAAGACAAGAAAACTTAAGGATAAACTGATGTTAGTACAGATGCAATCAGGAGGACAGGGTCAGTCAGGCAATGGCACGCTGGGGAGGAAATCGGGGGGACAGAAAAGGGACAACGAGGAGGGTCCGAGACCAAGGATAGATATAGCGACCCTGAAGAAGACGACCAAGTGCCATCAATGTAATGAGATCGGGCATTGGAGACGCGAGTGTCCCCATAACCCTGACAATCAGGTACAGGAGGAGGAGGAGGAGGAAGTCCAAGCCCCTCCAGTACGGAAAGTAACAGTGACAAAGTACCAGACGACTAAAGGGGGGACTTCAGCCCCTAGGGCTCCGGTTCCCCAGCCACCGAAAAGTTCAGCAGGGAACAAGGTATACAAGCAGATGCCTTTCATAGTCGAAGGGGACGAGTGCTATTACTTTGACCCAGTGACAGGACGGTACTTGGATGGGGAGGAGGGTTGTACTCTTGGAGCAGTGCTGGAGGTAGATCAGAGAGGGCCATTTGTGGAGGCAGATGTAGATGGACATCCCACCACCTTTTTGGTTGATACTGGCGCTTCTCGCTCTACTGTGAGATCTGCGGTAGTCCCCAACTTACCCCTTTCAGGACAGACCATCCAAGTTGTAGGAGTCGCAAACAGGAGAATGACAAACCCTCTGACCGAGCCAGTCCCTGTGAAGATCGGAAGTTTCAGAGATAGACACCAGTTCGTGGTGTGTGATTCCAGTCCCGTGTGCCTGTTAGGAAGAGACCTTTTGTGTAAACTCAATTGCACCATCTATTGTACCCCAAAGGGAGTAGAGTTACAGACCAACGATGACGATGCAGACTTTAAGGTTGCAAATACGCATGTGTGCATTGAATTGTACCCTGCTTTGATGGTGGAGGAACTCCCTTGGGATTTGAGAGATTCAGTCTCACCGGAGGTGTGTGACTTTACAGGGGAGGAGATCGGATTGATCAAAGGAGTAGAGCCAGTTAGAATTCAAGTAAGACCGAATGCTGAATTCCCGAGAACACCACAGTACAAACTGACCCCAGAAACACTTGCAGGTATAAAACCCATGATTGAGTCCATGATTAGATAGGGAATTTTGAAGGAGGTTATGGGCAGTCCCTGTAACTCTCTGATTATGGGGTTGCAGAAGCCAAGTGGGAAGTTCAGGATTGTGCAAGACTTACGAAAGGTTAACAACATAGTTGTTCCATGCTGTCCAGTGGTACCGAATCCATCAGTGATACTGTTCCAGATACCGTTCCAAGCTGAATGGTTTTCTGTGATTGATTTGTGTCAGGCATTCTTTTCCATCCCATTACATGAGGAGAGCCAATTTCTTTTTGCGTTCAAAATAGAGAGCCGCGTCTTAACATGGTGTCGTATCCCTCAACGGTATACAGAGAGTCCATTGATCTTTAATCAGTTGCTGAAAAGGAATCTTGAGAGTCTGGTACTGCCGCAGAACTCTGTTCTTGTGCAGTACATAGACGACCTCCTTGTTGCGTCAGACACCGAAGATGCTTGTAGGATTGACACCATTGCCTTGCTGAACCATTTGGCAGAGAATGGACACAAGGTATCCACCCAACAAGTTACAGTACTGCCTATCTGAAGTGCAGTATCTGGGTCACAGAATAGAGAAGGGAAAGAGAAAGGTGTCGCCTGACAGGATTGAGACGATCATGAGAATGACGGTGCCTTCGACCCAGAGAGAGGTCAGGATGTTCCTGGGCATGGTTGGCTACTGCCGACAGTGGATTGCTAACTTTTCCCTGAAGGCAAAACCATTGCAGAAACTGACGCACAAGGACGTGAGTGATCCGGTACCATGGGACACAGATTGTATGATGGCCTTTCTCGAGCTGAGAGAGGACTTGTGTCGCGCTCTGGCTTTGGGAATGCCCGATTACACCAAATCATTTGCATTGTTCTGCAGTGAGAGAGAGGGGTGTGCTTTGGCAGTCCTAGTGCAGGATCATGGAGGAGTCCGTAGACCAGTTGCATATTTCTCGGCTACCTTAGATCCAGTAGCCGCAGCGTTGCCCAGATGTCTCAAATCCGTTGCTGCAACAGGTGTCAGCATTGAAAGATGTGAAAGTATTGTGATGGGATATCCACTGACAGTGCATGTACCCCATTCTGTGGAATTGTTGATGACCAGGACCAAGACGCAGCACTTGACCAACAATAGGCTCACACGCTACGAGCAGGTTATACTTGCTGTGGAGAATGTGACTCTCAGGAGGTGCTCTGTCTTGAATCCTGCTACCTTGTTGCCATTACCAAACGATATAGAAGATGATTGGGAAGACCATGATTGCCTTGATGTGACTGAACTATGTACCAAACCTAGACCGGATATTGTTGATGAGCCATTGGCGGACCCTGATGAAATTTACTTTGTGGATGGCTCATGTGTAAGAGACAATACTGGTCAGTTGAGAGCAGCGTTTGCTGTCTGTACTATTTCTGGAATAATTGAAGCAGCCTGCCTGGGAGGAGTACACTCCGCGCAGGTGGCTGAGATAATTGCGTTGACGCGTGCCTGCTTGGCAGTCAACGGGATTAAGATCACCATATTCACTGACAGCCAATATGGATTTGGGGTGGTTCATGACTTCGGTCAATTGTGGTCTCAAAGGGGCTACATGACATCATCGGGCTCCCCGATCAGGAATGGCGAATTTATCAGGTTATTGCTGGAGGCCTTGCAAGGTCCTGCAGAGATAGCCGTGGTAAATTGCACAGCACATACCAAAGGTACAGATTTTGTGACAATGGGGAATCGTTATGCTGATGAAGTTGCACGATATTGTGCGGAGCAGGGATACTCCTTTACTGAACAAACAATTGAGGGACCAAAGGAAAGAACCGAACTAAGCATGATGCTTGAGGTGGCAGACACATGGGAAGAGTTGAGAGACATGCAAGGACAGGCGTCAGATTATGAAAGAAGGGTGTGGGAATCGGCTGGTTGTGTTAAAGGAGAGTTGGACATGTGGGTTTCGGCTGACGGAAGAGCTGTGTTGCCGAATGAGTTGGTGAGTGCAATGGCACGACAGATACATGGCCCTGTGCATCTGGGAAGGGATGCGATGATGCGTGTGTTCAGGCAAATGTGGTACAATCCGAAATTTAGACAGGCTGCGGAAGCAGTATGTCAGAGATGTGTCACCTGTCAGCAGATGAATGTTGGGAAAAGGACACCAGTTACATTGAGTCACATTGGGAGGTCCGGAGGACCTTTCTATAGGATGCAACTGGATTTCATCGAGATGCAGAGGTGTAACCGCCTCAGATACGTCTTAGTGATTGTGTGTGTGTTCTCTAGATGGGTTGAGGCATATCCCACTCGTAGGTGCGATACACTCACAGTAGCGAAACTATTGTTGAGGGAATTGGTGCCACGATTCAGGGTTCCGACCTCTTTGGAATCGGACAGAGGAAAGCAGTTTAATAGCGAAGTTGTGAAGATGCTCTGCTCTGCCCTGAACATTGACCAGAGACTGCATTGTAGCTACCGCCCAGAGGCTTCTGGCATAGTGGAGCAAATAAACGGAACGCTCAAGGCCCGAATGGCAAAGGTGTGCTCATCCACATCCCTGAAGTGGCCCGATGCATTGCCATTGGTACTAATGAGTATGCGTAGTACCCCAGACAGAAGGACAGGGCTCTCGCCTCATGAAGTACTGATGGGGAGGGCTATGAGACTGCCATCTATTCCTACAACTGCCTTGCTGAATATCACAGATGATCTGATTCTTGATTATTGCAGGGGACTTTCTGATGTCATCCGTTCTGTGTCCCTTCAGGTGCAGGCTGCTGAAATCCCGGCTTCTAGCGACCTTTGTCACGACCTGTGCCCGGGTGACTGGGTCCTGGTGCGGAAACACGTTCGGAAAAGTTGACTGGATGTGCGTTGGAGAGGACCTTTCCAAGTTATTCTGGTAACAACTACTGCTGTGAAGTGTGGCGGATTGCCAAACTGGATCCACGCTTCTCATACCCGACGAGTCCCAGCACCCCAGGAAGGAACAGCTCCTCTAGAAGAGAGAAAGTCTGACGAGGAAGAAGATCCACAAGAGGGGTCGAGTCAAGCTGTGGGGGTGCCAGTGGAAAGTGGGGACTCCCCTAATCAAGCTGAAAGTGACCACGACAACAGTGACACTGAGTCTGCCTCAGAAAGGGGAAGTGGCGACGAAGGTGATCTGAGCGCAGAAGAGGTTGACAGTGGGGACGAACAGGGTGTGCAAACGAGAAGCAGAAGAGCCAGAAGTGCAGAGGCTCATTGGCCCGAAAGACGGAGGCGAATGAATGTGAGATTGGCTTCCGAAAGAGATCTTGCTCCTGTGTCCGAAGAATCAGATCCGGAGGAGGGAGAACAAGGATCAGAGCAAAGGGGTCCGAGAAGGTCAAGGAGGGTGAGAGTACCTTGCCGAAGAGACGCCACTCCTGAGTGGACATACCCTTTTACAAATGCCACGTGTACTGAGGTCCGGGAGGGTGAGGTCAGTGGCGGTGACCAGTACGATCCCAAATGTTAAGCTGGAAGTGATACTGTTGGTACCTGGACTTGAAATCGTAGGCGTACTGACACTCACTATTCCTAATCCCCCTCTCCTGAGCAAGATACCTGATTTACTCCTGGATAGACTGATTTTTCCTACATTTGGTCCGGATATACCATCTTATGATGCAGTGGTGCTCCGCATGGAACTTTTAGACTATGTTTTGCAGGCGATCGGAGCAAGTATCATCATTGATTATTAAAATACTTGTAGCGACTTTGAAAAGACTTTGAAAAGACTTCGAAAAGACTTTGTATATAGCTGTTGAACTTAACCTAGAGCCGAGTGGAAGAAGAACAAATTTAGGGACTTTCCACAGAGGACGGAGGAGGGTTAAGGTTGTCTGCTGTTGAAACAAAAGAAGAACTGAAACGGGGATTTCTGCTTTCCGAGGTGGTTCGAGAGACTCAAATAACAAAGAAGGAGACTTTTGGGTACTTTCCGAGAACGAACTACTTTGTGCTGAGACCATGGCGCCTGGAAACCCGAATCGTAGAGCCAAGTTGTAGGAGAGTAGGGTCTGCAATCCTATGATCACCCAGATTTTTGCTTTTTGCTGCACTGGTTTACAACTTTCCCTGGCTGTGGGCCTGCTAATCAGACCCACAGCCTAGCTGTTCTCTCTATCCAAATTGTACTCAGGTACTGAATTGGCCCTGGGCCCTCTCCAAGTCCCTGTACCCAGGGCTGAGGTGCACCCAGAAGTCTCCCAGGGGCTGAAGCATGTATTGTGCCACCCCTGGATTGACTAACTAAAACTGACACAACTGGCTGCACGACAGCTGGGGCAAGGTGGTGTACTCACCCTTTGCTTTAGATATAGTATACCTATATCTAACCCTAAAATGGACACACAGATCTCCTATCAGTCACTCCTATGGCAGGCCTTAACAATCCTGAAGGCAGAGTGCTTGGAATCGTGTGAGATAGTGCTCTGGCATGAGCTGAGCCTGTCTGCGGCTTTCGGGATCCATCCCTTAGCCGTTTCCATGATATCGCATACCATATACTCTTAAGTGCATTATAATCCTCGCGGTTATGTGCCAACTCTGGTATCGCTTTATCAAAACATGTCGAGTAAGGTGTCATACGAATTGGAATACTAACCCCTCGCCAATTCTGGCGACGGGGTTAGCATTCCACCTTTCTAGAGGGACACGACATGCATGTAACCTATAACCCGGTTAAAAGTCAGACAGAGCCTTAGCATCCACAAAATGGATGCTGCCACCGAGACACAAGTCTGCCCTCCTGCTGCTGGGAGTCCTCCCAGAGCAGGAGATAAGGACAAAGGGTTTCCTGCCAGGGGCGGTGCCAGCACCGTCCCAGACAGGGTTTTGTGTATTGTAGGTAGGCAGGGCTTTAGAGGAAGGTGACTGCACGTGGCACCCCGGTGCTCACTGTGCATAGGCTGGCTGGAACCAGTTCCAGGGTCACTCCAGACCCTGTGCTGGGGAAAAGCCCGCCAAGGAAGTGGGTGTAACCACCCCCCTCCTAGTCCCACCCATAGGGCAGGACTTAGTCGCGTGCCAGCCCCTTTTTACAGGATAAAGGTAGAGACTGGCCCCCTTCCAAATCAGATCATCTTTGAATCCTGAAACTACTTTCTGCGAAAGGAACTCAAGACTTCTTCCTAAGATTTCTCCCTTGTGACTAAGGAGTAGTCACCCTGCATCCGCAGGCACCATCTAAGAACACTGCGGTCTGCTGCAAGTCCTTCCTCCGGAATCCGACTGCCCAGCTCGACGAGAACCGGCTTCCCTGGCACCTCTGACCTCTACCTGCATCATCAGTCACGCTGAGATTCGTGGGTGTGACGAGACCTCGAGGGACCGGCCATCTTCAAGACTGCACGACTTCTTTCCAGCAAGCCCGCCGAGTGAATTCCTGGTGAGTGCTTTGGGGTCCGAGAAGCCCCCACCCTGAGCAGCTCCAGCACCGAAGAGCAGCCCCCCAGCATCTCCACGTTCTGCGTGGGGCCCTTCTGCTTTTTGCTGCCCACCGCGTTGTTTGGCTACTAGCCCGCTGGCTTGTGGCCTTCCTGACGACGCCCGACGACATTTCTGCTGCTGGTCTGGTTGCTCCAGACTGGCCCTTGCTCCCTTCCAGAAGAGGAGCACTCCGGACCCTCCTGGTCCACTCAAGACGCCATTTTGAGTCCACCGCGTGGGCTTGAATTAGCCAAGGCTTGTTGCCCACTCCTGGGTAACTTCGACGCCAACGACTTCATCCTTCGTGGGACAGCTCGCACCTCCATCCTGGTCGCCGACAACGCCTCCTGGTCCGAGAGACTGCAGAGCCCAGCAGCGCCCACTCACCTGACTGCGGTGACTTCGCCCGGTGCCATCCTGGTGCCCACTTAATCACTGGCTAGTGATTCAAGAACTTGGTCCCCTCTGCTTTCAGGTTTTCTTCTTCCTTGATCCAGGCTTGGATCCCTCGAACTTTTCTTCACTGGTCGCCTGCCAGCAACTTCTTCCTTCCAGGCTCCTGGTCCGGCAACGAGATCCCCGACGTCTTTTCAGACCTATGCAGCTGCAGCCCCTGGGCTAGGTAACTTCGGCACTCCGGTGTCCCAGCATAGCCTCACTATCCAAGGGTCAGGATCCACTGTCGTTTTCTCCCTACCAGGTCGGGTTCGCCCGTGAACACTAACTTTGTGAATTCTAGCTTCCATAGACTTTGTCCCGCATCCCGCGTGAGAGTGCACACTCTGCACCCGAGTCCCCTGGGCCTCCTAGTAGTAATCTAACGATTCCCTAGTCCAGTCCTAGCGATTCCAAAGCCTAGTAGAACTGTTACTTACCTGCTAGTAATTCGCATTCCACTTTTAGCGTATATGGTTTTTCGTGCCCCTCGGGCATTTGTGTAACGTGCTAACTTAAAGTATTTTCGTAAGAGTTTTGTTGTGTGCTTAGCTCCCTGTCTCATAAAGAGCCAGGGTAGTCTTGTTATAAATAAATACACTGTTTATTTTCATAACAACTTGTGTGGTGTCCTTTCACTGGGTGTTCAAGGGGTAATGTGATGGTAAAACAGCTGGCTTAACACGCCCTCTAGAGTCTTAGCCTTAGACTGCTCGTATCCACGCTACTAGGATAGCTGGTCTATAAGGTTGACTTACAACCAATCATCAATAAGGGTTGTTTGGACTGATATATAGTGATCACTAGAATAGTGAGCACTGCACATCAGGCCAACTTCTCACACAAGTGCATAGTAGGCACTCTTTTAGGAGGAGTGATACTCCTTATAGCTATAGTAGTTTTAGTTTTTATTTTGCACCACACGAACAGGTAGTGAAGGCTGAGGGGACACCGACACCTACCACCCCTAGCCAGAAAGAAGACAGAGAGCGAAGAGAGAAAGCCTTGCTGGCTGCAGAAAGTCGGAGGCTACATACAGATCTGTCAAAGGGAAATTTTGGGCAGAATGCGTATGCAAAGCTGTTGTATGAATACATTGATGCGATGGATGCGAAGGACTGTTATGTGTGTATGCAACTGCCAGCTTCAGTAGATGAGGGCATTAGATACCATCACCTTCCCTTGACATATGGAATATCCTGTAGTTTGCTGATTAGTATACTTTATGGGCGAAACCATTTTGAATATTTCTTTTCGAATTATGATGCTGTGTTACCAGAAGTCCCGAATTACAAGCATTTGAACAAGTGGGATTATTATAAGTCAGAGGACAGACTCGGATACTTTTTCATTCCCACACAAGAGCTAGACACACCGTATGCACACCAACACAACTTGACATGCTTATTATCTGAGACGGAGAAGAAATTCATTGAACAAGTGGAAGATAGGTACACGAAGCAAAAACAGTTGCGAGATTCAGGGCAAGGCAAAGTAGATTGGACGGAAGAAGAGAAGCAGCATAAGTCAAGAGGGAGTTATGGTTCAATAGCTCTAGATGAAGTACAGAAAGGGAAGTTGTGCCTTCACCGACCACAGACGTATTATGAAAATGTGTATGTGGGTCATACTACGTGTGAACACACCTTCACATTGGAGTATTACACCAAAGATTTCTTGAAGAGCATGGTACAGGTGATTCCTACTGTATATTTTGTTTGCGGAAAGAATGCGTATGTGAGATTGCCAGAGAAATGGTATGGCACTTGCTACCTAGCAATTATTTTTCCCAAGATCTATCATACAGAGGATTTTGCGCTCTTAGAGGGAAGGCCTCAAAGGAGGGTAAATCGAGGGGAAAGTGCTGGAGCAATTGTGGGAGATGTGTTTGGAGCAGCGATACCTATGTTGGGTGTCATTTTGAATGATGTGAAAATACGGAGGTTGGCAACTGTGGTGGACGAATTGTCAATGAATACAGCTAAGTCACTAGGGTTGGTTGAGGGAGAGATGTTGTCGATCAGGACAATGGTTTTACAGAACCGTCTTGCTCTCGACGTCATCCTTGCAAAAGAGGGAGGAGTCTGTAAACAATTGACGGTTCAGGAATGTTGCACTTATATCCCAGACAATTCTAAGGATCTGGAGAAATATATAAGCAATATTACTGCAATCCATTATGAAATTGAGGATTTGACACAAGAGAATACGTGGGAGACTGTTGGCAAGGGATTTGGGAAAGTTGGAAGCTGGTTTGCCAATTTAGGGAAGGGTTTCCTTGGGTTTGTACTGAAACCTCTCATCATAGCAGTGGCATGTGTGATTGGATTATGGGGTTTGGTGAGATTGTACAAGTGGTACAGAATAGATCCACTAGATTGGCGAGATCAATGAGAGCGCAAGAGATGCGAATGGAGAGGCTGCAGGACAGTCAGTACCGCAGCTTGAGAGCGTTGGAAATGCTAAAGCGAGGGAAAATGGCCACAAGCTCTGTTTAGATTGGTTCTTACCCTGAGGGTGATGTAAGGGTGGTGATGACACGGGTCATCAAAGGGGGGAACTGAGAGAGCGCCATTTACAGTGAAATTTGTAGGGGTGCATCATATGTACAAGTAGTCAGCACCCGTATATATAGAGGACTTTTAATCATGTTTAGATGCAATGTGGGATGGAGAACTAGAGTAATTGGTATTAGAAATCTGAAGAGCCAAGGTTATGAATTACATCCACGTTTGCTGTTTAACCTAGAGATGTAGTTGAAATGAAATCTTTCATCTAATGAGAAGCGTGTTTAAACAAGCACCCTCGTGCATTCAGATTTGCTTATTGAAATGTATAACTGTGTCATTTATACTCGATAACTAGCAAAATAGAAAATGCATTAGCTGTTAAGGTTAGAGGCCTAGGGAACCAAGGGATTGCTCATGCAATGTTGGGCCTATAAATCAAGTCGAGGCCTAGTCTAAGAAACTCGTGCAGGCCTGTTTGAAAAGTTTTGCTTAGCATTTAGCTGTGGAAATGTTTTATAAAAGATGCTTTTAGAAAACTTTGCAACATTTATGGAATGTGAGCCGAATTGTATGTATTCCTTTGCAGGTGCACCATCAAGTAGACAGTAGAGTAGAAGGGCCCATTGTGTATGAGAGTTAGAAATGCTAGACTCAGACATGGAGGAGTAGACCTGGAATTTGAAGATACAACTTGAAGCGACAGAGAGTCTGAGACCCAAGGATGTTTTAACGGGCAAGGATGGAAGAATGCCATATTGGAAAACTTTGGAAACCAACACCTTCAAGAGACGCGTACCGAAAGGCGTGTCATTCGCATTTTGGGGTTTCGTATTAGGGACAGCACCCCGAGGGTGGAAGCAGAGCAGATGGGCTGAGGAGCTAGAGAGAGCGGTTGGATGGCAAAGAGCTTAGCTAGGATTGAGAATTACATCTGATTCAAGAGAACGTGAGTGAACTTCTTTGGAAGTCACCACGGCTGACACCTTTTGCTAGGATGGGCTGTTGTTGAGTAGGGATGTCACTTAGTATAGAGTAGGGACAGACTAATTTGAACTTATGTCTATTATCCCAATGAGTACTAGAACCCAGGTTATAGCAATTTTGTTTAGTCTGATGATTCTGGAATTGATTCTCGTATTATTCATCAGTCGCTTGAGACTTTTCCGTAGAATTATGTTTGTATTAGTACCAGTGTATCTTTTGAACCTCTTGCTGAGGTGCTTGTATCTTCAGTTGTTTTTGGTTATGTAATAAACCTTCAAACTTAGTTTCTGGTCAGTGGTTCTTGGGGGAAGATATTGGGATTTCTAACAATTTGTTGATTCTGTATGAAAAAGATTTCCTAATTTATTTATTTATTTATTTGGACATTTTTAAAGCGCCTGGTGACGCCAGAAGGCGTGTCCCCGCGCTATGGTAAGTGAGCAGTTGCCATCCCCCCCTCCCCGAGGAGCTACCTGCTAAAAAGGTAAGTTTTTAATTTTTTCCTAAACAGGGCCTCTGATGGCTCAAGACGGAGGTCTGGGGGCAAGACATTCCAGCACTTGGGAGCAAGGTATCTGAAAGATCTCCCCCCCATCCGTGCCTTCCTAACTCACTCTATGACAGGTAAAAAGGTCTAGTCGACCTGTGACGGGATTCTGGAAAAGGGTAAGCAGACTCTAGAGGTAAAATCCCGCCTTTCCAGGTACCTCTGCCTGGCACAGTAAGGGTGCCTGAGCCAAAGACCTGGAGCCGCAGGGAGGTTCCGGGAAAACCGCGACGGCGCCCCGTTAGTCCTTCGGGCGGTTGGGGGGCCTGACCAACCGGGGGTGTGCCATACCACGCTCCGCCCCGAAAGGGGCGGGAGTATAAGACATGATCACATGATCCGTAAGGGGATCTGCAAAGGTGCTGCACTGTCCGGGCGTCAACCCACCGTGCCGGCTGGCTCATAAGGTGGGCGGGCAGCAAGGGGCTGCCTGCCCTGGATCGCCCGTAAGATAACCCACTAAAACGTCATACTTTTGTTGTATGAAAATAAACCTGCAGCAGTGCTTTACCCATAAACAATGTGTTGGTGTAATCATTATATGGGCAAATGTAATATGTGTTGGGGGGAGCGGATGACGGTGTGGGCACTATGAGTGCGTTCAACAAATACATTTTACATATCCTTTCATGAAGGCTAAAGCCTTTTTTTCCTTTTTATTGGATAATGTCTCACTTGTTTTATGTTCTCCCGAGTACCCAGTGCTCTCCGCTCCGCTGCCTCCAGCTGTGTTCTTCAGAGATTAACTTAATTACGGAGCTTTTCTGTCAGATTCACTTTTTTTCTGAAATGGCTGCACACATGTTCACTCTGCGTCACAAGAAAGTCTAGAGGCTTACTTTACTACATCCAAAATGGCGACTCTTTGCGTGATTCATAACCGCGTCGCTCTTTCTCTCTGCGCACTTGAGTTCTGAGGTGATTTCTCCTGTTCCTCACACATCGATTTCACCTTCGCTCTGCCACAGTAGAATTCATTCCTCGCCTGCCCACGCCATACACTAGACCTCCCTCTGAAGTCCAAATGGTATTCTCATGCGTTCTCTCAATAATCCTCACCAGTAGTTTTTTCCGATCATCACACAAAGTCTTTTCAACTCTTGTGGATATTCGTAAATCACCACAAATCGACTTCTTCTGCGACGACCAATCCGGTGCTTATCTTCGGATTACTGCTTCACAGGTCTATTTTCTTTTCTGCTAATAATTCTTCCTTTATTTTTCCGTTCAATATGCTTTTCGTGGGTTCTCTGGTGTGTTGTTCTTTTCCCTCGTCACCAGCAATGTTAAGAAGGAAGGTAGGCAAAGCAACGTTTAAATTCAGGTTTAATTATATTGGTGAAATACAACACACCAGCACGGCAGAGGGGATCCGTGCAGGTAGCCGACTGGGTAAATATCGGAAAAGCTCAACTGTCAAACGTAAACTGTAAATTGTAATTCTAGAATGACAGGTGATGATATGCAAAGCAAGCGCAAGGGCAGGGATGCACAGGGACGGAGGCTTAGAGGGGACAAGGGGTAGCAAAAGAATATGTCCAACACAACACTGCTCTCTCTAAAAGCCTTGATTCATGGATTCAATCACCTGCTGCATGAACAATCGAACACAGTGGTTTCTCACATGAAATTTACCAATTGGAAATCTGTCACTATCTGTCAATATCCATATAAAAATACTTCTTATGGTAGTACTTGTTATATTCTATGTAATATTCTATGTATCCTTGGCAGCAGGGTTCCTAGCAACTACAAGCTTCTACTACAGGAATGCAGTTTGTGGAT
Organism: Lissotriton helveticus; assembly: GCF_964261635.1. Lineage (NCBI taxonomy): Eukaryota > Metazoa > Chordata > Amphibia > Caudata > Salamandridae > Lissotriton > Lissotriton helveticus. Next base: position 1,629,020,282 of record NC_136068.1, read on the forward strand.
TCCAGGAGAGAGGCTGACGCGACTGCAGGAAGACTGGCTGCTGGGGTTTGTTGTCCCATACTCAATAAAACCCAGTTCTACTTTAATTTTTTGTCTTTATTTTACAAAAATGGTGACGAGGATGGTGTAGTGTTGTGCTAAGTGGGCGCAACCATTTTGGCCCACAAGCAGCGTTACCGTAATTGTTATCTCCCCCAAGCGTAAGTTGAGTGGCTCCGCCCGACGTAGAGACGGAGGGCACGTTCTTGAGATAATAAAAGGCCCAGGACCCTGGGCGTGGCAGGCATTGTACTGACCACTACTGTGACACTGTGTGGTCTCCGTCTGTACACTTAGTAGGCCCAACCAGAACACCACACTGGCAACGAGGTGGTCTCGCCACCCCATCGCGTGCCGCACCCCGCCCCCTGCTCCAGTGGACCTGCTCCCGCGGCCCCCGCTGTGTGCCGCCCTGCTGGCCCCCTGGCCTCCCGTCCGCCGGCGGTGCATGCACGGCCACCCTGCCATTTCTGGCTCGCCAGGCGGCAGCCCGAGCCTCGCTGCCCCACCGCTCTGCCTCGGAACTCACCGTTGGCTCCTGGCTCGCTGACGGAGTCGATCCGCCACCCGGACTCTGCCTGCAGGCTCCCCGCCGATCACGTCCAGCGGCAGCGGCCTTGTGGCCTCAGGTGCGTGCCTCCCTGCCAGCGCCCTGCCGCGCTCTCGCACCCGCCTGCTCCCAGCCTCCGACGTCGCACCACACCTGGCAGGCCTGCCGCGCTACGCCGGCGTGCTGTTCACCACGCATCGTGCGTGCACCGCGGCGACCCTGCCATCTCCCACGCATCCCGCGTGAGGGAGACCTGCCGTTTATCACGCATCCCGCGTGCAACGTTGCTGGTTCCTCGGCTGCTGCCTCACATTGCCTAAAAGCGTATCGGGCGTGTTCCTGGCCCCTGGGGCGCCCTTCTGCTGCCTGAACTCCCGCCCCCCCTCATGGCCATGGCCGCTGTGCCACCGCTGGAAAATTTTGCGGTCACGGGCACGCCGCCATCTCAAGCGGCTCGTTGGCGGAAATGGGTGGAACGCCTAGAAAACTACTTTGTTGCTGCAGACATTGCTGTCGAGCGGCAACGAGCCATGCTTCTGCACCTGGGAGGGGAAGCCATACACGACATCTCGAAGGACGTGGTGGAAGGAGGTCCGCCCCGGAACTACGCCACGCTACGCGACGCCATAACCACATACTTCGAGCCCTTCGCCAGCGCGGATTACGAAAGGTTCTTACTTCGCCAAGCCCGCCAGCTCCCAGAAGAGTCCGTCGACGTCTTCTATGCGAGACTCAAAGCTTGCCAGCACATGCACCCTTCCGGATGTGGACGACGAGATTCGCGCTCAATTTATACAAGGCTGCGCCTCCTCGAAACTAAGAGAAAGAGTCCTAGAAACAGACAACATGCCCATGCGCGACATCCTAGCACTCGGGCGATCTAAAGAACTATCGAAGGCTCGAGCAGCACATATGGAGCCAAAACCAACGGTCACAGTCAAAGTTGAACCCGTGTGCGCCATAAAGACGAACATCGCAGACACGCGAACAAAACCACCCCGAAGGCCTCGGCCAAGCCCAGCTCAGTCACCTCACGACCGCCCCTGCATGTGGTGCAGAGGAGCAACCCCCCACAACGGAGCATGCCCTGCACATGGTAAAATCTGCAGCGCCTGTGGAAAAGCCAACCACTTCGCGAGTGTGTGTTTATCTTCACAGAGGAAAAAGCCCAACGGCCCGCCCCGAAGAGTGAGACAAATAGAACTGCTGCCAGATACCGCCGACAACAGCGACATGGACGATGACGGAGCAGACGCAGCGTCCGTCCATGTGGTGCGAATGCTCAACACGTTAGCCGCAACACCATCCACAGAGCCCATGTGCACAGTGAATGTACAGGATCAAGCAGTGGCAGCCCTCATCGACACCGGGGCAACGATCAATCTGATGGCTGTCAGCGTATACCGGACTTTAGACACACCCCCGGTGCTCCATCCCACAAGGGTACAGGTGTATGCCTACGGCACCAGTCGACCCCTCCGCCTGTGCGGAGTGTTCCGGGCAACAATATCACATGACTCCCATCAGGTACACACCAAGATCTACGTGTCGCAAGAAGGGTCCGGGTTCCTGCTCGGCTGCCTAACCGCCCAAGACCTAGGGCTGATCCACTTCGCCCTCACCGTCCAAGCCCACAGACTCAACCATCTCGTGCTGCAACACACCTCACTATTCGACGGGATCGGCTGTTTGAGAGGACCCGCCGTCCGCCTTCACATAGATCACTCAGTCGCTCCAGTAGCCCTCAGACACCGGCGCATAGCGTTCCACCTGCGGCCCAAAGTGGAAGCGGAACTACGGGTGCTCGAGAGAGCCGGAATCATAGAAAGAGTCACCGGGCCCACTCCATGGGTGTCGCCCATCGTGGTGGCCAAAAAACCGAAGCAATGGGACGCCGTGCGGATCTGCGTGGACATGTGCATTCCTAACCTTGCGATCAAAAGAGAACGCCATCTGACACCAACTATAGACGACATCATCGGTGAGCTGTCAGGTTCAAAGTGGTTTTCGAAGATGGACCTGAGGTCCGGGTACCACCAGATCCCTCTACACCCGGACTCCCGCCCGATAACGACCTTCTCCACCCACGCAGGCCTGTGGAGGTACACCAGACTTAACTTCGGGATCTCCAGTGCAGCCGAAGTGTTTCAGAACATCATTCAAAACGTCCTGCAAGGTCTAGACGGCGTACTAAACGTGAGCGACGACATCTTAGTCCACGCGGCGACACTGGATGAACACATCCGACGCCTTCAAGTTGTCTTTGCCAGGCTGCAAGAGAGGGGTCTGACCCTTCACAGGGAGAAGTGCGAATTCCTCCAAGACATCAGCTTTTTCGGGAACAGATTCTCCGACCAAGGCGTTGGACCGGACCCGGACAAAGTCAAAGACATCCATGATGCTCCCGCCCCGACATCAGTGACCGCTGTCCGCAGTTTTCTTGGGATGGTGACATACTTTGGGCGTTTCATTAAAGACTTGTCCGATCTCACCGGCCCTCTTCGTGACCTCACAAAGTCCACAACCACCTGGGAGTGGGGACGGGAACAGCAAGTAGCCTTCCAGAAGTCCAAGGCGGCACTCTCAGCGGACACGACTCTGGCCTACTTCAACCCCCATTATGAGTCCCAACTCGTGGTGGATGCCAGTCCAACCGGCCTCGGCGCTGTCCTGACCCAACAACAGCCATGCGGAGAGTGGGCACCCGTCGCGTACGCAAGCAGGACTCTCACTGCGACAGAACAAAGATATTCACAATTTGAAAGAGAGGCCATCGCCATCCTATGGGAGTGCCGTCACTTCCATATCTATTTGTACGGACATCCATTTGTAGTAATCACCGACCATAAGCCACTTCTTCCACTGTTCCAAGAGTCCTCCTCACGGCCTCCCCCGCGCATCGAGAAATGGGTGCTCCAGCTCCAAGAATACCAATTCACAGTGGAGTATCGGCCAGGCTCAAAAAACCCCGCCGACTACCTGTCGCGTCACACCCGCCCGGTCACTGAAGCAGAAGCAGCGGAAGCTGACGCCACTGAAGAGTATGTCAGAATGATTGTAGAACGGTCAAGGCCGTTGCCAATCTCCCTTGAAGACGTGACACGAGACACCAAAGACGATGACTGCCTGCAAATTGCCATCCAGGCCATCCGGTCAGGAAACTGGAAACCACTACAGAGCCCGGCGTCGTTCCGCACCCTAGAAGCCCAGGCCACATTAAAGGCACTCTACCAAGTCCAGAGCGAACTATCCATCTCGCCAGAAGGATGCCTCCTGAGAGGCCCCCGCCTCGTACTGCCGGACAGCCTCACCCAGCAAGCGGCCCTCCTAGCCCATGGCGCTCACCAGGGCATAGTGAAGTCGAAGAATCACATCCAAACCAAACTATGGTTCCCAGGGTTCGACAAGAAAGTTGAAGAAGTCATCCAACGATGTCCAGTGTGCCTAGCGACCAGCCTACCCAACCCCCCAGCACCTATAATCACGGAGGAAGGACCAACCACCCCGTGGGCACGAGCCAGCGCAGACTTTGGCAGCCTCCCCGGAGGGAAATACATGTTTGTTGTGGTAGATGACTTCTCAAGGTACCCCGAAATTGAAATCCTGCCCTCCACCGCAGCCTCCGAAGTGGTCCCAAAGCTAGAGAAAATCATAGCGACCCACGGCCTCATAGGAGAACTACGCACTGATAACGGACCCCCCTTCAACGACAGTGAACTGGCAGAGTATCTACAATCCCACCGCATCAAGCACCGGAAGATAACCCCCAGGTGGCCTCAAGCCAATGGCGAAGTCGAGAGACTGATGAGAACTCTAAATAAGACTATCCAAATTGCCATGGCAGATGGCCAAAACCTAGAACTAGCCCTCTTCCAGTTTTTGAGAGAATACAGACTGACACCCCACTGCACCACCGGGATCCCTCCAAGCCGCCTGTGCTTCAACAGAGCAGTGGTAGACACTCTCCCACACCATCCCATGTGGGCCTCAGCCCCAACTCTGAACAACCGGTCCATGGAACAGCGAACAAAGTCCAACAGAGACGCGTCAAAGCGGAGGAGAGCTGCGGACAGCCCCATTCAAGTCAGCGACCGGGTGCTGGTGAGAGATCGCCACCCGGGAGGGAAGTTCCGCCTCCCGTTCGAGTTGCACCCGTGGACTGTCACCAATGTCAACGGCACCATGATAACTGCAATGAGAGGGAGAGAGACAGTCACCAGAAATGTATCATTTTTTAAACGAATCTCAAATGGAGAAGACGACGGGTTCCCGGACTCAGCTGAGCAATACCCAAGGCCGACCCAAGACCCACGAGAAACAGAAGGAGAGGACGCTCCCAGCGAAGAAGAAGCCCCGCAAGCAGGCCCAACCAAACCAGTCAGGAATGAACCAGAGCCGCAGGTGGCCTAAAGCCACCCTGGAACTGCTGTAGCCAAGGACTCTGAAGAACTGACTCCCACCCAGTCGGGCGAGCGCAGCCTGAGCGGGTATAACCTGCGTCCCTGCCCGAAGCCATCCCAGAGGTACCGGGCCTTCGTGGCCTGTTGCAGACGCTGAGAGAGCCCGAGCTGCACAGTGATCATCACATAAGTAAGACTGTTCCCTTTTGCATTTTGAAAACCTCAGAGACTGTAAGCGGAAAAGTTAAGATATGATGTCATGTTGGTTTGGTTTGTTTTTTCTTTTAGGGTAAAGGAGGAATGTAGTGTTGTGCTAAGTGGGCGCAACCATTTTGGCCCACAAGCAGCGTTACCGTAATTGTTATCTCCCCCAAGCGTAAGTTGAGTGGCTCCGCCCGACGTAGAGACGGAGGGCACGTTCTTGAGATAATAAAAGGCCCAGGACCCCGGGCGTGGCAGGCATTGTACTGACCACTACTGTGACACTGTGTGGTCTCCATCTGTACACTTAGTAGGCCCAACCAGAACACCACAGATGGGATGCCCATCGTGAAGAGAACAAGGACAACGTGCTTTATGAGGCTCTTTAGAAAAATTTGTGCTGACCTTTTGTACTGACACGAAACTTAAACTTAAACTCAAGAGCATCTTAGAAGACCCCAGCGGTCAGTGAATCTACGCTGTGTGGCACTTGAAGATTCATAGCGTAGAACAGTGGAAACTTAAAGTAAGAAAAGCTTACTACTGACACTGCAGGTCCCGGCGAAGCGAGTGAGACATTGCAGCCGCTACCTTTCGAATTATGACAGGTCTCCACTCTCAAGAGAAGCTCCAGTGAGTTCAATGGGAAGGCTTTGTGAGACATTCCATGCATGTGTGTTCTTCTGACACATGGATTCTGTGATGGCTTCGTGAGGAGCGAGGCATCATACACACGAGTGTTCTTCTAATAAGTGGCGTATCCTGATGTTGCATAACCTCACGGTTGCGTAACCCGCGTAAAGCGTGCCACCATTTAGAAATGGTAAGAATCGGATCCGAGATTACCAATGAGATTAGGAGCGACTTGATTATTTAAAGTGTGGTATGAGTACCGATGCGGTTCCGAGATCTACATTGCGACTGTGAGCCACCTGATCATTTAAATTGCGGCACGAGCACAGACGTGCATCCAATAATCGGCAGAGACTGAGGAAAGCGTCATCGTTCTAGGTGGCAGCTGCGCCACAGGGAGAGAAGAAACATCAATCACAAGGAGAAATAGACTTCGGTGACAGGCACACCGTCTGTCCACACATGGTACTGTGTTCTTGCTATTGCTCATATTTCCTTACAATTTAGTCATTTTTAGGCAACATCAGGAATATGTGTTTAAAATCTGACAGTGCTTTTTTTTTTTTTTTAAAGTAACTTTCATCACATTGGGTTCTTGAACACATTATACCTATCTTAAGTATCTATGGCAACACAATCTATTCCTCCACCTCCTGTGTTTCTACAGAAGCCAGGTCCTACTTGCATGGACTGGGAAGACTGAAAGGATCCGTTTACTACATATCTAGAGGCAATAGGTGTACATCGCCAATAGAAAACGATCTATTTTAAAAAACAGTTTAGGAGTGGAAGGAAGGAGAGTTTTGAAAACACTTCTTGAGCCAATTTTAGAGGAGTGGAATGCTGATGCAGGATCAGGCGATGAGAATGAGGATGTCTAAAAATCTGCTATAGGGGCACTAACAGAAAACTATAGAAAGAAGTTGAGTATTGTAGTGGAGAGGCACAAGTTATTTTCCTGCAAACAAATGCAAGGGGAGAAGATTGAACAATATGTGGCAGCTGTTATGTGCAAATTCAAAGATCTCAGGGATGAAATCATTGGGAACCAGTTGATAAACAGAATGAATAACAAATGTTCAAGAGAAATGATTAGACCTAAAAGATCCCACATTAGACAAATCTATCGCAGTTGCCAGGCGCATTGAAAATACTTCACAATATGTGAAAGAATTGGCGAGTGTAGAACCAAAGGCTGATTTAGACACACACAAAGTATGTGAAGTGAGTATCACCATGAAGGGTATATGAGTGGAGGAAGGTAAAAGCAGCAATAAGAAGCAAGTCACAAGCTTTACGAGAATGTGCTTCAGGTGTGGTAGTAAAAGGCACACCGCCGAAGAAACCAATTGCCCTGCTTCAAAGAGCAGATGCTTCAAGTGTAAAAAACTGGGTCATTTCTCTAGGGTACGCAAAGCTGAAGAAATGACTTGTGCCAAGCAAACCATAAATGTGATAAGGAACAACACTGGAGCCAATTCGGAAAGTGAAAGTGATATAAAGGTGTTAGTAATTAATGATGTGAATGATAAGAGTGAGAGTTTAAGAAATATGTATTGTTCACCAAAGTGTAACATATGCATTGACAACAAGGACGTGAAAATGTGAGCCGACTCATGTTCTCCTTTCACGCTAATTGACAAGCATAATTGGGAGAATTTAGGTTCCAGGAAATTGAAGGTTTCAGATGTAAATCCAGTTGGTTATTCTTGCCAAAAAACCTGTTCTTGGGTATATTTCTGCTACTATTGCCTTTCAAAATAGAGAAGCCGTTGCAAAAATGTATGTGGTGGAAAAGGGTAGATCTTTGCTTGGGTGGAGAGAGCATAAAGCTTTGAATATGGTGCTGAATCCTAATCATCCCCTGCAAGTAATATTCACGGAGTCACAAAGCGAAAATGAGTGGATCTTGAGTTTTCCCAATCTTTTCAAGAAAGAATTGGGATGTCTAAAGAAATTCAGACATTGCATAATCCTTAAAAAAGGAATCACTCCCAAAGTACATAAAGTAAGAAATGTACCCTTGGCTCTAAGAGGACCTCTGAAGGATGAGTTGCAAAGATTATGTAAGGAGGGTAATATTGAACCAATTGAGGCCTCAGAATGGTAAAGTCCCCTTGTTATAGCACGCAAACCCAACGGCAGCATCCGAATGCATGTAGACTTTTGGGATTTGAATGAGTGTATTTGGGTTGACCGACATCCCATGCCCCGTATAAATGAAATGCTAGCTAGCATACATGATGGTAAATTTCTCACCACTTTAGACCTGTCCAGTGAATTTCATCAGGTTTTATTACAATCTGTATCTAGACATTTGACATCTTTCATTACTCCTGAAGGTGCATTTCTTTTTATTTGCATGCATGCAGGATATTCCCAATGTGCTAGTATTCCAGGATGATGTTTTGGTGTGGGGAAAAGATAAGCATCAACATAACAATCTTTTGAAGATTGTGCTTACCAAACTAGAAGAAACTGGGCTTACCATTAGTTTACAGAAGTGCACAATTTGCAGACCAGTGGTGGATGATTTGGGTCACACTTTTTCTCAGGAAGGAATCAAACCCAAACTTAATCTGTTGGAGGATTTGGAGAAAGCTCCAACCCCACAAGATAAAGATCAGTTAGGGTAATTTCTTGGATTGGGCGAATAATACGCTAGGTTTGTTCATAACTTCTCAGATCTTGTTTATCCTTTGCGTGAGTTGATGAAAAAAAATGTAACTTTTAAGTGGACAGATGATTGTCAACGTGCTTTTGATGAGGTTAAGAAGGTTATAGTGGATGCAACAGCTTTGAAACCTTTCAATCCCAAGGATAAAACCATAATTGTAACAGATGCCAGCGGATATGTGTTAGGAGCAGTTTTGATGCAGATACATGAAGGGAAGGAAAGGGTAGTGGCTTTCGCGTCACACACTCTTAAAGGAGCAGAAGGGACATAATCCACTATCGAAAAGGAAGCACTAGCATGCTGGTGGGGGGTGCAACATTTTTGTGTTTTTGTGTGGGGCACTAATTTTGAACTTCAAACAGATTACAAACCCCTTCTTGAAATATTTTCCACAGCAGGAGCGTGTAGAGCCACACCATGCATAGCCAAGTGGCTATATTGGTAACAAGGATTCAATTTTACTTTGAAATATGTGCCAGGCATAAGAAATATAAACACTGACTGTTTAAGACCAGTAGAAAACATCAGAATGATGACATCAAAATGGATGAGGATGAATGGGTTTTTTCTGATCGTGTAGACGTGTCTCAAGCCTTTGAAGAAAGTGAGTGGAAAGAGGCTACTTTAGATGATGAAACGTTAAAGAAAGTCATGGAAAGTTTGCCAAAGGTTGGTGGATGGAAATTGCATAACAATATGTTGCAGTACAAGGAGGTTTGGGAACAGTTATCTGTGGTTAGAGGTATATTGAGAAGGAGCGAAAAAATTGATAATTCCTGTGAATATGAAGGGAAGATTAATGGAACTTTTACACAAGGGCCAAGGTGGCATGTCTGCTATGAAAAGGAAAGCTAGAGTGGATTTGTGGTGGCCGGAGATGGACATGCAAATTGAAAGGTTTGTGAGAGAGTGTGTAGCTTGTACATGTAGTGACAAGGTCTTGACTGTATGCCATCTACATGGAAAATAAAATAATATTTTGGGTAATGTGGTAGACCTGATTAAATATACGTAAGTTATCCGTGCTAGAAAGGTACATAAACTTCTCCCACATTTTCAATCATGTGAGTGAGCAAAATTCTTGGTGGTACTTAACGGAGTGAGTATTATGTTTCTTATGGTTGCAATATTTGATGTAGGCAATATGATGGTTTCCCCAACTCTACAATAATCTCCTATTATACAACAAACATGCTTAGATGTTCCCTTCATTTTAGGCATTGCAGTTTTAAACTTTGGAGATTGGGATATTAGGGGAAAAGATTTTGCTCTTGACTGGCACTTACAGCTCAGAGGACCTTCAGTTACACCAGAGGTCATTACGGCAATTCCTAGTATTTTTCTCGGGCCAGATTCCAAATCAAAATAGAGGAAACGCTTTTCCGGGTAAATCACCTCCACTGGGGTTAGCTGAAGGGATTAAAAATGGGTTAGTAATCATTTCTTCTTGTGTTCCAACATTTGAGCGTCCATCTTTGCTACATTCTAGACCCTTTTTCACCTCAGTCCCTTGTTTTTCTTCTTTTATGGAAAGAAGTGTTTTGCCATTTAAAAAAATAAATGGTGATATTTGTCGGTGTTATTGTTGCTGTTTCTTTAATAGTTATATAGCCTTTATTATACATTTTTAATTTTTATGTTTGAGAGTTTTTTATGTATTCTTTCTTTTTTCTTTGGTACCTTCTTCAGTGGCCCGTTGTTGCCCATCTAAGAAGTCTGGAGGACAGTAGTCTGGTGTCTGGTGAGGCTCACTCATATTTTTCCGAGACAAAGAAGGAAAAGATAACGGAAGTGGTGACCCTCAATTGACAAAACAACGAATTGAAAACAGAGAGAGCAGTATTTTGTTCTACGGCTGTAAGAGAGTGTGTGTTATCATTTTAGAGCAATGAAGTGGATCTTCAATATCACCTGGGAAATCAGTTTCCTTATCCCCATGATTCAAAGACATGGCCTCATGAGCAGAAACTGCACAGCCCAAAGAAGAACTGAGTGATTCCGATCATGGTGTTACTAATGTGTATGTCAATTCAGAAAGGAATCAAATTCTCCTGCAGAGTGTATTAAAGTGACGGTGCATCTATTGGGGCATTACCCCACTAATGCCACATGGCCGCAGCATGGCCACATTAACTTCACCGTCCTGACTCGAAATTGGGCCGGCCGAGTCAGTCAGGACGCTGAAGGGGGTGGGATAGCACTGCAGGATTGGGTTTGTTGTTGTTTGATGGACTGCAGCAGGGCAGGCACAGTACGCTTGTGCGGGTTTGGGCTGGTCATTTTTCTGACCTGCCCGAACATGCGCACTAGTACTAGCCTGCAGTGCCCTGCATTAGGAGAGTGAGGATCGCTACTGGTCAGTGACCGAAGCCCCCGGTCTCCTATGGGCGGGGACAGTCCCTGCTCAAGGCAATCTTGACGCTGCTGGAGCAGTGTCTGGATTGGCTGAGAGGTGTTGCCACCAGCCCCTCACGAAGGCACCAACACAGACCTCGGCCAGGGTGCACACAGCAGAGGCGGCACCGACCCGGTCAGGTAAGTTTTCAAGGTATTTTTAACTTTATTTTTACCCCCACCCGCCCCGTCCCCCAACTCCCGCTCGATCCTCCCCCCCAGTATTGCAAGCCACAACTGTAAAGTGTGTGAGAGTTGGTACATGCATGTGTGAGCAAGGTAGAGCAAGTACGTACATATGAGTGAGTGAGAGCAAGAGTGGGTTTTGTGACTTTGGAAGTACTACTTCGCATTTACATCTGGGCATTTGAAGACGAGCGAAGCACATGCTTGTGTATTTCAGTGTGAGAGAGACAGTAAGGGTTTGTACGTTTTGTCTGTGCCTGTACGCGCAAGAGGGAGACCCAGGTCATGTGCTGCTGTGCGTGCTTGAGTGAGAGAGAGGGCTAGTAGAGAGACTTTGTGTAAGTTTGCACATGTATGTGCGTGCTTGCATTCTCGTGATTGTGTGATGAAGAACAATGGCATGTCGGTGTGTAAGAGAAAGAGAGAGTCTGATTGTATTCTTCAGCTAATTCCCCATCAACCCCCACGCCACATTACAGCTGTGTAGAAGCATGTGGTAGAGCTCTTCAATCTTTGAAGTAAAACAGATTTTGCTTTCCATGTAGTCAGAAATTCCCACTGTTAGCCTTTACACTTAACTCAACATTGCTGATGACTTTACAGTGACTACAATAATCAACACACAAACACGCACACAAATATACTTATTCAGACATGCCGACACACATTCAGACTTACACATATCCAAACAGACACGCACACCGAGACACACTGACATGCACACACCCACGTATAAAAAACCGACACGCGAGTAGACCTCGGTCGGTGTTACATCGTTTCTCGCACTGCTTTTTTTGTTTGCATGTGTTCTGTTTCCAGCATGCAGCGCAGGTTGCATGTGCATGGTTGATGTTTAGGCTTGTGAGCTCTCTCTAGGCACTCCCTCCCATCTCACTACTACTAGTGGGGAAGCAAAGGCAGGGGTGGGAGTAAAACATGACACACCGTTTTGCACCACTGCAAACGATGTAAGCATCGATTTAGCTCTGTTTGTGGAAAAAAGAGTGGAGAGGCGCACTCAATGAAGTCAGTCACACAAAGAGTCCATTAAATATGTAGATCTTCTGTTTTTTTTCTTGGAAATATTCTTTATTTTCTTTCACATATAACGGCACAGCCAACGCGTTTCATCCCCATATGTGCCTTTGGGAATTTCGTCAGGGCATGTACTAAGTAGTCGAGTTGATCCGGTAATCCTAGATGGAGTTACTCTAGGGAAGCCGTTGTGAGGAAAGATCGCAGTAGGTCACAATGTATGCCTGGGAAATGCTTGCCGCTTAGGTCCGAGTTGGAAGGTGGTTTGTGTACCCCGGGTTAGCCGAAACTTGCAGCTTACAAAGGTCAAGGTGTCGGTCAAACTTGGACCCCTTAGGAGAACTGCAAGGCGAAGGACCTACGGCGTGCTCCGGGAAATAACCGGCGTCGGTAGTTTCTTGTCTTCGCAATGTTGCGGAAGGTACCTTTGATAGGGTGGCCGTTCTCCGCCGCTCCTCCTCGCGGAATAATGGAAGCCCTGTTTGTGCCTCATGCATGACAGCAGAAAGAGCAAAAGATTTGCTAAAAGCATGTACGTGTTTTGTTCCGTTCATTATTCGTGAGACAGTTAGGTAGGAAGATCGATGTAAAATGGACTCACTCTCTTTTTTGCTCAGGTGCAACAAATATTGTGTCGAGGAAACACCAGTTTCCCTCAATATAATTCAGCAAGCAGGGAGTAAAGTACACAAAACTTTTGCATCATTTTGCCCAAGTGTAAAATCTGTAGCCAAGACGTGGCACATCCACAAACCCCTTTTGTTCCCTTGTGTAATAACCAAGTGGTAAAAATGCTTTCTTGGGCCATATTATTAGCTTTAGCTGCAGGAAACTGCCGCTAAAACGGCGATAATGGGCTTGATAATATGCCCTTGTGAATTCCCATAGAAGCCCAGGTTCTGGTGTGAACCTGGGCTTCTATGAGAATTCACAAGGTCATATTATCAAGCCCATTATCGCCGCTTTAGCAGCAGTTTCCTGCCGCATAAGTGGCAATAATGTTAACGTCGTTCTTGATAATATGACCCCTAGTATTTGTCAAATGCAGGCACAGCCCCGTCAACCCAGGGCAGGTGCAGTATCCAGTCCGTCCTGAGTGAGTGCTGGGTCTTCAGTTTATGGAGTAAAAGTGCTGTGTATTGTGTCCAAGAAGATAAGGTGCCGACTGAGTACTGATTAAGGGGTGGGAGGAGTATGCAGGAGGGGTAAGAGAGTGACACGAGAATCCTAAGGGAGAGAATAAAGTGTGCAGAGGAAGAGAGAGAAAAGTAGTGGAAGAGGGGAGGGGGAGAGAAAGTGTGAACACTTGGAGGAGGGAGAAATATATGGAAAGTGTGACGGCGAGATACAGAGGGAAAAGAAAAGACAAACCACAAAAAAAGGAGAAAGGGGACTACTAGAGTGAGGAAGCAGAGCGAGGAAGCAAGAGCAAGACAGGTAAATAATGGGTGGTGGAGAAAGAGAGAGAAAGAGCGAAAGACGAAGGAGGAAGAGAGGGGAGAGACAGAAGTGATAAAGAGAAAGAATAGAAGATGAAGATAGAGCAGGAGAGAGGTGCATAAAGAAAGAGACAGAAAGAAAGAGAAGAGTTAGAAGGATAGGGGAAGAGAGAAAAGGAGTCAGGGAAGACGAGAGAGAGAGAGATACCAAGTGCTGCGATTTCTGTAATAAACACAAGATGATGGATGCAGTGCTGAAACTTTTCAACTACTCACCCCCAATCAAGACAGCTGGGTTTAATCCATTTATCTTTTGCTCACCATGCCACCCTAGTTTGGACCCAGTCATATGCATATCAGTCTTGACCTAAGATGGCCGCAAGGAGGGAGCTGCCAGGCTGAGCTCCTGGTCCGGGATCACAATAGTGCAAATCCTGACCGGAGCGACCCCCCGAACCCCCTTCCAAGACCGGCAGAGAAAGCAGTGGGTCCCACTGGTGAAACTTAGCGGACCCAGGACCCAGGAATCATCGGAATACAGAGGTAAACAGCACCGGGGGTGGGGTGGCCTGCCCCTGAGAATCGGTCTTGGGATCACCGGAGCCCCCCCCAACGGCATGGTGACTGGAGCAACTCCCCCTCCCTGCAGCCCCAGCGGAAGCGTGTAACCAGAGCATCACTCACCTGGCAAGGGGGTAGAGAAGAGCAGGCTCGGGAGCGAGCAGAGCTCCGGGAGAGGCACGGGCTGCTTCGGGGGCGGAGCCCCCACACGGAGACAGACATGGGAGCAACGGATCGCTGCTAAAGATGCTTTGACCCCAGATCGTGGAAGAATTGGTGAGGGGACCTTAAATCAGCTGAGGAGAAAACTGCAATAGCGGAGCACCGTCGCGCACCACTGCACTGGTGCCGCCTGTCTCCAAAATTGCCGCCCTCTCGGTCTAACCCGGAAAACATTTTGCTACCTACGACGGAGATGGACTGAAGAGCACCGGATTATTGTCGACGGGAGGATGACCCCCGCGTCGTTCTAGAGGGGTGTTAAAAGCTGGAAGCCCCCAACTGATTCATGATCCCATCTCGCACTACTGTGAGGGGGCCGCCTGACCCCAAAAACACCACCCACAAAGACACAAGCACAGAAACACAGGATGCGCTTGTGTCAGGTTTTTGATCCACTCGGAGGTGGGCATAGACTTAGTACCAGCGTTCGCCAGCAAGATAGTACAGACCCCTGGTAGGAGGTGTGTGCTTTTGATTGATTTAATCTAGAGGGCCTCATTCTACCACTGCTCATCTAGAGGGCAACGTAAAATGGACTTCATCTTCAACACTGACAGACTCGACCACTGGGTCAAAATCCTAAACTCACACCTCCTCGTCTCCAAAACCACCATCACAGCTCATAGTCGTAAACTAACTATCTCTCTCCCGAAACACCAGACCCTTACCGGCAGCATCTCCATAATCATTTTCGAGAATGGCACCCTCCTGATACAGGCAAAAAACGAGAACCTGGGGTTCTTCGACTCCCTTTTCCTCTAGCTGAAGAAAGCAACATTACATAACACACTCCACGTGCGGACCCCCCACCCTGGGAGCCTCCAACAACCATCAAGGCATCGGACCCCGCCCGCGCCCTCTCCCCGAGCCCCTTCCCCACCTTCCAATGACACCTACCACCACTCGTGCCCCCCAAATAAGGTCCCACCCATCAACCAACCCTGCCCCCCACCACTCACAGCCATCCTCCCAGAGAGAAGCCCTACTCCCAATCACAACTGCTCCACAGCCCCCCTCTACCAGCCCTAACGCAGTTAGACACTCGACCAGAGATAGCTTCCTCCCTTCCCTGGAACCCTACTAGAAACAACAATCCGAGCAGCTCGCCCACCATCATCCAACAAGACTGGACCCCACCCCCCACCCCAGCGCATAGCACCACTCATTTTCCCCTTCTCACCCCACAGATAATTTGACGAACGCCTCAACCTTCTTGAAGCTCAGCTCAAAACCTTGGTACCAGGTCTGAACGAAACCCTATCCTCCCTAGCTAAAATCCGAATGCCCAACCAACATTCAGTAGCCCCTCCTATCCCCTCTCACTCAGAAGGAGTAAAACGCCTCCCCCCAATTGGACCCCTGCCCCCCAGATCCTGTTCGTCAGCCATTAAACCAGGGACTGAGATCCGAGCAGACAGGCCAAGAGGAACAAAACCCACCCTCTCCCCTCAGGAAGTGAGTACACACGCCTCATCACATGACAACCGCGCAAACCCCTACTCCAATTCCGCACATCCCTCACAGAAAGGGATACCCCTTACCTTAGCACATGTCCCCCCGTGAACTCCTCACCCAAATCCACGATTCAAGTAATTACAGGACTTGGAAGGGAACATCCCCCTCAGAGTCCCTAGACCCCTAGCTCACCTAACCTTCCTACCTAGAGCCCAACCCAGCAAGTCGAGGTCCGAAGAAAACCCCCCCATTAAATGCATGCTCATCAACAGCAGATCTGCTTTCAAACATGCAACAGAATTAGCAGAAGCTATCCTCTCCCATGACCTAGATGTAGCTTTCATCACTGAAATCTGGCTCAACACCCTGTCCTACCCCGACATGGACATGCTGGTGCCGCCCAGATTTACAATAATCCACAAAGATAGACATGAGCAGAGAGGCGGAGGCAAAAGCAATCATTCACAAAAGTAACTTCTCCATCACGGAAAGCTCATTGTGCCTTTATAGCTCCTTTGAATGCCTTTCAGTCAACATCAAATCATGCACGAACAGATCGCTACTTTTTCATCTCCTGTACCACCCACCAGGCAACTCCAACGAATTCGGAATGCACCTCTCTGACCTGATCACCCACTGCGCACTCAGCAACGCCAACAGCATAATTCTGGGCGACCTCAACATAAGATGGAATAAAACAAAAAATCCGCTCATTCATTCTCTTCACAGCCTCCTGGTAGAAAACGATCTGATCCAACACTGCTCATAAGAAACACACCACAGAGGAGTGATCCTTGACGCAATTATTTAGGATAGAAACACAATCACTATTGACTATATCATTCCCGTGGACTGGTCAGATCACCACATCATTCTTTTCCATATCAACCAACCAGCCCAAACTCAACCCCCTAAACAGGCCCCTCCCAAATGGGTCAGGAACACAGCTCAAATCCCTCGGGCCAACCTAGAAGAGGGGCTAAGCACGCTCCTCCCTCGCACGAAGGAGCACCTCTCAACCACCGAACTCACCTCTCTCTATCACTCCAACATGACGCTCATCCTGGACCTTCTGGCTCCCTTCAAACTAAGAAAACCCAGAAGCACACCTTCCAGGTCTTGGTTCACCACCGACATCAATGAAGAAAGAAGACATCTTAGAACCTTAGAAAGAATCTGGAGGAACAATCCCTCCACCCTCCACCGTGATCAACTCAAGGCAGCACGCAGACACTACAATAAGCACATCAAGAACAAAAAGACAACTTTCTTCTGATCCGCTCTAGATAATTAAAAAAAAACGCCCCAAAGAACTCTTAAATATCATCAGGACCCAAACATCCAAACCGATGACATCCGATATAGTGGCATCCAAAGAACAATGTGACAACTTTGCCATCTTTTTCAACATAAAAATTGACAAGATCGATCTCTCTCTCAGCACAAATTCCTCCCCTCACACGGAGATCAAGACGCCGGCAATTAAGGACAGCGCCCCAGTGAATTCACCGAATCACAAGTCCTCTTTCACCCCCATCCAGGAAGCTGAGATAGTCAATCTTATCGCCAACGCTAAACCTTCATCCCACTCTCTAGATCAGCTTCCCACGTGCCTGGCTAAAGACCTGAAGCTTATCTTAGCCCCAATTTGGTGCAAGATCATCAATAGCTCACTGAGCTCGGGAATCATTCCAGATTGCCTCAAAGTAGGTCAAGTCACGCCGCTACTAAAAGAAACAGGGCTAGACACTGAGAATATGAACAACTTTAGACCTTTATCGTACCTACCTCTTTCATCCAAAATTCTGGAAAGATGTGTTCTTCCACAGCTAACCCAACACTTGGAAAACATCAATCTCCTAGACCCACACCAATCGGGATTCAGAAGTGTTGCAGCACCGAAACCGCAATCCTAAATGTCATAGACGATCTTCACAAGTCACTTGGCTCTGACCAATTCTGCCTTCTCATTCTCCTAGACTTATCGGCCGCTTTCGATACAGTTGATCACACCCTGCTCCTCAAAGTCCTCCATGAAAGAGCAGGCATTGAAATGAAGGTCATAAACTAGTTCTCCTCCTTCCTACATAACCGCTCGCAAAGAATACAAATTAAAAACTTTGAATCCGACCCCCTTCCCGTCAACAGAGGTGTTCCACAAGGGTCAGTACTCCCGCCCCAACTTTTCAACATCTACATGGAACCCCTCACCACACTACTCAGGAATTCCAACATCCCCTTCCACCTCTATGCGGATGATACACAGCTTTATCTGGAAACCACCTCTTTTGATGACATACATAGACTAAATGTCACGCTCAAAGAGGTCCAACAATGGCTCACAATGAACCACCTTAAATGTAATTAAGAGAAAACAGAAGTACTCCTCATCTCCAACAGAGACGAAAACCCCCAAATTAAAGAATGGCTCAAAGCCATTGACACCCTCAATGGCGCTCTCAGGCAAACGGACTCGGTGAAATCTCTAGGTATCACCCTAGACCCCACACCCGACATGAAAAAACACATCTCAAGATCCGCCAAACGCGCGTTTCTCAATCTGAAACTTCTATACAAAATAAAACCCTTCCTTCCCCCGAAAGACCTTCCACAGGCCACCCAGGCACTGGTGCTCTCTAGAATTGACTATGGAATCGTAGCCTTGACCAGGATAGCAACATCTCACCTAGGTCCCCTGAAAACTATCTTCAAAGCCACAGCAAGAATGGTCTCAGGAACTAAGAAATTCAACCACATCTCTCCCGCACTCAAGAAACTTAATTGGCTCCCAATTGAACAGCGAGTCAGCTTCCGAACAGCCTGCCTCACGCATAAAGCCCTTCACACAGGCAAACCAGAATACCTGGCCGCCAAACTCAAAAGGGCCGACCAGTCCAGGAATCTCAGAAGTTCCAACATGCTACTACTCATCCCACTGAAATCTCGAAAACACAGAACCGCAACTAAATCTTTTGCGGGAAATGCACCTAAGAACTGGAACTCCATCCCCCCCACATCAGAACGATCACCTCTTTCCCGAAATTCAAGATCCTGCTCAAAGCCCTCTTCCTAGAGCACTTTCGAACGTAAAGAGAAGAACACAAGATATTCCGGAGATAGTTCGACACCGCACAATAAACTCGATGTGGCCAAAACAGTCGTCTTAGAACTAAAATCGCCGGGATCTCCCACCATGCCTCGTCTTGTTCGATAGACACCACACTCGCTATCAGCAAGTTAACTCCTCTTTATGCAAAAAAAATGGATTTACCGAGATCTGTGACTGGGGGGAATGTTTGATTTGTTCAGCATGAAGACTGAAGGTGGGGAGCTGGTTTCTGGTGTGTTAAACATGTAATACTTCCCTTTGTTTGATTTCCAGTTCCCTGAGCAAGGTAGGAATCCCCTTTAAATATGTGGGTGCTGCTGAGCTCATGTCCTGGGATGGGAAGCTTATGTTCAAGGCTATTTTTCAGCACCTTGTTCCTTTTTCATGTTTTTCATGTTTCCATATTGCCTCTTGGAGTCTTGGTACAGCACTGTCGCTAATAAAAAATGCTTCCTTTGATATTACTCAGCAATGCATTGTATCTCAAAGTATGTTATGAAGCTCTGTCGTTGTTATACTGAATAAGCAGCAACCTATGTTATATGACATCTCTTTATTACTGTAATAACTGCACTTTCACAATTGCTTTATTCACCTTCTTGCTTTCTCAAATTTGCTTCAAAATGCACTATAGGTCCACTCTTTTTTCAAAATTTCCAAGGGGGAATACCCCCCCGACCCTCCTTAGGTTGTTTGGTCTCGGTCGCTACACTCGCTCGCTGCGGTGCAGTATGACAATAATTTTACACCTCACCACTTTCAAATGTCACCAGCTGCCACTGGTGTATTATATATATATAATAACTTTGTGTTTTAGGTTACTTGCGCTTTGCACTTTAAATGCGTCATGTTTATTACTGAGTGTCATGTGATCAAGGCCTCTGTGTAGGCTGAAACGCATAATACAGGCAGGCTGCTGATATTCTAAATAAAATCACTCACCTGCACCTTTTGGGTCAGCCTTCGTTTGTTCCTGTGTGGTCCCGGGCACTGGGGGATTTCAGGAGCGCTTGAACGAATTCTTCGGCATATATATATATATATATATATATATATATAAATGTATATATATATACATATATATATATTCAATCTCTGCTTGAGCCCAGGACCTCCCGCGCTCCAGCCAAAAGAAGCCGCAACTCCAGTCCAAGTTTTTCAAAGAAACTGATAGATTTATTGCTTAAATCAATACAGCATATTCCACAGCGTAAAACCAACGCGTTTCGTGAGCTCCCTACTCACTTGATCACGGTTGTTACAAACACTGTTTGCTGAGAACAATTTAAAATGGGAGACCCTCCTACCATCGGTCACATGATTCCAGCCTTAGGTTTTCTTTCACACTATGGCCTTCTGGGACTTGTAGTATTTACATTAGCAAAAGTTGTTTCGTGTTATTTTCACAGAAAAACAAATTGTGCATCACTTTTTTCACTATTGGTTGACAATTTTAAAACATTGATTTTATGACATTTACCAAAAGAATTTCTCATGTACCGGAAAAACTTAATTATAATTTTAGGCAATTGAAATTAGAAACAATTTTTCCAAAAACTTTTAAAGGCCCTCAGGTGGGCTGACTTAGTTATGTGATATCTTTGAGACTCACATGTGGTTAATTATGCCTTGCAATTGGAAAGATGGTTAGTGTCTCCAGTACTTTGTATTAAAAAATTATTTCAACATATAATTTTTCATGGTATTCAAACAATCACTTATTTCTTTGGTCTAAATACATTTGACCTATTTGAGGCCCTCGAGTGGGCTGATATATGTGAGAGTGTTGGATAGTGACACAAAATTCGGTACATTAAGGATTTGGCCCAGAATTCGGTTTACATGTATGTTATGCCGTGGTTACAAGGAGGGAAAAATCCATTATGGAGCATGTCAAAGGAGGCTTTCATTATTATTAAATATGTACATAAAGTTCTTCGGACTGGTTCAGACCATACGGGGTCATCGTTCGAAAGTTCAAGATGTGGCGTGATTCTTTTTGGCGTAGCAATTTTTCTCGGTGTCCCCCCCTTTCCGTTGGGGCCAATGTTTCCAATCCCAGAAATTTTAGAAGTCGCCAATTGCCATTGTGATTTGTCTCCATGTGTTTGGCCACAGCATTGCCTCTGTCCTTGTTGGTTGTGGCCCTAGTATGTTCCAAGATGCGCTTCTTTAGCTCACAAATTGTGCTTCCTATATAGCGCAGCTTACACGGACATTCAATTAGGTAGACTGTATACTGGGTTTTACAAGTAATTAGTTCTTTGATCATCCAGATTTTTCCATTCGTCATCTCAATTTGTTTCGTTGGTTTTGCTATCTCACAAACTTTGCAGTTATAGCATTTGTTGAATCCAACAGTTTTGAGCCAAATAGTTTTTTCCGGTTTCATGAAGTGACTATGGATCAGTTGGTCCTTCAGATTTTTTGTTCTGCGGTATGTAACCACTGGGTGGTCTCCCATTTTCTGACCAATTGTTGGATCTAATTTCAACAATTTCCAGTTTTTTCTGAGAATCTGGACAACTTCTTTTGCTTCTTTGCTATAATCCAGTATCAGTCTTATGGGTTCTTCTGTTTCTTTTGCTTTGATTTGTGGTTTCAAACATTCTGTTCTTGGTTTCTCGTTAGCTCTTTCCCAACATTTTTTTGTCAGATTCTTTCCATATTTCCTCTTCCGGAATCTCTCCATTGTAATTGCACTGTGCTTCTCCCATTCTGTTTTTTCGCTACAGATGCGTTTCACACGGAGGAATTCACCATATGGTATGCTTGATATTAGAGCAGGCTGATGGAAGCTGGTAGCTTCCAATGTTGAGTTTGTGGCTGTTTTCTTCCTGTGTAAGGTAGTCTCTAGTTTGTTATTTTGGATATATACTTCTGTGTCCAGGAAGGATATCGATTGCCTGCTTTTTGTGTAGGTGAATTTTAAACCTCTTGTACTGTTGTTCAGAAGCTCAAAGTATTCTTCAAATTCACTCTCACTTCCCCCCCACACTATAAACAGATCGTCAATAAATCTCTTCCATTGTACGATGTGTTGGGTGTGTTTCACATTTTGCTGGTTCCAGGCTATCTCCTCCTCCCACCAACCCATTGCTATGCAGGCATAGCTTGGGCTGAATGAGAAACCCATTGCCGCGCCATTTCGCTGACGATAGAGTTGTTCTCCAAAGAAGAAGATGTTGTTTGAGAGTAATAATTTGATCATTTCATACAACATATCGTTATGTTCCTTATAATGTATGTTTCGTTTTTCCAGAAAATATTTGCAAGCCATCAATCCTAAGTTATTGTCAATATTTGTATATAATCCGATAACATCCATGGATATTAGCCAATAATTATCCTGCCAAACCAACTCAGATATGGTACACAAGAAGTCTGTTGTGTCTTTCAGGTAAGATTTTAAGTTTTCCACATAAGGTCTTAAAAAGAAATCAACAAAATTCCCCATTGGTTCCATCAATGAACCATTTGCAGACACAATCGGTCTCCCTGGTGGTTTCGTGGGGTTTTTGTGGACTTTAGGCAGAAAGTACATAGTTGCCATCCGTGGAAAGTCGACTGTTAGGTATTTTCTTTCTTCATAATCGATTAGGTTACTGTTTTCCCATGTCAATAGTTTTTGATCTAACTCTCTCTTTAGTTGATCTGTTGGGTTCTTCATTAATTGTTCATAATACTCCGGATTTGATAGTTGATTTAATGCTTCCTCCGTGTATAAATCTTTATCCCAGATTACGACATTTCCACCCTTATCTGCCATTTTTATTTCCACATGTTTGTCATTGATGAGGGTTGTCAGTGCCAATCGTTCTTCTGGAGTTAGGTTGTCTTTGAATTGCATTTTCGGGATATTATATAGTTCCTGTATGACCGTCTCCTGGAAGATGTCGATTTTATTACCAGGAGAGAGTTGCGGATAGAATTTAGACTTAGCCTTCATTTTGCTTGTCCCCGCTCCCATTTGTGGTATTGCTGTTGCCAAATTTATTTCATTTTCCTCTTCAGCATTCAAATTCAGAAGGTTTAGATACCCATCAACGTCTTTTACAGTTAAGTCTGAGAATGGTTTCATGGGAATTCTGTTGATTTGAGGTTTGTTTTGTCTCTCTAGAAAATGTTTAGCTAGTTTAATCTTTCGAATATATAGATACAAATCTATCCTAGTTTGTGCTAAATCCATTTTTCTTGTGGGACAAAAATTGATGCCCCTTTTAAGTAGAGTCGTTTCCGCTGGTGTCATTACCCTTTTGGATAAGTTGACTACTTGCAGTTCTTCCATTATTTGCCCCTCTTCTGTTTCATGCCCCTTGTTTCCGGGCCGCTTTGTGGGTTTTGTACATTTTCTCCTCTTGCCTCTTCTGGTTTTTTTTGATATTGTTGTTGTGGTTGGCTTTTTTGTCTTGATTGCCAAAATCTGCCGCGGCCTCTTCCTCTTCCTTGCATTTGTCTGGGCGCCCCCTGCTCCTGTTCCCACTGCCGCTGTTGGAGTACGAGGCGCATATCCCCTAAAAAACGTTTCTGTTCTTCATCCAAATTTGAATCTTCATCTATCAATTCCGTTGATGTAATTGAAGATAGGCTAGAGGATGAGATGGTTTTAGTTTGTAAAGGTTTCTTGTAAAGATCAAATTTTCGGGCAAATGTGAAGATTCTCCCTTCTGCGTAATCATTGGCATCACGTACAAATTTATTATGTTTTCTCAGTCTTACAGTTTCCTCGTGTTTCTCTATTTGTTGTTCTAAATCTTCTTTAAATTTGGTCATTTCTTGATTTAATTTCAATGCCTCCAATTCTTTTTCCACTTCCTTTAGTTGTTCCTTTATTTTCTCCAGGGCAATTTCAATATGCTTAACCAATATCTTTATTAGACCCAGTGATGAATTTAGAATATATGCCCCCCATTCCTGTAGCAACTCGTTAGTTACATCCTGCTGGCTGGGCATCAACATTATTCTTAGGCCTCTTGGGACCCTTTCTGCTTCCAGATATTTACGTAATGCAATGACCTCCCAGGATTTATTGATTTCTTTTCTGGTTAGCTTTTCCCAGGCTCTGATTTTACCTTTTACATCATCCTTCGGTGTATCACTCTGTTTGGCTTGAACCTTCTCCATGTTCCCCTTGTCGAACATACTAGTAACAAATTCCTTTCTTTTAGCCTCTCTTTTCTCCATCTCTATAATGCTGTGAATTGCTGTTTTTATTTGATTGCTGTGTTTGTTATTTTCGTTCTGTTTCTTTTGAAGACTGCCGGCTTTTCTAAAACAATTAGGCTAGTTCTGATTTCCACGTTGGATATAAATGTTATTGGAAGAATGCGCGTGTTCCACAATGTGTCAAGCGCTCTTTCCAAATGTTTTTTAGCATTACAGAAACAAATGCCCTTTGTTTAGCCGTTGCGTAATCGCTAGAATGCTTTCAAGTTGTTTACCGCTAGGAAAAATTCAGACTGCACGTTTGTTTATCCGTTTGTATGGAGAAGGAGAGAGGGGGATACCTTCTTACCTCGGATGTATTCTCCGGGCAGCGTGGGTTCCCGTCCTCCACAGGCACCTCCCAAGTCTGCTTCCTTTTAGCTCTGGATTTCGATGCGATGAGCACCGCGAGAGGAATTCAAAATATATCCCAGATGGTTCCGTTCTCCTCTCACTTTAGGCGCTGCTGGCAAGTGCGTTGCTTCGCGCGGTAGAACCAAACCGCAACATATTCAATCTCTGCTTGAGCCCAGGACCTCCCGCGCTCCAGCCAAAAGAAGCCGCAACTCCAGTCCAAGTTTTTCAAAGAAACTGATAGATTTATTGCTTAAATCAATACAGCATATTCCACAGCGTAAAACCAACGCGTTTCGTGAGCTCCCTACTCACTTGATCACGGTTGTTACAAACACTGTTTGCTGAGAACAATTTAAAATGGGAGACCCTCCTACCATCGGTCACATGATTCCAGCCTTAGGTTTTCTTTCACACTATGGCCTTCTGGGACTTGTAGTATTTACATTAGCAAAAGTTGTTTCGTGTTATATATATATAGATCCCAACAAAAAGTAGCCTGCTGAGAGAGTGCCACAAACAGGTATATTAGTTTCGCCAATTCATTTAATGGAATAAAGCAATGTTCAAAAAGCACATGTGCCTGGCTAAGTCTAACAGTCCTGCCCAATGCGTTTCGTGCTTCAACAGCACTTCCTCATAGGCTGCGGGCATCGTTTAGAGTGAAGGCTCTGCAGTTCTAGTACAGCACCAGTTTGTATTTCATCCCGCCCAGATGGGCGTGGCCAACCGCGTGGCCTTTTGGCACCTGTAGTGCCACTGTAATCCTCTTGTGAGTCGACATGCAATTCTCTCTTGCATAAAACCAAATCAAATCCCAAGTGGGTTGTGTAACTGCCTACAATCTCTCCTACGAGCGAGCGACCACCACGATGGGCACAAGAACGAGTGTCTTACTTTAACAACTCAGCCACAATTTTTTCTATTGTTCCTTGGTCACGGCACAACGAGTGTCCGTTTGCGCCCTTTCTTCTTTAGTGCATTATTTATCACTCCCGGAGAGCTGTTTAAACAAACGGGATTGCACTGGTTACCTTGATATACCACATTGTTTCAGCACGCAATTTAATTTGGGACTTCTAATCTCACTTTTAGACTTCGTTGACGCCATACCCCTTGTGTTTGACACAACATGGAAACTGCACTATGTTTATGTTGTTTCTCCAGTACGCACCCTAGTTCTTCCTTGACAGGGTTTTTTTAGCTGGTTTCTTTTACCCTCCTTAGATTCATTCCGTTCACTGCCTTTAAGTGACTCGGGCACAGTTTGATTTATTGTCAAATCTGGGATTACGTTGTCCATCCACGAAGGAATCCCTTGACAGATTGGAACTCTGCGCGCCGCATACGCACATGCCGTAAGTGCACAGCGGTTATCTTTATTTTTTAACAAATTTAATGCCCACTTCATAATGGTCACCTTTATTACCCAGGTGACGCCTCATTCCTACCAAACTTTCATACCTTGGAGACCCACGGAGACCCTTTTCTTCTCAACAACTGATCTGTGTGAGAAATCTTCCCCTCCGTTGCAACACTCATGATAATATTTTGTAACTCTGCCCAAACCCCTGGGACTTTGTTTTAGTTTTGTAGTATTAAGTCAGGTACTTATACACTGTCCCTCCTTTTTTTAGGTGTTCCCAGTCCTTCTCACATCACACTTGTCCTGATGAAGACCCCCATAGTAAGATTCAAGACACCTACGGATATAGGGGTCGAAACATTGACTTTATAGCACTTACCAATACCTAATCGACAGTGATAAATAAACTCTGAACTCATATGTTATATGGCAAATATGTATATAGGATGTGGACTTTGACGATCCGGTATATGACCAATATATACCAAAACTGTTTGTGATATGTTTGTCACCATCCCCAAACTCTCTCTCCCATCACTTACTATCTAACACTCCCTTCCCCCTGGGCACCACGCATATGAATTTGATACTTTGTTAGGTTTGTTCCTACGATTGTTCAAAAAATGCATTCCCAATGTGATTAAATAACATTGGTCGAACACTGCTGTTTCCTTTCTCATACTGTTGAATGCCTAGTTTCATGTTTTTAATTTTTTTCTCCCCTCCATGTGAAAGCCAGTATTGCACTGGGACCACTTTATTATATACCATGATGTGTCTAACAGTAAATATGACACATCCATCATGTCTCAAGGAGGGTGCAATGAAAATTGATGCGTCGCTGTTTTCAGGAAGCGATGTGTCACTTTACATAAATGAGGCCCTTAGTCTTTTTCTTGGTGCTTTTTCCTCGACGACGAGTCCTTGGGTTCGTCGAATACAGAGTTCGAATTGTCGATGGCGGCCTGTTACAGTCCGATGCTGCCTTGAGTTTCAGGAATTATTTGTCCTCAATGCCAAAAGTGAGGAGCTCCGTAACTTTCAGCAGAACAAACCAGCAGTGGGAGCTGGGCTGGGTCATATGACATCTGTTCTCCTGTCTTTGAAGTCCAGCTAATGTCCCCAGCCCCATTCCTCTTGTTGGCTTCTCCAGGAAGCAAATCTCCTCCCACCAGATGTCTGTATTGTTGCAACCCAAGGCCTTGTCAGATCTACTCAAGGAACAGCTTGATTCAGGCTGTCAAATGCTAACCAATCAGAAGATGCTGCTACAAGGCTGTTTTAGGTAACTTCAGGATAGTATGTTCTAAAAATACTTTCCTGTAATAGATCTATTAAATCCAACTTTGGCAAGTTTTTGGAATTAATCTGACCATTAATTTGATACTTTAAATGGTATTGCCAACTAGTTCCAATGCAACTATAGACTTCATTGAATTTAATAACGCCTTCCCCAGTTATCCTATGGGGCTAGCAGCATTACAATAGGGAAAAACACCTTGCACTGTTTTTCCTTACCAGGGCATATAAAACATCTTTTATATTGTCCCTGCTTTTCCTTTTTATAAAAATGCACCCTGCCATTGAGGTACTGAGGGAAGACCTTAGGGGTGACTTATGAGTCATTAAAAGTTAGTTTTGAACTTTGGGAATATTTTAATTCCAAAGTCGAATTGAGACATACTTTTCATTAAAACAAGCCTGCATGAGCGTAGCGTATCCACTCCAGATGGTGGCATAACTAGGGTGCTGCCAGAGGAGGCCTGTGCCCTGGTCCACCGCCCTCTGTGCCCCATCACTATGGATGTCAGCTACATCATTGAATTCCCTGACAGGTGCCTGAATGCACTGAGCCGCAGCAAGGATATTTTGAAAGAAATGTTCACTCCCTCAGATATCTCGTCTGGATTATTATTATTATTATCTGAGACTAAGGCTCTCATTATGAGTGGCCCAGTGAGGGATACCTTATTTATTAGGACCAATGAACAACAATTTCATGGTTATCGCTACTATTCGGTGTCATTATTGGCGTTTCATTGAAACGAGGAATAAAATTGCCTCTAGTACTTTCTGCACCAAACATTTCATGCAAACAAAGTATTCCAGGCTTTTTGTATATGTTACATTTTGGCATATTGGACCTGGCAAAACCTAACTCCACGTAGGGGTGTGGAGGTGAAGGTGAGACAGAGGAGTGTTGGGGGCAGAATTTATCTCGCCCAGTAACTGCTGGGAACGGTGAACTATGACAAACTTACCTTGCAGAATAGGTGTTTTCACAGAGGTCGCAATTTACAGGGCCAATCATAATGAGGTCATTAGTAGGGCCGCTGGGGTCATACAGCCTGATTCATGAAAAACGGGATTTGCGAATCTCAAATAGCGAAAAATTGCGAATCGCTATAGAGAAATCGCAAATCGGAATTCATGAAGATTAGCGATAATAAAATGCGATTCGCACGCGGGCGCAAATTCCGTTTGCGATTAACGATAATCGCAGAAAAATCGCTATTTCCGGCAACTCGCGTCGGGATCGCGAAATAGCAAATAGCGATATCGCTAATTGCGAGATCGCAAAATCGCGAGATCGGGAAAAACGGGAAGTCGCATTTCGAGCACAGTGATGACATCACAACCAGGAAGCAGCCAGTTCCCACCCCCATTCACCACAGTGAGGCCGACCTCGAGTCAGCAACTGTGAGAGCTTCTGCTATCCCATTTTTGATTCCTACTCTGCAACAACAGTGCTGCCATGTCTGAGGAAGCTGTTCCTGGCCCCTGCAACACCACAGGGCGGAAGAGGAAGCTGAAATTCTCAGAACAGGAGCTGGAGCATCTGATAGAAGGGGTGGTGGCCAACCACTCCAAACTCTTTGGCAAGGACTCCAGGAGGGTGCCGGAGCAGGAAAAAAGGAGGATCTGGCAGGGAATAGCGTCCACCGTCAACTCCGTGGGTGTGGCCGATAGGTCACTGGACGAACTGAAAAAAAGATGGTACGACCTCCGAGGTCGTGCCAAAGAGAAGGTGGCGGAGCGCCTTGGAGAGGCATCGGGCACTGGAGGGGGAGGACCTACAGTCCCTCCAAACACAGCCTTGGAGGACCAAGTGGAAGACACGCTTGAGAGGGAGGCGTGTATTGGATTCACGCGTCTGGACTCATCCCGCCCCACCCAAGACACCCAAGGTAAGTGGCATGCGACTGCGACCCTGTCCCCTATGAATGTCCATGACCATATAGGCTCCCATAATCTTCCATAGTCATGCCATTGTTGCACATCAGGTAATGCCCTGAAGCATTGTGGGACATGTAGTGTGGCCACAATGTAGTAGTACGACAATGCAGCCAGGCAGGTTCCAAAGTACGCAAAGCCATAGCCAGTCAGGGAATGTCACCCAGCATGCATGTAGCAACTGCACGTCTGACAGATACATGCAACTAATGATCGTCCACTTACCCTCACAGGTGGAGCTGAAAGCAGCGACAGCGAAAGGCTGCTAATTGATGAGGAGGCCCATGATGATGAGGAGGTGCCGCCACAAACACAGGCACCAGCCCCTGCCGCAGCAACAACACCAGCAGCCAGGTCCACGACTAGTGTGCCCCCAGCCTCAGCCGCACCAACTGCAGCCGCAGCCAGGCCCACGACTAGTGTGCCCCCAGCCTCAGCCTCACCAACTGCAGCTGCAGCCAGGCCCACGACTAGTGTGCCCCCAGCCTCAGCCGCACCAACTGCAGCCGCAGCCAGGCCCATGACTAGTGTGCCCCCAGCCTCAGCCGCACCAACTGCAGCCGCAGCCAGTCCCACGACTAGTGTGCCTCCAGTCCCTGCCGCACCAGCAACGCCTGCTGTGACACCACCAGCAGCTGCTGCGACTACATCAGGGCCCGCGACAGCGGCAACACAGCGGCCAGCCACTGTGTCAGGCCAGCAGAGCAGGCCTGGCAGGTCTCGCCAGCACACCAATGCAGCAATCAGCAGGAGGGGCAATGGACAGCGGCTGGCGCGAATGAGCGTCGAAAGACGCATGCTGCGTATTCATCAGCGGCAGGCACGGCAGCAAGGTGCCATACAGCTGCAGCTGTACAACATTGGGCGCAATGTGGCCGGAGTGGGGGACCGCATGGACCGCATGACGGCGGCCATGGCAGGTGTGGGGGAGGGAATGGCCCGCATGACTGCAGCCATGGAGGCCAACACTGCAGCGATGACAACTCAGCGCAACGCAGCACGCCGGCGCCACCATCAGATTTTGACCCGGCTGGCGGCCTACAGCAGGTCCAATTATGTTGCAGCCAATGCCACATCACAGTTGTCGCGGCGTTCCATTGCACAGCAGCACCAACTCATCCAGTGCTGTGAGGATATGACCAGGGTCCTGGAGCACCTGACCACGGCGGTGACAGCACTACACCCTCCTGCTCTACCTACCACTGTTGGGGGTGATGATGTCAGTGAGGGGACATCGAGCATGAGCAGCCACTCAGCCACACAAGTAGGGTCACTCAGGCGCAGCACCAGGCCAACGGCAGGAACACGTGCCTTGGAAGAGGATGAGCCTCATAGGCGCTTGGGTGGTACGCGCAGGAGGCGCAATTGACAACATATGACTATTACAGGCACAGGCTGAGTATAAGCCTGCCCTGTCCTTTCACACAGCAGTATGCAGTAATACTGTTCGCAATGACGTTATTCAAAGTGGTACCATTATTGTGAAAGAAACAATAATATATGTTTTTGCAGCACACATTGGCGTTGTGTCTTTATTACATTTTGCATGCATTTGTGATTTGTGGGGTGAAGGAAGAGGGTGCACTAGAAACTGTTCACTGTGATGTGGTTGCGACGTCTGTGGCCTTCAGCTGGGTTCTCCCCGCGTGCATGGTGCGCATGTGCAGGTGGCCGGTCGTCCCCTTCAGATTCACTGCTAGAGATGTCGACAGGTATCCGGCGCTTGGTTGCAATGTTATGTAGTATTGCGCAGACAGCCACAATGCGGCAGCACACTGCAGGACTGTAATACATGGCCCCACCTGTCTTGTGCAGTATGCGGAACCTGCTCTTGAGCAGCCCAAATGTCCTTTCTATGCAATTCCTTGTCCGTATGTGTGCAACATTGTAGCGCCGTTGCTGGGGTGTAGCAGGGTTGAGGTATGGGGTGAGGAGGTATTCACGGAGGGCGTAGCCACTGTCACCTGAATGAGAGGAGCAGAGGGTGAGTGCCTGTGCTGCGCTGCTACTTCATAGCAATGTGACATTGTCGACAAAGTGTACTTACCAAGTAGGTGTCCTTCCCCAAAGTCTCCCCTGGCCAGTCGTGTGTGGATGCCACTGTGCCGGAATATGAAGGAGTCATGGGTACTCCCTGGGTACTGGGCAACAATGTCAGTGATGTATGTCTTAGCATTGCAGACCATCTGTATGTTGAGGGAGTGGTAGGACTTCCGATTGCGGAACATATACTCCGTGGCAGCTGGAGGGCAGATGGCGATGTGGGTACAGTCTATGCATCCGAGGACATGTGGAAAATGGGCTACGTTGTAGAATTGTAGCTTGGTCAAGTCCAAATCCTGTTGGCTGGTGGGAAATTTGATGTGTCGGTGTAGCTGGGTAAGCATGGCGTCAACAAAACTCTTGAGGCAGCGTGACATGGTGGGCTGGGAGATCCCCCCAGCAACCGCTACTATCCCCTGGAAGCTCCCGGAGGCCAGGAGGTGCAGGCTACACAATACCTGCACATGTGTAGGCACCGCATTGGTACGCCTTGTTGGGTGCTGCATCAGGGGGTCAAGGTCCTGTATTAGCTGGATTATCATTTCCCCATTCAGCCTGTATTTTGCATATATCTGCTCTCTGGTTTGGCCCAGCAAGGTGACCCGCTGGCGGAATATCCTGTCCTGGATCCTGCGTCTCCTCCGTGTTGCTCGCTGTAGCCTTCGCCGCCTGACCACCATGTACATTCCTGGCATTGTGGAACTCCTAATGCTGCTGCTGAATGTCCTTATGTGTGATTGGTCAGGCCTGAACCTGTTACTGATTGGCCAACGGTTTTTTTAAAGCAATTTTGTAATGGCTTTTATGGTTACCACCTGCTTTGAGTTGTCCTTAATTTGCGCTGCGCAAACTGCAATTTTTGGGTTTTTCGCTATTTGCGATTTTTCATGATTACCGATTGCGATTGTTTAGCGAATTCGCAATTTATTTCGCAGAATCCGTGGATTGTCGCATTTTCCGATTCGCTAATGCTCTCCTCCCGGGATTCTGTGAATATTATTGCGATTTCGCTATTATGTGTTTGTCATTTCGCTATTTTCGTGTTGAATGCCGATTACGGACATTGCGCCCGCAATTGCATTTTCGCAGCGATTGCGGGCGCAATTTTGCTTCATGAATCAGGCGGATAGTATGTTGCAGCAAGCACTGACATGCAGAATCGCCTGTGCCTTTGGAAACTCGAAGTCGGATGAATGTACAGCACCTGCTAATAGTAGAAGGCAACCTATTTCTGCCCCGAGGACCATAGGATGCTTCCATGATACACAATTAATCACCACTTTTTTTTAACTCATATAAACTGTAGCGGGCTACTAATCTTATACTTTCGCTTACTGTCATTACTAGATTATCAGTGGCTTTCAATGTTTACTAGCCCACATTAACAACTCCATGTTGTCTTCATAATTTGCCAACAGTGGATGCAAGAACTAATTCATGGACTTCTGTTGGATGGGTGCATCATCTTGCAGAGCTTTTGGAAGTTTCGCAATCTTTCCAATTGGGATATGAGAAACTTTGACATTTCTCCTGCACTGGAGTAATTAATTTTCTTTATTCCTCAGGTTCTATTTCACAACCACACTTTGGTTCTGCAGATCCCTCTACTCACTATCCGCTTTTCGAGATTTCATTACTTGCCTGGGTGAGTACCTCTACTACCTTATGTCCCCCTGGGCATCTCTTATCTTTATTGATTCACTGGGTGGATAATTGTGTTCACAGTCATACTTAAACATAATACTTTACGCTTTCTGCAACCTCCAGTATTACTACAATTACTATCTACCTTTACTTATGGAGAACCATAGGACTACCTAAACTTTCGCTCACTATGTGCATTTTTAGATATTTTGGGATTTACCATATGCTCAGATTTTCCAATTCATCTATTCTCATTGTTTTTTGCACAGGCTGTATAGCCCCTTCCTTTCCAGGGCACCTTAATAGAGATGTAATTTTTGTTTCCAAAACATGTTAATGTTTTAAATGCTTAGAAATATGCCTGTCTGATTATATGTTCATTACACATATTTGAAAAAGTAACTTTGTGATGAAACATGTGTCGACTGTTTTTTGTTGTTCCCATGTATAGATGATATCAGATACGTGGCTTCTGTCTACAATAAGTCACACATTTGAAATAGCAACAAAAATCCTTACTTTATGAACTGACTTTCTTTGGACTTCCATTGAGTGCTCTGATATCTTTGTTCACATTGGACCAATGTGTGCTGGCACCCCCAGTAGTAGGTTGTTGGGTATCATTATAGCACCAACCCCAGTGATAGTTTGCTGAATTGTTGATAGACACCGCCATATACATTTGCTCTAAGAGGTGTGGTTTGGAAACCACTGCTACCAACTATATTGTAATTAATAAACACCTATTAACGCCATATCCTTGGCCTGCTTCAACACCCTCTGCATGCTCTGAACATTTTTCAAATGGATCCCACCTGACTCCAGAAAAACGGTCACACACGCCCTCATCAGTAGCAGACTGGACTACGGCAACACTCTCTACTCGGGAATCAACAAGAAACTACTTTGCGAGCTCCAGACCACCAAGAACGCTGCAGCCAGACTGATCCTAGACGTACCCCATCACAACCACACCACTCAACACCTCCTCGATTTCCACTGGCTCCCCATCGAAAGAAGAATAACCTTCAAGGTCACTCTTGCATACAAGACCCTCCACAATATCGACGAGAAGACCTAAACTACCGCCTCTCTTTCCATGCACCAAAGAGACACCTCCGATCAGCTGACCTCTCTCTGGCCACCATCCCATGCTTCTACAAGACCAGAATGGGAGGAAAGTCCTTCTTCGACCTCAGAGCCAAGGCCTGGAATGACTACCCCTACACCTCCAGCAAGTAGGTACACTGCTCTAGTTCAGGAAGTAAATCAAGACCTGGCTCATCGGATGACCCTAGCACTCAACGGAGCCTCCTGCCCCCCTCGCACCTTGAGACCCTCAAGGGTGAGTAGCTGCAATTTACCAACCTTGATTGATTATTTGATCAACAATGTGCAGCCCGAAGCTTTTAAGGACATTGTTAATGAATGCAGCATTTTCACAATAGACAAATCTATAATATGTGATCATGGTTATTACAACTACCATAATGTTTAATATTTACCTCTCAGCTCATTTAGAGAAAAGAGTACAAGCAATTACACTACTTGTTTTCAGATGGACTGTACATGGTGTTAAAGATGTCCTATCAGAAATTAAGTCCAGCCCTGAAGAAGACCTTTATGACATGGAGTACTTGGTCCCACCTATATAAGGTCGAAACGCGTCGGCACTGATTAGATAGTGGTTCGGAGCAAACTAGGATAAGGAGATACTGACCCTCCCCGGGCAGTACAGTGGAAACTTTCCTGTTCCCCGACAACAGCTTGTGCAAATAATCTCCGACCCTATATAGGACCCTAAATCTAGGACATTCTGAGGACTTAGTTAGATTTGGCCCCAAGACTTTTTTTGATTTCAAGAGTATAGGACAACAAAAGCGAATTGGAAATTTAGTTTGTGCACCCAAAAAAATCACTTTTGAAATATAATTGTTTATTGAGTCTTTTCAAATATTGTGTATATATTTTCGTTTAATGAATCGTGAGTGTGTTTAAATACTATACCTATGTATATGTCTTATATATAAGCGTTTCTGTATAAAATCCTTTCATGCGTTAATACAACAAAAAGAGATGTGTAAATATATGTGATGTAGGAAACTCTCAAAAAGAAAAAAAACGTTTGACGTAAATAACAAAAACAAATTGTTGGCCCAATTCAATAAAATGGACTTTTGTGGCCAAAAGAAACACGAGATCAATGGTATTTAGAGGTATTTTTGTTTATGAAATTCCCAGCAACACCCATAGCACGCCCCTTTAATGCAGAACACTGCGTTAAAGGAACTGATATTTATCAGGCAGCATTAAGCCAAAAAAAGTGGCTTAGTGCTGCCTGATAAATATCACGTAAGCTTCTACGCCACGTAACATCTTAAAAAGTAATGCTTTGGAGGCGCGAGGAGTCTCAAAAATGAGGCCCAAAAGTAAATAGTATATTGAAAATGATTTTGCAATTTCTAATTGCAATGCAAAACAATGATAAGTTATCGAAAGGTGCTAATCTCAGCATTTCTAATTGCTTTGTATTCAATTGCTTTCTTCCTCTCTTGTGTTTGTTTATCCCTTTGAGTATAGCTTCTTTAACATCCTTCTGATTGGATGACATGTATCATTTGCCTGCACACATTCAGGGAGCTGTTTTTTTTATTCTCCTTTCAGCTCTCTATGGGAGTGTATTTCATTTCTTGCTTTCTCACAGTGTTGTTCCCTCCTCTCTGTCCCTTGCTCATTCATTGCTTTCCATACCATTCAAAGTTTTTTGTTTAATTTTTTTCTCCCAACTCCCCACCTCACAGCCGCTGCAGGTAAGAGCGGTGGGCTGGTGGGGCAGGCTGGGGGGATTTCAAGAGACGACCACAAGGGAAAATTAAATAAGTAATTAATTTTCCCTTGTGGTCGTCTTTCGAAATCTCCCCCAGCCAGCCCCACCGTTCTTACCTGCAGTGGCCGCGGCTGCCACCTCAACCCCCTCCCTGGCTCAAATCAAAATCACTCCCTGTTTTGCTCCACTCCACCATTGTTCCCCGCTCCTCCTACCATCTTTGCATTGTTTTAGAAAATATGCTTTTTTTAACCCCTTCGCAGCTGGGGGGATTCCCCCGCTGTGCTGGGGGGCGGGGGGGCGCGTACAGCGCCCCCATGCTCATGACGAGGTCAGCTCGTCATGAGCCACGGCGCTCCGGTGCTCATGACGAGCTGAGCTCGTCATGATCGCGCCCGTTCCAATGGAACGTTCAGCACAGCGGGGGAATCAGCCCAGCGTGTGAGCGTTCCACGGAACGGGCGCGGTCATGACGAGCTCAGCTCGTCATGAGCACCGGAGCGCCGTCGCTCATAACGAGCTGAGCTTGTCATGAGCATCCAAGAGGTTTATGTATGGAGGCCCTATCACCTGCTATTTCCTTCATCTCCACTACATTTCAAAAATCTGCTCTCTTGCACATTTAAATTATTAATGTATATACCTTTGCAAGACTGAGTCTGCCATCTTGGAACAATACATAAAAAAATGGGAGCCTCATAACCCGGTAAGCATGCATCAGACATCACACTGTGTCTCCCTAGCATCATGACATCATGTGTGTATGAGTGATGAAGCATGTGCTTGTTCAAGTAATCATGCTTTCGTTTTTTTATCCTTTTGCTGATTATTTGCAACAGTGACAAAAACCACTGGCAAAGCTATCAGGTCTGCAGTGGCAGCTAAAAGGCAAGACCATTGGCTTTGCCAATACATGCCTATAGAAGGAGTTACAGTGCTAGCAGTCTTTAATTTGGGAAGAGGCTCCATTTTCTAATTTGCGCATTTTTGTGCTCTGTAATATGATCCTTTGCATTGACAAACTTAGTTACACCAACTATGCAAATGCAAAGTCTTATGGGCAATAGGCCACGTGCTGCACAAAGTAACTTGCATGATTTCACATAAGCTAACATTTTACAATATTACATGACATCGCATAACATATTACAAGACTTTAATCTTCAAAACAGCAAAAAGGAAAACCATGCTACGCCATTTCTGATTCAAATGGATTCAGAATATAACTGTATAAGATCTCATTTACCATACCCCTAAAAAAGTCTGTTGGCGAAAAGTCCTATTATCATCAGCTTAAAGTGGGCATAGTGGGCCCATTGCTCATTGGTTGGCTTTACTGTTACTTTCATTTGCTTTCTTTTCATTTGTTAGTTTGTGTGGAGTTTCCTCCTCTTCTTGTATTTGTGCCTCCCCTGGAGAGTGGATTCATAGCTGTATTCTTCCACTGCTTATGTTTCAAGCACTACTGTTTTCTTCTGAGTTAACCGGCCTTTTAGCTGCCACTGCAGACCTGCTAGCTTTGCGTGCATGTGTTTTCCACCTGTTTTCCTCGTGTACTTCTCGTCCCGGCCGGCCGTGCTGCTCTCTGTCGCCCATGTGCTTCTCCCCCCTCCTCCCAT
The DNA here is from genome assembly GCF_964261635.1 of Lissotriton helveticus. NCBI lineage: Eukaryota > Metazoa > Chordata > Amphibia > Caudata > Salamandridae > Lissotriton > Lissotriton helveticus. The sequence continues at coordinate 1,629,057,475 of NC_136068.1, forward strand.
GTTGTGCTCACACTTGTGAACAGCTTCTCCCCCGTTCCTTTCTCCACTCTTTGCTTCTCTCCGCCTCCTCCACGTTGCTCTGTCTCGCACATTGCACTCCCCACACACGCTTAAAAAGGAAAACACTTTTGTTCTGCTTATTTTTTTCAAAATGATTTTTCATATACAGATCCAACTTAGTAAATAAAACAAATCATTTGCATCATTTTGTAGGTGCTCAGATGCATGGTACACATGCCAACAAAATGACATGGCCCCTGAGTCATAGGTCCTTTTTAGGTTTTGCCACGGCAATGCGTACGAAGTACGCATGCGCTAGCAAAATCTAATGTTTTCCTCTGTGGAGTCGGGTATCCGCCCCCTCCTCCCATTGGCTAGCTCCATAAATGGAGGCTAGCCATTGGGAGCCGGATCTGTCCGTCAAGGCCGGACCAGATTCGGGGGCGTTCCCGAGAATTTTCCCCTTTTGGTGACGTCAGCCGATAGCCTGTTCTCGGGAACGCCCCCGAATCTGGTCCGGCATTGACGCCACCCGGAAGAAGTCCAGGTGAGTGCTTGCTTTTTTTTTTTTTTTGCCCGTTCCCACTCCCTCTCCCGCTCTCCCTGTCTCCGGCCCTGTTCCCGCCCCCCTCCCGCTCAACGCGGTCACCTTTCACTTGTCAAAGACGGGTGGTAACACAATGTGTGCGTGTGTCTCATGGATAAGGCATCGGAGGTATTGTCCCAGAGGTATATGAAATGTGTGTGAAATACGTTTGTGGGTGTGGGAAAAAGGTGTCTGTGTGGTGCGAGTATGTTTGAAAAGATTGTGAGAGATGCTTCTTCGTGCGCTTAGGGAGTGTAAGTGAGGAGGTCGGGTTAATGAAAGTGATGTGTGTTGATGGGTGAAAGATGTGATTCAACGGCGTGTGTGTTTGAACGAGGTATGTGTGCAAGTATAGATCATGTTCCTTGTCTTCAAAGGAGGTGCGTGAGACACACGTCCGCGTTAAAGAGATGCCAGTGAAATGTGTAGATTCTGGAAGTTGGTGTGGGCGGTGCTTGGATGCGCGAAAGAGAAGACTATTCAGGTGATGTGTGAAGAGGTGGTTAAAGTGTTTTAGTGCGTCATATAGTTGCTTGCGAGTGGTTGACGTATTTGGATTTGTGAGGAAGTGTGTATTTGCGTGAAAGAAGTTTGAGTGTGGCGTGCAAAAAGTTAAGTGTGTTTATATAGAGATTTATGAATGTGAGATTATGAAAAAACTGCGAAGGATGCATGGGTGAACAGGCGCGAGAAAGATGTGTAAAAAGTGTGCGCTAGGAGTTGGAATATGTGAAAAAGGTGTAGCGGACATGCATCATTTTCTGGAATAGTTGTGAGTTAAGTATTTCGGTGTGTGAGTGGTAGGAGAATGAAACATGTTTGCCTGTAAAGTATGTGGATTTTTGAAAGAGATATTAGCTACGTGTAATGGGCGGCGGTCGTGTGTGCATTTGTTATGTGTGAAATAGGTGTGAACGGGATACGCAAAAGAGGTGTGTGCAAAGTAGCGAGAAAGAAACTAGGGCGAAACTTGTAATTGATAAAAAGATGTGATTGACACGTGTCGGTGTAAACAAAAAGCAGTCCTAATTTATGAGCTGTGTGGCTATCTTGAGTGATCTACCTTGGTGTTAGAAAGAGGTCGATGTGGGAGATGTATGTGCGGTGAAATGAATGTGTGAAAGGCATATGTAACGGGAGCGGATGTGTGGAAAGGATGTGTCCAAAAGCTGAGGCATCTGTGAAGATACATTTTTGTCTCTGACGGGGGCAGGATGTCTGGGCATGTGCCTGAGAAGCTTTGTGTGCTTGTGTGCAGTATGACTGTGCCGGTTTGAATGGTTGTCGTTGTTGTTGGGTGGTATATAATAACATGGGAACCTAATTGTATTGATACGCCGGAGACATACGTGTGCGGCTACATTCATGCTTCCATATGTGTGACTTAAGGTGCATCACAGCTACATGTTGTGTTGGTTAGAAGGCTGGTTGTGTAGCTTTTGCATGGTGGTTTTAGGTTGTGTTTGTGAATTATATATGGTTTTGAGTCTGGTGGTCTGTGTTTGGGTGTTTCTTTCTAGTTACTTGTCTGAAGTGCAAATGTGCCGCAGGTGTTTGCGTGTATCAGGTCTCAAATTGTGCATAGGTGTGTTTGGTGTTTTATCCCTGCGGTAATAAGCACGTCAGCATTCTAGGTCTCTCTGATATGTGTGAGTATCGAGCAGTGTGCAGTGCTTAATTTGAGCGGTGGTTTTATGAGCTCAGGACCAGCACTTAATCATCACCGGTGCTTTTCATGAGCACCCGTCAAAGACACATTCATTTACATGGAGATTAAATGATTAGCCCAGAATCAAATGATGTTGGGCTGATGCCGAGATTTGAGCCTGGCTCCTCCAGCTCGGCAGCTCTGGCCATTACATCACATCCTCTCCTAGTGCACATGGTTAGGGGTTGGTTATGTTTTAGGCTGCACTAATAGGAGAAATGGGCTGGTGCAAGCTGCGTCCTGATGAGAGCCACCGGCACTTATTTTTTGTTTTACAAATTAACCACTGGCGTGTGACTTCCTCAAAGTATGTCACTAAGATGGACCACCCAGGCGTGTTTAAAACGCCTCTCACCCATGTCCCGACTCTGACAGGTCTCTTCCTTTGTGAAGGTATTCTTTCCTTAGAGGTATTTGAGGCGAGTGCTTGTATCTAAAATGCACAAGGATATCTGATGTAACCTATATGCCTCCGAGATGTGTGTGCGAGCGCCCGGGGGGTAGGGGGGGGGGAGAGGACGAGGGGTATCTGAGTGTTGTGAAAAGCCAGCGGCACTCATGTGTGTGCTTCTTATGTCTGTGCACTGGCCTTCTTCAGAACTGTGGGTAGCTCCATGGTTTCTGTGTGAAGCTCCTTGGTTTCTGTGTGTAACGCCTGTTGCACTTAGACCTGGTTGTGTCACTCTCATACGCGTCCTTTTTTGAAAAAAATGTATGCTTGTGTGACTTTTTGTATCTTTCTTTGTCTTGCAAGCTCTCTTCTTCTTTCTCTCCCTTTACCCCCACCACTTATACTCTACCTTTGCCTCTCTTTCTCTCTCTTGACATTCTTTCTATCTCTCTCCGTCTCTCTCTCCGTCTCTTTCTCATATGGTTCCTTTCCACTCTCTTTTCTTGACTCTCTCGCTCTCATTATTTCCTTGTGCTACACTGACACTCCGTCCTCCCTCTTTTTGTATTTTGCCCTCACTCTCCGTCTCTCTCTCTCTCTCCCTCTATTTCTCTCCAGGGTCAGATTGGAATCCCAATTAGGCCCCGGAAATCCCAAAAAGTGTACCACATTCCGGGAGCATGCCCTTTCATGCAACACCGTTTAGTTAGTCATATTGGACTCATTTTTAGAGAAATGTTCGGTAACTTAGGCATTTTGAAGCCTATGAAACCAGTAGCACTGGTGAACCATAGAAGCACAGCCTGTTTTCTGGGCATGTGAGGTGAAATGAAATAACTCAAGGGCCACGACATCTGATCTGGCTAGGGTTGCCATCTGCCGGTTTTTAAATCACCCAAAACAGACAATATGTCCTCTGATCAGTATATATTTTAAACAGAAATATAAGGCAAAATCACTTTCACGTGTATTCTAAAGCTTCCTTATTGATTTGTGACTTGTAGTTAAACTAAACAATGGCAGAAAAGTCATGTTAAAAAAGAATATATATATGTTTTTTTATATAAAGGGTCCTCTTTAACTATTGTGCTCTCCTTTGTAGAATCTTAAACCATGAACAAATGGCTGTTTAAAAAAATAAAATGGCAGTTTTATATAGGGTGAACTCGGCCCAATCAGGATGTTCAGCCGAGCCTGAGACCCGAACCTACTTTCCCTGTTCCGAAGTCTGCAGATTTGGTCCTAACCCACATCCTGTCTTCTTTTTTTGTCTGGGCAAGCTGGGCTTAAAGCAAGGCCTTTGCAAATACATATACACACCCAACTCCAAGGCTTGGAGACACTGGGGTGAAGGTGACAACACCTGACTCCTAGCGTGACTGAAGCCGCATCTCTTACCCCTCCCCAGCCCACCGTGGTGTCAGGCCGATGGCCTGGAAGGTGAGGTGTCAACAAAAGCACACAGATGCAGCTGCTGGGGTGGGGGGGGCGGCTGAGTTGAAAATCACCTGGCGTCCTAGCCCCTCATTGAGGCCCCGCATTCTCCAACCCTCTCTCGCCCCACCCACCATGGCCTGAATGTGATGGTCCGGCGGAGGAGGGGTCCGGGAAAAGACCCTGCTTCTGGGCCAGATGACGACAGGGGGTGGGAGGGGGCAAGGTGAGAATGGCCCACACCCTGACCTGGTTTACCTGAAGTGAAGATGCCCAACAGCCAGAGAAAAATCTGCTCCCCAATGAGGCATATTCTCAGACTCACTCCCTCCCTCGCCCACCATAGCCTCAGTGCGAATGCCTAGCACAGGAGAGCTGAAAAAGAGGGCCTCGAAGTCAGCCCACAGGTCACCTTTAGGAACGAGTCCACCGCCAAATGCCCGACTACCCACATTCCCAATCCAAAACTGTTTCGCTCCTTTTTCAACACCTTCTTCTGTGAGGTATGAAAGTTGTAAATGTGAGTCTTTTTGTTTCGTCTGTCGGTCTCTCTGACTCCCTTTTTTTCCTAAGGTACATGGGTGAGTGCGTTTGTGTTGCTTACCTCCGCTATGTGTATGAATTCAAGCTTTGTCTAACTCTGGGATGGGTTTGCGTGTCTGCGTTTCACGTCTGGGGTTCTGATATGTTTGCTTCTGTGTGTTTCCAATAAGTATGTATGTTTGTTTGGCTGAGGTGTCTGCCTTGCTCATGTCTCTATGGTATCTCTGAGGTAGCATCTCTCTAAGGCAGGGGCCTCAAACCGTTTCTATAATAAAAGGTACTACTTATGTTCAATAAAAATCATCAAGAGCCACAAATATGATCAGTGTTGTAACTGTGTCCGCATCAGACAAGTGGCCACTCCGTGCAAGATTACCAGTAGTGATGACCGTAGTGCATCAGTAGTAATATCGAAAAATTATTTATCGGTGCGGAATGCTGTAGCATAGACAACAAATAACGGCCACACCTGTGATGCCTTTGGCACCAAGGTGATATTAGTAAGGTTTTTTTTTTGTGGCGCATGATTTATGATTCAAATATCAACTTGAAATATATTTTGGAAATTCAACCATTTTTCTGTAAAAATCAGCTTATGAGTTATGAAGATTCACACATTTTTCAAATGTAGTATATGTTAAACCAAGCAAATGCTTGTTTTAAAATGTGTAAATAATATTATTTAGCTATTTGGAATGTCTTGGTATGGCACCACATTAATATTAGTGATGTCTCCTCAATGAGGCATGATTTTAATTCAACTAGCAGGTTTAAATACAGTCTACTTTTTTCTCCAAACATCAGCTTATGAGTCTTGAAAATACACACATTTTTCAAATGTTGTATTCAGATATTAATTAAAACAAACAAAAGATGAATAGGTTGGGAGGCAGAGAGAGAGAGGAGCTACTTACTGGTAGCTGGAGAGCTACCAGCGGCTCATGGACTACTCCGTGATGCCTGCTGAAAGGTTAGTCTTTATGAGGGTTTCACTGAGTTTTTAGGTTTTGCCTTGGCAATGCGTACGAAGTACACATGCGCTAGCAAAATCTTATGTTTTGCTCTGTGGGGTCGGGTATCCGCCCCCTCCTCGCCCCCTCCTCCCATTGGCTAGCTCCATAAATGGAGGCTAGCCATTGGGAGCCGGATCTGTCCGTCAAGGCCGGACCAGATTCGGGGGCGTTCCCGAGAATTTTTCCCTTTTGGTGACGTCAGCCGAAAGCCTGTTCTCGGGAACGCCCCCGAATCTGGTCCGGCATTGACGCCACCCGGAAGAAGTCCAGCTGAGTGCTTGCTTTTTTTTTTTTTGCCCGTTCCCACCCCCTCTCCCGCTCTCCCTGTCTCCGTCCCCGGTCCCGCCCCCCTCCCGCTGCCTCTCACGCTCTCCATGTCTCCGGCCCCGTTCCCGCCCCCCTCCCGCTCTCCGTGTCTCCGGCCCCGTTCCCGCCCCCCTCCCGCGCTCAGTGCTAAAGTGACAAGTGTGCGGCTACAAGAGAAAACAAAGCATCATCCGAGGCACAACACTGCAAAAGGTAAAAAGACACCCATCCACAAAAACAAGCGTCACGTCACTGATTTGTTATACTGATTTGAGCTTGGCGCCTGCAGGAAGGAAGGCACGTTGTGGTGTGTATGTAGTTTGGTGGCAGGGAGTTGTACTATACTTCGCGTGCAACATCTAACTAGCTCCGGAATGCGCTATTCCCTGACCTTCGGTGTACCATGAAGGGCCGGATCGAACTGGCCATTAAGTTCCACTTCTAGCCACGCTCCCGCCATTGCTTGTCTCGACCTTTTAAAGTGTGCATAGCACGATCGTTGTGAGCGGCAGCGCCAGGCACTTAGTTCTTACAACGTTTATTTGGGAGGTGAATATAAAAATATTGTATTTGATGTTTTTTTCTTTCAGCGCGAGTTACCTCCATGAAAAGACCGAGGCATATGTGCCATGGTGTGGACAGGGTTGCCCAAAAGCTTAGCTAAATTGGACGCCCCTCCCCTTTCGGATTTTCCCGGTTTGAAGTTAAGACATTGTTGGCGGCTGACCCTCCCCCACGTAATGCTGGACATGCCATGCGTTCTGGCCAGATCTCTTCACTGTTGCGCCTTTTCACGTTAAAAGCAGACCTTTACTTAGATTTTTGCCGACTGTTGTTGTTCGTGCAATAACACGCTGTCCATCCTCTCTACACGCTAGTCCCAAACCCTGCACCCGGGACCAGTGTCACATGCTCCTGTCTCCCACCTCTGCCCCCTAGTACCTGTGTCTCCATGCGTCTGTCCGCCCTGTGCCAGCCTTTCCTGTCCAGACAACCCTGTCACTTGCTCAGTCCTCACCTTCATGAACAACTTCCTCTTCGCTCCTCCCACTCCCTGTGGCTCCATCACTCGCTCTTCCCTTTCACCGCACTCTCCTTCTCTCACTGCCTCTCTCTCTTCTGCTCATACTCTCATCCCGTCACTCGCTCTTCCCTTTCACCGCACTCTCCTTCTCTCACTGCCTCTCTCTCTTCTGCTCATACTCTCATCCCGTCACTCGCTCTTCCCTTTCACCGCACTCTCCTTCTCTCACTGCCTCTCTCTCTTCTGCTCATACTCTCATCCCGTCACTCACTCTTCCCTTTCACCACTCTCCTTCTCTCACTGCCTCTTTCTTCTGCTCATACTCTCATCCCGTCACTCACTCTCCCTTCAACACACTGTTAACTCTCTCCAATGCACCACTCTCTCACCCTAATTTGTTTTTCCTTCTTGGCTCTATCTCTATTCATTATCCCTCCCAGACTCCTCCTGATTCTATAGAGCACTTTTCAAAACATTTTGTAACCATCGTCCATTTGCGTGAGATTACGCTATTGGCATTGTAAATGACAATGCCATTAATTTATCTGTTTTTAAAACCAACACATAAATACAAAATTTGTCATTGACAATGCCAATAGCTCTAACTTTGTCAAAGGCAAAACCATTGCATTGTAAATGCTTGTTCTTTTCTTTAGCCATGCTGCACAGGATTGGGAATGATGTACAGCATAGCTACAACCACTGGTCAAGTAAAAAGGTCCAAAAGGAGAGACCTATTGGCTTTGCCAATTCCCGTTTTGAAAGAAGACGGTTTAGCTTTGTAAGTAAACGGGTTCTTCTTTTGTAATGTGTAATGTATTTCAGGGCTATTTAGATGTTTCAACCACTGAACGTGAAGGTAGTTATAATAACAATAGGCCTGTGTTATATTATTTCTCTGAATACATTATCTATGTGTTAACGCAACTCCAGATTTTATGCATGCTTCTTTGTAGGTGTATGCAGAGTTTAATTCAGAAATGAATCAAATCAGTTTCTAGAAATGCACGTTTAAATGATCCAATTAAAAGCATTATTTGGGAAGTAGTTAAATATGTTTCATATCGTTTAAAATTAATTTCCAAGATACTGTGGGACAATAGGACGACGCCTTCTCTCTCTAAAAGCCTTCATGGATTTACCTGCTGCATGAATAATCGAAAAAAGTGGTTTCTCACTCTGTGTACAAGGAATTTACCATTTGGAAATCTGTCACTATCTGTCAGTAAGAATAGTAATACGGTATGCCACGTGATGAGGACCAAATTACCAATGTTTTAGATGCTTTGACCTATGCTGAAATCGTCAAGCGTATATGAAAATTAAAACCACCTGCTAATGACAACATAGTGCTCCAGTAGAACGAAAAAAAAGCTTTTCTGAATTTCTCAGCGACTTCGGCAAATAGTGATCCTGCGGAGATAAAATACTGAAACATAATTGAAACAGTATTTGTGTACGTCAGAAGAGTTCACTTCATTTTCAACGAAAAAACGAAATAACAGTTAATAATTTAATTTGAAACAACTGCAAAAATTGTTGCTTCAGGGTGCAAATGAATAGTGAAAAATAAAAATTAAATTTAAACAGTTCACACGTGAAACACTTTTTACTGATGAAAGATGTCTGAAAAAAGTATCTGTTTTCATTGGAGGACAACTCGGACCTGCATCTTTTGCCGGTAATTAGTTTGAGTTCCATTAATATAATTAAAAGCAAATTCTCATACAGAGTCCTGAAAAACTGGAATGTATATGTTATGTAGGTTCCTCCCAAAAAACAAGCTATAATTATCATTATTTGGAAACACATATTCAGTTTTCCATTGCACTTGTGCCCTAAAGCATCTATATAAATCACATCCTCGCCATACACTGCTAATTACTGAGTCTGGGCAGTGAACTCCGCTCTGCTCGCGTAGTTTCCGGAGGTTTCTGCACTTTGCTATACGCAGTGCTCGCGGAGTTCCCAAAAACGCTGAGCTGAGTTTTTTTCCTCGCTCGTGCTCATCAACATCAAGCTGGGGAGCGCGAAAAGTCCACCTCGCGGCAAGATTTTTCCTCATTCGTGCTCAAGTTGGTATGCGCGCCAGGGAAATCAACCGCAAGGCAATATTTCTCAATGTGGGCAGTCGGATTTCTCAATGCGAGTGGCTGTGTATGCTCACGTTGAGAAACGATCTGTTCGCGTTGAGAAAGCTGCCTCTCCTCCCATTAAAAAGTCCACAAGGTGCAGCACAATATTGTGCAGTGCCACACAAGTGCCCCTTCAACTCTTTAGTAAATCAGGGCCATGATTTCTCCATTTACATTCTCTAACTATTGTGTACATGTTCACATTTGTCATGTTGTGAAGTTCCAATTGCTACATCAATTGGTGCCTTCGACTTTGATTAGCAGTGTCTGATCTTTTGGTTTTAGATCCTTCTATTCCACCTCCACGCCTGCTTCTCTCTGGCCTATCAGAAATGAACAGCCTGTGTTCATTCTTTAGTGAGAGACATGCGCAGTCTGCTGTTCAGGGGACTGGCCTTCTTCGCCTTTTTCTTGCCCTTTTCTTGTGCTTCTGCTCATGGTGATTCTGCTATTCTTGTGGTTTGGGCGAATAATTTCAAATATTTTCAAAGTCATTTGGGGGTGATGATTCACAATGAAGAGGGTAAAGAAACAATGCATAGGAATTGGCTTGAAGGGAGGAGAAGGAGAAGGAGGGAATGGCGCTGCTGGAAATGTTACAAATTGACAAGAAGTTTCTGACTGGAAAGGAGGAAGTCGTGCGTTGTTTAATCTCTAAAGATTCGTCCCTGAAAGCCCTCGTCCTTAAACCAGAGCAATGATCTGAAATGGAAAGTCCAAGCCGGCGGCTAATTTATCAGCTTTAGTTATCAGCAAAATTGTTCATAGCTAGGAACCGGAAAAGGGTGTACTCCCGACCAGGGCAAAGGGGGACATGAACATATAGGAGGTGGTAGCAATATGCACATTAATTCTGTCTAAATTAGTGTCCATGTCTATGTGACAAAAGGATATAAAGAAACAATGTGTCTTCAAAACTTATGGGCATTGGCCCTTTTTTTGTAATTCTTTTTATTGAAAGTTTTTCAGTCATACTGTAGTCATGGAAGGAAGCTTTGTTTTCCATAGAGTGCATGATATACATTGCAATACATATGACATGCATCACTGTTGGTAATAAGTCTCACACATCCACTTCATCACATTCCCCTCTTGTTCCACATGGTTGGCTATTTATTGAGCCGGTGGTTTCCGGTGTTCGGCACCTGCACTTAATTGTCACCACCGGTGCTTGTGACAGTCTGCCACATGGTGGCGCCGCCTAGCTAATTTAGAGATGACCGCAACAACCATTAATTATTAATTCAATCTACATTAAAAATGGCATTTACCTGCCCCCAATCCATTCCTGTAGCTTTGGGGGCCTGAAATAGTCTGAATTGTCACACTTATAGGAGTGTGATTGTTAGTAGTTTGGTTGTTATTATTATTAGGAGCATACTAGGGGTAATGTGTGGTGCAAGCTGCAGTGACCTTTTGAGGAGAGCCCTGGCACTTAGTTTTTTTCAAATTAAGCACTGTATCAGGTGTTGCAGAGTCATCCTGAGCCCTGGGCATCCCCCAACTTTGTTTACTGACTGCTACTGTTGGTAACAGACTCTGACTGACCCTAGGATCTTCTTAACCGGGCCCTGGGCCATTGCTATGCTGAAAGAGATACCTATAATAAGGGTGAAAACACCCAGATACATTGGGGTACACTATGGGTCAGGGTACCCATCTGATTGGCATGACCTCCTTTATAAGGCCCTAGTACATAATAGGGTGGGGGGATTGAAAGTATCTTTAAGTCCCTTATATATATATATATTAGTGCATGGCAGTTTAGAGGCCAGCCACCCTTTCTGCACTTGCATGTGTGCACTGCTGAGGCCTGAGGTCAGTTTAAAAGAAGCCCTGCGGTGCAGGACAGCTTTTAAAATGCAAATTGTGCGCACACTCTACTTTGGTGTTTGGAGCACCTACAAAATTGTTATACTACAATGTTTGGTCATATTAGGTACCCCTAGGGTCTCCCCTAGGCTTCTCAGGGGGTGGGGAGGTCAGAAATGTATACCCTGGGGTGTTGCTCTGCATCTCATTGGACAGGAGTGCCTTTCTGCTTGACCCAGAGAACTTCTGATAAGTATCTGAGAGTGCCAGAGCCTCTCAGATCTGCTGCTTGAAACTCAAGGAAGAAGGGTCCATGCTGAGAAGTTTGATTTGCACAAACCAGGCCCTGCATTCTGAAGATTGCGTCAGCTGCACAATCCAGAACTACAGCGCTGTGGACTACCTTGCTTTGAAAGGACTAAAGAGTGGACTCCCTGCAACCTACAGGTTAACAAAGCTCAACTGCAACATCTCCACCAAGAATCCTCAGCCTGGAGTACTACTGATGAATTTGTAATTGTTTTGTCCAAGTGGATTGTGGGAACTGAAGTTCCGAACTTTCAAGGGCCATCTTGGAGCTTCCAGACCCTTGGAGTAAGTTTTGGACACTTTGGGACCCTTTGGGGAACTTCATAAAGAAGTTCCAGAAGTTTGGAGTAACTTTGGAATAAAGCTCCATAGGTGGACTGATTCGATCTGGCCAGTCAAGCAGGCAGCCTTCAGGTTCATCCTGTTGAAAAGCCATGGAGGTCCGACTTCCAGAGTTTGACCGGGAGTAGGCTGTAATCCAAGCCGGCAAACCCTCATCGAATCCAACCTGGTGAAGAGCAACAAGGGACCGCACCAAAAAACTCAGTAAGAGTTTCTTAGCCCGGACTTAGAAAAGGCGACTGGGACCAACCGCGAGCGCTGAGCCGCCCACCTACAACTGCGAGCTGGCCTGGGTCACTGGTTTGTCTCGCTGAAAAACTCCGGAGGTTGACCTTCCATAAGTTTGACCGGGAGCTTGTCGCAAGGCAAGCTGGCAAACCATCACCGAATCCAGACTGGCTGAGAGCTTCGAGGGACCCTGGGAAGAAAAGCTCAACAAAAGTTTCTAAGTCAGAAGGTAAAAACTTTGGTTGAGACCTACTGCAAGGGGTAGCTGTGCAGGACTCCATCGCAGTCGGGCCTGAACCTTTGACTTTGACTCAGTCAAGCATAACCAGACGTCTATAGGTTTCTATGTGCTATATAGTGCTAAATCTTTAAACATTCATATCTACAGTTCCCTACATTAGATTGTTTTTGTTTTGGTGTCTTTTTAATGATAAAAACATTTCCTATTTGTAGGTCGAGCCCGGAGTCAGCGGGCAAGCGCTGCTCTAGGGAAGATCTGTGGTAGTTCACTACATGAGGGAAGCCCCGCCCACTGCCCGTCCATTTTTCCATTGGCTTGTGTCTTTTCCTTCATAAATGCTGTGTTCTGATTGTTTATGAGGCTTGTTAGTCCCTCCTTATTATGGCCATGTCGTCCTTTGTACCCTCCCATGGCTACTATCTTAGAGTGTTACACGGTACGGTAGGTGTTTAGACCATGAGCACTATTTTTTTCTTGCCTTCTCACCCAAGCCCGCCTTCCCATTGTTCGTGCATTCTCGCCCTCTTCTCCCCCCTCTTCTGCCCGCACTCCCGTTGTCCGTGCTTCCTCCCCACTACCCCCGCCTGCAATTCTGTTGTCCATGCCTTCTCTCCCACTTCTCCCCACCCCGGCCCACACTCCCGTTCTCCGTGCTTCCCCCCCTTGTCCGTAATGCAATGCAATAAGTCGCGCGTAAATGTAAGTCCTATTGCATTTCAAATGCTTGTTTTGTTACACCTGCCACCATGAAAAAGGATTACGTTCTTTTTTATCAAAGTGTACATACTCCCACATACGCGAAAGCACTGAAAGAACTGTGTGTACCTCCTACTCTTAAAGGAGCTTCGCTGGTGTCTTCATTTAAATTTCAATGAGGATAGAGTGGAGAGTGGAGAAGTGTGGCTAAATGGTTGGAGCGGCAGACCATGATGCAGAGGTTTGCCTGGGACCAGGGTTCAATTCCTGCCTCGGTGGTTCTTGGACTCAATTTCCTCGGACCTGATAATTCTCTCCTCGGTGCCTATTCTAATCATGGCTCCCACTCTCCAACTCTGGGCAATCTCCACAACGGCCCCAACAACGCTAGGATACCTGGCTTCACCTTGGGGGTGCCCAGGAGTGGGCACCTCACAGGGAAAAGCCAGGAAGGGTTCCACAGCGGTATGCGTACAAGCGCTGAGATGCCCTCATGGGTCGATTCGTGCACTATACAAGCACTACTACATTTGGTTCACAGGCTTTACTTTGTCTGTTTTACCTCGTCATGGATAAAGTTCAGCAGCAAGTTATCCACTTGTAAGCTAAAGAAGTTCTTGGTCATGATACTCCCCGTATTACAAACACGTTTCAAAAACGCCATTTTCTTTTTATGGAGTTTTACAGCTATATTTTTTTTAAGCATTTTTGAACACCTAAATAGCACTCGTGCGCCACAAAAAAAATGTTGGTTTAGTACATCTAAATGTCTAATCCTTGAGACAGGATTTGTGGATTTTTTAAATTGTAAATTGCAATAACAATGTAAATTAGCAGCTAAGGTCAAATATGGCTTTTATATTTATAGTAACTGACCCTGAAAAATGCAGTGAACATCTATAAACCTATAGAACATCTATAAACCTATATTTCCGCCGCCATTTGCTGTGTTGTTGTTGTTGCCCTGAGACCGCCCCCTCCACCACGCAACCGCCTCCCATAGGATCCTCCCTCCCACTTTGTATTTAGGCTCACCCCTGTCCACCATAGCGCCGTGACCGCCTCGACCTGGTTGAGAACGGTCGCTCCCTCCTGCCCTCGCTGACTCCTACCCTGAGCTGCCTGGTATCGTTTTCATTGCGCTGCTAAGCCTTGCTAACGCTGCTCTCCTCACTTTCAAACTCAGTTTACATAGCGCTGCCGCCCACGCTTAGCGCTCGAACGTGCCTGCCTGATTGTGCGCAATTATACCTGCTAAGACTCATGTTTTTGTAACCCTTGTGCATGAAAGCTGCTTTGCTCACTGTTGGGATCATGTTTTCTTCAATTACGCTCCAAGTTTCCTGTAAGTCGGTCTGCTTGCGTGTTATTTCCGCCGCCATTTGCTGTGTTGTTGTTGTTGCCCTGAGACCGCCCCCTCCACCACGCAACCGCCTCCCATAGGATCCTCCCTCGCCCCTCCCCCTTTCCACTACCCATATATGACCGTCGCACCTGCGCGCAGCGTCCACGCGCAGCGAACGCGCCTCATCCGCGCCGAAGGTGCGCCAAAGGTAAGCCCGTCTACGCCCGTCTGCGCCTGGACCGCGCCCAGCGCCAGAGCCCCTGGTCCTCGCAATGCCCAGCCCACCCGCATTACTTACAACGCCTCCACCCTCCTAGCCCTTAACCCCGGCCGTTCCCCCAACTGCGTCCAAGCCGCTCCTGGACACACCCATGGACCCTTCTCATGCAACTCCTGCAAGTTCGACGGCACCAAAACCAACTCCTCATCCACCGACACCAAGCAGAGACCCGACACCAACTACCTAAAATGCATCCTGCTCAACACCCGCTCAGTTCACAGACACGCCATCGACCTCTGGAATCTACTAGACACCATCTCTCCGGACGTCGCCTTCCTAACAGAAACATGGATGAACGCCACATCAGCCCCTGACATCACCATTGCCATCCCGGAAGTCTATAAGATCATTCGCAAGGACCGTACCGGCCACACAGGAGGAGGCATCGCTATCGTCCATAAGAAATCCATCCGCATCTCAACCAGCTCAGACGTCAATCTCGCCAACTCTGAACACGTTCACTTCCAGATCCACATCGACCCCAAGACCACACTCAGAGGCACCATCCTTTACAGGCCACCAGGACCCCGCGCACAATTTAGTGAAGACATCACGGACTTCATCACTCCACACGCGCTCCCCTCCGAGGACTACATCCTTTTGGGAGACCTCAACTTTCACCTTGAAAAGAACAACGACCGCAACACCACCACCCTCTTAGACAACCTCGCAAACCTCGGACTTAAACAACTAGTCACCTCCTCCACCCACATCGCAGGTCACACACTCGACCCTATCTTCACCTCCAGCAAACATATCTCCTTCAGCCACACCACAGCTCTCCTTTGGACTGACCACAGCTGCGTTCACTTTACCTACAACAAGCCCACATCCAACAACCACCCCCAACCCACTCTGCAAAGAAACTGGAACAAAATCACCATCGACCAGATCTCCTCATCGCTTCTCCAAAACCCCCCCGCCCACTCCTCAAACCCAGATCAAGCAGCCACCAACCTCACCCAATGGTTATCCAACAGCGCCGACATCCTAGCACCACTGAAAAAACGACAAATCAAACTAGTCAGCAAGAAGGCCTCCTGGTTCAACGATGATCTTAAGAAATCCAAGAAACTTTGTCGCTCCCTCGAGAAGGCCTGGAAAAAAGACCCAACCACCAGCACCAAGGACGCCTTTAAAAACGCCACCCGCATACACCACCAACTGATCCAGACTGCCAAGAAAGCCGCCTTCAAGGACCGACTAGATAACAACGCCCACAACAGCAAGGAATTATTCAACATCATCAAGGAATTTACCAACCCCTCAGCCAACTCCAACGACATCACCCCCTCTCAAGCCCTCTGCGACTCCCTAGCCTCATTCTTCCACAACAAAATTGCGGACATCCACAACAGCTTCGACAACCAACCCGGAGACCAACCCACCCAATCCCCTGCTGGACCCCCACCCCCCCTGAACATCCTCAATGACTGGAAGCCAATCTCCACTGAGGACACCATCCGTCTGATGAACTCTATCCACTCAGGATCCCCCACAGACCCTTGCCCTCACCACATCTTTAACAAAGCAGACTCCATTATTGCACCGCACCTCCGTGACGTCATCAACTGCTCCCTCAACTCCGCAACCTTCCCGGAAAGCTGGAAACATGCCGAACTCAGCGCCCTCCTGAAGAAACCCACAGCTGACCCCACCGAACTCAAAAACTACCGCCCTATCTCACTCCTCCCCTTCCCGGCCAAAGTCATCGAGAAAGCGATCAACAACCAGCTCGCCGCTTTCCTCGAAACCAACAAATCCCTCGACTCCTCACAATCCGGCTTCCGAGCCAAACACAGCACTGAAACCGCCCTCATCGCAGCAACAGACGACATTCGAACTCTACTGGACAATGGAGACACAGTCGCCCTCTTCCTCCTCGACCTCTCCGCAGCCTTCGACACGGTCTGTCATAGCACCCTTCTACAACGCCTCAGAAACGTCGGAATCCAAGGAAAAGCACTGGAATGGATCACCTCGTTCCTCTCCGGAAGAACCCAGAGAGTCCGCCTTCCACCATTCAAGTCAGAAGCCACTGAAGTCATCTGCGGCGTACCACAAGGATCCTCACTCAGCCCCACCCTCTTCAACGTATACATGAGCCCCCTTGCGGCCATCGCTCGCCAACACAATCTCAACATCATCTCCTACGCGGATGACACTCAACTGATCCTATCACTCACCAGAGACCCTAACACGGCCAAAACAAACCTGCACGAAGGAATGAAAGAAGTAGCCGATTGGATGAAGCACAGCCGTCTGAAACTGAACTCAGACAAAACAGAAGTCCTCATCCTAGGCACCTCCCCCTCCGCCTGGGATGACTCTTGGTGGCCAGAGGCCCTTGGAAAAGCACCCATCCCGACGGACCACGCACGGAACCTGGGCGTCATCCTGGATTCTTCACTCTCGATGAACAGACAAGTCAACGCCGTTTCTTCATCTTGCTTCAACATTCTTCGCATGCTCAAAAAAACATTTCGTTGGATCCCCACCGAAACTAGAAAAACGGTCACCCACGCTCTGGTCACGAGCCGACTGGACTACGGAAACACCCTCTACGCCGGTACCACCGCAAAACTCCAGAAAAAACTCCAACGCATCCAGAACGCTTCAGCCAGGCTCATACTAGACATCCCGCGTAAAGAACACATCTCTGGTCACCTGAAAAACCTCCACTGGCTCCCCGTCAATAAGAGAATCACTTTCCGGCTCCTAACCCACGCACACAAAGCACTCTACGAAATCGGACCTGAATGCCTCAACACACGACTATCCTTCTACACCCCCCCCGCCAGCTACGATCCTCCAACCAAACCCTTGCCACTGTACCTCGCATCAACAAAACCACCATGGGAGGTAGATCCTTCTCCTACCTAGCAGCTAAAACTTGGAACTCACTTCCCACTCACCTTCGCCTTACTCAGAACCACCTAGCATTCAGAAAGCAACTCAAGACGTGGATATTTGACAAGTAATTCCCCACCCCTCTTCAAGCGCCTTGAGACCCTCTGGGTATGTAGCGCGCTATATAAATCTACTGAATTGAAAATTGAATTGAATATAAAATTGTGATTATCTGCAAACATTTTTAATGTACTTAATATCCATTTACCTGTGAGCAAACATGGGAAGAACAAGTGTTTGTAGAAATCTATAACTATCGAACGATCCCAGGATTATTTCTGGGATCATTGATGAACCCCACAAAAATTAGGTATCCACACTTCAAAACATAGGAGTTACCTTACAGGAGAAGGTTTTATACTTTTTGCAGCCTTCCTGCGTGAACCGGTGTCTCAGAGCTTTGGAAAGTGGCACTTGAGAATTGCAGAAAACATTGAAGACCATATAAAACTGTCAGTTTCAGCAGTTAACACGGCACCTTCCCATAGTTCATCGCCATCTATGAAATAGTTTTTTGCCCGGATTATCATCTCGGGCGTTCGAACTGATGCATAGGCACGTTAATCAACTGACTGCCTTATGCGGCCTGAGTTAGTAGCCTGGGTAAGTCAAGTCCATGATTGACGTTGCCCGTGAGTTAAAGGCGGCTTATTTTGAGACGGACATTTTAAATAAAGGAGATTCTCAGGAGTGGGCGGAGTGAAAAAAGCGATGTGCTGATACAAGGGGCATGAATTAATCTACTATGCTCAACATAATGGCAACCGCCGGAATGTGAGACCTTGCACTTCAAGTGCAGACTGGTCAAGGGTGGTTCGTAGCATACAACAACAAAGTATGGGGCATATTCTCAAAGATCTATCGCTGAGTTATCTGCACTTTATTGCATCCAAAGTCGCAACAAATGTATCTCCCCATTAATAAGCTGATGGTAACAGCCCATATCACCAGTTTACCTGCGATAGCAGCCACAATAAACATTGCCAAAGATGACCCAGGCAACTATTGCTAAAGAGATGCAGAGTAGGCGTTCCCGTGCAAAAAGCAATGACAACACCACGTCACAACATTCTCAACGACCAGCCAGATCTGCGATAAGATCACAAAACAGGCTATAAGGCGCGTTAGCGGCAGGAAATTAACACCTGTTCTAACCTAGTGTACAGTCGGATGACAGCCTGCACCAGAAAAAGGTGCCCAGGCCAGAGCCACACCTGAAGGGCAACAGATGTCATGGAGCCACTGACCATGCAGCTGGGAGCCCCAACACAGCCACAACACCCACCGCCACCACCCCCAGGACCTCCCCCCGCCGCCCGGGATCCCCTTCCCCGGCAAGGACATGTCACATCAACTTCAAGAAATCATTTACAAAATAATTCACCTGATGTCGCACAATCACAAGAGGCAACATGTGTCATCACAAAAATGAGCATCACACATCCACCTTTGATTTACCAAACAAAATATTTTATTCCAAAAAACACAAAACAACAACTTTGAAGACTCATGGCAGGTCTCCTCGGGACAATCTGTAGCTCACTGCCTGCAAGACAAAATTCCAGATAAGAAGGTGTGTCATGTGCACATTAAAGGAGAGCGAGAGAACGAAAGAGAGAGAGAGATACAGAGAGAGAGAAAGAGGGGTAGAGAAAGAGAGAGAGACGGAAAGAGGGGGAGACGAAGAAAGACAGAAAGAGAGGGAGAGATAAAAAGACGGAAAGAGAGGGAGAGAGAGAGAAAGACAGAAAGAGGGAGAGAGAGAAAGACGGAAAGAGAGGGAGAGAGGGAGAGAGAGAAAGATGGAAAGGGAGGGAGAGAGAGAAAGATGGAAAGAGAGGGAGAGAGGGAAAGACGAAAAGAGAGGGAGAGCGCGAGAGAGAGAAAGATGGAAAGAGAGGGAGAGAGAGAAAGACGGAAAGAGAGGGACAGAGAGAAAGACGGAAAGAGAGGGAGAGAGCGAGAGAGAGAAAGATGGAAAGAGAGGGAGAGAGAGAGAGAAAGACAGAAAGAGAGGGAGAAAGAAAAAGACAGAAAGAGAGGGAGAAAGAGACACAGTGCAAAGAAGAGAGGGATAGGGAGAGAGAGTGCCAACACTGCGCACCCAGGCCTCATTGCTCACCTGCTGGCATTGGTGTGTCTCCAACCATGTGCCGGTATGCACTGCAGTTCACCTGGTCCCTCATCTGAAACAGAGTCCAGATACAATTGCACACACCATCATCACCTGTCCGCCCCTGCTCACCCAAGCAGCCGCACCCCTGCCCCTCTCGCTGCCCAGCGGTGCATACCCACCCCTGCGCACCCAGGCAACTGCACCCAAGCCCCTCCCGCAGCCCAGCGGTGCATGCCCGACCCTGCACACCCAGGCCTCACTGCTTACCTTCCGCCACCGGTGTGTCTCCAAGAGGGCTCACCACATGCTAGTGCAAGCCCCAAGCCCGGGGCCTACAAATATGGCACCCTCCACATCATGCAGCCCCGCTGTGCAGCCCACCAGGTCTCACACTTGATTCTGGGTCTTGATTTCGCTATGGCAGAGGACATATCAATGCACACGGCATCATCGCAGGCTGCACACCCGCTCAGCTCTTGAGGTACCACTAACTCTGTGACTCGCGAGGAAACTCCACGTGGAGATAGGCCAGCAGTGCCCGCCGGATCATGCCTACACTGCGGTCCAGCAGGGCTCACAACAAACAACACCAGTCCGGTCTGCCAGGACTGGGCATCATCACAGGCTGCACACCTGCTCAGCACTTAAGGTGCCCCTACTTCAGTGCACCGAAAGTCACCATCCCGTGGCGGTGTGCCTGTACCGGATGCAGTGTATCCGTTGCCACCAAGTCTCTGCCACAAAAAGCCATGGACCATCTATGATTGAGTATCGTGGTGCGGACGCCATTATGTCACCTCAGGCCCTGGGGAATGCGATGTTGCAGGGCCCTGGGCCCTCATGCATGAATGAGAACCACACGGATACACCACAGAGACAGTGGAAATGGCATTGAGCACGTACGCCCAGATCTTTTTATTGGCAGGCTCACATATCCTATGATGCATGTGCTAGATGGGCATGGTGTGGGTGTAAACCAGCCGTGAGGGAGTGGCTGTGGCATGCTGACGACTAGACCTGTGATCTGCAGAACAATACAGGGTAGACCTGGGACATGTGACGTGTCATCCCCCCTGTGAGCATAAGCGGAGTGGGCTGGCCTGGCGTATGCCAGTCCAGGGTAAGGGTTTGAACAATGACCCCGAAGCTCTGGGCGTGGTTCTTTACTGGGCTGGACAAGGAAGCAACTAATGCATGTGTCTGTGTTGTGTTGGGGACACCCAGACCGCAATCGGCAATGTGTCACCCTGTGACCCAAGTCCAACGTATTGAGCAACATGGACGTAAGGGGCAATCTATTGCCCTACATTCATCCATACTTCCACCCTTGTAAGATCATAGATATGACACATCTGTTTAATAATGAATGTTTAATGCACATTCAGTGGAGTGTTGCAGCTGGAGCAGTACAGCGCCATGCAAATCCCACTTTACAATGTTGGCTCCTGGAGGTCCAGACAGAGTCCTTCAGGAATGACAAGACCAAAGATGAGGAAGAGCTCAGTCCGCAGTCTGATTGCTGTGTCATTGGCGAACAAACTGAATATGGCAGTCCATGTCGAGGTCCAAGATGAGTGTCGCAGAGTGTATCGGGGGACAGTGGAAGGTGATGATGTAGAGGGCAGAACAAAGCAGAAACAGGCCCTATGCAGAGATGCATGCTACTGCATCCTTCTTACCACAATGGCAGATTCATCCACATCTTTGTCCTCTGCAGTTTCATGTTCCTCAAATGTGGGTGGTGGTGTTCTGTCTCCAGCACTGGCAGTGACACATCAGTGGGCGGAGGTGAAATGTCGGCCGCACTGTGTGCACTGACACCTCAGGGGGTGGGGAGGTGGATGTAGTGGTAGCAGCAGCATGCATCAGCGCCAGGTCTTGTGGTAGCAATTCCATGAGGGTGGTCCTGAGGTCATTGAGGATACCAGCTACCTCTCGCTGGTGTGCAGCCGTGGTAGCGGCTCTTTCCACCTGAGTCCGCTCCATGCCTCTATTAACCTCCGGATGTATCCCCACTCCTGTCTGACATCTCTAGAGCTACTCTGACTGGACAGTTCAGAGTCAGGGCTCCAGCGATGTCAGCCATGTTCCTTTGGAGAGGAGGGATCGGACTGTGGATGTCCGTTAGGGATTGTGAGTGGTCCCTAATGGGACTTAGATACCCACGTATGGCATCTAGTTTGGCTGCCATGTGGTCAAACCCCACCGGCACCTGTTCAGCCACATTCTCCTGGCACCCCAACACACGGCGTTGGAAGGCCATGTGTTCTTCGTGGGGGTCCTGGGAGACAGCTGTGGTGGTGGGTGCTGCCTGCTGGGTGGTCTGTGCAAGAGGTGAGGTCTCCACATGGCAGCTGGGCTGCCCTGCTCCTGGAGGTGGGGTGAGGATGCTCTCCATGAGCTGTTGGAGGGCGTCAGAGTCAAAGCTGTGTTGGTCCTCCTCCTCGTCAGAGAAGAGAGGTTCGGGTTGCTCTGCAGGAGGTGTTGGATTTTCCTGTGCAATGTGAATGGGAGATGTAGTTTAACATTGTGTTCACATGTATGTTGACGCAATGTACATGTTTACATTCAGACTGCATGACAGTGTACATTGTGACTGTTTGGGGGAGCTGCCTATTTGATGCGGGACAGTGGACATTTCAAAAACATCGCGGATGTGTGTTAGTACTTGTACATTGTCAACTCACATTTCCCTGCAATGCCAAATGTGATTGATCAGTTTCTACACACATGTGGCACCAGTTGTGTCCTGTGTTCTGTTGTGGACGTGTTGCAGTTTGTACCACATCGTTGTAAATGTTGATGTCCTCTGCATGTTAAGTGTATGTGCTGCATTTTGGGGAGTCGGCCCTGCAGCTCTGATTTTGCACCCCTTCTCCCTTACATGTGGTGTGCCTTTGACTTATGTGCTTATACAGTGCTGTGATGTTGCATACTTGGGTACATTGGTCTCTTGGTGGGAGTTGGAGGTCTGGGGCATGGTTTACCTCAGATATGCCCTACTTAATTGTGCATGTGTGCCATGTGCCCATCTCTCCCCATCCCCCAGTCCCTGGTCGTTACTCACCCTGGTGCTGTTGTGTCCGGTCATTTTGAGCAGTGTCCGGTCCCCCAACTCCTGCCACCGTCTCCCCACTGATGACTGTGGACACCATTTCCTCCCGCTCCTCCTGTGGCACAGGACTCCCACTTCCAGTCTGCATTGCTGCCTTCTGGTTATTGGCGAGCAGTGGCGTCACTAGAGGGGTGCGGGGGGTGCGGCCCGCACCGGGTGACACCAACACATGGGGTGACACCAATCTGCACTGCAGCCTCGCCTCTGCTCTCACCTTTACTGTCGCTGCCTCTGCAAGCTTGTTCCTCGTGCTGTTCACACTCGCCAGCGTCTCGCAGGAGATCTGCAATGCTTGACTGCAATTTTTACTTTGCTCAAAAGGCAACTCTATAGCAGCCTAGCTCATCTGAGGGTGCATGGTTTCCTATTTTTCAGTATCTTGCACAGTCTTCAGTTTTCCAGTGAACCAGTTGCAAATTTCAGCTTGCTCTTCACTACAGTGCCACCTGTTGCTCTCACTCTTGTTTATGCAAATCCAGGGAAGACAGATGGAGTAAGAGAGAGAGGGAGACAGAGGGAGCTAGAGGGAGTAATACAGAGAGAGGGAGCTAGAGAGAGCAAGACAGAGAGAGAGGGAGCAAGAGGGAGTGACAAAGAGAGAGAGAGGGAGCTAGAGAGAGTAAGACATAGAGAGAGGGAGATAAAGGGAGTAAGAGAGAGAGAGAGGGAGCTAGAGGGAGTAAGACAGAGACAGAGAGCTAGAGTGAGAAAGAGAGAGAGGGAGCTAGACAGAGAAAGGGAGCTAGAGGGAGTAAGACAGAGAGAGAGGGATCTAGACAGAGAAAGGGAGCTAGAGGGAGTAAGAGAGAGAGAGTGAGCTAGAGGGCGCTAGACAGAGAGGGAGCTAGAGGGAGTAAGAGAGAGAGGGAGCAAGACAGAGTGAGAGGGAGCTAGATGGAGTAGGACAGAGTGAGAGGGAGCTAGAGGGGGTAAGACAGAGAGAGAGCTAGAGGGAGCAAGACAGAGAGAGGGGGCGAGAGGGAGTAAGAGAGAGAGAGGGAGCTAGAGGGAGTAAGAGAGAGGGGGCTAGAGGGAGTAAGACAGAGAGAGAGGAAGCTGGAGGGAGTAAAACAGAGAGAGGGAGCTAGAGGGAGCAAGACAGAGAGAGAGGGAGCTAGAGGGAGTAAGAGAGAGAGAGGGAGCTAGAGGGAGTAAGAGAGAGAGCGGGAGCTAGAGGGAGTAAGAGAGAGAGCGGGAGCTAGAGGTAGTAAGACAGAGAGAGGGAGCTAGAGGGAGTAAGACAGAGAGAGGGGGAGCTAGAGGGAGTAAGAGAGAGAGAGGGAGCTAGAGGGAGTAAGAGAGAGAGCGGGAGCTAGAGGGAGTAAGAGAGAGAGCGGGAGCTAGAGGTAGTAAGACAGAGAGAGGGAGCTAGAGGGAGTAAGACAGAGAGAGGGGGAGCTAGAGGGAGTAAGACGGAGAGAGAGGGATCTAGAAGGAGTAAGAGAGGGAGCTAGAGGGAGTAAGACCGAGAGAGATGGAGCAAGACAGAGAGAGAGGGAACCAGAGGGAACTAGAGGGAGTAAGACAGAGAGAGAGGGAGCTAGAGGGAGTAAGACAGAGAGAGAGTGAGCTAGAAGGAGTAAGACAGAGAGAGGGAGACAGAGGGAGCTAGAGGGAGCAAGACAGAGAGAGAGTGAGCTAGAGGGCGCTAGACAGAGAGAGGGAGCTAGAGGGAGTAAGAGAGAGAGAGGGAGCCAGACAGAGTAAGAAGGAGCCAGAGGGAGCCAGACAGAGTAAGAGGGAGCTAGAGGGAGTTAGACAGAGAGAGAGGGGGCTAGAGGGAGTAAGACAAAGAGAGATGAAGCTAGAGGGAGTAAAACAGAGAGAGGGAGCTAGAGGGAGCAAGACAGAGAGAGGGAGCTAGAGGGAGTAACACAGAGAGAGAGGGAGCTAGAGAGAGTAAGACAGAGAGAGAGGGAGACAGAGGGAGCTAGAGGGAGTAAGACAGCGAGAGGGAGCTAGACAGAAAGAGGGAGCTAGAGGGAGTAAGATAGAGAGAGAGGGAGCTAGAGCGAGCAAGACAGAGATAGAGGGAGCTAGAGGGAGAAAGACAGAGAGAGAGGGAGCTAGACAGAGAAAGGGAGCTAGAGGGAGTAAGATATAGAGAGAGTGAGCTAGAGGGCGCTAGACAGAGAGAGGGAGCTAGAGGGAGTAAGAGAGAGAGAGGGAGCTAGAGGGAGCAATACAGAGAGAGAGCTAGGCAAGTAAGACAGAGAGAGGGAGCTAGAGGGAGTTAGACACAGAGAGAGGGAGACAGAGGGAGCTAGAGGGAGCAAGAGAGAGGGAGCAGAGGGAGCTAGACAGAGAGAGGGAGCTAGAGGGAGTAAGACAGAGAGAGAGGGAGCTAGAGAGAGTAAGACAGAGAGAGAGGGAGACAGAGGGAGCTAGAGGGAGAAAGACAGCGAGAGAGGGAGCTAGACAGAGAGAGGGAGCTAGAGGGAGTAAGATAGAGAGAGAGTGAGCTAGAGGGAGTTAGACAGAGAGAGAGGGAGACAGAGGGAGCTAGAGGGAGCAAGAGAGAGGGAGCAGAGGGAGCTAGACAGAGAGAGGGAGCTAGAGGGAGTACGACAGAGCGAGAGGGAGCTAGAGGGAGTTAGACAGAGAGAGAGGGAGACAGAGGGAGCTAGAGGGAGCAAGAGAGAAGGAGCAGAGGGAACTAGACAGAGAGAGGGAGCTAGAGGGAGTAAGACAGAGAGAGAGGGAGCTAGAGAGAGTAAGACAGAGAGAGAGGGAGACAGAGGGAGCTAGAGGGAGTAAGACAGCGAGAGAGGGAGCTAGACAGAGAGAGGGAGCTAGAGGGAGTAAGATAGAGAGAGAGTGAGCTAGAGGGAGTAAGAGAGAGAGTGGGAGCTAAGGGAGTAAGAGCTAGAGGGAGTAAGAGAGAGAGAGTGGGAGCTAGAGGGAGTAAGACAGAGAGAGGGAGCTAGAAGGAGTAAGACAGGGAGAGAGGGAGCTAGATGGAGTAAGACAGAGAGAGAAGGAGCTAGAAGGAGTAAGAGAGGGAGCTAGAGGGAGCAAGGCACAGAGAGGGAGCTAGAGGGAGTAAGACAGAGAGAGAGGGAGCTAGAGGGAGTAAGACAGAGAGAGAGGGAACCAGAGGGAGCTAGAGGGAGTAAGACGGAGAGAGAGGGAGCTAGAGGGAGTAAGAGAGAGAGTGGGAGCTAGAGGGAGTAAGAGCTAGAGGGAGTAAGAGAGAGAGAGTGGGAGCTAGAGGGAGTAAGACAGAGAGAGGGAGCTAGAAGGAGTAAGACAGGGAGAGAGGGAGCTAGATGGAGTAAGACAGAGAGAGAAGGAGCTAGAAGGAGTAAGAGAGGGAGCTAGAGGGAGCAAGGCACAGAGAGGGAGCTAGAGGGAGTAAGACAGAGAGAGAGGGAGCTAGAGGGAGTAAGACAGAGAGAGAGGGAACCAGAGGGAGCTAGAGGGAGTAAGACGGAGAGAGAGGGAGCTAGAGGGAGTTAGACAGAGAGAAGGAGCTAGAGGGAGTAAGACAGAGAGAGAGTGAGCTAGAAGGAGTAAGACAGAGAGAGGGAGACAGAGGGAGCTAGAGGGAGCAAGACAGAGAGAGAGTGAGCTAGAGGGCGCTAGACAGAGAGAGGGAGCTAGAGGGAGTAAGAGAGAGAGAGGGAGCTAAAGGGAGCCAGACAGAGTAAGAGGGAGCTAGAGGGAGCCAGACAGAGTAAGAGGGAGCTAGAGGGAGTAAGACAGAGAGAGAGGGGGCTAGAGGGAGTAAGACAAAGAGAGATGAAGCCAGAGGGAGTAAAACAGAGAGAGGGAGCTGGAGGGAGCAAGACAGAGAGAGGGAGCTAGAGGGAGTAAGACAGAGAGAGAGGGAGCTAGAGAGAGTAAGACAGAGAGAGAGGGAGACAGAGGGAGCTAGAGGGAGTAAGACAGCGAGAGAGGGAGCTAGACAGAAAGAGGGAGCTAGAGGGAGTAAGATAGAGAGAGAGGGAGCTAGAGCGAGCAAGACAGAGATAGAGGGAGCTAGACAGAGAAAGGGAGCTAGAGGGAGTAAGATATAGAGAGGGAGCTAGAGGGAGTAAGAGAGAGAGAGGGAGCTAGAGGGAGCAAGACAGAGTGGGAGGGAGCTAGAGGGAGTAAGACAGAGAGAGAGCTAGAGCAAGTAAGAGAGAGAGGGAGCTAGAGGGAGTTAGACAGAGAGAGAGGGAGCTAGAGAGAGTAAGACAGAGAGAGAGGGAGACAGAGGGAGCTAGAGGGAGTACGACAGCGAGAGAGGGAGCTAGACAGAGAGGGAGCTAGAGGGAGTAAGATAGAGAGAGAGTGAGCTAGAGGGAGTAAGAGAGAGAGTGGGAGCTAGAGGGAGTAAGAGCTGGAGGGAGTAAGAGAGAGAGAGTGGAAGCTAGAGGGAGTAAGACAGAGAGAGGGAGCTAGAGGTAGTTAGACCGAGAGAAGGAGCTTGAGGGAGTAAGACAGTACCTAGCGTCGTACATTTCCGAGAGGTGGTCTATGCGGTAAGTCGTGAGGGGGTGACACCATGAGTTACCCGCACCGGGTGACACCAACCCCAGTGACGCCACTGTTGGCGAGTTTCTGCTTGGTTTTGCACTTGACATCATTCCAGCTCATCTTGACCTCTGTCCTCTTCAGCACTCCGACTGCATTCACCGTGTCCACGATGGACTGCTGTATTCCATTTTTGTTGCCAATGACACAGTGGACGTGACAAACAGTTGTTGATAGTGTTCTACCACCTCAGTTATCAGGATCCTGTTTTCCTGCAGACTGAAGCGCTTCTTCCTACTCTTCTTCTCCTTGCCCTTCCCTTACCCCGAGATCCCAGGCTGGTCCTCTGGGGGCTTGTGGGGTTCTGGTTGTCCTCTGTACTTGCTCCTGCAACCTCAATTATTTGGCTTCTGTCTGTATGTTTATTTCCTACTTTTATGGTGATTTTTCCACCTGAAGTATGTGAATTGCAGGCCTGTCGCAGGTCTTCGCTGATTTTTGTATCGCGATTGGCCTCATGGCAAATTTTTTTGCATTCGTGTTTCGCATTTGTGTTGCATCGCGTTGACTTTATCTCAGACATTCGACGCAGAATCGTGGCCCTATCGCATGGTACCACTGTGTTGTGAATACTAAGGTAACATGTGTTATTTTTCCGCGATAGACTACGATGTGAAGAGTTGCGTTAAGTTTATATTGCGGTAATTATCACACGTTCTTGAGAATATCTCCCTATATATTAAGGAGACCTTCTAGCTAAGTGGGCTTTTCCCACTTACATTACATATTCTTTGTGCTATATGGATAGAAGAGAGAAACACAAGGGGAGCCAGGCCCAAAAGGACAAGTGGAGAGGCTGGGCCTTAATATGAATAAACACAGCAAAAATTGCCCCGCCACCTACATTTGCATCCACATTTATGGAAAGTTGAACACGCTAACTGTCGTTGTCAACTGGGTATTTTTATTTATACCAAAATATTTCAATGGATTAAGCCAAGTTTGTCGAAAACAGGACATTATAAACAGACAAAGACATATTTACATTGTAAATTTCAACCAAAGTCGTTATGCTTTTCTGTACACAAATGTATTACAAACTGAATGACATCATAACGCACAGAGTCAAAAACAATCTGACACAGACAAGAAAATTGGACATTTACAACATTAAATGATAAACTGGATTCTTATAAATAGAAAAAATGAGTAAAGCATAAAAAAGTTTGAAAAAAGAGGGGAAAATTAGAAAAGGAGCAAAAATGAATTTGAGAATCTTTGACAACCAGCAAATGCTGGTGTGAAGAAATAAATCATGAATAATCCTCTCTAATTGGCCGACGCGTTTCGAATCCAGGTGGTTGTTCCCCGGATTCTCATCAGGGCACAATTAGTCTGTCTGTGGGGGATAAAAAGGGAGAGAGGCTACTTTTAATCTTTATGACAAAAGACTGTGCTCCCTAGTGTGTGACACTCAGAAAAAGACCTACCATCACACAATAGAAACGAATTCAGAGGAAATCTATGGGTGCAGCTCGGAGTACTCGAAGAGCAGTCCAGGGACAGGGGCCACCTAAAAAAACATGGATGACCATTATCACAATGCCATCATATTTCTGCGCTAATGCATGGTCATGAAAAAATGAAGAAGAAGAGCATACCGTCAGCTGATTCTTTACGTGAAGCTGGCGGCTGCCGTTATGTGAAAGTGAAATTCTTTGGTGGGCTTCAATTGAATTGTGGCCAGTAACGCTGTGTGAAGAAAAACGAGCAATGGCATAAGGGGGCTGTGTCTGTTAATGGCCATTATGAGCTTGAAAAAGCATTGCAAGGTAACGTACCTTCATTTAACCAGAGTCGATGCGTGGAAGTATCGTATTCTCTTTTGTTTAATATCGGCGTGTGAATCCAAAAAGTGCTCGGCTACCGCTGTTGACAAGCGGAAAGGATTAATTAGGTGTGAGCATCAAACCGGGGGTCTGGCAAAAGCCGAAAAGAATGCACAAGTGCACCGCTTACCTCCGTACAGCCCAGTCCATGCCTGCGGCGTTCTGCAAAAGTCCAAAGATGGACGCTGGGTGTGTTGCCATAGTGATAAGCCCTCAATTGGGGGCTTTGCCTTATGGGAGTTGTAGTTTCGGGTGGAATTGCCCGGGATCATGCTGATTCACTAATTGGCAAAAACTATTGATGTGTGGGTGAAGGGTGGCGCCCTGTATGTGATGTTTATGAAAGAAGAAATTGAGACAGAGCTGAAGCGATCGCGTGGCGCCAAAGCACTATTGAATCAAAGTCTGGTGACTTCAGACAAACTATTAAGGCCCTTCTGCACACTGTTAAACTTGAGGATGAGATATGCTTCCTTTTTAAGGAGCATTCTGTCCACGTCTGCAATATGGCGTGACGGACGTAATGTATGCAACACCGTCCATTTAAGATCGTTGACATCATGTTTGGCACCCAAAAAATGTTCAACCATGGGGGCAGTCAAGATTTTATTTTTGATCCGGGACCGGTGTTGGCAAATCCGTGTATTAACTTGTTGCCTTGTTTTGCCAATGGATAGAAGAAGCAGGTAGAAAACCAGTCACCCACACAAGGCCCCAGCCAAACCCTGTGCAGTGTGCGTGCCTGTTGAATCTGAGCACTAAAGCAGCGTTTGCACAGAAAAACAGCATGCGCTTATCTGACAGAGCCCTTCTTATTTAATATGAATGAGCATTTCTTTTTTGAACTTTTCTCTCCTTGCTAGGCTAATTCTTATCTGTTTCTCGCATACCCAGAGCCACTCGAATCATGCCATTGTGGAGGACCAAATTATGTGGCAGGGTTTACTAAATTATGCAGCAAGGAAAGCCAAATTATGTGGCATAATGTGGCGCACTATATGATAGTATTACCATATCATTTTGAAATTTTTACTAGCTAACACTCCCTGGGCAAAGGTTGCCCCCAGTAGAATCAGTCAGTCACCTAATTACAGAATTAAGCATCAGAATGATAACCAGTCAACTTTTTGGAAGGGCCTTCCATTGTGCAGCAACATATGTTCCCATGGTTTTTTTTTTACTTTTGAACATTTCTTTTTTGTTAAAATCTGCAGATTATGTGGCGGATGATGGATTATGTGGTAATTGCGGAAAAAACAATTCCATTGGCCGTGCTCATGCCTCCTCTTTCCTTCCACCCTCATTACCTTGTGTTTGTCTCTTACATTTTCCCTTCTTTTCTCCCTATCACTTTCTTCCTTTCTACGTCCTGCTCTTTCTCTGTCTCTCACTCTCTATTGTTCTCTGCCCGTCACTCTCTCTTTTTTGTCTTTGACTCTTACCTCCCCTCTCTTTTCACTCTTACTGACTTCTGCTTTTGAATCGGAGTCTAACCGCCTCCATTTATCCCCATATTTTTTCTTTCCTCTATTCTTCTCTAAGCCTCTCTTTTTCACTTTCTCTTTCTTTCTCTCTTGATCTGCCTTTCAATTTGTTTCTCTTATTTTCTCCTTTTCTCTTGCACTTTTTTATCTTCCTCTCTTCCATCCCACTCAACGTCTGCATTTTGCAGTCCACTCTCTGTCTTTATATGGCGTTGGCACTCTTGCTGTTTTTTAGTCCTTCTCAAATTGGGTTTCTCTTTAATTTTCTCTCCTCAATCTTTTTCTCTGCCTGTTTTATCCCTCATCCCCTTCAATAGCTCCTTTATTCTGCCCTTCATTTATCCTCTCACCCTTTCACTGTCTCTCTTTCTATTTACCATGTTTCAAATGGCATCAACAACGAGTTTGCGATCCTAAAATCACCACCTTCCCAGCTTTCAGTAGCAGGCAGACTTGAATCAGAAAACCAAATTTTTCAACACAGTTTTGCCATTTTACTAGAACATAGCTCATTTTTTCTATTTTTGTGCCTTCAACCTCCTTCCAGTTAGTGGTGGAAATGGGTGTGAAACCAACTGTGGATACTGGAAAGTTACACTTTTATAAAAAGTAGACAACATTTAAAATTCAGCAATGGGTCATTTGTGTACATCCTTCAAGGTGTTCCTATTGACAGTAAGAGTTGAAATAAAAAAATATTAAATTTGAGCCATTTGTGCATATGTTTTCTTCTGCAACTTCATGACAGATTTTCAAAAGCAATATACCATTATGTTTTCTGGACCCTTCTGGTTGCAGGCACATATAGGGTTTGTAGGTTCCCCAAGAAGCAGAGGTACTCAGAGCCAATACCCAGCTGCACCGTGCAATGTTTTTTTATTGTGTAACGAATATACAGCATTCTTTGGGTAAATTATAAAGAGTGAACAATAGGTACCAGGGAACCCTATGTATTTCCACAATGGGCACACAGTATCGAATTTAGAATCAGTGGTTATTTGCAGATCTTTAAAATGTGGATACCCATACTAGCATGTGAATTACCGGGATTTCTCAAAATGACTTCTTTCTTACACACTGTCTTACATTTGAAAGTTTACTATTCTGCATTCCCTATGTCTCCCAATAAAAGTGGTACCTCACTTGTGTGGGTAGACCTAGCTCCCGTGACAGAGATGGTCCCAAAACACAGCATGAATACATAAGAATTTTTCACTGAAAACGGACCATTTTGTTGTGATGTCCCTAGCTGTGGAGTTTGGACTCTAGCTCAGCTGGAACCTAAAGAAACCTAGCAAACCTGTACATATTTGAAAATTAGACACCTAACAAAATCCAAGATTGGGTGATTTGTGTGGCTCACACCAGGTTCTGTTACCCAAAATCCCTTGCAAACCTCAAAATTTGTGTTAAAAAACACATTTTCCTCACAATTCTGTGATGGAACAATGTCCTACCACCCAGCATTACCCAGGTCTCCCGATAACAATCCTACCTTACTTGTGTGGTTGAGTGAAGGGCCTGCGACAGGGGAGGGCCCAAAACGCATTGTTGAGATATCAAAAGTATCTACCACAAAACAGCCTGTTTTTGAAAAGGGAGAACTTACCTTTTTTGGTTCTGGGCACAGGTGCCATCTAGGGAAAACTACCAAACCCAGACATTTCTGAAAACAAGAGACCAGGGGGAGTCTAGGGAGGTGTGGCTTGCATGGATCCTCCAATGTTCTCTTACCAAGAATCCCCTGCAAACCTCCAATTTAGCTTAAAAATCAAATTTTCCTCACAAGTGCGCCGTCATCATCACATCGCTGGAGTGAGGTTGGGGGTGGCAGCAGGAGTGCTTCCGCTGCCATCCCTGATGGGGCGGGGGGGTAAAAAAGGGCGGCCCATGGGGGAGCTCCAGAGCTTCCCTCATAGGTAGGTACAAGGACGGAACTGTTCCGTCCTCAACAAATACCCACCGCAGCGGAGAACGGAACTGTTCCATCCTCAGCGTGCAAGGAGTTAAAGCACTTGCAATACAAAACAGAAATTAAAAAAACACAAATGACGATTAACATATAGGATTATAATGTATATTTACTAGTACATTTTAAAAAGTTAATAGTTTGTCTTGCTCAAGTCTTTTATTTGTTTAAAAATTACTAAACTGGGACTGGACAGTTGATGTGTTATGCAGGGGGAAGTAATAAAACATGCTCTCAAATGGGAAAACAATGAGCTCATTCAGACCAGGGGCCCTATCACACATATGGTACACTTTAACTGTTTGCACCATGGCACACCTTCAAACTGGTGTGCCATGCATAGTCAGGGAAAGTGTGCCCTATTATGTTTAATGCGTTGCCCTCAGGGCAGCACCTTCAAGATACTGAGTGACTACTTCAAATCTGCTCTGTGATTCACAGTGCAGGCATTACCCGCCTGTACTTTCAAGAGGGATTTGAGGTCCCCTTGTCAGCGGGTGCAGTGAGTGACTGCATCCACCTGCAAGAGTGCAAGAGGGATGTCTGGTGGTCCATGGGATGCCTTTTCATCCCTCGAGAGGGCTGACCTCAGAGGGCTCACTGAGACAGTTTCTTTACTTTTGTTCCTGCATCCAAAATACAGCACGGGTGCAGAGGCAAAGAGATTCTTTCATTTGCATAGGGGCAACGCCCCGTGCATATGAGGGAACGCCCTCTTGCAGCTGCGGTCGGCAGTAGCTGTTCCTGCAGGGCGGTGACGTGGGAGGGGGAGGGGCAGAGTGGGGGGTAGTAATGTATGGATTACGGAGTTTAACAGGTAAGTACACATAAACATAAATAAAACGAATTTCGTTGCGCGCACTGCATCGCATTTGGTGATGCAGTGCAGGGATTGTGCCACAAAATGACCCTCCTTAGGGCAAGTGAAACAGAAGAGCAACTTTTACAGGTCTACACATTTTCCAACTTTTCATGGGTGTTGTAATGTAGGGCACACATACAAAAGTGGAAAAGTATTAAAGCAAAGTTTTAGTACTGGTTCGTTGTCGCAGCCTAAAGTGCAACACCACAGTGGGAGAGAAAAATAGCTGCATGACGTAGTAGACAGGGCCACAATTTGAGAAAAATGTTTTTGGAGTTATAATATATATTTTATTAAACAAGTTAACTGGTAGTAATACTCCCAAAGCTGAGTGTTATAGGAGTAACTAGGTGTTGGGAATTTGCCCTTTCTACATGGTCATCCCAGAATTTTACTTTTTGTTATTAACCCTGTTTTTTGTTTGACGACGTTAGCCCTGCTAACCAGTGGTAAGGTGCTTGTGCCCTCCACTTTAAACATGTTAAATTTGGTATACACCTAATTGTCACATTTAATTTACTTGTAAGTCCCTATTATATGGTATTATCTGTAAATAATAATGCTACTAGTGGGTTACACTATAAACATTTCTTGAAGACTGCCATGGGTGTGCCGTTTTAAAACTGCAATATTGACAAGGCAAATTAAATCTTTTGCCAGGCCTATTCCTTTCTTGGTAATACTGATAGGTCACCTATAATGTAGACCCTAAATGCCACATGGCAGGGTGGAAAGTATTTAAAAAGTAAGACATGTATATTTCATTTATTACATGACCTGACAGTGAAAACCTCCAAAGTTGTTTTTTACTGTGGCAAGGCAGGCTCTCCCTTAGGAAAACAGTGGCTTGCCTTATTACATTTAATATGTGCTAAACTCAGTTTGAAAGAATCTAGAAATTTCGTTCAATTACTAATTTTAATTGTATTTTAAAATCCAACTAATGGTCAATTGAAATTTATATTACTTCTTTGAAAAGGACACTTTTAGAAAGTTGCAATTTCCTGCCTAAAACCAAAAGTCGTTCCTGACAGTGTCCAGCTGTTATCTGCCTCCTGATGGCTCCCCTGCACTGAGATATATATAGCTACCAGACAGTAGAGAAAGGGCCCTGGGAGTGGGGAGGGCGTCTCCTCCCTTGACAGGATGGCCTGTGGAACCGTGCCCAGCCCATTCCTGAGCTTTAAAGAATGCCTGTCTTGTCACTGGCAGAGAAGCTCACACCTATGCCTGGCTCTCCTTTGTCTCTCTAGTCAGACTGTCACTACACCCGGCGGGAGAGGAGGAACTGACTAGAACAGGTTTAGGTTCGGACAAAGGATTGTACACCTCCCACAGGCTGCCACTGAGCATAAAAGTGGACTCCACAGGCCTCTCCTCCAAACACACCTGCACCTGTGACAACCAGAAGAAGTTTTTGCCCTGATGTCTGAAAACTGAAGGAAGACTGGCCGGTTTGCCTTGAACCCAGGACCCCAGAAGTGATTACCTTCTCTTTGAGCTACAGGGACACAACAAGCTTCCAGATGCCTTCTCCCTGCAACTGCCTAGCTAAACGTACCAACTTTATCTGCCCGAGACTGTGAGGCTGGCCTCTGTGTGAGTCCTAACCCCCAAGTAGTACCCCCAGGTCATGAACCATTGGCTGGTATTAGAGTGTACTTCTCCTGTCCACACTGAAATAGCTGGGACTTGGAAACGTTTTGCCAACTTTCTACCTAAATAACCAATGTATATTGAGGTTTCAGTTGAAGTAGAGGCCATCAATGTTGAATCACTGGTCGGTCTTAGCTTGATGGTATGCCCCAATGAAGAAGAGCTCACTTTCAGAAAAAACTTAGAGGGCTTCATCAGGACCAATGCCGAACATCAACCTCTTGCGGTCTTCCTAGGAACAGACTTCAGACTTCACCCGGCGGGTGGCTTTCCCACTTTTGTTGACAACCACACAGGACCCCGCTCTTCAGCAACCCACAATTGTCGAGACCTGCTTCGGATCCAGCTTGCAGCCTGCCCTGTTGAGTTTTCAAGGACCACTTTCTCTATAAATATTTGAATGTTCTAAGATAAACATTATACTGGTACAAACGTGGTCCCTGTATCTGACCTACTCTCCATCGCAGTTGGCCTTAACGTTTGACTTTGCCCCTGTGTAATGCGACCAGATGACCGCATTGGCGCTTTGTGCTTTTAGGCACTATTTTCATTCAAATTTTTAAAATTCATATAATCGGTTTTATCAATTAGATTTTTTGTCATTTTGGGGTATTTATTGAAATATTCTCTATTTTCCTAAAATGGTTTGGGATCTTTGTTGTGTTGTGTTTACACTTCACATCTTTTTGAATACTGAAAAAATACTTTACCCATTGCTTCTAAGCTAAACCAGATTGATTGATGCCAGGTTACCAGAGGGTTACGCATAGGTTGATTTAGTCAGTTTAGTGGCCATCTCTGACAAGGATTGTGATTATTATTTAAAGTGGGTTCTCACCTCAACTAATACTTACATTTCTTACACTAGATGAGAGCTCATACTGTCTCAGTAAAGAATATTGAAAGCAAGCTGGAGTTTGTTAAGTAACTGACATTTGCATAGCAGTGTATACTAGTGTATATATATTTTTATATTGTCAGCGTAGATTTGTGTAGTGCCTGATTATTGGCCTTCACACAATTCATGGTATTTTTTGCATTCCTTTCTCCTATGCAAAATCATCTGAACTCGTACATGCAATAAAACATGACTTTACTGGGGCATTAGATACGCAAGAAGAATCTGATCCACTCTCAGAGTAACCAAATCAGACATGCAAGTGGCCCCAGGGTCCTAAAAGCTGTACACGATTATTACGGACGCTATAAATATCCCAGACCCTCTGAGTAGGTCACAAAAAAGGGCAGGTATGCGCCATATTTATCCAATACTGTGCATTCCCCTCCTTTCCCCTTGCGCTGTCGCAGTTTTGGTCTCTAGCGTCAACGCAGGTTCCCGTGCATTATGGTGCAAGGATGCCTGTGTTGTAGGTAGGATAGTTTTTGTGCAGGAACGGGCACCTTCTTGCACAAAAACAATCCTGAAATGCGCTATCCTCTTTTAAGTGTGCTGCAGAATGCAGCACACACCAAAAAAGGAAACAATGAGGAGAAATAAACCTATTTCTCCTTGTTACGCCTCCCCTAGGAAGGCATATCTTTTTGGGACATTCCAGGTTTACAAGATCTTGAAAGTCTGAGAATGCATAAAAAACCATGGGATCTGTGTGGGAACACCCATGCAATGCACATGGAATGCCTACCCTGGACAGAGTAATGCAACGCAGCAATTTGTGCAGCGTTGCGTTACTCAATATTTTTGGAGCCACACAAAGCTACACAAAGTGGCTTTGCGGGGTTTCAAAAATATGACTTAATGTTTGTGTTGATCTTGCACCACATTGCCTGGTGTAGGAGCGACAAAAACCATGTAGTAAATATGGCCCTCAGTGTGGCCATCGCCTATCCATTAATTGCAGTAACCATGCTGTGTAGGCACTACCTACACAAAATCAGATCAGATAGTGCATGTATGTATAAAGCTATCTCATCATTGCATTCATGGCTTCTGCCTTACACTCTCCCATGGCCTCTTACTGGAATCATGCAGTGGTCTACCGAGGTAGCCCACTTCAACCACCTGTGCCGCCCTCTGCCATTACTTACTTCAGTAAAAGTACATTTCAATGAAATGGAGTGAAGGTTTGTGGGATAAACCATATAGATTTCTTACTTGGACCTGGGGCATTCTAGCAGTAGTGTCTGGTACTCCCACATACTCTTGTACCTCAAGTTTGTAAATTCATGGCACACGAGGTTGCTCTAACATTTTCTGCAGTACACAGCAATGCATGCACAATCCTCCTAGTGAAGCTGTTTCTTGACGTCCCAGTGCAACAGTGGGAAAGGAACATGTATTTCATTGTTGTACCCATATCCCACGAAAACATGGTGCATCAGATGCTGCCTTTTTAAGTGTTGGTATTATTAAAACACGCAGGAAAAGAGCAAGGATTATCACACAGTGAGGAGGGAGAAATCTAACATTATTTTAGTCGGTACTCCAATATTAAATGTTAATTAAAATAATTTGCCACTAACTTTTGGAGAAGTGGACTGTGCACACTTGGTGATATATAAGAACTTCTACAGACAATGCACATTGGGGAGCAGGGCTGAGCCGTGCACACTTCTTCTGCAGATCTGTGCAGGTTAAGCGGCCTACACTTCTATATAACTTACTGCCAATGCTGTCTGCTAGCTGAATCGAGCACAATTCTACAAACACCTCTAGAAAATTGAATTTTAAAAATCGGCCTATGTGCCAAGAGACAATTTAAATTGTGACATGCATCACACATAACCTCAAAGTTATCAAAGTCCTTCACAAGAAGCACAGGGGACAGAGCACGCCTTTTTAATGTGCAGTAGATGCAGAAAGTAAGACAGATTCAACATAGTGCCCTAGAAATTCCACTTAGGTGTTAAAATGCGAAATGTTGATGTTTGATATTGTAATGCAGCTTTTATACAGGGACATTTTACCTGCATGGCTTCCATGTAAAATAACAGCCTGTACAAAACATAGAGGGACATATTTACTAAGAAGTGCAGAGTTAGCCTTCTTCGCTTAACGCCGCATTCTGCCACTTCTGAAACACAGGGCTGCACCATATTTACAACAATATGGTGCAGACCTGTGTTTCCCCCTGCTCTGGCGCTACATTTATCAGCCTATCGCCAACACAGACACCAATAGTGCCAGGGTGTCTGAGTTGAGGGGAAGATTGTTTATGTGCAGAAAGGTCTCCCTTACTGCACATAAACAATCTTTAATTGGCGTATTTTTTTAAATGATTTAGTAAATGGAGAAGGGACACTTTCTTGCACATAAACAATCAATGGCAGGTGCCGGTTTCTATGTGTGCTGTACAATGCAGCACACATGGAAACAGCAAAAACAAGGAGAAATTAAACATTTTTCCTCATTTCGCCAGGTAAAGACCCAGTTTTCCCTGGTCTTAATTTTGGTGCTGCCTTCTATTTATGGCTCCCTTGTAAATAGGGGGCAGCATCAAAATCATTGGGTGTTGCGGTGGAATGCACGCCGCAACCCCCATTGCCCACCCCTTTCACGCTAAGTGAAGTGTGAAAGGGGGCCTTATTTATGAGGCAGCTTTAAGCCAAGTAACCCTGCCTTGTAAATAAGGCAAAGCCCCTATCACCAATACTACGTCCTGAAAAGTGGCATTGTGGTGGTGACAGGGCTTGTAAATATGCCCCACAGAGTCTTACAAGTATCATTCAGTAGCATGCATAGTGAGGATGTAGGTGATAACATTGCTCTGGTTTTCTTGCCGGCAGTCACAAAGGAATGCACATTTATTCAACAAATAGCCCAGGACAGTGACCAGTAATGAATGCTGCCTGCTCCAAGCTATTTGCTGGTATTCTCAATTTTAAACAAGGCCTGTCATTAGAAATGTGACTAGTAAAATCATGGCATTCATGTTCCTCATCTCAAATTAAATGCTTGGAGACATCACATTCCCAAACAATCTATTTCAGCAACAATGTGTTTCACCTGATGGGGTTTACACCAGTTTGTCTGTGTCACACACGGATTCTCAAATCCAAGTGCTTGAGGCCCTGATGAGCTTTCAGAAAGCTATATTTTGTAAGTGAATCTAATCATACTCTATATCATGAGCCTCTTTAATCTGTACTGTGTCAATCTAAATTACGACAAGTAGATTAAGGAAGTCCCACATTTAAATACTGTTCTTGTGCTTTCATAGTGTGTACTTTGCGTTTTTCCACTCCAGTAAAATCCGTAGTTTACATAAACCCATTTCATTTAATCCCAGGAATATTCATTCTCCTGCCCTGGCACTCTGACCTCGCATTATGTCACTCTGCAACGGGCTGTTGGCTACCATTAGATGGTGCACCCATAGTTTTCTGTTGTGGTTTCCTTTACAAGCAGCTAAGCCTTGCCCTTGGTTACGGGCCTGGTCTGTTCGAATTGGATCAGGGTCAAGTATGATTTGCATATGGCTGGGCCAAACTGAGGTGGCATAGGGGGCAACCTAACAGTGGGTTAGAATGGTACCCTGAGCGATTGCTAATGGTTAGACTTAATGCAAGAATTCCTCCCATCACCTTTTATGTGTTTGATGTGACACCCGAAGTGGCAGCGGTATGCCTAGACTTGGGTCACGCGATCCCTGTGCCACTGGAATCAAGATATACCTGACTGAGAGTCCCAATGAGGGTGAAACCAATTTTGGGTTGCTTGCGTTCTGGTTCATGTGGGGATCTGACCTGGTGGTTGAGGCTGGACTTTTCCTATTGGATCAGGGTCAAGACAGATATATGGATATGTCTGGACCTAAACTAAGGTTTTTAGGCAGGCAAAGAATGCTACCCATAAGGGATTATCAGTGATTAGACTTATTGCAAGCATTCCTCCCATCACCT
This sequence comes from Lissotriton helveticus, assembly GCF_964261635.1. Lineage (NCBI taxonomy): Eukaryota > Metazoa > Chordata > Amphibia > Caudata > Salamandridae > Lissotriton > Lissotriton helveticus. The sequence continues at coordinate 1,629,097,190 of NC_136068.1, forward strand.
ATTTTAAGTGGGAAGGGTACAGGGGGCATTACTGACCAGGACGAGATGGCAGACGCGATCTGAGACTACTCCATGTCCCGACTCACCATCCTTCCATCGCGACCACCTCTGCTGCAGGCCCAGTGTGGTGCAGAGTGCTACAGGGGCCTGGGAAGCTTTTGAAAGGCTCAGAAAACCCCTGAGGTCTAAATTGGTGTTCCAGCTCCAGCCCTAGCCTGGGAGGCCCCTGTGTGCCCGGACAGGGCACTGAAGCAGTGTGGGGACCAAAGGCAGCTTTCCCTGTGTGGTGCAGCTCTCCACCTTGAGGTTGCAGTTGGGGGGGTTGAGGGGTAGGCCCTACTGGGAGGCATTCATAAGAGGTTGGATATGAGTGGTGGCTGACTCCACTGAGGCCGGCGCTGGAGGGAGAGGGTTGCCCGGGAGCAGCACGCAGGCCCTGGGTGAGATGCTGGTTGCCCTGCCCCTGCCTGGGGGTGGGATTGTAATTGTGCAGGCTGGCTCATGGGAAGGTGCTGGCAGATGAGTTCTTGATCGGATCTGGGGACTTCTGTGCAGACGGCAGTGACCGCAGCTGGCTAGGGATCTCCCTACATTTCTCTGACAGTGATTGCTGCCCCAGGAGGGTCCTAGACTGGCTGACTTCATTGGGGCCTGCCCTCTGGAGAGGGCCCTGTTTCAGGGTCACATTGTCATGCCCCGAGTGGGTCCTGAAGCATTAAGCTAGGAGTGATTGTGGGGAAACAGCAAGAGGTGTTGGGACTTCTCATGACCCTCTCCCCGCTTTCCCAATGTGACACCTCTGTGGGTGGGAATAGGTGAGGCAGGTCCCTCATCATTGTGCTCTCCTCCAGGTCTGCGTTACCTCCCCACAGGGCTGTGGGTGCCCGGCATTGCAAGTGAGCTACTCGTTTCCCCACAGCAGAGACCGAAGGGTGCCATGCCATGTTGGGACAGTAAAGCTGGGCCCCATCTCCCCACACTTGTTCTTCCCCGGTACTTTTGTAGGGTGTGGCAGTCCCCTGCAATAGGGATCATCAGTGCGTGCACAGCTAACAGACTGTTGTTGTGTTGCTGATGGTGAGGGGGGGGTATTTCCTCTCCCCCACTTTTCTTCCACTACCTCATAGTGACCGGATACACTGGACAGCACCTGGATGGTGGATGTCATCTGGCGGCGGGGGCCTTCCGCAACCTCATAGATCCACTGAGCTGAGTGCTTTGTAGTGTTACGTGACTGGAGAACGGCCTAGCTGGTCCTCATCATCCTCAAGCACAACTCTGTTGAGATACCTAAAGTGAGACATGGGAAGGTGTAGGGGACCTTTGACCCATTTGTTGGGTCACCAGAGGCGAATTCCCCTGGAAATACAGAGGTACAGGGAGGTGACCCCCTTTCCAATGTGAAATGTGACCAAATCCTGGCTGCCATTGCGGAAAAACAGCAGGATCTGTGCAACCAGATAGATCCTGTGGAGATCGATGTGAACCTGCTCCTGGAGAATCAGAAGAAGCTGACTGGATGAGCCACCCAGATAGAAGGTGCCCTTGATGAACTGCAGCCAAAACTAAATGACCTTGAGGGTTAAGTCCACTCCCTGGTGTCTAAGGTTCAGGAACTAGTGGACAGAATGAAAGATTCTGAAGGACACTCTCGCCGCAGCAACCTTTGGGTTGTGGGATTTCCTGAGGGGGCAGAAGGCTGTGACCATGTATCCTTTTTTGAACAGTGGCTTGCCCAGGTGATGATCTGGACATCCCTTTCCCCCAGTGCCAGATGGAAAAAGTGCACAAGGTCCCGGCGAAATGGCCGTCACCTCAATCGTCCCCCGGTTCAGCTTGCTGCACATTAGAAATAAGGAAGCTATGCTGAGAGCGGTCTGGAATGCAGGCCCCTAAAGTACAAAAATGACTGTATCTATCTTTCCTCAGACTATATTTTGATGGTGCATCGCCGGAGAGCATCCTTTTTGGGTGTTAAACAACAAATGAGGGAAGTGGCTTCACATACTCATTGTAATACCCAACAAGGTGCTAACCAGACCAGCTAATCTTTCATGGAACCCGTGTATGCATGGGTCTGGGTGGAACTATATTGCTACAATTCATCTTCCCCAGCCCTACAGACTCAATGACCTGGGATGAAGAACAAAAAGTGCACAGGCAGATAGCAGGACCGGGGAAAGGGAAGGTCGTGTGCGGAAGGGATTCCCTCCCCGGCACAAGTGCGTGACCAGCAACAGCACACATTCACAGATATGACACTTTTGGCAACGAAGCGATGCTCCCCCCACCCCAGTGACTTATTAATGATTCACAATCGGAGTCTGGTTCTATTGCTTCCCTGAGTAGCGCCACCTCAATTGTACTGCCAAATGTCACCTCACAAACTGCAGACTTATTGATTTAACCCCCCTCCCCTTTTCTGTACTCTTTGATTTCAATGTGCTCACCATCCCCCCAGCAAGAGCCTTAATCCTTGCAACAATACTGGCATGTTATTCAATTTTTAAATACGTTGGTAAAGAATTGGGTCAGGCAAGCCTAGAGGTACAGGTTATTCTCATGTTCCCTAGTTCATTCTTCTCAACATTTGGAGCTTGAGTATTGGATCCAACTGCTGGTTGTCCCAACCCCCTCCCCTTTTAATTGTTCTCACTTTTTTCTAGTTGGGAACCTTTCATGACATTCCACTAAGGTAGTTTCCACACTATGGGTCCATTTATTCAATGTTTGTGTGACCGCCAATTGGCGATGACACCGGGAGGGGAGTTGGGGGATAATGTTTCTTTTGTTTTTGCAGGTCACACACCATATTACCCAGAGGCACAAGGCTGACTACTGGTCTCAGTTCTTTACTATATCATGACGACCACACACGTACTTACTTGGAATGTATGGGGAATAGGGACAGTGTTTAAGTGACATTTGATTCAACAATATTTGTGCAGATGGTCCGCCCACATTGCATTTCTGCAGGAGACGCACGTGGCAGGAGGGGAGGATGTCCGCTTATATAAGAAATGGCGGGGCAATGCTTTAGCACCATATAATTTGGGTTTGCTTAAGAATGCACTAATATGGATACACCCAGCGGTCCCGTTCTAAACACTGGTGGTGGAGATTGACGCAGAGGGGCGATATGTATTTGTGGATGGTCAGTTTGATGGTCATCCCCTACTGTTAGGCAGCATGTATGGTCTGAATGTAGTGTAACAAGCCTTTCGAGCCCGCTTCACAGTTCTATGAAATTGGAGCATATCCCAAGGCTTTTTGGCAGGGATTGTAACAGCGTGATAGACCCTGATATGATCGTTTCCACCCCTCTCTACCTGACCTCCCTTGTGGTGATGTCCATAGTGGGACTGACACAGTTGACTGCACACTGGTCCCTCTTAGATAGCTGGTGTACATTAAATCCGCACACAAGGGAATATTCCTATCATTCCCTGCTCCATGACTTATATGTTAGGCTGGACTATATTCTGTGCCATCCAGTTATTTATGAACTGAAGAATACTAAGGCCGGACCTTTTCCGACCACAATCATTGCTGGTTGAATCTATTTTGGGGCACTCCCCACCCGCCTGTCCTCACCTGGCAATTATAGCCAGCCGTACTGGAGGATAGTGTATTCAGAGATAAAAGCCAGGAGATGCTGGCCCACTATATAGAAGAGAACTGGTATACTGCAATGTCTAGACCATTAGAATGGGAGGCACTAAAAGTGGTCCTATGAGGGATACTGTATCAATACGGTGGTGGGGAGTATGGACAGACCTACACAGGGAACTAACTACATTGGAAGCATTGCTCAACTCCTTTATTACTTCCTTAATCTGCCGGTGTAAAGCTCTACATTTTGTGCTTTACACAGAGTGTTGTGGTATTTCCTCTGGAACAAGGGACATCGTAGTGGCACCCTGCAGAAGCTTCAACTGCCGATTGACAAAGGGGGCTGAGGGGCTTCCAATTTTAAACATTATTACCTGGTTGCTCAGTTGCAATGGCTGTCTCGGCTGGCTTGCCGGCATTTGGTTGAATTGGGCTTACCCACGCCGGACAAAACCACCCAAGTAATTCCCCTGTTGTTACTAGCCTCGGGTAACCCACCCCCGTAGCCGAAAACAGCTATACTAGAAGATTCCAACTGACCCTGACCCTAACACCATACATCTTTCAGCGAGAGGGAGGTGATAGAGCTCTAGGAGTCAGAAGGTGTAGATACTCTAAGCGCCATATACCAGAATGGTGCCCTTACGCCCTTTGAATAGCTCCTCATGAAACCATGGCCTGCCTCTAGGCCATTTTCTGGTGCACCAAATACTACTGGCCAAACTTCAGTGGAATTAGCATATCCGAACACAGAACCGGATACACACCCCGTGCATCATGCGCTCTATGTGATGGGTGGTGGTTGACACCTCATCATGTGGTTCACACGTGCAGTGGTTTCTACCCCACAGGACTTGATGCACTCCACAAGGCAGCACTCGGAACATGACATTGGTCAGGTGTTGACACAGAAGGAGTGGGACAGGGCACTTGTATTCCCACAACTCGAAATTCCAATAATCCAACATAATACTTTACATGGATCATACCTCATGCCAGCGCGCTTGCCAAAAATATACTTACATTTGCAACATACCCCAGATGTGGTTCCAGTGATGCAGATATGGCACACGTTTTGTGACTCTCCAGAATCGAAATTGGTGTGGAGGTCAGTCATGGGCGCCCTGACAGGGGTCACGGGGAGAAAGGACCTGTGAACAATGGAGGCTGTCCTGTTGGGGCTATATCGGCAGAGGGGTAAGGGAGGTGCCACTAATCGATTTATAGACTTGACCCTATTTATATCTAAGAGAGCCATAGCCATGAAGTGGAAGGATGCCCACATTCCTGGTATGCCCTATTGATTTGCGGCAATGTAGGAGGACAGAATGGGTGGCACTCCGCAGAGAGCAGGTCAAAGGCCTGCACAAGGTTCCTATTGTGTTGAAATGGCTAACCTTATACATGAATTACATGTACTCTCTGAGGAACCCAGGGAGGAGGAGCCAGATGGGGAGGCATGATTGGCCAACACTTGCCACCCCATACACTAATCATTGCTTTGATCTCCCCTTCACTTCCCTTTTCCCCTCTCCTCCTTCCTCCTTTCTTCCTTCTTTTCCGCCTTCCTTTCTCATTATTGTTGCCCTTGAACCTGCACGCTCTCTCACTGAGCTTCGCTTGGACTGACCCCTCTGGACAACGTTCGCCCTGGTGCTGGAACACTATACCTCTGTCTGCTGTACACTTGTAGAGCATCCCCATAGTTGCCTTCCAGCCTGTGCCATACACACCTTTCATTCAGAATACACAGATCTTGTTGAGTATAAATGGTAGTGCTCTGATTGATGATTATGTAAAAAGGAACCAATGCCTCCTGTCGTAACTTGTGTTGCTGTGTATGATGTATTGACCCACTGGGAATATGTTATCTCTGCCGTACTACATTATCATGCAGTAACGATTGTATCTTTGTCTACATGGCTCTCAAAATTAATAAAATTAGTTTAAAAAAAAAGTGGCATGGGTATGTCAAGAAATGGGTCCTTTTCTCACTGTGCGATTGGAACCAAGCAACATCAACTGATGAGCCCCAATCAGGGTCAAACTGATATTGGGTTGATTGTGTTCCAGTTCAAGAAACCTGACCTGGCAGTTTGGGCTGGTCTATTTCTATTGGGGCAGGGTCAAGACTGTTTTACATATGGCCGGGTCAAAACTGCCTTGGCATTGTAAGCAAGTCAATGATGGTCTGAAATGCTACCCCGGGCTATTGCTGGTGATTAGATTTATTGCAAGCAATCCTCCCTTCACTTTTGGTGTATTTGATGTCCTCTTAAGAGGGCCATATGAAGATCATCCTCCGCATCTTCAGGATGGAGCAGGTTGCAATGATGGTTTTGCCTTGTGTGGTCATGTCCAGTTTTCTGTTGATGATTTTGAGGTTCCTGGCATGGGTGCTGGGTGTCGATCTGAGACTAACCGTCCATCAGTTGAAGTCTCATGTGGGTGTTCTTGCCGAAGATCACTACTTCTGTCTTGTTGATGTTGAGATTGAGATAATTTGCTTTTATCCAGATAGCCACCTCAGCCATGCATGTGGTAAACTTGTTCTTTGTTTTGTGGTCTTGTCCAAAAGGACAAGTATGAGTTGCATGTCATCAGCATAAGAGATGATGTTAACGTCTTGTATGTGGAAGACTTCAGACAGAAGGGTCACGTATGCATTGATCAGGATGGTGCTGGGTGGTTAACCTTGAGGCATTATGCAGATGAGATTGCAGGCTTCCCAGAGGTAAGCTGCCAGGCTGACAGCTCTTGTTCCATCTGTTAAGAAGAGGTAGATCTAGCAGAGAGCGAGTGTCTGGTTGTCAGTCTCGTGCAGGCACCACATGATTTAGACCATGTCAAATACCGCCGGGAGGTCCTGGAGATTGAGGGTTACCCTGTCTCCTCTGTCAAGGATCATCGCAGATGTCATCTGTGGCTGCGATGAGTGTTGTTTGTGTACTGTAGTTAGGCTTCAATCTGGACTGTGTGGCATCAATAATTGAGTTGTAGATGAGGCATTGGTTGATTATTTTCTCTAAAATCCTGTCCTGTTATGGTTGGAAGGAGATGGGTCCATAGCTGGAAAGTGTGGATGGTTCAGAAGTTGGTCTCATGAGCAGGAGCATAATGTGACATGTTTCCAGGTGTCTGTTGAATGTCACTGAGTTGCTAGGGGTATTAAGGGTGGATGTTAGTGATTCACTGATTGGTAGGAGTCCTTGATTGATGGCATGGTGGGGTGAGGGTCAAATGGAGCACCTGAGTTGTTGGTCTTTATTGTAGCATTGGCTTCGACTGTGGTAATGGTGGGCCATAAGGTCAGAGTTAATTGGTCGGCTGTGATGAGAAGTTGAGTTGCGACTGAGAAGCAGTCCGGTTGAGCATTGAAGTTGCCATATGTGAAGATGATTTTGTTACGGTACAATTCCCAGCCTGTTACAAAGGTCTTACGAGGGTGTGATAATTCTGTAGGCGCAGGAGATGTGGTGAAAACTTTGATGCTGGTGAAGATTTTCTTGCTGCTGCATGTGCCCAGATGTGTACTTGGTGCTCTGTGTCTGTTGGTGGTAGCGTTTTAGGGTGGATTTGAAGATGTCTTTATCCGTGGTGTCTTGACTTGTTCCCCAGTTTTGCTCCAGTTGCTTGCAGTGCGTTTCAACAGCCTGTGCTCCTCTGTCTATCATCTGGTCTTAAATTAGATACTTGCAGTTAGGTTGCATTTCAGGGCAGCCAGGGTATTGACTCGTCCGGTGATCTAACTGTAGAGGTTCTTGATGGCTTTCAGGAAGGTGCTGGTGTGCTCAGGCCAGTGCACTGAGAGGGTAGAAGCCGTGATTCTTTTCAGGTTGTGGAAAGGAGGTCATTGTTGGTAGGTCTCTGGTGGTGCGGATGGGTACTTTGAAACTAATGTTGGTACGGTGTATGCAGGTCATAGTTGCTGGCTTGTCAACTATGATGTTGCTGATTGAGGAGAAAATTAGATCCAATAGGTGTCCAGCGATGTGGGTGGGTTCTGTAACACGCTGGATGATTCTGACGTTTTCCAGAAGGGCTGCAGAGTTTGTGTCAGTGCAGTCTTCTAAGTGAAAGTTAAGGTCTCCAAGATGCAGCAGGCAGGTTTGAGTCAGGGGTAAATTAGAACCAGGAGAGCAACATAGCCTAGGCAGGCAAAGTAAAACTGGAATAACAATCGTCTGTGCACTGCACATGCCTGCCCTGTCCCCTTTTGAGCCCACCACCCCAGCACAACGCTGGAGATATGTAGTGCCCGGCTGTGTGTTAGGGTGACCAGATTTTCAGAACAAAGAAAGGAGACAGCCACTGAAATAGAATTTAATGTTGCACCAGGTCAGTGCAATGTCAACATCTAGTCTTACTTCTATGTCAATAGCTGTCATGATCTTATGGAACTATTTTAGTACTTCGAATTTCTGAATCAGGCTCTCAAATTCCACAATTAAAAGCCCTTGCACATCATTACATTCCTCGTACTACCTAAGATTCTAGACCATACACTGATATCACTCACAGATGTATGCCACTATATCCCACAATCTCACAATCACAATGGACACAGAGGTGAGTGCGTGTGCACAAACAGGAACACATACACACCCCAAACCCCACAACATCCCATGTGGACTCCCAGCTCAATACTCTTTGCAATCACCATATATGCATTCTTGGTGGCATTTCATCTGTGCACTTGATGTTACCTGTGCACTTGGTGCAGTCCCTGCTGTGATTACCCGAGTGTATATTGGGGCATTAATTTGCCCCTACAAGTATTAAAATCTCCCACTTAAGCTCTCATTAAGCACTCAATGTGCTACCCCGCAAAATTAATGAAGTCCCCTAACTTGCCCACTGCGCAGGCCCCAACTAATATATTTTATGTGCTTTTCCAACATATATTCTACAGTCTCTCAAATACCGTCAGTGTGGTTTTCCACAAACAAGGCAATTGCATTATAACACAGGAAGTAATGACATTTGGACAACTATGTCAGCAATTATCATAAGTGGTAGCTGGTGATCTTTGAAAGTGGAGGAGCATAATACTGGCCATGAGTTCAGCCTTGTTTTCAAAATTAGCCTTTGGTGTTCCCTAGATGTTAAAAATGACCTCCAGTGTGCCAATGCCAGCATTTTGCCACAGGTACCCCATGGCAAGAATTACCTACACCATGCCAGCACCAGCATTTTTCCATGGTCTTCCCTTTGCCATGAATTACTTCCAGTATGCGAGGGCCTGCATTTGCCATGGGTGCTCTGTCCTATGCAAGGCATTACCTCCAGTATACCAGGGGCAGCACCCATAAGTGATAAATTATCTCGAATATCTAAAGGCCTGTAGCAGACTTGAAGCATAGAACATGCCAACAAACACTATTTCTCACTCACGCTGTATTATTCACTCTCACTCATATGCTCTCTCATCATTCTGTCTCTGCCCCTCACTCAGTCTAACTCACCCACTCTTTTACTTACTCATTCTCACTCATACTCACTTCCACTCACTGTCACTGTCATTCACACAAAGACATACTCACACACTCACATTCACAGATTTTCACTCACAAACACACGTACGCATGCTTTTACACTCACTGAAAACTCCTGTTGTACAGCCACTTTGCTTAAAAAAACATGATTCATTAGGTGCCTCATGGCTCCGGGCCCTGATGTAACTGCACCTGCTGCACCACTAATAGCTGCTCACCTCACTCACTTCCACTCACTCACAAAATCTAGCCTCACTCACTGCTTCAACTAACTCACACTCTTTCACTCACTCACTCCCACTCACTTACACTTATTCATCCTCACTCTCACTGATTCTCACTCACTTTCTCTCTCATTGACACTGTCAAACACACTAACACACACTCACTCTCACTCAATGGCATTCACTCGCAATCACAGAGATTCTTTTTTCTTTCTTTTTTACTTACTACTCGGAGGTTCCATGGCAGCAGCAGAGTGAGAATTCTGCCTTGGAAATTGGAACCAGCAACCCTGATTCCTAACTAGGAGCAGAAAGAGCAGTGGGTCAGGATCGGAAAGGAAAAGACTAACCTCAATCCCTCTCCCGGCATCTTGGCAGGACTGGAAGCACAGTGCTATCAAAACCTGGAACAGTGCTGGGGATCCTGTGCTTTGTATGGCTCCTCATTGACCTGAAGGGTGTGTTGATGTGCGCCCTGACAACCCCATTTTAGCAGTTATACTGTGCTGCCTGAGACATGTCCAGAATGTGTGTTAAATAAAATGGAATGCACCAGTGTTCGTCACCTGCCTGGACCTTCATGTGGAGCTTATAGCTGTCTCGAAATTGAAGAAACAACTCACAGGAAGTCCAGCCTATAGATCCTCCAATGAACCAAAGTTTGATCTTTTGGGACCTCCCCCACCTCTCCTTTGTGGAAGTTCCCAGGAAAATGTCCCCAGCAGAGGTTCATGAGAGTTATTATGGGGCAGATTTCCAACTTCTGGCGCATCTCTGCTAATCAGCAGGGATGTGCCAGAAGAGTTGTGATGCATCTGCCCACCCGTGCGCCACCACTGATGGGCCACATTTACAATGCGGCTCACTGTGGCGCATGGATGGGCAGATGCATGTCGGATCCCCCGGCGGAAATGCTGCGCATTGCTGGAGTTGTGTCACAAGCGCGATGCGGCTCCAGCAAGGCTCGGGGGTGCCCTGTGCCTAACATGCTGCGTCAATCCAAGGAGCAGGGTTTTGACACAGCATGGCCGTAAAAGTGACTCAGTGAAATCTTGTAGATTTCACTGCGTAACTTTTATGAGGCGTACCTGCGAGGGAACGTCCACCCTGCGCTGGAAAGCCCACATGAAATCCAGGGGTTTACACCATGACACATCTCCCTAGATGTGTCACATTGTAAATACGGCAGAACATGGCGCATGATTTACGCCACCGCTTAGTCACAGAAGTGAGGCAACTGCGGCGTAAATGTGTCGCAAGGGGCTTGTAAATTTGCCCCTCTGTTTTTAGAACCCATATGTTTTCATTGGCCCTGGTTTCCTACCCGTGACATACAGATCCTAGTCTCTGTATTGGCATTTCATTTAAAAAGAGCCCTGCAGACCTACTCGTAGGGAGGCTTCCGACCAGGACTTCTTTTGATGCTGCATTTCCCGCAAGGCCAGCGCAAAGCCTAGGACACTGGAGCCACCATGCTGTTGTGCTCTACCCTCGACAAAGAGCTGTTGGACTGATTTTTGTGGATAGGAGCAGTTCCAACAAATAGGACACAGAATAAGGCTCATTTTACAGAAAATGTTCCTGGAGTGCTCGTCAAGGAAGTGAACCACAAAGAATCCCGGCAGCCCTTGCATCCTAGTTGGTCATCACCAAACAACTAAAGACACAGCCTCAAAAAATGATGTAGAATCCCAAAGTAAAACCACTGTGTCCACTGAGACTCACCCTCATGCTGGTGCTTGTAAAAAAACAATGTGACTCTCAACCCATCCAAAACTGAGCTTCTTCTTACACTGGCTCAGCTTCTACATGAGAGTAGGTATCAGTGCTGGATTCCCACCGCCATGGTACTTGCAAATTCAGTTTGAAATCTTATCAATTTAGAAGCAGATATATCCATTCGTACCCAGGTGCCTGAAGTGTGCAAACACCTATTTATTTCAACTAAGAATACAGCGGAAAGTTTTGCCATTCACTGATCATTATGCCACACACTGGTGGTAAACGCCTTGATAGAATAATGACTGGATTATGGAAATGCCTTTTACCAGCCTGCTCTCAAAAAAATTTCCCAATGTTTTCAGCATATTTAGAATGCTGAAAGATCGATTGGTGGTTTATCTCGACTTGACCATATTATTCCAAATCTCAGAACCGATCACCGTCATGCATAAAATCAACCTGGCTAATTTAAGCTGTAGAAACAAACTAGAAGGGTTTGTCAATCCAAGCACCAGTATTGCACATAAATCAATAGGTGCTTTACGTGATTTTTTGCATGTGCTTGTGAATGGTTCAATGACCTCCGTTGAGTGGTCTGCCAAGGGCACAGTCTATATAAACTCAGCAGACTTTTTGCCAAACAATTTAAATGGCACATCCCCAACTGGATTCTTCTTTCATCTCATCAATGACTTCTAGCTATACCGAATTCTCAAACATGAACCAAAGGTGATACAGCTTCTTTGTGTAGCAGGTAAGGAGTGAAATCTCGAGCCTCAAAAGTTGTGGCAAGAGCAAGGTTTCTTAAATTTGGAAATACCTTGGAAATGTTTAATTTGAATCTGTAATCTTATTTTCAGAAACAGTTTCGTAAAAGGAATAATTGTTTATTATCAGCAGCCTTTCCCAAAATAGGACCTCCCTCCTCACCTCTTTATTCATGTTCAGTTCTAAATATTCATCTTGATATTTTAAGGCATTTTAAGAATTGCATTAGCGAAATATTGTGTCCACAGGGCCATGAAGCTTTAGGTGTGGACTCTTTATAAATAGACCAAAATGTAACACCAATGGTCACAGATGTGCAGCTGAAACTGTGGTCACAAGTTCACGTGATACACCACCCTAAGGGGCCTATTCCCAAGGACCTATCGCCGATTTATCAGCAGTGTAGCGCCGCAAAAGTGGCGATAATATATCGCCCTATTCTCAAGCTGGTGCAAACTGCAGACATCGCCAGTTTTCCAGCGATAGCTGCCACAGAAAAACATCGCCACGAATGAGAGCGACAACTAACGCTAATAATATGCAGAGTAGGCGTTTCCATGCAAAAACACACAAAAACACTACTTCGCGACATTCTCAACGACCAGCCAGATCTGCGATGCGATCCAAAACAGGCGAAAAGGCGCGTTAGCAGCAGGGATGCAGTATAAAAGGGAGCCCAGCCCAGAGCCACATCTGAAGACCAACACATGTCATGGAGCTACTGATCATGCAGCTCGGAGATCCAAGAGGGCCACAACACCCACCGCCACCACCCCAAGGCCCCCCCGCGCCCTCCCCCCAGACTACCACAGAGACAGCGCAGAACAATACAGCTGACCTTCCAAAGACAGTAGGGCACCCAGGCACACAATTGCAGAATGTGGGGAGAGGTGGGAAACAAGTATGTGTGAAGGAGGCAAGTCATCCATGAATAAGAATGTACACAATTGCAAGTGTGGTGGTGATGTGCTGAACAGACTTCAGTATGCAGAACGCAGACATGTCCATGTTGACATATACTGCTGGTGTTTGTAGTGTTGTGGACAGTGGACGCAACCATGTCACCTCAGGTAGTGGGGAAGACCGTGGTAATGTAGCTTTGTTGTCCCCCCTGTGAGCGTAAGCAGAGTGGGCTGGTCCGGCGTACACCAGTCCAGCATAAGAGTTTGAATAAATTGGCTGGGGCACTTCCGGGATGGCCAACTCGCCTGCCAGGGCGGCACCCCTTACCCTGCCACGAGTTTGCCGCCGTGACCGCCAGCCTCCTCAGCATATCTCTGGCTTCAGCGACACAGGCCCCCAGCGCACCCAGAGGCACAGCCCCGCAGAGTCATGTGTGTGCTGACTACTGCCTTCAGCCTACACTCACTCCACACCCATCCAGCACAGAGGTCACTGGACATGTGACTCTGGTAATAAAAGGGGGCCTGGCGCACGTGCCGGTAGCCAGTTCCACTATCTAAGTGTGTCCGTGTGGTCATTTTGTATGTATGATGGCCCCAAGCCCTACCACATTACATTGTGCTGTGGACAGCGGATGCAACCATGTCACCTCAGGCAGTGGCTAAGACCTTGTACATGTAACTTTGTCGTCCCCCCGTAAGCGTAAGCGGAGTGGGCTGGGCCGGCGTATGCCAGTCCAGCGTAGGGGTGTGAAGAATTTGCCCGGGGCAATGGGCGTGGTTCAGTTCTGGCATGGACAGGGATGTAACTGATGCGTGTGTCTCTGTTTTAGTGTAAGCTCCACCCAGCCCACTATTGACAATGTTGCAATGTAGCATGCACCCGGAGGGCGGGCTCGCTCGAACGGAAGAATGAAGGAGCGCAAGACCCATCGGGGTCTTGGCTCATACATGCCAAGTGTTGTGTGTATCTGTAATGCTGCAGCATGAGCCAAATGCCTTGCCCTACTTGCAGCGTGAGTTCAGCCAGGCATGAACTCTACATCTGTGTCCGTCCTTCCTTACCATAGGTCTCCACTCACGTGGCTGCCCACCTTCAATTGCCAACATCACTGTGTCGTTGTCAGGCTTGTGGACATGCGCAGACAGGCATTACAATGGTGTGCCATAGGAGTGTAAGTGATGCAACCGTGCAGCGCAAACCAGTAAATAGGCTCAGGGGGTAGGAGCAGCTGTGAGGCAACGTAACCCACAGTGATGCCACACATTTTTCACATGCAAGACATGTCAAACATGAATCCCAAAGTTGCACACATCCCACCCCACCCCCAACAAGCCACTTGACAATTCCTGAATGCAAGCAGATGACAAACTAACATTAGGGATGAATGCTCCTTGGTCTGAACTATCAGGCGGCAGCACATCTGCACCACCGACCTCAGAATTGCATGTGCCCGGCACCCTCTGACAGATACTATAGCAGCTGATGACAACTCCCACACTACGCACAGCCCGACGAAAGACCAACGCATACAGACCCCACAGACAGAAGTCCTTGCTTGAAGTTGTCTTGCATGGAAAGGCCTTCACACTTACTCCACACCAATCCAGGTGTACAACCGTTGCACACTAAAACAACTCCTTTATCCGAGCTGTGGCATTTCATCCACAGAAATGATGCAGGTCGGAACACTGCCACTTCAACTAGAGCCACTGATGCAATGGCAGAGAATCCCGGCCACATGCACAACCCCTGTCACGTGGAACTGTACCATGCACATATGCTGCATTTACTGGGGGCACTGCCAGTGGATCAGTTACCGCCTAAGCTTCTGCCTTGCCAACGTCACCTGCGTTCAGCCTGTGTTGCATTTTCGATCGTTTCATATTCGAATAGTCCATGGATATCTGCCTATCGAACAGGCTTAACTGGATTTTGACATGTGTGTGCGCCCCCTGTTGGCACACGACCAGGAGTGTCACTGTGATACCCGTTTATGGGATGCCTTGATACTTGGCATACCTGCTGGCAACTGGACCTGGGAGATTGAAAAAATCCTTGTGTGCAGTGACCACATTTAACCGCTCCCCTATTGGGCTGTAGTGCTAATTGGTGAAAGGGGGTGGACGCAGCACATCTGTCCGGACCTGCTAATGGATCGACTCGCCATCCTGTTTGATGAAGTCAACAACGACCTCATGTTGGAAATGATGGCCTACCAAGCTGCAATCACTTTCATGGACAAGTAAATACTTACCTGCAGCCACAACTAATTGGAACCCATCCACATGTCCCAAATCCTTGTTGCATCTTGGAGATCTGGTCACATTTCCCACGACAACAGTAGATATGGCTGCATTCGCCTGGACTCTGAATACATGAGCGGACAACAACGCGGATTAACACACTCCTGTGAAAGGTGAGGCACACACCCCCCCGCCCCCCCCCCCCCGGAGTGGACAGCAGCACTTGACAACATTCCTCATTCTGACATACTGCTGCATTGGTCTGCATGTTGTGGCACTCATCTTGCTGGTACTGACATGCATATGCTAATAAAGTCTACACACCTTAACTTGTATTCAAGTGTGATGAGTGTTGATTTAAATGACAATGTGGGTCTCACTGCCTATCTGGGTCACGGCCATACATGCACATTGATAGCATTATCCAGGGAGTACGTTTTTGTTGACTCACTGTCCCTACATTCATCTATACTTAATACTTGATTGATCATAGCCATGACACATCTGTGTAAATTAGAATGTTTTATTCACATTCAGTGGTGTGTTGAAACTGTCCAAGTACAGGGCCATGCAACCCCACATCACATTGTTGCCCCGTGGAGGGCCAGCCAGAGTCCTTTATGGATTGACAAGTTCATCGGAAGACTTCAGTAAGCAGTGTGTTTGCTGTGTCAATGGTAACCAGACAAAATATGGCAGTCCATGTCGAGGTCCAAGGTGAGTGTCGCTGAGTGTATCAGGGCACAGTGGAAGGAATTGTTCCAGGGCATGATGCAGAGGACAGAACCAAGCTGAAACCAACCATATGGCGGAGATGAATGCTACCACTTCATTCTTAACACAAAGCCAGATTCATCATCATCTTCATCCTCTTATGTGTCAGGTGCCTCACACGTGTGTGGTGGTGTTTTGTCTGCATCACTGTGAGGCAGAGACACATCAGGGGCTGGAGGTGAAATGTCTGCCGCACTGTGTGGCACTGACACTTCAGGGGGCATAGATGTGGATGGAGTGGTAGCAGTAGCATTCATCGCACCAGGCCTTGTGGTGGCAAATGCCATGAAGAGGATCTGCAGGGCATGGAAGATCACAGCTACATCTCGCGGGTGTGTAGCCGTGGCAAACATTATTTCTGCCTGCATCCACTCCAAGCTCTCCATCATTCTCCTTATTTGTCCCTACTCCCGGCTGACATTGCTGGAGCCACTCTGAATAGTCAGTTGTTCTTGGGTCTGAGTCATGGCTCCAGCAATGTCAGCCATGGATTGTTGGAGAGCATGGAGCCGACAGTGGGTGTCCGCTAGGGATGTAAGTGGTCCATGATGAGACTTAGACACCCACGTATGGCATCTAGTTTGGCTGCCAGGGGTCTAACCCCACCTGCAGCTGATCAGCCATCTTCTCTTGGCAGGCTAACACACGGCGTTGGAATGCCATGTGTTGGTCGTTAGGGACCTGGGAGACAGCTGTGTTGGTGGGTGCTTCCTACTGTGTGCACTGTGCAGGGGGTGGGGTTTTCTTAATGCAGCTGGGCTGCCCTGCTCCTGGAGGTGGGGTACCGGAGCTGTCCATGAGCTGTTGGAGGGCATCAGTGTCGATGTTGGGGAGGTCATCTTCATCATCAGAGCTGTGATGTTGGGTCTGCTCTGCAGGAGGTGTTGATTCTACCTCTGCATTGTGAAGGGGAGATGCAGATTGACGTTGTGTTTACATGTATATTCACACATTATACAAGTTTACAAACAGACTGCATGACAATATACATTGTGACTGTTTGTGAGGAGATGGCTATTTAATGCAGGACTGTTGACATTTCTACACCATCATGGATGTGAGGTTGTACTTGTACATTGTCATCTCACAGTTTCCTGCTATGCCAAATGCAAATGGACATTTTCTGCACACAAGCGCCTGCAGTTGTGTCCTCTGTTCCATATTGAAAATGTTGCAGTTTGCACCACATTGTTGTCAATGTTAAGGTGCTCTGATTCTTATTTGTGTGTGTGCTGCATTGTGGGTGAGTTGCCCCTTCAGCTCTGATTTGGTTGGCCCTTGTCCCTGTCAGGTGGTGTGCCTTTCACTTCTGTGCTTATACAGTACTGAGATGTTGTAGACATGGGTAAATTGGGCTCTTGGTCGGAGTTGTGACTCTTGGGCATGGTTTGTCTGCAGATGTGCTATACTTAGTTGGGCATGTGTGCCATTGTGCCCATCTCCCCCATCCCCCCAGTCCCTGGTTGTTACTCACCCTGTTGCTGTTGCCTCAGGTCATGTTGTGTAGTGTCCGGTCCCCCAACTCCTACCACTGTCTCCCAATGATGGTCCCAGGCTGGTCCTCCGTGGGGCTTGTGGGGTTCTGGTTGTCCTCTGTACTTGCTCCAGCTACCTCCATGGTGCTTCACAGTTGTTTGTGCTTTGTCTGTGTTTTTTATTGCTGCTTTTATAGTGATTTTTCCCACCTGCATTGTGGGATTTGCAGGCGTGGCACTGCTTATCCTGGGATTTTTTATCACAGTTGGGCCCATCTCAGCTTTTATCACAATCGGGTTTAGACTTTTATCGCCGTCCTGGTGATTTTATTGCAGACATTTGACACGTTATTGCGAAACTATCGCATGTTACTGCCGTGTTGTGAATACGACTTTGACACAGAGTTATTTTCCTGCGATAGACTGTGATATGAAAAATGGTGTCAGCTATTTTGGTGAAGATTTTCGCACGTTCTTGAGAATATCCCCCTAAATTTCATAACCCCAACAATGTCGATGCTAGCCCATTCAAAACTCCAGAAGAATTGATGTTTGAACCAGAGACCAATTGGACCAGTGACTGATGTCCTGTTGAACCGTGCCCAGTTCTTCCTGCACCACGAACACCAGGTCACCAGTAGGCCCAGTTGCACCGGATCTTTCATATTGGACTAATTACTTTGCACACTAACGGCCACATGCATCAAGTGATTTTGGAGTCGCAAACGGTGCGATTCGGAAAAATCGTCCGTTTGCGATTCCAAAATCACTTTTTGGGATGCATTAAACAATTTTTTAAAAGCCGCAATTTTTAGCGATTCCTAAAAATGGGATTGCATTTAAGGAATCGCATTTAAGTGATTCCTTAAATGCAATGCATGATTTTTTTTTAAAATGCGAATTCGGAAATAGGTGCAAATTAACACGAGGTTGACCCTCGTGTTAATTTGCGAAATCTTTCAAAAATGCTCAAAAAAGCATTTTTGAAAGTGTCATGTTACACACACACATGTCTTTTGGACGTGTGTGTGAAACTTGCACTTAAAAAACGTTTCAAGGGTGCAGGGGGGGTCCTTTGGACCCCCTTAGCACCCTTGAAATGTATCAACAAATTGCGATTCGCAAAATTAAAATTGCAAAAAGGCATTGATTCCTATGGGCCTCTAGGCCCATAGGAATCAATGTAATGCCATTCCTTAATTGCGATTCGCAATTAAGGAATCACAAATACAGAAAATTAAGAAATCCTAAAAACTTTTAAGATTTCTTGATGCATAGGATTTTGCAATTCCTAAATTGCGATTCCTTAATTTTCGCAATTTAGGAATCGCAAAATCCTACAATGATGCATGTGGCCGTTTAGCCATAATTTTTCAGTGGGTGGAAATCCAAGTTCTTTTTTGGGCATTCAGTTTTTGATTGTGCAAAATATATTAGATGTTTGACACATTTTCTAGCAGGTAGTCAGTAGATTGTCTCAATGCCTCTCATCTGACTCTAGAACAAATAGTAAAGCTTTTATTGAATTATTGACAATGTACAATTGTGTCAGGCACCCTTGTTTTCACGGTTCCAAGCCATTGTAGGAGGACGAATACCCAGAGATTGATAAGGACAGGCACAAACTGATGATATTTTTCTAGAACGATATCATTAGCCTTTTGATATCCATGTTATTTCAAATTATGGGGCAGATGTATGACCGTTTTTTGCGGTCGCAAACATGAATTTGGCCAGTTTGCGACTGCAAAATTGGTCATCCCCATGTACAAACCATATTTTGCGATTTGCTAACCTATTAGTGACTCGCAAAATCTGGTTTGCGACTAGCTATTAGAAAGGGCGTGCCAAGGGCGTCCCCTCTAATAGCGAGTCTGACTGCAATGTACTCTTATTTTGCAAGCGCTTTTGTCGTCGCAAAACATTTGCAGTTTAACACCTACTTCCAGTAGGCGGTAAACCATTCGCAAACAGGAAGGGGTCCCAAGGGGACTCCTTCACCTTTGTGAATGGGTGCGCAAATACTTTTTACGAGCAGGCAGTGGTCCCAGGAACCACTGCCTGCCCTTAAACAACAGCATTTGCAATGCAATCCGTCTCACCTTTGGGACCTTATATGTGTTTAGCTATGCAGCACATTAGCATGGGTGCTGAAACATCCACTGTTCTTTAACATGGAGGGAAAATAAGCACCAACCTGCATGACACGCCAGGATTGGGAACACATGGAGAGAAATATTGCCTTTCAGCTGGAAATGGTATAGTCCAAACCTCTGTTTTTAATATAAAATCAGGACCTTCAGTGGTCATATCACTGAAGATACAAGATTTTGAAAAAATAATATTGTCTATATGTGCTCATGGACGACAATTTCTATGGACTGGAATTTAGAGAATGCTAAAGCTATTCTGGTATTTTACTGACCTCTACTGGTCGTTTTCTATCAAGAAAGTTAAATAGAGGCAGTTGCCAGAAAAATAAAAAAAAGAAAGTCCCTAAGCAGAAAGCAATTCTGGTATTTTACTGACCTCTGCTGGTCGTTTTCTATTAAGACAGTTGAATAGAGGCAGTTGAACAGAAAAAAAATTCCCTAAGCGGAAGCAGACAAGTCCTAGGGCTGATCTCCAGAGTCCACAAAGTACATACACATATAAGTATATAAAGTATATACTAAAGTAGATACAAGAGGCCTCGAATGCACCACCTAATGAAACTGAAAAGTTTAATTTTTCTTTTTAAATGCATCCCTTAGACATGGTGGTCTGCGTAAACCCAAATCAGTTGACTGGGGGTGAGTGTTTGTATTGTCAACACTCCGTCCATCACCACCTTTGGTTTTTCTTTGTTCACCCTAAGTTGGCAGGGTATGCTCAGACGTGAGTCCCTTGCTCACTTTGCCACTGGAGTCAAGCAAGCCCGGCTGAAGATGGCTGTAATGCCAGAAACCGGTCCTGGGAAGCTTGAATCCGGTCCAGGGAAGACATGGCTTGGCAGTTCGGGCTGGACTGTTCCCATGAGGCACAGGGTCAGACTGATTTGCATATGGCCATGTCTGAACTGGGGTGGCGGAGTGAGCTAAAGAACGGTGATGGATTAAACCCAGATCAGTTGACTGGGGGTGAGTGTTTGTATTGTCAACGCTCCGTCCATCACCACCCTTGGTTTTTCTTTGTTCGCCCTAAGTTGGCAGGGTATGCTCAGACGTGAGTCCCTTGCTCACTTTGCCACTGGAGTCAAGCAAGCCCGGCTGAAGACGGCTGTAATGCCAGAAACCGGTCCTGGGAAGCTTGATTCCGGTCCACGGAAGACATGGCTTGGCAGTTCGGGCTGGACTGTTCCCATGAGGTACAGGGTCAGACTGATTTACATATGGCCATGTCTGAACTGGGGTGGCAGAGTCAGCTAAAGAACGGGATGAATTAAACCCAGATCAGTTGACTGGGGGTGAGTGTTTGTATTGTCAACACTCCGTCCATCACCACCTTTGGTTTTTCTTTGTTCGACCCCAGCAGACCACCATCCCTGTGAGTGCTAGCCATTCCCAATGGGGTCACAAATTGTGCTTGCCTCATGAATATTGATGAAGCATGCAATTTGCGACCCCATTGGGAATCACAAACAGTGTGAGTCTCAATTCTGCACAATTTGCGACTCGCTAAACAGAAAGTTCGTACATCTGGCCCTTTATCTCTTAACAGTGTAAATACCCTAAAACTGTTTGGGGTCATTTCTCAGCCATGGAATGTGTTAAGGTTTTCTATTTTGCATTGTGGTTCATTTTTAAGCCCAGTTTAGAAATACCTTCAGCTCGTAAATTAGAATGTTTTATTCACATTCAGTGGTGTGTTGAAACTGTCCAAGTACAGGGCCATGCAACCCCACATCACATTGTTGCCCCGTGGAGGGCCAGCCAGAGTCCTTTATGGATTGACAAGTTCATCGGAAGACTTCAGTAAGCAGTGTGTTTGCTGTGTCAATGGTAACCAGACAAAATATGGCAGTCCATTTCGAGGTCCAAGGTGAGTGTCGCTGAGTGTATCAGGGCACAGTGGAAGGAATTGTTTCAGGGCATGATGCAGAGGACAGAACCAAGCTGAAACCAACCATATGGCGGAGATGAATGCTACCACTTCATTCTTAACACAAAGCCAGATTCATCATCATCTTCGTTTTTTTTATTTAGACCATGTCAAATACCGCAGGGAGGTCCTGGAGATTGAGGGTTACCTTGTCTCCTCTGTCAAGGATCATCGCAGATGTCATCTGTGGCTGCGATGAGTGTTGTTTGTGTACTGTAGTTAGGCTTCAATCTGGACTGTGTGGCATCAATAATTGAGTTGTAGATGAGGCATTGGTTGATTATTTTCTCTAAAATCCTGTCCTGTTATGGTTGGAAGGAGATGGGTCCATAGCTGGAAAGTGTGGATGGTTCAGAAGTTGGTCTCATGAGCAGGAGCATAATGTGACATGTTTCCAGGTGTCTGTTGAATGTCACTGAGTTGCTAGGGGTATTAAGGGTGGGTGTTAGTGATTCACTGATTGGTAGGAGTCCTTGATTGATGGCATGGTGGGGTGAGGGTCAAATGGAGCACCTGAGTTGTTGGTCTTTATTGTAACATTGGCTTCGACTGTGGTAATGGTGGGCCATAAGGTCAGAGTTAATTGGTCGGCTGTGATGAGAAGTTGAGTTGCGACTGAGAAGCAGTCCGGTTGAGCATTGAAGTTGCCATATGTGAAGATGATTTTGTTACGGTACAATTCCCAGCCTGTTACAAAGGTCTTACGAGGGTGTGATAATTCTGTAGGCGCAGGAGATGTGGTGAAAACTTTGATGCTGGTGAAGATTTTCTTGCTGCTGCATGTGCCCAGATGTGTACTTGGTGCTCTGTGTCTGTTGGTGGTAGCGTTTTAGGGTGGATTTGAAGATGTCTTTATCCGTGGTGTCTTGACTTGTTCCCCAGTTTTGCTCCAGTTGCTTGCAGTGCGTTTCAACAGCCTGTGCTCCTCTGTCTATCATCTGGTCTTAAATTAGATACTTGCAGTTAGGTTGCATTTCAGGGCAGCCAGGGTATTGACTCGTCCGGTGATCTAACTGTAGAGGTTCTTGATGGCTTTCAGGAAGGTGCTGGTGTGCTCAGGCCAGTGCACTGAGAGGGTAGAAGCCGTGATTCTTTTCAGGTTGTGGAAAGGAGGTCATTGTTGGTAGGTCTCTGGTGGTGCGGATGGGTACTTTGAAACTAATGTTGGTACGGTGTATGCAGGTCATAGTTGCTGGCTTGTCAACTATGATGTTGCTGATTGAGGAGAAAATTAGATCCAATAGGTGTCCAGCGATGTGGGTGGGTTCTGTAACACGCTGGATGATTCTGACGTTTTCCAGAAGGGCTGCAGAGTTTGTGTCAGTGCAGTCTTCTAAGTGAAAGTTAAGGTCTCCAAGATGCAGCAGGCAGGTTTGAGTCAGGGGTAAATTAGAACCAGGAGAGCAACATAGCCTAGGCAGGCAAAGTAAAACTGGAATAACAATCGTCTGTGCACTGCACATGCCTGCCCTGTCCCCTTTTGAGCCCACCACCCCAGCACAACGCTGGAGATATGTAGTGCCCGGCTGTGTGTTAGGGTGACCAGATTTTCAGAACAAAGAAAGGAGACAGCCACTGAAATAGAATTTAATGTTGCACCAGGTCAGTGCAATGTCAACATCTAGTCTTACTTCTATGTCAATAGCTGTCATGATCTTATGGAACTATTTTAGTACTTCGAATTTCTGAATCAGGCTCTCAAATTCCACAATTAAAAGCCCTTGCACATCATTACATTCCTCATACTACCTAAGATTCTAGACCATACACTGATATCACTCACAGATGTATGCCACTATATCCCACAATCTCACAATCACAATGGACACAGAGGTGAGTGCGTGTGCACAAACAGGAACACATACACACCCCAAACCCCACAACATCCCATGTGGACTCCCAGCTCAATACTCTTTGCAATCACCATATATGCATTCTTGGTGGCATTTCATCTGTGCACTTGATGTTACCTGTGCACTTGGTGCAGTCCCTGCTGTGATTACCCGAGTGTATATTGGGGCATTAATTTGCCCCTACAAGTATTAAAATCTCCCACTTAAGCTCTCATTAAGCACTCAATGTGCTACCCCGCAAAATTAATGAAGTCCCCTAACTTGCCCACTGCGCAGGCCCCAACTAATATATTTTATGTGCTTTTCCAACATATATTCTACAGTCTCTCAAATACCGTCAGTGTGGTTTTCCACAAACAAGGCAATTGCATTATAACACAGGAAGTAATGACATTTGGACAACTATGTCAGCAATTATCATAAGTGGTAGCTGGTGATCTTTGAAAGTGGAGGAGCATAATACTGGCCATGAGTTCAGCCTTGTTTTCAAAATTAGCCTTTGGTGTTCCCTAGATGTTAAAAATGACCTCCAGTGTGCCAATGCCAGCATTTTGCCACAGGTACCCCATGGCAAGAATTACCTACACCATGCCAGCACCAGCATTTTTCCATGGTCTTCCCTTTGCCATGAATTACTTCCAGTATGCGAGGGCCTGCATTTGCCATGGGTGCTCTGTCCTATGCAAGGCATTACCTCCAGTATACCAGGGGCAGCACCCATAAGTGATAAATTATCTCGAATATCTAAAGGCCTGTAGCAGACTTGAAGCATAGAACATGCCAACAAACACTATTTCTCACTCACGCTGTATTATTCACTCTCACTCATATGCTCTCTCATCATTCTGTCTCTGCCCCTCACTCAGTCTAACTCATCACTCTTTTACTTACTCATTCTCACTCATACTCACTTCCACTCACTGTCACTGTCATTCACACAAAGACATACTCACACACTCACATTCACAGATTTTCACTCACAAACACACGTACGCATGCTTTTACACTCACTGAAAACTCCTGTTGTACAGCCACTTTGCTTAAAAAAACATGATTCATTAGGTGCCTCATGGCTCTGGGCCCTGATGTAACTGCACCTGCTGCACCACTAATAGCTGCTCACCTCACTCACTTCCACTCACTCACAAAATCTAGCCTCACTCACTGCTTCAACTAACTCACACTCTTTCACTCACTCACTCCCACTCACTTACACTTATTCATCCTCACTCTCACTGATTCTCACTCACTTTCTCTCTCATTGACACTGTCAAACACACTAACACACACTCACTCTCACTCAATGGCATTCACTCGCAATCACAGAGATTCTTTTTTCTTTCTTTTTTACTTACTACTCGGAGGTTCCATGGCAGCAGCAGAGTGAGAATTCTGCCTTGGAAATTGGAACCAGCAACCCTGATTCCTAACTAGGAGCAGAAAGAGCAGTGGGTCAGGATCGGAAAGGAAAAGACTAACCTCAATCCCTCTCCCGGCATCTTGGCAGGACTGGAAGCACAGTGCTATCAAAACCTGGAACAGTGCTGGGGATCCTGTGCTTTGTATGGCTCCTCATTGACCTGAAGGGTGTGTTGATGTGCGCCCTGACAGCTCCATTTTAGCAGTTATACTGTGCTGCCTGAGACATGTCCAGAATGTGTGTTAAATAAAATGGAATGCACCAGTGTTCGTCACCTGCCTGGACCTTCATGTGGAGCTTATAGCTGTCTCGAAATTGAAGAAACAACTCACAGGAAGTCCAGCCTATAGATCCTCCAATGAACCAAAGTTTGATCTTTTGGGACCTCCCCCACCTCTCCTTTGTGGAAGTTCCCAGGAAAATGTCCCCAGCAGAGGTTCATGAGAGTTATTATGGGGCAGATTTCCAACTTCTGGCGCATCTCTGCTAATCAGCAGGGATGTGCCAGAAGAGTTGTGATGCATCTGCCCACCCGTGCGCCACCACTGATGCGCCACATTTACAATGCGGCTCACTGTGGCGCATGGATGGGCAGATGCATGTCGGATCCCCCGGCGGAAATGCTGCGCATTGCTGGAGTTGTGTCACAAGCGCGATGCGGCTCCAGCAAGGCTCGGGGGTGCCCTGTGCCTAACATGCTGCGTCAATCCAAGGAGAAGGGTTTTGACACAGCATGGCCGTAAAAGTGACTCAGTGAAATCTTGTAGATTTCACTGCGTAACTTTTATGAGGCGTACCTGCGAGGGAACGTCCACCCTGCGCTGGAAAGCCCACATGAAATCCAGGGGTTTACACCATGACACATCTCCCTAGATGTGTCACGTTGTAAATACGGCAGAACATGGCGGATGATTTACGCCACCGCTTAGTCACAGAAGTGAGGCAACTGCGGCGTAAATGTGTCGCAAGGGGCTTGTAAATTTGCCCCTCTGTTTTTAGAACCCATATGTTTTCATTGGCCCTGGTTTCCTACCCGTGACATACAGATCCTAGTCTCTGTATTGGCATTTCATTTAAAAAGAGCCCTGCAGACCTGCTCGTAGGGAGGCTTCCGACCAGGACTTCTTTTGATGCTGCATTTCCCGCAAGGCCAGCGCAAAGCCTAGGACACTGGAGCCACCATGCTGTTGTGCTCTACCCTCGACAAAGAGCTGTTGGACTGATTTTTGTGGATAGGAGCAGTTCCAACAAATAGGACACAGAATAAGGCTCATTTTACAGAAAATGTTCCTGGAGTGCTCGTCAAGGAAGTGAACCACAAAGAATCCCGGCAGCCCTTGCATCCTAGTTGGTCATCACCAAACAACTAAAGACACAGCCTCAAAAAATGATGTAGAATCCCAAAGTAAAACCACTGTGTCCACTGAGACTCACCCTCATGCTGGTGCTTGTAAAAAAACAATGTGACTCTCAACCCATCCAAAACTGAGCTTCTTCTTACACTGGCTCAGCTTCTACATGAGAGTAGGTATCAGTGCTGGATTCCCACCGCCATGGTACTTGCAAATTCAGTTTTAAATCTTATCAATTTAGAAGCAGATATATCCATTCGTACCCAGGTGCCTGAAGTGTGCAAACACCTATTTTTTTCAACTAAGAATACAGCGGAAAGTTTTGCCATTCACTGATCATTATGCCACACACTGGTGGTAAACGCCTTGATAGAATAATGACTGGATTATGGAAATGCCTTTTACCAGCCTGCTCTCAAAAAATTTTCCCAATGTTTTCAGCATATTTAGAATGCTGAAAGATCGATTGGTGGTTTATCTCGACTTGACCATATTATTCCAAATCTCAGAACCGATCACCGTCATGCATAAAATCAACCTGGCTAATTTAAGCTGTAGAAACAAACTAGAAGGGTTTGTCAATCCAAGCACATAAATCAATAGGTGCTTTACGTGATTTTTTGCATGTGCTTGTGAATGGTTCAATGACCTCCGTTGAGTGGTCTGCCAAGGGCACAGTCTATATAAACTCAGCAGACTTTTTGCCAAACAATTTAAATGGCACATCCCCAACTGGATTCTTCTTTCATCTCATCAATGACTTCTAGCTATACCGAATTCTCAAACATGAACCAAAGGTGATATAGCTTCTTTGTGTAGCAGGTAAGGAGAGAAATCTCGAGCCTCAAAAGTTGTGGCAAGAGCAAGGTTTCTTAAATTTGGAAATACCTTGGAAATGTTTAATTTTAATCTGTAATCTTATTTTCAGAAACAGTTTCGTAAAAGGAATAATTGTTTATTATCAGCAGCCTTTCCCAAAATAGGACCTCCCTCCTCACCTCTTTATTCATGTTCAGTTCTAAATATTCATCTTGATATTTTAAGGCATTTTAAGAATTGAATTAGCGAAATATTGTGTCCACAGGGCCATGAAGCTTTAGGTGTGGACTCTTTATAAATAGACCAAAATGTAACACCAATGGTCACAGATGTGCAGCTGAAACTGTGGTCACATGTTCACGTGATACACCACCCTAAGGGGCCTATTCCCAAGGACCTATCGCCGATTTATCAGCAGTGTAGCGCCGCAAAAGTGGCGATAATATATCGCCCTATTCTCAAGCTGGTGCAAACTGCAGACATCGCCAGTTTTCCAGCGATAGCTGCCACAGAAAAACATCGCCACGAATGAGAGCGACAACTAACGCTAATAATATGCAGAGTAGGCGTTCCCATGCAAAAACACACAAAAACACTACTTCGCGACATTCTCAACGACCAGCCAGATCTGCGATGCGATCCAAAACAGGCGAAAAGGCGCGTTAGCAGCAGGGATGCAGTATAAAAGGGAGCCCAGCCCAGAGCCACATCTGAAGACCAACACATGTCATGGAGCTACTGATCATGCAGCTCGGAGATCCAAGAGGGCCACAACACCCACCGCCACCACCCCAAGGCCCCCCCACGCCCTCCCCCCAGACTACCACAGAGACAGCGCAGAACAATACAGCTGACCTTCCAAAGACAGTTGGGCACCCAGGCACACAATTGCAGAATGTGGGGAGAGGTGGGAAGCAAGTATGTGTGAAGGAGGCAAGTCATCCATGAATAAGAATGTACACAATTGCAAGTGTGGTGGTGATGTGCTGAACAGACTTCAGTATGCAGAACGCAGACATGTCCATGTTGACATATACTGCTGGTGTTTGTAGTGTTGTGGACAGTGGCGCAACCATGTCACCTCAGGTAGTGGGGAAGACCTTGGTAATGTAGCTTTGTTGTCCCCCCTGTGAGCGTAAGCAGAGTGGGCTGGTCCGGCGTACACCAGTCCAGCATAAGAGTTTGAATAAATTGGCTGGGGCTCTGGATGCGGTTCACTTCCGGGATGGCCAACTCGCCTGCCAGGGCGGCACCCCTTACCCTGCCACGAGTTTGCCGCCGTGACCGCCAGCCTCCTCAGCATATCTCTGGCTTCAGCGACACAGGCCCCCAGCGCACCCAGAGGCACAGCCCCGCAGAGTCATGTGTGTGCTGACTACTGCCTTCAGCCTACACTCACTCCACACCCATCCAGCACAGAGGTCACTGGACATGTGACTCTGGTAATAATAGGGGGCCTGGCGCACGTGCCGGTAGCCAGTTCCACTATCTAAGTGTGTCCGTGTGGTCATTTTGTATGTATGATGGCCCCAAGCCCTACCACATTACATTGTGCTGTGGACAGCGGATGCAACCATGTCACCTCAGGCAGTGGCTAAGACCTTGTACATGTAACTTTGTCGTCCCCCCCGTAAGCGTAAGCGGAGTGGGCTGGGCCGGCGTATGCCAGTCCAGCGTAGGGGTGTGAAGAATTTGCCCGGGGCAATGGGCGTGGTTCAGTTCTGGCATGGACAGGGATGTAACTGATGCGTGTGTCTCTGTTTTAGTGTCAGCTCCACCCAGCCCACTATTGACAATGTTGCAATGTAGCATGCACCCGGAGGGCGGGCTCGCTCGAACGGAAGAATGAAGGAGCGCAAGACCCATCGGGGTCTTGGCTCATACATGCCAAGTGTTGTGTGTATCTGTAATGCTGCAGCATGAGCCAAATGCCTTGCCCTACTGGCAGCGTGAGTTCAGCCAGGCATGAACTCTACATCTGTGTCCGTCCTTCCTTACCATAGGTCTCCACTCACGTGGCTGCCCACCTTCAATTGCCAACATCACTGTGTCGTTGTCAGGCTTGTGGACATGCGCAGACAGGCATTACAATGGTGTGCCATAGGAGTGTAAGTGATGCAACCGTGCAGCGCAAACCAGTAAATAGGCTCAGGGGGTAGGAGCAGCTGTGAGGCAACGTAACCCACAGTGATGCCACACATTTTTCACATGCAAGACATATCAAACATGAATCCCAAAGTTGCACACATCCCACCCCACCCCCAACAAGCCACTTGACAATTCCTGAATGCAAGCAGATGACAAACTAACATTAGGGATGAATGCTCCTTGGTCTGAACTATCAGGCGGCAGCACATCTGCACCACCGACCTCAGAATTGCATGTGCCCGGCACCCTCTGACAGATACTATAGCAGCTGATGACAACTCCCACACTACGCACAGCCCGACGAAAGACCAACGCATACAGACCCCACAGACAGAAGTCCTTGCTTGAAGTTGTCTTGCATGGAAAGGCCTTCACACTTACTCCACACCAATCCAGGTGTACAACCGTTGCACACTAAAACAACTCCTTTATCCGAGCTGTGGCATTTCATCCACAGAACTGATGCAGGTCGGAACACTGCCACTTCAACTAGAGCCACCGATGCAATGGCAGAGAATCCCGGCCACATGCACAACCCCTGTCACGTGGAACTGTACCATGCACATATGCTGCATTTACTGGGGGCACTGCCAGTGGATCAGTTACCGCCTAAGCTTCTGCCTTGCCAACGTCACCTGCGTTCAGCCTGTGTTGCATTTTCGATCGTTTAATATTCGAATAGTCCATGGATATCTGCCTATCGAACAGGCTTAACTGGATTTTGACATGTGTGTGCGCCCCCTGTTGGCACACGACCAGGAGTGTCACTGTGATACCCGTTTATGGGATGCCTTGATACTTGGCATACCTGCTGGCAACTGGACCTGGGAGATTGAAAAAATCCTTGTGTGCAGTGACCACATTTAACCGCTCCCCTATTGGGCTGTAGTGCTAATTGGTGAAAGGGGGTGGACGCAGCACATCTGTCCGGACCTGCTAATGGATCGACTCGCCATCCTGTTTGATGAAGTCGACAACGACCTCATGTTGGAAATGATGGCCTACCAAGCTGCAATCACTTTCATGGACAAGTAAATACTTACCTGCAGCCACAACTAATTGGAACCCATCCACATGTCCCAAATCCTTGTTGCATCTTGGAGATCTGGTCACATTTCCCACGACAACAGTAGATATGGCTGCATTCGCCTGGACTCTGAATACATGAGCGGACAACAACGCGGGTTAACACACTCCTGTGAAAGGTGAGGCACCCCCCCCCCAAACCCCCCCGGAGTGGACAGCAGCACTTGACAACATTCCTCATTCTGACATACTGCTGCATTGGTCTGCATGTTGTGGCACTCATCTTGCTGGTACTGACATGCATATGCTAATAAAGTCTACACACCTTCACTTGTATTCAACTGTGATGAGTGTTGTTTTAAATGACAATGTGTGTCTCACTGCCTATCTGGGTCACGGCCATACATGCACATTGATAGCATTATCCAGGGAGCACGTTTTTGTTGACTCACTGTCCCTACATTCATCAATACTTAATACTTGATTGATCATAGCCATGACACATCAGCGGAGATGTATGCTACCACTTCATTCTTAACACAAAGCCAGATTCATCATCATCTTCGTCCTCTTATGTGTCAGGTGCCTCACACGTGTGTGGTGGTGTTTTGTCTGCATCACTGTGAGGCAGAGACACATCAGGGGCTGGAGGTGAAATGTCTGCCGCACTGTGTGGCACTGACACTTCAGGGGGCATAGATGTGGATGGAGTGGTAGCAGTAGCATTCATCGCACCAGGCCTTGTGGTGGCAAATGCCATGAAGAGGATCTGCAGGGCATGGAAGATCACAGCTACATCTCGCGGGTGTGTAGCCGTGGCAAACATTATTTCTGCCTGCATCCACTCCAAGCTCTCCATCATTCTCCTTATGTGTCCCTACTCCCGGCTGACATTGCTGGAGCCACTCTGAATAGTCAGTTGTTCTTGGGTCTGAGTCATGGCTCCAGCAATGTCAGCCATGGATTGTTGGAGAGCATGGAGCCGACAGTGGGTGTCCGCTAGGGATGTAAGTGGTCCATGATTAGACTTAGACACCCACGTATGGCATCTAGTTTGGCTGCCAGGGGTCTAACCCCACCTGCAGCTGATCAACCATCTTCTCTTGGCAGGCTAACACACGGTGTTGGAATGCCATGTGTTGGTCGTTAGGGACCTGGGAGACAGCTGTGTTGGTGGGTGCTTCCTACTGTGTGCACTGTGCAGGGGGTGGGGTTTTCTTAATGCAGCTGGGCTGCCCTGCTCCTGGAGGTGGGGTACCGGAGCTGTCCATGAGCTGTTGGAGGGCATCAGTGTCGATGTTGGGGAGGTCATCTTCATCATCAGAGCTGTGATGTTGGGTCTGCTCTGCAGGAGGTGTTGATTCTACCTCTGCATTGTGAAGGGGAGATGCAGATTGACGTTGTGTTTACATGTATATTCACACATTATACAAGTTTACAAACAGACTGCATGACAATATACATTGTGACTGTTTGTGAGGAGATGGCTATTTAATGCAGGACTGTTGACATTTCTACACCATCATGGATGTGAGGTTGTACTTGTACATTGTCATCTCACAGTTTCCTGCTATGCCAAATGCAAATGGACATTTTCTGCACACAAGCGCCTGCAGTTGTGTCCTCTGTTCCATATTGAAAATGTTGCAGTTTGCACCACATTGTTGTCAATGTTAAGGTGCTCTGATTCTTATTTGTGTGTGTGCTGCATTGTGGGTGAGTTGCCCCTTCAGCTCTGATTTGGTTGGCCCTTGTCCCTGTCAGGTGGTGTGCCTTTCACTTCTGTGCTTATACAGTACTGAGATGTTGTAGACATGGGTAAATTGGGCTCTTGGTCGGAGTTGTGACTCTTGGGCATGGTTTGTCTGCAGATGTGCTATACTTAGTTGGGCATGTGTGCCATTGTGCCCATCTCCCCCATCCCCCCAGTCCCTGGTCGTTACTCACCCTGTTGCTGTTGCCTCAGGTCATGTTGTGTAGTGTCCGGTCCCCCAACTCCTACCACTGTCTCCCAATGATGGTCCCAGGCTGGTCCTCCGTGGGGCTTGTGGGGTTCTGGTTGTCCTCTGTACTTGCTCCAGCTACCTCCATGGTGCTTCACAGTTGTTTGTGCTTTGTCTGTGTTTTTTATTGCTGCTTTTATAGTGATTTTTCCCACCTGCATTGTGGGATTTGCAGGCGTGGCACTGCTTATCCTGGGATTTTTTATCGCAGTTGGGCCCATCTCAGCTTTTATCACAATCGGGTTTAGACTTTTATCGCCGTCCTGGTGATTTTATTGCAGACATTTGACACGTTATTGCGAAACTATCGCATGTTACTGCCGTGTTGTGAATACGACTTTGACACAGAGTTATTTTCCTGCGATAGACTGTGATATGAAAAATTGTGTCAGCTATTTTGGTGAAGATTTTCGCACGTTCTTGAGAATATCCCTTTAAATTTCATAACCCCAACAATGTCGATGCTAGCCCATTCAAAACTCCAGAAGAATTGATGTTTGAACCAGAGACCAATTGGACCAGTGACTGATGTCCTGTTGAACCATGCCCAGTTCTTCCTGCACCACGAACACCAGGTCACCAGTAGGCCCAGTTGCACCGGATCTTTCATATTGGACTAATTACTTTGCACACTAACGGCCACATGCATCAAGTGATTTTGGAGTCGCAAACGGTGCGATTCGGAAAAATCGTCCGTTTGCGATTCCAAAATCACTTTTTGGGATGCATTAAACAATTTTTTAAAAGCCGCAATTTTTAGCGATTCCTAAAAATGCGATTGCATTTAAGGAATCGCATTTAAGTGATTCCTTAAATGCAATGCATGATTTTTTTTTA
Organism: Lissotriton helveticus; assembly: GCF_964261635.1. NCBI lineage: Eukaryota > Metazoa > Chordata > Amphibia > Caudata > Salamandridae > Lissotriton > Lissotriton helveticus. Next base: position 1,629,129,947 of record NC_136068.1, read on the forward strand.
AAATGCGAATTCGGAAATAGGTGCAAATTAACACGAGGTTGACCCTCGTGTTAATTTGCGAAATCTTTCAAAAATGCTCAAAAAAGCATTTTTGAAAGTGTCATGTTACACACACACATGTCTTTTGGACGTGTGTGTGAAACTTGCACTTAAAAAAACGTTTCAAGGGTGCAGGGGGGGGGTCCTTTGGACCCCCTTAGCACCCTTGAAATGTATCAACAAATTGCGATTCGCAAAATTAAAATTGCAAAAAGGCATTGATTCCTATGGGCCTCTAGGCCCATAGGAATCAATGTAATGCCATTCCTTAATTGCGATTCGCAATTAAGGAATCACCAATACAGAAAATTAAGAAATCCTAAAAACTTTTAAGATTTCTTGATGCATAAGATTTTGCAATTCCTAAATTGCGATTCCTTAATTTTCGCAATTTAGGAATCGCAAAATCCTACAATGATGCATGTGGCCGTTTAGCCATAATTTTTCAGTGGGTGGAAATCCAAGTTCTTTTTTGGGCATTCAGTTTTTGATTGTGCAAAATATATTAGATGTTTGACACATTTTCTAGCAGGTAGTCAGTAGATTGTCTCAATGCCTCTCATCTGACTCTAGAACAAATAGTAAAGCTTTTATTGAATTATTGACAATGTACAATTGTGTCAGGCACCCTTGTTTTCACGGTTCCAAGCCATTGTAGGAGGACGAATACCCAGAGATTGATAAGGACAGGCACAAACTGATGATATTTTTCTAGAACGATATCATTAGCCTTTTGATATCCATGTTATTTCAAATTATGGGGCAGATGTATGACCGTTTTTTGCGGTCGCAAACATGAATTTGGCCAGTTTGCGACTGCAAAATTGGTCATCCCCATGTACAAACCATATTTTGCGATTTGCTAACCTATTAGTGACTCGCAAAATCTGGTTTGCGACTAGCTATTAGAAAGGGCGTGCCAAGGGCGTCCCCTCTAATAGCGAGTCTGACTGCAATGTACTCTTATTTTGCAAGCGCTTTTGTCGTCGCAAAACATTTGCAGTTTAACACCTACTTCCAGTAGGCGGTAAACCATTCGCAAACAGGAAGGGGTCCCAAGGGGACTCCTTCACCTTTGTGAATGGGTGCGCAAATACTTTTTACGAGCAGGCAGTGGTCCCAGGAACCACTGCCTGCCCTTAAACAACAGCATTTGCAATGCAATCCGTCTCACCTTTGGGACCTTATATGTGTTTAGCTATGCAGCACATTAGCATGGGTGCTGAAACATCCACTGTTCTTTAACATGGAGGGAAAATAAGCACCAACCTGCATGACACGCCAGGATTGGGAACACATGGAGAGAAATATTGCCTTTCAGCTGGAAATGGTATAGTCCAAACCTCTGTTTTTAATATAAAATCAGGACCTTCAGTGGTCATATCACTGAAGATACAAGATTTTGAAAAAATAATATTGTCTATATGTGCTCATGGATGAAAATTTCTATGGACTGGAATTTAGAGAATGCTAAAGCTATTCTGGTATTTTACTGACCTCTACTGGTCGTTTTCTATCAAGAAAGTTAAATAGAGGCAGTTGCCAGAAAAATAAAAAAAAGAAAGTCCCTAAGCAGAAAGCAATTCTGGTATTTTACTGACCTCTGCTGGTCGTTTTCTATTAAGACAGTTGAATAGAGGCAGTTGAACAGAAAAAAATTACCTAAGCGGAAGCAGACAAGTCCTAGGGCTGATCTCCAGAGTCCACAAAGTACATACACATATAAGTATATAAAGTATATACTAAAGTAGATACAAGAGGCCTCGAATGCTCCACCTAATGAAACTGAAAAGTTTAATTTTTCTTTTTTAAATGCATCCCTTAGACATGGTGGTCTGCTTAAACCCAAATCAGTTGACTGGGGGTGAGTGTTTGTATTGTCAACACTCCGTCCATCACCACCTTTGGTTTTTCTTTGTTCGCCCTAAGTTGGCAGGGTATGCTCAGACGTGAGTCCCTTGCTCACTTTGCCACTGGAGTCAAGCAAGCCCGGCTGAAGATGGCTGTAATGCCAGAAACCGGTCCTGGGAAGCTTGAATCCGGTCCAGGGAAGACATGGCTTGGCAGTTCGGGCTGGACTGTTCCCATGAGGCACAGGGTCAGACTGATTTGCATATGGCCATGTCTGAACTGGGGTGGCGGAGTGAGCTAAAGAACGGTGATGGATTAAACCCAGATCAGTTGACTGGGGGTGAGTGTTTGTATTGTCAACGCTCCGTCCATCACCACCCTTGGTTTTTCTTTGTTCGCCCTAAGTTGGCAGGGTATGCTCAGACGTGAATCCCTTGCTCACTTTGCCACTGGAGTCAAGCAAGCCCGGCTGAAGACGGCTGTAATGCCAGAAACCGGTCCTGGGAAGCTTGATTCCGGTCCACGGAAGACATGGCTTGGCAGTTCGGGCTGGACTGTTCCCATGAGGTACAGGGTCAGACTGATTTACATATGGCCATGTCTGAACTGGGGTGGCAGAGTCAGCTAAAGAACGGGATGAATTAAACCCAGATCAGTTGACTGGGGGTGAGTGTTTGTATTGTCAACACTCCGTCCATCACCACCTTTGGTTTTTCTTTGTTCGACCCCAGCAGACCACCATCCCTGTGAGTGCTAGCCATTCCCAATGGGGTCACAAATTGTGCTTGCCTCATGAATATTGATGAAGCATGCAATTTGCGACCCCATTGGGAATCACAAACAGTGTGAGTCTCAATTCTGCACAATTTGCGACTCGCTAAACAGAAAGTTCGTACATCTGGCCCTTTATCTCTTAACAGTGTAAATACCCTAAAACTGTTTGGGGTCATTTCTCAGCCATGGAATGTGTTAAGGTTTTCTATTTTGCATTGTGGTTCATTTTTAAGCCCAGTTTAGAAATAGCTTCAGCTCGCTCAACAGACCAATTTTTGCTAAAAAATGTATATACATACATAGAGGGTCTTTTGGAAATTGTTTTTCACCAATTGGCCTGTTAAGGTGTAATTCACATTTGACTTCTGCCCCCTCATCATACAGCATGGGGCATTGGTACAGACTTCAGTCACTGGCAAATCTCACTGTGAATGACTACATTCTGCCTGTGTATAAGTGTATGAAAAATAGTTCACTTCACTTTTGTGTTATATTTTATCATTTTGGCTTTGCTAAAGCTTTTTTTGTTGTTGGTTTGACAATTTTTTTAGGTCGAGCCTCGACAGATCTTGCACTGTCTGCAAGACTTGTTGTATCTCTTCTGTGGGCTTTTGGTACTCCCACCGATTGCCATTGGTTGTTTTCTCTGGCATTCAGAATTTCTGGCTTGTTATTGGTGCATTTGTGTAAATGTCCCTACTGTGTGCTTAGCTCCCTTCCTGGTGATTTCACTCAGAGAAAATTCTGGTTGGCCATCACACTGTACACAGCTGTGATGGCCGTTGCTCCTGTCTGAGTCGCATATCGCTAAAACCCAGCCTCCCCGGTTCCTCCTGCTCCTTGTTGGACGGCATTCTGAACAGCTCTTCATAAGTGATCGTGTTTTGAGAGGCTCTGTGCATGCCTTGTTATTGGTGTATGTCCCGCCTTTGTGTTTGTGTCGTCCCGCCCATGGCGACTACATTAGTGGCTTCTTTTGGTCGTCTCGCAGGAGAAGGCAGTGCCTGGCGCATTGGGGGCATGCAGGGTCCGGGCTTCACATTCCCCGCGTCGGCGCTCAATGCAATGCCCAGCAGCTTGTTTAGTTTAGAAACTGTGTTTTGGTTTGGTTGGCCATCCTCTTCCTGTTCACTAAAGTAGGCACGCGCTACCCAAAGCGTATGGAAAAAAAAATGTTTTATAATGATCATATATAGTTTGTGCCTGTGTTTAGAATGTTGTTTTTTTATTAATATTGTTTCGGAACTAAAAATTGTTTAACATTGAAATTATGGCACAGGAACGTGGCATGGAGGCTGATTCCACTACGCATGGCTGCAGAGCAAGGAAGTACAGGAACATTTGCAGCCCTAAGACCTGCTGCAGGTCATTATAAATGGTACAGTGTGCTCTTGTCCTCGTTCCGAGTGTTAGTTTGAGCCATGAAATCCACCCATGCTTTACGGGCATCGTGTCGCTCTGGGCAAACTCCAGACGGTATGCTCTTTTGTGCATAGATATATACGCTATGCAAGCTGCACCTGCACGCCATGCGGACTGCCTGAGGCAGAGGCACATAACAGCCCTGTCCCATTGCCTGGGACACTGCCCTAACATTATACCCAGCCCCTTTTGCAAGTTGCTCTGTCCTTCCGACCCGTTGCTTGTTATAAGCCATCACCACTATGCCATCCCCCCACTCTCTTGCCCTTCCCACAACACTGCGCGCCCGACCCCAGTTTCAGTTGTAGTACTCAATTACTTTGTCCACTATAGTACGGTAAAGTACTGTGAAGCTGAAAATGACACTCTTATATTCTCTTGCTCTACTCAATTTTTTTTCTCTACTCACTTGTGGTGTGTGTGCATCTCTCTCATCCTGTCTTCATTCGTATGCCCTCGCTTTATGAAACTTTCCTCGTTCTACCTACCCTGCTTCAGCTCACCGTATTTCTGTCTCACTCCTGACCTCTCTCGAAATACTCATTTTTTTCTGCTCCCCATCCCCCAGGTCTCCTCTCAGAGTCCGTCTGCTTTTGAGTCCGTCGCTATTTGTGGTTAATATTTATGACAAGGACACAAGACAAATAAAATGGCTCTACTGAAGGATATGTGCTAGTGACGTTGCTGATGTCACTCTTTCTGGCAGTAAATGATCCTCTACAGAAGTCAATGTTTTGAGAGTCAAGCAGCATGAGAGGTCACCTTCAAGTTTAATACTTTGATGTCACTGATTCTGGCAGCGTGTGAGGCACCCAGGTCTGGGAGATATATCAATAGGCAACCATTTAGATTGCAAGCACTTATGAAACAAGCTGCAAGGGATGGTGTTGAATCGCGGAGCTTTGTAAAGGTGGAATGATTTTGCTTTTTTAGAAATGTGGGTCGTTTTTTCGTACCATTGTTGTTTACAATGTATTTGTTTCTGTATTTAAGTAGATGTCTGTATGTTCATGTGCATAAATATTATAGCTATGTATGCATGTAGATATATGTATGGTTTGTCCTCACCTCATGTGCAAATCTTGGCGGGTCCACTCAGGATCTCATCCTTCCAAGGTCGATAAAATTATATATATTGAGGGCCTCATTTATGAAAAGTGACGCATCGGTGCGAGAAAACAGAGATGTGTCACTTTTCATTGCGCTCTCTTGCGACACCAATGAATCATCATATTTACAGTATGATGCATCATATCGCAAGGAGTTACAGATACGTCAGTATTTCTGACGTATCTCTAGGTGTAAAACTGACGCATTGCTGGAGTGTGTCATAAAAGTGATGCAACTCCAGCAATGGTCATTACACATGGGCAACCCCCATGTGAAATGTGCCTGCGTCAGTCTTGCCCCTGCCATGAGGCAGGCGTAAGATATTGATTCATTTACGTCCTAAAAGTGGCGCAGTGAAATATTATTGATTTCACTGAGTCACTTCTACGACCCTTTCTTGCATCGGAACGCCCCCTTGCACACATTACACCTGGCACAGGTATAATGCAGCACAGGGGTTTACAAAGTGACGCACCTAGGTAGATGCGTCCCTTTGTAAATATGTTACAAGAAGGCTAATTTTTTACAACACTGGTGCGACACAAAAAGTGACGCACCAGTGGCGCAAAAGTGACGCAAGGGCTCAAAAATAAGCCCCTGAGTAGATTAACTCCTTTCCTGCTCATGACGGCTCCGGGCCATCATGAGTCACAGTAGGCGTGTGCTGGTGACGGCCGGGAGCCGTCCGAATGTTGCTGCTCCGCCCACTCGGTGTTAATTCCCCGCCTGTGCAAGAAAATTAATCCGTGGGCGGAGTTCGGACGGTTCCCGCCCATCATGAGCACACGCCCACCGTGATTTATGACAGCCGGGAGCCCTCATGAGTACGGGAGCACCACACCCAACCCCGCCCCCCTCGCACCGCGGCGGAATTTGCCCCGCGGCGAAGGGGTTAACAGTGAACCATTGAGTAGAGTTAGTATTAAACAGTAACAGGGCCAGAATATCTCATGGGGTGGCAGAGAGCTTTACAGATTCAACTTCTATGTTTTGTTAAGTTGTTATATGATGTTATGTTACGATACCTTTCTTGGGCTAAACCGCACATGTGCTGCATGGCTAAATGCTTATAGAGTCCCAATGGCAAGACCGATTGCAGTACAATGCTTGTTTTCTTTTGCATATGGGACTCAACACACAATGCCGGCAGACACTCGCTTCCTCCCATGCCTCATGCCTGTATGTTAAACATGTGAAAAGCAGGGCAGCCTTTCAATGATGGCCTCCTGGAAGCTTTCTTTGATGTGTTTATTCTGTTTCCTTTACAAGTAGCTGCCCTGGGCTTCCTTCTTCCTCTCAGACTGCTTGTTTACAGAATGGCCTCTGCCTCTGCACATAGATGAGATACTTTTATGTACTTCAGGCAGTTCTCCTCTCTCTGTGGGGGCTCTTTATGGGTAATATGTTGAGGAATGGTGATTTAAAAAACAATTTTTTCTTGATATTTGGAATGTTCCCATCCTCTATTCTTTGTTTGCTGCAGAGGAATTATAATGTGGTTTAAAGTGCTTGTGGTTTAGTATAATAATTGTTTTCTTTCTAAAATAATTATATTAAATAAAATAAATACTGAAAGATTGGTCTTATTCAACAATACTTGCATATTCGTGTTTTCAGGAACTGTTTCAGTTGCACGTAATGTGGCTAATCTTTTGTTACATTTAGAAAGCTTTCTTCCGGTGTACTTTGTTTTGGTTCCCTATTTGTTACAAGCTTGCTTCTGGCTGTTGTTGCAGCCGCACCTTACAGTAGTCCATAGTAATTATCCGGATAGGGTAATATATTTTTTTGTTAACAAACAATGTTAGCACCTGGATGTGTGTTTTTAAAAGCAGTGGTGTGTGTGCAATATTTAGTATATGCGAATAATATGGTTATTATTAATGCTAATTCTTTTTCGTGTACTGGCATATATGCTCCTGTAGAAACCCCTTTATCTAGTATTTGGTGAGAATACAATCTTTTCACAAAATAATCCACTTTTTATCTTTGGTATTAATTGCATTGCATTTAAGCTTTCCTCGGTAAACAATCCTTTTAACCCAGCAGCTTTCCTTGGTCTTGCCTTGGGTGTTTGCTACATTTGTCTTTTTATCAACAGGTTTGGCAGCAGACATTGCTGAAATACATGCTTTTGATATGGATAATAATATATGCACCCATTGTAAAATGTGAGGTTCAGTTCATCCCTGCACCCAGTGGCAGGTACCTTAAGGTGCCTGCCATAAGTTGCAGTTCACAACAGGAGGCTGCGCACCAAATGGGGCCCTGCTGTGGGGCCCCAAAGTCGAGTTCCAACCGCCTTTCTGTGTCGGAAAAGCCGGCACAGAAAGGCTGTGTAAACCCAATATTGTAATCTCTAGGGCAGAAAGAGCCGCCCTTGGGATTACTGGCCACATTCCCATTGGCAGACTGGCTCTCTGACCCCGTCAGAAGCTAGTCAGAATGACTGTTCTTATTCTTTTCCGATCGACTTCATCGACCGACGGTCTTAGCCGTTTATGACCACATCATAATTAGGCCCTAAGTGTACAAACAGATGATTGTAGGCAATAGTAGAATTATTAATCATTTTATTTTATTTCTAAACACAAATCACCCCTTTAGAGAAAACTAATTCTATCATCATTTCTCAGGTACGTTTTTTTTTACAGTAGTTGCTCTTATGCACAGTGTGATCATGGACAGCATCAGTATTTTGTTGTTTCCCTGTGACTGGAGACCATGTCGGTACATGGATAAAGCTAATCAAATTGATGTTTTTTAAGAAGTATTTTTCCGGGATATGTGCTTTTGCATGTATTGGTATTTGTGGACTTTGAATCCCATTTCACTGTAGTCTGTGCCTAAAAAATATGATTATTATTAATACTAATTCAGTGTTATTAATCATCCAGCATCTGAATTCAAACCCTTGTCACCTCCGATAGTAGGGTTTAACTGCTCAACCAGACTACACTTCGGAGAGTCAAGTGCAATTAGAATTACTTTCAACTCCAGGAGTAAAACAATGGTACAAAAGTTCCAGGAAGAGCAGTGCCAAATAATGGCTTCCACCGGAGAACTGTTTGTTCCAATGCCTGAGAACTGTTCCAATACCTGGAGAAAGGGCCTTTCTATTTCTTTTCAAGCAATGGAGCAATATATGGGTTTCTTCTTTGTAATACAATATCTCCTTAGGTTTAACTTGATCTTCAGCACCATTTATATTCTGTGGTATCTGTAAATCCACATATCCATTACGATGCTAATCTGCGTCTACATCACAAGGATTCTGTTTATTATATATAAATAATCATTTCCCAGGGTTAGGAGAGGAGACACTTCCGCTGACATTAAAAGGTCCTGCATGCCAAAGCTATGCGAGGCAGCCATCCAACACCTCCATGGGGTTGTCCAGTTCATGACCACGATGGGTCTTACATTCTTCCCCGCCAGGTAATGGGGTTGGATCATCCTGAGGGGGAATTCTTGGCTCTACTCTCACATACACCGTAGACATACATAGAGTAGGGATTGCATAGCAGGAGTAAGCCTGATTACTAGCTTGTTTTATATGCCTGCATACATACACTGTCTTAGCAACATTGTGGAACTGTATCTGCTATTTACTCTTTGGGGCTTGTAATCACTTTCATCTGCTTCTGTCTAATGATTATTGCAGCACATATATTTTATACAAGAATAACATTGGTTCAATAAATATATTGAAAACGTCCCACTGTCTAGTCTCTTTACACTTCTCTGACAAATAGAGTGCAAGAGTGGCTGAGCAAAAAGGTTATGATCTGTTACCACGATCACTGAGGGGGTCAAGGCTTTCATGTTCAGTGCTTGCCAAAAACCATTCGCTCACTGTTTAGGTTAGGGGGCTTATGGCAGCACTGTGAGATAGCTGGTCTCTAGGCCAACAAATAATATAGAGCTGCATGGAATCAATCTAAACACTTCACCCAAAGTTTATATTGTCCACAAAATGTGCAGTTCCTGCAGATTAGTGCGAACTACACAACACTGATAAATACAAGGCTGTTGTTCCAGATCCTGGCTGCATAGATGGAAAATGTTTTATTTGCTTGTTTTTTTTATTTTTACACTTAATTGACTGCAGTGTGAAGGTGTCCAGGATGAGGGTATTCCAAGAGCCACCAGAGATAGTGAGCTTATGAGCGACATAATGTGGGGTGCTGGTTGGGATGGCTTTGTAAATGATGCAGCTAGTTTTTGAAGATGGTGCAGGCTGGCAAGGGGAGCTAAGGGAGTACCATCAGGGTGGGGATAATGTGATCATAGGGTGGGGTGATATGAATGTCCATAGATGTGATTATCCATGTGATTGGGGCCATTCCAGACATTGCCTCAAAAGGAAGAAAACATGTCTCACTGTTCCTGTAACACTAAGAATTTATACTTAGAATTTAACCTGTCTGAAATCCCGATAATCATAAAACCAGAAAAAACAATATTTAATGCATTTTCTTTATTTTACAGAGCTTTACATAGTGCGAACTTGACCCGAATACGGTATCAGAGCGCTTTACATAGCACTTGTTGCATTACATGAGGACACATTCATTTTTGTTAGGCACGGGGAGATTACGTGATTTACCCAGAATCACTGGATTTTCAGCATCATTGCCAAGACTCAAACCCAGTTCCCCAGATTTGAGGTTGACTGCCCTAGCCGTTAGACCAAATCCACTAGCCAATAAATAGTGGTCTTGCAAAAAATGAACTTGCCGACTTGTTCAGTAATTCTGTTTGCAACATACTCAAACCATACTCAAACCAGGAGATAAATCAATGAGACTTTAAGTAAGAAATGTATTACACTTAGTGGGAGGCCATCACATCCAGGTGTTTTATGTCTGTTTACCTTCTGTATTGCTGATTTCAGCTTCTTCAAGCTATCTGGTGCCTAAAGGCAATTCTCTGTGCATCTGTGAGCTTAGGCAAAAGTACTTGATTGAATGAATTATTGTAATTTATAAAGCACTCAACTGCTTCACAAGAAGCGTCCCGGTGCTAAAGACTTGTAAAATGGACAGGTGACTTAGAGCGCTCTAAAAAAATGAACTTTTAACCAAGCCGTAAAGATCTTTTCTGTATCAGTGTTGCTGAGTGATTTAGGATACAGATTCCATTTTCTTGCTGTCAAATAGGCGAAAGAGCGTCCCCACAACCTCTTGTTATGTATTTTAGGTATATATATTCTAAGCCCTGGTTGGAAGAGCATAAAGTCCTGCAAGGAACGTACTCTTTGAATCTCCTTTGTAGATACAGCGGACCTGGAATGACGTAAGGCCCGATACAAAATGGTCAGGGCTTTGAATATTTTTCTCCGTTTAATGAAGAGCCACTGGGTTTGCATGGAGGATTGTATTTTGTGGCATTTTAAGATGGGAGTGGCAGCAGCATTTTTGACTAGTTGTAGTTTATTAAGAAATCCACTGGGTACTCAAACTGCACAAAACTGTGAATATGTGTAGTCCAGCTTTGTCACGATCAAAGCATGAATTACCATCTTGCAAGAGTGGTCAGGTAGAAATACCAGGGTCTTCTTTAAGGATTTTAAGAGAAAAGAGCATGCAGCTATGACATTTTTCACCTGGGGCTTAAAAGATAATTGTTTTTCAAATATAACACATAGGTTCCTATCCTCATCTCTAGGAATTGGGAGAGGACCCAAATAATCTGGCCACAGAGATGTGTCCATAGGCGAGCCTAAAGCTCAGAAGAACAACTTTTCAGATACATCTAAGTTCACTCTCAGATTACTTTGTTTCATACACTTCACTGCGGCAGTCAGACAGCTCTGTGCATTTTCCACCACGTGCTGTCCATTTGTTGAAAGGAAAGCATCAACTGTGTATCATCAGCATAGGACACAAGATGAAAACCCCAGTTATCTACTTACTTGCCCAGAGGAGCAAGATAATTATTGAAAATTGTGGGGCTTAGAGCAGAACCTTAGGGTACCCCGCAACACATTTTCTTGAAATCCGATGAAAATGGTGGAAGATGTACAGCTTTCTCCCTGTCTGACAAAAGGATTTGGGCCACTTATTGGCCATCTTGGTAATGCCAGCAGCTCTCAACTCATACAGCAGAATCTCATGAGAGACAGTACCGAACACGGCTGAGAGATCCAGCAGAATGACTACTGTTTGTTTACCAAAATCTCCATTTGATTTAACAAATTCTGCCACCTGGAGAAGTGTTACTTCTGTGCTAAAACCTTTACAAACCAGACTGGGGAGGATGCAGTGAATCATTATTTTCAACAAGGTGTGAAATCTGGCTGTTGACTGACTGTTCTAACAGTTTTCCAAGTGCTGGAAAGAGGGAAACTGGTCTATAGTTACTCAAACAGGAGGGATCCGAATTCGCTTTTTTTTTTTTAAACAAAGGGAGGATCATCGCCTTCTTCCATAATTTAGGGACACCCAAATGTAACGATTAATTAGATAGAATATTGATTTGTTTGCTATGCACTACTGATTCTTAAAATACTAGGAGGGCCAGGGTCTGAAGGAGACCCAGATTTCACTGAAACAGGAGCTCTTTCGGTATCTTCCAAAGAGTTGCTCTTGAATTCTGATAATGTGCGTCTGCAGGAAGTCACGTTTTTTGATACAGATCAAGACCATAAGCACAATTATCAGGGGGTAACATTTCTTGATTGATCTCAGAGCTAGGGGACTACTATACTAATCAAAGCTAAAGTAGTTGTTCATAATCTTCTCCTGTAAAAAAAAGTCGGAGAAGTTATCACAGGCTCAGAGTTGCTTCTACATTTTGTTTAGTCATAGGCGGAAAACTGCTTTAGTCGTGTTTCCCTCTTTTACGGCCTTATCATTTAGTTCACTTGTGCTTGGAGTGTATTCTTATGAACAGGGGCGTAGCTTGGTCAGTAATATGGGGGGGTGGCCTTCAGATTTTCTAACAATCATATAATGTTAAAATAAATTTTGTGACAAGGAGGGCTCATGAGAGTGGCTTAAGGGGCAATGGAAAGGGTGAAGAATTTGGATTGGTATGGGTCCTAAATGAGAGAAACCACAATATTTTGTCCATTAAACTTTTTTGAAGACTTCAAAACGGATAGAAGGAGAGAGAGTGTGTGCGTTTGTGTCTCTGTGTATGTAAATATTCCTGGTTAAACCCAACAGACACCTTACGGTACCTGAATAAAAGCACCAGTACCCAACTATTTACCAGAAAATAGAGTTATTAAGGAGGTGTAACACCCCAAACACCCTCCTCCCTCGAAGCTACATCCTTGCTTACAACAGGCCCTGAGATCAGCTTCATAAATAGCCTTGTCATTGGGATCATAATCCTTTGTCCATTTTCTGTTAATGTGTTTACAAAGCCTTTTTCTTAACACAAATCTTGTGTAAAACAGAAAGCTGAGGGAGACTCTTGGTACAAGGTACTGAGTTTTGTGGGTGCTACATCGTCCAAAGCTTCCAAAAGGAGGTTATTGAAGTTTTTGATCTTTGCACCTAAGTCAGGACCTGTTTCCCACATTGTTGTGAGTGAACTAGATTACCCATAGTGATTTGTGCCAAGAGCGTGTAATTAAAAGCGGCTTAACATCATATTTGGTCAGTGCTGATGAGTACCACTAAAAAGGAGCTATATATTGGTCGAACCAAGGGCCCGATTCACAAAAGCAATGTGAGACAAAATCCTAACTTTCCGACTTTCGATATTCACAAAAGGCATTTAGGAGTTGTAAATTTAGCATTCACTTTACTGCTCCTAGATGCCCTTTGTGAATACCGAAAGTCGTAAAGTTAGGATTTTGTCTCAGTTTAGGAGTAGTAAAGTTAGAAATCCTTAATTTACTACTCCAAAATGCCTTTTGTGAATTCCGAAACTCATAAAGTTAAGATTTTGTCTCAGATTACCTTTGTGAATCGGGCCCCAGATTACTGCATAAGGAGTATTGCAAACCAGATTGAACAAATATCAAGAAAATAATGTTCAACGAGTGTCCCTTCGAGAGTCGGTAACTCATTTCTTAGCAAGAGATTTAAATCTTTTAAAGTTTCTCTCGGCTGTAAATCCCACTTGTTATTGGATCGTCTATATGGGCATCAAAACCCACTAGAACTGTGAAGTTATTACATAAAGGAGCAATAGTTTTGCCCAATATTTTCCAAAAGTAAGCAAAACAACCTGATACATTAAGGCTCCTCAGAGAAAAGGACAGCCCTTTTGCAGTGCCTATATCGTCCAGTTTTGTAGTGGTACAATTATATTAGGAGCGATGGGTGATTGCAACCCCCGCCCCCCACTTGGTTCTCACTGCTGGGAAAGATGATGGTGTAGCCACCAGTTAGGGCTAGTGCAAGGTCATGGTCTGATATCTGATTTAGCTAATTCCCAGTACTAAAAGCAATATCTGACACCCTATCTGCGAGCAGCTCCCAAACATCAAGTTTGTGCTTAACTAGGGGCCTTGCATCGATTAAACATGCTCTAATAAGATGGTTCACCTGTCCCTCCTTCTCTGCAGACCTAGGATCCTCTATGTGCTGTAGCTTACTTTCCTGTAGTTTGTTATACATAATCACTGGCTTTCTGTATATTCTCCCTCCCTGGTTATTTACAGGGAGTGTATAAGTACTCAAGAAAGAGTCTACTAATCCCCAATTGTGTACAAAATGTATTGTTTCTCTTAATCGCCGATCATTATAATGGGGTTATCAGAGTATCCCTTATTAGTAGCCATGAAAGCAATTTTTCCACCTTGTCCCATTCCCGACTTCCTCTGCTATCTTTTGACACATTCCCAACAATATCATGCTGATTTGTAACTATTAAAAATTTTTTTTACAAATCTGAGGTAGGTGGATGAGCCAAGGCCTCTAACGCCAACATTCTGAGTATTCAAGCTTTCTCCTTTGTCACTTCAACCTCTACTTGATTTTGCATTGTGAAAACCTTAGATAAGGCCAAACCTCACATCTTCATTGCCTCGCACTCAGTGCTACTTGATGTAGTTGTACCTTCACTTCCTATGATATGCTATTCCATTCACCCATCATTCAAAAAGGCTTTAGTCTGCAGCCAGCCTGCCAGTATTTAAGTTTGCACATTCCCACACTTTAAAGTGCCCCTTACGTGGGAATGATCTGACAATGATCTACCGTAATATTGACTTTTAATGGCTTTTTATGTGAATCTCTGAAAGAGAAACTTAATCAGTTCTAGTGTATATTCCATGCACTGCCCAGTAGTAAGAGTCTTCTCTCACATTGCAACCCTCTACAAGATCCAATTCAAACACTACTTTGCATAGCGGATTATGCATTATTTTCTTGTGTTGTACTCCATGGGGCTGACAGTCACATCTACTACCCATTAAGCAATTAAAATCACCCAATAAGAGAACAATCCAGTAAATATAATGTCAAGTAAGACCTTGTATTTGTACATAGAACTGTACATCTTCGGAATTAGAGGGTATATAGATCCAACAAACTTATCTCAGTCCAGCTCAGATGACTTTCATGCACATTACTTCTAGGGACGTTGTTACTAGTTAAGGTGTTATATATCGCACCTGAAAAACTAACGAATCCACACAGTACGTTATTTATCTGGAGCAATAAATAACACCTATTATGAGTTTGTGGGGAATAACATATAGATTGTTTTGTTTAATGCACCATTATCCACATGGAATGATAAATACCATATAACTTTCCCACATTACATTTTTGGCAGGTTTGACCTGCCCAAATTGAACTACAGTTGAGGTATTTAATGCATCCGATTATTATCACATGTGTTAAATATAACATAACTGGGAATTCTGACCCATGTATAAAAAGGGATTAGCACACTGGTCGGAATTACCCAACCCACTCGTAATCAGGCCCTTGGTCTTTTATGCTCTTGCTGACCTGTGGAGGCATTCCTTGAACCCCTCACACACCCAGTCTTTTTCAATATATGGAAAACCAGCATGAAAAAAAGCATCTTTCCATCTTGTTGCTGTAGCTCTCCAACCTATTTTTGCCAAACATTTTTGTAATTACCCTATAAACAACGAGGTTCATTCCAATTATTGTCTTCTCTTATGTATCACTAGATATCTTGCCGCCTGTGCTCCATCTGGCTAAACATGAAGTTACAGAATTGACATGCCCACGACATTTTCAGATCTTTCAGAATTCAAGTCTCTATCACATGACTACCTTATTGGGTCAAGAGGGCTGCCATATAAAGTGTCAGTGTTTGTGCATTGACATTTCGACAACCAGTCACAAGTTCGGTTGATTTCAGGAAAAAATATGCTATTCCTTTTGCACAAGGAGAAACGTCATTTATTTCAGATTTACTTCTCTGAAGTTTTCTTGTGACAGCATCAAAAGATTATTTCTTCTTTCATATTGAATGCATGAAATCAGAAATTACCGTCAGCATAGTACCAGAGGGTTGCTCTTTGTCTAACTGTCTGCAGGATGACATCTCTGTCCTTGTAATTCAGAGGAAGGACGATTACAGCTCTGGAATGTAGTTTTGGCAGCAGCACTGGTGCCCTATGTACTCTTTTTATTGTGAAGTAGAATTTTGACAGGATTTTGGGTTTCAATATCTTTCAAATCTCCTGTTTTTGAAAACGTTTATTGTATTCTACTTCAGCTTTTTCTGCTAAACCTATCACACTCACATTATTTCTGCACAATCTAATTGTCGTAAATCTCATATATTACAATGCAGAGACCATTTCCATTTTAATATGGAAACATGTGTTGCTGAACATGCAACACACGATGAACTGTGATTCCATTAAGTGCACATTTCTAGTATATTCTTATATTCTGTAAATGTGTTGTGAAGTTATGATAATCAAGCTCATGCAAAAACACATTCAGTGATTGTTTAGTAGTTATTCTGGAATGTCATATGCACTAGGACTTTTCCCTTTCATAATTCTGTCATTTTATTTATTGTAGTCTCTTCCTTTTATGCTTTTGTATTTTAGTTTTAGTAGAAAATTTAAATATATGCTAGACTGGTTCATTTTTAGCTGCTGTTTCCATTTTAGTTTGAACAAAGCAAACACAAGGAGATGATGGACAGAGTGCTGAAACTTTCCAAACACTCACCCCCAGTCACAGATCTTGGTTGAATCCATCATTGTTCTTTAGCTCACTCTGGCACCCGAGTTTAGACACAGCTATATGCAAATCAGTCTTGACCCTGTGCCTCATGGGAACTACCAAGCCTTACCTGGACCAGAAACTAGCATCCTGGGACCGGTTTCAGGCTAACAGCCTTCAACAGCCAGGCTAGCTTGAATCCAGTGGCAAAGTGAGCAAGTCTGGGCATACCCATAGTGAGCAAAAGAATGATGGATTTAATCCAGATCTCTTGACTGGGGGTGAATGTTTTGATCCGTTCTGCATTCCGTCCATCAATTGTGTGTCTTTTGTTGCCATTTTAGTTGGCCTGTATACACTATTGTACACATTCAGCATGTCATTATCTTTTGCAGAACTCATGAAAGTGTCAAGTCATCTAAACAATGATTTTGCCCACACATAAGGTGATGCAAGTCTGATACAAGCTACATGAGTCCTACGTTTCAGTCCTACGTTTCAAGGTCTGACAGTGGATGTAGTCCAAGGTGACGTATTTTCGTCATGCTGGTTCATACTGGACATGTCTCGGATTACATAGAAAATCCCCCAATGCAGGTTAAAAGTTAGTGGTCAGCCCTATATAAAACCCAGGAATTGACCACTGAGTTAGAGAGAAACATCTCCAGGACTCACATACTGACAAATATCCCTAAGGGCACAGCACCAGAGGGCGTCAACAAAACTCTCCATGGCTCTGTGAAGCATTTTGCCTTCACTGACCAGGGCCAGGATTGTATTGTCCCATAGACACAGTCTCTTTGTACTTGAAATAACTGGCAAGATATTGCTAACAGACAATACATCTTGTTGTCCCTGGTATGTGCACAACTTCTGAGAAATAGGCTATTTATTCATCTGCTAGCATAGTGCCTAAAGATGGCACAGTGAGATATTAAAGGCTACAAATTGTTAAGAAACACTTTTTCTCTTTTGTTTCCACTCTTCATGAAAGACTTAAATGCTTTTAATTTTTATCTTCTGTGTTGTTACTAAACAATGCACACAAGATTCAGGAGTTTTATGAAATAAAAATGTAAAAATGCATATTTTGTTTCTACTGATTCTTGAGTGTGCAAATAATTAGTGGACGATTGTTTGGATTACCATCGTAGTTCTAAACCCTTTAAGGGACTGTTAGCATCACAGAAAGCACAGGCCCACATCGGCAAGTATGCTCAGGCTCAGTGTGTTGCCTGGGGCTACTGTAACCTGGAATTTCCCCCATCAAGTGATGGTGCACGGATTTCAGTGCCCCTCACCTGTGGGTTGGTAATCCAAACGTTGTAGACCTGTCAGAACCCCAGGATACGCATTATATTTTCAGCATCTTTTACTCTCTTTTCCAGCTTTTGAGTCCTTTCTTTCTGATGTGATCTAATCTACTACTAGAGCTTTCAAGGAATAACTTTGTCACCTATATACTAGGTGTGCTTTCAGTATGCATGACTCTATCCCATGCTTTGCCAAGGTCCAATTTGAGTAAAGGGCAACAAATCTGTTTTTATCCCATTGCATCACTTAAATCTCTTACAGTTTCAGCACATCACATTATTAGCAAGCATTTACAATGCAATGGTCTCGGCATTATTAAAGGTAGAGCTATTGGCATTGGTCATGACATTATTATTATTTTTTAAATCAAAAATAAATGGCATTGTCATTTACATTGCCAATAGCTTAATCATTAAATAAATGGCATTGTCATTTACAATGCCAATAGCTTAATCGCTCGCAAATGCAGGACCTATTGCATTTACACCCACACAGAGCCACACACACACACAAACACAGAGCCCCACACACACACACAGAGCCCCCCACACACACAGAGCCCCCCACACACAGAGCCCCCCACACACACAGAGCCCCCCACACACACAGAGCCCCCCCACACACACAGAGGCCCCCCCACACACACAGAGCCCCACACACACACAGAGCCCCCCCCCACACACACAGCACCACACACACACACACACACACACACAGAGCCCCCCCCACACACACACACACAGCCCCCCCCACACACACACACAGAGCCCCACACACACACACACAGAGCCCCCCCACACATACAGAGCCCCTCACACACACACACACAGAGCCCCCCCCCACACACACATACACACACAGAGCCCCCCCCCCCACACACAGAGCCCCCACACACACACAGAGCCCCCCCACACACACACACACAGAGCCCCCCCACACACACAGAGCCCCCCACACACATACACAGAGCCCCCCCCACACACAGAGTCACCCCACACACACAGAGCCCCACACACACACAGAGCCCCCCACACACACAGAGCCCCCCCACACACACAGAGCCCCTCCCACACACACACAGCCTCCCCACACACAGAGCCCCCCCACACACACACAGAGCCCCCCCACACACAGAGCCCCCACACACACACAGAGCCCCCACACACACAGAGCCCCCACACACACAGAGCCACACACACACCCAGAGCCACACACACACACCCAGAGCCACATACACAGTCACACCCAGAGCCACATACACACCCAGAGCCACATGCACACAAAGGGGAGCAAGCACAGTGAGGGGGCAGGAAAGCAAGCACAGCGAGGGGGCAGGGAAGCAAGCACAGCCAGGGGACAGGGAAGCAAGTACAGCCAGGGGGCAGGGGAGCAAGCACAGCCAGGGGGCAGGGGAGCAAGCACAGTGAGGGGGCAGGGGAGCAAGCACAGCCAGGGGGCAGGGGAGCAAGCACAGCCAGGGGGCAGGGGAGCAAGCACAGCCAGGGGACAGGGAAGCAAGCACAGCGAGGGTGCAGTGAAGCAAGCACAGCCAGGGTGCAGGGGAGCAAGCACAGCCAGGGGGCAGGGGTGCAAGCACAGGCAGGGGAGCAAGCACAGCCAGGGGAGCAAGCACAGCCATTGGGCAGGGAAGCAAGCACAGCCAGGGGGCAGGGAAGCAAGCACAGCCAGGGGGCAGGGAAGCAAACACAGCCAGGGGGCAGGGAAGCAAGCACAGCCAGGGGGCAGGGAAGCAAGCAGAGCTAGGTGGCAGGAAAGCAAGCACAGCCAGGGGGCAGGAAAGCAAGCACAGCTGAAGTACCGGGTTTTTAGGAACCCAGCGGTGCCAGCGAACAAACCCTAAGACTTCGAGTCCTTCCTGTCCCAGACTACAGAAACACAGAGTCTTCTTGGTGAAGTCAAAGATCGAATTTATTGGCTGCAGCCAGTAACAGGTAACCTAGAAGTACACCACGGTGTATATTCTCAGGAGACTGCTCAAACTTACAAAGCCAGCCATCCCTTTTTATACGAAATATTATGCTTTAGGTAAACATTCCTTATTTTACAGTTGACCATTCACATATTTTCACAACAAAGAAAAAGCAGAATCATGATGACAAGCCCATTTTTCAGTTTGCCCAGCCCACAATCAATTTCCCGGCAAGGCCCAATACTTTCATCAGATATCGAACGGACCCCTAATAAAATCGGGCACCTCCTCATCGTAAAGTTGGTCATAAAGCAAGAAACAGAGACAGGTGTGTGTAAGATTAGGCATAGTTGTGTGCGATGAAGGGTTTATGGCGTGCGGCACCTTGATCCTAATCCCGGTCGGCCACTGGGAAAGGAACCGGCCGAACAGGTTTGGCTTCGGGCAGTGGAGTCAGCTTGCCCAGGTCACACAAAAGTCAGCTAAAGGTGTAGGTGTCCCAAAAGACTCATTTCGGCCTTAGTCATCGGCCTATGTGAGGGCAACCACAGAATGGCTGCCATGCAAAAAATGGAACCCGAGGGTTCAGGATGTAATCCCTGATTTAATGGTGATTTCGCCGCTCAAATATGACAAAAATGCTTGCACACCTTACTCTCGTCATTTTCGGTCTGATGTTACCTAAATCGTCATGATTCGACGACTTTTATAACACAGGTGCAGAATTTTCAGTACCACAGACCCTCCTTTTGCCCTTACATAGGCAATAACCTATACTCACGCTAATCTGAGTCCAGGTCTATATTCATGAATTCATTGAGATGTTGCTGTAGCATCATCCTATTACTTAGCTCGTCCCTCGATACAGGTTTCCTTACACACAATGTAGCACAGAAGCCACATATTGCAGGAGCACACTGTACGCACAGACAGAACAGGAAAAGAATGGCTAAGGTCATCCCAATGATCATCAGGATCTTCCATCCCCAGGCGGAAAACAGTTCCCAGAACCACCCCATCAATGACCAATCTTCTTTATCCACATGAATAGATTCAGAGATCCTATGTAGTTTGGAAATGGCCTGGTATACTGTCGAAGCATTATCTGGAATGAAAACACAGCAACTTGATTGGATCACTTTACATACCCCACCTCGGTCTGCAAGTATGACATCTAACGCAACTCTGTTCTGAAGAGTCTTAAGACGATCCGACTGGAGCTCAGCAGTCAAGTTACTAAGGGCACCGGCAGTTTCAACTACGGTGGACTAGACCACCCTCGTTAATTGCCTTACGTTCCTGCTGTTAACCATGGGTCCCCAAAACGGCAGAAAACCCTTAAAGAAGTCTCCCAATTCTTGTCCTGCAGTGTCTTCTTTACTGAAGACACCTCTAACTATCCTTGTCTTGTGGTAATCTGCCGCAGCGGTGTAGGTGGGTGGCAACAGGAACGAAACAAAACATGTGCCCGAGAAGTCAGGGGGCAACCATGTGTAGGCTCTATCATGACAGATGAAATAGGTACCCTTAGCTGCTAGGAACGAAGGGGAAGTCTGAGACGCAAAGACATATGTGTCCGTGCAGATACTCTTTCCTAACTGAGCTCTGGGATTCTTGCCATTACCTTGCAGACATAGGTGACCCTGATGGGGTACAATCCAAATCGGGGAGGATCTCTTTGCTCGCTGGTTCTCACTCCATATCCGGTCACGTTCCATCCGATATATGCTAGTGTCTCATCTCTCGGGATAGTCCCATAGGAAACAGCTTCTCTAATCATATCTACTATACCCTTAACTAGAGCACTATCCCTTGGATTATCTTTTACAGAACGTAGGGGGTGGACTTCATGAGCATAGATGAACATCGTTCTGTATGCCCACACAGAACCATTATGGCTGAAAGGCAGGACCAGATAAGGAATACCTTTATCAGTAGTATGAGGCATAAGACCACACACCCAACAGTTAGTCGTGTTCACTACTAATTGGTGTTGGTGCAAAAGCTGAACGAAGGAGTTATTAACGAACTCTAATCTCCTAACGGACTCATGTTCAGGCAAAGGGTGAAAAGAATGTGAGGAAACAGTAGAAGGAGGCATGGGCTGTGCTGTGGGTGCAAATGTCACTCGAAAAGAGAATAAAACATATCCTATTAAAAACATCATTACACTAAACAACATGAAAATGCATATTATCAAAAAGCGTTTTCTGGTCATCATTGTACATATTTTGGCTTTAAAGTTCATCTCGTTGGCAGGTCTCTCCATCTTGAAAAACTCCATCCTCTAACCTTGCTGCTCGCGGAGGTAGGGTGTTCCGTGCTAAGGAATGCGCCTGTCAGTCCAAGGGAAACGCCCAAGAACCAACCAGAACCGTCGACCTTGTGTCTTCGGCTTGCACTCCAAAGACTAGTCGCCCGCGACCCTGCAGCTGAACCCGGATGGTGGTTCAAAAAACAAAAATAAAAAAGTTTCTCAGATGAGAGAACTGCACTTTCAAAAATAGCAAAGACATTTTTTTATTTTTTTATTTGTCCATAGTTCTCGGCCTCAGATTATAACGGCTTTTTCCAGGTAATGTCTGGTCTTGGAACAAGAGTTCAGGCTCGGTAGTGTCCAATCTAATTGACGGTGGCACAGCTTCTTGCAAAAGATTGTCACTTTCACGTTCAGAAATTGTTCCTTTTACACGTGCATCGCTGAAAGGCAGAAAACGAGGCACAGTCTCAGTCTCAGAGTCAGCAATACCCTCCTGGACCCACCGGTCTTACGGCAGAGGCAACGGGACCCTCTTGCAGTGTACGCCGTGGATCCAGTTTTTCTTTCCTTCCACTCGAACGGCTGATCTCGTCGACAAGAAGACTAGTTGGGGGCCGGTCCACGGGGCTGATCATTCTTTGTCCGCTGGAAATTTTTAACCAGGACCCACGAACCAGGATCGATAGGGTGTCCTGGAGCTTCAGAGACCTGAGGCAGAGTGTCGTGAACCTGTTGGTGTAAAACACGCAATTTAGCCGTCAATTCATACAAATAATCAAGCAATACAGGGTGTTCAATCTCACTGAATTTTGTCGGCCTTGGCACTCCCCATATGTTGGCCGGGCGGCCGAACACAATTTCGTAAGGACTAAGTCCCACTCGTGAATGCACAGTCATTCTTGTCGATAGAAGTGCTAATGGTAAGGCATCGGGCCATTTAAGGCCAGAGCTTGCTTGTATCTTGGCCAGTTTAAGTTTTAGAGTGCCATTGTAGCACTCTACTAGTCCAGCTGATTGGGGGTGATTTGCAGCGTGAAATTTTTGTTGGATTCCTAGCCCTTCACATACTTTCTTCATCACTCGACCCACAAATTCACTCCCATTATCACTCCAGACCATTTTTGGCAAGCCAAATCTAGGGAAAAATTCTTTGACAAGGGCTTTAGCTGTGGATAAGGCAGTGTTATCTTTCAGGGGATATGCTTCTACCCATCTTGAAAAGGCACAAACAACAACAAGTACGTATTTCAAATTGTTGCACCTTTCCTTGTGGATGAAATCTAGCTGCAAAGCCTAGAACGGATACGTTGGAGGCGCAAAATGACCAGCTGGAGTTGGAGTTCCTCTACCAGGATTGTATTTCAAACACACCATGCAATTCTTGACCACATTCTCTGCACACTTAGGGATTCCAGCCTTTTGCCATACTGGAGCCAACAACTTACAAATCCCTTTCACACTGATGTGAGCCATTCCATGGGCCATTGTAACTACTGCAAGCACATACGCATTGGGTAACAACCATCGCTGATGTTCTGACAATTCAACCTAACAACCATTTGCATCCAATTTACCCGTACTTTCCCTCCACACACTCAACTCTTTCTCTGTAGCTTCAGCTTGAATAGATCTCACACTCTCTATCGTATCTTCACACATTCCAACGTCACCAACCCATCTTGCAGGGCCTGCAACATACATTAGACTCATCACATCCCTCGCTGTTTCTTTTGCGATTTCATCAGCAAATGCATTGCCACGACCAACATCATCAGTAACCTTCTTATGTGCATTGCATTTCACAATCGCAACTTGCAACGGCAAAGTAAGCGACTCAAGAAGCTCATTCACCAACTGACCATGCTGTATCTTGGCTCCATGTGAAGTCAGAAACCCACGTTCTTTCCACAATCGTCCAAAACTATGGGCCACACCAAATGCGTACTGGCTGTCAGTATATATGGTCACTTTCATTCCTTTTGACAACACACACGCTCTTGTAAGTGCAATCAACTCTGCTGCTTGAGCTGAATTATGTGGGATACGTGCAGCTTCAACGATCGTATGCAAAGTGGTAACAGCATATGCCGCAGTCGTATCACCATTCGGAAGCTTGAAGCATGAACCATCCACCCATAAGGTACCATCACACTTTACACGAGGAGTGTCCTTAAGATCTACTCTCCCTTTCGTTTCTTCTTCTGTTCTTAGAAAACAATCATGCTGTTCAGAAACATCTGTCTCTGCTACAATCGGCAACAACGTAGCTGGATTCAACATGTTGCATCTTTTTATGTGCACATGACTCGCTAAAAGTGTCAACTCGTAACCTGACAATCGAGCACTGGTTAAGTGCTGTGTCTTGGTCCTGTTTAACAAAGTGTCCACTGCATGTGGAACCATTACAATCAACATATTATTCATCACTAAACCAGCAGACTGCCGAATAGAAACTGCTGCTGCCGCTGTGGCTCTCAAGCAACTCGGCAACGCTTTAGCTACCGGATCCAAAGTTGACGAAAAATACGCGCAAGGACGTTGCTTGTCCCCAAAAGACTGTGTCAACACTGACAATGCACAACCTTCCTTCTCATGGAAATACAGCGTAAAAGGCTTACTGTAGTCGGGGGTACCCAACACAGGAGCCGAACACAATGCATCCCGCAATTCGGAAAAACTTTTCTGACAATCTTCAGATCATGGAAGGGGATTCGGTGTATCTTTACAAGTCAATGCTACCAAAGGTTTGGCCAGCAAAGAAAAATTCAGTATCCATTGTCTGCAGTAGGATGTAATGCCCAAGAAAGCGCGCACTTCTCTCTGTGTCCTTGGCACACTCAATTTTGCAATTGCCTGAATTCTTTCTGGGGTCAGTTTCCTTCCCTCCTTCGATAAGAGATGACCTAAGTAGGTCACTTCTTGTCGACAATATTGCAATTTTGAACAGGACAATTTGTGATGCAAATCGGACAAATGACGCAACAATGACAATGTTGCTTCTTTACAAATCTCCTCAGTATCTGCAGCAACTAGCAAATCGTCAACGTACTGAATAAGGGTAGCACCATCAGGTAAAACAATCGTATCAACCTGTGTTTTTAAAGCCTGACTATATATCGATGGACTTTCACAGTAGCCCTGAGGAGCGTGTTTGAACCGGAAGCGTCGGCCTCCTAAACTGAAGCCAAAAATATCCCTACTTTCCTCGGCAATCGGGATGCTGAAGAAGGCATTCTTCAAGTCAATCACCGAGAACCAAGTCGCGGAAGCTGGAATCATAGTCAATAGGGCAGTGATGTCAGGAACAACTGGAAATTGTGGCACAACGATTTTGTTCACCTCTCTAAGATCAATCACAAACCTGTAAGCAGGTGGCTGAGAAGGGTCAGTACGCTTCAAAACAAGCAAAACAGTACTATTGCAAACGTTGCCTCTTGTCTCCTCAATTACATCTTTTTCAATCAAATCATAAATGATCGCTAGCAACGCTTTTTCGCATTCACTAGAGATCTTATATTGGGGAATGCGTGGCATTTTAACATTGGCTTTCAATGTCACAACATATGGTGGTATTTCCAAAAGACCCACATCTTTAGGACCAGTAGCCCAAAGAATATCAGGAAGAAACGACAATTCTGTCGGGAGTTCATCCTTCGACAAATACATTGGGGAGACCACTTTCTTACCTAGTGTAAGTCGTACTCTTCAAGGAGAACAATACAACGTCGCATACAATCTTTTCAACAGATCCAATCCTAACAAGTTCTCACCACAACCTGTTGTCAGAATAAGGGGTGCTTCGAATTCACAAGGTCCAACAGAAAGTGACATAGGACTAGAAATCGGGTTCCTAACCGGGGTGCCAGAAAAACCTACTGAAACATTTGTTTCACCAGACAAAGGTGCGCCAGGGAGTTTAGAGTGCATAATAGAACTCTTTGTAGCACCAGTATCCAACAGAAAAGGCTCTGACACACCTGATGTAATCACCTCAACATAAGGTCCACTCTGATCTACTGGAACTGAAACAACTCCCTCTCTTTGTCTATGGCTGTCCTAGCAATCATTACCGTCCATATTCTCATCTTCTGCATAGTAGTCATCAGCATAGTACTGAGCTGTCCTACCAGACGCGTTATTCTGCTGATCAAAACTATTCATTGAATTCTGAGGCGGAAAAGAACACGCGTTCTGGGGGAAATTTCCACGTCCTCTACCTCTAGGCGCTTGTGGAGCACCTCGACCTCGTGCGCTAGAAACACCATTCATACGCTGTAACAAAGCAGGGCAGCTACTTTTAAAATGGCCCTCCTCTTTACAATATGCACACTGATTAGGGCCTACAGGAAAACGTGGTTGAGAAAACTCGAACTTTTGCGAGATTCTCTGAAATTGCTGAGGTTGCTGATAATCTCGCTGGTTACTACGAGGCGGATACGCCTGCTGTAAAAGAACCTTCATCCTTAACTCTTTAGTTTTCTTATCTGCTCTATCCTTCTCATCCTTATCTCTATTTTCATAATACTGCGCCGTAGCCAATATCTGTGCTGAAGAGGAAACGGCCCAAGAACTCTCTGAACCTTTCAATTTCTTACACAACTCAGGAAGCAAATTATGTACGAACTTGTCAACGAACAACCGTTGACCACCTTCTGTACTCATATCTTGACCGCTGTGGTCAATAAATGTCTCTT
The DNA here is from genome assembly GCF_964261635.1 of Lissotriton helveticus. NCBI lineage: Eukaryota > Metazoa > Chordata > Amphibia > Caudata > Salamandridae > Lissotriton > Lissotriton helveticus. The sequence continues at coordinate 1,629,156,464 of NC_136068.1, forward strand.
CAAACCTAGTGAAGAAATCGGACACGGTTTCCTCCTTCTTTTGCTTACATGCAGACAATTTGTCCCAGTTCACTCGCATAGCAGGCATTAAAGTCTTCATATAAGTAACGATCTTGCCAGGAAGTTCTGCAACTAAAGGCTCAGGTTTAGCACCACCAACTTGTCGGCCATCTGCAGCAGCAATATTAACCCAGGTATCACCTAACTCCTGCACATGATCCGTGTGACGAATCAAACCCCATAAAGGCTGTGGAACAACATTCCCAAAAAACATGTCTATATCAGCTAGATTCATAATTCATGAGTCTGCAGTCTGAGATAACTCCTTATTACCCTGCAGGATTTTTACGGGGGTCAGGCAAAGTCTGCTTAAGGGCCAAAACTTCAGCTCGTTTCCAAGGAACATGTACCCAAACATGCTGAAAATGTGCTGGCACAGCTGGGGGATAATTATTTGCACCAGCAGGTATTTCTTCCTTCCATACCAGAGGAACCTCTCTCATTGGATACTGTCTCGCTTTCCTCCTAACAGAGGAATCATGCTCAAACAACGACCGGGAAACACCCTCACTCCTAAACGACAACAATGGTGCAACTACTTTTTCAACATCAGAACCCACAATTGTGCCTTTTGCAAACTCGAACCGTACACGACACAAATCAGGCGGATTGCATTCTAAATCATTTTCCTCCAATTCCTCACAAAGAAAAGCACACATTTTCTCAAAAACATATCTCTGCTTCGGTGCCTCCCACTGATGGAAGACATCCATAACAGAATCTAACTCATATCTTGTGGGGTCTGTAACCCATTTATGCGTCAAATAATTCAATGTTTCCCGCTCTCTAGAGTCGGGCAGTTGACTACGCCGCTGTTTGCGTGTTGAAACAGGGGTCATACTTGTTGCCCCAAAAAGAGGGTATAGAAGACTAGCAACTGTATCAGTCATTCTCTGTCGGACAGAAGGAGAAGTCGACGAAAGAACAGGGGGAAAAACAGAGTGAGGCAAGGCAGACGCAGATGCAGACGCAGAGGCAGTATCAGGAGGAATATCAGAAGAGGTACTCGATGCAGTAGGCAAAGTCGTAGGAAGTACAGGGGGAGCAGGTAGCAAAGTCGGCGGCCCTTGAGGAGGCTGAGCCGTAGCAGTAGGAGCCAACTGAAGAGGAGCTGGCGGTTGTGGAAGGACCTGAGGCAAAACAACCAGAGATTGCACAACTAAAGGTTGCGGAGGTGCAGTAGGGGGGTGGCGAACTCAATAAGTGAGACATTAAAGGATCTTTCTCAAGTTCTTTTGCTTCATCTTGCTGAAGAGGCGGCAAAACTGGGTAACATTTATCGATCGCCATTTTACGTTGCCTGTGCAACTGCTCACTCGCTTGCTCTTCTTCGTTATCTTTATATTGCATAGCAGCTTGCATTATCGAGATACCCTTTTCTCTTTTATTTTTCTTTGCTAATTTAATTTCTTTCTGTCTGGCTTCTTTTTGCCATAGGCGGAAAGAGTCAAACATCGCCGGCCGGGCTTTCTGCTTAAAAAGTCTAACCTCTAGATTATCTAATATCTCTGTGTCAAAACTACCATATTGGGGCCACTTTAAAACACCATCCTTCCTGGTGTATCGGATCCATACTTCATTATACGTGATGGGGCCCACGCCGTGCTTCACATAATGCTCATAGGTTGGAGTTCCAATCGGAGGAATCGTACACGAGTCCTCCAATCGGGAATCCCTATTACAACCAAGACAAAACAAATTTCCAAGTCTGCTAAGACCAGGCATCTTCGCCTCCTAGTCTAGCTTCAAACTTCAAAGGATTATCGAGTACGATAGTCTCGTGAATACACGAATCCCTCGGCTTTGGTACTTGCAAGTTCCAAATCAAAGATCCCAAGGGGATACCCAAACTAAGAACCAAACTAACGACTGAGAGACGCTCGGCTCCACTTATACTTAACTGAGGTATCGATGACGTCACCAGAAGACTCGTCTATCGTTTCGCTCTACAAATCATCAAAGGGTCCAAGACAGGGCGATAGTCAAGGCAGCAGTCCTTCGTAGCCGTCGGGAAGCGGGGAACCTCGCAGCAAAGACTTTCGGACCACGACGACATACAGGGGTCGGTCGATGAAGTGGTTGGCCTTCCTCCAGAATTTCACACGAAGCTCCTCACGAACCTCTGGCTTGGACCGGTACCGCTGAAATCGCCCCACGTTGGGCGCCAACTGAAGTACCGGGTTTTTAGAAACCCAGCGGTGCCAGGGAACACACCCTAAGACTTCGAGTCCTTCCTGTCCCAGACTACAGAAACACAGAGTCTTCTTGGTGAAGTCAAAGATCGAATTTATTGGCTGCAGCCAGTAACAGGTATCCTAGAAGTACAACACAGTGTATATTCTCAGGAGACTGCTCAAACTTACAAAGCCAGCCATCCCTTTTTATACGAAATATTATGCTTTAGGCAAACATTCCTTATTTTACAGTTGACCATTCACATATTTTCTCAACAAAGAAAAAGCAGAATCATGATGACAAGCCCATTTTTCAGTTTGCCCAGCCCACAATCAATTTCCCGGCAAGGCCCAATACTTTCATCAGATATCGAACGGACCCCTAATAAAATCGGGCACCTCCTCATCGTAAAGTTGGTCATAAAGCAAGAAACAGAGACAGGTGTGTGTAAGATTAGGCATAGTTGTGCAATGAAGGGTTTATGGCGTGCGGCACCTTGATCCTAATCCCGGTCGGCCACTGGGAAAGGAACCGGCCGAACAGGTTTGGCTTCGGGCAGGGGAGTCAGCTTGCCCAGGTCACACAAAAGTCAGCTAAAGGTGTACGTGTCCCAAAAGTCTCATTTCGGCCTTAGTCATCGGCCTATGTGAGGGTAACCACAGAATGGCTGCCATGCACAAAATGGAACCCGAGGGTTCAGGACGGAATCCCTGATTTAATGGTGATTTCGCCGCTCAAATATGTCGAAAATGCTTGCACACCTTACTCTCGTCATTTTCGGTCTGATGTTACCTAAATCGTCATGATTAGACAACTTTTATAACACAGGTGCAGAATTTTCAGTACCACACAGCCAGGGGGCAGGGGAACCAGGGGGCAGGTTAAGTGCAGCATTTTGAACATAAATGACTGTCCTAAACACATAGGAATTGGTATTAAAATATTTCTGCATGTAGAACATATTCAGAAAGAGCGAAGTTACAGACTGAGAAATAGAGATCCCAAAAAATAAATAAATTACCAAATCAGAAAATCCGAACCCAAATCCCCCAGCAATAGACTTGGTGGTGAGTCCAAGAGTGGTCGATACTAGATCGAAACCATGAGAAGTTGGAAAGCTCCAGAAATGAAGGTGTGGGCATTCTTAGGTCCAGGAAAAGGTAATAGTGTCAACAATTTAAACTGTTAAAAGCAGGGTCTGCCTGTGGTTTGTGAAGAGGAAGGCATTTACAGCACGAGGGTTGGAAATGACATGTCATTAGGGAACCGGACACGGCAGACAATTGCACTTACCACGAAGCACAAGAATGCACCACGGGGGGTGGGTGGAGGGGGTATGCTTTTACGACTCAAATCTCAGGAACGGACAAGTGAAGGTCTGTAGTGGCGTCCCCCCCAGCACTCGTATCTCCAACTGGACCCAATACTCAGTGCAAGCGAAAGCAGCGTGTGTGTGGTTTTTAAAACTTGTGTTTCTGTAAGGCTAGAGAGATGGAAAGGGTTAGTGAAAGACAGGAAATCATATTAGCGCTTCTTTGCATAAATATAGAAATCACAGCTCAGAACAGAAGGGCATCTTTGCAGAACTGGCGCCTCCTTTCATCGTGGAGGCACTGCGCCAGAGAGTAAATAAAGACACCGAATTAAAGATGAGCTCGCCAATTAGAATGAAATCAGCCGATTCATGTGGTAAAACGCTAGGAGGCATCGCCGAGTCGATACCTGAGAAATAATGCCACTTGTTATCGCGCCATGGCGCTCCCCCCGAAGATTCCCCTGGAGGCCCCAGCCACACTAAACACTTCAGAAATCGTCTGAAGCCTTATGGCTCGAGATACTCCCAGACCTCAGGAGTAAAAGTTAGCGAGAGCCTCCTGACAAAGGAACATGATTTATTATCAGAAAGCAGAACTAATGCATTCGCGATCCACAATTTATTATTCAAATGTAATAAAATCGTATTGCTATGGCCTGAATTGGCCTGTTTTTTTTGTTAACAGAGTAAAAGGAATCTATGATTCACTAAACCTTGGTGAGCCTGTTACGACCTACAGTGAAGCCACTGGACCATATGATCCACCCTACTCTCTTCCTACTCTTCCACCTCTTTCTCAGACAGATTTGGAACTCCTGGCCTCTAAGGTGAAGTCTGGATCACCAGATGACCCGGTAAAACCTGAAATGTTCCAATCACACCAGGATTCCATCCTGCTTGAGGGACGGGAACTGATCAATAGATCGGTTCCAATCATCTATAGTCCCCAGCTCCTGGAAACACGCTAAGGTGGTTCCACTGCTGAAAAAGCCCACCTTGGATCCTTCGCGGCCAGAGAGTTTCAGACCCATCTCTTTGTTGCCGTACTTGGCCAAGGTGATGGAATCTCACGTTAATTCCATCTTGACCAAATACTTGGAGACTAATGAGATCCTGGTTGAATCTCAAAACGGTTTCCGAGCTAATCATAGCACGGAATCCGCTCTTTTGGCAGTCAGTGAACAGCTGAGGGCTGCACAAGACCTGGGCGATACTTCAGTCCTGATCCTGCTGGACTTGAGTGCGGCCTTCGACACGGTCTCCCATAAGATCTTACTTAAACGACTTGGGGAGATCGGGTCGGGGGAGGGGCTCTGGATTGGTTCACGTCTTTTCTATCTAACCGTTCCTTCCAGATTCATGCCCCACCGTACTCGTCCAGCAGGCTCCCCCTCAGTTGCGGGGTCCCACAGGGGTCTGCCCTCAGCCCCACGCTGTTTAATGTGTACGTCCGCCCCCTGGCCATATTAGCCAGGGAGCGTAATATCAAATTAACAACATATGCTGACGACACACAGCTTATTTTCACCTTTTCCAGTGACGCCGAGAGGGACTGAGTTAAATTTCAAGGAGATGTACTAGCCATTTCTGGCTGGATGTCAGAGAACTGTCTCCAACTTAATTCGTCTAAAACCGAGGTGCTCTTGGTTGGCCGAGATCCTCAGAAGTGGGATGAGCTTTGGTGGCCCCCTGCATTGGGCCCACCTCCGATTCCAAAACAAGAAGTAAAAAATCTGGGGGTCCTTCTGGACAACGCTCTTGCTCTCAACTCCCACGCAAAAAGAGTGGCAGGCACCTGCTACGGTCGCCTACGCTCTCTCAAGCTCATTTTAGGTTTCTTTGAGCCTTATACCCGTCAGACAATAGTCCAGTCCATGGTCCTATCTCATCTGGACTACTGTAATGTACTCATGCTGGGCTCAAACCTGACAGTCATAAAAAGACTTCAAAGGGCTCAGAACGCTGCTGCCTGCACTCTCCTTGCTCTGCCAAAACATTGCCCCACTTCTCAGATTTTACGTTGATTACATTGGTTACCCATTAAACTTAGAATTCAATTCAAAACTCTTTGCCTGACTCACAAAATTCTTTATTGCCACAGCCCACAAATATTGCAGGCACTCTGTCCTTCCTACACTCCCACGCGTTCTCTCCGTTCTGCTGACCTCCTTCTTGCCCGCACCATAAGGTTGCGAAGGAGTAGAGCTGGGGGTCGCTCCTTTAAGTCCATGGCTCCGATACTTTGGAATTCCATCCCCTTGGAAACACGTAACACCAGGAATCATCTGCTCTTCCGAAAACTTATCAAAACTTGGCTGGGGTCGCTCCTTTAAGTCCATGGCTCCGATACTTTGGAATTCCATCCCCTTGGAAACACGTAACACCAGGAATCATCTGCTCTTCCGAAAACTTATCAAAACTTGGCTGTTCTTCTCCCTTTAGGGCCCCTCCCTTATATTGATCACTTCTCTTCCTCTCTCTATTATGCGCCCGTTACGCCTACTGTTGGTCCGTCTGCTAGCGCTGGGACGGCCCGTTGCTGGGGTAGCCATGCGCTATATAAATATATTTAACATAACATAACATGGGAAAGAGAACAAAGGTATGTTTCTTTAAGGTGCAACAAATATTACTCTTTTATATTTACAAATCACAACAAAGGCGTGAGTGTGCCTTGCATAAAAAAAGATTTCCACACGCATTCCTTACTTTAAATAATTGGGAGGGGGAGAGGAGAGGGATGGGGGGAGAGGTGGTGGGAGAGGAGGCGACGAGAGGAGCACTTTCTCACGGCAGAGGCGACTACAGAAAACGGAGGCGGGCGTATTTAATTCAATAACTGAAGTTTGGCAGCTGATCCCGAGATGGGACTTTACATGCAAAAATTTGTCCCGAACCAATTGGGAGGGGGAGTGGAGAGGGGTGGGGGGAGAGGTGGGGGGAGAGGAGGCGACGAGAGGAGCAGATAATTAGAGCCCCGGACGCCGAGAGGACTCAATTAACCAGCCCTGCTTCAGCAACTTCCCTCGGAGGGGGGTGGGAGATGACGGCGGAAATGAAAATAGACAAACACACGCCCTGGTATATTGTTCCTGTCTATTCTATGGAAGCCCCGCTGGAAGCTGCGTGACTCACCTGTGGCCTTCAGCCAGTACAGCGTCTGTGCTTGGTGCATCGGTGGGCAGGGCGGCACCGAAGCCGACAGAGGGCCAAGCACTTAAACAAGAGAGACGCGCTCCACATGACCACGTTTCTCCGAGGCGAGGCAGAAATGCCTCGGAGAAACACACGGTCATTTTGCGATTCGGGGGCGTGTTTTTTAGGTTTGAGTGACGGATGACGTGACAGATAGAAAGAACCTAAAAAACACGCCCGGAATCCGAAAATGATTGGGCTTAAAGGGAGTGATGCCCCTCTCCTCCAATAGCTGGCCAGCATTTACTAGGCCAGCCAATGGAGAAGAGGGGAGGGTTCCAAGCCCCCTATAAGAAACATAAAATCTTCAGCTCCGCCCACTGCTACGCAGTGCAACGGTCCTCGACCTAAAAAGAAAAGGACTTTTCTCCCTTGTTAATATGCTTGAGTGCTGAAGTCTGGATTTTAGCAGACGTTAGTTTTGGGCGAAAACCGCTGTTTTCACCAAAATCTAACCTGTGCTAAAATCATGTGGGCTGCCTTGTAAATATCGCGATGTGAACATCAGCGATATTTGCAAGGTAGTCCATCCGGGAAACGCCCAGTGACGCCCACTTTGTATCTCATTAGAGATGCAAAGGGAGGCGTTGGGAAAAAGGGTGCTAACATGCTATTATGCATGTTAGCACGCTCTTGTAAATAGGGCGATATTTTTATCTCCGCTTTTTTGGCTTTTTAAGCCAAAAAAGCGGAGATAAAGCCCTTGTAAATATGCCCCTCAGTACATCCTCAAAGCATATCCTCATATACGCTAGCCACAGCCTCACATAGCACAAAGTATTTCAACATGAGTATACATCAATTTACACATGGCTTAAAACTGCATATGTTGTGTCCTCTGTAGTACAAATTGCACTCTATACCTCAACAAAATCAAGAAAATAGTGAAGTGCAACAGGGCTGTGGTGTGTTGATAAACTTGGACTTGTATTTTTGCAAATTGCTATATCAGTATAGGAGATTGTTATAGAAACACACACTTTCTGCCTGGATTTATGCCTGTGTAAATTAAATGATGTTGCTAATATATTCAGCATGCTAAATGTTTTTATTTTTCACCTTTAGTCTGAGTAGCACTCGAGCCATGATTGCCACGCCTCGCCAGTTTTGCAAGTTCTGTACAACGTTCCCTGCTGTGAGTGAGAAATAAGCATACCCTACAAGGTTCTATGTGAGTGGGAAATAAGCATACACTACTTCAACCGCTTCTGTTTCAAACTTGCTAACATCTTTTTAGTATGTAAAAGCCAAAACGATTGCCATTTCTAGTGCTTGTTTGAAATTTGTACTGTGAAAACATAGGACAAGGATCTTTAACTCAATTCTATTAAGATTGTCAAAACTTTCTTAACACCTTATAAAGGTGACTACATTTTTAAATGGATATTTCAATTCCAATGTGGAAAGCTAGATTGTGTACTATTTAATTATATGTATTAGATTAAAAAGTCTATGATTAACTTTGTTTATTTTTCTGTAATAGTATACCCAGCTTTATTTTCAGAATATCGATTCTCTTTCTCTTGAAAAAGCGTGTTTGTTTTTTATTAACACTTTTACTCAATAACTCACCTTTTTAATGAATATATTTAGAAATGGATTATGAATCACTGTTTGGAAGAGGCGCGGTGTGCATCCTTTTCAAACATTATTCATACCATAATGTATCATAGTTTGCTAGGGTGTAACTTATTTTCAAATGGCAAGGGAACCTCTTTCGACTCCTTTCTCTTTAAAAATGTTAAATTAATATTTCAGGGAGATCAGGCAGTGGTCTACAAACTGTAAACTCTCATCAAAACTATTTAAAAAGAACACTTTTTTCTTTAATTGCAGTATCATTTCCTGTAAGAAAATCGAGCTGCATTAAAAACAAGCATTTGTAATGCAATCGGTCTCACCTATGGGGCTTTATAAGTATTTAACCAGTGTGTGATGCGTTGTGACATCGCACAGTCGAACTTTTTTTTAAAAGACACGTTTATGGGAGGGACAGGTCATGATGACATCACACGAACCAGCACTGTTAAACACGGGATGGGCGATATTCCTCACTATGACATGCATAGTCACAAACACTGGAACAAATATCCTTCGAGGTGCTGTGCCGCATTGTGATACTACACAAACATTTTAAAATATGCGGTCCTGGGATGGACAGTGCATTATGACATCACACAATTTAGCAGTGTAAAAGACGGGAGGGGGCTGCTGTTCGCTATGACATCATATAGTCACAAACACTGGAACAAACATGCTTCGGGGTTCTGTGCCGCATTGTGGAACCACACAAACATTCTAAAAGATGCGGTCATGGGAGGGACGGTGCATTATGACATCACACAATTTATCAGTGTCAAGGACGGGAGGGGAGACACTGTTCACTATGACATCATAGTCGCAAGCAATTGAACAAATGTGCTTCAAGGTGCTGCTCTGCAATGTGATACCACACAAGCATTCAAATAGATGCGGTCATGAGAGGGAGGGTGCATTATGACTACGCAATCGAGCAGTGTAACAGACGGGAGGGAGATACTATACACTATGACCAGGGCCACTGGAATTATGCGGCAGGAGGGGGCCAAATTATGCAGCATGTTTGAGTACATTTTGTGGCAATAAAAGGCAAATTATGCAGCATAATGTGGCACATTTTGTGATAGCATTACTTTATGGTTTTGTCTTTTTTAAACTTGGAAACACTGTCTGGGCATTCGCTGCACCTCGTTAGTACCAGTTTAATACCGAAGCATAGCAATACCCAACAGAAAGGTGACCAGTCCAGCTTTGCCAAAGGCCTTCTACAGCGTGGCAGCACATGTCGCTCGGTTTTTAGTAACTTTTGAACTGTCTGAGCTAGAAACATATTTTTTATGCAGTTAAGATGTGTGACAAATCTTTAACTATGCAACATTCGCAGCAGCCACACAATTGCATAATTTCAATGGCCCTGACTGTGACATCATTATTCAACAAAGGTGCCTTGAGGGGCAGTAGCGAATTGTGACACCACGTAGTCAAACATTCTGAAAGATCTTGTCATTGGAGGGGTGGTGTTTTATGACCTGACACAATCCTACAGTGTAAAAGATGGGAGGGGAGATGCTGTTTACTATGATATCATTTAGTCACAGATACTAGGTCAAAGGCACCTCGAGAGGCTCTGGTGCATTGGTCGCCCCACTCACTGCTGCCGCTCCTGCCTGCCTTGTCGCCTCCTGCCTGCAGATTCCTTCGCTCGCTGCCCACTGCTCCTGGGACTCTCCCGCTGCACGCTGCTTCCGGGATTTCCCGCCGCAGCCTCCCTGCGGCCCCGCCCCCCCCGTGATTCCATTCGCCGCCCCGCTCCCGCCACCCAGCTGCTCCTCCCTCCCGGCTCCTTACTTATGGGGACCGTAGGGGACCACAGAGTGTGACCGCTCAGCCCTCCACAGGGGTTGGTCGCCCCACTCACTGCTGCCGCTCCTGCCTGCCTTGTCGCCTCCTGCCTGCAGATTCCTTCGCTCGCTGCCCGCTGCTCCTGGGACTTTCCCGCTGCCCGCTGCTTCCGGGATTTCCCGCCGCTGCCTCCCTGCGGCCCCGCCCCCCCGTGATTCCATTCGCCGCCCCGCCCCGCCACCCAGCTGCTCCTCCCTCCTGGCTCCTTACTTAAGGGGACCGTAGGGGACCACAGAGTGTGACCGCTCAGCCCTCCACAGGGCTTGGTCGCCCCACTCACTGCTGCCGCTCCTGCCTGCCTTGTTGCCTCCTGCCTGCAGATTCCTTCGCTTGCTGCACGCTGCTCCTGGGACTTTCTCACTGCCCGCTGCTTCCGGGATTTCCCGCCGCTGCCTCCCCGCCCCCATGGGATTCCATTAGCCGCCCCGCTCCCGCCACCCAGCTGCTCCTCCCTCCCGTCTCCTTACTTAAGGGGACCGTAGGGGACCACAGAGTGTGACCGTTCAGCCCTCCACAGGGCTTGGTCGCCCCACTCACTGCTGCCGCTCCTGCCTGCCTTGTCGCCTCCTGCCTGCAGATTCCTTCGCTCGCTGCCCGCTGCTCCTGGGACTTTCCCGCTGCCCGCTGCTTCCGGGATTTCCCGCCGCTGCCTCCCAGCGGCCCCACCCCCCCGTGATTCCATTTGCCGCCCTGCTCCCGCCACCCAGCTGCTCCTCCCTCGCGGCTCCTTACTTATGACGCCCCCTGAGCGACCGCGCAGCGGGCGCGCGCAGCAGGAGCACCGACCGAGCGCCGAAGGTGCGCCAAAGGTAAGCCCGTCTGTGCCCGTCCGCGCCTGGACTGCGCCCAGTGCCAGGACCCCTGGCCCCCGACGATGCCAGCCCACACGATGGACCTACGATGCCGCCACCCTCATCGCACTCAAACCCGACCGAACAAGAGCCTGCCACCGTGCCACCCCGAGACGAACCCACGGACCCTTCACCTGTCAAGCCTGCAAGTTCACCTGCCTCCGGACCTGCACCACAGCTACCAAGCCGAGCATCCACAACAGCCACCTCAAGTGCATCCTGCTCAATACCCGCTCCATCCACAGACACGCCATCGAACTCTGGAACCTGCTCGACACAACCTCACCAGACGTCGCCTTCCTCACAGAAACCTGGATGAACGCCTCCTCAGCACCCGACATCGCCATCGCCATCCCAGATGGATACAAGATCATCCGGAGAGACCGCGTCAACCAGACTGGAGGAGGCATCACCATCGTACACAAGAACACCATTCGCATCACGACCGACTCCAACGACACCTTCACCGCCACCGAGTTTCTCCACTTCCAGATACACACCGACCCCAAGACGACCCTCAGAGGCACCCTCGTCTACAGACCCCCGGGACCACATACACAATTCAGCGAAGACATCACGGACTTCATCAGCCGCACGCCCTCCGCTCCGCTGACTACATCCTCCTAGGGGACCTCAACTTCCACCTGGAGAACAACAAGGACCGCAACACCACCGCCCTGCTGGACAACCTCGCCAACATCGGACTCAAGCAACTGGTCAACACCCCCACCCACTACGCCGGCCACACGCTTGATCCCGTCTTCTCATCCAGCAAGCACATCACCTTCAGCCACTCCACCGGACTTCACTGGACCGACCACAGCTGCGTCCACTTCAGCTTCAGAAGAACCACGACCCACCACCACCTGCAACAGGTTCCTCGCGGGAACTGGAGCAAGATCACGGCCGAGCAGCTCACCACCTCCCTCAGCCAGAACCCACCCGCCAGCACAACAAACCCCAACGAAGCAGCACGCAATCTCACGCAGTGGCTGACCGCCTGCGCCGATGACCTCGCGCCACTAAAGAACCCGCCCAGCAGACCCAGAAGCAAGAAAGCCTCCTGGTTCACCGACAAACTCAAGGACTCCAAGAAGAACTGCTGCACCCTCGAGAAAGCCTGGCTCATCGACCAGACCACAGACAACATGACCGCCCTCAAAGACGCCACCCGCAAGCACCACCAGCTCATCCGCACCACCAAGAAGAAATCAATGAAGGAACGACTGGACAACAACGCCCACGACAGCAAAGAACTCTTCAGCATCGTCAAGGAGTTCTCCAACCCCAGCACCGGCAACAACGACATCACTCCTTCACAAGATCTCTGCGACTCTCTCGCCTCGTACTTCCACCGCAAGATCGCCGACATCCACAACAGCTTCGGCGCACCCTCCACGCACCCGACCGTCAAACCAACGCCCCCCCACCGCCACCCCCCGCACCTGGACCACGGTGACCACCGAAGACACAGCCCGCACGATGAACACCATCCACTCAGGATCTCCGACCGACCCCTGCCCCCACCACGTCTTTAACAAGGCCGACTCCATCATCGCACCCCAACTCCGGGACGTCATCAACTCCTCCTTCAACACTGCCACCTTCCCGGAGAGCAGGAAGCATGCCGAACTCAACGCCCTACTGAAGAAACCAACAGCGGACCCCACCGACCTCAAGAACTTCCGCCCCATCTCGCTCCTCCCATTTCCTGCCAAAGTCATCGAGAAGACCGTCAACAGACAGCTTGCAGCCTTCCTCGAGAAGAACGGATCCCTCGACCCCTCGCAGTCCGGTTTCCGAGCCAACCACAGCACCGAGACCGCCCTCATCACAGCCACCGACGACATCCGAGCCCTGCTCGACAACGGGGAAACAGCGGCCCTCATCCTCCTGGACCTCTCTGCAGCGTTCGACACTGTCTGCCACCGCACCCTAGTTCAACGCCTCAGCAACATCGGTATCCAAGAAAAGGCACTGGAGTGGATCATCTCGTTCCTCGCCGGAAGAACACAAAGAGTCCGCCTCCCCCGGTTCCGATCCGAGGCCACCGAAGTAATCTGCGGCGTACCGCAAGGATCATCGCTCAGCCCAACCCTCTTCAACATCTACATGAGACCTCTCGCAGCCATCGCACGCCAACACAACCTCAACATCATCTCCCACGCCGACGACACCCAGCTGATCCTCTCCCTCACCAATGACCCCGCCACCGCCAGAACCAGCCTACACGAAGGGATGAAAGACGTCGCCGAGTGGATGAAGAACAGCCGCCTGAGACTGAACTCAGACAAGACGGAAGTCCTCATCCTGGGACCATCGCCCTCTGCCTGGGACGACTCCTGGTGGCCTCCCGCCCTGGGCACCGCTCCCAAGCCAACAGACCACGCACGCAACCTGGGCTTTATCCTGGACTCCTCCCTCTCGATGACCAGACAAGTCAACGCCGTCTCCTTGTCGTGCTTCAACACCCTGCGCATGCTCCGAAAGATCTTCCGCTGGATCCCGACCGAAACCAGGAAGACGGTAACCAAGGCACTCGTCACCAGTCGACTGGACTACGGGAACACGCTCTACGCGGAAACCACAGCCAAACTACAGAAAAGACTCCAGCGCATACAAAACGCCTCCGCCCGACTCATCTTGGACATCCCCCGACGCAGCTACATCTCCGGCCACCTGAGGGACCTGCACTGGCTCCCCGTCAGCAAAAGGATCACGTTCAGGCTCCTTACCCACGCACACAAGTCTCTCCACAACCTGGGCCCCAAGTACCTCAACGACCGCCTGACCTTCTACACACCCACCCACCAGCTACGCTCTACAAGTCTCGCCCTCGCCGCCGTACCACGTATCCGAAGAGCCACCGCCGGAGGAAGATCCTTCTCCTACCTGGCAGCCAAGACCATCTCGCCTTCAGGAAACAACTCAAGACCTGGCTGTTCGAGCAGTAGCGGACCCCCTCCCCCAAGCGCCTTGAGACCCTTCCGGGTGAGTAGCGCGCTATACAAATGCTATGATTGATTGATTGATTGATTGATTGAAACATTCTAAAAGATGCAATCATGAGGGGGACGATGCATTATGACATTACACAATCCAACAGTGTAAAAGATGGGAAAGGAAATACTGTTTACTATGACATCATAAATTCACAAACACTACAACAAAGGTATCTCGAGGGGATGTGATGCATTGTGATATCACCAAACATTCTAAAAAATGCGGTCACGAGAGGGACCATGCATTATGACATTGTGCAAGCAAACATTAGGCTGATCGTGGATAGAAAAAGTAACCGTGACATCACATAATCGGAGGTTTGCAACCGACAAAGAAGATGCAGGATTAGCATGACATCACATATCATTATTTTTTCTTATAGAGGAACGAAAAACTGGATTAGATAACTAGATTATGTAATCATGGCCTACTCTGAAGGGTTAAATATCCGAACGCGCATGCAACTACCTCAACTCCTTGATGTACACGACAATGCATGCAGAGCGAAGGTGTGTGTGTTCGGGAGTCTGTTTTGTATAACGAACTGATCACTGACGAGTTAATATTCCACACACAAGTTTATAAAAAAAGGAAAGAAGAAAACATCCCAGAAGGTCTTAGAGGGCAATGTCAGCTATAGGAAAACCAGGGGAGTAGAAAGACACTCCTTCAAGGACGAGCATGCTATTAGATGCAGTTCCATCATGGAGAGGCGCATTACAAGTGGCGGAAAGGGGGGCGGGTTTTATATGGGTATAGGCAATCGGTAATTGGGGGGCAGATTCCTCATCCGTATCTCAACTTCACCTAGAGATTTCGCCGTTCTCAGTAGCCGAAAATCTCCGCCAGGAAAGCGAAAAACTCAGAAGGACGGTTGATTATAAATATATCTTTTTTTGCATCCCTTATGAATGTGGCATGCGCATAAAACTTCTTACCTCCAGTTATTTCAAATATATTTCCATTAATAAAAACGTCTGTGTCCTGGTTTCCCTGATTCCATCATACGGTGCTACCTCGGGGTCCCTTTTCTGTGTCTAATGGGGGTCCTTGTGGTGATGCCCTGGGAGAGGGAAGGGCTGCGCCTGGGTGATGATTCGGAGATGGGGCCACCCTGGCTTCCTCCGTCTTCACCCTAGAATAAGGAATCATCACAGATGCCTCTCAAGCATGCAAAGCGACATGTGCACACTATGTATATAATGCATAACGTTTCTGCATGCGGCTTCTTTATGTGAAATTGGACAAATCCCACAAGAATCTCGCGCCATGCAAGAATGCACAACTCCTACTGGACTTCAGCTCGTCCATTCACACAACCATGTCCAGCTCAGAAGCTGTTTACAGCCTCTTAAAGCTACAGTGCTGTCGAAACCAACAGCATTGTAGCCTCCTGATGTTAGCACCATCTACGCCCCTCTTTCAGAATTCGGAGCCACATACTGCATATGCAGAAAGGCCTATGAATTATGCATGCACCTGAAGCAATGCAGGAAAGGAGCTCTTGCCACTACTTGCAGGAGTGACCTCTTTATAAATGTCAGCAATGCGAGAGTAAGGGGCATGGCCTGTGTCCGCTACACTCACATTGGTGCACCTCCCTGCAAAAAGGGTTGTAACTAGGGCTTGTTCTCTAGTACTGTACTTCGAAATCACTTTCAAATATGTGAGCTTAGAATACCAACTCCCTTACACTCTCCCTTTCACTTACCTTTGAACTAACGTGGGAGCTGGAACAGAGCTCACACGAGAGCCAAGACTGCAATGCCCAAACAGGAAGAGGGAGGAGGGGCCATCACATGCTGTCCAGTGTGTTGGCCAACCAAAATGTTCTCTGATTGAAATCGCCAGAAAGAGAGCTAAGCACACAAAGGAGCGACATTTACACAAATGCACCAATAACAAGCCAGCTTTTCTAAATGCCACGTGAAACAACTTATGGCAATTAATGGTTGTACCAGATCCCAAAGAAGAGAATACAACAGGTCAGTCGAGGCACGACCTAAAACATTTTTCAAATTTAAAAACAACCACAGACATGGTGGTCTCCTGACCCTTGCAGGTCCCCATCCCTGTGATTGAGCCCATTTGCAGAGGAGCATACATTATGACCTGCCTCATGAATATTATTGGGCATGTCATTCTGGAGCCCCCTATGATTCAGTATTTTATGTACTCCTCTATATTTTCATTGGTCCATTTGCAAAAATTTTGCATATAGTCCCTGAAACCATTGCATCTGCCCTTTGGCCCATTTTTAACCACATTATTACCATGTCTGAACTGGGGTGGTGTGGAGTGCAACAAAACGATGGATTTAGGCTCAGATCTCTGTACTGGGGTGAATGTATGACATTGTTCTGCATTCTTTCCATCAACTGTTGGTTTTGCATTTGTCACCCCGAGTGGGATGGGTATGCTCAGACGTGAGTCCCATGCTCTCCACACCACTGGAGTCAAGCTAGCCTGGCTGAAGACGGCTGATAGCCAGAAACCGGTCCTAGGATGCTTGATTCCGGTCCAGGAAAGACATGGCTTGACAGTTCGGGCTGGACTGTTCCCATATGGCACAGGGTCAAGGCTGATTTGCATATGGCCATGTCTGAACTGGGGTGGTGTGGAGTGCAAAAAAACTATGGATTTAGGCCCAGATCTCTGTACTGGGGTGAATGTATGACATTGTTCTGCATTCTGTCCATCAACTGTTGGTTTTGCATTTGTCACCCCGAGTGGGATGGGTATGCTCAGACGTGAGTCCCATGCTCTCCACACCACTGGAATCAAGCTATCCTGGCTGAAGACGGCTGATAGCCAGAAACCGGACCTAGGATGTTTGATTCCGGTCCAGGAAAGACATGGCTTGGCAGTTCGGCCTGGACTGTTCCCATGTGGCACAGGGTCAAGGCTGATTTGCATATGGCCATGTCTGAACTGGGGTGGTGTGGAGTGCAAAAAAATGATGGATTTAGGCCCAGATCTCGGTACTGGGTTGCATGTATGACATTGTTCTGCATTCTGTCCATCAACTGTTGGTTTTGCATTTGTCACCCTGAGTGGGATGGGTATGCTCAGACGTGAGTCCCATGCTCTCCACACCACTGGAGTCAAGCTATCCTGGCTGAAGACGGCTGATAGCCAGAAACCGGTCCTAGGATGCTTGATTCCGGTCCAGGAAAGACATGGCTTGGCAGTTCGGCCTGGACTGTTCCCATGTGGCACAGGGTCAAGGCTGATTTGCATATGGCCATGTCTGAACTGGGGTGGTGTGGAGTGCAAAAAAACTATGGATTTAGGCCCAGATCTCTGTACTGGGGTGAATGTATGACATTGTTCTGCATTCTGTCCATCAACTGTTGGTTTTGCATTTGTCACCCCGATTGGGATGGGTATGCTCAGACGTGCCTCTCATAGTACAGAAGCGGTCCGTAAATCTTTTACTGAAGGCAACTGCAGTCACCTTTTTCCAAGATCTACGGAAATCTGTCTGGCCTTGTGGTCTGGCGGGTGGTTTAGAAAGTGCTCCATAGAAATGTAAGGCTTTATGGTCAGTCCAGCCTAGTGACTGTGGGGGTTGCATGACCAATTCCTTCATATTAGAGAACACTGTATCTAACTGGTGCCTGGCCTCATGTGCGGGACTGGCAACACTTGACAGGAGACCAAGTGATTCCATGGCTGACACTAGACTAGCCGACTCTGTGTTAGGGCTCGGAGGAACTTCTAGATGGTGCTTAAAGTCCCCTACTAAAAGGAACTTATCCGTACAGAGTATATGAGGGGCCAGTCTTTCTTATTTTCTGCGGGAGGATGATACACTAGGGCTCTGGACCAGACAGTTGCTTGGGGTGACTCCACCCTGAAAATCAACAACTCTGTGTTGGGGGAGGAGACCGTGTCCAGTGTATTAATGAGATAGGGTGGGCGTACAGCAATCGCTAATCCTCTACCCCTCTTGCCCACCCTATCCAGTCGTATCACAGAGTATTCTGCGGGGAAAGCTGAAGCCAGTGCTGGCGTCGATTCATTATGGAGCCAAGTCTCTGTAAGGAGGCATACATCTGGTCTGGTGTCATCTAGCAAGACCCAAATTTCCGCCACATGTTAGAGACCGATCTGGCATTAAGATAGATACCTTTTAAAGGGCGATTTGCTCTCTCCCAGTCTGTTTTTCTAAACACCCCAAAAGTTCCTTAAGGGGATCCATGTTCCTGGCAGGGTGATAAGTTTTAATAGGGATACTCTGTGCGTCACCCAGTGACCTGCCACAGCAAGAACAGATCCCCGGGCCTATCATATCCTCTATTCCCTGCTTGTCAAGACCCCTCACAAGGGGATAGGTTGCCTATATTCCATAGGTCCTCTCTCCTGTAAGATATCCTCAATGGGGGACCCACCTGAGGGAAAACGGGTAGCATCTCCTGGCAGCCGGCAGCGTCCAGGCATGGACGGGCGCAGACGGGCTTGCCTTTGGCGTATCTTTGGTGCACCAGCCGTGTGCGTCCGCTGCGCAGGCGCCGACGCGATGAATTTATACCCCCAGGTGGCTGGCCACTAGAGCGCTGACCTCCGCAATGGCGTCCGGCGTAGCTAGTGAAGCTAAAGACCTCCTCTCTCCACTCAAGCAATCGCCTAGCGATTGCGGTGGACCGGAGAGGCTGCCTGGCGATGTGCAGTAGATCAGGTAAGAATGAGGTCGCACCGGGAGCCCCGCGGCACTGCAGCGGGAAGTGGACCAGAGTGAAGTGCAACCTAAGGCACAGCCAGGGTCATCACCTGGGGAAAACGCGATAGACTTCTGCTGAGGTACATAGCGAGTGTCTAGAATCATGGCTGGGCCCGCTGCTGAAGCCGCCTACAGCCAAGGGCACACCGGGCCTAGAGTGAAGGCCTACCACAATGGTAACCAGGGGAGGGGGTCCCCAAACTACGCCCCCAACTCAGGACCAGAAAACTTCCTCACGACAGCCCTATTGGAAGTTCTACGCTCAAAAGACAAGAGACTAGTGGTTGGGAGGACCTTAACCTGGTTATGGATGTGGAGAAAGATAGATCAGGCCAACATTACGGCCAAACGAGCTCACTGTCCAAAACAGGGAAGGAGTGGCTGAGGGACAGAGGGTTGGTAGACATATGGCGGGTGGCTCACCCTCAATCCTCACAATTTTCCTTCTACTCCAATGCACACCATACATACGCCCAACTAGACCACTTCATAGGCTCCACGGAACTGAATGCGCTATTAGAGACAGTGAACATTACACCAGTAGCGCTATCTGACCATGACGCAGTGACATTGACTCTCAACATGCCCCCGACACGCAGGCCGACAGGGATGTGGCGACTTAGGGAGAACTTGCGCCGTAGAGCGGGAGTGCCACAGCAACTCCACAAATGCATTACTGACTACCTAGAGATGAGTGACTCCCCGGACACTCCCCTTGCTGCACTATGGAGGGCCCTCAAAGCTGTAGTGGGGGCAAACTAATTGCCATTTCTGTGTCTGAATCCAGACAGCATAGGGAAAAAGGGAACTTCACACGGCGCAAGTGCTAGAATTAGAAAGGGTACACAATAGGACAGGTGCGCTCAGTGTGTGGCGACAACTGAAAGCTGCAAGGGCACAATTGGCGAGCCTTGATTTAGACAGAGCCGAATATGCGGCCCTTCGGCTCAAGCACTCCTACTATAATAGGGGGAGACAAAACAGGGCGTCTCCTGGCAAGAAAACTCAGAGCCTGCACCCAGCGCTCCAAAATCTCAGCTCTTCAGAATGCCAAGGGGGAGACAGTCAAACGTGATGACGTGATTGCATAAACCCTCTGGGACTTCTACTCCACTTTGTATGGTAAAGACCCGCAACTTAGCGCAAACGGGGAGGCCTACTTACAGAGGGACGCCACAACGGCACTGAACGCGGCAGGGTGGAAGCTCTAGATGTGCCTATCAGGATTGAAGAGGTGATAGGGGCGATTTCGTGCCTCAAACCTTTGAAATCGCCGGGCCCCGACGGCTTTTCAGTTGGGTTCTACAAGTCCTTCGCCCACTTTTTGCCCCGATCCTTACGCAGCTTTTTAACTCCTTTTGAGGTCCTGGAACAATCCCCCTAATATGTTAGCCGTTGACATAGTGGGCATCCCTAAACCCGGGAAGGACGCGACCCATTGTGGCTCATATCGCCGATTTCCCTACTTAATTTGGATCTTAAGCTGTTTACGGGCGTCCTAGAGGCCAGATTGGGCCCACGTATGCCCGGTATCATCGAACCGGACCAATCCGGCTTCATTCAGAATCGTAAGAGCAGCGATAATACCAAACGCATACTGCACCTCATCAACAAAGCCCACCGCACAAAGAGGGACGCTCTCCTGTTGTCGGTCGATGCCGAAAAGGCCTTCGACAGAGTAGACTGGGGCTTCTTAGACAAAACGTTAGTTTATTTTGGTCTTGGTGACCGATTTAGGGCCTGGATGGCGAGCTGTTACGATAGGCCCAAAGCAACAATCAGGGTAAATGGGATAACCTCACGGCCTTTTGAGATCCAGAGGGGCACGAGACAGAGGTGCCCGATCTCAGCCCTTCTCTTCGCACTCTATGTGGAGCCCCTAGCCCAAAGGATTAGGGACAATCCTGATATCTTCGTCATCCCATTCAGAGGAGAGGCGCACTCTGTGAGCCTGTACGCTAATGACATCCTGGCGACCTTGGAGACCCCGTAGCGATCCATGCCAGCATTTCTCTGTGAACTAACCTCCTTTGGCCAAGTCTCCAGTTTTAGGATAAATGTGGGAAAATCCATGGTCCTGCGCCTAGGCTGAAATGAGGACTTAACCGGGGAAGGACAAATGTCCTATGGAGAACTCCAGACTCAGGGTACAGTTCCCTATCTGGGACTAGACTTAGCCCATTCTATTGCGCCGACAATCACGCATTTATATTAATAGCATGATATTTTAATTAAAATGCTTATGTTTATGTTACCATAGTCTTTGACTGTGTTCGTAATCAATACCTACAGTGATGCTCCCTGAGGAAGGGCTAAGGAATGCCCGAAATGCATTGGAGCCAGCCTAAACTTGTGATATCATAAAAGAATGAATTACTGTACAAGAATGGAATGACTAATGAATTTCATTTATGAATTACCATGAACTATTGGGAATAACAAAAAAGAAAAAAGAAATATAAAACGAAATTTAACTTGTGGAGTCCTAATTTGAAAGGAACCTTAAATTGTGTGCCCAAAGGGGATGTAACTAATGAGTCATTAGGAGCACGTTTTGATTTATTTATATATGACGTCTGAGACGGAAGACGCCACCCTTGGAGCACTTTAAAACAATATTGACAATATCCTACAAAACAAAATATACTATCTACAGCACTTCAAAGGCTGTGCATCTGTTTCTATACCTGCATTGACATAGGCACCACATGGTGCCTGCCACACATTGCTGGGTTGTGACGGGGGCACCACAGGTGCCCCCCACCACCACAACCATAGGGCTAGGGGAAAAGGGGGCCCTGCTAGGGGCATTCAAAGTTGCTTTCCGACAGCTTATCCATGTCGATTCCGTCATGTGGGATAACATTTGAACATTTCAACGCTATTGGGAATTAATCATAAGTCTCTTCATGGCAAAAGTAGTCACTTAGATTGATATTATCCTCACTCACAACTAGAAATCTGCGGATTTTATTTATTAGAAGCACTTACAAGACTATGGTGGTACTCAATGAATGTCATTACGTTTTTGTTTTTGTTCGCGGACTCACTTTTGATGCCCATGTCTACTTCAGCTTCCACTCAACATCAGGTTTTTTCAGGTAAATTCTCTGATTATAGCTGGTAACAATTCCCAGAGAAATTGTTATTAAGAACATGATTCAGAGTAGCTCTCCCAGCTCTCCTTTGCCCTCCTTTTTGGGGTGCAAAGCAAGCTGAGACAACTAATAGCTGGCCTGTAGCCCTGCTCTCAGTTGCTAACAGGACATCGGGGTAGCAGTCATGTATACCAGGTGTACCTGGTCTGGAAAATGGTGAGACTCAAGAAGGACAGCTACAGCTGCAAACTCCACCCAGGCTCCAGGTAGTAGTTCCTATTGTAAACAGGACGGCAAGAGAGCTTGCAGCTGACCTCTCCCTCCACGGCATGGCAGTATTGAAAGCTGGATGCTGAGTTACCTTTACAAGTTGGGACTTGGCCTGCCCGAGGTACTTGTGACTCCTTCCTGAAGCCATGATGTAATTGCAAAAGAAGAAAGTGTAATAAACAGGTGCCCACGAGAAGCTGTCACAGTCTCAGGAGGAAAAAGCCACAGGCATAAAAAACTTCCTTGAGGGATGAAGAACTCCAGAAGGCAAAATGAAGCATCCCAGGGTGCAGGACAAGAGTTCCAGAAAAATCAGCTAGCACAAGAAACAGGAACCATCAGGTGGTGAGAGTGAAGCTGCTGAAGAAACACAGCTGTGTTACAATTAAGGCTCCCAGTTTGAAGATATATTTTTTTAACATGTCCTGTATTCATTCATATTTAATTTTTGGCCGTCTTATTGGTATTTATCCATATTTATTTTGTGTTTTGAGAATAAATGGAGTTGTATGGTACATTTCCACATTTATTCAACTCTTAGGCATGCACTCATACATGGATGCCTGTTGCTTTTTAGCAAATTAACAAAACACCACACCCACATCTGCATATTAGTGTTTTACTAAAAATACATTTCAAACATATGCGTTTAATTAAGGAAATCTGATCCTGTTTTGTAACTCCCCATTCTGTCCATCTCCTGAGCTTTTACCTTGAATTCATGAAGACAGCATGGACAGTCTTTCTCAAAAAGCACAATTTTCTGTTCTTTTCCACTTTTAAAAATGTATACAGATAGGAAAGATTGTTTTCTGTCAGTATTTATCTGTCAAAATCAGTAAAAACGGAAAACTGGGAGCCTTAATTACAATGCACTCTCTAACTAAAGTGAAGCACTTATTTATGAATTAAATGAGAACAGGAAATGATGAAACACCCCATGTGAGAACCTCCATGACAGCAGAAACCAAAGGAAAGCATAGCCATATTGGAAAGAGAAGAAAGGAAAAAGAAAAACCCAAACTACCTGTGGAAACCCTTTAAAGCTCCTCTGAAAAATTTTAGGCAAAGGGTTGAATTTTTTGGAGTCAAACCCCAGGACGAAAGCCAGCCAGGGCAGTTTCCAGGGGCCTCATTTATGAGGCTATGCGTCACTTTTACCCCGCTGGTACGTCACTTTTTGTGAAGCACCAGTGGCGTAAAAAATGCGCCTTGTTGCGCCATATTTACAAAGTGACACATCTAGGTAGAAGCGTCACTTTGTAAACCCCTGCGCCAGGTATAATGTATGCAAGGGGGCGTATTGACGCAAGAAAGGGTCGTAGAAGTGACGCAGTGAAATCTATGTGATTTCACTGTGCCACTTCTAGGACACAAATGCGTCAATTTCTTAAGCCTGCCTCACAGCAGGCGTAAGACTGACGCAGGCCCTTTCACATTGGGCTTGCCCCATGTGAAAGGACGCATTGCTGGAGTTGCGTCACTTTTGTGACACACTCCAGCAATGCGTCACTTTTGCGCCATACAGATACGTCAGAAATACTGATGTATCTGTAACTCCTTGCGCAATGATGCGTCATACTGTAAATATGACGCATCATTGGTGGTGCAAGGAGGGTGCAGTGAAATGTGACGCATCGCTGTTTTCACGCAGCGATGCGTCACTTTTCATAAATGAGGCCCCAGGTGTTTTGCCAGATCTAGGCCAGAATTGAAAAATGCCGCCCCCTCCCTTTTACCCGTTTCAATGTCCATTATTTAAATCCTTACAAAACATAAGTTGTATAGTTTAAAAAGACAACATCCCTGAACAAAGAGCAGCAGTACACATTTTATAAAATAAAATAAAGAAAAGAGCTGATAAGGATCACATTAAAAATTTTCCACTCCAGTCATCAACCAGGAATTGCAGAAACTCCAGGGATGGTGTACTTCCACACCCGGGAAAAACAATGATGTTCAAAGAATGACGAGAAAAAGAAAGTAGCGCTTCACTGGCAAACTCTGTAAAGTGGCACTAATGTGTTTGCGTGAGAATAAAACCAATCTGGCCAGTTTGCGACCACTTGTAATGCTTTATTTTGTTATTTATTTTTCGTATTTTGCACCTATTTTTCTCTTGGCCCGAGGCTGCACTTTGGAACAGAAAAATGTAAGAAAAAGAGGATATTTCCAACAAAAGTGTTTCTTCTATCTTTGAATCCATTTCACAGGAGAACGAATGAAGGAAAGTAGAGGGAACAGAGGGTAAGAGATGTTTATTGAAGCTGGGATTGGGTGTTTTATGCGTTTAAGACGCGGGTCTGCACCCCGGAACAGGACCGCAAGGCCAAAACAACGCCCGAGACAACCAAAAAAAACAGAAGGCCAGGACCCCAAAAAGGAAGGCCTACCAACCAGAGAACCAGGAGCCAGGGCAACCAGGCTAAACGGACACGGCCAAAGACGGACAAGCCCGCCCTGCCCAGAACCACAAGGAAGGCACACCGGACCTGGCAGCTGCACAGACCGCCTCGGAAAAGGCCAAAGAAAGAAACCCAGTCCAGGCAACCGGGTGCAGCCCCAAGAATGGGAGCAGAACAGGAGCCAGGCCCCAACCAGACCAAAAAGGACAGGGAGGGAGACAGAACCGAAACCCCAGGAGGCCGAAAGCCCCCACGGAGAAGAGAAACCTCCAACCAAACAAAGGAGGCCAAAAAAACCCAGAACAGGCGGAGCAGAGGAAGCAACCCGGAACGAACCAGAACCGCAACACAGAGGGCCCACCAGGCCCGACCCCAGCCAACGCTAAAGAGGAGCCAAGAGACAGCAAAAAAACGAGGGCACCAAAGGCACAAGGAACCAGGAAGCCAGGAACGGAGCCCGGCAACCCGCCAAGGCAGGAGGACCCATAGGCCCAACCAGCCCCAGGAAAAACCCACGCAGAGCCCAGGGCAAAGGAACGGCAGGGAGGCCGAACGAGACCCCAAGCACCCCAATGCCGGACTAAACCGAAGGCTGGAAGAAAGAACAAACACAGGAAACCTCGAAAGCGGAAACCGGAGAAAGCACAGAAGGCAGAGGGCCAAGCCACCGAACCAGAAGGAAGCCCGCAGATCAGGAGGAACAGGAGGCAACCCAGGACACGCCAATCCAGAAGCACAGAACCCTAGGACCGACACAGGACCGGACAAGGGACCCGCAGCCCAGGAGAAAAAAAGGGAGCAGACAGCAATAATGCAGCAACAGGGAAACCGAAGCCCAACAGCCTACAACGGAACCCTAGTAACCAGCCAGAAACAAGGACACCCAACCAGAGGCGAACCAAGCCCTGCAAGAGAACCACCGGCAGGAGCAGGCCCAGATGGACACACCAGGAAATGGCCCGAAACCAAGAGAGCACCCCGCCAGGACCCACAGAGAGAGAACAGGCAGGGATGCACCCCCCAAAGAAAAGGCACCCAACAAACGCCCCAAAACCAGCAGAAACCAGAAAGCCCCAGCAGACCAAAAGAGGGGACAACCGGCGCCAAGCCAAGGACACAGCAACAGCGAAAGAGAGTCAGGCCCCAAACAGAAGAGGCCCAAACACCAGAGAGCCAAAAACGTGAACCGCCACTGGAAATACATCCCAAGGGGGACGCAGGGGAAAGGGAGAACCAGGCCCAACTCCACCAGCCTGAGAAGCCGACAGCCACAGGCACTCCCAGGCAGACCCAACCAGGAAGAAACCAGGCCCTACCAAGCGGAACCACAGAGATCAGGCGAGAGTAGGAGTGCCGGTGGAAACAGGAAGGGCGACCAGGGCCCACCGAAAAAAGCCACAGGCAAGCCCAGAAAATGAGCAGGGGCACCGCAGAAGCAGGGGAACACAAGGCCTCACCAAGGAAAGCCCCAGAAGCCAGGAACAGCCAATGCCAGAGCCAGGAGCAACCAAAAACAACAGCACCCAGCACTGAAGAGCCAAGAAGCAGAAGACAGCATGTAGCGATCCCCCACAAAGCAACCCAAGCACACAGGAGAGGCCGGAACACAAACCGGAAGCCCTATTAAGGTGCAAGGAGAACACAAAAGCAGCAAGAGGAGGCAGCAACAGGGAACGAAGCACCCCAGCACATGCCAACACCGGAACCCCCAGGGAGGCCAGACCCCAGAAAGAAGGGGACACCGCATACCAGCGGACAGAACGAGCAACCCCAAAGAGAGGCCGCAATAACCCACGGCAAAGCCAAGAAGGGCATCCAACCAGCTGAACCGGAAGTCAGCAGAGGAACAGAGCAAGCTGCACAGGCAAGGACCCCCGGGAAGGGAGAGCAACCCAGGAGCCCAGCCCACTCCAGGCCAGATCACAGCACCAACAACACCCAAGGAGAAGGACCGCGCAGAAACAGCACAAAATGAGTAGACTCCGGCAGGACCAAGAGTGCAAGAAAAGGCAAGCACAAGCAAGCTGACGGCCAAGAGAGGACCATGAACCCCAGGCACACCACACAGGGAGGCCACACCCAGCAGAGGCAAAGAGGCGATGAGCAACAAAGCCCAGAGACACCCAGCGGAGCACAACACAGAAGCCCAGGAGAGAAAGCGCCAAGGGGACAAGGGGACAAGGCGGCACAGACCTGCAGCAAGTGACAGCGGAGGCGCAGTGCCAGCCCCACCAGCCACAGGCAGTCCGGGAGCAGGAAGCCACCGAGGTAGTCGGGGACCAGGCCCCCGCAAGAGAGACAAGTCAAAAAAACAGCCCACACAGTGAACCAAAACACCGGCAGCCCCGCACAGCCCAGCACCCTAGCCCAGCCACCCAGAACATCCAGGAGGGCAGGAGCCAAGGACGAGAAACAGCTCAAACAGGCAAGAACCCCAGCCCCGCAGACCAACAGACGAGGGCAGAAGCGGGGAAGCAGAGCAGCAGCAGAGCGCAAGCAGCCCAAGTAGGAGGCCCCAGGCACAACCACCGGCAATGCCAGGAGACATCGCCGCCAACCCACAAAAAACAGAACAGGAGCGGGAGGACGGGCACCACACAAAACAGAGGCACCACCAGGCCAGGAACCAGGACCAAGCCACACACCACCGGGCACACCCCCCAGCCCAACAGGAGAGAGAGAGGGGGCCGGGAAGCAAACGAGAGGAGCATAGGGGGACAGGAGCCACCAACAACACAGGAAGCGACCCAATAAGACGGAGGCACCCAGCAACCAACAGCCAAGAGGCAGCGGCAGAGCGCACGTCCCACCCGCAGGAGGCACCAGAAAACGCCACCAGTCAGGAGCCCCGCAGAAGAAGGCCAGCAACAGCCAATGAGGCCCGCCGGAGGCAAACATGGGGATAACACGAGAAACAACCAAGAAGGAGAAAGCCAAAAAGCCTCGCCCGCCCAAGAAAAGAATGGGACCTCACAACAGCCCACAGCACACACACAAACAGAACCAACGCATGCATCAGGGGAAAAGAACCCTACCCTACACCGGGGCCAGCCCAGGGAGGGCGGACAAGGGGAAAAAGACCTGAGCAAACCACCCCACTGAGATCAGGCAAACACCGACAATGCAGTAGCCAACTGGGAGACGGAACAGGTATAGAGTGCGAACGTGACCTGAAGGCACCGGAGCGCCTCACGGGAACACCAGTCATGGTGCACCAGAATACAGGCATGCGAGCAGGGAGACCACGCGAACTGCACAGAAACACAGGATGCCGAGTCGACACTCGGGTACGTGGCTGGCAAGGCAGCATCCACTCCCAGAAGAAACCAACACACCCAGAGGCAGCCGCTAGAAGGAAAGCCACAGTGCGGAAGGCACAAACCCCCGCAGCAGAAGAAGGACTCCGACACCCAGCAGCCAGGCAGATGGCGGAGCAAGGAGCAAGCAGGCCAGCAGCGTGGGACGAAGAAACAGCATAGTCAGCAGCGAATGGTGCAAGCCATCGTCACTGCACCGGGGGAGTCGTCACTGAGGTCCCAACCACGATATGAACTCGCACCGAGAAGAGCGAACCACCCTCACAGTGCCAGCACACGGGGAAGCCTAGAGCACTCTGGAAGGGACTTAGCTCAGTGGAAGAGCGCATGCTTTGTAAGTATGAGGTCCCGGGTTCAAACCCCGGCATCCCCAGGGGCCGCCTCCGCTTTCAGCACAGAGCCACGACGCGTTTCCCAAGAAGAAAAGGCTGAGTCGGACCTGCAGGGAAGGAAACAGGAGACACAACAGACCAACACACATAGCAGCTGTATCAAAATTCCACTCCGGGGCCTGGAGGACTGTCAAACGCCACCAGCCACATAGCATATGAATACAGCACCTCCGAACAGAAGAGCAGCAAGGGCGCCCATTGCCCTACTGTGTCCAGTGAAACGCCCCCTATGCTGTCGATGGGCAGCAGCTGCAAGGGGAATAAATATGCAAAAAAACGCTATGCAGGACTAGCCCGGGGCAGGGGCCAGACACCACCAGCAGCAAGACCCGCACCCCAACAGCGGGAAGACATGGCATCACAGGAAAAGAGGCATGTCTCCCAACACACCCAGCAGCAGGAGATGCTCCCGCGACCCGAAAGCACCAATTCGGAAGGCGCACCAGCCGCAAAGGGCCCGTAGGCCAAGTCCCACCGACCAACATCATCATGACCCACAGCAAGCCTGGCAGGCCAGGGTACAGACCAGGAAAACCCCCGCCCGCACAGCCGGGCAGCCGGGCCGGGGGAGGAAGAAAGGAACGCCACTCCAGCCCAGCAGGAGCAGCAAAACAACACACAACATCCCTTCTGTCAACAGGCAGAAAAAAAGAACAGACGGGATGCTGGCTAAGTACTGCTTATGTACTCCCAGTGGGAGGGGCAGTATTAGGGTCCGAGAATGCCTCTGCTCTTTTTTTCTGTCGGGAGATGGTTATCTCCACTATGTTAATGAATGGGACGAGGACAACGGGACCCGGAGTAATAAAGATTACCGGTAAGTAATAGAGCATTACATTTCTCTCCCTGAATCTTTCACAGACCCGTGTCTTAAACGCATAAAACTCCCAATCCCAGCTTCAATAAACATCTCTTACCCTCTGTTTCCTCTACTTTCCTTCATTCGTTTCCCTGTGAAACGGATCCAAAGATGGAATTAATGAATGGGACGAGGACATAAGGGACCTGGGGGTAATGAACTGCATCTGAAGTGTGGTGAACACACCTGTTAGCTACATTAACAGCACAACCAGAGATGTACCCGGGGCCTGTGGAGGAAAGGGTGGCAATGTGGAAGGCTTTTGATGTCCTGGAAGTGCCGTTATAGGAACCTAGATTCTGTTCAACTGAGGGTATTTCTTTGTCAAGGGCACCCATAGTATTCATTGGATAGTTCAATATTGGGCTTACCTTGTGCCCTAGGTGTCGGTAACTAGTGCTTCCCTATTGTAAGTGTTGAGGGAGAAGCAAGGGGCCAAGAGGGGGCCCAGCTTAGCCTTGTCCGGCCGCAGAAGGTCCCACTTTTGGCCCAGTTTTAACCCAGGCACTTGCCTGGGCGCATTGCGCGCCTGCGGAGCCTGACGCACTAAACTGTTCTTGCAGGTCATTGGCGCCTTCCTCCAGGGCTCATGCTGACAGTTAGAGGCTGTTCTCCCTGAAGTGGCCCCTTTTGAGAAGCAAGTACGGCGGGAACAGGTTGAAGCATGGTTTTCAGCAAGTGAGGAGCTGCGAGAGAGAGACAGAAAGGAAGGAGGGAATAAGAGGAAGGAAGAGAGGGGGCAGCTGACAGCAGCAGAGCAGGAAAAGTGGACACTTCAATCACTGATCTCACCTTAATACACCTGCTGGACACCTAGGGACTCCCACGTGCAACAGAAGCAGGCTTCAGGGTAGGCCAACCAGTCCTTGCCTTGACGTTCCTGACTCAGCCTCTCTCTAAAGCTCCAGACGACAGCACTCCGGGTCTACTGCGCGCCCACGCCAAAAGTGAGAAAAAAAATGACACACCTGCCCCTCATGATATCATTGGTTCATTCTCTGTGGGGGCAGGCCAGGAACAAGAAACAGGACCGTCATAAGTAGCCCATTCGCGCTATGAATGTTTGATGGCCCAGATTGTTACAGACATCTGTGGGCGCCGTGTAACCATTTTACCCTAGACGACCACCTAGTCTTACCTAATGGTAGAAACAGCCCTGAAGCCAGCAGCGCCCAGCAGTGGCAGATAGCTGGGAAGCTCCAGAAAAGCTAGGCCCAGGTAAGCTTTCCTTCTTGTCTGCATTCGCAGGCTTCAGAAAGACTCTCACAGTTCCATGTGACTGCTTTATCCATTCCAGGCTCTTGGTAAAGATGAGACCGAAACCCCCTCAGTTGCCTTCCACAATGGCGGGGGCATTAGAAGCCCTAAGGGTAGGAAGGGAGTGTACAATATTTGGGAACCACTCTATGCCTTGTCCAGTGGTAGGAGGCTTTCTAGCATTCCCTCCAGTGCCTGAGGGTGCAGCGTACAATATGAAGCTGCCTCTCACCTTGGCCATGGGAGGGGTTTTATGATTGGCCCCCTCAGTTTCACAAGCCAAGCTAAAATCATCCACATATTGTAGCTATCAGGTGCCTTCGCTTCTGTACTTATTGGATAATATTGCAGACAGCTGCGGGCTGTCCCTGCCATTGGTAGAAGCAAGGAAGAGGGGCAAGTTATACAACCCCTGGTGGCACTGCAGAAGACAGGTTTTGTGGCTGTATATATACCGTACCCCATGTACTGTAAGAGGGGGCAATTATGCAATGCAGCATCAGGCTTTCCTCTGTGCCGCTTTTTTCTTTTTCTTTTTTTCTTTAAATATTCGTCAATATGTGGTTTGAGGACGCGTGATCTGTCCTGTGTGGTATGGTACTAGAATATTATAATATAGAACTGCCAATGGGACATGCTCATCAGTGTTTTCCATTGTTCATGACAGTTTCTTCGACAGGATATTGCAAACACTCTACTGAATGATTGTATAGTGCATGTACATTGTCAGGATGGGAAGCACATTGTACTTATGGTGCGCTGCTCCTGTGATTTGAACTTAATTGAATTTCGGTGCAGAAGGAAAATCTAGTTTTACATTATGACAGAGATGGGAAGTACAGAGACCATTGGCAGGTATATTAGGCTTCAAGTTAAAACCTTACTATTTAATCTGTAATCATGTTAAAGCTCACTTTGTAGATCTCAATGGCCCGTATTGCAACTCAAATCAAACTGTATAACCAGGCTTGGGACAATATCCAGTATCTCTCTCTCTCTCTCTCTCTCTCTCTCCCCCCCCCCCCCCCTCTCCCTTGTATTCCAATCCTCTTTCCCCACGGCTACTGTACAACTCCACAACAGAAGTGTCAGATTTGATTTACTAAAACAAAGAATGGAGAATACCACTGCTCCTAAGAATCCAGTGTTCCACGTTAGCACACCCTGATGCACATAGACACTGGGGAGTCATATTTGACCTTCAAAACAGCATGCCGAAAATTCACCAACTAAGGAAAAGTAATCAGAAATAGAAAGAGTTGCCATTTATGAGAGTTGCAGTTTTTTTTCTCATAATTTGTCATTGAACTTTCCTGTGGTGCAATACCCTTGTAAATATGTCCCAAAGTTTTTCTTACGAGCCTACTGTAAGTGCAGCTAAATGCCAATGTACACAAGTATGAAGGCTGTTTAGTATTTGCTCCACGTCATAAATCAGATTCATCAAAATTATTCCCCTTAACAAGGGCAGCAATCAAGTTTTGTGAAATCACCAACCACATGAGACCGAAGAGTAAAAATGTGCACAATATTGATCTTGACAGTATTAATAGACAAAAGAGACATCTGCTTGGGGTGATTTGCGGGATATAGAGGATGACAATGGAGAGTTCTATAGCAAGACAAATGAGAGAGCGAGGGTTATTGCTCAATTGTTCCCTTTCCATGTGCATAGGGGAAGAATCGCTCAATTCAGGGCACGGTAGCGCATCTCAACAATTTTAACCTGGCACAAAGCACTGGGAGAACGAAATACAACGTATTTAGACTATTAACAATGAGGAATTCACAAATGCAAAAAAGCTTCTGGGAAAATCGTGATTCACAATTAAGTTTATAAAGTGTTTTAGAGGGCAGAACCCATTGCTTCCAGCTACAATGGTGCACTGGTTTGCCTATTTTAAGTCCGGCCATCATAGTGGACTTAAAAAAAAAAGAAGCAAATTACTAGACATTGCTCATCATTTCATACTATCTCTTGCCAAATTAAGGGTGTTCTGTCTGCATGGAATAGAGATGCATAAGAAGCATGAACCTATTCTTGGCCTTAACACAATAAAGTACTCTATGTATACATTAATAATGTATAGGATTTGATTTTCACATTACTACGTATTGATCTGCAAAATCATTAGGTCCCATTGCTAGTGCCTAGTTTTTTTTATTTTTAAATCCAACTTTATTAAGAAAAATGTGCAGCAAGACACAGTATAACACAGTGCAGAGATTGGTTCATGCACACACATTGCTTTACAGCAAGCTCAGTCGTCAATATTATATTCTTATTGATATTTGTATTGATTGTTGCAATAATAGAGAAAACAAGGTCAAACAAATAAGTAACATATTAGAGCTCTTGTCGATAATCAGAGAGGATAGAAGGTATTTGTTTTGACAATACTTTTTTTTATTAAGTACCTTATGAACTTTCTCAAAATGACTAAGACTCTGATTCCTTCTGTATAACAACTGCAATTACATATGAAAATCGTACAGCAAATCTCACATTACTACAGTTCAGCAGGCAGTTTATATCAGATGACATCATGTTTTTGGTCTACACCCCCTACCGCCCCCGTCTCTTCATCACATTTCTACGTGTGCCTGCAATTAGATCTTGGAGGAGCTTAACAAGTTCTTCCCCCTCTGTGTCAGTACGCATCCGTTGGAGCAAGCTAAAAAGGCCAAGCCAGACCCGATGAGTCTATTCTTTAGGGCTGTTCTCCCTCACCGCTTGATCAACAGGGGCAGCTGGCACAGTATAGCTGTGCCTGGTTGCCATATATGTTTTGTACAGTGCCCAGAAGTTCTTAGGTCTGCTACGTGGTGGGAGGAGCTCACTGAAGTTCTTTGTTTGTGTGCTGCAATACTTCATGTCTCTCGGCCACTGAACTATCGTAGGGATAGGGCTGCTCGACCAACATATCACTACCCTGTGCCTAGCAAGTAGCAAGCCCATGTCTACTAACCTTGGGCATCCTTATGGTATCAACTTAGAATAACCCAGCAGGGCCAGCGCAGGTTCTGGGGAATGCGTCAAACGTGTTACTTGTCCCAATTCCTTAAAAACTAGGTCCCGAAAACTGGATATCCCCGGGCAGAGCCAGGCTAAGTGGAAGAAATCAGCCTGCTGAGCACTACAGCGTTCACAATCTGCTGCATCCCTCAGTCCATACCTAGATAGTATCTCTGGGGTATAGTAAAGCCTGTTTAGATACTTAAAGTGAATCAATCTGTGTCTGCCATTTAAAGATATGCACTTTGTGCTGTAGCAGCAGTATTTCCACATACTATCATCTGTGTCCCTGCCCAGGTCCCTCTGCCAAGCCAGTCGGGCTTTAGTGTAATGGTTTTCCCTGTGGCTTATGGTCAGCTTGTATATATTAGACACTATCCTAGTCGGTGAGTCTGTTTTTATTACAGAGGATAGGGGAGTCAGATCCGGTGGTTCGGACAAGTTTCGGCCCAGGATATTCAGCAATGCCTGTCGTGTTCTGTGGAACTGAAATCTAGTGAGAAGAGTTACTTCCGAAGCTGGGGTCTCAATCTCTTCCCAGTTCTGTGCTGTGTTCCCCTCAAACAAGTCTCCTAACTTCTGCACTCCATTGGAGTTAAGAGCATTGGTAACTCCCTTGTTTCTGCACGGGGGTAGCCATTGACACCACTCCAGCGGTGCGAGCGGGGAGTACAATATGGCGCCTGCCTGTAACTTTAGAAGATGTTGCCAGGCATGCTTGGTAGCATTTGGAGAGTCAAGAATCCCTGTTCTACGGTCCGCAGACGTAAACAACAGAGCTGGCAATGGGAGAGGGGACGCTACTACCTTCTCTATGTGTAGATGGGGCGTGTCTGGGGGACTGTGCATCCAGTGGTAAGTGTGTGTGCTTTGTGCTGCCCTATAATATAGGTCAAGGTCAGGCACAGCCAGACCCCCCCCATGTGGTATGGCAATGTAAGCACGTTCCACCTGACCTGCACCTGCTTGATAGCCCAAGCTAACTTAGTCATCAACGCAGTGAGCAGGCGAAAAAAGGAGCTAGGGAGAACCAGAGGTACATTCGTGAAGAGAAACAAAAAACAGGGTAATATTACCATTTTCATAATTGACAATCTACCAAGCAGCAACAGTGGCAACCGGACCATCTATCTATCTCATCTTCCAATCTACTAACTGCCACCCCGTAGTTTTCCCTGAACACCACCTCAGAGTGCAAATGGATCTTGATTCCTAAGTACCGCACCGGTTCCGTTGACCACCTCAGTGGGTAGTCTGGCTCCTATGGGACCGTAGCTGGTGTAAGGGGGAGTATAATAGACTTTGGCAAGTTAACTCGGAGTCCAGACACGGCTCCGTATCTCACTACCTCCCGCTATACAGGTAACAGGTTACGGTCTGGATCACGTACAGAGAGTAGCGTGTCATCCGCGTAGGTTGATACAATCAGCTCATAGCCCGGGAATCGTATACCCCTATATCTGTGATATTCATGCAGCACGCAAGCTAGAGCTTCCGCCACCAATGCATGCAGTATCGGTGACAGGGGGCAACCCTGCTGTGTGCCTCTAGAGACATGTATAATATCTGTTATCAGGTTGCCAATTTTAACCCTGGCCGTGGGCGAAATAAATAGTACCACCATCAACTGTAGGAAGTTACTTCCCAGCCCCATCAGCGTCAAGACAAGCTGCATAAATGTCCATTCGACAGAGTCAAAGGCTTTTCCCATATCTAGGAAAACAGCCACCGCCTGCACTTTGGGCCACGTGTGTTGTATCGCTCCAATCACCGTTCTCAGATTGTAAGTTAGGTTTCTACTTAGCACGAAGCCCGCTTGTTCTGGTGCGACCAGTAACGGAACTAGTGGGACTAGTCGGTTTGCCAGAATTTTCACAAAAATCTTCATGTCCAAATTATTCAATAAAAGTGGGTGATAGGACACTCAATCATCCGGAGGCATGTACGGCTTCAGGATAGCGACAATGATCGCCTCTCTCATCGAGGGAAGCATGGCACCTGTCTCGCACATTTCGTCGAAGAGGGTGGCCAAACGCTGCACTAGTAAATCCTTGAACGCTTTGTAAAAAGTAACTGTGAGTCCACCTACTCC
The DNA here is from genome assembly GCF_964261635.1 of Lissotriton helveticus. Classification (NCBI taxonomy): domain Eukaryota; kingdom Metazoa; phylum Chordata; class Amphibia; order Caudata; family Salamandridae; genus Lissotriton; species Lissotriton helveticus. The sequence goes on from NC_136068.1 coordinate 1,629,191,933, forward strand.
TGGTGCACTACCCGATTTCATGCCCGCCAGGGCCATAGTTATTTCCTCTACTTCCAGAGCCAAGGTAGCTTTATATGCATTAAATATTCTAAAATTTCCACCTCAGAGCCACCACTATATGAGGAGTATAGCACTAGTAGTATTGAGGAATGGTCCGGAAGCGTACGAAGGAGTACTTCACAAGCACAAGTCCATTCTTGTAGCGGCCTGGCAGCTAGCCAGTAATCTATTTGGACATGCAAGTCGTGATGCGCAGAGTAGTGTGTGTACCCTCCCTTTTCCGGGTATCCTGACGCCACAGGTCACATAAGTCTAACTGTGTCATTGCGTCCGCTACTGTGCGCACTGCTGCCATAATGCGCCTCTCCGGTCCTCCAAATCTATCCTTCCGTGGATTCATTACTAAATTGAAGTAGCCTCCCCAAATCTGTTGCCCTTCCCCACATCTGTGAACTTTTTTTAACACTGTTGTGTAAAACTTGGGATTGTCGAAGTTCGGGCCATATATGTTGACTATAAGTAAGTTCATACCTTTCCCCCTGCATCTAGAGATTGCATATCACCCTTCCTGGTCTGTGTCTAGTGGTTCGAGTTTAAAGCTAGGCTGGGGGTTTACCCAAGTGAGCACGCCTTGTGCATGTGAAGTAATACCCACTGCATGTGAGTTTCCCTGCAGATCCCTGCTGTGTAACATAGTGCTGTTGTGGGGAAGGTGTGTCTTCTGCAGTAATGCTACATCAATTTCGTGTCTAGACAAGTAGGCTAGTACTTTCCTGAGCTTCCTATGGTCATTGAGACCTCGCATGCTCCAAGTGAGGGCTGTGAGCATACTCCATTCTACTATATTACAGTACCCGCTGGGCTTCGTAATGGGGGGGTGTAGTGCATGCATATTGATCGCTGCCGCAAATGCAAATAGACTGTGTGTTGTCCATTAAAAAGAATGTTGACAGTTTGAAAATTGCTATACATCTGCAGTCTCAATACCTTCCCTTCCCCCACCCACGCCAGGCATGCCCCAACTTTGCCATGGTGGAATACTTCGAAACATTCCCCATTTGCCCTCTGAATATTCATCAAACCAAAATAAAACACTTAACAAGAGTCAACACAGCTCCCAAGGTGTGTGGCACATGCTTGGGCGTGTGTTGTCTGTCCATTAGGTTAGCAGGACCTAACCGGACTGTGTTCCCCCTCCGCTCGCCATTTAAAAAATTTAGTGCATCTGCAATACAATACCACACACCCCCGGATTTTAATACCTTCCCTGGCAAAAAAACATATCTCAACTTGCACTAAGGGCAGACTGCACTTTAGTACAATTATCTATGCAATAATCTCTAGTTATCCTTATCAGATTCAAATCAACCCCCACTATTGGCTCCCCAAGCACATTATTCCAGCCCTGCCGAGCCCCGCTGCAAATGGCCCTCTTATCTGAAAAACATGCAGTTCAATGAACAGTCCTGGCCATCCAGTCCACCTCCAGCTGCACTGTCCAAGAGTCCCGCTCAGGGCTACAGTGCTTTTCTTTGGACCACTCCTTTAGGGCTTTCTGCAGCATTTTAGGATCTGTAAAAATTCCTGACTTGCCCTGACGGTTGACACGGAGTCTTGCCGGGTACAGCATGGGGTAGTACAAGTTTTGATCCCGTAGCTGGCGTTTAAGTGGTGCAAACTGTCTGCGCGCCTCCACTCGGATGTGAAGTCTGGATATAAGGAGATAGTGGAGCCCTCGTACTGCAGAGACTGTTTCTACCGAGCCACCCTCAATGCCGAATCCATATCCCTATAGTTTAACAGCTTCGCTATTATTGGCCTCGGGGGAATCGGGGGGTGAGACCAGTGAGCGGTGCGCCCTCTCCACCACGAATATGGGAGAGAACATCTCACTTCCTAACAGAGATACCAACAGTTTCTCTATGAATGTTTCCAAGTTACCCGTCTGGGTTGGCTCTAGAAGGCCCGTGATTCTAAAGTTGTTTCGTCTGGACCTTGTTACGAGGTCCTCAGTCTTGTCTTGCAGGACTTTTAATACCTTTCCCATTTGTTTATGTTCTCAGTCCATTTCCGTCTGGGCTTCTTCCACCTCTGTGACCCTGCATTCGGCCATGTCTAGCCTCTCTGCCTGTTTGTCCATTCGTTCAGGCATTCTGTCCATACGGTGTGAGAAGGAGTCTAGTTTAGTTCCAAGAATAGATAGGCTGTTCTGCAAGCTTTTCTTCATAGCCGCAAGCAATCTGCGAATATCGCCGTCAGCCTCCTCTTGTGCCTGTTCCTGTGCATCATATCCTTCTTCCGAGGTGTTCCCCCTCACTTTAGATTTCCGTTGGTGGAAGGTAAGTTTAGGCTGCGTTTTGTCCACTCTGCCCATTGTGGCTGGTCAGTTGTGACCACAAGTGATCTACGTCTGCCGATTAGCTAGCTGAGCACGCAAAGACAGTCAGCGTACTCTAAGGTCTTTCCTCCACGTCTGCCTGCCCCTACATGCAAATGGACTGTCCGGAAAGTACCTGGAGTATAGTTGCAACACGGATGGGCACCGCAGGTGAGCGACCGCCATCGGCGATCACAACTACTACGCTGACAAGGAGACGCAGCTTCCCTGCACAGCTTCCAAAGATGCCAAAGATGGGCTGAACATCGACTATTCAACAAGACATGTGCCTGTGGGGTCCCGAAGCCACCTTCACTCATTGCGCAAAACAGGCAGACCTCACTCTTCAGGGTGCTCCGTGGGCCCGCATAGTCGGCCTCGGACTCTCACTAATCCCCGCAATGTTGCACTAATGTCACTGGTAATCTCCAGAAATCACCATTCCATTACCAAAAAAACCTGGTTGCCAGTTTGCACCGACCAGCCACATGCGCCAACTGGAGGTTATATGTGGTCCACCACAGCACACCAGAGCAGGCCCCGCCGTAAAATAACCACACCTCCAGGCAGCGGTTATCTCTACACAGCTCTGCGGGTAATCACAGTCATCTCTGTCTTTCCGGGCTTCAAAATGGCTGTTAGTGTCAGCATAGTGCTTCCCCAGGTCGTAGTTGTACCTCCGCGCATGCTGTAGTCAGGGTGTCCGCGATGTCCACATAGCACCACCGCATGTCTCTCCAGGTCTCTGAGGCGGTCCGCTTTAGGCGCAGCACTTGCACTCTGAAACAGGCCCGAGTCTCCCCGGGACTCTGTGCTCGGCGCCACACAGCAGCGGACACGCCCGCGGTCTCTCCGGGCCTTCGCATGCCCACTCCTCTCAGCAGACTGCAGCACACTGCAGATCACCTGATATCTCAGCGGTAGTGTGCCCTGCGGCTGCCCCCCACACCGCTGGTGTGTGCAGGGTCTTCCCCTACCGGGGGAACCCAGGAATAATGTAACCACTGTCCTCCAGTCCGCCGCCTGCCCACTACATCAGCCCGGGGATCACGGCCCAGGGCAGAAGCTCCGCAGTCAGAGCCGGCTGCAAAGCTCGCTAGTGTCTACGGAGGGTCAAAAACGGCACACAACGCTCTCGATGCACTCTGGAGCAGGCAGCGCCTCAAATCAGGACGAATGGTCCGCACTGGTGCCGGATCTATAAAGGATTGTGAGATGGCATTACGGAGCTTTCAGATTAAGCAGCCATCTTTGGTTCGAGCAAGCTCCGCCCATCGTTTTGATAATACTCGGTAATGGTGCTTACAGACGATACAATTGCGTAGACAGAAATGACAATGCATAGTTGACAAAGCACAACGGATGGATAAATCCTTGTTGCTCTACTTCAATTTGATTAGTTACCCTACGAACCTTGCCTGGTCAATATCAGCAATGCACCACAGTTACAATTTTGTTCATATATAGCAAGTTGTATATCACCACTATTACATAACCTCTATCCTCCTATGGTTCTTAAGGAAAGTAAACAACCTAAAGTAAATAAATAAGTAAGTACGTAGTTAACTAAGTATGGGCGTAAAATCCGCTCCGTTCGCGGAATTTATGGATTTTTGGCAAATTCGCGTTCCGCGAATCACGCGAATTTGCCCAAAAATCCGCAATTCGCAAGCTGGCGGATTTTTTGCTTGGTCGCGCTTGAAAAACACAATATCGCGCGCGCGGCGTTGACTTACCGTGATTCTGAGTTTGGCAAGTTGTTTTTCTCCCGGTTTGCGTGTGCTGCGCCATTGTGGATCTTCCTGCGTGATCGCGCGAGAGTTTTTCGGCTGCGAGTACGTCATCGCGGCCCGCCATCTTGCACAGCTAGAGTTTGACAACGCGAGTACGTCATAAGAGCCCGCGATCACGCATCGCGGTAGTAAACAATTGCGAACACGTAGATGCGGCACGCAGCTGACTTCCGGCGGGAGATTTGAACAGCTCACTTTCCCGAACTTGCAAAAATTGCAATTCTGCACAAGAAATCCACCGCAGGCAGCATAAACCTTCTGAAAATTATGATTTTGATCAGAATAACTCCTCAGATTGACATTTGGCTGCACTTTTTTGTGCAAGGAGTCCATTTTTGGGGGGCGGGGGTGGGAGGAAGGAAGTGCCCCAGAGTCTCCAACTTCCTGTCCCTGTCTAGCAGGATCCTCCCAGTGCGTTGTCCATGTCCTGGTCACTTTTCATTTGGATCTGGAGCTGGAACGATTACTTTTTGTGGCTGCTGCTGGATATTTGTATTTGAGGACTTTTTGGACTTTGGAGTTTGGAGCACTTTTGGATTTGAGATTTTACAAGTAAGTTGGTGTTGTTTGTTTGGGTCATTGCAGTTGCTGCAACTACAATTTTAAAACTTTTTCACAACTTAAAAAAATATATATTGTGGGTAGCCACAGTATCCAGTAGGCCCAGGGTTAGTCATGGGTGCATGATACAACTGTTTCTGTGAGTTTGGTTGAACTTAAATTTCATTTATGTCATGGAATTTGTTTTTTTGTCAAATCTGTTTATTTTCGTCCCAAAACAGGGAGCAAGCAGCGGACAGACTGTTACACAGCGGTAAGCCTACAACCCACCCGGGGCTGACCGCGTCATTATGTTGTGCAATAAAAACCATTCATAAGTTTCGCACTTAAAACCATTGTACACAGCGTTCCGCCTACAATCCCTCAGGGCCGGCCGCGTCACACAATGCCCAATATATGCTATGCAGTCATTGCCTGAGATAGCCCGCCACATAGGGTCGAACACAACCAATAAACCAATAGAGGTAGAACAAATAGACCACGAGGGCCCCAAACTTCCAACAGAGTAGCAGAGAAAAGGACAGCAGGACAGAGTAGATAGTGGGAATAAGTAGAGAAAAGAAGCTAGAGAGACAGTCAAGGAGAACACAGAGCGTGTCAGAGGGGGGGGAGGAGAACCTACGCGCCGCGTGCCAAGTTACAGTGCAGCACCTATATTGGGCTAAGCGTCGCATTCTAGAGTCCTCATGCTAACAGCCTGCCCGGCTCAGGGGGAACCACAGAGTCCTCCACAAGCCGTAGCGCCCGGAGTCTGGCAGGCATGTATCGCGCATGCGCTACTGCACATAAATACTTCACTAAGGGCTGCCAGACCGCCTTAAAACGCGTATCACGAGCCTGCAATCTGGCTGTGAGAAGTTCCATTGTGATAACATGCCATAGTCGCGCAAACCAGGCCATGATTGGTGGCGCCTCCGTCTTTTTCTAGTACAAAGCTATGAGCTGCTTGGCTGCTCCTAGCATTTGAAGCGCCAGAATCCAATCACTCCGGGTCAGCGCCTTCAGACCAGCAGGTTTGATACCTAACAGCAGCGTGCTAGTGTATTCAGGCAGAGGGAATCCCAGCACCCCCATGATGTGGCTTAGGACTTCTTTCCTGAAGAGGGTTAGAGAAGGACAGCCCCACCATATATGAATAAAGTCCCCAGTTGCAGACCGACACCTCCAACACACAGGGGAGAAAGCAGGAAACATCTTGTGCAGGTGCTGAGGTGTGTAGTACCACTGGGTCATTATCTTATAGGCATTCTCTTGCTGCGGAATGCTATGATATACTTTGGGGATATCCCGTCATAGGCGACCCCACTGTGCCGAGGTGATGTCTGTTCCCGAATTGGAGTGCCAGCGCTGCTGATACGGATGGGATGGCGGTTTGTGAGGGTGCTGCAAGATCCGATACATTTTTGAGATCAGGCCCTTTAAGTCAACATAGGAGCGGAACAGCCGCTCGAACGGAGTGAAAGCACGCGTAGCTGCCTGGTATGTGCCATCTGCCGTCGCCCAGTGCCTCAGCTGAGCGTATTGCAATCCAGCTTCACAAGGTATCTTAAATTCCTCTCTGCATTGAGCAAAGGACTTGAAAGAGCCCCCATCGAACAGATCCGTAAGCACTCTACAGTCGCCCTGTGGCCACTTGTTGAAGGCCCCGGTGCTATAGGCCGGCGGGAAGCACGGATTCCCCTCTATTGGGGTGTACGGCGAGGGAAAGGTCGTGAGGCCCCTGCGCACTGCTATCTTATCCCAGATCTCTAGTACCGTTTTCGTGGGCACCGCCATGTATGCGGTCCGAGAGTGTCCCGCCCTAGGTCTCCATGGCAGATCCCAGATAGTACACCCAGTCACTGCTCTGTCCATGTGCAACCATCCCTTCTCGCTTTTGGTTACGCTCCATTCCACTGTAAAACGGAGATACCCTGCCCAGTAATACTCCACTAGATTAGGGCACGCCAGCCCCCCCCTATCACGCGGCGCCAATAGAATTGCTTGGGAGAAGCGGGGCCTCCTTCCCCCCAGATGAATTTGGTGAGGTCGCGCTGCAGGCCTCTTATATTGTGCAGCGGGATGGGTGTGGGAAGACACTGAAATAAATATAAGATTTTGGGGAGGATAGACATCTTAAGAGCATTGAGTCTGCCCAACCACGACGGCACTAGTGACTTCCACCTCCTCAGATGTTCAAGGACTGAGTGCCGACACTCCTTCCAATTCACGTGCGTCCATTCCACTAACAAGGGGGTCAGCTGTAAGCCAAGATATCTAATGTGGCAGGCTGTCCACCGGCACGGAGCTATCTCCTCCAAGTGGGGTATCTCAGCCTTCGGGATGGTGAGGTTGAGGGCCCAAGACTTGTTGTGATTAATCTTCAGACCCGAGACTCGCTCAAAGAGACACAGTGCTGAGTGGACTGCCGGTAGGGATGCTCGAGGCTGCGTCAATGTAAGGATAAGGTCGTCCGCGAAGAGCGCTACCTTGTTCTCTCGACCGCCTAGGGGGATACCATGTATGTCAGGTGCCCGGCGAATTATTTCTGCTAGCGGCTCTATTGTCAGGGCAAACAACAGGGGTGAGAGCGGGCAGCCCTGTCTAGTTCCCCTACCGATGTCAAACGGTGCCGTGAGCTGTCCATTGACTCGGATCCCTGGCCCGCGGCGCAAGATACGGCGCCATGATCCTAGTGATCATCTTCTGGCCAAGCCCCATCCTGTGCAGTACCGCTCATAGGAGGGACCAGTCCACCCGGTCGAACACCTTCTCCGCGTTTAGCGAGAGAAGAGAGGCTGGAATCTTCCAATGCTGCGCCTTTGTCAGGTCTTAGCCCTCGCGCCTGCATAGCGAACTCCAATTCCCAGCTATCGCGGGCCAAGAACTACAACTCCTATGACCCTTTGCGGCCCTCGCGATTTAGCGCGGATGGGCGGTTTGCTCGGGGCTAGTGATTCTGGTTGTCCCCGCGGGAGCGGCTGCTCTCGGTTCCTGCTCTCCTTCCCAGGAGTGAGGTCTGCATAGGATTCGGCGACTTTGACGATCCTGGTGTGGTATCGTTAATGAAACAGTTTACCTTGCTTGCTGGGCATATTTTTCTTATGAGTGCCGGGCGCTCACCTTCGGCAGAAAATGCAAGTCGCATTGAACTCGACTTAAACTATTGTGATTGTGATTCAGAACGTCCTTGGATAAGGCGTGTCTGGCGTTTGTTTACTTCAACTTTTGTACTTGGTTTGGAACTTCCAGTGGCGGAATGAAGGGGAATGACAATCTCCTCATTGCCGTCATGAATTCATGACGAGTGTTATCTTTTCTTTCGGATTGCAATTCCCAAAGCGGGTGGCAGTGGCTTTGTGGCTACACCTCACCGTGTTTGGTTGGGTTTTGACAAAAAGAGGTTTTCAGTTCCATTCATGGACTTCAATGCTGTAATTGATATCGTTTTATTTGGAATAAGCCTCTGCAGTTATTTGCTTCTTTATGCTTGCCTTCATTGATCTGCTGGATAGTAGAAACATTGCACTGTGCAAGACTTCTTTGGCTGTATAATTCTCTAGAGGAAGAGTGTTGCCACTCTGGGGGTATGTGAAGACGGTATAACATATATAGTAGAAGTGCAGGGTGTTGTATTCATTGTATGTGTTAACTGTGTCCCTTGTGTTGTAGAGGGATTGGAGGAAAGGGATGAAGGCCGTCGTGCGGAGAATGATTCATGATAGAAGCAGGTGATTAGTCCTTTTAGCGAGACTTTACTGAGAGTAGACATAGGAAGTGTACTAACCTGTTCTTTTGTTTTGCAGCTTCCTTTTCCTGCTGACCCCTCCTTTCCTTCCTTGGGTTTTCCCCGTTTTCGGGGTTTTTCCCTCACCGTATCACTCGAACACCCTGTGTGGTATCAGTCAGGGTGTTTGGGAGGTCCGGAGGTGGAGCTTATTGCTGCAAACGAATCCTGCAGAGTGCTGATCCTGACAGCCTTCCCCGCAAGGTGTGCAACCCTGCGCACATTGTCTGCTCCCTGCCGGTTGCGGATAAACCCCACTTGGTCCGGGTCTACCAATCCCGGCATATGTGAGTCCAGTCGCCTCGCCAGTAACTTGGTGTATATTTTAAGGTCGGTATTTAGAAGCGCAATCGGGCGATACGACGCACATAGTGTGGGGTCTTTCCCAGGCTTCGGGATTAAAGGGATTTCTGCCAACCCCATATCAGGCGACGGTCCCACCTCATCCGTGAAGGAGTTGTACAGCCTGAGAAGGTAGGGCCCAAGCTGGGCCTGGAACATGCGATAGAAGGATAGAGGAAGACCATCCGGTCCCTTTAGTTTTCCCCATTGGGAGCTCCCGCATGGCTGCTGTTATCTCCTCTTGAGTTATCGGCCCCTCCATTTCCCTCGCGTAGTGAGGTTGTAGCAGCGGCCCCTCGTACTGTCCTAAAACCTCCTCTAGCAGCTACGGGGTGGTCTCTCCTCCTCATACAGTGCCGCGTAGTAGTCCCGAACCGCCTTACACTTATCCTTCTCCGCCACAACTCTCTCCCCATCCGGCAGTTGGATATTAGCTATATGTGCTTTGGCGGTGCGGATTCTCAGCTGCCTCACCAGTAGCCTCCCTACCTTATCTCCTCCCTCAAAATACCTCTGCTTCAGCATCAACGGGGCTTTCTCCGCTCTGTTGGTTCGCAACAGCCGGAGCTGACCTCTAAGATTGGCCATCTGCCGACTCAACCGTAGAGAAGAACGGCCCTGATCTTGCATCTCTGCCTTCTTGATGTCCCCTGTCAGGTTGTCCTCCAGCTTTCGGGCCTCGCGTGCTCGCGCAATCGATAGGGAAGTAATGTGCCCCCGTATCGTCGCCTTAAAGGCGTCCCGGGCCACCGGAAAAGGTGTCTCCGGCAAATCATTACACTGAAAGTAGGAGACAATGGCCCCTCTGATATCCTCTACTTCGGCCGCATCCCGGAGGAGGTCCGGCGGCAAACGCCATCTCTTTTCCCGGGCAGGGCAGGCGGACCGGGTCCTGCAGGAGCAGCTCGACATGAGAGTGGTCAGAGAGCGAAATATCAGACATATTGACTCCGAGGACATCGCGGAAAGGTCATGAGAGATGAATAAATAGTCAATACGGGAACAGGAGTGGTGCGCATGCGAATGGAACGAGTATTCCCTCCGGTCTGGGGAGTGGTAGCGCCACACATCTAACAGTCCTAGGTCCACTATCTGCCTGCGCAGCGCCGAGGACATGGCCCCCACGCCACTGAAGGTACCCTCAACGCGGTCCACCTCTGGGCTCCAGAGCAGGTTGAGGTCTTCCCCCAGGATGAGCGAAGGGCCTCCCTGTGGTACCTGCTCCCGCAGAAGGTCCTGGAGGTAGCGGTCCTGCACCTGATTGGGGGGGAAAAGATATTGCATAATGTGTAGCGACGTGGCCCAACTTCCACACCCACTCTAAGGAAGTGCCCATCCCCACTCCGAAAGGGCCTGTCTCCCCCTTGCCTGATGCCAGCCCTGCATAGTATCGCCACACCTGCTGTCTTTGAGTACGCTGCAGCCCAAAACTGAAGAGGGTACCTAGGGTGCGCCATGCGCTTGGTGTCTGCTTGTAAGAGATGCGTCTCTTGCAAGGATATAATGTCTGGATTCTGCTGCAGAAGGTAATGCCACACTTGTCTTTGCTTGTTGGGTGAGTTAAGGCCCTTGACATTGAACGGTAAGAACTTCAAGGGGCTAGGAAGATTTGCTGTCATGGTGGGGTCCTAAAATGGGCCACCCGTGCCCCCTCAACAGTCGCCCAGAATGGTCCACACTCACCATAGGCATACACCCGCACAGCCTCATACCATCCCCCCGCCCAGTATCGTCTCCACGCCGTCTTATGAGAAGAAAAAAGGAAAGGACAGAAGAAGAGTAGCAAGGAATAAGAACAGGAGGAAAAGAGCAAGAAATGAAAAGGCGGCCAGATAGGCCACCCATCGTCGTACAACAACAGCGGCCAACAGGACCATAGTACACTGTCCCCTACACGGGGCATCCTACACCCACAGGTTTGGATGCTCTCAGGGATGTCACTCCCTTAGGGGCAGTCCGAAGGGGGTTTGTGGCGTTCCCAAAGGTCCATCAGCTGGGGGCCCCCGCTACCCCACCACCCCCCAAACCTGGAGCCAGGGTATTATGTGGAGAATTTCACCATGACTCTACCCCCCGGGGTCATGTGTACGTGGGCAGCAAGCCACCCCTTCAGTGGGTAGTAGACAAATGTCCTGCATTTCATGGTGTCGTGGGCCGCCCAACAGTTTCTTCTCTATCCCCCTCCAGAGAGCGGATGTGGGCTATGATGTCCTGTTTATCCTGAGGGGAGGAACGCTCTATCCTGGGGGACGTGCGGTGCTGCCGCTGCACCATAGTCCAAGCCGGTATCCTTTCCTGTTTACGGGGCCGAGATGGGCTCGCCGGCGGTGACGCCGGTAGGCGGATGAGTTGTGCCGCTTCCGTGTAGGACCGTACGATCCTGCGCTTAGATTTCCACTGGAAGATGAGCGCAAACGGATGCCCCCATTGATACGAGATGCCCATACTGCGTAGTTTTTCCATCACCGGCCTGAATGCTTGCCTTCTCTTTAGGGTGTTGGGTGCCACGTCCTGAAATATCTGAATTTTTTGTCCCTTGTATCGCAAGTCCGGTTTGTCACGCGCTGCTCTCCAAATGGCCTCCTTTTCTGTAAAAAAGTGTACCCTCGTCAGGATGTCCCGGATGAGCCCCGGCCTCCCCGCGGGCCCGGAAACACAATGGGCACGGTCCAAAGCCAGCGGAGAGGCGTCCTCATCACCCCAGACCTCGTGCAGGAGTTGCGCCACATAGTCCATAATGTTCTCCCCCTCTTCTCCAAGAGGAACCCCCCGGACGCGGAGGTTGTTTCGGCGGCTTCTGTTCTCCTGCTTCACTTGGAGCTTGATGTTCTGCTCTTCAAGGGCCGCCAGTCGCTGTCACAGCTGTTCCTGGTCCCCCGTACGCGAGTCCATCATCTTCTCTAGCCCATCCACGCGGTCCCCAAGATCCTTGACCTCCTTCTGCAGTTCCTTCACACACGTGTGCACCTCAGACCGCAGGGATCCAATTTCCATTTTCAGCTCCGACATGAAGGAAGTCATAAAGGCCTGGGTAACCGGCGGGGAGTCTCCAGTGGCCTGGGACGAGCTCTCAGCAGTAGCAGGCGTGCCCACCTTTCCCCACATTGCCACAACCGTATTGTCTCTGGGGGCTACAGCCGAGTCGGCCCTGGAACCCTTGGAGCGCGTCATCGCCAACTGCACTGTTCCCCTCCGAGACTCAGAGGTGTCCACCTCAATACCCCCGGCAGTCTATCGTCAGCAGCAGGCGCTGTGGGGATATGGCTCCGGTACCGGGTAATAAATCAAGCCAAAGACCGCACCCACTCCCCAGGTCCCGCACTCTATCGTATTTCAACAAGCCCACCCCACCACACGTGGGGCTCAAGACCATGCAAGGGGAGCACCAGGCCCGTGGCCAGGGGCACGGGTTACAAGCGATGTGAGGGTTGGGGGCTATCGCACAGCAAAGAACACCCTGGGGACTACCACCTCCCCGGGGCGGCGAAGGGAAGGAGCACAACAAGTCAGAAAAGCCCAGCAAGTGAGGTCTCCATACCCTCCCACCTGAACAGCCCCCTCCCTGGCCCACCCGCAGACCCCAAGGCAAGATGTCGCGTCCCCTCCTCCCCGGGGCAAGGCCGATGCGGAGTAGTCACACTAGCTCGGGCCCCCACCAGCCAACAGCTATCACAGCCCCACTCGCAGTCCTCAAATCAGGCCGTTGTACCTCCGGGCCTTCGCACCATGGTCCTCTGATGCCGCACCTCAATACCACTGGTAGATCTCGAAGAGCGGGGCGAGAGGAGCGCCCCGGCCAGTCACCCAGGGCCTTCACAGCACTCTCCCCTGCCGCGCCATGCACCACCCCTGTCCGGCTTACCTCAGATGCACAGGGGGTCTACACATGGGCCGACAGGCTGTTCACATCCTCCCCTGCCAAAAGCCCTCGGCCCTCGACGTCGGGTCTTGCAATGCAGGCCCCGCACCCAAAATGGCAGACCTCGCCGTCTTCCGCTGCCTGGGCCCCTGACTCAGCTCTGCTCACCTCAATGTCCAGTTCCGCCCTGCGGCCGCTCTCTGCCTCACTGCCCCGCTGTGGATTAGGGCCTTACCCACTGCCATTGTATCCCACCACCGGGCTCGGGATCAATCCCACTGAGGGTTGCTGCTGAAGTTGCGGCACCGGTCACCGCCACCAGGTCTCACAGGGACAATCCATCTGCACCCCGCCCAGCGAGAGCTCCACCAGGTAGTGCTGCTGCCCCAGCCGCTCGCCAACGTCTGCCGCACTGCAGGCCTCGGGACACCGCAGGGGGGCCGACTGCCCCACCGCCGCCAGTCCCCAAGGCCACACCGCAGGACCACAGGCCAGCGCAGAAGTAGGCAGTCTGAAAGCTGTATAGGGCTCACACAAGGGCAGGCCAGCCGCTCCCTGGTGCCCTGGTAAGGTGCGTCCACCCCCACCAGTCTCGCACACAACATGGCAGACCGCGCTTCTCCCCGACTCTCAGCACTCCAGTCCGGTTCCACCCGCCTCAGGGCTCCAGTCCTCACTGCCTGCTCGACGTCCACTCCTCGCCTCCCCTCCCCAGGGAGGGACAGTCCGCACCCACTGCAGGCGCGGGACCAGCTCTTCGCTGCCAGTCCCACTAAGTGGCGACCCACCTCTCCAGGCCCGCCACCGGACACTTCGCCGGCAGGCCTCCGCCACTCCCGAGTCCGCTAGCCTTAGGGTCCCGATCGGCGTCCCCTGCCCAGACTCCGCTGCTCACCTCTTCTCTCACGTGGGAAAGCGCCACCTCCGCTGGCGAAATGCCCCGACGTCTAGCCTCCAGCCTCCAGCCGTAGGGACAAGGGAGATGCAAAATGGCGGGTCTCCGCTCCAGACCCGTACCGGCCCCTCCAGTCCTGCTTGCCGGCCGCCTCCCGGAGGTCTGTAGCTCAGTAAATTGTAAATTGTAAATTGATACTTGTATAGCGCACTACTCACCCGCAGGGGTCTCAAGGCGCTTGTACGAATACCGCTGTGGGTGGAACCCATCCTGGCTTTCCCTGTGAGGTGACCACTCCTGGGCACCCCCAAGGTGGAGGCCAGGCATCCTTAGCGTTGTGGGGGCCGTTGTGGAGATTAAGCAAGCTATTGCCCAGAGTTGCAGAGTGGGACTCCATGATTGGAATAGGCACCGAGGCGAGAATTATCAGGTCTGTGGAATTTTTAGCACAAGACCCGCCGAGGCGGGGAATTGAACCTTGGTCCCGGGCTTGACCTCTGCATCAGGGTCTGCCGCTCTAACCATTGAGCCACACTTCTCCAGTCACAAGTGCCCGGCCGTCAGGCGCCCTCAACGCGACCCGTGGGCTGCACTCGCCTTTCACCGCCGCAGATCCTGCCGGGCAGCCTCCAAACGCGGGTCCCGTTCTGACCAGTGACACCTAAGATGGCGGGTCGCTCCTCCGGGCCCGCTATCAGGCGCGGCTGCTCTCGCCCATCGGCCGCCTCCCGGGGGTCCAAAACTCTCCCGCAGTGGCCCGGCACTCTGGCCCCTGCAGCGTGGTCCGGGGACTGCGCTTAGGGCCCCCAAGATCTGCCTTAATTGCTTCTGAAGGCGGTGGACAGCGGGAGCCCCTCCAGAGCACGTCTTCTCGCATCGCCAGCTAAGCCACGCCCCATGTCATGGAATTTTAGCTCACTGATATATGTGGATTTTTTTTAAATCTTGGGGTGCCTGTAAATCCACACTAGCCAGTAGGCCCAGGGGTACTGAGTGGTGCATGGACCAAGTCTTTCTGTGGGGTGTCTTGAATTTAAACATCATTGAGGGCATGGATGGTATTGGATTGTGGTGATTTTTGTATGTTTTTTGACTTTTTGGTGGGTTGTTGGGTCCTGGCCATGTGGGTGGGGTCCATTTTGAGGTCTGGCCATGTGGGTGGGGGTCAAGGGGCCATTTTGAAGCCAGGCAGTGTGCTCAGGCCTGCACCCAGTTTGCCTTCATTTCATCCATTATGCCCAGTGGTGCATGGACCAAGTCTTTCTGTGGGGTGTCTTGAATTTAAACATCGTTGAGGGCATGGATGGCATTGGATTGTGGTGATTTTTGTGTGTTTTTTGACTTTTTGGTGGGTTGTTGCGGCCTGGCCATGTGGGCGGGGGCCATTTTGAGGCCTGGTACAGGCAGGGCCTGGCCATGTGGGTGGGGGTTAAGGGGCAATTTTGAAGCCAGTCAGTGTGCTCAGGCCTGCACCCGGTTTGCCTTGCTTTCATTCATTATGCCCAGGGGTACTCAGTGGTGCATGGACCAAGTCTTTCTGTGGGGTGTCTTGAATTTAATCATCATTGAGGGCATGGATGGCATTGGATTTGGGTGATTTTTGTGTGTTTTTTTACTTTTTTGGGGTGTTGTTGGGGCCTGGCCATGTGGGTGGGGACCATTTTGAGGCCTGGTCCAGGCAGGGCCTGGCCATGTGGTGGGGGTCAAGGCTCAAGGGCCATTTTGAAGCCAGGCAGATTGCTCAGGCCTGCACCAGTTTGCCTTGCTTTCATCCATTATGTCAGTAGGCCCAGGGGTACTGAGTGGTGCATGGACCAAGTCTTTCTGTGGGGTGTCTTGAATTTAAACATCATTGAGGGCATGGATGGTATTGGATTGTGGTTATTTTTGTATGTTTTTCGACGTTTTGATGGGTTGTTGGGGCCTGGCCATGTGGGTGGGGTCCATTTTGAGGCCTGGCCATGTGGGTAGGGGTCAAGGGGCCATT
Organism: Lissotriton helveticus; assembly: GCF_964261635.1. Classification (NCBI taxonomy): domain Eukaryota; kingdom Metazoa; phylum Chordata; class Amphibia; order Caudata; family Salamandridae; genus Lissotriton; species Lissotriton helveticus. Next base: position 1,629,207,513 of record NC_136068.1, read on the forward strand.
TTGAAGCCAGGCAGTGTGCTCAGGCCTGCACCCAGTTTGCCTTGCTTTCATCCATTATGCCCAGGGGTACTCAGTGATGCATGGACCAAGTCTTTCTGTGGGGTGTCTTGAATTTAATCATCATTGAGGGCATGGATGGCATTGGATTGGGGTGATTTTTGTGTGTTTTTTTACTTTTTGGGGTGTTGTTGGGGCCTGGCCATGTGGGTGGGGACCATTTTGAGGCCTGGTCCAGGCAGGGCCTGGCCATGTGGTGGGGGTCAAGGCTCAAGGGGCCATTTTGAAGCCAGGCAGATTGCTCAGGCCTGTACCCAGTTTGCCTTGCTTTCATCCATTATGCCAGTAGGCCCAGGAGTACTGAGTGGTGCATGGACCAAGTCTTTCTGTGAGGTGTCTTGAATTTAATCATCATTGAGGGCATGGATGGCATTGGATTGGGGTGATTTATGTGTGTTTTTTGACTTTTTGGGGTGTTGTTGGGGCCTGGCCATGTGGGTGGGGACCATTTTGAGGCCTGGTACAGGCAGGGCCTGGCCATGTGGTGGGGGCAAGGCTCAAGGGGCCATTTTGAAGCCAGGCAGTGTGCGCAGGCCTGCACCCAGTTTGCCTTGCTTTCATCCATTATGCCCAGGGGTACTCAGTGGTGCATGGGCCAAGTCTTTCTGTGGGGTGTCCTGAATTTAAACATGATTGAGGGCATGGATAGCATTGGATTGGGGTTGATATGTGTGTGTTTTTGACTTTTTTGGGGTGTTGTTGGGGCCTTGCCATGTGGGTGGGGACCATTTTGAGGCCTGGTACAGGCAGGGCTTGGCCATGTGGTGGGGGCAAGGCTCAAGGGGCCATTTTGAAGCCAGGCAGTGTGCTCAGGCCTGCACCCAGTTTGCCTTGCTTTCATCCATTATGCCCAGGGGTACTCAGTGGTACATGTGCCAAGTCTTTCTGTGGGGTGTCTTGAATTTAAACATCATTGAGGGCATGGATGGCATTGGATTGGGGTGATTTTTTTGTGTTTTTCGACTTTTTGGGGGGTTCTTGGGGCCTGGCCATGTGGGTGGGGGCCATTTTGAGGCCTGGTCCTGGCAGGGCCTTGCCATGTGGTGAGGTTCAAGGCTCAAGGGGCCATTTTCAAGCCAAGTAGTGTGCTCAGGCCTGCACCCAGTTTGCCTTGCTTTCATCCACGCCTAGGGGTACTCAGTGGTGCATGGACCAAGTCTTTCTGTGGGATGTCTCTTCTATTAATGTAGACATCCATTTTTCATTAGAAGGGAGGCAAGATGGCGGCCGTTTAACCCGAGCGAGTTTCACTCCCTGTCTGTTGCTCATGAACGGCTGAAGTAGAGCGAGAGACTTACCTGCCTTTTACAGATTTTAGCCCTGGTTTAACTTTTCTGGGTCCGGAGGTTAAAGGAAACTGAGGTGAAGAAACCCTTATGCTCGCAGACTACGCTACTCGGCATCTCCGGCTGCGCTCAGTGCAGCTAGGGACCTCCGCCCTTCGGAGCCGCGCACACCTGGGAGCTTGGCGGGTGTGGCTCGCGGAGAAGGCGCGGAAAGTAATCAGCGAGACGGCTGCGTTAGGTATGGTGCCTCCCAGAAGGAACTGGAATCCCTCTGCCATTGCTGCCGGTAAAAAACTGGGAGATGTGTCTGTTGTCTGTGCGGGTGCTGGCGCAAGGCGAAACCTGAGCGCAGTGGAAAAAATGGAGAAAGCATAGAAAAACGGCAGAGCCGAGAAGCCTGCAACGAAACCTACAGTGGTGAGTGGCAAAAAGGCTGGGCTTGTAAAAGAGAGGTGAGAAGAAAAATCGGTGACTAATGTCATAGAGAAGCTGCCGCCCAGTGAGTCATCTAGACCTAAGGATTTGGGACAATTGCGGACTGTAGCTAGTGCGAGAGATAGTATTGGTAGGGGGAAAGCTCTAATCGTTCCGGAAATATTTACTGGGAAAGCCACCCCGGGCAAAAATGCGACACAGACCCCTTTAATAGTAGTAACCTCTCCAGATGACTCGAATACCATCAGTAAAGTCAATTGCTGTGATAATGGGGGCATCGCTCCTAAGGAAGTTAAAGACGGAGATGGGGGAAGAAAAAATACTGAAGGTCAGGAAGAAGTAAGCCCATTATCTTCACTTGCACATATTATCTGCCCTGAAATAAGGGATGGTGTGGAGTTTGAGGATTTTGGTAACGTAGTGGCTGTGGGCTCTCCTCAAAAGCAGCTGCTGGGGCAGGAGGCTTCTTCTATTTTTCAGACACCTGCTGGGGAAAAAACCAGAATTGAACAATGCCCACCTGCCGGGGGCTTTGGATGGGGGTAGCTTCTTTTCGGTGTCTGAAGAGTCCGATGCTGAATCCACAGGAAGATCTATCAGCGGAGATATGTCATCGGTGAGGGGAGCGGAAGCCCCCCAAATACAGCGGTCACATCTAAAAAGGCTACACCCAGCTATAATAAATTAAAACTGGCGCCTGCTCAGGACCAAAGGGATGGGGATAGTGATGGTTCCGAAGCCAGTAATAACCTCCAGTGGGACTATGCACATGCTGCTATTAGCCTTACATGATCAGGGGGGTCTAGGGCCCATAGTAAAGAAAAAGAGCATAAAGAGCTGAACTCACCCCGTCTAATACTCTGATTTATGCTATGTTAAAATCAATTCAGAACGAGGCTCGGCAGGAGCACAAGAGGGCCCAGCTAGCTACAATGAAGATCCAGGGGGCTATACGGAAGCATACCAAAGCATGTTCTGAGGTCATTGCTAGTACAGCTGCACTTGAAGAGAGAATCGTTGAACTTGAGACAGGGCTACAGAAGACCGAGACTAAAACAACGGCCAATGATGATAGACTGACTGACATAATGTTGAAGCTGGAAGACTTCGAGAATAGGCTTCGAAGAAATAACCTTAGTTTATTAGGAATTGAAGAGAATGTGGAGGGTGAGGATATCAGAGGTTTTGTCTTAAAGTTGTTTCAAGCATCATTTCCGGAGCTCTCTCATTGGTCGTGGGACACAGAGATACAGAGAGTCCAACGTTTTCCTCTTATGCAAAAAAAGAGCCCCGGTCCCGAAGCAAAGCCGAGGGCTATTCTGATCTTTTTTGGTAATTTTTTACTGAGACAAGCTATCTTTGAAAAAGCCTGTCCGGATGCCAAAAGATCTGCTGAAGGCCATACCTTTTTCGTGCACCCGGACTTCTGCCACGCAACTGTGGAACGGAGGTGGCGACTCCGCACACTGATTACCCCCTTTCAAAAAAAGGGGTGCGAGGTGTTCTTAATGAACCCCGCAAGGTTAAAAGTCATCCATCGGGGCAAGTCTAAGGTTTTTTCGTCTGAAATTCAGGCCGAAGAATATTTGAAAGAACTTTCCGATGGTTAATTGTCTTAAGGATTCTCAGTGTGTAAGCTGATCTAAATAGATCCAGTTTCTGACCGGGACTGAATAGATATAGTAAAGGGGGGGGAAATACTGAGATGTATATATGCTGCTGGTTTATGGTTTTCTGTCTTCTCTTTCCCTCCTCTAGACTTATTGGGGATTTAGTTGGATTTCTTATTTTTGAGCACTCTCGTTCGCTTCCACAATGGAGGAAGTTCAGACAGGGAGTGACCAGGGGACACTCGGGAAGTGGGAGGCATCACATGGGTCTGTGGACCTATTTTGCCTGTGTTTGGGGTTGGGGGACTAAGGTGGGGGGTGGGGAGGGGGATTTGCTATGGGATGGGCAAAGGGCAGAATTTCCGGTATGGTTTGATGACAAGTTAACTAAATTTCACTTAATGCAAAGGGCTTGGTATCCTTATTTGTTGGTATATTTTTCTTTGTGGTATGGCTAATATTAGAATAGCCTCCATAAATATATGTGGGCTGAACGATCAGACTAAACGGCGTTGGGTAAGGAAAGATCTGCGATTCTTGCGGGCAGATGTTCTCTACCTTCAAGAAACGCATATCGAAGCCAGTCGCCATAAATTGCTGGAATTTGATGGGTTTCAGCTAATATCCTGGACCAAACTTGAAGCTAAGACCAAAGGAGTAGCTATTCTTGCAAGAAGGGGGAAGGTAAATATATCCTGCTCTTCCGCTGATAGGTTGGGCCGTTGGGTAATAGTGCATGGTGATTTTCAGGGCAAAAATATCAGACTTTGTGCCTTATACGGTCCAGTTCTTGATGACCCAGAATTATATAAATGGCTGAGTCTGGAGCTGGTTGGTTGGCCATCCCCGTTTATAATTTGCGGGGATTTAAATATTAATATGGAGTGTGGACTTATGAATCATTCAGGGACCATATATATCGGGAGAAAACCTAAAGTCTATAGGGCTTGACGCCACCTAATAGAATTACATGGCCTAATGGATGTCTGGGCCTTTTTTAATCGGGATGATCCAGGATATACTTTTTTCTCCGCACCTCATAAAATTAGCTCCAGGCTTGATTATTTTTTTATTTCTCCTGTTCTTATTCAAGGCTCCAGCATTATAAGATTTCCGCGAGTAATGTCGGATCATAATCCGCTTCTGCTGGAGGTTAACACACAATTATGTAAGATTAAAACTGATACCTGGACTTTTAATCGTGGGTTGCTTAGCGAGAGGGAGTATGTGGATGTCATGTCCCCCTGGATCTCAAGATTCTTAGATGAAAATATAGGTAGCACAGGCATCCAGAATGTTTGGGATACTATAAAGGCTGGGATTAGGGGCGAAAATACTCGATATGGGTGGGAAGCCCAAAGGAAGGAAAAGACCAATTTACAGAGATTATACACAGAATTAGAAGAGGCAGAGTTGAATTTGTCTCGTTTGATACGGATAGGGGGTGATAGCGATGCAGCCCAAACACAGATTATTATAGCTAAGTCATCTATAACCGAACTCTCACAGGCTAAAGTAGCTAGTAAATTTATAGCTTGGAGATCTAAAATGTTTGAGAACAGTGAAAGAGCAGGGTTTATACTTGCTGTAAGAATCAGGGAAGGAGAGACCGCTTTACGCATTAAAAATATTCAGGATCCGGAAGTTGGTCTTGTGTCTGATGAAAGGGCCATAGCTTTTGCCTTTCAGAAGTTTTATCAAAAATTGTATAGTGAAGACATCTGTGATAACGATGTACTTCAGGCGGAAATTGGGGATTATCTGAAGGAGATTGGGGTGGATACGCTATCCTCAGAAGAACAAGACTCATTAGATGCTGAAATCAGCGTCGATGAGCTCTGGCAGGCCATAGATTCTCTCCCAAGGGGCAAAGTGGTTGGTCCAGGTATTTTTCCGGGAGAATTCTATAAGGTTTTCCGGTCTCAGCTCACTCCGGTTATGTTAGAATTGTTTCGCAGAGTTCAGGTTGGAGAGATCCCCCCCGATTCTTGGGGAAGAGCCCGAATTGTATTTGTTTTAAAAAAAGATAACAATCCTTCCGATATGGGTTCATATCGCCCAATTACGCTTATTAATAGCGATATTAAAATATACGCCAAGATTTTGGCATATAGGATTTTGGGGGTGATAAAGAAACTTGTCTCTGTTCAACAACATGGCTTTGTTCCTGGGCGCGAGACTATAGATCATATTCGTTGCACAATTGCTCTGTTTGATTTTACTAGGGTTTCAGGAGACCCTATGGCCTTAATTCTGCGAGATGCGGAAAAGGCCTTTGATAGGGTCTCCTGGCCTTTTTTATGGGCCGTATTAAGGCATTACGGTCTTGGGGATAGAATTATAAGGGCCATTCAGAGCATGTACAAGCAACCAATAGCTCAAATTTCTGTTATGGGGATTGAGACGGATACAATTAATATTTTAAGAGGCACACAGCAGGGGTGTCCCTGTTCCCCCTTATTATTTGCAATTTATATAGACCCCCTAATTAGAAAATTTCTTTTGAATGACACGATCCGGCCGGTGAGATCCAGGGGTGGGGATACCAAATTATTGGGGTATGCGGATGACCTTGCTATTCTGTCAGATTCTCCTCAGCTTGCATTGCCAGAAATCTGACTTTACAGTTTGGTAAGGTGTCAGGATATCATCTAAATGACTCTAAGACCCAGATTATTTGTAATGATAAAATATCTCTGCTTGACTCTCGGGTCACTGATAAGGCAAAATATTTAGGAATAGTGATAAACTCTATTCCAGAGGAAAGTGTGGAGATTAACCTCAAATCATTATTATGTAAGATGGAAAAGGATTTGAGTAGGATTAATAACCTTCAGCTAACATTGATGGGTAGATGTAATGTCGTCAAAATGATTTTTCTACCAAAGATTTTGTACCTTTTTAGAGCTATCCCTGTATTATTCGAACAAGCTTGGTTTAAAAAATTAGAACGTATAATTTTGTGGTTTGTCTGGGCTGGTAAACGACCTAGACGAACCTTTAAATGTATGACGTTACCCAGAGAGAGGGGGGGCTGGTCTCTACCTAATTTTCAGCTTTATTATTGGGAAATTACGCTGAGGCATATTGCTGTATTACTGGATTGTCCAGATGTAGAGGATCGTGAGACATCAATTTATAGTTTAATTTATGGGGAAGAGGCAAAGGGGTTATTATTTAGACATATTGATTTTGCGTACTTCAAACGTGTGAGGTTTAAGGTTTTAGTAGCAGCCTTTAAAGTCTGGACACCCGTTCGGAAATTATACAATACAGGAAGATTACATATATATACTCCAGTAATAGTAAATGCCCTTCTCCCAGCAATCTTTGTAGATGGGTATTTTAGAGAATGGACGACACATGGAGTGACTATGCTAGGGGATCTGATTTCAGACAAGGGGGTACGGACCTTTGAACATATTAGACAGAAATGTAATATTACTAATCGGCAATTTTTTAAGTTCTTACAGATTCGTGATTTTCCTTCTAAGAAAACTGTTAGCTGGACCTTTATTCCATTAGTTGAGGCTCTTAGGGGGGGCATTCTACTATATCTGTGATTTATCCAATGAGAAATGAAAAGAGGAGCAATGATCTACCTAAACATTTTAGCCGTTGGCAGATTGCATTGCATGCCGGGCAAGAGGTATGCGAAGATTCATTATGCCTTAGTCATACTGCTACTATATCCACAAACCTCCAGGTCCAATGTTTTAAAACTTGGTTTAATCTGTATATAACCCCACATCGTATACAACAATGGGGTGGGATTACGGGAGTCAACTGTCCTAGGTGTGGGGAGTACACAGCCGATAGTATTCATATGTTTTTCTCCTGCCCTAGCTTGACTCCATTGTTAAGCAAAATTGAACAACGGCTGGAGCAAGTTTTTGGATTTATGATTTTATTAACATCTCAAGCTGTTATACTGGGGATAGTGGATTTAAATAGAACGTCATCAGAGCGGAAATTATTTTATATCGCGATGGCCTCGCTCAGATTATGTTTAGCAACAGTTTGGTTGGACCCTGCTCCCCCGACAGAACACGAATGGTTTAGCAAATTTCTAAATGTTGGGAAGTGGGAGCTCCTGGTTTTCAAGCGGAGAGGCCCACGGGCTCGCAGGGAAGGAGAATTAGTATGGGAACCTGTAATTAATTGGTTGGATCGTGTAAATTCATGATTAGTGAGTAGGACGGAAGCCCGGATGAACTGTATATATTGTATATATTGCAGATAGTGTGATATAATGTGACTAACTTGTCTTATCAATGGTTTTTAGTTCTTGTCTATATTCCTTCTCCCCGTAGCAATCCCTGGGGGGATGGCCTTGAGGGGGGGTTTGGGGGTAAAAATCAAAAATATTGTGAGTAATGACAAAGATGAAATGCTCTGTGATATCTTTTTTTTTTGTTTTTGTTTGGATGTTTACTCTGATGTCTTGTGACTCTCTAATAAAAATAAATAAAAAAAAAATTAAAAAAAAGAATTGCAATTTTTATTTTGGGTCTTTCCGTTTTTGGGTGTGTCGTAAAAATAAATGCCTAGTTGCGAATATTAATTGAAGCACGACATATGCAACTTTTATTTAACTGATGTTCCTCTGGCTTCCTTTGCTTTTAGGTGCACAGGAGAACCACAAATCAGTCATCGCTCATCATCAGTGCCAGGAAGAAGTCCTGCTGGGGTGTGTGCAGCACAACGTCACGTGACGTCACGTGTGGCCACGGAAAACTCTGCAACTCGTGCAACTGCGGCCTGCTGTTCTGACATCTGAAGAAGATGGGCCCAAAGAAAGGTGGCCGTAGCTCTTCCACCAAGAAAGTTGCCAGTGCCACTGCCAGTAAGAAGGAGCAGAAGAAGCAAGTGGCGCCACTTACCAAGTAGACTGGTGTGCCTACAGGCACTTTTTAGGGGAAAAAAAAAAACTACGCCTGCAGCAGCGGGGTCCGCCGGGGACCAAGCTGGGAGCAGCACCTCTGCTTCATTGGGCTCAGTGTCACCACGCCAAGTTTAGGTCCAAGGCCATGAGTGCTGCGGAGGCAGCCACTTTATTTGTTAAATCACCATCGACCAGTGATGTTGGCTCATCGCAAGAAAGTAACATCCAATCAACGCAGGGTGTAACTCATCTGACGAGTGTTCAACAACCACAGCCGCAATGACAACCACAGGTGCAACTAGTACAAGCGCAAGTACATGCGCAAGGAGAGGCGCAAGGAGAGGCGCAAGGAGAGGTGCAAGTAGAGGCGCAAGGAGAGGCGCAAGGAGAGGCACAAGGAGAGGCGCAAGGAGTGGCGCAAGGAGAGGCGCATGGAGAGGCAGAAGGAGAGGCGCAAGGAGAGGTGCAAGTAGAGGCGCAAGGAGAGGCGCAAGGAGAGGCACAAGGAGAGGCGCATGGAGAGGCGCGAGGAGAGGCGCATGGAGAGGCGCATGGAGAGGCGCAACTAGAGGCGCATGGAGCGGCACAACTGCCCACAATGCTTGTTCCTCCAGAAGTAAGGGCACATCAGGAAATCGAGATTGAAGCGGAGGTATCATCCGAGGAAGCCACTCCTCCTGATGATGATCCATTGTCTTCCAGATCCCCAGCAAGAAAATCGTCAAGAAGGGCTACCACAAGTTCTTCTTCAAGCCCCGTTCCTTCTGATGATCTTGATGTTGATTGGAACCCACCAATGCAGTCTGAGAGTGAGGCATGCCATGAGACGACAAAGGTGGCTAAGCCTAAAAGGAAGGTTCCCGCAAGGCTTCCACTTATGGGTGATGATGACGAACAAGAAGTGGTGTATTCTGCTGCTGATGAACAGTCTGACGATGACCCAGTCATCACAGTCGTCACTCCAGGCCCAGCGGGCATGCAGCAGACAGACATTTTGACCCTATCCCGAATTGCTGCTGAGCGTGATGTGGGCGGCGTGGCACTGGTACCACCACCAATGCAGTTAACTACTACACCAACACGGCCTACAGTTTCTACATTTTCTCGTCAGAAGGGACCTCCATCCCGCTCGACCTCCATTACCTCAAGTAGTGGTGCTGTAAGTGCACAACAGAGTCAAATTCAGCCACGCCCATCCTTCACTTCATCTGGCATTGAAAATAGCACTTCCACCACCAGCAGACATCTCCAGTCCCCAGTTTGGGACTTCTTTAGTGTTAGCAAAAAGGCGGAAAACATGGTCGATTGTTCGATTTGTAAAACTGTAGTTAGTCGGGGTAAGCTTGGTACCAACTATGGTACCGGAGGCCAGAGAGGTCATCTCCAAAAACACCACACTATCATTTGGGAGGCGCACATAAGGAAGATCCGGGAAGCCAAAAGTACAACAAATCCATTCATATTGCATTTGATGATGACGTGGGGCTGATCGTGCAGGTGGAAGTGAAGAAGCGTTAGACATTTTTTCTGGTACACCCAGTACCCCTGGCAGCATCACTGCAGTGTTAGCGCCCACACCCTCTACCCCAGCAACATGTATGAGGCACACTAGGAGTCTGGGAGAGACACCAATGCGAAAAAGTACATCAATGAGCCTAACTGGGTTGAAGAAGTCTGGATCATCATCATCATATATGAAAGTGGTCCAGACCACCATTAAAAGCATGTTTTGGTCGGAGGCGCCATTTGAACGCAACTACCCAACGGCACGTCTGTATAACGGAAAGCTGGCTAAAATGCTAGCACTGGACCTTCTCCCTTTTTCTTTCGTGAAAGGGGTGGGTTTTCTAGAATGTGTGGCAACAGTCTGCCCTAAATGGAAGGTTCCTAGCCGGTCCTATTTTGCCAGAGTTGCGGTTCCAGCACTACATGAAGATGTGCTTGAAGTGATTGGGTCAGCTTTGCAGAAGAGTGCTTTTCAAACTATCCACCTGACAACAGACATGTGGACCAGTTGCCAAGCCGTGGATTACATGTGCATCACTGCACACTGGGTCTCTTTTGCAGGGGTTAGAGAATAGATGTCTACAGGTGTTGACCATGCCACTATTTTTCAAGCGAGTCGGAAACATGCAACAGTAGCCATGTTTGCCATGGAGAAATCTCATACTGCATTAACCCCTCCCATGCTCGTGACGGAACCGCTCCGTCATGAGCCTCGGATAGGCTGTGCTGGTGACGGAGCGGTTCCGTCACGGCCCGCTCGGCGTGGCTGCACGGTGCTGATTACGCGCATGGGTGACGCGTTCTATTGAGCGAGCGTGCCCGTGACAGAACCGCTCCGTCACAAGCACAGCCCACCCGAGGCTCGTGATGGAGCGGTTTCGTCACGAGCATGGGAGCGCCGCACGCCCCCCCCCCCCTTAGCGCTGTGACGGAATTGCCGCCACAGCGAAGGGGTTAAAGATTTTGGATGAGTTTAAGAGTAAGGTCTCTAAGTGGCTTGTGCCAAGAAGTCGCATGGTTGGTTATGTTTCCACGGGTAATGGCAGTAATATAGTTAAGGCTTTGCATGATGGTGGCTACTTCAGAGTGCCGTGTTTGGCGCACTGCATTAACATTATTGTTCAAGATTTCTTGAAAAGAAAAAACACAGTCAGCAAGTTACTGACCACCTGCTGAAGAATCTGCACACATTTCAGCCATTCTTTTAAGGCCCGGAAGGAGATGAGGATCCTTCAACATAGCCGTGGAGTGCCAGTCAAAGGACTCATCCAGGAGGTGGCAACACGTTGGAACCCAACCTTCTACACGCTTGAATGTCTGTTTGAGCAGTACTTGGTAATCAATGAGTATGTCAATAGCATTAACATACGGTCTGCTGCTATGAAAGACATGAGGCTAGAGCCGGAGGAATGGGACCTAGTTAAAAGCCTGACAGACATGCTTCGTCCTTTTGAAGTCTTCACCCGTCAAGTCAGCAGGGAGGACTGTAGTTTGGGCAAAGCTATCCCATTTTTGTTCATGCTAGAGCAACAACTGAAGGCGGTGTCTTCAACGTTCCGAGCTGATGTTCACAAACAAGACGCATATCGGTTGTCGGAGAACTTATTAAGCCGCCTACTTGTCAATGAAAGGCTTAAAAAAATACATTCAGAACAACATTACATTTGTGCCACTATTCTGGATCCACGGAACAAAAAGGCACTGACCAGCAAAGTATTTATTCCTTTTGATGAAGAAGATGTTTCAAAGTACAAACATTGGCTAGCTGTGTCAGCCAATCGGTTCGAAAAAGAGCGGAAGGAAATTGAAGGAAACACCACAAGTACTACAGAAGCAGCAGGCCATCCGGCGTCAAGGTCCACTTCTGTGGCCGAAGGCAGTCACTTTCCCTCACAGCCGTTACTGACAGCAGCAACTGTATCCTCGTCATCATCACCTGCACCAGGCCCAGGAATAATATTGTCGAAAGCGGATTGGATAACTCGGCAAGGGTTTACTCACTCCAGTGATGCAAAGTAAACACATGGTACGCAAAGTGGAGCACCACCCAGAAAGGCCCTTGAGTGAATGGTGCAGGCCTATCTGGATGACCCAACAGAGGTCTACATTGATCGTGACCCATTGGTGTATTGGTATGGGAAAAGGCCTCACTGGCCACTGCTCAGCAAGCTGGCTATAAATTATTTATCTTGCCCACTCACAAACGTGTCTTCGGAATGAGTTTTCAGTGCTGATGGTGCCATTGTCACTTCAAAAAGGTCCCGCCTCTCGCCCAAAAATGTGGAGAGGTTAACAATGATCAAGATGAATCAGCACTTCATACCACCAGATTACAAAATACGTGAATCCACGCAGGAAGAAGAGGACACCGACTTAGGTAACGGAAGCTCTTATCTATTAGCTGACCTACTACATGTTCAATTCACAAAGTTTGAGGACGAGCTCTACTTCCCTGACAACTAGGCTTGAAAAACGTACTTTTTGTTTTCTTCCGTCCTTTTTGACTTTTATTTCTGTGTGTCTTTATTTGATTTGCAACTTTTAGCACAACAAAACTTTAATCACAACAAATCCATCAGCAGCTCTGTCTTCATCTTATTTTCCATATTGAAGGTGCCGCTGTCTGCATTCCTGAAGTTCACAACTCAGTCATGCTCCTCTATCCTCCTCCTCCAGACTCCCCCTATCCATTTCCCTCATGGCACATGGCCGGATTACGCAGAATCTAGAAACTGTCGCTTCAGTCCGTACACGAGTCCCCTCAAAAGAAGTGGCACTGGAATGACTCACTATGCTGTCTGCACCTTCTGAAATTGACACGAGAGGCTACCCTGTGGCCCTTCACTTAAGAATAAGATGATGACAAGTGGAACAGGTAATGAATGATGAGATGGCATGCAGTGGTGGACAACACTGGCTGTCTGGCTCTGATGAAAGCAATTGTTGTTTGTTTGTTGTGCATGAAGTGAATCCTATCTATGTGTTCTGTTATTATTATTTAATCTTTTACACACTAAATGTAACTCAAGTGTACTCTGTTACCTTGTTTAATACAAATTGTACTTCTACTGCAGGGGCCAGCCACTACATTGCATTTTTCAATATGGAAAATGTCCTCGGACTCAGTGTGTAGACAACATTGAGTTTGCCAATAACATACCATGATGATGATGAGTCTTGATGATTAAAGTTACATATTATCTTTATTCTTTACACAGTCACTCACTGGGATGGATGGATCATCATCATTGTCGGTTTACGGAAGAAATATGGCCGTTTCGTCAGTGGCAAACAACAGGTAAACAAGTCAACAACAACCACAGCAGACCTACATGTCTGTCTAGTCATGGTATGGGAGTGGTTGAGCCAGTGTAGTGTATGCCAGAGACCAGACAGCAGTTCATGTAAAATTGTGGCTATGTGGCTTGCTGCATAAAATTAGATATGCTTTGCCTTTCTGTGTCAAAGAGGTATGCTACATCATCAGGGTGGTTCACTCAGTGGTGCCTGCCTTGACCGTCTGCATGGCCCTGGCCTGCTGTGTGCAATTACTATCCTTGAAAAGGAGACTCAGAGTACACACTTTAGAAATTATGCCTGTATGTAATACTGTCGCCTCTGAAAGTGTTATTTTTGCACTACACACTGTACCTTCTATTTTTTCTCAGTGCTGTTTTAATATCCCTTCCTGGTTTTCCATCAACAATTGCAGGCCGGCTTTTACCTTGTGCCATGGGAACAACATCAATCCGCAATTCCGCATCCGCCAGGCAGTGGACAGTGTGTCTGGTCACCAAGATTAATCGACGGAGCGTCAGATGGAATGGAGGAGTACCGCGAATAGGAGGAATGTCTGGATGCATGCAACTTCCCAAATTGAACAGGACAACAAAAACATACAGTGCGACTCTCTGCTTCAAATTGATCCCTACAGCTATTTCATAACTTTCTTTGCTATTTTTGAAACTAATGTAATGTACTACTAAGTCATTCTCTCTCTGAGTGAAATTGCGTAATTACAGCAGCCCTGTACGGTCTAATAGTGTAGTACTACTTAGTAAGTTGTAGTTAGTACTACTTTTCAGTAACCGAACCATCCATTTAGCAAACAACGTCATGAATGCACTTCCTTTATGTACCTTAAAAGATTTATGGATATCTTCCTATCCAAAGATTTGTTTTTTTTCATTTGTTGTTTGTCCATGCTGTGTTTTTTTCCTCTCTCCACAAAAATTTCCCAAAAAACCCCATTCCCATCCAATGTTCAAACCCTAACCCTCTTCCTCCGGGCTGTGTGGTTTTCATTGAGGTGTGACTAAATGACAGCAATAATTCCACACACTTGCTGGGGAGGATAAGATGCAAGCATCCTCCTCAAATCAATTTTAAGGCAGCTAGATGAATCCTAGGATATTGTAATTCTGCTTAAAAAAACACCAATAAGTATTTTCGAATCAATTCTGAATTTCATGCCCACCATCGATTGGATCCATCGTCAACACCATCCTCCTACATGTCAAGACTTGTTACGCTGCTGTGTCACTGTTCTTGTTGTAGCCATAATCATCCATGCAATTTTTTTTCCCCATACTTATCTTCAGCATTGCTTAGGCTACAAATATACTGTTCCTTCTAATACTCCTCTCAGGCCACTCAATGTCTCTTTTTTTCCCTTTGTTTTTCATATGCTCCTACTGCTAGTGTGGTACCACTCCTACTACCACCACAACAATGGAATTTCTGTCCTGGATGGATTTCATGGGAAACCGTAATCGCCATTTGCAATGCAGCCAGCGCTGTGCCTAGCTCTATTCTCAAACACGAATCACAGGTAAGATAAGCATTTTTGGGAGGTACAATAATGGGCTAGGACTTGGAGGAGAGGAGAGACTGACTGTAGTACTAGTAAAGTACTAGTAGGCCAATTGAATTCACTGACTCTGTTAGTGGCACTTTTGTACATTTTTGGACGTTTTAGATAATTCATGCTTGTAAGTTTGAGGAAACCAAACGTGCAGTAACCCCCACCCACCACCCCAAAAAGTAATATGAACGCGTACACTATGTTGAAGTATGTAAAATAAATAATTATATATTAACCCAAGTAAAAATAAACTAGTCCAAAGACCCAAACCACCCCCCTCCATAACCCCAACAAATGTCCATTTCAATGTCCCGCAAAAAGTCCCTCAGAATCCCCAACTCCCAATTCCCACCCCCCCCAACAGTCTTTAAAAAAGGGGCATGGGGATGGGGCATGGCTTGCAGCCAACTAAGATGGCCGCACCATAGCGGAGCTCCGAGGGTGAAACCAACTCCCTCCATGAATCCGGGCACACATCCGTGCAAATAATTGTCCCACAGCAGCCACTTACTTTGCGGAGGTGAAGCGGTCCCCGTTGAGCTTGGTCTGTGACCGCTCCGATCCCGGAACACGGAGAAGCGGCGAACGATCCCCTGCGGCCTGCGTGCACGTCTCAGGCCGCAGGCTCCATTTCACAGGAGACCCGGCGCGTGCGCATCTTGGCGGGCCAGGGGTGGAGCTGCTGCGGCGCTGATGACTGAGGATGAGCTGCGACGCCGAGGGCGCCCGTGTGAGGCTTTGCTAGAGTCTGCCTGCATGGCGGAGTGACAGTGTGAGCGGCGCCCCCCCTGTCGGCCCCCCTGCCCCCTATAAAGATCAGCTGGCCCTTCAGTGACGGTGCGGCCCAACGGGCCTGAGGAGCAGCGGGACTGAAAACCCACACTATCAGCTGGTGGGGTCAGTGCAGCATAGCCAGGGCCACTGGTGGGGCATCAAGAGCATCGGTAACGTGAATCGGCAGGCGAGGGACACATGAGTGATAGCAACTGGCATACACCTGTCCCAGCCGACCACAGTCACAAAGACTCTGGAAGAGTGACAGAGGTGTGTTGAAAGCGCGCTAAAGTAGAGTCTCATTGAGGGTGAAGGGCCCCTGTCGCTGAGAGCCACAGCGCCACGGCAGCAGATAGCTGATTTACAACCCTGCAGGAGGAAGCACACTCCTAAGAACTGGGGGTGAGAGGCAGCCAGAGATACCCCAGACCATGACGGGGGAGGGGCGCCCCCCCCAGGTGTTGAAAGGTGCCTGGAAACAACGCAGTACCTCATGGTGGCCCCCCCCATTTTCTACGTGGCTAGTGGCGGAGGAGATCCGGTGCTCAACGCGGTGCTGCATAGAACCACACAACAGCGCCCACTAAAGACACTCTAATTTGGGGCACAACAAGAACAGAGACATACAAAGAAGGTACTCGGCACATACTCAGGACCACAAGAACGGGCGAAGCATACGCGGAGGTCCCTCAACGCCGGCCTACACACTACAGGGTCTGGCTTAATCCGCGGTGAATCAGTGAGAGTGCGGTGCAGAATTGGGATACCTGTTCTTCCAACAATGAGCGGCAGAGGTAACCGAGCGCCCCCAACTTGACAAGTTTGCGTATGCCAAGGATTTCCCCCCATTGCCGGACCAAAAGGGGGCTGGGGCTAAGAGCACGGAGGGAGACGGAGGCTCCAAGGTGACCCTGGAGGACGTGATGGTGGCACTCCACAGGTGCAGACCACAGTGGGTACAATATCAACAGACGTCACATTCCTAAGAGCGGATCTCCAGAAAATGTCGACAAGGGTGACCAAAGTGGAACAAGAGACAACAGCCCTCACTAAGGACACTTTGCTTCTGATTAAAAGAGTGACGCACTCCAGTGTTCACAACAGCCTTACCAGAATTGATTACTTTCTGGGGTTACTGGATAGCCTTTGTAATATTAGCAGTGTAGAAATCAAACCAAGGGGCATATCTGACCATTCCCCACTGATGGTTAGTTACATCCATCACCAGCAGAAAAGGCGTTGGACTTACCCAATACGCCCTGGATATCTCCACAATCCCAAGATTAGAAGGGAACTTAAAAAGGTGACGAAGCATTATTTTTATGATAACGTTGGTACTGTAACCTCCACTGTCACTTTATGGGAGGCATACAAAACAGTTCTCAGAGGACAGGCAATAGCCTCCATAGTAACTTATAAACGAGAAAGACAGTCGGAACTACAAGCTTTAGAGTCTGAGGTGACTATTGCAGAGGCACAACACTTCTGACCCATCCCCTAATGCATCCCGCAGCTTGCAAAATGCACAGCGCCGTCACAAGGAATACCTGACGATGATGACCTGACAGCACCTTAATGACACACAACATAAAATTTATGACCTAGGGGACAAAGCGGGTAAAGTGCTTGCGTGGTTAGATAAGCGGGAGCGGAAGGCCAGATGGATAGTACAGCTCACAATGGAGGGTGGACATCTCACCACGGACCCGCACACAATAGTAAACATGTTAGCACGCCACTTTTTGAAAATCTATTCCTCAGATGCAACAATCTCAGAGGAAGAAGCACTGTCCTACATTAAAGACCTTAAAATGCCCAAATTGACCACTGAAAAAGCGCAATTGTTGGAAGGCGATCTCACGACAGATGAGGTGGTCCTGGCTATTAAAGCACTGCAGTCGGGCAAGGCGTTGGGACCCAATGGCATACCAGTTGAGTTATATAAAAAAATGGCTGACTCCCTCGCGCCCCACCTGCTAACTATGTTTACTGAAAGCCTGGGGATAGGAGAACTTCAGCCGGACCAACGCACGGCCACCATTGTAACAATCCTAAAACCTGGGAAACCGGCGGATCAGTGTACATCATATCGGCCTATCTCCCTTATGAATGTTGAAGCCAAAATACTGGTCAAACTGTTAGCACTAAGACTTACGCCGCACCTGTCCAAACTAGTGCACAGGGATCAATCGGGATTTACGCCTGGCAGGAACACAGCGCTAAACTTAAGACGGCTACATGGGGTGATGGCCCGTTTGGTATATCTCCAACTCTCCTTAGACGCCCATATGGCGTTCGACATGGTCCATTGGCCCTTTCTTTTTGCGGTGCTGCCTCATCTGGGTTTTGGGCCGAGGTTTTGCGCCTGGGTCCGACTGTTGTACATGAAACCTATGGCACATGTCACAGCTAATGGCCATATCTCAACAGATTTTCCCTTGGCAAGGGGCACACGTCAAGGCTGCCCGCTATCGCCACTATTGTTTGCCATGGTACTGGAGCCCCTGGTGGAATGGATCAGATGGGAGCTGACTATTAGGGCCCTCAAATGGTCAGCGGACTGGGAAGACAGGATCTCCCTATACGCAGACGATATACTGCTGTACCTCACTTCCCCTGGGCGCTCCATAAATACACTATTGGATGTCTGCACGGCCTATGGGCTGGCGTCCATTAACTGGTCTAAATCCACCATGTGCGTACTTCACGGTCTGCCACCGCGCCTCCCGGATGGTTGTCCGCTACGAACTGCAGAAACCACGCTTAAATATTTAAGGGTCCACGTCACAGCTGGCTCTGATTAATTTTTTAGACAAAATTTGATGCCACCACTCGAACGTCTCAAGCAAGACGTACAACAGTGAGAATCACTGCCACTGACCCTGCTGGGCATGGCAGCGCTTTATAAAATGATGGCATTGCCCAGCTTTTTATATATCTTGGAAAATATCCCATTTCCCGTGCAGGCCTCTTACTTCAAAACAATTGTGGTGCAGGTCTCTGTCCTATTATGGGGCCATAAACCTGCACGTATAGCACAGGCCAAGCTGACACGCAGCTGGTACGATGGTGGTATAGCATTGCCAGACATACACCTTTATTACTGGGCAGCTCAATTGAAGGTAACTAACCAGTGGATACACCTTCCAGAATCAGAACCGGCATTAAAAGCGGATAGAGAGCAATTGGGTGAGTCGGGTATACTAGCTCCTCTTTACGATAAACAATTATCTCTAAGGAAGTTTGGGCCATTGCGACACACACTTACACTCTGGCATATAGCGCAGGCAAAGTTGGGGTGGCATGGGATACTAACACAACTTACTCCACTATGGGACACAAAGCGGCTAGGGAACCAAGGGTGTTGATCGCTGGGATGCAATAGGGATATCGGCGATTGGGGATCTGTGGGAGAAGGTTGGGGTACTCCCCTTTGCTGCACTAAGACGACAATACGATTTAGCACCCACTGAACAGTTCAGATACATACAGATTCGACACGCCTTACTGACAGCATTGCCACCAGATTCGGAAGTCCCAGAAGCATCTTCCCTGGAGGACAGGTTACTGACGGACTATCTGCCAAAGAAAGCAACATCTTTAGTTTACCGTAAATTAATTAATAATCTGCCCAGTCAAACAGGGACCTTTCGGGAAAAATGGGCTCGTGACTGTGGGGAGTTTGACGAATCTGAATGGCAGGAAGCACTGGCATCACTGAAGGAAGTCGGGATACCCTCACGTCTACGTTTGGTTCAGCTACCGATACTACATCGCTCATACTATACTAGAAGCACCCTACACAAGATAGGTAGAGTAGATCATCCCTACTGCTTGAGGGGATGTGGTGAGGAGGGGACCTTTTACCACACCATATGGGACTGCCCCAAAATAGCTGAGTATTGGACACAGGTACTAAGAACTATGTCTCAGTCAGAGGGAATCTCACTGCTGCCGGAACCCAGACATTGTCTTCTGAATGTGTGGGAACCCAATGATCTTACCCGTTCAGGACAGAGTTGGGCGACATTGGGTATTATGATGGCCAAACGAAATATAGCACAAAGTTGGGGAAGAGCGGAGAAGCCCACCTTGGCGGCATGGAGTGGAGATATAGACACAGCCATGTTCACGGAAAGGGCGGTGTTTAGCCCCCAAAAATGGAAAAAAATCTGGGGGGCATGGAGTACTTACAGAGACAATATCTGCGATCCACCATCAGATAATTTTATTTATTTATTTATTTTGGAATTTTATAAAGCGCTTAGTTACGCTCTCCGCGCTGAGAGTGAGCATGTGGTAGAGTGGAAAGTTAAGGCAGTGCTAGGCGAAAAAGGTGGGTTTTGAGGGCTCTGCGGAATTTGGCCTCAGAGGGTTCAAGGCGTAGATCAGCAGGGAGCAGGTTCCAATTCTTGGCTGCGAGAAGTCTGAACGATCTGCCCCCCATACGAGCTCTACGGATTTTGGGGACAGCAGCCAGACCAGTGCCAGAGGATCGGAGCATCCGCTCTGGTCTATAGGGGGTGATGAGACATTTGAGGGGGGCGGGTGCTCTACCTCCAAAGATGCGATGGCATATGCATAGAGCTTTGAATTTAATCCTTTCACGGATCGGCAGCCAGTGAAGGGACTTTAGAGCGGCTTTAGAGGACGTTCTCCTATGGAGCCTTAGCACCAGCCGAGCTGTGGCATTTTGCAATACTTGGAGACGGTCGAGACTTCTGGCCGTAATGCCCAGATATAGGAGATTGGCATAGTCGAGTCTCGATGTGACCAAGGCATGCACAAGGGTCTGTCTGGCATCAACTGGGAGCAGGTCAAGAACCTTACGTAAGGTCTTGAGTATCCCGAAGCACATACCCACTACCCGATTAACCTGGGGAGCAAATGACAAATCGGAGTCAAATAATACCCCGAGGTTTTTGGCCTGTTGACACGGCGCAGGAGTAGGGCCAAGACAGTCCGGCCACCATGCTGAGGACCACACAGACGGGCCCCCCTACCACGAGCACTTCAGTATTGAAGCCATTCAACTTCAGGCAGTTGTTAGACATCCAGGAGGCAAGCTCCTGCATGCACGCACTGAAGTTGGCGGCCGCAATTCCGGGTGCCCGTGACAGAGAGATGACCAGCTGCGTGTCGTCAGCATAAGATACTAGTTGGATGTCGTATCTTTCCACAATGGTGGCTACAGGGGAGGCGTAAAGGTTAAACAGGGTGGGGCTTAGGGCAGAGCCCTGGGGAACCCCTTGATCGAGATTGAACACCCTGGACTAGTGTTCGCCCTGTCTAACCTGAAAGCCCCTATCCGTCAAGAAGGACTGTATCCATCTGAGTGCCTCCCCATTTATTCCGCCCTTGTTGAGACACTGTAGCAAGATGGAATGTGCTACAGTGTCAAAGGCGGCACTTAGGTCGAGCAAGATAAGTGCCATAGTTTGACCCTCATCTACCCCTTGCCTGATGGTCTCAGTGGCCAAGAGCAGCGCAGACTCCGTGGAGTGGCGTGAGCGAAATCCAAACTGCGTGGGATGGAGAAGATTGGATTCATCCACAAAAGTCATAAGTTGGAGATTGACCACCTTTTCTGCCACTTTGGCCATGTAAGGGAGAAGGGAGATAGGTCTCAAGTTGTCCATCCTGTCCCAGCTGAGGTTCGGTTTCTTTTGAAGCGGGAGCACAATTGCTTGCTTCCACTTTTTAGGTACAGTGCCGGTCTTAAAAGAGAGATCGAGAACATCTCTGATGTAAGGTTCGAGGGTTTCAATACTTCCTCCAAGAAGTTTCGGAGAAGCCGGATCACAGGGGGACCCAGATTTGATGGAGCAACAAATCCGCTGAAGCTCATTAGAGGATGGAATGATAAAATTACCTAACCTATTTGTGCCTTCATCTAGCTGTAAGTTTTCACTGAACCCTGTTGCCTTTTCCTTACCCCCTGTAAAAGCGGAGTAAATATTGGCCACTTTGTCAGAGAAGTAGGTGGCAATGCGATTGCAGGACTCAACTGAGACCGTGGAATGGTCGATAGAAGAGCTGCCTATGGACATTTCTTTATAGATTTTAAATAGCTCCTTGGTGGAATTGTGGGCTTCATCGATCCTACCTGAGAGGTAGTTAGTTTTGGCGCGCCTAATTAGGTTGTGATGTTCCCTACGTCTGCCTATATATCTCAGTTTGGCTTGGTCTAGATAAGCCACCCTCCATTGCCTTTCTAGTTTCTTACATTCCGCTTTAACTAGGCGAAGTTCTTCGTTAAACCACGGGGCAGATTTATGAGGTCTACTAGAGGGTTTTTTGTGGCAGAGGGGGGCTGTGTCGTCCAGGGCATTGGTAATGCGCTCATCAAGTCTGTCGGACGCTGTAACAGCATCCTCCCCGCCTGGTCTACCACCTTTAGTGAGAGCAGAGTCAAATTTGGCTTTAGAGAACGTAGTCCATTTGCGACTCAAGTATTTAGCGTTATAAAGCTTATGGGCATTGCTTGCCGGGACAGTTATTGTGAAAGGAACTACAAAGTGGTCGGACCAAGGAACAGGAACTGGAGACTGGACTCTTACACCATCCCAATTGGCAAATATAGGATCCAACAAGTGGCCCTTTAGATGGGTAGGGGCTTTAGATCCAATGGATAATTGGAGGGATAGAAGTTGCTGGTAGAAATCAGTAACTGCTTTGTCTGCTAGATTGTCTAAGTGGATATTAAGATCACCTAGAAGCAGAAACTTATCCCTACGGAGGGCAGTCTCCGTGATGCCATCAGTCAAACAGGTAATGAACTGGGTAGAGGGGCCAGGAGGGCGATAAATCAACAAGCCATTCACTGTATTCCCCGTGTTAACCTTGATGGAGAAGGTCCCTATCTCGCTGTCGGCGATGGAAAAAGGTTCAAGTTGACAAACCAGTGGCTGTTTGAAAATAAAGATGATAGTACAGATTCAGAATAGGCCTAGGAGTGTAAGGCGAGTTATGAAAAGTCTGACATCTATTGATTAAATACTGTATATTTGTGAATTCATTGTATTGAAAGCTGTTTCTAATGAGAAGACATTATGCAAAATCGACTGTGTATGTTTTTGACACTTATGCTCTAATTATGCAAAAACGAATACAAATATTTAAAAAAAAAAAGGGGGCAAGGGACACAGTCACTTCCGGTGGTGTCCTGTGGACAGGTGGTCCCGCAGCTCTCTGCGGAGGTCCTGGAGCTGGTGCTTCTGCATCTCTCCACCGTGTGCTCCAGGTAGTCCACTCGGCAGCGTAGCCCGCGCAGGCGTGCCATCCAGGCTTTGGGGGGGGGACAGCTGCTGGTTTTGTTGCAGCTGAGCGGCGGCGGCAGGAGGCTGTCGGACCACAGCGCTGTACTGGAGGCTGCTGGCTCGTGGACCCGGGGGCACTGGAGGAGGATGCAGCTGTTGCCGCCTCCTCCTCCTGTTCCCGAGCCCACAGCCGGCGATATTCTGCACAAATGGCCTCCCGCTTCTGGGCACTGGCCTGGACAGCCATCTCCTTTCTGGTGAGCTTTTCTGGAGCATCTATATGAAGAAAGAAAGAAAAATACTGTAACCAATACTCTTTAACAATAACACAAAATAATTCAACAGAAAGTTGTCTCATAGTAACACTAGCAATTTGCAAGCACAGTATAACATTTTGGCATGTATCTTTCCGCCATTTTTGTAGGCCTGTAACATTAGTGGGAGTTTCAGGAATTCTACTAGCAGCACTATGGACTCACTACATAGTCAGAGAGTCAGAGAGTACACCAGTCTTCTTCTTTTTTTCTCTAGTTTTGCGAAAGAAATTATTGTATGTGAACTTGTGGTAGCCGGCATAATGCCAGCTCAGTCAGCTTGCACCCAAGAAACACAGACACAAGCCATGATGACGCAGAATCACATTACTTTAAGCAGTACATGCAGGTGGGGATAGGGAAGCTCTTACTTTTCTATCGGGCTGGCACTGGCCATACTCACTTACATGAAGGGCTACTGCTCAATGTAATTTATATTTCGCACTGCCCCCCCCCCCCCCCCGCGGGAGATCATGTATCCAGCCGATCACATGATCTTTGCTTATATGATGGATGACTTTAGGTGCTTTGTTGTGATAGATTGAGTGAACAACAGCGATAGTCCACCCATGATTGACACAGCTGAAAGAAAATTATGAACATAGGGAGTGAGTGTGGTACCCATACTTGCAGGAGGAAGGGACTTGACTTGATATAATGTCAACTATACAATACATACACAATACATGCTGTGATTGCAAAGTAAACTACTGTACTGTTAGTCAAGGGAGAATTTCTGAACAATCACAACTTCTAGTATTTGGATTTCCTCTGCATTGCTACTCTGGCATGGACATGCTGTTCAAACAAAGTAACACTCTTCATCCACTGAGCCTCTGCTCTACATACACCTCTGCTATCTATTAGGAAGAAGATACCATCCATGCTTCCAAAGTAAACGTCTATCATTCTTCTTAATGTCTCAACTGTACCAACTTTACTTTTTATCAACAACCAACTAACACCCTTTTCATTTTATTTGGTAAACCACCGTCTTGACTTGTATTTCACTTTCACCCAAATGATATATTGCAATGCACACCAAACATGCATTTTCTGATTCACCCACACAGGCAGTCTTCTTTTCTTTCTCCTCCAACCATCCTTGCTTCAAGCAGCCCTGCATCTGATTCCTTCCTATCAGCCACCTCTGCCTGCAATCAAAAACACGTATCATTCTTTACAGTCATAAATGTTACGACTCGCTCGTTCTTCCTTACACCCTTCGTTCCCTTTTAGTTCATCACATCCTTCATGTTCATCTGATCTGACTTGGCTTCATGATAAAAGTTTCACAGCTGAGTTGAAGTCAAATAGAGGGGGCCATTGCTTACTCGAGAACTACCTCCGCTAATGCAATGGCTAAGTCTAAATTAGTAACTGTTCATAACAGTACAGTGTACTTCTACTAGTGTACTGTCTACTGTACAGTACATCATACACCCCTTTGCGGGCCTACTCTAAAATGTCAATAAGTAAGGAGTATAATAACTTACCACCGTCTGCCGCTGCTGAGCCATCCCCCGCAGCAGCTCCTCCTGGTGGCACTTGTGGCGCCGCCGCATCCGCCCCTGGAGTGGACCCCTCCACGCTGCTGTCCCCGGTACTGGCTGTGGGAAGTGCCGCATCCGCTGTTGTGATGACGCCTAGAAAAAACATGTCATATTTTTAGATGCCATACACCACCCCCTATATCGTCTCGTAATGGAAGAGAAAATGTTAATACTTAAACAATTTTTAATTATTGGGAGAGAAAAAAAGTCACGCTTTTGAGGAGGGTGTTAACTTATATGCTTATTTTTACGTACTTCCTAAGATTCATAAGGCGGTTAGACCCCCTCCCGGGAGACCCATTGTCTCCGGGATGGGGTCACTGCTCGAACCTCTATCACACTTTTGCGATTTTTTCCTAAAACCCCTGGTACAGAAACTCCCTGCGTATCTTAGGGACACCCTAGATGTTCTGAACTTACTTAAAGACACCCCTTTTGACCCGGCAACTGAGTTTCTTATAGGCCTGGACATAGAGGATTTATATACAAACATTCCTCAAAGAGAAACTCTTCGTATGTTGGAAACCATCTTATTCGAAGAGGTTTGGCGATACCACACTCCCAGAGCCTTTATACTACACTTGGCAGAAATAGCCTTAACAAAAAACTTTGTTGAGTTTGAGGGCACGATGTATTTACAAACCCATGGTACTTCCATGGGAAGTGTCTTTGCCCCAGCCTGGCTGGGTTGTATGTGGGGCATTTGAACAACTTACCATCTTTGACACCACGAGCCCTTGGCATTCTCAACTGAGATTATGGCGTCGCTACATCGACGATGTCTTGGAGATTTGGAGAGGAGATGAGACGTCGGTGGGTCTTTTTCTCGAATAGCTAAACGAGAGAAACTCATTCCTCCACTTCACCTCGACAGTCACGAAGACCAGTCTTCCCTTCTTGGATTTGTTACTACAACCAGATGGGGGTGTCCTAAAAACTAAGGTTTTCCATAAACCCACAGATAAGAACGCTCTATTGGCATATGAAAGTTTCCATCCGAAGTCCCTCTGAGAGAATTTACCGGTGGACCAATTCTTTCGTATTCGCCGAAATTGTTCAGATCGTGCTGATTTTGCTACGGAAGCCACGGCCCTTTCATTGAAATTACAACACAGGGGTTACCCAGCAAACCCCATCAAAAGTGCCAAGAAACGGGCATTGAATGTCAACAGGGACTCCCTTTTAGCCATAACCACGAGACCAAAGACTATGTTATGTTATGTTTATATTAAGTTTATATAGCGCACGGCTACTCTAAAAGAGTGTCCCGGCGCTTTCCACAGGCAGCTCCATGTAGAATAACACAACAAGGAACAACAAATACAAAGAAAAAAAGAGAAAAACCCACCAGAAAAAGCCTAGAGATTAAAAAGCCAAGTCTTCAGGCTCTTCCTGAACTGAAGCAGATTGGAGGTGCTGTGAAGCGCAAGCGGAAGCGAGTTCCACAGCTGGGGGGCCTTGAAGCTGAAGGAGCGCCCCCCAGTGCGGGCCTTCCTCACACGCGGGGCCACAGCATTAAAGAGAGATTCGGACCGCAGTAAGCGGGCTGGGCGATATAAGGCCAATCTTCGCTGCAGGTATCCAGCACCTAAACCAAACAATGCTTTGTGCATCAGCGTCAGGGATTTAAACATGATCCGCTTCCGGATAGGCAGCCAGTGAAGCGTGTGCAGCAACCCAGAAGCTCGTGCTCGCCTGTGCAGGCCAAAAATGGCGCGGGCAGCAGAGTTTTGTGCCACCTGCAGGCGCTGGACCAAATAATCAGGAAGGCCAAGGAAAAGGGCGTTGGCGTAATCCAACCTGGATCCAATGAGCGCTTGCACAGTAATCCGCCTATGCTCCACAGACAGCAATGGTAAGAACTTGCGGAGCATCTTCAGAATACCGAAACAGGTGCCGGCCAGCCCAAGGACATGAGCTCTCAATGAGAGCTTGTTGTCCAGCTTGATACCAAGGTTTTTGGCAACCTGTGATGACTGTGCAGGAGGACACATGTCAGACGGCCACCATTGCCTCCATTCAGGGTCGGTGGCACAACCAAAGAATAAGACCTCCGACTTACTGGAGTTGGCCTTTAAACTGTTCCGCTGGAACCAGTCGAAGACCATTCCCAGACAGCCCTGAATACTCTCTCCATCAAATGCCTGGTCTTTACCCCATGTGAAGAGGAGTTGCGTGTCGTCGGCGTAGGACACGATCTGGGCCCCATAGGCCTACACCGCCGCCGCCAAAGGGGACATGAAGATGTTAAACAACGACGGGCTCAACACCGAACCCTGTGGAACCCCGACTCCCAATGGCGGCATCTCGGCGGAGCTCTGGGAGACCCAGATCGTCTGGCGGCGGCCTACAAGAAAAGATGTAAACCATTTGAACACCGTCCCCCTAATGCCGATGTCATAAAGCCTGGCGAGGAGCGCCTCATGGGGGACGGTGTCAAAGGCCGCCGACAGGTCCAACATGACTAACATGGCCTTGCCGCCCACATCCAAGGTCTCCCTGATGATCTCCGAGACCTCCAACAACGCCGTTTCTGTGCTGAAATTAGGGCGGAATCCGGATTGGGATGGATGGAGCAGATTGTTGGCTTCTAAAAAGCTCGACAATACGCCATGGACATGTTTCTCTGTGATCTTGGCCAGAGCCGGGAGAAGTGAAATTGGCCTATAGTTGGCCAGAACCTTGGCATCAAGACCGGGCTTTTTCAGGAGGGGGATTACCATCGCCCTTTTCCAGGTGCGTGGGACACTCCCCTCCCTCAGGGAGGCATTGAGGATGGGGTTGACCAGGGGGTTCACCACCGCCGCCATCCCGGCCAAAAATTTGGCAGGGGTCTAGTGGCGAGCCTGATTTAAGACTGGCCAACAGCACCCGGGACGCATTGCTGGAAACGGCTGGAAAGTCTGACAACACAGCGACAGGCATGGACGGTAACCCATGTCCCACCCCGGGGCCGCAGCAACCCTCCTCCGAGCTCTCCAAGAAGGAGGCCTGAATCGCCTTGATCTTGTTGGTAAAAAAACTGGCGAGATCACACGCCCACGCATCCGATGAAACTGGCGGGGGTGAGTGGGAGCTAGGGCTCGTGAACTCCTTCACAATGGTGAAGATCTCCTTACAGGAGTTCGCCGACACCTCAATCCTCCTAGCAAGATATTCTTTCTTAGCACCTAGGATGTCCCGGTGATATGCCTTCACAACCACCCTATAGGCACTTTTAGCCTCCCCGTCGTACTGAAGGCGCCAGGCCCGCTCAGCAACCTTACATTGGCTGCGAGCCACACGCAGCGCCTCCGTGAACCACGGCGCAGATTGCCGTATTACCGTGGACCGGGGGGCTGACTTAGGGGCGAGATCCTCCAACCTTTCAGTCAGCCACAGCTGCAGAGCCTCAGTGTCTCTTTCCAGATCCCCCGAGAGGTGGCAGGGATGTTCCGTGAGCGCCTGCTCCAACATATCAGGCGACACTCTGTGCAACGCTCTCGAGGCTGGTCTAGGCAGCGTGGGGGGCGCTGTTGTCCGGCCGCCCATTCCCCAGCACGGAGAACCTAATCAGCCTATGGTCCGTCCAGAGCACCGGCAGGGTTTCAATATCAGCAATCGGGACTGACGAAAACACTTGATCGAGGGTATGCCCTTTCTCATGTGTGGGACCCGACACAAACGGTGCGAGGCCCAGCGAAGATGTAATGTCCAGCAGTTTAATAGCATCCGTGTCATCTATCACGTCAAGGTGGAAATTAAAGTCGCCTGCTACCACACAATGCTGTGTAGATAGCACCAACTCGGAGATAGCTATCTGCAAATCCTCCAAGAAAGAGCCCATGGGGCCTGGTGGCCTGTAAACCAGCAGCCCCTTAAACGCTTGGCCCGGGGATAATCTAAGTGTAAAGGCAAGAGACTCAGAGCCCCCAATGGGATTCAGGAGGAGAACAGAGCAGGAAACGTTCTTCTTCACCACCACAGCTACTCCGTCACCCCTTCCCTTAGCTCTGTCCTGCCGGAAAATGTTATACGTCGGTGGAATGGCAGAGAAAATGTCCGGATTGGACGCCTCTCCCAACCAGGTTTCGGTCAGAAGAAGACATAAAGGATTTTCCCTGACAAGGAGATCATATATGTGCAGGGCATGGCTACCTACTGACCTCGTATTGAGTAGCAGGCATAGATGTTTAACACGAGCCTCAACTAGCCTATGGGCGTTGGGTGGTGTCCAAGTAGGTGACCAGCCGCAGCCCGGGCAGCGCCGTTTACCCTTGAAGCGCCCCGGAAAGACCACGCGACAGGAGCAGGAATAGGTCTGCATAGCGCGCAGCGTCGCCGAGGTGTAACAAATCATCCTCACCCACGCCTGACCGGACCGTAGTCTACCGCCGCCCCGACGCCTCCGGAACGCTGACGGGCGCAGACGGGCAGGACTCCGGCACGACTCAGGCTAAGCGAAGGCGTCCACCTGCGCGTCCCGCTGCGCGTAAGGGAGCGACTTTAAATAGGCGCTCCAGTCAGCCCTTAGCGCGCGAGTCCGCTCCAAAATGGCGGCCGCCGCTGATGAAATGCCCCAATCAAAGATGGCGCCCAAAGTTGACCCCCAGGACCAGGACCCACCGAAGTGGTGGTGCTTTGTCGGCAGATAATGTGCTTTTTATATGCGGTGAGGGGCGTAAGGGGCGCGAGCTACAGGCAAGGAGACTAAAAACAGGGGTAAGTTAAAACAAAAACAAACCGAAATACAGAACAAGGAAGTCTAAAAATACACAGCGCTAGTGCCAGCGCGAGCGCAGCAGTGTGGTAGGTAGTAAACTAATAAACCTGTATTTGTTTTGACCTTTAATACAGCATCACAGTAGATTAGAAGATTAGTGCTGCGCAACTGGAGATAGAAAAGTCCCTTTTCTCGTTCAGACGAAGCCAGAACCTGAAGGACATGTTGGTCCACACGAGACCTAGAGTTCTGAATATGAACAGGGATATCGTGTCAGTAACTGGTCTTCCTAAACTGATGGGTCATACAAGATGTGGGTCTTGCAGTGTATGCACTTTGACTACTAACACAAAACAAATTGATCTGGGCCTCCGCACACCCTGGGAACAGAGATCTCACACCAATTGTAATTCCCAGGGTGTGTTCTATCTCATTACATGCCCTTGCAACAAATTTTATGTGGTGATGACAAGTAGAAAAGTACGCACAAGAATTACCGAACATCGAAGTACGATACGATGTGGCAGAACAAACACTAAGCTGACAACACATTTTGCTGAAATGGGACACCTAGCGGATGAATTAAGATGGACTGTCATAGAGAAATTAAACCTTGGTAGATCTATGACAGATGAACAACGCATCTTACTTCATAGAGAACAAAAATGGGTGTACCGCTTGAGAAGCCACATTATAGGGCTTAATGATGATATACCTTGGCAATCACTGGGCAGGCACTAATATGTCTATTATGGACGGGCGGACACAACAGAAATAATTTCTTCTTGAACCCACGTGTTTGTCCCGCTTACGACTATTTGGCTGTTGCCCTTTATTATCATTGCTTTGATGTATGCAACCATTTGCAATTTTGGCTCCTGTGTATGAAACACCTGTACGGGCCACTGCAATTGAGTTTAGATTAATTCAATATTGTGCCTCCCGGGCGTTTGTTTGCGGAGGGTGAGGAGGAGCCTAGCACTTCCGGGCTCCGGGCTGCCAGGTCAGCGTTCTAGTTGCCCCTACTGCCTATAAATGTGTGTTGGCCAGCGACCGCGCAGCGGACGCGTGCAGCGGGCGTGCCGGAAGTCGAGCCAAAGTCTAGCCCGTCTGCGCCCGTCCGCGGCCGGACTGGGCGCAGGGCCTTACACCCTGGTCTACCGAAGCCCATGCACATACGGTATGATAAACAATCCCTGTTGAAACTTCGTCCTGCTATAACTCTACCATGTTTACACTCTATGGAGGCTCTATCAATACACAACTGCCCTATGTGCCCTTTTACTCCAGAAACTGGCTCCATAAAAGTACCCCCCAAAAGCCTGACGAAAGCGGCGCTGCTTAATTGCAGATCTCTCAGTAAACACTGCATCCAAATTCATCATTTACTCGAGGATGAAGCACTCGATATTTTGCTATTAACTGAAACCTGGCTTGGCGAACAGTCTGACCCAGACATTATAGAGGCGCTGCCTACTGGCTATTCCCTCTCCAGGCTTGACAGGCAGGACGGTAGAGGCGGAGGAATAGCTATCGCCGTTAGAGCTCCACTGGAATGCTCCTTATCTCCCCTGACAATTGACCACTGTGAAGCTGCTTCCTTCACTATCATACTGGGGCCTAAACACTCCCTGTCAGGCATTCTTATATACAGACCCCCAGGCAGATTGTTTGACTTTACAGCTAGCCTAGTAGAGGCCACAGCACACCTCGCCTTGAGAAAATCCAGACTCTTAGTGCTTGGTGACATGAACATTCATTTTGACGATGTCCTTGACAAAGATGCCTCCTTCATAAAAGCAGAATTACTTTCCCTGCAGCTAGCTCTTAAAAACCAGGACCCTACCCACAGACAAGGTCACCTGCTCGACCCTGTTTTTAGTAACTGGAGTGGAGTGGAAGCGCTTCCTCCAATACCTGTCCCCTGGTCTGACCACTTTGTCATTCCCTTACAGATATGGGTGTCTGAGTCTGAAACTAGGAAAGATAGCACGCTGATCTACCAATGTCGAAAGTGGAAAAACTTTAACCTAGACACTTTCATCGACAAACTTGAAGCGGCAGGACCGCCTGGAGGGTCGGATTGGGAGACCGCTTACACTTGCCTAAAGAACTGTGTCCTAACTGCCCTAGACAATACCGCTCCCGCTCGTAGGTCAGTAATCAACAAAAAAATGAGAAAACCCTCCCCGTGGTTTACATCAGAACTTCAGGCTGCCAAATCTGCATGCAAAAAACTGGAACGCGAATGGCGCACCAACTTTTGCCTTACAGCTAAAAACCAGTATAAAAAAGCGCAAACGAATTACTACAAACTAATTCGTTCCGCTAAAGCACTTCATTACAAGATCCGCATTGGAGAGGCTGAGAACTCCTCAAAAGAGCTTTTTAAAATTTTTAAAGAAATCTCTGTGGTAACTAATGATAACATATCCCAGAATGACTCTGTTGAAACGTGCAATGATATTGCTAAATACTTTGCCAGTAAAATTACCAACATCTACGCAAATTTCTCTAATGATTTGCCCTCGGGCTCTGACTTTATTGAGAACTTGGAGATCATTCATGCTAAGACATGCCTAAATTGCTTTTCAGTCCCTTCTACTACAACATTAACAAGTATCTGTAAAAGCATTAAATCAGGCTCCCCTCGGGATCCTGCCCCTCCCAAGATACTAGCAGCTAGCCTTAAAGTCCTAGCTCCATACTTTAGACACATTCTCCAACTCTCCTTTTCTACGGCCACCCTCCCTGCGGAGTGGAAGAAAGCCGTTGTACTTCCGATAAAGAAAAAGCCGAACATAAGTCAGGACATCCTAGAAAACCTGCGGCCCATCTCGTTGCTGCCTTATCTGGCGAAGGTGGCCGGAAAAATAGCCAACAGCCAACTCATGGCCCATCTAGAGTCAAATAATGCCTTCCACAGTTCTCAATCAGGGTTTAGGTCAGGACACTCCACTGAGACCGCCCTTCTGAGAGCGACCGAAACCTTACGGGCAGGCGCTGATGAGGGCCAGACCATGGCATTGATTATGCTTGACCTTAGTGCCGCGTTCGACACTGTGGCACATTCCATCTTGCTGCAGTGTCTGAACAAAGCCGGGGTCACCCAGGAAGCACTGGGCTGGTTGAAAGCTTTCCTTACCAACCGCTGCTTCCAGGTCCAGAGAGGCATGTACCTCTCTGATAGCATAGCCTTAGAACAGGGGGTACCTCAGGGCTCTGCCCTGAGCCCCACCCTGTTCAATCTGTACATGGCTCCTCTGGCTGAAGTGGTTCAATCGTTCGGCATTGAATTAGTTTCATATGCCGACGATACCCAACTTCTCATCTCCCTATCCCAAGCCCCCTCCATTGCTGCGGATAACTTTAAAACCTGCATGCAGGCTCTTGCAGGTTGGATGACCCAACACTGCCTGAAGCTAAATGGTTCAAAAACGGAGGTTCTGGTAATTGGAGGCAGGGATACGTGCTGGACCAAGGAGTGGTGGCCATCATGTCTGGGGCCGTTACCCACTCCCTGCAAAGCAGCCAAGAACCTAGGGATCTGGGTTGATCCCAAACTCTCTTATGACAGCCATGTGCACAAAGTGGTAGGGAAATGCTTCGGGGTAATGAAGACCCTTAACCGTACCCTAGACCTCCTCCCTCTTGAAGCCAGGCGCACTATGACTCAAGCTCTAGTGACCTCGAGGATAGACTATGGCAATGTGCTTCTCCTCGGAACAACGCAAAAAAACATCAGGAGACTCCAAGTACTCCAAAATACGGCAGCACGCCTAGTCCTTAGACTCCCAAAAAGAGCAGCCTCTAAACCTGCCCTAGCCACTCTACATTGGCTTCCCATAAAAAAGAGAGTCCTATTTAAAGCACTTCTCATGTGCTACAGGATCGTCTCACACAAAGCCCCCCCTACATGACCGATCTGGCTATCCCCTATGAGCCTAATAGAACTCTTCGCTCTGGGGGAACCGGATTACTTAAAATTCCCCGTATCAAGAAAGCCAGAATGGGTGGTTGCTCTTTTCGTGTAGTGGCTGCCAAAGAATGGAACTCTCTCCCCATGAGCATCAGACAAGCGGATACTGAGACCATGTTTAGAAAACGTCTGAAAACCCATCTGTTTTCTCTATAACTTCCTCTCCTGGCCCTGACCTTCTCCACAGCGCGGGGACACGCCGGGATGGCGTCACCATGCGCTTTACAAGCCCCTTTATTATTATTATTATTATTATTATTATATGGCCAGTATATATCTTCATATGATTTTCCCTTGATCATCTTTTCAAGTGGGAGAGCCTATGGACTGCTAGTCTAATGTGAAACCAGGTTCCTCTGATTATTCTTTCAGACAGCCTGGGCTTACATTGACTGTAGAGGTACACATACATATACAGATCTATGTATATGAAATCATATCCTCACATTCCAGTTTTGTTGACACTGTTTAAAATATCTTCTCTGACTGCATTATTATATTCCAGCTTATGTTTCCCGTGTTGTCGGGATCCCCTCCACTCATGCTGATTCGATTAGAATCGAGGGTTAGCAGTAGGAATTGGTACTTTGACCGAATTGCGGCTTGACCAATCGCAGGACTAATAGCAACACATGTCCTGATGAAGACCGGGGTGACCCTCATGGCACAGTAAGTCCGTCGAAACATGTTGACAAAAGCGGTATAAGGAGGGGTGTTTTGAGAACTTGATTTTCTCTTGCAAACATTACCCATCCTTTCTTTTCTTTTAATCCTGGTTGTGGAACATGTCAATAAATTTCCTGTTTGGTGTCCTCAAACCAGTTTTAACACTTCCTGATTAACTGCACGTGTTGCACTTTAGTTCCAGTCACAGGGTGACACTCACTGATTTGTTTATGTATATATGTTGTGTATTGTTACATTGTGTCCAGTGGTCTTTTATGTTCAAACCCCCTCCCTTATGCTCCATCCAGAGTGTGGCTACACCTGGGCGTATTGTAAGCAGACCCGATGATGAAGCATGTCACACACTTCGGTATGTGAGTGAGGGAAGTATTTTCAAAACAAACATTTTTGTTTTGTTGTACGGTGTGTTTGGGGTTTGACTTTGTTTTGATTCTCTCCATCCCTTTACGTGTGTAAAAATTAGATATCAGGGGGTACGGGTTGGTAGAGTTGTATGTGGTTGACCCTCACCCCTTCCTTTGTGTTTAATGAACTTATATGCTTAGCCATAACATGCAACACTTTTTGGCACAACTGATGAATGCTTGCTTTTTAACGTGCAACATTTTTCTAATTACAGACAGAACCACCTACTCCTCATCACCACCAGGAGAACTTGAAGTTCCAACAAGGTGAAGGCTCCCGAGTCCTGCACAGTTACTATTAATAATTAATTAGATGTGTTAAGTTGAAGTATATACTTGGGAAGGGTGTTTCAACTTTAACGTCATCTATCACCACTGCTCGATGGGAATACTGCGCTATTAAAAATATATATATTTTTTTATTTCTTATTTGAAAATAAAACTTTAAAACTAAAAAACACTGTGTGGTTATTGTTCACGAGTGAGTGAGCGGAAGGGTTTGTAGTTGCACTACTGTACTTTGCAAGCATGCTTCCGTGACTCTGGTAGGTCGGGACTCGGTAGTCTTCTTCTGTTTTTCTGGGTCGTATAATCATTGGTCAGATACACTAGATAGTCGGTCAGGGGATTGGGGGTTCAACTTCTGTTCTGACTGAGGCATGTGGAAAGTCGAAAGGCACCTATCATCAACAATGTCCTATTTCTCTTGTCCATACTTCTGCATGTGCAGAATAGTCCCTAAAACACTAGCGGTATGGTATGTGCTACTATCAAATCAAAAAGCCAACTACTAGCTTATTCTTGGTGGACATTGACATTTTGATGTTGGAAATTGTCAAAGCACTAACATTAAGAAGACTGGAATAGACAACAAGGGCAACCCAGAGGACTGCACTCAGTGCCTCTAGATCTATTGCTGGATCAGAGTTTTTTTAACACCGTTTGCCGACTGGGCAAGCTTAGCTACCGACACAGACCGACTCATAATAAAAATAGTAAAAAGTAGTAGCACAGAGAGTGATGGTAGAGGCAGGATAAGAATGTAGAAACAGTCTACAAGAAGATCAAAGACTATTTTGTAAAAAAATAGAATTAGGAAACAGTTTGGAATGAATATGAGCTATAAAAGTTAGGGAAGTATAATTATTAATATTAGCAACAGAACAACTTACTGGGGCTAGCAGAAGAGCCTGCAGAGGACTGATCCTGCCCACCTTGTTCTGCCGGAGTCTCAGGTGTGGTCTTCTTGCTCCTGGGAGGTGCTGATGATCATGAAATAAACACAAACATGGATGATTGTTTTTTTGAAATATTTGATTTCTTTGACCACAATCTAAAATTATCACGGGGAAACAAATTACCAACAATTGCACTACATGTATTGATTTACCGATCTGATCTGGTCAACTAGGATAGATAGTACAGTATTGATGGATTCGCAGACCATCTACTTGGAAAGTTATGTAAATCACTAACTAAACCAACAACAAAAAGGTTCTACTACGACTGCCAGCACTCAGCAGCACACGATGTGACAGACACAGTCCGTCATCATGATTGCAGACCACTAAAAAATGTCCTACTACTAAATAACAAGTCATAATATACTCAACCTATCAATCCACCACTATCTCTTCTTAGTGGCAGCAGGAGTACAAAGGAAGGACTAGACTTGAGTCTCTAGTCTCTCTAGCATTATGCAGTTCTGCTCAAATGAGCACAAAGTTGCAAACAAGTAAGCATTGGAGCAACGCCACTGAGCAGGCGAGCACCTGCAATCACACAAGCTATTTAAACATTAACTTACCTGCAGTGTAATCGAATCGGCAGCATTCTTGCTCTTCGGGAAACACATATATTAGCAATATAACACAGAGCAGAAGAAAACAAAGTAGTTATTAAATAGCTACTCACCAAGGCCAGATATCTCCACACCTAGCAGGTGGAGCAGGTCCTGCTCCCGGTCAAGGAGGTCAGCCCACCGGTGCGTCGCCTGATGGTAGGTGCGCCGGACCCCCGACTCCCTACGCATGGCCCGACACACCTTATCCCAGAGCTTGCGACGCTCCCGGAGGCCATACCCTGAACCGGGCCTGCCCCCTGCTGCCACGGTGTTGGGGAGGTGGCGCTGGACGTAGAAAATCAGTGCGGCCACCTCCACCGCGCTGAAGATCTCCCGGGCCACTACTTGCTCCCCCCTTAATCGCCTGCAAGGGAGCCGGGTACGGGGTGCGGGACCCTTCCCCTTGTTCTTCCCGGCTCCCTTTGCCATGGTGCTGGACAGGAATGGAAATAATAGAAAGCGAATAGAGAAAAAGTAACCAAACGTAATTTTAAAGTAACCAAAAGTAGAAAAAAACACAAAATATAGATGTAGAAAATGAGAGGGATAAATAATGGGGAAAAAAGATCAAAAAAATGTTCAAAGAAACAAAGGATTGCAAAGATTAGGGGAGGATTAAAAAAGCATGACCAGAACCATAGCAATGAATGAAAAACAAGATGGCCGCGCCCATTGAGGACCCTTTGGGTAAGTTCGATATTTACCCCGAGAGCGCGCAAAAACGCCCACAACGCCGAATGCAACTAGTGCCCGGAAACAGAAATACGCAACGCAAACAAGATGGCCGCACCCATGTACGACCGCATGGTTAACTTAGCGGTTGGCGCGCTGAAAGCGGCCCGCGAACATGCAAAAAAAACCCCACAAATTCGCAGATTATGCAGAACGCGAATTCGCACAAATTTGCATAGCGCGAATTCGCACATTTTGCCCATACTTATAGTTAACCAAGAAGAGAGAGGAAGAAGAAGAAGATAACTAACTTGGGGCCAAGGGGTACTCATACTACATTGAAGTAGTCCGCAGCTCATAATCATATTAGCTGTTTGGTAGGGTGGCCGTATTCCAGATCTTGCTGTGGTGCATGTTGGCTCTTTCGATTTGGATAGTAGGGTGGATTTCAAGGGGGCTTAAAAATGGGATTTCCAGATCTTTTTGTGTCTTGACTTCCAAGGGGAAACTTGAAGAGCGTATTATCTGTACCCCTCATGATGGTGAGCCATTCCTGCCAAGTTTTGTTTGAGATTTTATCAAAATGTTTCCAGTTACTCAGGACTATTTTACATTCCAAGGTCAGCATTAAGTCAAGCAGAAAGCGGTCATCATTCCCCTTTAGGTCCAGAACCTGGAAACCAAATAAGATATATGATATTTCTTTCATCAGGGAGATGTTGAGTGTCTGGGAGATATAATAAAGGACCTTGTTCCAGTAGTTCTGTAACACTGGACAGAGGAGAAGCATGTGTGATAAATCGCCTGTTTGAGAATTACAATTCTGGCATTGTTGAGACTGGATAAGTTTATGTTTGTGTAGTCTAGCAGGTGTTCAATAGCTCCTATTTATTATCATGTATTTTGTTTGAGAGAGTGTGGGGGTTATTTTTTGTTTAAAGGGCATCATATGGATTAGCTCCCAAACTGGGTTAATTGCCTTGCTACTCTGTTCAGACTCCCACTTCCCCTCATTAGACTTATGGGCCTTACGATGCTCAGGAAATAAGGCTTTGTATATTCTTGAGACCATGTGACCGGTATTACACAACTCGTTCAATTTGGAAGGGAGTGAAGGGGAAGAAGCGTCCGTAGCCAGTTTTAAAAATCACTACCTTAAGTTTAAGGAATTTGTAAAAGTCTATGTCAGATAACCCTCTTTCTCTTTTGAGGACAGAGAATGGAATGGGGGAAGTATTTTCATAGAGGTCTTCCACTAGATTGTTTTCCTGTCTATTCTTATTAAGGGGTTATGCCAAATCGTCACAGTGTTTGAGGCACCAATTTTTGTATTGGATAGTGTGTAAAGGTGAATCAGAGCTTTCTTTGTGTTATGATGTATTTGGAGTGTTCTAACAATGAGACCTGCATAGTCATTATAGCCTTAAGCGGGATATCATTAAGCAGATTTAGTTCTACATCTAGCCACTGGGGTTTATATTCAAGATTATCCATGAACCATGCAGACCCTGTAGAAGTAGGCAATTTGGTATTTCTTAAAATTTGGAAGCCCAACACCTCCTTTTTTCTTGTCAAGCTTTAGTTTTCCATCATTCTATTAGATCTCAGTGCCGCGTTCAACACGGTTAACCATGCCACTTTATTACATCGTCTCAGTGGCATGGGGGTGTCGGGCGTGGCACTGACATGGCTGACCTCCTTCCTGGAGGAGCGCTTCTTCCAGGTCTTCGAGGGAGACATTGTTTCCACTAAACAGCCACTCATGTGTGGGGTGCCTCAGGGCTCTGCCCTGAGTCCCACCCTTTTTAATATTTACATGAGACCTCTGGCGGAGGTGGTCCATCCCTTTGGCGTCAAAATTGTCACCTATGCAGACGACACCCAGCTTGTGGTTTCATTAAACCAGGCTGGGGGGTCGTCTAGCACCTTGGGCCCCTGTTTGGAGGCGGTCGCCAAATGGATGGAGCTCTCATGTCTTAGACTCAATGGGGAAAAAACGGAAATTATGTTACAAGGCAACCCCGCACCCAACTTTCTGGTCCCTATGTGGCCGGAATGTATGGGACCCCTCCCCTCCCCTAAGACACAGATAAAAAGCCTGGGAGTCTGGCTAGACAGTTCCCTTGATTTTATGGTCCAGGCCACTAAGACCTCATCTACCTGTTAAAGTTTGATGAGGATGCTCCGTAAGATCCTCCCTCTTCTTCCGTTCCAGGCAAGGAGAGTTATGGTTCAGGCCTTAATACTCTCTCACCTGGACTACGGCAATGCTCTCTATCTGGGAGCTCCAAAGGCCACAACTAATAAACTTCAGGTCACACAGAATTGTGCCGCCCGATTGCTCTACCAAATCCCATGGAGGCAATCTGTTAAGCCTGCTCTCAAGAAGCTACACTGGTTGCCCATAACAGCTAGGATTCAGTTTAAAGCCATGTGTATTACGCAGAAAGCAATCTGGAGGACCGGTCCAGCCATAATGCATCCTTTGATTACCCCATACCTCTCCCATAGAGCCTTGCGCTCCAGCTCACTCCATTTGGCTACCTCAAACAAGATAAACAAAGCTCGTTGGGGAGGCCGCTCATTTACATTCAACGCCGCAAAACTGTGGAACGCCCTCCCCCTCTCGCTTAGAAGGACCAACAACCTGCTGGCTTTCAGGAAACTTCTAAAAACCCACCTATTTGGAACATCCTGCTAGCACGAAATTCCTGTATCCTTCTGTTTCAGGCAAAGCGCTGCGAGGCCTCATACAAATGTAATTTTCAATTCATTCATTTAATTTCCTATGGAAATCTTTGCTCTTTTCCCTTGACATGAAAACTTACTGATGGATTTATCTATTTTCTTGACGAAGTTATCTTAGAGTGTCATGGGTAACATACTGATGAGATAGTTTATGAGAGGTGTTATCATAATTTTTACCATTTCTATTATACCCCACCAAGTTAAGAATTTCAGTGAACACCCATCTAAAAGATCTGTGATTTTTTAAGGCTGATAGTTTTGTTTTCCTCTAGCATAGAAATCAGGTCTTTGAGAATTCTATGCCTAGGTACTTAATCGTATCTGTCTGCCACGTCAGCCCGGAATCCCCCAAAACTTCTCTGGACCTACATAGGTTAAGTAGTTTTACTTCTGTCTTGTCTTTATTTAGGATGTAGCCTGATACTTCAGCAGAATCCTGAATATATTTTATAAGAGCCAGAATGGCTGGGGCTGCTTATTTGGTTACCACCAGTATATCATCTGCATTGGCTACAACCTTGAAATTAGTATTGCCGAATGTTATGCCAGGGATATTCTGGTTTGCTCTTAGATACTGAAGGAAGGGCTCAACAGCCAAAAGGAACGGTGCAGGAAACAGGGGGCACCCTTGTCTGGCCCCTTGCTTCAGTGGGAAGGAAGAGGAAAAAGCACCTCCTGCTCTACCTCTAGTTTTGGGGCTACGGTAAAGTGTCATGATAATCTGGACCAGATTATCACCAAGATTGAATTTTCTGAATGTCGCTTGCAAGAATGTCCAATCTACTTTATCAAAAACGCTTTTTCCTCATCCAGCGTTATGGCAACAGTTGGTGAACTAATTAATTTTACTTTTTCAATGGCATGGCAAAAAATTCTAGTATTGTTGCTAGAAAGTCTTTGTTTTAGGAAGCGTGTTTGGGAGGAGTGTATAAATTTAGCAATGTATTTTTGTATTCGTTTCATAAAGTCATGACACATAATTTGCAGTCTAGGTTTTTGAGGGAGATTGGTCTTTAATTCTTAGCCAATAGGTTCTCTTTACCCTCCTTAGGGAGAACGGTAATTATCGCCTTAGCTGGAGTACCAGTTATTTGTCCAGATGAAGCAAACTGATGATAAAGGAGTAGCAGAGGTTGCTTCAGGTGTTCACCAGACTCTTTATAGAACGATGCAATGAACCCACCCGGGCCCGGAGATTTGCCTAATTTTCACTTCTTAATAGTGTTTTTCCAGCTCTTCCATATTGATTGGGCCATTAATAGAATCCCTTTCTTCATCGTATAAAGATTTAAGAGATGCCTCATTTAAATATTTCTGCATCTTCTGTGGTTTCACTTTAGAGTTCGCATTATACAGGTTTTGGTGAAATTCTTTAAATTGCAATTTTGTTGGCATTAGTTTGGGTGTTTCCTTTTTTGTCTTTAATAGCATTAATCGCGTGTCTCTGGCTTTTAAATTGTAATAGGAGGCTAATTTCCTCCCAGCTCTGTTCACCTCACAGAGACAGAGACTTTTCTGTTTGTTTATCCAGATACCCGCTCTCGCACTAATTATCTGGTTGTATTCATATTTTTTATTTAGGATCTTTGGGCCAGATGTAGGTAGGCCAATACCGGTCCGAAACGGACAAAAATACCGATTTTCGGACGTTTCTGACCGGTATTGGGCTATGGAGATGTAGGGGCTAAAAAAACATACAGATTCGGTAATTTTACCGAATCGGTAATTTTACCGAATCGGTAAAATGACAGAATCCGTAAATTTACCAAATCTGTAAATTTTACCGATTCGGTAAATTTACCAATCGGTAAAATTACCGAATCTGTATTTTCAGATGTAGGTAGCACTTTGAACAGTGCTACAGGCCTTTCAGGATTCGGTATTTACCATGTAATACAATTGCATGGTAAATACCGAATCCCTGTGTACATACACCTCTGTGCATGTACACCTGTGCCATGTGGCACACAGACATGCCTTAATGGCATGTCTGTGTGCCACATGGCGCACAAGCCAGTTCCAGGGGTGCAACAGGGTGTCAAAGTGACACCCTGTCCCCCTTTGCAATTCAGTATTTTTACCAATTCGGTAAATACCGATTCAGTATTTGCTATTGAATCCCATGGGCTTCAAGGCCCATAGGATTCAATAGCAAATACCGATTCGGTATTTACCGAATCGGTAAATACCGAATCTTACCGATTCGGTAAAAAATACAGAATTATTACCTACATCTTATTTACCGATTCATAAATACCGAATTGGTAACATTCGGTATTTATGAATCGGTAAATGAGATTTACCTACATCTGGCCCCAGGTCTTCAGCACTGGTGGCGCCTGGTGCGAAAATCACTTTTGGCACCCCCAAGCGCTATGACCACCTCCTCTAATTCTCTCACTACCACTGGGCAAAGGTGATCCATATTTCCCTAATCATAAGATATTGTAAAATACAGAGTTCCTCCTGAGGTTGGCGCCCCCCTCCACAGGTCAGCGCACAGTGTGGCCACACCGGTCGCACTGCCCTAATGCCTGCCCTGACCTTTGTAAGCGTTCCTGAGTTGTTTTTAGGGATGTGTGATTTTTCTAGTTTAGCGATATCCTTCTCTAATATATATAGCTATGAGTTTGCTTCCTTGTTCATGTTAGATTTAATTTTTATAATTACTCCTCTAACTTTAGATTTTTGAGGTTCCCATCTTCTATGATAAGAAATGTTGTTCTCTTTATTATAAATTAAATAGTTTTTGATCATATCTTCACTTACTTTTTTGTTTTCAGGTGAGGCTAATACCTCATCATTGAATCTCCAAAAAGGTTCTATGAGAGGGGTGGATGAGTCTGTAAGTGTTATTGTGACACAAGAGCGGTCTGATACAACTCTTGGCTCAATTGTAGATTGGTCAATCCTACTGATAGCATTTCCTGAGATTAACAAATAGTCTATACAGGAGTATGAGTTATGAGGGAAAGAACACAATGTGTATATCCCTCTCAGCCTATCATGTTAAACCCATTACAGAAGTGCTTATAGGCTTTGTGCGATTTGTTTGGCTTGAATTTGCAGGATGAGTTCCTATCTATATTCGGATCTAGTGGGAGATTAAAATCACCAGCAATAACTGATGTTGCTAAATCCGCAACCAGCTTAATGTTATCTTCCAAACCCTTCCTGAATTCACTGTCATCATTCATAGGAGCGTATATTGGTTACAAAAAGTTAAGAGTTCTCCTTTAGTAACTTGAAGATAATCCATCTCCCCTGTTTATCTGTAGAGTGGGATATTAGATTCATTATGGATTTCTTTGAGATCATGGCTAGGACCCCATTCTTTTTTCCTTTGGCACCTGAGCAGAGAACCTCAGTGTATCGGTTGCCCTGGAGCGTTTCTGCGAGTTTGTCGTCTGATTTTGTCTCCTGTAGAAGGATAACGTCCGCCCTCTGCTTATGGATATATTCCAAAATCTATTTCCACTTGACCGGATGGTTCAGGCCCTTTACATTCAATGAAAATTTTTAATAAGATCTGTTTGAGGGATCATTTTGTCTTAGGTTTGGTTAATGTAGTCTATAGTAGTGTTTATACATAAATGATGTTGGATTGTTCGATCGTGGAGCAGGCCCTTGTTTCTCCAATCATCCAGAACATTGGTAGAGTTACAGCTATTAGTACATGTTAGGTACCTTGGATGGGGCTTGGAATTGCGAGACTGTAGGGTGAATGCACACCCTTGACCACCGCGTAAACCAGAGGCGAGAAAAAAGAGTAAGAGGAAAGAAAAGGAGAATGTAAAGGGAAAAATATATGTGAAAAGAGAACATACGTTTAGGATAATTAAGAGAACAATGCTGAAACCCTTCCCCACCCATCCCTCTACCCCTCCCACCCACCCCCTCTAGGAACAGTAGAGATGACGATTACAAGAGAAGGACGACTCCTTCTCAGGCAC
Source organism: Lissotriton helveticus (assembly GCF_964261635.1). NCBI lineage: Eukaryota > Metazoa > Chordata > Amphibia > Caudata > Salamandridae > Lissotriton > Lissotriton helveticus. The sequence continues at coordinate 1,629,251,044 of NC_136068.1, forward strand.
GTGTATGTTATTTTTGTAATTTATATGTCCAGCGTAATCTTCTATCCCACAAACACGGAATACATGTAATGTGTAACATGTAACCAGTATTTAACCAGATATTCAACGAAACCTTTCTAGACAACTCTAAGAGCATCTCTTTCTTGGCTCCCCTGTGCTACTGTGGTTCTCGTCCACAGGGGACCCGATTATCAAACCATGGAATAATTGCATCAGGCACTGAATTGTATATGCCTAGTGACTTTGGAGTGTATATCCCGGTATATTATGTGCTAACAGGTGTTATCTATTGCTATGATATGTGCTGAACGATCCTTAACCTACAACTTTCATTATAATCCTCCAGGATAAACCTAGAAAACGGGGTAAACAATCCTGTTTACATTACAGACTTCTAACAAACCTGCTTCATTTCAACTCTTGTTCTGTTCTTATACAGGTATTCCAACCTGACCTGGGTTTTTTTATCATCTTATCGTTGGAGCTAACTATCCTATATAATAACAGAATATCTATGGATCTCCTCAGTAGAAATTGCGTACTTTAGTAGATGGACAAGTATACAACCATAACTGTCATCCTATAAGTTATATAAGACAAAAGACATAAGAGATATGTACAACCATAGTTTATGCATCAGCCTTGCCCATTACTCCCATGATGTGTCCATCGTGTGTTCTTCGAAGCTGTCCAAAAACTTTTTAAGGGAAGTACCATCGCTGAAAAGATGAGGTTAACCATGGGCGAGTTCATCAAGATGAGGGAAGAGGAATAGCTGTCCTATCTGTTCCCCAGAATTAGGCAGGATTAATCAAAGGTGGATAGGACACTTGTAACCACTACTACCAAGAGAAATATTTGGAAAACCCTCATAAACGTTGTGTATAACGTAAGCGGTATATGTTGTTGGCCGCCCCACACAAACGTTATGGCAGTAGTCATTGGGTTTAACAAATTGTAAATTGCCAGCCTCACCCGAGGCGTTCTCTGGTTTTGTGGCAGTCTCCAGAGAATTTAGAGTTACCCCACTGAGAGTGTGCAAAAAGGGTTTTGTTAAAAAAGCTTCCAGACGACATAGATACTCTTTTTATTAGTATCGCTGGACCGCTAGGTTAAAAAAGGTTGGGTATGCTCGCAGGAAGTTAGGTATCCATAGCATATGATTAATAGTTTTGCAAGAACGTCGACATGTTTCTGCTCTGTTGGCCAGGGTGGTCTAAGAGCATTCGTCAGGACAAATACAACATTTAACACAAATAGAAAAACATATCACTACTTGTGATGTTGATGGGTAGATTTTTAAACTTATTAGTCTTACCCTTCTGTTTGCGGTATATGAGGTCACCTAAAAATTATTAAAGAGAAAGGTGGGGTCACTCCTAGCATTTATCCAATATTCAGGAAATGGTTAATACACAGAACTAAATACTGTTTTTGTAAAAGCTCAATTGAGACATAAGGAAACAGGTTGATGGGGACATTAATGGCGAGTAATGGGTGGCGACTGGCAAGAAACTAGCGTTTGCATAGTAGGTCTGTAACTTAGTGATGATAATAGTACATTACCTAAATTAATTCATAGACTGTGACATACCTCTAGTTAGGTAAGCTATTAAACCTAACGGAGGAACTAGCGTTTGCATAGTGAGTCTGTGACTTTAGTGATGACAATAATGCAGTAACCAAATCAATTCATAAACTGTGACATACCTCTAGTTAGGTGAGCTTTCATATAAACCTAACGGAGGTAAAAAACAAGGGAAGGTAAAGAAAGGGGATTGGATCTTAATCCATGTTGATGGCAGAGAGACGATCCGAGTTACCTCAGGTGAGGTCTTACCTTAAAAATGAAGAATCAAGGTTTCATCAGGAGGAAAGGACATTGTCCCAGGCTATAATGATAGCAGGCTTAAGTTAGTACAGTGCCGTATCTTGGCGAATCACCGCTAGCAGAGGCGGGAAGAAACTCACCCGCTTTGGAAGTGTGCCGCGTCTTGTGCTGACTCTGCCTCCTGGACGCCAAGAGCACGCTTTCAATGGCGTTTTTACAGGGCATTTCATGAAAATAGAAATGGGACTTATAGCAAGGTGAGAACGAGTTAGGACTAAGTAAAAGAACAATGTAAAATTTGTTTTTTACGCTCGAAGTCAATTATAAGTAAACTCCAAAACGATGTGATAATTATCATGGCGTTATTTATAAAAATTGAAAAAATGAATTATGACACTGAAATATGGATATCACGTATATTTTCAAAACTAAATCTCGTGACTTTCGTACTGCAGAAAAAGTAGTTCTTTTTTGGGGTCTATTAGCGTGCAAAGTGGTGCCAGCAAATATCATCATTTAGACCGATCTGATTGGTCTTAAGGCGGTCCACCCAACGCTGTTCCTTTTCATATAATACTTTATCAGCATTGGGTGTTGTGTCTGGTATTCTTTCAATAACTGTCCACTTCAAGTCCTCAATTTTGTGTTTCTGTTCTGTGAAGTGTGTACAGAGCTTGGTCGTATTCTTGTGTAAGCGAATGTTGCTTTTATGTTCCCCTATGCGTAGTTTAACCTTCCTGCAAGTCATCCCAATATATTTCTTGTCGCAGGGACAGGTGATCATATAGATCACGTGCGAGGTGTTACAATTACTGTGTTGCTTTTGGGTCCAAGTGAATGTTGCAGACAGCTGTAGAGTCTTTGACATTGAGGTGGATGTGCAGGCAGTGCAGGAGCCACATGGGTAATGGCCCGTCACTGGTGTCATGTTGGTATTCCTGATAGGATTGGTTGGATTCATTTGTTTTGGGCGGGTATGTACCAGCATGTCACGCAGATTCTTTGTTCGTCTATTCGCAAAACGAGGTTTTGGCCAGTTGAACTTTCCGGTGTTTACAATGTGCCAATTCTTGCTTATAAGTTTGTTAACCTGATATGATGCAGGTCCAAATGTTGTGACGCAGGTCATGAGGTCCTTGTTCTCCGCTTTTTCAAAAGTTGTCAAGAGGTTTTCTCTGGGTTGATTTGAGGCTCTTTTTTGACATTTCGATATTGTGGATTTTTTATAATGTCTTTGTTGGAGTCTCATGCTGAGAGCTTTAGATTGTGTTACATAATCCTTTTTTTGACTACAGTTCCTTTTGAGCCGTAAGAACTGGCTGTAAGGTAGATTGTCTCTTAATGGTTGTGGGTGAAAGCTGTAATAGGACAACAAACTATTTTTTGCAGTAGGTTTTCTGAAAGTTTTTGTCTCAATTCGGTTTTCCGCTGCAAAAATCGTTAGGTCCAGAAAGTCAATGCTCTCTTTATCTGCTGTATACGTGAATCTGAGCCATGGGTCACGTGTGTTCAGCCAATCAACAACGGTTTTTAGATCTTGGTTATTGCGCCAAATCATAAGGACATCATCAATATAACGTTTCCAGTAGAGAATACTGGAAACGTGAGGGTTGGCAGTTGTTAGTACATGATGAGTTTCAAAATTACTCACGTACAGGCCGGCCACCGAAGGGGCAAAGGCACTGCCCATGGAGGTCCCATGGCTCTGTAAGTACAGTTGGTTTTCAAATTCGAAGTAATTCTCTGTAAGTGCCATCCGGCAACATTCCAGGACAAAGTGTCTAGGTGTTTTAAAATCCCAGTTTTCTGAAAAAAGGACATCTTCCAACATTTCTAGTGTCTCTTTTTGTGGAAGGCTGGTATATAATGATTCCACATCCATTCCTACCAGGAGCATACTTGTAGGGTCAAAGGCTTGATCTTTAAGTTGGACCAGCAGATCTCGGGTATCTTGTAAGTAGGCAGGTGTTTTTTTGACAAGTGGTTGGAGGAATTGATCCGCAAATTTTGAGAGAGGTTCCAGCACTGATCCTATACCCGAAACAATTGGTCGGCCTGGTGGAGGAGTTCTGTTTTTGTGTGTCTTGGGTAAGGAATAAAAATACGGGGTCTTTGGATGTTCAGTCGTTAGGAATTCAGCCTCTTTTTTGCTTACCCAGCCGTTTGTTACTGCTTCATGGACCATGATTGCCACGGTTGTTTTTAATCTTGATGTTGGGTCCACGGTAATTTTGGTGTAGAATTTTTCATCCGTCAGTAATTCGCGGCATTGGTTTCTGTAACCTTCCTTTTCCAAGATAACTATTCCGCCACCCTTATCCGCGGGTTTTATGACAATCTTTTCATTTGTCTGTAGTTCTTCCAAGGCGATCCTTTCTGATCTCGTTAGATTCTGGAAGGGTCTTTTGACATTGGTTGCCATGTTGTCAATTCCAGTTAGGATGGCTTGTTCGAAAGTTAGTATTTCCACTGGCACCATGTTTATTGGCGGGGTAAAACTCGATTTTTTACGAAGATTGGTGTCTCCGAGGTCAGGTGTTGGTGCAGATTCCCAAAAGTGAGCTTTTAATTTCAGGGTGCGGCAGAATTCCGATAACTCACACTTGAGTCGGAACAAGTCGAGGTTAGGAGTAGGGACATAGCCAAGTCCTTTGTTTAGGACATTTTCTTGTTCTTTTGAAAGGACCATCGGACTTAAGTTCACTATCAGTGATTCGTTTTGCTGGTCCCTGGTTTTGTCGAGGTCATACTTCTCGTTTGAACATTCGGCAGTTGGTCTTGCCAAGATATGTTTCTTCTCCTGCCTCTTTGGTTTTGGCCCCTCAATAAAAAAGGATCTTGATTTTGGTTGTTTCCTTGTTGAGGTATGCCCATAAAGTTTTGCATTGGTTGGGGTCCTTGATCGTACGGATTCATCCAGCCTGTGTATGGTTGCATATACGGCTGAAAGTATGGCATTGGGGGGCCCATAAAATGTTGTCTTGGCCATCTATTGCCTCTTCCCTGTGATCTGGACCTATACTGTCCTCTGCCCCGTCGGTGGCCAGAATCCTCAGACCCTGTGTCTGACCCTCCTGAGGAATCCCAGCCTTCAGAGGCATTATCTGTTTTTGAATCTGATGATTTGTAATCTTTTTTGGTATAAGGATGCATTTTCTCATGACTGAATTTTTTAATGTCTTTGCTTAGCTTTTGTAGTTTACTTTGCATCACAAAATCTTCACTCTCTGACATTTCTTTGTTTATTTCTTCCAGTCTTTTTTTGAAAACCGCAGGTTGTATTCCTTTCTTTAGTTCCGCTTCACAAGCTTCTATTTGAATTAGAAGTTCATCAGAAAGTCTTTTTGCAGTTTTGACTATTAGCACTAAGTAGTCAAGAGTGCACTTCCACGAGATTGCAGACCAATCACGTTTAAATGCCAGGTCATGTAGAAAAATTCGTGGTGCGTTGGTGATCCACAACCCTCGCGGTGCTATCTTTGAACGTAAATATTCAGTCATGATTATACCATGTATCGCGACTCTTATCTGCTCTTGTTTCTTTGCTGTTAGATTATCCCAATCATCGGTCTGGGCTAATACTTGTATAAATTCTGGGTTTCGATTTAGTGTTTGAGCCGCTAGAATCTCGCTGATGTCGCTTCCCGAAAAACTCAAGCCATTCATATCTTCCATTTTTTTGTTTCCAAGCGATGTCTTGTTAATCATAAACAAGACAAGGAAAATATTCCCGCAGCTGCACGCTGCTTAATACGAGTTCATCAAGATGAGGGAAGAGGAATAGCTGTCCTATCTGTTCCCCAGAATTAGGCAGGATTAATCAAAGGTGGATAGGACACTTGTAACCACTACTACCAAGAGAAATATTTGGAAAACCCTCATAAACGTTGTGTATAACGTAAGCGGTATATGTTGTTGGCCGCCCCACACAAACGTTATGGCAGTAGTCATTGGGTTTAACAAATTGTAAATTGCCAGCCTCACCCGAGGCGTTCTCTGGTTTTGTGGCAGTCTCCAGAGAATTTAGAGTTACCCCACTGAGAGTGTGCAAAAAGGGTTTTGTTAAAAAAGCTTCCAGACGACATAGATACTCTTTTTATTAGTATCGCTGGACCGCTAGGTTAAAAAAGGTTGGGTATGCTCGCAGGAAGTTAGGTATCCATAGCATATGATTAATAGTTGTGCAAGAACGTCGACATGTTTCTGCTCTGTTGGCCAGGGTGGTCTAAGAGCATTCGTCAGGACAAATACAACATTTAACACAAATAGAAAAACATATCACTACTTGTGATGTTGATGGGTAGATTTTTAAACTTATTAGTCTTACCCTTCTGTTTGCGGTATATGAGGTCACCTAAAAATTATTAAAGAGAAAGGTGGGGTCACTCCTAGCATTTATCCAATATTCAGGAAATGGTTAATACACAGAACTAAATACTGTTTTTGTAAAAGCTCAATTGAGACATAAGGAAACAGGTTGATGGGGACATTAATGGCGAGTAATGGGTGGCGACTGGCAAGAAACTAGCGTTTGCATAGGCTACCACCCTGTATTTTTCCGGCCCTGCAAAGGAGTATTGGAAGCCCAAGTCTTTCATCCTTGACCGAAGAGCTAGTAAGCTTTTCCTTGTATTGACTCTGACCTTGATGTAGTCTTGGGTGATGAAAATCTTGTTTTTGTTCCAAAGAAGGTGATGTTGTTTCCTCATGTGTGCAAGTTTTAGCTCAACATGTTGGTATTTCAATGGCTTGCAAACAATAGGCCGGGGTTGTAATTGATTTTGATGTTTCCTAATCAGAACTCTATGTGCCCTGTCGAACTCCAGTGGTTTGTCTAACACTAACTCCGTCATTTGTGGTATCCATTTTTCTAAGAACGTGATTCATGATCCATCCTCGTATTCACTTCCTTCAAGGATTCCAAACATACGTAGTTTTCCCCTTCTATTTCTGTCTTCTAACTCCACAATCTGTTTGGAAAATTACTGTGATTTTTTAACGAGATTTGATACTGACTTCTTTGTAGAGATCACTGTGTCCTCGAGCTGGCCAACTCTATTTTCAGCTTCTGTAATCCTACAATTAGCGTCTCTGGTGTCATTATGTATTGCTGTGATTTCCACTTGCATGGAATCAATATTTTCTTTGATAGAGTTGGCTAGCTCATGTACATCTGCTAATTTCGCAAGAATGGTCGCCATTGTTGAGTTTACGTCCTGTTTAGCATTGACTGGTGAGTCCAGATTCGGTGGATCTGCTGTAATCCGATTCAGGTTTGATTTGACCTCTTTCTCTGCCATTTTGAGTTTGTTGCACTTCTTTGTGGTGAGAATTCTCCTGTGTTGTGTGGTGCGTTGTATGGCGTTGTTTGGCTGGGGATAGGTTAGAGTCGTATTACAGCATCCAGTATTAAGTTTGCACTGTTGCTGAAATAGGTTCGAAATTAAACTGCACTGTTGCTGACAAAGGTTGCTAGTACAGTATTCGGTGTTGAGCTTACACTGTTGCTGACATAGGATACTGGTATAGGTAATCACTTGCAGTGGTTGTGATTGGTAGGTATTGGAGATCTCTGATAGATATGCAGTTACTATTATACAGCTTGCTGCTGGCGGAGGTTTTCTTAGTAGGCTTTGGGATTAGGTTGGGTTTAGTTTGGAATTTGGTTGCCGAAATTGCTGTGCGATCTAATTTCTGAGCTTTATGGACCGCTTCCAGACTATTTCTAATCTATGGAATCGTTGCTCATGAAGCACTTTACTTATTCAGCAGCGGCCATCTTAAGGTCAGGCACTGTTCTGCACTATGTCTGTGCTCCTAGTTGCTGTTGCCTGTTTCCGTATCTCCAGCACATGAATCACTGCAGGTTGTAAATATCATCCATACTAGTAGTGTGTCATTGTAGCCTTGTAGCACTTATTAGAAAAACTTATTTCAGGCTCATTTTCAGATATATCTCCTGAGGCAGCACAGCACCTCCATCTTAAGGGCAGGCATCTTAATACCAGTTATGGAATTATCAGCCATGCATTCAGACTGTTAATGTTATCTCTATTGCTCTAGCCGAATTATATAAAAAACTTTAATGCTTACTGCTTGTCTGCTGCTGTGTGTCTTGCGTGAGTTCCTTAGATTGAGGCAATTGAGAGTGCTTGGAGCCTGTCATGGTTACCATGTGCTATGTGGTGGATCAGGAAATGGTGCTGGCTCTTCCTGAGGCTATGAAGTACTCATTGCACGAGATACCTGCTGCTTGGTGCTGCTCGGTGTTATTCACTATTGGTGAGGATCAGGCCAGATGATTTTCAACACCGTACGTGCCCCGCCTTTCCTCATTAAAATCAATGTGCTCGGGAATCGGTGCCATTTGGCGTTGGCGAGTTTGTGCTCGTGCAAAACCAACAATTGATGGAAATAATGCAGAACAATGTCATACATTCACTCCAGTACAGAGATCTGGGCTTAAATCCATCATTGTTTTGCACTCCACACCACACCAGTTCAGACATGGCCATATGCAAATCAGCCTTTGACCCTGTGCCTCATGGGAACAGTCCAGCCCGAACTGCCAAGCCATGTCTTTCCTGGACCGGAATCAAGCATCCTAGGACCGGTTTCTGGCTATCAGCCGTCTTCAGCCAGGATAGCTTGACTCCAGTGGTGTGGAGAGCATGGGACTCACGTCTGAGCATACCCATCCCACTTGGGGTGACAAATGCAAAACCAACAGTTGATGGAAAGAATGCAGAACAATGTCATACATTCACCCCAGTACAGAGATCTGGGCCTAAATCCATCGTTTTTTTTGCACTCCACACCACCCCAGTTCAGACATGGCCATGTGCAAATCAGCCTTGACCCTGTGCCTCATGGGAACAGCCAGTCCAGCCGGAACTGCCAAGCCATGTCTTTCCTGGACTGGAATCAAGCATCCTAGGACCGGTTTCTGGCTATCAGCCGTCTTCAGCCAGGATAGCTTGACTCCAGGGGTGTGGAGAGAATGGGACTCACGTCTGAGCATACCCATCCCACTCGGGGTGACACGTGCAAAACCAACAGAGATGGAAAGAATGCAGATCAATGTCATACATTCACCCCAGTACAGAGATCTGGGCCTAAATCCATCGTTTGTTTGCACTCCACACCACCCCAGTTCAGACATGGCCATATGCAAATCAGCCTTGACCCTGTGCCTCATGGGAACAGTCCAGCCCGAACTGCCAAGCCATGTCTTTCCTGGACCGGAATTAAGCATTGTAGGACTGGTTTCTGGCTATCAGCCGTCTTCAGCCAGGATAGCTTGACTCCAGTGGTGTGGAGAGCATGGGACTCACGTCTGAGCATACCCATCCCACTCGGGGTGACAAATGCAAAACCAACAGTTGATGGAAAGAATGCAGAACAATGTCATACATTCATCCCAGTACAGAGATCTGGGCCTAAATCCATTGTTTTTTGCACTCCACACCACCCCAGTTCAGACATGGCCATATGCAAATCAGCCTTGACCCTGTGCCTCATGGGAACAGTCCGGCCCGAACTGCCAAGCCATGTATTTCCTGGACCGGAATCAAGCATCCTAGGACCGGTTTCTGGCTATCAGCAGTCTTCAGCCAGCATAGCTTGACTCCAGTGGTGTGGAGAGCATGGGACTCACGTCTGAGCATATCCATCCCACTCGGGGTGACAAATGCATAAACAACAGTTGATGGAAAGAATGCAGAACAATGTAATACATTCACCCCAGTACAGAGATCCGGGCCTAAATCCATTGTTTTTTTTGCACTACACACCACCCCAGTTCAGACATAGCCATATGCAAATCAGCCTTGACCCTGTGCCTCATGGGAACAGTCGAGCCTGAACTGCCAAGCCATGTCTTTCCTGGACCGGAATCAAGCATCCTAGGACTGGGTTCTGGCTATCAGCTGTCTTCAGCCAGGATAGCATGGGACTCACGTCCCCATCCCACTAGGGGTGACACATGCAAAACCAACAGTTGATGGAAAGAATGCAGAACAATGTCATACATTCACCCCAGTACAGAGATATGGGCCTAAATCCATCATTTTTTTGCACTCCACACCACCCCAGTTCAGACATTGCCATATGTAAATCAGCCTTGACCCTGTGACTCATGGGAACAGTCCAGCCCGAACTGCCAAGCCATGTCTTTCCTGGACCGGAATCAAGCATCCTAGGACTGGTTTCTGGCTATCAGCCGTCTTCAGCCAGGATAGCTTGACTCCAGTGGTGTGGAGAGCATGGGACTCAAGTCTGAGCATACCCATCCCACTCGGGGTGACACATGCAAAACCAACAGTTTATGGAAAGAATGCAGAACAATATCATTCATTCACCCCAGTACAGAGATCTGGGCCTAAATCCATCGTTTTTTTGCACTCCACACCACCCCAGTTCAGACATGGCCATATGCAAATCAGCCTTGACCCTGTGCCTCATGGGAACAGTCCAGCCCGAACTGCCAAGCCATGTCTTTCCTGTTTTCGTGCTCATACCTGCTTCAAATCTCCCTCATTGAAGTTCTTCCTCATTAAAGACATTTTGCTGGTGTGTACGTGCACATTCATCCCTCATTCCTCCTTAAATCACTGTGCTCAGCGTTCGGTGTATGGAGCTGACCGGGACCAATGCGCCATCCTTGTAGATGTGCTTCTCTGTTCTATCTGCCCGTAACTGCCCGTTCAAGCTTGCTTCTGTCTGCTTCTATTCCCGCTTTCGGCACTGGTGTTCTAGCGTACGGCAGCTCAGCACTGTTCTGGATCAGGTCTCCTTCATTTACACGCTCTCTCATTGGCGCCGCTGATCGATTACCACTTATCGCCGCTTACCGCTATTTGACATAAAGAAGCCCGCCATGTCAGGTGACTCGCTGCTGGTCCGGAGGTGCTCTCACTGCTGTGCCCAAAACGCCTACTTCTTAGCCAGGCTAAGGCTTGGAACTCCAGGGGTCTTTTGAGACGCCTTTACGATTCTTTTGGCATGTCTTTATAGATTTCGGGGTAGATGCTCGACGGTGTTTTTTTTTCTGATAATCGTCTCGTCAGGTCGGAGCTAAGAGCTCACGCCGCCATCTTACCAAGCCACGCCCTGCCAATGCCTAGTTTTAAAAGAATAAGTGCAGAAACCAAGGGCCTCATTTATGAAAAGTGGCGCATTGCTGCGTGAAAACAGCGATGCGTCACTTTTCACTGCGCTCTCCCTGCGACATGATTGATGCGTCATATTTATAATATGACGCATCATGTCGCAAGGAGTTACAGATACGTCAGTATTTCTGACGTATCTGTAGGCGCAAAAGTGACGCATTGCTGGAGTGTGTCACAAAAGTGACGCAACTCCAGCAATGCTTCCTTTCACATGGGGAAAGCCCCATGTGAAAGGGCTTGCGTCAGTCTTACGCCTGCTGTGAGGCAGGCGCAAGATTTTGACGCAACAGCATCCTAAAAGTGACGCAGTGAAATCTCATAGATTTCACTGCGTCACTATTACGAGGCTTTTTGCGGGGGAACGCCCCCTCTGCATACATTATACCTGACGCAGGTATAATGTAGCACAGGGGTTTACAAAGTGACGCATCTGCTTAGATGCGTCACTTTGTATATAGTGCGCATCAGGAGGCATGTTTTACGCCGCCGATGCGTCACAAAAAGTGACGCATCGGAAGCGCAAAACTCACGCAAGGCCTCATAAATGAGGCCCCAAATGTTTTGCTCAAAGTCAGATTTGAAAAAATATGTTCAAGTCTCCAAAATGAGTGTCAGTGGGCCCCACATGGAACACTTGGTGTAAATTAAGCACTGCCTATTCAGCTCCATGTGCATGTACTTCAGTGGTTCTCACATGTCTTCTACTATGCTCATTTCAGAGGACTATGATTCTATAATTGCTTTCTATGCCACCGTATTACATTTAACTCTATACTCCACTTCGTACAGAGTTCCACAAATCCTAATAGTTTACGCCTCCAATGATTGTTTAGAGCCATTGAGACCTTATATTTAATACTTAGTCCCATTTCCGGCTATCTGCATCTATCAAACCTTTTTGAAGCCATTAAGGTGGGACACCACACTAAGGATGCCCTTATCCACTGTCTCTGTTTCTCTATAGAGCCTTTCATTTTTTAAATAATTTTTTGGGGGAGTTTCATATAGCGTGAACTCGACTCCAAGGTATAGAGCGCTTTACAAGAGCACCAGTTACGTTACAGATGGACACATTTATTTTGTTGTTGTTAGGCATGGGAAGATTACGTGATTTGCCCAGAATCACAGCATGTCGAACGTCCCTGCCGAGAATCGAACCCGGTTCCCCAGCTTCGAGGTCGACCGCTCTAGGCATTTGACCACATTCTCTCCCATATACCACAGTTCCTGAACATTATACTTTTCCAAAGTGATAAACAATCATTTTTTATCCTCGTCTTTGCTATCGACACAATAATTGTCACTGAGGATCATGGTGGTTCAATGAAGATAATCTGAATCATTCTTTATCATTTAGTCTTTCCTCCTGATACAGATTTAAAATGGATGTTTTGCATCAACATTAGTCTACAGTAAAGTAATTCTGGACAACTATGTCAAGAAGCAGCATATCTAGAGTTCAGTTTCACTCTAACAATGCCAGGTCTGATCATTATGAATCGTTGCTGTATAGCACAGATGCCCAGCTGCAGAAACCGCATAGAATTCCTTTAGCTCTTCAGTGGTGTATTAATCTTGCTGATGGTAGCATCTTGCCAACTTATTATATGGCAGTCCCATGGCATGAAGTTAATCTTGAGTGTTTTTCTCAGGCTCTTGAGAAGACCATCTGAAGAACAGGGTTCTGAAGATTTGAGTTCTAACTTTTAACTATTCAGCTAGTGGGTCAGTGGACCGGAAATGTCATTCACTTGATGGCTCTGGAAAAAAACTTCTGTCAACTGTCACAGTTGACACTCTGTGGCATGCTTCACTACAGAAGGTGTGGAGGCTTCTTGCAAAAGACATAATGACATAATGAGTATTTCCTTAATATTAAAATTAATCAAAGCCCTCAACAAAGTCCAAATGTTCAAGTCACCAATTTTTAAGCTATCTGGATCAACAAAGGAGTTTTTTTCTATTGAAAAAAAATTGCCCAATTTTTCCTGAACTTGTACCTGTACCTCTATATCCTTTCAGTTCTACAATGACTTCTCTGAGTTTTTAAAATCAATCTAAAATCACATCAATCTCATAAAATCCATGTTTCCTCCTTTTGGCAAGTATGGTAATCTTCCTAATCTCACGGACTATGATAGGCATACTGCCTCCTTGTTATGTTATGTTAATAACAACTTATAAAGCGCACGGTCACCCAAATGTTTCATGGCGCTGAACATGAAGAGTGTCGGAGCGGAGTGACTATGCATAGGCTTCCTCAAACAGCCATGTTTTCAGAGCTTTCCTGAAACCCAGGAGGTTGTCACAGCTCCTGAGTGCCAGGGCAAGAGAGTTCCAGAATTTGGGGGCTAGAAGGGAGAAGCGGCACCGTACTTGCAGTTTCCGTTTGAAGGAGGGGATGGTTAACAGGTGGAGGTGGGCCGACCGGAGACTACGTGGGGTGCGTACTTTATGATCATGCTATTGATTAATCTGGGGCTGTTACCATGCAGGGCCTTAAAGGCTAGGCATCCAGTCTTAAAGGCTGCCCGTTGGGCCATCGGTAGCCAGTGGAGTTTCAGCAGCCCAGGTCTGGCTGACAGCCATTTAGGCAGTTTGTGGATAAGTCTTGCCTGCCTGCTGCCTGGTTCTGGACAATTTGTAGTCGTTATAGTAGACCGGCAGGCAGGTGAGGTAGATTGAGTTCGAGAAGTCGATCCGCAAGAGTACCAGAGCTATCACCACCTGTATGAGAGCTGAATGAGTCAGCAGGTGAGCGATTTTCTTGATTTTACGTAATTGGTAAAAGCTGGAGGACATCACCGCTCCCACCTGTCCTCTGAGCGAGAGATCTGCATTGATGGTAACCCCTAGGCTTTTCACAGAGGGGGAGGGAGTGGGAGGAGGCTCCAGGTCTGCCGGCCAGTAGTGCGGGCCCCAGCTAATCTCGCTCTTCCCAGGCAGCATTAATTCCATCTTGCCTGGGTTGAGTTTCAGGTGGTTCATGTCCATCCAGCACTGGATGTGAAGCATGGTGGCCTGAAACTTAGCCGCAGAGTCAGGGGAGCCTAGTGGGAATATAAGCTGAAGATCGTCCTCGTAGTTAAAAATGGTGATCTTTCTATTTTTTAACGAATGATCAGGGGCCTGAGATAGAGATTAAACAGGAGCGGGGACAGAGAGGAGCCCTGTGGGACCCCACAAGTGGAGGTGAGCTTGGGGCGGTGAAAGTTCCGATCCTTAGTGCTTGAGTGCGGTCAGCGTGGAAAGATTTGATCCAGCGGATCCTCGCAGGCCAGCCTGCTTGACACGGTTCAACAAGATGTTATGGTCGACCGTGTTGAACATGGCTGACAAATCCAGGAGCACCAGAGCCTGGTGGTCAACCCTGTCTGCATTTGCTCTGAGAGTGTCCAGGACTGCAAGGATTACAGCCTCAGTTGAGTGCGCTGGTCCATGTTCGGAGTCCTTCCGACCGTATCGGTATGTGCCGGCCGGAATCCATTCCACCCGAGCCATTCTGATGGCCTCGGTTGGAATGGACTCTGACTCGGATTTCCGGATGGCTTACAATGGGCCCAGAGAGCCCGTCTGCCATCTGAAAATCCTTCAGTACTCCCCCGGTCGCCTCTTTTCGACCGAGGGAGTACGATGGCAGTTGCTCACTGCCTTTTCGCGCCTGTGTTTCGGGCAAAAAAAGGTAGTCGGAAACTGTCTCTGGGGGCCCGAGCAGGGCCACCATGGGTCCGAGGCCACCAAATGGCGGCCTGGGGGCACCTACGGTGCTGCTCTGTCAATCCCTGCACCCAGTGGCAGGCACCTTGGGGTGCCAGCCACAGGGTGCAGGGATGAACTGCACCCCTGCTTTTCACATTGCAAGCATGCTTTCCGCTCGGAATGCATGCTTGCATTGTGAAGTGTACGAGTGCGACCGAACTCTGTTCGGTCGCATCTTACTAGCAGGGCCGTAACCGACGACAGCAGGTCGGTCGGTTATGGCTTTAAGGAAATCCAAGCAGTGCCACATAACCCACTGAGCATTCCTGCAGGCATGGTGGTTGTGCTGAGTAAGTGTTAGAACTGGGATTTCTGGTTGGCTAAGGCTTGCGCCAAAGCCAGGCAGAACCCACCACTCTAGTCAGGGCAAGGGAGTTACACGCCAAAGATAACCCATGCTCACCCCCTTGGTAGCTTGGCACGAGAAGTCAGGCTTACCCCGGAAGCAATGTGTAAATCGTTTGCGCAACACACACACACAGCAGCAACACACTAGGTACACCACAAAAAGGAACTCCTCACAAGGTTATATATATAAAAATAGCCTTTGTATTACCATAAACACATTAGATCATAATCACACAGTACACTGTGCCAACAGGCACTGGGCAGTATTTGCAGGGGAATATTTACACATGACAGGGCCACATAGGCCACTGTCAGAATCAGCACTTAGTAGAAATAGCACAAAATATTAATTGTAGAACACAACCAGTAACCACTGGTAAAAGGTAGGTACACACTACGCAATGCTAATCACCTTAGGCATAGATCACGCAGGAAAACATAAACTGACTAATATAAACTACAATAGGTCAAACAACCTCCTAATCATAAAAACACAGTTAGAGGTATCACAGGCATAAAGGCATTGCACATTACGCATACATCACATTAGGCAATTATCATCATAATCACAAATCACCTTGCGCAAGAATCACATTAGGTACTGCCCCCCCAGGCTAACTGGCCTTCCATGGGGCTCAAATACCCTCTGTCCAAATAGTCAGGGCGCGCTGCCTCGGCAGCGAAAGCAAGGGTACGCAAGAGTCTGGGCCTAAACATGGCAGCTGCCCACTATTTGCTGGGCAGCTGGGTAATCACAAAAGAAGGACACTGGCACTCCGTGGGCCCCATGTAGAAGAACTGTGTAATGTTGCAGCTGCCCTCTGCGAGTGGGGCAGCTGGGAGAAATGGGGCATGGACACCTCAATGTCCTCACGATGGAGCCCACAGGCTCTATAAGAAATATGCCCCCCTAGAACAAATTAGCGAAGGCACCACTGGCCATTGGAGCCCCCACTGGGGCCCTTAAACAAAATGTGCCCCAACGTTGGAGCCATCTGGCTCTGGAGCGGGACTGGCACTCTGCTTCTCACCCCTTCCTTAGAGCGGCCTGCAACGGTGGGCCCACTCAGAAAAGGGACCCTGGCGCTGTGCCTCGCTCTTTCGCCACCTCTCTCCTCCCTGGCAGCTCCACTCAGCGGACTGCTCTCTGGAGGTGGCGGGGGACGCTGGCTATCTCCTCAGTCTGCCGGGGAAAACTGCATACGGGGCTCTCCTCTCTCTCCATGGGGAACCCCCACCGTACGGAGAGAAGTCTCCGTGGTCTCCTGTCCGCTTGCCATCGCGGGGTAGGCGCCCGCCTGGCTCCTGCTCGGATCTCGCACCGAGACGTCCTGGGAGGCGGGGTAGGCTCCCGTCCTCCCTTTCCTCACCGGCAACTTCCTCTTCGTCATGCGGCCCCCGTCCACGTCTTCTGTGGGGCTACCTGACTTCCAGGGTCGCGGCGGTGCCTTCCTCGAGGCACAAACACGGGTAGGCACACATTTAACTGCAAAAGTCCCTGGCGGGTGGGCACCCTCTAGGGGATGTTATTAGCGGCAAGGTCCCTGGCGGGCTGGGCAACCGCTAGGGATAAAAAAAATCAGCAGATATGCGGGGTAGGCACCCACGAGGCACACAATGCAGGGTGGACACCTGCTACACCTATAAATCAACAAAAACACAACACAGCAGAGACGCAGGGTGGGCACTCGCGTAGAAAATAAGGCGGGTTGCGGGGGAATCTCCACGCCGGGAATTCCCTTGCAAAAACGATCGCAGCTCCCTGCTGCAGTTGAGAATAGGAGCGCTGCTCCTCTCAGCACCAGAATAAAGCACTCCTCGGGCCAATGAAAATGTGGCGCTTCCCAGGTGCTTGGGGCGCAAAGTCCAAAGCAAGGGGGGGACAAAGGCTCGGCCCTGGGGCCAGCTCACAGGGCCCTTCAGCAGGAAGGCAGTCCCCAGTGGCGGTCCTCCTGGCGCCCAGCAGCAGCAGCAGGCCCCCTTTAAGTTAGGATCAGAGAACCTTTTTCATGGGGTCACTGCCCCTTCTTATACACCATTTTCATTTGTCTAAGGCTGTAGGGCAGGGGGAGAACCAGTTGTAACTGGTTCTTGAGCACTTTGTTTTGCTCAGCCCCTCTCCCTATTCACAGGACAGGCTAGGGACATCAGACGCACCACAGGGGGCGGAGCCAGCATTGTGGAGGGAAGGCACAGCCCTATTCAGGTCCCAGGTGCAACTCCTCCCTCCCATCTACATGCAGATTTCCTCATTCACCACTGGGCAGACCCATCCTGACTCCTGGAGCCAGGCACACCAGCCAGCTCCTGTCAATCACAAGCCAGATGAGGAAAGTCAGGAAAATGGTCAGGCGATTTAGTCGATGTTTCTTAAGTAATTTTGCCCGGCGTTAAACGCCTCTAATACCATACGAAGGTTATCAAATAAAGAGGCAGGCGCTGGAGACAGGAAGACAGGAAACAAGTTTTATTCCGACGGAGCAGAACACATCAGATCGGAAAACAAGGTATCGTCTCGAGGTGCTCTCTAGCAGCCTCTCTGAGGCCTGGCCTTTTATACACTGGTTTACGACATGTGACCGCTCTTTATTACAATAAAGACATTGTGAAGTAATGAAAAATGACATCCCCGGTACCCCCCCAGTTCCGGCTTATTCCAACACGTGGCTACAGTAGAGGTCCTCACCCCCCATACAATAGGAGGGGGGCTATCACGCAGCTGAGTGTTCCGCCGATTCCTTTGGAATGTGTGCGCCTGATCGAATCTCAGGGGGTGGGGAGGTCATGATCAATAGTAGCTCCTTTGAAGAGGGGCGAGTGCATACAGTAGTGGGCAATAAACTGTATCCTCAGGCCAAGGGATGACCAGCGGTCCGTGCAGACAATCGGGCTCAGAGGAAGGGGTCATCAAAGGAGAGATATTCATGAAAGAAAGGATCGGTGTGGACAATCGAGCATAGAGGAAGGGTTTATCAAAAGAGGGGTATTCATGGAAGGAAAGGAGGTGTTGGTCAGGCGCGGGGTGTGATTCCCAGAGACAGAGTCATGCGGAAGAGGAGGGTTCATGACTTGTGCATGTGAGCGCGGGGGCAGCCAGGGTGCATGGGGGATGCTTGCAGGGTCAGGGAAGTGCGCTGATGATCGATCGTGAACAGGGAGACCATGGTACCTAAAATGGCTGTCGTGCATGTTCATACTTGAGTCTGAGGAATGGGCAAGATGGCGCAGATGATGTTCAGTTCACGAACTAAAATTCCACAGTCCTCCCTTTTAACATTTCTCGCCAGCTTGTCAATTCGGATCTATCCCCATAAGACCACGTATTTCTATCTCATAGAGGGGACTCATGTGCTCAGTTCTAAAGTCCAAAGTCTTAGGGCACATACAGTTAGAAATGAGTGAACACAAAGGTGGCAAACATTGAATACCTAAGCAACACCCACACAGTATCACGACTGGTATCAGTATAAATGTAAACAACCTCCATCCCCAGTTCTTCAAAGTGTCCCAAAACCAGCTTCCAAGCGACCATCCTTCTTGCTCCTGGTGAACCTCTGAGGATAGTCTGTGGAGGTGTTCGATTGCTTTGTAGACTGAAGGCGAGTTATCTGGCACGTAGGTGCAACAGCTGGAGCCGATGATGCGGCATGCTCCTCCACGGTCGGCCAGAACCACATCTAGAACAAGGCGGTTTTGAAGAGCCACCAGGCGGACTGCCTGAAGCTCAGCCGTGTTGTTAGCGAGGATGCCAGCCGTGATGTTAATGGTTGTTTCTACTGCCTGAGTCAGGTGTCGGATAGCGCGGCTATTTGCCATTGGGCCCCACAGAGGAACAAGTCTCCAGGAACTGTGCTCCGGTGGAGTCGGCTTGTCCAATGTCTCCGGCGCGCTTTTGCCGGTGATGGTAGGCTGGGGCCACATACGTGGGGGGAAGAATGAAGGCGACGTAGCACGTACCCCTCCAACCTTTCGGAAGCCAAGTGTAAGCTTTGATGCCACAAACAAAGTACATATTCGGAGAAGCAACAAAGGAGGGTGGGTCAACTGAGACCAATGTTCTGGTGATGTGGCAGGAACTGTGACCCACCAGCTGTGTTCCCTGGCCTTCGAGGCACACGAGACCTGTGACATCGATGACAGGCAGGGCCACAGTCAGAGTGGCAGCCGTTCGCTTCCGCAGGTGGGAGAAGGTGGGTCTAGCTGGATTGTGGAGCACTTGCATTTCAACTCGTTCTTTGGCAGGGATGTTCATATGGAAGGAGGAACCTGAGGTCACAGGACAAAAGGGGGCAGACGTCCTTCCTGTTTTGTTCAGCCAGAACCCATAGTAGAAGTGTGACACTGTTTGACCAGAAGCGGCGTTGTCCTTGTGGCTTTCCTGCAAGAGGATCAACCAGGCGAGGCAGGAGCCGTGAACTGAGAAAGGAGAAGGGATGAAGGGGATGGAGTGTCCAGTGGCATGCGGGAGCAACCCCCAGACCCAGCAGTTTGTGGCATTTACAGCAAGGTTGTGCTGGTGCAATAGTTGCACGAAGGAATTGTTCCAGAACTCCTTACGCCTTTCTCGGAGCTGAGGCGAAAGGGAGATCAGGTGATGCTCTTTCATGGTGGTTGGCTGTGCACTGGTCAGCAATATCTGATGAGCGGGTGTGCTGTCCTCCAAGATCCAGAAGGAAGTCATGAGGAGGAGGCAAAGGAGGAAGAGAATGAAGAAGGCGATTGTCTTTGATTTGTGCAAATTGTCAGCCTTTGGGTTCCTGTAGTGGGTATTTCCGGTTGGGTCCATCATCTTCTTATCTGGCGCTTCCATCATCTTCTTATCTGGCGCTTCCATCATCTTCAAGGTGCTCGGTAGCGGGCAGAACCACAGACTTTGTTTAGCTTCTCTCCGGGTAACCCTTGGTTGTTTTAGGCCACCGTTCTGAGATTTTAACTTAGTCCGTGGTCTACTTAGCCGAAGCTCCCTCCTTTCGACGCAGGAAATACCCTTCCCGGGATGGCACAGTGGGATCAGGGAATTTTGCAAGTTCAAGTGCATCGGTATCAGAATAGCAGTTCAGTGATGGCCGGTCTTTGTTCAGGAGCTCTTCTTGGGTGTCGACGTTGTCTGCCGTGGCCAGGGTCGAGGAGACCTTCTTGCAGTGGTGGGCGTGCAGCCAGTGCCTCTTCCCCTCTACTCGAAGAGCCGTCCGAGTGGTGATCAGTACTTGCCAGGGGCCCGTCCACCGGGGTTCCAGACTCTTTGCCCGTTGAAAATTCCGGACTAAAACATAATCTCCCGGTTGGATATCGTGACCGGGACCCCAGGAAGCATTGGGGATGGCCTGCTGCACCTGTTGATGAATGACAGACAACATTTTAGTTAACTTGTATAAATAATCTGACAGCAGGACGTCGGGGACGTCGTGAATGGATGTTGGTTTGGGGGCAGTCCAGAGGTTCATTGGTCGCCCAAACACAACCTCGTAGGGGGTCAAGTGGTGCTTAGTGGGAGTGGAGCGCATCGATAGCAATGCCAGTGGGAGGGCATCTGGCCACTTAAGTCCTGTGGTGGCCACTATTTTTGACAGTTTCAGTTTCAGTGTAGCATTGTGTCGCTCAACTAGGCCAGCGGATTGGGGGTGGAAGACCGCATGGAACCTCTGCTTTACCCCAAGCCCCTTCAAGATTAGTTGGATAACTTCAGCTATGAAGTGGGGGCCATTGTCGCTCCATAAAATTCGACAAAGGCCGTAGCGAGGGAAAAACTCTTTCAGTAGTACTTTGGCAGTAGTCATGGCAGTGTTATCGTGGGTTGGATAGGCTTCCACCCATTTGCTGAAGGCGCATACAATGACTAATACTTACTTCAGGCCTTGGCATCTCTCCAGCTGGATGTAATCCATCTGGAGGACCTCAAAGGGGTGGTCGGGGATCCCAAACCCTCCCCGGGGTACTACAGTTCCTTTCCCGGGGTTGTGTTGTAGGCAGATAAGGCACTGCTGGACCAGGCGTTTGGCTGAGTCGGGGATTTTGTTGTTGTGCCAGACTTTGGAAATGAGTTCAATCATGGGGGCAGAACCTATGTGTGCAGGGGAGTGTGCCATAGTCAGTATGGGAATCAAGTATGAGTCAGGCAGCAACCATTTGTTAGTGTCTTTTGTCCGCCAGCAGCCTTCATCGTCCTTCAGACCCACCCGTGCCCATTCAGTCAGTTCGTGAGGTGTGCTGGCCGACTGGATGTCCCTAATCGTTTCCCTAGCGTCAGTCCATTTTTCCGCTTGTGACCTGGTCACATATATGCGTGTCGTTGTCCTATTCTCAGCTGTGGTTCGGGCAGTGATGTCGGGCAGTGCGTTTCCCTGTCCAACTAAGTCCGTCACCTTCTTGTGTGCCTGGCATTTGATCACTGCTAATCGTTTGGGGAGGAGAACTGCTTCAATCAGGGCGGAGACTAGATCTCCGTGAAGGATGGGCGTGCCGTGGGACGTCAGGAATCCCCTTTCCCTCCACAAGAGCCCAAAATGATGAACCACCCAGAAGGCATACTGGCTGTCCGTGTAAATGTTCGCCGTGGTTCCTGCTGCTATGATACATGCTCGTGTGAGGGCAATTAGCTCTGCCGCCTGTGCGGATCGTTGCGTGATGCGGGCTGTTTCAACTACTGTTCGGGCTGTCGTCACCGCATAGGCAGCTGAAGTGGTGCCGTCTGGGAGTTTGATACAAGAGCCGTCTACCCATAGCTCTCCATCAGGGTCTGTAAAAGCAATGTCTCGGAGGTCAATTCTACTCCTGGTCTGTTCGTCCGTGAGGGTCACACAGTCGTGTATAGGGGGCACATCGGGGTCATTTTCAGGCAAGGGCAACAGTGTAGCAGGATTCAAAGTAGTTCATCTCTTCAGAGTGATGTGGGGTGCAAGTAGGGTCAATTCGTACCCCGTCAGTCGTGCACTAGTCAGGTGTTGAGTCTTGGTCTGGTTCAAAAGGGTGTCAACTGCGTGGGGTACTAACACCGTGAGAGAGTTCGAAAGTACAATTCCCTCACTCTGACGGATAGAGACAGCAGCGGCGGCTACTGCTCGAAGGCAGGCAGGTAAAGCTCTGGCGACTGGGTCAAGAGTGGCAGAGAAGTAGCCACAAGGGCGTTGTTTGGAGCCGATGGGCTGAGTTAGAACAGACAATGCGCATCCCTCCCTTTCGTGAGTGAAGAGGGAGAAGGGCTTGGAGTAATCTGGTGTCCCTAGGACGGGGGCTGAGCAAAGGGCATCCCGCAACTCCTTAAAGGACGCTTGGCATTCGGGGGTCCAAGGGAGTGGGAAGGAAACATCTTTGGCCAACAGGGAAAGTAGGGGCTTTATAATGAGACTGAAATTTGGTAACCATTGTCGGCAAAAAGAGGTAAGGCCCACCAATGAACGGACTTGCTTCTGTGTCTTTGGGATGGGGGTGTCTAGGATGGTTTGGATTCGGTCGGGTGTAAGTTTCCTCCCTTCTTTGGACAGGAGATGGCCTAGGTATGTCACTTGAGGCTGGCAGAACTGCAGTTTCTTTTTGGAGACTTTGTGGCCATTCTCCGCAAGAAAGTGCAAGAGTTGGATAGTGGCCGTGATTGCAAGTGGAGTGGTGTCGGCCGCCAAAAGGATATCATCGACATATTGGATCAACACCACTCCATCTGGTAGCTGGACGGCGTCCAGCTGTCTTTTGAGAGCCTGGCTGTAAATGCTGGGACTTTCAGTGTAGCCCTGGGGAGCTCTACAAAATCGGTACGAACGGTTTTTTAAAGTGAAGCCGAAGAGATAACGGCTGTCTGGATGGATGGGGATAGAGAAAAATGCATTCTTGAGATCAATAACGGTGAAGGTGGTGGCAGTGGACGGGATGAGGGTCAGAATGGTGGTGATGTCTGAGACTACGGGGTACTGTGGCACCACCACTTTGTTGACTTCTCGCAGGTCGATGATGAAGCGGTACGCTTTCTCATCTCCCTCACCTTGCTTCTTAATCATGGGTAGGATAGGGCTGTTGCAGACATTACTAACCACTTCCTCTACCACTCCTGCATCTACCAGGGACTGAATAATCGCTACCAATGCCTTCTCGCCTTCGGGCGATATCTTGGGAGTATTGCGTCTGGTTGAACAGTTATGTGCACAGGGTCGATCATCATTCGTCCTACATCCGAGTCGTTTCTGGCCCATAGGTACAGGGGTAGGGTGTTGAGCAAGGTTAGGTCAGCATCAGTTATAGAGTACATATGTCGTGCGGGGCGGGATCTGGACATGCTCGGGTTGTCGTACAGGATGACTCGGACTCCATCTGGGGAACACCTAATAGTAGCTCGGAAATGTTTTAGTAAATCAATACCCATAATGGAGTCAGGAGAGTTGGAGTAGAGCAGAAATGTTGTGTCAGTGGGGTTGTTTCCTAGGTCAAAGGAGATAGGTACAGACAGGGGATTAGTGGAGGGCGTTCCATCGAAACCTATCGATGTAATGTGTGAGCCAGACAAGGGTGCCCTTGGAATCAGTCGCTTTGATAATACACTACGTGTCGCTCCAGTGTCTACCAAGAATGGAGACTTTGTACCCAGGACCTTAGCGGTGACGTAAGGACCTTGCTGGTCAACACAGAGCTCGACTGGATCCCTCCCTTGCCCCTGGCAGTCCTATGCGAAGTCGGGAGTGTTCTCACTGTCAGATAGTTGGTACTGGTTCTGTCGGGGACGGTCAAATGTGTTCGATCTTCCTGGTCTGTCGCTGTTGGTGTCGTTTGTGTACCCCCGTCCCTGTCCTCTAGTCCTGGGGCCATTCGTCATGTCCCTCGTTTCTTTATTTTTAATTAGTTCCAGAAGAGCCGGACATTGAGACTTCCAATGCCCGAATCCTTTGCAAAATGCACGCTGATTATCTTCTATGTCCCTTCGTCCAGAGTAGGGAGTGGGTGTGCGGTCCTTTGGGGGTGGATTTCTAGGGGCGATCGATTGGTAGCCCCCCCTGTGTAGTTCTTTCCCGACTGCCACCCCTTGTATCTGGGCTATCATCACCCTTTCTTTCAAATCTTTCTTCTTTCTCTCGGTTGCCCTATCATTCTCATTCTTTTGGTGTTCGTAGTACTGAGCCATTTGGAGGATAGCGGCGGGTTTGGAGGCCCCCCAACTACTCTCGCTCGTTTGTAACTTTTCGGAAACCTCTCGTGACAGACCCTTTACGTAGTTTTGCACAAATAGGTGTTGTCCGGTTGCGGTGGTCATGTCTTGGCCACTGTAGTCGGAGAACACCGTTTCAAATTGGGAGAAGTATTCTGATACGTCTTCCTGGGGTTTCTGACGGCAAGCCGTGACTATTGACCAATCTACCTTTTTCTCTGGGACCAAGGTTTTTAGCTTCTGAACTATTTTGTCCGGAAGTTCCAGTATGTCTTTTATCGGTTTCCTTCCGGGCTCTCGTCGTCTATCTAGCTCACTGAGTTGATTCCAGGTATGTCCGAACAGATCTATGTATTCGGCTTTCTGGATTTGCTTCCACACGTCAGCCGGCAGACATAACCCGAAAAACAAATCAATGTCTGCTAGAGTCATTATCGTTGAGCCCAAGGCTGTGCCTAATCCGGTGTAAAATGCTGTCGGGTTCTTCCTTAAATCAGGCAGGGTTTGCCTAAAGGTTAAAATATCTTGTCGATCCCAGGGTTGGTAAACCCAATTGTACACAACCCTTCCTTTTGCATCTGCGTGGTTATATCGTCGTTTGTTCCCTGACCTCTTGGGGGAACCCAGTAGGGGGCGGCTTCTCTGATAGGCATCATAGTGTTGGCTACTTCTAATGGGGACTCAGCCGTTTCAGGGACTGTGATCTTAACCTCTGGTTTCTGTTCCGTGAGGTGGCGGAAGACTTCAAGCGTTTGCATGAAGAGGTCCATCACATCGCGTTCAGTCCCATCTCCAACATCGACCTTTCTATATAGAGCCGTCAGCTTACCAGGACCCTTAGTTTGATACCTATCCTCATATGCGTTCAGGGTGTGGTAGCTGAACCGTAAAATGAAATGCCGTCTGTGGCTACCGGCATGTGAATTGTGCATATCCATCGTATATTCTTCGCTCTCTTTCCGTTCTACCAGTGTCTTTGCTATCTTGTCAATCCCATCCCGCTCGTCTTTGCTCAACCTATTTGGTCTGGCCGTTAGCTGCTTGCTAGTCTCGAGTTCATCTGATGTTGTTACCAATGTGGCTGGTGCGAAGGCCGTAAGAGCCGGGGCACTAGCGCTAGAGTCACCCTCGCCCGCACTCAGAACTGGTAGGTGCTGTGCTAGAGGCTGACAGGGGGCATAAGGAGGGGGCATGTAGATAATCGGAGGACCTAGCAGTAACTCGTCGTTTGCCCGTTGTTTGGAGGGCATCTCCGGGTAGAGCGTAGAGGGGGTCCTAACAGGGCATTGGCCTGTCGACCCTGATTCTTGCGTTTGTCTATCTTCCTCTCTCCTTCTTATTTCTTCGTCTAGTTCCTTAGCGGCCAGGTGGGCTGCCTTTCGTAACTCTTTCCCTATTCTTGCTTCTTCTCTTTTCCTTCGTTGCTCTGCTTCTTTGCGCCACATGCCGATACTATCGAGCATGGTGGGTGTTGCCTTATTTATTCTAACAGCTGCTTCTAGCGCTTTTATTTTATGATCATCAAAGGAACCTATCAGTGGCCACTGACTTTCGGGGTCCTTTTTTGTATATTTATGCCATAACTTACTATAAGCTATAGCGACTAGTCCTTGTTTAGTGAACATGTCCTTATTAGGGGTGCCTTCCAATGGAGCTGGATGGTTCATCTCTAATAAGCGGTCCGAGTTGTACCAACTACCAATCAGTGGGGAGAAGACAGGCATGACAGATTACAACGGGGGACAAAGGTCCGCACTACCTATCTCTCACTGTTTGCAAAGACTAGACAGAATATGGCTATTCTACGTTATTTGCAAGCAGAGAACCTCAAAAGAACTATACTCCAAAGATTCTATGTTCTGACAATCAATCAGTGGGGAGAAAAATAGGTACGGCAGATTACAATGGGGGACAAAAGTCCGCGTTACCTACCCTTCACTATCCGCAAAGGGAGATAGAATATTCCTATTTCTCCCCGTTTGCAGGCAGCGAATATCTCAAAGAGCGACAATGCAAATACTAGTATTTCAATCAATCAATTCGCAATTCGTCGTGTGTCACGACCTTACCCGGACCGCATGGACAGTTTCTCGTCTTCCGCTTCCAGCGCCCGATCGTCCTCTACTCTCTGCTGCTACCGCGGCACTCCTGATGGTTCCCAGTCAGGACCGTAGATCACTCGGGAGAGGTCTGCTTGGAACCAGTGAAGTTCGGATGATCGGCTGTCAGACGAGGGTCTATCGGACAGGAGCTCTCCCGATCGTTGCAGTCGTTCACTCTGTCGTCGGGACCTCTCCCACTGGATCCACGTGTCGCTGATGGGCCCCACGTTGGGCGCCAATTGAGGAAAGTCAGGAAAATGGTCAGGCGATTTAGTCGATATTTCTTAAGTAATTTTGCCCGGCGTTAAACGCCTCTAATACCATACGAAGGTTATCAAATAAAGAGGCAGGCACTGGAGACAGGAAGACAGGAAACAAGGTTTATTCCGACGAAGCAGAACACATCAGATCGGACAACAAGGTATCGTCTCGAGGTGCTCTCTAGCAGCCTCTCTGAGGCCTGGCCTTTTATACACTGGTTTACGACATGTGACCGCTCTGTAATTACAATAAAGACATTGTGAAGTAATGAAAAATGACATCCCCGGTACCCCCCCAGTTCCGGCTTATTCCAACACGTGGCTACAGTAGAGGTCCTCACCCCCCATACAATAGGAGGGGGGCTATCACGCAGCTGAGTGTTCCGCTGATTCCTTTGGAATGTGTGCGCCTGATCGAATCTCAGGGGGTGGGGAGGTCATGATCAATAGTAGCTCCTTTGAAGAGGGGCGAGTGCATACAGTAGTGGGCAATAAACTGTATCCTCAGGCCAAGGGATGACCAGCGGTCCGTGCAGACAATCGGGCTCAGAGGAAGGGGTCATCAAAGGAGAGATATTCATGAAAGAAAGGATCGGTGTGGACAATCGAGCATAGAGGAAGGGTTTATCAAAAGAGGGGTATTCATGGAAGGAAAGGAGGTGTTGGTCAGGCGCGGGGTGTGATTCCCAGAGACAGAGTCATGCGGAAGAGGAGGGTTCATGACTTGTGCATGTGAGCGCGGGGGCAGCCAGGGTGCATGGGGGATGCTTGCAGGGTCAGGGAAGTGCGCTGATGATCGATCGTGAACAGGGAGACCATGGTACCTAAAATGGCTGTCGTGCATGTTCATACGTGAGTCTGAGGAATGGGCAAGATGGCGCAGATGATGTTCAGTTCACGAACTAAAATTCCACACAGACAGTCAATTCACATTCACTGCACACAGACATGCCAACTTCTAGAAGTGGCACTTCTACACTAGAATTATTAAATCTGCCCACACCGTCGCGCAGTATTTAATCTAACGTGTTCGCACATACCAAACTCGCCACTGCCCTCCTCTCACATCAGGAACTACCATGGACACATATATGCATTCCTATGTGAGGGCAGACCAATCTCACCATACGCATTCAGATTGCGCACGCACTTTATACTGGGACACAGTGCGCAGAAGCCAAAAACAACTAACACCAGGTCACACTTAAAAGCAAAAAGTTTAGGGTGATCCTGCCAAAAGGGCCAAGTCCAACAGTAAGGCTCAGTGATGGTTTACTGAACTTAGTCCTTGTACCCATAGATTAGGAATCCAAACCTTGTAGACCTCGGCTCCAGTCCCCTGATAGACATCAGACCCACTTCCAAATCTTTGCATTTTAAATTAAATGCCACTGGCTACTGATACCCATTAGTATTCAATGCTCTCTGCTTCTGTCACAAAGCTCTCTACTTTGGCAGTCCTGATTTCCTTGCTTCCTGGCTCCCCCTTTGTATACTGGTCAAACCCTTTGGTCTTCCTGTTAAGCCACGCACACCACTCCTAAAATCATCCATATTTGCATAGAAGGTTTTTTCTTATATAACCCATAAGCTGTGGAACACTTGTACCATCTCACTAAGCCTGAGCTGCACCTTCCTTCCTCCTAGAAGTAATTGAGTACCTGGCTTTTCTTCTACTCCATCTAGTCGCCTCGGCTGATTTCTGGCTACAATCTCCTTCTTTTCACGAGAACAATCATTTTGTATGTCAGTGTGCCATAATTATCATCAATTGTGAGTTTTGTCTCGAAATCTAAAAAGGCTAAATGAGCGCATAAGTAGTTCAGGATACTGCCAAACCAGGGGCAAAAAGCACTATCTGGTTTGTATTCTTATTACTGAGTATCAGTGAGGGAATGTCTCCCTTCGATCGTGAATGATGATCAGCAGAAGTCTCTAATACAAAATATTTCCCTTTTGTTCCAGGAACTTCAAATCCTCATAACCTTAAGTTAATAAATCCTAACAGCTTTAAGGAGATAAAGCTGAAGGTTTATGCGAGCTGTTTTCTTCAGACAATTCCAAATTCATCCTCTCATTATAGATTCTCTGTTATGGAATCATTCACTGTTTTCCCATCACACCACTGATTCATTCAGCCAGTCAGCTATGGGAGATGCATCGGATTTATCTTCTGAAGAATACGTTCAAATTTAATAACGCTATTAGTTTTGAGTCTCCAGAGACAACGTGATGTTCCCAAACCTAAATTCTTCAAATAGCTCGAGTTTTGTACTTTCATCGTTCCAGGAAATGGCCAGCTTACATTTTCCCTCAACAGCTAATGAACGGACGCTATCGCTCTTGTTTGTGCTCTGAAAGATCCAGATAACTATTGATTCATTTTCTTGCAAAGTCTATTTCCTAGATAAAGAATATCCTCGTAACCTGCAAGTCTGTGACTGGACTGTAGCAATATAAAACTACTTTCAATCTCTATGATACTCTTGAAAATAGACCGTAAGGAAGAAATCCAGTGAATGATATTGGAATATCTCTCAAAACGCAAGCTAGCCAAGTTGATATCATCAAACAAAGGAACGTTGTAAATTACTATTGTTGGTGATGTTAGCAATGCGAGTTTGGGTAAAGAGAGCTTTCCTTTTTTAAGACTTGATGGCCCTTCTAATATTTTTCCAAGCTGCCTCGTGCACCTTCTGCTTACCTAATTCGTATAGTGGCCAAGTGTTTGATGCTAGCTAGTTACGGGAACAGAGTATTCCAGGGTCTATATCACAAATATGGCTCACTTCCCTGCTCTGCACCACCACACACATTTAAACAAGTCTATGCCATGCAGGCATAGCCTGGACAGCCTGCCATATTACTGTTTATGCTTTGCCCCCAGTACAGCTGCAAACATGTGTCTAACCTAGGTGCAATGCATAAGTGAATGAGGAGCCAGTTGCTTGAAGCCACAAGTCCACTTGTTATGGTACAGTTTGTAACTGGCCTGCATTTCAAGGGGGGACTTTGATCCTTCTGCAAGCAGATGTCGTGAGTGATTATAGAGACCCACAAGGACATATCTTCTGAAGGGTATCATTGGGGTGTTGCCCCTGGACTCGTTTACCTCTGCACCCACATCTAAAATTGACATGTCTCCAAGCAAATGTGTCAGAAAAACTCCTTGGAGCCTTGCCGGCACACATGCAGCACAAGCGAAAGGATTTGTATTACAGAAGTTACTGTGTATGTGTGACCAACTCCTTCTGTAATACCAAAGTGCCCCAAAGGTCAGAGAGTGGGCACAAGTGCCCTTTATGCCCCCAGGGCACTTAGTGCAATACTGCCCCAGATGATTCATGAGATTTCTCAGTCCAGAATTGCCATTACCTCCAAAGTGAGAAAGGGACAGCATGCTCTCTGTGCTACGTTCTCTCTCCAACGTCACATGTCATTATGCTCAGTTTTTTTTAATATAATGTTGTTCTTTGATTCTTTTGTTAAGACTGAGGCATAGACTATGTCTATTTTCTCTTAAATGCCACTTCACAGCAGCCAGCAGCCTACATGCACCTAAGGAAGACATAGCTCCCAAAAAGTGAAAGAAGATTAACCAAAATGGGCTGCACCCCAGAGCTTAATTTGATCTGGTGATTGCAGGTGGGGCCCATCAGCACTACCTTTTGGGGACTGGCACTTATTTTTTCCTCATCCGTATCTCACCCAGAGCTAGAGAGAAAACACACAAAAGGGGGAAGTACGAGGAAGAGGAAGATGGAAAAGCAAGAATGAAATAAACCTGCAAGAGTGAGATAAAAGGGTAGGGACTCTCTAGTGGTAGATGAATGAGGCAAGAAGTGTGATCAAAATTACGCAGCCTTGGAATTTGCACCCCCCCCCCCCGATATTGACAAGATCAGCTGCAGGTTTATGATCAAAACTTTACTTAAGGGAGATGAGTTTAATTAGAAGGCAATACGATGAGTTTAAATAAAGGTCAGTGAGATTGGTGTAAATAGAGAGGAGTGAGATGAGTAAATAGAAGGGAGTGAGATGAGTTTAAATAGAGGGCAATCAGATGAGTTTAAATGGAGGAGAGTAAGATGAATTTAAATAGAGTGCGAATCAAGCTGAAAGCACGCTTGTTGGTAAGGGAAGCCGCACCATACAAAGATAATTGGAAAAAGGAGAAATATGTTGAAGGAGCCTTAAGGCAGTGGTGATAAGGCCATGTGCCTTAGATTAAAAAAAATAGAGCAATATAAATTGCATTTTTAATTCAACATATTAGACGGCTGCACACAGTCTATGCTAGAATAGGCGGAACTTTCACAATGCAAAAAAAGCAAAACAGTCAGAGTTCCCGATGCAGAGGGGAACACATCTGTGGGTCCCACACAGTGGCCTCTGCCCTCACCTGAAACACCTACCGATTGCAGAGAAAAAAATCATAGAGGGAGTCTATAGGCGTTGGACAGGATCAGAAGGTGTTAGCAGGGTTCTCCAAAGCTGGTCCTGGAGGGACAGATCCATGCCAGACTATTAAAATAACGACATTTATATAAATGGGGATATGCTAAAAATCCCTCAAGGACTGACTTTGGAAAATCCTTGATTAAAGGGATGGGACCTCCGAGTACAAAGTGGACGGCAGAACATTACTTGTGACAACATAAATCACGCTTTTTATATATCTATTTATTTAGGAGGTTTATGATATCCTCTTGTGGCCTTTTGGTTCCTTGGACCATAGAAGAAGGTGTGATTTACTATCCAGTCCTGTATAGAGCAAAGGAGGGAGAGAACGCGTCTGAACATGTGGGGCCGAGCCCATAGTTGAGGCAAGTGTGTCTGAATCATTTGTGATGCCTAGGGCACAACATGGATCATTTGTGCATGTGTGTTACCGTGAAGGCACACACAAAGGACTCTCCTTTACTCTTTTTCCACCACACCAAGTTTTCTCATTAGGTAATTCTTTATAGTGTGCTTTGAAAAATTATTACAGGCTGTTGCTCACACAACACATTCCCCTTCAAGAAAAAAGTACATTTCCACGATTGTATGACAAAATATTGAAAGACAGAAAGTCGACCTACGAAAACATCGACACAGAAATATTGACGTAAAAAATATCGAAGTCCTATCTACATAAAGGTACGTACAAAAATAGTCCCCCAAAAATATTGCTGTAAAAAAAATCGATGTTAAAAATATCGTTCTTTTAAATGTTTTATTAATAATGTGAAAATGAGTAGAAAAATTATATAATTTACAAAATTATAAATATAAACATTAAAATATATTTAAGAAATAATAACTAATACATATAATTTTAAAATTAATTAAACATTTACATATAAATGAATATATATATTTACTCCCATATTGCAACAGTAGAGAAAGCGTTGGATAGCTTGGGGTAAAAATTACTATTCCAACTCCAGAGAGTGCAACAGTAGGAACAGCGCTGGATAGCATAGGGGTAAAAATTACTATTCCCACTCCAGAGAGAGCAACCGTAGGGAAAGCGCTGGATAGCGTAGGTGGTACAAATTACTATTCCCACTCCAGTGAGCGCAACAATATGGAACGCGTTGGATAGCGTAGGGGTAAAAATTACTATTCCCATTCCAGAGAGTGCAACAGTAGAGAAAGCGCTGGATAGCGTAGGGATAAAAATGACTATTCCCACTCCAGAGAATGCAACAGTAGGAAAAGGGCTGGATAGCGTAGGGGTATAAATTACTATTCCCACTCCAGTGAGTGCAATAGTAGGGAAAGCGCTGGACAGTATAGGGGTAAAAATTACTATTCCCACTCCACAGAGTGCAACAGAAGGGAAAGCGCTGGATAGCGTAAGGGTTAAATTAACATACGTATCATTTACATATTTTTTTTATAAAAAATAACAAATTAATAATTAATTTACAAAAAATTATTAATAAATACCAATTAAATAAAATTAATATTGACTTAAATAACATTAAATTACATCCCACACTATTCCCCCTTTAACACACAACACACTACACATACAAACAACACAATTAATTCAACTATCAATTAATCAATTAATAACAATTAATAATAAATTACCATAATTATAAATTAACTAAATAATAACTATTATTTACCAATTAATAATTATGCACAAATTAATAATCAATTAACAATACATTAATTAACAATAACAATAAATAATAATTAAATAATTTAATTCTAATTAACATAATTAACTAATTAATACATAGATCATTACCAATTAATAAGTAATTAGCAATTAATTAATAATAAATATCAATAAATAAAAACAATCTAATTAATTCATGTATTTAAATTATTTCCCACCCTAATTCCCTATAAACCCACAACCCATTACACATAAAAAAATCAAAATTAAAATTAATCATCAATTAATTATTAATTAACAATACATTAATTAACAATAGCAAAACACATATGAATTATTAATAAATGAATCCTAATGAATATACTTAACTAATTAATAACAATTAATTGGCAATTAATAATTAACAATTAATTAATCATCAATACCAATTATTAAAAACATATTAATTTATTAATTTTAATTAAAATACTTCCCACCCTATTCCCCTATAAATCCACGACCCGCTCTGATACTAAAACGCAAAATTTGCTTTAACAAAATTACTAATTTATAAACATTTATTTTAAAATTTATAAAAATACATTAAAAAACTGTTTAACATACATTCGAAATACATACTAAAATACACAACACAAACAAAATCGATATTATTGACAACAATATTTTTGCTAACGATATTACTTACTTTGATATTACTTACTTCGATATTTAAAAAATCGATAGTACTTACCTTGGAGTCGATATTCTGGTCAACGATATTCTTGACTTCGATATTTTGTCCCTAAGATTTTTAAAACTCGATATTAATGTAGGTCGATATTTTAAATTCGATATTTTGACTACCCACCCATTTCCATGTGTAAAATTTGTGCAGAATTTGAACAGTGTGTAGGAGCACTGAATTGCACCTTACCTAAGCTGTTTCAACCTAAAATGGGCCGGATCGCAAAACAATTTTTAGTTTGAAATCTTTTTATTGAGTTATCAACAAACAAGATGCAATGAGAAATGAAGCCCATATCATGGGCAGGTAGCCATCGTATTGCTTCGCAGACCATCAAAATAATATCAAAGTGAAACTTCCCGCCCCCTCCATCCTCAAACTCTCTCCTCTCCCTCCCGTCTCCTCCCCTTTCAAAATGTCTGGACAGAAAAGCAAAAAGTAGGCCTAGCACTCCAATGCACAGCATAGTAATATTAAGGTCACTTGTGGCTCAGCTAGGGAAGGTGTAAAAGCCGCAGGTATCTAGGACAGGACAGCTAACAGAATTCAGTGTACAGCAGGGTGACAAAGGGCCGCCATACATCAGCAAAAGAAACTCCATCTCCCTGAAGCGAGAAAGAAATGCGTTCCATGCCAAGGACATACCACAGTCGATGCAGCCACCCCTGCACAGTCGGTGTTCTGTCTGTGCTCCAATGTGATAATGTATTTTGCAGTGCGGCCCCATAAGCTATACCTAGTTGCTTACCCTAATGTGATTTAAGAGGAAAGGTGAGCCTGTCGGGTACTCCTAGGACTTCATGTTCAGGGAAGCGTAATAGTGTGGTGTCAAAATGTCTATAGATCTCGTCTAGCACTTGCTTTCAGTAAGTAGTGACGCTGCGGCATTCCCATAGCAGGTGCAATAGTGTGCCTTCAGCGTCGCAAGCCTTCCAACCAGTAGGGAGTGGTCAGGGTTGCTCTTGTGGAGTCAAGAGGGTGTAAGATACCAGTACGCCATAATCTTAATGGCCGTCTCGATGCTAGACATATTACGCGCAGAATGCCGGGCTCTGTAGTGAATGTCTGTCCATTCTTTGGAGGTCAGTGTCCGGCCCAACTCAGCCTCCCACCGCCTTTGGCCCGCAGACCTAACCACCTGTTCTGGGGGACATAAGACGTGATATAATTCTGTGATAAGTCACTTTGTGGATTGGTTTAAGAGCAGTCAGTGTTCATACCGAGTGAGGAGCCTCTCTGCTCCCGGGCGAACCTGGGGTTGCATGACCTAATGTCGTATTTACAGATAATGATAGCTTTCCCTTTCGGGCATGTTAAAATCAGATTTAAAATCCTCAAGGATCGAGGGCTCTGCAGATCAAAAAAATGCCCTCTAAACATGCGCCCCCTGCTATGTCCCATTGCCTAAATGCCTCCAGTTAAGGCCCGGGGAGAAGTCCGGATTTTCCGTGATGGGGTAAGGGGTGAGGGTATCCCAAGCTTCCAGTGTAGATCCGGCCACAGAAAAGCCATATAGCCCAGGGGGCGGAGAGGCCTTGCAAGTAAAGGGTATCTTCCAGAGAGACTTTTTTGCTAGCGCGCGCTCCATAAAGAGCTAGCACTTCTCAGATTCTGGCTGAGCCCATTCTAATAGAATCTAGCAGCTGTGTCGCCTTATAGTAACGGTCAAGTTAAGGAATTGCCAGTCCCCCTCCTCATGGGGTCTGAAGCTCAGATCCCTCTTTATTCGTGGCCTCTTGTCCGCCCAGACAAAGGCTATAAATTCGAATTCTAGTTGCTTTAAAACACCCGGGGGAGGTTCTACCGGAAGTGTTTGAAAAAGGTATAATACTTTGGGGAGTATGCTCATCTTGAGAGCTGCAACTCTGCACAGCCATGAGAGATTAAATTTCAGCCATCTTATGAGCTCCTGCCTTGTCTGATGCAGTAGCCGAGAGTAATTGATGGATATCTTCTCAGCAGTGGATAAAGACAGTAGAATACCCAGTTACGGCAGAACCTTTTGATCCCAACGAATGGGGCACACATGGGCTAAGGCCGTCATGGTGGTCTGCTTCAATGAAAAGCCTATTGCTTGGGACTTGGCCACATTGACCTTGAATCCATAAGCTGCTGCGAATTCCTCAAGCTCAGCCAAGAAAGCTAGAACTGAGGTGTGGGGTGATTCCAGCGTGGCAACTACATCGTCCACATAAGGGCTGATTGTATGTCCCTTGCCCCCGAAGAGTATCCCCTTAATCCGCTGATTCTCCTGAACCCGCTGGACCAACGGCTCCATGTAAAGGGAAAACAAGAGGGGGGGAGAGCGGACAGCCCTGTCGCATGCCTCTAGTTATATTAAAGGGGTTAGAGGGGAAACCGTTTACCTTAACAGTAGCTGAAGTGCGACTTTAGCCACTAAACACTCATCAGCGAAAACCATGCCCGATCTCAAATCCCTCCAGAGCCGTCTCCAGAAAGGGCCAGTGGACCCTATAAAAGGCCTTTTCGGAGTCTATTGATAGGAAGACCCGCTCCTCTGGTTGATGGTGGTATTTGTCCAAGAGGTGTAGTAGCCTTTTAGCGTCATAACAACAGTGCCTAGTTGCAACAAATCCGGCCTGGTCCGGGTCTATCAATCCCGGCATCAGAGGTCCCAGTCTGTCTGCAAGTACTCCTGTGAAGATCTTAAAGTCTATGTTCAGGAGAGATATTGGCCTATAATAGGTGCAGTATCTATTGTCTTTCCCGGGTGTGTACAAGAGTGCCACTGACGCTAAACTCATTGTGGGCAGCAGCTCCACAGAGTCATCAATGGCGTTAATAAGTCGGGTCAATATTTGGGCTAAGATTGAACAAAAGGTTTGGTAAAAAATTGTGGTAAATTGATCAGGACCGGGGGATTTAAGAAGTTTAAGTCGAGTTATGGCCGAGATAAATACGTTGGTTCTAATGGGGCTGTCCAGGGTCGCCTCCGGTTCAGCTGTCAGCCTGGAGTGATTTATGCCTTGGCACTGCCTGAAGGGATTCTGGTCAGACAAGGACTGTGTGGTGTATAAATTTGCATAAAAATCTTGGAATGTATTACTGATATCCTCCCTCCGTGTGTTCTCCAAGCCACCTCCACTCAGAATGAGCGGAACTGTTGCCGCCTGTCAATGTGTACACAGTTTATGGGCCAGCAAGTGGCAGCATTTGTCCCCTTCGGTGTAAAATATGTGCTTCAAGCAGAGTGCAGCGAATTCCGCCCTATTGAGGTCGAGGCTAGCTAGCTGCAGTCTTGCGGCCTTTAGCTTCCTCCAAATTTGAGGGGCCCCAGTCCTCTTATGGATTCCCTCCAGCTCAAGCACTTGCTTAGAGAGATCATCTCTCTTCTCTCTCTGTGCCCTATTGACTGCAGCCGACGTAGCTATGAAGTCGTCCCGGGCTACTAATTTGAGAGTTTCCCAAAGGGAGACAATTGAAGTGTCCTGGGTGTCGATAATAGTTAAAAAGTCTTGTAACATTCTCGTGAGGCATGCTACAACTTTAGGACAGTGGAGAAGCGTTTCCATGAGTCTCCAGGAGTATGACGGCCTAGAGGTGGGGAACTAGTAAGGTCGTCCTCAGGGGCGCATGATCCGAGAGTGCTTGGCACTTGATTACTGAACTCTGCACTAATGGGAGAAGAGAACGGGTTGTTAGGAAGTAATCCAAACTTGCATATGTCCCCCGGGCATGGGAGTAGAAAGTCTAGTCGAGTGTATGAGGATGCAAATGCTGCCACATGTCCACCAGTCCCAGATCA
The DNA here is from genome assembly GCF_964261635.1 of Lissotriton helveticus. Taxonomy (NCBI): domain Eukaryota; kingdom Metazoa; phylum Chordata; class Amphibia; order Caudata; family Salamandridae; genus Lissotriton; species Lissotriton helveticus. The sequence goes on from NC_136068.1 coordinate 1,629,288,249, forward strand.
TGCAGCCACTGATGATGTGCATCAGATAGAGCCCCCCGTCTGTCCCTGCCTCTGTGCGGAACGGTCAAGCTGATTGTCGAATGCAATGTTCAAGTCACCCCCGATAAGGAGTTATTGATCGGGTGTCGATGTCAAGCCACCTATCGCTTTGTGTAAGAAAGTCTCCTGGCCCTCGTTGGGGGCATGTATGGTAGACAATGTGAATGCTTGTCCCCCTATGATAACAGAATATGCTAGGAGCCTCCCTTTACTTTCTGCTACCTTATCTCCTATCTACCCAGGAAACGTACGTGCAACCAGGATAGCAACCACAGCTTTTTGGGTGGGGAGGGAAGAGAAATACTGTTGAAGGAAAACCCTAGAACGCATTCTATGGGTATCACTGGATTGCAGGAGGGTCTCTTGTAATAAACAAATATGAGCCCCACAGTTTTCTAAATAAGACAGGATAGCTCTATGTTTTACTTGATTATTAAGCCCTTTCACATTTAACTTAAGAATCTTAACACTCATGTACGTGAAGGGGGGGTGCTATTGCGTTGTAGCTGCGAAAGAGCCAGTCCAACCCTTACTGTGTTAATCCCGGGTTAATCCAGGCAGCATTCGATCAATGTGTAGGGGATGCTGCCCTGTGCACACATCAAGAGAGACCGGGGGGAGGAGACGCCGACATAGAAAAGAACAAAACCCCATAAAAAATGAAAACATTACGTGATACGAAGAACCAAAGTCAATGTCCAGAGCATCCTGCTCTTGGAAAAGAGAGAAAGAGAGAGGTACCTCTGGCCCGTATCTCCCTGCTCTCACCACATTAAGCCCATGAAGAAATGGGACGGGGGTGCGCTTTCAAGATACCATGATGCAGTAAGTGCAAGTTCCACCACACTCCGAGGAAGCCCCTGCGAGGGATGACAGCACCACTTGCCGCTCTTTAGCCCTAGTGTCCAGGTCAGGGCGCACTGCTGAGCTTGATGGCTTAATTGTGGTCCATCCATGGCAGCTTTGGCGTATTCAGGGACGTGGGTTTCGGTTGGGTTGGTCTGGTGTGGGTTCATCAATACCCAGTAGCTTGTAGGCCGCAGGAAGTGAACTGATTTGTTGGAGCTCCCACTTATAGGAGAAAATCAAGAGTCCCCAAGAGTATTTTACTGGAGGTGTAGCATGATCCGCCGGAATGACCTGCGTTTGAGCAATGTGGATGTAGCCACATCCTGAAATAACGTGGGTTTCTGCCCCCAGTATGTGGAGTCTGGGTTTTACCGAGACTAGAGTAGGTTCCTTTCCTTTAGCTGATAGTCGTGGACACAGGTCAAGATGTACACCGGGGGTGCAGGAGCTGCTCTTCGTGGGCCCACCTTGTGAGTTCGATCCAGATTAATCAGGAATTCTGGGGATTCTCCAAGGATGGAATGGAAGAGGCCCGCCACGAGAGCCTCGATATCACCATCACGTCATTGTGCACCATACCGCAGATGTGGATGTTATTCCATCAGGACCTGTTCTCTAAGTCCTCTGTATGGGCCTTGAGGTCCAGATTCTGTTCTTGCAACCAGAGGACTTCCTGTTGCAAGGTCTCAATTTCCTCGTCCCTTCCAGGTTTGTGCTACTCCAGCATGAGGACTTGATCTCCCAGACAGTTCACATCGCGACGCGAGTTTGGGCTTCATTGTGGCTAAGTCATCTCGGAGAGAGGAGAAAAGGGACTCCAAAAAGGAACGACTGACTGGGGCCTACGGGCCTTCACTCCCCTTGGTCTCATCTGCGTGCCCTTGGGCCAGGGTTGCTGTCTGGCTGCTGAGTGAATTTGAGCAGCAATTCTTTCACTGACTTGTCCTTCCTTCCCTTGGGGGAAGCCATGGCTTCTGTGCACTACGGCCCCACTGCCTGGTCGAGGGCCAGCTGTGCAGAGATCCGCTAGTGAGGGAGGCAGTGTCGGGAGTAGAAAGGCAGTATCAATCAGCAATGCTGCAGCCGCACGCCACCCCGCTCGAGTCTCTCACTCAGTAGCACTAGCGGGGATGCGTCAGATGTCAGAGACAGGCTTCTTGGGCCCTGTTGTCACACCGCTGCTGTGATATCGCTATCCTCTCAGCTAGAGCACCCGTTGGTGTACTCCTCTGTCCCAGGGCCCCCCTGCTGACAAAAGCACCAGTGACAACCATTAAGGCTCTGGAAGTCCCAGAATCAAGGTCAGTAAGTGGGGAAGCCCCACCGCGTCTCTGGAATGGAAGCGCCCAAGCCAGAAGTAGTCCCTGTGTCCATGTCAGTCCATCAAGATTTTGCGCCCTCAGGAGTTCCACACATGGGCACCACACCATTAATGCAAACACTCGCCTGACCAGACCCCCCGGCAATGCGCTGAGTCAATCTTGGGACCCCACCAAGGCAGGAGGTGCTGGTGCCAGTAATGGAGTCTCTGGGATGCCTCACGGGCCGGGCCCAAAAGCGGAGGGGCTCAGCCTGGTACTCCTGCTTTGTGATCTCACCTCCTGGGACCAACAGAGGTCCGGGCTGAGTCTCAAGGCGTCCCGGAGCCGGCGCGTTGCTGTATTGTATTGTATTGTATTGTATTGTATTGTGTATTTATAAAGCGCAACTATCGCTCCGAAAGAAGCATCCTAGCGCTCACAGAAACAGTGTGCAATACAATTGGGAGGCTAGATGGCGGCCATTGCATAATCAGCTGGCAAATTAAAGATCCAGGTCTTCAATTGCTTCCGGAACAGGCTTTCCTGATGTAAGTGTCTGAGGTTCTTGGGCATTGATTTCCAGGCTTTAGAGGACAGAAAGGCTAGGGTCTTACCCCCTTTGGTTTTATAATTAAATTTGGGCAAATGTATCAGGTTCCCATCTGAGGATCGTAGCGTCCTAGCGGAGTTTTTAATGAATATTTCATCTGGTAAGATACCTAGGGCCTGTGCCGTTAAATGCACGAAAAGCTATCACGAGGATTTTAAACAATATTCACTTGTGCAGAGGCAGCCAATGAAGGGTCTTCAGGCCGATGCTGAGGATTTCCTCGGTAATTTTAATACCAGTCTAGCCGCAGCGTATTGCACGCTCAGGAGTTGCTGTGCGTTCTCCTTCTTGCTCCCCCCGAAGGAGCTGCGCTGGTCTGTGTCAGTCGGGAGGTCAGCAGTAAGCCCCGCAGGTGAGGGGGTAGGGCAGATGATGCGCTGGCAGCAAGACACCGCATGAGTCGCGGGCACAGCAACTCCTCCCTTGCTATGTCCCGAGGGTTGAGACCTCCTGTCAGCTGTGGCGCTGGGGCCTCACGTGAAGGTCGCGACCCAGGTCACGTTAACTCAGCGCCACGTGATTTCATCCTCCGCTCTGCTGGGAGGGATGCAGCTCAGGTGATGCGTTGTGGCGGCTCCCAAAAGCACACAGGGGCCGCCGTGAGGAGCCGGAATTGCACTGCTCAGCTTGGAATTTCGTAGGCCCCTCCGGTCACCCGGCAGCTCCGCAGGGGTTCCCAGCTTCAGCGGCACAGTCTGCACTGAGACGTCGGTACCGTAGCTTCACCTCCTCGATCGTGTAGCACCACTCCGGTGGGAATTGCACCATGTCTCCACCCCAACACCGCCAGCGATGCCATTTTAGCCATGCCCCCCACAAAACAATTTTTGTGGTGTTATTTTATGACCTTTGTGGTAATTATGAAAAAAGGATTCTGAAGTGGTAATGAGTGACAAGAATGTTTGTGCCTTTGTTGAGTAGCATTTTGTTGTTGTGTGCTGCTGCACATTTGTGCTGCATTACTGAAATATGATTTACTTGTCTTGCAGTGCTGGCTGCAATGGAACGGCGGTATGAGCGCAGGGTGGGAGGTTGAAAAAAAAATTCACTTACCTGTGTACAGTCGCCGCCTCTCCTCTGACCTCTTCTCTGCCTGACTACCGGCAGCGTGGAAACACACAGACTCCCAGGCTCCCCTAATTGTAATTGTAATTTCCATTTGTATAGCGCATTATCACCCCTAAGTCAATCACTACGCTGCTGTCACCAGCATGACAGCAGCATCGTGATTGGTCTGAGCATCCTGTTTGGCCGCTAAGGCAGTGCCCGGGATAGTTCTCCACCCGGCTGTGCAATACAGCTGGGTGGAGAATTGCTAATGGCGCATGTCTGTTCGGCCGGCGCAAGACCGCTGGCCAAACTGTCATGCCCTCTTATGGTGCACCAACTACTCTACTCCCGGTGACCCCAGCCCTGCTCCATCCTAACCTGGACCCGTAGCTCGTACTAAAAATAAAATGATAACAATTTTGTTTTATTATGATTTTATTTTTCCTTTTTTACACTCTCAGAGAGTAGTGTGGCGATGCTCCTCCGCCTTAGCAGAGGAGCCGCCACTGTTGTAATGTAGTTGCTGTGTTGCATTCTGTTTTGGTTGCTCTGAGGCCTAATCTTGTTTTATTGTGTTGTGCTGTTGTTTTCTGTATGCTATGGTGTTATGTTCTGTCGTTTACTTTAGATATGTCAACAAATAGGCTACTTTTTAAGCCAAAAGAGCGCATGGCTTGAAGGTTCATGTGAGAAGCAGTCATTTACCTCTGTCTAAGGTGGTAAAATAGTGCTGCTCTTGCACCTTCACTACTTAAGACACCAGCCAGCCCCAAACTGTGGCAGAGACTGAACCTAAACTTAGTACTCGTAGTCCTTGCATTATGTGATAAGGCCAGAGGCGGGCAGAATGTGAATATAAGTGAATTGTCTGCAGTGAAGGCAGTGGCAGGTGGTTGTTTACGAAGACGTGTTAACATAGCTCTTAAAATAGCAGAATAGTCGCCATGAAACGCCACTAGATACCAAATTATTTCAGCAGGAACATCTCATTTTGCAATAGGATTCTGATGCAGTTCTGAGAAATTGCTTCTCGGCCTGTTAGCAGGAAATGAACTGCTGCGGCCTGCCACAGAGGCTCCACGGGGATCTTCTCGCTATATGTCTTTGCAATAATTTTGCTTGGTAAGGATTTTTTAAAAGCGGAGATCTGAAGGATGCAGGAGGGGGCTTCCTAAGCTGCCCCTGCTGTCGTCTACTGAACAGGGAAGAACTGAGCCAGTCAGCGAGACTTGGACTTCTCACCACAAGGGCCCAGGCTTAAAGTGCATGGACATTTCACTCACACACTCCTGTGCAAAACATCAAAGTGTATTTTTTGTGTTATGGTTTTGCCAGTCACTGAAATCTTCCATTTACCAGTGTTACAAATGTCTCAGCCAGTACTAGAGGAGACCTGAAATAGTAACTTCTGGGTGAGGATTTCTGAAGCCATGTACAAAATAAGTACCTATGTCCAGAATTAATAAACTTTCATGCAACGCAGCAGAGTAACATTCTGCCCTACATTGCGTGAAGGGGTGAGAGAAGAAATGCAACATATTAACTAGGATACAGCACACTTCTGCTCTCTCCTAGTGCTGGGGCACTTGTGGCAGTCTAGCACCAATGCAGGCATCTTTACACAAGAGCAGGGTGCCTATGCTGTGCTCAGAATAGTTTTTATGCCGGGGGCGTGACTTGGAGCCCGAGCGGAATGGAGGCACTGGAGTGAGGCTCCGCGGCTCGACCGGAAGACCCAACACTTCCTAGCGGAGCGCATTTCTGTTGGGGACAAAAATGGATGTTTGAAGTTGTGGCGCACACTTGAACGCATTCGGAGACTCATTTTATGGAAGCAATTATACGTTTTTAAGCGCAGTGACTTCTCTTGCGGTCCGTTTTTAATGCGGTCGCCATTTGGAATTTATCGCACAAACGCACGTTTCTCCACAGCAATGTTGCAGCGTTGCCCCTTTTTATAATGCCTACTAATGTGTCATAAGTGTGCTACAGATGACGATTGAAGTGGCGGTTGGTGTGTTTTCATTCAAGAATATTTTGTAGTTTGCTGAGGAGTATTTTGTAAGGAAACCGGTTGAGCTTCCTCAATGCAATTTTACACAGCGGCCATTTTGTACTTACATTTTGTATTCATGGCATTTTTTTAAGCAGCAACCACTTCCCTTTTTGAAACAATCTGTTCTTTTTATTGTCAACATACTTTTGATTATGGAACTAATTTATTGCAAGCTGGCATTTTCTCATCTTATGCCGTATTTCATCTAATGTTTCCTGCTTCACACTGACAATATTAGTTGCAGTATTACTCTCTGGCACATATATTTTTACCTTATCCATACCATTTCATTGAAGTGGGCTTAAAGTCTTGGCACTCGATATCGAAGGTGCTCCCACTTGCCAGGGTACTGAGGTTTCTCTACACAAACAAATCTATTTTGGCGAAATCTCCATCTCATCGCACTTGACCCTGATTACATCTGATTCTGTGCGGAGTGTGCCAAATGTGATTTATGGGCAGAATAAAATCAGGACACACTCCACTGTCCAAACCCAAGAACATTTTCCTAAAGAACTCCAAGATTTCTTTTCTCAGTTCTCCAGACTAGAGGATTCTCTGGCATCTTCTTCTCAGAGTTTCGAATTAACAATGGATTCCTCTTCTACAGTTCTAGGGAAATCCAACACTAAACGACTCAAAAAGGATCCGCCATCACTACCAAAATCATCTTCGCCAGTGTCAACGGAACTATTATTGGAGGAAATCAAAGCTCTTAGACCATTCATGGAAGAGACTAACTCCAAATTGCAAGTTTTGACAGACAATTTGTCTCAATTGGAAACAAGGGTCTCATCATTGAAAAACCTGTTTCCTCCCTAACAGAGACTTGTGCCAACGTTTCTCAACTCCATTCTCAAATCTCTACGCTTCAGAAACAGGTTGAAGACTTGGAAAATCGCAATAGGTGAAACAACTTACGTATTTATGGCCTTGCAGAGGGACTTGAAGGGAATGACTCTCTTGCTTTTCTCAAATCATTTCTCCCCAAACTGCTTCACATGCCAGAAGGAACGGTACTTAACATTCAAAGAGTGCATGGACTAGGGCAGGTTCCGTCAAATGCTTCCCCTTCACAGAGACCAAGAGGAGTTATTTTATACTTCTTAGAATACACAGATTTGTTGAAGGTTCTTGCAGCGGTGAAAGCTTCTCCAAAACTCACATGGTCTGGCTCATCTCTGTTCTTCGCACAGGACTATGCTAAAGCTACTGCTAACCGGTGTAAAGCTTTTCTAAATATGCGTGCTGATCTTCGTTCAATAGGAGCCAGATATGGTCTTTTTCACCCTTGCCTCTTCAAAGTCACCTACAATAACAGAACGACCACATATGAAGATCCTCTGCGTTTACAAAGCTTTATTAATTCCTGCTAACCGTCTGCTATGGATTCACCTCATTCTTCTTCTTCTTTCAATGCTTGACATTGTTGTTTAAAGATTACACTGTTTGAGTCTGGTTCGATTTAATATATTATTTGATACTTCAAGGACTGATTTTTCTTGTTCTTACTTTATTTAGTGTTATTTGTATCTGAGACCACTTTATGCAAAATTGTTTGTTGTTGCTCACTTCACAACATTACCTTAATGTTTGTTTTGTTCTATCGCCGCAGATCTGTTACCCCTATTTCATGACGTCTTCTCGGTCTTCCATTTAGCTGACCCTGGATGTGTCATCAATTCCATGTGGTTCCACCCCCTCCTCGTGTCTACCTGGTCTTTCCTTATGCAGGTATGTTGTCCTCCGATATCTTTGTTCTATTATTGCTCCTTACCCTTTTCCTTCTTTCCTTTCTCATTTTTTTCCCTACCCTTTTTCTGACTAATGTCAATTTTCTTACTCTTACTGTACTTTATTCTGCTATCTTTTTTGCTTTATTCATTTTTATTATTATTTTATCTAATCCTTTTTCCTTTTCTCATTTTTCTTTTAAACTTATTTTCCCTCACGTTGCTACTTTCCTTTTTCATCTTAGTTTTTTTACATTTATTTTTTAGTCTTCTATGTGTCTTCAAATTACATTACTCCTTAACTTCATCTGCTTCTTTCCATTTACCTTGCAATCTTTTTGTGATAGATTAGGCTGTTATTTACAAATCCTGACTACTTTTTATTTCTTCTTCTGTGTTTCCTTATTTATTTTCTATATCTCTCAGTGTCTTACATCTATCTCATTTTCTCCTCGTTTTTTTATGTCTCTCATTCTTATACCATTTTTTTACATTGTATCAAATTTTTGCACTGTTAAATTGTATTATTCTTTTGTTGGTTTTTCTTATCTTAGGAAATTGGTTTGCTATTTTTCACTGCTTCTGACATTTCACTTTAATACCTCATGCCACTTAAGTAAGTCTCATGGAACATTAGGGGTCTGTATTCCCCTATTAAAAGACAAAGAGTTTTGTCACACCTGGCTAAGTTGAACGCTGATATTGTTTTCCTACAGGAAACTCACCTTACTTATATTGAATCTCTCAAATTGAAAAGAGGTTGGGTAGGCGAGGCTTATTTTCTCCGGGAGATGGCAAAAGAAATGGTGTGGTGATACTATGTCGCAAATCTTTACCAGTTTCATTAGTTTCGAAGGAATCAGATGATAATGGGAGATGGCTTTTTGTTAAACTTTCATTAAAGGGCGTTTTGGTTTCTCTTCTTAACGTTTATGCACCTACAGGTGGGGATGCTTCCTTTTGGTCTACTCTGGCAAAGCATATCTCTCAACATATGGAAGACAACTTTATTTTGGCTGGAGATTGCAACTAGGTGATTTACCCCTTTTTAGATAGGAATTCAAAAGTGTCCTTTGTGCCCAACAAATCACATAAATCCTTTACTCATACTACACATCATCACAAATTGTTAGACGCTTGGCGTCTTTGCAACCCGACCACTAGAGAATATTCATTCTATTCCTCAACCCACCATACCCAATCTAGAATAGATGATGTTTTTGTGTCTCATAACATTTCACAATCCCTCATACATGCGGAACTATGCCCTATTCTCCCATCAGATCTCCCACAGATTTCCATTGGCATTGATATACTCCCTAGGAATAATACGCCCAGGAGATGGCGCTTCAATAACGCACTCTTATTAGACCCCAATTTCAACACAGCTTTTATTTCATTCTCTACAGATTATTTTTGCAGAAATAGTACAGAATCCCTATCTCCCGTAACCATTTGGGCTACCTTTAAAGCATCAGCAAGAGGTTTTATTTTAGATTACTTGGCAAAGAAACTAAAAGTTGCACGTCAGATGACTACAGACCTTCTTCAGAACATTAAAGCATTAGAATACTCATATTATACATCAAAATCAGAAACATGTTTAAAGTCCTTCATTGATGCTAAATTGGAATTTAACAAACATTCAACAGAAGATGCTTCACTCTATTTGTTAAAATCTAGCGCAAAATTCTACGGTGGTAAAAACAAAGCAGGAAAAATTCTAGTCAATTACTTAAAAATCCGCCAGAATAAACTAAACATTGAATCTATCTTTGATGAGCACTCAGTTTTAAAATTTAAAGATACTGAAATTTTACATGAATTTTCCCGTTTTTACAAATCTTTATATTCATCAGAAACTCAACCTACAGAGCATTTAATATCACAACTTTTCTCCAATATCCAAAAGCCTCAGCATGATCCTCTAGATCTGCTCCCCTCAGAATCGGATTTCTCCCAGCATGAACTTTTAAAAGCCCTTCAGATTCTTAAAAAAGATAAAGCTCCGGGCCCGGATGGCTTTACCTTAGAATGTTATTCCCATTTTTCTACACTTCTTTTGCCCAAATTAAATTCACTTATACATTTCTTTTACACCTCAAACAATTCTTCTGGACCATTCTCTGAAGCTCACATATGTCTTATCCCAAAGGAAGGTAAAGACCCTTAATTCTGCAAAAACGGAGGAGGAGCTTAGCGCGCACCCAAGATGGTCGCGTGAGCTCAGAGCTCCCGGACCTTCGCCACCTCCATCGACTATCCTGCATCTAATCCTGATTTGGCTTCTGTGGTCGTGAACCTGCTGATCATTTATCCGTTGGCGGATTTCGCTTTGATCTTCGGGAACCTAAGATATGGCTTTTTGAATATTTGCGGCCTGCTCCATGGCACTGCCCCGGGCTTGCCTACTCTGCCAGCCGGGTAGTAATTGAATAACAACGGCCTGCGTTAACCTCCCTTGCCCGGTCTTCTACTTTCGGTTTCGATTTTGATGATCCTACGTCATTGACCTTGCCTTGGTCGCCCTGGTTGCTTGCTTCACTCATTTATTCGCAACATCGCTTGGAGATCCGGACTTTCTTGCTCTTTGCCCAGTGACTGGTCATCAATTTTTTCCTTGAGTTTTTGCGGGCACATCGAGTGTAGACATTTTCACTAGGTCTCAGACTACCCTCCGCGGCACACGACCTAAGATGGCCACCAAGCCTGAAGCGGAGAGGCGCAAGACCAGACCGGCAGCTCGAGGAGGTTCTGTCCAATCCAACGTCATGGACCGATATACCCTCACTAAGAGCTCTCCGAGCGGAATGGCTAAACCCCCGGCCGGCATTGAGGACGAATCCCTGCTGGGTGATGACCCGTCGTTGAAAGACGTCATGTGCGCCATTGCTGGGATGAAGGCCGCGATGGGACAACAGTATGAGGCCCTAACCCACAAGCTGGACACTGTTGCCATAGATGTCAATCTAATCAGGGCGGATTTTGCAAAAACCAACGAAAAGGTCAAGTCTCTCGACCTGAAGACTACTAGTCTCATCGCCGACGTTTCTGACCTACAGACGGAGGTCGGTAATCTGAGATCCGCCCGTGACTATCTCTCCCGTCGCTTGGACGATTTTGAGGGCCGAGCACGACGGAACAACGTCCGACTGGTCGGTGTCCCGGAGAAGACGGAATCGTCAGCTGTGGACCTACTGGTGGAGGACCTTGTCCTAAATCATTTAGCGCCCAAGGGCCTGAGCAAGTTCTTTGCAGTAGAACGGGCCCACCGTGTCCCGGGTGGCCCGCCCAAGCTGGGTGCCTCTCCGCGCCCCATCATTGCGCGGATTTTCAACTTTCGTGACAGGGATGTGATACAGCAAGCTTCCCGCACATCAGGCCCCACGGAATATGAGAACGCTGCGGTCAGCTTTTATCCGGACTTCACCCAACAAGTCCAGAAGCAGCGGCTAGGATTTCAAGGAGTGAAGAAGAGACTGAGAGACAGGGACATGAAATAAGCCATGCTTTTCCCGGCTCGATTGCGTATCGTCCACAATGATAGAACATTTTTCTTTGACCATCCTGATGCGGCTAATGACTGGTTGGACTCACTGCCTACGGGACGAGGGCGGTTTGAACAATCGGAACCTTCCGGTGGGGCGGAGGGCGGCCCGACGGAGCAGGAATAGGGAGCGACATCGGCTCCCGGACCAACGTTTTGACTTTCGGCAATGGTTCGATGCTATACTGATAATGATTGCTACTCCATTGTCTTACTGGGGAGTGGGTGAGGGGCGGGTGAGACTTCCTCCTCTGGGGTTCTTTTCGTAGATTAGTTGTATGTTAGGGCGACAGGCACGCTGCGAGTTGGGGTGGCTTTTGAGTCTAACGCAGGGGTGCGGGGTGGGGGGTATGATGTTGTTTTGGGGGGTTGGGAAGTTCAGGGATGTGTTTCTTTGTTTTTTTCAAGGCATAATGCTGATGATCTTCTGTGTTGTGGTGTCGCGGCTGGCGTGGGGGGAGACTTGGGGTGGACTCTGGGATGGGGGGTAGGGGACTACGGATACTGTGTTGGAACGTCAATGGTCTGGGAGACAGAATTAAACGGGGAGTGGTCTTGCAGTTACTGAGACGCTTGTCCCCTGATGTGGTTTTGCTTCAGGAGACGCACTTGCTGGGTAATACGTGCCACGCCATGAATAGGCGTGGCTATCGTCTCATTGCACACTCAGGTTTCACTTCTGGCTCCAGAGGGGTGGGCATTCTAATCCGGACCTCCCTCCCCCTCGCTGTTGACGACATTATACTTGATGATAGAGGGCGGTACGCCGCCATTGTGGGGCGTTGGGAGGGTAGGGTGGTTACACTATTTTCTGTTTACATACCCCCAGGCCTTCAAACTACGACCTATGCGGATTTTGGAAGAGTGATTCTGGGAGTCCCCGAGGGTTTGCTTGTGGTCGGGGGAGACTTTAATTCAGTAGTATCTGGGATGTGTGATCGTTACCCTCCCCGAGTTCTCGCTAAGTTCCAATCCTGGCTTGGGGACTTCATGGAGGCGCTGGGGCTGACCGATTGTTGGCGATTACATCATCCTGGGCAACAACAGTATAACTTCCACTCTGGGGCCCACGGCAGCCTTTCGAGACTGGATTATGTTTTGATGCCCTCCTCCCAGACTTCCCGTATAGGGGAGGTGAAACATCTTGCCAGGGGTATTTCGGATCATTCCCCACTGTGGTTGGTTGTGAACGCACGTGGGGGATCGGAGGGTCGAGTGGCCCCGATCAACCCATGGTACCTCCGTGATCCTAAGATTAGAGCGGAACTACTTAAGACAATTGACCACTACTTTGCCGAAAATGTGGGGTCAGTATCCTCTTCTGTTTCCTTGTGGGAGGCGTACAAAACTGTAATTCGGGGGCAGGCCCTCTTGTCGGTTGGCACTGTTAAGAGATGTAGACGAGAGGAGGTTGTTCGTCTTGAGACTGAAATTACCGTTCTTGAGGGAGAGTTTGATGCTGGTGTCTCCCCTGAGAGGCTTCATCTGTTGGACCTAAAACAACATGAGTACAGAGCTCTGGTGACTGATGCAGCGAAGGAGATGAGTCGTGAACAGCAGGGACGTCTGTATGATGTGGGAGATAAGGCTGGGAAGTTGCTTGCTTGTTTGGATAGGAGAGAATGCGCGAGTCGAGTGGTTCCTGTTATAGTTGACGCGAATGGTGAAAGTATCACGGACCCTGCTGGGATTGTTGAGAGGTTCGCCGATTATTTTCGGGTAGTGTACTCCCCTGTGTCCGATAGACCGGAGCAGGACTCCCACATGCTTTTACGCGATATCTCGCTACCCTGTTTGTCTGAATCTGAGCGGGACCTGCTGGAGGCTCCGCCTACGGCGGATGAAGTTGCGACCGCTATCCGTTCGATTCGCTCCGGGAAGGCCTCGGGCCCTAATGGACTCCCTATAGAACTCTACAAGCTTCGTCCGGATGTACTGGCACCGTATATGCGATCTACGTTTCTGGAATCACTGGCGGTAGGGCTTCTTCCTCCTGACCAGAGATTGGCCTCCATAGTAGTTATACATAAGGAGGGTAAGCCACGTGACCGCTGCGAATCGTACAGGCCTATTTCCCTAATAAATGCTGAACCCAAGATCCTGGCCAAAGTCCTTGCTAATCGTCTGGTGGCTGTTATAGGCGATCTGGTTCATCCGGACCAGTCCGGATTTATACCACATCGCAATACGGCACTCAATCTTCGGCGCATGCATGGAGTCCTCCCATCTTGGCGTCTTTGGACGCCACCATGGCGTTTGACACGATTGAATGGCCCTATCTTTGGGCGGTCCTCTCCAAATTCGGGTTTGGGCCCACCTTTATCCATTAGGTTCGATTGCTCTATGCTGATCCCTTAGCCCAGGTAGTGGTGAATGGACGGGTCTCGGCCTCCTTTGTTCTCGGTAGAGGTACGCGCCAGGGCTGTCCTCTGTCCCCACTCTTGTTTGCCCTTGCTTTAGAGCCACTGGCGGCTTGGCTGCGATGGGAACCATCCATGAAGGGTATTCGATGGTCTCCGGACTTTGAAGACCGTGTATCTCTGTATGCAGATGACATCCTTTTGTACCTCACATCGCCCCGACAGTCGTTAATCGTCCTTTTTGACGTTTTGACTTCTTTCCGTAAAAATTCCGGCTTAGTTATAAATTGGTCTAAATCTTGCGTTTATGTTCTCTCCGGTGATACTCCCCTCCTGCCCCGTGATTGTCCTATTCCGGTGGTACTAGATGGGTTCAAATATCTGGGAATCTTTGTCACCTTGGACCCCACACTTCGGTATGAGCGCAATCTGCTGCCCCCTCTCAGACGCCTTCGGGCGGCTGTTGGGACTTGGAGCAAGCTCCCCCTTTCTCCCTTGGGATGAGCTGCGTTGTTTAAGATGATGTCGCTCCCCCGATTCCTTTATGCGCTTCAAAACACGCTTGAAGTAGTGCCAGCGGAATATTTTCGTGAGATTGAGAGTCTACAGCGGCAACTGTTATGGGGGGGCCGTCCTCGCATCGCCCTCTCGAAGCTTACACTCCCTTGGTACGATGGCGGCATCGCTCTCCCGGACATTCGTCGCTATTACTGGGCCTCTCAATTGGGGCCATCAACCATGGCACCTACACTCCCCCACTAAACCCGGCTTTTGCGATGGACAGATGGTTGCTACCCGGTGGGGACTACAATAGGGCTCTATATGCGAAATCAGCTGGTGACACTCTTACGGGCCCCACCAAAACAGCAGTGCAGGTGTGGCGTAGAGCTACGGCGGCCACGGGATGGGCCGATAGGCCGACCCGGGCTACCCCACTATATGCTTCGGATAAACTGGGCTCCCTTTGGCAATCGAAGGGATTTGATCGGTGGGACATGATCGGGATCAGTAGGGTAGATGACGTATGGATCAAGGGCAGGGTCAAGACGTTTGAGGAATTGAAAGTTGAGTATGGGCTGAATGATAAGGAATTCTTCAGATATGCACAAGTCCGGCATGCGGTCTTGTCTGTTTTTCCACTAGGCTCGGACGTGCCGGAGGCATCCCCGCTCGAGGATCGGATTCTGGATGGTCACGTTCCTGATAGCACGATCTCGCTAAATTATAAAAAGTTGATCAATACCAGGACTGATCTACTAGATAGTCTTCGAGGGTTGTGGACCGGAGATGGTCTGGAACTCGATGATGAGGACTGGCAGTCCGCTATTTCTTCCCCGAAGGAAGTAGCTATCCCGGCACGTCTTCGGTTCGTCCAACTGAAAATTCTGCATAGGGTGTATGTGACTGGCCCACGTCTGGTTCGTATGGGATTTTCGATGGATGGATTGTGCAGGCGTGGATGCGGTATGGTGGCCACGTTCCTTCATATTAGCTGGGAATGCCCTGCTGTGATACGTTATTGGAACCGCGTGCATGAAGTAATGAGTGAGGTCACGGGAGTGCGATTAATGCCTGAAGCGCGAAGATGCTTGTTGAATGTCCGGGAGCCGAATGACTACAATCGAGCGCAGCTCCGCTGGGCGACCTTGGGAAACATGGTAGCCAAGCGTGATATTGCCCAATTGTGGGGCGCTCAGAAGCCTCCGACACTTCTGGGATGGACACAAAACATGGATTGGTGCATGTTTCGGGAAAAAACTGTGTATGTTTCCCGTGGCAAACCAGGCATGTGGGGGAAAGTGTGGACCCAATGGAACGCATACCGTGGAGATATATGTACTCCCCCAATGTCGGAATTTGATGCTGATTTGTCTTCCTCCCAACCTGACGTTTCCTCCGCAGGAACATAGTTGTTTTGTATATATTTTGGTCTCCTTTCCCCCCCCCCTATCCCCCCCCCAATTATTGATTGCACTACTGCTTGATTCCTCTATGTACCCCCCCCCACGGACCACGTGATGACACGTTTTAATGTACTGCCTTGTTTTGTATTGTTCTTTTGTTTTCTTGTTTTAAAATCAATAAAAAGTTTTCAACAAAAAAAATTCTGCAAAAACTACAGACCTATTTCACTGGTCAATATTGATTATAACATTTTCTCTAAAGCCTTAGCTATACGTCTTGACTCCTATCTCCCAAAATTATTAGACAACGAACAATCTGGCTTTGTCAAAGGGCAAGTCATTTCAGATAACACACCGCTCTTTTCTAATATTTTATCCAAATCCTCACATCTTGATCACCCTCTGGCGGCTATCGCATTGGATGCTGAAAAGGCTTTTGAAAGAGTTGGGTGGAAATTTTTATTTTACACCCTTAAATAGTTTGGTTTTGGCCCCAATTTTGTTAACTTAGTGTCTCTTCTTTATTCTAATCCTCGTGCAGCAATTTGCGCTAATGGCCTGATTCCTTCATTTTTTTACTTAGGCAGAGGGGTACGCCAGGTATGTCCTCTTTTGCCCTTCCTTTTTAATTTGTCCTTAGAGCCATTTTTATCCAAGCTACGTCAAAACCCAAACATTTATGCTCATATCCAACTTGCCGCTTATGCCGATGATATTCTCCTTTTCTCATCAAAACCAGAGGAATCAACTCCAGCCTTTTTGAAGGAGGTGAAATCTTTTTCTTGTATATCCGGTTATAAGTTAAACAATGATGCGAAATATTACCGCTAACGAAACATACTTTTAGCTCTCAATTTCAAGCTTCTCATTTTAAATGGAGTCCAAAGTATATTAAATATTTAGGTTTATATTTTGCACCCTCAATTTCAGAAACGGTATCATTATGTATGAATAAATGCCTTCAAAAGATTACAGACAACTTCTAAGTGGCATCCTCTTTATTTGTCTTGGTGGGGTCGCTCGCTTGGACTCTATAAAGATGATACTGTCATCTATAGTCTTATATACTATATCGAATATCCCAATTCCCATTACTTCCAAATTAATTTAAAAAATCAATTCCGTCTTATCTTCTTTCCTATGGAATAATAAGAAATCTCGATTGTCTTTATTGAAACTTACTCTTCCTAAAACAGAGGGCGGAGTTAACTTTCCAGATTTTCAGGCTTATCATAAAGCTTTTTTATTACGTCAGCCTTCATGTGGTTGATTGATTCTGTAGACGAATGCCCTCTCTGGACTTCAATTGAGCGCTTGTTTATATCCCTTTCTCATTTAATGAATATCTTTCTTTTTCGCGTAAACCGCAATCCATTTCCACTCCTATATTGAAACATACCTCCAAATTACTCGACTTACCTCACTGCTCTGCTCAAGTTTCTAAGACTTCCTTTCTGAATTCCACAATTTGGCACAATAAAGATTTATTGTTCCGAAACAGACCCCTTTATTGGAGGACTTGGAGAGATAGGGGTTTGATATGGATTCACCAATTATTCTTGAATTCAGAATTTTTGCCTTTCGACATGCTCATACAGACATTCAACTTACCAACCTCCTTTATTCACAAATACAACACACTTAAACGAGCCGTACTAGAAGTTTACTCCCATCTCCCTGACACGTCATTTACTCCTATTGGATCAGACCCCTCTTCTCCACCATACGCTTTGTTGTTATCCAATCCCAAAGCCTCTACTATTTACAAACACCTACAAGGCATTGACATTGATGGACAAAAGACAAAATTGAAGTTGCATGGGAAGAAGTCTTTGGGGTATGTTGGCCACTTCTACTCTGGAAAGGCATATGGTCCAAATTACGTACAACCTCTAGAGCAGCAAACACCACACAACCATTATTTTTGTTTATTATAGGCTTTTATTCACACCTGCCATTTTACAAAAGCATTTTTCAGCCACTCCGGACACATGTTGGACTTATTCTTCTCCCAATGCAGACATGTTTCACATGCTCTTCATCTGTCCACAGGTACATACTTTTTGGGAACAAGTATGGTTACAGGTTAACTTGATATATGGTACTTCATTCCCTTTTTCTGTTATTCATATCTTTTTGGGTAGTCAGTCTCCTATTTGGGATGGAGTTTCCCTTAATGTCAAAATTATCGACTTATTATTAGCGCTTGCCTTTCAACAAATTACTATTAATTGGAAAGACTTTTCGAAGATTCCATACAGAGCTTGGTGGTACACTGTCTGCCATAATCATAGGTTGGGCACTTCTTTTGTATACCCACCTCAAATGGCTATAAAACGTGTTAACCTGTGGTCACCTGTTATAATTTTCATTGATAATAGTGCCAAAAAATGTTCTCTGCCAAATACATTTCAACAGGAGGTTCCCAAACCACCTTGATCTCCCTAATAGTTCTATAAGTTTTGTATCATATTTTGTTTTATTTTTTTATTTCTTTTATATAATACATATATGATTCATTTAATGTATATTACTTTTCCTTTATATTTCTTCTTTGTATTATTCGTTCTGATGGAGCAAGGATTCGCACGAAAAGGGACTTGCTTGTATTCAAGAACCTCGAATAACGTTAACGAATTAACCAATATGTTTGTCTTACTAGTCAGTCAGTCAAGTAAGCTTTATTCGACAAATGTCATAAAAGCATAAAACAGATTAAAAAAATTCATCTTTAAA
Organism: Lissotriton helveticus; assembly: GCF_964261635.1. Lineage (NCBI taxonomy): Eukaryota > Metazoa > Chordata > Amphibia > Caudata > Salamandridae > Lissotriton > Lissotriton helveticus. The sequence goes on from NC_136068.1 coordinate 1,629,306,434, forward strand.
GTTCAAAAACATGAAGTTAAAAAACATGAAGTTCATAATGAAAAGAATAAAATTACAATTCATCTCTGCTATAAAAATGGACTAAAATTCATGACCAGAATTATTATAGTACACTATATACAACATATTGACACAAATACACATACCGACAAATCACCCCTTCATCAATTTGCTCCTAATATTCCAGGACCAACCTAGGAACTTAGCAACTGCAATGTACACAGGAGGGTTAGTACTTGTACAAATAATTCTAGTAGCTACCATTCCACTCCTGGTGCCTAATAATTTGCACATTGGGCGCAACCAAGCTCTCCGCTGAGCAGTGTACGCAGGGCACCCAAATAGCACATGACTGATTGTTTCCAAGGAGGCCGGACAGCAGGGACATGTGGCGTTTCCACCATTTGACCACCTAGATGTGAAGGCTCTAATAGGTAAACTACCAATTCTTAATTGAAAATAGAGCTTTCATCTAGTGGCTTTGTTATGTCGTCCCAGAATGGCTCAAAGAAGGTCTTATCCTTGAATTCCAAAAAGACCCCCGTGAGTGAGAGTGGAGCAGTAGTTCTAAAAACTCTTGAGGCTACCATCCCCAGTATAGGCCTTATAGGGCCAGATGTAGGTAGCCCTTTACCGGTCGGTAACGGCCGAAAATCGGTATTTTCGGCCGTTACCGACCGGTATTGGGCAATTGGGATGTAGGGAAGCAAAAATCGTCAGAATCAGTAAATTTACCGAATCGGTAAAGTTACCGAATCGGTAAAATACCGAATCGGTAAATAAGAAGTGGTAAAATAGGATATTGAGATGTAGGGAAGCTCTGAAATACCGAATTTGCTTGAAATTCGGTATTTAAGAGACGGTATTTACCATGGATTGGAATCAGGTGGTAAACAGGTGCAACCTATAAAAATGGACCCAAAATGCAATTCTTCTTGCACAGTGGCGGCATTTTATGTCATTGCAAGACGGCTACGGCTACAGGAGGAAGGAGAGAGGGAATGGCAGAGAGAGGAGCAGGTGTACAGACAGAGGATAACCCTGTTCATGCTCACAGAGGCAGAGATACTCCAGAGGTACAGGTTGGCCCCAGAAACCATCACAGAACTCATCAGGGACCTTCACCCACTGTTGGAGCATACTACCCCAAGGGCACACGCTATTCCTCCCCACGTGCAAGTGCTGTGCAGCCTACACCTGCTTGCGTCTGGGAGCTACCAGAGACCAGAGTGTGGTTGCTGCGGTAGGTGGGGTGACCCAGAGCAGCCTGTCAAGGTTTTTCCACAAATTCCTTGACGCCATGTTACAGAGGATGGAGCATTATATATCTTTTCCTGCAACCCATGCTGAACTGGTCCAAACAAAATCTGACTTCTACCAGATGGCACGTTTCCCCAATATAATTGGCTGCATTGATGGCACGCACATTCCCATTTGTCCCCCTGCTGCCACCGAATATATATACAGGAATAGGAAGTCCACCCACACCATCAATGTGCAGGTGATCTGCAATGCAAAGTTCGCCATTACTGACCTTGTGGCAAAATTCCCTGGGAGTACCCACGACTCCTATGTATTTCAAAACAGTGGCATCTATGCCCGGCTGACTGCAGGGGAATTTGGTGAAGGATACCTCCTAGGTGAGACACAGAGTGCGACCCCTATAACACCTATGGCAGTAAGAAGTACATGTATGCATGTGAGTAATGTATTCCCATTAACTTTTAGGAGACAGTGCATATGCCCTCCGCTCCTTCATACTCACCCCCTACCTCACCCCCTCAACACCCAGCCAAAGGAGATATAACCGGGCACATAAGAGCACACGGAATGTCGTTGAGCGAACATTTGGTATCTGGAAAAGCAGGTTCAGATGCTTGCACAAGAACGGAGGTGCACGACAGTATACCCCCATCACCTGCTGTAAGATCATTGCTGCCTGTGCTATGTTGCACATTCTCTCTGTGAAGAGGGGTACTGAGGTGGAGTTGTCAGACTATGAGGATCATGACGACGACATTGCTGTGCCTGAAACACAACCTGCTGGAATGTCAACACCAAGTGATGGCAGATACAGACGTGAGGAAATAACACGCAACTATTTCTGAGTAAGTGATGAGACTAAGACCTATATTGAAAGCACGAGAATGTGTTTTATTTAGTATATTTCTTGTTAAAGAACAACAGTGCAACAGTAAGCATTTCACAGCAATGCTCACAGTGATCAAACACACACAAACAGGTGTTGAATCCACCCAGCGTAGTTGTATATTGTCACTAGGCAGGTTTAAATGGCACAAATGTGCAACAAAAACATTATTATGTATAAATTGAATGTCCAATGGCACTAAGCCATAGTATCAACTGTTCATTTGCAGCCACGCTTTGCACTGGCAGGTGTCTGTGGCTCACCCTGTTCACTGGGCGTTTGGCCTGTACCCTCACCCTGTCGCCTGCTGCTCCTTCTTGTCTCTACGACATGGGGGCTTGCCGTGCTGCTCCTACTGGTGCTACCTTCAGTGTCCGTCACATCAATAGCAGTAGTTTGTGCAGTTTGTGCATTGAGTAGAGCCTCCAGTGCACCGGTCATTCCGGCTATGCCCCTTGTCAGCTGATTGCTGTTTTGAGTCAGGACTTCCTGACTATTCATGCTACGCCTGCATAGCAGGGATGTGGCTGTTGCCAGGCGGTGGATAGATTTCTCAGTTCTCTCTGCACGCTGCTTCTCCCTGTGCCTTGATGTTATTTCAGAGTCCAGTTTTGTGCACAGTTGCTGCATGGATTGGGTCATGTCTTGTATGCCTGTTGCCATGCTCTTGTTAACTTCCACCAGTTCCCTGATGCCCTTACCAATTTCCTGCATGTTGATGTTAAGGGTGCGCATTTGTCTTTGACAGGACATGATGCCCTTGCCCTGCATCCTCTGAATCCCGACCATGGATCCCTCCAGGCCTTGGAAGACACTGGACCCCTCCCCACGTGCACCTACACTCCTTCCTTGTACTGTGCGGCGTCTAGTGGTACGTGGTACAGGCTCTGTGCTGGGCTGCAGTGTGGCAGAGATGTCAGCTTCAGGCAAGTTTTGTGACTCTTCACCCACCATTTCACCAGCAGCTGTCTCCATTACAATCAGTGGGGAAACAACATGCCTCCTGCTAGGGTGTGCAGCAGGTGTTTCAGTTTCAAGGGATGCTGGCATTTCGGGTGACGAAACCAATAGTGGGGACTGTGAAGGTCTTGGGGAGGCCTGCATTTCTTCACTGATGTCATGTTCTTGGGAAGGTGGCTGCCCACTCGGAACACCTGTGTCCTGTGATGCATTGGGACCTGGCTCATGACTGTCATCCCTCTCGGGTGCCGTGCCTTCTGCCTCCTGAGACTGCCTTCTGGATGTGTGACCTGTGGACATATGAGCACATATCAGCTAGGTGCAAATGTCTCACAGCCACTACAATTAAACATATGAAATTGCACTTATTACATGCTGCCTGCCCTTCATTATGTCTGCATTCATTTGCCTTACTTGGTGGTTACAGTGCTGTGTGACATGCTCTTTCATTAACTGACTACATGTACCATGATGCATTGCTACTGTTTTGCACAGACACACTGGGACTGGGGTAACTTAGCTGCAAGGGGTGAGGGATGGATGAGGGTGTGAGGGGGATTGCTGTGCATGCATCTTACCTTTTCTAGTTGCAGCTTTCGCCGAGCGTTCCACTTCTCTCAGTCCATGGACGCTTTCAGGCTCCAAGGTTGTGGCTACCATCTCCTCCAGGTCGGTGAGGGGGGGTGCAGTGTTCTTTCCACCACCTGTTTGCGAGGCCTGTTTGTGGTGGTCAGCTAATTTTTTTTTGTGAGGCTCCTTAGGTCATAAAACCTCTTTTTTAAATCTTGACTCTGGTGGTCACTCCCACTGCATTGACTTTCTCTAGGATGTCAAGCCAAAGCTTCCTTTTTGCTGATTCAGGCACAGTAAGGGAATGCCTTCCAAACAGTCTGTGGTGCACCTTTACCACCTCCTCCACAAGGACCTGGAGCTCCATGCTGCTGAATTTGAGCTTTCTTTTTCTTTCTGTCTGCTCTGTGTCCTTGCTGCTTGCCATGTTTAAATTTTAAAAGAGCACAAACTCTGTCTGCTGCTGCTGCTCCCAGTCTCTCTGCTCCAACTGCCTCTCCAGAACCTTCTAATTAGTTGCAACTGCCTGTGTTGCCACTTCCTGGTAGGAAGGGGGAGGGTGGTTGCACCTGATTGGCTGCTGTGTTCAGTTTCACTTTTGCTTGCTGTCCGATTCGGTATATACCGAATAGGTATTTCCAATGCATTCCTATGGGCCTTTTGGCCCATAGGGATGAATGGGAAATACCGATTCGGTAAATACCGATTCGGTAATTACCGATTCGGTATTTTCCGAAAGTCCGATACCGAATTTTACTGATTCGGTAAAAAATACCGATTTTTCCTCTACATCTCATTTACCGATTTTTGAATACTGAATCGGTAAAATTCGGTATTTAAGAATCGGTAAATTCAGATTACCTACATCTAGCCCTTAATGCCTTCTTTGATGGAAACGTGGCATTAGATGGGTCCTCCCATAGTTCTAGCAATCCCAGCTCTGTGAGTATCCCACCAATGCCAGAAAGCCATTTGATTCTGTGGAAGATATCACTTTTAATTATATCCAAGAGTCCTGAAGCAAATATTTTTAGTTCAGGTGTTGACCATAAATGCCTCCAATACAATGCAAGTCGCAAGTTAGCAATGAGATCAATTGATCTCATACCCAAGTCATAAAAAACAGGACCTATAGGGGTGCTCTGGGGTAAGTTAACAGGACTACGTAGAAACCTATTTTCGGATCCTACCATCTTATTTAAGTTCCCAAACCCCCAGATCTCCACACCATAAAGGGCGGCACTCATCGCCTTTGCGCTATATAGGCAAAGGGCCGGGGCCACTGGTTTTGTCAATGACTTGGCGTGCTCTTTGCTCAATGTTCCAGCCAGTTGCCGATGCTTGAGCGTTGCCAGATCTATCTATTCATTCCAGCTCAAGTCATGTTGAATGGTGACACCCAGATAACTGAATGATTTGACTTGCTCCTGGGGTAGTTCATTCATATATACATTGCCTTTGTATGATTTATGTTGATTAAAAGACATGAATTCTGATTTTAAAACGTTTACTTCCAGACCACGATTGGTGCAAAAGCCTGCAAAAGCACCTAATGCTTTTTGCAATCCACTTGGGGTCTTAGAAATAATAAGACAATCGTCGGCAAACATTAGGATAGGTACTTTCGCCCCTGCTAGAGTTGGAGCATCAACAATCAATACTTTGGCCACATCATTAATATATAAAGAAAACAGGGTCGGGGCTAGCACGCAGCCATGACGTACCCCTCTTTCCATTGGATACTGGCTGGTGATACTTCCAGGTCGACCCCATCTATTCTGAGCAAAGTTGTGTTCATGGAGTCTCATGATTAATAAAAAGGAGGGCAGAAGGCATACCCATATCATTCAAAACAAACCACAAGTTCGAGCGCGGAACAAGATCCAAAGCTGCCCTCAAATCAATGAATTTATTTCAAAAAGGGGGTGGTGATGGACAGAGTATCTGAGTTAATCAGAACACTCCTACCCAGTCAACAGATCAGGGCTTGATCCATCACCGTTTTTTAGCTCACTGCACCATCCCAGTTCAGAACCTGGCTATATGCAAATTAGTCTGTCCCTGGCCCAGTGCATCATGGGAACAGGGCAGACCAAACTACCAAGCCAATTCTTCACCGGAAAGGAAACAAGCTTCCGGGGACCGGTTTCTGGCATTACAGCCGTCTTCGGCCCGGCTTGCTTGGATCCTGATGGTGCAGTGAGCAAGGGACTCATGTCTGAGCATACCCTTCCACACTTGTGGTGGCCAAAATATTTCAAAAAGGGGGTGGCAAGCCGGGCCGAAGACGGCTGAAATGCCAGAAACCGGTCCCCGGAAGCTTGTTTCCTTCCCAGTGTAAGAATTGGCTTTTGTAGTCTGGTCTGCCCTGTTCCCATGATGCACTGGGCCAGGGACAGACTAATTTGCATACAGCCAGGTTCTGAAACTGGGATGGTGCAATGAGCTAAAAAACGGTGTTGGATCTAGCCCTGATCTCTTGACTGGGTGAGAGTATTCTGCTTAATTCAGAGACTCTGTCCATCACCACCCGTTGTTGTAAATATTTTTGTCCACCATAAGCGTGGAAGGGTATACTCAGATGTGAGCCCCTTGCTCATTGCACCATCAGGATTCAAGCAAGCCGGGCCGAAGACGGCTGAAATGCCAGAAACCGGTCCCCGGAAGCTTGTTTCCTTCCCAGTGTAAGAATTGGCTTTTGTAGTCTGGTCTGCCCTGTTCCCATGATGCACTGGGCCAGGGACAGACTAATTTGCATACAGCCAGGTTCTGAAACTGGGATGGTGCAATGAGCTAAAAAACGGTGTTGGATCTAGCCCTGATCTCTTGACTGGGTGAGAGTATTCTGCTTAATTCAGAGACTCTGTCCATCACCACCCGTTGTTGTAAATATTTTTGTCCACCATAAGCGTGGAAGGGTATACTCAGATGTGAGCCCCTTGCTCATTGCACCATCAGGATTCAAGCAAGCCGGGCCGAAGACGGCTGAAATGCCAGAAACCGGTCCCCGGAAGCTTGTTTCCTTCCCAGTGTAAGAATTGGCTTTTGTAGTCTGGTCTGCCCTGTTCCCATGATGCACTGGGCCAGGGACAGACTAATTTGCATACAGCCAGGTTCTGAAACTGGGATGGTGCAATGAGCTAAAAAACGGTGTTGGATCTAGCCCTGATCTCTTGACTGGGTGAGAGTATTCTGCTTAATTCAGAGACTCTGTCCATCACCACCCGTTGTTGTAAATATTTTTGTCCACCATAAGCGTGGAAGGGTATACTCAGATGTGAGCCCCTTGCTCATTGCACCATCAGGATTCAAGCAAGCCGGGCCGAAGACGGCTGAAATGCCAGAAACCGGTCCCCGGAAGCTTGTTTCCTTCCCAGTGTAAGAATTGGCTTTTGTAGTCTGGTCTGCCCTGTTCCCATGATGCACTGGGCCAGGGACAGACTAATTTGCATACAGCCAGGTTCTGAAACTGGGATGGTGCAATGAGCTAAAAAAGCGGTGTTGGATCTAGCCCTGATCTCTTGACTGGGTGAGAGTATTCTGCTTAATTCAGAGACTCTGTCCATCACCACCCGTTGTTGTAAATATTTTTGTCCACCATAAGCGTGGAAGGGTATACTCAGATGTGAGCCCCTTGCTCATTGCACCATCAGGATTCAAGCAAGCCGGGCCGAAGACGGCTGAAATGCCAGAAACCGGTCCCCGGAAGCTTGTTTCCTTCCCAGTGTAAGAATTGGCTTTTGTAGTCTGGTCTGCCCTGTTCCCATGATGCACTGGGCCAGGGACAGACTAATTTGCATACAGCCAGGTTCTGAAACTGGGATGGTGCAATGAGCTAAAAAACGGTGTTGGATCTAGCCCTGATCTCTTGACTGGGTGAGAGTATTCTGCTTAATTCAGAGACTCTGTCCATCACCACCCGTTGTTGTAAATATTTTTGTCCACCATAAGCGTGGAAGGGTATACTCAGATGTGAGCCCCTTGCTCATTGCACCATCAGGATTCAAGCAAGCCGGGCCGAAGACGGCTGAAATGCCAGAAACCGGTCCCCGGAAGCTTGTTTCCTTCCCAGTGTAAGAATTGGCTTTTGTAGTCTGGTCTGCCCTGTTCCCATGATGCACTGGGCCAGGGACAGACTAATTTGCATACAGCCAGGTTCTGAAACTGGGATGGTGCAATGAGCTAAAAAACAGTGTTGGATCTAGCCCTGATCTCTTGACTGGGTGAGAGTATTCTGCTTAATTCAGAGACTCTGTCCATCACCACCCGTTGTTGTAAATATTTTTGTCCACCATAAGCGTGGAAGGGTATACTCAGATGTGAGCCCCTTGCTCATTGCAACATCAGGATTCAAGCAAGCCGGGCCGAAGACGGCTGAAATGCCAGAAACCGGTCCCCGGAAGCTTGTTTCCTTCCCAGTGTAAGAATTGGCTTTTGTAGTCTGGTCTGCCCTGTTCCCATGATGCACTGGGCCAGGGACAGACTAATTTGCATACAGCCAGGTTCTGAAACTGGGATGGTGCAATGAGCTAAAAAACGGTGTTGGATCTAGCCCTGATCTCTTGACTGGGTGAGAGTATTCTGCTTAATTCAGAGATCTGTCCATCACCACCCGTTGTTGTAAATATTTTTGTCCACCATAAGCGTGGAAGGGTATACTCAGATGTGAGCCCCTTGCTCATTGCACCATCAGGATTCAAGCAAGCCGGGCCGAAGACGGCTGAAATGCCAGAAACCGGTCCCCGGAAGCTTGTTTCCTTCCCAGTGTAAGAATTGGCTTTTGTAGTCTGGTCTGCCCTGTTCCCATGATGCACTGGGCCAGGGACAGACTAATTTGCATACAGCCAGGTTCTGAAACTGGGATGGTGCAATGAGCTAAAAAACGGTGTTGGATCTAGCCCTGATCTCTTGACTGGGTGAGAGTATTCTGCTTATTTCAGAGACTCTGTCCATCACCACCCGTTGTTGTAAATATTTTTGTCCACCATAAGCGTGGAAGGGTATACTCAGATGTGAGCCCCTTGCTCATTGCACCATCAGGATTCAAGCAAGCCGGGCCGAAGACGGCTGAAATGCCAGAAACCGGTCCCCGGAAGCTTGTTTCCTTCCCAGTGTAAGAATTGGCTTTTGTAGTCTGGTCTGCCCTGTTCCCATGATGCACTGGGCCAGGGACAGACTAATTTGCATACAGCCAGGTTCTGAAACTGGGATGGTGCAATGAGCTAAAAAACGGTGTTGGATCTAGCCCTGATCTCTTGACTGGGTGAGAGTATTCTGCCTAATTCAGAGACTCTGTCCATCACCACCCGTTGTTGTAAATATTTTTGTCCACCATAAGCGTGGAAGGGTATACTCAGATGTGAGCCCCTTGCTCATTGCACCATCAGGATTCAAGCAAGCCGGGCCGAAGACGGCTGAAATGCCAGAAACCGGTCCCCGGAAGCTTGTTTCCTTCCCAGTGTAAGAATTGGCTTTTGTAGTCTGGTCTGCCCTGTTCCCATGATGCACTGGGCCAGGGACAGACTAATTTGCATACAGCCAGGTTCTGAAACTGGGATGGTGCAATGAGCTAAAAAACGGTGTTGGATCTAGCCCTGATCTCTTGACTGGGTGAGAGTATTCTGCTTAATTCAGAGACTCTGTCCATCACCACCCGTTGTTGTAAATATTTTTGTCCACCATAAGCGTGGAAGGGTATACTCAGATGTGAGTCCCTTGCTCATTGCACCATCAGGATTCAAGCAAGCCGGGCCGAAGACGGCTGAAATGCCAGAAACCGGTCCCCGGAAGCTTGTTTCCTTCCCAGTGTAAGAATTGGCTTTTGTAGTCTGGTCTGCCCTGTTCCCATGATGCACTGGGCCAGGGACAGACTAATTTGCATACAGCCAGGTTCTGAAACTGGGATGGTGCAATGAGCTAAAAAACGGTGTTGGATCTAGCCCTGATCTCTTGACTGGGTGAGAGTATTCTGCTTAATTCAGAGACTCTGTCCATCACCACCCGTTGTTGTAAATATTTTTGTCCACCATAAGCGTGGAAGGGTATACTCAGATGTGAGCCCCTTGCTCATTGCACCATCAGGATTCAAGCAAGCCGGGCCGAAGACGGCTGAAATGCCAGAAACCGGTCCCCGGAAGCTTGTTTCCTTCCCAGTGTAAGAATTGGCTTTTGTAGTCTGGTCTGCCCTGTTCCCATGATGCACTGGGCCAGGGACAGACTAATTTGCATACAGCCAGGTTCTGAAACTGGGATGGTGCAATGAGCTAAAAAACGGTGTTGGATCTAGCCCTGATCTCTTGACTGGGTGAGAGTATTCTGCTTAATTCAGAGACTCTGTCCATCACCACCCGTTGTTGTAAATATTTTTGTCCACCATAAGCGTGGAAGGGTATACTCAGATGTGAGCCCCTTGCTCATTGCACCATCAGGATTCAAGCAAGCCGGGCCGAAGACGGCTGAAATGCCAGAAACCGGTCCCCGGAAGCTTGTTTCCTTCCCAGTGTAAGAATTGGCTTTTGTAGTCTGGTCTGCCCTGTTCCCATGATGCACTGGGCCAGGGACAGACTAATTTGCATACAGCCAGGTTCTGAAACTGGGATGGTGCAATGAGCTAAAAAACGGTGTTGGATCTAGCCCTGATCTCTTGACTGGGTGAGAGTATTCTGCTTAATTCAGAGACTCTGTCCATCACCACCCGTTGTTGTAAATATTTTTGTCCACCATAAGCGTGGAAGGGTATACTCAGATGTGAGCCCCTTGCTCATTGCACCTTCAGGATTCAAGCAAGCCGGGCCGAAGACGGCTGAAATGCCAGAAACCGGTCCCCGGAAGCTTGTTTCCTTCCCAGTGTAAGAATTGGCTTTTGTAGTCTGGTCTGCCCTGTTCCCATGATGCACTGGGCCAGGGACAGACTAATTTGCATACAGCCAGGTTCTGAAACTGGGATGGTGCAATGAGCTAAAAAACGGTGTTGGATCTAGCCCTGATCTCTTGACTGGGTGAGAGTATTCTACTTAATTCAGAGACTCTGTCCATCACCACCCGTTGTTGTAAATATTTTTGTCCACCATAAGCGTGGAAGGGTATACTCAGATGTGAGCCCCTTGCTCATTGCACCATCAGGATTCAAGCAAGCCGGGCCGAAGACGGCTGAAATGCCAGAAACCGGTCCCCGGAAGCTTGTTTCCTTCCCAGTGTAAGAATTGGCTTTTGTAGTCTGGTCTGCCCTGTTCCCATGATGCACTGGGCCAGGGACAGACTAATTTGCATACAGCCAGGTTCTGAAACTGGGATGGTGCAATGAGCTAAAAAACGGTGTTGGATCTAGCCCTGATCTCTTGACTGGGTGAGAGTATTCTGCTTAATTCAGAGACTCTGTCCATCACCACCCGTTGTTGTAAATATTTTTGTCCACCATAAGCGTGGAAGGGTATACTCAGATGTGAGCCCCTTGCTCATTGCACCATCAGGATTCAAGCAAGCCGGGCCGAAGACGGCTGAAATGCCAGAAACCGGTCCCCGGAAGCTTGTTTCCTTCCCAGTGTAAGAATTGGCTTTTGTAGTCTGGTCTGCCCTGTTCCCATGATGCACTGGGCCAGGGACAGACTAATTTGCATACAGCCAGGTTCTGAAACTGGGATGGTGCAATGAGCTAAAAAACGGTGTTGGATCTAGCCCTGATCTCTTGACTGGGTGAGAGTATTCTGCTTAATTCAGAGACTCTGTCCATCACCACCCGTTGTTGTAAATATTTTTGTCCACCATAAGCGTGGAAGGGTATACTCAGATGTGAGTCCCTTGCTCATTGCACCATCAGGATTCAAGCAAGCCGGGCCGAAGACGGCTGAAATGCCAGAAACCGGTCCCCGGAAGCTTGTTTCCTTCCCAGTGTAAGAATTGGCTTTTGTAGTCTGGTCTGCCCTGTTCCCATGATGCACTGGGCCAGGGACAGACTATTTTGCATACAGCCAGGTTCTGAAACTGGGATGGTGCAATGAGCTAAAAAACGGTGTTGGATCTAGCCCTGATCTCTTGACTGGGTGAGAGTATTCTGCTTAATTCAGAGACTCTGTCCATCACCACCCGTTGTTGTAAATATTTTTGTCCACCATAAGCGTGGAAGGGTATACTCAGATGTGAGCCCCTTGCTCATTGCACCATCAGGATTCAAGCAAGCCGGGCCGAAGACGGCTGAAATGCCAGAAACCGGTCCCCGGAAGCTTGTTTCCTTCCCAGTGTAAGAATTGGCTTTTGTAGTCTGGTCTGCCCTGTTCCCATGATGCACTGGGCCAGGGACAGACTAATTTGCATACAGCCAGGTTCTGAAACTGGGATGGTGCAATGAGCTAAAAAACGGTGTTGGATCTAGCCCTGATCTCTTGACTGGGTGAGAGTATTCTGCTTAATTCAGAGACTCTGTCCATCACCACCCGTTGTTGTAAATATTTTTGTCCACCATAAGCGTGGAAGGGTATACTCAGATGTGAGCCCCTTGCTCATTGCACCATCAGGATTCAAGCAAGCCGGGCCGAAGACGGCTGAAATGCCAGAAACCGGTCCCCGGAAGCTTGTTTCCTTCCCAGTGTAAGAATTGGCTTTTGTAGTCTGGTCTGCCCTGTTCCCATGATGCACTGGGCCAGGGACAGACTAATTTGCATACAGCCAGGTTCTGAAACTGGGATGGTGCAATGAGCTAAAAAACGGTGTTGGATCTAGCCCTGATCTCTTGACTGGGTGAGAGTATTCTGCTTAATTCAGAGACTCTGTCCATCACCACCCGTTGTTGTAAATATTTTTGTCCACCATAAGCGTGGAAGGGTATACTCAGATGTGAGTCCCTTGCTCATTGCACCATCAGGATTCAAGCAAGCCGGGCCGAAGACGGCTGAAATGCCAGAAACCGGTCCCCGGAAGCTTGTTTCCTTCCCAGTGTAAGAATTGGCTTTTGTAGTCTGGTCTGCCCTGTTCCCATGATGCACTGGGCCAGGGACAGACTAATTTGCATACAGCCAGGTTCTGAAACTGGGATGGTGCAATGAGCTAAAAAACGGTGTTGGATCTAGCCCTGATCTCTTGACTGGGTGAGAGTATTCTGCTTAATTCAGAGACTCTGTCCATCACCACCCGTTGTTGTAAATATTTTTGTCCACCATAAGCGTGGAAGGGTATACTCAGATGTGAGCCCCTTGCTCATTGCACCATCAGGATTCAAGCAAGCCGGGCCGAAGACGGCTGAAATGCCAGAAACCGGTCCCCGGAAGCTTGTTTCCTTCCCAGTGTAAGAATTGGCTTTTGTAGTCTGGTCTGCCCTGTTCCCATGATGCACTGGGCCAGGGACAGACTAATTTGCATACAGCCAGGTTCTGAAACTGGGATGGTGCAATGAGCTAAAAAACGGTGTTGGATCTAGCCCTGATCTCTTGACTGGGTGAGAGTATTCTGCTTAATTCAGAGACTCTGTCCATCACCACCCGTTGTTGTAAATATTTTTGTCCACCATAAGCGTGGAAGGGTATACTCAGATGTGAGTCCCTTGCTCATTGCACCATCAGGATTCAAGCAAGCCGGGCCGAAGACGGCTGAAATGCCAGAAACCGGTCCCCGGAAGCTTGTTTCCTTCCCAGTGTAAGAATTGGCTTTTGTAGTCTGGTCTGCCCTGTTCCCATGATGCACTGGGCCAGGGACAGACTATTTTGCATACAGCCAGGTTCTGAAACTGGGATGGTGCAATGAGCTAAAAAACGGTGTTGGATCTAGCCCTGATCTCTTGACTGGGTGAGAGTATTCTGCTTAATTCAGAGACTCTGTCCATCACCACCCGTTGTTGTAAATATGTTTGTCCACCATAAGCGTGGAAGGGTATACTCAGATGTGAGCCCCTTGCTCATTGCACCATCAGGATTCAAGCAAGCCGGGCCGAAGACGGCTGAAATGCCAGAAACCGGTCCCCGGAAGCTTGTTTCCTTCCCAGTGTAAGAATTGGCTTTTGTAGTCTGGTCTGCCCTGTTCCCATGATGCACTGGGCCAGGGACAGACTAATTTGCATACAGCCAGGTTCTGAAACTGGGATGGTGCAATGAGCTAAAAAACGGTGTTGGATCTAGCCCTGATCTCTTGACTGGGTGAGAGTATTCTGCTTAATTCAGAGACTCTGTCCATCACCACCCGTTGTTGTAAATATTTTTGTCCACCATAAGCGTGGAAGGGTATACTCAGATGTGAGCCCCTTGCTCATTGCACCATCAGGATTCAAGCAAGCCGGGCCGAAGACGGCTGAAATGCCAGAAACCGGTCCCCGGAAGCTTGTTTCCTTCCCAGTGTAAGAATTGGCTTTTGTAGTCTGGTCTGCCCTGTTCCCATGATGCACTGGGCCAGGGACAGACTAATTTGCATACAGCCAGGTTCTGAAACTGGGATGGTGCAATGAGCTAAAAAACGGTGTTGGATCTAGCCCTGATCTCTTGACTGGGTGAGAGTATTCTGCTTAATTCAGAGACTCTGTCCATCACCACCCGTTGTTGTAAATATTTTTGTCCACCATAAGCGTGGAAGGGTATACTCAGATGTGAGTCCCTTGCTCATTGCACCATCAGGATTCAAGCAAGCCGGGCCGAAGACGGCTGAAATGCCAGAAACCGGTCCCCGGAAGCTTGTTTCCTTCCCAGTGTAAGAATTGGCTTTTGTAGTCTGGTCTGCCCTGTTCCCATGATGCACTGGGCCAGGGACAGACTATTTTGCATACAGCCAGGTTCTGAAACTGGGATGGTGCAATGAGCTAAAAAACGGTGTTGGATCTAGCCCTGATCTCTTGACTGGGTGAGAGTATTCTGCTTAATTCAGAGACTCTGTCCATCACCACCCGTTGTTGTAAATATTTTTGTCCACCATAAGCGTGGAAGGGTATACTCAGATGTGAGCCCCTTGCTCATTGCACCATCAGGATTCAAGCAAGCCGGGCCGAAGACGGCTGAAATGCCAGAAACCGGTCCCCGGAAGCTTGTTTCCTTCCCAGTGTAAGAATTGGCTTTTGTAGTCTGGTCTGCCCTGTTCCCATGATGCACTGGGCCAGGGACAGACTAATTTGCATACAGCCAGGTTCTGAAACTGGGATGGTGCAATGAGCTAAAAAACGGTGTTGGATCTAGCCCTGATCTCTTGACTGGGTGAGAGTATTCTGCTTAATTCAGAGACTCTGTCCATCACCACCCGTTGTTGTAAATATTTTTGTCCACCATAAGCGTGGAAGGGTATACTCAGATGTGAGCCCCTTGCTCATTGCACCATCAGGATTCAAGCAAGCCGGGCCGAAGACGGCTGAAATGCCAGAAACCGGTCCCCGGAAGCTTGTTTCCTTCCCAGTGTAAGAATTGGCTTTTGTAGTCTGGTCTGCCCTGTTCCCATGATGCACTGGGCCAGGGACAGACTAATTTGCATACAGCCAGGTTCTGAAACTGGGATGGTGCAATGAGCTAAAAAACGGTGTTGGATCTAGCCCTGATCTCTTGACTGGGTGAGAGTATTCTGCTTAATTCAGAGACTCTGTCCATCACCACCCGTTGTTGTAAATATTTTTGTCCACCATAAGCGTGGAAGGGTATACTCAGATGTGAGTCCCTTGCTCATTGCACCATCAGGATTCAAGCAAGCCGGGCCGAAGACGGCTGAAATGCCAGAAACCGGTCCCCGGAAGCTTGTTTCCTTCCCAGTGTAAGAATTGGCTTTTGTAGTCTGGTCTGCCCTGTTCCCATGATGCACTGGGCCAGGGACAGACTATTTTGCATACAGCCAGGTTCTGAAACTGGGATGGTGCAATGAGCTAAAAAACGGTGTTGGATCTAGCCCTGATCTCTTGACTGGGTGAGAGTATTCTGCTTAATTCAGAGACTCTGTCCATCACCACCCGTTGTTGTAAATATTTTTGTCCACCATAAGCGTGGAAGGGTATACTCAGATGTGAGCCCCTTGCTCATTGCACCATCAGGATTCAAGCAAGCCGGGCCGAAGACGGCTGAAATGCCAGAAACCGGTCCCCGGAAGCTTGTTTCCTTCCCAGTGTAAGAATTGGCTTTTGTAGTCTGGTCTGCCCTGTTCCCATGATGCACTGGGCCAGGGACAGACTAATTTGCATACAGCCAGGTTCTGAAACTGGGATGGTGCAATGAGCTAAAAAACGGTGTTGGATCTAGCCCTGATCTCTTGACTGGGTGAGAGTATTCTGCTTAATTCAGAGACTCTGTCCATCACCACCCGTTGTTGTAAATATTTTTGTCCACCATAAGCGTGGAAGGGTATACTCAGATGTGAGCCCCTTGCTCATTGCACCATCAGGATTCAAGCAAGCCGGGCCGAAGACGGCTGAAATGCCAGAAACCGGTCCCCGGAAGCTTGTTTCCTTCCCAGTGTAAGAATTGGCTTTTGTAGTCTGGTCTGCCCTGTTCCCATGATGCACTGGGCCAGGGACAGACTAATTTGCATACAGCCAGGTTCTGAAACTGGGATGGTGCAATGAGCTAAAAAACGGTGTTGGATCTAGCCCTGATCTCTTGACTGGGTGAGAGTATTCTGCTTAATTCAGAGACTCTGTCCATCACCACCCGTTGTTGTAAATATTTTTGTCCACCATAAGCGTGGAAGGGTATACTCAGATGTGAGTCCCTTGCTCATTGCACCATCAGGATTCAAGCAAGCCGGGCCGAAGACGGCTGAAATGCCAGAAACCGGTCCCCGGAAGCTTGTTTCCTTCCCAGTGTAAGAATTGGCTTTTGTAGTCTGGTCTGCCCTGTTCCCATGATGCACTGGGCCAGGGACAGACTAATTTGCATACAGCCAGGTTCTGAAACTGGGATGGTGCAATGAGCTAAAAAACGGTGTTGGATCTAGCCCTGATCTCTTGACTGGGTGAGAGTATTCTGCTTAATTCAGAGACTCTGTCCATCACCACCCGTTGTTGTAAATATTTTTGTCCACCATAAGCGTGGAAGGGTATACTCAGATGTGAGCCCCTTGCTCATTGCACCATCAGGATTCAAGCAAGCCGGGCCGAAGACGGCTGAAATGCCAGAAACCGGTCCCCGGAAGCTTGTTTCCTTCCCAGTGTAAGAATTGGCTTTTGTAGTCTGGTCTGCCCTGTTCCCATGATGCACTGGGCCAGGGACAGACTAATTTGCATACAGCCAGGTTCTGAAACTGGGATGGTGCAATGAGCTAAAAAACGGTGTTGGATCTAGCCCTGATCTCTTGACTGGGTGAGAGTATTCTGCTTAATTCAGAGACTCTGTCCATCACCACCCGTTGTTGTAAATATTTTTGTCCACCATAAGCGTGGAAGGGTATACTCAGATGTGAGTCCCTTGCTCATTGCACCATCAGGATTCAAGCAAGCCGGGCCGAAGACGGCTGAAATGCCAGAAACCGGTCCCCGGAAGCTTGTTTCCTTCCCAGTGTAAGAATTGGCTTTTGTAGTCTGGTCTGCCCTGTTCCCATGATGCACTGGGCCAGGGACAGACTATTTTGCATACAGCCAGGTTCTGAAACTGGGATGGTGCAATGAGCTAAAAAACGGTGTTGGATCTAGCCCTGATCTCTTGACTGGGTGAGAGTATTCTGCTTAATTCAGAGACTCTGTCCATCACCACCCGTTGTTGTAAATATGTTTGTCCACCATAAGCGTGGAAGGGTATACTCAGATGTGAGCCCCTTGCTCATTGCACCATCAGGATTCAAGCAAGCCGGGCCGAAGACGGCTGAAATGCCAGAAACCGGTCCCCGGAAGCTTGTTTCCTTCCCAGTGTAAGAATTGGCTTTTGTAGTCTGGTCTGCCCTGTTCCCATGATGCACTGGGCCAGGGACAGACTAATTTGCATACAGCCAGGTTCTGAAACTGGGATGGTGCAATGAGCTAAAAAACGGTGTTGGATCTAGCCCTGATCTCTTGACTGGGTGAGAGTATTCTGCTTAATTCAGAGACTCTGTCCATCACCACCCGTTGTTGTAAATATTTTTGTCCACCATAAGCGTGGAAGGGTATACTCAGATGTGAGCCCCTTGCTCATTGCACCATCAGGATTCAAGCAAGCCGGGCCGAAGACGGCTGAAATGCCAGAAACCGGTCCCCGGAAGCTTGTTTCCTTCCCAGTGTAAGAATTGGCTTTTGTAGTCTGGTCTGCCCTGTTCCCATGATGCACTGGGCCAGGGACAGACTAATTTGCATACAGCCAGGTTCTGAAACTGGGATGGTGCAATGAGCTAAAAAACGGTGTTGGATCTAGCCCTGATCTCTTGACTGGGTGAGAGTATTCTGCTTAATTCAGAGACTCTGTCCATCACCACCCGTTGTTGTAAATATTTTTGTCCACCATAAGCGTGGAAGGGTATACTCAGATGTGAGTCCCTTGCTCATTGCACCATCAGGATTCAAGCAAGCCGGGCCGAAGACGGCTGAAATGCCAGAAACCGGTCCCCGGAAGCTTGTTTCCTTCCCAGTGTAAGAATTGGCTTTTGTAGTCTGGTCTGCCCTGTTCCCATGATGCACTGGGCCAGGGACAGACTATTTTGCATACAGCCAGGTTCTGAAACTGGGATGGTGCAATGAGCTAAAAAACGGTGTTGGATCTAGCCCTGATCTCTTGACTGGGTGAGAGTATTCTGCTTAATTCAGAGACTCTGTCCATCACCACCCGTTGTTGTAAATATTTTTGTCCACCATAAGCGTGGAAGGGTATACTCAGATGTGAGCCCCTTGCTCATTGCACCATCAGGATTCAAGCAAGCCGGGCCGAAGACGGCTGAAATGCCAGAAACCGGTCCCCGGAAGCTTGTTTCCTTCCCAGTGTAAGAATTGGCTTTTGTAGTCTGGTCTGCCCTGTTCCCATGATGCACTGGGCCAGGGACAGACTAATTTGCATACAGCCAGGTTCTGAAACTGGGATGGTGCAATGAGCTAAAAAACGGTGTTGGATCTAGCCCTGATCTCTTGACTGGGTGAGAGTATTCTGCTTAATTCAGAGACTCTGTCCATCACCACCCGTTGTTGTAAATACTCAAATCATTGAAGGCAGCGTATAGACTACCCCCCCCTAATTGGACAGTCTTCCAGTAAAGCATAGCAAAATGCAGTACTTGGTCGACTGTGCTAATACAAGCTCTCAATCCAGCTTGAAGGTGTGATAGTATACTCATTTCGCGCTCCCTGTCATGTACCTTGTTTAGAACCAGTCTGCCAAAGATTTTCTGCACTGATTGGGCGGTAATTACAAGGAAGTGATTTGTCACCCTTTTTAAAAACTGGTATGATTTCCGCACCATTCCATGATTCGGGTATAGGTGCTCCTTTAGCTATTATATTTGCCAACAAGAGTATGTACTTCCCCCAGGATTCTCTATCATACAAAAAGATATCTACCGGAACGCCATCCATGCCTGGCGCCCTGCCCACTATTACAGAATCTAGGGCACATTCTACATCCCCAATGTTAAACGCATCTTCCAACCATGGGGTATATATAACCTCTACTCTGGGTTCTCTACTTAGTTCCATCCCCTTAGCATATTGGGGCTTGAAATAAGCCACCCATTCTTCTTGTGCTACCCAGTTTTTTGGCTCATCAGGCGGGTCCTCACATCCCCATCTAAGTATATTCCAGAAACGTTTGGAATTCTTTACGGCACTAGCTTCTTTAAGCTCTTGCCACCTTTTCTCGTCCAAGGCACGCTTAGAATTTTTTGTTACAGATTTGTAGGCTACCCTTGCAAGGTGTACATTACTGCTGGATCCAGATTTTATTTCCTGCCCCAAATCAGATCGTGCTTTTCTACATTCCTTAGTGTACCAGCGTGGGGAATTTCTAACTTGGGCCTTCTTTGGTTTGCACGGTCTAACAAACAATTCTTTTAGTTGGGAAAACAACGTTTCAAGTATCCTGGTACCATGATCTAAGCCTGATTCCGTATTTTTAGTGCTGGAATAGGAGCTCAACTCCCTAGTTGCTTGCGCTAGCTTACTTGAAATATAATCAATATTTTCCTGACAATCAATCAATTTGAGCCATTTTATGTGGCGCGTATCATTTGTGAGAACTATGCTGGGGGGGTGTTCTTCATTCGGTCCCCTATCAGCCATGGGCGCATTCCAGTAGGTCAGAAACATACATAGAGGGTTATGATTGCTCTCAAGGCGGTCAACAACCATCATGTCCTCTAAGTGGGTCCACAGTTCGAGATTCACTAATATATAGTTAATCCCACTTGTTCTTAGACCACTTTTAAAAGTGATTGCACCCACCTTATCCTTCAATGTCCTATCATTGGCCGCTCTTAACCCTTTATTTAGATAAATTGAATTAATCTGGATCGCCAGTTCAGTCCACCCCCTGACTGGCTCCAACTCTATTTTAGGGACAGCCCACTGCTTATCTTGTTCCTCTGTAAAGTTCCAGTCGCCATTTATCAGTGGCTCAAGGGTCGTATTAAAATCTCCTGCTACAATTGTGTGTGATTGCGCAGAGTATCTGTCTATAAGATATTCTAGGGCGGCGAATGTCCCAGACTTCATCCCCCCTGTACTCCTTGCATACACATTATAGATATCTACAGATTTGACTTTTTTAAATCTGTATGTCTCTATGATTTGTAGGGAGCACCTTTACTTTAACGTCTAATTCCTGCCTGATCCAAATTGTTAAGCCTCCCGAAGGTCGACCTCTTACACTTTTTTACGCGGGTACACTAAAATTAAAAAACCCTGGGAAGTATTGTGGTTCAAGTAACCAAGTCTCTTGGAATATGCTTATATTATATAGATTGACAAATTAAGCCCATTCCGGGCTTTGAATCTGAGTGTTCAACCCTGCAATGTTCCAAGACATAATTGAACCACATTTTTCGAGACCATCAGGGAGATTAGCATTTACATTTGAGTTTACATTTGAGTTTAGCCTCTTTAAAGGGCAAGCTGGCATGGATTCAGCATGGCCCTCGAGAACCCACGGAGTTACCTTCAGACAAGAAGACCGCGAGTTACGGTCTAAGTGCACACTTAGGGTTTCCACTACTGTGCAAGCTGGGAAGCTGGGAGGCTTAAGTGATCGTTCTCTTTTGCCAGTCAATCATTGGACTCCAGGCCCGAGCCACCCTGCCCTCTTCCTGGTGCTCGCCTCCCCATTTCGGCCAACCACTGATGAGGAGGAGAAGATCTCATTTGTATGAGGGAATGATCAGGGAAACAACTTCTAAGCTCTAATAGTATCAAACTTTGTGCCATATTTGCCTGTTTGAAGTTCAGTTCGATACTATCGGTTTTCCCCCTTTGGTAAGTGGCCTACGAGCTCTGGTAATGTCGTCCCTAATCACAGATCAACATCCCCTGGTATGTCTGATCCAGTAAATAGCCTTATTCGTGAGCGAATGACTTGTTTCTATGTCCTTACCAGGGCCCAGTTTTGGGACGTTAACCATGAAGACTTTCAACATATCATCCCGATTAGCACAGAACTGTTGGTCACCCCTGTTTACCAATACATTATTACTATCAAGATGTCTCAGCGAACTGGAGTTGGTACTCAATCTCTGTTTGGAAACGCCAGATATTTCCCCAGCATTTACATTTGAATGCTTGGCAGTTTCCATAAGCGAAGCTTGCGGAAGCCGCCTTCTTGCTTCAGCCACTTTGCTTTACAATGCGCCAGCCTGTCTTGGCAAACTAACACTGCTCCGATTGGACACAGTGCGTTGAGCTGTCACCTTGTGCTGGTCTGGGGGTTTATCAATCAATGGTTTTGTAGCCAAACAACAAGTAGGGCATGGACCACAGCCAGATGTAACATTATTTACTGTGGTACTGAGAACTTCGATCTTAGCTTGCATGCCCTGGATTAGCTTACATAATTGATTGACCACACTAATCAAAGCGGTGCTGTCACCCCCCATGGGAAAGGAGAGTGTAGAAGAATCAAAAGATCCCCCCTGTGCCAGGTCGCTAGCTCCTCGTGAGACATCTTGGGAGCTTGACTGATTTATATGGCTATCGATCACAAAATCAGGACTTTCAATATTTGCTAATGCTGAAAACCTATTTTTACAAAGTATAATAGGCTCCATCACTGGGGGACAAATGACTCCTGGCTCTAAATCAATGCTAGCTTTCTCATTGTATCTAAGAGCATCATTCCCTTCACCACGACCTCAACTACTTTGCTTTTTTCCTAAAAACATATCGGTAACCACTATCGAGCCCTGTTTACCGGTCCTCCTTGACTCTTCTACAAATTCCCCTACATTCTCGGCTAGCTTTCAATTAGGAGGGTGTTCAGGCATAAGTAGAGACCCACAGTCTTCAATACGGGTCATGACACAATTTTCCCCTGCATTCTTTGCTACTTTCTTTGACTTCCTTGGCTTTTTCCTTTTTAACAGCACATTTGGGGCCTCCGCCCCCCCCTCCATGCTTTACCTTTTCCCCACTGTTCAAGTTCAAGAGTTAACAGTAAATGAAGTATGGGCCCAGGTGAGTATTGGTAAAACTATACCCGTAGCCCGAAAACAGCACAGGGAGTGTGCAAACGAGTCGCACAACACCACAAAACATATCTCCTGTGTACAAACCATAGCTAAACAATGTCCTGGCCACAACCAAACTGACAAACAGAGGGCCAAACTCAGATCCACCCCTTATGACACATCCACCCTAAATTCAAACTAAGCCACACCCACCAATGGACCAATAAAAAGGGCCCACACACACAAACCAGCATCCTTTGCAACATACACATCAACCTACAGACTGACAACACACAAACAACTGCACACATCCACCTTCACATATACCCCAATCACATTCAGACCCACACCCCCTCTTCACATTCAGAAGCACCCCCCCATCCATGCACACCCCCACACCCCCAAACACATTCACCCTACAACATGTCTGGCCCAAAGAAACCAAAGCTCACTAACCCAGAGATGGAGATCCTTGTAGATGAGGTCATCAGAGTTGAGCCCCAGCTGTTTGGCGCATTAGTCAGACAGACCAGCATAGCTGACAAAACACGCATGTGGGATAGGATCGTCAATAAGGTCAATGCTGTTGCACCGATCAGGCGCACCAGGACGGTTTGCCAGGTCAGGTGGTACGATCTGCGGAGGATGGTCAAGCGCAAGATGGACGAGGACTACGCCAATAGCCAGCGCACTGGAGGTGTTGGTCCCCGCAGACCAGTACAGTACCAGCCCTGGGAGGAGAAGGTCATGGCCCTGCTACCACCAGTGGGAGTACATGGAATTGAAGGAGCCGTGGAGCCTGGTGAGTATACAAACAACTCTTTGAAATGGGGGCACTCCCAGCATTGGCCAAACATAGAAGGGGTGGGTGGATGTGACTCCCAGCAGTGCCCAGACATAGGAGAGGTGGGTGGATGTGACTCCCAGCAGTGCCCAGACATAGGAGGGGTGGGTGGATGTGACTCCCAGCAGTGCCCAGACATGGGAGGAGTGGGTGGATATGACTCCCAGCAGTGCCCAGACATAGGAGGGGTGGGTGCAGAGGAATCCTAGCAGTGCCCAGACATAGGAGGGGTGGGTGGATGTAACTCCCAGCAGTGCCCAGATATAGGAGGGGTGGGTACACAAGACTCCCAGGAGACGGTCTTAGTACGAGGCACCACTAGTTCATTAAGGGTTGAGGATCGCAGTAATCTGGGGGGGCAATAGGGTGTCAACTGGTCTTTAAGGAACTGAGGTCCTTGCTTATGCAGTGCTTTGTATACAATACATAAAGTCTTAAACTTGATCCGGTTTTTGATTGGGAGCCAGTGATAGTTTCTGATTGTTTCAGCAATGGGCTTATGTTTGGGAATTCTGGCGAGGAGTCCTGTAGCAGCATTTTGTATAGTCTGCAATTTGTTGATTACACGGATCTGAGCATTGGCAAAGAGGCCGTTGCAATAGTCCAGTGAGGATAACACCAGGGAACTTATCAGGGTTTTGGCGGCACTATCAGGTAGGAAGGGGATGATTTTCCTTACTAGTCGCAATTTATAAAAGGCCGTAGCCGCTATTTGGTTGGCGTGAGCAACAAAGTTAAGGTTTTCATCAAAGACAACTCCCAAGTTCCTTACTTTGGGAACAGGTTGGGGCAGGGTTCCGAAAGACGCGGGCCACCAAACGGGCGACCAACTTGGGGTTAGTTGTCCAAATATAACAACCTCCGTCTTTTCGGAATTGAGCTTTAGACAATTGGAGGCCATCCAGTCTCCAATTGCCAGCATACCTGCTTTAAAACTCTCTGCCACCCTTTCTCCATTGTTTTTAACGGCCAGGACTAACTGAGTATCATCTGCATATGAGGTAAGGCTCATCCCATGTGCTTTGATGATTTTGGCTAGGTCCGACACATAGATATTAAAGAGTGTCGGACTCAGGGATGAGCCTTGTGGGACCCCACATGGCAGACACAGATTAGTCGACTGGAACGTTCCCAGGGTCACAGCCTGAGTTCTTTCGGACAGAAAGGAGGCCAGTAAACCTTAGCTGCCTGTTGAATGCCCATTTTTTCGACACAATCGACCAGGATCGAATGGTCGACCGTGTCGAAAGCTGCAGATAAATCAAGTAGCACTAGTACTGCTGTTCCTCCCTGATCTCGAATGACTCTGATGTCATTGGCTGCGACTATATGACTCCCAGCAGTGCCCAGACATAGGAGGGGTGGGTGCAGAGGAATCCCAGCAGTGCCCAGACATAGGAGGGGTGGGTGGATGTGACTCTCAGCAGTGCCCAGACATAGGAGGAGTGGGTGGATGTGACTCCTGTAGTGTAGTTCCTATAGTCCCAATAGGCTCTGCGCATTGGAATAATATAAACAGCAGTTTACACGTAGGACTGAGGTCATCTAGGTCTCTACTGACTATATTAGACTTAATTAGTTTTGACAGCTGGCTCAGAGGTCACTAGAAACTTTCTCGAATAAACAAGGAGGAGTTTAACTTCCCTGGATAGACAAGAAGTGTAGTGTAGTTCCTATATTCCCAATAGGCTCTGCGCATTGGAATAATATATTCAGCAGTGTAGACGTAGGACTGAGGTCGACTAGGTCCCTACTGACTATATTAGACTTAAGTTTTTGCCAGCTAGCTCAGAGGTCACTAGAAACTTTCTCGAATAAACGAGGAGGAGTTTAACCTCCCTGGATAGACAAGAAGGGATTAGCTTCTGACAACCATATAACATGACAACTTTGCTCCCTCAGAAAAAGAGTGTATCTCTAGAGTCGTGTGAAAACAATAGACAGCTATTTCACTCAGTCATATGTGCGTACTTAGTTTCACCAGAATGCAGAGAAAAGAGAGACAGGCGTTTTCAATAAAAGGTTGTTATTTATTGAGCAGTCTTCTTCCTCATACAAGAGAAATGAATTGCCACAATTGCAATACTCATAGTAAAGTAAAGTGCGTACAGTAAAAGGAGGATTATAAAATAATACTGTAAAAGCATTGATATGGTTTCTTAGCCATAAGATACTTTAAAATAAATAGAATATATATACATATATACATTGACTAACGTACTCAACTGGTGCTTCTAAATGGTAGTCAGACAAAATATCGAAATTAAAATATCGATATACAATAATATCGATGTTTTAATATCGATGGCATAGTATATCGATGTGCCATAATATCGACAGACAGAATATCGAGATTTAGGTATGTATGTTAGTAATATCGAAATTTTGTTGTTTAGTGTTATGTATTTTATTTTGTTGTTTATATGTTTGCTAAATATGTTTAGAAATGTATGTTTGAAAATTAGTAATTTTGTTAACATTTTGCGTTTTAGTATTAGAGCGGGTTGTGGGTTTATAGGGGAATAGGGTGGGAAGTAATTTAATAATAATTAATTACTTAATACATATTTTTTAATATTTTTTAATTAATTGGTCATTAATTAAGACTAATTAGTTAATTAAATTAATTAGATTTAATGTGCTAATATATATAATGTAGTGTTATTGTTAATTAATAATGAATTGGTAATTAATTAATATTAATTAGTTAATTAAATTAATTAGATTTAATGTGCTAAGATATTTAATTGATTGTTATTGTTAATTAATAATTAATTGGTAATTAATTAATATTAATTAGTTAATTACATTAATTAGATTTATTGTGCTAATATATTTAATTTAGTGTTATTGTTAATTAATAATTTATTTGTAATTAAATAATATTAAGTAGTAAATTAAATTAATTAGAGTTAATGTGTTAATATTTTTAATTTATAATTTTTTGATATTTTTAATTATTAATTAATTGGTAATTAATAATTATTAAGTGATTAAATGATTTCATTTATTTATGTGTAGTGGGTTGTGTGTTTATAGGGGAGTAGGGTGTTATATAATTACATGTAATTTATTAAAGAGATTGTATTTATTTATTGGTATTTATTGTTAATTAATTGGTAATTAATAAGTGTTAAATAGTTCATTTATACTTACATTAATTTAATAATATTTATTGTTATTAATTGATTAATTGAAACTTTTATTAATTGTGTTTTTTTATAATGTTTAGTGTGTTGTGTGTTACAGGGGGAGTAGTGTGGGAAGTAATTTAAACCCTACGCAATCCAACGCTTTCCCTACTTTTGCACCCTCTGGAGTGGGAATAGTAATTTTTACCCCTAGGCTATCCAACGCTTTACCTACTGTTGCACCCTCTGGAGTGGTAATAGTTATTTTTACCCCTACGCTATCCAACGTTTTCCCTACTGTTGCACCCTCTGGAGTGGGAATAGTAATTTTTAGCCCTACGCTATCCAACGCTTTCGCTACTGTTGCACCCTCTGGAGTGGAAATAGTAATTTTTACCCCTACGCTATCCAACGCTTTCCCTACTGTTGCACCCCCTGGAGTGGGAATAGTAATTTTGACCCCTACGCTATCCAACGCTTTCCCTACTGTTGCACCCTCTGGAGTGGGAATAGTAATTTTTATCTCTACGCTATCCAACGCTTTCCCTACTGTTGCACCCTCTGGAGTGGGAATAGTAATTTTTACCCCTACGCTATCCAACGCTTTCCC
Organism: Lissotriton helveticus; assembly: GCF_964261635.1. Taxonomy (NCBI): domain Eukaryota; kingdom Metazoa; phylum Chordata; class Amphibia; order Caudata; family Salamandridae; genus Lissotriton; species Lissotriton helveticus. The sequence goes on from NC_136068.1 coordinate 1,629,333,190, forward strand.
TACTGTTGCACCCTCTGGAGTGGGAATAGTAATTTTTACCCCTACGCTATCCAACGCTTTCCCTACTGTTGCACTCTCTGGAGTGGGAATAGTAATTTTTACCCCTACGCTATCCAACGCTTTTCCTACTGTTGCACCCTCTGGAGTGGGAATAGTATTTTAAACCCCTACGCTATCCAATGCTTTCCCTACTGTTGCACTCTCTGGAGTGGGAATAGTAATTTAAACCCCTACGCTATCCAACGCTTTCCCTACTGTTGCACCCTCTGGAGTGGGAATAGTAATTTTTACCCCTACGCTATCCAACGCTTTCCCTACTGTTGCACCGTCTGGAGTGGGAATAGTAATTTAAACCCCTACGCTATCCAACGCTTTCCCTACTGTTGCACCCTCTGGAGTGGGAACAGTAATTTTTATCTCTACGCTATCCAACGCTTTCCCTACTGTTGCACCCTCTGGAGTGGGAATAGTAATTTTTACCCCTACGCTATCCAACGCTTTCCCTACTGTTGCACCCTCTGGAGTGGGAATAGTAATTTTTACCCCTACGCTATCCAACGCTTTCCCTACTGTTGCATTCTCTGGAGTGGGAATAGTAATTTAAAGCCTTACGCTATCCAACGCTTTTTCTACTGTTGTAATATGTGGAGTAAGTATATTTATAAATGGATATGTACAATTTTAAATTTATTTTAAATGTATAGGTATTAGTTATAATATTTTAAATATGTTTTAATGTTTTTATTTAATATTTGTAAAATTATAGGTATTTTTAAATTAATTTTAAATTATTATTAATACATTTAAAAAAACAATATTTTTAATTTCGATATTTTTGTACAACAATATTATTTTTTCGATATTTTTGTACTTACCATTATGTAGATATAACTTCGATATTTTTGATTTCGATATTTTTGTGTCGATATTTTTGTATGTAGATATTCTGTCTGTCGATATTATGTCATAGATTCCTTCTAAATACGCCTACCCCTGTGTACCTGACCTAAGCCTAATACGTGGGAAGGAGTAAGTAATTAGCAGATTTAGTTAAGTTCGTTTTGCCAAGAATCTAACTCGAGAATTCTCTTTAAGGGTTTAGTCAGCTCCGTACCTGGGTATTAGAAAGCAGGAGGTCTGGTATCTCTCTCTCAGGACTCGATATCCCAGTAACCCGCGAAGGTATCTGGAAACACCGGAGCTGAATTTCTTGGCAGGAGAAAAGACAGCGTCTCTCTCAGTGCTTCAAAAGGGAGGGGCAGCGTCCGTGGGCTCTCGCATCAGCTGGGCTCTCGGGCAAGTAGATAGCTGCTCCCAATACCACCACCGTGTGTTTGCTTAAGGCAACGTTGGTATATTTATACCTGTAAGGTGCCGGGTTTGACGTAAGGCTGGACATAAGGCGTCAATAAAGATGTCACTAAGAACTGGCCGTTCTTACAGTGCTTTACAGGAGTTCTAGGATGAAATCAAAACAAAGCAAGGGGGATTTCCCAGGTTGCTGGAGGTTTGGATTGTTTAGAGAACTCGTTGTGCTTTCTAGGGGGCTGGGGAAGTAGCCTTGCTTAATGTGACAGCGTGTGCTACGACTGAATATGGATATGATTATTATGCCGTTATATGGATATTATTGATTATAACCGGACAAGGGCATAAAATAGGAATATCGATTTAGGCTCCTAGATAAAAACACAATACCCACTCCACGATCTAATGTCCATCATTACTAAAACTAAGCAATAGTAAACATATAAAAGTGCATGTGTATTTCAACCCACCCCAAAATACATTTTTAGCATTTGAAATGGTGCATAGATATACACGAAAATTGATTATAGGTACTGTACGCTATTCAAGCAGTGTAATCATTCAGTAAAAAAGATGCATATATATATCAGCATGAATGATTTGCGAAATTTACACATGAAATGGCTCTTAATACAGAAAAAAGGTCGAGACCACTCCATCACATATAAATACAGTTGCTGTAAATGTGCTAGAGGCTGAGGTAATATATTGTCTCTAGAGTTCCTATAAATAGAAGCTCTGTTCTCTAAGAATAGTTCTACTTCAAGCAGAGTACATGTGCCAGGGAAAAAGGTAAATATTTTGGAATCGGGAAAAAAAAAAACGCTTTCAGGGGAGAGAGAAAAAATATAGTTCCAAATATGTTCAGTGGCTTTTGTTTATCAAAGCCGAAGGCCGAATTCAGAGTTCAGGGAACGCTGTGTACTAGTTTGCTTAAAAAGTTATTCTTTTTGCTCGGGGGAAAACATCATTTCAGACAGACTCGCAAAAAAGTTGTCTACGGCTTCAGGTGAAAGTTCGATTAAGTTCGAAAATGCCGCAACTGTACAGTCGTGAGAATGATTGCTATCATCGATGTCAGGATCAGCAATGCTCACAGAAGGTCGTACCTGGGTGATGTTGCTCTCATCTCGTACTTCACTACCCTTTAATCGCAGTGGTGAAGTCTCAACGAATGCCGTCATCAGAATGGGTAGCCGCTGGGGACAACACGATGCATGAGCCGTTACAGGACTTAGCAAAGTATCTGTATCCAATGGTACTGCTGATGGTAGTGTAAGACAGACGTCCAACACGCATTCTTCTCCGCATAGCATACATCGAAGCACAGGTAATTCTGCCAGATGGGTCTGAATGAAAGAAACCAGGTCATATTCAGATCTCTTAGCCGGGCTAATCCAAGGACTTTAGTTATGCGGTCCCGATAGCGCATAGCTAGGATCGTTTCTTCCATTGTTGCTGGAGTCTTGTCTGCGACTTGGCTTGCCATATCGAAGCAGAAGTATCAAAAAAAATGCCTGCTACGAGTCCCAACAGAAGTGGTAGGCCGCCAAAGACAGAATGGACAAAATTAGGAAAAATGCCCAGAACTGTTTGGAAGGGTGTTAACAGTCCCGAAAAAATTGTCTTAAATATATGTGGGATACCACTGGTATCAGACATATTTAGGATTTGGGTCAGAATTTCTGCGAAATGCAGGGGGCAATTTGTTTATAAAAGGGTATGTATCTCTGCCGTTGTCCTTGCAACTTGAAGATCATATGTTTCTTTTGATGACGTCAAGGGCACAGTTGTCTGTAAAAGAACAGACTTCATTCTGCTTAAAGTATCAATTCGAATAGAAGAGATATTCAAAAAGGGCCAAATCTTCGCCTTCGTGTCTGGAGTGCTGTTTGGATACAATACTTGCATACAGCAAGTGACCATGGAACTAACGCTCACGAGATAAGTTTTCCTGGCACCATGCCGCAACATCTGTGGTCCACTATTAGAATATAGCTCCCGTCAGAAAGCCGTCTAAAGAATGGCTCTATTCGAGTTGCAGGTGTGCCATGCTGGTGACATGAAAGGTTATTTGAAGTCCCCTCACAGGCCCAATGCAAGTTAATACCTTGACAAAGAAGTATACCACTTAGTGATCGTTTACAATTGTTACCACTAAGAAATACATTCTGTTTCTTTTCACTATAACATGTGTGTGTGTAAGGTAATTTGCATGATGACTTAATGTACCCTTTACCCAACCTTTCATACTGGCCTGCTGGTATATACTCTTGACAGAATTTAAATTGGAAAGTTGTTATTGGAATTGTTATTATTCCGTGTATTATCCATTCAATGACAGGTCTTTCTGACATTGTCAATGGTAATCTCTCAAGTTTTTCAATGCTCAGAATCGTATAGTCTGCTCCTTTTTGTCCCAAACTGATTTGTTTATCAGTAAGGTTAAAGATAGAGAATAATGAAGTTGTGTTGATTAAACGCCATGGCACGTAGCCTGAACGCAGATTTTGCAACGTCCAGCCAAGCTGTATAATAGAACGTAATTGGGACCGACCATGTTGTAACATTACACCAACAACAAGAGAGAAAGGGTCAAAAGGTCACTCTCGTACCCCTTAGGACTAATATATCTAAACAACAAAATAGTACCAAATACACAAATACTAAATGAAAGAACAAAGTGGGAGGGAAAGCATAGCTTAGTGAAGAAAAGAACCCTCCGGCACCAACTAGATATGTTGGTTGCCAGTTGTCTTCATTGGGTCCTTCTTTGTGAAAACGTAAAATACTACGTAGTCAGAAAATACAGTGCTCAGATAAAAAGAGTGTGGACTACTCCCCAGAAAAAACTTATTTAATATAAGGGTAGTTCTAACTCTATTAAAAACAAATGTGGAAAGGCGGGCATATACAAGGTTGAGTTAATTTGAACCTAATGTCCTAAAAGGTCGACATGTTTCTTGCGAGAGCCTAAAGTCAGCCCAGCATTCTTCAGGACCAAAACAACCCTGGCCTCATGTTCAGTGCTCACTGTGACGCCAAAATCATAAAAGGCGGGGTGAAACAGATATTTAAAGAATAAAATCATAAACTTATCTGTAAGTTTATTAACGCAAACTTCCATGTAAACATTGTCACAGTTGCATGTTGATCAATCTGAAAAGATATGGCAAGTTTTGCATGTTAATATTTAGCAATTTTATTAATAACTGTCAATGGCCTCACTTTAAGGAAAATAACTTAAAAGCAAGTAGCTATGCATCGCAACACCCACCCATTTTCACAGTTTATGGAGATTCCATTAGATTAACCTCCACTGGTTAAATCGTTACACTATTAGTGATAGTCGATTCAAAACGCTAAATATTTTATTCAGAGTCCTGTCAGGTCTATATTAATCATGTTATGACAGAAGTTATCATAAGCCCGCCGCCAATTTCAATGACAGGGGGCTAGAAACATTTCTTCAAAAAAACATTTCTTCAAAAAAACTTGCCCATTAAAACATTTTCGATACTTGGAAAACTCGAAACGCTATAAAAGAGGAACTCTTACTATGCTGTGGAATGAGAATTGCCCCTTAAGTCCGTGGCAGGGGAATCATTCACGTTTAGAAAATTCTGTGAAGAAGCACAACCGGGAGAAAAAAAAGAAATTATTGTTCTCCCAGTGTTCGACCCCATTCATTCAGAACAAGAAACTTCTGTTAAGAATCCCAATGCCACAGTACCCCGCATTGTTGTTTAAATGTCGCTTACTTGCGTCTAAACGACTCCCCGCAGGAACACCTAATCTGTTCACGTCCACGGCCTGTAATCACTGAGCCAGTGTAAGCGTCTTGATTAAATAAACACACTAACGGCGTTTACTGCGTGAATAACACGTGACCACCATGCTGAGGGCTCATATGTTTAAAGGGGAAGTAACTTAATAAAAGGACTGCTCGTTTTTTTCTTTTTGCAAAAGGTGTAAAACTTTATTGCTGTATCATAAATCAGTAACTAATCTTTCGGAAATAAATCCTACGTTTGGGAAAAAAGGGGGGGGGGCTTGTTTCAAGTTGAGTTTATTATACAAAATCGATTACCAACAACCCTCCTCAATAGTGCATACATTATACAGAGGTGGTTGGAAAAAACGAGTACAAACCCCTGTTGGTATCAAACAGTTCTGTAATAGCTTGTTGCGCAGGGTATTAATTATTAGACCATTCTCACTAGTAATTATTAAGGATCGAATGAGATCTATCGTCGCATCACGGAACCCCACGGTATATCATCATTCAGCCCGTGTAGATGTGTAGATAGACGATAGATCCATCTTTGTTCCTTTACAAAGATGGTATTTTCCCGGCCTTGTTGTATTTCCTCTATGATTGTCCATTTGATGTCATTAGGACAATGTCCAAATTCCAGGAAATGGGTGGTTAGTTTTGTCGTTGCCTTACGGCATCATACATTACTGCAGTGTTCACAAATGCCCATCTTTATTTTGCGTTTCGTCATGCCCACGTATTTCATATTGCAGGGACATGTAATCATGTAAATGACATTTGAAGAATTACAATTTGTGTGACCCCTTTGATACCAAAGCTTTCCAGCTTCTAGATTCAATGTCTTAGTGGCAGACGTCAAGTGACACACGCTGCAGCCACCACACGGGTGATGGCCAACAACGGGGGGCATACTCCAGGCATTTAGAACACTGTTGTCTTGTGTTTTACCTGCATCCCTAGAACGTGTATGCACGAGTGCATCCTTCAAACTTCTCGCTTTTTTGTACGAGAACAGGGGTTTTTTCCACTCTCGTCCATTACTATTCAGGATTTGCCAATGTTTACTAATGCAACGACTGACAGCATTTGAAATATTGCTGTAAGTAGTCACACAGGTCAGTGGGGTTTCAGTCTCTGGGTCCCTAATATAGTCCTCCAAAAGAGCCTCCCGGTTTTGATTGCGGGCGCTCTTACAACTTTGTTTAAGGATTTTAGTAGGGTAACCTCTACTGCATAGCCTGTGTGTGAGATCTTGAGCCTGTTTCTTAAAATCTTTCACATCACTACAATTCCTACGAATACATAGGTACTGCCCAAACGGTAAATTAGTTTGTAGGGGACGAGGGTGAAAACTCGTAAAATGTCGCAAGTTATTTTTACTTGTTGGCTTGTAATAGGTTTTGGTGGTCAAATGATCTCCCGATTTAGTGATGGTAACATCCAAAAACACAATTGATTCCGGATGGTATTGGTGAGTGAATTTTAAATGGGGGTCACAGGTGTTGACCCAATCAAAAAAGGCCAAAAGACTTTCCTCAGACCCTCACCAGATTAATAGCACATCATCAATGTACCTCTGCCACAGGAAAACATTGAGAGGGTTTGTTGCTGCAAGGATGTGACTCTTCTCAAAATTAAAGACGTTCAGGCCTGCTATACTAGGGGCAAATGTACTGCCCATCGATGTCCCTGTCTTCTGAAGGTAAATTTTGTCCTGATATTGAAAAACATTCCTCTTGAGGGCCAATGTGGCACAGTCGATAACAAAACTGCGGGAAGTAGTGTAATCCCACTGTTCCTGATCTAAAACATCTGCCAAAACCTTTAGAGTGGCATCTTGGGGAATGCAGGTATACAAACTCTCTATATCTAGAGAGAGTAAGAAACACGGTTCCTCTTGCATTCGGACATTTAGAAGCATAGATAGTAAGCTTTTGGTGTCTTTAATATAGGTGCTTGTAGCCTGGATTATAGGTTTAAAAAAGGAGTCACAATACTTAGATAACGGTTCCAATAAGGAGCCTATACCCGAAACAATTGGTCTACCGGGTGGGGGGAGACGATTTTTATGTGTTTTGGGTAAGCAATAGAAGTATGGAATCATTCCATCTGAAGTCGTTAAAAAGTCAGCTTTCTGCTTACTGATGAAACCGTCACGTTCTGCTGTCATCACAAGATCCAATATCTCATCTTTCAGAAAAGAGGAAGGATCTTGGTTGAGGACCAAATAGTTATTAGTGTCATCAAGGAGACGTCTGCATTCCTGGTCATATGCGATTGTATCTTGTATGACAATGCCACCTTCCTTGTCAGCACTCTTGATTACTATACTTGAATTCTTAGCAAGGGAATCTATGGCTTTGTATTGATTTGCTGTCAGATTTTTGTAAGGTCTCGGTTCCTCAATTGTTTCTACCTCATGAAACACCGCTTGTTCAAAAGCTATTAATTCAGCCGGCATCTGATGTGCAAGGGGTGTGAAGGTCGACTTTTTTCTGAAATTCGTGTCGTTGGTTATGGTCTGACGCCACTGACCTGTGTGACTACTTACAGCAATATTTCAAATGCTGTCAGTCGTTGCATTGGTAAACATTGGCAGATCCTGAATAGTAATGGACGAGAGTGGAAAAACCCCCTGTTCTCGTACAAAAAAGAGAGAAGTTTGAAGGATGCACTCGTGCATACACATCCTAGGGATGCAGGTAAAACACAAGACAACAGTGTTCTAAATGCCTGGGGTATGCCCCTCGTTGTTGGCCATCACCCGTGTGGAGGCTGCAGCGTGTGTCACTTGACGTCTGCCACTAAGACATTGAATCTGGAAGCTGGAAAGCTTTGGTATCAAAGGGGTCACACAAATTGTAATTCTTCAAATGTCATTTACATGATGACATGTCCCTGCAAAATGAAATACGTGGGCATGACAACACGCAAAATAAAGATGCGCATTTGTGAACACCGCAGTAATGTACGATGCTGTAAGGCAACGACAAAACTAACCACCCATTTCCTGGAATTTGGACATTGTCCTAATGACATCAAATGGACAATCATGGAGGAAATACAACAAAACCGGGAAAATACCATCTTTGAAAAGGAACAAAGATGGATCTATCGTCTATCTACACATCTACACGGGCTGAATGATGATATACCGTGGGGTTTCCGTGATGCGACGATAGATCTCATTCGATCCTTAATAATTACTAGTGAGAATTGTCTAGTAATTAATACCCTGGGCAACGAGATATTACAGAACTGTTTGATACCAACAGGGGTTTGTACTCGTTTTTTCCAACCACCTCTGTATAATGTGTGCACTATTGAGGAGGGTTGTTGGTAATCGATTTTGTATAATAAACTCAACTTGAAACAAGCCCCCCTCTTTTTTTCCCAAACGTAGGATTTATTTCCGAAAGATTAGTTACTGATTTATGATACAGCAATAAAGTTTTACACCTTTTGCAAAGAGAAAAAAACGAGCAGTCCTTTTTATTACGTTACTTCCCCTTTAAACATATGAGCCCTCAGCACGGCGGTCATGTGTTTTTTCACGCAGTAAACGCCGTTAGTGTGTTTATTTAATCAAGACGCTTACACTGGCTCAGTGATTACAGGCCGTGGACGTGAACAGATTAGGTGTTCCTGCGGGGAGTCGTTTAGACGCAAGTAAGCGACATTTAAACAACAATGCGGGGTACTGTGGCATTGGGATTCTTATCAGAAGTTTCTTGTTCTGAATGAATGGGGTCGAACACTGTGAGAACAATAATTTCTTTTTTTTCTCCCGGTTGTGCTTCTTCACAGAATTTTCTAAACGTGAAGGTTTCCCCTGCCACGGACCTAAGGGGCAATTCTCATTCCACAGCATAGTAAGTGGTCCTCTTTTATGGCGTTTCGAGTTTTCCAAGTATCGAAAATGTAAATTGCTAAATATTAACATGCAAAACTTACCATATCTTTCCAGATCGATCAACATGCAACTGTGACAATGTTTACATGCAAGTTTGCGTTAATAAACTTACAGATAAGTTTATGATTTTATTCTTTAAATATCTGCTTCACCCCGCCTTTTATGATTTTGGCGCCACAGTGAGCACTGAACATGAGGCCAGAGTTGTTTTGGTCCTGAAGAATGCTAGGCTGACTTTAGGCTCTCGCAAGAAACATGTCGACCTTTTAGGACATTAGGTTCAAATTAACTCAACCTTGTATATGTCCGCCTTTCCACATTTGTTTTTAATAGAGTTAGAACTACCCTTATATTAAATAAGTTTTTTCTGGGGAGTAGTCCACACTCTTTTTATCTGAGCACTGTATTTTCTGACTACGTAGTTTTTTACGTTTTCACAAAGAAGGACCCAATGAAGACAACTGGCAACCAACATATCTAGTTGGTGCTGAGGGTTCTTTTCTTTACTAAGCTATGCTTTCCCTCCCACTTTGTTCTTTCATTTAGTAGTTGTGTATTTGGTACTCTTTTGTTGTTTAGATATATGTTGTAAAATTAGTAAGTCTTGCCCTATTATATCAATAGCAGATGATACAATACTGTCCAGTGAATATATTCTGGAGGACAGAGTCGTTAACCCATTGTCCACAACAGAAAGTGATTTTTCCAAATTAATACGATCAATTTCTCGTACTTTTTCCGCTGTTTCAATTTGCATTACTTTCCAAGCTTCGTTGTATGCAGCGTATATACCGGCCGCTATGAAACGTTTTTGACGCTGTTTGCGTGGTCCCAGTATGAAATCACGCAAGTCAGCACCGTCTTTAAGTAAAGTCAAGTGTTGCTTCATTTCAGCCAGTGTGGATTTATGTAGCCATTTGAGGCATAGTTTCCCTACACTGTATGTTGTAACTATCCCTGGATGTTGTCTCTGGGAGTATCTTGGGTCGGCCTGTTCATTTTGAACCCCTGTATTTTGTTCAGGAATCTATCTTGACAGTTATTTGTGTCTGTGGGCCAGATCAACCATTTTTTCCTATCAGGATGTGTTCTGTTTTGGTATAAAATATGGGATACTTCTATTTCCATGTCAGTAGTGCTATTACTATCAGGTATGGGCTTTGGAATAGACGGTTTGTTTAAGTCTTTAATTTTGGCTAGGCCAAGACAGGTAGTCTGTTGAATGGTTTCATTCAAGAATATTAATTGTTCTGGGATCATGCAGGCTCTAAACAATGCTTCTAAACCTTGGAACTGCCATTCTTTTGTACCCCAGATGGTTTTTGTTTCAATGTTGTTTTTCCAGAATTCAAAACCAAATGTAATCATTTTTTCATAAAATGTTTCAGAATAAATCAATTTAGTATTTGTCAACATTGTTTTCATTCCTGTCTTATTTAACATTTTAAGATAATATGTTTCTGCATCACTCGTGTTAAAACCTGAGAAGTATGGGAATTTCTCATAGAATGTTTTTGAGCTGCTTTTAGGGGGCGTTTCACAATGTTCCCATTGGTTATAATTAAAAACATTTCTAGGCTGTGCAGATTTATGCAAATAGTGATGGCCGAAGTGATTGTAACAGTACATTTCTTCATAATTTGATGAACCCTGTAAGTAATCATGTTCTGTAAATGTTGCTGACATTACTAAATCTGACATCATATTATTTATATTTTCAAAGTCCCAATCATCAGAAAAAGTACTTGGTTTTACAAAGTCACTTAATGAAACCTTAAACTGGTGTGGATATTTCAAGAGCTCAATCGGCCATAGATTTCATAATCCGTTTTGTCCCATGCTACCCCACAGGGTATTGGATTGGCTGTGACATTCACTGATGATAGTTCTCTTTTCTCGATGTGAGATGACTTGTGAGGTTTTAGGACCAAGTGGATGTTCTGACTTGCTGTGTCCATTGTACTGTATTTTCCTTCAATGAATTTTCCGAAACAAAGAACCATGATGAGCCAAAGCAGGAGGAAAAGTACACCTAACACAATCCAAAATTCAATCCATGGAGAAATCAGATAGGTTTCTTTGAGTTGATGAAAGAGTTCTGTTACTTTTTCTTTGAAAGTTTTTGTTGCTGGCGTTTCTTCAGGCTCGCTTGGATCTTCAGAAAAGTCATCGAAATTGATGAAGTAGCCAGATGCAGTTCTGTCAATTGTTGGAATTGCTTCCGAATTTTCATTTGCTTTTGGATTTTTCTTTGTTTCACTAGCATAGTCTGAGGCTACATCGTTGTAGACTGGTGTTTCTTGACGACCTGTTGCAATTTGGGTTTCAAGAGGCATAAGTTCCATGACTTTGTTGCATAGTCCTTTTTTATTCACTGCAGGTTTATCGAATGTGATTAGTCTCTCAGTTTGAACCTCTTGTGTTGTAGCAAATTTTGGTACTCTGCTATTTCTTGGGAGTCCACTGGGCCTAACACTTATTATTGGCCACATGATTGTGGTTTTACCAGGTCGATGGATACAACTCGGTTCTCCTTTTTACCAGCAAGGTAGTACAACTGATCTTGTTCCGCTGACAGCTAAGACAGGTACTGCTTTTCTGTAAGAAGGCCCAAATTCCTTCTTTACCGCGATCTTCTCTCTGACCAGATCCCCAATCTTTGGAATCCATACAGGTCTTGCTGGGACAGGTGGTTTTTCTTCAGTAGCTGTTGGCTGTTGCTTTAATTTTATGTTGCTCAGGTTTCGTCTTGTTTCATTTAATTCCTGTAAAACAGCCAAACGGTCTTTGATATCAAAGCATTTTTCTTCTACCACTGAAGTGTGACTATCAAGGTCCTGAATACACATTCCAGCACCGAACAATAGTTCGTACGGACTGAGACTTTTAGAGAATTTCTTGGCAGATTATTAAGACTACGTTGAACACTTGTTAAATGTTGGACCCACCCATCACCCGAACCTAATACCCTCGCCGTTATAGATTGCTTTATGTCCTGGTTTTTTCTTTCCACTACCGCATTTCCCTCAGGATGGAAGGGACAAGAGTACCGCAATTCAATGCCCATGCTGGCCATGGCCTCCTTGTAAGCTCTAGAGCTAAACGCAGGACCCTGGTCAGAATGTAGCATGCCAATTGCGTATGTGCCTATAAAGACTCGCAAATCTTTTATAACAGTTCTGGCGTCAGCACTGGGGTCTACATTTTAAGTGAATCTAATCTTAAACATAAATGGGACGCATTTCTCCTGCTGGATTTTTGCGTATAGATAGCCTTATGCTTTCTAAAAGAAGGGTGCTGGCATTACTCCGGTCGGTTCGCTACTGCGATCTCTGTTGCAGTTTGGACAATCCTTTGCAAATCTGTAAAATTGCAGGCTCATCCCTGGCCATCAGTATTCTGATTGTAATTCTTTCAGAGATTCCTTGATCTCTCGATGCCTTAGCCCCAATCCCATGTGTGCGTCTGCTATTAAAAAGACTCTCCTGTTCGAGTTTACTCTATCCCCCACTCCAGGGATTCGAGCAAAAGGAACGGAGTTTGCATCAATTATGTATGTATAATTGAGTGGATAGTTCACAGGTAATGCTGCACAGTCGCCTTTCAAAGACGTTTTTACTGCCAGGATTGTTTCCCCGTCTATGTATTTTTCTGAACGCTTTTTTGTGGCTACGGAAGCCGGTTGAGCTGCTTCCGCTATGGCTCTGTGAGCCAATGAATTCCCTGCAACGTGAACGCCATCACGTTGATGACTCAGTGTATGTATCACGTGAGTCTTTTGTAGTTCTTTCTGCAAAAGAACTACCTGTTCCCAAAGCTTTTTATGCTTTATTGTGGCACCTGTGTCAACTTTTTAATCGCTTTGAACCCAGTACTGCAAGTCATTATTGTAAGATTTGGCGCAGTACTGCGAATCGCACACTATTAGTGTCGGGAATTCGCGATCGGCATTTTCAAGCGCCATCTTCAAAGATCTTATTTCAGCTCGCTGAGTTGAACAGTTTCTGAGTGATTCAGTTTTGGTAATAAACGGTCTGAATTTACCCAAGCGCCAGCGACCTTTAACAATCGCGCACGCTGCGTTGTAGGATTTTTTCTCTACATCGTAGGGTTGTGCAAATCTGTCCATGTAGATTACACATGTGTATTGTTCGAGAGGCAGAATTTCGACTGGCAGATGATATTCTTCTTCATATTCTAGATTTTCTAGTTTTTTCAATTTCGGGTCAAAATAGTATTTCACGTCTTCTGCAGCAAGAGAATTTTCCCATTGTATCCATTTTGGATCTAATGCCACAGCAGTCAAATTGCGTGGGCTTGTTAATGCCCAAGGGCTGATTCTGCTGTAAAAACAGTTATTCTTCTTCCTTGGGCTTGGGCTCTTTCTTTTACTACAGCAGTTTCAACCGCTATTAGAATTTTTTCAGTACAACTTAATTTCATTTCAGCATGTGTATACAAGTGTGATTTGTAAGCTATTGGTACCGTTTCTCCCTCATTAGAGGTCAGGTACGTGAATCCGCATCTTCCTGGGATGACTCGGATTACAAGGTTGCGTATGTTTTCGAGAGTTTGCAATTTAGTTTTAGCTAACATGTCTGTTTGCAATGATCTTAAAATTTCTGTGTGTTTCTGAGTCCAATTGATTGGTTTGAAATCAGGTTTTATTAATTCATAGAGAGGTTTAACCCTCTCTGCATAATTTAGAATGTATGTTCTTCCGAAATTCAGGAAACCTAGTATTGATTGCAAATTCTTCAGCGTTTTAGGTGCTTGGAGTACAGCGCACTTCTCTAAGAAGTTGTCTGCTAGGCTTTTGCCTTCACTTGATAATTCATATCCTAAAAATAGGACAGTTAGATGGGCAATTCGTGACTTTTTAAAGTTGAATTTGTAACCCTCAGCTGCGAACCCAAGTATTATGGTGTTCACTCTTTTCAAGTGAGTATCCAGGTCATCATCTGTGAGATAGATGTCATCGACATAAGATAATGCTTCATCATCATATATTTGTAGTAACTCTGTTACCCTTGCTGAGAATAATCCTGGGCTATTCTTGAATCCCTGTGGAAGTCGACAGAAGTTTTTTTGTGACCCCATTATTGAGAACGCGGTCAAATACCTGCTCTCAGGTGCAATGTTTTGACAAAAAAATCCATTATAGATGTCTAATGTCGTTTTGTATTTTTTGCGCACGACGTTATTCATTAGTGCTGCACTGTGTGAGTTTTGTACTGCAAATGTTTTGCAACATGAGTTAAGTTGTCTGTAGTCCAATACTAGACGATATGAATCGTCTGGTTTGGAGACAGGAAACAAAGGATTGTTCATTTGTGAGGTGCATGTTTCAATCACCCCCTTGTATTCAAGTTGATCTAAGATCTCCCTGACTTGCTTTTTAGCTTCTTGTTTAATTGGGTACTGCCTTTGTGCAGTGGGTTGACATTTTAACTGGATTTTGTGAGGAGGAGAGTCCTCATCCCATCTTACATGATTTTTATATAATGCAGGAGCTTGGGCCACTGCCCATTTTCTTGCAAGTGTATATTTTTTATGAATTGGAATGTGATTTGAGAAGGCAGGCATAATCATTTCTTCGCCATGAGGGCACTCCCTGACAAACTCGGGTGGCCAGTCTTTCTCAGCTAAAATGATGTCATAGCCTTTCGAAAGGTTATCCCAAAAGAGACCCCACTTTCCTAGTCTTATCCCCCTCTATATGTAATGTTATTTCATATATTTTATGGGGTTTGCTAACTCTGGTATCTGTAGTTTCCACTTGAATGTATTCATTCGTGTCCACAGTCTCCAGAAGATTCATCAGGATCTTGCGAGCTATGGTCACTTCTGCTGCGCTGTCTAGCATTGTCTGGGCCCACTCTCTGTTTTTCAGTTGTGTCCTCAGTATCCTCGGCATGTTTAATTATTTTAATACTGGCTACCTTCTTTCTTGGAAATTGTAATTTTTTACTTTGATGAGCAGGTTCCTTGTCTTTGGACTTGACGTGCTCTTCCTTGTGTTCTGACCGTCCTCTTCTTTCTGATTTTTGTGAGGAAGTCTGAAAAGATCGAGAGGGACGTGTATCAATATCTTGATATCTGTCAGGTTTTCTTAATGTATCCCTATCTCTAAGGTTGTATCTTTTCTCATAGGGCTCCCTCTGGGGAGACTTGTGTCCTTGGTCCGGAGATCTTTCTCTCCGTCGAGGAGACCTTCCTCTGGACTGGAATCGTTTTTCTTTTTCGGAGTATTTAAATTATTTTTAATAAAAGTTTTTGCAGGAATTTCAGTTAGTTGGGGTTTTACTGGTTTCCCACCCAAACTATCTCTTCCTAGTTCTTCATAGGATTTTTCTATGATTCTGGCAAGTTCAAAAGGTTGTTCTGCTATATCTGTTTCTTTCAATTTCTGGAGGTATGTTATGTCCTCCATTGCCAATTGAACTAATTCTCTATATGCCTTTGTTAATTCTTTTATTTTAACTAAAAGTTCTGGGTGTGGTGTGTAGTTGGCTAGAACCGGCCACGTAGCTCCTGGTCTACCTAGAGGACCGAGCCTGGTGATGTGATTTTTATGTTTTAGGGCGCCTTTAAACCAGAGCAGGTGCTCTTGGTAATTTAATGGGATTTCAACCTACTCGAAAGGAGTGTATTCATCCGGAGGTTCCTCTATTTTGTAATAGTGGAAGTCGTGTGCCACAGCATTTGTTGCTGGAAAGTGTATCCATGAATAGAATACCTCTGTCTGCGGATATTCATGGGCCTCTACCACGAATATGACTGTACCACCTCGGGATGTCAGTCCATTTTCTATAAGTTTAATAGTTATAGTTCTTCTTATATTTGCCGGAATGTAAATAGCATTCGGGTCATTCTGTTGGATATTAGTGTTATCCAACAACTTTGGAGACGCTGTAGCATCTCTTTCTTCGTCTCCGTCAGGCATTTTACTGACAGAAAGTTTTTTGGTTGCAGATCAAGTTTCAAGGGAAACAAAGATTAGGTGCACAATATTTTTGAACACTGTATCCTTCAACGTTGACTAAACCAAAAACTATACATAGGAATCTCTTCCTACTAAGTTCCGGCGGATTTTAACCTTTTACCCACTCCAAACGTCTTTTGGAGTATTTACGGGAAAAAGGGTTCTGTGTGAAAAAGCACGACTGAGTTACTCTAGTGTCTTGCGTTAGATTATCGCCTTACCAAACGTTGGGCGCCATGTAGTGTAGTTCCTATAGTCCCAATAGGCTCTGCGCATTGGAATAATATAAACAGCAGTTTAGACGTAGGACTGAGGTCATCTAGGTCTCTACTGACTATATTAGACTTAATTCGTTTTGCCAGCTAGCTCAGAGGTTACTAGAAACTTTCTCGAATAAACAAGGAGGAGTTTAACTTCCCTGGATAGACAAGAAGGGATTAGCTTCTGACAACCATAAAACATGATAACTTTGCTCCCTCAGAATAAAAGTATATCTCTAGAGTCATGTGAAAACAATAGACAGCTATTTTACTCAGCCAATCGTGCATACTTAGTTTCACCAGAGTGCAGAGAATAGAGAGACGGGCGTTTTTCAATAAAAGGTGTTATTTATTGAGCAGTCTTCTTTCTCATGCAAGAGAAATGAATTGCCACAATTGCAATACTTATAGTAAAGTAAAGTGCGTACAGTAAAAGGAGTATTATAAAATAATACTCTAAAAGCATTGATATGGTTTCTTAGCCATATGATACTTTAAAATGGATAAAATATATACATACATATATACATTGACTAACAAACTCAACTGGTGCTTCTAAATACGCCTACCCCGGTGTACCTGACCTAAGCCTAATACGTGGGAAGGAGTAAGTAAGTAGCAGTTTAAGTTAAGTTGGTTTTGCCAAGAATCTGAGTCAAGAATTCTCTTTAAGGGTTTATTCAGCTCCGTACCTGGGTAATAGAAAGCAGGAGGTCTGGTATCTCTCTCTCAGTACTCGATATCCCAGCAACCCGCAAGGGCGGCTGAGAACAACTGAGCTGGATTTCTCGGCAGGAGAAAAGACAGCGTCTCTCTCAGTGCGTCAAAAAGGAGGGGCGGCGTCCGTGGGCTCTCGCATCAGCTGGGATCTCGGGCAAGTAGATAGCCGCTCTGCTCCAAACCACCGTGTGTTCGCTTAAGGCAACGTTGGTATATTTATACCTGAAAGGTGCCGGGTTTCACATAAGGTTGGACATAAGACATCACCAAGAACTAACAGTTCTTTCTGACTCTAGGAGTTCTTGTGCAAATCAAAACAAGAGCAGGGGGATTTCCCGGGCTGCTGGAGGCTTGGTTTGTTTAAAGAACTCGTTGTACTCTCTAGGAGCCTGGGGAAGTAGCCTTGCTTAATTTGGACTGCATGGGCTACGACTAAATATGGATATGATTCTTATGCCTTTATAGGGATATTATTTATTATAACCACAAGGGCATAAATCAGGAATATCGAATTAGGGTCCTAGATAGAATTACAACACTCCCAGCAGTGCCCAGACATAGGAGGGGTGGGTGGATGTGACTTCCAGCAGTGCCCAGACATAGGAGGGGTGGGTGGATGTGACTCCCAGCCGTGTCCAGACATAGG
Organism: Lissotriton helveticus; assembly: GCF_964261635.1. Lineage (NCBI taxonomy): Eukaryota > Metazoa > Chordata > Amphibia > Caudata > Salamandridae > Lissotriton > Lissotriton helveticus. Next base: position 1,629,350,800 of record NC_136068.1, read on the forward strand.
AGGGGTGGGTGGATGTGACTCCCAGCAGTGCCCAGATATAGGAGGGGTGGGTGGATGTGACTCCCAGCGAGGCCCAGACATGACACGGGTGGGTGGATGTGACTCCCAGCAGTGCCCAACAGTATGGGGGTGGGTGCAAGGCATGAGTTCCAGAAGGCTGCATGGGGAATGTCAGGAGGGTGCAAGGGGGGAGGTGAATATGGCAAAACTTTGGCCACCCCAGTTGCCAATAATGTGTATGCACAGGCCCAATAGCACCCAACCCATATGGCCCAGGTACACACATGAACCATGCTCATTGTACTGAGAGTGTGAATGTTCTGACAACATTGCTGATACTTGGCCTGGTGTATGCAGCACAAAGCCCTCATGTGACCAGTGCAAACACTAACATAAGGACAATAAGGTCAGATATCTTGCACACTAACTCACAACCACGGTCATGGCAGCATGCGCCATGGGGGGACAGCCACAACATGAGTGAGGCACAGTTGCAACTTACACTCCAAATACCAGCCAAGCCTGTCACACACACCCCTTACCTAAGCATGGCAAACTGGCCTAGATAATGTAGTGGCCCACTGTCACAAGCGTCATGGTACACAACAAATTCCAATTGCATGAAGCAGTGAAGCAGGAAATGCAGCGGGCGGAGTCTCAAGTCCCTTGCACTCATATCACGAAGCTGTACCTACACCTTACTGAGACAGCAGACCTACATCAATTCTTGCAATGGTGCTAGGTATTGACAAGGTGATGCACCTGGGAGATGTACAACACTCTAAAGCAGTTGTACCAGCAGTAGGTGTACTAGTAGTGGTGTGTGTGGTGTGGTGGGCACTGGCATTCCATTACAGCACTGCAACACCTCCTAAAAATGGTCAATTGAAATCTTTACCATTTTTCTCTGCCACTGGTATGCGCATGCTGCCTCAAAACCTGGGGCATGCCTGTAGCAGACGTAAGGAATGACACAGCATTGTGCACATCGGCACACACAGAGCATTGCTTGATCTGCATCGTACCAGCAACACAACTCCAGAAATCTGCCAATACTATGGCACAGATGCAGGATGCTGCTGTATGGTATTTCCCGCATGGTAACCCGCAGTGTAAATGTCTTGCATCCCCGCTGCCATAGATGACAGGCAAATCTCTGTTGATATGTCTGGCTGTGCCATGCATTGTAAATCGACTCTCACACAGAAAAAGCAACATGAACACAGATCAATGTGACTGCACAAGTGAACAGTGAGCAAAATCAGACACAGGTGTAACAGTGATAAGGACAATGTACATTAAAAATACAAATACCATGAAATGTCATTAACATTGCCTGTCTCTCACACCCACAGGGCAACATGCACAACCGAACCCCAACCAGGGGAAGAAGAAGGTTCACAGTCCTGACCCCCACTGACAGCGACGCCTCTCACCACTCCATGGATGACCCCAACCAACCTGGCCCCTCTGGATCCCAAACCTGTGCAGCAGCTGGATCAGGGGCATCTGCGCCAGCCACCACACCCATTCCCGCCACATCCCAGCAGACAGCTCGGAGCCTTGCACACAATCCACAACTGAGCCAGTCTTAAAATGAGGGACACGGTTCGCCGGGCACCCAGGAGGTGGCAGACAACACCACCACTGTCATCCCTCAGGGGTCCCGGCGCCCTGATGTGCCCTCAACAGCAGGCCCGACTCGAGTGGGCAGGGGTGGTGGAAGTGGATCAAGGCGGAGGCGAGAACCTGACCAGGAAGCTGCAGGGCCCGGTATGTCTGAACTCAGAAACATCATGTTGGACTACCGGCGGGACACCAGGGAGTTCAGCCAGGGAGTGGGAGCCCTCGTCGCTTTAAAAAACCAGCAGGCCGAGCAACACGCCAGTCAAAAACGACAACTTGGACGGATGAAGGCAACACTGGCTGAGCTCTTGGCGGTGCATAGGGACATTAACCACTCACTCCGTCGGATTGCTGACAACATGCAGCACTCTCCCTGTGTCACCAGGCCAGAAACATCTAGGCAAAGACTGCAAAGAGGCGCAGGGAGGGAGGAGGAGGTGGAATCATCCGACGGAGAGTCCCAGGCGTCGTCAAGGCCTGCACATGAGGGTCCCCCAAGAAAGGTGGGTCGTCAACGCAAAAGACAGTGAGAGGCAGAGGGCCATGCGTATCTCCCAGGTCACCTGGTCTGGCATCTTGCCATTTTGTGCAACAGCATCACCTTATTGACTGTCTGATTCTCCCACATGGACTTGCTGGTCGGAGTGTCACCAATGATGTCAAACACTGTGGTCTTGACTCTGGTGACTAAAACTGCAAGGCATCACATCTCCCCCTGTAAACTTTGAATTCCTCACTTTTCTGTACAGCACCCAACCCCTACTCACAATTCACTCACAAGATGGAGAATTAAACCTATCAAACACATTACGTATTGATGGAGAGTCCTTTTTGACGTGAGTCAACAACATATGTGAAGGGATATGTCAAAGAATGCCCGAGTGCAGATCAAACTCAAGCCTTCCATACAGTGGGAACTGAGTCTGGTTGTGGATACACATAGCTCATCATGTATGATCAACTGCATCCATGGAGGGAAATACTCACGCATGATTGTTACTTCCTTCTGAGGGGGGGTGGGCTGGCTTGCCATACTGCTCTGACAGACAGTTACTGAAGTCACATGAAGGTCTACCGGTCATGGTTAATGTGTCTGTCTCCAGTGAGGGTCTACCAGGTCTCTTAGTTGATGTGTTAGTAGTTTTATATGCATGCATTTGGACTGTGGAGGCGATGAAAGTTGCACAGGGCAAGGCAGGCTGGATGTACCTCAGGCAACGTGGTGTGGGATGGGAGATGTCCATAAATTATGTCGGTTGGCCAGAGGATGTGGAGTGCCTACTGACAGTGGATGAGGAGTATGAAGGTGAACCTGCAGATGATATTGGGACTCCCAATCAATCTCGATATGTGTAAAGTACGCTACATACCTGTGGGTGTTCCAAGGGGCTGGGGGGAGGGGAGGGGAGGGGACCGCTACTGATCGAAGAGTCAGGTCATGAGGAGTTCTCTTAAGGCCAACATGTCCTGGGTCAGATGGTAGTTGTGATTGAGAGTGTTCCAAGTATTTGCTGCGAGGTGGGATAAGGATCTACCACCAGTGCTGGTGTTCCAGATGCATGGAACAGTTGCGAGGACAAGGTCAGCAGAGTGCAGGCTGTGGGTGGGGGTGTAGCAGCTGAGTTGGCGGATTAGGAATGCTGGTCCGGCGTTGGGTAGGGCTTTGTGTGCGTGGATGATGAGTCCAAAGGTGATCCTCATGTTGGCCTCCTAGGTGTGGTGTGATGTGACAGCGTCAGGGGGCGTCCATGATGAGTTGTGCCGAGGCTTCCTGGATGTGTTGCAGCCGTCTCAGGAGCTTCTTTGATGTTCATGCATACAGGGTGTGGCTGTAGTTCAGTCTGCTGGTGACGAGGTTGCTGCTCATTCCTGTGTCGTTGGGGATCCGTTAGAAGATCCTGCAGAGTATCCGGAGGGTGTTGAAGCATGAAGTACAGACAGCTTACACTTTATGGGTCATGGCGAGGGTGTAGTTGAGGATGACCCCCAGGTTGTGTGCATGGTGGTTGGGTGCTGGGGCAGTTCACAGTGAAGTTGTCCACCAGGAGTTGTCCCTGGATGATGTGGTGGTGCTGAGGATGCGGACCTCCAAATTCTCTGTCTTCAGCTTCAGCCTGCTGACCGTCATCCATTATGCAAGGGCATTCATTCCCCTTTGGAGTTTGGCTTTGGTGGTGTGGGGGGTAGTGGTGAGGGATATGACCAATTGTGTGTCATTTGTGAAGGAGACGATGTTGAGGCTGTGTTGTTGATCAACGTGGGTGAGTGGTGGCATGTAGATATGGAACTTCGTTGGGCTGAGGGATGATCCCTGTGGGAGGCGGCAGATGATCTCGGTGGTCTTGGAGCGGAAGGGTGTGTGGCGGTCGCTCTGGGTTCAGTGGGAGAGGAAGTACGTGGTCCAGGCCAGGGCCTACTCTTCGATGCTAGCCATGTGTAGGCGTGCTGTTAGTGTGCAGTGGCACACCGTGTTGAAGTATGCTGATCAGTCCAGAAGGATGAGTGCCGCTGTTCCACCTTTGTCCCTCAGGATCCAGATGTTGTTGTTGGTGGCAATGCGGCCAATTTTGGTGCTGTGGTTGCAGCAATTGCCGGACTGGGATGTCTCCAGGATGTATTTTGCCCTTGAGGTAGGGGGTCAGCTGTGCAGTGACACTTTCCACCGTGACTGTGGGCGGGAAAGGGAACAAGGAGATGTGCCTGAAGCCATTGAGGTAATTGGGGTCCATCTCGGGTTGCTGCAGTAGGTAGTTCTCGGTGTGCTTCATGCTCTCTGGAAAGTTTGCAGTCTTGAAGTAGAATTTGAATGTCAGTCGGAGATGGGGTGCCATGGCTGTGCTTGCTATGTACAAACGTGCTGAGGGCATGGGTCAGATGGTGACCTGGAGTGGATGGAGATCATGGTCTTCACGGTGTTCTCTATGCTGATGTTGGATCAGGCGGTCAAGTTGATGGTGTGGGTGGGGGTCGCAGGGGTGGTGCTCTTTACAGAGGATGAGGGGGTGTGGGTGTTGAAGCTGTTGGGGATGTTGGTGATCTTGCAAGGAAAGAAGGTGGTCAGTGATTCACACAGGTCTTGGGATGGTCAAATGTCGTTGGCGTAGGAGCTGGGGTTGGGGAGGTCATTCATGATGTAGAAGAGCCAATTGGTGTTGTGTGTGTTGTTGTGTAGGCGGTCCCTGAAGGCGATCCCCATGTCACTCCTGATGAGTTGGTGGTGTTTGTGGGTGGTGTGCTTGTGGGCTGTGCAGCTGTCTGTTGTACGTTTGCGGAACCAGTCCTCATACACTTTCCGACAGGTGTGTATTGGGGCCAGGTGGACATTGGTGATCCAAGGGGCTTCCCTGCAGGTGTGATGGATAGCAGAGTCATTAAGTGGGTAAAGGGTATCGGCCCAGTTGTACATCCACTGTTTCAGTTTGATGGGGGCGGTGTTGGTGTTGGTTGGTCCATGGCCGAGGGTGGTGGTCTGTTGGTCCTAGGTGAACCTGAGCCAGCAGAGGTGAGGCAAATGTTGGGTGCAGTGTTGTCTGGTTGCCTTCCTTAATGTGAAGTGGATGCATCTGTGGTCAGTCCAGTAATGTTTGGTTGTGTTGTCAAATTGTAGTGTAGTTCCTATCTTCCCAATAGGCTCTGCACATTGGAATAATACCTACAGCAGTAAAGGCCTAGGCCAGACGTTAACTAGGTCTACTACTGTCGATACTAGACTTAATTTTTGGGTTTGCCAGCTAAGCTCAGAGTTCGCTAGAAACTTTCTCGAATGTTCAAGGAAGGATTAACTTCCCTGATTAGACAAGAAGGGATTTAGTTTCTGACAACCATAGAACATGACAACTTTGCTCTCCCCTAATCAAGAGTCAATCTCGAGAGTCGTGTGAGCACAAGGCAATTATTTTACTCAGTCAGTACGTGCATTCTTAGTCTCATCAGAATGTAGAGAAAAGGAAGAGACGGGCGTGTTCAATAAAAAGGTGTTATTTATTGATCAGTCTCTTTTCTCATACATGAGAAATGGATCGAAATTATTGCAATACTTATAGTTAAGTAAAGTGCATACATTAAAAGCAATAGTATAAAATAATACTGTAAAAACATTGATATGGTTTCTGAGCCATATGATGTTTAAAATGATTAAAATATATTTACATACACATATACATTTGACTAAACGTACTCAACTGGTGTTTCTAAATACGCCTACCCCGTGTACCTGACCTAAGTCTAATGCGTGGGCGGGAATAGAAAGTTACAGTTTAAGTTAAGTTTGTTTTTGCCAAGTGAATAACTAAAGAATTCTCTGTGAGGGGTTATTCAGTTCTGTACCTGGAATTTAGGATGAATGAGGAATGGTATCTCTTTCTCTGCTCTCGATATTCCAGGCTGCCTGCGAGGGCTGCCCGAAAGCGCCGGTGCTGGGTCTCTCGGCTTGAGATAGCAGCGCGTCTCTCAGCGCGTCAGGAAGGCGGGGCTGCGCCAGCGGGGTCTGCTTCTGCTCTCGGCTTCGGCAAGTATGGCTGCTCCGTCTTGTCACCACGCGTGTGTTTGCATAGGGCAAGGTCGGCAATATTTATACCTTAAAGGTGCCGAGATTGACGTAAGGATGGACATAGGTACGTCAATAAAGATGTCATACGACTTGCTCGTTAGCACATTCTTTTGCAAAAGTTCTCTGTGAAATCAAAACAATGGCCGCACGGATTATCCAGGTTGTCATAGGTTTGATTTGTTATGAGAACGTCGTATGCCTTATCAGGGGCTGGAAGAATGTCGCTTGTCTAATTAGATCTCAAGCGTTATGACCTAATCAGATAACACGTTCCTGTGCCGTAGTGTGACTGCGTCAGATAACGGTATCTGCATCATGGGGGTTTTCTTGCCTCATGGGCTGACTGTTAGTTAACTTGATAGTTAGTTTAACCAGAATAGGGTCAGGAATAGGGGGACTGATTCAGAACCTATAGAAATACACGACAAAATGAAACGTGGTGATTTGCAGAGAACATGGGGTCCAGTGTGTATCCACCAGCGTGGGTGGTTGTGGTCACGAGCTGTGTGAGTCTGATTATCCGAAGGTTGTCAATCAGGGCAGTGGAGTTGTCGAGTTTGTTGTCTGAAGTTCATGCCCCCAAGGAGGATGTGGTCTGTGGAGGTGAGGCCGTGGCTGCTGATGATGTGGCTGATGGTGTTGGGTGTCCTGGGGTCTGGGTGGTCTGTAGACGACAGTTACTCTGATGGTTGTTTTGGGGTCGGTGTTGAGTGGAAGTGCAGATGCTTGGCTGTGGTGAGGGTGTTGTTGGTGTTGCTCGTGACTCCGAGGGAGTCCTTGTGATGGCGAATCCCACACCCACTCTGTTGGTGCTGTCTCAGCGGGAGACATTTTATCCCTCTTGGATGGCAAGGGCGATGTCTGGTGTAGCGGTGACGTTCAGCCAGGTCTCTGTCAGGAAGGCAACGTTGGGGGTGGTTGAGGCTAGGAGGTCCCAGAGTTTGATGGCGTGTTAGCAAGTGGAGCGGGTGTAGAGGGGGATGCAGCTGAGGTGGTGGGTCCCATGGTCAATGTATTTGTAGTCCAGATGCTGTCGGAGCTCCAGTTCCAGCAGGTCAAGTGCCCTTGGGTAGGTTGCGTGGTAGCCTGGTAGCAGGAGGGATTGTGTCCGTGGTTGAGTGCTTCGAGGGTGCTGGATTCATCGTGCAGTCTGATGAAGTGGCCATTTTGGGGTGCAGGGGTTTGTGCGCAGTTTGCGGTCCAGGTGCAGACTGTCCAGCCTTTGCCATGGAGGTGGTGCAACGGAGGCACGAACAAGCTGCGTCCAGCCGTAACAAAGGATGGATGGACGGAGGAGGATTTTGGAGGTGTGTGTGTGGCACAATCTGGGCACTGGGGGTTGCATGGTCACTGGAGATGCAGCATCAAAAATGGGTGAACACATGATTGCAGAAGCTGTGACACATCATGGAAAAGATTCACACATACACAAGGATAGTTGCCCAGCAACATGTGAGATGTAAATAGAAAGGCTGGAGTGTCTGGTCACTCATCGTGCTATTCTCGAAAATGGGTGATGCATCACCAAATCTGCGGTCACAGGCTCATGCACCAAAAAGCCAAACGGGGCACAGGACAGACAGCGTCAGCATGGGTTGCATTACTGTTGTGTGTACCAAAATATTATAAGTACATACACAACCATGTATGCCAAAATCATAATGGACCTTGAGCCAGAAGAAACTCCATGCATGTTGACACTGGACAAATAACCACATATGCACCAACATCATGTAGTATGCCATAGATGACCTATGCAGACTGTCAAGACCTCTGCGGTAACAGTAATTGGGCACAATGGACACTCAGAAATACATTAACAACATTAATGTTTCAAGTCAGATCTGTGGCCATGCTGCTGTAGCCAATGTACATGGCCAGTGGCATAGCTCACACAAAAAATAACTGTCATGCAATCTGGGTACCTGTAATGATGCTCCAACAATCTCCAACAAACATCCCGGGACTGCTGGCATCTTCGATGTGTGCGATGCTGAAAGGGGTCCATCTCCAGATAGCCCATTGGTCTGAGTTTGATTAGCAGACTCAATCGGGTGATCAGGTGAGGGAAGGAGAGGGTGGGAACAGCAGGGAGGGAGATCTGAAATGAAAGGTAACCAGGCATCACAAATCAAACATTCTTGCCAATGCATCACATGATACCGCTTGACGGATACTGTAACAATAACACCTGTGTACTGTAACCACAGCCACTGTAGCCTATTGGTGAGCACAGTTCGTACAATTATACACCAGCTGAGGTATTAACTCGGACACATAAAAGGTAGCCAAGTCTGTCACCTAACTGAAGGGGGTTTAACTCTACCCAGGCTGCTTCAATGCAATTAGAACCATGCGATCATCAAGTCAGTCACAGCCTATGATTGAAGCCATAAGAAATAAGTGGATTCCATGTGTAGCACAGCTACTTACACATAGGCTATACACCTTTGTCTGTCCCGAAAATCTGTGAGAGTCATGAATATGACATACACATCACCCACAAGAGCCCTACTTAGCTCATGCAACCAGGAAGGGGAAAATTGGAAACCAAGGAAGCCTAGCAAAAGCCAATCCTTGGCTATGGCAACAGAGCATTACAATGCCAGACATCAGAAGCTGGTGAGACCAAACTCTACAGAGAGTAATAAACCTCAAATGCAATACACCACCCCTACCGTGACTAAGATATGCAGCTGGGCACAAGATATTGCTGAGATTAACGACAACCGACTGGTGGCACAGAACTGTAAACATTTTCAACAGCACTACGGGGGTACGTCATCAGTGAAACAATCCTGGTATAATGGGAAATGAAAAATTACATTAAGTTACCAAGAAGGCTAGCAAATCTGTGGTTCTCACCGGCACGGATGTTGTGACGTGACAGTGACAATACACAGTGGCACAAGGGCAATGCATCCATACGAATAGACTCAGTGCACAGTTGTCAGACCATGTGAGCCATACACTGGCCCACACCTTCACAACATTCCATCAGGAAAACCAAACTGTACTGGCCCACAATATAAACGTGATGAGGCACACACATCCTGCTGCACAGTCACAGTGCAATTCCACACAGATCCTGTGGTTGTGATGTCACATGCAATGTTAACCGGTGAGTACCGAGATGTGTCTGTGCCAAGGTATACCCACATTGATGCATTCACAAGAGTCAACACTCAACAACAGATGACTGACAAGAAGGGGGACTGTCCAGTTATGGGAGTGTTACAACATGCATCTAGCTCCATGTTTATGACACATGTGTTTATGCGACCAAAACCTGCACATGAACAGTTCCCACACATTCCCAAAACATACCAGCACAAAATAGCCTGTTCAGATATCTTACCCAAAATGACATTCCCTCATGTCTTTGCATGGTACGCTGATTCGACACACGTTGCAATCATCAGGATGACTAGCAGGAGTACCAAGATGACCCGGACAGACAACAGGCAGTGTAACCTGGAAATGACAGCCACACAAGGGTCACATATGAAATTCCGTCCTACAGACATGGTAACTAATCACAATGTAGTACACATGTACATCCTGAACACACTCATTGCACATATGCATGTGTCCTGACATCATCACTTGTGTGATACATCACATCAAACTTCTAAGTGAGTTTGCATACAGTCAATTGGCAACACATGCCACTCTATGGCAGTAGTTTGCACACAAATGCTCAGTGACTCACCATTAGGAGAAGAACTTCCATATGAGCCGACTCCGGATGTCATCCTCCTCCTCCTCATCGCTTTTATCATGGCCCAGTCCGGCATCCTCAACAGGTGGATGGTCCAGCTCGTCAGGATCCAGGTAGAGTGGTACGGCCTCCTCAACTGCCATGCATGTTGTGTAGCATGCAGCACACGATGAAGATGTTACACACCTTAGCCGGGGCGTAGGGGAGGGATCCGCCGGTCTTATCAAGGCAACAGAATCGGCTCTTCAGGAGTCCAAACGTACGCTCTATGACTCGCCTGGTCTGTCCGTGTGCATTGTTGTACCATTGGTCTGCAGCTGTCCTTGGGGTACAGAGCGGAGCGGATATCCCACGGCATGTTGGGATATCCCGCATCTCCTACAAATATACACTGTGTCACAATTAGAGTTATGCCATTCGGTCGGAGCTAACAAAAAAATAAACATACAGGACAAACAGAGTATACCCACCAACAAGACATGCCTGTTCGTTGTGCAGCTGCAGCATCATCTGTGGTACCCTGCTACGCCTCATGATGAATGCATCATTGCACGATCCTGGAAAACGTTCACAATGATCATGTTATATAGACACACCACCAAGGCATTTATTGAGTTGTAATGTTTCCTATTGCGGTAGGCTTGCTCCTGAGCCTGTGGTGGCACAAAAGTCACATGTGTACCATCAATGGCCCCAATCACATGTGGCATCCCTCCCAGGGCATAGAAATCACCCTTTACATCTGTCAACTCTTCGGGTCTAGGACATTTAATGAATTCATCAATATGCTGTAACATGGCAGCTAACACATCACGTAGCACACAGCTGAACATTGTCTGGAACATACCCCCCACATCTGCAATGGTAAATTGGAACGTACCTGTGGTAAAGAAATGTAGGGCTGCCATCACCTTTAGCTGTGGTGTCAGCGCAGTAGGATACCTGTGTCGTGGTTGTAGGTGTGATTCCAGCCTGCCCGTCAAGTTCTGAATCAACGCACGACTGAATCTGTACCGTCTGATACAATCACGTTCCCTCATGGTCTCCAAGTCGGGAAAAGACCTTGGTAGAGGGGGTGCCCTACAGAACATATTTGTGGTAAATGGATGACAACTGTCAGACAACAACTAGTCCACTGTACATGGCAGAAGCTACAATGCTACTACACATCAAGTTACTATGGGCTCTGCCATACGCAATACATCCGGGACACATATGCAAGCTTCCTGACACTCCTAACAGAAGCCACACCTATCTGTTGATTGTGATCCTATAATTACTTAAACACCAAGGAGCTGCTGGCCTGCTCTTAGTGAGCATAGCAAGATGTTAGAGGAGTGACACACGTCAACAGACATGCATTAGGAGGATGACATCCCATACAGACAGCTGACTGCAAGGCACAGAGCCAGGTTACGGGGAATATACATTGGACATATCCTAGGACATGATAATAATGGTGTGTATGTGATAATACAACACCACAGCAATTGTCACAATGCAGTCAGGTACCCATGGTGATCAATGATGTATGGTGCCATTAGACACAGAAGCCATTGGCAATGCACATGTTGCATGTTGTGCCTACATGCAACACCTTTCCCGTCATGACACAGACACATATTCGGAGAACCAACAGCAGATGCTTTTCGCAGTCCCCAAATAGCATATTCTATCTTTACCATGGCACACCCATTAGATTGTGACATTGGGAACATGATGTGCGTTAATTAGTCCAGGGCAAAAGTGCCATGGTCCCTGGCATCATGAGACAGGTGCCCTTAGTGCTGACTGTGCCATCCCAGTGTTGATGTGCATGACAACATGTGCATGAAGATATCAATGGGGGGACAGGAAAGGTGATGTTTAACACATAATGCACCATCACACATCACATGTGTCAAAAGGTCCTCACACATCAATTGTGCAATGTGACCTGATATCCTGTGCTATATCAGTGCCTGGCACACCTAGGGCAGGGTCATGTAAGTATGCAATGACAAAAACTAGTGTGTTAACCGTACAGCGACATCCCTGCCATGTGTGCGTGACGTTTCACTAATGTAATGGTGCCATATGCGATCGAACCGTACCTCGAGCATGCGTAGGTGTGTGCGGGACGTTTCACCATTGTAATGGTGCTACACGTGAATGGCCCGTACCCCGACAGTGCGTTCGTGTGTGCACGACGTTTCACCATTGTAATGGTGCCACACGCGAACGGCCCGTACCCCGACAGTGCGTACATGTGTGCGCGACGTTTCACCATTGCAATGGTGCCACACGCAAACGGCCCGTACCCTGACAGTGCGTAGGTGTGTGCGGGACGTTTCACCATTGCAATGGTGCCACACGCGAACGGGCCGTACGCCGACAGTGCGTACATGTGTGCGCGACATTTTACCATTGCAATGGTGCCACACGCGAACGGCCCATACCCCGACAGTGCGTAGATGTGCGCGGGACGTTTCACTATTGCAATGGTGCCACACGGGAACAGGCCGTACACCAACAGTGCGTACATGTGTGCGCGATGTTTCACCATTGCAATGGTGCCACATGCGAATGGGCCGTACCCCGACAGTGCATAGGTGTGTGCGGGACGTTTCACCATTGCATTGTTGACTTACGCCACGTGAAATGCACTGTACACATGAGGGGATCACCAAAATACTCTGGGAACACCAAGGGGACAAGTGTTAGGCCCTGAATGCAGGCTGGTTGTCATGGATACTGAGATTTGGATGTGTGCTACAGGTGTCCTGCAAATGTCAGTTGGTCAGAAAAATACAATGTTGCAAATTGTTTGTGGAGCTGGAGCTCAAATTTGAAGAACAGCAAAAGTGTGTCAGAGCCTTAAGTTTAAAGGGATTGAATGGGAGATAGGATGCTAAGTGAACTGGCCTATCACACTGTACTCCTGAGACTGAAAGCCCCTCAGCAGCACAGATTTAAGGCTGCATGTGGCCGTGAGAGTGCACTTGCCTGCACAATATTGGAGTGGACCACACTGCTGCTGTCTCTGCATCCTCTGGAATTTCATGGCTCGTACTATGGAGAGAGCCCCAGCATTCAGTGAGGAGGAAAACTAGGCCCTGCTGGATGCCCTCCTCCCACAGTACAGCAAGCTGTATGGGAGGGCAGGGGAGCAGGTGAGTGGTGAATGCAGTGGCTTTGACTGTGCACCTCTTGTGTGTGTGTCACAACAGGCATTGTGTATTGATGGGACAGACATGCTATGTGGTTTTGAGGGAGTCACAGGGGGTGTACATGGTGGTGTCTCTCATGCAGAGCATGATGTAGTTCATGTGTGTTAACTTCTCACTTGCATTGTGCTTACTGTGACATTCAATGCATTGTGAAAGACACATTCCGGCGTGCAATACCTTGGTGGCTTTACTCACAATTGTCATGGACAAGTAGCAGTGTTCCCCCAGGCTGACAGCTGAAGGTACTCACAGAAGTGCTTGTGGGGACCCGAGGTGATATTTGGGAAATTATGTTTCTGACCTGAAGGACATAGAAGTATGTGATTGTTCCTTGTCATCCGGGTGAGTGTGTATGTGATGTGTTGCACCGCAGATGCATGGCAAATGCATCAGCTCTGCACATCTGATGTGACATGTGGGAAGTGCTGTGTGCCTGCCTAGCAAAGTTGGCATGTGACCTGTGTCTCCAGTATGTGAAGTGGCACATGTGCCAAGTAATGGTTGTACTTACTGTGGTCATTGACGGTCAAATGATCTGTGCCTGGGTGTATCTGTCAGGTCCGCTGAGGGTTGTTAAATGTGACTGCTTGCCACGTGCTATCCCACACCCTATAGTTGCGTGTGTTGTATAGTGTGTGCCATGATCAGTGAGTGTGTTTCCCCCTTATGCCATCTGTTGTCTTTCATGGGTTGTCATGCATTGGGGGTATGCCCACTGGCCAAATTCACATGTACAATGATGCAAGTCCTATCAGCATCCTATGGCCTGTTCTCTTCAACAATGTAGTGCATGTGTGTCTTTGAGACATGGTGCAGGTGTAGTGATGTTGTTTCACTTTGTCTTCCTGACAGGTATCTGCCTACGAGAAGGGGGAGATCTGGTTGGACATTGCCAGGGCTGTCAGGTGTGTAGGGGCCCCTCGCCGGTGGGTACCTAACATCAGGAAGAGGTGGCAAGATATCCGGTGCTGGACCCGGCGTATCGCCTGGGTGCAGCTGAAGCTGGAAGCTCCACGCCCGCATGGTGGAAGACGTCGCCTCACCCCCCACATGCTCCGGTTCCTGGAAGTGATCTTTCCCAACCTCCATAGGCAGTTGCAGGAAGGACGCCTGGATTTACTCCCACACTTGGGTTGTCTGGTCAGCCAGGCACTTTGTGCACTGTTGCTTCAATTCCACATATTCAGATGGTGTCCGTTTTCATCCCTCACCCCCTTCCTCCACATGTTTCCCCTGGTCTGTGCTTTTTGGGCATTTGGACAAGTTATTCTAGGGTGCCATTTATTTGGACTGCACATTGAATTGCACATCATGTGGGAGTGAGGTCTGTGACATGTGTTGTTACCTTGCATGTGCCATGACCTGTGCCCTTGGTTTGTACTTTGTATTTGTCTGCCCTGATGATGCGTCTCAACATAGTAGTGTGTTGTGAGAAATGTACATCCTTGCAGCACCCATGACCCATGTTGTGTTGTCAGACCTGATGTACATCATTTGAAAGTGATACATAGTGCCATGACGGTTATTGATGGTACAGTCAGCTCATTCCGTGTGCACAGATCAGTGGGCCCACTACAGTCAACAGACACACCCTGGACTCCTATTCATGTGTATCATGCAATACAGTGGCCATTCAATGTGTGTTCATCAAGACTCTGCCTCAGTGGCATTGAAGCCTGCCATAGATTGAATGTAACCAGTGGCTGCTACATGTGCACACTGGACATATATACTAAATTTACTTCTGCATGGCTACACTGGGCAGTGCCTGTGTGCTTATTCACAGCAATCGAAGGTTGTTTGTTTGTGACTGATATGTAGTGCCATCTGCACAAGATGAGCTTGAGTTACTTTTGGACTACTTGCATCACAGTTTTGTGTCCCCTGAATCCAATCTTGCACTTCTTGATCTGTATAAATGACATTGTCTGACGAATGTGGGTGTTGTGCAGGGGATGTCTAATGTGCCTGCCTGATTTTGACTTGCAAAGTGTGACCTGTGTGTGGGCATAGGATGGCTGATGGTGCACCATGCACTTCCCCTGTGATGGTGGGCAGTGTTTTCATTGTAGGCCAGACAGCCTATGTGAATTTGTATTAAACCTGATTGTGCCTCATTATTGAGTCCAACATGTATTTGGTGGTGGTGGAAGGCTGTTTTGTGTTAGTGGGCACACTGGTGTTGTACTTTATCCTGGGGATGAGGTTGTGTGCACGATGCAGGTATAATTTTGCTGTAACACATTTGGAGGTCCATTTGCATGAGCATTGTGTAGATTTAGGACTTGTGGCCCACTTCACATGACAGGCAGTAGGTCTTATGTGCAAACAAATGCATGATCAGGTACCAGATGCCCCTGTGAGGACAGACATGTTGCAAATTGACTCACATTGAATATTGTACCCTGGCAATCACAAAATCTAGTCATTATTGTGTTTGGGTTTTAAATGTGTACATATGATGATTTGTGTATGTGGGACCTATGTGCTTGCACAATATTTGTCTAACAAGGTAGTGCACACAAAGCAACTTTGGCTATTTTTGTCTTACAAGCTGGTACCTTATAAATGTGCCCAGTGTAAGTGATTGAGGTTGTATGTTTTTCTCCAAATACATGTCCACACAGTTCTTCTGGGCCCTTGCAACTTCTTTGAACACAATTGTACAGAGTAATGTGTGTCATGCCATCAAGACCTCCCTTGGCCCATGTATAAAGGCAAAACTGCGAAGCCATTTATTCCTACCAGTCTTTCATCAGACCAGGTGTCAGCTGTTTCTGGAATCAGTCCAGGTTTATTGGGTGTAGTTCTTTGTAAGTGTCCTTTCGTGCAGGCACATACGTGTTCTCACTTTGAATGTGTGAAGTACTGTGAGTCACAGGATGTTCAATATTTTTCACCTTTTGGATCACCCAAATGTAATTACAGGGCTCTGAGTTTGGTGTCACCTTGTGGAGCGAGGGGTTCTTTTGTGCCCTGATTCCCACCACAAAAGCTTTTATGATACTGAACTTTAAGTGCCATCACTTCAGTGTATGGGTCTGCTATCAAGTTAAACAACAGATTCTTCTAAGTGTAACTCTGATAGGAGTTGGGGGCTGATGTGTTCATGGTATCCTTGTTTCCAAATTGAATTGTGTCAATACCAACTGGTCAGTACTATTCTCAAATATGTGCAGAGCTATCGAGCTGTTACTCATGATGCATGGCATTATTTGCTATGTGACCAACTGTTTTTGGACACATGTGTCATATGTGTACAGGTGACTGATGCATTTTTGTTTCTTCTCCTTGCCCACAGCATCTTCAAATGAGGCAGAAGGAGGAGATATGAGCACGGACCAGGAGGGGGGACCCAGCTGCAGTGCCACCAGTGCTGAAGATTTGGAGGGTGCTAGTGGAATGGAGGGTGAGGGGAGTCAACCGTCCGTACCTTTGGAAGGCGACACCTCGTACCATGCGGACAGTTCGTCATCTGACTCCCAGGAGGAGGGGGAATATGCGGCGACAGCTTCGTCCATCTCTGTGTCTGTCCCTGCCTCATCCAGACCCATCTCCACCCTCCCAGTTGCTAGTGTGCCTTCGGTCCGTGCTGCCCCCATGTCTCCTTCGTCCCCGGCACCGCAGCCCCTGCCCCTGTGTCCCCTGCTGCCCTCAGTGCCGAAGCTGTGGACCTACTCTGGCAGATACTTGTTGTCAGACATCCATGCTGACTGTCCTCCATGGCCAAACTGCAATCTTGACACAGTTGTTGTCATTCATGGAGGGCATGTCAGCTAACATGTCTGACCAACGTCGGAGTCTTTCGGCCATAGAGTCAGCACTGACGGCAGCAGTTGCCCTCCAGCAGCGGCACATCCCCTCCACTCCTTCTGAACCATCCACATCCCCCTCACACATACCTGTCCAAAGCACACGCAAACGCACAGGGACACGCACACCAACAGGGACAGCCAGCACACCACCACGGAAGTGTTGGCGCAGTACTCCAGGCACACACTCTCACGGGGATGTAGGCACACCCACAGGGACTGGGGACAGACGGCAGACACGCAGCCAGAGACACGCTACGCATCACTCACTACCCTCTACCTCCACTCCCATTGTGTCCGGGGCCAGGTGGTAGCCTGTCTGAGTTGGCAGCAGTGTGCAGTGCAGAATATGTGGCAAACTTTGGAGATGCACCAGCCACTGTGGAGGTACCTCCCCACCTGCACCTACCCTTCAGTCTCCTGTCCCTGCGGTGCCGGTCAGTGACAATGATGATGCTCCCCATGGGTCCACAGACCTGTGAGTCCATCCATGTGCAGGCAAGTTTATGGGTGACAACCTCCACATTACCACTGTGATGGACAGTTTATTGGACTGGCCAATGCCCTTCTTTGAGCCTGGACTCTTTTCTTTCCTACATTTGATTTTTAAGCTGAATAAAGCATTTTATTTTTCTATTTGAACTATTGCATTTCAGGTACTTGCTTTAGGTACTGTGTGCCCAGAAATTGGTGTCATGTTGATGTTTTCAATTAGTGAAAGGTGTCCACCTTCAGATGGTAATGATGTTCAACATGGTATCTAAGCGCCATCCCAATGTTGCTGCACAGTATCTGGATTTGTATGTGTGCAGTTTGTATACAGACATTGTCCGTAAGAGTGTCCCTTCCTCAGTGACTCATGAGATCTACACTACAGACAGGTGCACTAATGTTGATGTGAAATTAGTACAGGCCTTCCATATTTGAGGACATTACCTTCTGCAATGGCCATGCCTGCTCACGGATGAGTTGTGCTCATTGGTCTGTGCCATCCATGCTACTCACTGTGTTTGTGTTCATAGTATGTATGTATGCCAGCATGGACAACATCAGCCTTCTTCACACTATTCAGATATATGTGGTCACAGCCTTACCCTTATGTTCGAATGTATAATGCAGGCAATTACAGCCCATTACTCAAAATGTATTGATTTTGATCTAAGGTGTTTCTACCCTGTTCCGTCCATGACACAGCACTTGTTTGTCCACATGTGCATTCATATCAGGGCCATAAGATACATGACAGTGTGTTTACCCTTTATGCTCTATTTGTTTTGCGGCCTGTTACATGACTTCGGTCCATTGAGTGATGATGTATGTAGATTTAGTACAAACCTCCATGGGTGGATCAGCATGTGTGATCTGAACTCACACCCACATGTGGTGTGTCACAAAGTGGTTTACAGGTATGAGTCCTTCATGGAGTGGGACACTGCTGTGCGTGATGTTTTGCTATGGCATCTTTACGGCTGTCAGAGGTTATGGCTGTACACATACAGAAGTAGGATTTATGTGATGCTGATGCCCCCAAACCTTCACTGAGCACTGATGGGAGTCATATCCACCCACCCCTCCTATGTCTGGGCACTGCTGGGAGTCACATCCACTCATTCCTCCTATGTCTGGGCACTGCTGGGAGTCAGATCCACCCACCCCTCCTATGTCTGGGCACTGCTGGGAGTCATATCCACCCACTCCTCCTATATCCGGGCACTGCTGGGAGTCATCTGCACTCACCCCTCCTATGTCTGGGCACTGCTGGGAGTCCTGTGCACCCACCCCTACTATGTCTGGGCACTGCTGGGAGTCACATCCACCCACCCCTCCTATGTCTGGGCACTGCTGGGAGTCACATCCACCCACCCCTCCTATGTCTGGGCACTGCTGGGAGTCACATCCACCCACCCCTCCTATGTCTGGGCACTGCTGGGATTCCTCTGCACCCACCCCTCCTCTTTCTGGGCACTGCTGGGAGTCATATCCACCCACCCCCCCATGTCTGGGCACTGCTGGGAGTCATATCCACCCACCCCTCCAATGTCTGGCCACTGCTGGGAGTCACATCCACCCACCCCTCTTATGTCTGGGCACTGCTGGGAGTCACATCCACCCAGCCCTCCTATGTCTGGGCACTGCTGGGAGTCATATCCACCCACTCCTCCTATATCTGGGCACTGCTGGGAGTCCTCTGCACCCACCCCTCCTATGTCTGGGCACTGCTGGGAGTCCTGTGCACCCACCCCTCCTATGTCTGGGCATGTGTGCGGGACGTTTCACCATTGCAATAGTGCCACATGCGTACGGTCCGTACCCCGACAGTGCGTTCGCGTGTGCGGGACGTTTCACCATTGTAATGGTGCCACACACGAACGGCCCATACCCAGACAGTGCGTACATGTGTGTGCGACGTTTCACCATTGTAATGGTGCCACACGCGAACGGCCTGTACCGCGACAGTCCGCTCGTGTGTTCGCGACGTTTCACCATTGTAATGGTGCCACACATGAACGGCCCGTACCCCGACAGTGCGTACATGTGTGCGCGACGTTTCACCATTGTAATGGTGCCACACGTGAACGGCCCGTACCCCGACAGTGCATACATGTGTGCGCAACGTTTCACCATTGCAATGATGCCACACGCGAACGGCCCGTACCCCAACAGTGCGTTTGTGTGTGCGGGACGTTTCCCCATTGCAATGGTGATATACGTGAGCGTGTGACGCACCGTACATGTAGATTTCTGTTATTGGTACGTTGTACTCACCGTCTGCGCCGTCAGCGGTTTCTGTGTACCAGGTCGTAGGCGTACAGGACTGGGAAGACACAGTCGATGGGGTTCATGGCGTGTCTGTGGCGTACCGGGGTGCGGTACGGACCAGACTCTGTTTTTACGGTAGTTTTCAGCTCCCGTAGCAATAGGGTCGTACGGAGTGTCGCCGGAACAGATCGTACTTGGTCGGTCGGAAAATGCTTCCTGTTTACGTACAGATGGCGCGTACAGCATGACCCGGATATGTATGGTACGTAGTTTTTGTTTGTACGGTATTTGGTACCATTTGTATGTGGTTTTGCTTGCGGTTAAGATCGTAGTTCCTTGTACATACTGGGACGCTGTCCCTGTACATTTTGTATGGGAATATAGCTCGGTACAGGGATTCGAGGGAATTTTTCCAGGATCGGAATTGGCCCCAAAGTGTCCCCAGAAAAATTAAAATGTTGTGCTAACTCTGTGAAATATCTGGAGCACCAGATAGAGAGAGGTGTCAGAAAAGTTACCTCAGAAAGAATCAGGATAATTAAAAACATGAATCTGCCACAAACACAAAAAGAGATCAGAATGTTTCTTGGAGTTGTAGGATATTGCAGTCAATGGATTGTGGGATTTGCAGTCCTTGCCAAGCCCCTGATACAGATGACAAAGAAGAGAGCCAAGGACCCAGAAGAGTGGGATGACGAATGCATGACTGCTTTGGTAAAATTGCGAGACTGTCTGTGTACAGCTCCAGCATTGGGAATCCCTGACTATTCAAAAGATTTTGCACGTTTCTGTGACACCCGAGATAATAGTGCACTTTCAGTTTTGACTCAGATTCATGGTCTAGTGAGACGTCCTGTGGCATATTTTTCTTCCACATTGGACCAAGTAGCGGCTGCATTGCCTGGATGTCTGAAAGCAGTAGCTGCAACTTGTATGAGCTTTGAGCAGAGTGAGTCCATTGTTAAGGGACATCCTGTAATTGTGTATGTTGCACATGCAGTTGTAATTTTGCTAACCAGGACTAAGACTCAGTATCTCACACCTAGTCGGCTGATTAAGTATGAGAGAATTCTTGTAGGTGCAGGAAATGTAACCATTGCTAGGTGTAATATTCTGAACCCAGCCACCCTGTTACCTGACTCACATACTGCAGAATTGAAGGGAGAAGTCGAACATGACTGCATTGACCTGACTGAATACAGTACAAAACCACGACCAGACATAAGAGAAGAGCCATTAATTGATTCACATTATGAGCTATTTGTGGATGGCTCTTGCATGAGACATGAGGAAGGAGGTTTAAGCGCTGCTTACTCAGTGTGTACATTGGGAGGTACAGTCGAAGCATCCTACTTACATGGAGTCAAGTCTGCACAAGTAGCTGAATTGGTTGCCCTGGCAAAGGCCTGTAAATTTGGGAAAAATTGGAAAGTAACCATATACACTGACAGCCAATATGGTTACGGGGTTGTGCATGACTATGTACAACTATGGATGCCAAGAGAGTTCCTGACTTCTTCAGGCACCCCAATCAGAAATGGTCCATATGTGAAAGATCTACTGGAAGCAATCCAGTTGCCAAAAGAGGTGGCTGTGGTCAAGTGTGCTGCTCACAAATCTGGCAACGACAAAGTGACAGCTGGTAACCGATATGCTGAGCAGTTAGCCCAACATTGTGCAAAATATAAAATGGCTATTAATAAAAAGGTTGAGGTGGGCGGAAATAGCTGCCAACTTATGATGCTGGAAGGTGTGAATACGTGGGAGGAAGTGAGAGATTTGCAGAATGCAGCAGAACCAAAAGAAAAAGAACAATGGAGGAAATTAGGGTGTCAGAGAAGGGCTGAAGATGGTGTCATTGTTTATCTTGATGACATGGTAGTGTTACCCAACTGTCTGCTTGCTCCTATAGCTAGGTTGATTCATGGAGATTCACATCTGGGAAGAGATGCTATGATATGTCTGTTCAGACGAACATGGTTTAATACGAAATTCAGGAACATAGCAGAGGCACTCTGCCAGAGGTGTTTAATTTGCCAACAAATGAACCCAGGGAAGAAAACAGTAGTATTACCAGGAAAGATTGGAAAGGCAGAAGGTCCTTTTATTCGATTACAGATTAACTTCATTCAGTTACCCCCTTGTCGAGGACTAAAATACGTACTTGTCATTGTCTGCCAATTTTCAAAATGGGTGGAAGCTTACCCCACACGCAGGAACGATAGTATCACTGTGGCTAAGCTCTTACTTAGAGAGCTTATGCCACGCTTAGGTTTTCCAGTGACAATTGAATCAGAAAGAGGTAAACATTTTAACAGTGAAATAATGGGTCTAATTTGTGAAGCCTTCCAAATTGAGCGAAAACTGCACTGTGCATATCGCCCAGAGGCTTCTGGAGTGGTAGAACAACTGAATGGCACAATCAAGTTGAGACTGGGAAAGATGTACGAGTCAACACAATTGGAGTGGCCAGATGCTTTGCCACTTGTTCTGATGGGACTCAGAAGAATTCCAGACCGGAACACGGGCTTGAGTCCTCATGAAATACTGATGGGAAGAGCTATGGGTCAAGCATGGGTGCCAGGACACAAACTGCTAAGCATATCCGATGATTTAGTACTGGAATACTGCAAAGAACTGGCTGACCAGGTACGTTCTGTCTCTCAGCAGGTTGGGGAAGACGCTGTCGCCAGACCAGCAACTCCAGCACATTACCTGAACCCAGGAGATTGGGTAGTGTTAAAGAAACATACAAATTATGCAATACACGGTATGTGTTCTAATGTTCTTTTTTGAAGCTACGGTGTTGTGCAGATTGAATATTATTCTGTCAACAGCGATGTATGAACCATGAATCACACTGTACTGGGGCATCGACGCGTTTCGGTGGTTGGTTGCAATTTTATCCACCTTTATCAAGACAAAGATTCTATTTCTGTCGTGCTTTACAAGTTCTCCTAAAGAATAGATACACAGTAAAATTAATAACGTGGCAATAGACTCGTTATTAGATAAAGCTACTTAACGTTTTCATATGGACTGTGTTGTTCACATGGGTGGTTCGATCCATACATTGTATCACTAGGTGCAGTGGACTCATTGTTGATTCAAGCTACTTAACATTTTTATACAGACAATGTTGTTCGCATAAATGATTCAATCAATACATTGTATCACTAGCTGCATATTTCTTGACAATATAAGGGGGCTACACAATCATGTCATAGTATATTTTCCAAATTTAACATGAGCTTTTTACATGAGAGATCTGTCTTTTAAACTGGTTCTGTGGACAGACTACAATTATTAAAAGAAGGCCCAGGGATCTTGTATACTAGGGGCTGTGGGGGTATAAAGAATTACCCAAAATTTATTCCACGGATATTGATGTTACCCTACATCCAGGCAGGACTATAAAAAAGACAGAACTACTAATTTGGTCAGCCTAACCAAAGAAGGACATGTACGGAATACCCTTTGTTTTCTAAGAGGATTTGCCTAAACTTATAGTTTATAAATAGTTCTCGCCTCCGTTTATACCAACGGTAAAAAAAAGATGATTTTTCATATACCAAAGGTGCATAAACGTATAAATTTTACCTCTATAATGTGGATGGTGGTGTAGAATATTGATGCCGTCATCCACTGTGGGGGCGTTCTTGCTTAGGCTGTGGTTGATTCATAAAGGATTTTCAGGCATTGATTTTTGTAACTAGCCCTAATAAGAGAATGCACAAAATAGTATACACGAATAAGGAACAGATTACCTTGTTATTATATCGTGGTTACAGTTTATTTTACTTGTGCTTCCAGAGTTCTATTTGGCTTGTTTAGTATATTTTACCTTGTCTTGGGTTTGTTTGTAGCTTATAGTGAAACCGATCAAGTTTGATTTCAGAAAGCGTTCCTTCTGCCTTCATTAAAAGCGACTGCTATTCTAGTGAAGATATTGTGTCGGCCTGCAATACAACGCCTTATGGTCAATATTTTATTTCCTACACTGTATGCTTTTGAGTTTGTCTGGTCTGTACTTTGTAATATATCTCTATACCTGTTATGTAGGTAAACAAGGTAATGCCCGACTTCTTTGAGGTATAACGCTTTATATTCTATCGCGTTGAATGTGACCAGAGGCGCCTGAGTCATGCCACAGGGACGAAAGTAATGAATCCCTGTAAGATATGGGACAAGAAAATAAAAGAAAAGGAAAATAGTTTAATAAATATCCTAGGGAGTCTTAAACTCTAAGGTACGAGGTGCCGGGATGTTGTCTGGCTTGAAAGCTTACCTTTCTGTCTTCTGTCGGCTGCACGCTTCTCTGGTCGTTTCCGTTAGATCTAAACCAGATAGCGATTCGCCGTACTTATACTGTCAGAGGTAACCTGTCATTGGTTATTATAATCAACCAATGGGAGCTTAGGAAAAAGAGCCCTGCAATTTGCAAAACCTGGCTCGAGATTCCTCTTTCTGATTTGCTCAGCGCGATTGAAGTACTGGATAGCATAAATTTACATAGCGTGACTAGAGATAAGTCTATTCTGATTGGGAGAGCGCAGGAATGATTCTAAGTAGTGGCTAAGCGCGATTGAAGTACTAGATAGCGTAAATTTACATAGCGTGACTCGGGGTGAGTCTATTCTGATTGGGAGAGCGCAGAAATGGTTCTAAATAGCGGCTCAACCATGCGAATCATTACGCAACGAAAATACGCATGTTATTATGTCAAAATACGATCCTTTCATGGAAGATTACTACAAAGGACATTGTTGTCACCAGATTTAATTTTTAGCGGTTATATGAGAGATAAAACTATATTTTCTCAAAGTCTCTGGAATACCATGTATAGGGGACCTGACAAAAATGAGCTGATGGTGATTCAACTAGGGAGGATAGTTAGTATTTTTAGGACGATTTTTTTAGATACATTTAGTCCAGTCTTCCCTGGTATTGAGCCCTTTATCAATCTTGATAAATCAATCAATACCGATCAATCTTGATAAAGGGCTCAATACCAGGGAAGACTGGACTAAATGTATCTAAAAAAATCGTCCTAAAAATACTAACTATCCTCCCTAGTTGAATCACCATCAGCTCATTTTTGTCAGGTCCCCTATACATGGTATTCCAGAGACTTTGAGAAAATATAGCTTTATCTCTCATATAACCGCTAAAAATTAAATCTGGTGACAACAATGTCCTTTGTAGTAATCTTCCATGAAAGGATCGTATTTTGACATAATAACATGCGTATTTTCGTTGCGTAATGATTCGCATGGTTGAGCCGCTATTTAGAACCATTTCTGCGCTCTCCCAATCAGAATAGACTCACCCCGAGTCACGCTATGTAAATTTACGCTATCTAGTACTTCAATCGCGCTTAGCCACTACTTAGAATCATTCCTGCGCTCTCCCAATCAGAATAGACTTATCTCTAGTCACGCTATGTAAATTTATGCTATCCAGTACTTCAATCGCGCTTAGCCAATCAGAAAGAGGAATCTCGAGCCAGGTTATGCAAATTGCAGGGCTCTTTTTCCTAAGCTCCCATTGGTTGATTATAATAACCAATGACAGGTTACCTCTGACAGTATAAGTACGGCGAATCGCTATCTGGTTTAGATCTAACGGAAACGACCAGAGAAGCGTGCAGCCGACAGAAGACAGAAAGGTAAGCTTTCAAGCCAGACAACATCCCGGCACCTCGTACCTTAGAGTTTAAGACTCCCTAGGATATTTATTAAACTATTTTCCTTTTCTTTTATTTTCTTGTCCCATATCTTACAGGGATTCATTACTTTCGTCCCTGTGGCATGACTCAGGCGCCTCTGGTCACATTCAGCGCGATAGAATATAAAGCGTTATACCTCAAAGAAGTCGGGCATTACCTTGTTTACCTACATAACAGGTATAGAGATATATTACAAAGTACAGACCAGACAAACTCAAAAGCATACAGTGTAGGAAATAAAATATTGACCATAAGGCGTTGTATTGCAGGCCGACACAATATCTTCACTAGAATAGCAGTCGCTTTTAATGAAGGCAGAAGGAACGCTTTCTGAAATCAAACTTGATCGGTTTCACTATAAGCTACAAACAAACCCAAGACAAGGTAAAATATACTAAACAAGCCAAATAGAACTCTGGAAGCACAAGTAAAATAAACTGTAACCACGATATAATAACAAGGTAATCTGTTCCTTATTCGTGTATACCATTTTGTGCATTCTCTTATTAGGGCTAGTTACAAAAATCAATGCCTGAAAATCCTTTATGAATCAACCACAGCCTAAGCAAGAACGCCCCCACAGTGGATGACCGCATCAATATTCTACACCACCATCCACATTATAGAGGTAAAATTTATACGTTTATGCACCTTTGGTATATGAAAAATCATCCTTTTTTTACCGTTGGTATAAACGGAGGCGAGAACTATTTATAAACTATAAGGTTAGGCAAATCCTCTTAGAAAACAAAGGGTATTCCGTACATGTCCTTCTTTGGTTAGGCTGACCAAATTAGTAGTTCTGTCTTTTTTATAGTCCTGCCTGGATGTAGGGTAACATCAATATCCGTGGAATAAATTTTGGGTAATTCTTTATACCCCCACAGCCCCTAGTATACAAGATCCCTGGGCCTTCTTTTAATAATTGTAGTCTGTCCACAGAACCAGTTTAAAAGACAGATCTCTCATGTAAAAAGCTCATGTTAAATTTGGAAAATATACTATGACATGATTGTGTAGCCCCCTTATGTTGTCAAGAAATATGCACCTAGTGATACAATGTATGGATCGAACCACCCATGTGAACAACACAGTCCATATGAAAATGTTAAGTAGCTTGATCTAATAACGAGTCTATTGCCACGTTATTAATTTTACTGTGTATCTATTCTTTAGGAGAACTTGTAAAGCACGACAGAAATAGAATCTTTGTCTTGATAAAGGTGGATAAAATTGCAACCAACCACCGAAACGCACCGACGCCCCAGTACAGTGTGATTCATGGTTCATACATCGCTGTTGATAGAATAATATTCAATCTGCACAACACCGTTGTTTCAAAAAAGAACATTAGAACACATACCGTGTATTGCATAATTTGTATGTTTCACTGTTGTTTCTGTCTTTCGGCAATATTGCTGGTCAATATTGTAAATGGATTGTTATTTTTATCATGTTTTAATTTGTGTTTAGCAGTCAATCTTGTTTTCTGCTTCTTTTAACCACATTGTATACAATACAATTCAATTTTTTTTTTTTTTTAACCTTTATTCAGTTGGTATAGTTATTACGGTTTC
This sequence comes from Lissotriton helveticus, assembly GCF_964261635.1. NCBI lineage: Eukaryota > Metazoa > Chordata > Amphibia > Caudata > Salamandridae > Lissotriton > Lissotriton helveticus. The sequence goes on from NC_136068.1 coordinate 1,629,377,782, forward strand.
GTTAATATGATGTTTATGTGATTGACCTCATTCAAGGGAACTGTTCTTTTATATTGGTTTGTTAACCCTACTTCCCTTGATCTTAGTTAAGGGGTACCTCTCTTATCTTTAACCTAGTGTTAAAGAAACACACCCGAAAATCTTGCCTTGCACCGAGGTGGAGAAAACCACGCCAAGTAATTTTAGTCACCACCACAGCTGTGAAGTGTGCAGGAGTTCCACACTGGATCCATGCCAGTCATACGAAGAAGGTGACTGAACCTGATGAGACTGAGGCTGAAGGTTGTGCAGCTGAGGGAGCTCAAGAGATCGATCCTGAAGTAGCTGAAGAAGAACAGCGGAGCACCAGTCAAGATGATTGGATTCCAGTAATCGACATACCTGCAGAATATGTGCGGACAAGAAGTCAAACCTATTTATATAAACAAAGTGATAGCGAGGATGAGACAGGCGTAGAAAAAGATACTCAGATCATAGAAATCCAAGTCAAAAGTGATGCTGAGGAGGACAAGATAGGGAAAGATCAAATAATCGACACTCCACCAAGAACTCCTGAGCCTGAAAAGGGACAGCTAGAAAGAAGGGCGGAAGCTCAAGCAGAAGAAAATCAAGAGTTCGAAGAGCTTGAGCAAGACCAGACAGGAATAGAAAACTGTGTTCAGGACGAAAAAGGTGAAACAAACAAAAATCAAAATCAGCAAGTACCTGAACAAGGTCAGATTAGTGACCAAAGCGATACAAAAGGGGATGATGGACGGAGCATTTGAGCAAATCAAACTCTCACCCCCAGTCAACTGATCTGGGTTTAATCCATCACCATTCTTTAGCCCACTCAGCCACCCCAGTTCAGACATGGCCATATGCAAATCAGTCTGACCCTGTGCCTCATGGGAACAGTCCAGCCCGAACTGCCAAGCCATGTCTTCCCTGGACCGGAAACAAGCATCCTGGGACCGGTTTCGGATTTATAATCCTCATCAGCCAGGCTATCTTGAATCCAGTGGCCAAGTGAGCAAGGGACTCACGTCTGAGCATACCCTGCCACACTTAGGGTGAACAAAGCGATACAAAAGGGGATGATGGACGGAGCGTTTGAGCAAATCAAACACTCACCCCCAGTCAACTGATCTGGGTTTAATCCATCACCATTCTTTAGCCCACTCAGCCACCCCAGTTCAAACATGGCCATAGGCAAATCAGTCTGACCCTGTGCATCATGGGAACAGTCTAGCCCGAACTGCCAAGCCATGTCTTCCCTGGACCGGAAACAAGCATCCTGGAACCGGTTTCAGATTCATAATCCTCATCAGCCAGGCTATCTTGAACCCAGTGGCCAAGTGAGCAAGGGACTCACGTATGAGCATACCCTGCCACACTTAGGGCGAACAAAGCGATACAAAAGGGGATGATGGACGGAGCGTTTGAGCAAACAACTGCCACCTTATGATGCTGGAAGGTGTGAATACGTGGGAGGAAGTGAGAGATTTGCAGAATGCAGCAGAACCAAAAGAAAAAGAACAATGGAGGAAATTAGGGTGTCAGAGAGTGCTGAAGATGGTGTCATTGTTTATCTTGATGAAACGTTAGTGTTACCCAACTGTCTGCTTGCTCCTATGGCTAGGTTGATTCATGGAGATTCACATCTGGGAAGAGATGCTATGAAACGTCTGTTCATAGGAACATGGTTTAATGCGTACTTCAGGAACATAGCAGAGGCACTCTGCCAGAGGTGTTTAATTTGCCAACAAATGAACCCAGGGAAGAAAACAGTAGTATTACCAGGAAAGATTGGAAAGGCAGAAGGGCCTTTTATTCGATTACAGATTAACTTCATTCAGTTACCGCCTTGTCGAGGACTAAAATACGTACTTGTCATTGTCTGCCTATTTTCAAAATGGGTGGAAGCTTACCCCACATGCTGGAACGATAGTATCACTGTGGCTAAGCTCTTACTTAGAGAGCTTATCCCACGCTTCGTTTTCCAGTGACAATTGAATCAGAAAGAGGAAAACATTTTAACAGTAAAATAAATAGGTCTAATTTGTGAAGCATTCCAAATTGAGCAAAAACTGCACTGTGCATATCGCCCGGAGGCTTCTGGAGTGGTAGAACAACTGAATGGCACAATCAAGTTGAGACTGGGAAAGATGTATGAGTCAACACGATTGGAGTGGCCAGATGCTTTGCCACTTGTTCTGATGGGACTCAGAAGAATTCCAGACCGGATCACGGGCTTGAGTCCTCATGAAATACTGATGGGAAGAGCTATGCGGCAAGCATGGGTGCCAGGACATAAACTGCTAAGCATATACAATGATTTAGTACTGGAATACTGCAAAGATCTGGCTGACCAGATGCGTTCTGCCTCTCAGCAGGTTGGGGAAGACGCTGTCGCCGACCAGCAACTCCAGCACATTACCTGAACCCAGGAGATTGGGTAGGGTTAAAGAAACACACCCGAAAATCTTGCCTTGCACTGAGGTGGGGAAAACCACGCCAAGTAATTTTAGTCACCACCACAGCTGTGAAGTGTGCAGGAGTTCCACACTGGATCCATGCCAGTCATACGAAGAAGGTGACTGAACCTGATGAAACTGAGGCTGAAGGTTGTGCAGCTGAGGGAGCTCAAGAGATCGATCCTGAAGTAGCTGAAGAAGAACAGCCGAGCACCAGTCAAGATGATTGGATTCCAGTAATCGACATACCTGCAGAATATGTGCGGACAAGAAGTCAAACCTATTTAGATAAACAAAGTGATAGCGAGGATGAGACAGGCGTAGAAAAAGATACTCAGATCATAGAAATCCAAGTCAAAAGTGATGCTGAGGAGGACCAGATAGGGAAAGATCAAATAATCGACACTCCACCAAGAACTCCTGAGCCTGAAAAGGGACAGCTAGAAATTAGGGCGGAAGCTCAAGCAGAAGAAAATCAAGAGTTCGAAGAGCTTGAGCAAGACCAGACCAGACAGGAATAGAAAACTGTGTTCAGGATGAAAAAGGTGAAACAAGCAAAAATCAAAATCAGCAAATACCTAAAAAAGGTCAGATTAGTGACCAGTCAGAAGAAACAGAAATAAGACCTTGACCTAGTCAGATAGAGAGGGAAACAAAGGACAGCATTGAAACTGATGTGCCACAACTGAACGAAAACAAGAGAGCATTCGAAGAGGGCCAAAGCACAGTGCCAGCTAAAAGAATCAGAAAAGGAGACAAGTGGCCTAGATTTGTCAAAAGACTAAGACTGCGGTTAAAAACAATTGATGAAGAACCAGAACAAGTTAATGAAAAGTCAAGTCAAGTTGATTAACCTGTGATACATCCCAGAAGGAGAAGCCCCCGATTAAAGAGACTGCATAATAAATACAAGGGCCCTGAGTGGACCTACATCGTTCTGGAAGATTTTGAAAATCTAAACATAAGTGATGAAAATGAGGAAGAATTGATTACTGATCAAACTGACAAAGAAGTGAGACCCACCTGAAATTCGCACGGGGTAAATATGTGTAGAAGTTACAAAGAGGGGTTAAATCTCCTTTAGTCAGAAATGGCTGATCATACTGTTAATGGAAGACCGAAAAGAAATTGTTTAAAAACATGCTGCAGTGGGGCGTGGCCAAGGTGGCGGCTTAGACGGTCGCAAAGTCTGTGAGCTCCCCGTCCGGCCGCCACCTAATGCCGATTTTAAGCATAGTGTCCCCCCCTCGGGACGCCACAGAAACAGCGAGGACAGCTGGGATGAGGGGGAGGCGGTGGAACCGGGAGGCGAGTGTTCGACGCCTCTTACGGGCATAGCAGCCCGCCAGCCCAAACTGCACGGTGAACACCGGTGCTGCGCGGTCCCTAAGACGGCTGCGACACCCCACCGAGAGGGCCTGAGGCGCATTGGAAGTGGTGCCGAAGACAGTGGGAAGAGCGGCGCACCAGCGCCCTAGCAGCGCAGATCGAGAGGACCCGAGCCGAGGATCGGGAGACGTGCACCCCTCCCCCGGCCTTGTAACGGAGCACGAGCCACTCTAGCCCGGGGTCGAGAGGCCTGCGCCGTGGGCGGCCTTCCCCCTGCGTGCTCCGCCTCAGAGAGCGATGCCCAACACGGCACGGCAATCGCAGGTTGCCGGAGAGGAGGTGAGGAGCGCTGGGGGTGCCAAAGTGAGGGGTGAGACCCCGGATCCAGTCAGCGAAGCCAGCTAGTGAGTAGCGCAAGGAGCAGGCCCAGGAGGCATCCCGGGAGGGCCCCGAGACCGCGGTGGCCTCAGACAGCAAGGTGACAGTGCTGGGGGCCACCCGAGCTCCTCATCGGCTGCCACCAACATCAGGCGGCGCGAGGGCTTGGGGGGCCTGGGTCAATCCTGCACCGGCGCACCAAGAACCCCAGACATGTCAGATGGCGCCGCTTTTTGGAGTCGGAGATGATCAGGCCCAGGGGTGAGCTGGAGTAGGCCTGGGGCCTATGGTAAACTCGAGCAGACAGAATTCACTGCCGAGGGCCTCATACAAGTCTCCAGGGCAGCCACTGACCGTAAGGGCCCCATCACTTCATCGCAAGGGCACCAGATCCTTGGACGCGTCGTTTCAGAGAAACAGCACGGAGCTAGCCCAAGGGAGGGTCTGGGAGCCTAAGGCCAGGGTCAGACCATGGCACCCGGGATGAGGCGTAGGAATCCCCGTGTGACTTTGTCGGGCACCCGTCGAACCCCGGCGGTGCAGGGGCCTGAGGAATCGTGGCCTACCTGGGACAGCAGAGAGCAGCGCAGGTGGAGGTCGAGAGAGCACAGCGAGCTGGGCGAGCGGCGGGGTCCAGGGAGGCCCGCCTCGCGGAATTCCACCCACCAGGCCCAGCTAGAAGCTCAAGCGGCGATCCCGGCGGACTCCACTGGGCGGCAAGCGCAGGTCGGCCCCAGATGGAGGGACAAACGGAGAGGGGGCTGCAACGGAAATCCCTGAGCCGGAGAAGCGATGCAGCCCACCGTATCGCCGGGCAAAGGTACGAGGCCAAGGACAGCGCAAGTTCATAGGAGAGACCCGAGCACGCCAGGGCCGCAGCACGGGACGGACCCGAGACATTGGGGAGCACAACATGGCGGGTCTCCGGAAGAAGGGGGATCGCACCCTCCCGAGATGCTCGCCAAGGGCCCGGCGAAATCCAACAAGGGGCCACCCTCGCCCGGGGTCGCAAAACCACACACTGACCCCACAGGAGACGAGGTACCTATCACCAAGTCCTTCCTGGAGTCTTTGTTTAACTCCCTACAGGAAGATTTTCAGTCGCTGAAGCATGAAGTTGCCGGGGAAGTCAGGGAGATCCGGCGGGACGTAGACGGCCTAGGAGAGCGCGTGGTGGCTATTGAGGAAGCGGATCAAGCCAGGAGCGAAGAGATCGAGCAACTACAACAAGAAGTCATACATTTGAAGGACCAGCAGCTGGACTTGCAGGCCCACACAGAGGACTTGGAAAACCGGTCCCATCGGAACAATATCCGGGTCAGAGGAGTCCCGCTCAAGGAAGAGGGGGCGGACATCACTAGCTACCTTCAAGCCCTGTTCCGGGATGTCCTGGGGGAACCGGCGGACTTCGAGATTAGAATCGACAGGGCCCACAGAGTGGGGCTCCCGAGACGATCGCCTGCCTCCACCCGACATTCTGGCATTCTTGCCAGACTTCCCGCTCAAAGAACGGATTCTCAGAGAAGCCAGGCGGATGGCTTCACTTCCGAAGCCATCCTGTAGCCCTGTATAAAGACCTCTCAGCTATCACCCTACAAAAACGGAAAGCATTTAAAGTGGCCACGGACTTCCTGCGCAAGAAGGACATTCACTACTCCTGGGGTCACCCGACCTGCCTGATATACAAATGGAATGGGGACAGCAGCTGAGATCGCTTCAGGACACCTGTGCTCTACTTGATATAGAACTGCCGGAGGAGCTCGCACCAACGACGTTGTCACAGGGCCAGAGCCGGACTGGCTACGGGCAGTTAGGAATGCTGCTGAGCTGGCGGATGATTTTGTCAATGGGGACCTGCGTGAGCTAAATGAAATTCGTTTTGCTTTCAGTATTTTGCAGCACATGCAGGTCTCCATGGACAAAATCAGCCTCCACTGCAGTAAAATCAGGCAGCAGCTCGGCAGCATTCCTAACTGCCCGGTAGCCAGTCCAGCCCTGCACAGGGCCCCTCCAGGGGGGGCTGGCAGAGAGTCGGCCGGAGACGCTCCCCAGTGGTGCATGCGAAGCCGGAGGCCCACATCATCTCACAGGAAATGGCCACCGCCATCCTGGAGGTTGCCAGGGAAACGTTGTCCTCTGAATGAGTTTGTACTGCGAGGGGGACATCTTGGCATAATTGCATGCTAGGCCTGGGGGGACGGGCTGGGGGCCACTGACTCTGCCACTGGAGATTGCTCCACCAGACACTATTACCACAGACCTGCCCTCGATGGGCAGGACTGGGACACTGACTGTTTATCAAAGTGTGGTCGTTGGGGTAGTTGTGTGGGTTGTTGGGGGGACAGCTGGGGTGAGGGAGAGGGGGTGTGGGGGCCGGGAGTTTGGGCTCAAGGGTGGGGAGGGTGGTGGGGGTTATGGAGGAGAGGGGGCCGGACGCCGGTGTGTTCCACCCAGCGGGGGCATGAACGGGGCACGAAGAGACAACGATTGCTCAGGGCACGGTGCGACACACGTTACATACACCCATGGCTGAGGCGACACTTCAGGTTATCACCTTAAATGTGAAGGGGCTTAGTAATCCCATCAAAAGGAGGGCGGTCCTATCCTATTTAGAGAACTCAGGGGCAGCCATATGCTTGTTACAAGAGATGCATTTACTCTCTAAAGACTGGCACCGCATGAGGTCTAGAACTTTGCCTCAGCAATACTTTTCCTCCACCACAGAGAAGAAAGCCGGGGTTGCTCTGCTCTTTGCACGTCACTTCAAGGGCCGGGTGGGAGACAAGATTGCAGAAACCAAGGGCAGGCTCCTTGCATACAATGTCCTAATAGGGGAGCTGTCGATAACTATAGGGTCATTATATGCTCCCAATACCAAACAGGAAGCCTTTCTCAAGGGGGCTCTGGCAGATTTTATGGCATCCAACACAAAGTGCACACTATTGGGAGACGATGTTAACATGGTGATGGATTCCGTGAAGGACAGGTCGGGACAGCGATTTGGCTTTGCAGGGGCAATTTCCAAGGAAGGGGGACAATGGCTGGCCAGTAGGGGTTTTCTAGATTTGTGGCGGGGTGCCTACCCCAATACCCCGGGGTACACCTTTTACTCACATGTACACCACACATACGCCCGGATCGATCACTTTTTTGGGTCTACGGACCTAGCTCCCATGGTCAAGGATATCGAGGTTGCCCCGGCAGCCCTTTCCGACCATGAGGCAGTTATGATCCACCTGGAGGTCCCGCGATTAAAGACGCGTAAAGGCAGATGGCGCCTAAGGGAAAACCTACTCCAACGCAAAGGGGTCACACAACAGCTCACCAAATGCATCACGGATTACATGCGCACAAACGACAATGAAGAGGTTGCAATGACAGCGGTCTGGGGGGCACTCAAGGCGGTGGTACGAGGGGAACTGATTGTGATAGCTGCGGCGGAAACTCGGGAACGTAAGGACAGGCGGCAGGCGCTATCGGAGCAGGTGCTGGAGCTTGAACGGGCCCACAGTCGGACAGGGGCCCCCAGGATATGGCGCAAACTCAAATCGGCCCGGCCCCAACTCGCGAGCCTCGACCTGGACCGCGCGGAACATGCGGCGCTGCGCCTCCACCACACATATTATGTGGGCGGTGACAGAACTGGGCGTTTCCTGGCTTGCAAGCTCAAAGCCAAGGTCCTCCGCTCAAAAATCTCTGCTATCCAGGGCGACAGTGGCCAGGTGGTCCGGGAGGACGATCAAATAGCAGAGGCTTTTCGAGCCTTTTACGCCTCCTTATACGCGGCGGATCCGACCCTGGATATACAGTCCGGGGAAGCATACCTCGGAGAGGCACCGGTCACGGCCCTAAACGAGGCCAACGCAAAGTCTCTAGACGCCCCGATACGGCTGGAGGAAGTAATCTCCGCGGTCGCACGCCTCAAGCCGCTGAAGGCACCGGGCCCGGACGGCTTCTCGGCAGGGTTCTACAAAAATTTTGCCCCCTCCTGGCCCCAGTCCTTGTCAGACTGTTCAATTCCTTCCAGGGACCGGGCTCCATTCCCCAAGACATGCTAGAAGCGGACATTATCGTCCTGCCGAAACCGGGCAAGGACGTGACCCAATGCGCAGCCTACCGACCAACTTGGACCTCAATCTGTTTACTGGGATCCTGGCGGCGAGGCTGGGCCCCTGCCTACCAGGCATCATAGAGCCTGACCAAGCAGGTTTTATGCCAAACAGACAATGCGCTTACAATACCAAACGTTTGCTACATGTCATTGATAAAGCCCATTTCAATGACTCAAACGCGGCCCTTCTGTCGGTCGACGCCAAAAAAGCGTTCAACAGGGTGGATTGGAGGTACTTAGATAATACAGACTTTTTTTGTATAGCGCGAACAGCTACCTCCACAAGGAGGTGTCCCGGCGCTGATGGGACGTTGGTGAGGTTCGGCGTAGTAGAGCGGTTCCGGCATGGGTCGCTAGTTGTTATGCAGCCCCCCGGGCAACTATCCGGGTTAATGGAGTAGGATCACGGCCCTTTGACATCCAGCGCGGTGCAGACGGTGGTGCCCACTTTCGCCGCTCTTATTCGCCCTTTACATAGAGCCCTTCGCGCAACGCATAAGAGAAAACCCGGCTATCACCGGCATCAGCTTTGGGGGGGAACAGCAGACCATAAGCCTATACGCGGACGAAATCCTGGCGGCCGTGGAGGACCCCGCGACATCGATCCCTGCTTTCCTGGAGGAAATGGTGACCTTCGGGAGGGTCTCAGGCTTTAAAATTAATGTCGGGAAGTCTGTGATTCTGCCCTTGGGGTGCAAAGTTTGTGCACTCCACAGGGGCCAGCTGCAAATAGGGGGCCTTTCCTCCAGCATGTCTCTGCCCTACTTGGGAATTACCCGGACACTCAATTCCACCCAAACGGTTGAACACAACTACACAAAGCTCCATGCTCAAGTGCAGGGGGACCTACAGAGGTGGTGACAACAGCCACTCTCTTGGCTAGGGCGCGTGGCAGCAATTAAAATGTCACTGCTGCCTAAAGTGCTGTACCTCTTCCAAACTATCCCTGTCACACCACCTATAGAGATGGTCAAGAAATTGCAAGATGCAGTCCGACAGTTTGTCTGGGCTGGGAAACGCCCCCGACTCCGCCGGGTCCTGGCTAGGCGAACCCCCGCAGAGGGCGGCCTAGGCATTCCCGACCTAAAGAGGTACTTCCAGGCGGCACAGCTTCAATATCTATTAGAATGGTCCCGTCCGGAATCAGAAAAACACTGGTAATTCCAGACCGGGCAATGGCCCGTACATAGCTGTGGAAGGTCCCTCTCCTGCAGCGACCCGACAGGCCTGCATATATTAAAAAACGGCTATCACCCGCACGCCGCTCCAGGTGTGGGATGCGGTGACGGTCTCAAGGGGCCTCACTTCATTCCCATCACCGATGACACCTCTGCTGGATAACCCGGCCTTTTTGCCAGGAAAGGCCCCCGGATCATTCCCTCAATGGCAACAATCGGACTGCAGGTCGACCGGTCACCTTTTTGACGTGGAGGGCTTCATGCAATTAAGTACTATACAGGAGTGAAACAACCACAGCGATTCCAATACTTCCAATTCCGACACTGGCTCACGAGCAGGGACACGTTACCACAAGTCAGCAGACACCTCACGGTGTACGAGAAGTGGCTCGTCACAAAGAACACCGACAAACGAGCAATCACGGAGATGTATAAAATGCTGCCCCCCACTTACTACACGCTCCGCGGGTCAGCGACGGTGGGAGCGGGAGCTGGGTCGCTCCTTCACAGATAAGGAATGGCAGGATATTTATTACAGAGCCCAGCACACGGCCAGGAATGTAGCGAGCAGGGAATCAGCCATTAAAATAGCATACTATTGGCATTTAACCCCTGCGCGGCTCCATCAGGGCAACCTGCGCCCTGACGCTACATGCTGGAGGGGGTGCGGTCAAACGGGGACCATGACACACCTTTTGTGGACTAGGCAGAGGTGCAGGAGTACTGGGACAGAGTGCTCCACGACATAGACCAACACTTTGACACGGAGATTCCCCGCTTTCCTGCCTACACGATACTGGGCCTCCCCAACAAACTCACGTTCCCACTCAAGTCATTACGAGGGAGGCAAATGGGGCTGGCAATAGGGGCGGCGACGCACCATATCCTCTCACTATGGGGCACCACGAGAAAACCCACACACACAGGATGGCTCCATAGACTTTGGTATGTTATGGGCATGGAACGCATTCAAGCCTCCCTCACGCAATCGACGGAATCCTTCAATGACACATGGCAACCACTGGTCTTCCTGTTGAACCAGGAATTCAATGAGCTGACTTGCCCGAAATATCTCAGGGTACTCCGCCTAGTTGACGACTTCCATAAGCCACCGGCTGTCACAGGTAGAGGCCCACAACGACACACCTGAACAACACCATACAGAGGAAATGAGGAACACACCGGGGGGAGGGGGCCGGAGAGGGTGGGGGAAGGGGGGCAGGGAGAGGGGGGACTGGGGACTGTTGGGTTTAGGGGTTGTTCAATGCATTTTTAAGAAACATAAAGCCCACACTGGCTCGCATGGACACATTGAACCAACCCTGGAACGAGGCGCAAGGGGGGAGATTAGCCCGGGTGTTGGGAGCGAACTCAAGTTGTTGAAACTGTCTAACTGTATTATATGCAATGCCGATGAAAGTAATAAAACGAATTTGATCCCAAAAGAAACATGCTGCAAAGTATGTTTATGTAGTATAGCAATAGTACTTATACTTTGGATAGGACTAACAATAGCTATTTCTTACATGATGAGTAAAGACACAAACCTGTACCCTACTAATCAATTGCCAAAGGACACTGAAGAGCTACAAACTAGAGATACACCACAAAGAGTAGATATACAAGAGAGAGCACTTAGCCTTAGACAAACAAAGGTAGACTTAGAAGCACCAGATGAGCAAGGACTGCATTATAATAGAATCAAAAATAGAACTCATTTAAATGTATTTGCAAACTTGTTAGTACACTATGTAGAAGCAATGGAAATAGAAGACTGCTACGTCTGTATGAAGCTGCCTACTTCAGTGGCTGAGGGTGTGAGGTACCACCATTTGCCACTAACCTATGGAATTTCCTGTAGTGTTTTAGCTAGTTTCTTTTACAAAAGAGGACCTTTACAGTATTACTATTCCAACTTAGATGTGATATTTTCTGAACTTCCTGTACGTAGAAACCTAAACCCTGTACATACCACTAGTGATGTGGCACGTTACATGAGTAAATATTTTCTAACTGTAGGTAAAATAAATATAGATGACGCACACAAGAATAACTTAACCCCTTCGATGCTCATGACGAGCTGAGCACGTCATGAGGTACACCTCACGTGTGCTCATGACGAGCTGAGCTCGTCATGACCACACCCATTTACATTAAGGTCCAGCACAGCAGAGGAATATCTGCAGCATCCATGGTGTTAACATGTTTATTACAAGAAAAAGAGAAAATATTTTTGAACATGGTAGAGAAAAGAAGAGAGAGTTTCAAAAGAAAGCAAATGACAAAAATCAGAAAATTCCTAAATGGGCTGAAAACATAGGGAGCACCTCAAATGGTGGGGCTAATGCTGCTATGTTGCTGGATTTTGAAAAGAAGGGAAAATTTTGTCTTCACAGAGAAAGAACCAGTTATTATAACAATATATTCATTGGTTCCAGTGAATGCGAAAACAATTACAAGGTAATTGGGGGTTGGGGTTTTAAAAATGGGTCAGAACCTGTGTTTCCCAGAATTTATTATATATGTGGTAACAAGGCATATTTTAAACTACCAGATCACTGGTATGGGAGCTGTTACTTTGGTGTTGTCTTCCCAAAGATATACCATGTGGGTAAAATCACTGGGAGCAATGAAAGAACTAATGAATTAATACGAAGTAAAAGAGAAAGTGTTGGTGAAATAGTAGGTGATATTTTTAGTGCATTGATACCTAAAGTGGGAGTGGCTCCAAATACACACAGAATCTGTAAATTGTCAACAGTAGTGGATCGGTTATCAACTGACATTGCTGGAGGGTTCTTAATGGTCAATACCGAATTGGTTGCGATCAGATCTATGGTTTTACAAAATCGACTTGCTCTTGGCACGTTATTGGCAAAAGAGAGCGGAGTCTGTAGAATGTTGAAGGTGCAACATTGTTGTACTTACATACCAGACAAAAGTGTTGAAATTAAGAGGTATGTGAGAAATATTACTAATTTGGAAAAATAGCTTAAACCACTGCAGTTTGATAGTGCATGGAAGAGGCTTACTGATGGTCTCTCCTCAGTAGGTAGTTGGTTTTCTAATATAGGTAAAAGTCTTGTGAGTAAAATACTGATGCCAATAGCGGGAATAGGATTATTAGCTTTAGGAATAATGATTTGTTGCAAATGTCAGAAACATAAAAAGAAATATTCCATGAATAGGCGAGGCGTAAAAAGAAATATTGAAGAACTCGAATTAGAAGAATTGAATAGCCAGATCTATAAGAAAATAAAGAATTCTTATAATAGTAATAAGAAAAAGCAGAATAGAAAGTTTGAAGAGATTGAAATGGGTGAAATGTGAGAAGTTGGCATCTGTTTCCATTAATTGTGATGATATAAAATATCATCAAAGAGGGGATTGATAGAGCAAGGATTCGCACGAAAAGCGACTTGCTTATATTCAAGAACCTCGAATAACGTTAACGAATTAACCAATATGTTTGTCTTACTAATTTGTCCGTTTTTCTTCATTACTGGGTATCCGAGTGAAGCTTGCTTATGTGTTTTCTAATCCTAATACGCTTGCAAATAAAATGGCTGCTGCTGCACGGAAATTTCTACTGCGCATGCGTCTGTCATACCCACATGACATGACGTATTTGCAGCTTTTGAGGGAATCTGTTGTTTCTGCGCACTAGAGCTAATATGGCTGCTCTGTGCTCTGTGTTCTCACATGCGAGAGGCTTGCACTGCTGCTTTTGCTAAGGTGTTCGTTCTGCCTAATTCTAATGCTATAGTTTATTATTAAGTAATGGGTATATTGTAGAAATTCATGGTATACAGTGTATTCATTTATTCTGTGTTCTAAAATTGTTTCTTTTTCATTTCATGCTGCACTTCGAAAATTGGCCTATTCCATAACGCTGTACTCCATCTTGATTTGAAACTGCGACTGCGCGAGATTCGCGAGTTTCCTGAGCAGTCACCTTTGGACTTTAGCTCCTGGGAAACTGCCCCAATGAACTCTAGAGAAATACATTGTATTTGTAACTAGAACATCCATTGTCAGGAGAAATGAAGATGTCGTGTGAACCCGAAATTGATGGGCGTGAACATAAATTTGAATAGGAGACGGCGAAAGTCTAGAATGTAGGTGGTGTGATGACCTGTCCTCTTCCCTTGTCCAATCGAAATTGGGGATCCTTACACTTGCAACATTGGGGGGTGGTACACTGAACTGGAAAATAGTAAAACTAGCCTAGGGTTAGCTAGAGAAATTGTCCGACTTGTCCAAATAGCTGACCTGTCACTGACCTAACGCACTCAATAGGTGATTTAGAACAGAGGGCTGCGGAGCACTCTGTCAGACAGACTCGCTGACCCAATCGGGGTTCTGGGAAGGTGAATTGCTGACGAAGCACTTTGCTGGTACATGCTGTTACCCAGTCGGGGTTTTGGCTGATACCTTGCAGAGAGGGAGTAGCGCAGGCGTTGCAACTGAACTGAGGTTGCTGGTCTTAATCTTTGGTGGTCCTGTCCTGATCCAAATCTGGTCTACCCTGTCCTGATTTCCATACTGCACCTGCTGGCCTACTGGCAACTGCATTCTTTGGGGTTCTTCTGTCCTTTTCACTGACCCGTGGCCACGGTTGGTCTTCACACCATTCTAGGTAAATATATATCTGTGTGGGTAATTGTCATTATAATTTGCATCCTTTTCTTTACCCTCCCTAAATCGATAGACTTTTTGATTATCTATGTTCTTTTTTTCTCTTACCCTTCCCTTTGGATGAACAAAGCGTTATTTGATATACTAGCATGTTCCACTTTCTTACCCTCCTATAGATTATGCTGAAATGTTCTCATGATTGCATAGTATATGTTTCTTGATCCCTTTCCAACCCTCCCTTTAGAAATAGTAAAGTTTGGTCTTTTGATTAATAGCGTGTTCCCATTTCTTACCTTCCCTATAGTCATATGCTAAATTAAGCTTGTGATTGCATATTATTGTTCTGTTTTCCCCCTATCATTTGATAATTGCTTAAACTGTATTTCTTTAGTATGTTCCTTTTCTTTACCCTCCTTTAGTAAAGTGGTTAAAGTTTGTTCTCAAAATAGCATGTTCCTTGTTTTCCTTCCTTTTAAAATACAATTTTGCTAAATGGTTGGCATAATATTTCTTTTGCATAGCTATACACTGTTTCTGATGTTGGTTATTGATAGTCTGATTACTTTTAACCTATGGCTTATGACTTTTGATGATGAGCAGGTAAAGATTTTAAACCTTTCACGAGTCTATGGTTATTATATGAGTGTAAATGTTATGGTATTTTGACTGTTGGCCTATTATTCTAAATTCCCTGATCCATTGTGGTCATAGGTACCAGTGACAAGGATTGGTAAGTCAAATGGTATAGGAATTAGTGGAACAAAATAGACTGGTAGTAGAGTGTAGGTTACCCGATTGATTAAATATGGAGAATTGAAATATGGACCCAGGTGAGTATTGGTAAAACTATAGTCGGGTGACCTGCGCGCTCTATCAGTTCAATTCTTTCATTTCTTAGTAACATGATTGGAAAGAACATTGTAAATTTTATAGTGTTGGACTTGGTCCTTCTTGCAGGTTCACCCCTAAACTTTTTGTTTTTTTATGGTGACCCAGTGTTAGTGATTTTTGGTTTCTGCACACTTTACCACTGTGTCCCAGGGTAAAGTGAGATTGTGTGGTGAGATTGGCCTGCCCTCCCATAGGAATGCATGGGGAATGTATGTGTCCATGTTAGTTCCTGATGCGTGGGGAGTGCAAGCTCGAGTTTGGTATGTGCGGACTCGTGTGATTAAATGCTGCACGATGATGTGTGTGGCGTGAATGTGTCTAGTGTGGAAGTGTCACTTCCAGAAGTTGGTGTACCTGTGCAGTGAAGGTGCTGGCTTGTGATTGGCTGCAGCTGTCTGGTGTGCCAGGCTCCAGGAGTCAGGATGGGTCTGCCCCAGTGGTGAATGGGAGGTCTGCATGTGTGATGGCTGGGGAGGAGTGCACCTGGGACCTGAATAGGGCTGGGCTTTCCCCACACAATGCTGGCTCCGCCCCCTGTGGTGCGACTGATGACCCTAGGCTGACTAGTGAATAGGAAGGGTGGCTGAGCACATCACAGTGCTCCAAAACCAGCTGCGACTGGTTTTTTCCCCACCCTGCCCACAGACAAAGGATTTACCTGTATAAAAAGGGGCTGTGTCCCCAGAAAGGTCGTTCTCTTCCTGGATCCTTTCTTGAGGGGGGGGCTGCTGCTGCTGGGCGCCAGGAGGACCGCCACTGGGGACTGCCTCCCTGCCTGGAGGGCTCTGTGAGCTGGCCCCTGGGCCCAGTCCTGCCCCCCTGCCTACCTAAGGACTTTCCTGAACTTTTGTGCCTCTAAGCGCCCTGTGAGCGTTGTACCCTTATTTGTGAAGTGCCCTCTGATTTTGTGCTTCCTGTCCTGAGGTATTCCCCTGGAGTGGGGATCCCCCTCCCTTTTGATTTCAGGCACGGGTGCCCACCCCGTTTATTGGCCGTACGTTTTAACCATTGGCAGGTGCCAACCCTGCATGGTGTGCCTACCCCGCTGTAGGGGTTAATTCGAGGGAGCCCACCCCTCATCTTTTGCCGGGTTGAAATCACGGCCGCCGGCCCGGAGAACGTCGAGGAGGCGCTGTGCCCGCCTCCCTACCACGGGCTGCGCTGCCATTGGCGGCCCTCCGTAGCAGGAAGTCATGCACCACGTGGGTGGGGCCGCGAGACCAGAGGAAGCAGGAAGCAGCTGGGAGCCCACCCCGCACACCGATCGGGAGTCAGCTTCTCTCCCCGGGGCCCCCAAGCGGAGGAAGAGCCCCGCAGCAAGAGCCCAGGCCTGGCGGGAGAAGCACCGGCCACCGGAGTAGCGAGGCTCCCTGAGTGAAGGGAGAGCCCTGCAGTAAAAAATAGGAGAGCCCGCCCGCAGACCGGAGCAGAGCCAGAGGAACCCTGCCAAACCGGTGAGTGTGGGGGGTCTCCAGGGTCAGAGGCATTGGTGTAGAGCCTGAGGGCCCCTCCCGAGCAGACGTGCATTCCCGAGTCCCCAGAGGGGAGGACTCCAAAGGCTCCGGGGGCATTCTTATTTCGAGTCCCCAGGAGGGGGACTGCAATGGGCGGGGGCAGTTTCTGTTTGCTTAGAGCGGCCCCGGTTGGCAGCGGGCCGCTCCCATGATTTTTGAGGCCAATAGTGTTAGAGCCCACGAGAGGCTCCTAGGGGAATTTCTTCCGAGCCCCGGGAATCCAACAGAAGGGCACGCAGTTCTCCAGAGCCCTGAGAGGCTCCACGGGTGCCGTGATTTCCAGAGCCCCGAGGCTCCCACGTGTTGGCAGGCATTTCTGCACTACAGAGCCCACGAGGCTCCTGCGGGCCCAGGTATTTGTTTCTTGAGCCCACGAGGCTCCCACATGTCCTTGGGCCCCATTGTTCCTTCGGAAGCCCGAAGGAGATTCCCAGCTGCCCAGCACTTAGTGGGCAGCTGCTTCGTTTAGGCTTTCCCCTTTTTCGCAATCCTCCTTTTGCTGCACGCGCAGCCCAACCCTGACATTGTGGACACAGGGCGCCCTAGCCCCGGAGAGGCCCGTTGGCCTGGGGACAGTTCTGTTGTTGTGCCCTTGCTTGGGGTACATGTTTTTGGCCCTATGGGTTTTGCGCAGATGTGATTTCCTGCCTTATGTGATTATGCCATATGCCTATCACCCTAAATGTATTTTTATGCCTAGGAGGTTGTTTGCCCTAGAAGAGTGATGCTAGTGAGGTCATGGTGCCCTGCGTGATATTTACCTAAGGTGCTTTAGGATTACGTAGGTGGTGTTCACCTGTTACCAGTACTGGTTGTGTGCTACATATGCTAATTTGGGTACTACAGTTATGATATGTTCTACGTGCTAGTTCTAAAAGTGATTACTCCTGACAGCGGTCCAGGTGGCCCTGTCCCATGTAAATAATCCCCTCTACATTCTGCCCGTGCCCATGGCACCTTGTGAAGTATATGTTCATTATCTAATGTTTGTTGTATAATACAAAGACTATTTTTTATATATACCCTTGTGTGGAGTTTCCTTTGTGGTGGGCCTTGGGTGTTGTTGCTGGGTGCGCGCGCAAACGCTTTACACATCGCCTCTGAGATAAGCCTGACTGCTCGTGCCAAGCTACCAAGGGGGTGAGCAGGGGTTATCTTGGCGGGTAACTTCCTTGCCCTGACTAGAGTGGTGGTTTCTGCCTGGCTTTGGCGCAAGCCTCTGCCAACTAGAAATTCCCATTTCTAACATATAGCATATACTCTGTATGGACACCTTGATTTCCTTTAATACAAATTTTTTTGCACTAAAAAAAAAAGAATAGTTTTTATGCAGGAAGGTATAACTTTCTGTACCAAAACTATTCTTAGAGGTGTCTTCCTCTTGTTACATTTTCTGCTTAACTCAGCACACACGCAAAGAGAAAGGAACGAGGAGAAATAAACATATCTCTACTTGTTACGCCACCTCAGGTAGGCTCACCAATTTGGTGCAAACACAGGCCTACAGACTTTAGCAGATCTGGGTTTTCCTCAAAATACATGGGAGGATGCAAATGATTGCTCATGCCCCACCCAGGTAATGCCTCCCTGACTCAAAGTAACACAAAGTAGTGCTATGCACCACATTATTTTCTTTTTTACAAAGTCAAACAAAGCCACACCATTTTCTTGGCTTCCTGGATCCCAAAACACGTTTTGCAGCATGGCACCCAGTACAAAAAAATTTAGCAATCTGGGCTTTTATGTATCAATCTCTTTTGTGATTGGAAACCTTGTGATTTGCAAAATCACAGGGTTTGCGACTGCAAAAAGACTTAAACTCATTTTGCAAACTGTAAAGCATTTCCGACTCACAAAATGGCTTCTGTGACTTGTGTTTTGTGGCCCATACTAAATTGAAATTAGGAAGGGATGTAAATAGGGCGTTCCTTCCTAATAGCGATTCAGTATGGTATTTATTAAGAGTTTGCAACCCCACTTGCGCTTGTAAACTATTGATCAATTACAATAACCTTTGAGGAGGTGGTAACTGATTTACTAAGGGTAATTAGTTCCTTTGGGATCCCTTCCACTTTGTAGATCATGTCTAGTGGCATGGGGGAACAGGCACCGGTTCCTTTAATGAACACAGAATGTTTTTTTTTTAAGTTTGGGGAAAACAAATGCTACATGGAGAACTCTGTCCCTTGCAGGCCTCCTTCCAATTATTTGCTGCCATTCACAGGGTGTAGCAAACAGTGACATGTTAAATTAATATTCATCAGGCAGGCCATTTTGCAACTGCCTGGGTATGTACAATTATTATTGCATCGCAAATTGTATTCCAATTCACAAACCATTCAGTGTGCATCAGGCCCTTAATGTAGTATAATGCATATAATGGCTACATCCCAGCACCGATGCTGAAAATCAGACACTCTGGGGGCAGTTGAATTGGTAAATAGACTACAGCGCCCCCAATGCCTCTAGATCTTATGGCTTCTCCCAGTGACCTCTAAATGTCCCAGGACCTTCAAGCAATGGAATAGAGTCTTCCTGTACCTCCACTAACTGGCACTATGGAGCTGCAGGGTTTTCTGAAGCTGGCAGACAGGAACTTCCTGAATGCATGTTGCTGATTGGAAAAGGCCATTTTAGAGAATGTCAAAAAGCACACCTCGAAAAGTGACTCAGTAGAGGAGAGCAAGAAGCAGGAATACTTGCAATAGGCACTTGCCAAGTTCTCCATTTTCTCAAGTGTGATCGAATTGTGCCGCTTCTGCTGCATTTTATAAGTAACTCACGTACACCTCCTGTAGCTGTCGTTATCCTGCTGCTTCAGGCCTCTGTTGTAGCCATTCATGCAACCACTGCACCATTTAGCTTCACCTCTCAAGATGTCAAAATAAACCACGGGTAATGCATATCTGCCTAAGGCATGACATCTAAAATGTGTCAATCCATATTTCTGACCTATTTCAAACATGAACACAGCAACAAATGAAGAGATGGAAGGGTTAATCACTGAGCCCTCTCTAAACAGCTCATTCATCTGCCATCTTCTTCCTTCCATGGAAACTGTAAAAGATTACCCACTGAGATTGAATATTATATCTCACTCTCACAGGGGCCAGATTTATCAAGAAGTCACGCAACGCGGGGCTACAAGTAAAGTTGCTGCAATGCTTTGTGTGAAAGGGAGAGAGGAAAACAGCGCTATATCTATTATGATGTGGTGGCACTGTTCTCTCTCTCTGCACTGGTGCACTTTTGGCAGCCATGCATCACTGCAGACACCCTGGCACCATAGTGCCACACTGTCTGCATTGTCTGAAGCATAGGTTTTGTATTGAAAAGGGTCGCTTCCAGAACCAAACCCATATTTTAAGCTTTTTCCTACTTTGTATGTGTGCTGTATAATGCAGCACAGATGGTAAGTGGGAAAACCAAGGAAAAAGTAACAGTTATGCTCATTGAGCCATCCTCGAGGAGGTATCGGATTTTGATGAAAATCCTAATTTACGAACCTTTGTAGATAGGGATTTGTATCAGAACATGTGTGGAATGCCTCCTCGACACAAAGTAATGAGAAGCAGTGCATTGTGTAAATTGCCTTACTTTGAGTTACTATCAAATGCAATCACAATTTGAGTTGGTTAGTTATATTTATATTAAAATGTACAGCTGCCAGGAAGAGCATAGTGCTGCTATAACTTTATATATTCCTGTCTGTACATATATGTCTCTTTTAACAGTATATCGTATTTTAATCATGCATTATGCCCACCGTTTGTAAATGTATGGTCTTTTACATTTTTGTTTACATATGAATTAACCTCCCCGTGTTTGCCCAAGTCATATTGGAACCTTTGCTTCATAATGTATAGCTGCCAAGAAAAGCAATTTGTGTGATAATTATATTTATTCCTGTCTGTACATGCATGACCCTTTTTTAGCTAAATTATATTTTTAACTATGTATTGTTGCCCAGCGTACGCCAGTGTATGTTCTCTTCTTTTTAATGAATTATTCTCGAGTTCACTTGAGTCACTTTGTTTTTAGAATAATTACGTATGCAATGAATTGTTTTTATATGTTTTATGCTTGTATGATTTGTATTTCTCAAATCGAATAAAAGCTTATGACTTGACTTGACTTGAGTTGGTTAGTAAATCTGACCCTAACACTTTGTGTTGGGTTTGTGTTAGAAAAATAACGCAAACCCCATGCAAAGTGTTTGTAAATCTGGGCCAGGATGTCTAACTTCCTCTCTCATGTCTAGTCTTAAAAGAAAATACCTTAGCTCCATGGAAGAGTTTATCATGCTCATCCAATCATTTAGAGCATTTTATCACTCATGGGCTGCTTGCCCTTGTCCCTCATGATATTATATTGTGCGTATTTGTAAAGCACACTATCATCAGTGAGGGAATTATGGTGCTGAAAAGGTGTGTGTGCCTAGCCCTGCTTAGGTTAGTGTGGTTAGTTGAAAAGTCACGCCTTCAGCTTCTTGCGGAATTCAAGAAGAAAGAAGGAAGCTCTAATGTGGAGAGGGAGGCCATTCCGAAGCTTTAGGAGCAATATAGGAGCACACTATTCCTACTGATTAGTTTCTGTGTATGCATGGGATGTATGTGATTGGGGTCCTGTGGAGCGGAGGTGTCTGGGTGGTTTGTGAAAGAAGATGCCATTGTTCAGGTAGGTGGGGCCTACGTTGTGTAGTGCCTTGAATATGTTTGTAAGGAGTTTGAAATCAGTGCATTTCTGCATCGGGAGACAATGGAGCTCCCTAGGTGTGACGTGATATAAGCTCTATATGGGAGGTTGAGGATGAGTCTGGCTGCTGAGTTCTGGATGGTTTGCAGTCATCTTTGGAGTTGCTTGATGATCCTTGCATAGGTTGTACTCCCATAGTCCAGCTTGATAGTGACTTGGGTGTGAGTGATAATGCTTTTAGTGTTTCTTGTGAGCCATTTGAAGCTCTTCCTTAGCATCTTCAGAATGTGGAACCAGATTGCAGTGAGGGCGTTGATTTGTGCAGTCATATCCAGTTTGCTGTTGATGATTATTCTGCGTTTCCTGGTATGAGTGCTGGGTTTTGGTCCGAGTTTGGTCAGCCACCAGTTGGAATGTGAGATATTCTTGCTGAGTTTACTACTTCCGTCTTGTTGGTGCTGATCTTGAGACAGCTGGCTTTCATCCAGTTAGCAACTTTGGTCATACAGGTAGTGACCTTGTTTCTCGTGTTGAGGGTCTTTTTCGAGAGGAAGTATGTGACTTACATGTCCTTGGGATAGGAGAGGATGTTGATGTTGCATAGGCGGATGACATTAGCCAGAAGGATCATGAATGCGTTGTAGATGGTGGGGCTGAGCGATGAACCTGGAGGCACTCAGCAGATGAGTTTGCAGGCTTCCAAGGAATAAGGTGCCAGGCTGGCAGCTTGTGTTCGACCCGTTAAGAAGAAGCAGATCCAGCGGATAGCAGGTCCTTGGATGCCAATCTTGTGCAGATGCCTAGTGACGATGGGGAATGAGGTTGTGTCAAATGCTGCAGAGATGTCTAGAAGAATGAGTGCTGCTGTATTACCTCTGTCAAGGATCATGCGGATGTCTTTTGTGGCGATGATGAGTGATGTTACTGAATTATGGTTGACCTGACTCTGTACTGTATGGTGTTAAGGAGCTGGTGGTTGCTGAGGTGGTCAGGGAGGCATCGGTTGATGTGTTTCTCTTAGACCTTTTGTGGATATGGTCAGAGGGAGATGGGCATGTAGTTAGAAAGCTTGGCTGTGTCAGCGGATGCTTTCCTGAGCAGGGGCAAGATGGTGGCATGTTTCCAGGTGTCCGGGAATGTGGCTAGGTCAATCTAGGCACTGAGGATAAGTGTTTGTGCTTCCCTGATTGGTAGGAGTCCTTTGGTGAAGGTGTGGTGGTGGCACGTATTATATGGGCCTATGTGCAGGTGGTCTTCACTGTAGCAGTCATTTTGATGGTGGTGATGGTGGGCCATGAGGTCATGGTTGGATCTCTTGCCAGGATGAATAGTTCAGTTGTAATCGTGACGGGGTCTGGTTGAGGGTAAACATTTCCATACATGGAGGTGATTGTGTTACAGAAGATTTCTGAGAGCTTAGTGCATAGGTCTTGTGGTGTGACGATGTTGATGGAGGCGTCAAGAGGCACAGTAAATTCTTTGGTGATGGCGAGGAGTACCCTGCGGCTGTTAATGCTGGCGTTAATGCAATCTGCTAGAGCAACATGCTTGGTATTCCAAATCTGCTGGTGGTAAGGTCTTAGGTCTGACTTGAAGATCTATTCATCTGTGGTGTCTTGACTTCTTCTCCATTTGCACTCCGGTTGTTTACAATAGTGTTTCATCAGGCTGAGTTTCTCTGTGTACCAGCTGGTCTTTGGTCAGGCTCTTGTCGTTGGGTTGCCCTTGAGAGAAGCCAGGGTGTTGGCGCATGCTTTTATATAGCTGTTGAGGTTCTTGATGGCTCTCTGCAAGTTGCAGGTGTGTTCAGGCTGGTATGTGAGAGGACGGAAACCAACTCCTTTTTTCAATTGAGCCAAGCACCCTAACATTTCTCATGGGACAGTCCCAAACAAATGGCTGAAACAACAACATTCCACTCATTTTTTGAAGAAATTCTGGGTAGAGAACTTAAGGAGAAGTGGTGTCAGAACATCAAACATTTCTGCTGTCTTTTGAAGTATTTGTAGGGTGTGTTAGTTATGATGTCCTGTGCAGGGGTAAGTAGCCATCATAAAGATAAATGGTGTGCCGAAAAGAAAGAACAAGCATTGGCATAGCCAATAGGTCCCAGCTTTGGGACCTTATAAGTGTTTAGTTATCCAGCACAATATGCTTGGTGCAACAACAAGTGTTGCATGGCTAAACACTTATAAGGTCCCAAAGGCGAGACCTATTGGCTATGCCAATGCTTGTTAATATTTTTAACAGTGACAATATAGAATAGAGTTTAAATACATTTCTTAATGGAGGATCCCAAACTTAAACTTGAGCTTTCTGGATGTTTCCTACATGTCTACCTGTCCTGTATTTATCAATCTGCTGGCCCCATCTCTGTCTAACTCTCTGTTTTACCTGCCGAAAGTCCATCCACTTGTCCATCTCACAAGAGGTATTGATTGTCCAAACATTGGCAGGGTCTTATCCGCAAATGCCTATCTTCTGTAAACAGTCTGCCCATGTTCTGTTGTGAAAGTGGCATTTTGTTGTTCTCATTGTTGAAATGTTCTGTATTGCCTCTCAAAGGACGCAGCTAGAGAGGGGAAAATTCCAGTCCAAAATGTAGGCTTTTTGCGTATTGTTTTCCACCAGCTGACCAGAATTGGACCTGATCTCATTATCTCTGGTTGGGAGAAATCAATAAAAAACACAATTGCTTTGTGAAGCCCTGTGAGGTGCGGGTCAATGAATTTGTCCTAATGCTAGTAGCATTAAGGTGAATGTTTTTCTTGGGAACCTCACAATGCATGTTAAAGCAACTTCTCCTGCAGGGAAGTCTCTGTGCAGAGTTCGCCTGCGGGGTCTCCCTGGCAGGCAGCCGCCACACTAAATCTCCCCCGCTGAGAAACTTTCTTTGAAGAGCTCTGTCAGTGACCGGTCATTATAATAAATGAAATGTGGTTACTAACTTAATATAATTACCATTAGGTTAATTGCTTTGGCCATTGCTTGATAAAGGAGTGTGTCACAAGAATTCCTCCTTCCTTGCATTCCTCAATGACCGGAATGAGGAACATTTGTTTTGCACAGGGATTTCCCCTCCATTACTCCTTTTTCCAATCCGGGGAAGGCGGATCCAGAAATAGAGAAACTATCTGTAGTTCTGCATCATTTTACTGTGTATTGGGAAAAGGGAATGGTTCACATTCTAGATGCCAGCTTAACACAATTGTTCACAAGGAACTCATTTAATTCAGAATTTTTAAGTTTCGCAAGTTTGGCGGAGCTAGGCAAGCCCAAAGATTGCCGCCATCTGAGTGAGCTCCTCCGGTCATAACTTCATCCTTAAATAATCCTGCATTCCAGTGTGCCTTCTGATACCTGAAACCCTGACAAAACAGCATGTGAACACTGTGCCTACCGCTGGACTCCGGTTCGGCGAAGAATGACGACCTGAACGACCAAAACGGCGCAGCATTATGAGACTCACAAGAGAGGCCTGTGACACACAGGCGAGAGGTGGAGCCACCGACTGGAATACAAGCAAGCCGTGGAGCAGAGCACACAAGCGGCGGGAGTGGCCCATAGTCTGCCGGGGTCACTGAGTATCGCGATCAACACGTGACTCAATCAATCAATCAATCAATCAATCAATCAATCAATCAATTTATAAAGCGCGCTATATACCCGTGAGGGTCTCAAGGCACTGGGGAGGAGGGGGTGCCGCTATTGATCGAAGAGCCAGGTCTTGAGGAGTTTTCTGAAGGCCAGCAGGTCCTGAGTCTGTCGTAGGCAGGTGGGGAGGGCGTTCCAGGTGTTGGCGGCGAGGTAGGAGAAGGATGCTGCTGGTGGTGGTTTTCCGGATACGAGGGACTGTGGCAAGGGAGAGGTAGGCTGAGCGGAGGCTTAGGGTGGGGGTGTGGAAGCTGAGTCAGTTGTTGAGGTATGTAGGTCCGGTGTTGTGTAGGGCTTTCTGTGCGTGGATGAGGAGTTTGAAGGTGATCCTCTTGTGGACGGGGAACCAGTGGAGGCCTCTCAGGTGGAGTGTGATGTGGCTGCGCGGGGGACGTTGAGTATCAGTCGTGCCGAGGCGTTCTGGATTAGTTGTAGTTGTCTCAGGAGCTTGGTTGTTGTCCTGAGTAGAGGGCGTTCCCGTAGTCGAGTCAGCTGGTGATGAGGGCCTGGGTGATGGTTTTCCTCGTGTCTGGGGGGATCCATTTGAAGATCCTGCGGAGCATGCGGAGGGTGTTGAAGCAGGACGCGGAGATGGCGTTGACTTGCCTGGTCATGGAGCGGGTGGAGTCGAGGATGACCCTAGGTTGCGTGCGTGATCTGTGGGTTCCGGTGCTGTGCCTAGTGATGTGGGCCACCAAGGGTTGTCCCAGGCTGATGGGGTGTCCCAGGCTGATGGGGTGACTCGGGAGTTGGTGAAAAGCAGCTGCTGGTGGATTGCGGAGGAGGACCGCTGTGCCTGTGAGTTGGATCGGAGCTTGGGGGCCGGCATGCGCGGTCCGCTGCAGAGAGAGACAGAGTGGACTGCGGAGCGGGCGGCACGGGCCTATCTGTGACCCAGCGAGACGTTGGGGCAGGTGGTGGCTCTCTTTCTGCGGGGACACCTGCCCGCGCCATAACCCCAGTCGAAACGGCAATACAGACCACTATACAAGATAAAGCGTGGGCCCGTGGATGGCTGACAACGACGCGGTGAGACCAGTGCTACTAATACCACAGATCAGCAGCGAGTGAGATCGCAAATCTCAGGATACAAGTGGTGAGAGCGGGAGAGCAGCTGAAGAGGCACATACGCTACGTTACACTACTGGCAACGGATGAACCACTGCCTCCAATGAAAGTACGCTGGTAACCTGCTTAAACTACCATGATTTTGGCAGATGCGCACGCTGCGGTCTGCATGGAAGTCCAAGATAGGGCCTGACACACTGTACACTAAACCCCTGAAAACGAGAGAAGTGAGATAGGACCCCCTGAAAGGACTGAAGACCGCAGATAATAACTTGCACAGCTAAATGAGGATTTGCGGTTGATTGAGTATCATTGGAGTACCTTATGTGCTCTGATTAACAAGCATTGGCCGCACGGCCGTAAAAGTAAAACTGCGTGGCCGCGAAATGAAATAAATAAAAAAAACGAGTGGTGACGGGAGTGGTGTACACGTACGCCACCGCAAGTGCTACCTTTCCGGCACCAGCTTGCTATTCCACACATGCGCGCGCGCTCTTGTGCGCCTGATAGTAAGCTGGTTGCCGGGAAAGTACCACTTTTCAAAGCAGCTACTAATTGTCTCGGCCAGTCCAGCGCATGCGCTTGATCAGGCCGAGACCTAAAAAGGACTCAGGTAGTCTGTTTTTTTTCAAAAATATTAGCTGTACGCCAATATATTGTACATGAGTGTTAGAGCAAATAAATGCCTTAGTTTTAAGGTACATTATAGCTTTATACCGGATACAGAAGGAGCACAGAAAGAGAAAAGCGTAGACTTTAAGCACCTATGCTTCTTGTATTGGAAAGGAGGCATGCCTGCTCTTTACGGTAGAGCTGTAATACTACAAGAGGCGGAAATTCACTTCCTAGAGTGCAGCATGTGTAGTGACATGACGAGCACTTTGAGGCGTATTACATTTAACAATGCACTCTTTCTGCTTGCGTTGCAGGGCACCTTATCAAGGTGCGCCGGTGCAAATGGAGACAGTGCACCTTTTTACTTATGACACACTGCCCTCAGGCCCAGAAGGAAGTGCGTTAGTGAAAGGTGATCATGGCGAATGCTGGACTATAAAACAAATGAAGACAGAAGTGTTTGCGGTTTCTTCGATTTTTGAAGCATTAAAGAGTCTGGTCTGTAGTAGTCTTTGATTTTTAAGATTGCGATTATGAGGAGAGATTTAGCACCCTATAACAAAAATAGGAAAAAGCGTGCATAGTATGTATTCTCCCTAACATATCTTCATAACATATCTTCAGCAATATTACTGTGTATAAGAGAAGTACCATTTCACTAAAAGTCTGTGCTGTGGAGTAAATTCCAGTTGACCATTTATAAATGGTTTCGATACATTTGGCATGTAATGTTTTTTTGACACATATCGGAAGGATTTTCTATCAGGATGTATTTCTTTCCGTGTAAACAGATATGCTCTGTTTCTCATCTGTTTTCATGCATACACTTCCAGTGAGCTATTACTAGGGTTTAAATAACTTTTCCTCATGGTGTTTAATTGCAACCCCCATGCAGGGATCTGCTTTCCTCTGCGATCAGTGCTGGATGTTGTTGCTAAATGTAAACAGTCATACACATCATGTTTCAAATGTTTGAAAAGACTTGTGATGCATCATTTTTGTGTCTCCCCAGCAACAGTGCATGCAATGTATTCACTTACTTGTGAGGGGTATCGTTTATAATAAAGGATTTGGAGCCTACCAATGCTTACCATTTGTTGCCTGTATTATCACCCATCTTTGCTTTCTCCTAATTGCCCACCACGTGCCGGGTGTCAAAGCCCATTCTTTCTGTGGAGCATGTAGTAAAAACAGATTGATTCCTCTTGGTTAGTGCCGCTTGCTAATCGAACTGTGATAGAGGTACACCTTTCAGAAAGCAGAACTCGTGCTGCTTTCTCTATTCTTTCTGTTTTCCAGTGTATTTTTGGACATTGTTTATCTAATAAATCATTAAATACTCTCTTTGACATTCCAAATCTCACAGTTCCCACAAGCTTTATCGATCAATGCCTACACACATTTCCATACATATGGACCCATCAGCAGGAATACACAGTGCCACAGGATCATACATTTCATAAAAAGTATACATTAAATCAAAACAGGTATTCTTTTGTACAAAGTTCCAAAATTAATCTCTAAAAATACAATTTTTGTTTGCGACAGACTTTCCCTGCCACACTTTCCAACCTCGAAAACCTGTCGGAAAGCGAGATTGGTGGCCCATAGCAGGGCATCCTTCTCCTTGCGGCCTCTGGTTTGTACAGAGTGGACACCTATGGTGCCCACCTGTTGATCCCTGCACTGTGTGGCATGCACCCTGAGGAGCTTGTGCTACCACCGTTTTACTGCCATAGCACAAGCTCCCATAGGAAAATGTGAGGATGTGACACCACCATGTGCGGTCACATCGTTATTATGCAGTTTGGACCGCCAACTGGAGGTCGGTCAGTCACAGTTCCACAATGATGTTGGTAGGAGGCAACTCTTACCGACATCCAAATCGGCCTCTCAGTGTTGATTTTAAGTTTCAATCAATCAATCAATCATGCCATTTGTATAGTGCACTACTCACCCGGGAGTGTCTCAAGGCGCTTGGGGGGAGGGGTATGCTACTGCTCGAACAGCCAGGTCTTGAGTTGTTTCCTGAAGGCGAGATGGTCCTGGGTCAGCCGAAGGTGGATGGGGAGGGAGTTCCAAAGTCTTGGCAGCCAGGTAAGAGAAGGATCTTCCTCCGGCGGTGGCTCTTCGGATGCGTGGTACGGCTGCGAGGGCGAGGCTGGTGGACCGTAGCTGGCGGGTGGGCATGTAGAAGGTCAGGCGGTCGTTGAGGTACTTGGGGCCCAGGTCGTGGAGAGACTTGTGTGCGTGGGTGAGGAGCCGGAACGTGATCCTCTTGTCGACGGGGAGCCAGTGCAGGTTCCTCAGGTGGCTGGAGATGTGGCTGCGTCGGGGGACATCCAGGATGAGTCGGGCAGAGGCGTTCTGGATGCGCTGGAGTCTTTTCTGTAGCTTGGCTGTGGTTCCGGCGTAGAGGGCGTTTCCGTAGTCCAGTCGGCTGGTGACGAGTGCCTGGGTGACAGTCTTCCTGGTCTCGGTCGGGATCCAGCGGAAGATCTTGCGAAGCATACGCAGGGTGTTGAAGCACGATGAGGAGACGGCGTTGACTTGTCTGGTCATCGAGAGGGAGGGGTCCGGGATGAAGCCCAGGTTGCGTGCGTGGTCGGTTGGCTTGGGTGCGGTGCCCAGGGCTGGGGGCCACCAGGAGTCGTCCCAGGCGGAGGGCGAAGATCCCAGGATGAGGACTTCCGTCTTGTCCGAGTTCAGTTTCAGGCGGCTGTCCTTCATCCACTCGGCGACGTCTTTCATCCCTTCGTGTAGGCAGGTTCTGGCGGTGTCGGGGTCTCTGGTGAGGGAGAGGATCAGCTGGGTTTCGTCGGCGTAAGAGATGATGTTGAGGTTGTGCTGGTGTGCGATGGCTGCGAGAGGTTTCATGTAGATGTTGAAGAGGGTGGGGCTGAGTGAAGATCCTTGCGGGACGCCGCAGATGACTTCGGTGGCCTCGGAGCGAAACGGGGGGAGGCGGACTCTTTGTGTTCTTCCGGCGAGGAACGAGATGATCCACTCCAGTGCCTTCTCTTGGATACCGATGTTGCTGAGGCGCTGGACTAGGGTGCGGTGGCAGACCGTGTCGAACGCAGCGGAGAGGTCCAGGAGGATGAGGGCCACTGTTCCCCCTTGTCGAGCAGGGTCCGGATGTCGTCGGTGGCTGCGATGAGGGCGGTCTCGGTGCTGTGGTTGGCTCTGAAGCCGGACTGCGAGGGGTCGAGGGATCCGTTCTTCTCGAGGAAGGCGGTCAGCTGTCTGTTGACGATCTTCTCGATGACTTTAGCAGGAAAAGGGAGGAGCGAGATGGGGCGGAAGTTTTTGACATCGGTGGGGTCCGCTGTAGGTTTCTTCAGGAGGGCGCTGTTCTCGGCGTGCTTCCAGCTCTCCGGGAAGGTGGCGGTGTTGAAGGAGGCGTTGATGATGTTCCGGAGTTGGGGTGCGATGGTGGAGTCGGCCTTGTTGAAGACGTGGTGTGGGCAGGGGTCGGTCGGTGATCCGGAGAGGATGGTGGTCATCGTGCGGGCTGTGTCTTTGGTGGTCACCGTGGTCCAGGCGCGAAGGGTGGCGGTGGGGGGCGTTGGTTCGACGGTTTGGTGTGTGGGTGGGGCGCCGAAGCTGTTGTGGATGTCGGCGATCTTGCGGTGGAAGAACGAGGCGAGGGAGTCGCAGAGGTCTTGTGACAGAGTGATGTCGTTGGTGCCGGTGCTGGGGTTGGAGAACTCCTTGACGATAGTGAAGAACTCTTTGCTGTCGTGGGCGTTGTTGTCCAGTAGTTCCTTCAGGGATTTCTTCTTGGTGGTGCGGATGAGCTGGTGGTGCTTGCGGGTAGCGTGTTTGAGGGCGGTCATGTTGTCGGTGGTCCGGTCGAGGAGCCAGGCTTTCTCGAGGGTGCGGCAGGTCTTCTTGGAGTCCTTGAGGTCGTCGGTGAACCAGGATGCCTTCTTGCTTCTGGGTCTGCTGGGAGGGTTCTTCAGTGGCGCGAGGTCGTCGGCGCAGGCGGTCAGCCACTGTGTGAAGTTGCGGGCTGCTTCGTTGGGGTCCGTTGTGTTAGCGGGTGGGCTCTGGCTGAGGGAGGTGGTGAGCTGGTCTGCGGTGATCTTGCTCCAATTCCTGTGAGGTACCTGTTGCGGGTGGTGGTGGGTCGTGGATCTTTTGAAGCTGAAGTGGACGCAGCTGTGGTCGGTCCAGTGGAGTCCGGTGGCGTGGCTGAAGGTGATGTACTTGCTGGAAGAGAAGACGGGATCAAGCGTGTGGCCGGTGTAGTGGGTGGGGGTGTTGACCAGTTGCTTAAGTCCGAGGTTGGCGAGGTTTTCCAGCAGGGCGGTGGTGTTGCGGTCCTTGTTGTTCTCCAGGTGGAAGTTGAGGTCCCAGAGGAGGATGTAGTCAGTGGAGGGGAGGGCGTGCAGGCTGATGAAATCTGTGATGTCTTCGCTGAATTGTGTGCGTGGTCCCGGGGGTCTGTCGACGAGGGTGCCTCTGAGGGTCGTCTTAGGGTTGGTGTGAATCTGAAGTTTGGTTCCTTGTTTAAGTTACTCACACTCACAAATGTACTGCTCAACGCCATTCCACACTACTCCACTTTATGCCACTCCAATCTACACCACTCCAATCTACGCCACTCCACTTTACCAGGTGTGGCTGGTACAGGTAAGAGAGGTGGGGTGGGCAGGGAAGGGTCGTCAGACAACGGAATAGGGAAAATAAAATTTAAAAAAGAAAACTACTTACCTTGCGTCCGCCTCTTGCCGACCTGGCGATGCAGCGAGTGCAAGGTAACTGGTTTTATTTATTTTTGTATTTAATTTTCCCTATTCCATTGTCTGTCAACTTCCCCTGCTCCACTCCTCGACTGCTCACCCCACCCCACCACCCCACCGCTCTTACCTGTACCATCCGCGCCTGCATTCTACACCACTCCACTGTACTCCACTCCACTCTGTACCACTCCACTCTGTGCAACTCAGCTCTAAGGCCTTGCAAATGTATGCCATGTCACTCCACTCTATGCCACTCTATGCCACTCTGTACCACTCTATGCCACTTCCTGCCACTCTACACCACTCTAGTCTATGCCACTATACTCTTTGCTATGCCACTCTACTCTAGGCCACTCTACACTATGCCAGACCAACCTAAGCAACTCAATTCCACTCCATGCTACTCCAGTCTATGCTTCTCTACTCTCCGCCATTTCACACAATTCCAATCCACACAATGCCACTCTACCACTGTCATGTAGCTCCCTACTTCCCAGTAGGAACTGCACTTTTTTTGGGCAACATTAACGTAGGTATGGTGCCAGAATAATTCCATGCTCCCCCACAGGATATATCATCCCAAAGACCAACTAGCCCATAGTGCCACCATGTTCACCCCTAAACCTAGATGGGTTGAAAAAAGGTATTGGCAACCACAGAACATGACAACCATGAGCTCTCCCAGGGATCGTGGTAAAAGATCTAGAATCTTTTCGCCCAGTCACCAGTGCTCTCTTTCTCTGAGAGAAATATACAATGAATACATAGTGGAGCGTTTTCAAAATGTATTGAACTAATGGGATTCTTGTATAAAATATATGTGCCGCAATGATCAATAGACAGAAGCAGATGAAAGTGAAAAAGTGAATAGCAATATCAGGACAGTGAACAGGATGAAAAGTTCCACCATCTTGCTAAGACAATGCATAAATGCAGGCATATGAAACAATATATATTTTTGGAGTGGAGACCAAGAATTTGGGGCGTGAAATACGTTTACGTGTGCAATGTTAATTCCCAAAGGAACATTTAGCCACACCTACAGCCCAAACTGCTGAACGGACTTACACAAAATTAAGCAGGGAGGTAGATGTCGGTTCAAGGAAGTGCCTTTTGCTTATTTGGTGTAAATCTGTTAATTAGTTGTTGATAAATGTAAGTTAAAATAAATAGTGATTTCTCTGGCCGCTGATTTTTCGCTAAGTTTTCGCATGAATTGCGAATGCCCACAGCAAAGGGAATTCTCTGTTTGGCTGGACGCAATCTGAATAGAAAGTTGAGGCTGCTATTTTATCTATCTGGAACGGTTCTCAGGGCTCAACAATGTGTGTGAAAGACCACATAAGGGGTCAGGGTGGAGATACTCTGACCCCACGGTTGAGAAATGGGGATGTTAGCGATACAAGTTATGTGTCCAAAATGTATTTTTTCATCACACGCAATATTTACTTTGATGCAGCAAGCGCCAGCTTGGCCCCCCATGTACCATTGCGGGAACATCGCGATTATCAATTTCGTCGCAAATATTGGTGGAAATATAAAAAATATATCAGCAAATCATTATAATGCATTGTTACAGAGATATTAAGATAGTGATAAATGTTTTTATGGAGTTATTTGTATATTGAGTTATCTACTTTGATGTTTATGTGGTGATGGCTATTGAATTCCTGCTTTTGCTTTTTGCTTTCTGCTTTCGCAATGTAACTGTGGGGATTATGATTTACAATGTCATCATAATCTCCGGCCTCACCACAAAAACGGAAAATAGGTTTTAGAGATGGTTGTTCTACAAACACATTTGAAAAATAGGAGTTTGTTTGAAATGTACAGCAATAAACCCCTAGTGTTTAAAATACTGTAATATGTGTGCACATATGTGTTTTCACTTTATGGAAAAGGCGTGATCATCACAGTTAACTATGTCATCTCGACGTCCCAAGTTAAGAAGTATGTATATAGTAATATGTGTAGGGTAATGTACAGAATGGATTTTTTTACATATTATTTTTGGGTGTGTTGATGGTCATTGAATGTCTGCTTTTATTTTCTGTTTTCACGTCATGTCCGCGGGGATCTCTACGTTGTTATAAAGATTCCCAAAACTAAAGAAAAAAAAACTTTTGGAAAACAAATTCACAATATTCCGGGTACTAGGGTGGCTCTGACAAGAGCCATTGTGTTGGCGGTGTTTCTATGGCTGCTATACTTAAGATTGATGCAGAGTTTCAGGTTACTTAGAAACACCCCGTTCCTTTGGTCTGTAAAGTGCACTCTATCATTCCTATAAATTCCATGCATGTAAAAAAATGCAGATTGTTGTTATAGATACAGCCCATGCGATGGTCTCTGAGGAATGCAGCAACAGTTTTATTAACATGTTACCTGGCTTTGTCAAACTGTGGCCAGATTTGATTTGACTACTTCCATTTCTGTCTTTGGCATATATCAGAATACACCAAGACAGTGTGAGGGAAAAGCAACATCAGTTTTGCAAAGGTATCCTTCATTTGGATTTTCAGCTCTAATGGGCCTAGGCCATTGCCAGCACAGTGCACAATCATGAGGTGAGGAGCTTGGGAATCCACAATGGATTTAACCAAAGCTAGCAACTGATGAAACGTTAATCCTCTCTGGCCAAACCAAGTCATCTGCACATTTAGAAAACCCAAGTCCTTGCCAATAACGCTCTCTTTTACAGCCTTTTTAGCCAAACAGATATAGAGGTGGCCCACAAGCCATACTCCAAACAAGTGAAAGAGCGAATGTAGTCAGGAGTAGGCTAGAGCTCAATGAGGTAGTTTTCCCAAGGAAAAGCAGTTAAAATTGAGGTGTTTTTTCTATATCTAGCCACAGAGGTCGAGGCACCTCGGTTTTCGATAAACAAGGTTGCTCGTTGCTTACATAGGAAAGCTGTGCGGTATGCTCTAAAGTTTGGTGGAGTGGGTACCTCCTTTGTTCCTAGCCAGTTTGAGTTTCACAAAGTGAGATTCTTAGTTTCTTCCCTTGCCTAAATAATTATTAAGCACCTTGTCCACTTTCCCATACTGGTTAAATAATTAATAAGGGGGGTGATCAACATTTTAATTGTTTCTAGTCTACCCCACCAGGATGGACATTTTGGTGACCATCCATTCAGTAGTTAAGTGATGTTCTTCAGTAATATATTTTCGTTCTTTTCTAGTGTAGTGATGAGGTTGTTAGTAAATTTCAGGCCCAAGTATTTAATCGTACCAGGTTGCCACGTCAGGCCCAAATCTCCTATTATTTCCCTGCTCCCTTGGATGTTAAGTAACTTAACTTCTGTTTTAGCTTTGTTTAGTGTGTATCCCAAGACCTCTGAGAATTCCTATGTTGACTTAATAGCCACTTCAGCATCCCCTGAGACACCCAGGACATTCAAACTGATTATTTCCATATCCCTATGCATTTCGGGCTTGTCCAGCCGTTCATCAGGGGAATAATCTGTAAACAAAATAAAAATAAAAGACGGACTGTTTTCAGGGGTGATATCTGCTATGCACATTTAAAGTTAAACAAACATCGTCTCAATGAGGATACAACTATTATTTAAAACATCAAATAATCCTAAGCGAGCATCATGTGCAATCGTACAATTCAATGCAAACAAGTAATTCGATAACTGGCAATTATAAATGTTTGAGGTGAGCTACGCTTTGTGACAAGATGAAAAGAAACCCGTCACCAAATGATTATGATTGAAAACATAAGGTAAAAAGTATCGTGTGGAGTATAATTATAACGCTCGATGCAAGCAGGTGGTTAGGTAACTATCAGGTTTAAAAATAGTGAGTTGCGGGTTGTATACAGAAAATGAAACACAACACCCTCGACCACGATAAACTTGGTCATAATAACTCCTGCCCGACTATAGTGCCAGTAAAGTTGTTAAAGACGCGGGAGGTTAATACTCACTGGAAACGTGCTACCGGGACGCTGTGGATCACAAGTTCCCATTAACGTGTAAGGTTCATGCTCGAGTGCGTTTGAAATAGCACACCCGGTGCATTTAGAATAAACAACAACGACGTACTGTTTACCTGTCCGAGGTGTGGGAGCCATTTTGAACTAGTTAAGGTCTTATGTGCAGTGTCGTGTGGGGGCCATATTAGAGTGGTGTAGAAAACTGATAATACCAAAATACACGGTCCTCAGAGTCTGAAAGGGTGAACAAAACACAAAAAATCATAATGGGAACAAAATGTAACCCAATCCTAAAGCTAACCGAAATATAGTGTTTAAATAGGTCCATAAGTAAATTATGCAAACATATGGGTACGATGATGGGTTAATACATGACAACTCAGGAAAACCATGTGTTAAAGGCATTCTAAGTCTATTCAAAGATAGCAAAGAAATTCCATGCGATCATTCAGCCCTGTGGGCTGCATCGTGCTTAAGTACCGTATCCAAAAGTTCTCCCTTTGAAGCAATTTATTTTTGGGGTTGATGCCCTCCTGATTAACAACGTTCTCCAAAATCATGAATTGTAGCTGAGCTACATTGTGTCTGTGTTCAAAAAAGTGCATTGCCACAGATGATTTCGTATTGGCAGTTCTTATATTGCTCTTGTGTTCCAAGATTCTGTTTCTTATTTTTCTTTCCGTGTGGCCAACATAGCACATGCCACATCGGCACTTCAGTAGATAGATCACATGTGTTGTGTTGCATGTCGCGTTGACCTTGAGTTTGATTTTGTACCCTTTCATAGGGTGATGTAAGATATTGCCCCTGATGACGTTGTTGCAGTTACTGCAATTATAGCATGGTTGAAGACCTTTATACCTGGAAGTTGGACTTGTGATCTTAGGATGAGTTAACAGTTCTTTGATGTTGACACCACGTGTATAGGCAAAAATGGGTTTATGTTCAAATAATCCTGTAAAATTAGGTTCCTTGCTCAATAGAGACCAGTGTCTGAGAATTATGTTGCGGTATTTGTTGCTCAAGGTTGAGTATTTGGAAACCACTGTTATACGTTTTTGTTCTTTTTTAAGTTTTGGTTTGGGTAAGTCTTCTCTCTTCAGGGATTCACACTTAGATTCAGCATTATTTACAATCTCATCTGGATATCCTCGTTCCCTGAATCTTTGACACATAATGTTCATTTGTGTTTGACAGTCAGTATCATTCGAAACGATGCGTTTGATTCTCATAAGTTGAGATAACGGAAGATTGTTCCTGAGATTCTGCCTATGAAAACTCGTAAAGTGCAAAGTACTGTTGCGATCAGTCTCTTTTCGGTATATGGTGGTTCGAAATTTTGAGGTCCCGTTAAGTTGTAGGTAGTATGTATCTCTCCAAGTGAAATAACTTTGGTAAAGGGTGAATCCTAATAGTTCCATCAAAAAAGGTTGAAGTGTCGGGTTGATATCAGAATTTAAAATGGCATTTTCTATAGCTTCAATCCCTAGGTTATGTGGGATAGACGTGTATAACGCCTTCACATCCACCGTACAAAGCCAATATTCTTCACCAGCTGATAACTCCATGTTCTCAAGTTTATTTAAAAATTGAGTAGTATCCCGTATATCGTATATATGTGGGTGTTCTTGCCACCAAAGGTTGTAGATGTTTATCCAATAGTTTTCCGACTGGTTCGTGGATACTCCCCCTTGTGGAGACAATTGGTCTGAATGGAGGTCGCTTGGGGTCCATATGGACCTTAATGGGAACTTGTGATCCACAGCGTCTTTAACAACTTTACTGGCACAATAGTCGGGCACGAGTTATTATGACCAAGTTTATCGTGGTCGAGGGTGTTGTGTTTCATTTTCTGTATACAACCCACAACTCACTATTTTTAAACCCGATAGTTACCTAACCACCTGCTTGCATCGAGCGTTATAATTATACTCCACACGATACTTTTTACCTTATGTTTTCAATCATAATCGTTTGGTGACGGGTTTCTTTTCATCTTGTTATGTTATGTTATGTTATGTTAAGGTGATTTATTGTGCGCACAGATACTCCAGCCAAGGAGCGTCCCGGCGCAAGGACAAGGCAAAACACAACACAACAGAGAATAAAGACAGAGCCACTAAAACAGGAAAGTTTTTATCGCCCTCCGAAAAGTCAAAAGGTCCTCCATCAAACGAATTTCAACAGGGAGGGAGTTCCATGCTGATGCAGCCACGACCCTGAAAGAACGGCCTCCCATACGGCTGAGCCTGAATCTGGGGACCACTGCAAGGGCCAAACCCTGGGAACGGAGACTGCGGGTGGGGACATAAAAGGAAAGGCAGCTCGACAAAATTTCCGGGCCGATACCTCTCAGAATCTTAAAAGCAAGACACAAGATCTTAAAGAGAATGCGCTTCCTAACCGGAAGCCAATGTAAAGAGCGAAGGACACCTGCCACAGAACTAAATCTGGGCAGGCCAACAATCGCTCTCGCCGCGGCATTCTGAACCCGTTGCAAACGGGTTAGTTCGGCCTGGTTAGCCCCAGCCAGGAGAGAACTGGCATAATCCAGGCGAGAGATGACAGTAGCCTGGATCACCAGTTGCCTGGTTGGGGCATCAAAGAACTTGAGTACTGGTCTCAAGCCCCTTAGAAGTCCAAAACAACAGGCCGCAGTCTTTTGTGTGTGCCCTACAAAGGAGAGGCCGGCATCCAACCATACCCCGAGATTTTTCACCTCCGACACCGGGGTCGGAGTAGGTCCCAGCTCTGAAGGCCACCATTGGTCGCCCCACAGCTCCACTCCCTTACCGACGACCATCACCTCCGTCTTTGTGGCATTAAGCTGAAGGCAATTGCCTGTCAGCCAACTAGCCACCGCCTTCAGTCCAGACTGAAACCTGGGGGCCGCAATTTCCGCGTCCCCGCTGAGAGTAACCGCCAGCTGTGTGTCGTCGGCATATGAGACCAAGGTTAGGCCCCACTGCCTAGCGACATCAGCCAGCGGTCTCACGTAGAGATTGAACAACGTGGGACTCAGCGAGGACCCTTGCGGAACCCCCATGGCCAGCGGTTGGTAGTTGGACTTGAAGGGAGGAATGGCAACACAGAAGGAGCGGTCGTCTAAAAAGGAGCGGAACCATTGCAACACCTGACCGCCAATACCAGTCTCCTCGAGCCGGTGCAGGAGGATGCTGTGGTCCACCGTGTCAAAGGCGGCGCTAAGGTCTAACAAAATAAGCGCCGCCGTTTGACCAGCATCCAACCTTGCCCGGAGATGTTCCACCATCACAAGTAACGCGGTTTCCGTACTGTGCCCAGCACGGAATCCGTTTTGTGTGGGATCGGGGGCATTGGTTCGTGCCAAATGCTCAGACAGGGCCAGATTGACGTGGGCCTCAGTAATCTTGGCTGGCCAGGGTAGCAGCGAAATGGGGCGGTAACTTTCAGGCTTAGATGGGTCCTTGTCACAAAGCGTAGCTCACCTCAAACATTTATAATTGCCAGTTATCGAATTACTTGTTTGCATTGAATTGTACGATTGCACAAGATGCTCGCTTAGGATTATTTGATGTTTTAAATAATAGTTGTTTCCTCATTGAGAAGATGTTTGTTTAACTTTAAATGTGCATAGCAGATATCACCCCTGAAAACAGTCCGTTTTTTATTTTTATTTTGTTTACAGATTATTCCCCTGATGAAGGGCTGGACAAGCCCGAAATGCATAGGGATATGGAAATAATCAGATTGGATGTATTTACTGACGTCTAAAGAATAACTTTATCACATGGATAAAAATTATGAATTTGTAATGATGAAATGATTTCCACAATTAAAAATTGACTTTGAATGAACTTGGTATTTGCTTCAACTTTTTCATACCATTGGGTATCTCTGAACGTGGTGCACTGGGGGACAACTCCCATCGGGAGATTGCGAGATAGTATCTACTTGAACGCTGATTTGTCCAGACAGCGAAGCCCTGGTTTGCATGCAACAACCTTTTATTAATTCAACCTGTTGTTTACTTAATGGTGTGCGTCTTACCCCATATTACAACCAGGACATTATCTGAATAAGCAGTTACTTTGAAAATCGTATTACCGAAATCTAGGCCTGCAATATCCCTATTCTTCCTTGAGTGCTGCATGAATGGTTAGATCGCTAACATAAATAGTGATGGGGAAAGAGAACATCCTTGTCTCATCCCTTGTTTAAGTGAGAAGCTCGCCCTCCTGCATTGACTTTAGCTGCCGGATCTTTGTAAGGAGCCATTATCATACTTATTAAAGTATCCCCCAGGTTAAACTTTTCAAGTGTCATACACAGGAAAACCCAGTCTACTTTATTCAACCTCTATGGCTGGATGTAGAAAAAAACCTCATTAAGGGCATCCTCCACCTGCATTCACGACAATGAAGACTTCAATTCTTCCTCATTCCAAGAACATTATCCAAAATACAAAGCAGGCACCATTCCGCTGAGATGCGTACTTCAACATTAAAATTAGTACCTCAAATATGGCAACATTATGGTCTAACGGTACTGAATATCAAATATGTATGGAGTGCTACCCATACATATTTGATATTCAGTACCATAGTCCTACTGGGTAAGCACCCACGATGAATCAGAACATTGAAAGATTTTCTTTGATGATCGGACGATTTCCATTGAAGTAGAGACATTTTCGTTCGTGCTGCATGTTTATTTTTTATGAACGTCAAGAGTATTGAAATGACAAATTGTTAGACTTTGGACACATCTTTTCTGCGTTGCAAATGCAATTTTTAACAACATTTTTTGAAATGATGTTTAAGGAAAAGACAAGCAGTTAACTGCGGAAAGTGTTTTTTGAATAGTACTGACCAAATGATATGAGAAGCTTAGTGTAT
This sequence comes from Lissotriton helveticus, assembly GCF_964261635.1. Lineage (NCBI taxonomy): Eukaryota > Metazoa > Chordata > Amphibia > Caudata > Salamandridae > Lissotriton > Lissotriton helveticus. The sequence continues at coordinate 1,629,417,879 of NC_136068.1, forward strand.
TATGGGAGATGTAGTGTTTAGGGCAGGCATGGATGGCTCAGATGTTAATTATCAAGTGGAAAGAGAGGGAGAGTACAGGAAACGAGGCGGGAATGTTTAGTTGAAATAAGGGAGGTGGTTAGCGACAAAGTAGATTTTGCTGGGTGGCTTGAGACGCTATGATGATAACTTTCTAGTAGGTACGCATAAAGGGGAAAATGGTAGGAAATGAGGTATACAATAGTTGAGGAGTGATCTCAGATAGCAGAATAATGGGAGGATTAAGTTCTGGCAAGATGAAAGAGGGGAGGTAGCGGTGAAGAGGATGTTGGATACGGGGTATGGAGGGCAAAGTTATGTAGTAGAGTGGATTCTAGTTAGAAATAAGAATAGGTTTACTGACTCTTAGAATATTTTGGGATGTTAGGTACGTGCTATTTACATTTTACAAGCTTTGCAATGAATTTGTGCATATATTTGGTTGTGTAGTATTTAAAAGGATGTTTTTGTTGTTATTTACTGTTACCCCTACCGAAGGACCCGTGGGGGTCCAAAATGCATTGGGTCATAATAAACTGCTTGTGACGAATGGTGCTTTTTTACGTATTCTTGAAGAGAGGTTCGGATGGCCCGCTTGAATATGAGAAATGTTTGAAAATTCGCATTCACCTTGCATGGCTTTTTGAATGGCATTAAGAGTGAATAAAATGAAAATGAAAAAAGTAGAAGGAATTTAAGAAGGAGTAAAAGAAATGTCCCATAAGGAAAGTGAGAGTAAATGGGAGGCAGAGACCAACACTAATTCAATCAAGCTTGACTGGTAAAAAATACATATGATGCGCTTGAGAAACAAAATCTCTCTTACACTCTCCCAAACAAAGTTTATGATCATCAACAGAGCCTACTGGTGGCCAAACAGATTACACAAGGTTAACCTTATTAAGTCACACCTTTGCTGTAACTGTAACATGCAAGAAGGTGTCTTAGCACACATGCTATTCCACTGCCAAATGCTCCAATCATTGTGGGATAATATCTTTGAGTGCATTAGACACACTGTTAAAATTAAGAAATGACAGGAACAGGAGAAGTTCACAGTATTGCTTTATTGGCCATCCACTCTCCACCACTGTCCACAGTGCCAACATTCTAAGGTGAGCGCCAAGTGGAGGAAACCAAGGAGAGGGTAATAGGAGGGGGGAACGGATCATACCAAAGTAAATGGAGAAGGGATATAACACACCTACCTCCTTAAAGGAAAAAATTAATAGCAAATGAAGAAAATTCTAAATATCATGTAAACATTTTAGACTTTACAACTTTGTCACAACTCCACCATTGTCCATTATCAAGGAGGACTACATTGTTGAATGCTTTTACAATGTGACAAGGAGGGTAGAATTTGCTTAGACTGTGTGAGTCTTTCACGCTTCTCTTGAACTGCATCACATCACCTACTCTCCAACTGAGGGCTTTGACCCCATTCTTTGTTTCGTAACATTCCTTATATTTAGATTGTTGCAAATCGGTCTTCCTGACAACCTCCTCACGGCTAGTATTTATTGCTCTACCTCATCCCAACCAACTAGGGTTAAGTTTCATGCAGGGCTTTCTCCTTCTGAGGGAAACAAAAGGGGAAACCCCTGTTATCAGATTAGGCGTGGTATGGTATGCCCACAAACAGTCACGTAGGGATGACACCAGGTCATGAGAGTTGGTTATGGCCAGTTGGATGTGTTCCTTGATCATTCTATTTGTCCTCTCAACCAGGCCATTTGTTTTTGGGCAATATAGGGCAGTCAATTCGTGCTTGATGTTCATATTGCTTAAGAATTCCTTCATGGGTTGAGATGTAAATTGTACACCAGTGTCGGTGACTATGGTGGAAGGTATGCCCTCCTTGGAGAATACGCTCTTGAGGAAATCCAGGATGGCATTAGTGTTTACGCGACTAACAAATTTCTGTGTGACCCAATCGGAAGTGTAGTCAACCAAAACCAACATGAACCTCTTCTGGATACTCAGGTTGTGCATGGGTCCAATAATGTCCATGGCTAGTTTACTTCAGGGCTAACAGGGGACAAAGGGATCTTGCATAGGGATTTAGACTTATCACTTCTGGCACGACTGACACAGTACTTCACTATTTGCTCTGCCATGGTGTCCATCCTAGGGAACGAGGAGGTTGCACATACTCTACTTTTGGTAATGATGCGTCCCAAATGTCCTTTATGGGCAAGTTCGATTATTCTCCTTCTGAGACCTGCAGGCAGTACAACTCTATTTTGTCGGTATAGTCTGTCATCGATGACACATAGGGATCTATTAGGATGGAGGTCGGGAAATCACTCCGACCGCCATGGATGTTGGAAAACACCGCCTGCTAGGACCACAGGAAAACTGCTGGTCCAATTAGTATGCTCCGCAGTCGAGATCCGACCGCGGCAGTTGGATCGCAGCAATTAACATTGCAGCGGTAGCTGCTGCCAGCAGCACCGCTGCGATGTCCAAAGAAGCATGGCTTGCATGTCCCTGCACTGCGTGGCAGGCACTGCACAGTGCCTGCCACCTGGTATAGGGACATGTAGGGGGGTACGCCTTCCTGTCATGTTGGATGGCCTATTACAGTCCGTAAAAGCTAAACAAATGTCATGCGGAAGTGGATAAGAAATGCTTTCGATGTCTCTCACATGGTGAGGGGGACTGGCTTTATATATTTTTTACTTGTCTGAAGCTTGAAGCCTTCCGGACAAACATTTTTTAGCAATGAGCCAGTCTATTAAACAAAAAATTGACCCTGAGACAGAAGTGGCTCTCTTGGGGCTCTCTAAAGTTGGGCTAGATTTGACTAAAGCCGAAGAGACGTACATCGCAATCTGCTCTACAGTAGCACGCTCATTAATTCTCCTAAATTGGAGGTCGGAAGAGATTCCATCTTATCCTAAATGGATAAATAAAATGTCAAGAATAAGGAGATTTTGAGGAGGTTTATGCTAAACGGGTTGGTGCATCAAAAAAGTTTGCTGTGGTCTGGAAGTTTTTCGATAATTTGGCTGTATCATTGGAATTTTAGCACTTTAGCACATTGCACTTTAGAAAACATGGCACTTTAACACACTGTACTTTAAGCCCCTACCTGGGGGAAAGAAAAGGAAAGAGAAGAAGAAAAAGTACTGTATTAATGCCAATATTTTGCACATGAAAAAAGTTGTAGATAATCCAACTGATTTTTGTCGTAATCTTGATGATTATGTGGCACAAGACACTTTAGGGTATTTTAGGATGGGGAAGGTGCAATCGCCCTTTTGATGTTGATATAAATTTGATATTCCGGATTTTCTTTTTCATTTTAATTAAGGATGTGTCCATCTCTGTTTTAAGGGTTTCAGATGTTAAATTTATATATTGTGTATTTGCGTCAAAGTCGGATTGATGATGGTTGCTGTTTTTTCTTTTGCTTTTCTCCTGACGACCAATGATTTGCTATTTTTGTTCTCAGTTCTGCTCAGCAAAAAATATATTATAAAAAAATAAAAAGAAAGTATGTACTATTTGGTAAATAGCTACTTCCTTAAAATATATGTCTATTTGATATAGGCATCTTCATTTCCTCTTTATGCTCTTGAAGTTCTCTCAGGGCTCTGCCATTCCCAAGTATAAGATTTTCTTTGCACTTGGTACACACAGTCATGGGATTATAATTGTAAAAAATAGGACTACAAGAATCAGAATACTACGCTAAAGGCTGGAATGAATGAGTTACTTATTCATGAGACTAAGAAACTTTAGAGTTCTGGGTTCAATCATTGCCTGATATACAGCTAAACTGTACATTACAAACATGTATTGTATAGGACTTTATATGTTCTTAGAGATATGCAAACAGGGACTGATGTGGAATCCTTGCAGTGTGTTTGAAAAGTGTTCCTGATGACCACAAGCATTTACAAATGGAGTCCATTTGTGAATGCCACGACTGCAACAGGTGAGTTTGAGAGGCAACCAGGTGCCCAGAATTACACAAGGGTCTATCTGTATTGTGGGCTAATACATGGGCCTCACAGTGTCAGACAATTAAGACACTGACATACATTTCCTGCCTGCATTCTCAGAAAATATAGGTTCCCTGTTGGAGTCTAATCATAAAATCAATGTGCTGTTGGATTAAAAATGCAGGCTAACTGAGACTTAGATCATGGCAGGCGACTCAACAGAACGCTCTACCCAGAGATTTTGCAACTATTGCTGAACTCTTCTCAGGTAACTAGCCAGTGTTTAGCATGTGCTGGTTGGGATTATTACATCCACGTTGAATTATAAGGAATTGTGAATCTCTATGTGTCCTGGAGTAAAGCGTAGATAGGCCTTCGTTGAAATTATTTTGGAAATATTGCAGCACGAAAATGTATGGCTGAAACATGGGTTACTTATGGAATAAACTGGACTAACAATGGAAGACATTATTTGAAGGTTATTGGATAGTTAATATATATCTATTAGCTGTGCATCCTCGGTTTTGGGTACGTGAGGAGGCTCCCACTTCTATTCACATACATGGACGGATCGCGTTCTATGGTAGCATGCGCTATATACCGCCTTGAGCATTGCAAAACCTTTTAAAGAACATTACATTTTTGTGTGCATTCTACCTCTTTAGACATGTAATTATATACCCCTTTTTTGTACATGGATTAGTTTGCACCCTTGCTTGGAGATCGAGGCGTAACATTGTTTTCATGCTCAAGAAAATAATCAAATGGATACATAACATTGGAGGCTCATTTTAAAATTATAGTGCAATGTAATAAGAATACCAGTGGGATTTTTTTTGTTCTGTTTCTTTATTTATCAGCAAATTTTTCATAGCTGTCAATTTTTAAGAAATTATTCATGTTTATATGTATTCATATAATTTCGCAATTTCTAACTTGTTTTTTCTCTCATGCGATTATATTTATCGCATATATATTAATGTATGAGCAGTATGTAATTTTCACATATCTGTGAATATGCATTGTTTAATTGTGTATTATTTCTACAGTGGTATTGGGTGTATGATAATTAGAGTATTTACTATATGGTTTCTATGAACGTGTTTTAGGATGGAGCACGTTCACGCAGCACAGGGCACGTTGAATGAGCACTGGATATAAATGCGAGGTTACATCATTCAGTACACACTTCGAGGTTTAAACTCATGTTTGACATTTTGCATGGTTACGCAGCATAAAATTCTTTAGTTTTATTTTTCATTTATTTATGTTGAAGAGTCATTATAAACACTGGATACATATGATAGAGAACAGAGCATATATCGATAGGTTTACATTAAATAACAAAAACATTTTTATTGTATTTTTTGAGCTAGTTACACGTGGTTCTCATGTGTTTATTTTTTACCATAGACACGCGTGAGGAAGGGCAGTTTGCCCGAAATGCATTGGGATTACTACTTCCATGGTGAATTGTGAGGAATTGTGAACCTTCAGGCACCCATACCTATTGTGGAAACATTGGAGCATGAAAATGTATGGGTGAAACATGGATTACTTGGAAATAAACTGGACTAAGAAGGGAAGACAGTGTTGGAACTTTATTGGATGGCTAGTACATATGTGTTAGCTGTGCATCCTGGGTTGGAGCTCCTGATGAGGCTCCAACTTCTACAGTGATAAATTCACGCGCACGGACGGAGCACATTCCAGGGTGCTTTGAGCATTACAAAACCTTTTAAAAAAACATTACATTGTAGTGTGCATTCTACTTCTTTATACATGTTAGAACCTCTTGGGCACTAGGGGACCTATTATGTAGTGGGTGCACTTTCCCTGTTTGCCCCCAGCGCACCTAAAAACAGGTGCGATGGACGTAAACAGGGAAAGTGTGCCCTATTATGTTATGTTATGTTATATAGTTACTTATAACGCGCACTATTAGTGGAAACTGTCCTGGCGCAGGAGAGGATCAGGTGTCAGCAGAAATAAAAACAGATAGTCTACAAGGCTTGCCTGAATAAGTGAGTTTTCAAATGTTTTTTAAAATATGTGAGGTTAGTCGTATGCCTGAGGACGTCGGGAAGGTTGTTCCACAGCTGAGCAGCTCTAACCGTCAAGGATTGTCCCCCTAGTCGAGCTCTCTTAAATCTGGGAATAACCAGATATCTAAGGGAGGCAGATCGCAGTCGACGAGGAGGATGGTAGAAAGCAAATCTGTCCCTTAGGTAGGAAGGACATGGGCCATGTAAGGCTTTGAAGGCCAGAACCAAGATCTTAAAGCGTTCTCTAAGAGGAACTGGTTGCTAATGTAGCTGTGAGAGCTGCTTACGAACGCTGAGTCTCCTAGGGATGTCAAAGAGCAGCCTTACTCCCGCGTTCTGGACCACCTGTAATTTGCAAAGCAAAAAATAAGGCGCACCGATGTAAAGGGCGTTGGCGTAATCCAGACGCGAGAGTATAAGTGCTCTGGCCACTGTTTCTTTTGCCTCTTGGGGAAGGAGAGGAAAAAACTTCCGGAGAGTGGTTAGGGTTCCAAAACAAGTACCCGCCAGTCGCGTGATTTGTTGCCGGAAGCATAAATCCGCTCCGAACCAAATCCCCAAGTTTCTTGCAACCCCACAGTCCCCAACGGGGCAAGGCAATCCATCAGGCCAGATGGATTCCTTAAAAGCCACCGGGAAGTGACCGTACAGAAGAATCTCTGACTTGTCCTCATTGCCCTTGAGGCAGGCCCGGGCAAGCCAGGCGAACGCTGAGGACAAGCACTGCAGGACACCATCAGTACAAAGATTATTCTTGGCCAAAGTGAAGAGAAGTTGGGTGTCGTCGGCATAGGCCATTATTTTCGCACCCAAGCTCTCAGCCAAGTAAACAAGGAGAGTCAAATAAACATTAAAAAGCAGGGGACTCAGTGTCGACCCTTGTGGAACTCCTGTATCGACCCTGCTGTTCGATGAGTGGTAGGGGGCAGCCATACTTGTTGAAACCTGTCTGTGAGAAAAGATTTAACCCAGCTTAGAACCGCGCCCGTGATGCCGATATCCTCCAGCCTAGAGAGAAGCTGGACGTGGGGGACCATATCAAACGCGGCAGAGAGGTCCAATAAAATTAGAGCCGCTCTGCTGCCCCCGTCCAGACAATCTCTAATGGCCTCGGTGACCTCCACGAGCGCGGTCTCAGTGCTAAAGGAGGTGCAGAACCCGGACTGGGCAGGATGTAGAGCCCCTGATGAATCCACAAACTTCTCCAGCTGCCGAAAGGCAGCCTTTTCACAGACCTTGGCTAAAGCTGGGAGCAAGGAAATAGGTCTATAGTTAGAAATGATCAGGGGGTCCACTGAAGGTTTTTTGATCAGTGGGAGAAGTTTTGCTTGTTTCCACTGAGGGGGTACCACACCTGTTTGCAAAGACTCATTAACCAAGTCAGTTACTACAGGAGCAATAACCTCAGCCACACCTCTCAAAACCCTGGCAGGGCAGGGGTCAACTGGAGACCCGGACTTCAGAGCTTTTAGGATGGCCAAAACGTCCTTCTCTTCAGCTTTTTTAAAAGAGCACAGCATGTCTGTTGCCTCTATGCAGTTAAAGGAGACCATCGGTTGGGGAGAGTCATCTTGGTCTCCGGCCCCCAGAGCAGATAGGGAAGAGCCTGAGTCAGAAGGAGTAAGACTCTCTTTCAATTTTTTTATTTTTTCTATAAAGTAGTTGGACAATTTCTCACACCAGCCCTCAGATATAGGGGCTGACAAAGTTTCTGCTACTGGAGACGTAAAACTTTTGACAATGGATACAATTTCTCTGCTGTTGTTTTTGGCCCTACGAATCCTGTCTGCAAAGTGGTCTCCCTTTGCCTTCTTAATTGCAGCATAGTAGTCTTTTTGCACTGCTCGGAGTTCCGCCTTAGCCACTGGACAGTACTCATGCCTCCAAATCTTTTCCCGCTCCTTGCAGCCAATTTTTAAGTTTTTAAGGTGTTCCGTATACCAAGGAGAGGAAGGGGAGGCTCTAGGCCGCTTTGTGCCTTTGAGCTGTAGTGGCAGGCTAACTGAGGCGCTAATCCATGTCAAGAAATTTTCAACGGCTTCTAGATTATCAGACTTGGCGGGAAAAGATTGGGTTAGGGCTACTGCTAAAGCTGGAATACTAATTTTTTGGGGAAAGGGGACCTGATGCTATTACACGGAATGCGCTGCCGCCAGGGCAGTTGCAAACTTGAGCAGTCCCCCGGGCAGCGCATTCAGGAGAAAAAGGAACAGCTGCTCTAAAGCTGCTCTGTGTTTTGACAGTGCAGGTGTGAGTCCATGCTCACCATGCCATTGGAATCAAGCTAGCTTGGCTGATGAGGAGGGACACCGTGAAACCAGTCCCAGGATGCTTGTTTCCAGTCCAGGGAGGACCGGGCCTGGCAGTTCGGGCTGGCCTGATCTCATGGGGAGTAGAGTCAAGACTGATTTGTTTATGGCTGTGTCTAAACTGGAATTGCATGGTGTGCAAAAAAGCTATGGCTATAGGCTCTGTACTGGAGGTGTATGTTTGGCATTGCTTCAGCATTCCGTCCATCAGTTGTTCTTCATTTTGCACGTTGTGCCCCGTGTATCATTCTGTACCAAGACCCCTGAACTCATTTGCAGGGGCCCAGACATCTTTTCCATTGTCAGTCTTTGACCCAAAGCACGAGAGAGAAAGGCCAAAAAGGGAGAACGAAGGAGGAAAAGTAAGACAGGAAAACAGGGACAAAGGCAAAACCAAACCTACAAAAGTGTGATAAGAGGAAGTGTAGGGTAGAAAGTGATATGAGGTGAACTCAGGACTAGACAGCAGTGAGCTCCCACAAAAATCTTTGCACACTTGCACTTATTCCTTTGCTAGTTAAAATTTGTTTGGAAGGAAGCACATGATCAGTAACTGCTTTCCAGTGCCGCGCCAATGCCTAATTGATAACAGGCTCTGTGACCCCAGGGAGCTTGCTTGGGAGCATCGACTACTGGCTCAACACCAGGGTCCATATAAAGGTACCTGTGAGTAACCCAAAGAAGGGGGATTCAGGTTTTCCCACAGAGTGAGGAGGTGCCCAAAAAAGATATAGACAACTCCCAGATTAAGGTGGGGGCTCCTTCTGAGAAACAGGGGAGAGATTCTGGTGGGTAGTGGCTCAAGGCACCCCATTTCCAACCCTGTTGCTTTTTTGTGTTGCCAGTTAGGACACAAGCAGTGAGGCTCTGTCTGCCCTAAGAAACCACCCACTTGTGAGACCTTTAGAGGGGTGGCCAATGTGATCTCAGTGGTAAGTAGTCCCCAGGGGCAGTTATCAGACAATGCCCTAATCTCCCAAAGTTAGGAAATAGACTCAGAGGGTGAGCTGGTGATCCCAGAGGGTAGGAGCCAACACTTCCACTAGGTGAAAGTGGATGAGATCCCTGTCACAGCTCTGAAGGACACCGGGCGTGCCAGATCATGGTAATGGAAAGACTGGTTTCCCCAGGGCACAGGATAGGTGTGTAGGCTAACCCAGGCCCAGGGGTATGCCATATTTTGGCTCTGGAGTGAGGTGGGGAGGTGACCCAGAGGAGGGTCATAATTCATCCCCAGATGCCCATCAACTATGTGTCGGAAAATGAAATACCACTGGTGCCAGTTGAGCCACACAGGGCACCCTGTGGTTACACAGGGTGCCCTGTGAGTCGGTTTTCTGGCAGTACCACTCCCAAGTAGAGGGTACATAGCCCCGGTTGGAGGGCAGGGGTAGGAAAGGCCCATCACTGACTCCTGTTCAGCCTCGGGTTACATACCATGGGCTGAGTAGCCAGTCTCAGGCTACCACCCCGAGAATAGTGGGAAGGAGAGTGAAAGAAAGGTGCCTAACACCTGGGGCTGTTGCCTCCCACTTTGAGAAAACTCAGAAGTCAGCGAACCCTGGCTTACATGGGTCCTGACTTCTGACACTTGTGATGGTTATCAGTGGCCTCTGTTGGTTGCTTTAGTTATGGGCAGGATTTTCCTTGGGTTGGGGACAGAAGTCTGATTCAAGGGGTGGAATGGGCCACATCTTCTTTTTGGCCATGGTAGTACTGTGTGCCTACTGGGATGGATCTGTGAGCAAGATAAGGTTTTAAGCTTGACAGAGGGGAACCACAGATGAGGAGAAAGGTTCCCATTGGGTCAGTCCAAGGGCTCAGGAGAGTATAGACCGAGGGGTCCAACTGGGTTCAGAAGGACATAGAACTGGCCAGGGTCTCTGCAGTAGAGGGCCTATCGTCCATGTTCTAGGACCTAAGCAGGAAAGCTATTAAGACCTCAACTGACTTGTGGCTGTAACGTGGTCCTGTTAGACTTCTTCAAGGTCCTTAGAGGTCCTCCGGGTCCTCTCTGCAGGGTCACTCCCAAAATGTTTGTTTCACCCTCCTATTTTTCTAAATTTGTTTTTGTTAGCCTGAGGACTCTGTGCACTTTACCACTGTCAACCAGTGTTAAAGTGCTTGTGCACACTCCCTCAAACATGGTCAAATTGGCTTACTCCTGATTGGCACATTTAATTTACTTGTGAGTCCCTAATAATGTGGGACCATATACACAGGGCGTGTCACCCAAGCCACCCACTCAAGTAACCCTGTAAACATGTCTCAGGCCTGCCATTGCAGCCTGCTAGCAGTTTGTAACTGCCAATTCGACTTGGCAAAATCAATTGCGGCTCGCATGGCTCGCAGGTGGGGGCGGGGCCAGGGGGTCGCGCATGGAGGAGTGTCACAGGGAAGTTCGTGCATGGGGGAGGGGTTTAATAAAGAAAAGTAAACTTACCTTGAGGCTGGGTCCTGCATCTTCTCGGCTCCTGCCTCTGCCAGGAACAGGAACGCTGCAAGTAGCATTGTGATTGGTCTGGAGCGCCGTAACATGGTGCTCAGACAGTGGCTTATGGGGTGGGCATGTTCTCCATGCAGGCTGCCTTGCAACATCAACTGCACAACTCTTGCTAGTAGAACCAGGGATATTAGCGTGGTCTTGACATGTATCTTTCACTTTGCACCTATTCAATCTACTTACATTTCGTAACCACTAATGGATGTATTAGGTCATATATATATGTGTTTGATTTTTTTATTAGCATGGAATGAACAACTTACACCTTGGTACAAAGCTGTCATTCATTCACAGCCTCTATTTGTGACCTAGAGCCTCTGAATTAATAAGCGAGTTCATTAAGTGTACTAAAAGGGCCTTTTCTTTCATTTACAATTCCTTTTTATGGTTGCGTTTTTCAAACCTTGGCCTCGGGTATTTATGTCCCTTTTGCCTCGCCCTTTTTGTTTGCTTTTGTGAAGTTTTGTCATGTTTCGCTTGGTTATCCTCGTCTCCTCCTCCTCTCTCTTGTCTTCTCTCTCTCCTTTTTCCTGTTTTAATTCTCCTCGTTTTTCGCTTTCTCTTTTGATTTACATTTCTTTGCTCTTAAAGAAATCTTTGTTGTTTTCTACCTTTTGTTATATGGACTGGGGAACACCTTAGGCCTCGTCCAGCATTTGTTTTAAAGATAAAAGAAAAAGTTATTTATATTAAAGGGCACAATACACAAAAAGATAGTCAAACTAAGGAAAGTTAACTTGTACATTACATTTGTTTTTTGTATCTAAGTTTGGGTTTTTAATGTTCTGTTGTACAAATATTGGTCGTCATGTTATTTGGTGATGTTAATATGATGTATGTCTTTGTCTCCATTGAGTGTTTTTTTGTTTTCTCATTGTTTATGCTATGTGTCTTATACGGAGAAACAGCGGCCCTCATCCTCCTAGACCTCTCCGCGGCATTCGACACTGTCTGCCACCGCACCCTAGTACAGCGCCTCAGCAACGTCGGAATCCAGGACAAGGCGCTGGAATGGATCATCTCCTTCCTCGACAGAAGAACACAGAGAGTCCGCCTCCCACCGTACAAGTCAGAGGCATCCGAAGTCATCTGCGGCGTCCCTCAAGGATCCTCTCTGAGCCCCACCCTCTTCAACGTCTACATGAGCCCCCTCGCGGCCATCGCACGCCAACACAACCTCAGCATAATCTCCTACGCCGACGACACCCAGCTGATCCTCTCCCTGACCAACGACCCAGCCGCCGCCAGAGCCGACCTGCACGAAGGGATGAAAGAGGTAGCCGAGTGGATGACGACCAGCCGCCTGAAACTGAACTCCGACAAGACGGAGGTCCTCATCCTGGGCTCTTCACCCTCCGCCTGGGACGACTCCTGGTGGCCTCCCGCCCTGGGCACCGCACCCAAACCAACAGACCATGCACGCAACCTGGGCTTCATCCTGGACTCCTCCCTCTCCATGACCAGGCAAGTCAACAACGTCTCCTCGGCCTGCTTCAACATCCTACGCATGCTACGGAAGATCTTCTGGTGGATCCCCACCGAGACCAGGAAGACCGTCACCCAGGCCCTCGTCACTAGCCGACTGGACTACGGCAACGCCCTCTACGCCGGTACCACCGCCAAGCTCCAGAAGAGACTCCAGCGGATCCAGAACGCCTCTGCCAGACTCATCCTCGACATCCCACGAACCAGCCACATCTCCGGACACCTGAGAGACCTTCACTGGCTCCCCGTCAACAAAAGAATCACCTTCCGCCTCCTCACCCACGCACACAAAGCCCTACACGACCAAGGCCCGAGCTACCTCAACAGTCGAATCAACTTCTACGCTCCCAAACGCCACCTCCGATCAGCCAACCACGCCCTCGCCACCGTCCCCCGCATCCGAAGAGCGACTACAGGAGGAAGGTCCTTCTCCTACCTGGCCGCCAAAACCTGGAACTCCCTCCCGACCGACCTGCGCCTGACCCAAGACCACCTCTACTTCAGGAAGAAGCTGAAGACCTGGCTGTTCGAGCAGTAGCGGCACCCCCCTTCCCCCAGCGCCTTGAGACCCTACGGGTATGTAGTGCGCTCTATAAATGCCATTGATTGATTGATTGATTATACGTGGAACTGGATATGGTGAATGTATCAATGACTAATAGGTCAATTCTTTTTCTCTTCGATTGTATATGGACCTTATTGTTGGGTTCTGTCTTTAAATGTTAAGTGTGTTTGAATGTTATAGTATGTGTGTTTCAACGTCTTTTATACTTGTTTTAGATAACTTATTCATGTATATATATTTTTTTACATGTGTGCACCCAAGAAAGTCCCTGTGTTGGGTGAAATGCATTTTCTGTCTGTTTGTCTATTTTTGCGAGAAAAAAAGAAAAATCAAGCACAAACCGACTAATTGCATTCCTCATAAAAAAATTTAGATACGATTTTGTGTTTTTCATTTACCTCTCATCTTGTGTGTTTCAAGTCACAGGGCGTTGAGAAGTCCATAGTCGCCCTACCCATTCCTCTTACAGAGTTGCTTCTCATTCATGGAACACCAGTCCATGCCCTTTCTCTATTGATTCAGATCTGTCAGAAGTACCTTTTTGAACCCTGCAGCTGTTATGGCTATGTGAATGCTTGTAAGTCATACATCTGCACTCTTGTGTGGTAGTAAACATATGGGTGCATATTTATGACTTTGTGAATTGTGTATGCTACATGTGATGGATGCTATTTTCTCCAGAGGGGCATGCTAGCAAGTTGTTTAGTTGAGCCCGTCATTGCCAAGGGGTTCTGGCTAAAATAGGGCCATGGGCTCTTGTGGGGGTGGATCATGGCTATCCATCCAAGCCTAAAACCAAACCCCTAACTCATGGGCAGGAAGACAATAAAATTCTGTGGAGGACAGGCAGGCGCAAAGCTGTAAGTGATGTGATGTAGCGGGTGCAGTGACAGCAAGGTCCAGGGGTGACACTTGCTCATTGTACCCATTTGTGGTGTTTTCCCACTACCCAATCAGATGTTGTGGCAGGTCCATTTTCCTTCTTTGCATTAGGGCCTATAGTGCCATTTAGAGGCTACTGGGGGCAGTATTGAGACATTAGTACCAACATATCCCTAATTGCCAGTTGCCATGCTACTGAAATATGTAAGTTCTCATACAAATCCATAAATGTGCAGTAGAATAGTAAAAAGAACAAGAAAGCTATGTTAACTAGTAATAGTTTGTAAAACAGTTACTGTTTACAAATATGTCATCGGGAACTGTGGGAGCACTGCAGGCAAATGTTGATACTATCTCAGATCCAAAGGAATGAAGAAGGCATTTATGAAAGAGGGTCACACAGGCAAGATTCTGATGATAAGATCACGAGAGAGCTCACAAATCCTCTAGTGCCAAGAAGATACTGCTGAAGGAAGGTGGCAACTCCTTGGGTCACAAAACCACTGAAAGGCATTTATAACTTAAGATTTTGTGAATGAGATCCCTTAAAAATGAGAAGACATTTCTGGAAAAAGTTGACTTTGTAAGAATCCCGAAGTGCTGAGAAGGTACTGTTGGGGCATTGATGAAGACCCTTAGTAATATGAAGGTTCGGCTGGATGAAGCTCTCCCTGCTCTGGTTCTCGTCAACAATGGCAGTTTTGTTATCACCGCAAAGCTGCTGTGAAGAGTTGTAAGGTGCGAAACGTGCTCAGTGTGGCAGCTGTCTCTGTCACATTGGTTCAGGTTACTGCTCAATCTCATGCACTGGGTTTCTGAATTGTGGAGGACACTCTGGTGCTCTTAACTGTGACTTAACAAGGCCTCATTTTGTAGTGCAACAAAAACCAAGCACCTAGGCACACATAAAAGGTAAATCAGTCTATACTAATACAATAAAGAGAGAGCCCAAACCTTTGATGTTGGTAATCTCAGGAACCACAGCACCAATCACAACACCCAATACAGCGTTGGAAAGGGCAGTTGCAGCGGAAGGACATAGGCTATGCAGACGCCCACCATATACATTTAAAAGGTAAAAGAAACGTGCCAACAAAGTAGTCCCTTGTGGGCGTGTCTGCGTTGTGCTGTGGGCGTGTGCTGGAGGCGTGACAAACGCTGGAGGCGTGTGGTACGTTTCGCCCGTCATGCCATGTCTCATATCGTGTGCTGTGGGAGTGTGCTGGGGGCGTGTGCTTGTGCGGGGCGCGGGATTACGGAAAAAAAAGCAAGCGTTGTGCCCAATATTTCATTGTTTTTTCTTCCCAGGTTCTGTACATTCCAGCTCCGGGTGTCCACCCTGCTCCCTTTAAATACCCCTGCACCCCATAATCATAACCCACCCTTACTCCTTAAAATACCCCAACTCCCTTAAACATTAACCCATCTTAACCCTATAAATATACCCTGTACCCCAAAACCCAAACCTATCCCTAAACCCTAAAAATACCCCTGTACCCCAAAACCCACACCTAGCCCTGAACTCTATAAATACCCCTGTACCTCAAAACCCAAACCTACCCCTGAACCCTAAAAATACCCCTGTACCCCAAAACCCAAACCTACCCCTGAACCGTAAAAATACCCCTGTACCCCAAAACCCAAACCTACCCCTGAACCCTAAAATACCTCTGTACCCCAAACCTAGCCCCTGAACCCTTAAAATACCCCTGTACCCCAAAACCCAAACTTACCCCTGAACCCTAAAAATACCCCTCTACCTCAAAACCCAAACCTAGCCCTGAACCATAAAAATAACCCTGTACCACAAAACCCAAACCTACCCCTGAACCCTAAAATACCCCTGTACCCCAAAACCCAAACCTAGCCCTGAACCCTAAAAATACCCCTGTACCCCAAAACCCAAACCTAGCCCTGAACCCTTAAAATATCCCTGTACCCCAAAGTAGATAATAAATGCTTTCGATGTCTCTCACACGGTGGGGGGGCTGGCTTTATATATGTTTTACTTGTCTGAAGCTTGAAGCCTTCTGGAGAAACATTTTTTAGCAATGAGCTAGTCTATTAAAAAAAAGATTGACCCCGAGACAGAAGTGGCTCTCTTCGGGCACACTTAAGTTGGGACAGATTTGACTAAAGCCGAAGAGACCTACATCTCAATCTGCTCTACAGTAGCACGCTCATTAATTCTCCAAAATTGGAGGTCGGAAGAGATTCCATCTTATCCTAAATGGATAAATAAAATGTCAAGAATTAGCAGATTTGAGAAAGTTTATGCTAAACGGGTTGGTGCATCGAAAAAGTTTGCTGTGGTCTGGAAGTTTTTTGATAATTTGGCTGTATCATTGGAATTTTAGCACTTTAGCACATTGCACTTTAGAAAACTTGGCACTTTAATGCACTGTACTTTAAGCCCCTAACTGGGGGAATGAAAAGGAAAGAGAAGAAGAAAAAGTACTGTATTAATGCCAATATTTTGCACATAAAAAAATTGTAGATAATCCAACTGAATTTTGTCGTAATCTTGATTATTATGTGGCACAAGACACTTTAGGGTATTTTAGGATGGGGAAGGTGCAATCGCCCCTTTGATGTTGATATAAATTTGATATTCCGGACTTTCTTTTTCATTTTAATTAAGGATGTGTCCATCTCTGTTTTAAGGGTTTCAGATGTTACATTTATATATTGTGTATTTGCGTCAAAGTCGGATTGATGATGGTTGCTGTTTTTTCTTTTGCTTTTCTCCTGACGACCAATGATTTGCTATTTTTGTTCCCTGCTCTGCTCAGCAAAAAATACAGTAAAAAAAAATGAAAAGAAAGTATGTACTATTTGGTAAATAGCTATTTCCTTAAAAAGTATGTCTATTTGATATAGGCATCTTAATTTCCTGTTTATGCTCTTGAAGTTCCCTCAGGGCTCCGCCATTCCCAAGTATAACATTTTCTTTGCACTTGGTACACACCGTCCTGGGATCATAATTGTAAAAAATAGGACTACAAGAATCAGAATACAACGCTAAAGGCTGGAATTAATTAGTTACTTATTCATGAAACTAAGAAACTTTAGAGTTCTGGGTTCAATCAGTGCCTGAGATCCAGCTGAACTGTACATTACAAACATGTATTGTATAGGACTTTATATGTTCTTAGAGATATGCAAACAGGGACTGATGTGGAATCCTTGCAGTGTGTTTGAAAAGTGTTCCTGATGACCACAAGCATTTACAAATGGAGTCCATGTGTGATTGTTTCGACTGCAACAGGTGAGTTTGAGAGGCAGTCAACAAAAAGAGAGAGAGGGATTCGGGCACTCTTGGTCCCCAGTCAAATTGCAAATAAACAAAGAAAGAGTGTCCGTAGAATAAGCGTTCAGAATGATTATAGCACGTGAGATTGAGGCCAGTTGTAAGTGGTCGTAAGGAAAGACCAATTTCAAGAAAAAATGCAGGATTTTGGTACTTATTAGTCCAGCACTTCATTTGCTTACTGGGGTACTCGATATTTGGGGTAAACCCAAGGACCGTGTGAGTTAGTTTCCTTTAATTGTGGAACTAGAGGGCTCTGGGTATGCTGGGCATCATTCACTGCCACTCCGTGGAACGCTTATTTCCATATATACCGGACAGCTTTTGCTCCATCTAAAGCTGAGACACAAAGCTGAGACACCAACACCGGTTGCGACAATACCCTTCTGCATATACAAAATTTCTGTATAACTTTTTGCACCCGTATTTTCTTCAGGTGCAATGCCTTGATTTCTTCCACTACATGTACCACCTCTGATCATTGCACTCCTGCTTTGAATATTACAAAACAGCAGGCGAAACCGCTTCTAATTGCTAGGCTTGCTTCTCAAGCCTCGTTCTCACTAAAATGCTAGCCTCGCTTTGACCACGTTTTTCCCAGCAGGCAAGAGCGCTCCCTATTGCATTGCAAGGCCGCCTGTGGCTTGCTTCTCAAGCCTCGCTTTCATTTTTAATTGAAGCCTTGTTTGATTAAACGTCTCGCGGGAGTATGGGACTTGTCTTCCAAGCCTCGCCCCGACCAGCGGCTCCCATTGGCCCCAGCCCTGTCACCTCCCTCACAATACCGGGTTTGCCCTTCACTCAGGATCCACAAGATCCAGTGAGGGAGCAGCTAGGTACCGAGAGGGTGCAGAGCGTTGCGGGCGTAAGAAATTTTCTCCGGAAATCTTACACCAAGATAAGTCTATTACACGAGACTCTGCCAGGTCTCTAAATCCTTTTTGTGTTTGTTTTTCCTTCCCAAACAGGGTGTGCCATTTTCGCTCCCACCCCCCTCCTGAGTTCTATGGGGCGTGGTTCATTTGTTTACAAGTGAGGATAACTTTTCCTTTCACGCTCATGTGCATGTGTGCTTGATCATAGCTACAAGTCACGGCCAGCAAGGTTACCGGCACCCTCGGTAGCTTTGCCTCCACGCTCACCACTTCGGGGACCGATTCCTTGTCCCCCGACGATAGGTAGCCATGTAACAACGGGGAGCCACTTCTAGCCTCCCGCACGGATGGACTTAACACTGTAAGCCTCCATTTGTGTCAGTCTGTTGCCCTAGATAAACGTGCATCAGAGCGCGCTGGACTACTCTTCTCAGCGCTAGTTGAGGCCCACCACCCCGGGTTGTGGCACAACTTCCCTTCGCATCCCATTCATCTCGGCCACGGCCTTTGATAGGAATGCCAGCACGTGTCACGCCATCAAGTTGCTTAAATGCCATCAAAATATGAACAATAATGATTGATTTTGTGTTCCTTGTTTGTTTATCTGTTTGTCTGTCCCACTATTTTGTCCACAGACTTCTAGGTTCCTCATAATAGAGGTAAAACCCCAAACTTACAAGTTTGTATGATTTTATTTTTCATGCACCTTTTTACACATAGTGCTATTTTTACCTTTCACTGCCTCTGGCAGGGTGGGCCTTAGTGTGCCCAGACCTGTCAAGGTGACACTCGCAAACTGGTCCTGAAGAAAGCCCTGTAAAGTCGCACATAACACGGGCAGAAACATGTTGACCTCTCTTTAAAAGGGAAACACCAGTATACTTTATTTGGCTAGTTTTTCCCCACACATAGAAAGTTTTTAATATGTCAGGTTGACCAACCAATAAATGATTTTTTGATACAACCTTGGACATTTTTAAATTCACAACTTTTTCACTCCCTACCCTCACGAAAACCTGCTCCGCAGTCTCCTGGCGTCGCAGCACACCGGGGAGGTATTCGATCTCTCCCGGTGGACCGGATGATGAAGCATGTCACCACTAGGGTGAGTGAGGGTTTCCTGAAAAAATCCTGCATTTTTTCTTGAAATTGGTCTTTCCATACGACCACTTACAACTGGCCTCAATCTCACGTGCTATAATCATTCTGAACGCTTATGCTACGGACACTCTTCCTTTGTTTATTTGAGTTTGAGAGGCAACCAGGTGCCCAGAATTATACAAGGGTCTATCTGTATTGTGGGCTAATACATGGGCCTCACAGTGCCAGACAATTAAGACACTGACATACATTTCCTGCCTGCATTCTCAGAAAATATAGGTTCCTTGTTGGAGTTTAATCATAAAACCAATGTGCTGTTGGATTAAAAAGGGAGATAACTGAGACTTAAAATCATGGCAGGCGACTCAACAGAACGCTCTACCCAGAGATTTTGCAACTATTGCTGAACACTTCTCAGGTAATGAGCCAGTGTTTAGCATGTGCTGGTTGGTATTATTACATCCACGTTGAATTATAAGGAATTGTGAACCTCTTTGTGTCCTAGAGTAAAGCGTAGATAGGTACTCGTTGAAATTATTTTGGAAATATTGGAGCACAAAAAAATATGGCTGAAACATGGGTTACTTATGGAATAAACTGGACTTAGAATGAAAGACATTATTTAAAGGTTATTGGATAGTTAATATATATCTATTAGCTGTGCATCCTCGGTTTTGGGTACGTGAGGAGGCTCCAGCTTCTATATTAATATATTCACATACATGGACGGATCACGTTCTAGGGTAGCATGCGCTATATACCGCCTTGAGCATTGCAAAACCTTTTATAGAACATTACATTTTTGTGTGCATTCTACCTCTTTAGACATGTAATTATATACCCCTTTTTCGTACATGGATCAGTTTGCACCCTTGCTTGGAGATCGAGGCGTAACATTGTTTTCATGCTCAAGAAAATAATCAAATGGATACATAACATTGGAGGCTCATTTTAAAATTATAGTGCAATGTATTAAGAATACCAGCAGGATTTTTTTTGTGCTGTTTCTTTATTTATCAGCACATTTTTCGTAGCTGTCAATTTTTAAGAAATTATTCATGTTTATATGTATTCATATAAATTTCGCAATTTCTAACTTCTTTTTTCTCTCATGCGATTATATTTATCGCATATATATTAATGTATGAGCAGGATGTAATTTTCACATATCTGTGAATATGCATTGTTTAATTGTGTATTATTTCTACAGTGGTATTGGGTGTATGATAATTAGAGTATTTACTATATGGTTTCTATGAACGTGTTTTACGATGGAGCATGTTCACGCAGCACAGGGCACGTTGAATGAGCACTGGATATAAATGCGAGGTTACATCATTCAGTACACACTTCGAGGTTTAAACTCATGTTTGACATTTTGCATGGTTACGCAGCATGAAATTCCCTAGTTTTATTTTTCATTTATTTATGTTGAAGAGTCATTATAAACACTGGATACATATGATAGAGAAGAGAGCATATATCGATAGTTTTACATTAAATAACAAAAACATTTTCATTGTATTTTTTGAGCTAGTTACACGTGGTTCTCATGTGTTTCTTTTTTTACCATAGACACGCGTGAGGAAGGGCAGCTTGCCCGAAATGCATTGGGATTACTACTTCCATGGTGAATTATAAGGAATTGTGAACCTTCATGTGTCCTAGAGTAAAGCCTAGATAGGCACCCAAACCTATTGTGGAAACATTGGAGCATGAAAATGTATGGATGAAACATGGATTACTTGGAAATAAACTGGACTAAGAAGGGAAGACATTGTTGGAACTTTATTGGATGGCTAGTACATATGTGTTAGCTGTGCATCCTGGGTTGGAGGACCTGCCGAGGCTCCAACTTCTATAGTGATAAATTCACGCGCACGGATGGAGCGCGTTCCAGGGTGCCTTGAGCATTACAAAACCTTTTAAAAAAACATCACATTGTAGTGTGCATTCTACTTCTTTATACATGTTAGAACCTCTTGGGCACTAGGGAACCTATTATGTAGTGGGTGCACTTTCCCTGTTTGCCCCCAGCGCACCTTAAAACGGGTGCGATGGACGTAAACAGGGAAAGTATGCCCTATTACACGGAATGCGCTGCCACCAGGGCAGCTGCAAACTTGAGCGGTCCCCAGGGCAGCGCATTCAGGAGAAAAAGGAACAGCTGCTCTAAAGCTGCTCTGTGTTTTGACAGTGCAGGTGTGAGTCCATGCTCACCGTATAAATAACAAGCAAGAACCTAGGAGGTCTATGAGCCAGGCAACTATCTGGCTGAACTGTCAAATCTGTCTTTATGACAGTTGGTGCTGCAGTCACCATATAACAATATAACAAAGAGAAGGAGAAACAAATGTGTAAGTAACCTAAAAGTGATAATGACAAAGGCTTAATCAAGAACTGGTCAGACTAGATCCAGTGCACATGTTGTCTGTGAATAACCATCAGAAAACCAAGTGATCAGTCCTATCATTTGGTCGTTCACACTGTGACCAGGCGGGTCCTTAAATCATCTAGACCTCATGCCACACAGTCAAAATGAGTACTGGATATGGTCTACAGTCATAATTGGAACTACCAATTGTTGGTCTGATAGTGATGGCTCATAAAGTTGATAAAAGTACAGTGCAACTAAACAGGAAAGAGGTGAGTCTCAAATAGGGTGATATGTCTAAACAACAACTTTAATAGAAACTAGGCACATCCCCTAACTAAAATAGGAACAGCGCAAACAACAGTATGGAACAATGACTATCGCATAACGGGCCAACATGTTTCTGCCTACCGGGCACAAAGTCCCTTGGCATTCATCAGGGCCACTGCTCTCAAATAGTTGCTACTGTTAGAATGTGTGTGAAAACAATAGTGAAAACACAACAAGATTTCAAAGTAGGAACGATACAACCTGTACCTACAGTTCAATTACTCATCCTCCTAGTCAGTGGACGTTCAAAGTGATCCAACATGACAGGGGACTGGACCTCACCTCACCTGGACCGTGCTCAGGTATACGAGGCCCCGCACTCTCCGTCGGTGCCACCAGACTCGCCTGAGGCTTGGGGGAGGCATGTTCACCATGCCATTGGAATCAAGCTAGCTTGGCTGATGAGGGACACCGTGAAACCAGTCCCAGGATGCTTGTTTCCAGTCCAGGGAGGACCTGGCCTGGCAGTTCGGGCAGGCCTGATCCCATGAGGAGTAGAGTCAAGACTGATTTGTTTATGGCTGTGTCTAAACTGGAATGGCATGGTGTGCAAAAAAGCTATGGCTATAGGCTCAGGACTCTGTACTGGAGATGTATGTTTGGCATTGCTTCAGCATTCCGTCCATCAGTTGTTCTTCATTTTGCACGTTGTGCCCCGGGTAACATTCTGTACCAAGGCCCCTGAACTCATCTGCAGGGGCCCAGACATCTTTTCCATCGTCAGACTTTGACCCAAAGCAAGAGAGAGAAAGGCTAAAAAGGGAGAACGAAGGAGGAAAAGTAAGACAGGAAAACAGTGACAAAGGCAAAACCGAACCTACAAAAGTGTGATAAGAGGAAGTGTAGGGTAGAAAGTGGTATGAGGTGAACTCAGGACTAGACAGCAGTGAGCTCCCACAAAAATCTTTGCACACTTGCACTTATTCCTTTGCTAGTTAAAATTTGTTTGGAAGTGAGCACATGATCAGTAACTGCTTTCCAATGCCGCGCCAATGCCTAATTGATAACAGGCTCTGTGACCCCAGGGAGCTTGCTTGGGAGGATCGACTACTGGCTCAACACCAGGGTCCATAAAAAGGTACCTGTGAGTAACCCAAAGAAGGGGGATTCAGGTTTTCCCACAGAGTGAGGAGGTGCTCAAAAAAGATACAGACAACTCCCAGATTAAGTGGGGGCTCCTTCTGAGAAACAGGGGAGAGGTTCTGGTGGGTAGTGGCCCAAGACACCCCATTTCCAACCCTGTTGCTTTTTTTGTGTTGCCAGTTAGGACACAAGCAGTGAGGCTCTGTCTGCCCTAAGAAACCACCCACTTGTGGGACCTCTAGAGGGGTGGCCAATGTGGTCTCAGTGGTAAGTAGTCCCCAGGGGCAGTAATCAGACAATGCCCTAATCTCCCAAAGTTAGGAGATAGACTCAGAGGGTGAGCTGGTGATCCCAGAGGGTAGGAGCCAACACTTCCACTAGGTGAAAGTGAATGAGATCCCTGTCACTGCTCTGAAGGACACCGGGCGTGCCAGATTATGGTAATGGAAAGACTGGTTTCCCCAGAGCACAGGATAGGTGTGTAGGATAACCCAGGCCCAGGGGTATGTGTAATGTTGGCTTTCTAGTTGTTTTACCTAGGTCATCAAATAGAATGTTACCACACAAGATGTCTGATTGGAATGTTATGTTCTGAGGGGAGAGTCAGTTGGGAGCTGAGGATTGAGCTGACTGGTTACAGCTCCTGGTGGGGATTTACCTTGGAATTACTCTTACCTCTATACCATTTTCTTGATGATGATAGTCAACGGTGACTACCTTATTTATTTTAGTTTCTTATTTTATTATTCTCACAGGTGTTCTCCATTAGTATATTGGATTTTATGAGCTATGCATAGTACAAGTGATTATTTGGTGTATTCTTTTCTGCTTCTTCAATGTTTTTTTGTATACAGAATATTTTAAAGTGAATAGTTCTGTTTCTCTTATGAATTGAATACATTTTACCGGTTTATTAATTGATTGCTGACGTCAGTTTTAAAGGTTCAGTGCACTAAACGTTATTATATTGATTATATATGAGCTCTATAATTTTCTCCTTTGCGCAAAGATTTTCAAGACTTTTTATGTGCGTAGACGTGCGTTACATGAATTGTCATTAAGGTTTTCAAGACTTTTTATGTGCGTAGACGTACGTTACATGAATTGTCACAAAGGTTTTCAAAACTTTTTATGTGCGTAGACGTACGTTACATAAATTGTCATTATTTACTTATTACTTAAAAGTTTTTAGTGTCACATGTACGTAATTCTGTTATGTGATCACATGCCAGTTTTTCACCTGTTTTTACAGGTTTCTTTCAGAATTAATTATTCTTTCTGGCAACTTTTCTTCAGGGTTATATGCATGTGATATTGTTGAGAGATTATTATGCCAGTTTTTCACTACCTATAAAAAGATTTCTGACAACTTTTCCTCAGTGTTATATGCGAGTAGCTCTGTTTTATGTTTATTATGCCAGTTTCTAACCGTTTTTACAGGTTTCATTCAGAATTTATTATTCTTACTGGCAACTTTTCTTCTATTCAAGCTCTTATTAGATGTTAATGTTCAATTTTTTTCACTTTTAACTTTCTCATACTTGTGCTTTACTTGGTTCTACCTTTCACTTCTCGATTCATTGTTTCTCATTTACGCCAGTCTGGCCAATTGGTGTGTTTGCTGATTCCGTGAATTTGTGTTTGGTGTCCATACTCTTATTTTCGTTTTCTTCTTTTCCTTTAGGGAGATGATGTGTTGTCTTTTGTATTTTCATTTAGTTTCTATTCATTCTTCTTAGTTCTAATCTTATTTGATTTTCTCTGTTGATTCTTCTTGCTTCTTATCTTGCTTGATTTTTCTTTCTTGATTCTTCTTGGTTTTGATCTTGCTTGATTTTCCACCTCTTAAATGTTACTGTAATTTTTCTAGTCATAACTTCTCTTGATTCTTATCTGTTTAAACTTTCTCCATTTATTTCTTCTTTTGTCAACTGTTTTTATGATTATGTTTACCTTCTTCACTGTGTATGTATCCAATTCTACTCCCGTCTCTTCGTACCTTCCGTTCACTTTTTACATAAACCATTCCTACGTCCGTTTCTATTTATCTTCCTTATATCTGGTTATTATTTGTAATTGCTTTGTTCACATCTTAACTTTTGATTGCAATTACAAAATGTATAAAAGGGGAAGATGTGTAATGTTGGCTTTGTAGTTGTTTTACCTATGTCATCGAATAGAATGTTACCACACAAGATGTCTGATTGGAATGTTATGTTCTGAGGGGAGAGTCAGTTGGGAGCTGAGGATTGAGCTGACTGGTTACAGCTCCTGGTGGGGATTTACCTTGGAATTACTCTTACTATCTTGAACTACCACCTCATGTGAACTTAATTAATAAATACATCTTCTACAAGAACCTACGTGACCTGATTATCATTTAACAACACTACAGTATGCCATTTTTTGGCTCTGGTGTCCCTGGAGTGAGGTGGGGAGGTGACCCAGAGGAGGGTCATGATCCATCCCCAGATGCCCATCAACTATGTGTTGGAAAATGAAATACCACTGGTGCCAGTTGAGCCACACAGGGCACCCTGTGGTCACACAGGGTACCCTATAAGTCGGTTTTCTGGCGGTACCACTCCCAAGTAGAGGGTACATAGGCCCGGATGGAGGGCAGGGGTAGGAAAGGCCCATCACTGACTCCTGTTCAGCCTAAGGTTACATATCATGGGCGGAGTAGCCAGTCTCAGGCTACCACCCCGAGACTAGTGGGAAGGAGAGTGAAAGAAAGGTGCCTAACATCTGGGGCTGTTGCCTCCCACTTTGAGAAAACTCAGAAGTCAGCGAACCCTGGTTGACATGGGTCCTGACTTCTGACACTTGTGATGGTTATCAGTGGCCTCTGTTGGTTGCTTTACTTATGGGCAGGATTTTCCTTGGGTTGGAGACAGACGTCTGATTCAAGGGGTGGAATGGGCCACATCTTCTTTTTGGCCATGGTGGTACTGTGTACCTACTGGGATGGATCTGTGAGCAAGATAAGGTTTTAAGCTTGACAGAGGGGATCCACAGATGAGGAGAAAGGTTCCCATTGTGTCAGTCCAATGGCTCAGGAGAGTATAGACCGAGGGGTCCAACTGGGTTCAGGAGGGCATAGAACTGGCCAGGGCCTCTGCAATAGAGGGCCTATCGTCCATGTTCTAGCACCTAAGCAGGGAAGCTATTAAGACCTCTACTGACTTGTGGCTGTAACGTGGTTGTAATAAAGATGTTGTAAATCCAAGATAATTCCAAGTAAAATCCAAGGTTTATTGAACTGCAGCACAGTACATCCACTCTCCAAGTTACCAGTCCTTTTTCTCCACCCCAATCCATTTCAGACCATAACAATTCTAAATGGAATCCATAACACAATGTGCATGAGCAGCTATGAAGAGACATTCTATTTAAAAGGGAAATATGTACAACATTGGAATTTGTATTAAAAGGGAAATACCTGTAAACAAGAATACTACACATTTTCCCCCTAAAGAAAATTAAGTGACTACGTAAACATTAAAAAAAACAAATCCTTACACATAAAAGAAACTACTGGTTATAATAGAAAATTTAAGACACACATTTGGATACTCTTCTAACATTCCATCTTTTGCCATCTTGTGTGACAACGCTATTGTGATAACTTTCACAACTTTCATAGGTTTGCCAAATTTTGGCTCACCTTTGGTAATATAACCAGGTTTACGAATCCTAACCACATCACCTACCATAAAAGCAGGTTGTTTGACTTTCATCTTAGTATCATAATCACTTTTGTATTTGCACTGTTTGAGTTCCACTTTCTCAGCTACATCCTTGACATTCACATCAACCATGCGATAACCAGCACTTTTCTTAAACCACCAAGGACATAGGTTAGATACAGGATCTCTGCCCTTTAGTAGGCGGAAAGGAGAAACTTCTGTAGTGGCATGAGGCTTTATACGGTACAGCCATAACTTTTCTCTCAATTTCTCCTTCCACATTCCCCCAAACTTCCGAGCCCATAGGATATCTTGTTTGAGAACCCTGTTATATCTCTCCACTAGCCCATTTCCTTGTGGTTCATACAGAGCAGTGGTGCAATGCTTTATACCATAAGTACTCAAAAACTCCAACATCTCTGAAGATTTGAACTGTACCCCATTATCTGATACAATGCTTTCTGGGAATCCTTCTCTTGAAAATATCTCTCTCAAAAATAGAATAACACTTTCAGTGTTAGGATGAGGTACCAGTTTGACCTCAGGCCATTTGGAGTGATAATCCACAGCAACTATAGCGAATCTACACTCCTGTGGTAAAAAATTGAATGGGCCAGCAATATCGATCCCTAATTTCTGCCATGGATGATCTGGCCACTTCACAGGAGTCAAAGGTGTCGGATCACATTTGCACGTCTTATCACTTTCAATGCACTCAGGACACTCTCTAACAAATGTATCTACAAACCTATCCACTCCTGGCCACCAGAAATTTGACCTAATTAATCTTTTCATGGACGACATGCCCATGTGACATTCATGATTTATTTGCAAAATAAAATCTCTTACCGCAAAAGGTGGAATACATTTTCCAGCTCTGAATAGTAGATTTCCCTCTATGGCCAACTCATCAG
Source organism: Lissotriton helveticus (assembly GCF_964261635.1). Taxonomy (NCBI): domain Eukaryota; kingdom Metazoa; phylum Chordata; class Amphibia; order Caudata; family Salamandridae; genus Lissotriton; species Lissotriton helveticus. Next base: position 1,629,445,315 of record NC_136068.1, read on the forward strand.
CAACATTGTAAAATGGTATAACTTCAGCTGGAATTAATTCCTTAGAAGGCCAACCCACACTCACATAATCTCTCACTTTGCACAAGACATCATCCTCACTCATGCTTTTCATCCATAAATCTTCTGAAATGATACTGAATTTCTCAGACAATAATTCTGAAATGCTAGTTACGACTTCAGTATCTTCATCATCACTGACACTGGGATATGGTAATCTTGACAAACAATCTGCAGTCACATTGAGTTTCCCAGGCACATATGCTATGTCAAAACTATATTCTTGTAATCGTGACATCAATCTAGCAATACGAGCAGTCGCACTTAAACCTCCACCGGGTGAAAGAATACCCACCAAAGGCTTATGATCAGTACGTATCAAAAATCTTGCACCCCAAATATAATTTCGGAAATGTTCAACAGCCCAGACACATCCTAATAATTCCTTTTCGATTACAGCATATCGTTTTTCAGTGTTATTTAGAGATCTAGACGCGAATGCAACATTCCAGTCCTCCTTACCCGAACGTTGCGAAAGTACGCAACCCAGGCCATAAAGGCTAGCATCCACTGTCAAAACACAAAGTTTGTTCAAACAAAACAGTCTAAGTGTAGGAGCTGACACCATGTCAAGTTTAATACTGTCAAAAGCGTTTTGTTGTTGGGTTCCCCACAAAAATTCAACATCTTTCCTGGTTAGTTCTCTTAACGGCTCCACTTTAGTTGCGAAACCAACTATAAACTTACTGTAATATTCACAGAGTCCTGATAATGATAACAATTTATCTTTGCAATCGGGTGCAGGAGCTTTCAGGATTGCATCAACTAATGATTTCTTAGGAGCAACACCATTCCCAGAAATAGTATGCCCTAAATATTCTATCTTCTTTTGAAATAACTTGCACTTTTTACTCTTAATGGTAAGACCAAACTTACTTACCGTTTTACACACATTACTCAGGTGTTCCATATGTACTTCATCACTCTTAGAAAATACTAAAATGTCATCCTGAAGAACACTTCACATAGTCACTCATGTCTTTAAAAATATGATACATCGATCTCTGAAAAACTGAGGCTGCCGATGCCAAACCAAATGGCATCCGTTTGAATTGATATAATCCTTGAGGTGTAATAAATGCTGTGAGATGACGTGATTCCTCTGCTAACACTACCTGATGATACGCAGATCTCAAATCTAAGGTAGAAAAAACTACAGCCTCACCAATCATGCTCACTACTTCATTGATATTCGGCAGGGGATGACAATCTACTACTATATTAGCATTATGTGCTCTCAAATCTATGCAAAGTCTCAGAGATTTATCAGGTTTGCGTGCCAAAACTACTGGCGAAACCCATTCTGACGATTCTATCTCCTCTATGACATCATTTTTTAACATATCTTTTAGAGTATCACTTAACTCTTCTCTAACATTGAGTGGTACAGGTCTGAGCTTTTGCACAACTGGTTCAGCTCGTTGTTTGAGCTTGATGACATGAGTGAACCCGCTTAGCTTACCTAACTTGTCTGAAAAAACTCCAGGAAGCTCACACGAAAGTACCTACCAAGCATTACTCTCTTCTACAAACATAACTCTTTTATTTAACTCATCTCTATCCTTTAACACCATGACTGGATCTTTGCTGCGTGGATTCAACGTAATGTTAAGTTTGAATTGATCGCGCCAACCCAGAACATTCACACCCTTTACTACAACACATAATTTGATGTACGCAGATTGATCCTTAAAATATATGGTGGAAGCAATATAACCAATGAAATCAATGTATGAACCATTGAAACCTTTTGCCATTACATCAGGAGGGCACAAATCACTTGTAATGTATAAAGTTACGTCATACGCCGCGTGAAGCCCCACGCGGCGTGTGACGATATGTTTAAGAACTCGTGCATAACATGTTATCATACAAATGTCCAGTCATCCGTGCATGGACGTTAGATCTACGGTTTGCCATTGTAACCGTTGGCTTGCCGCTGATCAGACGCTCCGTTGCCGGGTGGAGTTTCTTCATTTGGAATAAATCCTTTTACTTAATTAACAAGTGCCTCATCATTTCACTTGTTACATTTGGCGACCCTGGGAACAAACTCCACCCTTTCCCACGCAAATACGAAATAATTAATCACTTACGATCCCGGATACCGGCACCTCATCTCCGGCACATCATCTCCTCATCTTCGTGTTTGGCTGCATTTACAAATCCGGAGCATTTCAGCACATCAGGACATCCAATAGGGTTACCAAAAACTGAGAGGGGTTCGTTGATTCGCCACATATTCTCATTTTGGCCAGATCGACCCTCACCCATTGGACGGTTACAATCGTGCATTTAAACGCGCATTTCTATTGGTTTGCGCTCGACGAAAGAAAACAAACAGAAAGGTAGACGTTTTCCCCGTCTGGAACAAGGTACTGTTAACCATTTAGTTTATTTTAAAAAAGACGAACCAAATCCAAAGACTTATGCGCGTATTGCTTCAGCGATACGCACGCTCCTAACAATCCAAATATTAATGTTACAAACAATCACAGCGATACGCACGCTCTTTAATTCAATCGTATTCTCATCAGCGATGCGCACGCTTGAATAAATTGCTCCCTCTGCGTATCACTACTGCGATACGCACGCTCCATCAATCCAAGATAAAAATATATGTTCTAAATACCATTTCCTTTGTTTAATCACAATTTGGTGATATCTGCATTATTTTAAAGTCTGTTAGGAGTTACTTATTCACAAATTGATGATAACTGCATAATTTAAAGTCTGTTAAGAGTTGCCTTGTTTACACCTTCAATTTTAACATGACTGATAACCAATGGCATCAGATTACACAGCCACCTCCTTTCTTGAGTAAACCAGGTACCCCTAACATTATTTGGTCAGAATGGTTTGATTTGTTCGAGAATCATTTAGTTGCCATTGATGCTGCTGGCTACCCTGCACAACGAAAATTTGCATGACTTTTTGGTTGTTTAGGTCAAGCTGGCCAACAAATTTTTAAAAGTAATGTTCCTATTGCCCCTCCTATTTCTCAAGACGAAAGTGGAGATAATACATGGAATATATATATTGAAGCCATCGCTAGACTTAAAAAACAATTTTGTGATGAGCCTAACATCATGCTTGAGAGACACAATTTTTATTCCAGGAAACAGAAGGAGGAAGAGAAGGTTGAAGAATACATTGCTGCGCTTAGAGTTCTTGCTATCACATGTAATTTTGAACCTTCCCCAGATAAATTCATAAGAGATCAGTTTGTGTTCAATTGTGTCTCTAGAAAAATCAAACAAAGGATTCTTGGATGTAAAAACCCATCTTTAAGTGAAGTCATCGACCTGGCTCTTAGTATTGAACGCTCCACTTTAACCAGTAAGGTAGTAATGGAACCATCTAAACAAGGAATTAACACTTTAGACTACTCTGATTCTGACCAAGAAGGTACTGTTTGTGCAATTAATCCTAAAAACAAAAGTCAAATCTAAAATTTTCAAAAGAAAAAGAACGTTTTCTGTTACAGATGTGGTTCAAGGGATTATTTAGCAAATGCTACAAGCTGTCCAGCTACCAAAAAGCGTTGTTCCATTTGTAAAAAAATAGGACATTTTCAAGGCGTTTGTAGATTTGCTAAGAAAAACCCTAATATTAATTGCATTGATGTAGATGATTGTACAAATTCATTTAAAAACATTATTGTAACTCTGGATTCTAATGGCGATGTAGAATCTATTAAGGGTCCTTTATGTTCCGCCATTATTGATAATGTTCAATTACAGATCATGGCGGATTCGGGTTCGCCATATACCATCCTCAGAGATTCTACTTTTTATGAAAAATGGGACAAAAGAGTTGAATTATTGGAATCTGACGTCAATCCAAGAGCGTTTGGTGAGAAGGATATTAATATGTTGGGTTATTTTGAAGGTTTGGTTCAGTGTCTGGGAAGAGAAACAATTACAAAAATGTATGTGGCCGAAAAAGGTAAAAACATTGTGGGGTGGAAAGATTTAGCCTTGATGGGACTTTATCTGGTTCCTGGTGACGATAATCCCATCAAAGTTGGAGATTTGCCTAAATTCAAAGCAGTTTCTCATAGGCTTCCTGTGGCCAGCATAGAGAATTCTAATGTAAATATTCAAGACATTTTATCAGAATTTAAACCCGTTTTTGAAGAGAAGGTTGGGAGCGTGAAAGGATTCGAGCATAAAATAAGATTAACCCCAGGGGCTCAACCTGTAACACACAAAGTCAGATCAGTTCCATTGAGCGTTAGAACAGAATTAAAAGAAATGTTAAATGATTTATGCAAACAAGGTATCATTTCCCCTATCAATTCTTCTCAATGGGTCGCACCAATTGTAGTCATTCGAAAAAAGACTGGAAAAATTAGGATGTGTGCGGATTTACGCTCTTTAAATAAGAACATTATTATCGACTGTCATCCCCTACCAAGAATCCATGAACTACTAGCAAACATTGGTCAGGCAAAGTGGTTTTCACTGATAGATTTGAGGTCAGCGTACCATCAAGTTGCATTGTCTAAAGAGTCACAAGAACTCACCTCTTTCATTACTCCCTTCGGGGCTTTCAAATTCCTGCGCCTTCCTTTTGGGCTGGCGTCCGCAGGTAGTGTTTTTCAGAAGTTAATGGATGAATTACTACAAGGAATTACAGGCGTTCAAGCATACCTGGACGACATTTTAGTTTTTGCTGAAACTTTAGACGAACATAACAAAATTATCAGAAAAGTCCTATCAATTTTAATGTCTAAAAATATGACAGTTAATAAGGAAAAATGCAAAATTGCAGTAAATAAAATTGAATATTTGGGTCATACCGTTTCAGACAAAGGCATTACTCCCAAAGTTTCTGTTGTTAGGGCTATGACATCATTTTTTAACATATCAGGGCTATTGAAGATGCAAAACCTCCCCCAGATAAAGACGCTTTGCGATCTTTTCTAGGTCTGGCAGAATACTACGCCAGGTTTGTGCAATCTTATTCGCAGTTAGTTAAGCCACTGAGACAACTTTTAAGAAAAGGGTCAAATTTCATTTGGACCGATGATTTAAATAAGGTTTTTTGTGAAGTCAAAAAAATGATTATTTCTGCAAAAGCCATACATGCATTTAGGGAGGATGCCACCTCAATTATTACAGTAGACGCAAGTATTTCTGGTTTAGGGGCAATTCTTACCCAGAAAGTGAACGGACAGGAACAAACAGTCGCATTCGCCTCTAGAGCATTAAAAGATTTTGAACAAAGATACAGTACAATCGAAAGGGAAGCGTTAGCTTGTTCTTGGGCGGTTCACAAATTTAAAATGTAAAATGTACATTTGGGGAAGGAAATTCGAGTTAGTTACTGACCACAAACCCCTGATTTATATATTTAATAAATCTAACTCTACATCTTTGTCAGCTCGACTCATGAGGCTAGTGTCAAAATTACAAGAATTTAATTTCACAATTAAGCATATAGTAGGTGGAAAAAAAATTCGTGCAGATTGTTTATCCAGAATGGCTATGTTCAAAGATGATGAAGAAGACTCGGTAGTGGAAGATGTAGAATGCGTCACATTAATAGATGCCATAAAAGAAGTTAATACTATCATTTCAGAGGAAGATTGGAAAAATGCCACTAAAGATGATAATGTTTTGTTGAAAGTTATAGAATTTTCTACCCACCATTGGCCTGAACCGAGAAATTTGAGCGGAGAGCTACGGAGTTTCGCTCAAGTCGCAGATGAACTCTTTGTTGAAAACGATATTGTTCGTAAAGGTGAGAAATTTGTTCCCCCTTTTAAGCTGAGAGATTCTATTATTAATTTGGCACATCAGGGGCATTTAGGAATAACAAAGACTTCTATGCTAATTAAGCAAAACTATTGGTGGCCGTCCTTGGATGCACAAGTCAAGAATCTAATTGATACTTGTCCTGAGTGTTTATTATCAGACAAACATTGGCGCACTATGAAAATACCTTTACACCCCACGGAATTTCCTGATTCACCTTGGGAAAAAGTTGGAGTAGACTTTTCAGGTCCATATTCCATTCTACAACAGGAGAATAAATATGTGCTCCTTTTAGTCGATTATTTTTCTAAATGGTTATACTTTGACTTTGTTAAATCGCCAGATTCAAATTCAACCATTACTTTTCTGAAGAAAGTTTTTGATCTAGAAGGAACTCCAAAATCTATAGTTACAGATAATGGTACACATTTTGTGTCTGATAAAATGCATACGTTTTTAAAAGAGTTAGATATCAAACAAAGTAGCCTTATATTCACCATCTTCAAATGGTCTCGTAGAAAGAGGAAATAGAGTAATTAAAGAGGGTATCCAGACTGCAATATCTTGTGGTTATAAAGTAGGAGAATTCGTTACCCGAAAAGTCTGGCATTACAACACGTCCCCTCATTGTGTAACTGGCATATCCCCTTTTTCCCTTTTGAGGGGGAGAGAAAATCGTTCTGTTTTATTTCCATCATGGTTACAAAAAGATTCTGTAAAGAAACCTCCTGAGTTTCATTCAATTAAGAATGTTGTACGAGAAAAACAAAATCAAATGAAATTACATTTTGACAAAGGTTTAAACAGTAATCTTATAAATATTATAGTAGGTGACTGGGTGTTAATTAAAAGTCCTGGAAAGGTAATGAAAGGTCGTTAAAAAATTTTTACACCTGTTCAAGTGTTAAAAATCAGCAAAGGGTCCGCTTTTATTAATAAAAGAGGTTGGTGGAATTAGCGCCAATTAGTAAGGATTACAGAACGACAAGCTGAAATTATTAAAAGTAGAATGTACACTAACATCTCTGATGATTTAAACTGGTCTTTTTGGATTAATGGTCCACATATAGCGAATGATTCTAGTCAATCTAATGAACCAATTCCGATCAGACATGAATTAAATGTCCCATGTCATTCTGATGAACCACTTCCTGTCAGACATGGTTTGGATATTCAAAACACTACCATTAATCAAAAATTTTCTTCGTTCGGCAGACGTATTAAAACCCCAGAAAGGTACAATGAATTTGTAAAATTTTAAGTATTTACTTAATTCCTCTTTGTTTGCTGTTGTAAGGAGGAAGGTGATGTAATGTATAAAGTTACGTCATACGCCGCGTGAAGCCCCACGCGGCGTGTGACGATATGTTTAAGAACTCGTGCATACCATGTTATCATACAAATGTCCAGTCATCCGTGCATGGACGTTAGATCTACGGTTTGCCATTGTAACCGTTGGCTTGCCGCTGATCAGACGCTCCGTTGCCGGGTGGAGTTTCTTCATTTGGAATAAATCCTTTTACTTAATTAACAAGTGCCTCATCATTTCACTTGTTACATCACTCTTAGCAATCTTAGATTCATACATTTCATGAAAGTATTCTTCCGTTATGATGGTCCAAGGAGACCCAGAATCAGCCATTAGCTCTAGTTCAACACCCATAAATTTAACCACACACTTAGGAGAGTCCAACACATCCTCTTCAAGCAACCCTAACCTCACTAATGATACAATAATTCCTCTTTCTTTAAGGGATTCATCAGACACGACATGCTCACATCTTGACAAATTTGATCCCAAATCAGTGTCATCTCTCACACAAGAGACTTCCCCTTTTTTAAAATAATTACTTTTGTCCCCAATTTTCTTTTTGTCTTCCCTACAGGACTTGGAAAAATGACCAACTCTACCACATTTATTGCACTCTTTTCCCAAGGCAGGACAAAACTTGAAGGAAGCTACATGATTGTAACTCCCACATCTAAAACATACAATGCGGTTACGTGATATATTCCTATAGTTTTGAAAACCTTTTGTAACATTGTTCATAGCACATACTTCTTCACTTAGTTTACCATTCTTGCTACCCCTAGTGCTTGTTTCTTCAATAGTTTTCATCCATTTGTTAGATTGTTCAAAAGCCTTGGCAGTGGAAATGCTTTCTAATAAAGTGGGATTACCTAATATCCACAATTGTTCCTGTGTTTTTTTACATTTAACATTGACAATTATCTTATCTCTGATCATTTCGTCTGTCATTGCACCAAAATTACATGAAACCACCAAAGCTCTCAAACCCGTTAAAAAATCATCAAAAGATTCATTTTCTTTCTGTGCCCTCGTATAAAACTTGTAACGATTCAGAGCAATACTGGTTGTGGGTTTGAAACGTGTTTCTACACAAAGCATTGCTTCATCAAATACACCAGAGTCACCAGGAACAGGTGGTAAATTTCTAAAAATAGCTTGCCCTTCGGATCCTAAACAATGAAGAAAAATATTATTTTTTCTTTCATTTCCCATCCTTTCCCCATCAATAGCCTTTAAATAAGTTAAAAACTCCTCCTTCCATCTGTTCCAGGGGATGGGAGGATCACCCTTACATTGTAAAAATTTCGAAGGAGGGTCAAACTGCATGGTGAAAATGATAATAGTACAAATTAAATAGTGAACAAAATGAAGCAATATGATATTATTACCGTTGAAAGAAAATAAAATGCAAAGTAAATAAACACAAATTCAATCCTTGAGTACACCAGCTGTGTACATCAGCGCTGTAATGTCCTACACAGTAGTTGTAGATTATAGTGCAAAAGTCTAGCACTAGCTCGAAATTTCCAGCAATAATGCACGTGATGTGAAAATGTTGTCAAACAGATAGTTGTGAAGTTCGTCGTGCGGCGTGGCTTATTTGATCAATATATTCCAAAATGTGAAACAGTACCTTTATTTCACGAGCACACCCGAGTCACTACTTGGAAACCATGGTAACTGCACGCTCCAACACGGCGCATGGAGATTTGTTGCACGGGAAGACTCAGTCTTTCGCGTGTTGCCCATTGAAACCACATTCAAAGGTAAACATTTGCTTATTTTGTTTAAAATTGTGAAACTTTCGCGCAAACATCCATACATTTCGTAGTTTACGGTAAACACAGCGTCCTCAACCGTGCAGTCTCCAAGATGAAAAGCGTTACCAATAGAATATTGTACACCAGTGAGAGCAGGTGTAAATAGTATTCCAAGTAAAATAAAGTTTTAAATCCTTCAGTCCTTAAGTAGGATAGTTGATAGCAACGCCTTCTATGTAGGAATGAACCAAGCTCCAATCTTCAAAAGTTTATAAAATCCAAACTAGGTTAAGATCAGGTAAAAATCCAAAATCCTTTCGAAATCAGGTGTACCACACCTGTGCTGCTGTAGTAGTAGGTACTAGACACCCTTGTCGCCAATTTTGTAATAAAGATGTTGAAAATCCAAGATAATTCCAAGTAAAATCCAAGGTTTATTGAACTGCAGCACAGTACATCCACTCTCCAAGTTACCAGTCCTTTTTCTCCACCCCAATCCATTTCAGACCATAACAATTCTAAATGGAATCCATAACACAATGTGCATGAGCAGCTATGAAGAGACATTCTATTTAAAAGGGAAATATGTACAACATTGGAATTTGTATTAAAAGGGAAATATCTGTAAACAAGAATACTACACTGGTCCTCTATCTCACGTCTCCCAGTCAGTCTCTGATCAGTTTTCCTGACATAATGGCCATATTTGGAAGGTGTAGGAGAGTGGGGTCTGCAATCCTATGGTCACCCCAGATATTTGCTTTTTGCTTCACTGGTTTATGACTTTCCCTGGCTGTGGGCCTGCTAATCAGACCCACAGCCTAGCTGTTCTCTCTCTAAATTGACAACCATGTACTTTAGGTGCATTTACCAATTGGTACTGGGCCACCTTATCAGTCCCTGTACCCAGGGCATAGGTGTACCCAGGGCCTACCAGGGGCTGAAGCATGTATTATGCCACCCCTGGCTGGCCATCTAAATCTGGCACAACTGGCTGCATGACAGCTGGGGCAAAGTGGTGTAAACACCCTTTGCTGTAGATATAGTATACCGATATCTAAGCCTAAAATGGACACATATATTCCTATCAGTCACTCCTATGGAAGGCCTTATCAATCCTGAAGGCAGAGTGCTTGGAATTATGTGAGCTGGTGCTCTGGCATGAGCTGAGCCCGTTTGCAGCTTGCGGAACCAAGTCCTAATAGCTGTTCCATGATAACGCTATACCATATACTCTTAAGTGCATTATCAACCTCGCGGTTAAATGCTATCTCTGGTATAACATTATCAAACCATGTCGAGTAAGGTGTCATACGAATTGGAATACTACCCCCTCGCCAATTCTGGTGATGGGGGTAGCATTCCACCCTTCTAGAGGGACACGATATGTATGTAACTGTGAACCCCGGTTAAAGTTAACTCGAGCCTCAGCATCGCAAAATGGATGCTGCCACCACAGACACAAGTCTGACCTCCTGCTGCTGGGAGTCCTTCCAGCGAGGATGGCTTGGACAAATAGTTTCCTGCCTTGGGAGGTGCTAGCACCACCCCAGACAGGATTTTGTGTATTGAGGTAGGGGGGCCTGAAAGGAATGAGACATGCCTGGGGCACACAAGGTGCCCTGTGCATACACCGGTTTAAACCAGTTGCTGGGGCATCCCAGCCCCAGCTCTGGTGGGAAACCGGACAAAGGATAGGGGGTGTAGCCACTCCCCTTCCTGGTCCCACCCAGGGGAGGGACCTAGTCAGTAGTGCAGCCCCCTTTAGGAGAATAAAGGTAGGAGCTGGTCCCATTCCAAATTAGATTATCCTGAACTATTCAACAAGAAGAAACTCTGGCCTTCGACGTTCTGCTCCACAGAAGACTGAAGAATCTCCCTTGTGGGCAAGGAGTGTCCACCCTGCAACTGCAGGCACCATCAAGCGTCCAGCGGCTTCACTTTGTCGTCTTCCCTCGAGGATCCAGACTTCAGAGCCCAACGAGACCCGGATTCCCAGACCTCTCTGACCTCTACCTACATCTGCAGCAAAGCTGAGACCCATGGGTGCGACGAGACACGTGGGACCAGCCATCTTGAACGAACCTGCACTTCGCTTCCAGCACGACTCCCGAGGTAAACTCGACCAAGTGCTTTGGGGACTGAGAAGCCCTAGCCCCGAGCAGCCCTTGCACCAAAGATCAGCCCTCCAGCATCCACGAGATCTGCGTGGGGCCCTTCTGCTTTGTTGCTGCTCAATGCATTGTCTGGTCACTTGCCGGCTGGCTAGTAGCCTCCCAGACGACGAACCTGTGAATTTCCACTGCTGATCTGGTTGCTCCAGATTGGCCCTTGCTCCCTTCCAAAAGAGGGGCACCCCGGACTCTCCTAGTCCGCAACAGACGCTTTCTTCACTCACCGCGTGGGTTGCCTTTGCCAAGGCCTGTTGCCTCCAATCCCGGATCCAACACCGCCGACAGCTAGAGCCTGCGTGGGACAGCTCGTGCCTCCATCCTGGTTGTCAAAGACACCTCCTGGTCCACGTGGCTGCAGAGTCAAGCGTCCACTCTTCACCTGATCGCGACGACGACATCTGGTTCCTTCCTGGTTCCACTCCAGTCACTGGCTAGTGACTGTGAACATTGTCCCCTCTGCTTTCAGGTCTCCTTCTTCAACAATCCACCCTTGGATTGCACCGAACATCTTCCTCCTGGTCGCCTGCAGCATCTTTTCTTTCAGGCTCCATTGACTTCAACGCAAGAACCCGACGCACTTTGAACCCTATGCACCCGCGGCCCGTGGGTGAGGTAACAAGAGCATTTCGGTGCTCAAGGGTAGTTTAACTGTCCTAGTGTTCAGTTCCACAGTCGTTGTCGTCCTATCTAGTCAGGATTGTCCGTACTCACCTCTTTCTTGAACTGTACTGTCCATAGACGTTGTTACGCATCTCGCGTGTGAGTTCACACTCTGCACACGCGTTCCGTGGGCCTCCTATTACTTACCTGAAGTTAGTATAGCGTGGTCCCATCGATCCTACAGCCTCTGGACAGCTCCAATTCCTTTATCGACTCTCACATTCCACTTACTTGGTATATGGTTTGTCGTGCCCCTAGGGCACCATTGTAATTTTGTGCAACTTGTAGTATTTTTCGTAAGAGATTGTCATGTGCTTAGCCCTCTGACCTCATAAAGAGTTCAGAGGTGTTGTTATTAATAAATATACTGTTTATTTTCATAACAACCTGTGTGGTGTCCTTTCACTTGGTATTCAAGGGGTTATATTGTGGTAAAAAAGCTGGCTTCACATGCCAATAGAGTTTAGCCTAAGACTGCTTTGTCCATGCTACCATTAGGATAGCTGGTCTATAAGGTTGACTTACAACCAATCACCATAAGGGTTGTTTGGACTGATACAAGGTGATCACTAGAACTAGTGAGCATCATATATCAGGCCAACTTCTCACAGAAGGTACTCGGGCTTCGCCATTAATTGGGGGGTCCTCCAGGTCCTCTCTGCAGGGTCACTCCCAAAACGTATGTTTCACCCTCCTATTTTTCTAAATTTGTTTTTGTTAGCCTGAGGACTCTGTGCACTTTACCACTGTCAACCAGTGGTAAAGTGCTTGTGCACACTCCCTCAAACATGGTCAAATTGGCTTACACTTGATTGGCACATTTAATTTACTTGTGAGTCCCTAATAAAGTGGGACCATATACACAGGGCGTGTCACCCAAGCCACCCACTCAAGTAACCCTGTAAACATGTCTCAGGCCTGCCATTGCAGCCTGCTAGCAGTTTGAAACTGCCAATTCGACTTGGCAAAATCAATTGGGGCTAGCATGGCTCGCAGGTGGGGGCGGGGTCAGGAGGTCGCGCATGGAGGAGTGTCACAGGGAAGTTTGTGCATGGGGGAGGGGTTTAATAAAAAAAGTAAACTTACCTTGAGGCTGGGTCCTGCATCTTCTCGGCTCCTGCCTCCGCCAGGAACAGGAACGCTGCAAGCAGCATTGTGATTGGTCTGGAGCGCCGTAACATGGTGCTCAGCCAGTGGCTTATGGGGTGGGCATGTTCTCCATGCAGGCTGCATTGCAACATCCACTGCACAACTCTTGCTAGTAGAACCAGGGATATTAGCTTGGTCTTGACATGTATCTTTCACTATGCACCTATTCAATCTACTTACATTTCGTAACGACTAATGGATGGATTAGGTCATATCTATATGTGTTTGCATTTTTTATTAGCATGGAATGAACAACTTACACCTTGGTACAAAGCTGTCATTCATTCACAGCCTCTATTTGTGACCTAGAGCCTCTGAATTAATAAGCGAGTTTATTAAGTGTACTAAAAGGGCCTTTTCTTTCATTTACAATTCCTTTTTATGGTTGCACTTTTCAAACCTTGGCCTCGGGTATTTATGTCACTTTTGCCTCGCCCTTTTTGTTTGCTTTTGTGAAGTTTTGTCATGTTTCGCTTGGTTATCCTCGTCTCCTCCTCCTCTCTCTTGTCTTCTCTCTCTCCTTTTTCCTGTTTTAATTCTCCTCGTTTTTCGCTTTCTCTTTTGTTTTACATTTCTTTGCTCCTTAAGAAATCTTTGTTGTTTTCTACCTTTTGTTATATGGACTGGGGAACACCTTAGGCCTCGTCCAGCATTTGTTTTAAAGATAAAAGAAAAAGTTATTTATATTAAAGGGCACAATACACAAAAAGGTAGTCAAACTAAGGAAAGTTAACTTGTACATTACATTTGTTTTTTGTATCTAAGTTTGGGTTTTTAATGTTCTGTTGTACAAATATTGGTCGTCATGTTATTTGCTGATGTTAATATGATGTATGTTTTTGTCTCCATTGAGTGTTTTTTTGTTTTCTCATTGTTTATGCTATGTGTCTTATACGTGGAACTGGATATGGTGAATGTATCAATGACTAATAGGTCAATTCTTTTTCTCTTCGATTGTATATGGACCTTATTGTTGGGTTCTGTCTTTAAATGTTGTGTGTTTGAATGTTATAGTATGTGTTTTTCAACGTCTTTTATACTTGTTTTAGATAACTTATTCATGTATATATATTTTATTACATGTGTACACCCCTCAAGAAAGTCCCTGTGTTGGGTGAAATGCATTTGCTGTGTCTGTTTGTCTATTTTTAAAAGAAAAAAAAGAATAATCAAGCACAAACCGACTGTGGGCTAGGGGTACGGGCGGACCGGAATAACAGGCGTGGAGGCCGAATGTATTGCGCTATTGCAGCAGTTTTTATTGTTATCAAGCTGGGGAAACAAGAGGGGTTGGAAGGAGGTGAGGCCGGTTGGCTGGAAGTCCGTTCTCATCCGTACAGGTGAGTAGGTCTTCGGTTTAACGGTGAGTAGGTCTTCGGTATAACTTCGGTCTTAAGGCCGGGATCCGGTGTCGCCTCGGAGGTGAAAAGAGAGAGAGAAGAGGGCAGTTAGTCCTTGACAGCTTACGGGCCGTCGGAGCACTGTCACCAACCACCGGGTTGTGAGGGGGCCAAAGAGAAGGTGAGGATGAGGGTGGAAAGGGAGGGTTCAAGGAACAGAGCAGAGGAAAGGGGGGGAAGAAAGAGTGTGCAGCAGTGAGGGAGACGTGCGAGGGCTATAGTACAACGGGCTAAGTGGAGTGTACTCCTACGTATATACAGTGTAGCAGTGTATACTCCGTGAGGGAATCTATATACAGCTAATATACAATTATCTACTGGGAGACACGGAGAAAAAGGTAACAGTGAACTCACGTGCCCCGCCGTAACTCTCCAGTGAGCTACGGCCGCTCTCCAGCAACCTCCAGAGGACTCCACCAATCTTCGGTCCAGACGTCCTCTTCTTCTTCACTTCCGCTCTTGCTCTTTCCGCTCTCCGTCCCAGGTTCTCCGCACGCTGTCTCCTGCCACAAGTCCGCCGCATTGAACGCTCTCCTCTCTTCGTCGTCGGCTTTTCTGTATGTCGGGCTGATGATGGGGCGGGACTTCCGGAGTCGCAGGCGTTCACTTCCGGGTTGTTCCGTGACGCCGCTGGTTGCTCTGTTTCCTGCATGAAAAAAAAGAGAAGAGGAGTCCTGGTCATCAGGGACGCAGGAGGGTCAGTTGTCATGGTATCCCTGCTCGAGGGCCGCTCTGCCGGGTTGCGCGGCGCTCCCCTTCCACACCGACTTATTGCATTCTTCAGAAAAAAAATTAGATACGATTTTGTGTTTTTCATTTACCTCTCATCTTGAGTGTTTCAAGTCACAGGGCGTTGAGAAGTCCATAGTCGCCCTACCCATTCCTCTTACAGAGTTGCCTCTCATTCCCAGAACACCAGTCCATGCCCTTTCTCTATTGATTCAGATCTGTCAGAAGTACCTTTTTGAACCCTGCAGCTGTTATTGCTATGTGAATGCTTGTAAGTCATACATCTGCACCCTTGTGTGGTAGTAAACATATGGATGCATATTTATGACTTTGTGAATTGTGTTTGCTACATGTGATGGATGCTATTTTCTCCAGAGGGGCATGCTAGCAAGTTGTTTAGTTGAGCCCGTCATTGCCAAGGGGTTCTGGCTAAAATAGGGCCATGGGCTCTTGTGGGGGTGGATCATGAAGTTGAAGTTGAAGTTGGAAGGGTTTTATATAGCGCTCTACTACCAAGCGGTTTCTTGGCGCTGCAGACGGAAACTAAAACGGAGGGGGGAGGGGATTTAAAGAGTATACGCAGAAGAAAAAAGATAAGTTTTCAGAGCAGCCGAAAGTCAAGATAGGAAGGGGTGGATCTAATTATCAGAGGAAGTGAATTCCAGACAAGAGGGGCAAGTGTCAAGAATCTGGAGCCACCCGATTTCTTTTTACGAAATCGGGGGATTAGAAGAAGAAACTTGGTGGAGGACCGCAGATGTCTAGCAGGAACATAAGCAGTGATCTTGGATCTGATGAAGGCAGGGGCAGTGCCAGCTAACGACATCTAGGTCAGACAACTCAGCTTAAAGAGTGAGCGCTCCTTTATAGGGAGCCAATGAAGAGTTTTGAGCAGAGGGGTGGTGTGACTAGATTTGGGAAGCCTAAAAATGAGGCGCGCTGCTTGGTTTTGAATAAGCTGCAAACGACGACATTCATAGGCTGGGATACCCACATAAAGGGCATTACCATAATCTAGTTGGGAAAGGATCATTGCCGAAACAACGAGTTTGAGAGCTTCAGCCGAGAAGTAACGTGAGACTTTCCGGATGATTCTGAGGGAGAGGAAGCAAGAGGAAACTACTGCGCTTATCTGGGGGCGCAGAGAAAGGTCCTGGCTGATCTTAATGCCGAGGGTTCTGACAGAGGCAGAGGGGGACGGGGGAACCAAGGATGGGGGGCCAAAAAGCAGGGGACCAGGGGTTAGAGGGACCACCGATAAGAACCAACTCCGTCTTATCGAGGTTCAATTTAAGATGATTAAGGTTCATCCAATTATAGATGAAAGTAAGAGTGGAATGAACCCTGGAAACCGAGTCGGGAGAAGAGGAAAGTTTGAATATGAGCTGGAGGTCGTCGGCGTAATTGAATGCCGTGACCTCCATTTCCTGTAAAGCAACAATAAGGGGATGTATGTAAAGGTTAAACAAAAGAGGGGAAAGGGAAGAGCCTTGGGGTACCCCACAGGAGATGGGGCGGATGGGCGCAAGAAAACCTTCTAGTCGAACAGCCTGAGTACGACCTGCTAAAAAGGAGGTGAGCCAAGACAAGGCTGACCCCCGTAGGCCGGCACCTCTGACATGGTCGAGAAGGATGGAATGGTCGACCGTGTCAAAGGCCGCGGATTGATCGAGTAGGACTAAGGCCTGGGGGGAATTGATGTCTGCACCACGTCTGAGCTCATCAACCACTGAGAGGACCACAGATTCCGTAGAGTGTACAGATCGGAAACCGGCCTGGTGGTCAGCCAGAAGGTGATGAGCCTCAATGTAGGTAGAGAGTGAAGAGGTGATATGGCTCTCTAGGATCTTGCTCAAGAGTGTAAGGAGCGAAATAGGTCGAACGTTGGAGGAAACAGTAGGGTCGGCACCAGGTTTCTTTATGATGGGAATAACTGTGGCTGATTTAAAAGCGTCAGGTACAATTCCTGAAGTGATAGAGGTGTTGAGCAAGGTAATAGGGGGGCTGGACAGTAAGAGAAGATCTCCCTCAGGATATGTGCCGGGCAAATGTCAGCGGGGGAACCCGTCTTAACTTTGCCCAGGAGGGTATCAAACGCTTCTTCTGAAATCAGCGGGAATTGGTCAAAAGAGGAAGTGGGCGGGGGGAGTGAAGGACAGACAAACAAAGAGGGTGCTGAAGGGATATTCTGTTTTATGGTAATGATTTTCTCAATGAAATAATCATTGAGAGTATTACAGAGGGATTGGGAAGGAATGGGTCTAGGCACAACTCTGTTCGAGGCAGCGAGCTCATGCACGATCATGAAGATCTCTTTGGATTTGTTTGCTGCCTGATTGATTTTCTGAGAGAAATACTCTTGCTTAGCGGTAAGTATCGCTTTTTTGTAGGCCCGAAGAAGGGTCAAATAAGAAATCTTGAGATCAGGGCAGTATCTGCAACGCCAGTGGCGCTCAGCCTGTCGGAGTTCTAGCTTCTGGTTTTTCAGGGCATTGGTGAACGATCTATTGGCGTCGTATAGATGACGCGTTCTAATTAGTCTGAGTGGCGCAACTAGATCACAGGCCTTTGAGAGCCAGTTATCCAAGGTTTCTTCCTGTCTATTGGGGGACGAGTCTGTCAGGGTGGGGGCGGAGGAGGCTAAGGAATGGCCTAGACCAGCCAAGTCTACCCTATTCCAATTGCGGGCATATATATTTTTGGGAAGAGGGAGGATGTTGGTCTCCCTCAAGGGGGCGGAGAATGTGATCAGGGAATGATCGGACCAGGCGCAGGAGGATATGGTGGGTGTGGAAATTGACAAATTGGCAGACCAAACCTGGTCGAGAATGTGCCCGTGAGTATGGGTGGGAGTAGTTATATGTGGCATGAAGTTAAGGCATTGAAGGGTATCGGAAAACTCTTTGGACATGGTGTCCTCAAGTGGATCACCTGGCCAAAAGTTTAAATCACCCAACAAAAGGACAGCGGAGTTGTTAACTACCAGTGTGGCCAGTAGATCCTGTATGGCTGGGATAAAGTGGGGCATGGGTTGAGGGGGACGGTAGAAGAGCACAATAGTGAGGGGGATCGCAAGATTCGTGGAACGTACCACTAGAAAGTCAGTTGAAATAATGGGATGATGAGGGAGAGATTGAAATTGGAGATTCGAACGTAACATCATTGCTACTCGGCCGCCGGTCTTCCCCTCCGGGCAGTCGGCGCGAAGGATGTAGTAAGCGTCATGAAGGGAGGCGAGGATATCGGGCAGGGAAGCGGCCGTATACCAAGTTTCAGTGAGACATAGAATTTCGGGTTTGAGGGTGTCAAGAAGGTCAAAGAGTTCCAGTTGATGCTTGACCGCAGACCGGGTATTGAGAAGGGAGACTGAGGCCATGGGAGGAAGGCCCGCAGTGAGTTTGGAGCAAGAGTGAGGAGAGGACGAGCGTATCAACTCCTTGTGGGGGCTGGGGTGACACCGTGCAGGGTTAGAGTGATCATAACGGCCGAATTCAAGCGAATTAATCCGGGTAAGTGTTGAGGGGCTGATGGGCCAGTCGTCATGGTATGCCAGGAGTTGGTTAGGTGGGTTAGAGAGGGGACAGGCAAGGTGAAGGGCCCCGGGGCCCGGCCCGGCGCGGACGGGCGCAGACGGGCTTGCCTTTGGCACGCCTTCGGCGCGTCCGCTGCGCGGCCGGGAAAAGCACATAGTTAAATAGAGGGAAAAGAGGGGTGTGTCCTGGTGTAAGTGGGCGTGGCCTGGGCTGAGGGCTTCCCCAGAATGGCGGCGATCCTTCTGCGACCCGCGGCAGCGTCAAAATCGGCTGCGCGGGAAGAAGTGCTGAAGGTGAGGATGTCAAGGTGCAGGGAGCAAGGTAAATGCTAAAAACACAGGAAGAATACAATTTTAAGAACAATCGTCGCTCCCGGCTTCCGCCTCAGGAGTTAGTAGCTATCTAAATCATGGCTATCCATCCAAGCCTAAAACCAAACCCCTAACTCATGGGCAGGAAGACAATAACATTCTGTGGAGGACAGGCAGGTGCAAAGCTGTCAGTGATGTGATGTAGCTGGTGCAGTGACAGCAAGGTCCAGGGGTAACACTTGCTCATTGTACCCATTTGTGGTGTGTTCCCACTACCCAATCAGAGGTTGTGGCAGGTCCATTTTCCTTCTTTGCATTAGGGCCTATAGTGCTATTTAAAGGCCACTGGGGGCAGTATTGAGACGTTAGTACCAACATATTCCTAATTGCCAGTTGCCATGCTACTGAAATATATAAGTTCTCATGCAAATCCATAAATGTGTAGTAGAATAGTAAAACGAGCAAGAACGTTGTGTTAACTAGTAATAGTTTGTAAAACAGTTACTGTTTATAAATATGTCATTGGGAACTGTGGGAGCACTGCAGGCAAAAGTTGATACTATCTCAGATCTAAAGGAATGAAGAAGGCATTTATGAAGGAGGGTCACACTGACAAGATTCTGATGATAAGGTCACGAGAGAGCTCACAAATCCTCTAGCACCAAGAAGATACTGCTGAAGGAAGGTGGCAACTCCTTGGGTCACAAAACCACTGAAAGGCATTTATAAAGAATGAGATCCCTTAAAAATGAGAAGACATTTCTGGAAAAAGTTGACTTTGTAAGAATCATGAAGTGCTGAGAAGGTACTGTTGAGGCATTGATGAAGACCCTTAGTAATATGAAGGTTCAGCTGGATGAAGCTCTCCCTGCTCTGGTTCTCGTCAACAGAGGCAGTTTTGGTATCACTGCAAAGCTGCTGTGAAGAGTTGTAAGGTAAGAAACATGCTCAGTGTGGCAGCTGTCTCTGTCACATTGGTTCAGTTTACTGCTCAATCTCATGCACTGGGTTTCTGAATTGTGGAGGACACTCTGGTGCTCTAAACTGTGACCTAGCAAGGCCTCATTTTGTGGTGCAACGAAAACCAAGCACCTAGGCACACATAAGAGGTAAATCAGTATGATATAAACACATGTGTAAATGATACAATCTGGTATTCCTCAGATGGAAGGAACAGTCCTCAAATGCTTTTAGTATAAAGTTCAGTCTTTTAATTCCTTGCAAGAATCAACTATTGGCGGAAAAAACAGCCGACATGTGTTTTGTCGCGTTAAGGAGAATTGCTCTGTGACTTCTTCAGGGCTGGGAATAGATACAAGGAATACAGGTGATGCAAACACAGTTGTATTACATTAAAAATGGGCGCTCTTAAATGAACTCGTTCTGTGTGAGTTTGGTGACTAATGAACCCGTGGAAACCCACACTACCACATGGTAGAGAAGGGAAAATCGCATGTGTAGGACATAGGTTACCGAGAAGGTGATGGCAAGTGTCAAAAACAAAAACACAAGGGGGGGGAGGATGCGTGCTCAATCAAGATAAGCATTCATCCATGAGAAGTGAGCGGGTCTAGGTCATGCGTTTGGGAAGGTTTAGAATGTGCAGAACACCAAGATTTTAGTTTTGTGCTCTTGGCTCTTTCCAACAGACCTTTTAACTATGGAAACAGGGTTTTAAACTGGGCTATAGTACTGATACACATTACTTTTGTTTTCAGGTGCAAGAGCGTCTGAATCACGTCAATATAAATATTGGTTACATCCGATTGACTGAACTCCCCCACGTTTTTGACACTTGCCATCATCGTCTGGGTAACCTATGTCCTACACATGCGATTTTCCCTTCTCTACCACGTGTTAGTGTGGGTTTCCAAGTGTTCATTATTCACCAAACTCGCGTAGAACGGGTTCATTTAAGAGCGTCCTTTTTTAATGTAATACAACTGTGTTTGCATCACCTGTATTGCTTGTATCTATTCCCAGCCCTGAAGAAGTCGCAGAGCAATTCACCTTAACGCGACAAAACACATGTCGGCTGGTTTGTTCACCATTCGTTGAATCTTGCAAGGAATTAAAAGACTGAACTTTATACTAACAGCATTTGAGGACTGTTCCTTCCATCTGAAGAATACCTGATTGTATAATTTACACATATGTTTATCATACTGATTTACCTTTTATGTGTGCCTAGGTGCTTGGTTTTCGTTGTTCTGTGTAGGTTTCTGCCCACACTCAAATGAGGGGTTATAGGGCTTATCCCCTTGCCTAGTTGCACCATACAGACTGTTTTGTGTAG
Source organism: Lissotriton helveticus (assembly GCF_964261635.1). NCBI lineage: Eukaryota > Metazoa > Chordata > Amphibia > Caudata > Salamandridae > Lissotriton > Lissotriton helveticus. Next base: position 1,629,466,458 of record NC_136068.1, read on the forward strand.
TCACTTTTTGCGTATATTAATCTTAGCGCCTGGTGAAATCCCTGATGAAAAATAACCCTCCTTTGAAGTTCATTTTGTGGTGCACTTCTGCACACCTGTGCAAGGGAATTGACAAATCATGGTGTCCCAAATATCTGTCTGTATCTGGGCTTGCCTGGCTGCTGCTCTCATTCCATCCTAATTGGGTGGACCTTAGAACAAGCAGCTGTTCTAGTTCTCAGGAATGATGACTAAACCCACCTTGTAGAATGTGGCCTAGGCAGCAGGTGCGCAAACAACAGACAATTACTTCAGTGTGCTGTTTTAATTTGCTCCACCTTGGGCCCAAGTATGTTTATTAACCTCTTCCGTCAGCATGTTGGGCCAAACCATAGCCCTAATGTCTTAGAGTTGGTTTGTCCACTCCCCCAGACTGACGGCACACAAATGGGAGAGACATCTCACTTCTCCCAACTCTATGTTCCTCCTTTACCTTAATCAAAATTAATACACCTTCGAAACAAAACTCTTGTCCCTACCAGGGATAACAAAGAACAAAAACAGGGGAAAACAAATAAATGTCACCTATCACATCATACTTCAGATGTGCAGGATAGCGAAGATGAAAAACATAGGAAAACACATCAAATATACTTCACATAAAACATCGTGCTTTAGACATTGGGCTGTTATCGACTGTCCTTTCCTAAGGACCAACACACCTCCTACTCACTCATTTCTGGTACATAGTCTTAGTACTATTGTGACGGCATTGGGTTGATTCTCAAATGGTATCCCTATGATTCTCCCCTTTGCACTAGAGGCGTGACAGTCTCTGCCTTGATATCCTCATGTCACAGTGACTGGGGTCCTCTTGGGGAGATGGGCTTGTGAAACAATCTTCATTGTCTTCTTCTCCTGAATACACTTCCTTGCTCTTCTTGTTTGGGCTTATGCCACCCCCTTCCTCAGGATGTTCTTTTGTTAGAAAACATTTGAAGTGTGATATATTTCCTTGAGACACTTTCTCTTCCTTGTTCAGTTGTAACCCTGGCTCCCTTTACTTCAGTTACTGTACATGGTTGGGGGATTGAAAGGCAGCTAGAATTTTCTTCCAGGGTGTTGGTATTTGATTAGAACTTTGTCCCCTGCCTCAAATGTTCTGTGCCTGTCTCCCTGTCTTTTACTGGCAACGTCTGAGCGTAGTTTGCGTAGTAGCGCTATGCATAGCTACGCAAAGTGCACTTTGCACTATGCACACTACGCCTAGCTACACGAATTGCGTAGTGTGGTAGGGAAAATGCTATTCGCACTGATTGCATAGTGCTGAATGCTTGTCCGCACTGTGCCATCATTGCAAGTGGCATCTTGCACAGTGCAAGCGGTCATTTTCTGCTGCTCGAGTAGATTTGTACTCGAGCGGCAGCTTTCTCAACGCGGACTGGTAGTTTTTCATCGTGAGCAGTTGCGAGCATACGCGACCACTCGCAATGAGAAACCTGACCTCCCCGCGTTGAGAATCTCGCCGGGAGGTTTATTTTCCACGCTCGCGATCGGCAACTTGATGTTGATGATCGCGAACGAGGAAAAAGTCTTGCCGAGATGTTGATTTTGCTTGCTCGCTGTCGCCAACATGACGTTGAGGACCACGAGCAAGCAAAAAATGCCCGCTACGCTACGCATTTTTGTACTGTGCTACGTGCAATTCATGTAGCGCATAGTAGCGCTGTTAGAACTGGGGGTCTCTAGTTGGCAATTGTATACACCTTTGACCAAATAGAGACCCTTGCTTCTAAGTCAGGGAAAGGGGATTACACTCTTGGATAACCCCACCTCATCCCCTTGGTTAGCTTGGCACGAGTAGACAGGCTTATCCCAGAGGCAGTGTGTTAAGCATTTGTGAATATACACAGTAATACAGTGAAAACACTACAGATGGACACCACACAGGTTTTATAAGAATAAGTATTCTTTATATAGACTTAACACAAGACCACAAACGACAAAAATCCACAATACTGCACTTAAAATAGACTTACAGATGGTAGAAGTCACTTAGTTCAAGTTGATGATAAATGCGACAAAGTTCTCACAAAAGTACCTGGATGCGTAAAACAAAACAAACAAAAGGCTCGCTGAGTGGGAGATGCGTTGGTTCCTTGCTTCAGGGGAGATGATGCGTCGCGCCTCAATGCTTGCGCAGAGTAGGGGATGCATCTTGATCCTTACCAGAGAGGAGGTGATGGTTAGGTTCTCGCTCCGCAGCCCGGTTGCGATTTGGCAAGATGGCGCCTCGATGTGATGCGACAATCCGGTGCGATAAGATGGCGCCCTTGATGCGACGACGTGAAGACAGTGCGTGCATGCCCGGCGGCCGTGCGGCAAACTCGGTAGCTTTGGAGCAATGACAGGCCCTGCGAGATGCTTCTCTGGTGATGCGACGGCGACCTTGTGGCGGCGACACACTTCTCCGGTGATGCGTCGGGTCACAGCTTTGATAAAGGCATGCTTCTCTGGTGATGCGGCGGTGACCTCTGCCGTGGTGACACACTTCTCCAGTGATGCGACAGCAACAGCTGCGACGGCTACATGCTTCTCTCGATGCATCGCACTTCCAGCTCCCAGCGACATGCAGGCTTCTACAGACATATTTCCCAGCAATGAAACTCTGAGGAAAGCTGGAGCTGAAGTCTTTTGTCCCTGAGACTTGAGCAGGAGGCAAGCAGAAGTTCAAGCTCTTGAAATAATATTCTGCAAGATGATGAAAGTGCTTTGAAAGTTCCTTCTCCTTTCCTTGGCAATGAAGAAACCTCTGCAGGCCAACCCAGCAAACATCACACTGGCAGAGGGGCAGTCTAAACTCCTGCAGCTTACTTGGTTCTTCTCCTTGGCAAAAGGTGTGTCTTGTTGTTCCAGAAGTGATCTAAAGTCTTGGGGACTGGGACCCATATTTATACTGCACAGTCCTTTGTCCTCTGAAGGCAGAGAGGCCTTTGCTTAGTCCAAACCAGTTCTGGTCAGTCCTGGAGCACTTTGTTGACAAGACTCCTTCTTTCCTTTCACAGTGTAGGCCAGGGACATCAGACACACCACAGGAGGTGGAGCCAGCATTGTGGAGGGAAGGCATAGCCCTATTCAGGTTCCAGGTGCCACTCCTCCCACCCATTTACATGCAGATCTCTCTATTCAGCTCTGAGGGGCATTACTGGGTCACTCTGGAAACTGAACTGGCAGCTAAATATGGTACCGGTGTGGTCAGAGCCTGCCTTGACTTCATGAATAACATGCACTGTTCCTTAGACATGATCATTCATATCACTGTCTTATGAGACTTCAGGTGCTGCTTTGAAAGGTCACACATGCTTTTGGCAAGGTTTTTCTGACTACTGTCTTTAATCCACACATTCACAAAATGATGAGTGTGCGGTCACAGGTGTCCCGCTGAGGCAGTGCTTGGGATTTTGGGGCATCTCTATGGATTATATTGACTGACCCGGTTTTCACAAACTGTTGTTTGACCATTTCCATATGTAATGCCTTGGCCTTTGACAGCTCTTTCGATCAACCCACTGCAAGTATGTCCTTCATTGGCAAGTTGGGAGTTTAAAGGATCTGCTCCCGGAGTTTGGACGTGGCACAATGCTGTATGAATTTAGCCCAGATCTCATCGTCTTCTTCAGGCATGGTGCAGGTTCTGGACAATTCTTTAATGTGGGCGAAAAAAACATTGACGGACTTCTAAGGACATTGGCATACCTGGCGGAGGAGGGACAGCTCATAGTTAGGGTTGACAAATGGTTCAAAGTATGCTGTGATGGAGTCCTTGAGGGTGCCATATGTATGGGGTGGTCCTGCCTCTGCGACACCATTTGCTATCTAGTGGAGGTCCGCTACAGCCAAATATAAATGGAGCGATATGTTCTGCTCACTGGAGATGTCAAAGGCAGAAAATTATTTCTCCAGTTGGTCGACCCAGTCTTTTAATCAGGCCGCTTGAGTAGGCAGATGTCAGTGACTGCAATAAGCTCCAATGCCAGGATTGACACCATTTGGTATGTGTATCATATGCGCCTGCAGATAGTGGTGACATGGTTCATAGTGCAGTCGCGTTGTGCCTAGGTGTGGGTGCCCATGCAGGTGGGAGTCTTGGCTTGGGGGTGCCACGTGTGCAGTAATGCTGGCAAGACCAGATGGTGCTGTGGTGGCTGTGGCCTGGCTGTGGTATCACAAATGCCCTTGCAGGCAGATGAGGCATTAGTTGCTCTGCATGCCTGGACAGGAGCTAGAAAAATGCCCCCACTTTCAGGCCTAACTGCATGTTAGGAGAGGCGTGCGAGGTTTTGCAGCCATTTTCGGCACCCTCTTTGACGTATGGTATGGCTGGGGCATTGTTTCGTTGTGGTGCGATGAGACTGCGTGAATGGGCAGAGGCCTGGCCACATGAGAGCGAGTGTGGGCACCTGCTCTCACTCGAGATGAGGAAGTACGCTGGCTGCTTGACCTGAGGCTGTCAGCCAGCTGGATCGAGCCATCAAATCCAGATTTACAGCCACGTGGGCACCAATTCAGGCACTGTGGACTGCGGTGAGGGTGGAAAGCATCGAGAACAGGAGGCAAGCGGCAATGCTTCCTTGCTGCCAGAGTAGAATGGGGCCTGGGCAAACGAAACGCAACAGACTGCAAGACGAGAGTCTCTGTGGTTCTGTGGCCTGGCCATTCATTTGGTCCGCTGATTACTATGCCTCCCTGTAGGGACTGGCTATAGTCAGGACCCCATTGTAGATACATGCTGTACTAGTGGCACTTTGGAGTCATGTGGCTCAGCATGCATGTATATGATATATGTGTCCTAAACAGTGCTGAGAAGTTCTCTGCAGCGCTTACTGTAAAAACAATCCCTCTAGGCTTCATGAACACTGCAAATCAATTCCAAGAAAGGAGATAGGTTTATGTGGGTATCCCAGACAAAAATATCTGGTGGTTGCTTTTGTCCTCTACCCGCCCCTCTAACCCCAGGACTCCACTCACCTTTAACCAAAGAACCTTATCCCTTGCTAAGAAACAAACTGTGTAGTAAAACTAAATTTGCTTGGGTTGCACAATATTTATTACACTATCTCATTTATGGTATAGATTTTTTGCTGCTACACTTAAATGACTCTTAATTGTCTGTAAGATGTGAGTTAATTTGCTGACACTGACTGATGGTTTGGTATATTCCCCATGTTAGCTCTTTCATTCTGTTAATTGCACGACACTGTCACAAATACCAATGGCAAACAAATGTGTTGCTCCAGGCCCTTAAGAAGTTTCTTTTTCTTCTTCTACTGCATTCTAGGAAAGCAGTGTTAACTCATTCTAGTTTGGACCAGGCCAATTCTCTTTATCTTGGGCTACTGGAAGGCGTCATCAACAGGTTGCAAGTAGTCCGGAACATCACAGCTCACCTAATTCGAAAACTTCCTTTGCAGGCTTCAGTTTCTGGTTATCCTAGATGTCTCCACTTGCTTCCAAATTAAGAAGCGGATTCTTTTTAAAGTATTTGGTTCTGGTTCATCTGGCCATTTTTCTTCAGGCATACGATATCTCTCTGCAAGATGTGAGTTGTATCGCCCTGTGAGAACACTTCAGTGTGCCACAGCTGCCATGGGCTATGCGGTCAAGGACAGGGACCATTCCATCTATTGTTTTGGCAGCTAAGGCTTGGAATCAGCTACCTCTGGAATTTCTGTCCCTTGTGTCCAAATTGTCATTCTAGAAATCGCTCAAGACATGGCTTTTCTCACTGTGCTAAATCTGTGGCAGAGGATACTTGATGTTCGTATATTTTTTAGCACGGGCCACTCTTTCACACCTTCATTCATACCAATGAGTGCCATCAAAAATCATAAAAAATAAAAGTTGATCTCTGAAACTAGGATTACAAATTCCAGCTCTGAAGTACACTAAGCAAAGGACCCAGATGTCCTCTGTGTGGTTTGGGAGTACCCCAATGTAAGTTTTGATCACATAGTGCCAAACAGGGCCATTTATACCACTATTTTACATGAACATCTGAACATTAGAGATGGTGTAGGAAGCTGATATTGCCTCAATGTGAATTAAAGCATTTTTCTTGGATAACGTATACTTCAAACTGATTGCTTCTAGGTGCACAATCTTGTGGCAGATAGCTAAACAGAGAAAAATGCAAGAAACATTTTGTCCAAGATCACGATATTTGTCCAGATTTGAACCTCGGCATTCTTGTTCTGAAGGTTACATGGTAGAAGTTTGTTGTGATATCCATCCCACCGCCATCCGAAGATATGCCTTCCTTGACCCTTACATGCTGAATATTTTGGAAAGACACAAAAAGGGCTAGAATAAGTGAATATTGCGTTTTTATGTGCTTTCCTCTTGATATCAAAGGTTTGTAATTCACAATTGTAAAATATGATGTTTCAACATTGCTCAACAATGCCTGTATGTTCTTGAAGCTAACAGTAGCTATAAGGTATTTGGTAAAACACACACTTGTGAAAGTGCACCAGATTTGTTAAGAGCACTTAGATGTTTCTTTTTTTCTTGCTGGGCATGATCTCTACAAATGCAGATCTTTGAAATCAATCATGGATATGTGTGTGTGTTTTTTTGTTTTACAAAAAATTTCAAAAGCAAACTTTATTCACATCAGCTCCTTCCTAGAAATGTTCATGGTGATCCATCAACCGAGGGCCGAGAAAAAGGATGGGGGTGGTACCAAAAAAATTTCACTCAAGCAATTTTCCATAGGAATAAGATTTGGTAGAGAAAGACATCTTTGTTCAGAAAGCGTGCTTTTTGGGATTCGGTTTTTGAGAAATTGAGGTTCAAAATGTATGTTTATTGCACGTCGAGGTGGATCCGCAGATCTAACAGATGAAAAGATATGATCTGATTGGCTAACACCACATCAACATAAATCTTGAGGTAGCCACTTTAGGCCTTGAGGATTCCGTCCCCTGTCCAAACAAAAGGTTACATAAAACATAGTCCTGGCTTTGGAGGTCCCAAATTTACCCACTCTGAAAATTAATTTTTTCCTTTTTTATAGGCACCGTGAATTTGGGGAGCGGATCTATAGTACTGCGGCTCGAATAAACCCCCTTTTGAACACCCATGGTAGGCCAGGGCAGTTTTATTTTTATGGGGAGCAAGGCATACAGCCACCCTCCCCGAGTCTATTTAGGCCCCAGGGTCCCTATTCCTGGGGGCCACTTTTTATTAAAAGTGGCTTGGGGTGCTGACCCCCCCAAGCCTTTGTAGGTCCTGGGTCCAATTTAATTATAATTGGGAGAGGATTTGCATCCCTCCTCCAGGCGCCAGGGACCCTATCCCCGGGGTCCGCTTGTCTTTTTTAGGGGAGAGAGTATGAGGCCACCCCTCCACAAGTCGCTTAGAGGCCCTGGAGATCCCATGCCTTGGGGCAGAGAGTTATATTTTTGGGGAGGAGGGCATACAAATCCCCTCACTGAGCTGGTCACCAGCCCCTGGCACTCCATCTCCTATTGCCCAATGTGAGCAATGTCTTGTTGACCCAGCCCCTGGGACACTGCTTTTCCCTACTCAGGAGAGTGCGGACATTACCTGTCCACATTCTCTGGGGCAGAGAACACAATTTTGCTCTTGTCCAGGCGGGAGCAGAGAAAAATGCTGCTCTCTGCAGGATTGGAGCAAAGTAAAAAAAATGGCCCATTCCATTACCACAATGGGTGCTGGCTGGGAGGCTGGAAAGGGCTGTAGTGGCATTGGGGCTTCCCCATACCTTCCAAGTTTAGTTTACTTTATGGGTTTATATAGCGAGTGAATCAACCCCCTAAAGGGTATCTAGGTGCTCGCGGATTTGCAGAAGAAGATGTGGGTGGGCTGGTCTAAAAGAGGGCAGTTTTCTAGGCCTTTCTAAAATTCAGGTGGTCTGGGCATTGTCTTACGACAGTTGGAAGTTGGTTCCGTATCAGTGTTGCCTGGTATGAAAAGGCCTTGCCTCCTGTTCGTGCTTTTGTGATCCTGGGGATTTTGAGCAGAGATTTCGAGCCAGATCGTAGGTCCCTTTAGGGAATCTACTGCTGAAGCTTCTCCGCAAAGTAGAAGGGTCCATTACCCCATATTGCCTTGTGTGTCAGGCAACACATCTTAAACTTCTCACGTTTCCTCACTGGCAGCTGATCTGTGGGGGGCGTTTAACAATAATCGTGCTCCGGTATTTTGTACTATCTGAAGGTGCTTAAGGGAGGACTCATTGGCAGCCATCAGTTAGGCGTTGCAATAATCTAATTTATTGAGCACAAGGGTTTGGATCAGGGTCTTTCGCAGGGGATCGGGGAGATGGGGAAACACTCTTCTCAGCAGGCCCAGCACATGAAAGCATGAGCCAACAGTATAGCTTACGTGCTCTTTCATAGTTAGAGTCTGTTCGAGATGTACCCCCTAAGTTCTTTGCCGTTTTTTGGGGAGACGGAACGGTTCCCAGTTCTTTGGACAATCAAACAGGAGTCCATAATAGTGTGGCTGCTCCGAAGAGCATGACTTCAGTTTGTCCAGCATTCAGCTGTAGAAAGTTGTTTCTCATCCATTGTGAGGTAGCTAGCATGCCGGAAGAAAAAAAGAATTGGACTGTTTGGGATGTCTTGTTGAAGGAAAAGGTAAGTTGGGTGTCGTCTGCATAGGATATTGGGAAAAACCCATGGTTCCTCAGGAGAGCCACCAAGGGAGCAATGTATATGTTGAACAAGGTTGGGCTTAGACATGAGCATTGTGGTACTCCCTTGGTCAGTTCTATCGAATTTGACCGGTATGGGCCCAAGTAGATGGTCTGGGTACGACTAGAGAGGAAGCTGGTCAACTATTGTAGCGCCACTCCCCCAATTCCGGCTTCCCTCAGTCTCATGAGCATAGTCTGGTGGTCACCCGTATCGAATGCAGCGGAAAGATCTAATAACACCAGGAGGGTAGGTTGGCCCTAATCTAGTGCAAGCCTGATGTTGTCAGTGATAGCTACCAGGGCAGTTTCCGTGCTATCTTTGGGACGGAAGCCTGATTGGGATGGATCCACGTAGCCAGCTGATTCGAAATGGACTGCTAGACGAGTGTTAACATGTTTTTCCAGAACTTTGCTCAGATATGGAAAGAGGGAAATAGGGCAGAGGTTTGACAGATCTTCCATGGATGCTTTTGCGTTCTTCCGGATTGGGATGACCTGTGCCGCCTTCCATGTTAAGGGTAGGTAGCCTTCCTTCAGAGATTGTTTTAATAAAGAGAAGATGGGTTTTTATAGTGTTCTTGCAAGAGAGGCTGAGATACTTGCATGTAGGATATTGAGAGGGAAGCCAGATCTTACTTTGCGCATTAGCATCTCAGTCTCTTCCTGCGATAAAAGAGGGAAATTCAACAGTGTGGTTTTCCTAGTGTTAGGAGGAGATCCTGTGATGGTGTTTGGAAGTGGAGGACAGCTGGTAGCGGCGATCTTATTATAAATGGTGTCTATTTTCTGTATGAAAAAGGCACCTATTTTATCGCAAAGAGGTTGACAGAAGCTTTCTTCCAGTTTGGATGCTTTGGGGCTGGTGAAAGTTTTCAGTATTTTGTACAGGGCTTTAGGGGTGTTTTCAGCTTGGCTAAGTTGTTGGGCAATATGTGTTTCAGGGTATGCTTTATACTTTTGTGATAGAGGGAGAGAGTTAACCTGTAATTTACTTTGTCCACTCGAGATGGGTTTGACGCCATCTTCTTTCTAGGTTTTTACAGTGGCTTTTTTCCTTGTGAAGTTCGGGGGTGAACCATACTGCCTGGCTTTGTCTGTGTTTGTTTGAGCTAGTTTCAGTGGAGCAATCAGTTCAATAGCAGCCTGAGATGATTTATTGAATTGGGCTAGACTCGCTTCACTATTGCTATGTGGATGCGACCTAGGAACCCAGATAATTTGGGTAATGCACCAAATACAATTACATCCACAATCCCATCCGCACATAAGAAAGTAAACAGGGCGAAGCGGAAGAAGGCGTGTAAACTGGGTAAATTCGACGTTGCAGGGGTAACCCTCATCTTCCAGTAATGTACTAATTGATGGACAGATGGCGGAGCTTAGTAAGATTATAACAAAAATTGATAATTTGCATGAAAATTTAACTGACTCCATATCTAGATTAATTGATAGAGTGGAGTCCATACAGGTAATTTTACAAAACGAAATGGAACTATTTGACCCTGTAACATCTGATACGGTAACATGTCGTAGAGAAGATGTGACATCTCTGGCCTCTACGCATCCCAGCAGTGTTGGTTTCACTGATGGGATGGCACATAACATTAAGAACCGAGATTCTCAAGCTATGTATACGATCCCATCTACTTCAAAAGTGCCATCAATAACACATATGGACAATTCCCACAAAAGCGTTAGTGTCTTATATGATAATAAAATGCCTAAACAGTCAGATATAAATTCCAGAGGAAAATAGTTGAATACCTTTTTTAATCTTAACTAACCTCCCGCTGTTACACCTTTCACAATCATCCTGGCCAATGTTCCAGCCTTAGAATCAAAAAGAGCAATGAAACTTGGGAGGCTCTGAGGAATAAATCACTTTTCTGGTTATGTTCTAAAATGGGCCTAACCGAAGCACTATTTGCAAATTTTAAAATGGCTAGACGGGTTCCATGGGTTGGACGGGATAAAAAAATGCTATCAAGCTATTGTATAGTTTAAAATTGTATTGATCCGCACCTAATACAGGCCATTTTATCCAGAGCTGGGAACACAAATATATCACAGGTGGGAATTAACATCCTGCCTTTGTTTTTTTTTACTCAGCCTGAGGCGGCTATCCAACACAGGAACCAGAACATGGTCCCCCAGGGTTGTTCTACCTCTTTTTTTAATGTACCGGTTGCCAACTTATTTGATGTCCTCCCTACACTTGTGGACACTGATTAACCGAGAGATCAGGAGCTACGATGTGCACAAAAGGGGAAGAGTTTAGTCCTAGCCTTAACTGGTGGATATGGTACCTCTAATGATGAGTCAACAAGTTCAATCACGGGTTTAGGGTCTATTGTAACAAATAGACCTTTTCCATCAATTCCTGAGGATATGGGGCAGCCTATAATTGAGAATTACACTATATGTAATATGAAGGTAGCGACTCAGAGGGTTCATGCAGAAACAGATGTGCTTGAATGTAAAATACTATTTTGGAAAGTGGCTGGGTTACGCCAGAAAGTAAGAGATCTAAAATGGGTTACTGTTGTCGAAGAATTCTTAATATTGTGCCTGCAAGAGACCTGGTTGGAGAACAAGCTCCATATAAATGGATATAGAACCTACCACACACCAGCTGTTAGCTCGGTTTGAGGCAGAAATAAGCGGGGGTTGTGTACTTATGTTTCTATTTATATTAATGTAAGTAAGATAGATTTCAATGCTCCAAATAGTTTTTATCATAATGTGATACTGCATATAGATAAGAAGCACACTTTGGTTTTTGTAAATTTTTACAATAATGTCCCCAAACAGCAGCTACGTTGTGTATTGAGTGAATTACGGAAAGATATTTCCTATATACAGGACAGCTCGATGGAAGATTTGTGCATTATCTGGGGCGGGGACTTTAACCATTTTGTATGTCAATATGCTATGAGGGGGATTTGTGGCCTAAGCGTGGACAGAGGTGTGGAACATGCTCACTTCCCTCATACAGCAACAAGAGATTTGTTTAATACTATTGTTTACCAATTCGACCTAGGGTTCGCTAACAAATTTTGTTCCCCAATAGTCCCATCCAAGAGTGCATTTAATGGCAGAGGATGTGATTCTACAATTGACTTCATCTTAGTTACAAAGATCCACTCCAGTAGGGTGTGTAGCTTTGAAACTCCCTCAAATGCAATGAGTGACCATTTTCCAATACGTTTATCTATCCTTTTAGTAAGCGCTGTGCTACCCAGTGGAACAATTCCCTTTTGAAATCGCTCTTAATAGATTAAATGGGTACTCTCTGAGTTGGACGAAAATTGATCCGACCGCATTTTTTAACCAATTAATAATTAAGTGTAACAAGGCTGCGGCTGTCTGCCGTGATGAGTTTGCTGCCGATATCGAGGTTTTAAACTCATTTTGTACTATTATGAAGGAAACTAAAAAGTTATTAACAGTGAATTTTAAGGAAAGACTGCAGAAGAAACATGGATGGTTTGATTCAGGTTGTACTAAAGCACATGCAAATTTAAAGAGAGTATTACACAGGCATGACAGTTGTCAAAGTGACAGAAGATTGGCAAGGAGCACCTACAAAATGGCGATTAATGAACGCAAGAAGATTCTAAGAGCCCAGGCTTGGCAGGCTCTGCACGACGCTTGTGTGCTTAGAGATAATAACAGTTTTTGGAAGGTTATTAATGCGCCTTTATTAGCTCCAAGAGATATTCCTTAAATAGAAACAGCTATTAGTGAAGCAACATGGGTAGAACACTTCACTAATTTATTTAATGATGAGAAGCAAACCAGGGCCCATATAGAACAGGATCCCTTTTTGCTGCCTGAACACATTTGTATGTTCCCCCTAGATCTATGCTTTTCCTTGAATGAGGTTATAAGTGCTATAAATGATAGCGCTGCAGGCAAAGCCCCCGGTCCGGATGGGGTCCTTGTGGACGTGTATAAACAGAATATTCTGTTCTGGGGTCCACTATTAACTCATCTTTTAAAAGCTTGCTGCCAACAGGGCCTAATTCCATTGTGGTTTGATTCCAAAGTGGTCCCAATATTTAAAAAGGGGGATCGCAATAACTCCACTTGTTATCAGCCCTCATAGACTTCTTCCCTAAAATAACTGGGCGTATTATTTTAAATAGGTTACAGACCTGGGCGGAAGAGAGAGGTGTACTCTCTAAATTGCAAAATGGCTTCCGTCAGTGTCTGGGGACCATAGAACAGGGGATAAATTGAAGCCTTGTGGTTGGCTAATACACGCAAGCCAAGCAGGGAAAATTATTCCTAGCTTTTGTGGATCTCAGCTCCGCTTTTGACTGTGTGAGGCATGACAGATTGTGGAGCATATTAAAGCAAATGGGTGTGGATCCTCACCTCATTTTTTTTATGAGACAGTTGCACAAACACGCTGGTGCAAGGGTCCGGTTTGGAAAGAGGGGTGAATGTACAGTCAAATTCCCTATTGGTAAAGGTGTGAGGCAAGGATGTGTGCTCGCCCCATTTCTTTTTACTTTATATATTAATGATGTAGGACAATTGTGAACTAAACAATAACAGGATCTCCCTTTTATAAATAAACAAACTGTGCCCGCACTGCTATATGCAGATGATGGGGTTTTATTGGCTTATACCCAATTAGGATTGCAGAATGTTTTAACTAGTTTTACCGGGTTTAAGGGGTTTGAAAGTGAATATATCTAAATCTTACATAATGAAATGTGGCAAAAATAGTGCTAGATGTTGTGATATTTACATTGATAATACTAAAGTGGAATGTATTAGCAGTTTTCCATATTTGGGCATTCAATTTGACTATTGTGGGACTTGGCTACCAGCTGTGCGGGCGAGAAAACTGATGTTTAATAGGACTATAGGCGCTTTGTCCAACGTTGCTAGAAGATTGGGCAAAAGACCAGTGCCAGAGTTAATACTAATAAAGCTAAGTGCCTGTTCCACAGCAATGTATGGAGGGGGCATTTGGTGTTATACGAATGGTCACGTGCTATAAATAATAGACAATGCATTTACAAAATACTTAATGGCTACTCCTAAAAGCACGGCCAATTTTATCTGTCATTCGGAACTAGGGATGTCATACATTACAGACCTGATTAAAATTGAACCAATTTTATTGTGGCACAAGGTATGGGCCTCTGTGGATACTGATTTTAATCGTGATGTTGTGAGGGACTGTTTAGGTTTGTCTAGGGTGACCGCCATCCTGTGGTTAAATTATATGAAAAAGTTCACAAGTGATATTGGCCACCCTGAATATTTTGAAAGTCCTGACAGTATTACTGCAATTTCGAGAAAGGAATTAAAAGCAATTTGTTTAGTACATTTACAAACTATTAGACTTACACTGGCGATGGTTAAACCTACAGTAATTCATGTTATCATGTTATGCCATCCATGCATATTTAGTTTTTGTACTGGGGAGCTATGATAGGATGCTCCCAACTCGATTTCGTTTAGGGTCCTTTCACAGACTTAGAAGCTTCCCAAAAACTAATGATTGGTCTCAAATTTTGGATGCTTGCCCGAGTGATGCTATATCGCAACAATCTATTATGCATATTACCTTATTTTGTAACGTTTATCTGTATCCAAGAAAAAGATTTTCAAAACCGATATTAAAAAAGAGGGGTTTGAGAGAATGTCGTACAGCTTTTCTAGCGTTACAAATTTTAGATGGTTAGTTGACTATGTTATCTGTTGCCTCTTATTTGAAAAGTGTCATTAATTATAGGAAATCTATTGGGGTATTTGATCCCTCGCTATTTTTAACTATTAACTTAATTTTCTTCACTGCAAAAATGTTTCTAGAGTGTATTTAAAATTGTGCTTTTATGATTTAGTTCTTAAATCGAATAAAGCTATTTTTGAATGATTGATTGTATGCAGTGGGGGCGTTCCGACGCAAGAAAGGGCCATAGAAGTGATGCAGTGAAATCTGTAAGATTTCACTGCGCCACTTCTAGGACGCAAATGTCTCAATATCTTATGCCTGCCTTAATGGCAGGCATCAGACTGACGCAGGCTCATTCAACATGGGACTTTCCCATGTGTAATGACCCATTGCTTGATTGCGTCACTTTTGTGACACACTCCAGCAATGCATCATTTTTGCATCTACAGATATGTCAGAAATAATGACATATCTGTAACTCCTTGCGACATGATGTGTCATACTGTAAATATGATGCATCATTGGTGTCGCAAGGTGGTGGCAATGAAATATGACGCTTCGCTGTTTTCTCGCAGTGATGACCATTTTTCATAAATGAGGCCCACAGTATTTGGTCTTTTAAGGGCGAGGAAGGCAACACTGGCGTACTGAGCCTGTTGAAGGGGTGGGAGCACAGATCAGTACATTGATTAATCTCTGCTTTTAGCGATGGCTAGAGTACCAGTGACGGGTAGCAACAGATGGTTTCCAGTTTTGCCCATGAAATAAGCAATTAATAAAAATGAAAGCATATGTTATTCAGCTTTGCACAGAGAGAAAGAGATGCAGTGCCGCATTTCAAGTCTTACAGCCTAGGTGCCTGGGTAATGAATAAATGCATGTTTGAACTTGTGAAAAATGGAATTGTTCCCATCTGATTACATGTATTTCAGCAGCTGACAAGGCCAAAGAATAGAACATAATTAAGAATGCTGACAGCACAGTTATATTTTGCTAAAGTTGTAATGCAGCTGTTGATCGTATGCATCATGATGTCACAAAAATGTTGCGCAGAAAGCCACTTAACTCCAAACATGTCCACAACACAACTGGTACTTCAACTTTTTTCAAATGTGCCAAACATTTGAAGACTGAACGATCATGATTTTAGACTAGAGTTAATGTCTATACAACTTTTAATATTCGACAGACAAAATGTCATTACCTGGGGCCGTATTAAGCATGTGGCACATTTTCCTGGTTAGCTCTAGGCACAACTTTCAAAGCGTGCACCCAGCGCTAACCAGGAAAATAAGCTGCATTATAGTGAATGCGCTGCCCCCAGGCCAGCTGCGAACTCACCCTGCCCTGGGGGCAGGAAGTACAGGTAAAAAATGGAGCGACTGCTTTGAAGCCGCTCTGTGTTTCACAGTGCAGGTGACATCCAGCCTGCACTTTGAACGGGAATTAGAGATCCCCTTGCAGGCGGCTGCAGTGAGTGACTACACTGCCTGGAGGGTCCATGGGACCCCCTTTTCCCCCTCCAGAGGGCTCTCATCAGCGGGCGCACTGATAGTTCTCTTCACCCACGTCTGTAATACGGTGTGAGCACAGAAGCAAAGAGATTTTCTCATTTGCATGGGACCACTCCCCCATGCAAAGGAGGAAATGCCCTTGTATGATAGAGCTGCTGCTTTATGTGTACCAGCGCTATCAGTATTACAGAAGGATACGTACAAGTGTCTGAGACCCCTTATGTAATAGCAAAGGGTCCGAGGGGTGTGCAATGTGGACAAAAATGCCATTGCGCACTGGGGTAATTCAGTAATACGGCCCCTGGTGTTGCATAGATTTTTTCATAACAATGCACAAAATGGCAGAGCATCTCAGAACATCTGGGAAAGTACTTCCCCAAAAGAAATGTCAAAGCAAGGATAAACTCAAGCAGCAACTGCAGCTCCTGAAGGCATGCAGTGCCGGATGATGAATGATGCTGTAACCTCCATATGTGAATTGCAGCTGCAGTGTCACATGATAGGAAGAGGCTTTTATAACCTCTAGTTGATACAACTGCTTTTCTTGCACATCCCAGAAGTGCAAAAATCGACATGAGCTGTGTTGGGGGTCTTGACAGAATACATGCTTCCCTTCAACATGTAATTGGATTCATAAGTGATTTTGCCACATGTATGTCCAAGGTGTCTGTTAGGGCAAAGTCCTCTACCTGGGTTGCTAAACAGTGCTGCCTGCCTTTGTACATTGACTGGACAATATTGTTATTTTGCTACATGGAGCTTGACAATCAAGTTAGTCCATGGGAGGTGCCACCCAATGTTTACATTTTTTCAGAGTGAGGGTAGCTATCATCATCTCATCCCGGGCTATATGTTGACTGGGTGTGTAATCAATTTAGGGTCAGATTAATGTTTCCTGTAAGCTCTTGGGAAAGCCAATTTCTACCCGTTCTCACCACTATTGGCCTGCTCCGAAACTGGTCCCTTGTCTTCATCATATCAAGGACATGTATGAAAGATGCATATGTCTGGGATTTGTGGTTTACAGGTCCAGTGGTGAATGGTGGATCCATTTGTGGGGATATCATGATACGCATACCATCCTATGCATAGGATCCTGTGCATATACCCTTTCTCTCCATGACAAAACCTGCAGTAAATGGCAGGTTGCTGAAGGTTTCCATTCCTTTGTTTTGTCCACAGTAGAACCCACAGCCAATGTTCTATTTTGTGGTCAGCTCCCCTGGGAGCAGATGACACCCTCAATGTGCCTCTGGCATCTGAGAATCTCTGTGTGACTATGTACATACACTGTAATATGGATAACGATGTACTCATGTTTTAGGTGATCCCGCACAAAGAATGCACGTGGGCAAGTATTATCACGGCCCTATTTATTTATTTATTTATTTATTTATTTATTTATTTATTTCACTGCTAAAGCGCAGCTATCACCTAAAAAAGGCATCCTGGCGCTGGCAGACTCATAACGACGGGGGCAACCGAATGGCAAGCTAGGGTTTCGGGAAGAGCAGTGTTTTCAATCTCCTCCTAAATAGGATGAGATCGGGGATATGTCTTAGCTCAGCCGGGAGAGCATTCGACAATTTTGACGCGGCTATTCCAAACAATCTTCCTCCTGCTTTGATTTTCTTAAACCATGGTATTGTCAGAAGCCTAGCAGAAGAGCTTCGGGCTGGCGCATGCCACCTGAATTTTCTTTCTAGGCAAACCGGGCCCAGCCCATGCAAGGCCTTAAAGGCCAGACAGAGAGACTTAAATTGTACCCTCTGTCTCACCGGGAGCCAGTGTAGCTGGACCAAGGCCTTAGACGAAGAAGCTCTCGTCGGCCACCCCAGAGCTAGTTTGGCTGCCGCAGACTGGATTCTCTGGAGTCTATCCATGAGATAGCTCGGGGAATCCAACAGCAGAGAGTTACAGTATTATAACCTACTGAGCACAGTGCAGCGTACCACCTCTACCCGGGCGGGAGGCGGTAATAGTGGAAGAATTTTCCTCAAGAATCTAATAATGGCTAGGCAGCCAGCTACCAACTTCGAGAGCTACGCCTCCAGGGAAAGATCATTGTTGAACATAACACCTAGGTTTCGCTCTACCTTCACTGGCTGTGGAAAAGTCCCCAGGACAGAAGTTACAGGGTAAGTGAGTTTGCACCCTAGGCCTTGAGCAGTATAACACCTCAGTTTTCTCTGCATTGAATTGCAGGGAGTTAGCCGTGTCTCGCAGGCAGTTGTGAAATTCTTCCAGGGAGGTTGAGTCATCTCCCTCCAAGGAAAGAATCAGCTGCGTGTCATCAGCGTAGTTGACAATTTCGATCTTATATTTTTTGATGATTACAACGAAAGGCCTCATATAGATGTTAAACAGTACCGGACTAACTGCCGAGCCTTGGGGAACGCCATGCATGATCGTAGAGAAGGTTGATTGGAAGGGAGGGAGGGACACCGCCTGTTCTCTGTTCTGGAGAAAGGACTCAAACCACCCCAGGGCCCTGCCAGCAACCCCCACCTCTCTCAGCCTGTCCAGCAGGATGCCATGGTTCACTGTATCGAAAGCGGCAGACTGGTCAAGCAGGATCAAAACACCTGCCTGACCCCTGTTGGCCCGCCAATGAAGCTCATCCAACACGGTCACCAAGGCCGTCTCGGTACCGTGGGCTGGCCGAAAGCCAAACTGGACTTCCTCCAGGAGCTTATGCTGCTCTAGGTATCTAGAAAGAGTGCCTGCCACCACTCGCGCTACAATTTTATCCACTTGTTTGGCACAAACTAGCTATGTATCAAGTCCACAAACAAACCAGGGTGGTACCACTATGTAAAGGTGTCCCTTGGAGAGGATGAGGGACTTTTAATCTCTGGTTAAGCTCTCTGGTCACCCTTCTCAGAAGTGCTCTCTGGAATATGGTTGAGCCCACCCTCACCTCTAGGAGTCAGGGTGCACCCAATGATTAAGCATGACACTACTAGAGTGTGTTACGGTTATATAAAAAAAAAACATTTTTTCCTTCCCCGCACAAGTCATGCAGAGCTTCTGTACTCACTTGGGTTATCTACCCATCTATCCTTTGTCTCTCTGCTTCAGTTATGACACCATTTTGTTCGTAGGTGGGATAATTTTTTGGTTGAAACAGATATACTTGGGAGGGTGTACTCTCCCCACCCTCCTTCATTTGCAAAGGGTCCTCTCAACCCTCCTGATCCAGCGAGGACCTCTTGTCAGATCTCAAGTTTTTATCCTCTGGCATCTCACCTTGGCAAGAAGAGAGGTATAAGTATTAATTCCTTCAGTGACTACCTGCATCATTCACTGTCTTCTGTACTGTAAAGAGGTCTGCACCCCAGTGCATGAGATCAGAAGTGGAACCTCTGCATAGATGTTATTTTTCTTCTAGACTGACTCTAATTTAGACACTGCAAAGGAAGCAGAAGGTTCCAATGCCCCTATTTCCTAGCATTAAAGCAAAATCAAAAGATGAGCATAATTTAGGGTGAGGAACAGCAGCCTTGATCATTGTTGCCTTGGGTTTCAGTTAGTATCTTCCCCAACCAATTCTCAAAAGCCAGAATTTACCACCCTCTCTCTGATCCTAGGAGGACCAGAAGACATTTGAGATTCATTCACCCACTATGGAGGCTGATAATGCTGGCCCGCGGAGGCTGCCTAGATTTGTGAATCACTGCAATTATCTTCCTACCCCTTATAGAACTGCATCTATTAACATTTTCAGCCACAGACAGGTCCTCTCTTTAAGGAACCAGATCATGTTTGGTCCTATATTACCAGTGTCTTTGTGATTGTCCCCTGCCAATACCTGGCCAATAGTGCTGCTTTTCCTTCTGAAGCTCCAGCGACAATGTGATAGGATCTTCTTGTTCTCCACCCATATTTCTAGTCTGCCGAAAACTATGCCTCACATGATTTTCAGCATTTCATCTAGCTGACTCCTTGGGGAATAATTTGTAGAATAACTTCTGTCATGGTCCCTATACTAGGGGACAATTTTCCTCCAGCCAAAGTGGTGGTAAAGGGGCTCCACTGACAATAGCATTAGTGGGTTAAAATCTGATCCACAACAAAATAGGTGCCAAGCCTACCTTATCTTCTATACAATCAAAGCCCATTTCCATCCTTGGCTAACCCTGCAACAGTGATTGTGATTGTATTCTGTATATAAAGATATATAATTACATTTTTATTTTAAAAACTTGCTGTGGACCTGGAAGTTCCTAAAAGCCTTGCTTAAAACCTGTTTGATGCTACCTGAAGGGTCTTTACAAGTGTATCTCCAGAGCTAAGCTTCACTCTGGGAATATTGGAGGATTGTCTGAAACAGACTAGCATTACATCTAATTTTAGTAGGGAAATGTATTGGAACGTATCAAGTAGGTATACTGTTTTTACAAAGCTGTAAGTCTCCTACAATCTGTTTTGCAGTATTGAACTTTATTACTCAGGTTTGACTTAGTCACAACACGACAGAAAGACAATTTTATGATGAGTAACTGAGTAATTGTATCTTGTGATTTAATTGTGTGTGATCTGTTTTTAACTTGTTTTATCCTGTTCTTTTATGGTCCTTTCGGCAAAATAAAGTTTATATGACTGACTGACCCCAACGTCCTAAAAAATTATTGCCCGATCTCCCTGCTCTCCTACTAGGCCAAATGTCTCAAAAAAGCCATCAACCAGTGTCCCACTGAATTCCTGGAACAAAACCACCTACTTGATGCCTCTCAATCAGGAGAACACGCTAATCGGCGCCACTGAGGACATCAGAACACTCCTCGATCATGGATAAACCGCAGCCCTGATTCTCCTTGACATCTCCATGGCATTTGACACAGTCTCCCACAACACCCTCATCAACAGACTCCACAACATAGGCATACAGCAAAACGCCCTCAGTTGGATTGCTTCCTTTCTCACAAGCGGCACTCAGGGCATCCGACTGCCTCCCTTCACCTCTGATCTCAAAGATATCATATGTGTCGTACCACAAGGATCATCCCTCAGCCCAACCCTGTTCACAATTTACATTGCCCCCCTCTCAGATGTCGTCAGATCCCATTGACTCAACATAATCTCCTACGCAGATGACACTCAACTGATCCTCTTGCCTACCGAGGACCCCACCAACACAAAATACAACTTCTGCAGCGCCATGAACAACATAGCTGAATAGTTGAGAGACAGCTGTCTCCACTCAACTGTGACAAAACTGAAGTGCTGATTTTCGTGAAGAACAACTCTGCATGGGACCACAGTTGGTAAGCTGGAAAACTCACACCACCCAACCACACACGCAGTCTCTGCATCATCCTCAACTGGCCATGAAACAAGAAGTTAACGCAGTTGCCTCCTCCTGCTTCCACACACTTTGCATTCTCTGCAGAATGTTCAGATGGATTCCAACAAACACCAGAAAGACCATCAACCAGTCCCTCATCACCAGTCGTCTTAACTACGACAGCGCCCCCTATGCCAGCATCTCCACCCAGGTCCTGAGAAGACTCCAGACTATACAGAACGCAGCAGTCAGACTCACTCTGGACCTCCCCAAACAAGCTCACATGAGAGACCTCCATTGGCTCCCCATCCAGAAACAATGCCAGTTCAAGATCCTCACACACACCTACAAAGCCCTCCACAAGCTAGGACCTTCCTACCTCAGCCATCAACTAAACTTCCACCAACCCGCCAGACACCAGCGGTTCTCCTCACTCACCCTTACACTCACTCTGTGGTTCGGAAAATCTGGATTCATATAATTATACTGGACTCGAGAAATAAAACTTCGTCGAAATATGACGAATTTGGTATCAAAAGACCGAGAATGACGAGTACATCATGTACATGTATTTTCGGCGTGTTCGAGTGACGATTTCACCTCGAAATCGTCACTTACACTCTGAACCCTTGGCTCCCATTTATATGTTGCCCTTTACATAGGCCTTAATCCAGTTGAATTTGATTCCACAAGGACACATACTCCTTAATCGACTTTTCCCTGACCTCAGTACAAGTTAGAACCATTGCCCCAGGCCGAACTCGTTAGGTCAGTTCCCTCCCAGTGGCCGAGCAAGATAGCATCTAGGCTCAACCAGCCATAAAACCATTTCAGCGCGCACACCTGCCATATCTCGCTCACATCTTTCTCCACTCCTTTGCTTCACTTACTTTATGGTGGGGAGGTGCCCGCTTTTATTAGGGGTCCAGTGATATCTGATGAAATGTTGGGCCTTGCCAAATGATTTGTTGTAGGCAGCACGAAGTGAAATATGGACATGTCATCATGACTCTGCTTTTTCTTTGAACCAGAATATGTTAACTATTTACTTTACAACCAAGAATGTTTTGCCCAAGGCCCAAAACTGTGTATAAGAAGAGAAGCCTGACTTCATGAAAGTGTGCAGTCTCCTGAGAACATACCCGTATTGTACTTCTAGGACACCTGTTACCTTGGTTGCAGCCAATAAACTAATCTTTGACTTCACCTAGAAGACTCTGAAGTTTCTGTAGGTCTGGATCAGGAGAACCCGAGGTCTCTGGGTGTTGATTCCCTGGCACCGCTGGGTTACCGGTTCTGTGCCGGTTCTTAAAAACCCAGTACCTCAGTTGGCGCCCAACTATTGGGGGGATTCCAGTGGTACCAGTCAGCCTGAAGATCGTGAGGAGCTTCGTGTGGAAATTCCGGAGGACGGCCAACCAGCTCATCGACCCCTGCATGTCGACGTGGTCCGAAGGTCTTTGCTGCGAGGTTCCCCGCTTCCCGACGGCTACAAGGACTGCTGCCCTGGCTATCGCCCTGATTTGGACCCTTGAAGTTTTCGGTAGAGCGAAACACTGAGACGAGTCTTCTGGTGACGTCATCGAGATATTTCAGTTAAGTATAAGTGGAGCATCTCCCAGTCCTTAGTTGGACTTACTTTGTGGTATCTTTGGGATACAAAAGGTTTTGTATTGGTACTTGCAAGCACCATAACCGAAGGACTCGTGTATTCACGAGAAATATCGTAATCGATAATCCTTTGAAGTTTGGAACTAGACTAGAGAGCGAGGATGCCTAGTCTTAGACTTGGGAACTTATTTTGTCTTGGTGGTAATAATAGGGACTCCCGATTGGAGGACTCATGTCCGGTTCCTCCAGTTGGAACTCCGACTTACGAACTGTACGTAAAACATGGGGTAGGCCCCATCACCTACAACGAAGTATGGATTAAATACACCAGGAAAGATGGTGTCTTAAAATGGCCCCAATATGGTAGTTTTGATTCTGAAATCTTAGACAACCTTGAAGTTAAACTCTTCAAAAAGAAAGCCCGGCCGGCAATGTTTGACTCCTTCCGCTTATGGCGTAAAGAAGCCAAACAAAAAGAAATTAAATTAGCTAAGAAAAATAAGAGAGAAGGGGGACTTTCAGTAATGCAAGCTGCTGTGCAGTTTAAAGATAATGAGGAAGAGCAGATGAATGAGCAGTTGCACAGGCAACGTAAACTGGCAATAGATAAGTGTTATCCAGTTTTGCCGTCTCTTCAGCAAGAGGCAGCCAAAGAACGTGAAAAAGACCCATTAATGTCACATTTGCTAAATTCACCACCCCCCTATGCGCAGAATGCCACAGCACCACCGCAACCTTTAGTTGCACAAGCTGCGCCTCCTGCTCCTCAACAGCACCCACCAGCTGTTCTTCAGCTGGCTCCTACTTCTTCGGTGCAGCCTCCTCTAGGCCCACCGACCACTTCTGTTTCACCTGTGTTTTCTACGATTTTGCCTACTGTACTTTTTACATCTCCTAATGCTCCCTCTACGATTCTGCCTAGTACCCCCTCTATTTTCCCTGATACCTCTTCTGCTATCTCTACCCCCGCCTTATCTCACCCCGTTTTTCCATCTGTTTGTCCTTCAGTTTCACCTTCCATTCGGCAGAAAATGGCCAGCACTGTTACTAATCTTCTTTTACCTCTTTTCGGGTCGCCTGCTACGACCCCTAACATAGGAAGAAGACAGTTGCGAAGTCAACTGCCTGATTATCAAGAGAGAGATTCCCTGAATGGTTTAGCTCGGAAATGGGTCATGGACACTGCAAAATATGATTTACAGTCTGTCATGGAAGTCTTCCATCAATGGGAAGCAGCGACACAGAGATATGTTTTCGAACAAATGTGTGTTTTCCTTTGCGAGGATTTAGAAGACAATGATCAAGAATGCATCCCACAAGAAATGTGTTGTGTACGGTTTAGGTTTGGAGAGGGTATGATTGTAGGTCCAGATGTGGAAAAAGCAGTTGAAATGTTGTTATCATATCGGAGTACGGGAGGCAGTTCTGGGTCACCATCTGAATCTAATACATCCAGTAGGAAAAAGGCGCGACAATACCCTATGAGAGAAGTTCCCCCACAGTGGAGAGAGGGTGACACGACTGCTGTCCCACCTGTTCTGCCACACTTCCAGCGTGTATGGGTACATGTCCCATGGAAGCGAGCTGAAGTTTTAGCACTCAAACAAACATTACCAGATCCGCGTAAAAATCCTGCAGGGTACTATAAAGAATTGTCACAAACTTCTGGGTCATGTATAATGAATTTAGCCGATATCGATATGTTATTTGGGAATGTTGTTCCACAGCCTTTATGGGGTAAAATTCGTCATGTAGATCATGACCAGGAATTGGGTGACACGTGGGCTAATATTACTGCTGCAGATGCCCGCCAAGTTGGTGGTGCCAAGCCTGAGCCTTTGATAGCAGAACTCCCTGGTAGAATAGTAGATTACATGAAAACGATAATGCCTGCAATACGCGTAAATTGGGATAAGTTGTCTGCATGCAAGCAAAAGAAAGAAGAAACTGTTTCAGATTTCTTCACCAGATTTGAAGAAACATTCATTGACCACAGCGGTCAAGATATGACCACAGAAGGTGGTCAGAGATTATTTGTTGATAAATTCGTGCACAATCTGCTTCCAGAATTGTGTAGAAAACTAAAAGAATCAGAAAGTTCTTGGGCAGTCTCATCTTCAGCGCAGATATTAGCTACTGCACAATACTACGAGAATAGAGACAAAGATGAGAAAGATAAAGTAGAAAAAAAAACTAGAGAACTCAAAACGAAGGTTTTGCTACAGCAAGCCTATCCGCCACGTGGTGGTGGTAATCAACATAATAATGGCCAGAATCACGACCAAAATACTTTTCAGCAGCCTCAACAGTATCAGAGAAATTCGCAAAGATTTGATTACACTCAACCCCGTGTAGGTCCCAACCAGTGTTTATATTGCAAACAAGAGGGTCATTACAAGTATAATTGTCCTGCCCTATCACAACGTGCAAATGGAGTTTCTGGTGTAAGAGGTCGTGGCAGTCAGCAAGCGCCTAGAGGAAGAGGGCGTGGAAACGCCACTCAGGACACACGTCCCCTTCCACCACAAAACTCTATGAACAGGTTTGATCAGCAAAATAACGTATCTGACAGGACAGCTCAATACTATGTTGAAGATTATTACACAGAAAATGAGCAGTGGGAGAATGATGACTGCTAGGACAGCCATAGACAAAGAGAGGGAGTTGTTTCAGTTCTAGTAGATCAGAGTGGACCTTACGTTGAGATGATTACATCAGGTGTGTCAGAACCTTTTCTGTTGGATACTGGTGCTACAAAGAGTTCTATTATGCACTCCAAACTCCCTGGCGCACCTTTGTCTGGCGAAATGAACGTTTCTGTAGGTTTTTCTGGCGCCCCGGTTAGAAATCCGATTTCTGACCCTTTGTCTCTTTCTGTTGGTCCTTGTGAATTCGAAGCACCCCTTATTCTGACAACAGGTTGTGGTGAAAATTTGCTAGGATTAGATTTGCTAAAAAGATTGTATGCGACTTTGTACTGTTCTCCTTCAGGAGTACAACTTACTTTAGGCAAGAAAGTGGTTTCTCCCATGTATTTGTCGAGAGATGCACTTCCAGCAGAATTAGCACTTCTCCCAGATATTCTTTGGGCTACTGGTCCTAACGATGTAGGTCTTTTAGAAATTCCACCACATGTTGTAACATTGAAGTCGAATGTTAAAATGCCACGAATTCCCCAATACAGAATATCTAATGAGGGTGAAAAAGCTTTGCTAGCGATTGTTTACGAATTGATTGAAAAGGATGTGATTGAGGAAACACGAGGCAATGTTTGCAATAGTCCTGTTCTGCCTGTTTTAAAATGAACTGGCCCTTCTCAGCCACCTGTGTACAGATTCGTGATTGATCTTCGAGAAGTAAATAAGATAGTCGTGCCACAATTCCCAGTTGTGCCCGACATTACCACATTATTGACTATGAATCCAGCTTCTGCTTCATGGTTTTCAGTGATTGACCTAAAGAATGCTTTCTTCAGCATCCCAATTGCTGAGGAGAGCAGGGATATTTTTTCCTTCAGTTTAGGAGGTCGAAGCTTCCGCTTTAAACGCGCTCCTCAAGGCTACTGTGAAAGCCCCTCAATATACAGTCAAGCTCTGAAAACACAGCTTGACACGATTGTTTTGCCAAAAGGTGCCACTCTTGTACAGTATGTGGACGATTTGCTCATTGCTGCAGATAATGAGACAATTTGTAAACAGGCCACATTGACATTGTTGCGTCATCTGTGTGATCTACATCACAAGGTGTCACTTTCCAAGCTTCAATATAGCCGACAAGAAGTGACCTACTTAGGTCACCTCTTATCGAAGGAGGGAAGGAAACTGACCCCAGAAAGAATTCAGGCAATAGCGAAATTGAATGTGACAAGAACACAGAGAGAAGTGCGTGCTTTCTTGGGCATTACATCGTACTGTAGACAGTGGATTCCAAATTTTTCGTTATTGGCCAAACCCTTGGTGGCATTAACGTGTAAAAATACACCCAATCTCATTCCCTGGTCTGAAGAGTGTCAGAAAAGTTTTCTCGAATTACGCACAGCATTATGTTCGGCTCCTGTGTTAGGTACCCCCAACTACAGTAAGCCTTTCACATTGTATGTCCACGAGAAGGAAGGCTGTGCATTGTCTGTGTTGACTCAGTTATTCGGAGATAGACAGCGGCCATGCGCCTATTTTTTGTCAACTTTGGATCCGGTAGCACGAGCATTGCCAAGTTGTTTAAGGGCCACAGCAGCAGCAGCTGTTTCTATTCGACAGTCTGCTGGTCTAGTATTGAATAATACACTAATCGTGATGGTCCCGCATGCAGTAGACACATTGTTAAATAGGACCAAGACACAGCACTAAACTAGTGCTCGACTGTCCAGTTACGAATTGACGCTGCTAGCAAGCCATGTGCACATAAAAAGGTGCAGTACCCTGAATCTAGCCACGTTGTTACCAATTGCAGAAGAGTCGGATGCTTTAGAACAGCACGATTGTTTCCTCACAACAGAGGAAGAGACAAAAGGGAGAGTGGATTTATTTGACACTCCTCTTGCTGAATGTGATGGTACATTATGGGTAGATGGTTCATGCTTTAAGCTCCCAAATGGGAATGTGACTGCAGCATATGCTGTCACAACTTTGCACACAGTCGTTGAAACTGCGCGAATACCACATGGTTCAGCTCAAGCCGCAGAACTAGTCGCACTTACGAGAGCATGTGTGTTGTCTAAAGGAATGAGAGTGACTGTCTACACTGATAGTCAGTATGCGTTTGGAGTGGCTCACAGTTTTGGACGATTGTGGAGAGAACGTGGATTCCTGACTTCGCATGGAACTAAGATTCAGCATGGTCAGTTGGTGAATGAGCTTCTTGAATCACTGACCTTGCCCCTGCAAATGGCGATTGTGAAATGTAGTGCTCACAAGAAGGTGACTGATGATGTTGGTCGTGGAAATGCATTTGCTGATGAGACCGCTAAGGAAACGGCAAAGAATGTGATGAGCCGAATGTATGTTGCAGGCCCTGAAAGATGGACTGGTGAGGTTGGAATATGTGAGGACACGATAGAAAGTGTGAAGTCCATCCTAGCTGAGGCCACAGAGAAAGAGTTAAGCACGTGGAGAGAGAGTACAGGAAGAATGGATGCAAATGGTTGTTGGGTTGAATTGACAGAGCATCAGAGATGGTTGTTACCCGATGCATATGTGCTTGTAGTGGTTACAATGGCTCATGGAATGGCTCATATCAGCGTGAAAGGGATTTGCGAGTTGTTGGCCCCAGTGTGGAAGAATTCAGGGATTCCCAAGTGTGCAGAGAATGTTGTCAAGAATTGCATGGTATGTCTGAAGCACAATCCTGGTAGGGGAACCCCAACTCCAGCTGGTCATTTTGCACCTCCTACGTATCCGTTCGAGGTTTTGCAGCTAGATTTCATACACATGGAGAGGTGCAACAACTTAAAATACGTGCTCGTGGTTGTTTGTGCCTTCTCAAGATGGATAGAAGCCTATCCCCTAAAAGACAATACTGCCTTGTCCGCAGCAAAAGCCCTTGTAAAAGAGTACTTCCCCAGGTTCGGAATGCCGAGAATGGTCTGGTCTGACAACGGAAGTGAATTTGTGGGTCGTGTGATGAAAAGAGTGTGTGAAGGACTAGGCATTAGGCAGAAGTTCCATGCTGCAAATCACCCCCAATCAGCTGGATTAGTGGAATGTTACAATGGCACGCTTAAACTTAAATTGGCCAAAATCCAAGCGAGCACAGGTCTTAAATGGCCTGACGCTCTACCCTTAGCACTCCTATCCACCAGAATGACTGTGCATTCGCGAGTGAAACAGACTCAGCCCGTACGAAATCGTCTTTGGCCGGCCAGCCAACATATGGGGAGTGCCTAGGCCCACGAAGTTCAGCGAGCTGCAACACCCTATTTTGCTTGATTACTTGTATGAATTGACGGCTAAATTGCGTGTTTTACATCAACAGGTCCACAACACCTTGCCTCCGGTCTCTGAGACTCCGGGTCACTCCATTGACCCGGGTTCCTGGGTTCTCGTCCGCAACTTTCAAAGAACAAGAAACGACCAGCCCAGGTGGACCGGGCCTCACCTCGTCCTTCTGTCCACGAGGTCAGCCGTCCGGGTGGAGGGGAAGGCCAACTGGGTCCACGGGATCCATTGTAAAAAAGTACCCTTCCCTCTGCCCTATGACCAATGGATCCAGAAGGGTGTCACTGACTCAGAGCTCACAACTGATGACCGTGTAAAAGAAACTAACCCTGATTGTGAAAGCGAGAACATTTTTCAAGAAACTGTGCCACCACCAGAACAATTGAATTCTTTGGAACCTGAACTGCTGTTTCAGGACCAGACAGTACCAGGAAAAAGACGCTACAATTTGCGACCGAGAAAAACAGACTAATAAAAGTGATTCCTTTTTATGATCTGAGACCAAGACCTATGGACTAATAAACTTATCTTTTTCCCCAAATCCTATTTTTGAAAGTGCAGATCTCCCATTTAGGAAACTTGCTTATTTTTTGTTTTTGGAACCGCCATCCGGGTTCCGCTGCTAGGGCCGCGATTGGTTAAAGTCTTCGGAAGTGCAGCCAACGACGTTAGGTCGGTGGTTCTGGTCGGTCCAAGGGAGTTGCCCTAGACTGACAGAAGCACTCCTTAGCAGAATCAACCTCCTCGTCGCGGGCAGCACCTTACAGAGGATGGAGTTTCCTGATGTGGAGAGACCTGCCAAACAAATGAACTTTAAGCAGAGACTATGTAACACAATGACGAAGAAAAGTTTTATAATATTGTGTATTTTTATGCTATCCAGCGTAATGATCTTTTTGATAAGTTATGTTTTATTCTCTTTCCATGTAACATTTGCGCCTACTACATCACCCATACCTCCTCCTACTATTTCCTCTCATTCTTTCCACCCTCTGCCTGACCACGAATGAAATAGGAGATTAGAGTTCATTAATAACTCCTTCGTTCAGTTATT
This sequence comes from Lissotriton helveticus, assembly GCF_964261635.1. Taxonomy (NCBI): domain Eukaryota; kingdom Metazoa; phylum Chordata; class Amphibia; order Caudata; family Salamandridae; genus Lissotriton; species Lissotriton helveticus. Next base: position 1,629,496,253 of record NC_136068.1, read on the forward strand.
ACACCAACACCAACTTGTAATGAACACAACTAACTGTTGGGTGTGTGGTCTCATGCCTCACACAACGGATAAAGGTATCCCCTGTTTGGTCCTGCCATTTAGTTACAATGGTTCAGTATGGGCATATAGGACAATGTTCATATATGCACGAGAAATCCAACCCCTACGTTCTGTAAAAGACAACCTCAAGACTAGCGCCCTAGTCAAAGGTATAGTTGACATGATCAAGGAAGTAACTTCCTATGAAGATACTCCGGATGATGAGATACTTGCATATGTAGGTTGGAACGTGACCGGATATGGCACTACGTTAAGTGAGAAACAGCAAGCCAAAAGATCGTCCCCTATCTGGATCGTACCCCATCAAGGTCACCTGTGTCTGCAAGGTATTGGCAAAAATCCCAGAGCTCAGCTAGGGAAGAGTGTCTGTACAGAAACGTATGTGTTTGGATCTCAGACTTCCCCTGCTTTTTTAGCCGCTAAGGGTACTTATTTCATCTGCCATGATAGAGCCTATACATGGTTGCCCCCTGACTTCTCGGGCTCATGTTTTGTTTCATTCCTGTTACCTCCCACCTACACAGCAGCGGCGGATTACCATCGGACAAGGGTAGTTAGAGGTGTTTTGAGTAAAGAAGACACTGCAGGTCAATAATTTGGGGACTTTGCAATGAGTTTTCTGCCGTTCTGGGGATCCATGGCTAACAGCAGAAACATAAGGCAATTAACAAGGGTAGTTGAATCCACCGTGATTGAAACTGCTGGTGCCCTTAGTAACCTGACTGCTGAGCTGCAGTCGGATCGACTTATGACCCTTCAGAACCGGGTCGCTTTGGATGTAATACTTGCGGACCGAGGTGGAGTATGCAAATTGATCCAGTCTAGTTGTTGCATTTTCATCCCAGATAATGCTCCAACCGTGTACAGGGCCATCTCCAAACTACATAAGTATTCTGAATCCATTCATGTGGATAAAGGAGACTGGTCGTTAATGGGATGTTTCTGGGAACTGATATCTGCCTGGGGATGGAAAATTCTGATGGTCATTGGGATGGTCTTAGCCATTCTTTTCCTGTTCTGTCTGTGCATACAGTGTGCTCCTGCAATATGTGGCCTCTGCGTCACATCATGTGTAAGGAAGCCTGTGTCAAGAGATGAACTAAGTACTAGAATGATGTTACAGCAACATCTCAATGACTTTAGGAATATAGATCTGGACTCAGACTAACATGAGGATAGATTAATTGCCTATGTAAGGGCAAAAGGAGGGTTTGTGGTTCGGAAAATCTGGATTCATATAATTATACTGGACTCGAGAAATAAAACTTCGTCGAAATATGACGAATTTGGTATCAAAAGACCGAGAATGACGAGTACATCATGTACATGTATTTTCGGCGTGTTCGAGTGACGATTTCACCTCGAAATCGTCACTTACACTCTGAACCCTTGGCTCCCATTTATATGTTGCCCTTTACATAGGCCTTAATCCAGTTGAATTTGATTCCACAAGGACACATACTCCTTAATCGACTTTTCCCTGACCTCAGTACAAGTTAGAACCATTGCCCCAGGCCGAACTCATTAGGTCAGTTCCCTCCCAGTGGCCGAGCAAGATAGCATCTAGGCTCAACCAGCCATAAAACCATTTCAGCGCGCACACCTGCCATATCTCGCTCACATCTTTCTCCACTCCTTTGCTTCACTTACTTTATGGTGGGGAGGTGCCCGTTTTTATTAGGGGTCCAGTGATATCTGATGAAATGTTGGGCCTTGCCAAATGATTTGTTGTAGGCAGCACGAAGTGAAATATGGACATGTCATCATGACTCTGCTTTTTCTTTGAACCAGAATATGTTAACTATTTACTTTACAACCAAGAATGTTTTGCCCAAGGCCCAAAACTGTGTATAAGAGGAGAAGCCTGACTTCATGAAAGTGTGCAGTCTCCTGAGAACATACCCGCATTGTACTTCTAGGACACCTGTTACCTTGGTTGCAGCCAATAAACTAATCTTTGACTTCACCTAGAAGACTCTGAAGTTTCTGTAGGTCTGGATCAGGAGAACCCGAGGTCTCTGGGTGTTGATTCCCTGGCACCGCTGGGTTACCGGTTCTGTGCCGGTTCTTAAAAACCCAGTAACTCAACTCCCCACATAGGGTACAGCCACAGCTGACCTGAAACGACTTTCCTCTCCAGTTCCGTTCAGCCCCCTCGCTGGCAGACTTCAGAAAGAGACTGAAGACCTGGCTCTTAGATGGAGACACAGTGCCCAGATACCCCTAGAGGTGACAGTGTTTAGCTCTACAAATGCAGTTTGATTGATTGATTGATTGTTAGGTCAGTTTATATACTGGTTACGGATATTAGGAGTATTTAAACACACTTTAAAAGGGGTTCCTTACTGTGTTGCCTGATTGATATGGGAGACACTATCATATGTTGAATAATCAGTGAAGAGAGAATTACAGGTTGTTATCAATGTAATCTTTTCCTCACAGTTGAAAAGTGTACAGATTCCTGCTGTCTATTCTGGAAATGTAAAAAGGAACAAATGATAGACGAATGCAGAACAATGGAAAAATTAACCCCTAGTCACAAAGATGTGGGTTTAACCCATGTCACCTCAGTTTGGACCTAGTCATATGCAAATCGGTCTTGATCCTGTTCCTCATGGCAACAGTCCAGCCCAAACTGACAAGCTAGGTCCACCCTGGACCAAAAACATGCATCCTGGGACCGGTTTTGGGGTATAATCTCTCATCAGCCAGGCTAGCTGGAATCCAGTGGTGCAGTGAGCAAGGGACCCATGTCTGGGCATACCCTTCCCACATAGGGGGATAAAAGCAAAAGGAACAAATGATAGATGGAATGCTGAGCAATGCAAACAATCACCCCAGTCACAAAGATCTGGGTTTAATCCATCATTCTTTTGCTCACCAAGCCACCCCAGTTTGGACCTAGCCATTTGCAAATAAGTCTTAGCCCTGTTCCTCATTCGAGCAGTCCAGCTCCAACTGCCAATCTAGGGGCATATTATCAAGGACAGGAGATACATTATCGCCACTTTTATCGGCAGGAAACTGCCGATAAAGCGGCGATAATGGCCTTGATAATATGCTCTATGAATTCCAATCGAAGCCCATGTTAGATGTGTTCACTTCTAACATGGACTTCGATTGGAATTCATAGAGCATATTATCAAGGTCATTATCGCCGCTTTATCGGCAGATTCCTGCCGATAAAAGTGGCGATAATGTATCGCCTGTCCTTGATAATATGCCCCCCAGTTCCTCCCTGAACCAGAAACAAACATATTGGGACCTGGCAGTCCAGCCAGGCTAGCTTAAATCCAGTGGTGCAGAGAGAACAGGACCCACGTTTGGGCATACCCTTCCCACCCCTTAAAACTCCCAACCCAGCCCCACTTACCTGTCCGCGTCCAGCGCTTCCTGTTCTGATGCTTCCTCTACTTCTCCCACTGCCTTAACACTTATGCGTGGTTAAGGCAGATGGATTGTTCAGGCAAGCGTGGTTGTGCTTGCATTGTTCCGGCACGTGTGGCTCGGCCCCGGTTGTTCGGGACAATCTCCTAGCAACTCCGAGGGGCATATTATCAAGGCCAACAATGCAGCAATAGCCGCCAATATTTAAAACAGCGCTAAGCGCACTTTGCGATAATTATCGCAGCTCCTTGTTAATATGCCCCCATGTGTGGTCGCACTAAGACAAAGCAGCATAGAATATATCACTGGTGTATGTTTATTCAATAAGGCCTATAGCCCTAGGAGAAATGCAGTTTTTCCCATTTCGTTTTTCGTGTTAGCAATAAATAGTGAGCAACATACAATGAGATAACCTCCTTTTATTTAAACAGTATGGGGCACAGATGTATCAAGATACCATTTTGCGATTCTCAAATTGCGATTCATAAGGAATCGCTATTTGAGAAGTGCAAAATGGTATGTATGTAGAAATTCGCTATTTTTTTGCGATTTCTTAACATTCCTTAATTGCGATTAGCAAATTGCTAATCGTAATTAAGGAATAATTTCCCATTCATTTCTATGGGCCAGGAGGCCCATAGTAATGAATGTGAAATTATTCTCAATTTGCGATTAGCAATTTGCTAATCGCAAATTGAGAATAATTTCAAGGGTGCAAGGGTGTCTTAAGGACACCCTGCTGCACCCCTGAATTTGACATGTGTGCGCATATGGTGCACATACATGCCCTAAGGGCATGTATGAGCGTCATATGGCACCTTTAGAATTTTAAAAAAGTGCATTTTGAAAAGAATTCGCCAATTACCACCAACTGCAAGTTGGTGGTAATTTGCGAATTCTTAGTCAAAAATCGCAACACTGAAATGCTTAATACATTTCAAATAAGAAATCGCAATTTGCCATTTCTTAAAAGCCTCGCAATATTAAGGAATCGCAAACTTTGCGATTCCTTAATATTGCGAGGCTTTTTGCATGATACATTCCAAATCCGTTTTTTTTTGTCGCAAACGCTGCTATTTTGCAAATCGCAGCGTTTGCGACAAAAAAAATGGATGATACATCTGCCCCTAAATTTCCATTTTCACTAAAATAATCTCCTCCATCATTATGTTTCGATTTTATTAAGGGTCTTCAGACAACTTTTGTTAGGTGGTGGTGATATGAAGAATGCTGCCGAACATTTCAGATAGAAGCATGCAATTAAGATCCATGGGACTGTTTAAATCTGACTAATGATGGATAAATAAATAATTAAAGGTACAATAGTAATTGTAAATTAAGAAACTGAGAAAACCCAGAATTTTTTTTGTTTATTCCACACTTCCACCAATGTGTGTGTGCCTAAATCCACTCACTGTGATAGATAAGAAATGTGCTAGAAGCTAAATTGTAGATTGTTTCACACCAAGACTCCGGGCCAGATGTATTAATATTCAGATTAACAAATAATAAATTGCGAATGATGGAGACGCGCAGTTTCTGATTCATTAATGTAAATGTAATAAAAAACTTTACTGATGAAATTGAGATTGATAATCATGCACGATTTCAGTGTACCGATTTCTAAATAATGATTTAGCAACTGCCACAATTTTTTGTCCGCTATTTGCAGAATCGCAATTTGTGAATTGCTAATTTGCACTGTCAGCCAAGGATTTACAAGCAGGAAGTGATTTTCTACTTTCACTTCTGAGACAACAACGATGCAAATGAGAGGAAAAAGATCCCCAGAGAAGGTTAATAATTTTGTGGAGTGGCATCCTAAAAGCCTGAACTCAAGGAAGTGGGCTGTAAACGCAAATATAAATTCAGTTAGCAGGATTTAGGTTAGAACATTATTAAAGCTTCGGTCTCTGTGGCAGAGGCAGCCGAAATAACTACTTGGCTATTGTTAGAAATGGGAGTCTCTTTTTGGCAGTGCTTGCACCCTGTCCAAGTAGGGACCATTCCTTCTAGTCAGGATGAGTAAAGTAAGCACCTAAGTTTGCCTGTGCTCACCCTCTGGTAGCTTGGTACAGAACAGTCAGGCAATGTGTTAAGCATTTGTATATAATCCACAGTAACACATGGAAAAAAAACGTAAATGGCTACCACACAAATTTAGAAAAATAAAGTATCTTTAAACCAAACAAGACTAAAAAGACAAAAATCCAACACCCACTCAAAATATGATTCTTAAAAGGTAGAAAACAGTTCTGTCCATAGAAAACTATGGATGTGTGAATTTTGCACAAAGTACCTCAAATGTGTCAAAAATATTGGACGAAAATAGGTGTAGTGAATGTGATGCGCCGGTTTCTTGCTCTGGAGGAGGTGATGAGTCGGTTCCTTACTGCCATGCAGGGAAGGTGATGGTTTCTTAATGAATGCCCATCATCATCGTGGATTTAACACACAGGTGCGATGCATTCGAAAATATGGCTGTTACGGGTCGATGTGGCGGCGATCCAGGTGCTGTGTCGATTCCTACAGCCACTGACAGGCAATCAATCATTTAATCAGGGGTTTATATAGCATGCTACTCACCCGTGAGGGTCTCAAGGCGCTGGGGGGACGGGGTGGCTCCGGATCAGTCGTAGAGCCAGGACTTGAGGTGCTTCCTGAATGTATGCATCTGATGTTCACAGGGAGCTCGTTCTAGGTTTTGACTGCAATGTAGGAGAAAGCTCTCCCGCCAGTTCTGTATCTGGGCATGGGGGGGATCTCAGCCAGGTTGAGGTCTGCAGAGCGGAGGTTCCTCTTGGGTACGAGGAATGATACTCTCTCGTTGAGGTATTTGGGTCCGATGTTGTGGAGGGATTTTTAGGCATGGGTGAGGAGTTTGAAGTTGACCCTCTTCTCGACGGGGAGTCAGTGGAGGCCTTGTAGGTGTTGTGTCAGGTGCTCATGGCGTGATGTCCCGAGAACAAGTTTGGCTGAGGCGTTCTGGATGGTCTGGAGTCTGTGCAGGAGAGTTTTGTTGATTCCAGCGTAGAGGGCGTTGCCGTAGTCCAGTCTGCTGGTAATGAGTGCGTGGGTGACGGTCCTTCTGCAGTCGGGGGGGATCCACTTGAAAGTCTTGTGGAGGATGCAAAGGCAGTTGAAACCAGTGGAGGCGACGGCGTTGATCTGTCGGACAATGGGAAGGGAGGAGTCAAGGATGATGCCGAGGTACCGAGCGCGGTCTATAGGGGTGGGTGGGCTCCTGAGGGCCACCAGGTGTTGTCCCAGGCAGAGTTGCAGGAACCGAGGATGAGTACCTTGGTCTTCTCTGAATTTGGCTTCAGGCTGCTCTCCTTCTTCCAGGCTGCCACGCTCTTAATACCTTCCTGGTAACAGAGTCTGGTGCCTTCGGCATCCTTCATGAGCGAGAGGATGAGCTGGGTGTCGTTGGCGTAGAATACAATGCTGAGCCCATGCTGTCTGACGATGGCTGCGAAGGGGGGCCATGTAGATGTTGAAGAGCGTGGGGCCGAGTGATGATCCCTGGGGTACTCCGCAGGTGATTTCGGTGGGTTTGGAGAGGAAGGGAGGGAGTCAGATCCTTTGGGTTCTGCCAGAGAGGGAGCATTGGATCCAGTCGAGGGTGTCTCCTTTTATTCCCGTGTCATGCAGTCTGGCTGCGAGAGTGCGATGTGAGACGGTGGAAGGCTGCGGAGAAATCTAGAAGGATGAGGGCCGCGGTGGGTCCGTGGTCGAGCAGCATACGGATGTCGTCAGTGGCAGCAAGGAGGGCGGTCTCAGTACTGTGGTTGCTGCGGAGTCCCGACTGGGAGGCATCTAGGATGGAGTTCTCCTTTATGAAGGCAGTCAGCTGGGCGTTTACGATTCTTTCGGTGACTTTGGCTGCAAAAGAGAGGAGAGAGAAGGTGCCAGTAGTTTTTCAGGTCCGTGGGTCTGCCAATGGTTTCTTGAGGAGGGGTTTTACCTCTGCCCTTTTCCAGTTGTCTGGGCAGAAGCCTGATCTGAGAAAGGCATTGATGGTGTGTCCTAGTTCGGATGTGATGACGGTGGTGGCCCTGTGGAAGATGTGCGGTGGGCAGGGGTCTGTTGGGGCTACTGAGTGGGTTTTCTTTATGATAGCTGTGAGGAGTTCGACAGTAGCGGGATCCCAGGACATGATGGTCGGCTTATCTTATGAAGGTCCGTTTGGTGTCTTGTATGCGCTGGTGGTATTCCTTCAGGGTGCTTTTTTGGTCGTTCCGTGCTTCCGTGGTTATCAGGTTTCGCCAGGTTTTCTCAAGGCGTCTGCAGGAGCGTCTGGCTTCTCGGAGTTCTGTGGTGAACCAGGCGGCTTTCAGCAGGCGTTGTTTGGTGGGAGGCAGAGGAGTGCGAGCTTGTCAGCGCAGCGAGAGACCTAGCGGTAAAATTCCTTGGCTGCGGCATTTGTGTTGGTCGCAGCGATGTGTGGGTATTTACGGAGGGTGGCGTTTAGGTGCTCCTCTGTGACCTTGCTCCAGTTCTTTTGTGGTGGGCATAAGGCAGGTTTGGGTGCGGTGGTGGTGTTGAAGGTAAAATGGTGGTCCGTCCAGGGGGGCTGGGTGGTGTGGCAGAAGCGGATGTTGGTTCCTCCCTTGAAGATAGGTTTGAGGGTGTGACCTGCTCTGTGGGTGGGCGTGTTGACGAGCTGCTTCAACCCTAGGTTGTCGAGGTTGTCGAGAAGAGTAGTGGAGTCTGGGTCGTTGCCGTTATTGAGGTGGAAGTTTAGGTCCCTGAGTAGAATGTAGTCCATGGAGGTGATGGCATGGGGAGCGGCGAGCTCGGCGATCGTAGTTTTGTGGTGGGTGCGAGGACCTGGCGGTCTGTAGATGAGGGTGCAGCGTAGCGTGGTCTTGGGATTTGTCTGGATCTGGAATTGGAGGTGTTCTGTGGTGAAGTGGGGGTCACTTGTGCTGGAAGTGGAGAGGCCGAGGGGGGGTCGTGTGAACGATGGCGAGTCCTCCTCCTGGGAGGTATGGACGGTCCTTTCTCTGGATTATGTACCAGTCAGGGATGGTGGTGGTGAGGTCGGGACCGAAGGTAGCATTGGTCCAGGTTCGCGTGAAGAAGGCTATGTCGGGCGAGAGGGTGTAGAGGCGGTCCCGAATCTCAATGGTGTGTCAGTGCAGGGAGCGAATGTTGAGCAGGATGCAAGTCAGGCTTTCGGTGGTGTGTGCATAGGGCATTCCTTCTACAGTATCGGGGGCTCTATCGATGGTGAAGGATTTGCGGCAGGGTCTTTGGTGAGGATCTTGCTCAGTCAGTGTGTCTTCCAGGATTGAGTGCATGGAGGGAGGTGGAGTCGTAGCGGTGTGGCCAGGGTTTCTTGCGCTGGTCGTGGTCGAGTCGCGGACGGGCGCAGAAGGGCTTGCCTTAGGCGTGCAGCGGTCGCCATTAAGTAGGGGAGGGGGCCGGACAAGCGGTATGGAGGCGGGAGCGGTGACTGTGTCGGGGTGGAGGGGCCGTAGGGGCAGCAGTGGCAGTCAAAGCGGGCTCAAGGAAATGCAGAAGTGGGAAAAATAAAGACGAAAATAAGACTCAGAAAGTCCTGCGCGATAAAATACAGTTCCTATAAATGCCTAGTTAAAATACAGAAACACAATGTTAAACACAATGCTAGAATCACCAGGAGGCTGGGCGGGCGGCTGGTTGAACCCTGACCTGCAGGGGACTTGAGTCTGCGGCTGTGAGGCAGAGCTGCAGGGGAGAGTGCTGGCCTGGACCACGGTCTAAGCTTCACATGCATCGATTCTTTTAGCCGCACACTCCGTAAGGTGATCTCGGACGTTGGAGATCGGTGCACAGGACTCGTCGTACGGTGCCTTTCCAGTCAGCATGAAGGTGCTATGTTAAAACCTATGGCTGCACGAGCTGTGCATCAGAATTTTCTCCTGCATGGCAGTGTAGCATCGAATAAAACAGCTGCAAGAAGAGCAAAGCAGCGACTTTGTAGTTTCTTTAGTCCTTCACAGGTTCCTGTAGCAGGAACAACCTCCAGCGGCCAAGACAGGTCAGAACTCCCAGCAGTGTCGTTCAAGAAGGCTGTAGGTGAAGTCCTTGTGTCCCTGAGACTTCAGAACAGGAGGCAAGCACACACAAGTCCATAGAGATTCTTCTCAAGCAGGTTTCTCAGCAAAGTCCAGTCTCTGCCCTCCCCTTGCAGAAGCATCAACTGCAGGCCACACAGCAAAAGGGCATTACTCATCTTCACAGCTCTTCAGCCCTTCTTCCTTGGTAGGGATTCCTCTTGATTCCCGAAGCAATCTAAAGTTCTGGGGTTTTATGTTTAATACTTATACCAATGATTCCCTTTAACGTCTTTGTTTGGAAAGTTTCCCTTGCTCTGGTGGCAAGGGAGACTTGTTAAACCAGTTATGTCCTCCCTCGTCCAGTTTCACTACACAAGGTAGAGACACCATTGTGCAGAGCAGCCACAGCTTATTCGGGTGTCAGTGATAACTCCTCCAACCAATCTAGCCCAGGATGGCCCACCAGTATATGCAGGGCATACCTCAGCTCCCTTTGTGTGAGTTTCTGGAGTGAATGTGCAAACCACCCCTGTCAGTCTAAAACCAGACCATGAATCCACAAGTAGGTGGAGGCACACAGGATGGCTGAACAAGAAAATGTTCACTTTCTAAAAGTGGCATTTTCAAACACACAGTTTAAAAAACACTTTTATTAGAAGGCGTGTTATTAAATTCTGAGTTCAGAGAGCCCAAACTCCAAACCTCTAGTTGTTTTCAATTGAAAGTTACACTTTTAAAATGTTACAAGGCAGATCCAATGATAGCCTATGGGAGAGCTAGTCTTTGCAATGGTGAAAAATTAAATCCACAATATTTCCCTATCAAGGCATGCAAAACACACCAGTACATGACCTACCTTTAACAAACACTGCACCATTCCCATAGGGGTACCTTGGGCCTACCTTAGGGGTGAAGTACAGGTAAGAAAAGGGAAGGTTATGGCCTGGCAAGTGGGTGCACTTGCCAAGTTGACATGGCAGTTAAAAACCACCACACAGACACTGCAGTGGCAGGTCTGAGACACTATTGAAAGGCTGCTGGTGTCGATGGCACAATCAGAGCTGCAGGCCCACTAGTAGCATTTGATTTACAGGGCCTGGGCAAACGCAGTACATTTTACTAGGGACTTACCAGTAAATCAAATATGCCAATTAGAATTACATTTTACAAAAGGAGCACTTGTATTTTGTCACTGATCAGCAGTGCCAAAGTGCCCAGAGGACCTAAACCAGCTATAACGAAATTCAGTAAACAGTCAAAAATACAGGAGGTAGAGGCAAAAGTCAGGGGAAATCATGCCAAGGATTCCAGGTCTAACAGCTATGTCATCGAGAGTTCAACAAGGCTCTGGGAATTACCTCTAGAAGCACAGAAGAAATATGAACACATTGGCCACTGGCTGTGGGGTCTATCATCCCTGACAAGACCAATCCAGATGGAACAACTGGTGACGCATCGGAAGCGCAAAACTGACGCAAGGCCCATAAATGAGGCACATAGTGCTCAGGTAGCCACACGTCTACAGTGGGCTATCAAGTTCCACACATAAAGAGAGGGGGTCTACCATCTTGAGAAGGAGCAGAAGTTGTACTGTGGGATAGCTAGATGCTACACATAACAGAAAGTCATCATTAGGCGGGAAGGGATCTGGTAGCCCATTGGCTGGAAACCACCACATCCCCAATAAAACATTCTGGGCATAAATATGACCCTGTGGCACTCCGACCTCAGATTACAACTGCACTAGAGAGAGGACTGAAGAAGGACTCCTCTAATGTCCCATGGACCAAGCAGGGGAGGCTGCATCTGCTGATCCTTGGCTAGCATAAAGAGTACTGTGGCTGTTGTGCTGACTTGTGAAAAAGTTGTCCTCGAGCCCCAGACAGAAGAGGTGAACTTCAAGAGTCAGTTAGCTGACTGCCGGTTACAGATTTAAAAGTCACAATTCTGAACTAGCTTGCTTTGTCAACCTACAATCACTTTACTGCAACTGACTGCCTAGTGCCGCCTGGGAGCCCATGTCCTAAAACATTGCACACAAGTCTGCAGGACCCAGGAGAGTCGTTGGAGGGAAGTTTGGTCCCCTAAGAAGGACACTAACCTTCAAAAGGGAATGGCTAGCTTGCTGTGACCGGAGACCAGAAGACCAGTGACAACTGGACTATTGCTGGACCCACCAAGATTTCGAGTGACATCTACCTCTGTGACTAAAGTTGTCCCAACAAAGCTATGGACTGAGGATTAGCCCCAGGATGCCCCCCATCAAACGCACATCATCATCAGCACCTTACAGCATCTTCAGCATCCTCTCTCCCTTGCATCAGGACCACTCAACTGGAGTCCATGGTTGTTCGCCCAGAGAGCTTGAACTGGACCTGAGACTGCTTTTGAGATAAGATAACTCTCCTACAATTCTATACTGGCCCCCTTGACCTGCTCTTTACTGATGTTGGTTGCCCAAAGTGGACCGAAGTATACAAACACAACTCTTCAAAGGTTTTACAAAGTTTCTAAAGTTTCCACTAACCACTGTAGCTTGTTTGCATTTTGAATGAAAAGCTATGGTTTATGTTTTACTTAAAACTCTATCTCCCCGAACCCTCTGGTCGATGTTGTTCACTTTGCTGTCTAAAAATTCATAAAATAAGATCTATTTTTATAAGCTGGTGTATGACTTTTTCATGTTGTGTGACTTTTTTATATTGTTATTTAAGTACTTCCAAATGCTTTACACATTTTCCTTTGTTTAAGCCTGACTGTCCAAAACTTTAGCTACCCAGGCTTAAGCTATGATTTAACAAACAAACCTGACTGGGCCCAATGATATTGGGAGTGTATTACAAAGTGAGGAACCACACCACCCCATATAAAATACCACTTTTCTCATAGCAGCTATGCGTAGTGTAGGAAAAGGGTTTCTTGTTGCAGTACCCTCCCCACTTTTTGCCTGGTTTTTGATGCAAATTTGCCAGAAGTGTACTGGGTCCCTGCTAACCAGGTTCCTAGTACCAGTGTTCTTTCCTTAAAAGCTATACCTTTTGTTTCCCAATCAGGACAACTTCATTGGCCCTTGCAAATCCCTTGTAAATGGTACCTAGGGCATTGGCACTGAGAGGGACCATAAGGGCTGCAGCACAAATTGAACCACTGTAGGACCCCCCTCACCAAGGTCATGCATTCTGCCATTGCAGATTGTGTGCCTTGGTGCAGACCAAACTGAAGAGTAGACATGGCACACATCCCTGTGTGCCATGTCCACAGACACTGCATGTGAAATGGGTAAGTCACCCTTCTAGCAGGCCTTGTAGTGCCAAGGCAGGGTGCACTATGTCTCCTGTAAAGGTCATATCTGCATGTGTAGATGTGCCCCGCAATATCCATGTTGATTCCTGAATATTGTTAACAGGGAACCCATAGTGAGTACATGGGCTAGACACGTGTCATTATAAGTTCCCCAGCTTCATGATGGCTTCACTGAATTATGGGATGTTTGGTACTAAACATCTCAGTGAAATAAACCTGAACTGATTCCAGTGTCAGATTTATTAAATATTGAACTCAGAGGATTTCTCAGAGGGGTCCACTTAAACTTTCCAACCCATTAGGGTACCAGCCTGCCACCTCTCGACATGTTGCTGACCCCCTGAGGTGAGAGCCTTGTGCTCTCATGAGTCAGAAACAAAGTCTGCTCTGGGAAGAGGTGCTTCACACCTACCCCCTGAAGGTACAGCATAGTAGGGTAGCAAGCCTCAAAGGCTTCCCATGCTTGCTTATGTGACTATTGACAACTCCAGCTATTGGAGTTGTCCATCCCCTGTCCATGCACCACTTTTTGATGGCAAGAAAGGCAGAAAAATAGTGAGAAAAGAAGGTGTGTCCACCCCCAACCGGAGCCAACCCTAGGGTGCTGTGAGCCGAAGTGAACCCCCATTTCACTTCCCTCCATCTTGAATTGAGAAAACTAGCCAACTAGGATCAGGGATATGCCCCCCCATGTGAGTTGAGCATTTAGAAGGTGTAGTCATCCTTAAGATAAGTAGTCCATTGGCTACTACCTGGCACTCCCTTTAAATGCCCCCTAAATGTACCATTTAGGTGGTCCCCAGAGCCCTGTATTTTAGATTCAATGGACACAGGAAGACCAAGGACAAAGAACAGTGGCTGACCCCAAGAACAGAGAACCTGGACTGGATTTTGGCAAAAAATCCTGCCTGCAGCCCAAAGACTCGACAATTACAGAACACTGTCTCATCCTGCCACTGAGAGACCTCTACAAACCCCAGGGGTCCTCCAGATTGCCATATTGCCTAAGAACTCCCTTGGAGTAGAGGAGCTACTCCCCTGCACCGCAGGCATGACACCGCAGAGTCCAAACCCTTGACTTGCAGCTTCCCAGTCCCACCAATGCTATACTTGTCCAGGAGTAGGTACTGAAGCTCTGAAATATCAACTCTGCCTCCTCAGGGTACAGGATGCCCTGCAACCCAAGACCGACTACAAGAGTCCAAGCTGGACTCCAACTGTCTGAGGGACATCAGCAGCCCTGAGACCCCCTTGCTGAGTGGCCCAGTAATTTTGCACCAGCCCCTTTGAGCTGTTTACCCCTGACCAAGAGCAGCTCTTTGTGCACCATAGCTTAGATCTCAAGGAAAGGAAGGTAGTCCCTATTTACCACAACTTGGGAGTATCATAATAATACCCTCTTTAGTGAACACATAAGCCCATGGATTTAAAAACCACAATATATACATATATTTTCAATTCACTGAATTATTCACAAACACAATTTCTGATAGAGATAATTTAAAACAATTGTACAATTTATTTAATATAAAACTTATACATTCAATAACAATTTCAGTGCCTTTGCAGTACAGTGTTAAAAGATAGTTTTTCGAATTTCACATGAAGAGCAAATTAAAAACAGTAGTTATTACAAAAGATGTCAGTGTTAAAAAATGTTTTTTACGAATTTCACATGAAGAGCAAATTAAAAGCAATAGTTGTTGCAAAAATGTCGACGCAGCGTTTCGTTTTTTATTTGTTACACCTTCATCAGGACGGAGCTCTAGTTAGAAAGAAACATACCATTAGAATCATACAGTCAGTTCCTCGTTCTTTTTTTTGGCACTTTTATTTTACTGTACATGTAATATTTAACACTAGCTCTTTAAGGCACCATAGCTTAGATCACCTGTTTGCTTTGCAGCTAGGTCCAAAGGCCTGGGAATCTCCGAAACGTTTGTGCTCCTATGGTCCCCATGCCCTTGAAACCACTATACTCTTTTGAGGGGACCTCAGTCTTGCCTCAAAGTCCCCTGTACAGCCTGTTTTTCGGTGCCCCCTTCTTCGTAATGCACCAGCTATTGCCTCTCCAGCACCCTGCTTCCAGCCGGATCTGGGACGCTCGAAGGAAACTGGTGGTAGAACTTTGTACCCTGGATCTCTAACATTTGAGTTCTAGAAGCTGCAGCCCTAAGTCCCACAGCACTGTGATTTACTACATTCTATGTTTATTTTCCATAGGATAACTGTGTGCACAATTGTTCACAGCTGTATATTGCTTGTACTTACCTTGCTTATTCCTGAAACGCATTACATGCTTAGCTTGCACTGAAGTTCTTGGTTCAAAATATATAAAAAAAGACATACTATTTTTCTACAAATCGGTCTCAACTTAATTCTTGAGTGTGTGTTCCATTTATTGTCTCTGTGTGTCAACAAATGCTTACCACTACCCTCTGATAAGCCAAACTGCTCGCCCACACCACCACAAAATAGAGCGCTAGTATTATCTACTTTTGCCTCTGTAAACCGATAAGGGTCTCTAGAACCTCTCTGCACAGTGTACCTCATTGTGGTGCACTATATAGAGAGGTGGGTTTCCTACAAGTACATCTACACTAAAGTTAAGCAATGTCAGTAATAATGCACTTGGCATTGCACGCTTTCTAAATATTTACAGATATAGGTATTTTTACAATACCTTTTCAGCAGTTGGACAGATCAGAACTTTTATTATCTACGCACCTTACTCATCAGGAAATTGTGTAATCTAACTTGGTGTTGTTGCGTTGCTGTGCAGTGTTTGGAAGAATAATGTTTGCAGTTAATTTTAACAGGAAAGCCTCCAGGACATTTCTAAAAAAAACAAATATTGCACTCTGTCGTAAAACACCTGCTGCCACAACTATGACATTGTTACTACTTGAAGTCAAAAGATGGAGGGAACGTAGGACCTGCACATATGAATGAGTGGGCCTACATTTGTGTTCAAAACTTAATTGAATATGCAGGATAATGGACAGTCTCAATGTCTTAGAGATGATACACAGAGAAGCGAGCATTGCATTGTATGTATCTTACATGTTCTTACAAATACATCTACAAAAAGACAAAAGAATGCCCAAGAACATATCACACCCATGGTCACCATCAAGAATTATCTACATTGCAATACGTTGTATTAACATAGGAGTATACCCAAAGTACTTGAAATATTAACATAATGATAGTAATATCATACCCATACGACACCCACACCTACTATATTTTGGTAATGTTATATTGACATTGTCCCAATTCCTGTGGGTATCCCAGGTTTTAGTACATAATCAGCAGACAATAACTATCACAGGTGTTTTCAGAACTCCTCCCCATGGGCGTCCGCAGGGGGGGGCAAGGAGGGGCGCTTGCCCCCCCCTGGAGCACCCCTCCTTGCCCCCTGCCAGGGCTGGCTCTAGGGCGTGCGATGCTGGCTTCCTGGGGGCGCCGTGTTTACAAATTAATTATGATTTTAAAGCACCTACTGAGCGTTCCTTTCCTCCTACAATTGTGGGGCGGTATACAGCCTTTACAACGAAACTTTTACAACGAACTACCATTACAACGCAACTTTTACAACGCAAACCATTACAACGCATAGCGCTTGGGGGCGCTCTACGATAGGGAATAGGTTTAATGTACTATCCAACACCTTCCCTACTATCCACGGGGACTGGAGTTGGAATAGTAAATTAAACTATTCACTATCCAGCGCCCAAAAGCATCATGCGTTGTAATGGGATGCGTTGTAAAACTTGCGATGTAAAGGTAGGCGTTGTAAAAGTATGCGTTGTAACGTCATACATCCTTGTGGGGCCTCACAAAAATGTCAAGATAACTCCTGTGATTGATGTTCTTCCTGGCCAGAGATCAGAGTTTTGTGTAGTTGAGGTTTAATTTCGACTTATGTTAAGGTAGCTCAGAGGGTTAATATGCCTACTGCAAAGAAGGTGTACCAAGTAGATTAGAGTGCATTTAATGTAAATAGATCAGCAGGTTACTGCTTTTAAAAGAGCCATCCTTTTGTTACTTGCAATTTATAACGTAAAGTCCTAATATAGAATAGTGAGGTATTAACGTTCATCATAGAAGTGCATACACTCTGCTAAGTACAGAACATTGATTAATGTTGCAAAAATGTTTAATTTGGGTAGAAATTGATTCTTATTATTAATGAAAACTCCCAAATATGCTGCTTCTTTTTCGACTCTGAGTTTGTGCTTCTCCACACCAAGCACTCCTAAACTATACTGCCTACCAGTATGGATGTCATATGACTCCTACACTTTTAGTCCTGTGGCTTATGTAACATTTCCTACACACTGATTTACACATGTATGATTGATTGTCTGTGTAATGTGTTTGTGATGCAAAGTGCTCTGACATACTTTAATGGTATGAGTAGCACTGTATAACGAATTCAATGCATCTGAGAGAGAGTGGTTATGGAGACTTGGTCACTGTTAACTCCTTGGATGCTCATGACGAGCTGAGCTCGTCATGACCGCGCCCGTCCCGTGGAACGCTCGCACGCTGGGCTAATTCCCCCGCTGTGCTGAACGTTCCATTGGAACGGGCGCGGTCATGACGAGCTGAGCTCGTCATGAGCACCGGAGCGCCGTGGCTCATGACGAGCTGACCTCGTCATGAGCATGGGGGGGCTGTACGCGTCCCCCTGCCCCCCAGCACAGCGGGAAAATACCGCAAGCAGTGAAGGGGTTAAAGGGTGCTAGTGAGATAATCCGTGGTGGAGGTGGTCATTGGGGGCGCGAAATAACATTGTCACACTGTGTGCCACTAGCGCTAAAGCCGGCCCTGCCCCCTGCGGACGCCCATGCCACTATGCATTACACATAGTGCTCCAGCCACTGTTCCTCTCCAGCTCGCACTCTCTGTTCTAGTCTGAAGCTCCTCTGCGTCTCAGGGCTCAGTAGGACAAGACGCGGGCTTCATTTTACTGCACCGTCCCTTTGGCACTCTCTTCTAGGTGAACTCCTGTGCATCTCATCGCACGTCACATCTAGACAACACCTGGAGACTCTGCTCTTTTCTAGATCCTTCTGAGTACCCTCTGCCCCCTCCCCCTCCATCTTATAATTTAGTCAGAAGCATCAGGAGACCTCAGACTTTATAGCGTAACAAGATTGAGACAAACAGCCTGATTCATGTACATGCCGTTTTGCGTGGCCCTAATAGCGAATCATAGCGACTCGCTATTGAGGACACGCAAAACGGCATTCATGTAGGAATTGCTAATAAAATAGCGATTCCTACATGTTCTTTATTTGCGAGTAGCAAATTGCTACTCGCAAAAACTCCCCATTCATTCCTATGGGCCAAGAGGCCCATTGGAATGAATGGGGAGTATCCCTTATTTGCGAGTAGCAATTTGCTACTCGCAAATGAGATAGCGATTTTAAGGGTGCCAGGGGTGTCCAAAGGACGCCCTGTAGCACCCCTAAAATGCACATTTGAACAGGTGTTGCGCACACACATGTCCAAAGGACATGTGTGTGTGCAACATGCAACTTAGAAAAATGCTTTTAAAAGCATTTTTCTGAGTTTTTGCTATTTACCGACAAGTCTGACCTCTCGGTAAATAGCGGCCCCAAAAGTGCAAAATCGCTATTTCTTGATGTGTCATGAATAGCATTTGAGGAATCTCTATTAGAGATTCCTTAAATGCCATTCCTCGCAAATATGCGAATTCTTAAATAGCGATTTTTGCATTTGGGATTGTGAATACCAAATGCAAAAATCGCACTCGCAAAGGGCCAGATTCTCAGAATCTGGCCCTTTTGCGAGCGCTATTGCCTACATGAATCAGGCTGTAAGTCTTTTCAAATAATTATTGGATTATAGTGATTGACTGCCTAGAACAGTTGCTGTTAAGTAAATTACTAAGCAGAAAGAAAAGTCACATTTGAATAAAAGAGTATATTTTAAGGGAGACACCGCTCTGACATAAAATGGTGGACATCAATGGATGATTTTTGATTTAATAAGTTGCATTTATCAAGGAAGATAACACAAACAGAAAACGAATGTAAATGAAGTCTTAGATATAAGTCAGTACAGAGGAGGATATCCAGATGGGCTAGGAAGCGTGGATGCTAAGAGTAGAGGGGCTGAGTCCATGTGTAGTCACCACTGTAGTCCAGAGCAGGGAGGAGGCACAACGAGCAGGCAAATGTAAGATTTATCCATGACTAGAAATGATCATACAGCCCTTCCGAGTCTTTCTCATTGAGTGTAAGAGCAACTTCAGAGAAGTGAGACCTGTGTCCTAACTCCGCCAGTGAAGACAGCGGGTCCAAAGGAGAAAGAACCAGGCCAGAGGGAGTAGGTCCAGGTAGTGTGCACAGAGGCAGGCTCGGTGGGTCCGGAAGAGGGACAGGGAAGGCAGAACAGCTCCAGAGAAGGGCGAGCAGAACCGAACCAGGGCGAGCCGATCCGGACCAGCAGATCCACCCTGAACAGGGAGGCGGCACGATTCACAATCAGAATGTAGTGTTCAGCTTTGGGGTTCCAGGGGGTAACTTTAGGAATCAGGGTGGGTGTGGGTTTTAATGTGCCAGGGAGTAATTTTAAGGTTCACGGTGGGTTAGGGATTGGGGTGCCAGGGGGATAATTTTAGGGTTCAGGGTGGGTATGGGTTTTAGAGTACCAGGGGGTAATTTTAGGGTTCAGTGCGGGTACGGGTTTGAGGGTGCAAGGGGGAAATTTTAGGGTTCAGGGCGGGTATTGGATTTGGGGTGCCAGGGGGGTAATTTTAGGATTCAGGGTGGGTATGGGTTTTGGGGTGCCAGGGGGACAATTTTAGGGGTCAGGTTGGGTATGGGTTATGGGTGCCAGGGGGGGGGGTAATTTAGGGTTCAGGGCGGGTATGAGTTTTTGGGGGGCAGGGGTAATTTTAGGGTTCAGGGTGGGTATGGGTTTTGGGGTGCTAGAGGGTAATTTTAGGGTTCAGGTTGGGTATGGGTTTTGGGGTGCCAGGGGCGTAATTTTAGGGTTCAGGGAGGGTATGATTTTGGGGGGGTGGGATAATTTTAGGGTTCAGGATGGATATGGGTTTTGGGGTGCTAGTGGGTAATTTTAGGTACCAGGGCAGGTATGGATTTTGGGGTGCCACAAAAGAAAGAGATGGCTGTGGCACAACAACCCTATGGTGTATGAGATCATATGCGGCCTGCTTCCTGCCCCCCATGGCTTGACCTGCGCCCCAGTGTTTCTTGTGCCCTACCTGGCACACATCATGTCGGAGGATGGTGATGACATTAACATTTTGCCCCCCCCTGGAAAAATTTCTGCGGACGCCCATGCTCCTCCCCACACCTATTCAAACTGTGTAAGATTATTATTCAGTTTATATATGACCTATTCATATGCGGCTAAAGTGTGCATCTCTTCCAGACGACTTTTGTAGGGGTAGTCATCGATTCCCATCTGTGGAGCATGCCACTCTTGGATACCGCTAATAACTTTGCCATTGACCTTCTGTGATAGACCGGCATGACTGATCATTCTGACACGCCATGTAAGATTTCTAGCAGGTGATTTAATATTGTGTGTGCTTCAGTCATCCATCTCACATCTGACCATACCCTGTAGCAGTAACCCCCAGGCAGACCCATAGTATTGAAGGAGAAATGTTTTTATTTCACCTGGTTTTTTCCTCTTTCTATGCATGCTGCATTCTGCACACACATTGAAAGAGGAAAACACCTATTTTGATTGTTTTTGTGCAGGAAGGTTCAAGGGTGCCTGCATTGGCGCGTGGCTGACAATTGTGCGCCAGTGCAGGGGAGAGCGCTGGGATTCATCACATCATTGCAGATATGATGCATCCCTGGGCTTTGAAAGTGACTCGGTACGGTGCAGCAAAATGGCTTCCGGCACAGCTCTGAGTAATGTTTTCATAATTAAGGCCCTGAGTGTCAATTGGGATCTCCAGCCATCATTTATAGGCAGTCAGGGTTGGTGTGGAGTAGAGATTTCCAATTACAGTGGAATAAAGTTCTAAGACTGTGACCAAGCACCCTTTCAAGTGTACAGATAATGTACAATCAGAGTTACCTGGGTCATATTACGACACTTTAATAACAGGCACAGGCAGTGGGCAATTTGTAAATATTACCGGTACTTTGATCGCGGAGGTGATTACTCTGCATATAACTCTTTATCTTGTAAAGAATCCTCTTTTATTAGGGAGTCTTGGTCATTGATCCTCTTGTCAACCCGTGGTGATCAATGTATCTCCTTGTGGCCTCTGCATATGGTGCAGTTAGGGCAGGTGGGTGCTGCAGCATGGAGATACCCTGGTTCATTAAGTAACTTGTGTACCCTCTTTCACGCATATCTCGATATGTGGAGGGTGGGGTTTTCCTCCTAATCTGTATGGTAATGGCAAGTGTAACATTTGCCTAGTGTATTTTGTGTGTATCTGATATGTATTGTAATTGAACTAAAGTGGATGTTTCCCTGTGTGCGGGTAGGAATTGTATAGTCGATGCGCAAGCAAGTATAATTCCATATCTGGTAGTTTAATTTGCCCATTTTTGTTGGAGGAGTTTAGTTCTGATCCAGTAAGCCTTTTGTCATTCCAGTAGAAAGGATTTTATGGGACATCTAGAGGGAAACAGGTTTTCAGTATGGTTACCAAGAAGTTAAACCGTGGTGATGTGTTCATTTTAATAACTTAATTTTAATTAACTTGCATCTAATGTCTACTATTATCTTGTCTAACATTGAGTTAACATTGGCATGCACCTTGTTTACAAGATCTCTACTTAATTGGATACCCAGATATTTCAACTTCAAGGGCTTCATTAGGAAAACGAGCCTTCCACCACTTGGGCAGTCGTGTTATCACAGGCCTGGCCTCACATTTGGTCCAGTTAATTTTACACTCAGATAATGTCCCCAAAAGAGTCTATGGGGCATATGTATCATCTGTTTTTTAGTCGCGAACGCTGCGATTCGCAAAAAAGCAACGTTTGCGACTAAAAAAACGAAAAATGCGATGTATGATTAAAATTGCATCGCAAAATCAAGAAATCGCAAAATATGCGATTCCTTAATTTTGCGTCAGCATTTAAGGAATCACAAATTGCGATTCCTTAAATGCTATGTATGTAGCACCCAAGTTGTGCGATTTCTCATTAAGAAATCACAAACTACCACCAACTTGAAGTTGGTGGTAATTTGCGATTTCTTTCACAAATGCACTTTTTGGCATTTGTAAAGGTGCCATGTGGTGCACATACATGCCCTAGGGGCATGTATGCACGCCATATGCGCACACATATAAATTACAGGGATGCATCAGGGTGTCCTTATGACACCCTTGCACCCTTGAAAGTATTCTCTATTTGCGATTCTCAAATTGCGAATCGCAAATTGAGAATAACTTCCCATTCATTGCTATGGGCCTCCTGGCCCATAGAAATGAATGGGAAAGTATTCCATAATTGCGATTCGCAATTTGCTAATCAAAATTAAGGAATATTAAGAAATCGCTAAAAAAATGCAATTTTTTACATACATCCCTATTTGCAATTCTCAAATAGCGGTTTCTGAAAAATCACTATTTTTGAATCGCAAATCAGGATGTTGATACATATGGCCCTATGAGAGTTATAAGTGCTGGGATCGAATGGTGTGTGGCTGAGATATGGTCACTAGACATCATCTGCATATCACATTGCCCAATTTTCTCTCACTGCAAACTGTATGCCTCTCATTTATGTTTACCCCAGAATGGCTGCTGCTAGGGGCTCTAACACTAGTTAGAACAGTAGTAGCAACATGGGGCAACCTTGTTTAGTGCCAAATTTGAAGTTAACATCATTGTAAACATAGCTTCCGCAATTTACTACAGTTGAGGGATTCGTAGAATGCTGTTGTACCTTTCGCATGAAGCTATTTGCCAGTCCCATCTCCCCCATAACATGGAATAAACATTGCCATTCAACATGATCATATGCTTTTCAGCATCTTGTGCTATCAATATCTCCTTGCCGGTGTCCTTTCAGGTTTGCCTAAGTAAGTTTATAAGTGTCGTGGTTAATAAAGGATGTACCTGGTACAAAACCTACTTCTTCATGGTGTATATGTTTGGGTTTGAAGAGTTTCAGTCTGCTCAAAAGTCTCTTCTCAAAGAATAATGATTGATTCATGATCATTGATTGATTACAGGATTTGTAAATCACAGACAGGTACGTCATGAAGGAATTGTCCCGGTACTAAAAATTGACACATCTTTGAGGTGAAGATTTGTTCTGTCAACCTTTAGATACAGCAGTGTACTGGCAATAGGTTACCCACCCTGTCCCGCTTTAGTTTGTTTCTGACGCTTGGATATGTTTCTTGGATCCATGCCAAGTCAGAATTTGTCTCTTTGTTTCAAATGTCTCTTGGGCCCATGTCTACTATTGTCTGCCCAAATCTGCAAAACCTGTTGTTGGAAATGGCCTTTTTTTCAGGGTTATCCCCACACTTTTTTGCTTCTTCCTCCTTTATTTTTCCTGACTCGTGGTTGTTGGCAATAGAACTCTGGGCACTTTACCACTGCTGATCAGTGCTAAAGTGCATATGCTCTCTGTGTAAATTGTTATTGTGATTGGTTATCCATGATTGGCATATTTGTTTTACCAGGAAGTCCCTAGTAAAGTGCCCTGAGTGTGCCAGGGCTGGTGATTCAAATGCTACTAGTGGGCCTGCAGCACTGATTGTGCCACCCACATGAGTAGCCCTAAAATGGTGTCTCAGGCCTGCCACCGTAGTGCCTGTGTGCAGTTGCTAATTGCCATGCTGACCTGACCAGTGTCCACACTGGCCAGGCCTAACCCTTCCCTCTCTGTACACATTGGACACCCCTATGGAAGGCCCTAGGTACCCCCTGGGCAGGGTGCAGTGTATGTGAAAGGTAGAGCATGTACTAGTGTGGGTAACATGCTCTGGTATTGAATTACAGCCGTTTTCGTTTTTCACTATTGAAAGTGATCTTGCCCATAGGCTATAATGGGGAATGCTGTGTATAATGTTTACCTACATATCTTCCCATAGGAGCAAGATAGAAAATTAAAGTCTGGTATCTTTGAACTCAGAATTTAATAATACATCTTTTAGGAAGGATGTTTTTTTAATCCTGTGTTTGAAAGCGGCACTTTGAGAAAGTGGCTGCTTTCTTGTCTGACCTTTCTGTGTGCCTTTGGCTGTTTGTGAATTGACTGTCTGATTTGTGAGTGACAGGGCTGGGGGATTCCAGGAGACAGAATGAGTCTGCCCAGTGGTGAATAGAGACATTTGCATCTAGATGGGAGGGAGGAGTTGCACCTGGGACCTGAATAGGACTGTGCCTGCCCCCCACAGTGCTGGCTCCACCCACTGTGGTGCGTCTGATATTTTTGCCCTGCACTGTGAAAGGAGAGAAGGAATCATGTCAACAAAGTGCTCCAGGGCTGTGGTTTCCCTCAACAATGCTGGCTCCACCTCTTGCTGGGCGGCTGACAACCCTGCCCCTCTCTCTGAAAGGAAAGAAGAGGCCAGGAACACAAAGTGCTCAAGGAACACCCAAAACTTGTTCAGACCGGGCTCAGAGCCCTCCTGCACAAAGGGAACAAAGACTTTTCGGGGTATAAGTACAGGAAGGAACGTCTGCCAAGGAGAAAGCTGGAAGAGTGAAGAAGGAAGACTGTCCTGCTGTTGCTTTGCTGGACTGACCTGCAGTTGCTTTGCTGCCAAGGAGAGGGGAAGGACTTTGCTTTGTGCTGTGTCCCCTTGTTTGAAGGAATCTCCAAGGGCCTGAAGAAGAGCTGGCTCCTTGTTAAGATGTCCCAGGAACAAAAGGACTTCACCCTCAGCTTCCCTGAACGCTACTGAAAGAGTTATGTCCTTCCCAGAGTGTTTGGGCCAGTTGTGGTGCCTCTGGAAGTTGTACCTGTGTTGGGAAGCTGGAAACCAAGATTTTAAAGAACTTTCTGCAAAGTTTAATACATCGCTCGCTTGCGGAGCGCATCGCCGTCATTGCGAGGAAATTCCTGCCGCTACGTATGCCGAGATCGTCGCAGCGCCTGTTGCCGCTGCCAGAGTCATCGCATCCGTCATTTGCGGGACGCACCAGTCCGGTGCGGGAAGATCACCATCGCTGCGAGTACCACTGGGTGAGATTGTTGCACCGCTTGCTTGCAGACCGCATCACATCACTGCGAGAGTCGTCGCAGAGCCATTGCACCGAGGGGTCGCGAGAGGAGAAGATTGCCGCTGAGCCGCACATCGTCGCCACACCGGAGATCGCCGCTGCCCCGAAGATCGTCGCATCGTACCTTTTGCGAGCCGCTTCCACCGAAACCTTTGCACCGGAATCCACGCAAGGTATTGCACCCCTCCCCATACAGACTGGTGTCACCGCAACACGCCCGCTACGTCCAGCATGGTTGTCGCATCACCTCCCCAGGGTTTCAGGAGTGACGCATCGCTTGCTTTTCAAAGCTGCAGCTTTCCCTTGGAACTTTTGTCGCATCTAAAGGTACTGTTGGCTAAAACGTAATGCAACTGTGGATTATTTTAACGCAACCTTAAGAACTCTTTTGAAACCATATTCTTGAACTGTGTATGTTGGATTTTTGTTGTTTTGGTCTTGTGTAGTTTAGATTAAATACCTTTATTTTTCTAAACGGTTGTGGAGTCAGTTTGTGGTGTTTTCACTGTGTTTCTGTGAGTGTTGGTACAAATACTTTTCACATTGACTTTGATAAGCCTGACTGCTCGTGCCAAGCTACCAAGGGGGTAAGCAGGGGTTATCTAAAGAGTGTATACTCTTTACCCTGACTAGAAGCAAAGGTCCCTATCTGGACAGTGGTACCTAACTCTGCCAACAAGAGACCCCCAGTTCCAACATTTGTCCAGTTTTTTCTTTCTTCCTCTTCCGACTTGTTCTTGAAGATCATTGGTGCAGTTTTAATATGGGGATCAGACTAGTTTGGACAGTGGTACCTACCTCAGCCACCTAGAGACCCCCAGTTCTAACACTTGTCCAGTTTTTTCCTTCTTCCCTTCTGACTTGTTCTTGAAGATCATTGGTGTAGTATTAATATGGGGATCAGACTAGTTTTCCAGTTTATATCCATTCCCGTTGGGCCCAGAGAGTTTAAAAACATTCTAGGTCCTCTAGTTCGTCATATTCCATGATTCCAGCAGCCACAATCACTTGACTGCAACTGAGAGCCAAAGTTGTGGCCAGTTCTAGAAGGCCTTATCCACTGTCCCAGAAATCTCTTCCACTTATGGTGGTTTTGAAGGGTGGGCGTAAAATCTGCTTTGCGTGCAAATTTGCGGATTTTCCGCAATTTTGCAATCCGCGAATCTCGCGAAATCGCCGTAAAATCCGCGAATCAGCGGGGACGAATTTTCAGCCAAGCAAGGGTTACAGCAGCAGGTGCAAAAGTTGAACCTAATTTCTTTGTAACCTTTTACAAAAGGGTTACAAAGAAATTAACTTCAACTTGGGCACCTGCTGCTAATTGCTTCCTGGCGCCTCGTTGCCTACTTGCAACTATTCTCTGACCCTGCTCTGACCCTTGAAGCAGGGTCAGAGAATAGTTACAAGTAGGCAACAAGGCACCTGTCCCAGGAATTAAACCTCATCAGGAAGCACTTACAGATATAAAAAAACAGGAAGAAGGGAGAGGATGGCAAATACACCCATTTTGAGTTGTCAGGAGGGGTTAAACTAAAAGAGACCTTTACAGCACAATTTTCATATGCATTTTGCTAAAAATAAAAAGCTGTATGTTCAGTAGGGGCAACTCAGGAATCTGGCCCTTCAGAGATCCGGCCTCTCTTTCTTTCTCTCGTTCTCTCTCTCCCTCTCTTTCTCTCTCTCTCTTTCTCTCTATCTATCTCTCTCTTCCTCTCCTTTCTTGCTCTATTTATCTCTTTCTCTCTCTCTTTCAAGTTCGTCCTCCTTCTCTGCTTATCTCTTTCTTTCTCCGTTGTTCTCTCTCTCTTTCTCTCTATCTCCCTCTCTTTCTTTCTCTCTCTCACATCCTCTCTTTCTCGCTCTCTCTTTCTCTCTCTTTCTTTCTCTCTCACTCTCCCTCTTTCTCTCTCTCTTTCTCTTTCTCTCTCTCATCCTCTCTCTCTCTCTCCCTCTCTGTGTGTCTTTCTCTCTTTCTCTCTCTCTTTCCATGTCTCTCTCTCTCTCTTTCTCTCTCTCTTTCACTTTCTTGCTCTTTCGCTGTCTCTCTCTTTCTTTCTCTCTCATTCTCTCTCTCCCTGTTTCTTTCTTTCTTTCTTTCTTTCTTTCTTTCTTTCTTTCTTTCTTTCTTTCTTTCTTTCTTTCTTTCTTTCTTTCTCTCCCCTCTCTCTCTTACTCTCTTACTCTTTCTCTCCCTCTCTTTCCTACTCTCCCTTTCACTTTCACTTTCTTGCTCTTTCTCTGTCTGTCTCTCTCTTTCTTCCTTTCTCTCTCTTTTCATTCTTTTTTCTTTCTTTCATTCTTTCTTTCTTTCTTTCACTCTCTCTCTCGCTCCTTCTCTCTCTCTATCTCTTTTTTGAAACATTGCAAAGATCTCGTAGATGACAAAGTACAAACAAGCATTTGCAATGCAATAGGTCTCGCATGTTTTGTATTTACGTGACTTAGCTGTATTGATATTACAAATTACAATGGCTTTTAATTTTTAAATAATTAATACTTAAGTAAAAGTGATTTTAATTTATAATGGCAACAGCTTAAACTTTTGTAAATAACTTTTGTGAAGCATATGTTCAGTGTATTTTATTGTGATGAAAATCCAAGAACAGAAGTGAAATATTAACATCTTTTTGTGACATTTGTAATAAAGTTTGAAACATTGAGAGAACATATTTGAACCAGTTGTTGTTGAATGGTTGCGCAGATTGATGCTTGGGTGGTGCTGAGTGGTGCTGTGGTGGTGCTGAGTGGTGCTGTGGTGATGCTGAGTGGTGCTGTGGTGGTGCTGAGTGATACTGGGATGGTGCTGAGTGATGCTTAGGTGGTGCTGAGTGGTGCTGTGGTGGTGTTGAGTGATGCTGTGGTGGTGCTGAGTGATGCTGTGGTGGTGCTGAGCGGTGTTGTGGTGGTGCTGAGTGATAATGTGGTGGTGCTGAGTGATGCTGTAGTGGTGCTGAGTGATGCTGTGGTGGCACTGAGTGGTGCTGTGGTGGTGCTGATTGGTGCTGTGATGGTGCTGAGTGATGCTGTGGTAGTGCTGAGTGGTCCGGTGGTGGTGTTGAGTGATGCTGTGGTGGTGCTGAGTGATGCTCTGGTGGTGCTGAGCGGTGTTGTGGTGGTGCTGAGTGATAATGTGGTGGTGCTGAGTGATGCTGTAGTGGTGCTGAGTGATGATGTGGTGGCACTGAGTGGTGCTGTGGTGGTGCTGATTGGTGCTGTGGTGGTGCTGAGTGATGCTGTGGTAGTGCTGAGTGATGCTGTGGTGGTGCTGAGTGGTGCTGTGGTGGTGCTGAGTGATAATGTGGCGGCGCTGAGTGATGCTGTGGTGGTGCTGAGTGATGCTGTGGTGGCGCTGAGTGGTGCTGTGGTGGTGCTGAGTGGTGCTGTGGTGGTGCTGAGTGATGCTGTTGTGGTGCTGAGTGGTGCTGTGGCGGTGCTGAATGATGCTGTGGTGGTGCTGAGTGATGCTGTGGTGGTGCTGAGTGATGATGTGGTGGTGCTGAGTGATGCTGTTGTGGTGCTGAGTGGTGCTGTGGTGGTGCTGAGTGATGCTGTGGTGGTGCTGAGTGATGCTGTGGTGGTGCTGAGTGGTGATGTGGTGGTGCTGAGTGTTAATGTGGTGGTGCTGAGTGATAATGTGGTGGAGCTGAGTGTTGCTGGGGTAGCGCTGAGTGATGATGTGGTGATGCAGAGGGCAGAAAGGAACAAAAAGCAGTCTAACAAAGGGCAGAAGGGCAGAAAAACAAGGGAAAAATTAGTCTAACAGAGGGCAGAAGGGCACAAAAAACGAGTCTAACGGGGCAGAAAGGCACAAAAACGAGTATAACAGAGGCAAGAAGGGCACAAAAAATGAGTCTAACAGAGGGCAGAAGGGTACAAAAACAAGGGAATAACAGAGGGCAGAAGGGCACAAAAAAACGAGTCTAACAGGGGGCAGAATGAATCCCGCCCTGCATGTTTGTACACGAAGATGCCACCTTTTTGTGCAATACCTCTACTCAACTGGAGTACTTTCTACTGTCTAATCAGTAAGTGCTCCCTCGTTGGCTAAATGTATAGGGGCAGATTTACAATAACTGGCGCATCCCCAGGGATGCGCCAGTTATTGTGCGCCGCATATACAATGCGGCGCACCATGTGGCAAAAACGGCACAGATGCGTCACGCATCTGTGCCGTAAAAGCAGCGCATTGCTGGAGCTGCGTCGCGCTTGCGACGCAGCTCCAGCAATGCTCTGGGGGTGCCCTATCTCCCCAATGCTGCATCAAGCCTTGCGCCTGCTTCAAGCAGGCGAAGGGTTTTGACGCAGCATTGGCCTAAAAGTGACTGAGTGAAATCTTGTAGATTTCACTCAGCCACTTTTAGGAGGCTGAGTCGGAACGCCTCCTGATGGCGCAGGGCTTTACAACGTGACGCATCTCACAGAGAGATGCGTCACTTTGTTAATACCCAGCACCATGGCGCATCTTTTGTGCTGCCGCTGCGTCACAAAAGGTCTCGGTAGAGGGTGGCAGTGGTGAACCAGAGGGTGGCAGTGATGAACCAGAGGGTGACAGTGATGAACCAGAGGGTGGCAGGGGTAAACCAGAGGGTGACAATGCTAAACCAGAGGGTGGCAGTGCTGAACCAGAGGGTGGCAGGGGTGAACCAGAGGGTGGCAGGGGTGACTCAGAGGGTGACAGTGCTAAACCAGAGGGTGGCAGTGCTGAACCAGAGGGTGGCAGTGATGAACCAAATGGTGGCGGGGGTGAACCAGAGGGTGGCAGTGGGAAACCAAATGTGGCATGGGTGAACCAGAGGGTGGCAGTGTTGAACCAGAGAGTGGCAGTGGTGAACCAGAGGGTGGCAGTGCTGAACCAGAGGGTGACAGTGGTTAACCAGAGTGTGGCAGTGGTGAACCAGAGGTGCTGTGATGAACCAGAGGGTGGCAGTCGTGAACCAGAGGGTGGCAGTGGTGAACCAGAGGGTGACAGTGCTGAACCAGAGGGTGCTGTGATGAACCAGAGGGTGGCAGTGGTGAACCAGAGGGTGGCAGGGGTGAACCAGAGGGTGCTGTGATAAACCAGAGGGTGGCAGTGGTGAACCAGAGGGTGGCAGTGCTGAACCGTAGGGTGACAGTGGTTAACCAGAGGGTGGCAGTGGTGAACCAGAGGTGCTGTGATGAACCAGAGGGTGTCAGTCATGAACCAGAGGGTGGCAGTCGTGAACCAGAGGGTGACAGTGTTGAACCAGAGGGTGGCAGGGTTGAACCAGAGAGTGGCAGTGCTGAACCAAATGGTGGCAGTGGTGAACCAGAGGGTGGCAGTGGTGAACCAGAGGGTGGCAGTGATGAACCAGAGGGTGGCAGTGGTGAACCAGAGGGTGCTGTGCCCATACACGACTGCATGGGTAACTTCGCCATGCAAGCGGCCTGCGGACACGCAAAAAGCCCCGCGAACACGCAAAAAACCCCGCGAACACGCAAAAAACCCAGCGAACGCGCAAAAAAACAAAAATCCGCAAATTCGCACGAATTCGCGGATTTTGCCGATTGTGAATTCGCGGAACAGTACCTTTACTGTGTAGTTTTGATTGGTCTGGGCCCCACTTTGATAAAGTGCTACAGGTAATTCCAGGTTCCTGACTTGTTTTAGTGACTGCTGTGTTTACAAATCCTATAGAAAATGTGCTGCCCACTAGTTATTTGAGTAATATGTCTAGCGTGACTTGTGTAGTTCCAAGGTGGTTCAGGAGTCGCTGGCTCTGTAATCAGAAGTTGCCTTACTGAATTCTGCTTCCTCAGGGATTGCAGCTACCTCAACCTCAATATACTATTCTCCTCTTAATGTTTTGCATTGTGGTGCCCGGTTGCCTAGTTGTCATATCATGGGGCAAAGTAAGATAAAAGGAAGGAATTCCGTATTGCAGACCCGGAGGTGCATATGACACAATAGTGAGGGCGGCTAAACCCCCGTCGCAGGCGGCAGTCAAAGAGCAGGGCAGCAGCAGGGTGCGAGAACTTGCCATTGAAAAGGCATGCGAGCGACCAAGTGAGTTTAGGTTCAAAGGGCCCAATCAAGAAACAAGAGTGTGGTCACAAGCACAGCCTAAAAGGCAACTGGGACAAGCAATCCCCAGCTTTATCACCGCAGCTTGGTTTAAAGCGACCATTCGAAGGGGGGCCTCCTGGGTGCACCACAAGGTTAAAAGGGCATATCCCCCCTCAAGAGCCATGTGCCTTCACCTCTGGTGATTTCCCCAGAGATTACAAAGATGGCAAGGTTCATCTGTCCAGTGGAGTGAGCGATGTGTTCCTTCTGGTTGTTGTATTGTCACTCGCTGCTCGTTCTACTAGTCGTGGGAGGGGAGTAGCTGGTGGTTGGTAAATCACCTCGGGCGAGGCGGGGAATTGCAAAGCTTAACAATAAATATCTTCACATAAGGATGTAAAAGGGCAATTGCCTGACCAAGGTCCTTGGGATGCCTTTTGAAAGGGACTCCAGAGTTAAGTGCTATTGCCCAAACAAGGTTCCTGAGATGCCTTTTGGCAGGGACTCTTGAGACAAGTGCCCGAACAGGGTCTTTTGGATGCCTTACCGCAGGGATACTTGAGGGCAGACAAAAGTGTAAGAAACGGTCATCGCTGGGCCGACACAGCACTTTCAACCCATGCATGGACAATGGGCCAGGAATACCAGACATTTGGTATCAAGTAGAAGCCTCGAAGTCATGACCTGTTGTAACAAGCAAGTGACAGAAGTAGGTTGGGAAGTAATTTATGACAACCTTGAAGAGACAGCATGACTGGAAGGCTGATGCATTGGAGAATTAGGCAAGTTATGGTTACTAATTTGCAATAAAGTATAGGATGTACACTGTTTGACCCATTATGAAAATACCTTGCATTGTACTTCAAGATAAGCCAGAAATGAGCATGTTGATTACTAATGTCATCATGAAAAGTGTGTACCAACTTATCACGGGAATAAACTGCTGCCACTCTAACACCACAAAAGGTCTTAGTGTACATAATTGATGGGAAATAAGGAACAACGGGAGGGCCTCTGAGTTGGTCGCACAGCTTTGGGGTGGGTAGGTTAGCAATTGACTGCCAAGGGAATTCTAGTGGCAGAAATGCCGCTGAGCGAGAGCCAAGTAGTAGTGATGGTAGATTTGGGCATTTTGGCAGGCCATACTAAGGGCTCGTGTTGTACAAAAAGCACTGCAGCTGTTGCCTACTATTAGTATGGCCACAGCTGCTAACCTCAGTGAGCCCTTTGTTTATTTTCATGACATTGATCTCCTGTGCCTTCACCGGAGCAGTTTTACTGTGCTACACTGCCATCGTCAATGGCTTTCACCTGGTATTCAGTGCAATGTTATGTTATGTTAAATCCATTTATAATGCGCTTGGATACTCATGAGTGTCCTAGCGCGATGCCAAAGGGGTAATGAGAGAGACTGTCAAGCAAAGAAGTGAGTCTTCAATTTCCTTTTGAACACAACTGGGCCCT
This sequence comes from Lissotriton helveticus, assembly GCF_964261635.1. Lineage (NCBI taxonomy): Eukaryota > Metazoa > Chordata > Amphibia > Caudata > Salamandridae > Lissotriton > Lissotriton helveticus. The sequence continues at coordinate 1,629,528,762 of NC_136068.1, forward strand.
GGATAGATCGCAAGGCACGGGGGAGGGCAGTACAGGCCGCGCTGGCTTCACAGCAAAAGAGCTGCTGCCTAGCCTCTCATACTTGAAACGAGGGACCTGGGCAAAGCAAAGGGACATGGATCGAAGAGCTCGCGAAGGGACATAGAAAGAAAAGTGTCTACGAAAGATAAAGGGGGCCGCAACCGTGGAGAGCACGATGGGCAAGAACAAAAGATTTTAATTTAACTCTGTCCACCACGGGGAGCCAGTGAAGAGAACGCAATTGATGATGCACGCTGTTCCTCGTCGAAATACCCAATAGCAGTCTGGCCGCCGTATTCTGAACCACCTGTAGCCTTTTCAGCAGATAGCCGGGAATTCCAGCATAGAGGGCATTGGCGTAACCCAGTCGTGACAAAATCAGAGCACACGTAACTGTTTCTCTCGCCGCCTGCAGAAGAAGTGGGAAAAAGTTCCTGAGAGTCTTAAGAAGGCCAAAACAACAGCCAGCCAATTTCTTAATATGTGTTGAGAAAGAGAGACTCTCATCAAACCATACACCCAGGTTTTTTACAGGCTTTCCCGTGGTTGAGGGCAATGGAGAGTCAGACGGCCACAGCTGCTCTCGGAAATTAGAGTGTAATTTACCAAATAACAAGATGTCGGACTTCTGTTCATTGCACTTTAGCTGTGCGTCCGCCAACCATTTAAAAATGGATGCTAAGCCCTGTTGCACCACTGAAACAGAGTCTTTTACTTTATCCCAAGTAAAGAGCAGCTGGGTATCGTCTGCATAGGCCATCACCTTAGCCCCACAAGCTCCTCTGCCAGATATATCAATGGAGGAACATAGATATTAAAGAGGAGAGGGCTTAGGGAGGAACCCTGTGGGACTCTGGTAGTAACCAACTGAGGGGAGAAGGAGAACGGAGGGAGCCAAATCTGCTCAACACGCTCCTCCAGCAAAGACCTAAGCCAACCCCAGACGGCTCCTAACACACCAATCCCTGCTAGTCGGGCCAAAAGAAGTGCATGTAGGACCGTATCGAACGCCGCCGAGAGACCCAGCAAAATTAATGCTGCTATACCGCCGGTGTCAAGGCACTCCCGAATGGACTCCGACGCCTTTACTAAGACAGTTGCAGTGCTGTGAGAGGCTCGAAACTCTGATTGAGCTGGGTGCCGGAGTGCCTCTCTCTCCACATGCTCTGTGAGCTGTTTATTGACCACCTTCTCACATACCTTGGGTATAGCCAAAAGGAGTGAGATAGGCCGGTAGTTCCCTGGATTGAGGGGATCCAAAGAAGGTTTTTTAAGGAGTGGCAGGATCTTCGCCTCCTTCCAACCCTGAGGAACAACAGCTGTCTGGAGATACATATTGATAATAGAGTTCACTTCTGTGTTCACACTCTCTGCCACTGCTGCCAGAAGCCTGGCCAAACATGAGTCCGAAGGCTAACCAGACTCAAGCCCCATGAGAATTTTAGGAGATTTTAAGGGGTCAACTGATCTGAATGCTGACAGAGAGCAGGCGGAAGCAACAGGTTGCACCGCCAAAGAACCCTCACTGCTGCCATCGCCAGAAGGAAATGTCGCCTGGATAACCTGAATCTTACTCCCTGAAGAAGCAGGAGAGCGTGTTACACCAGGCAGGTGAAGATGGAGTCACATTAGATTGGGCCAGCGGAGACGTGAAGCTCTACACTATGGCAAACATTTATTTGGAGTTGTTACTGGCTGATTCGATGGGGGCTGCAAAGAATTGCCCTTTAGCCAATGCATTGGCTTCGTAATATGCTTTTTGCACAACTCTGAGCTTCCGCTTGGCTGTAGTGCAGTAACTGTTCCTGCGCCAGGCCCGCTCAAGAATCTTATAATCATGCTTTGCAGCTTTAAGTACAAACCAACACGAGCACCACTATTGCCTACCTATTTCAACTAGGATCCTTAATGATCGCTCGAATTACTGAAGAAAACAGTAACTCTCAGGAGTTTCTTTTTCCGGAATGGATCCAATGATTTTTATTAATTTTGCATTAGAACCACCATATGAATGGACACAATTTTTTCTATTTTTAGTACAAAACAACACTTTTTTAACTCCACATCACGTATATAAAGACATAATCATCCAACATAACGACTTTCATTCAAAACACTCATACACAACAGCACATTTGATATATACAACGGTCTATTTTCTAGAACTGTACAACATTATTTACAATTTCATGGTTAAGAAAACGTAGCACTGGAAAATACAAATAAAGAGGTTTGTATGATTTAAATTCAATCAGATACTCCTAATGCTTGATAGGGGGGTCCCCCCTATCAAGCATTAGGAGTATCTGATTTGGAGTTAAAAAAGCGTCGCATATCCTTACCCTGGGGTCCTGGTGGGACCGGGCCCCCACCCGAGGCCCCAGAAAGCGTCAGGAGCTTGAAGCACCCCATGATGCCTTGCAAGGCATGACGAATGGATTGTTTTTGGCGTTTTGGTGGCCCCCAGAGGAGGGGGGTCACCCTTGAGTGTGAAAAGGTGCTGGGGGAGCTGCTGGAGCAGCGCAGTCTCACACCCAGCACAAAGCTAAGTCCCACCCTAAGTTTCTTGAGGATTTAAAAAGAATAACCCCTCATCTCTCAGCGAAGATTGCATCACCTCCTAGGCTGGAACTTTTGTTCTACAGCTGGGGGTACACTAAGAAGTGCATCAAAGATTGAAGGGCTGAGTTGGAGATCTCTCAAAGGGGATCCCCTGGAGGTGAAATGACGTAATTGCACTGAAATGCATTTATTAATGGTTATTTCTTTTAGAGGGACTGATGTTCAATGAGAAGCACTGGTGTAAGGTGATGTCACAAGCAAAGTGGATTTAAGTGGCTAGATATTCCTGCTAGGTTGTCTGACGGTATTTACAACTTAATCCTGTAATCATCTGTGATGCCTTTAGGGGCTGTAATTGCAATACATTTTTAATGATATCCAAATGTGCTGAGTACTGTCATTCTAAATTGTGCGTAAACATGTAGTCTTGCTGCTGCGCTTAGTTGAAGACCCCAGACTGTTAGCCCTTAAGATGTAGAGGTGTATACTTTAGGGTCAGTAGGAGATGCTTGGTCAGGGTCATGTGTCACCAAGGTAGGTGTATTCCTGTTTAATGCTTGTTGAGGTAATGGGAGGGGGACGCCACTGGGATGGTGCCAGTGCGCAGGGCCCTCGCTCCAGGATAGGTTCAACTAATTGCATTGGGGGCAAGATGATGTGCATACATGGGAGTGGTGGTACTAGACCCCACCCCCCCTGCGGGAGGGGTGGAGATGTTATGCAATGTCACAAAGTAATTCCAACAGCTTATGTATATTTGTAAATTGGTGTATAGTATTGAGTGGTGTGTGTGTTTAATAAATGTACTCTTACTTTTATAAAGCAAAGTACAGACTGGACAATCAATTATTGAGTGTTATTTTTGTGCACCTGCAAATGGCGATTACTAGCCCACACCACCTCCCTTGAGTAAGCCTCAGACTGCTCTGCAACGCTACCCTCTGAGAGTCAGGTGCTGCCCTAGGGTGTTTGGTTCCCAGTGAAGGACAAATGTGCCATGTTATTTGTGCAGGCCTCACAGATGCTGCCTCGTTTTCCAACACATAGCAATAAACTGTTTTTTGTGTGCTTGCAAACCAGTGTTTCAATCAGAACATTTTCATACAACAGGCCTCTCGTTTCTAATTTTGGCATGCCTGACTGCTGATTGATAACGTTGAGGGTCCTTAGGCAAATCGATGTTTTAACATTTTATTCAGTACAACGAGTCTCAACATAGTGTATTGTCTGTAGGGTCAAGTTAATTTATAGGATGCATAGTGAGGCGTCTAGGATTTAGCACATGTGAAAGCTGATAGATTTGGAGTACTGAAGTCTAAAGTCCTTAATGGAACTGTGAGCTATTGCACATTGCCTGCTCATGATTCGCAATATACTTCGCAATGTCTATTCCAAATCTCCAGTGTGATGAGCTACCTCACATCATCATGAGCTACCTCACATCATCATGTAACAATAGTGGTCTTTCAATGTCCCAGTTCATGTCCTCTAGCTACAGCTACTGCATACGATGACCAGTGGCCGAATCACCTCATCTCATTCTTCTGGTTCTTCTACTACCTCTTTGCTGATAGTCTGCTGTGGGAACTTTTCATTGGTCCCAGGGTAGTCAGAGATTACTGGACTCTAGTTGTATCAATCACAGCCATTTACTGAATTTGCTTGGAGATGTAATCTGATTATTGGATCTGACAGAGCTTGTGCAGACTTAAACATGTATTTTCAACTAGATGTTCCTTGTAGCAGCTTGAGAGCTAAGACGGAGAAAACAATCACAATTAAATCACAATACAGTGCAGTGGCAGCTCCTGGGGGGAGTGCCGCGGGGCAGTCAGGCGGGGCGGGGGAGGGGCAGGATGAGGAGTAGTAAACCACGGAATATGGCTGAACGGCGGTAAGTACATGAATAAATAAATAAAACAAATTACATTGCACACGCTGCATCGCCAAATGACCACACAATGGTCACACAAGAAACCACTCGACAGCTAAATCTGAGATTAGTAAAATGTAATTATAAACCAAATTGATATAGACAAGCCTCAGCATTATCATATATAAATACAGAACAAACAAAATGAGTCCATATTTCCTAAAGAGATTCACCCTATATAACACAAGGCAGATAACTAGTTCTATAATGACAATGCAAATAATCAGGAAAAAGAATTGAGTATAAAACTGCATTATATGATTCACAAAGGTAAGTATGAGCATGCTATCTCTCCCTACGCTGCCTTAAAAGGGACAACCCTAACCTAAGAAGCATTGAATGCAGGTGAAATTAGAAAGGTGTCAGCTGTCAGAGTCTTCCGTAAAAAAGGCACTGCAACCATGGGTCACGTACCATAAAACCACACAAGGGGAAGCATAGATCTGCTCCCTGTGGTTTCTCTCCTGACCCTCACTAAGTTACAGCATAACATATTAGTTGCATTAAAGGTAGGCAATCCCACAGGACTTTCTTCAGTACTTTTCCATGATTCAGGCACAAGTTGGATACTTCCACCACCTTTCCTACATTGATAGGTTGAAACTTTATTTGTCCTTTGTCATTCTTCTCCACCTGTTTGCTCGTTACCACGTTTCTCCTTGCCAAACGTTGTCTTCTCATACCTTGTTATCTAATGAAAACAAAACCCTTTTATGCTAACTAATGAGGTTTTGTCTACACCTGTAGTGGAAACAAAAATACAAGCAAATGCATTCTATGTTGAAGATTAAATATGAATTACATGCTAACCTTTAAACGCGAGCTTGAAATGAATGGTTCTCGAACCCCAGATTCATGCAATTTAGCAGTGCACGGTTTACAAATATGTGCACATTTTAAAACAAATAACAATTGCATCCTCTTAATGCATGAATAAATTTCAAAGAATTACGAAGATGTCATTTTAAATGCACCAACATGGATATAATTGCTAGATACATGCATAAATGTTTAAATATTAGTCCACATATACACATTCGGTTTTATTAACTTCACAGAGAAACATATTAAACGTTAACTTCTCCTGACATGTTAATATGTAAATAATACAAGAACCTTTATTAGTCACGTTTAATGCACACAATTATACGTCTCATTAATTTTCACATGGAGTACATTAAATATGCAATCCTAAAAAATTTTTTAGTAACATTTATCACAAAGAATATATTTGAGCGCTGGATACGTATGATTATGATGCACTCCCACAGTAGCTCAGGATCACTACTCCAGACCAAAACCTGAGCACCAACTACAACCCTTTAGCACTTGACTCTCAGGACTTGGAAAACAGTCCACGGCTTAATCAGGAAGGTTGTGCAGATCTATGGCTTCAGAACTCAATACAAGAATTACATGAGTTAATAATGTAAGTATTTTACTGTAAATTACACATGATGTAATATTATACATAAATGATTCATAGGTAACCTCAAGACTAGGTTATCCTCAAGGGACAACTGCACAAGATCTCTTTTACGATAGTTTCTGGGATATTCCCCTGGCTATGTATTGTCGAATTAAGTGGGCCAGTCCAAGGATGGTCATAGTACTTGTAACCACGCCTAGCACTCCTTTCTCAAGAAGAGTTTGTGTTTTGTTATCCCCCGGCACCAATATGGCTCCTTTATAGCATGCAGTACCTTTTGTGGTGTCCCAGCCACACATGTGTGTCTTGGTGTCCTTGAGGGATGCGTTGCTTGCAGGGTGTGCAGAGGTCAGCCCCTGATGCCCGGGGAACAGCAGGCTCATCCCAGTCAAACTGGCTGGTGTGTGGACAGGATTTGTAGAGCCACACATGTATCATGCAAGCATAGGATGTGCGTTGCAACATTTAGGGAGGTGGCAGGTAGACCCAGACACAAATCTACCACCTAAACTAAAATAGTATTTAGTTCCTACTGCTGCTCTCTGCTTCACAGTACTTTGGCCTTTGATGTAGATTGTGTGTGGCCTCATAGCTTTGTGGTACTCTGGTAAATTTGTGCAGCACTGCATGTCCTCACCGTGCTTGAGAGGTATCAAGGAACGTTTAAAAACATACATTCGGATGTAACCTCCATCCACTGCAGTAAATAATCAGATCCCACTGGAGTGGCCCCTCACGGACTCCTGGATTGCAACCTTGAAGAGGACTGGCCACTTGAATGGACACTTCAATAAATCAATAAATCAGCTTATCCTCCATGGTAATCTGAGAACAACGCTAACTGCCCCTGATCAACAAAAGGTCTCCCTCATATATCCTTTTAAGGTCAAAACCAACACATTCCTAGAGTCCCCCACACCTCACTTGGAGGTAAGACAGTTCCCACCAAAACTACTGTGGTCTCCTGTGCAAGCAAGGAAAACAGACCCTCTAGGTCCATGGTGGGGTATCAAAGATAGCACGACTTGAAGTTCAATGGGCCCAGCCATCCATAAGGCTCCTGTCTCCACTACAGCGTCTGCATTAATGATAGCTTCACCCTTAACACCTCCTGAATGTCCTTCTACCATGTTCACCTCTTGACTTAATTAACAGTTTTGGAAGACATGAAACGGTCTCTGGACAATAGAGAGTGTGTTCCATTTATCCCGCGCCCTTTGCTTCTGAGCCGACACTCAAACCAGAAACAACAGGACCTTTCTTTGACGAACTGCAAGAAGCACTTGCAGTCCCTTGTCTTAGGTCTGACCACTGCATTCTTCTTGGAGATCTTAATGTCCATATGGACAATAGCTGTGACCCCGACGCTACAAAACTTATCGATATCACGGCTTCGTTACGGTTATCTCCCTTTGTGAAAGGCCCTACACACAATAAAGGCCACACCTTAGACCAGGTATTTTCAACGAGACCCATTTCTGTCTGTGCCATACAGCCAGTACTCTGGTCGGATCATTTTTTAATTTCCTTTCCTTTGCCTGTCATTGCCCTTGTTCGGGAGAGAGAAATTGCGGCCATGCGGACTTCTCGCCCGTTCCATCTGCTCTCTAGGGATATGCTGTCTGAGGCTCTTATCTCCTTTCCTTGCCCCCTTCTGGGAAGTCTGGAGGAGAATCTTGTTCTCCTACATAAATGGCTTTTAGCAAGATTTGAGACTTTAATCCCCAAAAAAAGATCCAAATTAGGTGAGCGCAGGGCGTCAGCCCCATGGTTCTCCCCTCAGTTGAGGATACAACGTCAGGAGTGTAAAAGGGCTGAGAGGGCCTGGAGGCGGTTTTACGACCCTATTGAGAAATTGAAATTTCGGGCAGCAATTAAAGCCTATCATCATTCTATTTGGGACGAAAAAAAGTCCTATTTTGAGCATCGCATTGATGAGGCTGATAATGTCTGCAAAGAAATTTTCAAAGTGGTCCAGGATTTTATCTCTCCTGCTGTTTGTACCCCTAACCACACTCATACGGATGCGTGGATACAACAACTTGCCACCTTCTTTGTCAGTAAGATCACAGCCATCCAGGCCTCTCTTTCCAGTGCGCAATCGGATTTGAGCCTTCTAACGCTACCATGTTCTGTGGAAGACCACGGCCCTTTCCTCTCTGTATTCCCTCCCATGGATCTTAGTACATCTTTGGAGCTTTTGTCCGGCTTGAAATCCGGCTCTTCTCTAGATCCATGTCCGGCTAAATGCTTGGGGAAAGTCGCATCCGCCATTAACATCTTGGTGAACCCCCTGTTGAATACATCCTTGTCGACAGGGGAGGTGCCTCAGGCCTGGAAGCGGGCCATGATTCTACCACTGCTCAAAAAACCCACCTTGGACCCCCTCATACATGCCAATTACAGGCCAATCTCCCTTCTCCCTGCTCTGGCAAAAGTGGCCGAGCATTATGTGCACAGGACAATTTCCAGTTTCATCGAAGGAAATGACCTGTTGCACACTTCGCAGTCCGGCTTCCGTGCTAATTTTAGCACGGAGTCGGCTCTGCTGGAGGTCACTGATGCCATCAGGGAAATACTCGATTTGGGGGGAAAGGCCGTGTTAGTCATGCTGGACTTGTCGGCGGCTTTCGACACCGTTCCTCATGATGTCCTCCTTGTAAGACTCTGGGAGTGTGGTCTTCGGGGAACGGTGTGGAACTGGCTAAAATCATTTCTAGCCGACCGCCGACAAACGATCTGGGCGCCTCCTTTTTCCGCTGATATGGCTCCGCTAGAGGTGGGAGTCCCGCAGGGCTCCATTCTCAGCCCTATGCTGTTTAACATCTTTATGGCCCCTCTGGCGGAAGTCGCGGAATCCTTCGGCGCCCAGGTCGTGTCTTATGCCGATGACACCCAACTCCTGTTCACATGTGACAGGGGTGGGTCATTTGATGGCACAAAGATCAGGGATTGCCTTGGTGCGGTGTTTGAGTGGTTCAGAGGTCATGGCTTAAAATGCAACTCTGATAAGTCAGAGTTGCTCTTTTTCGGTTGCGCACCGGAACACGACTGGAAATCTTGGTGGCCACAGGATATGTTTCCCCCTGACAAGGTTGCTGTCAAGGCCAAAAATTTGGGAGTGATAGTAGATTGTGATTTATCTTTCGGACCTCACATCCTGTCCATTGTTGGGAAATGCTTCGGCATTTTACGGATGTTGAGGAAATTTCTTCCTCTACTATCACTCAACCACAGGAAAACAGTTGTTCAGGCATTAATCGGGTCGCGACTGGATTACGCAAACGCTCTTTTTTTGGGTCTACCGAAATATCTTACGACCCGTTTGCAAGTTGTCCAGAATTCGGCAGCCCGTTCCATCTTTGGACTCCCGAGGAGAGCTCGTGCCACTGCCTTATTGAACACCCTTCATTGGCTACCTATCTCCAAGCGAATCCTTTTTAAATGCCTGACTGTGGCCTTTAAGGCCTTACATGGTATTGGCCCCAAATATATTGGGAAACGTCTTTCCCGGTATGTGCCAAGCAGGACTCTCAGGTCATCTGGTCTGTCTCTGCTTACTGTCCCTGCAATTAGTCGTGCACGATTGGGAGGTCGATCTTTTCGCTACCTGACACCCAAGGCATGGAACAAATTACCACTGTCCCTGAGATCGGCCCCCTGTCTTCTTACTTTTAGAAAGGATTTGAAGACATGGCTTTTTAGGAAATAGTCTTTTTATTTCTGCTCTTTTCTGTTGTGTGGTTGCTTTCTATGCTGTCGTTCTTTGCCAAAGCGCCGGGATGCTCCTCTGGAGTCGCCGTGCGCTATAAAAGAAATAAAGTAACATAACATAACATACATGTCATGTGTGGAAGGTGAATTTACCATCTTTTTCTATTAAGAAGAAATTCTTTCAAGGCTGTTTATCAGTCTTTCAAGTAATGACCATTTTCCAAGTCAGGTGGCGTGAGATCTTCATGGTGTTTACTTCCCTACCCAATTGCAAGTTTTACAGAGTGGCAGACTCACTCAGTAAAAGGAAAGTTATTTCCGTGCCTCTTTTCCTCCTATTCAGGGTGGGATAAAAGTGTACGTTTAAATGTGCCAAAAACCAATCAGTGCATGTGGCTTTGGACACAGTCATTCCAGCTACCTCTTGTACCTCCCATTCCATGGCATGTACTCGGGATAGAGATACCGTTCAGAACTGGTAACTTTGGCCAAACACCTCCACCTCCTATTACTACAGAACTCTGGTCCCAAATTGCTTTAAATACATATGTTCAAAGTGATGTCTTTGCAAGTCTTCAACCCACTCAAGAATCTGGGCTTCATCTACAAGAAATTGACACAGCACCAGAAATAATTTAGCTGCACCATGCTGTGTCATTTTCAAAGTACAGGGATGCGTCTTATTAACAATAATATGGTACATCCCTGGGCTTTCCCCATTTCTGGTGCACAATTGGCTGTCATGCACCAGCGCAGGTACCCCCTGCATCATTTTGCAAGGGTTCCTGCACTGATGATTGCTTTTGTGCAGGAACAGACACTTTCCTGCACAAAAAGAATATTTAATGGCAGGGTCAGGTGGAATACTGAAGGTTCCCTGACTAATGCCATATCTGTTCAGAAGGGCGTTCCTCAAGGATGGGTTCTTGCCCCCACATTGTTTATCCTCTACATAAATGGCCTAATAGGAGAACTTTTTAATTGCAGTGGCGATCCCCCAAAATTGGCTGGCAAGGTAGTGCCCTGTCTGCTTTTTGCAGATGAAACACTGCTTATTGCCAGAACATCCCATGGCATTCAAAACCTTTTTAAATAAATGTGCCTTAGTTTGTAAAGATACAGGTCTAGAAATAGATGGGTTAAAGACCAAATACATGGTTTTAAAACCATATAAATCCAACAAGAGGAGACGTACCCAGGGCATGCATAGTTTGGAGCAGGTTAGTTCATTTGACAACCTAGGTATCCATATCAACGATAGGCTGGCATGGACAGCAGATAGAAAAAAGCATCGAGACCCTAAAGCATGTTGATTGTGCAATAGTTCAAAGGGCTAGAGCTTCCCCTTATCAGCCAATATCCCCCATTATTGCATTTTATAGGGCTAAGGGACTAGGTACTTCCGTGTATGGGGCCGAATTGTGGGGGTTGGAAAACCTGACAGACTTAATTTGTGCAGAAAATAAATTTATCAGAGCCATCATGAACCTTCTAGTGAATACACCACTCTTGCCACTTCGATTAGATCTTCGCCTAAAACCTATGGACCATTATGCCATTCTGAGGTCAATTCTGTTTTGGATCAGGATGTGGATAAGTAAAACACAGGTGCCCCTGAGGGAGGCAATGGTTGAGTTGATTGCCTTGCACAATCAAACAGGCCTCATTAAGTGGTTTAGTAAGATCAAGGTCTGGTTTACAAAAATTGAGATGGCGCAACTCTGGGTGGACCCAGGGTCTATGACTAAACTTACGATCCCTCTAGTTAAAAAAAGGTTTTGGGAATTAATGGTCTCAGAAAGGGTTGACCGGTTTGCACATGGCACTTAGACTGCGGGGTTTTTAAATATTAAAGGAGTATTTGCTTTTGAAGGATTTCTGGATGATATTGAACCGCCCCAGGCTCGAGCTTTGTATGTTCAGTTCAGATATGGAACCCTTCCTTTGAACGCAATGAAGAGCTCATGGGGAAACCTGTCTGTCAGTCCATTGTGTCCTTTATGCCATATCCTCCCTGAAACCATCAATCACTTTTTTTTCTGTTGTTCCTTTTACTCTGAATTTAGGAAAATCTGGCTGGACCCTGTATGTCGCACTTTATCTTTTAATTGTCCATTGGAAACCATGTGTATATTTAAATCAATCAATCAATACATTTATAGAGCGCACTACTCACCCGTAGGGTCTCAAGGCGCTAGGAGGGGGGGGTGCCTTTACTGCTCGAACAGCCAGGTCTTGAGCTTCTTCCTGAAGGAGAGGTGGTCCTGGGTCAGGCGCAGGTCGGTCGGGAGGGAGTTCCAGGTCTTGGCGGCCAGGTAGGAGAAGGACCTTCCTCCTGTTGTCGCTCTTCGGATGCGGGGGACGGCGGCGAGGGCGTGGCTGGTTGATCTGAGGTGGCGCTTGGGAGCGTAGAAGTTGATTCGGTTGTTGAGGTAGCTCGGGCCTTGGTCGTGTAGGGCTTTGTGTGCGTGGGTGAGGAGGCGGAAGGTGATTCTTTTGTTCAGATACTACAAGCTGGTTAGTATTTGCTGTCTCGAGGTTGCTGTCTCGAGGTTTTTAATGTTTGCATGGTGGAAAAGGTTAAAAATCGGCAAACTTGTTCCTGTGTCATAGTACCGTAATTGCAATTTCAACCAGGGTTAGTGGTATTTTTTTTAGACACAGGTTTATTGACTATGAAAGATTTAGAAGCTTGTTCTATTGTATTGTATACATTTTTTTTAATGGTTTTTATACTGCTGCACCTTTTACTGTTTTATTGATTATGTACTGTATTTGAGATGTGAATGATCATATTTTTGATCGATTGAATAAATATAAATATATATATTTGATGGCATTTTTCTCTTTCTATGAGTGCTGCAGAGGAAAAAGCGAGGAGAAATAAAAGTATTTCTCCTCGTTGCGCAATTCCTATGCCTCCCTTCGGAATTCATAGGATTCTGATGCATTCCCAGTTTTACAAAATGTTGTAAATCTGAGACAGCATCAAGTTCCACGGATGTTGCGTGGGAACACCTAAAGCCAACTCTGATGGAACTCCCCTTTTACGCAGTAATGCGTGAAAGGGGTACAAATTTAGAAGGCCATGAAAAGTCACGCAGGGTGACTTTACGTGGCCTTGTAAATATGGGCAGGCACACTTTGCCATAGGTGCCTCCAAAAACGTGAGGTGCGAGCTTTGCAATGGGTTTTTAAATAAGGCCCGCTGCCTCTAGCCGGCCCTAGTTTATTGGCCTTGTGCACTACATAATCCCACACTCCTAAACACTTCCCCTGCCTTTTTTCTTGAGAACCACGCAAAGGCAAGTCACAGACCTTCCAGGAGTAAATAGCTTCGGTGAAAGAGGCTCCTTCACTGCAAGCCATGAAATCGCGCAAGGTACATGTAAACAGTGAAAGGGCCCTTGAATCCAGCCGTGAGGTCAGTCAGTGCTGTCTCTAGTGCCCTGTTATGAGCTTTCACTGTGCTCATGAAATTAATAATGTTGTTCTGCTGAAGCTGGAAACCTCTGTGTGGTTCCTTTGAGGCTGCAAGGTGAGTTCAGAGATAGCAGTATTTGCCCCATTGTGCTAGCTAGCTGCTCATAATATCTTCTTATTGGTCTGGAGAAAATAAACTCTGGAGACAGTTACAGTTTTTATTATACCAAGTAAATCATTTTTTATGATGATGTTACTGGCATATATGTGTGTGTGTGTGTTTTTGAGACTGCTCTGCCTCAGATATATGAGTATATATATATATATATATATATATATATATATATACTTCTTGCTGCTGCAGAGGTTCTTTGTCTATATATTTATATATATATATATATATTTATATATATATATATATATATATATATATATATATATATATATATATATATATATATATATATATATTACCTACTGGCGGTCGCCAGTAGGTATATATAGTTAGGATTTTTTCTCTATGGGTTTTTTGAAAATTCTATGTCTAATAACTTTGGCGTTTGTGGACGGAATCGGCTGAAATTTTCAGGAAAATGGCACATTTTGTTTCTGAGCAGCCCTTGAAAATTTGGGGGGGGTTCGTCCAGTGGGGGCCGAGAAAAAAGGGGGGTCCCAAAACGTGTTTTTAACATTGAGTTTTCCATAGGGCGGTTGGCCTCACTTTTAGCCCGAACGGCTGAATGGATTTGCACGAAACTTGGCAAAATTGTAGGGACTGGTAGCCCGATGTGCCTTTTGTAGGTCTCAATATATGTGCTCCAGTGGATTTTGAGAAATTAACGTTTAAAAAAAGATATATATCTGTAACAGCGGCCCGGTTAGCGCTCTGGTTCGCGGACTTTTCGCGCAACGGAGCTTTGTGAAGCGAAGCTGATTGGTTCTCCGGCGTCTGTCAACATTCCAAACAGTCCGTAGCGGCCGCCATCTTGTCTCTCGGTAGGATCGAGAGACAAGAGGAGGTCAAAACAAAGGGGGAAATAACTATAAGGGGGCATAGTAGATCCTCGCTGACCCCCTAGGTTTGATGTGGAGGTTTTAAAAGGGCCCCGCGGGGCAAAAAAAAAACAAAATAATAATAATCGAACGGCTGAATGGATTTGCACGAAACTTGGCAAAATATTAGGGACTGGTAGCCCGATGTGCCTTTGCTAGGTCTCAATATATGTGCTCCAGTGGATTTTGAGAAATTAACGTTGAAAAAAAGATATATATCTGTAACAGCGCTCCGCTTCGCGTACTTTTCGCGTTACGGAGCTTTGCGAAGCTGATTGGTTCTCCGGCGTCTGTCAACATTCCAAACAGTCCGTAGCGGCCGCCATCTTGTCCCTCGGTAGGATTGAGAGACAAGAGGAGGCCAAAGCGAAGGGGGAAATGACCATAAGGGGGCATAGTAGATCCTTCCTGACCTCTTAGGTTTGATGTACCATTTTGCCAAGTTTGGTGTAATTCCGTTCAGCCATTCAGGCTGTAGACGTATGTAAATGTCCTATGGAAAATTGCATGGGGAAAACACATTTGAAAGTGTTGAAATTTAGAACCAATTAAAATGTTACTTTGGTTTTGTATTTGTGTGTGATGAAAGTTAATTGGTTATGTATATATGTCAAATGAGAGGAAACCACAGCCATTTTGTGATACTACTGTCTGAGGTACATTTGTGAGGAATTGTTGGTGGTGAATTTCTGGTGTTTGATTTACACAGTACTAACACTTCTGCTACTTTTAAAAAGGTGAGTTGTTAATTTGTAAGGGGAACTATGTTGTACACTTGAAGATAATTTGAAAAATGTTTTCTGTTATTTATTTGCAGTCCTTCTGTTATACTAAATACTTGATGAAGTTAGTTTTATATTATGTATTACTAAAAACGATAAATGAAAGTGATTATTTTTTTCTGCAATTTACAGCAAGCAATTTCAAAATAAAATGGCTCACAATGAAGAGACCGTGGCAATTTCTTTTGAATTGTCCACTACATTGATTGAAATTGAGAGCACCAATAATGAAATATTGTCACAAGGAGGACATGACTTGTATGATTCCATTAGATTGATTGAAATGGACAGCACCAAGAATGAAATATTGTCACAAGGAGATGACTTGAATGATTCCACTACATTGATTGAAATTGAGAGCACCAATAATGAAATATTGTCACAAGGAGGAGATGGCTTGTATGATTCCATTAGATTGATTGAAATGGACAGCACCAATAATGAAATATTGTCACAAGGAGGAGATGACTTGAATGATTCCACTACATTGATTGAAATTGAGAGCACCAATAATGAAATATTGTCACGAGGAGATGACTTGAATGATTCCACTACATTGATTGAAATGGACAGCACCAATAATGAAATATTGTCAGAAGGAGGAGATGACTTGAATGATTTTTTTGATCAATCTCTTGATGGCGAATTTATCGAGTGTTTGGAGACCATAGAGTTACAAGAATCATCATTGCAGACTTTTAATGAGGAGATTCCAGATGAGATGATTGAAGAGGAAATTACTGATGAGGACATGTTACTAGTTGTTTCAAATTTAGAAAATTCTGAAGAATAAATTTATATTTAGAAATCAAAAATTGTTTGAGACATTATTTATTTTTATTTTTAATTTATGAGGTTGTAGCGAAGTGATTGTAGTATAAAATGAGACTTATAGTATAGAGTGCAACATTTTTATGTTACATGGTAAGTTTACTCATATTTACTTCCCTTCTGCCACTATATTATCTCCAATGTGTATTTGACATGTCTTCTTCATCTCCGGCCTCCTTTCTCTCACTGTGTGTCTCCGATGCATCTTATCGCTGGTATTTTGTGTAATTACAGAAGAGAGTAAAATAAAATAGTTCGGAACGTGAAAAGGGGGCAAAGTAGAGTACTCCTCACCCCCTAGGCCTTTTTAGGCGGTCCCAAAAGGATCAGTTTCTGCTTTCCTGAGAGATTATGGTATGAGTTCCATATACCACAATAACTTGCATTACAACATGCAAGATATCTATCTCCTATTACCAACTTTTGGAGATATTCGCGCTAAGCGCGAATATCTCCAAAAAGTAACACCTGCCCTGAGCAGTTCTTAGCCATGTTATCCAATGGGAGGTGGATAACATGGCTAAGAGTATTAGCTCGGTAATGCATGAATATCGCTGACTTTTTAGCGATATTCATGCATTGCGGCCGTTTATTATCGCATTTGCGATAAACCTTGATAATAGTAAGGTTTATCTTCGATAATTTCTGACGATGCTTAGTGGTAAAAAATTGGTTGGTAAGCATCGTTAGCGATAAATATCGCTTAACTTTGGTAATATGCCCCAACGTCTGTTAACGTTCGATTCGAAGGAAATGAGGAAGTGTTGAAAAACATTGTCTGCGCCATCTTGCCTTTTTTGAAATGCCACACTTTTGTCGTGCACGGCAGCCATTTTAGATGTCTTGACCAGACCCACTCTCTGCACGCTGTCGATTCGTAGCATGGCTCCTCACCCTCGTAAGCATCTCCCCCAGGCACTGGTCACCACCGCTCTCTGTCTTATGCATGGGCAATAAACCTTCCCCCATCTGCGCTGCTCTTCCCTGAGAATCACACTCTGTGCCCGCCCGACACCTCCCTTTCGCCCTATTCACTACCGCACCCTCTGACACTCCTCTTCCTCTGTGTCCGAATGTCCAGGCCGGTCCTAGGCTATCAGCTAGCCCTGCAGATGTAGTTTATGGCCCCAGCTGTAAAGAATCACCCCTCTTCAAAGGAGTTATAGTAGATCAAGGCCCACACCCGATGTGATCCGTCACAGCACACGCGTTCCTACTATCTGAAAACCATCCTGTATTGTGATTGGGGAGGGGACCGAGCCTGAAGCGGAAGATTCCAGGAATGACTCTTTGTACATCAAAGTTTTTACAATTATGTGTCACATTAAAAATATATAGCACTCCAACAAAGTAGTAGGAATATAAAACTTTAATAACATATAAATATATACAACAAAACAAAAACAGTAAAAACATTTAAACAACGAAGAGACCGTGGCAATTTCTTTTTAATTATCCAATAGATTTATTGAAATTGACAGCACCAATAATGAAATATTCTTGTCAGTAGCGGTCTGTTGTGCGAATAGTTCCAAGGCAGCAGAAGGCGCTGAAATCTAGATGGCACGAAAGTGATGTCTAGTAAGTTGCCGCCCAGCAAAAAACGGCGTGGGGCGCCGCGGGGGTGAGTGAGTCCAGTAGGCACCACAGCTATTCTTACCGGCATTGCAGAATTACTGCTGGGGACAATGCCTGTGCTGTAGCAGGGTCACAGCAGAAACAAAAAGGATTCTGTTGAAGATGTTGTTGGTTTTCAATTTGAAAACAGTTCTGGTGTCAACTGCTATGCTAATGTAGTGGTTAATGTTTTGTTTTCTCTAGAAAATGTAAAAGAGGGGGAGGCAGTCCAAAGTTCCGTTAAAAGGGCAAAGGAAAGGATCGGTGGTTTGAACTATCAGTCCAAAAGGGGAGGGGGTGCAATAATTTTTCCTACCGGGTCACACTGTGCTTTCACCGGAAGTAAGGTCTGCAGGATTGTAGTAATTCAAAGTGAGGCTGGCGCCAGCATGGGAGCGCCGACGTCCCGCGGATACAGTTTCGTCACTCCACGGGCGATCATGGCAGTCATTCCCCATCGGGGGTCGGAGACTCCCGCGGCTCCTCTAGAATCTTCAAGGTCGTGGAGGACTACGGTGGTGGAGTCAACCAGTGACCGGGCCATTTCTTTATGTTGGGCCCGCTCTTGCCAGGTCGACCGCCATTTTGAGAGTTCGGCAGCTACCGGCGATCGCGGGGTCACATGAGCGGACGGGCTCCACCATGCCGGGCGAGACGTTGCAGCATGGCCACAGTGGAAGAACCGTTATCTAGGTCGTTCCGAAACTGTGCAGCACTGTAGTTGTTAGGATGCCACCGCCTGGAGCGCTGAGGGTGCAGCTGGGAAGCCTCCACCTGGGGAGGCGGGAGAGGCCTGTTCGCACCGTCTCTCCCTCCCAGTGCACCCCACGGCGTCTCGCTTGAGATTTGTTATGGCCGGACCAGGCGATGAGGACGAGGGGGGGGTCGGAGGCATGTGCAAGACATCCCCCTCCAGTGTTGTCGCAGCCATTATAAAAGAAAGAAGTGTCCCGTCCGTCTTCGGGCCGGGCTTCCGGTGGATGTCGGCCGGACGCCCCTGGCTCTGGCCCCATGAACGGGTTTCTTGGTTTATCGGCTGCAGCCGGATCCCGTCGGCCTCGGCCCCCCGACCGTTGGTGGTCGGACCGGAAGAGCATGTGGCGGGACTACCTGCAACTCTCAAGGGCCACCGCGGCCGGACTGGGAGAGAGAGGGGAGGGTCGAGGAGACATTCCCCCCCCCTGCAACTGTTCAGCGTTGTAAAGGCAATCCCCTGGCCGGGTCCCGCTGGTCTCGGCCTCTCCTCCGGCTACACCCTACGTTAGGATCTCCTGGCCGAGGCGTGGCAGCAGGACCTGCCTTATATGGGCTGCTCCCGGCTGGGCGTAGCCGGAACCCTGCCCCACCTTGGAAGTTTCCAGAGTGGGGGTGGATGTTCTACTGACTTGCATTTTCCCTAGTCTATCGATTTTTTTGGCGTGGCAGGCGGTGGGACAGCGAGGGGTGATTTGGTTTCTCTTACTGTTTTTCTGGTCTCTCACCACTGGCATATTTTAACGTTTTCTTGTTTCTAGGACATTAATAGGTTTTATCATTACGTTATGTTATCGTTTCTTTGTTCGTTGTTTAATAAAAGTTCATGTTCATCAGTGGCCTACTGATTTTCGTTTTCCTATTTTTTTCTTTCCAGGTTGTTTCATGGTAAAGTTTCTGTTAACAGGATACAGTGATCACTTCGTTATTATTGCATATGTCCTTTTCACTAGGGGTGCTCTCTGGTCGGGCCAGATGACGTATCTCTAGTAAATGGTCCGGGTGAAAAAGGTGCATCAATCAGTGGGGAGTAGATAGGCATGACAGATTACAACGGGGGAGAACGGTCCGCATTACGTACCCTTTCACTACTTGCAAAGATTTTCCTACGTTTATTTGCAAACAGGGAATACCTCCAAAAAGAACTAATTCCCAAACAGTCAATGTTCGGACAATCAATCAATCAATGAGGAATGAAATAGGTACGACGTGTTAAAGGCTTGCGTTACCTACCCTTCACTATCTGCAAAGGGAGATAGAATATTCCTATTCTTCCTCGTTTGCAGGTAGAGAAGATCGTTAAGAGAATTAACTTCGAACAATTCAATGCTCGATTGAAACAATCAACAAGGGGTACTGTGAACACAAATGAACGCCGCTTATATACATACGCATTGCTATTTTCAACAGGTTGTTCCTAATGTTTCTATTTTAGCGAGGTCAAAAGAGATCCCATTAGTGGCCTACTGATTTTGCTCGATTCCTTTTGTTTTTTTACACGATTTTTCGCTATCTGCAAAGACTAAACAGAGTATTGCGACTCTGTGCTTGTTTGTAAATAGAGAATGAACCAAAGAGAACAATCAATCAAATGGAGAGAGAAGCAGGCACGACGGATTACAAAGGGGGAAAGGGCTGCGTTAACTACCCTTCACTATCTGCAAAGAGAGAGTACTCCTAATAGAAATGAGGGGTGGGGGGCAGCAATCAAAGCAGATCAGTGTGCATAAACACGAAAAAAAAAAATTCTTACCACGTACTTGACATTCGACAGCTTATGATATTTGCTATTAAAAAACCATTGAAATTCACTGAAAAAACCATAGGTTATAGACCATATATAGTTAGGAATTAGCATTTACAAAACCTTGAAAATTCACTGAAAAAACCATAGGTTATAGACCATATATAGTTAGGAATTAGCATTTAAAAAACCTTATTTTACTCACACAAAACCATTGAAATTCCATATATAGTTAGTTGCACTAACTATATATTGCGCACCCGCAATCCACTGCTGATGATGTCACATATTACATCATTCATGACATGGTCAGTGACATCACTGATGACATCACTGATGACATCTCAAATGACATCACTGATGACATCACTGATGACAACATCCAGTGACTATGTTTCTGTAAAGTTAAAATATGTCTTACATATTGAAGAATGAGTGGATGTATAAGTGTCTGGACGAAGGATTTAGTAGGTGCATGACTGAATGTATGAGTGAGTGATTAAATGTGTCTCACTGAGTGCATGGGTTAGTGACTAAACTGTCTTAATTTGTGCATCATTATGTCTGTTGTTCTGTAAACTGCTGCATGTGTTGATCAGTAGCTATATGAGTAACTATATGGGTTATTGATTGATTGCCCAAGTATTTGCATGGGAGACTGAGTGTGTGTGTGGCTGGATGGGAGG
This sequence comes from Lissotriton helveticus, assembly GCF_964261635.1. Classification (NCBI taxonomy): domain Eukaryota; kingdom Metazoa; phylum Chordata; class Amphibia; order Caudata; family Salamandridae; genus Lissotriton; species Lissotriton helveticus. The sequence goes on from NC_136068.1 coordinate 1,629,549,310, forward strand.
TGTGTGACTCTGTACAGATCAATGTGTACTTGTATCAATGATTGTATAAGAGAGTAAGTATGTGTTAGTATATGGTTGAAAACGTAAGGTGCTCTATGTTTAACTGTATAGAGTAGAAAATGGAAGTGTGATTGATTCTTTACAGGACTGACTAGGTGTGTGAGTAACTCCATGGATGAGTGGCAGAGTGTGAGTGTCTGTATAGGTGTATGAGTGCATATGATTGTGTTGTAAACATGAGTGATTGTATGTATGAATGATTGTATGGGTGAATGAGTGAATGTGTGTGTAGACGTAGGAATCAGTGAGTACGTATGTAGTAACTAGTATTGGTGTGTCAATGGTTTCAAAAATTATACTCTGTTTTTAACACTGGGTGAAACAGAGGTTATATTAAAATGTGAGGAGATGCATTGTATTGTCACATGAATGATATCATCAGTGATGTGATCATTGATGTCAAGTGAGATGTCATCAGTGATGTCATTTGAGATGTCATCAGTGATGTCATCAGTGATGTCACTGACCATGTCATGAATGATGTAATATGTGACATCATCAGCAGTGGATTGCGGGTGCGCAATATATAGTTAGTGCAACTAACTATATATGGAATTTCAATGGTTTTGTGTGAGTAAAATAAGGTTTTTTAAATGCTAATTCCTAACTATATATGGTCTATAACCTATGGTTTTTTCAGTGAATTTTCAAGGTTTTGTAAATGCTAATTCCTAACTATATATGGTCTATAACCTATGGTTTTTTCAGTGAATATATATATATATGTTCACTGAAAAAACCATAGGTTTCACACCAGTTATAGTTAGGAATTAGCATTTAAAAAACCTATTAAATTCACTGAAAAAACCATCGGTTTCACACCAGTTATAGTTAGCTGGAAATTTTACTCGCATAAAACCATTGAAATTCCCATGTTATAGTTAGTTGGACTCACTGTAACTTGCGCGTGCAATGCACTGCTGATGACGTCACATATTACATCACTCATGACATGGTCAGTGACATCACTCATGGTAGCTTGGCACGAGCAGACAGGTTTATCTTAGAGGCAGTGTGTAAAGCATTTGTGAACACATACAGTAACCCAGTGACAACACTACAGATGGACACGACACAAGTTGTAGTAGAAGAATAAGTATTTTTATATAGACTTAACACTAGACCACAAATGACATAAATCCACAATACTGTACTTTAAAAATAGTAGAAATAGCTTAGTTCTCTTTAGATCTTAAAATGGGACACTTTGAGTCAATGTACATTAAGATGCGTACCGCTTCTACAATGAAAGAGTTGCAGGGATGGTGATGCAGTAGTTCCTTAAACGCAAAAACAGTGATGCGTTGAAGATCCGGTGCAAAGAAACAAAGATGGCGAGATGCGACCTGCTCCTCTGATGTTGCGAGATGTCTCGACTCGATGCGACATTTGCAGCAGCGGCACCCTTGTTCAGTGATGCAACAACAGCGTTTTTTGTGGCGACACGCTTCTCCGACGATGCAAGATGCTTCAGCTAGATGCTACAACTGCTGCAGTGACACCCTTGTTCAGTGATACGACGACATCGGCTGCGGCAAGCTTCTCCGTGGATGCGAGGTGCTTCTGCGATACGATGCGACAGCTACAGCAGCGACACCCTTGTTCAGTGAAGCGAAAGCAGTGTCTGCGGCGGCAACATGCTTCTTCGATGTTGCGAGACGTTTCTTGTGATGCGGTGCAATGTGACAGTTACAGCGGCGACACCCTTGTTTAGTGATACGACAACAGCGACTGCGAAGGCAACACGATTCTTCTTCATGAGTTACGCTTCCAGCTCTGTGCGACACGCAGTCCCTCAATTGGCCCAAAACAGCTGGGGGTTGTTAGATATGGGGGTCTCTAGTTGGCATAGGTAGGTATCTGTGACAAATAGGGACCCTTGTGTCTAATCAGAATAAGGGTATACACTCATAAAATAACCCCTGCTCACCCCCTTGGTAGCTTGGCACGAGCAGACAGGCTTATCTCAGAGGCAGTGTGTAAAGTATTTGTGAACACATACATTAACCCAGTGACAACACTACAGATTGACACCACACAAGTTGTAGTAGAAGAATAAGTATCTTTATATAGACTTAACACAAGAACACAAACAACATAAATCCACAATACTGTACTTTAAAAATAGTAGAAATAGCTTAGTTCTCTTTAGATCTTAAAATGCGACACTTTGAGTCAATGTACCTTAAGATGCGTACCGCTTCTACAATAAAAGAGTTGCAGGGATGGTGATGCAGTAGTTCCTTAAATGCAAAAACGGTGAAGCGTTGAAGAACCGGTGCAAACAAACAAAGATGGCAAGATGCGGCACACTACTCCGATGTTGCGAGATGTCTCGACTCAATGCGACAGCTGCAGCAGTGGCACCCTTGTTCAGTGATGCGACGACAGCGGCTTTGACGGCGACACTCTTCTCCGACGATGTGAGACGCTTCGGCTCGATGCGACAACTGCTGCAGTGACACCCTTGTTCAGTGATACGACGACATTGGCTGCGGCGGCGGCACGCTTCTCCGTGGATGCGAGGTGCTTCTGCGATACGATGCAACAGCTACAACGGTGACACCCTTGTTCAGTGAAGCGACAGCAGTGGCTGCGGAGGCAACACGCTTCTTCGATGTTGCGAGACGTTTCTTGTGATGCGGTGCAATGCGACAGTTACAGTGGCGACAACCTTGTTTAGTGATGCGACAGCAGCGACTGCAAAGGCAACATGCATCTTCTTCGTGAGTTGCGCTTCCAGCTCTGTGCGACACGCAGTCCCTCAATTGGCCCCAAACAGCTGCAGGCACTTCCAAAGAACTATGTAGGAGCTGGTGGTTGAAGTATGTTGTCCCTGAGACTTCAGCAGGAGACAAACTCTTCTCGCAAGCCCTTGGAGATCCTTCACAAGTTGAATAAAGCACACACAAAGTTCCTTTCTCCTTTCTTTGGCAGTCAGGCATCCACTGCAGGCCATCCCCCCAAGCAGCACTTCAGCTTAGGGATAGTCTCTCATCAGTCTCTCTGGTTCCACTCCTCAGCAAAGGTTTCTTCTTGTTTACCAAAAGAGATCTAAAGTTCTGGCATTTGGGTCCCCTCTTTTATACACAGTTTCTCTTTGTTCTCTGAAGGCAGAGAGGCCTTTGCCTAGTCCAAACCCGTTCTGGTCAGTCCTGGAGCACTCTGTTTACATGACTCCTTCTTTCTTTTCCCAGTGCAGGACAGAGACATCGGACGCACCGCAGGATGTGGAGCCAGTATTGTGGAGGGAAGGCACATTCCTATTCCCGTCCCAGGTGCAACTCCTCCCTCCCATCTAGATGCAGATCTCTCTATTCAGCACTGAGCTGACACCCTGTCTCCTGGAATCCCCCAGCCCCTATCACTCAAACTCCAGACAAGGAATACACAACCTAGCAGAGGCAGGCTTGAATAGTTAGACAAGAAAACAAGAAAATACCTACTTTCTAAAAGCGGTATTTTCAAACACAGAATGTTAAAACCAACTTCACTAAAAGATGTATTTTATCATTCTGAGTTCAGGCATACTAAATTCGAATTTCTACCTGGTTCCCTGAGTCAGTTAGGAATATAGGATGTATTAATCAAACTGCCCATTCTGGCCTATGGGGAAAAGGTAGCCGTGCAATAGTCAAAAACAAAAATGGCTGTAATTCACTATTAGGACATGCCACACACATCAGGACTAGTCCGACCTTATACTTACAATGCACCCTGCCCTTGGACCTACCACAGGGGTGTCTGATATGAAGAAAAGGGAAGGTTTAGGGACTGGCAAGTGGGTGCACTTGCCCAGTCAGCATGGCAGTACCAGACTGCACACATGCTCTGCAATGGCAGACCTGAGACATATTTTACAAGGCTGCTTCTGTGGGTGGCACAACAAGTGCTGCAAGCCCACCAGCAGCATTTGGATTTACAAACCCTGGGCACACTCAGTGCACTGTGCTAGGGTCTGAAAAGTAAACCAAACCAGCCAATCATGGAGTCACTAATCCATACATCAATTTACAATAAAGAGAGCATATACACATTAGCACTGATCAGCAGTGGTAAAGTGCCCAGAGTCATAAAACCAACAAAAATAGGTCAGACAAAATACAGGAGGAAGGCAAAAAAGTTCAGGGATTACCCTGCAAAAGGGCCAAGTCCAACAGGGGTGAATTCTGATCCCTACAAAACAGCAGATTTTGCAGGGATCGAAATTCTGAGTTAGACTATAAATATTGTACCATAACTGTTTTCTCCTGACAGGTGCAGGTGGGTCTAACCTTCCAAAATGTATTGGGGAAAATACCCAGAATAAAAATGCAGAATTCAGTGCATTAAATACTGATTTTACATATTGTACCTCAGTGTCAAGGAAGATCTTGGAATATGAGTTATTTATTGGACCCAATAAAAATCGCTGCTCCTGTAATGGCATTTACCAAGTGGAATAAAAAGTTTTTAAAAAACTACCCTTTACCTGCACCTTGTAAACAGGGACATATAGGTGTCAAGGTGAAATGTGGGTTTAGAAGAGGGTGTCCGTAGTGACATAAATTGGGGCATACATGATTGCAGCTGGCACCCCTGGCCAGCCCTTTTCTACTAGGTACATTGCTGTTGCTGCACCTGGTCTCAAAGGTCACAAAGACAACAGAAGGAATAGAAAAAAAAGAGGAATTAAAATTAATGTTAACTTTCTGCAGATTCTTCTATATACCATCCCAACCTCTAGGGAGTAGCTTAAACTTCTTAGGGTCTAGGCATAGGACAAGTGATCTGGCCTTGTGATGTTATAGTGGGTCAGATGGTGTGTGATGTCGCTTCTGTTTACTCTTGAAACTTTGGTGAACTGACGTCCACGTTTGACTGGCTTGTTATTTGTTAGGTTTAGAAGACAGTTAGGAATGGAAATATCTTGCAAGGCTTCTTGTCTGTGGCCGCTGACCCGAACTTTCTAGTTAGAACCTGGCATATGATGGATTAAAGAATAGGATTGGTGCATTTGGTCCCTATAATAAGTCACAATTTGCCCCACTGCTTCTGGAATGGAGCACAGGGCCCCGTGTTTAACTAATCTCTATAGGACTCTGTGAAAATGGTACACTTATTACACTTCTCCTTTTCAGTCTCCCTCTGCCCACAATACTCTTGTAAACCCTCATCAGATCTCAAAAAAAGTTATTGTAAGTGCTACGCACACTCCTAGGGGGAGCTGGTCTTTCCAGGGGCCTGCAGATAGCATGCCAACATTATTGGTGCACGAGGGACTTGGGGACATCCCTGAATTAAACCATGGCTTGAGGCCAAGAGGAGGGGTTTCCTTCCACCTTGGGGCCTCATAGTGCTAGACTATGGATCCGACGATGAAGGTAGTGGAGCCTGTTTCAGTGATATAGGTATCAAAAGAGAAACAAATGCAGTGGTACCGGTACCCTGAGGTGTTAGGACCCCAATCCAAATTCTGACTGCATTTTACTCTCCGGCTGGTGGACTGAAGCTGCAAATCTCCTTGCCTGCACTAAGGCTCATGGCAGCAGTGTTAAATCCCCACCTTTCCGCACTCATGTTCATTGCCCATTCATGGTCCTCAGCTGTGAGGGCTCATCGTCATGGACCTTGCAGATATGATCCAGAAGTGCAAGGCACAAGAGAGGCCAATCCTCCCCTTGGCCTTACAGACATGGTCCAATGCTGTGAACCATGAGGGACAGAATCTCCTCTCCTCACCTGCATCTCCCAACACTAGAGCATGGATGTGAGCAGTTGGGGTCCCCCTCTCAGGGTTGTAGTTTTCAATAGTGTCCAAGTGCAGTGGAACCTGGCCCAGAATGTTAGAAGACTGATGTACACAATGTACACAGTAGCCTGGGGTGGGGGGAGGGAGACGCAGTTACTTTGTTTGCACCAGGAATCATTACACCTTTGCTATGCCAATAGCCCATCTCCCATAGGACTTGAAGCTATGCCTCAGCATTGTTAGGCCAAGCAACATAGGGTGGCATGATTCAGGACTGTCCTTCATTATGTGATCATCACTAGAGAGGGGCTTTGGCTCCGCCAACAGATTGGGAGTCAGGAGTACCTGTTTTGATTGGGTAGAAGGTGCATGCTTCCACAAAATACGTGTTTACCCTTTAGCATCTGTGATCATTTTTTTCCAGCTAAGCTTGAATTTTCAGGGGCCTACACATGACTTTGGACTGCAATTAAAGAGTTTTAGAATACTACTAATAATAATAATAATAATAATAATAATAATAATAATAATAAATGTTTATTGCTTTGTCTCCTATATAAAAAGGTTCGACAATAACGTTTTTTGTTATTTCCCTTAAAACTATAAAAATGTTTTGTTTTCAATGAAAAAATATTTAAATATGTACAAGAATGTGTTGTAAACAATTAATGGGTCCTAACCGTTAGTTAGTCCATGTTCCACTATAAAATTAAAACATTACGTACATAGTTCTAAATTGACAGACAATCTCTCTCGAGTTCCGGTCTACCTTTTTTCAACATTACTGGGCAATGGCTAGATATTCAGTTTTGAATTCTCGCTCGTGTGAGGTAAGGAACTTTATCAGTTGGCAGTTCATTAGGGTGTCAGTCGGAACCAACCCTCGATAATAGCAGATCTGCATGTCCTAATTCTTCTGGTGTTCATTACATTCCTTAATAAAGTGATTCGTGCTTTTAGAAGTTTGGGACATACACAGACTAAGTGGATGAAGTCCTCTTTATTGCTGCCGCATTGTCGGCATTCTTTTGACCCTTTGTGAACCCAGGTTGGCTGGTCTGCGATGGAAGGTAATTTGCCGAAGCGAAGGGCCATCAGTTGTTGCTTTCAATAAACCGAGAATGTGATGTTTAGGTATTGTGTCTTATAATTGTTGATTACCATCCGGGCATGCTTTCTCTTACTGAAGATGTTTTTGTCTGTTAACAAAGAGTGGAATTTTGCAGTTTTATTTATAGCTTGTGTTAGAACTGGGGGTCTCTAGTTGGCAGAGGTAGGTACCACTGTCCAAATAGGGACCCTTGCTTCTAGTCAGGGTAAGGAGGAAACACTCTTAGGTAACCTCTGCTCACCCTCTGGGTAGCTCGGCACGAGCAGTCAAGGCTTATCAAAGGCAATATGTAAAGTATTTGTACCAACACTCACAGTAACACAGTGAAAACACCACAAACTGACTCCACAACAGTTTAGAAAAATAAAGGTATTTTAATCTAAACTACACAATACCAAAATGACAAAAATCCAACACACACAGTTCAAGATTAGGGTTGTGAAAGAGTTCTTAATGTTGCGATAAAATAATCCACAGTTGCGTGAAAAGTTCACAGTTGTATCACGTTTAGCCAACAGTACCTTTAAATGCGGCAAAGTTCCAAAACAGAAGCTGGTGCGGTGGAAAACAAGCGATGCATCACTCCGTCAACCCCGCTTGATGTAGCGGGCGTGTTGCGGTGACTCCGGTCTGTACGGGGAGGGATTCGATACCTTGTATGGATTCAGGTGCAGAGGTTCCGTAGTGAAGAAGCTAGCAAAGGCACGATGCGATGATCTTTGAGGCTGCGACGATCTCCGGGGCGACGATGCACAGTCCAGTGACGATCTTCCTCTCGCAGCTCCTTGATGCGATGGCTCTGCGGCGATGCTCGCAGTGACGTGATGCGGTCCGCAAGGAAGCGGTGCGACGATCTCACCCAGTGACGGCAGGCTCTGCGACGATACTCGCAGCAATGATAATCTTCCCGCACCGGACTGGTGCATCCCGTAAACGAAGGATGCGATGACTCTGGCAGCAGCAACAGGCGCTGCGGCGATCTTGGCCTTCGTAGTGGGGGGAATTTCCTCGCACTCACGGGGATGCGCTCCGCAAGCGAGAGATGCGACAAAATTTGCAGAAAGTCTTTAAAATCTTGGTTTCCAGCTTCCCAATACAGGTACAACTTCCAGAGGTACCACAACTGGCCCAAGCACTCTAGGAAGGCCTGAACTCTCTCAGTAGAGTTCAGGGAAGCTGGGGGTGAAGTCCTTTTGTTCCTGGGACTTCTTAACAGGGAGCCAGCTCTTCTCAGCCCTTGGAGATTCCTTTAAGCAAAGGAACACAGCACAAAGCAAAGTCCTTCCCCTCTCCTTGGCAGCAAAGCAACAGCAGGTCAGTCCAGCAGAGTAACAGCAGGGCAGTCTTCCTTCCTCAGTTTCAGCTTTCTGCTTGGCAGAGGTTCCTATTTGATTCCAGGATGATCTAATTTTCTATAGTCAGGGGTCCTGTGCTTATACCCCTAAAAGTCTTTGATCCCTTTGTGCAGGAGGGCTCTGAGCCTGGTCTGAACCAGTTCTGGGTGTTCTTTGAGCACTTTGTTTTCCTGGCCTCTCCTTTCCTTTCAGGGAGAGGGGCAGGGTTGTCAGCCGCCCAGCAGGAGGTGGAGCGAGCATTGTGGAAGGCAGGCACAGCCCTATTCAGGCCCAGGTGCTATCCCCTCCCACCACTCAAAGTGCAGATGCAGTCATTCAGCCTAGGGCTGACTCAGCCAGCCTCCTGGGGGCTCTCAGCCTCTGTCACTCTCAAACCAGACATTCAATTCACAAACAGGCCAAGGCACACAGAAAGGTCAGACAAGAGAACAGTAACTTTCTAAAAGTGCTGTTCTCAAGCACAGGATTTAAAAACAACCTTTCCTAAAAGATGTATTATTAAATTCTGAGTTCAGGGATACCAGACCTTTATGTCCTATCTTGTTCCTATGGGAAGATATGCTGGTAGCCACTGTAGCCAGCATTCCCCATGATGGCCTATGGGGTAAGATAGCCTTGTAATAGTAAAAAACGAAAATGGCTGTAATTCACTACCAGAGAATGTCACCTGCACAAGTACATGCTCTAACTTTCACATACACTGCACCCTGCCCAAGGGGGTACCTTGGGCTTTCCATAGGGGTGACCAATGTGTACAGAAAGGGAAGGGGTAGGCCTGGTCAGTGGGGACACTTTCATAATAAAGTAGGAGCCAAGAGGGAAAAAGGGATGCAGGTTACCCTCCATTCACAATATTCTCATCAACGAAACCTGTCCCATCTGTCATAGGCTCTCTAAAACATCACCTGCCTCCTAATAAGTGAAGGTATTTCTAGTACGCAACATGTTTGCGTTACTAAACAGGGTGGGCCTATTTCTTTGCTAAAATCCTCTTAGTGTCTGTGTCTACATGTGATCCTATTTCCCTTGCAATTCTAAAGGTGTAGTAAAAAAGTGTGTGCAAGGTAGGAATGGACCTCATGGGAGCAACCACCGAGGAACTGCTGACTGGTACTCGTCAGAATGTTCCACTCATCATCATTGGTTCCTTCCTACCACAGAAGAAATTGTTGTGAATAAACGTGTAGGTGAAGTGTAAGAACTCAAATGTGAACCTAACTGCTCGCACCTACAGTTACCCAACCCCCTGGGTTAGAGTACCGCTAATCACTGTTCCAACCCTCTAAAACTGAGCTAGACACCACTAGCTATATGATACACTTTATTCGCCGCTGGGTATCTGCTCAACTTAAAACCAACACACTACTGTTAAGCCTTGTTTTAATCTATATGAAGCCAACATGTTTCGTTGCCTGTCATTCTTGGTCGGCAATTTCTTCAGGGCTAGGGGTCAGTGCCACACACTGCTATACAGCACTCAGACCTGTTTGAACAAAGACACAGACACAACATGTAAAAACACACACACAGAGTGACATTAATTAGTGAGAGCCCATCTAGTTTGTTGTTCAATTATCATGTGATTGTTCAGTTGACATTCGATTTTACCTGATGGTTGCCACTCGTTGGCATACCTGCAGCCACCAATGTAACGGGCGTGTATATATCCACGTCTCGTAGTTACAATCGCATTCCATCAACCTGTAATGGTATATAAATATACTCTGCGGTATACAACCTTTACCACGCAACTTTTACAACGACCTACCTTTACCACGCAATTTTTACAACGCAGGATACATTACAACGAAGTACCATTACAACGCATGTATTTACAACGCAGGTACCTTTACAACGCATACCATTACAACTTAAGTATTGGTAAGTATATAATTTTATCAAAAATATTATAAGTTTGGGTTTTTTGGGTAAAGGGGTATTTTTAGGGTTCAGGGTCAGTTTTGGGTTTTTGGGTAAAGGGGTATTTTTAGGGTTCAGGGTCAGTTTTGGGTTTTTGGGTAAAGGGGTATTTTTAGGGTTCAGGGTCAGTTTTGGGTTTTTTGGGTAAAGGGGTATTTTTAGGGTTCAGGGTCAGTTTTGGGTTTTTGGGTAAAGGGGTATTTTTAGGGTTCAGGGTCAGTTTTGGGTTTTTGGGTAAAGGGGTATTTTTAGGGTTCAGGGTCAGTTTTGGGTTTTTGGGTAAAGGGGTATTTTTAGGGTTCAGGGTCAGTTTTGGGTTTTTTGGGTAAAGGGGTATATTTAGGGTTCAGGTCAGTTTTGGGTTTTTTGGGTAAAGGGGTATTTTAGGGTTCAGGGTCAGTTTTGGGTTTTTGGGTAAAGGGGTATTTTTAGGGTTCAGGGTCAGTTTTGGGTTTTTTGGGTAAAGGGGTATTTTTAGGGTTCAGGTCAGTTTTGGGTTTTTTGGGTAAAGGGGTATTTTAGGGTTTAGGGTCAGTTTTGGGTTTTTGGGTAAAGGGGTATTTTTAGGGTTCAGGGTCAGTTTTGGGTTTTTGTGTAAAGGGGTATTTTTAGGGTTCAGGGTCAGTTTTGGGTTTTTTGGGTAAAGGGGTATTTTTAGGGTTCAGGTCAGTTTTGGGTTTTTTGGGTAAAGGGGTATTTTAGGGTTCAGGGTCAGTTTTGGGTTTTTGGGTAAAGGGGTATTTTTAGGGTTCAGGGTCAGTTTTGGGTTTTTTGGGTAAAGGGGTATTTTTAGGGTTCAGGGTCAGTTTTGGGTTTTTGGGTAAAGGGGTACAGGGTAAATATTAAGTACAATAAAATTTAAATTACATTAAATTAAATTGATTAAATTAAAATAAATTAAATTAAATTAAATTAAATTAAATTATTTAAATAAAATTAAATAAATCAAATTAAATTAAATTAAATTATATTAATTGTAATTAATTTACATTTAAAAAAATATATACTTACCAATACTTACGTTGTAATGGTATGCGTTGTAAAGGTACCTGCGTTGTAAATACATGCGTTGTAATGGTACTTCGTTGTAATGGATCCTGCGTTGTAAAAATTGCTTGGTAAAGGTAGGCGTTGTAAAAGTATGCGTTGTAACGTCATACATCCATACTCTGCCAATGCACAAAACCATCGGGTACCCCTTCTTGTCTTTTTGCTTTTCAGGGAATTCTCATTTTACCCCATAGGTACCCCCGTCCTGAGTGCTCACTTCCCCTCATGGTACCCAGTCAGGGTTCATGTACTTTCTGCCCATAAGGCCCTTTATCACGGCATACATGTCCCTGTATTTCATCTCCACCTATCTGTGATATTTGCCTCATCAGCGTATGCTATTACAATGTTCAAGCCTGTGATTCAAGTGAACTAATGTTGTACCGATAGTCCAGCCGGTTTATCTTAAATGGGGCTCGCGCAAACTATGCAGCGCATATGGCGTCTACCATTTACCTCTTTAACGGTCCTCCCCCTCTGTGTGCAATCCCTCTTACCGGACCTCCTCCTAGCGTGTTTCAACTAGGGCACCTCGCTCCATTCTACTACTAATGTGGGTTGCTTTTAAAGAAGGGCAAACTTGTTCCCGGGCGGGTTGTGACGTCAGTGCGTGACATGCGGAAGTCGATCATGTGATGCCCAAGCATGGCAGCCATTTTTAAGTGGAAACCCACATATATTATCCTTATCGTGTTAACCCAATACAAAGGCAAAATGCATGTTTGCGGCTTGTTATTTAATATAGCCTACACAAAACTTTATATTACACTGTATTAAAAAGGCTCGCACAGGGAGGAATATTATTCACTCTGAAATTGTTTTTTAAGAAAACATTTTTTAACTGCTGACTGGATGTTCTTGGGCAGTAAGAAAGGTTTGATTTTCCTAAGAGTGTTGAGCTGATGATTGGCACCCTTAATGGTTGCACTGATGTGACCTTGCATGTTTAGAAATGTGTCCAGAGTGAAACCTAGAGAACAAGCGGAGTCTACCATGTGTAGGGTGCAGTTGAGTGCAGAACACTGCAAACAGACACAGGAGAACCACGCAGCCCACAAGAACGCCATGTGCCAACACCATGACCTCATCAGATCTGCCAAAAGGACCTCCTTCAAGGACCGCCTCGACAACAACGCACACAACTGCAAAGAGCTCTTCAACATCGGGAAGGAACTCTCCATACACCAACGACATCCCTCCATCACGAGGCCTGTGCAACTCCCTCGCCGCCTTCTTCCATCTCAAGAGTGCAGACATCCATGACAGCTTCGACAACCAGACAGCCAACGACACCTCAGACCCCACGGCCACCACCCACAGTGACCCCCTGCTCACCTGGGCTAACATCAATGACAACAACACCATCAAGATCATGAATACCACCCACTCCGGCTCCCCGTCAGTCCCTTGCCCCCACCACATCTTCAACAAAGCCAGCGCCACCATCGCATCCCATCTCCGATAGGCCATCAACATCTCCTTCAAGACGTTCATAAAAAAGGTAGAAGGCGCACTCATTATAATCAAACACAGGGACGTTGAGTCCATGGAAGATTGTTTTCTTTATTTAGGTACTCTTTACCAAGACCGACACACAGCCAACACGTTTTGTTCCTTGTAGGAACTTCGTCATGGCTCCAAATGTATATATGCCAGTGTGGGCACGAAAAACTTTAATCCAGAAGGTAGAAATTGCAAGACCGCAAAAGGTGCAGTTCAATAGAGCGGTTCGGTATTGGGCATGTTACTTTGCACAGAAATATATCCCAGGACGTGTAGGAGCAGAGTGGAAGGGTACCCGCGTACCTCCTCTGGAAGGGCCAGACAAATGGTAACTGGCTGATACTAGCCTATTCGTCATTAACTGTATAATGTAAGGCTGGTCCCGGCATAATAACAGGAAGACTCAACGCCCCTGTGTTTGATTATAATGAGTGCGCCTTCTACCCTTTTATGAACATTTTGATCGAAGTTGCACCTTGGGACGACGGGTGTGAGAAGTGTGTCGCACAAAGGTGAAATTAGTCATGGTACATGTGTTCTGGTTGTGCTAGACCCTGGTCCGTCGTTCAGTTCTTTTTTCCTTCTATCTCCTTCAAGACCGCGACCTTCCCGGAGAGCTGGAAGCATGCCGAAATCAGCGCCTTGATCAAGAAACCCAAGGCAGATCCAAGGGACCTCAAGAACTTCCAGCCCATCTCCCTGCTCCAGTTCCCGGTGAAGGTCATCGAGAAAAATGCCAACAAATAGCTGACCCGTTACCTTGAGGACAACACCTTCCTTGACCCATCCCAGTCCGGGTTCCGCAGCAACCACAGCACCGAAGCTGCCCTCATCGTCGCTACAGACAACATCAGGACCCTGCTGGACAATGGCGAAACCGCGGCCCTCATCCTTCTGGACCTATCAGCCGCCTTCTACACGGTCTGCCACCGCACCCTAGGCACATGCCTCCACAAAGCAGGGATACGAGACAAGCCTCCGGAATGGACCACCTCCTTCCTCTTCGGCAGAACCTAGAGCGTCCTCCTCCCCCCTTTCCGCTCCGAAGCCTCCAAGATCATCTGCGGCGTACCCCAAGGATCGGACAAGACGGAGGTCCTCATCCTTGGCTCCACCCCCTCAGCCTGGGATGACTCCTGGAGGCCAACCACCCTGGGAGCAGCACCGACACCCACCAACCATGCACGCAACCTGGGGTTCACCCTTGACTCAACGCTCTCCATGACCAAGTAAGTCAACGCCGTCTCATCCTCCTGCTTCAACACCCTCCGCATGCTCTGCAAGATCTACAGGTGGATCCCCACTGACACAAGAAGAACGGTCACCCAGGCCCTCGTCAGCAGCAGGCTGGACTACGGAAACACCATCTACGCGGGAGCACCAGCAAAACTGCTGAAACAAATGCAACGCATACAGAATGCCTATGCCCGCCTGATCCTCGACATCCTGCGACACAGACACTTCACACCTCACTTGAGAGACCTGCACTGGCTGCCCGTCAACAAGAGGATCTCCTTCAAACTCCTCATCCATGCACACAAGTCAATCAACGACACCGGACCAGCATACCTTAACAGACGACTCACCTTCTACACCCCGAACCGCCAGCTCCGCTTCACAGACCGCACCCTCGCTACCGTCCCCCGCATCCAAAGAGCAACCTATGGTGGCAGATCGTTTTACTACCTCGCCGCCAAGACCTGGAAAACCCTCCTCATCATCCTACGGCAGACCCAAGACCTACTAGTCTTCAGGTGTCAGGATCTGTCAAGCTCTGTTAAGCTCCATGACCTTTTCCTTGTACCTTCCTTGGCTTTGGTGTACTTTGCTGATTTGATGTATATCTTATTGGGCCTTACTATCGCTTGCTTATGCCATATTGCCTTATTAATGCACCTTTGTTCGCTGTACCAATGCATGCCATATTATCCTACTCATACTGGTAATACTGTTTGTTTATTCCTTGGGCCAGTGCTTGTTTCATTGTATCATTGCTTGCTCGTTTATTTATTTTGGCCAATGCTTGTTTTTAGTTAGATGCTACTAAGGACCTTTTGTTCCTCCGCAGCCACCATAGTTGCTCTTGGTTCTCTAAAAAGGACCACACCCTTGGAACCGTGCGGATTATTCTGGAGTGTTCTTCAGAGGTGACGTCTCCCTGCTCTGCTTCCTGAGGCTCCGGTCATCTTCCGAGGACTTCTTTCCAGTTTCCTGCTATTTGGTGGTGTCCTCCCACAGAGTTTCGCTAGAAGACGCCGCAGGTAGGATCCATCCTATTTTCTTTCGCCTGCATCGTGGAAGAAACCTTTTGACCTGCGTGTCTTGGTGCAAGTCCGATCGAAGACCTTCATTTGGCGTGTTTTGGTGCAATTAATCAATCCCTGCTAGCGCTTGTTTCAGAACGGATGTCTTTCGGCTGAAAGCTCCGAGTTTAAACATATTTCATGTTTTGACAGTCAAAGAATTACAAAACATATTTTTACCGCAAAGGATTAGAGGTTACTCTTTAGTAAGAAATTACTGTAGCAATACACTTGTGAATTCTTTAATTTCGAGGTTTTCTTTAGGCAAAAGCGAGTTCTTGGTTTATTGATATTTCTCTTTGACATAATCTTTGCAGACAGTAGTTTGGCAGAGAGGTTAATTACACGAGAAGTACCTTTGTGTGTCAAACGATTTTTTACTAAGAATAAGTCATCTTTTGGGTTCATTCAGCATTCAGTTTCATTGGAAATTACTAATGAATGTAGTTATTTGATGTCATTTAGTTGCATAAATCTATGTAGTAGATCTGAACTGCAAGAGTCTACCCTAAATACGTTTCCTCTTTATTCTGAATTGAAGAATATCACTAAGGAGAAGAACATATTATTTTTATGTGTATCAATAACTTTTATTTCAGGAATTCAGAGATTTAGTGTCAAGAATCCCAACTGAGTCACTACAGTGGATCTACGCTCCTGTGTTCCAGTTTTTTGTGTTTATCTCGTTCCAGATCTCCCTCCCCGCAGTACCCTCCCTTACCTCCCCTCGTCTTGCCACTTCGATCCTCTGCGGAACTCATAGTGCAGAGTCGAAGCTGCTGGAAGGTGGGCTTTTGGGTACTGCTCCTGAGGAACAAAAAACTGCGAACCTTAATATTAGGTTCCTGACAGAATAATCCGCCCAAGAATTCAGTTCCTCCCGAGCAGTACACAAAAGATGGCCACCATGAACAATCTCTGTGCTTTGCTGAATAATCTCCAGAAGGAGCTTACGGCTAGCCGTCAAGAAACTGCAGCCTTAGCAGGTAAAGTTATCCAATTACAAACACGATTGGATTCTGGTCATACCACAAACCCTTCCCAAACAAACGTTACAGGTTCCTCTTCGTCTATTTCTGTGTCAGTACCTACACCTGTTCCTCTAGCGCCACCTGAGAGATTTGCTGGGGAACCAAATACATTTCAGACCTTTTGGAGTCAAGTGCAATTGCATTTTATGGTTAAACCAGCTTCTTTTCCAGATGCTCAATCCCCTATAGCTTTCTTAATTTCCTATCTCAGTGGGGATGCAGCAATGTGGGCAGTTCCTTTGGTTCAAGCTGATGATCTTTTGCTTTATAATTGGACCAACTTTAAAGGACTATTACAGGATCAGCTGATAGAGAGTTACTTGAACTGAAACGGGAATAAGGATCTCGTTCGTTACCTCACACAATTTAACCGTCTGGTAGCAGAAACTGAGTGGCCCGAGGAAAAAAGGGCGTCCTTATATTATCAAGGTCTTAGGGATGAACTTAAAGATCTCATTGCCCCTATAGATCCTCAACCCCGGTCTTGCGCCAATTTAATGGCCCTTAGTTTACGATTGGATCACCGGGTTGCGGATCGCAAGGGTGATAAAAGGAAAACAGATGTTAGGATTTTTACAAGAGCAAAAGAAAAATCACACCAAGACGGTGGATAACCCATGGAAGTTGGTAGTTTGAGAAAAACGTTAACCATAGAGGAAAAAGACAATAGAAGAGAAAGCGGTCTCTGCCTCTATTGTGGGAAAAAAGGTCACTTTGTCAGAGACTGTCTTCTTAAGCCAAAAGTTTCCTGGCCCCGTGATAAAGCTGTTAATAAATCGGAAAACTAGGAAACTCGAGATTGGATCAGGAGGCTTTTTCGAGTTCATTATCCTCTCCTGCACAGTCAATTGCTAATACCTTACAGTTAACTGTACCACACTTAATTCTTAATGTCCAGATCAAGTTAACTGAACAGAAAAGTCTGCTGGTAGCGGCCATGATAGACTCAGGGGCTACCGGGAACTTTATTGATACCCTGTTTGCTAAAGAAAGAGGCATACCAATTTTAGAAAAAACTAAACCAGAACTGGTGTACGCTGTTGATGGGACACAATTAACATCAGGAATGATAACTCACTGCACTAGTGCTCTTCTTATGACTTGTGACACAAATGGCAAAAAACATCAAGAAAGTATTTCATTTGAAGTGATTGACGCACCGCAGTTTGGAATAATTTTGGGTATACCCTGGTTAAACTTACACAACCCGACAATAGACTGGGTAAACTGTGCTGTTGATTTCTCTTCTCAGTGGTGCCAACAGGAGTGTTTGTGTTCAAACAAACTATCTAGAGATACTCCAAGTGCCTTGTTGCGTAGTGCTTCAGCTCTTTTTGTATCCACTGCTGCTGACAAAGATATCGAGTTACCATCTGTTTATGAATCTTTTGCTGACGTCTTTAGCGAACAGAGAGCTGAAAATCTACCTCCTCATAGGGATTATGACTGTGCTATTGATCTAGTGCCTGGGGCCAAAATTCCTTGCAGCAGGATTTACGCTCTAACTGAACAGGAAAACCAACATCTCCGAGAATATTTGGATACGTTTTAAAAAAATGGTTTTATTAGACCCTCCAAGTCTCCGGCTGCCTCGCCTCTTTTTTTTGTGCTGAAAAGTAGTGGAGAATTACGCACCTGCATAGACTACCGAGCGCTCAATAATATCACCATTAAGAATCGGTATCCACTATCATTAATACAAATTCTCTCGGACCAAGTGAGATCAGCCACTATCTATACCAAACTTGACTTGCGAGGAGCCTACCACTTAGTCTGCATAAGACCTTGTGACGAGTGGAAGACAGCCTTTCGAACTCGTTTTGGCTTGTTCGAATATTGTGTTATGCCCTTTGGCTTATGCAATGCCCCAGCCGCATTTCAATTTTTCATTAATGATGTCCTTAGGGATTATCTAGATAGATTTGTCTTTGCTTATATTGATGACCTCTTAATTTTTTCATCTTCTGCGGAAGAACATGTAAAACATGTTAAAACCATTTTATCCACTCTAAGAACACATGGTTTGTTTTGTAAACTGTCAAAATGTGAGTTTCATACTAAAAAAGTTGAATTTTTGGGTTTCATTCTTTCACCATCTGGCATAACTATGACGCCTAGAAAAATCCAACCAGTAATGGAGTGGCCTACTCCATCTTCCGTGAAAGACATCCAACGGCTTCTAGGATTTGTTAATTTTTACCGCCGATTTATTAAAAACTTTTCAACTTTGGCTACTCCTTTAACTCATCTTTTTAGAAAGAATGTGAAATTCATTTGGACTCTGGAAGCAGAACAATCATTTCAAGACCTCAAAAGAACTTTTACACAAGCACCGGTCCTACGACACCCTGACAATGAAAAACCCTTCATAGTTGAAGCCGATGCTTCTGACTACGCCATTGGAGCAATTTTGTCGTAGAAGGATGTGGAAAGTAATGAATTACATCCGATTGCTTTTCTTTCAAAGAAATTTCTACCTGCGGAAGTCAACTATACAGTAGCAGAAAAAGAACTCCTAGCTATTCGACACGCTTTCAAAGAATGGCGTCATTATTTACTTGGGGCAAAGCATACCATAAGTGTTTATACGGACCATCGGAACCTACAATTTTAACGCTGTGCAAAAGCTTTGACTCCCAGACAACTTTGCTGGACATTGTTTTTCGCAGAATTCGATTTTGTAATTACCTTTAGACCAGGGATCAAGAACAACAAAGCTGACTCATTATCGCGGCACGACATAAAACCTGATGAAACACCTTTTATTCCCAGACCTAGGAGCATGCTATCTAGTAACCAGGTTATTGGTGCCACAATGTCTGATATTTTTTTTGAACAAATAAGACAAGCTATGCCAATACCAAAACTGTTATCATGGGTCCAAGAAGAGCCAAATAGATCCATCCATCAACATTTACCCTTTTACTCAGATTTGCTATATGTACCAACAAAAAATCTACAAACACAGGTTTTGCAGTGGTGTCAAACAAGGCAATTAGCTGTCCATCCCGGAATTGCAAAAACCAAAGAATTAGTACGAAGAAATTTCTGGTGGGCAACCTGGAGTAAAGATGTAACTACTTTTATTCAACTGTGTGACATTTGTGCTCAAGCCAAGACAGAACATGGAAGTAAAAATGGTTTGGGAAGATATTGCAATGGATTTTATCACCGACTTGCCTGAAGATCAGGGAATGAGAACTGTTTTAGTTGTGGTGTATCGTCTATCAAAGATGGCACACGTTATAGCTTGCAAAAAGCTTCCCACTGCTTCCCAACTCATACAAATACTTTTACATCAAGTAGTGCGATTACACGGTTTACCACGATCTATTACTACAGCTCGTGGACCACAGTTTATCGCACAAGTTTGGATGAATTGGTGTGTTTCCTTGAATATCAAAAGCAATACATCCACAAGTTTCCATCCCGAAACAGATGGACCAACGGAACGGGTTAACCAGATTCTGAAACAGTATTTAAGGTGCTACCTCTTCAAGAAACAAGGTTCCTGGACGAGTTTTTTATGGGAAGCAGAATTTGCATACAACAACTTGCAAAACTCATCTACAGGAATGTCCCCGTTTTTTGCCGTTTATGATCGACATCCACATTTCTCACCTCTATTACTGACTCAATCAAAAACAAACATACCTTCTTTGGATACACATTTCCAGGAAATGAGAAAGGTCACTAATTCATTGCAGAGAACCTTAATGAAAGCCAAAGCTTCTTATAAGAAGTTTGCGGATAGAAAAAGAAAGAAAGCTCCAGAGTATCAACCAGGAGACATGGTCTGGCTTTCTACTAAAAACTTTCAGTTCAGGAGACGTTATAAATTCCATCCAAAGTTCATCGGACCTTATAAAATTGAACTACGTGTAAATCCGGTAACTTATAAGTTGCTTCTTTCAAAGACTATGAGAATCCATCCAGTGTTTCATACCTCTCTCTTGAAACCAGCTTCCACCAAAAATAGACCTCATCCACCTGCAATACTCGTGAACAATCAAGAAGAGTTTGAGGTTCGCTGCATTAAGGATAGCAAACGAATTAGAGGGAAGCTATGGTACCTTTTGTCCTGGGAAGGTTATGGACCTGAGGAAGACTCTTGGATTTCTCAGGAAAACGTTCATGCTCCCCGTTTGATACGACAGTTTCATGCACGTCATCCAGATGCTGTGACTTAAATGCTCCTTGAGAAGGGTGTTTCCATTTTTGTTGGGGGGTGCTGTCAGGATCTGTCAAGCTCTGTCAAGCTCCATGACCTTTTCCTTGTACCTTCCTTGGCTTTGGTGTACTTTGCTGATTTGATGTATAGCTTATTAGGCCTTACTATTGCTTGCTTATGCCATATTGCCTTATTAATGCACCTTTGTTCGCTGTACCAATGCATGCCATATTATCCTACTCATACTGGTAATACTGTTTGTTTATTCCTTGGGCCATTGCTTGTTTCATTGTATCATTGCTTGCTCGTTTATTTATTTTGGCCAATGCTTGTTTTTAGTTAGATGCTGCTAAGGACCTTTTGTTCCTTCGCAGCCACCATAGTTGCTCTTGGTTCTATAAAAAGGACCACACCCTTGGAACCGTGCGGATTATTCTGGAGTGTTCTTCAGTGGTGACGTCTCCCTGCTCTGCTTCCTGAGGCTCCGGTCATCTTCCGAGGACTTCGTTTCCAGTTTCCTGCTATTTGGTGGTTTCCTACCACAGAGTTTCGCTAGAAGACGCCGCAGGTAGGATCCATCCTATTTTCTTTCGCCCGCATCGTGGAAGAAACCTTTTGACCTGCGTGTCATGGTGCAAGTCCGATCGAAGACCTTCATTTGGCGTGTTTTGGTGCAATTAATCAATCCCTGCTAGCGCTTGTTTCAGAACGGGTGTCTTTTGGCTGAAAGCTCCGAGTTTAAACATATTTCATGTTTTGACAGTCAAAGAATTACAAAACAGATTTTTACCGCAAAGGGTTGGAGGTTACTCTTTAGTAAGAAATTACCGTAGCAATACACTTGTGAATTCTTTAATTTCGAGGTTTTCTTTAGACAAAAGCGAGTTCTTGGTTTATTGATATTTCTCTTTGACATAATCTTTGCAGACAGTATTTTGGCAGAGAGGTTAATTACACGAGAAGTACCTTTGTGTGTCAAACGATTTTTTACTAAGAACAAGTAATCTTTTGGGTTCATTCAGCATTCAGTTTCATTGGAAATTACTAATGAATGTAGTTATTTGATGTCATTTAGTTGCATAAATCTATGTAGTACATCTGAACTGCAAGAGTCTACCCTAAATACTTTTCCTCTTTATTCTGAACTGAAGAATATCACTAAGGAGAAGAACATATTATTTTTATGTGTAACCAATGGAGAACCGGGCCTTATGGACCCAGCGGTGCAGGGCACGCCTAGTATCCCCGGGTTCACCTGCCTTGTCAGACAGAGACACGAGATACTCTGTTGGGCGTAGAAAATCAGATTTATTAGCTGCAGCCAAGCACAGTGGTCCTAGAAGTTACAGAAGGTAGATTCAGGAGACTGCCACTTAACTCCGTGGCTAACAATCTTTTATAGGTAGTATATTTACAATGCCCACTCTCAAAACATATAAAACCAACGAATGGGAATAGTTCGAAAACAAGCTATTAAATATCAAAAACACACCCTCCTTTCAGACCCCGTGTGCTCTCCTCCCCTCAAGTTAATCAACACTAGGGCCCGTAATTCAATTTGCAGGTGGTAGAACATGTTTGAATGCTTCAAAGGATGGTTTATGTAACAAGAAAATACACAAAGAGAATAGCGAAGGCCAGTCAAATAGAATGAAGTCGAGAAGAATGGTGGGACCCAAACAGTGGAGTTAGACAAGGATTAATCAGTCTAGACACGGATTTAACAAACTCGGCCAGGCCCTGACATCGGTTTGGTAATCAAGGACAAGGGTTACTCTTTAACAGGAGAGACACGTAGCAGCTGAAAAGGCAAAAACACCACGTTCGCCATGCTGCCTGAGTGAGGCAACACAAAATGGCGGCTAAGCACAAAATGGCGGCTAGATACAAAGCGGAGTCGAAAACTACGTAACCTCAGTCCCTCCTTTTGCCATACTCAGGCAAAGCACAAAAAGACTCATGTTAGTCTGAGTCGATGTCAATGGTCATGAGGTCATTGAGTTGTTGCTGTAACATCATTCTAATATTCTCTGTTTTCTGTGACACTGGCTTCAGAACGCATACAGTGGCACAAAGTCCACAGATGGCTGGGCCACACTGTAAACAGAGGCAACAAGAAAAGATGATCGCTAAAATTGCTCCAAGGAAAGTTAATACTTTCCATCCCCACGTGGACAGCAGTCCCTAAAACCATCCCATCACAGACCAATCTTCAGTATCCTGATGAATGGACTCGGAAATTACATGTAGCTTAGAGATGGCTTGGTATACTGTAGGGGCATTATCGGGAACATAAACACAGCAACTAAACCCAATCAATTTACAGACTCCTCCTCTATCTGCTAAGACAATATCTAAAACCATTCGGTTTTGTAAAGTCATAAGACGATCCGCCTGAAGCTCAGCTGTCTAATTATTCAATGCTCCAGAAGTTACATTTATGGTAGCATCGACCACACGGACTAGACGTCTGATGTTCCTGCTATTAACTATTGGACCCCAAAAGGGAAGAAAGCCCTTTAAAAAATCTCCTCCCCCTTGTCCAGCTGTGTGTTCAGCATCAATAACCCCTCTACCATATCTCTTTCTGTGATGATTTGCAGGAGCAGTATATGTCGGGGGAAGAAGGAAAGCTATATAATATGTTCCAGAGAAATATGTGGGAAGCCATGTATAAGCTCTATCGTGACAGATAAAATATGTACCTTGAGATGGTACTAACGGAGAAGAAACCAAGGGTGTATAAACATATGTATGGGAACAGTTACTCTTTTCCTGTTTGATCTTAGGGTTCTGACCATTTATTTGTAAACACAAATTACCTTTATGGGGTATAGTCCAAATCGGTGAAGATCTTTTCTTTTTAAACTTGTCAGTGAGGCTAGTGATATAACGAGTCACATTCCAACCATCATATGCTTGTTTCTCATCCATGGGAATCTTACTAGTGTCGGCAATTTTCGCCATAGTCACTATTCCCTTTATCAAAGGACTGTGACTAAAATCGACTCCACCACTGTAGGACCCACCAGGAGGATACCGGAGTTGATTCTGGTATGTATTAGAAAACATAGCCAGATAAGCCCAAGCAGAACCTTCATACGAGAATGGGAGAACTAAATACGGCATTCCTCTCTCTGTATTATGGGGCATGAGTCCACAGACCCAACAGTCAGTAGTATTGACTACCAATTGATGTTGATGTAACAATTGAATAAATGAATTGTTAAGATACTCCGTTCTCCTCATTTGCTCATGGTCTGGGAGTGCATAGAATTTGTGCGGGGAAATAGTAGTAGAGGAAATCAAAGAGATAGAAGTAGGAGCAGGTGCTGGCCACAAAATGTGTACAATCCATCCTACACATGCCAATAAACTACATAAACATACCAGAATACACCGTGCTACGCCACAATGGCTAAACAATAACTTTTTATAATGGTTTCATTTCATCATTTTAATATCACCCTCTTCCATTTTGTTATCCATTACTCTAAAGTCGTTGCTCACGATAATCTTCCTTAATCACTTGGCTGTGATTGTTAGCCGTTCTATGACACTGCAAGTCCTGTTGACCTAGTCACTATTCAGGTCACAGCCTAAGACTCCTACAGTGACCCTGCAACTTGATGGATAATGGAAAAGGAATGTCTTTTATTAAAAAGGCAAAATCACAAAAATGCAAAAGTTAACTGTCCTTGGTCAACCTTGGTCTCAGGTTGTAGCATGTCTTGCCAGATATCGTCTGGTCCCTGAACAAAGTCTCTGGGTCTGACGTGTTCAGTTGTAAGTGAGATGGTACAGCTTCCTGCAAAATGTCGTCGTCCTCTTTTTCACAGCTTGTCCAATCCAGGCGTGCACTACTAAATGGTTCAAATCTGGGTTCTTTCTCGCATTCGCTATCACCATCACCTTTTCGGACCCGCTGGTCATAAGGTAAAGGCAATGGTACCCTTTTACAGTGCACGTCATGGATCCAATTTTTCTTCCCAACGACCTTCACAGCTGTACGAGTGGTCAGCAAGACTTGTCTCGGCGGCCCCCAACGAGGTTCCAGGTTATTTTTCCTCTGGAAGTTCTTCAGACACACCCAATCCCCAGGTTGGATGGAGTGTCCTGGATCTGAGGAGGCCTCCGGCAAAGCACTTTGGACCTGTTGACGAATAACACGTAATTTAGTGGTGAGGTCATGCAGATAATCAACCAACAATGGATACGGAACATCTGAATATTTCTTGGGGCGAGGGACTCCCCAAACATTGGCTGGGCATCCAAAAACAATCTCATATGGGCTAAGCCCCAAACGAGAATGGACTGTCGTTCTTGTTGATAGAAGTGCCAAAGGCAAGGCATCGGGCCAAGAAAGGCCTGTGCTGGCCTGAATCTTTGCTAACTTGAGCTTGAGGGTGCCGTTGTAACATTCTACCAAACCCGCTGACTGAGGATGGTTTGCCGCATGGAATTTCTGCCTAATACCAAGACCCACACACACCTTCTGCATAATTTGACCTACGAATTCACTCCCATTGTCACTCCAGACAATACACGGCAAACCAAACCTCGGCAAAAACTCCTTCAAAAGAACTTTGGCAGTGGACAAAGCAGTATTGTCTTTTAGGGGGTAGGCCTCTATCCATCTGGAAAAGGCGCAAACCACCACCAGGACATACTTAAGATTGTTGAAACGTACCATGTGAATGAAATCTATTTCCAGTACCTCAAAAGGATATGTAGGGGGAGCAAAGTGACCTGCAGGGGTTGGTGTTCCTTACCTGGATTGTGCATTAAACAAACAATGCAATGCTTCACCACATTTTGTGCACATTTAGGAATACCTTCATTCTGCCATACTGGAGCCAAAAGCTTACATATACCCCTTGCATTTATATGGGCTGGTCCATGTGCCATAGGAACTACAGGTAGTACATACGCATCTGGTAACAACCATCGCTGATGCTCTGACAATTACGTCCAACATCCCATCGTGTCCAACATTCCCGTACTCTCTCTCCACTTACTCAATTATTTCTCTGTTGCTTCCTTCTGAATCATTCGCACGCTTTCTACTGTGTCTTCACACATACCTCCTTCTACGACCCATCTTGCGGAGCCCACAACATACATGTGACTTTCAATATCTTTCGCTGTTTCCCTCGCAACTTCATCCGCAAATGCATTTCCTCGACCCATCCCAGATCCCCGATCCCAGTAATCTTTTTATGTGCACTGCACTTCACAATCGCTACTTGAGCAGGCAAAGCAAGTGATTAAAGAAGGTCAGTTACCAACTGACCATGCTGTATTTTAGTGCCGTGGGAGGTAAAGAATCCTCTTTCCTTCCACAAACGGCCGAAACTATGAGCAACGCCAAATGCATATTGGCTATCTGTATAAACGGTCACTCTCTTTCCTTTCGCCAATGCACATGCTCTCGTTAATGCAATTAATTCTGCAGCTTGCGCTGAATTTTGTGAAATGTGTGCAGTTTCTACTACTGTATGCAAAATTGTAACAGCATAAGCTGCTGTCGTCTCGCCATTAGGGAGTTTAAAACAAGACCCATCTACCCACAAAATTCCATCCGAATTCGCAAGTGGTATGTCTTTCAAATCAATTTGGCCTTTAGTTTCTTCTTCTGTGCGAAGAAAACAATCATGCTGGTCTTGTACATTTGTCTTGTCTAAAATAGGTAACAATGTTGCTGGATTCAGAACATTACATCTCTTGATGTGTATATGACTAGCTAAAAGCGTCAACTCATATCCTGACAACCAGGCACTCGTTAAGTGCTGTGTCTTTGTTCTGTTAAAAAGGGTATCCACTGAATGTGGCACCATAACATTATGAGTATGACCTAATACCAGTCCAGCAGATTTACGAATGGAGATCGCCGCTGCTGCTGTCGCTCGGAGACAACTAGGTAATGTATTGGCTACTGGATCCAATGTAGCCGAAAAATAGGCACATGGCCTTTGTTTGTCTCCAAATTGTTGTGTCAGGACTGACAATGCACAACCTTCTCTTTCATGAACATAGAGTGTGAAAGACTTACTGTAGTCTGGAGTACCCAACACAGGAGCAGAACACAAAGCAGTACGTAAATCAGAAAAACTCTTCTGACACTCATCAGTCCAAGGATGAGGTTGGGGTGTATCTTTCAGAGTAAGTGGCAACAAAAGTTTGGCTAACAGAGAAAAATGTGGGATCCATTGTCTACAATAAGAGGTAATGCCTAAGAAAGCGCGTACCTCTCTTTGTGTGGATGGCACAGACATTCGTGCAATTGCATGGATACGTTCTGGGGTCAATCGCCTTCCCTCCTTCGACAAGAGATGACCTAAGTAGGTAACCTCTTGGCGACAATATTGTAACTTAGAAGGTCACACCTTATGATGTAAATCAGACAAATGTTGCAAAAGTAACAAAGTTGAAGCTTTACAAACGTCCTCTGAATCGTCAGCCACTAATAAATCATCCACATATTGGATAAGAGTAGCACCTGGAGGCAAAGAAAAAGTGTCAAGCTGAGATTTCAAAGCCTGACTATAGATGGAGGGACTCTCGCAATAGCCTTGAGGTGCACGTTTAAATCTGAAACTTCGGCCTCCGAGAGAGAAGCCGAAAAGATCCCTACTTTCCTCAGCAATAGGAATGCTAAAGAAAGCATTCTTGAGATCAATAACCGAAAACTAAGCTGCTGAGACAGGAATCATAGTGAGCAAAGCAGTAATGTCTGGAACAACAGGAAACTGAGGGAGATCAATCACAAAACGATACACAGGTGGCTGAGAAGGATCAGTACATTTAAGGACAGGCAAAACTGGACTATTGCAAACCTTTCCTCTAGTCTCTTCAACCATACCCTTCTGAACTAAATCGTAAACAATAGCCAATAAAGCTCTTTCACCATCATTAGAGATCTTGTATTGAGGAATGCGTGACAACTTAACATCAGGCTTAACAGTAATTACATGAGGCGGGATTTGAAGCAAACCAACATCCTTCGGACCCGTAGCCCAAAGCGTAACAGGAGGTGAATGCAATTCGAGTGGCAGTTGGTCTTTAGATACATACATTGGAGAAGTCAATTTATCACCCAAAGTAAGATGTACACCAGAGGGAGAACAATACAATGTGGCATGCAAAGGAGTCTGGAATGTATGATAGAAACTTCTCATTGCACCAGTATCCAAAAGAAATGGTTCTGTAACACCTAATGCTACAACATCAACGTAAGGTCCATTCTGATCCACTGAAACTGATACGACTCCCTTGCTTTGTCTATGGCTGTCCTAGCTAGTGTGAAAGTCGGGACTCTCACTTTCTGCACAATAATCGTTGTTATAATAATGCGCGGACTGAGAATTCTGCTGATCAAAATAATTCATAGTGTTCTGCTTGGGTAAGGAACACTGTCCTTGAGGCAACGCACCTCGCCCTCTACCCCTAGGCGTTGACTGAAAACCACCACGTCCTCGTGGCAGAGATTGTCCACCAGTACGTTGTAGCAAAACAGGACAATTAATCTTAAAATGACCTTCCTCTTTACAATAGGCGCATTGATTAGGACCCAACGGAGGTCGCGGAACAAAAGGTGTAGGTTTCTGCAACAATCTCTGAAACTGTGGAGGCTGTTGTAATTCGGACTGACCAGAACGAGGGGGATAAGCCTGTTGCAAAAGAATCTTCGTTTTCAATTCTTTAGTCTTTTTCTCCACCTTTTCCTTTTCTTCCTTATCCCTATTCTCATAATACTGAGCAGTAGCTAATATCTGGGCAGTCGATGAAACGGCCCATGAACTCTCTGATTGTTTCAATTTCTGGGATAATTCCGGAAGTAGATTAAATACA
The DNA here is from genome assembly GCF_964261635.1 of Lissotriton helveticus. Lineage (NCBI taxonomy): Eukaryota > Metazoa > Chordata > Amphibia > Caudata > Salamandridae > Lissotriton > Lissotriton helveticus. The sequence continues at coordinate 1,629,577,396 of NC_136068.1, forward strand.
AATGTATCCACAAATAATCGCTGTCCACCTTCAGTACTCATGTCTTGACCACTATGGTCGATGAAAGTTTCTTCAAAACGAGTAAAGAAATCAGAGACACTTTTATCCGTCTTTTGTTTGCACGCTGCTAACTTATCCCAGTTAACGCGTACAGCAGGCATCATCGTTTTCATAAGAGCTATTATTCTACCAGGTAATTCTGTGATCAAATCATCAGGTTTAGCACCACCTATCTGTCCTGCATCTGCGGCTGCTATAGCAGCCCAATTTCCACCTAAAGCTTGATCATGATCTTCCCTACGGATTTTTGCCCATAGAGCTTGTGGGACTACATTTCCCATCAGTAAATCAATATCTGCCAAGTTCATAATACAGGCATCAACAGTCTGGGACAACTCTTTATAATACCCTGCAGGATTCTTACGAGGGTCCGGTAAAGACTGTTTAAGCGCCAACACTTCCGACCTTTTCCAAGGATCATGTACCCATATACGCTGGAAATGAGCTGGAATAGCCGGATTAACACCTGCTTGAGGAACTTCATCTCTCCATATTGGAGGAACTTCTCGCATAGGATATTGTCTCGTTTTACGATGAACCGCAGGATCAGGTTCAAGAGAAGTTTGAGAGAAAAAGGAAGACCGGAAAGTAACAAGCTTTTGAACAGCATGCTCTACATCAGGACCCACAATAAGTAAGCATGGGCGTAAAATCCGCTCCGCTCGCGGATTTTTCGGATTCTCGGCAAATCCGCAATCCGCGAACGCTCGCGAATTTGTCGAAAATCCGTGAATCCGCTCGCGGCGGATTTTTTGCTTGGTTGCGGCGCGCGGCGTGGTGCACGGCGTTCACTTTCCGTCATTTTAGCGTTTGCCGAGTTGTTTTTCTTTGCGAGTGACGCGCCATTTTAGATCTTGCTGCGTGTTCCCGCGGGAGTTTGTCGCCCGCGAATACGTACTCGCGGCTTGCCACCTTGCACAGCACACCTCGCGAGAGTTCGCAATTGCGAACACGTAGTTGCGGCGGAAAGGAACAATCTCGCACTTGCGAAATAGAGATTTTGCAATTTCGCACAAGAAAATCACCAGCAAACAGGATAAACCTTCAGAAAATTATGATTTTTATCAGAATCACTCCTCAGGTTGACATTTGCATGGCCTTTTTTTTTTGCAAGGAGTCCATTTTGGGGGGGGGAGGAAGGAAGTGCCCCACAGTCTCCAACTTCCTGTTCCTGTCCAGCAGGCTCCTCCCAGTGCTTTGTCCATCTCCTGGTCACTTTCATTTGGATCTGGAGCTGGAAGGATTACTTTTTGTGGGTGCTGCTGGATATTTGGATTTGAGGCCTTTTTGACTGTCTTTGGATCACTTTTGGATTAGAAATCAACTTTCACAAGTAAGTTTGTTTGGGGCATTACAGTTGCTGCAAGTAAAATTTTGGAACTTTTTCAGAACATTAAATAAATTATATTGTGGGTAGCCACAGTATCCAGTAGGACCAGGGTTGGTTAGGGGTGCATGATACAACTGTTTTGTTGAATTTAAACACCATTTAGGCCATGGATGGGCTGGGATTGTGCTGATTTTTGTCTTTTTTTTGGGACTGCTGGTGGGGCCCTTTGCCCAGGGGTGGTGAGTGTTGCATGGGCCTAGTCTTTCTGTGGGGTGTCTTCTTAAATTTAAACATAATTGAGGCCATGGATGGGCTGGGATTGTGCTTATTTTATTGTTTTTTGTCGTTTTTGGGGGGCTGCTGGTGTGGCCTTTTGCCCAGGGGTGGTGGGTGGTGCATGGACTGAGTGTGCCTGTGGTGTGGTCTCACTCTCTTTAATGTAAACATCATGGATGGCATTGGATTGTGGTGATTTCTGGCTGTTTTTCTGTTTTTTGGGGGTGTACTGTTGATGTGGACTGGCCATGTGGGTGGTGGTGGTGGCCATCTTGAGTGCTGGCTGCTACAGGCAACATGTGCTTGGGGTGTAAGGGGCCATTTTGAGGAGAGGCAGTGTCTGAGGCCTGCACTTATTTTGCCTACTTTTCATCCATTATGCCCAGGGGTAGTGAGTGTTGCATGGGCCTAGTGTGTTTTTGAGGGGTGTCTTCTTGAATTTAAACACCATTGAGGCCATGGATGGGCTGGGATTGTGCTGATTTTATTGTTTTTTGTCGTTTTTTTGGGCCTGCTGGTGGGGCCCTTTGCCCAGGGGTGGTGAGTGTTGCATGGGCCTAGTCTTAATGTGGGGTGTCTTCTTGAATTTAAACATAATAGAGGCCATGGATGGGCTGGGATTGTGCTTATTTTATTGTTTTTTGTCGTTTTTGGGGGGCTGCTGGTGTGGCCTTTTGCCCAGGGGTGGTGGTGCATGGACTGAGTGTGCCTGTGGTGTGGTCTCACTCTCTTTAATGTAAACATCATGGATGGCATTGGATTGTGGTGATTTCTGGCTGTTTTTCTGTTTTTTGGGGGTGTACTGTTGATGTGGACTGGTCATGTGGGTGGTGGTGGTGGCCATCTTGAGTGCTGGCTGGTACAGGCAACATGTGCCTGGGGTGTAAGGGGCCATTTTGAGGAGAGGCAGTGTCTGAGGCCTGCACTTATTTTGCCTACTTTTCATCCATTATGCCCAGGGGTAGTGAGTGTTGCATGGGCCTAGTGTTTCTGAGGGGTGTCTTCTTGAATTTAAACACCATTGAGGCCATGGATGGGCTGGGATTGTGCTGATTTTATTGTTTTTTGTCGTTTTTTTGGGCCTGCTGGTGGGGCCCTTTGCCCAGGGGTGGTGAGTGTTGCATGGGCCTAGTCTTTCTGTGGGGTGTCTTCTTGAATTTAAACATAATAGAGGCCATGGATGGGCTGGGATTGGGCTTATTTTATTGTTTTTTGTCGTTTTTGGGGGGCTGCTGGTGTGGCCTTTTGCCCAGGGGTGGTGGTGCATGGACTGAGTGTGCCTGTGGTGTGGTCTCACTCTCTTTAATGTAAACATCATGGATGGCATTGGATTGTGGTGATTTCTGGCTGTTTTTCTGTTTTTTGGGGGTGTACTGTTGATGTGGACTGGTCATGTGGGTGGTGGTGGTGGCCATCTTGAGTGCTGGCTGGTACAGGCAACATGTGCCTGGGGTGTAAGGGGCCATTTTGAGGAGAGGCAGTGTCTGAGGCCTGCACTTATTTTGCCTATTTTTCATCCATTATGCCCAGGGGTAGTGAGTGTTGCATGGGCCTAGTGTTTCTGAGGGGTGTCTTCTTGAATTTAAACACCATTGAGGCCATGGATGGGCTGGGATTGTGCTGATTTTATTGTTTTTTGTCGTTTTTTTGGGCCTGCTGGTGGGGCCCTTTGCCCAGGGGTGGTGAGTGTTGCATGGGCCTAGTCTTTCTGTGGGGTGTCTTCTTGAATTTAAACATAATTGAGGCCATGGATGGGCTGGGATTGGGCTTATTTTATTGTTTTTTGTCGTTTTTGGGGGGCTGCTGGTGTGGCCTTTTGCCCAGGGGTGGTGGGTGGTGCATGGACTGAGTGTGCCTGTGGTGTGGTCTCACTCTCTTTAATGTAAACATCATGGATGGCGTTGGATTGTGGTGATTTCTGGCTGTTTTTCTGTTTTTTGGGGGTGTACTGTTGTTGTGGACTGGCCATGTGGGTGGTGGTGGTGGCCATCTTGAGTGCTGGCTGGTACAGGCAACATGTGCCTGGGGTGTAAGGGGCCATTTTGAGGAGAGGCAGTGTCTGAGGCCTGCACTTATTTTGCCTACTTTTCATCCATTATGCCCAGGGGTAGTGAGTGTTGCATACTTGCATGTCCGTAGTCTTTCTGTGGGGTGTCTTCAATGTAAACATCAAGGATGGCATGGGATTGTGCTCATTTTTCTGTGTTTTGTCGAATTTTTGGGGTGTATAACTGAACTGATGTTCCTCTGTCTTCCATTGCTTTTAGGTGCACAAGAAGACTCAAGAGAACCACCAGTGCCAGGAAGAAGTCCTGCAGCGGTGTGTGCAGCATAACGTCACGCGACGTCACGTCTGGACACAGAACCCTCTGCAACTCGTGCAACTGCTGCCTGCTGACCTGCTCTGAAGAGGATGGCCCCAAAAAAAGTAACCCGTAGCTCCTCTAGCAAGAAAGGTGCCAGTAAGGAGCAGAAGAAGCAAGTTACCAAGGAGACTGGTGTGCCGCCCGCCCCTTTTTTTGGGAGTAAAAAAAAAAGTATGCCTGCAGCAGCAGCAGCGGGATCTGCTGGGGACCAAGCTGGCAGCACCCCCCCCGCTCCATTGGGCTCAGTGCCACCACCACCACCACGCCAACTTAAGTCCAAGCCCTTGAGTGCTGCAGAGGCAGCCAGTATAGTTCTTCAATCACCATCGACCAGTGATGTTGGCTCATCGCAAGAAAGCAGCAGCAATGTCCCTCAATCAACACAGGTTGTTGTAGCTCATCTGACGAGTGTTGAACAACCACAGCCGCAACAACAATCACATGTGCAAGTACAAGCCCAAGTACATGTGGAAGGAGAGGCAGCGCAAGGAGATGCGCAAGCAGAGGTGCATGGAGGGTCACAAGTGCCCACAATAGTTGTTCCTCCCGAAGTAGGGGCACATCAGGAAATCGACAATCAAGGCGAGGTATCATTTGAGGAAGCCACTCCTCCTGCTGATCCTTCATTGTCTTCCACAACCCTAGCAAGGAAGAGATCAAGGGTGGTGTCTACATCCTCTTCAAGCACACCTCCTTCTGATGATACGGATCAAACTTGGGAACCAGCACCACAGCCGTCTGAGAGTGAGGCACACCATGATCCAACAAAGGTACTTAAGCGTAAAAGGAAGCTCGTCCAAAGTCTCAGACTTATGGAGTGTGATGAGGCTCAACAAGAAGTGGCGGATACTGCTGCTGATGAAGACTCTGCCAACGACGACCCAGTCATCATAAAGGTCACTGCAGCCCCAGCGGGCATGCAGCAAACAGACATTTTGACCCTAGCCCGAAGAGCTGCTGCGCGTGATGATGATGATGATGATGTTGTCGATGAGGAGGCAGTGGAAACACCACAATCATTGGAGTTAAGTAGTACACCAACTCGTCCCGCTTCCATATTTCTTTCTGGCAAGAAGAGACCTGCGTCAACCTCGACCTTAATTAGTGGCGGTGAAAGTGGAAAACGTACAAAAGTTGGGCAATCCAGATCCTCCACTTCATCTGGCATTAGCTTCATGACCACCACCACCAGTATCGCCGCCTCCTCCAGGTCCCACAGACACTTCAAGTCCCCAGTTTGGGACTTCTTTACTGTTTGTCCCAAAAATCCAAAGTTTGCCATTTGTACCCTTTGTAAGCTTGCAGTTAGTCGTGGTAAGTCAGGTACCAACTATGGTACCGGCGGCCGGAGTGGTCATCTTGAGAGAAAGCACGCTGTCAAATGGTTTGCGCACCTAGCTGCGATCAAGAAAGGCCAAAATCAAGGAAACGTTGATGTTTCATCTGATGTTGACGAGCAGGAAGAAGACGTGTCAAACACTTCCCTTACACCCAGTACCCCTTTCAGCAGCACACCCAATGTGAGGCACACTAAGAGTGTTGGAGCGAGTGAGACACCAACGCACAAAAGTTCACCAGCGAGCAAAATTGGGTCAACGAAGTCATTATCAGCCCGTAAATGCTTGGTCCAGGGCAACATTAGAACAATGCTTACTTCAGACGTGCCATATGAACGCAACCACCCACTGACGCATCTGTATAACACTAAGCTGGCTAAAATGCTAGCTGTGGACCTTCTACCTTTTTCTTTTGTAGAAGCGGTAGGTTTTCTTGAATTAGTTGCAACGCTCTGCCCTAAATTGAAGGTTCCGAGCCGGTTCTATTTTGCCAGAGTTGCGGTTCCAGCACTACATGAAGATGTGCTGCAGGCGATTGGGGCAGCTTTGCAGAAGAGTGCTGTTCACACAATACATCTGACAACAGACATGTGGACCAGTGGCCCAGGCGATGATTACATGTGCATCACTGCACACTGGGTCTCTTTTTCAGGTGTTATAGCAAAGCTAAACGCAGGTGTTGACCCGGACCAAGTTTTTAAAGCTGCTCGGAAACATGCAACACTAGCCATGTTTGGCTTGGAGAAAAGTCACACAGCAGAAAACCTTTTGGAAGAGTTTGACAAAAAGGTCTTGACAATGCTATCCCCCCTAAAACGCAAGATTGGTTATGTTTCCACGGATAATGGCGCCAATGTAGTTAAGGCCATGTTCCTTGGTGACCATGTTAGAGTGCCGTGTTTGGCGCACTGTATCAACCTGGTAGTTCAAAAATTCTTGAGTGATAAAGAGAGTCCAGCGTTCGAGGTAATGGCCACCTGCCGCAAAATGTGCAACCATTTCAGCCATTCTTTTAAGGCCCGGAAGCATCTGCGGAGACTGCTACTTCAACGTGGAATGCCAGTGAAAGCACTCATCCAGGAGGTGGCAACACGTTGGAACTCAACCTTCTACATGCTTGAGCGTCTGTATGAGCAGTATACGGTACTCGATCACTATTTCTTGACAGAGGCTACATCTCAGAAGGAGGACCTGCGGATGAGTAAGGCGCAATGGGACATAGTTAAAAGCCTGACAGACATGCTTCGTCCTTTTGAGTTCTTCACGCGTGCAGTCAGCCAGGAGGACTGTAATTTGGGAAAAGCTATCCCATTGTTGTGCATACTGGAGCACCAACTGATGGCGGTTTCTTCTGAGTTTGAAAAAGATGAAAAAAAAAAAACCATTTCATTTTGTCTGAGAAATTATTACATCGCCTACGTGGTGATGAACGTCTTCAAAACATCAACTCAGATCAGCATTACATTTGTGCTACTATTCTGGATCCACGCTACAAAAAGGCGCTGGCAGACAACGCATTCTTTCCTTTCGCTGATGCAGATGTTCAAAAGTACAAACATTGGTTAGCCTGGTCAGCCAAGAGGTTTGAAAAAGAACGGCAGGTTATTGAAGGAGAAGCCAGTACATCAGCATCAGCATCAGCAGGCCATCCGCAGTCACAAGAATCCACTTCTGCACCTGTGGCTGGGGCACAAGTGACCTCTCAGCCGTTAAAGACACCGGCAACTGGATCATCTGCACCACACACAATGACAACACTAACAGTGGCTGGGGAGGAGGATTGGCTAAGTTTGATGGGGTATGGTTCTCGAAAAAATGTCACAGGCACAGCAAAAAGTAAGCAAAGTGGAGGAACAGTTGATGACCTTGAGTCGATGGTGCAGGACTATCTGAATGACTCAACAGAGGTCTTCCTTAATGATGAGCCATTGCAGTATTGGCATGGCAAAAAACAATTGTGGCCACAGCTCTTCAACCTGGCTATAAACTATTTGTCTTGCCCACTCGCAAGTGTGTCTTCTGAACGTGTTTTCAGTGCTGCTGGTGGCATTGTAACTCCCAAACGGAGCCGCCTCTCGCCCAAAAATGTGGAGCGGCTGACAATGATCAAGATGAATCAGCACCTCATACCACCAGATTACAAAGTACGAGAAAGCACGCCGCATGAAGACGAGGAGGACAGCAACGTAGATGAGGGGATTTTTTCTCTGTTCGGTGCCACTGACCTCATCCAGCCTGAATTCGCAGAGTATGATGACGAAATCTTGTTCTTATTCCCTGACACCGAGCCCTGAAAATGAGACAATCAATCAAGAACTTTCTTTTTCGTCCTTATTCACTTTTATTCCTGTGTGCTTTGTGTCTCTCTTTCTTTGTTTTGCACAGTTAATTTAATTCAAACTTTAATCACCTAATCCCAAAAACAAGACCATCATCAGAACTGTCTTCACTTGTTTGCTTATTGATTTGAAGGTGCCGCAGTCTACATTCCTCAGGTTCACAAGTTCTGAAGAACATGCTCCTCTATCCTCCTCCTCCAGACTGCGATTTCCCTCCAAGCAGAGTGCTGGATTACGCACAATGAAGAAAGACTCAGCACTTGTGGGGGTGTTGTACTTCTTTGCGGGTGAGTTGACGGTTTTGGGCCCATTGCTGTGAAGCTCTAATAATGGACAAAAGTGTTTTGGACCAAATATGAGGTGGAAATTTCTTGCCGTTTTTGCTGACTTGCTTGCCTTTGAGGTGCTCTTTGGCGGGGTTCCGGGGGTTTGTGTGTAATTTTTGGTGTCTGTCGAAGCACTGCTGCGACAGTCTAATCTTGATTGCATTTGCTTTTCAGGAAATCCGTGGTGGAAAACAGGAGTTATGATGATTGATGATGATGACCTAGCTGAACAGCGCCGCATTTGGAACGAAGGCCGAGAGATATTGTAAGTATGAGATTTAGCTTTTTCGCTGTTTGGGGGTGTTGTCGGGTGTTTTTTTGCGGGTGGGTTGGCGCCGGCGGGTCTTGCCTGGGGCATTCCTGGGAAGGTCTAATACCGGATAGAAGTGTTTTGGACAAAATCCATAAGGAACAGCCTTTTTTTTGCCATTTCTTCAGACATCTTGCTCAATGTAGCGTTTTGGGGGGCTTCCTGCTGTTCGTGGGTGGGTTGCGGCCGGGGTCTCTGTCGAAGCACTGCTGCGACAGTCTAATCTTGATTGCATTTGCTTTTCAGGAAATCCGTGGTGGAAAACAGGAGTTATGATGATTGATGATGACCTAGCTGCACAGCGCGTTACTTTGGACCGAAGGCCGAGAGATATTGTAAGTATGAGATTTAGCTTTTTCGCTGTTTGGGGGTGTTGTCGCGTGTTTTTTTGCGGGTGGGTTGGCGGGTCTTGGCTGGGGCATTCCTGGGAAGGTCTAATGCCGGATAGAAGTGTTTTGGACAAAATCCTTAAGGAAAAGCCTTTTTTTTGCCATTTCTTCAGACATCTTGCTCAATGTAGCGTTTTGGGGGGCTTCCTGCTGTTCGTGGGTGGGTTGCGGCCGGGGTCTCTGTCGAAGCACTGCTGCGACAGTCTAATCTTGATTGCATTTGCTTTTCAGGAAATCCGTGGTGGAAAACAGGAGTTATGATGATTGATGATGACCTAGCTGCACAGCGCGTTACTTTGGACCGAAGGCCGAGAGATATTGTAAGTATGAGATTTAGCTTTTTCGCTGTTTGGGGGTGTTGTCGCGTGTTTTTTTGCGGGTGGGTTGGCGGGTCTTGGCTGGGGCATTCCTGGGAAGGTCTAATGCCGGATAGAAGTGTTTTGGACAAAATCCTTAAGGAAAAGCCTTTTTTTTGCCATTTCTTCAGACATCTTGCTCAATGTAGCGTTTTGGGGGGCTTCCTGCTGTTCGTGGGTGGGTTGCGGCCGGGGTCTCTGTCGAAGCACTGCTGCGACAGTCTAATCTTGATTGCATTTGCTTTTCAGGAAATCCGTGGTGGAAAACAGGAGTTATGATGATTGATGATGATGACGACCTAGCTGCACAGCGCCGCGTTTGGACCGAAGGCCGAGAGACATTGTAAGTATGAGATTTAGCTTTTTCGCTGTTTGGTGGTGTTGTGTCGGGTGTTTTTTTGCGGGTGGGTTGGCGGGTCTTGCCTGGGGCATTCCTGGGAAGGTCTAATACCGGCTAGAAGTTTGTTGGACAAAATCCATAAGGAAACACCAGTTTTCGCACTTTTTGTAAGTTAGGGTTCGTTAGGGTTAGCCCTAGCAGCAGGATTGCATGTGTTTAGGGGGGTTCTATTGCAACGCGGTTCTGTTGTTGTAGAGCACTGTTGGAGCGATGCTGGCTATGGATACTTTTGCTTGCAGGCAAGTGGTTTGAATACAATCCACGGTCTGTATTTGGGCCTACTGTTACTTTCAAAGTACGTTTTGTAACCATTTTTCTGCTAGGCATCGTTTTTGGAGATATGATTGGGTTCTTCTACATTTTTGCAACTGGCTTTAGTAAGGGTCTTGGTGGGAGCATTGCTGGGAAGGTCAAATTTTGTTCTAAAACACAGTAGTACACCCACCTTGAGGGGAAAGATCCGCTATAATATTTTGGCCATACTTATTGATCCTTAAAAAGGTGACTCAGACAGAGCACGCAATTTCAAAAATATTGTACTGTCTATTAGGGAAATCAAAGTGTCACTTTTTGAACCACACAGCGTACATACCTTTTATTTATTTATCAGTGGTATTGTAATAGCACTTCCTGTTTTCCGTTCAATAATTACAGGCCGGGTTTCAGTCAACATCCGCCAGGCAGGCAGTGGACAGGGTGTCTCTTCTGTCAGTGGTCACCACCACATTGATGGACGAAGCGTCAGCTGGAATGGAGGAGTGCCGCCAATAAGAGGAATTGTTTGCTGCATGCAACTTACTTACCAATTTCAACAGGACAACTCCAACAACATACGCAATACAGATACAGTATCCATTGTTGTCTTTTATTCTATGAGTGTGACTGCATGTGCTTACCTTTAGTTTGTAACCAAAGATTGTCTGTAAACTCTGTATCTTCAATTATTGTTTGTCCATGCTCTGCTTTTTTTTTCTTCTCTCAACAAAACCTACCCAAAAAGAAACCCCCATTCCCATCCATTTTACAAACCCTAACCCTCTTCCCCCGGGCTGTGTTGTTTTGCTTGATGTCTGACTAAAATGACATCAATAATTCCACACACTTGCTGAGGAGGATAAGGTGATAGCAGCAACAGGCTGGTGAAGGAATACGAGGATATCTTCTAGACTTACTCAGCTTCAGTACTATATCTTCTAGTAGTAGTAGCCAATGTCAAATAAATTCAACGCAAGTACTAGTTATACTTGCAAGCAAATACTTTACCATTTGTTAGGCTACATTATGGCACTGTTCTAGTGTACTGTCACCTGCTATTTTCTCGATCGTACCGTAACCGTTGTAATGCTACAGTAAGGAGGACAAACAAGGTTTCGTTTTCTTTTTTTCCATAGGCATGCAACTGCCACTGTGTCACACCACTAGTACCACCGCAATGAGGAAATGTCACCCGCCCAGGATTGACAACGTTAATCCCCATTTCACCTGGAGCCAGCCCTGGGCCTAGCCCTAATTTCTAACACAAATTACAGGTAAGATAAGCGTTTGGTGGGAGGTAGTATAATGGAGTATTATTTCGGAGTAGACAAGAGATTGACGGTTGTACTACTAAAGTCCTACGACTGTTCAGGAAAACAAAGTTACTGTTACACCCCCGCCCCCCACCCACCAGACTGAAAAGCAGTAAAAAACAGGTATGGTCAGATAAAGTTGAAAAATATATTTATTTAGCCCTAACAAAATAATCTCCCTCACCCACCCTAACCCCAACGATTGTCTCTGAAACGTCCCAAAACGATCCCAACTCCCAAATCCCACCCCTCAAAAGTCTATAAAAAAAGGGCAAGGGACACTCCACTACTGGAGGGTGCTGGTGCTGGTGCATGATGCGGCATGGGCATCATACTCCTTGCGGAGGGTGGCAAGCTCGGAGCGGAGGCCCTTAACCAAGTTCTTATACCTCAGGACCTCCTGCTCCAGGTTGGACATGCGGACTCGTAGGCGGCGTTGGCGTTCCTTGCAGCTCCTGTGGGGGGCAGCTGGTATTTCAGTTGCTTGGCGGTGGCGGTCGGCTTTCTTAGCCCGGCTCGGTCCCGCTGGCTTAGTCACGGAGGAGGATGCAGTGGTCACAGTCGAAGATGTTGCCCCGCTCGACTGCGTGTCCTCCTCCTCCTCCAGGGCCACCAGCCGCCGATACTCGGCGACTGTGGCCTCCAGCCTCCGTTGCCGGGCCAATCTAGCCTGCTCCCTCCTTGTTGTTGATTTGGAAGGAGCAACTATATGAAGAAAGAAAGACATAGTCTGTAACCAATGCTCCTTATTAATAACACAAAGTGATTGAGCCGAAAGTTGGGTCACAGAGTACAAGTAGCAAATTGAAAGCACAGTACATAACTATTGAGGACAGTATCTATGTAACCTCCCACTTCTGCATCCTTGCTCTAACAGTAGTGGTAGTTTAATGAACTAATTCTACGACCACTATGGACTTCCATTACAGTCGACTATGACAGTACACCAGTCTTATTCTTCTTCTTCTCTCTTGTTTAGGGAAATGGGTACGTTATCTTATGCAAGCCGGCAGAATGACATGGACACAGCACAGTGAAGTTGCACCCGAGAAAAAAAGTTGCACACCATGATGATGGAGACAGACTTGCGTTACTGTACCGGTCCAGTACATGCAGGTGGTGAAGCTATTACTTTTCTATTACGGGTGGCACTGAGAATACTCTGTTACAAGGGCTACTGCTTAATTAATTTACCTTTCACCCTACAGTGCAAATGAGTACTAGAAAAGGAAACTGAAGAAGCTAACTAATTTGATTATCTATCACTTCACATGGGACGTATTTAATGACAGATGAGATGACTTTAGGTGCTTTGCTTAATATTGAGTGAACAGTGATACACCCACACATGAATGACGTACTACAAGTAAACTAAAGTTATTAAGAGAGGTACGGAGTGTCCACCGTAATAACCAGATATATGCTGTGAATGCAAACGCAATACAAAGTACTGCTACTATTCATGGTAGTATTGGACACATTTACAATTTCTTTTCCTTGCCTTCCCTGCACTGGGACGGACGTGCGGGTGCGGTGGTACATGCTCTTCAAGGTAACACTTACTTCACCTGGCGACCATCTACTCTCTCTAGATACACATGTGCTATGTAAGAGTCAGAGAATACCATGCTCCAGGCATCCATTCAGTCAAAGTATACGCACACATACAGTTTCTGTTTCACCCACCCAGGCTGCTGTCCTTCCACCCATCCTTGCTTCATCATTGACCCAGCCATGCACCATACCATATTCTTTCCTTCCCAGCCACCTCTGGGTCCAAGCAAACACATATCGTTCTTCTTTGCCAGCCATCATACAAGTTCGCGTCCCACTTACTTACACCCTTCTTTCGCTTTTCGTTCATCCCATCCATCACGTTCGTCTAAGAACTTATTGGGATTCTTCTCACCAAAAACTTCACAGCTAAGTCGAAGTACATTTCGAGGAGGCTACTACCTGGTTGATTTGTAATTGTAATACACCCGTGCAGAAAGCACACTATGCAGTCTTCAATCTCAATAAGTAAGGAATATATAGCTTACCTGTTTCCGCCACCACCGTTTGATCCCCCACAGGAACGGCCACCAGCTCTTCTACCGCCGCCTCCTCCCCAGAGGCCTCCGAGTCCAAGTCCAACACAGCCACCTCCGCGCTGGCCCCGTCACCAGATGTTACACCTACAAAGTACATTTAAGAATGTTAGAATACACCACTCACTACTATATAATATTTGGTCTAGGAGAAATGTTAAAAAAACAGAATACAATGTAATAATTTGTGACTGTCTACTCCATAGTAAAAATGTCCCATTTTCCAGGGAAGGCTGTTGTCTTGCTCCACTTTTATGCACAACTGATGAATGCTTGCTTTTGATTTTTAACACGCACCACTTTTTCTCCTAACAGACAGAAGCTTGACTCCTGAGTCCTAAGAACACGACCAGGATCAAGTTCAAACTAGGTGAGAGTTCGGCTCGACCACAAGAAATGTGTCCAATTAATCGTCAGCACTAACCACTTTTCCGTTTACAGTTAAATAGTTTTATGACAAAGTAGATTTTAATAAATGTGTTTACTTTTAATAAAGCTTTTACACTTAAATAGACTCTGTGGTTTTTGTTCCTCTAGACTAGAGTGGATGAGCTAAAGGTTTTGGAATTTTTGCAAGCATGAGTGCCTCTGACACTTCTTGACTGTGCTGTGACTCCGTACTACTCTCTTGTCCTGCGTACGATAATCTAGAGATCATTGGGGATCTATAATCGGTGACTTCGGGAGCTGAATGACTCTGCCACACTATCTAGTCAGTAAGGAGACAGTGCATAGAGGTATTGCTGAATATAATGGGAGTCCAATGGAATTGCCAAATGTCCAATCTTAGTTAGCTACACAGACAGACTAATAAGAATAGTCTAGTAATACCACAGGGAGTCATATTCGAGGCAGGATAAGAATTTATATCCAGTCTACAAGAAGATCAAAGACGATTTAGAAAAAATCGAATGAGGAACGCTAGGAAAAAATAGGTACTGTTTATTAAAATGTAAACTTACTGGGGCCAGCAAAGGAGCCCTCGCCTGCCCGATCCTGGCCTGCATCCTCAGCACCCTCCTCCTGTGTCCTCTTGCCCTTGGGGGGAGCTGATGTACAACATGAAAGAAAGAAAAACCAGAAAACATGGATGAGATTTTTCAACCAAATCAAACATTTCAAAAGAACAATAACAACATATTTTGGAAAAATAGCAAATAGATAGACAACTATTCCACGGGATCTATCTCATGTGGTATACTACGTTATTCGTATTGCCTGATTTGCGGAACGTTGACTTAGAAAGTTCCTATGTAACTCAATAAACAGACTACTAAAGAGGTTTGCCTAGGCCTGGCACTGCAGGCAGCAGTGCGCAACACGTGACAGACAAAGTCCATCCTGCTTGCAGATCAGTGAATACTCAAACTATCAATCCACCCGCCACCACCGCCACTATTTCTTCTGATAGCCATGTGACTGTCTAAAGGAAGGACTGGACTTCAGTCTGTTGGGGCTGATTTATAAGTCCCTTGCGGAAGTTGCGGCTGATTTTCCTCCATTGTTGCGTGCCTTTTCTGACGCAGCGGCAGAACAAAAGACTCGCCATGGTGTTGGTGCGGCGTATATATTAAAAAAAAAAACACATATGGGCATATGGGCGATGCATCACGTTGTAAAGCCCTGCGCCATCAGGGGGCGTTCCGGCGCAAGGGAGGGCGTACCTGCGCAGGAACGAATCCTAAAAGTGGCTGAGGGAAATCTACAAGATGTCAATCAGTCACTTTTAGGACAATGATGCATGACTCAAACCCTGCGCGCTTGAAGCCGACGTACGGCTTGATGCAGCATTGGGGAGATAGGGTACCCCAGAGCATTGCTGGAGCTGCGCCATCGTTGGCACGCAACTCCAGCAATGCGCTGCCTTTACGGCACAGATGCGTAAGGCTTCTGTGACGTTTTGGGCCAATGGGTGGTGGTGGCATGGCACACAATTACTGCCGCATCCCTGCTACTTTGCAGGGATGCGCCGGTAATTGAAAATATGACCCTTACTGTCTAGCATTACGCAGTTCTTTTCTTTACAGTACACTCATACATAATTTCTCAGGCCAATGAAATGCTTCTGAACACAACATACAAAACAAAGAAGCATAGTAGCAAGCAAGGCTACTGAGAAGGAGAGCAGTGCACCTGAAATGCATAGAAGATTTTGAAATATAATTTACCTCAATGTAATCGGCAGCATTATTGCTCTTGGTAAAGAACAAAGATTTGCAAATAACAGAGCAGGATAAAACAGAGTAGTAAATGTACTACTACTACTACTCACCAAGCCCGGGGACCTCTACGCCGAGCGCGTCCAGCAAGTCCCGCTCCCGGTCCATGACATCGGTCCAGCGGTGGGTGGCCTGGTTATATGTGCGCCGGACCCCAGAGATCTTGTACATGGCCCGGCACACCTTCTCCCACCGCTTGCGACGCTCCCGGATGCCATAGCTGGTCGCGATCTTGCCGCCTCCCAGGATCGTCTTGGGGAGGCGGCGCTGGACGTGGAAGATCAGTGCCGCCACTTCCTCCGCGCTGAAGATCTCCCTCGGGACCACTTGCTCCCCCCTTAAACGCCCGCACGGGAGCCGGGCACGGGGTGCGGGACCCTTCCCCTTCTCAGGGTGCTTCCCGGCTCCCTTTACCATGGTCTGGGCAGAAATAAACTTAAATGATAAAGAAGAAATAGAATAGTGAAGAAGAAAAGAGTTTAAAAAAGTAGTTTAAAAGTAACTAAAAGCTGCAGAAAACACAAAAATATAGAGCTAGAAAAATAGAGGGTTAGATAATAAGTAAAATTAGATCAAAAAAACTTCAAACAAGCAAAGGATGGCAGAGATTGAGAGAGGATAGAGAAAGCATGCCCAGAACCATAGCAATGAATGAGAAACAAGATGGCCGCGCCCGTTCACGACCGCGTGGGTAAGTTCGCGCGAGATTTTCCTTGCGAGTACGCGCGAAATTGTACTAGCGAGCAGCACACTTTGCGAGATTACACATAGCGGGCGGAAACGGAATTACGTCACGCCAACAAGATGGCCGCGTCCGTGTACGACCGATAGGGTAACTTGGCAAACGTATAGCTAGAAGCGCCTCGCGAACACGCGCAAGATCACGCGAACATACACGTCGCAACAAAAACAATTTTGTATTCGCACGTATTCGCGGCTTCCGAAATCGATCTCGCACGGATTCGCGCCCCAAAAAACGCGCGAAATTGCAGAAAAAACGATTTTAGCTAAACTGAAAGCAATGAGCAGGTGCAAAAGTTCAAACTTAACATTAGTAACATTCAAGGTAGTGCTTCCTGATGGGCCCCTCCAGAGTTTGCAACTATTCTATGACCCTGCTATGACCCAAACAGCAGGCTCATAGAATAGCACCATAAAGGTCCTGTGAAAAAAAAATTTCACTGCAACAAAAAGCAAATTACAGATAAGGAAGGAAGCAGGTGCCAGCCAGACTGGAACTTTCAAAATTACTGACACATTAATGAAACACAAATTAATTGATGGCAGTTGAAGAAGGGCAGGTGTGCTTGCTTTTTTCAACCACCATAATCTACAGTGATAAATAAACCTAATAGGTGCCAGTGAGGATGTACTAGAGGGTGGCATGGGTGTCCCAGAGGGTGGCAGTGGTGAAACAGAGGGTGCTGTGAACCTGTGATGATAAACCAGACGTAGAAACAACATAGTCGCGGCCGTTGCAAGCCGAAAAGTAAGTTCGCAATTGCGAACTTGTCCCAAAATCGGCGCGAACACGCGCCAACACAAAAAACGGAAAAATCTGCAAATCCGCTAGAGTTCGCGGATCTTCGCGGATTGCGAATCCGTAAATACGCAAATTCGCGGATTGCCAATCCGCAAAATCCGCCCATGCTTAACAATAAGTCCCTTATCAATTTGATCCTGTATCTCGAACAAACCCTGAGGAGGTAAATCTAGATCCATATCTCCCCACCCTTTGATAAGAGTGTTACACATAACATTAAAGACATACCTCTGCGTAGGCGCATTCCATTGTAGAAAAGTGTCTAAAATATCACCCACACTATACCGTGGACCACTCATGATCCAATTATGAGCGAGATAATCTAACGTAATCCGCTCTTCCAAATCTGGAATCTGGCTACGCGATTGCCTTCAAGACGAGGCAGGAGAAAAATAAAGAGGCCCTAGAAGAGGTGACAAAAGACCAGAAACGGTGTCAACTAACCGTTGACGGGCTGTAGGGGAATCCAACACTAGAACAGGAGACAATATATTCTGTACAGCAGGGGAAGAACTAGTAACAAAGGGAACTGAAGGCGAAGTAGACTGAGGCACAGAAGACTGAGGTACAGAAGTCAGTGGCAAAGGGGGTGGAGTTGGAATTATAGGAAGAGGCAATTGTGCAAAAACCGGAACAACTGGTTGAGCAACATTTTGTTGAGCAGCAGGTTGTAATGGGGGTGCATCAGCACCTAATACATAAGGTGGAGGTAGTGTAAGTAAATGGGACATGAAAGGATCTTCATCAAGACCCTTAGTCTTTGAGGAAGTAGGTAACACAGGATATCATCTATCAATTGCCATACAATGCTGTCTTTCTGAAACTTCCATTATCTGATCAGTCTCATCATTTTTAAACCGTGGGGCAGCCTGTAAAATTGTCATATTTTGCTCTTTCTTATCTTTCTTCATTTGCTTAATTTCTTTCTGTTTGGCTTCCTTACGCCAGAGGTGGAAAGAGTCAAACATTGCCGGCCGGGCTTTCCTCTTAAATCAAATTGCTTCCAAATTATTTAATATATCAGGCTCAAAACTACAATTTTGTGGCCACTGGAGGACACCATCTTTCTTTGTGTATTGGATCCATGTTTCATTAAAAATAATAGGGCCAAGACCATGTTTCGAATAGAGCTCGTAAGTGGGAGTTCCAACCGGAGGAATCGGACAAGAGTCCTCTAGCCGGGAATCCCTAGAACAACCAAAGCAACAAAATTTCCTAAACTTACTAAATCCAGGCATTTCGTAACGAACTGGACTTTCTACAAACGTCAAGTGGTTTAAGACAATATAGTCACAGCACAAACGTACTTACCCCTCGGCTTCGATAAGTGCACTGATCGAATAACAAAAACCCAAAACCAAAACAAAGAGTGGGCGCTACCCACAAATACTTAACTAAATGTTTTCGTACGCCAACAGATGTCCGTCTAATGTCTCGCGATACCAAACATCACCAAAGGGCCAAGGCAGGGCGACAGTCAGAGCAGCAGTCATCAGCAGCTGTCGAAAAGGAGTAGCCGCGCTGAAAAAGACCTTCGGTCCACTTCGACATACAGGGGTCGCTCACGTGGCTCGCGAATCCTCCAGATTTTTCTTGCGAAGCTCCCAACGACCCTCGGGCTGAACCGCTACTGCTGAAGTCGCCCACACGTTGGGCCGCCAATTGGAGAACCGGGCCTTATGAACCCAGCGGTGCAGGGCACGCCTAATATCCCCGGGTTCACCTGCCTTGCCAGACAGAGACACGAGACTCTCTGTTGGGCGTAGAAAATCAGATTTATTAGCTGCAGCCAAGCACAGTGGTCCTAGAAGTTACAGAAGGTGGATTCTCAGGAGACTGCCACTTAACTCCGTGGCTCACAATCTTTTATAGGTAGTATATTTACAATGCCCACTCCCAAAACATATAAAACCAACGAATGGGAATAGTTCGAAAACAAGCTATTAAATGTCAAAAACTCACCCTCCTTTCAGACCCCGTGTGCTCTCCTCCCCTCAAGTTAATCAACACTAGTGCCCGTAATTCAATTTGCAGGTGGTAGAACAGGTTTGAATGCTTCAAAGGATGGTTTATGTAACAAGAGAATACACGAAGAGAATAGCGAAGGCCAGTCAAATAGAATGAAGTCGAGAAGCATGGTGGGATCCAAAAAGTGGAGTTAGAAAAGGATTAATAAGTCTAGACACGGATTTAACAAACTCGGCCAGGCCCTCACATCGGTTTGGTAATCAAGGACAAGGGTTACTCTTTAACAGGAGAGACACGTAGCAGCTGAAAAGGCAAAAACACCGCGTTCGCCGTGCTGCCTGAGTGAGGCAACACAAAATGGCGGCTAAGCACAAAATGGCGGCTAGATACGCAGCGGAGTCCAAAACTACGTAACCTCACCAATAACTTTTATTTCAGGAATTCAGAGAATTAGGGGCCGATTAGGATGGCGGACGGACTTGGGTCCGTCCGCCACCCCAGAGGTGGAGGGACCGTCCACAGGGGCAGCGGCGGTCCCTCCGTGCAAATTAGGATGTGACCGCCACCCTGGCGGTCACATCCTGTATGTTTTAACATTGCGGCGGGTGCTGCTTGAAGCAGCACCCGCCGCAATGTTAAAACTGCATGTGTTACATTTACATGCACAAAGCGGCAGGCACCGCGCGGTGCCTGCCGCTTTGTGCATGTAAATGTTGGGGGGTACCATAGGTACCCCCCATGTGCACCCCCACCCCACCACACCCGGGGGGCCCGCAACGGGCTCCCAAAAGCCAAAGTCCACATGCTTTTCCACGGCGGAAAAGCCGCCGCGGAAAAGCATGTGTTCGTGCAATTCCTAATTTGGCTGACGGTGTCTTGCAGACACCGTCACCAAATAGCCCTCCTCACACCGCGGATCAGCGGCGGACGGACCTGCCGAAAAAGGTTTCTTCCGAAGGGATTAAGTTAAAACGCACGCATGCGTGTATTTAAGCTATCGATGTCCTGGTACAAGATACTATACATGCAGCATCTCAAGACACGTTTTTTCGATATACATCTTGACAGTTAATTTTTAATGGTGTATTTGTGAGAATTATTACCGCAATATCCTGAAAGACTCCTAGAAAGATTACTTTGTGTCTCTTGAAGAAGGCGTTCTTTTAACGCCGAAACGCGCGTCGAGTACATTAATTGCCCCTTTTTTAAATTAATATGGTTGTCATTTGATTTTTAATTATTTACTGTATGTTTTTAACTAAACAGTGCATTTATTGATGTGTATTATGTGATATATGCTTTGTTGACTTTAATATATATGTTTAATAAATAAGACCCCTTTTTCTAACTGATTGTTTGTTGCAACCTTGTCCCTTCCATTTCTATTGTTATGATGTTGCCTAGGATTTGATACACACAATTTGTTTTCCCTGTCCTAGGAATAGTATTATTTCTCATTCAGGGGGTCCTTGTTGTTCACATATTAAGAATCCCAACTTAGTCACTACAGTGGATCTACGCTCCTGTGTTCCAGTTTTTTGTGTTTATCTCGTTCCAGATCTCCCTCCCCGCAGTACCCTCCCTTACCTCCCCTCGTCTAGCCACTTCGATCCTCTGCGGAACTCATAGTGCAGAGTCGAAGCTGCTGGAAGGTGGGCTTTTGGGTACTGCTCCTGAGGAACAAAAAACTGCGAACCTTAATATTAGGTTCCTGACATCAGGAGGCTACTCAAGACCTGGCTATTCGAGCAGTAGCAGCAACCACCCCCCTCCCAGTGCCGTGAGACCCTCATAGGTAAGTAGTGCACTCTACAAATCTCCTGATTGATTGATTGATTGAGAGATATTTTTGATCCAGTTTTGCATTGGGGGCTCTTGGTTGAGGGGGTAATCAGGAGAAATTCTGCTTTGAGGGAATTTAGTAACAGGTGGTTATGAGTTAGCCATTGTTGAGTTTTTTTGGAGTGCTCCATTAAGAATTTTAATGTCATCTGGAGGGGAGGTCTTCAAATACAGTTGAGTATCGTCCGCGTACATATAGTGCAGAATGTTTGACCCGTTCAGAATAGCAGTTAGTGGTTCCATGAAGAGATTGAAGAACGTGGGGGAGAGAACAGATCCTTGCGGCACCCCAATTGTGACCGTGGTGCTGGTAGCCAAAGATTGGTTGACTTTGATTCTTTGTGTTCTGTTTGGTTGTTGGGTAGCTGCTAATTAGCATTGTCTTCCTTTTCGATGTATTTATTTCTAACTTGTTGTCTGTTATATATTCCAGCATGTTCCAAGCTTGCAGCTTTTCCCATAGGATGTGACGATCCACACTGTCGAATGCCACCTTGAGGTTGATAAAACAGAGGTGCAGATGTTGTTTCCTCCGTTTGTATTTTTCAGCAATCAACAAAACTGACAAGATATTTGTAATTGTCCTGATTCCTTTTCAGAAACCTGTCTGGTTGACCGGTATCAATTTGAACTTGTTTGACCAGGTAATCAGATCTTCCGGTATCAACAAAGCATGGTACTTTGCGTCAACATCCAGTAGTCTTAGAATACTAGATAATGTATTTTGTTTTTAAATGGCAGCAGCACAGATTGGAGGAGAACAGTCATTAACTTACATAGATGTTTAAGTCTGGCTTGACAGTGCAATTGTCACTTGACCTTTTAACCTACAGTTCCTTGCTTTGGCACAAGTACATATCTATTCCCATGCTCTTTACTTGTAATGTTTCATATTACTATACAATATTCCATTAAAGCCAGATCTATTTGCTCTTTACTGATAATGTTTCATATTACCATACAATATTCCATTAAAGCCAGATCTATTTGGCATTGCCAATGCTTGTTTTAGTCGTTTGTCTTGGATACCGCAGTGAGCTCTTGCGAGGCGCCTAATGTCTTACTCACCAATTGACTAATGCAGGCAAACAGGCTAATCAATATAGGATATAATACAAATAGTCCTTTTGGGGCCTCATTACAGATGACTGCGTCAGCGCTAATTGTCGCTGTGCGCCAGAATATGCGCCCGATGGCATTACAGAGGGTCGGTCTGTAATGACGGCGTTATGTTGGCGCAGACTTTGAACTCTGTGTTTATTTGCGTTCGCGTCTGTGTATGTATTGTATTAGTACACAGACACAAACGCACATATACACTGACATACTCTGGCGCACAGCGACAATTAGCCCTGGTACAGTCATCTGTAATATAGCCTCTGGGAAGCCTTATGCTATCCAGTGGAGCAAGATGTCGGAGCAAAGGCACTGGGAACAACACTGAGAAGCTGTGTGACCAGTCAGCGTTTGTTAACATGGTAACTTGGACAGTGCCTTGCAGCAAAGGAGGTGAGCTGCAGAGGTCATGTAACTAAAAATAAATACCTTTTGCACTCTTTACAGGGAAATGTAAAAACTGAGTATGAACAAAGAGCACTCAAAAATCTTTAAATTCAGATAATAGCCAGTCGGCCCATGTACTAATTATAGATAAGGAGCCAAAGGCCTTGAGAGAGCATGACTCATGTAAGATCAAATAATTTGTTCAATACAGCAACACAGGACTGCTTTTCCAAGACTTGCATCTTTCTTGCTATACATGTTTTATGTGTTAAAGAGATTATCTGCCTATAATGGAAAGATGACTTCCATACTGGGGAGGGAGCCTTAGGTGGGGAGTGAATGGGATGAGGGTGGTGCCTCCCTTTCACTTTTAGAATTAGCGATGGAGGGGTTAGACAGTTTTATGCATGCCTTTGATTACTTCTGAAGTTCAAAGACTAATTCTTTCATAGCCCAATCTATATGTGCACAAACTCCCTCCAGCAGTTGGCTGCACATTGAGTTTTTAGACTGCACATGGCTATGTCTGTTCAACATCTGCCTTGCTTGAGTGAAGAAGTTACTAATCATTTATATTATGATAAAAGGCAACCCACGTGCTTTTACTAAAACTATTCAATCGAAAGTGTGCAACTATAAGGTTTTCCAGTTTCCTACAATCTTGTTATACTTACCATACCCGGTCTTCAATTTTATCCTTGATTTCGCACATTCATTACACTCATATCTTTTTTAAATGTATATGTCAGGGGGAAATGAATGTTATAGTATGCTGGACTGAACTAGTATGCTATATTCATTTGTGCGCTGCACTTACATTAATCTTCTTGATGCTGCATAGGGCAACATGACTAACCTAAAAAAACAAAAATAGACATCATTGGCTAAAAAACAGGTTTTAATGGTTTTCCTGAATTTTACTGAAGTAGGTTCTTAGTGAATAGCAGCAGTCACAGAGATCCAGAACTTGGCAGCCATGATGGAGAAGTATCTGCATCATCCTAGTTCATGGCATGGTTAGGTAAATCTCATTGTTGGGGCGTACGGTTTTGTTTATCTGATAAAATAAAAAAATTGGAGTTTAGAAAGGTAGAACAGTCGGGATGTAAGATTTATTTTTGCAATGGTTAGAGCTTTGAAGGCAACTTTGAGGAAAGGGATATCTATTGTAGGGTTCTTGGGAATGGTGATATCCTGTCATCACTTGAAATGCTGAATGAGAGGCAGACAGCAGCATTTACGATAAACATGGCTAACCACGCATGCGAGACAACGCATGCCATTACAACCCGGTCTTTACAGTGACCCCGTTGTTATATCGCATACCATTACAATGCAAGTTGGATCAACGACTTGCGATAGGGGGCAGAAAACCTTCCCTACTGTTGCACGGACTGGAGTTGGAATAGTAAATTATACTATTCCAACATCCGGTAACCCCTGCAGCAAGTCGTTGTTCCGACTTGGGTTGTAAAGGTATGCGATGTAAGAATGCGGTCATGGTAACGACTGCGTTGTAATGGCATGCATTGTAAATGTATGCAGACTAACATGCCATATTCACATTTTGCATGAGGTGAAGTCAATAGAGGAGTTTTTCAGGCTAAATATATGTCCTAAACATCATCCACCTTAGAATGAATCATGGCATTGACAACTGGCACATGCCAGTTATCGATGTATGGTAAAAGTTTATTCTAGATCTTGAGTTGGTCAAGTACATACCGAGCATATTAGTCACTTGTGTTTTGAGTGACAGATTGGTATTGAGATGGATGCACAGATTGCATATTACCTTAGCAGAGGATGAAGGAAGTTGCATAAGACACCATCAGGCCATGAACCAGGAAGGAGATGGGTTGGGAGTTAGCAGCCCCTCAGTTGTGGTAGGATAACCTTCAGAAAGTTTGAAGACATTCACTAGCATGTTTCAAGTAACATAGTTGGTGAAAGTCTTTCTAACTGCTTCTTTTTGTCAGGATAACATTTTTATTTGCATTAGGCAGGTTAAATAGGTTTGAGTATTTTACGCCTACATATAAAAAGTGTCCCAAGATATGGCTGAAGAGATGCAAGGGGTACAGATAAAAACAGAGGGGCAGAGGACTGACCTGTTCAATTGCTAAGGTGTGGAATAAAAAGTTGGTACCTCAGTGGCCTGCTGATAGTTAGATACAAATGAAGTGATCCATTAGATGACTTGGCCTCCCTGCCCCACTTGAGCTACAGTTTTTGAGGATGGAATTTGCAGGCTGCTGACAGGTCTAGAAGTGCCAATATCCTGATACGTCTAGAATTGTCGATCTGGTGTTGTGGGTCATTCAAAACTGATAGGATCAACAGTTATGTACTTTGTTCTTGAGCTGTTTAAAGAACAAAATATTTCTAAATGTTTGTCAAGGAATCCTAGAAGGAAGATTGACTGAATGTATTTGAGAATGTGTGGGTCAAGGGTGTTTTATAAAGAGATTTCAGAATGATAGTTTGAAGTAATGAGGGAAAAAGTGTCCTTAACAGAAGTTAAACAAAACCAACAGTTGAGATTTGGGGAAAGAGAGACAAGGTTCATGAATGCAGTAGGGCACAGGTCTAAGAGTGAGCTGGTCAGATGGGAGCTTGCAAAGCAGCATCAAGATCGGTCCCATCAATGGGAGTAAAAGATTTTACAGTATTCACAGTTTGGATGTTATAAGTTGTCATAGAAAGGTTATCAGGTATCCAAATATTTTCTGCCGGTATGTTGATGCGTATTAGTTTAACATTTTTCAAGATAATTGACAGAAATGTCAAACAATTGTTTGGAGTGTTGTAAGGAAGTTGAGGAAGCTGAAGGATATTGTATTTTTTTAAACAGCATGGAATGACTCTTTAAACAGGTTCAAAGAATGGGAGACATGATGAGAGAAGTACCCTTTCTTTTATTCCCTGATCTGATTTTGAGTTTATGGGAGGCAGTGATTTTTATATACTTTCTTCTTTTATTTATATTGCAGCTTCCACACTATTGTCTTTTTGATCTGCACACTTCCGAATTTGAGATATTGTATTTCATTGGAGAACCAAGGATTTTGTTTAGCTCTATTAAGTTATATCTCAAGAAGTTCTGTTGAGATTTCCGATCTACTGAAAAAATACTTAAAACAGTGGGAGGAACACCTGAATTAATCTCGGGTACTGGTCACTACTTGGGCTGAATTTCAGTCAATGTTTTTATTCACTGTATTACTACTGTCACGGACCAACCTTATACAAATCAGTCTTGGTTCCACACAGATATGAACAGTCCTGCCCTGTAATGACTGGTTACAGACTGGTCTCAGCCTGGTTTTGCCTCTTCAGTGAAAAGCAGATTGCATCCTGTGGGCCATGGAGCTACAGGTTCCACCTATGAACATAATCACCGCACTTAGGGAGTTACAGTGAGAAGAAGAAAAAAGTGAAGGGCAGGATGCTTGAATTATTTTCAGGCCCTGATAATAGTTGTAGCTAGTGTTCCAGTTCATTGTTGCTTTGCTCAGTGTGCTACATACGGGAAGCAATCACACACACCTCTGAATTGATTCTCCTGTTGAAAACACAGGAAGAAAATAGTGGTCTGGCTCCCTGTCCAGGGCCTTTCTGCCATTGTCCAGAACTGTGGGGCCTAAGGAAGGAGGCGGCTTAGTTAGCCAGGATTGCAGCACCATGTAATGACAATTGGATTTATGCTTTCCAGCTATACTACAAAATTGTATGCAAGTAAAAAGAGCTACATCTCAAAAATGTTAATTGAATCTGTGCCATGCTGACTTACAAAAGGAAGTGCATTCTGGAACCACCTATGTGTATACTAATTACTATTGGAAGTTTTAAAGGATGCAGAAGGGGCTTACGTCGCTTGCCACTGAACCATTCCAGATTACGTAAAATTGTATTCTGGTACTTTCACAATTAACAATGTAAATTTAGGCTGCAAAGCCCCTCAATGCTAATCATTGTCAGTGACAACCCTATGTAATAGTGCTTTGATTGGCGCAGAGGTGTGGTGCAGCGGCCAGGACAGCTGACTTCGGAACACAGGGTTCACGGTTCGATCCCCTGCTCCGGCGGCAGCTCAGCTCAGCATCATGTGACTCTGGAAAATAACTCACTTGGGGCCATATTATCAAGAAACGGTGATACATTATCGCTGCTTTTATCGGCAGGAAACTGAAGAACCGGGTCAGAACCCAGCGGTGCCAGGGACACACCTGAAATCTTAGAGTTCCACCTGTCTTCGTATACAGAGACACGGAATACTTCTGGGTGGCGTCAGAGACCAAGTTCATTAGCTGCAGCTAGTAACAGAAATCCCAACAATACATCACAATGTATATTCCTAGGAGACTGTTCAAATTACTAAGGCAAGACATCTCCTTTTATACACCATATTCTCATTATAAATGTACACCCACTGCGCAAAATTCTAACCAATAGGGCACATTTTCTAACTGAGTATCACATTAACAAAATCCCAATTTACAGTAACCCAACGCAAAAGTTAATTATTAGGAATGTCCCAAATTCAATCTTTGCAAGCCGGACAAATTTATAATTGAAAAGCACAACCCATGTAATGTCAGAACATAAAGGAAATAGTGATAGATGCTGAACAAGATAAAACATTTGCAATGAAACTAAAGGTTAAAGAGGTCCTGAACATTAAGTGGCAATCTTAGACAAGGATCAAACCAAGGGAAATTGGCTTTGCGAGGTCAGTTTCAGGTGAAGAGGTCAGTTTCTCTGCAGTTCATTCAGAGTCGAAAGAAACCTAGTTAATGTATACATGAACTTAGAAGGCCAGGCCACTTGTTCGCCGGGCCTCTTTCACAGGCCTACGTGAGGGCAACACAAAATGGAGTCAGGCTCGAGAATTACAGAACCTCAGGCCCTCCTTTTGCCATTACGTAGGCAATAACCTAAACTCATGTTAATCTGAATCTAGGTCTATATCAATCTTCATTAGGTCATCTAAGTGTTGCTGTAGCATCATCCTATTATTCTCTACTTCTCTCGGGACAGGTCTTCTAACGCACATAGTAGCACAAAGACTACAAATGGCGGGACCACACTGGATGCAAAGACAACAAGAGAAAAGGATGGCCAAAACCATACCAAGGAATGTCAAAATCTTCCATCCCCATTTAGACAGCAATTCCCAAAAATATCCCGTCAATGACCAGTCTCCTTTGTCTACATGGATAGACTCAGAGATCTTATGTAACCTAGAGATGGCTTGGTACACTGTAGGAGCATTAACTGGTACGTAAATGCAACAACTAGATCCGATCAATTTGCATACTCCACCTCGATCTGCAAGTATGACGTCTAAAACCATACGATTCTGCAACGTCATAAGGTGGTCCGCTTGAAGCTCAGCTGTAACATTACTAAGAGCACATGCTGTCTCGTTAATAGTAGCTTCAACAACGCGAACAAGCTGTCGAATATGCCCACTATTGATCGTAGGACCCCAAAAGGGCAGGAAACCCTTGAAGAAATCTCCTGCTTCTTGTCCTGCAGTATCTTCCTTATCGAAGACCCCTCTACCATATCTCGTTCTATGATAGTCCGGAGCCGTAGTATATGTAGGGGGAAGCAAAAACGCCACATAACATGTACCTGAAAAATCAGGTGGCAACCATATATAGGCTCTGTCATGACAAACAAAATATGTGCCTTTAGCTGGTACGAACGGTGGAGAAGTCTGGGACGAATAGACATAGGTGTGAACACACACACTCTTACCTAGCTGAGCTTTCGGATTTCGACCAGTACCTTGCAAACAAAAATAACCTTGATGGGGCACAATCAAAATCGGGGGAGACCTTTTTTGTCTCTTCTTCTCAGTCAAGCTGGTACTATATCCGGTCAAATTGCAATCAACATAAGCCTGCATCTCATCCAAAGGAACAGCATTATATGCTTCGATATTTCGGATCATATCTACTATTCCCTTTATCAAGGCACTATTGCTCGAGTTATCCTTAAGGGAACGTGAAGGGCGTATCTCATTTGCATAGATAAACATAGTCTATAAAGCCCACACAGACCCATTAAAAGAAAAAGGCAAAACCAAATATGGCATACCCTTATCGGTCGTATGCGGCATAAGACCACAAACCCAACAGTTAGTGGTATTCACTACTAACTGATGCTGATGCAACAACTGTATGAACGAGTTGTTGACAAATTCTGACCTCCTTGTCTGTTCATGTTCAGGCAACGTATAGAACGGATGCAAAGAAACAGTAGTGTAAGAAAGCATAGGTTGGGAAGTGGGTGCAAACGTCTGTTGTGTAGCATAGACAATACATCCCACATAAGCTATCGTAATACTTAAAAACATTAAAAAACATGATATTATAAAACATTTGCTACGTATCAATGTACAGAATTTCATTTTAAGGTCTATTTTCTCAACATCTCTCTCAGGTACAAAAGACTCCATCCTCTAACGTGCTGCTCGCGGCAATTTTCCTTCTTCACTCAAGTGTGCGTCCAGGCGTCCTAGACAACCTAAAACCACAGACCTTTCGTCAATTCGTGGTTCACCCCTTAAGTCTTATACCACGACCCTGCAGCTGAACCCGGATGGTGGTTCGAAAAAGCAAAAAGAAAAATAGTCTCTTGTCTGAGAGAGCACAATACACAAAAAAAAATATTACTTTATTTGTCCTTTTTTAGACCTCGGCCTTAAGCTATAATGTTCTTTATTTGGCACAGTTTGATCCTGAAAAAGATTCTCCGGATGCGTAGTGTCCAGTCTCAAATGCGGCGGCACAGCTTCTTGCAAAATTTCATCATCCGCACGTTCCGAATGAGTCCATTTCAAACGAGCATCACTAAAAGGCAAAATTCCCGGGACATTTTCAGTCTCAGAATCAGCAACACCTTCCCGGACCCACTGATCATACGGTAAGGGCAGAGGTATTCTTTTCGTGTGGGTGGCATGCACCCAACTCTTTTTCCCGAAGACTTTCACAGCGGTCCTCCTTGCTAGCAGCACTTGATAAGGACCAGTCCACCTCGGCTGCAGGTTCTTGGACCTCTGGAAGTTCCTGATCAGAATCCAGTCGCCGGGTTGGATTGCATGTCCCGCGCCAACAGAAGCTGAAGGTAAGGTATCATGAACCTGTTGGCGAAGAACACGCAATTTAGAAGTCAAATCATGTAAATAGTCAACCAACATAGGGTACTCAATATCGCTGTATTCTCTTGGCCTCTGCACACCCCAAACATTCGCCGGGTGTCCAAACACAATCTTGTATGGGCTAAGTCCCACGCAAGAATGTATTGTCGTTCTTGTGGACAAAAGTGCCAATGGTAGAGCATCGGGCCATGTGAGACCAGAGCTCGCTTGCACCTTGGCCAACTTCAGCTTTAACGCGCCGTTATAGCACTCGGACAAGCCTGCTGACTGGGGGTGATTCGCTGCGTGGAACTTCTGTCTACTTCCCAAACCCGCACACACTTTCTGCATAATCTGACCCACGAATTCACTTCCGTTATCACTCCAGACCATCCTCGGCAATCCATACCTCAGGAAAAACTCTTTGAGCAAAACCTTGGCTGTAGACAAGGCAGTATTATCCTTCAGGGGGTAGGCCTCTATCCACCTGGAAAAGGCACAAACAACCACAAGGACATACTTCAAATGATTGCATCTTTCCATATGAATATAGTATATCTGCAACACCTCGAACGGATACGTTGGAGGATCAAAATGACCAGCTGGAGTTGGGGTTCCCTTGCCAGGATTATGCATCAAGCAAATCATGCAGTGTTTAACCAAATTCTCAGCACATTTGGGAATTCCACTATTCTGCCATACCGGAGCCAACAACTTGCATATCCCATTTGAGCTGATGTTAGCCATCCCATGAGCCATAGTAACCACTGGAAGCACATACGCATCTGGCAACAACCATCGCCGATGCTCCGACAACTCAACCCAACAGCCTGTCGAATCCAACATTCCCTTACTCTCTCTCCACGTACTCAATTCTTTCTCAGTAGCTTCTGCCTGAATCATCTTCACACTTTCTATTGTATCTTCACACATTCCTCTTGCCACAACCCATCTTGCAGGACCTGCAACATACATTCGACTCGTCAAATCTCTCGCTGTTTCTCTCGCTACTTCATCTGCAAACGCATTCCCTCGACCCACATCATCTGTAACCTTTTTATGCGCACTACACTTTACAATGGCAATTTGTGTTGGCACAGTAAGCGATTCAAGAGGCTCACTCACTAATTGGCCATGCTGGATTTTCTTACCATTGAAAGTAAGAAATCCTCTTTCTTTCCACAATCGTCCAAAGCTATGAGCAACGCCAAACGCATACTGGCTATCAGTAAAAACATTCACTCTCTTTCCTTTTGACAACACACACGCTCTAGTCAAGGCTATCAATTCAGCTGCCTGAGCTGAATTCTGTGCAATACGCACTGTTTCAACAATCGTGTGCAAAGTTGTGACAGCATATGCTGCAGTCGTCTCTCCATTCGGAAGCTTAAAGCATGAACCATCTACCCATAGGGTACCATCAGGGTTTGAAAGAGGAGTATCTTTCAAATCAATTCTACCCTTTGTTTCCTCCTCTGTCCTAAGAACACAATCATGCTGTTCTTGATCATCTGTCTCTACACAAATCGGCAACAATGTAGCTGGATTGTTGCACCTCTTAATGTGTACATGACTAGCCAAAAGCGTCAACTCGTAACCTGACAGACGTGCACTAGTAAGGTGCTGAGTCTTCGTCCTGTTTAATAAGGTATCCACTGCATGTGGGACCATCACAATCAATGTATTATCCAATACCAAACCAGCAGACTGTCGGATAGAAACAGCTGCTGCTGCCGTAGCTCTTAGGCAACCAGGCAATGCCCTAGCTACCGGATCTAAAGTAGCCGAAAAATACGCACATGGGCACTGCTTGTCTCCAAACTGTTGTGTCAACACTGACAACGCACAAACTTCTCTCTCGTGCACATAAAGTGTAAAAGGTTTATTATAGTCAGGGGTACCCAACACCGGAGCAGAACACAATGCATCACGCAATTCAGAAAAACTCTTCTGACATTCATCAGACCAAGGAAGAGGGTGTGGTGTATCTTTGAGAGTAAGTGCCAACAAAGATTTCGCTAGCAAAGAAAAGTTTGGGATCCACTGCCGACAATACGAGGTGATACCCAAGAAAGCACGCACTTCTCTCTGTGTGGATGGTACAGTCATTTGGGCAATCGCTTGAATACGCTCTGGGGTCAATCGTCTTCCCTCCTTCGATAAGAGATGACCTAAGTAGGTCACTTCTTGTCGACAATACTGCAACTTGGAAGGGGAAACTTTATAATGAAGGTCAGACAAATGTCGTAGCAAAGAAAGAGTAACCTCTTTACAAATCTCCTCATTATCAGCAGCCACTAGCAGATCATCAACGTACTGGATAAGAGTAGCACTAGAAGGTAACACAAGAGTATCGAGTTGAGTTTTCAAAGCCTGACTATAAATGGAGGGACTCTCAGAATAACCTTGAGGAGCTCGCTTAAACCGGTAGCTGCGGCCTCCTAAAGAGAAGCCGAAAATATCCCTACTTTCCTCAGCGATCGGAATACTGAAGAAAGCATTCTTCAGATCAATCACAGAAAACCAAGCAGCTGAGGCAGGGACCATAGTCATTAAAGCAGTAATGTCCGGAACAACAGGAAACTGTGGCACAACAATCTTATTGACCTCTCGAAGGTCGATCACAAATTGATACACAGGTGGCTGAGAAGAGTCAGTACGCTTAAAAATAGGCAGAACAGGACTGTTACACACATTACCTCTCGTTTCTTCAACCACACCTTTCTCAACCAAATCATAAATAATCGCTAAAAGAACTCTTTCACCATCACTGGAAATTTTGTACTGAGAAATGCGTGGCAATTTAGCATTTGATTTAAGCGTAACAGCGTAGGGTGGAATCTGCAAAAGACCAACATCATTAGGACCCGTAGCCCAAAGTGTATCAGGGAGAGAACTCAATTACAGCGGCAGGCAATCCTTAGACAAATGCATCGGGGAGATCACTTTCTTACCCAAGGTAAGATGTACTCCCAACGGAGAACAATATAATGTTGCATGCAATCTTTTCAACAAGTCCAAACCCAACAAATTCTCACCACAACCAGTCATTAGAATAAGGGGTGCCTCCAATTCACAAGGACCAATAGAAAGGGGCAAAGGACTAGAAACCGGGTTGCTAACTGGGGCGCCAGAAAATCCTACCGAAACATTCGTCAAGCCAGACAAAGGTGCGCCAGGGAGTTTAGAGTGCATGATAGAACTCTTCGTTGCACCAGTATCCAAAAGAAAAGGTTCTGCCACACCTGATGTAATCACTTCAACATAAGGCCCACTCTGGTCTACTGGAACGGACACTACTCCCTCTCTTTGTCCATGGCTGTCCTAGCTATCATTAAAACCAGCACTCTCGTTTCCAACATAATAATCATCAAGGAAGTACTCAGCAGACTGGACGTTCGGAACATTCTGTCGGTCAACATAATTTGTAGAATTCTGGGGGGGAAAGGAACGTTCATTCTGAGGAAACGTACCACGTCCCCTACCCCTAGATACTTGTTGGTAACCACCAATCAGACCAGACATACCATTCACACGTTTGAGCAAGACCGGACAACTACTCTTAAAATGACCTTCCTCTTTACAATAAGCGCACTGATTAGGGCCTAGCGGAAATCGCGGAACAAAAGACCCAGGCGTCTGCATTGGTTTCTGAAACTGTGGGGGTTGCTGAAACTGACGCTGATTAGGGCGAGGCGGATAAGCCTGTTGCAAAAGAACTTTCGTTTTTAATTCTTTAGTCTTCTTCTCTACTTTATCCTTCTCATCTTTGTCTCTATTCTCATAGTATTGTGCAGTAGCCAATATCTGGGCCGAAGAAGAAACTGCCCATGAACTCTCAGAGTCCTTTACTTATTGCAAAGTTCGGGGAGTAAATTAAAAACAAATTTATCTACGAACAACCTCTGACCACCTTCTGTACTCATGTCCTGACCACTATGATCAATGAATGTTTCTTCAAACCTAGTGAAGAAATCGGACACACTCTCATCTTTCTTTTGTTTGCATGCTGCTAACTTGTCCCAATTCACTCGCAAAGGAGGCATCAAAGTTTTCATTAAATTAACAATCCTACCAGGTAGTTCTGCAACTAAAGGCTCAGGTTTAGCACCTTCTACCTGTCTACCATCTGCAGCAGTAATATTAACCCATGTTTCTCCTAACTCTTGCACATGATCCTCATGACGGATCTTCGCTCACAAAGGTTGAGGAACTACATTACCCAAAAACATATCGATGTCAGCTAAATTCATAACACATGCATCAACTGTCTGAGACAACTCCTTGTAATAACCAGCAGGATTTTTACGAGGGTCAGGCAATGTCTGCTTAAGTGCCAAAACCTCTGCTCTCTTCCAAGGGACATGTACCCACACTCGCTGAAAATGTGCTGGTGCAGCCAAAACACCATTAGGAACGTCAGCCTCAACTGCCTCTCTCCATACTGGAGGAACCTCTCGCATAGGATACTGCTTCACTTTTCTCCTAACAGAAGGATGAGGTTCGAACAATGACTGAGGTGGAAGTCTAGACCTGAAAGTAAGTATTGTCTCTACCGCTACCTCAACATCTGAACCCACTATCGTTCCCTTAGCAAATTCGGACTGAACATTAATCAAGTCCAACGGGATTGGACCCAACTTATTATCTTCCCACTCCTGACGAAGAAAGGTACACATGACATCAAAAACATACCTTTGCTTTGGTGCTTCCCACTGTAGAAAAACATCCATAACCGCTTGTAAACCGTACCTGGAAGCATTCTAAACCCATCTACGAGCAAGGAGATCTAACACTACCCGCTCTTCGGGACTAGGAAGCTGACTACGTCTCTGCTTACGTTCAGAAATAGGGGTCTTATTCAGTGACCCAAAGAGAAGAGAAAAAAGACTAGTGACAGTTTCAGTCATTCTTTGTCGAGCAGAAGGAGAAGAAACTGACATAAGGACAGGAGACAAAGTAGTCTGAGGAATAGGAGTCATAGGGACAGAAGGAAGAGAAGACGAAGATAAGGCAGGGTAAGTCAAAGGAGTTTGAGGCAAGGCTGGTAACAAAGCTGGCGGCCCTAGAGGGGGCTGCACCGCAGGAGGAAGAACCACTTGTGGAGCAACAAATGGCTGAACAACAGCAGGGGGTTGAACAACAACAGGGGGTACAACAACTGGAGGTAACGGAGGTGCTGTAGCACTCTGCGCATAAGGGGGTGGTAATCTCAGTAGATGCGACATCAAAGGATCCTTTTCAGGGTCTTCAGTCACAGTTGAAAGGGGAGGTGGCAAAGCCGGATAACATTTATCAATGGCCATGCAATGTTGTCTATCTGACACTTCAATCGCACGATCTTCTTCATCGTCCTTAAACTGCGTAGCGGCTTGCATTACTGACATATTCCTATCTTTCCTATCTCTTTTCGCTCGCTTAATTTCTCGCTGTTTGGCTTCCTTACGCCAAAGGCGGAAAGAGTCAAGCATCGCCGGCCGGGCTTTCTTCATAAATAGCGCAACTTCTAAGTTATCTAAAATCTCTGTTTCAAAACTACAATGTGGGGGCCATCGTAAAACACCGTCCTTTCTAGTGTAGTGGACCCAAACCTCATTAAAGGTAATGGGACCCACGCCATGTTTCGAATAAAGCTCATAAGTTGGAGTTCCAACCGGAGGTATCGGACACGAATCCTCCAATCGGGAATCCCTATTAAGACCACAAACAAACCATTTACCAAGTTTACCAATACCAGGCATCTTGCTCACTAGTCAGGTTTCAAACTTCAAAGGGTATAAAAAAAAATGATACACTCGTAAATATACGAACCCCTCGGCTTCGACCACTGCAATGGCCGAATCAAGACCCAAGAAACAAAACAAAATCTTGGGAGCGACCCACTTATACTTAAGGGCAGCAGTCCTTCATAGCCGTCGGAAAGGGGAAGTCTGGCAGAAAAGACCTTCGGTCCACTTTTCGACATGCAGGGGTCCTCCTCCAGAGTTTCCTCACGGGGCTCCTCACAATCTTCCGGCTTGGACCGGTACCGCTGAAGTCGCCTCACGTTGGCCGCGCCAGTTGAAGAACCGGGTCAGAACCCAGCGGTGCCTGGGACACACCTGAAATCTTCGAGTTCCACCTGTCTTGGTATACAGAGACACGGAATACTTCTGGGTGGCGTCAGAGACCAAGTTTATTAGCTGCAGCTAGTAACAGAAATCCCAACAATACATCACAATGTATATTCCTAGGAGACTGTTCAAATTACTATGGCAAGACATCTCCTTTTATACACCATATTCTCATTATAAATGTACACCCACTGCGCAAAATTCTAACCAATAGGGCACATTTTCTAACTGAGTATCACATTAACAAAAACCCAATTTACAGTAACCCAACGCAAAGGTTAATTATTAGGAATGTCCCAAATTCAATCTTTGCAAGCCGGACAAATTTATAATTGAAAAGCACAACCCATCTAATGTCAGAACATAAAGGAAACAGTAATAGATGCTGAACAAGATAAAACATGTGCAAGGAAACTAAAGGTTAACGAGGTCCTGAACATTAAGTGGCAATCTTAGACAAGGATCAAACCAAGGGAAATTGGCTTTGCGAGGTAAGTTTCAGGTGAAGAGGTCAGTTTCTCTGCAGTTCATTCAGAGTCGAAAGAAACCTAGTTAATGTATACATGAACTCAGAAGGCCAGGCCACTTGTTCGCCGGGCCTCTTTCACAGGCCCACGTGAGGGCAACACAAAATGGAGTCAGGCTCGAGAATTACAGAACCTCAAAACTGCCGCTAAAGCGGCGATAATGGGCTTGATAATATACCCTTGTGAATTCCCATAGAAGCCCAGGTTCTGGTGTTCACCTGGGCTTCTATGGGAATTCACAAGGGCATGTTATCAAGCCCATTATCGCCGCTTTAGTGGCAGTTTCCTGCCAATAAAAGCGGCGGTAATGTATCGCCCTTCCTTGATAATATCTCCCTTAATTTCCACGGCGGCCCCCAATGCCTTGAGACCCGTATGGGTGAGTAGTTTGTGCTTTACAAATACGGATTTACTTTTTGTACAACACTCTACTGCCTTTTACCTAGGCCTAAACCATGCTTTATAATCTTTCAAATACAAATGTAAATGTATTAAAACTCATAGTTATCTCATTAGAATCCATTGCTTCATTTCACAGAGGCTAATTACAACAGTTTTTTGCCTTTCGTATTTTTCTTGCTTAAACGTCTTCTGTGCCACTCACCTTATCTTGCACTGAGTATCTGGGACTCATTTTAGAAATGTAATCCATACTGCCCCCATACTCCCAATAAGGGCATCCTATATGCAGAAGCACTCCTCTTTGGGACCTGAAGAAATAAGCCATGACCCCAGTGTGATGGAACTCCACAGGCTCCTCTTGCTAGCCTGTATCACCTTCCAAACAAGCTGCAATATCCACAAAGCCTTCTTGACCAGCATCCCTGCCTACTTGGATTACAAGCTCTCCATCTCTGATGGCTCTCAGCATACTTACAGCCAGAGGACACCTCCATGATGGAGACGAAGAAGTGCAAAAATAGAAATGTACAAGGCAAAAGACATTCTCAATCTATGCATATAGGAACTGAAATGACAGCCCGGTATTCTTCAAGCCATCCTGTGATCAGGGCCGTAGCCATGGGAGAAGGTGCATTTGAGAACTGGGTCATCCCATATTAATCTTTGCCCTCCCCCCAAATGACCCATGCAGCTGGCACAGGCTTAGTGAAAAACTCAGTTTATCTAAACATATTGCATTACATTTGCAAACATACGATCGAGTCCACAAACAAGTATAGGCGCTGCAAGTAGAAATGCAGGGGTTGAGGGGTGCTGCAAAATAACTGTTCCAGAGTTAAAAAGGTAAATGAGCAACAAAAATGCCTTTAAAGTTTGTTTTTTATCTTGTCACGTTTACTGTGCATTCAAAGATGTTAAATTGTAGGCTACATCTTCTGACAAATTGCTTGTTATTTTATTAACATAGAGATTTTGTTTTATTTTCTTTCTCTTAACTGTACAATGAGAGAACTTTGTAAAGTGAACTATGTGACAATCTCCATGAAGTACAGGGAGGGCGAGAAGAACGACTGTGAGATGCAATTATTTTTCTAATACACAACAAAATGTAAATACTTGTAAATGATCTGTATAAGTATTTCAAAATATAGCTGAAGTCATGAAACAAAAATGACGCACATTTTGTTTAATAACTCTAAAGTGTGATGGATGCAAAGATTTTACTAGGGACAAAGCAAATCTTTGTGATGCACAAATGTTTAATATTGTATTGTACTGCATTGTATTTTATTGCTGCATTCGCCAAGCGCTTATTAACCCTATGTGGGGCACTGAAGCACTTACCAACATGAGCAGCAACCTACACCACGTTGTCGTTGGAAAGGTGTTGTCTTTGTTTTTTTAACCTACGTGGTAAATGTTCCTATGTCATGCGGGATTACCACCGAGTTGTTGTTATAGTGTTATGGGATGCAGCCCATAGCAGTGTGATGGATGATGAGGTGTGGGACACATAAATGCACAGTATATGTTTTTTCAGTATGCTGGCAACTTTGAACAGCTCTGCAGATCCCTTTATGCTATTTCTTATGAGTATTGTCTGTCTATCTGGCTACTGCACTGGGTTGTCCAATCAGACATTTTGTGTATAGTTATAGTTCTGAGCGAGCATAGTTGGAGTGAGAGG
This sequence comes from Lissotriton helveticus, assembly GCF_964261635.1. Lineage (NCBI taxonomy): Eukaryota > Metazoa > Chordata > Amphibia > Caudata > Salamandridae > Lissotriton > Lissotriton helveticus. The sequence continues at coordinate 1,629,615,497 of NC_136068.1, forward strand.
GAGAAGGGGAGAGATCTCCTGGGATGGGCATGTGTACCATCATCCCATATCTGAGTGTCATTGTGAGATTTAAATAAGTAGTCAGAATGAATAGAGTTTTGGACTGTATTAAAGTCCTCCAATTGTCCAGCAATGTGTTCCAGATGTACTCAGTTACTCCATGCCTGTTCATTTAGGGATGGCTGGTTTATCTGCTGCACGGTAGTGGTGTTGGGCAACTCTTGAAGCAGATACGTCTTTTGTGAATGTAAGAGGTGTAAGTTACAGTTGCCTGCTGACCGCTTAGTGTTATGTCATTGGTATAAGTGCGGGCCAGAAACGTTATATGTGAAATGACATAAGTATATAAAAACCCTGCGAACCAGTGGTCCGCCATCTTTTACATACCTGCCTTTTGAAAGTAGTTTGCTGGTTGGGTTGTTTCCAATCAGTGGATTGTAAACTGAAGATTCAGATTGAGGGGGCAACTGTTTTTCCAGGGTCTGTTGTTGGGATGTGGGGTGGTGGTGTTGTCTTCTTTCTTCTATGTGTAAATACTCCTCGATGTTTCAAATGCTGGCTGGTAGTGAGGAACAGAGTTTGGTGGCTTGTATTTAGAAAACAATGCCTCATATAAATTTCTTATGGTAAGGTGGAATGATGATAACTGGTGCAGGCCTGGAGTGCACTGTCCTGCTTTGTTTGTGTTGCTTGAATTTAACTTGTAGGTATAGAGGTCCTTTTCCTAGAAGGCTCTGTGCATAATGCAAAGTGCCTTTAACAATGCGCTTCAGGCTATAGGTAGCCAGTGTAGAGTTTGCAAGATTGGAGTCATGTGTTCCCTTGGGTAACGATAGAGAAGAAGTCTTGCTGTAGCATTTTGGATGAATTGTATTGGGTACATGATGAATGCGAGTGCACCAAGCTATAGGATGTTGACATAGTCAAACTTTGAGATTATGAATGTGAGGATGGCTTGCTTTCTGTTGGTATTTGAGGTATGGAAAGATGTGATATAGTGTTTTCTTTGTGTAGAAGGCACTCTGTGTGCCGTTACAGTGTGGTATCAAGTATGGGTCTGAGTCCATGGTTACCCTTAGTTTTCTGACTTCTGATATTGTTGGAGATGCCTCATGTTCTTTAGGGCATATGGCAGTAGGCTGGTATTTTTGCCATAGTCTGCAGGTCATAATCTCAGTCTATGTGGTACTGAGCTTTAGATGCAGGGGCGTAATGCATGCTCGTGCAGCCCCGGCAGTAGCGGGGGAGGGCAGCTCCTCGAGGGCCCCTAACCCCATTCAACTCAAGACCAATGAATATCTGTGAGATATAGGAGCCTTTGGGGGACCTCATCACATTCTGCTGGTGGGGGGGGCATCATTTTGTGTAATGCCATTATTTAGATGGGTATTCATCATTCATGTGTTCATGGTCTGAAGGTAGTCATCAATGTTTAATTGTAGAGGTTTTCCAGGACATCCATTTTTTAAATGAATTGAGTTTCATCTGCATATTTGAAACAGGTGAGGTTGAATGATTGATGGTTAGGTAGATGGTGAATAATGGAGAGGAGGATAAGATTGATCCCTGAGGGATACCACAGTGTTTTGTGTGAGGAACTGATATGAAAGGTGCACAATCACAGCTGAGAGGCCAATAACTGAATAGACATTAGCTGAGCTCTCTACTCACCTATCACATACAGTAAATCAATCAAGCATTTGCTCTGTGAAGGGACTGCACAACTGAGTAGCAAATTAAGTTATGTTGTTCTCAAGCCAGCTACTTTCCTGACCTTCCCTAATTCTAATACATAAGTGGTTATCACTTCCTAGACCTACCAGGCATTCAGAAGCAATGTTCAGTCAGAAAATCTCCAGACTCCAATATGGCATAGTGCTTTGATTAGCCTATTGGGCAGGGGAGAACCATCACAAGTCAGGTACTAATTTAATTTGACAGGCATTGCTCCAGCCTACAGTCTTTCTAGGGGCACTGGTATGTTGTGAAATATAGCCTGGTGAGATAATGTATCTGCTCTGGGGATCTTTACTTTTTTTTCAGAAGCCAGATTGTTTGTTAGGTTACTGTGCAATATGCAGAGGGATAGAAATACCCTGACCAACATTAGTGTAAATCTTGAATGACCCAACATAGTCTGCCATGTCACAAAGGCCATAATGGATCATCTTTCAAAAATGGTTTAATATCTAAATAACCCTCGCATGGTCAATACAGTGAGCATTCACCTCCTAAAACCATCTCCTTGAACCAAATATTGCGTAAACCATAGTCAGAGCATCTGAAGCTGAAAGCATTTGTATTAAAATTGACCTCTCTTGACATCTCCGTACAATGTTGACTAAACATGTTTGAATTTAGTATACTGTAATCTCAGATTTGTGCGGTTTTCAGACCAGACGTTGCAAACTCTTACCTCCTAGTTTGCAGCATAGCCTTACAGAGACTATATGGATCCAAATCTGTTTCTCTGACCGCTCCTACTTGTGGGATACATTAATTAGCAAGGAGGATTGATCAGGATTAGGAAAGAGGACTTGCTTTGGGGTGATGCCTCCTGGCACCCTATAAGCCGTCAACCTGTGAGATGGAGAAGAAACAGGGAGAATTTGTTTAGCTACGATATTCCACGCTGTAGGTTGCCTAACACTGAGACTGTGCCTACCATTCTCCTGTATTTCCCAGTTATACCTGTGAAGCAGCTTGTTCAGCGTTGAGCACCAGGGCGAGGGACATGTTGACTGGGAGTGATACATGGAGATTAGCTTTCCTCTGCATTGAATTTGTGACATTCAAGACTCAGGGATCTAGAAGTTATATATTATTGTCACAGTAAGTGTTAGAAACGGGATCTCTGGCTGGCCAAGGCTTGCGCCAACGTCAGTCAGAGACCACCACTTCCAACATTGGTGGCAGGCGGTGAGGATCCGGATTTGTGTTCGCGTTGTACCGCAGTGGCAACAGGCCACCCCACAAAACTCTGCATTTTAGATAATTACATGTTGGGGATTATTGTTATGATTTTATTTTTCCTCAAGAGTGTCATTTTCAAATGGTGTTCCTGCGCTTTATGTTTAGTGGCAGAAGAGAGAAAATGACAGGGCGGGACGCCAGTAGATAGGGAGTTCCTTCCTGGGTCCAGTGTCCAATCCCCGTCCCTGTCCTCAGAGGTGTGGATAGAGAAGAGAGAGGGGGTGTGGAGGAGAAATGGCTAGCTCAGGAGGGTGGGTATCCCCTGAGTGTAGTGTGAGTGTGTCTGGATTCCCCAGTATGGTAGGATCCAGTGGTGGCAGCTAAAATATGTCCAGTGCGTGAAGTCCCATTCCCAGTTCCCAGAGTATGGTGCCTGGTGCTCAGTAAGAGGGGTACAGGTTGAGAGTCAGGGGCAGTGAGGAACTGTCTCGCCAGTCTGGAGGGGGAGTGTGTGGATGAGTGGTGTGTTGAACTAGAGGAGTTGGTGTGAGTTTTTTTAAAGGAGCTTGCATAGGAGGTGTACCTCTGGTGGTGTGCAGGAGGTCCTGCAGAGGCACTGGACAAGAAGGTGGATGTCTGGCGGTGTGCTAGATGTCTTGCAGAGGCATTAGGGAGTGATTCTAAAAGTAGTGGCTTGTGTATCTGATGATCCTGTGTAGGTGAAGAGGTTCATGTGTAGCCCAGCTCGGTCCCATTAGGATGGTGGGGTGTAAGGGCTCACGTCCTGTCTCAGTGGAGGCGGAGTGAGTGTGGGACGGTGTGTCTCACATTGGCCCGAAACCCTGTCTCAGGGCCTGGAGGGTTCCCTAAGGGAGCGCCAGGTCAGGGGCCTAGGCTGTACTTACAGGTCATTTGAGGAGGATCTTCCTGTGTCTAGAGGATGGGGAGTTTCTGTAACCAGAACTCCGGCGGTCCTAGTATTGGGCAGTACCGCTCCTAAGTGGAGGGTGCAGAAGTCCTGGTTGAGGAGTGAGAGGGGGAAAGAGTCCCCTGTGGAGGAACCAGTGGGTCAGGGTCCAGCCAGAAGGGCTGGGCCACCAGTGAGTGACCATGGTGATGCCACTTCTGTCCTGGGGGATCTCTGCGCCCTGCCAGGTGGGCAGGAGGTTGCGAGATTAGAGCCAGGCAGACTGTCACAAGACACAGTAGTTATGTGTCACCCCCGTAGTGGGGCATGCGTGCTCCCCGTGAAGTCCTGGTTCGCTGGGCATTTGGCCGTCTAGAGTGCTTGACCATTTTTGGGGCCTCTGGAGGTCGTTCCCCGAGGAGGGGGGAGGCCAGGTTCAGGTTCAGCCTGACCTGGAGGGAAGAGCGTCTGTGATTAGGGTCCTGAACAGTTGGGAGGAAAGTGTGTTGCTGATACGCTGCTGGCGTGTGCTCTGTCTAGCCTGAGACATACTGAGAATCCCACTGTGATGGGGAGTACTGGAGGAAAGTGTGTTGCTGATACGCCGCTGGCGTGTGCTCTGTCTAGCCTGGAACATACTGAGAATCACCCTGTGATAGGGAGTACTGGAGGAGAGTGTGTTGCTGATACGCCGCTGGCGTGTGCTCTGTCTAGCCTGGAACATACTGAGAATCACCCTGTGATCATGGAACTGGAAGGGGGTGCAGAGGGAGGGAGTCCTCGCCTCTGACCCCGATGTAGCCGAAAGGTAGATCCCAGGTGGTAGACCAGTTGAGGAGTGAGGTCCTGATCTGGTGGGAGAGTTGTGTTCTGGTGGGTGCCTCCCTGGGAGGGTCCGGAACCCCAGAAATAGAGGTAGGGTGGGGCATTCTTGCCCGTGACCTCTGGTCAGCCTGAGGGTGCGGACCCTAGGTTGAAGGATCAGTGGTAGTTTGGAACTGCACTGAGAAAGGGAGTGGAGAATGGCAATTGTAGGCCAGGGGTTACAACCCCCCACTCTGTGGATGGGCATGGACCAGTGGTATCTGGTTGGCCTAGGGCCTGGTCCTAGCCGTGGACAACTAAGGAGTACTAGTGGGGTAGCCTTGTTGGGCATGTTTTTTTTTTAAGTATGTGCTTGTCTTATGGATCAACGTGGCGTAGAACCAGAGGGTGGCCCTGCAGTGCGGGCCCGCGTCCGTGTTCTATCGCCCCAAGCAGGGAAGTCCATCACAGTGGTGATTGGCCTACCCTGCGTTTTGGCTGGAAGGGGGTTGTGTTGGACTTGGGCCTTGTGGCAGGTTCACCCCTGAACTTTTTGCCTTGAAGTGTAGTGATTTCTGGTCTTTGCGCACTTGGACACTGTGGCGCAGTGTAAAGTGCGTGCGCTCCCTGAGTGCATGGAGTGAGATAGGCCTACCCTCCCATAGGAATGCATGGGGAATGTATGGGTCCCTGGTAGTTCCTGATGCGTGGGGAGTGCAGGCTCGAGTTTAGTATGTGTGAACTCGTGAGAGTGAATGCTGCGAGATGGTGTATGCGGCATGTATGTGTCTAGAAGGGAAGTGCTACTTCTGGACATTGATGTGTGTGTGCAGAGAGGGTGCTGGAGTGTGATTGGCTGGAGCTGGCTGGCATGCCAGGCTCCAGGAAGTCTGGATGGGTCTGCCCGGTGGTGAGTGTGAGATTAGCATGAGCGATGTGTGGGAGGAGTGTACCTGTGTCCTGGATGGGCTGGGTTTTCCCCACACAATGCTGGCTCCGCCCCCCTGTGGTGTGTCTAACGACCCTAGCCTCCCCAGTGAATGAAATGGGTGGTTGGGCCATCAAGAGTGCTCCAGAACCAGCTGCGACTGGTTTCTCCCCCACCCTGCACCCTTAGACAAAGGATTTGTCTGTATAAAAAGAGGCTGTGACCTCTTAGAAGAGGTTCTTGTTTGCTGCTTGAATCTGCCAGGGGCGTGCTGCTGCTTGGGCTCAGGGATGGCTTGCCTCCCTGAGCCCTGCCCAGCCCCTGGACTTCTGCTGTCCTGGACTCTACCAGGACCTGATTGTTGGCTGTTGCCCTAGCCCCTGGAAGTGCTTGATGGATATTCTGCTAACACAAGGAGCGCTTTATTTGCCTAGCGCCTGGAAGCGCTTCATTCTCTCAGAGAGCGCTGGGAGCGCTGGATTATTGCCCCAGGGCTGTGGCTGCCCTTAGCGCTCCATGAGCGCTTTACTTTGCATGCCTGGGCAGAGCGCTGTCGTTTTCCCTCGGAGGGAAGCGCTCCTGCCCTTTTTGGTGCCCCAGAGTGCTTCGTTGCACTTTATTCTTAAATTACGGGTGCCACCCCGTTTATCTGGTCCTGAGCGAGTGCCCACCTCGCTGGTACCTTTTAAATGCTTCTCGAGGGTGCCCACCCCTCGTTATTAGCCCCCGAGATTCACCGCCGCGGCCCGAGCCGTGTGAAGATGGCCGCCGGAAGGAGATGTCCGGCCCGCCGCCTGGTTGTGGGCGGGGCCGGGAGGACGTCGTTTCCGCTTCCCCCTGCCTGGGGAAAGCCTTTCTCTGCTTTGCCGGTCTCCCGTGCCCGGAGGGAGACCGGAGATGCTGCCCCGCCGGAAGTGGCGTGCCAGGAAAGAGGAGGCCGGGAGCCCACCCCGCCTCCTCGCGTCCCGAGTCCCGGGGCCCCCAGGAGGGGGGCCCGGGTGAAGAACCAAAGCGGCTGCGGCCGCCTAGGGCAGCGCGGGCCCCCAGGAGCGAAGGGCAGCCCCGCGCCGCAAGTGCTTCTGCAAGTGTGCGAGGCTCCTCCAGGAAGGGAGCCCCGCCGAGTCCCAGCTCCAGGAAGGGAGCCCCGCCACAGGAAGGAGACCGGTCCCCCAGCAAACAGCCTGGTAAGTTAGGGCTGGCCGAGGGACGGGGAAGATAGTCCTGTGTTCGCTCCCCGAAGGAGCAGAGGAAGCAGGTGATGCCCGAACGAGGCATAGAGGTAGAGCGGCCCCGTCTTGCAGCAGGCCGCTCCAACAAGGGTGACATTGGTTATAGGGCCCCGGGCATGCCAGGAGCCCATGTGTGGCCCACCCCCGGGGGCCCTCTCACTTTCAGGGCTACAGTGCTCCGTCACGTTTGGCCCCATTCTTCCTAGAGCCAGAGGGCTCCAGTATTGGGGGTTATTTCTTTCCTTGATGAGCCAGAGTGCTCCAGGCGACACATGTATGGTTTTAGAGCCTAGCGGGCTCCCACAGTGATGCAGTTTTGTACCTGAGGGGCCCGTGAGGGCCCCTGTCGCAGATTTGTTTACAGCTGCCCAGCAATTAGTGGGCAGCTGCATCATTTTAGGTTTTGCCTTTCTAGGGACATGTACTCTGGACTTAGGAGTGAGACGCACTCCTTCATCCCTGGCCTTTCCCCAGCTGCGCAGCACTTAGTGCCAGCTGCGTTAGGCCCCCCTGTTCTGTCCCTCAGCTGCCCAGCAAGTAGTGGGCAGCTGCTACGTTTAGGTCTTGGCGCAGTGGCGCAACCTGGACTTTGTGAGTTCAGCGCTAAAGGTGATTTATGCGCTAACTGAGGTTTAGATGCTGTTCTGATCTATGTTCTATTGCTTTTGGGTGTTAGGAAATGTACAATGTGTAGTATGTTTTGCGCACCCTGTGTTCTGCACCTCAGAATGTGTTGTGGATGCATCATGTGCTGAATGAGTAGTTTATTCATCATGTGTTCTCTTGTGCTGCACCTCTGAATGTGTTTTTATGCGTCATGTGCTTTGCTTTTGCACCGCTGAATGTGTTGTTGATACATCATGTGCCTTGTTTCTCTTACACCTCTGAATGAATGTTATGCATTGCATCATGTGTTATGTTCTTACACCCCTACAGGTATTGTGATATGTAGGTGGTTGTTGTCTCCCTAGTGCAGGTGGTGCTAGTGAGGTCCTGGGTACCAGTGATTACTGGTTGTGTGCTATTTTGTGCTAAAGTGCTTTTACATTCTATGTTTTACATTCTAAGTGCTATTTCTGACAGTGTTACTTCTGATTCCTGACAGTGGTCCAGGTGGCCCTGTCTTGTAAATAATCCCTTGTAAATTCTGCCCGTGCCTCTGGCACATTGCGTGTTCTTATCTAATGTGTTTTTGGTATAATACAAAGGCTATTTTTATATAACCTTGTGTGGAGTTTCCTTTGTGGTGGGCCTGGGAGTTGTTGCTGGGTGCGCGCGCAAACACTTAACCTACACAGCCTCCAAGTTTAGCCGGGCTGCTCGCGTCACGTTACCTAGAGGGTGAGCAGGGGTTATCTTGGTGTGTGACTCCCTTGCCCTGACGTGGAAGTGGTGGTCTCTGACTGACGTTGGCGCAAGTCTTGGCCAGCCAGAGATCCCGTTTCTAACAGTAAGACTATACACCAGGAAACAAATGTCACATAATTACTCTTTAGCTTAATAGTGTGATAATGTACGTTTTTGGATGTCCTTTCAAATGTTACTTCACATTTGTTTTTTCTGGTATCTTGACCTTGAAATAAACGTCTTTTCTAAGAGCACGTTGTTGTGCTGAATGACTTAACAATGTTTTGACAAAATGAGACAAGTTGTTATAAGGTACCGTATATGCTGACGACGTGACGTCCTGTCTTCAGTTTGATGGTGCATCTGGTCCCAAGTAACAGTTGTTTATTGTTTTCAGGTTTTAGAAGTCGAATACCCAATCTGGAGATGTGGAAGTGGATGCAGATGTCGTTGTGGAACAAATCTGCTGTGTTCGTAAAGAGGGAAGATGTGTTGTGTTTAAAGCATAGGAGAATGTAGTTTTGGGGTGGAATGTGGTAAATGGAATCTGGGTAGGGAGAATTCTTACTCCAGGTTCTAGTAGATTCAGTTGGTTCCTGACGCCTGGAGCTGTTGGTGGGGATTGTTATTGTGTTGTCTGGCTTTGAGAAGAATAAGCCTCTTCACTTATCATTCACATCCCTGCATCTGTTTGTGCAGCTCAGAAGAACCCACTATAAACTCCAAGATTTGCAGGTAACTTCTTACCATCAGAAAGTCACTAGGCAAAGCAAGACCTTTGGTCTTGGGCATGGTTTAAATACCCCTACCACAAACGAGACGGCTGCCGATATTTGCCGAGATCTTGCGAGATCGTAGAAAAACTCAGCGGTTACAGGATAATAAACAGTTCACACATTTGGAGGAGCTATTTGCAACATGGTGATTGCGCCAATGGTGTGCAAGTGCACAGAGGCTGAGATATACTCATGGATGGCCCAGTGCTCAGAGGCTGAGAGTACCTAAATGTGGCACAGTGAATCTGCTTTTGAAATTTATTGACAACTCAAATAAATTTCTGTTATGCGGACCAAAGTCATTTAGTATATGCAGAATACTTGGTGAACATTTAGGTAACGCTTGTATTTGGAGCAGTGTGGGAATGCTGGGTGGTAGGAATTTTATGGCTCCTCACAGACTTTTTAATTTTCCTTCAGAGAAATCTGAGGAGAATCTGTGATTTAGCCAAAGTTTGATGTTTGCAAGGCATTTTGGATAAGAAAAGATATTGGGATTTATACAAGCCACACCAGCTGGACTAGCCAAAGTGCCTTGATTTCAGAAACGTCTGGGCCTGGTAGGTTTCTCTCGGTGCTGACGAGTCCTGACTTAAATAATGCAGCAACATACATCACCAGAATTGGGCAATTTGCATGGCAAACTCTTAATTTTTCCTTGTTGCCATATGCCAGCAACACAAGTGGGTACTATTTTTATTGGAATAAGTGTAGGAATGCTGTGTGGTAGAACATTTGTGAATGCCCGCAAATTTCATTAGGGCGATCTGTATTCCCTTTTGTTATGCTGTGCCATCAGCATGCACAACGTGTGACAAAATACAGTAAAAACAAAAAATCTGCATTTCCATGGCATGCAGACTTTGATTTTGAAAAAGAAAATATTTCTGTCTGGTGTTGTTACCAGAAACATTTTTCTTTTCCAGTACTGTGGATGACCCGTTGAAGTCCACTTCCCCGTGAAGGTAGTGTAGTTGACGTAAACAAGTTGTCCTCTGATCTGAAGTAGCCAAAACCCATCAAATACATGCAACTGCATGTCATGTCCAAGAAGTTTGAAAAACAAGCTGCAGGGATATAACTAACTTTTTTGTACCATGGTAATTGGGGACTTCTCCAGTTCCAGAAGGTCCTCGGGCTGGTTGGCTTCTGGGATTGAGGGACAGCAAAAAACCCTGCGGCAATAGAAAGGTGGTGGCTGCTTGTTATGGCATGCACAGCCAAGAGAAAGATTCAGTTGCCATACATGATCTATGAAAAAGAGGGCTCGGGAGAGAATAACAAATATTAAGAAGTACAGAGAAGATTTTCTGGAAAAGAACAAGAGAAAGAAAGAAGAGTAACTAGAAAAAGCAAGAGAGAAAGAAAGAAAAGGGACGATAGAGAGATACTATTGCAAACATAATGGGGTAAAACTTGAGAGAGGCAGGTGGGACAGATATTAGTAGAAGTGATAGAGCAAAATAGAGTCTCAAGGAGCAAAATGAGATCTGGGTACTTGTGGAGATAGGGTGATGGGAGATTTTAAGTGGAATTTATAGCGTATCGTGTTTTTGCCAGTATAGCTGCCCCAATGTGATTTCAATGCACAATTTTTCACATATTTTCTAAACACAATCTCAGTGTAAGATCAAAAACCACCATTCAATGTGATCTCTGAAGTCGTATTAAAGTCTAACTATTATTAACTGATCAACATTGTTTTTACAAATTTCTTAACAATGACACCCCCTTGTTATCTGTTAATACATGCTCTTGGTGAGAAGTGCTGCCATCTTCTCTTTTAGTGCATATCGACCATGTCTAAATTTGCTGTTATAGTCATTAGACAACTGGAAGCATGTGGAAGTCAGGCCCCTGCTCAAGAAACCCACAACCGACCCCTCTAACCTCAAGATCTACCGGCCCATCTCGCTCCTCCCCTTTGCAGCCAAGGTGGCAGAGAAAGCAGTCAATAGAGAATTTACACGATTCATCGAAGAGAACGCCGTCCTCGACCTGTCCCAATCCGGATTAGGAAGCAAGCACTGATCCTCCTCAACCTGTCTGGAGCCTTCAACACCGTCTCTCACCGCACACTAGTTGACAGACTAAACAACGCTGGCATACAAGGAAGTGCCCTGGACTGGATCCGATCATTCCTCACCGGGAGAAGCCATAGGATCAGACTACCACCCTTCCTCTCCGCCCCCACGAACATCACCAGCTGAGTCCTACAGTGATCATCAAGGAGCCGGACCCTCTTCAACATCTACATGGCCCCCCTCGCAGCCATCGTTCGACAACATGGCCTCAACATCGTATCCTATGCCAACGACACCCAGCTCATCCTCTCCCTCACCAGAGACCCCACCGCCGCAAAACTCAACTTCAAGAGAGGAATGCAAGACGTCACAGTCTGGATGACCAACAGCTGCCTAAAATTCAAAGCCGAAAAGACAGAAGTCCTCATCCTTGAAACCACACCTTCAGCATGGGACAACACCTGGTGGCCGACCGCCCTCGGAAGCCCATCCACCCCAGCAGACCACGCCAAAAACCTCGGCATCGTACTTGACTCATCACTCACCATGAGCCAACAAGTCAACACCGTCACCTCTAGCTGCTTTAACACCATCAGCATCCTTCACAAGACCTTCAAATGGATCCCCTCTGAGTCAAGGGAGACAGTCACCCATGCACTCATCACCAGCAAACTGGACTATGGAAACGCGCTCTACGCCGGCATCAACAAATCCCTACTCCGCAAACTCCAGACAATGCTGAACACCGTGGCTAGACCCGTCCTCGGCATCCCCCAGCATGAGCAACTTCAGCCAGCACCTGCAGAGACTCCACTGGCTCCCTGTGAAGAGTCACCTTCAAAATCCTCACCCACGCCTACAAATGCCTACCTAACAACAGACCCAAATACCTCAGAATAAACTTCCACGTATCCAAAAGAAACCTCCGATCTGCCAACCTCGCACTAGCTGAAACCCCGCACATCCATAGAGCCCGAGCAGGCAGAAGATCGTTCTCTCAAATTGCAGCCAAAACCTGGAATGAGCTACCGACAGACATCAGATGCGCCCCCTCCCTGAATACCTTCAGGAAGACCCTCAAGATCTGCCACTTTGGCCGAACGATCCTGCATACCTCTCTCCACCAAACCGCCACCCCCTTGAGACCCTCATTGATGAGTAGCGTGCTTACAATTCCCTGATTGATTGATTGATTGGAAAGTACAAACTTCTAAAGGAGGGGATTTGGCTGTCTGGATTACATTTAAATAGGGCAGTTTCTTAACAGTTTCATAACACAAAGCTCGACTTTTATCTGTACCTGCAGTAATGCCAAACAAACCCTCTGTAAGAAAATATTTACCATTTCTAGTACATATGGCAGGCTTCCATGCATTTCATATTTGCCACTCAGAAGAGTACTCGCTCGTCCAAGCAAGGTTAGGCACATATAGAGTGCAAGCTTGAAGGTTCTATGCAAGGAGTCTACTGCATGTGAAAGAGAGGAGAATGTCCATGGTTCCAGACTCCGCAGCATCTATACGGGCGGTGCTGTGCAAGCAGCATCAAAGAGAGGTTATCACAGAGCAAGATCCTGGATGCAGTCTTTGAAACCACCACTCAGAGCATTTGAGGCAATGTTGTTGCCTGCCCATTTCTAGCTACTCCAACAGGAGATGGACGTAGTGTCCCCGGCCAGGCCATAGGTCAAATGGACCCATCCCAGGCTCCCACAATCATCTATCCTTTATCATGCCTGCCTGTCTTGCTGGTCAGTGTCTGATTAAGGTCTCTTTTTGTACAGCATTATTCTCAAAATCCTGTAACTATGAGGGGTGTATGACAATATTGGAACCTGCTTAAAGTCCATGTAGTATCCATTTTGTGTCACAACTTTATAGTGAAATTCTTTGTGGTAGTTTACCAACTGCCCCTGTAAAATGACATTTATATTCTGCTTTTTCACCATTGTTCCAGCCCTGAAAATGTTTAAAACATGCTGTTTGCCACTATGTTCCCAAAACCTCCTTGATGGATATGTCTCAAGGTATCTGTAAAGTTATTTTAAAGTATTGGCAACTAAATTTAAACTTCAATTACGAATGTGGGTGGAATTAAGAAACTCATGACTTTACAAAACAGATTAAGAGGACCTGATTTATATCTTGATGATAAGGACACTCTGTCACCACAGAGTATCCTTACCGCTAAGATGATGGTCCGATTGCCCGATTTTAAATGAAAGCGGATAATAGTTTGCCCATGACAGGGACTGCTTTGTCACCGCCATGGCCAAACTTCTCCAAATGAGAACTGGATATATGTTTGCCTACCATATTCAGATGAGTGGACATATAGCCCCTTTATTCTGCCAGTCACCACCAGGGAGACCCTGGTGGTAAGCTGCAGTAAAAAACTAAAAATGCCCACCTAGTTATGGGAGATAGCTGATATGGTGAGATGGCCATTGTTTTTTGTTTTTTTTCAAAAACAAAACCCTGCTTCAGGATTTTGTTTTGAAAAAATATATAATTACACTTGATGAAAAGCTCCTTCACGTTTCCAATGCTGTGAGTCAAATAAAAAAAAACATTGACAAAAACTACTTTGATGGCAGTTCTTGCAGATCACACCAATAATAAATAGAGCACCGAAAGACATTGTGTGCTCTAAAACCTTGCACACTGTAACTTTTTTTACTTCCAAGTATTTGGGAAATAATATAATTCTTATTTGTAAAGCGCAAACATATAATTCTTAAGGATTTCAAGGCAGTGGGGGCCATCGGAAAGATTAAGTGAGCTATTGCCCAGAGACTCATGATGCTGGGCTAAGCTGCCACCGGAGATCGACCCGTTAACCCGTGCTCCGGACTCAGCCACTCTGGCTGCTCCACCACAACTCTCCCTATAGTTAGGGCCGGATTGGCTGTACTGGCAATTGGGCAGGTCCCCAGGAGACAGGAAGAATGGGGGCCGGTTTTGCAGCGGTGGGGGGTTGTTACAGTTTTGTAGCAGAACTGCAATATCGACTTTCAAAAGCAGCAAGCAAGCCTTTCTAGCCTCCAGGGGCCAGGCAATGCTTGTCAAGGGGGTGGTCTGAGAAAATTGCCAGGGGTGCTGTTGGTGGCAGTCGGGCCCTGCCAGGAAAAAATAACGAGGAGAAATAAAGATATTTCTCCTCTTTGTGCCTCCCTTACTCTTCCCCTGGGGGGTGTAAGTTTTTGGCGCTACCCCAGATTTATGATTTTTCCTAAATCTGGGCCAGTGTCAAAAATCCATAGATGTAGCTGGGAACGCACCCAGCAACACCCACTGCAAGCACCTTTAACACAGAAAACTGCATTAAAGGGAACCATATTTACGAGGCAGCATTAAGCCAAAAAAAGTGTCTTAGTGCTGCCTCGTAAATAGGGAGCAGGCTCCTGCGCCACGGAACGTCACAAAAAGTGACGTTCCCACTACGCACCGGGCCTCATGAATGAGGCCCATGGTCTAAACCTTTCCGCCCAGTGTGACTGATATAATGCATTTGACCTTTAACATAGTTTTAAAATATATATATATATATATATATATATATATATATATATATATATATATATATATATATGTTTTATGAGGGTTATCATATATGATACTGTTGATTTACTGCTATCCGCAGGAGGAAGGTTGCTTGCACATTCGTTCAAGAATGCCAGAGGATTCATGATGAAGTGCTGGCACTTCCTGTGCAGTTATATCCAGTGATGTCACGAGGAAGGCCTTTGTTTTTGATCCAGATTGGATGTTTTTTGCTACCACTGGGTGACCATCACAACAGGCGAGTTTTTATGTATATCCAAGCGCCTGCCTCCATTCTCTTTCTGATGTGTTTCTTCCATCCCTCTCTCGGCATACCCGTCTCATAGGAAGACGCTCTGCTTCGAAACCCCCAACCCCTCTCCCCATCCTCGTCTCCATGGAAACTGCCAACCCTGCAATTTTAATTGTAGAAAAAAAAGGAAAGAAATAAAAAAAAAAAGAAAGACCCGGCCTTCCTCGGAGAACGTGGAGGAGCCGAAGGTCATGTGCGTGAATACGAGTTCTTAAAATACAAAAGCTATTGACTTGTTTCCCGCTCTCCTGCGGCGGCCTGCTGTTTACATCTCCAAGCGGAGAATCCCGGGCAGCCTTCGCCTCGCTGCTCGTACGTGATGAGCGCAGCCACTGGCGGAGGCTCAAGGTTAAACAGGACAGAGGAGTGCTGCGGAGAGCTGCCGCGCGCGTGGCGGCGTGGGAAGGATGAAACGCGCGCGTGGGCGGCGGGGATCCAAGGCCTGCTCTGTGCTTCAAGGACACGGTCTATCCCGAGCCGCCCATAGAGAAGGGGCAGACTGATTCACTTTATTAGGGAAAATAGCCGCACTTAGCTCGGGTCTTTACGTTAACTCCGCGGGGGCTGAGAGTCAGGGAAACACCGGGAACCAGGAGACCAAGCAGAGGCCTACGTCAGGCAAAACCGCCACCACGCAAGCGCAGAGACAAAGCGAAGTACGAAGTGCAGTGGAAAAGCACAGGGTCGCCAGGGAGTACCAAAGGTGCGCGTGCACCTCAGGGGCATGATGGCAGACGTGGGAGGGACTGCCCGCTCCTTCAGCGGCTCGGGATAGACTGTGGTCTTAAAGCATGGAGCAGGCCTTGGATACTCCCCGCCCCAAAATCAGGGCGAGATTGGAGCGTTTTATGGGATCACCTGCATTCATGTATTGCCCAAGCGGATTTTACGTGATGTGCCAAGGATCAAAGGGTTTTGAGCCTATGCCAGGACTCGAACCTGGTTGCCCAGTTCCAAAGTCGTTTCCACCGCACCCTTTTCTCTCAAGTTGCTCCTCCTCTCAGAAAATCTTGCACCCGGCTGTGTTTTGTTTTTATGACCCAAACATTTCCCCTAACGCTGCAGTGCTGCAAACTAAGGTTCTTGCAGATGTGCCATGATTGAACACTTCACAGGTGCTATGTGTATGGCTGACCCTTGCCTCTCCTCTCATCACTGGAATCCCTCAGTCCATTTCGCACCTGTGCCCTCATTCCAGGTCGCGGCTGGCCCTCACTTCTCCACCAAAGAGAGAACAGTGTCAGTTGGAAGGACACATGTATTCTTTTGTCACTGGATGCTCTAATCCAACGAATAACAGACCCTACACCCCCCTCTACACCACTACTACTGTGTTTGTTTGGCCCTACTTGCTAAATACCCTCTATTGCTGACCTTCCCTCTATAATACTACTTATTGAGAACCCCCAATACCGCCATTAGTCCAGATGATAAGAGTAAAGAGAATTGTTTCCAATCCAGATAGAGCTATACGCAACTTGAAAATATGACACAAAGATTTCGACAACGTGGATAACCTGACTTGATACTAAAGCAAGCGCAGCAACAATGCTCACTTAAATCTAGACAGGAATTACTTCTGACACAGGACAAACCAATAAAGGATAAAATCACCATTGTTTCCAAATATTCTTCCATGAGTGCATCATACAAACGGATAATTAAGAAGTACTGGTAAATACTTAGAGTGGAACAGGATTTTAATCAAATTTTTGACCAAGAACCCCTATTCACATACACCAGGAGTAAAAACATCGGGGAAAGATTGAAACATCCTGGTTCTACAGTTCCAAAAGAAACTCACAAAGGCACCAAAACCATGTTGGAACTGCAATAACTGTAATAACATCATTAAGGGTACATATATTAACCACCCCATGAAAGGTCACAAAATCCAAATCAAAGCAACTGCCACCTGTGATACCACCAACGTGGTTTATATGCTAAAGTGCCCATGTGGGAAAATGTATGTCTGGCAAACTGAAAGGAAAGTAAAGACACGTTTGAACGAACATAAATCTAACATAAGAACCAAACAAATCAAATCCAAAGTAGCCCAACATTTCATGGAAGCTGGTCACCACGTCAGCCAAATAAGATTCTGCGTGCTGGAAAAAGTTGAAAAATGTGAAGGAAGAGATAATCATAATTTCCTGTTACAACGGGAAAACTACTGGATATATCTCTTATGTTCCATGAGACCTTACGGTCTGAATGACCGTATGGAATTCACTTGTTACCTTTAAAGCCTCATAGCTCGGATGGTGTTTATTTCACTTTTTTCATTACCTGTTTTGCATTATATGTGTAACTATGTTGTGTAACACATTTAGCATTAATTTGTTTACTTTCAGTTTTAAGTATTCAGACAGTCATATGTAACCTTTATATGCTCCCATTCACCTATTTCATGCCCGCATAACTTTATTCAACAGCATTCACCATCGACAACCGTTTATCTACGTCGACTCACGTACGCACACGCACTGATAAGCCACACCCGCCCTCTCTTTCGTTCTTACACTCCCGGATACAACCACCGGAACACAGCGTACAACAGAGAAGAAATTGCTGCAAAACTTGAGTCACTCGGTAAGCCCCGTCTTGGCACCGCTAACCGTTTCTTCTGAATGAATGCTGGCATTCACGCTCTATTATAGCTGTCACTTTGAGTCACCTTGTTATCGTCTTTAAGTGACAACCGCGTTTATACGGCTTTATCAAAACCGCCACTTTGAGTCACCACTATCGTTTTTAAGTGTTTATCGTGTCTATACGGTCACGCTGCGCACACGTTCATCTTTTTATCGTCACCATAAGCATGATATATTCACAGTTCCACTTCTTTAACCAGCATGTTTGGTTACCCCCCAACACCCTCACGTCCTTCACTAAAGCAGCTTTGTTACTTTGTAATTATTACACCAAACACGCCAATCCCATACAGTACACGTGGCCATGCCACCGCATGTACATTTAGAGATTCATATCTTCACTATGACCTCCGTCATATTAGCGCAATATTGACAACAAACCCATTAATTCTTTTCAGAACATCCCCAGACGAAGGCATATCTTTGCCGAAATGCATTGGGACGTGTAAGAGTTTTATGATGAACACAAAGTATTCGGGGAATTGAAGAATATAAAGTTCAAAAGCAAAATTGATTGAATTGTGATTTTACAATTCCAATAAAAGAAAATATATTGGATACACAAGAAACACTTATATTATTTGATTTAAAAGAGGAAACCGGGAGAGGTGTGGCGCCGCGGCCAGGGCGACTGACGCTGGAATCTGGGGATCAGGGTTCGATCCCCGGCTCCGGCGGCAGGTTAGCCCAGCACCATGTGACTCTGGGCAATAGCTTGCTTAATCTTCCCGACGGCCCCCAGCGCCTAGAGACCCTAACGGGTAATTGTGCGCTATACAAATGTGGATTATTATTATAGCAAGGACTTCTGCTTCAGTGCTCGGGGGACAAACCCCACGAGATGGGGATGCACCCAGATAAATGTTGGAACTAGGAAATCAGGTTCGAGTCTCAGTGTCAGGTCAGCATCCTGTGATTCTGGGCAAATCACTTCATCTCCCTGTGCCTAAAAACATAAATAATCTGACCTTGTGCAACCTAATCTGTGCCCATGTAAAGCGCGCCAATGTCCTTGGGCCGAGTCGGCTTTATATCCAACTGAAAAAATATAAAGTTAGGCAGAGGGTGAAGGAGGACTGATGAAATATTTCAATACTTTAGTTTTTGCAAAAAGTATTTTGGATAACTCTCCTGTACGCACCAGCAAATAATGTATATGTCACAAAACTCTTTAAAGCTCAATAGAGCCCTGGAGAAACAGTGGATATGTTTTGGGCCTCATCACTGAAGCAATGTCTGAGACTGTGGGGCATCACTCGGTCAGTTTGTTCATAAATCATAACCGCACGGACACTACTCTTGCTTTTAACATTGTACCGGGAGCTCCAATGCATAGTATTGTTTCTGTCGTTAAACAGCACCTCAAAGTCTGCGCACTAGTAAATAAAGTACCATGATTGATGCTATTATATTCTTAGGCGCTGCAGGTTAACCATGGTTCAAGTGCTTCCAGTATGTATTCTACTGTGAAACTATTCCTAAGTGGTGCCTGTCTTATGATGCTGATTGCGTCTGCCTCTTGAGTTCTATATTTCCATACCATTTTCACTGTGCTCCCAGTAGTGCCATGTGTCTTACTAAACCCCTGCTTTTCAGGGGTGAGAACCTTTGATATGACAGTAAGGCATGGAAGGCCTAAAACACTTAACACATCATATTTAAGCAACCTTCTTTCCTCTATGCCTGTGACAGTCCTACCCTGGGACTTGTGGAGGAAAAGCAGTGCAGGAAGAGAGTCGTGCCTGGTGCTTAATCTTTGCAAAAAAAAGATAACGAAACAAACCACTGTGGTGTACATAACTTTTAATGCTACACAATTAAAAGACGAGCAAGCCACGCCTCTTCCCATTTTCCCTATCCCTGTTGAGCCTTTTTTTGGTCTGGTATTAGCCGAGACTTTTTGATTTTACTAAAATTGTATATGTAATATAGTTACAGGGGCTGTCAGTCAGGCTATTTAATCCATTGGTCTGTTACTGTGTCCGTCACATCTTTCATATACACTTTGAAGCATACAGTATGTGGCAGTAGGGCAGCCCACACCAGCCACTGGTGAACCTCATGGTCAGTGAAGCCATTCTGTAGTTTCAGAAGGAGCACATCTGCACACAAACTAGATTCCCATGGCAATGTATGATTTTTGAAACCCCGAAAGTAAATTTGCTTTCAGCCAATGGGGATCATTTACAAGCCGTATGCGCCACCGGAACGTCACTTTTTTGACATTCTGGTGGTGCACAAGCCATAGCCATATCTACAAGGCTATTTAAAGTCACCCTGAGTGGCATTTCATGGTCTTGTAGCTATGGAGTGAGGCAACGCAGCGCAAGTCACTACGTTGCCTCACACTACGATGGGGAGGCGTTCCATGGGTGTTCCCACGTAACACTTACGGCTCATGACACATTCCCAGATTTACAATGTTCTGTAAACCTGGGAATGCGTCAAAAGCCTATACCTCCTCAGGGAAGGTGTAGCGTAGGAACAACAAGGAGAAATAACATTATTTCCTCTTTCTATGTGTGCTGTATTCAGAGAAAATCACCTCCACTGATTGTTTTTGTGCAGGAAGGTGTCTCTTTCTTCACAAAAACAATCATCGCTGCAATGCAAACACCCTTGCACCATGGTGCAAGGGTGCTTGCATTGGCACAAGGTATCCCTTTGAGTGCCAGCACAGGGAGAAAGGACAGGAATGTGCAGTATTTTATAGATATGATTCATCCCTGCCCTTTTATTTTGATGTAGAGCAGTTCAGCAGGAAGGCTTGCAGCACAGCCCTATGCAAAAAAATTGTAAATGAGGCCCAATGCTTTTTAGGTCTCACCTAGACAGTGCATAAACTGTCAATTCACGCCCTTTTGTTTTACTCCATCAGGAGACATATAACCCATTCACAGAATAACACCTACTTATTAACTTATGTGTAGATTTACTACTTACTGGGATTAACAAACCTTCCCAGGAATTTGCATGGAAAAGGGTACTAGGTGCAGGTTTCCATGCATATTCCCAGCCAAGTTTGATATTCTCAGTGGGATCTAACAGCTAGATTCATGAAGCCAAATTGCGCTCGCAATAGCTGCGAATTCGCTATTGCGCTCGCAATTTGACGGGAAGGAATTCAAGAAACCCAAACAAGCAAAATTGCGAATTCGCAAATAAAAATTAGCGAATTCGCTATTAAATTCGCAGAATCCTGGAGGATGGGCATTTGCGAATCGGAAATAGCGAGAAACCATGGATTCTGCGAATTCAATTGCGAAGTCGCAAAAAAGTCGCAATTGCCATTCATGAAAAATCGCTAAAAGCGAAAAACGAGAAAATCGCTATTTGCGACGCGCAAATTAAGAAGAACTCAAATCAGGTGGTAACCAGTACTGAAATTTTTTTTTTTTCAAAAAACAGTCAGGTCACTCCCAACAGGTGCAGGGCTGACCAAACACATTTAAGGACATGCAGCTGGAGCCTGGGGATTCCCACAATGCCTGGACTTTACATGCTGGTGAGGCGGCGTAGGCTGCAGCGAGCTGCACGCAACAGACGGAGGATACAGGAGCGGATATTCCGCCAGCGGGTCACCCTTCTGGGCCAAACCTGGGAGCAAATCTATGCCAAGTACCGCGTGAGTGGGGTTATGATAATCAAGCTCATCCGCGACCTAGACCCCCTGATGCAGCACCCTACAAGGAGGACCAATGCCGTGCCCACACATGTGCAGGTATTGTGCTGCCTGCACCTCCTCGCCTCCGGAAGCTTCCAAGGGATGGTCGCAGTTGCAGGGGGGATATCCCAGCCCACCATGTCCCGCTGCCTAAGGAGTTTCCTGGAGGCAATGCTGACCCGGCTACACCACTATATATCATTCCCCACCAGCCAACAGGACCTCAATGATACAAAGCTGCAATTTTACAATGTAACTCAATTCCCACACGTCATTGGATGTATTGACTGTACGCACGTCCATATTTGCCCACCTGCTGAGACGGAGTACATGTACCGCAACCGGAAAAGCTACCACTCCCTCAACATCCAGATGGTGTGCAATGCCAAAACAATAATCACGGACATTGTGGCACCGTACCCGAGGAGAACACATGACTCCTTCATCTTCAGGCACAGCGGCATCCACACACGACTGGCCAGGGGAGACTTTGGGGAAGGACACCTACTAGGTAAGTACACATGCCCCAAATTTGTACATTGTGATCATGTAGCTGCGCAGAACAGGCACACACCCTCTGCTCCTTACATACAGGTGACAGCGGCTATGCTCTCCGTGAGTACCTCCTCACCCCATACCTCAACCCTGCAACACCACAGCAACGGCGATTTAATGCATCACACATTCGCACAAGGAACTGTATTGAGAGGACATTTGGCCTGTTGAAAAGCAGGTTCCGAATACTGCACAAGACAGGTGGGGCCATGAAATACGATCCTGAGGTCTGCTGCCGCATCGTGGCTGTGTGTGCTATCCTTCACAACATTGCTACCAAGCGCAGGATCCCTGTTGACATCTCTGGCAGTGAGTCGGAAGGGGACAACCACCCACCTGCTCATATGCGTCACGCACGTGGGGAAAATCCAGCAGAGGGACACAGGCGCTGTAACGAAATCTGCATGAACCATTTCTAATGCACCCACTCCCCACACCCATTACTTGACTCATGCATGAGGACATTAAGAATGACATGAGTCAGATTAAGGTAGTCAAACCAATTGTATTCGTTAAAGCACAATAAACTTGGCATTCAGCTAACTTGTACATCACTGACATATTGCGTCATATGTCTGTTCTTCAGGAGGGCATGCTTGTACCAGCAGCATGGCCCCTCAAGTCAATGTCAATGTTCAATGCAGCCTCCGGGCAGATGCTCCCAGCCTCCTTTCCCCATCGTCCTCCTGATTAGGACGTGAGGCAGCAGAGGGCCTGCTGCTGCGGCGGGGTGCTACCACCAGAGGGATGGACTGGCTGCTATGGCTGGATGTAGCCTCACTTGTGTCGACCCCCCCACTCCCCGGCCATGGTTGGCAGCCTGCATGGCCTGGACTGCAGTAGTCACATGCTCTAGAGCTGTCGCGACGTCCTGGCAGCACTGGACCATTTGGACCTGCATTGCCAAGGAGTGTCGCGAGAGCTGCGAGGTAGCGTTACCGATTATGTAGTTCGAGCGCGTGTACGCCGACAGGTGGGTCAGCTGTTGGCGGTGTCTGCGGCGATTGAGTTCCCGCTGCCTGTTAATGGCCTGTGTGTTGGCCTCCATGGCAGCTGTCATCCGCTCAGACATCAATGCAACATTTCGGGCAGTCTTGTCCAGTTGCAGGTGGATGGCCCCAAGATGACGTGCCTGTGTCTGATGCACATGCAGCATCCTGCACTCGATGGATAGCCCACCTGCTTGCAGATTTAGCCCCCTGTCAGCACAAGAAATGTTGGAGCGCTGACCCCTCACCAGTCCGCTGGACTGGCTCCTCACAGCCGCAGGGCGGCGGGTTGGTTGGCGAACTGGAGCTGGTGTAGATTTCCCACTGGGGACTGTGTGACAGGCAGTGCTACTGCAGCACGTGCTGGCACAGGGGTGGCACTGGTCACAGGGGCAGGTGGTGCGATGAGCGCTGGTGCGGGAGCTTGCACAGATGGTCCGGGCTGTG
Source organism: Lissotriton helveticus (assembly GCF_964261635.1). Taxonomy (NCBI): domain Eukaryota; kingdom Metazoa; phylum Chordata; class Amphibia; order Caudata; family Salamandridae; genus Lissotriton; species Lissotriton helveticus. Next base: position 1,629,638,589 of record NC_136068.1, read on the forward strand.
GGGAGAGATTCGTGTCTCCCTCTGTGTCCTCCGTGATGTCCATGACCAGGACATCGCTGTCAGTACTTGGGACTTCTGCACCACCTGTGATGTAAAGTGGACGTTGATTAGTGACATGTTTCTTACCCATTTAGACTTCCTACATGCATGCAGACTGACTGGCTGCAGGATTGACTCTCACTAAACATGTGTGGCCTAATGGGGCAAGATGGTAAATGTGGTCAGACTACATGTCCCACAATGCATTAGGGCTTTAGTGGTGTGCTTTGGCTGCATGACTGGGCTTTGATATGGGAGGCTCTGGAGTTTAGGACATTGTAAGAGGACAGGGGGTCGCAGTCGCATGGCACTTACCTGGTGTGTCCTGTGTGGGTCGCGAGGAGTCAAGCTCTGTCACACCCACGCATGCCTGTGGATTAATTGTGTCCTCCACTCGGTCCTCCAGTGGTGTATTCGGTGGGACAGTGGGCTCCCCTCCACCTGTCGCCACACGCTCCCCCAGCCTCTCCGCTATCCTCTCCTTTGACCTCCCTCTGAGGTCATAGCACCGTTTTTTAAGTTCGTCCACGGAGCGCTGGGTCACCCCCACAGAGTGAACTTTTGCGCGGATGCGCAACCATAGCCGCCTTTTGTCCGCCTCGGCCACCCTCCTCGAATCTTTGCCAAACAGGCGATTGTAGTCCTTGCAGACTCCTTCTATTAAGTATTCTAGCTCTTGCTTCGAAAATTTTATTTTTCGTTTTCTACCACTAGCAGATCCAGCTGCAGCTTCCTCAGGCATGCTTGCTACTGGGGTGTCTCCTGCACAACTCCTGTAGGCACACTGGAGGGGACCTCTGAGAGTGATGCTTCCTGTTCAGGCTCTCACTGCTGAATGAGGGTGGAACCTGCCTACTTCCTGGTTGTGATGTCATCACTGGGCTCAAGATGTGACTTCCCGTTTTTGCGATCTCGCACTTAGCGAGATCGCAATTTGCGATCTCGCTATTTGCGAAATCGCAATTTCTAAACGGATTATGCGAATATTTAGCGATTTTCAGCAAATCGCAATCGGCGATTGCGGCCGATTGCGAATCGCTTTTTATTACGCAATTTTTCATGAATGCCAATCTGCGATTTCTTAATTGCGATTCGCTTTTTCTCGCAATTAAGGAATCGCAGATTGAGACATTGAAGAATCTATGTGATAGTTCCATTGTGTGGAGTTCTCCAGAGTGGAGAAGTCTGCAGTAGAATAGGATCACTGATCAAAATGCACAATTTTTTCCCTAATGTGAACAATATTTTACCCTGTGGAGATATCCCTTCCCCTACACTTCTACCCACTCTGGAGATGATCTAATAACTTTCACATCCCGAAAACAGTTTTATACAGCCTTTGCCTAGAGTAAGTTCCTTACCCTTTGCAAGGTGGAAAGGGGAATAAGAGGAGTTTGTGAATGCCATCAAAGATCCAGGATTGTGGGTGCTCATAGATTTCCAAAGCTACCCACACCTTCGAATGCACATTTTCTGACCCATTGAGTAGGATTTTGTGGTGTGAAGAACTCCGCACTCAATCAGGGCTATAGCCACGAGGAGGGGGGGCACAGGGGCCGGGCTCATCTTTATTTGTATGTGACCCCCTAAAAGTGATAGGCCTCCGGTATTTGAATTTAAGTCACAGGACCAGACTGTCACTTTCCAAATCAAGAGATTTCCTTGTCGATGGTTTCGGTTCCTCACCCTCTCTAGAGGGTTATAAAAACAAGCAACTAAAATGTCGCTCTGAGGCTCTGTATTTTATCACAAAAGGCCGCTGCAGCATTTTAAATGCATGTCACTTTCAGATTCATAGTTTACTATTACTGCGCATGTTTACCATGCGCACAATAAACACACTATTTAGGAGCCTGCCGTCCGAGGCGAGTAAGTGTTCAGCACACCTCCCTAGTGTGGGCCTCAGTGGAGCATGTGGAGGGTAAGAGAGCTAGTGGAGGGCTTCTTCAACTGCGTGCAGAGAGACAAGTTACAGAATACAGTTTGGATTGACCTGTTGTGTGCTTCTCTCTGCCATGTGCTTGAGTTGCGTCCAAGCCCTGGTGGCCATGCCGTTGTCCCAGTTGCCAGAGGATAATATTTGTTGAGATCTCTTCCACTGCAACAGCCCTGTCTTGGCAGTTACATTTTGGACACCAGACGAGAATGCCAGGTATTGCTTCTGGGCCAGGACGGTTGGAGCAGAGCTTACAGTCGCTGGAGGGAGAAGTCTCCAAACATAGGGCTATATTTGGGTTTATCCCACTAATGGATTCTATCACTTGCACAGCCAAGCTAAGTAATGCTCATTGGTTTTAAATATTGTGTGCTACAAAAACACAAAAATTAAAATATTTGTCTTGGAAGAGATGAATATGAAAGCAATCATTTTGCCTCAATAGTGCCTGGTTTGGTGCTAAGTAAAGAGCTCAGCACTAGTGAATGGTAAAATTGACAAAATCAATCAATCAATCAATCAAACAAATTTGTAGAGCGCCTACTCACCTGTTAGGGTCTCAAGGCGCTGGGAGGAGGGGGAGCCGCAACTGCTCCAACAGGCAGGTCTTGAGTTGTTTCCTGAAGGAGAGATGGTCCTGTGTCAGCCGTAGGTGGGTGGGGAGGGAGTTCCATGTCTTGGTCGCCAGGTAGGAGAAGGATCTTCCTCCGGCGGTGGCTCTGCCAATTTGTGGGACGGTGGCGAGGGCGAGGCTGGCGGATCGGAGCTGGCGGGTGGGTGTTTAGAATGTGAGATGGCTGTTGAGGTATTTGGGGCCCATGTCGTGAACAGCCTTGTGTGCGTGGGTGAGGAGTCTGTATGTGATCCTCTTGCTGACGGGTAGCCAGTGCAGGTCTCTCAGATGGGCAGAGATGTGGCTGTGACGGGGGATGTCCAGGATGAGTCGTGCAGAAGCGTTCTGTATGCGCTGGAGTATTTTCTGGAGTTTGGCTGTGGTTCCCGCGTAGAAGGTGTTCCCATAGTCCAGTCGGCTGGTGACGAGGGCCTGGGTAACCGTCTTCCTGGTTTCGGTGGGGATCCACAGGAAGATCTTTCAGAGCCTGCGCAGGGTGTTGAAACAGGATGACGAGACGGCGTTGACTTGCTTGGTCATCGTGAGGGAGGAGTCCAGGATGAAGCCCAGGTTGCTTGCATGGTCCGTGGGCTTGGGGGCGGTGCCCAGTGCAGGGGGCCACCAGGATTCATCCCAGGCAGAGGGGGATGGGCCCAGGATGAGGACTTCCGTCTTGTCTGAGTTCAGTTTCAGACGGCTGAGCCTCATCCATTCCGCGACGTCTTTCATTCCTTCCTGGAGGCTGGCTCTGGCGGTGGCGGGGTCGTTGGTGAGGGAGAGGATCAGCTGGGTGTCGTCAGCGTAGGAGATGATGTTAAGGTTGTGTAGGCGTGCGATGGCTGCGAGGGGGCTCATGTAGACGTTGAAGAGGGTGGGGCTGAGCGAGGATCCTTGAGGGACGCCTCAGATGACTTTGGTGGGCGCGGATTGGAAGGGGGGAGATGGACTCTCTGCGTTCTTCCGGTGAGGAACGAGATGATCCACTCCAAGGCCGTCCCTTGGACTCCGGTGTTGCTGAGGCGCTGTATCAGTGTGTGGTGGCATATGGTGTCGAAGGCTGCTGAGAGGTCCAGGAGGATGAGGGCAGCTGTTTCCCCGTTGTCGAGCAGGGACCTGATGTCATCGGTGGCTGCGATGAGGACGGTCTCGGTGCTGTGGTTTGCTCGGAAACCCGACTGCGAGGGATCGAGGGATCCGATTGTTTCTGTTGACGGTCTTCTCGATGACTTTGGCAGGGAAAGGGAGGAGCGAGATGGGGCGGAAGTACTTGAGATCCGTGGGGTTCGCTGTGGGTTTCTTCAGGAGGGCGCTGAGCTCGGCATGTTTCCAGCTCTCCGGGAAGGTGGCGGCTGCGAAGGAGCTTTTAATGATGTCCAGGAGTTGGGGTGCGATGATGGAGTCGGCTTTGTTAAAGATGTGGTGTGGACAGGGGTCGATTGGAGAGTTGATGGTGTCCAGCAAATTGTATAATAGTGTTGACGTGCGTGAGAAATAGAGTTGTCTGTCCCCATTGCTTTTTGCCCTTATACTCGAGTCACTGGCGATATGGATATGGAAGGATCGGATTGTCAGAGGGCTCAAGTGGACGAAAGGCTGGGAGGACCGCATTTCATTATACACTGATGACATCTTGCTGTATCTGGCATCACCAGCTGCCTCCCTTAACCGGGTACTACATATCTTTTTAGTTTTTGGCAGAGTTGTCGGATATAATATAAATTAGACTAAATTAGCCTTCACTTCCCCCGGGATTCACAATAATGGGTGCGAGTGACGACTTTAAATACCTGGGGTTTCGGGTCTGCAAAGAGCCATCCAGTTTTTATGACCTTAACCTCGTGCCTCCTCTGCAACGTCTCAAGAGTGATGTCCGACACTGGAAGGTGTTCCCCTTGACCGTCTTGGGGCGTTCTACCCTGTTCAAAATCATGTCCCTCCCGAGATTCTTATACGTACTGCAGAACACGCCATGTCTTGTTGACCCGACATACTTTCAGGAAATTAACAGTAATCTCCAAAACCTGTTATGGGATAGTAAACCACTGCGGATCGTCACCCACAATGCTAGGGTGGTTTTATAGGGGAATCGGTCTCCCGGACATTAAGAAATATTACTTGGTGACTCAGCTAGCTGCCATAAACCAAGGCACGTACAGGACTGAGGGAGACCGGTGTTTCCAAATGGATAGATGGCTCTTACCTGGGGGTGGTTTTCTGGAGGCATTATGTTCCACACAATGAAGCAGAGAGCAACCTGACCCACGGGCAACGTGGTTCAGGTATGGAAAGCAGCCAAAAAGAGCCTGGGTTGGGAGGGCCAGATCTGGTATTGCGACCAGCTAGGAAAACTGATTCGGACGAAGGGGTTTGACCACTGGGACCTCATAGGTATCTCGAGAGTGGGAGACCTATGGAAGGAAGGAAATGTGGTGCCTTTCACCCAACTGCAGGTGGATTATGAGCTGACAAACACAGAATATTTTAGATATCTGCAGATCAGACTTGCCTTACTGGTCGTATTGCCAAGGGATGAGTCCCCGTCTGAATCTTCCCCACTCAAAGACAGGGTCTTGGATGGCAACTTGCCTGAGAAAGCAATATTGCTCATATATAAAAAGCTAATCAATAATATGGCAGACCCACTGCTCAAGCTTAGGACAAAATAGGACTATTGGGCTGGAAGATGATGAGTGGCTCGTGGCATTGGCCCCTCCTAAAGAGGTGGCAATTTCCTCATGGCTCTGATTAGTACAGTTGAAAATATTACACAGAATCTACCTGGCCGGTCCCATGTTAGTAAAAATGGGTTATTGGTCAGAGGGAGGGTGCCTCAGGAGGTGTGGGGAGGAAGGCCCTTTTATACACATGCTATGGGAGTGTATCACCATCCAGAGGTACTGGTCAGCGGTAGCGGACTGCATGGAAAATGTACTGGGACAAAAGATTGGCTGCAACTTCAAGCTGGGTCTATTGAATGCCTGGGGCCCGACGGATCTGAATTCTAAAGAACTGATAAGGGTGACTTTGGGGCTAATGGTAGTAAAAAGGAACATAGCTCATAAATGGAGGGCGCACAACCCACCTAGATTTGTCGAATGGGGTAAGGACATGGACTGGTTCATGATTACGGAAAAGGCTACTTATGAGTCCATAGGCTGCCCCAGCAAGTGGACACAGATTTGGGAGAAGTGGAATGCCCACAGGGGGGGAATATGCGAACCACCGCAAACTCGAGGCGACCTGGGGATGGGGGGGGGGGGGGGTGCTGGAAAGATGTAAGACAATTAATGTAATACCTTATAATTCTATGTTTGTTGCCCGCCGAGCACCAATGTCCTGCTGCGGTTGCTTATAAATGCGTACTTTTTGTATTGTCAAATCTTGTCCTCAATAGAAAGAATTATTTAAAAAACCAAGAAATAGAGTTGTATTGAAAATGCGAAAATGCTGTAAATGTGGCTTAGTGAGATAAATGCTCATTCTGACTTCAGTGAAAGAACTCAAAGTAATACGTTGCAATCTCAGGCTGACCATCTATCGTTCTGAAGTCTAAAATGATTAGCGAGAAATTGAGTAACTATGCCACCTGATGTGGGCAGTGCTTAGAGGTTGCATAATTGTAGTACTCAGCACTGTACAAAAACAAAAAGCATTTACAAAGAATAAAAAGCTGTTATTTCTGGGTAATATTTAAAATTTTGTTTCATGAACTTGCTCATCAATCAGGTTAATTCTTATGTTAAGTAGCAAGATTCATGTATTCTTTTACGACGGAAAAGCTGAAGTTTGGGCATAAAACTAGTACGTATACACATATATATATATAACTAACATTTGTGTAATAATGACAACTGACGTCTGCCGTTTTTCCCTCTGGCCTCGGATTGAGAGATTTGTGCATTTTTAGTTTTTTGTGCTCTGTACCTTCATCGCAGTTTTTTCAGTCAAAAGAAGTGACTAAGAACCTCTTCAAAAGGGCAGGCTGGCAAAATGTCAAGAAGTAATACAATTATAGAAGCGATGAAAGATGCTAAGACAATGATGTGTTATGTGAAAGTCAATTTCCTGGCTGCCGTCGGTACATATAGCACTTTAGACCTTATTAGAGAGCCGATCCTTGAAAAGGTAACCACTTTGCCATCATTGTGTCAAAATGTTTTGAGGCTAGTGAACATTGACCACCATTAGGTGAGTCAGCCTTGTTTGCCACACTATCAAAGTGCAGAAATATTTGAGGAATCCACCTTCAGAATCAATGGTATTTTTGTAAGTTTACGTTACATTAGAGCTGTAAAAATAACCTTTCTGGCCTAATATGTTCAGAACATTCTTAAAGGGAGAGCAACCTTTTGTCCTTTAGGGAAAATTAGGCTTACTCTCTCTCTGTCAAATTCTAGGCCAGTATTTCCCTCCAAGCACTTTTAAAGATCATAGGCCCGCTGTTTGTAGGTGACTTCCTAAATACACTGGAAACAATTGGGTTCACTTGTTCAGCTGACTTCCATGACTTGATGATGTGAAATTTGTACCAGCCAAGGGCACCCGTTAGCCAACAAAATAAGTGACAAGAGAGAGGGGTGAAGGCTAAATGCTAAAGCAAGTGGATATCCAGGCATGGCCCGCCTGACTCTGCATCTGCCGTGAAAGTGGGTAGGAGCGCACTGCTTGCATGTATCAGTGCCATTACCCCATAACGTCTTGGTAGTTGTAGTTCAGTTTTTCACATAAAGTGCATAATATTATTCAGCTAATACCGTCTTTCAAAATCGTATCTCTAGACACCAGTGTTTCGGGATTCCTCCCTCATCAGGAGAGAATATTTACGGGTTGCTGGACATGCTGCCATTTTTTTCAGGTATAATCCCACTCATGGCGTGCAGGCGTTCCAAAGCTCGTCAGCTTGGGGGCGGCTCACGAGAGACTTATATCACTGTGCATCTGCCGACTGTTTTGACCATTCACCACAAGATGAGCCTCCCTTGCTCTTCCTGGCACAGCAGTGTCGGACACGTGCATTTATATAGTTTACCGCTGTTGACAGCAAGACATATGCCATGCTAATGCATTATCAGCTTCTGATTAACCTTTGTTGCCCCCTGCAGAGAGTTCTACAGAGCAGGATAGTGTTGCAGCACATCATGTTATAACCAGTGAGCTGTACAGTTTCAACAGTACCATCGCCTACTGACTTGATCCAGAAGCTTATTTGTGCTTGTATCTTCCATCCTCGGAGCCACCAGTGTCCACTGGTCACAGCCACAGTCCTACTTGGTCTGCCTGTCATTTGTCCATTAAAACAGAGTTAGTGGGGAGAGGAGTTGGCCTAACGGCTAGGGCTCGAGTCTCAATAACGACGCCAAAACCTCCTGTGATTCTGGGCAAATCACTTAATCTCCCCGTGCCTAAAATTAAAGTGTGTCCTCGTGTAACGTAACTGGAAAATATGTAAAGCGCTCTGATACCTGATTCGGTTAGGGTCTAGATCGCGCTATATAAAACTGTTTTATTCCTTACCCCATACCTCTCCCTAAACTACATTTGATTAAACCTGGCGGTAAGCATTTCAGACTAGATTATTAATGTTTCTGCTGTTTAAGTGTGTTACACAGAACCATGTTTTGGACCAGAAGACACTTTAAAGACATCCACTGACAGTAATGCCCAACTAATGCTACTAGTCAAAACCAGCATTCAATATTGGGGAGTGGGGCTTTGAGATAAAGAGACAGAAAGCATAGAATGGTGGATGAAAAAGGCGTGGGGTGGAGTCAAGAATAAGCACTCTTACTTTTGGACAACCCCGGTGATAGGCAGCTGCAGGGCAGACTTGTAAGAAAATCTTTGAGCCCAAACACTTCTTTTTTTTAGCAAAGATGACACAGCTGATAGGGGAAGAGTAAGCAATCCTGAAGCCCTTTCCCAAGAATATGAGTTCAATCTCAGGTATGAAAACCCTTTTCGGAATTTAGTGCTTACCTTTGATATGAAAGGGATGTGTTATTCTGTGCCTATGAACATAAGGCATACTTTGTTCTTTAAACTAGATCCCGGACAAATTAAAATTAAAATCCCGTAACACTTCCCATCCACAGGCCACTTTGTTATGGACAAGCACTAATGCTCATGTTTTATAATTTGTTCCTAAATTACAATAAACCAAAGGAGACATTCCTGCTACACTAACTCCTTGGTAAAAGATGAGGAGCTTAAAAATATGTTACACGACTCTTACAAAGCTTCAAAGCCAACAACAGGACTTGTGTGCATATGCATATATGTAGTATTTGTATATCGCTAAATTAGCCAGAAAGGCATGGGAACATTGTACACTAAAATGCGAGCACAGTCAATGTCTTGATGGATTGTTACAGGATATAGGGCCAGATGTAGAAACTTATGTTGCATGCGCAAACGGGTTTGCGACCTGTTTGCGCATGCAAAATCTAATAGGGCCATGTACAATCCTTAAGTACCAAAAGGAGAGAACGGTTTGGATGGGTGCCAGGAAGAAGTGGCGCTCAGTGGGTACTTGATACATGGGTATAGGAAGTTTAAGTGGGTCCAATGCAAACAGGTCAGGGGAACAAACCCAGCAGAAAACAGCCCCTGCTTAAGGTTAAGAGACGTATCTCTTACCAGAAAATTGCAAATAGTGTCCTGTGCACACGTGTTTCTGAAAACAGTTCTCGAGTGAGAACCACAGGTTCTTATTAAATGTTCAGTAAATGATTCCAGAGTCCATCAGCGTAGAGTGTATGTGTTTTAATCGTTCAGTGTTGATCAGTACATACAAGCGCAAAAGTCGGCGAGTAGTTGGTTGGGTACGTCCTGGGACGGGTGTGTCCTGAGAGGCGTACTGTCGGAGGAGTATAGCATGCCGACTTATTTCCCTGCCGTTGCCATACCCTGGCATAGAATTCGCTGGCGTTTTCTAGCGCCGCTATTTTCATTAGATGCCCTCATACACGCATACAGCCCTGAGGAGTCACTACCCTTTCGCGGTGTGACGAAACACGTGTCAGCATTTTGTGCTTGTATGTACTGATTAACACTGAACGATTAAAACACATACACTCTACGCTGATGGACTCTGGAATCATTTACTGAACATTTAATAAGAACCTGTGGTTCTCACTCGAGAACTGTTTTCAGACACACATGTGCACAGGACACTATTAGAGCAGCAATGGTATGGTCCTTATGGTTATGGGGATACTGCTCCTGGTTACATAAATGGAAAATACCCTGCTGCCTTGTTTTTTCTTTGTGTACACTTCTTAGTCTGCAGCCTGATGATGTCCTGGCTGCAGATGTACCAAGAACCTCCAGAGATAGTGAGTTTGGCTGCAAGATAAACGGGTGTGCTGGTCATGATGGCTTTGTAAATGAGGCAGCTGGTTTTGAAGATGGTGCGGGCCGGCAAGGTGAACTATTAGAGTTCAATCAGTTTGCGGGTAATATGGTCATAATTCTTATGGTCCTTCATGAGACATGCCGTGGAGTTTAGGATGCCAATAAGTGATGCCAGTGTGGAGTCTGGGAGACCCATGCGCAGTTCATCACCAATATCTAGATGACTGAATACAGGTATATGTTGGTTAGTGAATATCATTATGTAGGATGTTAGTAGATCTATTATAGTACTGATAACTGCACTACAAACATGCAGTATGTGAATATGCCCCCTTGTGTCTGCGAGTGTGTGCATGCATGGGGGTGAGCTTGTGATGTTCCGATCCCTCCGTAGCTTCATAACGCCTGCTGCTGTTATAAAGCTGACCATAACATAATGGTAGAAATTCTTGGCATAATGTGCCTACTTGTACATTTCTCAGCATGGTATACTGATAGTTACTCTTGCCTTACAGTGGACCTCTAAAGCAAGGTGGTACCATCTCCTAATGCAGTGATGACCCTGGAATGGTTATGACAATGTTTGCTGTAGTATGGGTACACATGACAGTTCCTCCATCTAACATAATCTTTGCATTGATATGGGCATCCATTGCATGAGACTGTGATAGATGGGCATGCAAAGTAGAATATATTCTTGTTTTATACTAGTACTTGTGAGTAATTCATGTTTGAGCTCCACATGCATTAATTGAAATTGAAAAAATTGTATTTAAGGAAAATAAATGCATTTTTTAACATACTGACAAGCTTTTGTTTTGGGAAATTGAGTTTATTTTTCAAAATGATATATGTTTATTTATAGTCTGGTTTGATAGTGCAGATGTTACCAGACAATTATCAGATTATCACGAGGAGAGGGGCTTTGGCTCCACCCACATGTTTGGAGTATGAATACATGTTTTCATTGAGCAGTGGTTTTGTGCTTCCACAAAAACATGCTTGGCCTCCTCACAGCTGTGATCATTTTGTTTATTTTTCCAGCTGCCTGAGTTTGAACTTTCATGGTGCACACCTGACATTGTAATGCTATCAAAGTATCTTAAACAGCTAGATAAATTATGGGGTTTTCCTGTGGCAGCAGTATAGATAGAAGGAGGACAGTTATTAACCTACATAGATCTTTAGGTCTGGCTTACAGTTCAACTGTCACCTACCCTTTAAACCTACAGAACTACAGACCTATTGGAATATATTTCAGAAATCCAAGGTTAGTGGCTAGTCCAGTCTTATAGGTTACAGTTCGTTATTGGAATTAGTCTTGTGCACTCAGGTAACCCATTCCATGCAGTAATTCCAGTTTCTTTATGGTGGATGAAATTACATGGGGTTGGTTGTGATTATTAATAGGTGGTATGTGAGCTCATGCACATGGTTCATGGGATTAATAGAGGAGGTAGAGGAGATTAGGTATAGTTAGGATGCAAAGGTATGACTTTCAAAGAAAGGAGGAGATATTGAGTTCTTGTAAATGAGTTTTGGGCAATTTGCAGAAATACAATAAGAATAGAGAATACGGCAAGCATGCATGTGTCAGCGTATGGTGTGCGCAGAAAGAGGTGGCATGCAGAGGATGGAAGGGAAAGAGAGACAAATTTGAAAGAAAATAACAAAGAAAAAAAGGAGAGGCGACAATCAGAAGTTTTAAATTAATGGTCAGTTTTTTTCGTGCTGAATTTTAGGGATGTTGTGAATATTTTTGAGATAGCATGCAGTTTGAGAATGCAAGAATGTGGCAGGAAACAACATTATTTAATTGTGGAGATTGTGATGTATCAGGAATTATTGATAGGCACTGGAATCATGTAAACCTTATATCCGCGGCTAGGCTACTGCTAGACCACTGATCCAGCCAGTCAGTTGATCAGCTCAAGAGTTGAAATTGAAAAGCAATGGATGGAAACTTGTGTCTTCGAGAACTATCTAGAGCTTTAGGCTGCTCTCCAAGCAATCATTAACTTCAAGATCATATAAATTTGATAAATTCATGGGAAATAATGTACACATTGAAAGAAGATTATGTAAATGCTGGAGTGGATGTCCTCTGGATTTGATCCTCAGGTTTGACTCACAGTATTAATTACAAAGCAGAGTAGGATCTATTTGAATGCCTCTGGTTTTCATTGGCAAAAGATTGAAGGGCAGGACATCTATCGTTATAAACGGTGCTTCTGCAGCATTTCTATTATTATGCACATGGGTGCGGCATACAGGGTCTGCTTTTTCTCAATTTTGTTGAAATTTTTCTGAGAATGTCTTGGCTTTTCACCGACAATTTTTTTCATTTATCTACAGCCTGACAGCACTACAGGTTTTCTGATGTCAAAATTGCGGCAAACCTGGGGAGCTTGTTACTGTACCTGGTGTGGTCCCACTTTGGTTTTCAGGATCATGCCTCTTTAACCTCTTTGCTAGCACATACCAAACACGCAATATTCTCTTTTGGTTCTGGTAGGTCTACATTGAATTTTACCTTTCTCCTGACACCTTATTCAGGGCCTCATTTACGAGCCCCCTTGCAGCACTTTTGCACCGCCAGAGCGTCATTTTTTTTGATGGTCCAGTGGCGCAATGTGCCGCAGCATATTCACAAGGGCACACAAAGCCACTTTACATGGCTTCACATTGCTTTGTAAATATGTGCACTTTTCATGCAGAACTCTGCATGAAAGAGCATTTCATGGGTGTTGCTGTGGGTGTTCCTATGCACCACCCATGGAATCTGAAGCATTCCCAGATTTATGAGGAATTTTAAACCTGGGAATGTGTCAGATTCTAATGCCACCCCTGGGGTGGAGTTAGAGAGGTGCAAGAGGAGTAATGTTTTCACTTCTCCTTTTTTTCCCTCTTTCTATGTGTGCATTCTGCAGCACACATAGAACATGGAAATCACCTCAAATGATTGTTTTTGTCCAGTAAAGTTCCCTTCCTGCACAAAATCAATCAGCCCCACAACACAGGCACCCTGGCACCATGGTGCAAGGGAGCCTGCAGTGGTGCATGGCAGCCCATTGTGCACCAGCACTGGGGAGAAGGACAGAAATGCACTGTATCTCATAGATACAGCGCATTCCTGCCCTTTTCTTTTGGTGCTGGCCAGCACCGCAAGATGCCTTGCAACACTGTCAAGTTTTCGTTTATCTTCTTTTAGCTTACCAAGGCTACAAAAATACAGCTTGCCTAATTGTGGGCTTGTTAAATTAGATTCTTTGTATATTGATGGACAGCACTTGATTTGCTCTACTGTTCATGCGGTCTCTTGTATAAAGTTTATAGGTAAGGGGGAATATTCATTATATTTTTCAATTTCTCCCTATTGGAAATTGACTCATATTTATTATTTACATTTTTGCTGACTTGGTTTCTTTTGTTCATTTTACTAGAAACATGATAGCATTGTGGTTGTTGATAATACTACCATCATATTTCAATTCGGTATTACATTAGGTATCCTGTTTTTTTCTGATTCACCTCGCCTTAATATTATACTAAGATTTACATCTTCACGTGTCTCTTTTCCTCGTTGAGGATTTGGCTCTTTGATACTGGCTGCTCTGTCCAATAGCAATACACTTAAATGGCAAATAGAAACATGCATGTCATGGAGGTTGGGCACTTCTTTTCTGTATTGTGTTTACCTGTGTTTCCTGTGGTGGCTCACAGTTCATACAGACATATATTTTCCTTTTCATGCACAATTCTTATTAATATGTTTGCGCTTGATTCAAAGTCTTATCTTTTTGGGGGTTTTCTTCGGTTTTGTGGCTTTGATAGGAGTAGAATATATTGTATTTGTATTATATTATGAGGTAGATTTTGTACGATTGTATATTTGTATATATGCTGTAGCTTTGAAAACTCTTGATACACGAAATTTGTGGGGGCTGCCAGATGTGTTTTCCAAGGTGTAAGTAACAGCCACAGCAAAGAAAAGAAAATAAAAGAAAATACATTTTTTTTACAAATATATGGACTTTCTCTTTGATAGTACTTTGTCAACAATAACAGGGTTTGAGTATGTTCCAGTGTCATTCTATATTATTGTGTGCCTGAATTAAATTTGTTTAATCAGTTCTACACCTGAATTGTGTCAGGGTGTGCCACACTGTTTAAGCACCTAGTTTCCTATATTCGTTTGGGACAGAAAAACCCGTACTGGAAGAGGATGTGCAATTCCCCGACACCACAACTACCATAAAAATAAAAATGAAAGCCATGTGGGGTTGAGTATTTTCCACTGGGAAAAGTCAGAGACACCCTTTAGCTGCCTCCTTACCTTGCCGCTCTGTTGATAAATGTAGAGCACCACGACTTGGGCTACCAGTGAGCACTTACCTATCCTATGTTGATTTCCCCGTAACAGCTGGGGATGCTGTTGGCTTCTTGCCTCACACAAAAGATTTTCTGGTAAGTAAGCCTATGTTTACTGACATCTGTATTCTGTTTGTGGGAAATCATTGCTAGTAAGGACTTGCATACAGGGCACAAGTTAGGAGGAAGATACATAGTTTTGTAGGTGACAATATTAATTCTAAACTTTAATTTTATTTTCTCCTGCATAAAATATACCTGTAATTTCAACTCAAGTCAATTGGCAAAGTAGCTTTTACACTCTTGCACGAGAAAAAGTGTACATTGTAAATCGGAGTACAGCTTCCAGGAGCACCTATACAAGGGCACACATTGGTGTATTTGGGAGTACACTGCCATTATTATATAAATGTCTTTTCTTTGGCAAGGCAGAGGGTGTCTCATCGATCCCATACCCTAAGAAACTCCTATAGGAGTCATACAAGACAGAGTGCCCCTGTAGTGTAACATTTTCTATCCACTATCATTCACATATGCACAGCTTTTTTCATATTGTTTTAAACTAATACATGAATGTGTAGGAACTGACCTGTCCCTCATGGGCTCGAAAGAGGTATCCCTTGGCTATATACATATATTTAACATTTTTATGAATTCCTTAATAAATTACTTAGCAAACGTAAATAAAACATAAAATCAAATGAATAGGCAATAGGACTGGATACCTATTTCTGCCAGTTGGACCACTATTCTTCATTCTTTTCGTCATTAAGTATTGACAGTGTTTGTATACACATACCACAGAAGAAGAGAATGCGCCTTTAGAACGGCATTCAGAGTAAAAGAGGGCCCTCATCACCACATAAACATAATATTGTAATCATTATCGCTTGAACATTGTGACAAATCCACACTGTTTGTAGGTCTACTTCTAGTTACCCCTATTTTCCCAGGTCTTCTATCAATTTCTCATCTCTTCTCACAGTCGCATCTCTCTCTGCCAATGCTATTCACGTCTATCTTTGCATCACTTCTAGAATGCAGACCCCCATCTATGAAGCTAATGTATTACAATACCCTTTTGGCTTAAATTAGACATTTTGCATCTATATCTGATTTTCACGTTCCTCGGTTTCAGATTCAAACCTAAAATACTGTGCCTCAATGTAAGTTTTATTATCTAAATATACATTTACAACTAAAATTACATTGATCATCATAAATGCTTTTTGAGACTGTAGCTTGTATGATTGGTGTAATATGTGTACTGGCCTCACCTGGAAGGCTCTGGAACCTAAGCAGTAGCTCTGTTGTGTGGCTATTTGGGTCTGTAAATTATGTAGGTCTGCAAAATATTCAGCTCTGCTTTGCAAGTCTGTAACATGTGTAACACTGCTTTCTACAGCTTGAGGATGTGAGATTTGTGTAGTAGATCAGGAAAGGGCAGATGGGAAAGTGTAAGAAAGTGAAAAACACTATAATAATTAGTTTCCCAACAGGAAAATGCATGATTTTTTTCTCCATTTTCTCCATGTTTTTTGGTGCAGGTAAACTACAAATACCCAAGTGGGAGGCCATACTTGCTTGTCACACCATGAAAGAACTGGAATATTTCATGAGTGGTCCTTGAAAATCTATGACTTTAATACCCATATACTTGTAATGCATTTATAAAGTACACTTTTTGGTCCTATCGGGATGGGATAAAAGAAGGATGGGGAACTTGGGTACCCTCCCTCACTCGGAGCATTTTGAATCTAGACATTTAGGGGGTCATTAGGATGGTGGGCGGTTCGCAATGGTTAGGCCGGCGGTGGCGATCCACCTACCATCCCAACCTGATTTACCCCCACCATATTATTATGGCGGGGTGTATTGAGGCAGACGCAAAGTGCGTCCGTCGCTTTTCCACCAGTCGACAATCATTACGATTGGCTGTAATCATTACGATTGCCGGTCGGGCGGACTTGGCCACTAATATGGTGGCGGTGCCTACCAGGCACTGCCATCCATATTAGGATGTGTGCGGAAACTGGCCTTTCCATGGCAGCAATGCCGCAATGGAAAGGCTGGCAGGGTTTGCAATGGGGGCCTGTTGCGGGCCCCTGGAGGTGTGGGAGGGTGGGGGGGCACTTGGCGGGTACCCATGGTACCTCCTCCATTTCCTTGCACAAGTTGACAGACACCGTGCGGTGCCTGCCACGTTGTGCATGAGAATGCATGACAAAGCACTTTGTCATTGTTGCAGGTGCTGCTTACAGCAGCACCCCCATCGATGTCAACAATGCGGAATGCGACCGCCAGGGTGGTGGCCGCATCCTAATTAGCTGTGCGGGACCACCGCATGTCTAGCGGCTGGTCCCAGCACTGCAAGGATGGCGGGCGGACCAAAGTCCGCCAGCCATCCTAATCAGCCCCTTACTGTTTTTAGTAATTTCTTCGCCTACCTGCCTTTGTTAAATCTTTATTCTATCTTGTCTAGAAGCTTGTTATATTTATTGCACTTGAGTAGTTTGTTTAGCAGTTCGGGATGCACTTATCATTGTGGTCGGATTGGGTCAGATCTGTGATGTGAGACTTCCTCCGTGCATGTGGACATTTTGGAACAGGCCTCAGGCCGTGTGTTTGTATATTTCCACCAACATTGGAAGTCTACTGTGTCAATGTGGGGAAATGTGGAGCTGTAATGTATTGTGAAGTCTATCTTTCTTCACAAAAATAACAGAGGACAAAAATAACAGAGATTGGTGAAGGGTATTGGCACGGCTATGTCAATCTATGTTGGAATACACAGTGGCTGACTAGGTCATAATACTTACAATGGCACCCACAGTGCTGGCTGGCACTACTGAGCATCACTTCTAAACATTTGTGTCTATCAATCTTAGTTCCATTTAGATTATAACATATGCAGGGTGACATGATGATTTTGGCCATCATTACTTTAAACCAACCACTGTACATATTTTTTACCCTCTGATTCCTTAACGCAGTAACTCCAAACCTGACCTATGATAATTTTGTTAATGCTACCCAGATTTCTTTATTAATAATGTACTGACAATTGTGTTTCAAAATGTGTCACTGGTAACAATTTTCTCAAACAATCCTTGAGGGAGAATCAACAAATTCTCTATAAAACTGTATTTATAGTGGGTCCCATTTTGACTAATGTAATTGATTCCATTTAATGTGTGATGTTCCATATGCCACAACTCTTGCTACGGGTCTGTCCAGGGAGGAATTCCAAACACCCTTACATTTAAACTTTATCAGCTTTTGACCAGGTTTACATTCTGACTTGATCCATGCGAGTATTTTCTACCTTTGCCGTATGGATATTTTTGAACTATTTTCAGTTGTGCCCAACACGGTTTAAAATGTGCTTTTTATCACCCATTTAAACTTCTTTTTTTTATTTTTTAGTTTGATTTTATTGAGAACAACAAGAAAAAAGAACAGCAAAAGCAATGAATACAACAAGTCCTAATAAACATAATGATTGTAGGGTAAACAAGGATATATGAAGGTTATAAATATCAAGCTGTATATAAAGAAAAAATGCACACTATATAGACAATAAAGGGAAGGGAAATAATATAACATTAAGAATAAAAAACATGAATAATAAATGATTTAACACTGTAAGCAGACTGATAAGAAAAACTAAATACCATAGCAACAATACAAGGGTACAAAAATCTACTAATCATCTGAAAAAGGGCCAAAGGGTGAAGTTAAGGTGGCTTCCGTACATCATCTGATACAGTAATGACTTTAACAGCAGAAGAGGCTGATAAAGATAAGTACATAGTTAATGGAAGCCATAAGAGATCTCTTTTAATTTCTAGAGATATAGGGGAAACATAATTGGAGTCTAATCTACATACAGCATTCCACCAAGATCTAAACGTGACTTTATCAGCTTGTTTCCAAATTGAGATTCTTAAATGAAAAGCAACAGCTAACAATTGATCTAACAGCTTAAAACTCAATGGTGATTGTGGCCATTGGGGTGAAAAGGAGCCTAAGAATATATGGATTGGAAAAAAGGGGACATAAACTTTAA
Source organism: Lissotriton helveticus (assembly GCF_964261635.1). NCBI lineage: Eukaryota > Metazoa > Chordata > Amphibia > Caudata > Salamandridae > Lissotriton > Lissotriton helveticus. The sequence continues at coordinate 1,629,656,970 of NC_136068.1, forward strand.
AAATCTTCCTAATTTGGAACCAAACCAACTGCCAAAAATGATGGATGGGGGGCACTCAAATAACATGTGTTTTAAATCGGCACTAGAGCAAGGACAGTACCAACAAGTAGACGGAATACTTGATGTGAAAGATACTAGATTCATTGGAGAAAATAACGCCTGTTGGTAAACAAAATAAAGGGTTTGTGTGGTATTAGCCGCTCGTGAGGTTTTGTGCAGCTTAAACCATAACTTGTACCATGTTTTAGTTGGCCAGCATTGTGATAAATCTTTTACTCAGGCCAATTCAGTCTTAGATTTGAGTCTGTCCTGGGGTAATTGTAAGGTCTTGTATATAATGGATGCAGAAGGGGAAGTATCTAAAAATAGAGAAAGGGAAGTGCATTTTGTGAGAGGATTGGAAGTACTCGGTAATGCAAGAAGATATTGATTGAGGGTGGGACATGGAAGATAATTTTGCGATCTAAAGGTAGCTAGTAAGGAATATTTTGTTTGAAGATCAGTAAATGATAGGGGTTGATCATCAAGTAGAAGTTGGGATATCCATTGCCAGCCCTTAGAAAGCCAATTTTTCCAATATATGTAACAATTCTTAATTTGTATCGATTTATTATGACAAATAGGTTGCCGTTGATAAGAATCAAGTGATGGATATGATGATGGTAGGAGAGGAGTCAAAAGTTTATTGGAGTGAGCGATGACAGGAGAATATAATAATAAGCTATTAGTAGTAAAAGCAAGGATTTCTCGAAAATCAAAGGGGAAAATAAGAGATTTCTCTATTTGTACCCACAAGGGAGGCTATCCAAAAAGAGCCACCGGGCAGCTTGTTTTGGGGAAAAGGCAGAATGATTGTGTTTTGAAATAAGGAAATCTAAGACCACCATTAGGTTTACCCTTTTTCAAAGAAGACAAAGCTATGCGAGGGTGTTTGCTTTTCCATCGAAATTGTATTAAGAGAGAATCAATTTTCTCAAAATAATACCCAGGACTGTAAACCGGAATCATGCAAATAATATATAGTATCAGCGGGGTGGGCATAATTTTAATCGAATCCATATGGCCCCACCAGGAGAGAAAAAGAGGATGTCAACATGTAATAGTGTCATTTAATGTTTAGGTAATGTGATTGAAGCTTAATTTTAATGTCTCAGGAATTCTCTGAGAAAACCACTGAGCCAGATATTTTATTTTAGAGGGTTGGTAAGAGAAGCCTGTGAGAACAAAAAGATGCTATTGACATAAAAGATTTAAGGGTAAAACTTCACACATATCAGTATTAAGCCAGTATCATGAAAGCTTAGAAAATGTATTGACTTGTTGAAGAAAAGGAGGAGAGAGGTTATAGGATTAGAGCAATATAAGAGAATGTCATCAGCGTAGACGGACATTTTAACCTGATGAGAACCAAACTGGAAACCTGAAATACGAGCATCCTGCCTGATTTTGGTTAGAAAAGGTTCCAATGCAATGACAAACAATAGAGGTGGTAAAGGATACCCTTGCCGTACCCCTCTAAGTAAAGGAAAGTAATCCGAGGTTATACGATTAACAAACATTGAGGCTTTAGGACCTGAATATATTAGGGAGATTAAAGCAATCAATTTAGGTAAAAAACCAATCCATCTTAATGCAAAGAACATAAAGTCCCATCTAATCCTGTCAAAAGCTTTCTCTGCGTCCAAAGTAATAGCAGCAATAGGTTGATATAAAGAAGAGACCTTGCTGAGGATATTAAAAAAGACTCGGAAATTGTCGGAGGCTAATCGTCCCTTAACAAAGCGGGATTGCTTAGGGCCTATTAGATCAGGCAGGACAAGCTCAATGCGCAATGCCAGAATCTTGGCACAGATCTTATAGTTGGTGTTAACTAAAGAGGTGGGACGATAGTTCTTGCAAAGTGATCTTTATTCTCCTTTGGAATTAAACAAATCATGGCTTCTTGGAATGTGCCTTGAGATACACCTTTATGAGTAATAAAATTAAATAGAAGTAAAAGATTGCAAAATGATCATAAAATTCAAAAGTAAAGCCATCAGATCCAGGAGCCTCCCCTCAATGTATAAACAGAAACAGCATGAATCATTTCCGCTAAAGAAATATTGGTTTCTAATTAATCAAAATGAATGTGTGGCAAGGCTGAGATGGAATGGACTAAAAATAAGTGGAGAGATCCAACTGCTCTGGCTGTATTTCTGGAGAATATATATTTTTTATAAAAGAAACAAATTCATTTAGAATATTGTCTGTAAAAAGAAGAATCCCTGCAGGATCCTGTAAAGATTCTATTCAAGTTCTATCTCTTATAACTTTTAAATAATTAGCCAACAATTTCCCCATTTTATTGTGACCTCCATAGAAGTGAGCCCTACATTTCAATAGATAGGAAGAAGCAGCAGCCGTAGATAACCTATTAAAGCCATTTTAGCTTCAATAAGGTTTTTCAAGGAAGACTCATCATTGGAGTGATAGTAAGTATATTTCTAGCTGTTTGATTTTATTAAGTAGTTGTTAAGTAGTTGGGTAGATTAGGCGTCTAAAGAGTTTTTCTTTTGTGAGACGAAGTTCATCATAAAACCTCTGGTGGCAGCCTTGAAGGTGTCCCAAATCATTACGAAGGAGGAGTCTGGGGTTGAGTTGTTAGCGAAAAATTTGGAGATAAAGGAATTAAATTGTTGGCTAAATTTAGGATCTAAAAGGAGTTGTTAAAGCGCCGTCTACCTGAGCAGGGGAGAAAAAGGGTTAAGGTCGAAATCCACAAGTATTGGAGCGTGATCTGATATCAAAATGTATCCTATCTCAGCTTGAAGAGCATGTTGAGCTAAAGATTTGATCAGAAAAAGATAATTAATTCGGGATATGAATGCTGTGGTGCTGAGTAAAAATTGTACTCCCTACGGTCTGGATGGCAGAGTCGCGATTTATTAACTAACGATTTACGTAGTATTGTAGAAGTAAAGTGTGAGTGCATTTTAGAGGGAACAAATTTAATTGTTGAATGCCTGTCCAATATGGGATCATGAATTTGGCTACTGCCACCAAATATAATATAGCCACCATCATATAAAAACAGTTTGTCAGAGATTCTTGTCCAGAAAACCTTATCGACGGAGACTGGACCATAGACATTGAAAATAACTAGAGGTATCTTATCAACATGGAGCTTAACAACAACCCACGATCTTCTGTAACAGACTCTTGATGAACAACTGAAACATGCATTTTCTGATGGCAAAGAATTAGAACCCCATTCTTCTTACCTAAAGTAGGAGAATGGAACACATGACCCACCCAACATTTCTTCAACTTGGAAGCTTCAAACTAAGAAAGATGTGATTCCTACAGCATTGCAATGTCAGTTTTTAGTTTGGCTAGATGAGATAACACCTGTTGTCTTTTAATAGGGTTACCTAGCCCATTAATATTCAATGTAGTTACCCAGAATGTAACTTTAAGGTAAACACATTAGCAATCTGTATGCTTACAGTAGCAAGATTGAGATTCGGATAGAACAAAATTGAAAGAGAAAAAAGGAGTGATGAAGAAGATATTAGGAAAAGGAAAATGAAAATGACAGAAAAGAACCACATAGAAAAACATGAACAACGGGGAAATAGAACAAGAAACAAAATGACAGTACAAGTTATACGAATGACAACTGAAGAACATATCTACAAAACACAAAGACGAAATGGGGGTGGTGACAAAAGGAGACGACGACAACAGCGCTCAAGTCCCACTGAATATCAGGGTAGCCTTGGATGGGTAAGGATACCAACACGTAGAGGAGACCATTTAGGAGATGGGATGCCAAAAATACACCTGTATTAGAAAGAGGAAAGACAATATGAATGAAATACTTTATAAAAAGAGAAGAAAAAGAGAAAGAAGAGAAAAGAGACTAGTGAATAAGCATCTTAAACATCAAACAAGAACTAAACAACATTCAAAGATTTATACAGAAAGGGAAACAGCCAGTTAGAACAAAATTATAGGACAGGTAAAACTTGAAGTGTCCATGGCATCAACTCCATTTTGCTGAAGAAATTCCTGTCGTGCAGCCGGCTCATCAAAAGTGGTAGTCTTCTCGTTATAAGTAAATTTAAAGAGGAACAGGTGGATTAGACCGTATCTGGCATTTATTGATCATAGCTGAGGACGTTGATCCAGGAATTTCTTCTGATGATCCGCAGTGGCAACATCCTGAGAGAAAAACAACTAACTTACCACTCTAAACATCTTAGCCCCTTGTGGCATTACCAATGACATATTTCTAAAAACTAACTAACTAGCTATCTCTACTATTTCTAGTCCGTACTGTTGCCTTGTTAAAAATTCTTATTTTAATGAACCAAAGAAAATCTGTGAGTCTAACACACTCGGGAGCACAAACAGAACACGTTGTCAAGTCTCTCTTAATTCTGAAAGGAGTCCTTTATAGAGGACTGAATCCCATCACCCACCGAATTGGCATGCTTCATCATCTGGGATCTCCTCTTAGTTGCAAAACCTGGTGCAACCAAGGTCTACAATCCTCTCCCAAGGAAGGAGGAGCTCAGGGATGTTTTAGGTAGTCACAACTAGGATCGACTAATATCCACTAGAAGTGAAGTAATATAAATGTTAAGGGTGATGGTTGCAGTGCATGCTGTGATGAAGTGAAAAGTGATTTAAAGTTGGCTACCAGGAAGAAAAAGACCTTGAATTGGATCTATCCTGGTGTCAAATATAAAACCAGTGCATATGCAGTTTAGACCAAATAACTGCATTTAGTCCAAAAAACAGGTCTACATGTTTCAGCCGTGTCGATCAAGGTATGATCTCGGCCTTCCTCAGGACCTAGATAGTTTATCGCTACTGCAAACAGTGTAAAAAATACAAGTTTCCACAGTCTCAATATATGTGGTTGGATACAATACGACCTACATTAACCTGTGGCTTCACGCTTTGGTAAGATGTCACAGGAATTTTGAACGGAACTTGTAAGAAAAAAAAAACAAAGACACACACTAACATCAAGGTTACAACACAGCGGAGTCAATGAAGTAAAACTATGAAAACGTATACTGTTTTAATATGCTCCGCGATGACGACAACACTGACATCTCGGGATACCCAAACGTGTATCCAATACTTAGTAGTGCATGTAACACATATATTTAAGGATCCAATATATGCTTACACTCTTTTGTATGCCAACAAGCAGAAGAATTAAAATGGCCGGTTTTAGAACAATCATTTTTTCCACCTCATGTGATTGACATTTCACAATTACTATTCATAAAAGAACAGAAATACATTTTTAAGCTCAAAAGTGACACCCAAGATCTCAACAACGATATTCCATGGGCTTTACTGTAAGGCTTGCCATCACCTTTAAGTATTGGTTACTGTGTTACCCCCCTTTTTTGGTCCTCCTTACCAATATATTCATAGCACTCAAAAAGTATTTGGTAACACGCGGACTCTTACATATTTATACCACCCCAGGGTACAAAAAAGGTACCCCCTTTCTTTGGTCCACTTTACCAATATATTCATAACAGTCAAGAGGTATTTGGTAACACGAGGACTCTTACAGATTTATACTATCCTAGGGTCCCAATAGGGTATAAGTTACACAAAAAAATGTGACACCATCTATATTACATTTTTCCCGTTTGAAAAAACTTGAGGGCTGGCCAAGTTACCTTTTTATTAGAATACGCTCCTATTTTTGTTCAAAGCACGCTCCTACACTCTTTTGCAATAAACTGCACAGTACATGAAAAGGAAGTATAGCGCAGAATCTACATTTCCCATGATTCATACTTGTTCTGTAGTCCTCTGGGAACGCACTGTACATATGATGCTAAGGTACACGTAAAAAGCAGTGTAACCCACGCTTTCATCTAAATCACACATTTAGAAAACTACTTTCTACATGACACCTTGAGTGCTGGGTAAATTCGCACTTACATGCTTTTGCGAATGCTCAATACACAGTCAGTACGTTTAGAGCCTGAACCACATTTCCATGATTCCTGCTCTTTTGTAGTTTTTTGGGGAATAACCTGGATACGTCATGAGTGACGTGATCAACAAGCGCGGCAGTGCTGGCGCACACCAGTGCAAGATTATACATCTCCACTATATAAATTTGTGTCTCACCGTCCGCCGGTTGCCTCCCGTTCCAGCTCATGTCCGGCCCGGGGAACCGACGAATAGGTGAATACACGCGCTTGCGACGTTTGAGCTTTGCACTTGTGCACTTGTGACTTTTGTGCTAAGAAGCTGCTTTGATCCAAGGATTGAGTGACGGATCAATAGACTTGTTTTATGTTTCTCAACAGCCCGCACTCTACATGTCTCATGTGATCGGCAATAAGAATTCAAAAAGATTTTAATATTTTCAAAGTAGATTGTTTGTAACGGATGTACCTCATAACAATCGAGGGAATAAACATCTGTGCAAACACACGTAGTTGGTTGCAGGGATAAATTCCGATTTGTAGTCCGATGTCCATTCATTTATAAATTGATGCCACCATTTGCTAGGCAGTATGGTCTACGTCTATTATGCCTAACTAGATAAATATGGTTAAAATTCTTCTTTCTTATTCTCCATGTGGTACTCGGTCATGATCATGCAAAATTTGTTGACAACAAACTGTTAGGTAGCAGTATCCACAGTTTTTGTTGGATGGATCTGTGAAAATGGTTTTTATTTCTCCATTTCTTCATTGAATAGAGCAGTGCCTCATGTCCTGAGCTGCTGCCAAGGGACATCAACGGGTAAGCATATATTAGATCATAAAATATATGTGTTACATATGCTACTAGGTATTGGATATGCGTTTGGGTATCCCGAGATGTCAGTGTTGTCCTCATCGCAGAGCATATTAAAACAGTATACATTTTCATAGTTTTAATTTCACTTCATTGACTCCACTGTGTTGTAACCTTGATGTCAGTGTGTGCCTTTGTTTTTATTTTTCTTACAGGTTCCGTCCAAAATTCCTGTGACATCTTACCAAAGCATGAAGACTCAGGTTAATATAGGTTGTATTGTATCCAACCACATAGATTGAGACTTTGGAAGCTTGTATTGTTTACACTTTTTTACACTGTTTGCAGTAGTGATAAACTATCTAGGCCCTGAGGAAGGCCGAGATCATACCTTGATCGACACGGCTGAAACTTGTAGACCTGTTTTTCGGACTAAATGCAATTATTTGGTCCAAACTGCATACGCACTGGTTTTATATTTGACACCAGGATAGATCCAATTAAAGGTATTTTTCTTCCTGGTAGCCAATTTTAAATCACTTTTCACTTCATCACAGCCCACACTGAAACCAGCATTTATATTGCTTCACTTCCAGTGGGTATTAGTAGATCCTAGTCGTGACAACCAAAAACATCCCTGAGCTCCTCAATCCTAGAGAGGGGATTGAAGCCATTGGTTGCACCAGGTTTTGCAACCAAGAGGGGATCACAGATGATGAAGCATGCCTCTTCGGTGGGTGATGGGATTCCGTCCTTTATAAAGGACTCCCCTCAGAATTAAGATGGACTTGACAACGTGTACTGTTTGTGCTCCTGAGTGTGTTAGACTCACAGATTTTCTTTAGTTTATTATAGTTCTGTATCTGGGGATTCAAATCCAGTTTGGTCTTTAAACTTTTTCCTTAGACTCCCCCATTAAATTTATGTTATGATTAGGAATTCTTATTGACCTTGGCCTTTAGACATTAAAGGTACTCCTAACACCAGAATCTTCTGGGTAATAATTTATTAACAAACAAAATGTGATCGGAGGAATGCTTGTAAATGTGTAAATTACAGGCAATTTCTCAGGGTAGACAGTTACTGCACTGGTTAATTTATCAGTCCACACATGGCCACCAATAGTACTTCCTTCCTTAACAATGTTTTAGTAGCAGTAGAACCCGGATGACTGTTGGTCCTAACCCTTTTGCAGGGTTATCCCAAGAGGTTTTGCCTTCCTCTTCCTATTTTTCTGACTTTCTTTTTGTGAGCTTTAGGACTCTGGGAACTTTGCCACTGCTAATCTGTGCTAAAGTGCATGTGCTTTGTACTCTGAAAAATGGCATGGTTTGTTTTGCCACAATCAGCATATTTGATTTATGAGTAATCCCTAGTACAGTGCACTACATGTGCCCAGGGCCTGAAAATCAAATGCTACTAGTGGGCCTGCAGCACTGATAGTGCCACCCGCATAAGTAGCCCTTCAACCCTATCTCAGACCTGGCACTGCAGAGTCTGTGTGTGCAGTTGTAAACTACCATGTCGACCTGGTTAGTTCACCTACTTGCCAGACCAAAGCCTCCCCTTTTACTACATATAGGGCACTCCTAAGTTCGGCCATAAGAATCCCCAGGGGCATAGTGCAATGTATTTAAAAAAAAGGTAGAGCATGTACTTTTGAGTTTTACATGTCCTCGTAGTGAAAAACCTCAAAATTACCTTTTCACTACAATGTAGATTATCACTGGATCTGCCTTGTACCACTTTACAAGTGTATCTACCAATTTGAAGCAGAAACAAAATTTGAGTTTGGTGTCTCTGAGCTCAAAATTTAAAAACACATCTTTTAGTGAAGTTGGTTTTTAAATTGATGGCCTGAATTGCCACTTTTAGAAAGTTGCAAAAAGAACAATGGATGGACAGAATGCAGAACAATGTCATACATTCACCCCAGTACAGAGATCTGGGCCTGAATACAACATTTTTTTGCTCACCATGTGTAATGAGGTTTGTTCAAGTTTATTTACTTTAGTCTTTCTTTTACCTTCATTGTTGCCATTCTTAATACTTCATGTAACATTCTAAGCTCCTCGCGCACTGTTTGTTGTGAGGAGTGTATCTTCAAACATGATTATGTTTGAAGATGCATTCTCTCGTGGTGCTGTTCATCAGTTAATCCAGGCAGCTGTTGTAATTTCATTCATGGCTGTATCGGCTGGAGAACAGCAGCAGTCCTGAGTTATGCTGTATTTAAAGAATAAATCTACTTTTTTGGATACAAATTGATACAAGTTTCATTCTTTACCTCGATCTATTTATTGTGAAGCTGTACTTTACATTTGGCGACGAGATCAAGTTAAAATTCAGCATTTCACCAATTTTGAGGATTTCACGGATAAAAGGAGTAAAAAAGAAATATCTTACTTCGTTTGAAAAGTATATTGTGCTGCACAGTTTCAACGCGTCTCCTGTGGGGATCATTTTGCTCCTCCTTCGGCACCATTTGGAGCATGGAAAAGGAAGTTATGCATTTTAAGGTGTTTGCTGGTGTTGTGATGGATCGGGAGCTGCGGTAATCGCGGAAGGAGAACGGAACGTGATGACGTCATCACGCAACGTGGGAGGCCATTTTTAATACATTTAAAGTGCTAAAAAGAGGATTGCGCTCCAGCCTTTCAGCGCATCTGAGAGTGAACGTTTGAAGTAAAAAACGGAAGCTTACTCTCACTAAATTTGCAATCGGAAACAGTTACTTAACAGACATCAAGGTATAGGCTTTAAAAGAGAAACTGCAAGAGAAAGAGAGTTTTGAAATTGTATGACGCCTACTAAAATGGTATGTACTTTCAATTATTACACATAAAGAGAAAGAAAGTAAAAGGTGTTATTTTTAAAAAGAAGAGAAAGAGTATTAAACTGCAGAATATTTATTATAAATTAAAATATATATTCAACAAGAACATAAAAGGAAACATTTATAAACAATTCATTTGGATTGAAATACAAATACATATTTGGGAATGGCAAACAGTCAACAAATTGTGCATTTGAACCACTTTCTTCCAGTTATTGGTAAACCTGTTGAACCATGGAAGATGTGGTTTCGCAGTTTTGAAAATCATGAGGTTGCTATTGATGCAGAGGGATATTCTGCAAAGAGAAAATTGGCATTACTTTATAGTCATCTAGGAAGTGCTGGGAAACAAAGTTTTGATAACTTACCAACAACAATACCTCCTCCGGGGACTGGAGAAGGATGGAATGTGTACACTGATGCCATTCAGAGACTAAACAATTTTTTTTGAGCAACCAAATATTATGCTTGAACGTTTTAACTGTACAAAAAGAAAACAAAATCCAGAAGAAAGTGTAGAAGACTTTATTTCAATTCTTAAGAATATGTCAGCGGAGTGTAATTTTGGGGCTTCTTTAGACATTTGTATTAGAGATCAATTGGTGTATGGGTGTTATCATAAAGAAATGCGGGAGCGTATTTTGAGCTGCAGGGATCCCACTCTCTCTGAGGTTATTGATATGGCGAAGAGCATAGAAAGAAGCATTATTTCATCTAAATGCATTGCAAATGATAATGTCTTACCTGTTAATTGTGTACAAAATGAAATGTCTGTTAATGCTGTGACTTTTAAAAATAGATTTAGTAAACCACTACAGAGAAAATCCACCACTTTTTGTTTTAGATGTGGATCAAAATCACATCTTAGTAATAGCCCTGTTTGCAGTGCTTTGGGAAAGAAATCCTTGAATTGTCATAAAATTGGGCATTTTAGCGCTGTTTGTAAAACTAAACGCACTGTTCATGTTAGTTCTATCACAACGCAAGAATTTAGTGATCAGAATAGTAATGTCTCACCTTTTGATGTTACGTTACTTGAATCCCCATTACATATTAATACAATAGAGTTGTCTCAGGAGAGACTTGTAAAAAAGGAAATTTTAGCAATTGATTCTGGTGAAAATTTTCTGAAGAACATGCAGTAGAACCACCATGAATAGTTTTGATTGGTGAAAAGAAAGTTGATATGATGGCTGACTCGGGTGCCCCAGTCACCATTATCTCTGACATCCTGTTTGACGAATTTTGGTCTGCAGGAACCACCTTGTCTAAAGTTGACGTAATTCCCAAAGCGTATGGTGGAAAAGACATTGACATGCTTGGATTTTTCATGTCTAACATTTGTTGTCGGGGTAGGGTTCTTGCAAGAATGGGTTTGAAACTTGTCCCAGGTAAAAAAAAATCCTGTTCAAATTAATGATACAGATATATCGTCGATTACTGGTGATAATAATTCCAAAGTGGATGACATTATTAAACAATTTCCTGATGTTTTTAATTCAAAGATAGGTAAAATGAAAACATTTGAACGTCTAATTAAACTTAAGCCAGGCGCTATACCTATAATGCACAAGTTAAGATCTACCCCTCTCAGTGTAAGAGAAGATTTGAAGAATTTATTGGACAAAATGGTGTCAGAAAATATAATTGAATCTACTGATTCTTCACAGTGGGTTAGTCCTTTTGTTATCTTTAGAAAAAAAGACTCCAGTATTCGCCTTTGTGCGGATCTTCGTTCCCTCAATCAAAATATCCCTATTGATTGCCACCCCGTACCAAAAATTCAAGATCTTTCAACTGGTATTGATGGTTCAAAGTTTTTCACCTTGCTTGACTTGCGCAGTGCGTATCACCAGATTCCCCTTTCCCCAGAGTCCACAAGTTTGATAACTTTCATTACACCGTTTGGTGCTTATAAATATTTGAGGTTGCCGTTTGAGTTGTCCTCGGCGGCAAGCGTTTTTCAGAAATTCATGGATTCTTTATTAAAACTTAAAATGTGTTCAGGGTCATCAGGATGACGTATTGATTTTTTCAAAAACAAAACTAGAGCATGTTGAAACACTTAGGGAGGTGCTGTCACGATTTAAAGATGCAGGAATCACCCTTGGGGAAGATAAGTGCAAATTTTTTAGGACAGAGGTAGATCATTCAATTTCTTCAAGAGGAATAAAGCCAACATTTTCATTGACTCAAGCCATTTCAAATGTTCAGGTCCCAAAGGATAAAGATGCTTTAAAATCTTTTTTGGGTATGACTGAATATTATTCCAGGTTCATTCAAAATTACTCGCAGATTGTTCAGCCATTACGTGACCTGTTAAAGAAAAGTGTGAAATTTGTATGTTCTTCTGTATTAGATGATGCATTTAATTTAATCAAAAAGTCAATTCTTAATTCACCAGCCTTGTGCTCTTTTACCCCTGGTGTGAAATGTTCCATCTCTGTAGATGCTAGTCAGTTGGGTTTGGGTGCAGTGTTATGTCAATAGTTTGGTACAAATGAAAGGACTATTGGTTTTGCTTCAAGGTCACTCTCCACTGCAGAGAGGAATTATAGTAACATCGAGAGGGAGGCACTTGCATGTTCATGGGCTGTAGAAAAGTTCAAAAGTTACATATGGGGTTCACATTTCATTTTGCTGAGTGATCACAAGCCATTACTACATTTACCCAATGGTAATGGGACAGGGAGGGCATCAGCAAGGTTGGTTCATTTACTGTCTAGGCTGCATGAGTTTAATTTCACTATTCGCCACATTTCAGGAGGGCTCATCGTTAGAGCAGACTGCTTGTATAGACTTCCTTTAAAGGAGGATTCAGATGAGCTCAAATATGATGAAGTAGAGTGTGTGGTGGCATCAATTGATGATTCTGTGTCTGTGTTTCCTTTCCTGTCACAATCTGATCGGCTAAAGGAATGTGAAAATGATCAAATTTTACAAACTGTGAAAAACATGGTTATTTGTGTTCACTCCCTGCTTTGCTCAAGTCTTTTGCACAGATCTCTGAAGATCTATCTATTGGTAATGATGTTTTAATGCGTGGGGATCAATGTGTTCCTCCTTCTTCGATTCGAATGAAATTGGTTGAATCTGCACATGAAGGACATCTAGGTATTGGAGGTACATCAAGAAAACTTAAAGAACACTTCTGGTGGCCAGCTTTAGAAAAAGAGGTTTATATTTGGGTGAACAAATGTGATACTTGTTTGTTATCAGACAAACATTGGAAGATTAATAAGCCACCTCTTCATTCTGTACCTGTACCTGAAGAGGCATGGTTCAAGATTGCAATTGATTTTGCGGGTCCATTTGATCTCATTTCAAACAGTGGACGTTTTATCATTGCACTAATCGATCATCATTCAAAATGGGTTGACTTTGACTTTTGCACTTCGCCTACTTCTGTTAATGTTATAAAATTCCTTGACAGAGTTTTTCAAAACGAAGGATATCCAAAGGGAAATTGTCACGGACAATGGGTCACATTTCTATTCTTCTACCATGCAGGATTATTTTAAATCCCATGACATTAAACATCTCATGGTGGCTCTCTATTCCCCATCTTACAATGGGCTCATTGAGAGAATGAACAGGTTCATAAAAGAAGGTATCCAAACAGCACTGGCATGCAATCTTCCTTTTGAATCCTTTTTGAGAAAAAAAATGTGGTCATACTTGGTCACACCTCATTCTACGACAGGGATTTCACCTTTCAGACTTTTAAAGAAGAGAAATCCCAATGGAATTGTTTGCCTGAATTGGATAAAAGATATAAAGAAGGTAGACTCTTTTTGTGTGGCTCGTCAAGACGAGCTTATTCTAAAGAAAAATGTTCTGGTTAAACAAAATGCTCAGAAAAAGGACTTTGATGCATACTCTTCATCAACCATAATGGATTTTCAAATTGGTGACTGGGTCTGTTTAAAAATCTCAATAAGGCAAGAAAAGGGGTTATCAATGTTTTCATTACCGATTCAAGTTGTCAAAATTTCTAAAGGTTCAGTTTTTCTGGAAAGGAAAGGGTGGTGGAGTAAGAGAGCAGTTGTCAAGATTTCAAATGAACAGGCCAAAAGAATACTCTTGTACAAATCCTCCTCTGGTGACTCTGATTGTTCACATTTTCCTTTAGGTTCGCCATCTGACAATGCTTACGTTCATGAGTTACCATCTTCTTCATGCACATCTACTTCTTCACAAATTTCAGTTGTGAATCAACCGTTGGATTCTTCATCAGGTACAATTTGTGATTCACATAGATCTTTTCGCAACTGTTCTATTCCTGTAAGGTTTAGAGATTATTATATGTCTTAACTATATTTTTCAAATTTAAATATGTTTTTCATTTTATAGGAAGAGAGATGATGTAATGAGGTTTGTTCATGTTTATTTACTTTAGTCTTTCTTTTACCTTCATTGTTTCATGCCGCCATTCTTATTACTTCATGTAACATTCTAAGCTCCTTGTGCACTGTTTGTTGTGAAGAGTGTATCTTCAAACATGATTATATTTGAAGATGCATTCTCTCGTGGTGCTGTTCATCATTTAATCCAGGCAGCTGTTGTAAAGTCATTCAAGCGCTGGATCGGCTGGAGAAAAGCAGCACTCCAGTGTTATGCTGTATTTAAAGAATACATCTAATTTTATTGGATACAACTTGATACAAGCTACATTCTTTACCTGGATCTATTTATTGTGAAGCTATACTTTACACCATGCTATTCCAGTTTGAACCCAGCCATATGCAAATCAGTCTTGGCCCTGTGCCCAATTGGAACAGTCCAGCCCGAACTGCCAGGCCAGGTCCCCCCTGCCCTGGAAATAAGCATCCTGGGACTGGTTTTGGGGTTTCACCCCTCATCAGCCAGGACAGCTTGACTCCAGTGGCATGGAACTGAGGGTAACATTTCATTTAGGAAAGGGTTAGTTATACCTCTGATTAAGTTGTGCAATAAGTTGACAAGTTTGGCACATGAGGGTCATTGTTAGAAATGAGGTCTCTAGTTAGCAGTGGTTTGCACCCTGTCCAAGTAGGGACCCAAGTAGTCAGGGTAAGTGTAGTACACACTAGGTTTACCTGCGCTCACCCTCTGGTAGCTTGGCACAGAGCAGTCAGGCTCAACTAAAGAGGCACTGTGTAAAGTATTTGTGCACATACAGTAACACAGTGAAAACATTGCAAAAGTGCTCCATACTAGTCTAGAAAAATAGCCAGCAAGGCGAAGGGGAGCTGATGCAGCAGTTGTGATGGGACTTCGGTTCAGAATGCATTGCGGTGTCGATGAAGCATCGACGGGTCAACCCACGAGGTATCGATTTTATGGTGCTGATGTCACACCACAGGGCCACAGATGCTATGGCGTAGTCAGAAGTCACGGACGTCTGTGAAAGCCCTTGGAGAAACTTTAGAACGCAGGATGCAGAGAGCATAGTCCAGTCCTCTCACTCCCAGCATAGAAGCAGCAGGCCAAAACAGCAAAGCAAACAGCAAAGTGGCAGTCCCTCCTGGCTGCACAGCAGCTCTTCTTCCTAGCAGAATGTCCTCAGTCCAGAAGCATTCTAAGTATATGGTATCAAAGACCCTGCCCTTCCTGGGCCTGGTTCCAGACACACTATAGGGGGGAATGCAACTGTATGTGTGGGGTCAGGCACAGCCCTATTTAGGTACAGGTGTCAACTCTTCCCACCACTCTTGCTCAGGAATGCTCAGCAGCCTGGTGATGGGCCATCAGAATATGCAGGGCACACCTCAGCTTCCTTTGTGTGTGACTGTCTAGAGTGAATTCACAAAGCGCAATGGTCATCCAGGATGGTTAAAGTAAGAAAGTGCCAAATGTCCAAAAGTAAAAGACACACAATTGATGAACAGAATGCAGAGCAAATCAAAACATTTACCCCCAGTCAAGAGATCTGGGTTAAATCCATCATTATTTTGCTCACCATGCCACCCCAGTTTAGACCTGGCCAGACACAGGTCTAAACAGACACATCAACACTCTTCACTGAAGGCCGCCCTTCAATCATTTTATTTTACTTGCCACAACTGTGAATTATTCACACTTGCATCACTCCATTACTTGACCACAAGTGATCCTTAACATACTCGATTGAGCATCGGGTGACTGTAACAACACACATATGTTCTCTTTCCATTTGTTAAGTTTTCCCTTCTTGAGAAGGCATAATCGACAAACTGTCTGATATTGCATTCACACTGCCATGTGCTTAACTTGAAAATTAAATTCCTGTAATTTTGATATCAATCTTATCCATCTTGAAGAACCATGATTTCCCTTTGCCATCCATCGTGAATAGGAGAGATTTATGATCAGTCATCAATTCACAGTATCTTTCCCACAAGAAAATTTTCAGTTTTTTACCTCTCAGACACAGACTAATACTTTTCTTTCAGTTGTGCTATAATGAACTTCAGAACCTCGAACATGCATGAAATAAAAGCCACAGTGTGCCCTTTCTCATTCACAATTTGTGTAAGAATAGCTTCCAACCCAACATCACTGGCTTCAACAGTGATGTCATTATCCCTTGTTTTCATATGGCTTAAAAAAAGGTGCTTCCAAAATATTTTTGTCATATTCTAAAAAGCATCATCCCTTTCACTCATTCAAATAAATATTTATTTTTTTCTTGTCAATTTTCTTAAAAGGTCCAAAGTTGTGGGCATAACCACAAAACATGCATAGTGTTCACTTAATCCCCAAAAAGATCTTAGCTTGTTTTTATCCTTAGCTTTCGGTGCATCCATGATGGCATTTACAAAATCAATTTTAGGCGAAATACCATCAGCTGGAAATGTATGGCCTAAGTAACCTAATTCACTCTGTAGGAAGCAACGTACTTTCAATACAGATTACAACAAAACAAATGTCTTTGCATGAATTAATATGTCATCTGGGAAAGCCCGTATGCCATTAATGCCTTTAAAAAGTGTGTCCATCAACTTCTGAAACAGACTGGCGGCAGATACTAAACCAAACAGTAACTTCCAAAATCGATGTGCACCAAAAAGTGTTAGGATTGTGGTGAGATCACTTGGCTCTTTAGATAGCATTACCTCATGATAAGCAGGATTTAAATCTATCATGGATAACAATGAGGCACCACAAATAGCTGATAACGTCTCTTGTATCCTGGGCATAGAAAGACAATCAACTGGGATATTTTTTTTCAAAGGCACTAAATCGGATCACAGATTAATTTTTTCCATGTTATATCTACTCCAGAAATCCATACGAATAAGTTGGTATGTTCAATAATACCATCCTTACTCAAAGTTTCCAAAAATTTCATTATCCATTGTAACAGGATTCTCAGTGCCTGGTCTTAAAACAATACCGAGCTTTCCCCGGTCTCGCCATCCCACAATATGTCTTCCCTTGTTGGTCACATATATTTTTGTTATCATTTTAGGTCTCATGAATTCCAATATGTCATTAAAATAACTTACTATGAAAATGTCAGTCTTCTAAAGCTTTTGAATTTTCATCCGTTTTCAAAAGTTTAATATTTTTCCATAACTAAATCATATGTCACAGTGGACAAAATAATTATTGGATTGGCAGAAGCTATCAAATTTAAAGAAACATTACCAATGCATACTGTTCCCAAAGGTACTTTTGTATTTATCCCTTTCAACATCAACCTTTTGCACACATATCCTGTTTGACCTCCTCAATGCTATTTACTTCAATATTTATACCTGTCTTGGTATTCTTCCACATCTTTTGAAAATGACCAATCATTTTACACTTTAAATATTTTAACACTTTGCACATTACTGGCAACCTAAATAATATTAAAAACTGTTTTTGAACTGTGCCTATAACATACTGTTTGTTTATTCTTGTTTTACTTTGCTTATCATTTATATGTCAAACAAACATTACTGAAGAGGTTTCAGCATTAGCTAACACTTTTTGAAGAAACCATTGATAGTTCAATTCCCTCAGCTAGATCAATAACGTTTTATAATGGGGGATTTCTGCAAGCAACCAGTCTTTCTTGTGTTTGTTTTTGAATGGCAGTTAAAAACAAATTGATTCCTCAGGCAGGTGTTAATGTTATCCTCAAACTCACAAGAATTTGTAAGAACTCTTAATGCAGAAATGTTTTATTCAACAGTTTTGTGTGAATACTGCTTGCTTTGAAATAAACTATGTCTCTCTACCATCACACGAGATTCCTCCGTGAATTCTTTCTCCATTTTTTAACTGCCTCTTTGTACTCATTCCAGTACACTTTGCCCCCTTGGTATTTCTACTTCTGGCAGGTTACCAAACATGTATTTGCCTGCATCTCTTAATGACCAAATAGCTAAGCTTTCTTCCATTCAGGGGAGAACTTCTTAGCATCAAGGGCAATTAAGTAACTTTCGTATGTTCTGTGCCACTTTTTCAACTTAGCAATTGGTTTTCCAGTATTTTGCATGAATAATACAGTTGTGTGATGCTTTGAACAGACGCCATGCCAAAAATATGCTCAAGCACAATTCACAGATATTTACTACAGTTTGTCGGGTGTATTTTTCTCTGTACTTTGAAATAAATAATAATGTTATATGCAGAAATATTTTTGAATAACAAATGGATGCAGCATTATTATTAACCTGGTAACTTCCTATAATAAGTAACCATGAAGTTAGAATAATGTGACCTTTGTAGAAGTTTTTCAAAAAAATGCACCTGTAAATAATTGTTCTCTGTAAATAACTATTGTGTCAGGAAAATAATTGTTTCAAAATTGTAACCTTATTTATTCATGAACCATTGAGAAATGAAGTTCAAGTGGATCCACTTGAAGTGGAAGAGACGCAGGATGTTATTGACAAGTGGTTAGCGTTCTAGTTATTGAGGGCACGTGGTGTTGACGTCATTCGTCATGCAAATCTTCAGCAATGTGCAATCAGGACATGGAGAGCAGGGCGGACTTTTGGCATGGGTGAGCTGGGCCTAGGCCCAGGGCACCAATCTTTAGAGAGGCGAAAAGAACTGTCTGTGTAAAGATCCTGCAAGCAGAAATATTCTATACCTTGGCTCCAGTGATCGCGTTTAAAGTGCTTTTAATTGTTGTTAATGTGCTGCAGTTGCTGTATTTTATCACCTTATTAGCTCCCAACCTTGTCCCAAATCTACCTCTCACCCCCTGCTGCCACACATCAACACCCCCTCCCCTCCCCTACATACAACTTGGAGCTAAGATGTGGGTGACTCAGGGAAGATGCGGTCATGTGGGTTCAGAGGCAAGTTGCTACCTTAATGTTGCCAGCAAGGGACTGGCCTGTCACAATTCGCTGCTGCCTCATTATATTCACTAGCAGTAGTGAGGGCAGCAAATTTCTATCTGCCCAGTGCGCTATTGGAGCAAAAGCCAGCTCTGGTGGAGATGGTCGCATTCCATTTGAATCATGCCTACAACATTGAATCAAACCACCTGTCTTACCATAAGTGTGCTGCCCCGAAAAGGCCAGTTCTGTCGCATAAGACAATTCTTTCTCACATCCACTCCCGCAGAACTCTTCAAACGAAGTTGGATTGTGTAGCAACTTTCACCTATTTCACTTGAGTGGATGGGAATAGAAATGGCCCTTCTTGAGAATTTCACGATTAGTTCAGCTTCCAGCACGATTGTTGCCAATTTGTAGAGAGCAATTTATAAAGTGGAAGTCGAAATCCAGAGCTTGAATTGATTCTCCATTAATATGATATATTCTGACAGACCCACAAGAGCAACCAGTGTCTGTTATGAAATATCCCTAGCATTCTAGATCCCTACCTTATGTTGAACTCTTATCATTTTGTTATATATGGAATATTCAATTGTCTATCTAATGTACCTAAAACCACTACAATGTCATGCTAATTACTTTTGCATGTTTGTTGTGCTACCAATACAGTTTCTTCAAAATCGCACACTCATTGTGAGTTCTTCTAGACACTAACATATATCTTCAATTGTTTCAGAAAGTTAAATGCATTCCTGGGTAGAAATATGATTTTTTAAATCTATAACAACTCACATTGTATCCTATCACTCTTTTGTAAAGAAATGCTCTGACAGCTAAGGTTTAAAATAAATAGACTGGGTCAAGAATAAAAGGTATGATTCTTTTTAAACTTAAACATTTACCCAATGTGTAAAAAGGGAAGAGGTTGAGATAGTTGTTGATGTAAGATACATGAGCAGCTTGTCAGTTCCGATGAGTAAAGCTGGTTCTTCTGCATTAAGGAGTTTTGCCTAAAGAGTGATATGGGAAGACATATATGTGACACCAGTTTTCAAAACATCTCAATGTAAGTGAAATGTGTGTTTTTCCTAAGAATACAAAAAGAAGACTGCAGCAAAGATGTTTTCATCAAGACATATTTAAACTTCTTATGAAGGGAAAAAAAACATATTTTTTAAAAAGAAAGGTGAGCGTCTGTTCCTTCGATCTGTACATATAACTGCGATTAGTAACAGGTGGCTGCATAACTGGTGGTTAAAGAGGAAATAGCAAGGAATGAAGAAAAAGATGAGGTGCTTCCCTGCCCGATGTCCCAGTAAGTGTTTGTCCCCAGAAGGAAAACAAAAAGCTGGTGGAAGGGAACTCTACTCACACAAAGCCACCAGATATCACCTACTTGGGGATGCTAGGCTAACCTGTTGAGGTGTATCTGAAGCAACTATGGTCTGTAGTGCTTTATCCTCTGCTTCACCTTTACAACAACCACTGAGTCTTAATGCATTTTTCAGCTGTAACACAAGCTTTTCAACTTCAGAAAGTTGAAAACCGTAAATTTTGGGTGAGAGGGAATAGCAGGTTTTGCAGCTGAAAATCCACTTATTTGCTGATTTTCTCTCCAGTACAATTGTGAATGCTGCTATTGTCTCTGCTGTGGTGCCTGCTATTGTGGTATTCATGGTCCATGCTATGTTAGTAGCTGTGGTACCTGCTGTGGTCACAGTTGAGGCGGCAGATGTGATTCCAGCTCTGTGACTTCAGTTGTTGATGCTGTTGTTGCTGACATGGTAGCAGCTAGGGTTGCAGGTGTGCTCCTTGGTAGGTTAGTAGTTCTGGTACCTGCTGTGGTCACAGTTGAGGCTGCAGATGTGAATCCAGCTCTGTGACTTCAGTTGTTGATGCTGTTGTTGCTGACATGGTAGCAGCTAGGGTTGCAGGTGTGCTCCCTGCTAGGTTAGTAGTTTTGGTACCTGCTGTGGTCACAGCTGACGCTGCAGATGTGATTCCAGCTCTGTGAGTTCAGTTGTTGATGCTGTCGTTGCTGACATTGTAGCAGCTAATGTTGCAGGTGTGGTCCCCACTATGTTAGTAGTTTTGGCACCTGCTGTGGTCACGATTGATGCTGCAGATGAGATTCCAGCTCTGTGAGTTCAGTTTTTGAGTCGCGCATGCCTAGAGCCATACTTCTCTAAGTCACGCATAAACAGCCATTTTCGAACTAGGCAGCACGGGCCTCAATGGGAACTAATATGAAAACAAAACACAACAGATGTTAGATTTAGAATTTTAGCCTTTTTGTTTACCTCCCGCCATTCTAATTATCCCTGTTAGAGGTTACCTAGCCAAAGCAACGAATATGCGTTATTTACTTACCAAGTTTATTCATTTTGCTACACAAATACTCAATAAAAGCACAAATACGCACCTTACTATATCTTCTAAAATATTATTGCACTATATTAATATGACTTTTTCACGTTATTAGTACATTCGTTTTTGCAAATCAGCAAGTTAGTTTTCCCACGCGTAACTTTCCTCTGTGTATGCTTTTGGTTGATTAATTATCATGCTCTACACGGTTAATACATGTTATTGTTATGAGGGATTAACTTTGCAAGGGGTACACAAAATCTTTTGTCTTTTCCCCTGCTCCAACACTCCCCCCCTTTGGTGATTTTGTCATCTCACAAACACCCAAATAAATTTCAATAAAAACATGTTTCAGGTTCTTTAATTTGAGTTAATTGTAGACTTTAGTGTCCTTCATATCCAGTCTTCTTGTTTTATTATACATCTTATCTTTGTATTCCTCCAACTCTATTTCACCCTTTTCATGTTCTCTTTCCTCATTTTCTTCTATTTTTTCTTTTATCAATTTTTCAGTTTTTCTTTTTCTAATACATTTGCGCACTAATCCTAATATTAGTACAATGACAATGATAACAGTCACTTGAATTAATACTTTCCCTATTATTGATTTACCTATTTCTACAAACCACTTCTTTATTTTGAATAAGGAATTGCGCTTCATGTTGTTCTGCTACTTTCACTTGTGCCCACATAGCTTTTTCTTTCAGCTTTCTCTGTTTGGCATCAATGTCATCACTACAATATTTTGCATATCTCAGCACATCATCTACTGAACTGGACTGCCAGCTCATCATGTTGTGTTTTATCATTTCGCCTATTTCTGGTCTTAAACCAAATACAAACCTGTATACAAAATGACTCATATCCTTATCACATAATGTTTCGTATCCACTGTATTGTTTAAAAACTAAAAGCAATCTTTCATAATAAGCATGTACAGATTCTTTGGGTTCTTGTAGAGTCCTATCAATTTTTACCCAATCAGTTTCCTTTGGAGGAATTTTATTTTTCAAAAATGTTATAACTTGATCATATTTTCTCATTACTTCCGGTCCTGGTGCACCTGTTTTAGCAACTCTTGGATATTCTTCTTTCGGCCAATCAACAGTAATTTTACATTCTGTCCACAAATCTGCAGTTACCGCTTTGTCAAATAATCCATCTACATATTCCCACAATACTTTTGAAACTTGTACAAACCTACCTACTTGTCTATACCATTCTACAGGTTTTTCTTGTAATCTTGAAAAATCATTTGTAAATGACAATATATCTTGTTTAGTCCAGGGTACATGTACATAACCCTCTTCTGGTATTTCTCTCATGGGAAATTCAGGCACTACAGATTCTTTTTCTTTGACAGGGAATGCTAAGGAAGTGTTATCACTGGTCTCTTCCTTCTTCTTTATCCACTTGCTTCTCCATCGATCTACATCTCCCCATTTTCTCAGTAACACAATTAATTCTTTTATTTGGGTTAATCTTCCTGAGGTATTCACATTATCTGTATCCTTTTTGGTAAACTCTACTCTGTAAGGTTTCTGTAACATTTTTATTTTTGCTAATTCTATTCCTAATTCGTTTGCTGTTTCTTCTAATTTATCGTGCAGATTTTTAGCTCTCCACGTTATGGTTTTACACATAAACATGAGCTTATCATCTTGATATGTTTTTAGTCTCTCAGTTCCAATAGTTCCAATAATCAATTCTTCCATATCTATTTCTAATCTAACCACGTCTAAAAGTTTAGGTTCTAAATCCTTTTGCTTGTGGGTTTCAACCCAATCATTTAATTCTTCTGCCGTTGGCCCTATCAGAGTTTTTATCAAATCAATTGTGTCTATACTTCTCTCTGGAGTCTCCCATAGGAATTCTACATTTTGGGCTTTGATTTATAGTCAACTCAGGTGGTGTTGTTCTAATAGTATTTCTGGTTTAATTTAAGTCAGGATAAATCTTTTCCTTTACTATTTGCAAACTTGGATTCAATGGAATTGTAAACGAAGGCTCATTTATTCTTTGATTTTCAAAAACTGGTATTACAGGACCTATAGTTACTGGCACAGTTACAGCTTCTATATTTCTGGTGAGTTCTTGAATTTACTCAGCTAATTCATTTGTTGATCGCATTAATTCAGAAGTACTAGGAGTTTCAGCTGATTTTAATTTTTGTTTCTTTGAGATACTTCTTATTTCAGAATATTGTTTTGTGGTTTCTGTCAATCTAGTCTCCATTGGTGGTGCATTTGGTGTCACCACTGCAGAAATTGGCTGATACGGAGGGGGTCTTCTATTTAGAATCTCCTCCAGCACCACATATTCAGTGTCACTTATCCCACAACTTCTCTTTTCCAGCTTTACATTTTTCCTCTTCTCTGTACTTTTTCTCCCTACAGTCTCATCGACTGTTCTCATCGGATACATTCCATCCCACATATCAGCATTTCTCCATCTTCTCATTCTACTCTCATGAGTTGTTCCCCATAAACCTCTCAGACTACATCGTCTCTCCTTTGCTTTATCAAATCTCTCTCGTTCTAACTCATGCATCTCGTCTTCCCATTCCATCAAAGCTTCAAATTGTGTCAGCCTAGATCTCGGTTCAAGTCTCATCATCTTCTCTCTCAAATTTCGTAATACTGCTAGGCTAAATGAACCTACTTCTGGAAATGCCAATACTCCATCATTTGTAGTATACTTCGCCCAATATTCTAGCCAAATGCAAGTGTGATAGCCATAATTCATTATCATGTATGTGCTGGGGTTTTCGGTGGAGGAAGTATTTTTCCCTCTCTAGCAACTATTTCGTTACCCTTTTGTAATACGTTTTTAAGTTTCTTGAACCATGAAGCTTTCTCCCTATCCTGGACATAATAATAATCAATTTTTCTACAAATTTTCTTACTTCAAATTTACCGTACACTCTGTCTCAAACTGCTCCGGTATGCTGACCTATCCTAGCGCTATTCACACTAACGCACCAATCAGAATAGAACACATCACAATCACTTCGACCTATGCTCATGCAGTTCTTGCTAACGCACTAATCAACACTCCAAACGTGGACCTATCCCAGCGCGATGTCAGCTCTGCTTCGGCTTCTGCTGACTCCTCCTTTTCAAAATTTATCGGCACAAATTTTGTGTATTTTACACAACTTAAATCAGTTAGTTACGACACAAAAAACATTTCCATTGCCCATTTCACTAAAACCAAAGTCATAGTTTATTCAAACTCGCAAGAATTCTGTATTTCCAGTAGACAGTGCTTACCTTTTCTCTACCACAGAATTTTGGTGTCACCGATAAAGCAGCACTTCCCTCTACTTTTCCCCTATAACAAGCTTAGGTGACAAGCCTGCTACTCACCCAGGGAAAAGTTTTAATCAGAGTACATTTGAACCTGTTCTTAGAGCTGAGATTTTACAGGTGGCCTTTGCCATACATTCATCACTTTCACATGGAAAATATCCCTAACATTAACATACGACGATGTTACCTCTTTGAAATCAGACAATGTAGTGTGCCAATTCTCTTGCCACACATTCCTCTGCTTGCAGACAGAGTGACCAACTCCCAACTTCCCAGAAGCTTCAAAATTCCAACAACACATAACGTAAAACAAACTCAACATAAAATGTTAGTCATCAATCTTGAATATATATTTTATATACACTTAACTAATCAAACTATACATTACTTATCTAAACCAACCTATAGCAACCAGAACTATGCTCCCAAAAAATCTGATCCAGCACGGCTCTCAAACAACCCTCCCAACTCATCCCTCTCAACCCAGGAGCTGACTTATTTTACTCATCGGTGGGGCCCATAGCACCGCGAGTCACACATTCACCTTGCCCTCCATATACTTGCTGCAAATACGTTTCTTCTGCTTGGAGACTTTAACTTCCATGGGGAAAAACCGACTGACCCTGAGGTCTACAAACTTTTTGCCTCTCTTGAATTAATAGGACTTATCCAAAGGGTCGAGGGTGCCACGCATAGAGCAGGTCGCCTATTAGACCTGGTCTTTTCCAACATAGACCAGCTAAGGTGTG
Source organism: Lissotriton helveticus (assembly GCF_964261635.1). Classification (NCBI taxonomy): domain Eukaryota; kingdom Metazoa; phylum Chordata; class Amphibia; order Caudata; family Salamandridae; genus Lissotriton; species Lissotriton helveticus. The sequence continues at coordinate 1,629,682,246 of NC_136068.1, forward strand.
ACCCCCCCTGATCCTCTTTCCAGGACGGATCACTCTATGATTACGATCTACATACAGCAACCGTGCCAGAAGATTGTTAACTGCCCTGTTAGACAGACCCCTAAACAAAGTAGGACTTGACATAAGCTCTCCTTAGAGAGTTTCAACAAGGTTTTTTCCCCGGATTTGGCAACCAATATTGGGGATGTATCTACAAAGTTGGAGGTATTTAATACTGCCCTGGAAACAGCCTTGGATGTGGTCATACCAAAAAAGACACTGAGCCCCATCCAACGGCGGGCCTCCACCCCCTGGTACACGGTTGAACTTAAATTGGAAAAAGCCAGTTGCAGGCGTTAGGAAAGAACGTGGCGCTCCAGTAAGACTGAGGAAAACAGATCACTCTATAGACAGGCTCTAGCAAAATACCATCTTGACCTAAAAGGGGCTAGGCGCCAGTTTATCATTACCCATATTGAAAATGCCGGCAACTCACTGAAAATATTTTTCGGCATAGTGCTGGATTTTGTATCCTCTAAAGTTTGTAGTCAGGATCCAGTGGAATATCAGGAACTATGTAACTCCCTAGCGTCCTATTTTCACAATAAAATATAAAAAATTTAGAGAACTTTCCCTCATAAGTCCCACACGATGCGTCATCCTCTATTTCATCTGAGGAGCAGAATGAGAGAGTAGCTAGTTCCTTTAATAGCTTTGCAACGATTACGACGGAGGAGGTTACAAAAGGTCTTGCGACTGCCAAATCGGGGTCACCATCAGATCTTTGCCCTCCAAAAACAATGGTGCTGCTATCAACCTGATGTGCCCCAGTCATCCGAGATATATTTAATATCTCAATCCATACGGGTACCATTCCAGCGATTTGGAAGAAGGCATTTGTGCGCCCTATTTTTAAAAAAATCTATGGCGGATCCTCTAATTCATGGTAATTTTTGGCCCATCTCCTTGCTACCTTTGTTGAGCAAAATATTGGAAGGTATTATGAACCGACGTGGAAGATAACCATTTCTTGAACCCATCACAGTCGGTGTTTCGGCCAGGTTTTAGCACAGAGACCGCAATTCTGGCCGTGGTCGACTCTCTCAGACAGACTATAGATGCTGGAGCCTCAGCAATTCTGATCCTCCTAGATCTCTCCGCAGCTTTTGATACCATTTCGCATTCTAAGCTGGCAAGGAGATTTGTAACCTGTGGTATGAAGGCACTTAAGTGGCTCAAGCACTTTTTGTCTGAGAGAACTCAAATGGTGATCCTGGGACCTTACACCTCTGAAAAAAGGCATCTTGGAAAAGGCGTTCCGCAGGCCTCTTGTTTAAGCCCAACCCTCTTTAATCTATATATGGCACCGCTGGCAGGGATTGTCGAGCGGCTGGGTTTTGAGAACATCTCGTATGCTGACGATACGCAGCTTATATTTACCATCGGTCCGAACCCAGCGCTCGACAAAACACGCTTTGCCACCGGTATGCTTGCCATCTCCAACTGGATGACTGCTAATTGTCTCCAGTTGAATCCAGAAAAAAACCGAGGTCATCCTCATGGGCAAAGCCATGGACTTCTGATCAGAGGATTGGTGGCCAGCTCAATTGGACCTGAACCTCTCCCACCCCACCCCCCAAATTGACAGTAACAAACCTGGGTCTAAAACTGGACCGGGCTCTGAGTATGAAAGATCACATAGCGGACACAACAAGCTCGTGGTACTATGGTCTTCAGCTCCTTTGAAAATCCTACCGTATATGCCCACCTTCCACCGTAGAACACTAGTCCAGGCCATCGTAATCAGCCGCCTGGACTACGGGAACGCCTTGTTGGCTGAAGTAGGAGAGACCCTATTGGCCGAACTCCAAGTGGTCCAAAATACTGCAGCAAGAATGATTTTAAATCGACCCGCAGGTACATCTTTGGCTCCTCTGTTGAGGGAACGGTACTGGCTGTCAGTAAAGAAGAGATCCTTTTTCAAGATTTACTGCTTGACATACAATGCACTGAATGAAAGAGGCCCCCTATATCTGTGTAAAAAACTATTGAAATACTCTCCTTGCAGGAATTTCACATCTAGTGCTCAGGATCTCCTGCAGGTTCCCCAAATTCGGCTTGTCTGCTCTGGAGGTAGAGCCTTCTCATATCTTGTTCCAAGATACTGGAATGAGTTCCCTCCGGTTTTACGTAAAATCCCATGCTACAGCATTTTCAGGAAACAGCTGAAAGCTTTTATATTTTAGTAAACATGCTTAAATCTATCCTGGTTCCCCCCCTCAATAAAATTTGCCTAGTTAGCGCCGAGATGCCCCAGGGTGATTTGAGCGCTTTATAAACATTTAACATAACATAACATAACATAACACATCACACTACTCCTAGGATCAGAAGGCAAGCTGCTGGACAGCGGAGCACCCTATTACCCTAAATCTATATTATATACATTATGTACATATGTATATATATATATATATATATATACATATATATATATATATATATATGACTGCTCCATTCTTCGCTCCATTCCAACACAAAGAAAAGCACTCACGGTGGCGAGTCTCAAAAGATTTTATTTAGAGACTCACGGTGTCCAGACCGTTTCGGCTGACGCCTTTCTCGATGGTAACATGGCGCCGCCAAAACGGCCATTTTTTATGTCATAACAATACAACAACATCAAGGAAGGACAAATCTGCTGTGTCCACGGCCGCCATATTGTAATGTGTCTGTTGCATAAATTAAGCCAGTATAAATACTATACACGTCGCTCGACATAACTTCTAGCCCATGGATGGGCAGCTACTTGTCAACCTTATCAAGCCCACAGATGGGCTTATGCTGATGGATCAAATACAACCACACATACATTTCAACAATTGTCTATCCTCAATGCTGCATAAGTGTATATAGAATATAAACACCAATAAAACAGTTACCCATAGCGAATACTTTTCCACCCTACATAAATACTTAGTACCTGAGAAATAGGTACTAAGAATGTTTCCCAGGCTTTTAAATTCACGCATCCTTTGGCACAACTCCGGTGTCCCAGGCCAAGCTGACCTTGACATCTCTACCCGAGCACAGGCCGTTCAAGCATCTCTTGCACAGTTGCGCCTGCTTAGAGCCATACTTCTCGAAGTCTTGCATAAACAGCCATTTTCGAACTAGGCAGCACGGGCCTCAATGGGAACTAATATGAAAACAAAACACAACAGACGTTAGATTTAGAATTTTAGCCTTTCTGTTTACCTCCCACCATTCTAATTATCCCCGTTAGAGGTTACCTAACCAAAGCGACGATTATGCGTCATTACTTACTAAGTATATTCGTTTTGCTACACAAATACTCAATAAAGGCACAAATACACACCTTACTTTATCTTTTAAAATATTATTGCACTATATTAATATGACTTTTTCATGTTATTAGTACATTTGTTTTTGCAAATCAGCAAGTTAATTTTCCCATGCGTAACTTTACTCTGTGTATGCTTTTGGTTGAATAATTATCATGCTCTACACGGTTAATACATGTTATTGTTATGAAGGATTAACTTTGCAAGGGGTACTATATTGCATACTTCCTGTATTAGGGGAAAGTTCTTGCATAGAATCTGTTTAGTTCATCCCATGTATTAAGTAGTGAGGAACTACTGGAAACGCATACTATTTCAGTTGCATAGTGTGTTCTGCTTAGTGTCTATAAAGAGTTGAATTCTTTGATGTGGTGCATATTATTTACAGGAAAAATTTGTTTTAGCACGTTTCGCTGTTGTTCTTCAGGTTTGGAAAGGTAGGACTGTACCCTCATGTAGGTTGTGTTGGACAGCAGTGTTTGCATTGGTTGTTGACTCTGCATTGATTATTGGTAAAATGTGTGAATCAGTCTGGCAGCTCAGGAACTGGAGTTCTTGCATGACCTAGGTGAGTCATGTATGTGATGCGTTTTCCTGGTAGGCAAAAACATCCCCAATAAGCACTCCTGTGGTTAAATGTCGGCTAAGATGCAGGAAAAACAATTAATGTGGATGAAATAGAAATAGCGGGGCATATTACCAACCAATAGAGATAATTTTTGTCTCTAACTTGTTTAGAGACAAAACTTATCGCCGCAAATCGGCGATTTTTATCGCAGATAAACCTTGCTATTAGCAAGGTTTATCGCAAATGCGATAAAAAACGGCCGCAATGCATGAATATCACTGAAAAGTCAGCGATATTCATGCATTATCGAGCAAATGCTCTTAGCCATGTTATCCACCTCCCATTGGATAACATGGCTAAGAACTGCTCCTGGGCAAGTGTTAGTTGGTAATAGGAGATAGCGATGTTAGCGACTGTTTTCAGTCGCTAACATCTTGGCACGCCCACTTTGCATGTCATTAGTGATAAATATCACTGACATGCAAAGCGGGGCCCAAGATGGTCACTATCTCCTATTAGCTGTCGCTAACTGGTGTTAGCGACAGCTTGGTAATAGGGAGATAATTTTATCTCCGCTTTCTTGGCTTTTAAAGCCAAAAAAGCAGAGATAAAGCCCCTTGATAATATGCCCCAGCATGTATTGGACATAATAACATTTAAGAAATAAGGCATTTCTAACTTTACACCAGTGCTCAGAACAGTCTCAGCTGCCTATTAACATTTAAAAGGAAGTGTACTCTTGGAAACTTGTCATATCTTCACAATATGCAGGTCGTCCATCCTCCACCACCTTTTCTTGATACTCCTGGAGAACCACCCGTGGTGTGGAGAAAATGGTTCGATGCTTTTGAGAACTATTTGGGGCTCACAGATTCAGACCTGAAAGAAAAAGGTTTTTATTGCTCCACTCTTTAGGGTTTAAAGGCAGGGACACCCTCAAACATTTACCAGAGGCTGAAGACAAAGCAGGTGAGGAACTTGATGAATACCACAAGACGGTAAGGAAACTGGCTAAAAGATATGATAAGCAACCAAGTGTAGTAGTGTTGAGGCACACATTTTTCAAAAGGGCGCAAAAGATGGAGGAGGATTTGACACTTATATAACGGTTCTAAGAAAAATGGTTGCTGAATGTGAATTTGAGAATTTCAGCTAACAACTGATTCGTGACCAATTCATAAGTAAATGTCTTGACAAAACTATTAGACAAAAATTACTTTCCTTAGAAAATCCGTCGCTTGATGAATCCATTCGTATTGCTAAGAGCATAGAAACTTCTCAAACATCTATTAAAGAACTTGAATGTAAAAACACTGAAATGGTCACCCCGGTACGCCTCACGAATTACAAGAAAAAGAAAGATGTTCAACAAAATAATTTTTTCAAAAGAACTGACATATGTTTTAGGTGTGGTTATCCTTTTCACACAAAAAATGGCAGATCATGTCCCGCTAGGAACGCAGTATGTCGATCCTGTGGAAAAATTGGTCACTTTGACAAAGTGTGTCAGGCTCATAAAAAAAACAACGGTCGTGTAGGGTGTGTCAAAGACTCAAGTGATAGTGACAATGATGACACTCTAGGTGAATTAAAAGATATGGTGCTTGTAGTGAACGATGGAGGTGTAAAAAGTGGAGATCCTAACAACTGTGTGGATCCATATGTGGTGATTGCGGATGGTGACAACAATTTGAGACTTCTAGTGGACTCAGGTGCACGTATCACAATGATTAGGGATTCACTTTTCAGAGAAAAATGGGGAGAAAGACCTCTACAACCACCTGATCGTGAACCGGTATCCTATGAAAGGCGCAAAATTGAGCTCTTAGGGTATTTTGAGGATGTAATGATTTTCAAGAACAGGCATATACATGGGAAGATATATGTAGCTGTGCATGGTTTGAACATATTAGGATGGTTCCATCAAGGTTTGCTTAACATGATGTTATGCCCTGGTGCCAGTGAAAATGTGTTGGCTATCCGTGATCACGAACATGTTGAAGAACTGCTCAACAAATATCCTAAGGTATTTTCGGGAGAGTTAGGAAAAATTAAAGGGTTCAGACATAAAGTAAAGGTAAGAGATGATGCTGTGCCCGTTAAACATAAGATCAGAAGCATACCCTTCAGTATAAGAGAGGACCTGGATAAAGAGGGGTAATTGAACCCATTGAGTCCTCAGACTGGTCTTCGTCCTTAGTGGTTGCACTGAAAAAAAAAAATGAAATGAGAATTTGCGTTGACTTACGCAGCTTAAATAAGGTGATTTGGGTGGATTCACACCTCTTACCCAATATCACAGAAATGCTGGGAGTGGTAGCAGGCGCCAAGGTTTTCTCTAAATTAGACCTGGCCTCTGCGTACCACCGGATTGAGCTTGATAAAGACTCACGCCATTACACTGCATTTAACTCTCCTTCAGGGATGTTCCAATTCTGTCGCTTGCCATTTAGCCTGGCTTCGGCAGCTTCCGTCTTCCAAAGGATCATGGTCAACTTACTCAAAGGCATAAAAAATGTGGCGATATTTCAGGATGATGTCCTTATATTCACTAAAGATCAAGCAGAACATGATATGATCTTGGACAAGATTCTCTCCATTTTTAAGGAGCACAAGGAGCAGAATAAAGAAACAGGGGTTCAGTAAACCTGTTGTTGTAGACAAAGTGTGTGGCAGTGCGGTTCGTGTCAATGGACGCAACTGGTGGAATTTGAACAAAGTCGTAAAAGCTAAAGATGTGGATGGTGTTAAGCACAATTCCATTGTTGTTTGTGATGTGTCACACAACTCTGTTTCAGGTGACTGCAGTGTTCATGATTCATGCTATTCTCCTTCTGTTTTGAGGAGGAGCTCAAGAGTGGTCAGAATTCCGGTCAGGTACCTGCGCTAGATCTTTTCCTCCTCTGTCTCCTGTTCTCTTCTTTTCTCGTTTGCTCCCCTCCTCCCCTCCTTCTCCTTCCCTCCTTCTTCTCTCCTCCTTTTCTCTCCCTTTTCGCTCCTGGTTCTCTCTTCCTTTTAAGGAAAGGAGATATACGTAGTGGTTTCGTCCACCGCGTGCCCTGTGCGCGTGGACTCTGTTAGCCCTTGCCTCGTGCTGCCCGCTGGCTCGCGAGTGTACGTTACCTAAGGCAGTTAAATCGGATGGTTGGTGCCAGCCATTTTACGCTGAACCGGCTTGCACGCCGGACCTACATGTGGCAACTAAATAAAGTTATTACTTGAACTCAACCCTTGTCTTCAAGTTATTACAGACTCCTTTACACTTTTGGGGGATTTTAACTTCCACTTGGAGATGATGAGCAACCCAGACACCGTAAACTTAATTGACATGTTAGCCATCTTCAGAATCACACAAATTGTACGGGACCCCACACATCAGGCAGGTCATACCTTGGATGGTATTTTCACCAACAGTGCTCACATCGAAGTCACCAGCTCGCTGCCATTACTCTGGTCGGATCATTATGCTGTTACTTTCATGATTAACCTTTTAAACTTGAACACTTCATGTAGAATGCAGCCCCCCTCGATTAAAGCACGGATTTGGAAGAAAATACCACAAGAAGAGCTAACCATGACCCTGAAATCACACCTGATCTGCGGCACAGATCCTAATCAGGCCGCTACTGATTTTAACAACTGGGTAACTCAGGCAATTAATCCGTTAGCCCCAGTAGCTACTAAGACGCCTAAAAAGAGACTGGTCTCCTCCCACTGGTACTCTGCAGAGCTAAAAACAATAAAAATTAAATGCAGACTTAAGGAGCGTATCTGGCGATTGTCCTACAGTTCAGATTTTAAGATCGAATATGGACTAGCGTTAAAAGAATATAAGGTAGCAATAACACCAGCCAAGACAGCTTACTTTACATCTAAGATTCTGGAAGCCATGAACTCCCCGAAAGAATTATTCAAAACTGTACCAGCTCTGTCCTGATGCCCTAGAGACTCTGTCTTTGTCCCAGACCAAGCTTTCTTGGACAATTTGGCAGTCTTCTTTCAAATGGTTTATGAGGAACTTCAAACTGTTGCTCAGGCTAATAGCACTAACGCATTGAAAACATGGGAAAATTATTCCAGTCAAACCAACCTCACTCAGTTTTCTAGTCTGGACAGAAAGCAAGTGGTAGATCTACTTTCCCAAACCAAATCGGGTCCCCTCTTGACCCCTGTCCACCATCTATCTTACATCTTGCTAAAGAGTCGATAGGTGTTTCACTGACCCCGCTATTAAATCTAGTAATAGATACAGGGATTTTCCCTGATGACTGGAAATTGGCATGTATTAGGCCTATCCTAAAAGAAAATCTACCAGTCCCTTGGAGGCAAAAAACTATCAACCAATTTCCTGTTTACCTTTGCCTTCCAAGGTCTTGGAGAAAGCCATTAATCAGGAACTAACTGCCTACCTTGAGGTCAACAATATTCTCGACTCCACTCAGCACGGCTTCAGAGCTCGGCACTCAACTGAGTCAGCTCTGATCATTGCCACTGAGGAGATACGAAGGGTTCTGGACGAGGGGGGTAGGACAGCCTTAATACTGCTTGACCTCACTGCAGCTTTTGACACTGTAAACCATACAGTGTTAGTAAATCGATTGCAGTCCTTGGGTGTCAAGGGTAAGGCCTTGTCCCTTCTCTCCTCCTTCCTCGATTCCAGGGAGCAAATAATTTACTGGGAAAGTTTGAGATCTGAAAGGTTTACTCTCTCTGGAGGAGTCCCCCAAGGTTCAGCACTCTCGCCCACGCTATTTAACATTTACGTAACACCACTAGCCAGACTAATCAAAAGCTATGGTCTGGTGCTTGTATCTTATGCTGATGACACGCAAGTCAAAGTGTCATTGTCCCGAAATAACGGCATGTCAGCGGAGCGGTTTCAGGACTGCCTGTCCTCTGAAATGGCATGGATGAATGTGAACTTTTTAAAACTCAACACTGAGAACACCAAGATTCTAGAATTCGGCAAGAAATTCTCCTTCTGGAACCAACTCTGGTAGCCTCCTAAAGTGGGAGTATGTCCACAGCCAGTACCGAAGGCCAGAAATCTCGGCTTTATCATTGATCAAGAGCTTACCTGCACCCCTCAGATTAATCAAGTGGTTTCCACCGGCTTCTTCACACTTAAAATACTGCGTAAAATTCTCCCATTCATTCCACTTTCTCTCAGAAAAACGGTGGTAGGCGCACTTATATTATCTAGGATTGATTACTGCAATGCCCTCTATTTGGGCATTGGAGTTAAACAACTCGGCAAACTTCAGTCGATCCAAAATGCCGCAGCCCGAGCGCTGTGTGGCCTACCTAGGCATCACCCCACTTCAGCAACCATTAAAAAACTCCACTGGCTCCCGGTGAGATGTCGGGTGAGAGGTCGGGTGGAGTTTAAAGCTTTATGTCTAGTACATAACGCTTTTTATGGGGGTAGTGTGCACGATGTACAATCTCTTTTTTCCTGTTACATTCCGTCCCGCTGCCTAAGGTCATTGGACACTGGACCGGTTCTCCTTCCTAAGGTGAAAAAGGTCAGATGGGGTGGTAAACGCTTTTCATTCTTGGCTGCCAAGCTGTGAAATTCTCTCCCCTCAACTTCAGCCTTCCCGTACCATTTTCAGGAAAGCTAATAAAACATTCTTTAATGTTAATGTTAGCACAGACATCCCGATCACTCACACCCAGCTCCAAGACGCCTCGGCATAAGTGCGCTTTATAAATACCTTCAGTCAGTCAGTCAGTCTATAAAAGACAAGCTTGCAAGAATACAAAGGTATTCCCATGTTGTAAATGCACACCTAGATCGTGATTGTACTAAATAACATGATAGAGGCTGTGGTCTTGAGAGAATAATCATATTGTTCTTTTCTTATCTTACAGTGTCCAGAATATGAATTAAGCTGCTGCGATGATGCTGTGGTTGAAGTAGGGCCATGCCATGGTATACGGGGCCCAGTCACTAAGGCTGCGTCCGAAGCTAGTGACACTTGAACCCATCCACTACTGTCAGACCCCAGCCGGGGTTCACAAGCACTCCTCAGGACCAAAAGGAAAAGTCACTCTGCATAAAAAAAAATTAAGATAACATTAAACAGTGTGAAAATATGTATACTGTTCACAATGTGATGGTAGCCTGTGTATGTGATAGGGACCTCACTGATCCAGATACACACGGACTGCTCTACGGCGGTGTACTAAGTGGGGTACCCGGTAGGATGAAGAGAGGTAACTGAACACCATTGATCAGATGAGACAGTGTACTCTTCCATCAGTCACATATCCTTCCACATCTAGTGCCCCACAATCAGTCCATCTTTATACCAGGCAGAAACACTATCCTGAATGTCCACCGACGATTCCATGTTATTAGCAATATGTGCCCAAAGATGGAATTGGCGGCTGGGGCCTCCATAAATAGAACACACATTCTATAAGTTTGGGACAGAATCTGGCCTTCAACAAAATAGTGTTAAGTCCTGTGTGTTCCCACTCACTGAAGCGAGGGGGAAAAACATGTGCTCATACAGAATGCATTGCCCATTGCTGGAAAAAAGACTCTTTTAAGTACTTGACCAAAAGAGTCCCATAAGACGTTGTACAAAGAAATTTGGCCTGAGCAACCATTGCAGCTAAATCTTCTGTAGCCTGCTCCAGCATTTCACCCCTCTCCATAATAGGTCTAAGAGCTCTATGTATGATGGTAATGCTGAGAATGTTGTATTACTTTGCAAACATCACACTCAAGATCTCTTTTGTTACAGATTATGGCAGAACTGAAATGGGGCTTATGAGGCGCAGAGTTGCAATAGTCAAACTACATCTTCACATATGCGAAGTGGGCCAAGATGCCCCAGACCTGAACTCATACTGCCTAGCAGCACAATTGCAGTGCCTCTTTCCATGGTTTGAACCAGGGAACACATCATGGTGGACTTGGAAAGGGTGAGAGTTATTTCTGAGACAGTAACAGAAGAATACATATTCAACACCAACTCAACAGCAAAGCCCAGGTCTGTTCTCTTACAGGCAGCAAAACCTAATTGGATGCACTAGTTAAAGTGTTTGAAGGAAGGGGAGCTATGCACTAACCATACCCTGTTGTACAAATTGAGACCCAAGGTCAAAGTGACTGTCATAACGGCCTGGACCACAGTCCACAGTCAGCTTGACTAGGGTGCCCTCATGTCCATCAAAGTACTCAATGAGGCGCATGTGGTCCCTTGGACACTTTTTTTGAATACATACAGCCCTAACGAAAGAGGCCAATCTTAAATAGGGATCTAGGGACACTAAATCAGAAACTGATAAAACAACCTAAATCTTGCTAACAATGGTCCACCATTGCATGCACACATTCACTTCAGTCTATCGGGCTATTAGGGAGATGTGTAAACATAGCTTAGCTGTCTCGCAAACCAAATGGGAAGGTGACCGTAGCACTGCACATATTCACAGGATGTTCCCCTACACACCCCACTCTTGCCCCAGATGACGTGAAGCACAGGTGGATTTAGGCTACATTATTTGGTCTTGCCATGTTATTTTGAACTGGTCGGATGTGGACAGAGCATCCCCAAAATCTGTATTTTAGACTGACGCAAAGTCCAAAAACAAACAGATCTGCCTATAAATATACTGATCAAGCCATGGTGCTGATGATGCATGTCATTACTATGAACTGGCGGTCTGTGATGGGTCCAGATGAAAGTAAACATGTAAAAATAGTTACATGAATTTTACAAGTATAAATGGAGGTCTGTGGCCACACTGCAACACTCCCGAGCAAACAAAGGAGACCGCTGTAATAAGCACTCCTGATAAAAGCGGTCATAACCAAATCAGATCACACTCCGCCATTGATCTCCAACATATTGACAATTCATAAAACTACATAACAACGCCCTTGAAAAGAGAGCATCACGGTTAGCATGTCACCTAGCACCATTACTAAACTACACCCATAGTGGCTGAACGTCAAAATATTGTGTACAAACATTTTGCAATACCAAAGTATTATGAAAAGAATATCAGGAACCAAAATATCGTAATTATAAACTTTGTATGTAAACTGCAGAAATATTGGAAAACAAGATCGTTGACTAGAATACTGTCAAAAAATAAGCATGTTTATCAAATTTACTATATATAGGATTTTATTTCATTTATTTTGGTATAAAATATCAAAATGATAGTATAATAGTATAATGAAATATATAAATATGAAATATATATATATATATTCACAAAAAATATTATTATGTAAACAATTGATAAGAAAAGTGTTGATTGTTTGATTGGTTCAGATGCTCCGTCCATCACCACCCCCTTTTGTACCGCTTTGTTCGCCATAAGTTGGCAGGGTATGCTCAGACGTGAGTCCCTTGCTCACTTTGCCACTGGATTCAAGCAAGCCCGGCTGAAGACGGCTGAAATGCCAGAAACTGGTCCTAGGAAGCTTGAATCCGGTCCAGGGAAGGCATGGCTTGGCAGTTCGGGCTGGACTGCTCCCATGAGGCACAGGGTCAGACTGAGTTGCATATGGCCATGTCTGAACTGGGGTGGCGGAGTGGGCTAAAGAACGGTGATGGATTAAACCCAGATCTGTTGACTGGGTCTGAGTGTTTGATTGGTTCAGATGCTGCGTCCATCACCACCACCTTTTGTACCGCTACCTGGAGATGGACAAATGTCTGAAGATCAATGTGGATAAGACCGAAGTGTTGATCTTTAGCATCCATACTGGAATGACACCTGGTGGCCCTCTGAACTCGGACCCACCCCACACCAAAAGACCATTCCCACAAACTCAGCATCATCCTAGACAGCAAACTCACCATGAAATGACAGATTAACACAGTCTCTTCAGCCTGCTTCCACACTCTCTGGATTATCCAAAGAATCTTCAAATGACTCCCCACAAGTATCAGAAAAACAGTCACGCAAGCCCTAATCACTAGCTGTCTTGATTACGGCAATGCACTGTATGTTTGACCCACCATCAAACTCATGAGAAGGCTTCATACGATAACACCATGACAGATTAGAAAGTTTGATTTCCCTATAGGATATGGTGTTGATCATGTGGCCCTGATGAAGGTGGTTTAATAAGGTCTGTTTCCACCTAAACATGCATTGACTGTATGTTTTGGAAACCTCAGTCCACAACACAACAACAAAAGAAATTGGAGCTCTTTCTCAATTGTAATTCAAGGTGTATGGGGCATAAGGTTGGGGGATGAATGAGTGGTTAAAGTGAGAATGTGCTTGTTTGGTGACTGAAGAAGTGAGTGAATTTAGAATTGAGGGAGTGCACAAAAATCTATTGGTGTAGATCAAAACGAGATGAACAATATAAAAAGTGTGTATATTAATGTATGATAATATGATTTTTGGTTTTGTATATGTATAACTCTGAAAAATATTTTTAAATACTCTTCCATAAAGAAATCTATATGTATGTGGCTAATATGATTACAAATGATGTTGAGTAATGTGGTAGGAGTACCATTAAGATAAAAATTAAATAAAACACATGAATCAAATTTTATGCTGTTGTCTTTGTAGTAGCTGCTGGTCCAGACATAGGACACTTTGAGCCAATATTGAAGTAATACAGATCACATGTGAATTTTTTGTGTCATGGTGTTTTGCTTCCCCCCTTTTTCCCAGACCTAGAATAATTTTCTTGGGGGGGTACCTTTTTTCTTATTATTAAGGCTCCAGGCGATACAAGGGGACCGTCATCACCCAGCACCTGAATAATCTCCACTGGCTTCCCGTCCAGAAAAGATGCCAATTCGAACTACTGACAGATGCCTAAAAAGCCCTCCAAGACTACCCACCAACATACATGAACCACCGCCTGAATATCCACCAGCCAAATAGATACCTTTGCTCCACCTCCCTCGTGCTTGCACAGACACCGTGCATCCGCTGTAGCCACAGCAAAGGATGAACCCTCTGCCAACCCGCTGTCAAGCCCTGGAACGTCCTTCCCCTCCATCTATAAACAACACACTTGCTGACCGACTTCAGGAAGAAACTCAAGACCTGGCTCTTCGACTAAGCCCAGCAACCCAGCGCCTGGATAACCTCACGGGTGATAAGCCCTGCTTTACAAGTACTGATTAATTAATTGATACCATGAGAATTTTTTCTTCGAACACTCCAAACCCATACCATGTAGAGATTTGTGCGCTATGCACTGCACTTAAAAAGCCACTCTCTTTTACACTGGGCGCCCTATAGAAATCCACAGAAAAATACAATATGAGGTAAGTTTTTTGATCTGATCAATGAAAGAAAGATTAAAATCAAAGGTTACCCCAAGATTCCTGACTTTTAGTACTTGCATGGGAAGAAGATTGATTACAAAACGAGGTATCCTTACCAAAGAGGAGCACCTCCATTTTCACTGAGTTCAACTTGAGGCAGTTGCTACTCATCCAACTGATGACTCAGCGCATGCATTTATTGAAGACATGTGCCACCTCATCAATACTACTTGAGATCGACACTACAGTTTGAGTGTTTTTGGCATAGGAAACTGTTTTAAAACCAAAAGAGCAAATCAACTTGGCTAAAGGAGCCACATATATGTTGAAGATCATATGGCTCAGTGATGACCTTGATGGACACCACAAGGTAAAGTGAAGGATTTTTAGGTAAAGTGACTAATTGCTGTCTCTCAGTAAGGAACAGAGGAGATCGCAAGCCAGACCTCCGATCTCAATATCCACTAAATGTTCCAACAAGACCAAGTGGCTCACGGTATCGAAGGCTGTGGATAAGTCCAAAAGGATCACCGCAGCCTTCCCTCCAATGTGCATGATGTGTCGTATCTCTTCGGTAGCCACTACCAAAGCTGACTCAATACTATGGTTTTTTTAAAGCCAAATTGTGCTCCATCCACAATTTAATTTTTATCTAAATACTCTCAAAGAGCAATATTCAAATGGCTTCTCAAGGATTTTGGCTGGCATGAGGAAGCGCAAGATGGGATGATCGTTTTTTTTTCATTTAAAACTAAACAAAAACGAATATTTATCAGACTAGTAAAAAATAGCCTATGTGTAAATCATTTATATTAAATATCTAAAAAACACTATACTTACCCTTGATATTAAGTGCCTTTACTTTTTTGACATTACAGTATTCTGGCAATGTTATTTGTCTCCCATGAAATTTTTGCTTTAGTATTTTTGTAAAGCACCCCTATGGCATTTCAATATATACAACTTGATCGCTGGACCATCACTACCCTTGAATCTGACTATTCTGACTTATTTTCATTGGCAATTCTTCTCTAATGTTATATATCAGTTTATAAGTTGAGTAGTTCTTGTACTAGGTCTTCCTGCAATGACAAATCTTGAATGCATGACATTGTCCTAAAATACTATTCCAATATGTTAATACACAAACCCTGTTGCAAACATGAATATTAACAGGAGTTAATGAATTAAATCCTTAAAATATTTGTCATTTAAATACAAAATTGAATAAAGTCTACTCTAAAATAAAGATTCACCATTATGCCGATGATATGTGGCTCTAATTCAATGACTCCTCTGCTTCAGTCATCAAACGACACAAACACTGTCTACACATTATCCAGACCTAGGTGTCCAGGCCTATCTGAAGCTCAAGCCAACCAAGACCGAATTCTCTTATTTGCCAAGAGCAACAAACAAGAAAGAGTACAAACCTTCCTCAGTTACATGAACGTTGATTGGCCGCAAACCCCAATCTAACCCCAATTCAAATTCCACTTGGATTCATCCTGGGCACAACCTTCACCCTCAAGGAACATACTGCCAAAAAACAAAGACAGCCTGATACTGTTCAGGCCCTCTTACTATCTTATCTGGATGGTGGTATTGCCCTGTTCCATTGCTTCAAACACTCCAGACTGGCACCCCTGAAGAGTACCCTATTTGCTGCAGCACATCTCACCCAGTGCCTGAAGAAATATGATCACAACACCCCCCATCCTGATAGAACTTTATTGGGTCCTCTTGTCGACTTGCACCATCTTTAAAACCAGCAGCATCAATTACAAAGCCATCCCCACTAGCACCCCTACCTATCTTGCAAACATGCAAAGTATCTCTTTTGGTTCTCAGGACAACAACAGCCAGCAGACTACGAACTATAAAAATGAAAGAACAAGGCAGCAGGCATTTCCAATTTTTTATTCCCCCTTCCCAAATTCATTTTATTCAAAATTTCAGTTGTAAATAGTGCAAGAAAGGATTGCAACTACATTTAGAATAGGCCTACTTCTCTCAGTAGCAAGGATTAACATTTAAATTGCATCTAGTTGCTCTTGTGACCTTGATCCAATCACACTCTACATACATTATCAGGGCACTTCGCTTCAACTAGTAGCGTGTGAACTAAGGATACATTTTGTAATTCCAAAATTAAACAAAAAGGTGCCTTGATACCAAAACTGTGGGGTGGGGGGAGGTATAGGGAAGGGAGGGGAGGGACAAGACTTATTGGATTTAGCCTGGCAAGGCCGTTGATATCTGTCGCAACAGTGTGCGTTGCTGGCTCCTGTCCAGTTACCCCTGCTTACCTGGCGCAGGGGCCACAGAGGTTCCTTGCTTTTTTCACGTACTTGAATATAAGTTTGCAGCAGGCTCTATATGTCTTTAGGTTGAGACTGTGCTGTCATTAGGTCCCAGTAATGCCACAAATTGCTCTTGGCAGAAAGCAGCGTGTCTCAGCCATTCCTCTCTGTGTGGTGTCCGAGTCCCGCCCCAACTCATTGTGATAGGTCTCTTAGCGAGCAATAGAAAACATAGCTGTCAACTTTCTACTGTCGGGTGGGAGATATCTAACTTACCCAAGGAGCGCCGTCAGGGGGGATCTCTCCATGGGCGAGCCCGTCATTTCCTCAATAGCATAAAAAATGGTCACCTAGTAATGTTGTATTTTGGGGCATTGCCACGCAAGATGGATGAAAGTCGTTTCGGTGGAGCTACATCTCTGGCATTGTGCCTCAGGGATCAGTCGCATCCGATGAATTCGGACTGGCGTCCTGTAAAGGCGGTGGAGGAACTTGAAGTGTATGAGGAGTAGTCTGTAATTTGGGGAGAGTGCGCGCATCTGCGTGCAGCAGCATGTCCATTGATCCTACGTAATTGAAATTCCTAGAGTGTCCTCCTACTCCCAATGTGCACTCTGCATAAAGACTGGAGCCCTGCATTGCATGTCAGAGTAGAGACACGTAATTATCTTGTGCGGGGAAGGTTTTTTTAAGAAGTGCTTCAGCATCTGAAATTGGTGGGGGGTGCGACTGGGAAAGATGGGAGGTATGCTCGCAGTGCGGTGCTCTCCTGGTAATATGTCATTTGCTCTAACATGGTTAGCTCTTCCCCTTCCTTCACCTGGTGACGTACGATAAAATCACCTTCCAGAAATACATCTCTCATCTTAGTTATCTTCATTGCGTGCAATCTAGTGCAGGGACCTGCCTCTGCCAAAAATTGCAATGCCAGGTGTCTGGCCATGGGGACCATTAGGCATACATTACATCACGTCGTGCTCTCCGACGCATTTCATGCCATGCCCAATTGTGCATCTCACTATATTGATCTTGTTGCGGTTCGGGTATGTGCCTGGTATAATGTTGTTGGGAGTAGGAGTGGGGCCACCTGGTCGTATTCAGGTGCGGTGTGCGCCATGAATTGTGTGGGATATATGCAGTGGTATGCGAATTGCGCTTGGGTGCACCAATAGTACAGGTTGAAGTCTGGCATATCCTGGCTGCCCTGCTCAAATAGTAGGGTAAGGATCTCCCAGAATTGTGGGCTGCTTGCCCACCCATACAAGTGTAATAATTTTTGATCTAAGTCGCTTTCTAAAGCTGTGGGTGAAGGGAAGTGGGATATTCGCAAAGAGGTAGAGGAGCTTAGGCAGGACCATCATCTTGGCAATGGCCAGCCATCCGGCGAGAGACAAGGGCAGTGCAATCCAGCACGCTATGCTCTGCTCTAGCCAGTCCATCAGTCGCCAATAGTTGGAGCGCCACAACTCCTCCGAGTCCCGACTGATCCATACAGAAAGAGCTCTCCAACCCCAACGCCGGAAACAACGACATCACCCCTTCGCAAGACCTCTGCAACTCCCTCGCCTCCTACTTCCACAACAAGATCGCGGACATACACAACAGCTTCAGCACTCAACCGACGCACGCCACGACCACACCACCGCCCCCCACAACCACCCTCCGCGCCTGGACCCCGATCAGCACCGAAGACAGCGTCCGCACGATGAACTCCATCCACTCCGGATCGCCGACAGACCCCTGCCCTCATTACGTCTTCAACAAGGCCGAGGCTGTCATCGCACCCCACCTGCGGGACATCATCAACACCTCCTTCGACACCGCCACCTTCCCGGAGAGCTGGAAGCACGCCGAACTCAGCGCTCTACTTAAGAAACCATCAGCCGACCCCACCGACCTCAAGAACTACCGCCGCATCTCGCTGCTCCCGTTTCCGGCAAAAGTCATCGAGAAGACCGTCAACAAGCAACTGGCCGCCTTCCTCGAGACGAACGGTTCCCTCGACCTCTCGCAGTCTGGCTTCCGGGCCAACCACAGCAGCGAAACCGCCCTGATCGCAGCCACCGATGACATCCGAGCCCTGCTCGACAATGGAGAAACAGCGGCCCTCATCCTCCTGGACTTCTCCGCGGCCTTCGACACTGTCTGCCACCGTACCCTAGTACAGCGCCTGAGCAACGTCGGAATCCAGGAGAAGGCACTGGAGTGGATCATCTCCTTCCTCGCCGGAAGGAAACAGAGAGTCCGCCTCCCCCGTTCAGATCGGAGGCCACCGAAGTCATCTGCGGCGTCCCTCAGGGCTCCTCGCTCAGCCCAACACTCTTCAACGTCTACATGAGCCCCCTCGCAGCCATCGCACGCCAGCACAACCTCAACATCATCTCCTACGCCGACGACACCCAGCTGATCCTCTCCCTCACCAACGACCCCGCCACTGCCAGAGCCAACCTGCACGAAGGGATGACAGACGTAGCCAAGTGGATGATGAACAGCCGCCTGAAACTGAACGCGGACAAGACGGAAGTCCTCATCCTGGGATCATCACCCTCCGCCTGGGACAACTCCTGGTGGCCCCCCGCCCTGGGCCGCGCACCCAAACCCACGGACCACGCACGCAACCTGGGCTTCATCCTGGACTCCTCCCTCTCCATGACCAGACAAGTCAACGCCGTCTCCTCGTCATGCTTCAACATCCTGCGCATGCTACGTAAGATCTTCCGATGGATCCCCACCGAGACCAGGAAGACGGTCACCCAGGCCCTCGTCACCAGCCGTCTGGACTACGGCAACTCCCTCTACGCCGAAACCACCGCCAAACTCCAGAAGAGACTCCAGCGGATCCAGAACACCTCAGCACGCCTCATCCTTGACATCCCCCGCCGCAGCCACATCTCCGGACACCTGAGAGACCTGCACTGGCTCCCGGTCAACAAGAGAATCACCTTCCGGCTCCTCACCCACGCACACAAAGCCCTACACAACCAAGGCCCAGGATACCTCAACAGCCGCCTCAACTTCTACGCTCCCAAACGCCAGCTTCGATCGACCAGCCACGCCCTCGCCGCCGTCCCCCGCATCCGAAGAGCCACCACAGGAGGAAGGTCCTTCTCCTACCTGGCAGCCAAGACTTGGAACTCCCTTCCGACCCACCTCCGCCTGACCCAAGACCACCTCGCCTTCAGGAAGCAGCTCAAGACCTCGCTGTTCGAGCAGTAGCGGACCCCCTCCCCCCAGCGCCTTGAGACCCTCCGGGTGAGTAGTGCGCCATATAAATGCTTTGATTGATTGATTGATTGATACACCAAGGTAATTCACAGGATCGGGTGTCCATTGCAGGGGGCATTCTGAATTAACCTGAAAGGTGACCGCTGTCAGTGGCAGAATCATTGACTTAGCCAAATGATTTGTATCCCCGATAGCCCACCAAATATAAGAAACTCCAGATCAGGGGATCGATGTTAACCGTCTGGTGTTTGAAAAATAACGTGACGTCATCTGCATATAGTGAGACCAAAATTACCCAAGGCAAGAATGCCAGACCTATTTGTGTGTGATGCTGTCGCAGCCTGGCTGCCAGGGTCTCCATGGCCATGGCAAATATCAGTGGCGACAGGGGGCATCCCGGGAGACCGGGAACGGGTCGTTGTTATGCCATTGACCTTGATTCGTGCTGTGGGAAGAGAGTATAAAAGCGTTATCAACCTGATGAAATTGGAGCTATGTCCTATGCGTCTGAGTAAGTCAAATAGATATGGCCATTCATGAGAATCAAATGTCTTAGTGGCATCAAGAAAAAGTGCAGCAGCCTGCAGCTGCGGGTCCATCTTCTGCACTGTGGCAAAGAGCATGTGGAGATTATGGGCCATGGCTTTGCCTGGTACAAAACCGTATCAGTTCGGGCAGCAGAGGGAGGACACGGGACGCAAGAAGCTTGGCAAGGATCCTGTTGTCCACGTTGATCATGAAGCGCGGCGGGTATGAGTCACATTTAAGGGGGTCTTTGTCAGGTTTTAAGATTGTGATGATGAGTGCCTCCCGTAACGAAGGGGTAAGGCCCCCCCGCTGGCATTTCCAGTGTAAGCACCCAGGATGTGGAACATCATCCCTGTACCCACCAGGACCACCTCAATACTTTTCCAGATTAGGAAAGAGTTGAAGACTCCTCATAAAAGAACACTACATCACAGTGCATTACCTCTCCACAACCAAGCTACCTCTCCTATCACTCGTTGACTTTATGCTTGTCTTTAACCCTGTACAATGCTCCACTGCCTTTTGGCTAGTTTCATTCTACGGAAGCACCATATATATGAATACATACACACATGCATGCATTGGATGAGAGTTGAGTGTGGTATTAGTAGCGGTGAGCTCATTTGGGCAATTTCATATAGGAAAGTGTTCCTGTCAGTGAGACCAGACCTTTATGTTTTTGAGGGGAACATGTAGGGTGTTATTGTAAGTGTTGGTAAGCTCCGCTGCTGTCCCTGCCCGCGGCCTCATATGCGAGCCCAGTCCGCCGACAATCATCAGCGGGCCAGGGCAGTGCTAGAAGTCATAAAAGGTGAAGTCCTATGCCATGAACGCGCTTGGCGTTCCGTCACGGATCCCCGCTGTAGCTTTTTCTCTTTTGCACTTTCCTTGTTTTCACTCAATGTCCCCTAGGTCATATGCTTCTTGGTCAACACAGTTCCTAACAGCATATCCTTGCCTCTCACTCTCAGTTTCTAAACACAAAGGAGGTAACAGAGAGTATAAAAAAATAGAATCCTAGCCTCTAATCATCATGGTAGGATTATTACAAAACCAATGTATTTGGGAATATACTTATCCGATTTATTGCTCTTCATTTATGCCTGAGATTACTTCTCTGTGAAGATTGCCTTCCACACTTTCTCTTATGCTGTAAAAATATGAGAAGTGGATTAGATATTTGGTTACTTACGTTGATATTCTATAGTACTCTGACCCAGCACCTTTTTCTGCATTGTTTATTTTTATTTGTCTTGTCTAGGAAAATAAATATATACATTTTTTTCCTAGTTATTTATCAGGATAGTTGATGTTTTCTTGGGTCTAGTGAATCCAGATGGTGGTCTCCGTTAAAGTGGGTATTGTTCACACTTATTATGATTGAATGCTTAAGTTCCGCAGTATTGATTAACCTGCATGCTTCTACTGTTTAGATACCACTGTGTCAGTTTCGAGTTCTAGTTGTCCATTTCTTCTTTTGTACTAGAGTGGTCTTCGATAAAGAAAAAGCCTCTGCCTGCCACCTCATTGTCCATAGGACTGCTGCATTGA
The DNA here is from genome assembly GCF_964261635.1 of Lissotriton helveticus. Classification (NCBI taxonomy): domain Eukaryota; kingdom Metazoa; phylum Chordata; class Amphibia; order Caudata; family Salamandridae; genus Lissotriton; species Lissotriton helveticus. Next base: position 1,629,704,033 of record NC_136068.1, read on the forward strand.
TTTAGAACTGGGAGCAAAGATTCAGTACAGTCGTATATGTGCATTGACAGAGAAAGAAAACATATATTTTAGGGAGTACTTGGATGACTTGTCACAGAAGGGATTCATCAAGCCTTCTTGATCAGTAGCGTCGTCCCCCCCTTTTTTTATACCCAAACGAGAAGTGGGTCTTCGGTGTTGCATAGACTACAGAGCCTTAAGCTGTGTGACAATAAACAATAGATACCATCTGCCCCTAATTCAGTCATTACTTGATCAAGTGAAAAATGCTACCATCTTTACTAAACTGGACCTGAGAGGTGCCTATCATTTAGTACGTGTAAGAGAAGGAGATGAATGGAAAACCGCTTTTCGTACTAAATTTGGGCTCTATGAATATTTAGTTATGCTCTTTAGGCTATAAAATGCCCCTGCAGCATTCCAATTCTTTATTGATGAAGTTTTGAGAGCACCACTGCCAACATAGATGATATTCTACTCTATTACTCTTCCATCGAAGAACACATTGGGCACGTGAAAGATGTGGTAGAACGCCTTAGAGACAACAATATCCTGACTCCTCAAAGCCTTTCATTGTGGAAGCAGATGCATCCCAAGTGGCCATTGGAAGACTATTGTCCCAGAGAGACAGGCAAACCCGACATCTACACCCAGTTTTCTTCTATTCACACAAGATCACACCACCTGAGAAGAATTATTCAGTGGAAGACAGAGAATTGTTGGCTGTAATGCATGCTTTTGTGGAGTCAATACTTATTAGGAGCTTTGCACACTGCCATCACAGGTCACAGAAATTTTCTTTCCTCTTCGCCCCTGTGAAAATCACAGGTGAGCCTCACAATATGTAGTTGAATGGGATAGGTACATGTGTCCCATGCCTGATCAAGGTAGATAATGTTAATGAGGAAAGCATCAGTGTCAAATGTAATATTTTATCTCCAAAATTAAGGCATAAAATGGTCTCAACTTGAGTTGCATGTGCAAAGTTTGGCACAGTCTGATGGTTTATGATGGGGTGAATAGTCTCTTCTCTGTAACAGGGTTCATAGGACTCAATTTGTGGTATGAATGAGTGCTCTGAGCTCAGATGCTGCACGCACTGGAAGTGCCAGAAGTGAGAGTGGACGCTCGGATCAGGTTGTGAGGAGGTGCCATTCAGAGATTATCCCTGGTGTTAGTTCCCTTTAACTTCTTGAGGAAGCTGAAAATGTTTGGAAATTTAGGGACATATTTACGAGGAAGTAGCGGTAAGAGGTGTTAGCGTCCTTGGCTTAACGCCTCCCACTGCCACTACGGAAACACCAGGCTGCACCCTATTCTCAAGAAGGTGGTGGAGCCTGGCGTTTCTCCCGGCGACGGTGCTAAGTCTCACAACTTAACACAAATTCAGGCACCCTTGCACAGAGTGCAAGGGTGTCTGCAAACAGGGAGGTTTGTTTATGTACAGGAAGGTGTCCCTTCCTGCACATAAACTAACCTAAAATGATGTTTATTAGCTTACATGTGTGCTGCTTCATGCAGCACACAAGTAAGTTACAAAACAGCATTTTTTAGAAGGTTTATTTATGTACAGAAAGGGACACCTTCCTGTACATAAACAAACAATGGCATTTTGCTATTTCCATGTGTGCTGCACAAGGCAGCACACATGGAAATAACAAAAACAAGGAGCAGTTAAGCATTTCTCCTCATTTCGCCGCCTTAAGACCAGGATTCTTCTGGTCGTAAGTTCGGTGCTGCCACCTTATATCGCTGCCCTTGATAATAGGTGGCAGCGTCAAATTCAATGGGTGTTGCGGCGGTACGTCCACCACAACACCTACGTTTAGAGTGAAAGGGCCCTATTCTCAAGGCAACGTTAAGCCACTTTTTAAAATGAAAGATCAAAATGTGAGGAGGCGGCATGCAAGGACACGTTCCCCCTCCTCCTGTCATGCCCATTGCGTCCAAAACTGTACTGTAGCTGTCAAAGGCAGGGAGAGCAGGGGTTAATCTTTGCCACTGCCTCGTCCTCACAGGAAGAAATCACGTCGGGCCGGAGCGGGAGCCAATGGGGAAACAGCAAGGTGGAAGGCAGGGACCAATGGGAGAGCAGGAAGGCGGGACCCAGGGAATATGAAGGGATCACTGAAGACCGGTCGGGCGTTCTCGAGTCGGAAGGAAGGATACGGAGAAGCCCTGAGGACCAGACGGAGGACAAGAGCAGCAAGAAAAACAGAGAAAAGGTGAACCCAGAGACCAGCCCCGATGACGTCTTTTAGCCGGCAGAGGAAGTGGAGCTCTGGACCGAGGAGTGGTGGACGCCCCCGATGGATGCTGATGAGCAAAATCCTCGGCTGACGTGGTACATGACCCGGGTGGATGGGACGAGTGAGGGAGGAGGGAACGGGGTGAGTTGAGGGTAGTTAAATAAAACGGGGCACTGTATATAATTGCTTGCACTTGCACTATATATATTGCCAGCACAACCGTTTTCTTTTCACGGGCACTTTTTGACTGAAAGTATCAACTGATCTTTCTGTCATGTGTCACCTTAAGAGCCTTCTCTTCCGTGAGCATCGCAGCAATCCCTCATCATAGATTGAGTATTTCTCCCGTGTCTAGCGTCTCCTCCCTTTTGATTCCCTGTCACCTTACCTTTCCCCTTTTACCACCCCTCAGAGCCAGACTCAGCTAACTCACCAACAAACCCCCAAAATCCACAAAGGGTGCAATTAGACTCGGTGAAGGGTTCTCTTAAAACTGAGACCAGTTGACTTATCCGCCATTTCTCCTTGTATTCTTCTTCCCTGAGGCCGCCGGGGTGGGTGATCATATCGAAGCCACCGGTTAAGAAGGAACCATCTGGGAAAACTTTTCAAGGATCCTCCCAATAAGATTCCAGGAGTTTCCATTGCAACAATTAAGACATTCAGAAGCAGTCAAGAGACCATATTTGTTCTATGTAAATAAAAGCCTGACACCATTGATCCACAAATTCGGCCTCCTCGCTTCTCCTTTCGCCCTTCCCTCTCACACAAAGAAAATAGTTTCCTGTGAAAATGGTGCAACTATTACAGGCCAATCTTTACCGCACCGGATTCTTTGCTGTGGGGCAAATTCTCAAGAACTTGTGATAACCATTGCAAAATTAACTTAACGCATCTTTCAACATCGCAGTCTATCGCGGGAAAATTACGCTGTGTTAACTAAGTATTCACACACGGTGGTACGATGAGATAGTCTCCAGATAACGCGTGAAATGACTGCGTTAAAACCAACCCAATGCCTCAAAAATGCGAAACACCAACGCAAAAAAAATGCGATGAGGCCAATCACAATACAAAAAGCAGCGAAAACCAGCGGCAGGCCTGCAAATCCCACGGCGAGAAAATGCGCTATAATAGCAACAAAAACAACACACCAAATTAATCCAAATCGAGTAGCAACATGGATGCACCCAGACCAAGTGCAGAGGCCAACATGAACACCACAAGCCCCACAGACCACCAGCATGGAACAATGGGGTCAGGGAAGGCCAAGGAGAAGAGGGAGAGGAATACGGGGTGCAGTCCACAGGAAAACCAGATCAGCATCACGGAGGTGACAGAACACTACCATCAACTGACCTACAATCAGACTACCGTGAATGCAGACAAAGTGTCAAGGAGGTCAATGGAGGAGGCCAAGAGGCGCTGGCATGATGTGAAAATCTAAACCAACAGGAAGGCAGCAATGGTGACAGGAGGTGGGAGTCCTGCGCCACAGGAGGAGCTGGAGGAAACGGAGGCCACAGTCTTCAGTGTGGAGAAGGAATCGGGAGTCCAGACACACCTTGGGAGGACCTGACACAACATCAACAGGGTGAGTAACGACCAGGGACAGAGGGGACAGGGGAAGATGGGCACAGTGGCACACATGCACAACCATGTGTAGCACACTGCACACCTACAATAGCCCTGGATTATGTCCCTGATCCCCGTGGCACACTGCAGCACACACACATAGCAATAACAGCACATCCACATTGACGACAATGTGACACCCAGACACTGCAGAACAGAGGACACAACTGGCTCCGCACATGCGCAGAAACAGGCTAACTACATCTGACAGAGCTGGAAACTGTGAGATGGAAATGTACGCGTACAACCTCATATCCGTCATGTAGTCCAAATGTACACTGTCCCGCATCTAAATCCAGCATCTCCAAAACAGTCTCAATGTACAATGCTATACAGTCTGCATGTAAACAAAAACAATGCATGAACATACATGTCAACACAATGTCAACATGCATCTCCCCTTCACATTGCAGAGGGACACACAACACCTCCAGCAGAGCAGAGCAGACTACTCATCAGTGATGCCGGAGAGGATCACCACACCTTTGACACCGATACTCAACAACAGCCCATGGACTTCCCACGCAACCCACCACCAGGACCAGTGTAACCAAGCTACATGGAGGAGAACATAGCCCCTGCAACAGACCAACACTTCACCGACCCACACATGGCATCCCAATGCCAGGTGTCAGAATGCCAACAGGAGGTGGCCGAACAGGTGCGGGTGGGGTTCGAACCCATGGAAGATGAACTAGAACACATACGTGGGTGTCTCATTCCCTTCATGGACCACCTACACCCCACAAAGTACACCCACTGCGTCAGAGGCACATGGATTTGCACATCATCTGTACTGAACCACGCCCAGAGCCCTGCTATTATCAGTCACACACCCGCGCATGACCTGTGTTAGATGGCCCAGCCCACTCATTTTATGAATTGCGTGGGTGACGACCAAGCTACATGTCCAAGCACTAGCCCGCTGCCTACATGTCTTTGTCCGCTGTACACAGCACAATGTAATGTCGCAGTGCCCAGGGCCCTCATCCATACATCATGACCACACGGACACACGCAGATAGTATGTGGAACTGGCTACGGGCACGTACACCTAGGCCCTTTATTGGCAGGGTCACATGTACAGTGACGCCTGTGCTGGATGTGTGTGGGGTGAGTGTAAGCCAGCCCTCACGGAGTGGTTGGTGCTGGCAACAACTTGAACAGTGATCAATATCAAAACGGAAATGGAACACACCAGCATTACAGAAACTACGGTAGCTGGAACAAGCACAGAGGACACCCAATAGGCAAACAGAAGTGTCTGTGAGTTGCTGAGCAATGAGGTTGGGGTGCTAGAGCTGACCGTACCCATGTGCATGAATTGTCCAGGATTGTGTCCCTTCTAGAAATACCTGATGCAGCTGCAGTGGGGTGTTACACCTGCATCATCTTCCTCATCATCGTCCCAGGACTCCCACACTGCCTAAGGTGACATTGCTGCGTAACCTTTCCACAGCACAAAACTCAATCAGTAACAGTCCATGTGTTGCGGTGCACTGAATTAGTGGCACCTGGAGAGCTACGCAGGGTATCAGGCAGTTGATGGCATCCACAACAGGTATGAGCAACTCAGTTAGTCTACCAGTACAACTGTTGCGATTCTGTCAGTTACCGGTTGGAAGTGGTCCTGGCGGAGGTGGCATGTACCTCCTGCGGTGATGCGACATCCGGGCCGGTCAGGACTCGTATTGATGTGTGCACCCTGGTGGACCGCAGTTGAGGACGGAGGCAGCAGACAGCGCAGGGCCACAGACACATGGCGTCAATGACCCCAAGATCATCGTCTCAGAGGCCATCCAATATCTCAGAAGACAGGGTCCCTGACTTGACCAGCACAGAGTTAGTGGCCCCGGATGCACTGCGGCTGGCACAGGCACACCGCCACGGGCCGGTGACTTGCTGTGCACTGAGGTAGGGCCACACGGACTGAGCAGGTCCTCATCGATGTCAAAGGTGAATGTGGTGGAGGGTTGCGGGGGGACAGTGGAAGGTGTCCTTCAGGGCTTGATGCAGAGGGGAGAAGTTGTCCGGATGTGGCAATTTGAGGAGTGGAATGCTACAGCCTCATTATTACCACCAAGTCGGTGAGGATGAAGACAACTCCCTAGTCCATAGACTCAGACGCCACCTAAGTGCAACGAGACAGTGTCCATGATTGTCAGGGAACAGACTTAGTGGCAGCGGGGCTGAGAGGGGATGCAGTCTGCGATAATGCCGGTACACTGACATGGACTCTGCCATTGCTAAATCAAGACTCAGTCCCAAATGTGTGACCTACTCGACCGCAGGGTAGGCTGGAGGCACTGGTCAGCAGTGGCCCACAGCCACGTGAAGTTGGCTCGCGATGCACAGAGTCAGTGACACCAGGGCAGTTGTCGGTAGTGTTCGATCACCTCTGTAACGATGATCCTTTTGTCATCGTGAATGAAACGCATATTCCTCTTACACCTCTCCATGCATGCAATGATATGTACTCTGCCAATGAAAAATCAAAACTCAGTTCCAAAATTGTGATCTACTCGAGCTTAGTGTGGCCCGAGGGCAGTAGTCCGAGTGGGCCCACAGACTCGTGTGGTTGTAATTCTATGCACAGACTTGGTGGCACCACATCATAGGGAGTATAGTGACATAAAATCTGCCATAAATAATGTTCTATGCCATGGTGTAATCAAGACTCAGTTCCAAATGTGTGACCCACTAGTCTGCTGAGTATGCCGGTAGAGTACTTCAACGAGAAAGGAGTACTGCGGGTCTGTGTTGCGGAGGCCGTGAAGGTCTAAGGAGCTTGCCAAGGTCACGGGCCTCAGGCTTGGAGCTTGCACCGGCATGTGGTGGGCCCTCTTCCACACATGCCGGTGTCTGGAGGTGGGCATTGAGGCCTGGGTTCGCGTCGGTGGGCAAGACTGGTTCAGGAACCAGCGTCCCGGGGTGCTGCAGGCGGTTGTTGGTTGGAGAGTACCAGAGCACGGCCAGCAGCTTTGTCTAAGTTGGGATGTTGGTTGTCCGCTGTGTTGGTACCGTCAGTCTTTGGACAATGGTGGTCAGTATGCAGAAGATGTTTTTCCCATTGAGCCTGTAGTGGGCAATGACATTCTCTGGTGTTGGGTCTGTGAGGTTGGTGCGTTTTCTGAGGGTCGCTGTCTTTGTCTGCGCTGCCTCAGTGTTGGTCCGGGGTGGGGGGGGGATCCTGGGGAGTGGGTGTTTTTGACCTCTTGGGGCTCCATGCTGCATGTTCGTTGGCTCCATGGCATCTGTTGTTCTTCGGGTCTGGCTCTGGGCTGGGCTCCCTTTTGTGGTGCAGGCTGTCGTCCGACTTTACACCAGGTCAGAGCATGTGTTAATTTCCTGCTTCTAATGCGCCTTATCTCATTTTGTGGGTTCTTATCGCCTATCTGGCTGGTCGTGGTTAGACCTGGCACCCTTGGCGTGGGTCTCCCTTCCATTTTTGCTATTGCCTCATGTATTTTTGCTGGTGTTGTATGCTTTGGGCACTGTGCCACTGCTATCCAGTGCCACAGTGCAAGTGCTCCCTATTGTAAATTGATGTAATTATCAGTGGTTCCATGTTTGGCAATTTGGTTTACTTGTCAGACCCTAGTCTAGTGCACTGAGTGTGCTCAGGGTGTGTAAATCCAAATGCTGCTGGTGGGCCTGAAGCAGTGGTTGTGCCACCCACAGAAGCAGCCTTGTAAAATGTGTTCAAGGTCTGCCATTGAAGAGCCTGCGTGCAGTCTGGTACTGTCATGCTGACTGGGTAAGCGCACCCACTTCCCAGTCCCTAAACCTTCCCTTTTCTTCATATCAGTCACCCCTATGGTAGGCCCAAGGGCAGGGTGCATTGTAAGTATAAGGTAGGACAAGCCCTGATGTGTGTGGCATGTCCTAATAGTGAATTACAGCCATTTTCGTTTTTAGGTTTCGCCTATTGAAAGCTGCGCATTGCGCAGCCTTTCGCGCAGGCGAAATCTTATGAGAATAATATGTGGGCTTTGTTCCGCCTCTGTCTTCCATTGGCTACCTCCATAAATGGAGGCTAGCCATTGGAAGAGAGAGGCGTCCGTCATTGTGCGAGGCGATTGGTGGGTGTTCCCGGCGATTTTTTTCTCATCCTGCCCCTTTGACAACGTCATTGCGGTGGTGGGCGATTCCTAATATTTTTGTTTGGGGAAGGTTTGTTTTGGTCATTGCAGGCCGACCGCCGCCGGAAGAAGTCCAGGTGAGTGCGTTTACTTGCCTTCTGCTTTGCCTTTCTTGCCGTTTGCCGTTCCTGCCCCCCCTCACGCTTTCCGTGCCTTTCCTGCCCCCCTCCCGCTGTCCGTGCCTTTCCTGCCCCCTCCCGCTGTCCGTGCCTTTCCTGCCCCTCCTCCCGCTGTCCGTGCCTTTCCCGCCCCCTCCCGCTGTCCGTGTCTTTCCTGCCCTCCCTCCCGCTGTCCGTGCCTTTCCTTGTTTTACTTTGAGGGTCCTCTCAGAGATTACCCCCACCCCCCACAGTATCCAGCGAAAGGCATACAAATATGATGTAATATTATGTATTTGCCGTGCTGCAGTGACTCGGATATCTGACACAGCTGCTGCCGCACTTCCCATTATACACGAGCATTCCCCAAGACCCGGCTTTAGAAACCATGAGAAAGGCATTGGACAGAAGAACTCAACCAACTCAGGTACCAACGGATTTTATCATTGAGCTCTTGGAGGTGGCAATGAAGAAAAATTTCTTTATCTTTCAGGATGAATTCTTCTTCCAGAGTAAGGGAGTAGCCATGGGGGCAGCCTTTGCTCCTGACCTAGCTATACTATATATGGCAGAATTTGAACGGGACTATATCCTGACTATGAGAAATCCATATGAAACCAACATTTGGATGTGGCGTAGGTATATTGATGATGTGCTGATGCTATGGACTGGGAGTGAAGTGGAACTTAACACATTCTTCACATGGCTGAATACCCAGTCTCAAGACATTCAGTTCACCATGAGCATGAGTAAGACCTCCATTGACTTTTTAGACATCAGCATCAAAGTCCAGAATGGTCACCTCCACACTACCCTCTTTCGAAAACCTACCGAACGGAACAGCCTCCTACGATATACGAGCCACCATACAAGAAGCCTACGGGACAATCTACCGTTTGGCCAGTTTCTCCGGATAAGGAGGAACTGCTCACTCAAAGAAGACTACTTCCTGGAGTCGGATCTTTTGATCAGGAGACTAATGGAAAGAGGATACCCAAGACGGCTAGTGACAAGAGCAAGAAAGAGGGCATGGTTCAGCCCGAGGGAAGACCTGCTGAAACCCAGAGAGCGTCCCGTAGATCCCGAAAGGATTATCTGTGTTACGACTTTCTGCACGAAGAGTAATTTGATTAAGAAGACAGTAAACAAACATTGGAATATGGTATCTGATGTGATCAACCATGAACAACTGCCGATGCACGCATTCAAAAAAGCTAAAAATATCAGGGATAAAGTGGTAGCCTCCTACCTAGAAACTCCGGCCCCCCCTACTCTGCAAAGCATATGGAACCTTCCCCAAGTGGTCGGACATTTCAAATGTACGAAGTGCAAAGCATGTCCACAGACAATGGAAACTAAGGTTTGGAACTATCGTAACCACACGGTTACTTTGAAATCAATGACGAACTGCAACACAAGTGACGTTATCTATGCCATCATATGTCCTTGTGATCTTGTATACATCGGACAGACAAAACAACATGTCAAAAAGCGGATCCTGCAACATTGCAGCAGGATAATGTGCCAAACACCAGGCTCCCCCTTGGTGGAACACTTCATGTCTAAGTCCCATACCCCTGAATCCTTCAAATGGCTGGTGATTGAAAAAATCACGGTCGGACCTAGAGGTGGCAATTTGAACTCACTACTAAACGTTAGGGAGTGTAAATGGATGTACACTTTGGACACTGTTGATAATGGCCTTAATGAACTTGATGCGACTTACTCGCAATTAGCTGGACTTGTACCCGACCAGTAAGATGTGAGACCAGAATGTGTAGATGATCCAGGACATGAACTCTTTTTGAACTGTACAAATGTACCAATTGGGTTTATGATATGGCAATGCATGAAGTGTAAACACATGAGAATAACGTGTGAGATCTCCCACTGAATTTTCCCTCAGAAGGTTGAGTAGTGATATGGACATGAACACCAGTATCATTATATGTTGGGCTGTGTTACTAATAAGACCATCATGAGTCTCAAAATATATTTTTGTACGTGCATGTATTGTCCCCTCGTTTCACTTTGTAAGTGTCAATGACTTCCTCAGTACTAATGCCTAATGAGCCTCCCTTTATGCGATTATACTGTCATAATGGTCATGCCCATTAACTCTGCCTCCCGTCAAATGAGTGCGCTGTCACAATGTTCGTGGGTTTGTCTGATTGTATATACACCGATATGTAAAGAGTAATTCCATCTTATCCATTAACTCTGCCTCCCGTCAAATGAGTGCGCAGTCATAATGTTCGTGGGCTTTTCTGATTGTATATACACTGATGTGCGAATAGTAATTCCACCTGATCTATAGACATTTAACAAGGGAATCCCTGTTCCTTAGTGTAAATAGTGTCACCAGTCCCGCGCATGCGCCCCACGGAGTCCTCCAGTCGAGCAGCAGTCAGCGGCGGCACCGCGAGGTGCCGGGACACGCCCCATAGACACGCCCGCTACACAGCCGGGTCTATGTCTGGGATTACGAGCGCCTGCGAGCTGTCACTGTGAACACTCTGTCAGCAGTAACACAGGTATGTCCGCTCCGCGCTGGTTTGTAAATTAACATGTCAGAACAACCGGGTGTCTGGTTTTGAGATTTGCCAGGTCCTCGGCGAGTAGCGCTCACGGTCTTGTTTAATTCAGGCAGCCTCGCGTTTCAAGTAATGGACTAATGATTATCTTATAAACCACACACTTTATCCACCACGGATATCGGCATGTCTCTTAATCAATTTATAATATTGTGCATGGAATACCACCTTTTTAAGAGATTTGGCACTTTTTAGTCTTCCACGTTTTGACGCGTGTTTGCTGTCGACTAAGAGGGTATGCAAGTTAGCCGTCAGTGGTCTCTATGTGACGGATGGTGGGACTAACACCCTCTATTTACTTAATCTTCTCATCAACGATGAGGCTGAATATGGAGGAGTACAGATTTTCTGTGTTCTTTCAGATGGTGTAACTTATCTACACCTTGGATTTAATCGCCCGGTGGATGTAGGATGCTTGCCACACCCACGGATACACTGTCCCAGTTTTGATACCCCGTCATCTGTGACGCCTGTGAGTGACCAATGCTCTTTAAAGACTGGAGAACTTAGTAAGTCTTTTTTCCGCCTTGGGCTAATTCACCACGACCTGCCTTCAATATCCTTCCTAATATGAATTTATTTCCTCTATAGAACAACTCTACAGGCGCGAGTCCTAATTCAGAAGGGACATCACACGAACGCCTGCACATGTAGGTACACCGTGACTGATGCCCTGTTTTTTTTAAATTTAAAATAATTCTATCTAGTGATACACATTTCTGTTTTCCTAGGTGCTCAATGTCACTGTTTTTAATTGTCCTGAGGAAGACCCCAAACTGAGGATCCACCCGCCCTTACCCTGGGGGTCGAAACGTCGACAATATCATCAACACATACACGCCCTATTGAAAATTTGCTAAACTTAGCTCCCGTGTATAGTGTGTTTCTAGGGAACAACTGTGATCTGTAACAGGACTGGAAATGCTCTGTGAATAAGACAGAATTGTTTATAGGACACAATTCCTTTTCTTTGTCCCTTATTCTTTTCCAAACACACCCTACCCTCCTTTAAATTTCCTTTCTTCTCTGACAATCACCGAGCACTAATTGAAGAACTGTACGTAATTTACCATGTATTGTATGAATATGAAATATAATATATGTGAGACTATAGGAAATCATTGCGGAAAGCTGAATTAAATTCAGTCTAAATGATACTTATTTTGAGTGTGTACCTTTATATTTGAGTAATGGAATGTTTAATTGTTTTGTAATCGACCACCCTTTTTTTATAACATTGTACTGACCCAGGTCGATGAGGTAAGGGTTTACCCCATTATTACCCGCCGCACTTCCCACCGCGTAGAGTATCTCACGAGAAAGGGGTTGATGGTGACCTGCCCCAGAGCCAAAGCTTCCGGGGCGCACACAATCGATGGAAGGTCTCTCCGTCCGCTTCTTTCGCTTTTAACCCACACTTCGGATTCTGAATAACATCCTTTTTTATGTTACCCCAGGACTGTACGCTAAATAAATCAAAATTCACGTAGTTCTAAAATCGAGTCTGGTTTTACTCTTTTAGGAAATATTGGAATTTGGTGGCCTCTTAAAAAGGCCTTCGCATCCTTCTAAAATACGTAGATGTATTAATAGGAAGGTAGAAATAGGAACACAACTCAAATTAGTAGTAGTTCATGTAAGAGTTCTTGGCACAGTTTTGTGGCTTCGGAGCACTATAGGTAGCAGAGGTTTCAAACTTGCTGCGCTCATTTCTTTTTTCAGTTTTGGGCTTCCTTTCACAAGTATCGTGAAACTGCACGTAACATGTTCAATGCAAGCGTCCACCAGAGACAAATACATCATTTCACTAGTGCAAAAGAACCACCCTTGCAGGGACAGGCAGGCTACACTCGTCTCTTCACAGTGTAAGCGGGAGTGCCCGTGTATTGTTCAAGGTGCGAAGGCCCGTTCCAACCCCGGCGGTGACCTTTCTTCGCTCGTGACCTTTATCCTCTGCTGCAGCCACGGAGGGACCCCTGCCCGGGACATTAATTGGCCCCCTTCCTGGCCATTGTCTGTGCACTGACTGCCAAGGGCCGGGCTGTCACTTCACACCTCTTTTCGGAAAGGGCACGGCACCTGCGGGCTGACGGGCGGGCTCAAGGTGAAACATCTGTCCAGTCCCTCCCCCTAAGTGATTGCACAGTTCAGTGCTTTTCATCATGCATGCCACTGCCATGCTTATTTTTTGCAGGACATAAGGATTATTATAGTGTGAGTGCAGAGTGCGCAGAGTGCGCAGAGTGCAGATAGTGAAGTAGTGGGTGCAGAGTGTGGGTGCAGAGTGTGGGTGCAGAGCGTGGGTGCAGCGTGTGGGTGCAGAGTGTGGGTGCAGAGTGAGTGTGCAGAGTGCAGAGTGAGTGTGTAGAGTGAGTGTGCAGAGTAGTGAGTGCAGAGTGAGTGTGCAGAGTGCAGAGTAGTGAGTGTGCAGAGTAGTGAGTGCAGAGTAGTGAGTGCACAGACTAGTGAGTGTGCAGACTAGTGAGTGCAGAGTGTGAGTGCAGAGTGCAAAGTGAATGTGCAGAGTAGTGAGTGCAGACTGTGCGCATTTGTTTACATGTGGCTAGCCGTATTAACTTTACTGCGGCTGCGAAGGGAAGTAGCAGGGGGCACAGCCACACGGACGCCCCCACCCTCACTACAGTAAGGAGCCGCTGTCAGATGAGTTCGTGCAGAGAGTTCACTAAAGTGACGTACCGGGACAGGGTCAAACTGGAGTATTAGGAAGAGGGAGGCAAGTGTGTTTACAGCGCTACAGGGAGCAACATATACCCGGAGAGTATACACAGTGGCAGAGGGCACTGACGAACCAGGACAGTGGGCACTGTCGTATGGGGTGAGGGATGGTCATCGGTACAGGACAGTGACGAACGTGCCACCACCACCATACAGGGGTTAGAGACGTGTTTGCCTCAGTGGACAATGTGTTACTGGGCCTGTGCCCACAGAAGGTAGTTATTTGGTTCACTGAACAGTAGGCTCTATGGCCAAAGTGCACCACCGGTTGATACAAGAGAGAGAGTGTAGAGTGCCACGAAGCGGTGGGGGCTTGTTTTGTTAGGCACGGGGAGAGTGGGTGTGTGTGTGTGGCTCTAGGTGTGTGTGTGTGTGTGTGTGTGTGGCTCTGGGTGTGTTTGTGGCTCTGGGTGTGTGTGGCTCTGGGTGTGTGTGTGTGTGTGGGGCTCTGGGTGTGTGTGTGTGGCTGGCTCTGGGTGTGTGTGTGTGGCTCTGGGTGTGTGTGTGTGGCTCTGGGTGTGTGTGTGTGGTAGTAATTGCTGTCTGCTGAGCTCGTCCGTAGGGTACAATAGGTCTGACATTTGCGAGAGATTAAGCTATTGGCAATGTAAATGACAATGCCATTTATTTATCTGTTTTCAAAACCAACACATAAATACAAATGTTGTCATTTACAATGCCAATAGCTCTAACTTTTCCAAAGGCGAAACCGTTGCATTGTAATTGCTTGTTCACTATTGCAAGGCTACCTATTCTCAAAAGGCCAGAATGGGCTGTTAGAGTTTTTACATTTTATAATCTTACCTGTCTCAGAGAACATGGTAGAAATTCGAGTTTAGTATGCCTGGACTCAGAATAATAAAATACATCTTTTAGTAAAGTTTATTTTAATATTCTGTGTTTGCAAATACCACTTTTAGAAACTAGGTATTTGCTTATCTAACCATTCAAACCTGCCTCCGTGGGTATTCCTATGTCTGGTTTTCAGAGTGACAGGGCTGGGGAATTCCAGGAGACAGGCTGAGTCCCCCAGTGGTGAATAGAGAGATCCGCATCTAGATGGGAGGGAGGAGTTGCACCTGAACCTTGAATAGGGCTGTGCCTGCCTTCCACAATGCTGGCTCCACCCCCTGGGGAGCGGCTGAAGTCTCTGCTCTGCATACTGAAAGAAGAGAAGGAGCCCTGTAAACAAAGTGCTCCAGGACTGTACTTGCCTTCCACAATGCTGGCTCCACCTCCTGTGGGGCGTCTGATGTTTCTGCCCTGCACTGTGAAAGGAAAGGAGAAGTCTGGTAAACAGAGTGCTTCAGAACTGGTTTGGACTGGGCAAAGGTACCTTTCCCCTCAGAGAACAAAGGATTTTGGGGTATAAATATTGGGACCCTGATCCCTTGAAATAGATCACTTTGGACTACAAGAAGAAACCTTCACTGAGGAGAGGAACCTGAAGAAACTGAGGAGAGACTATTCCCAAGCTGAAGTGCTGCTTGGGGGATTGGCCTGCAGTGGTTGCCTTCCTGCCAAAGGAAGGAGAAAGGAACTTTGTGTACTTTGCTTTCAACTTGTGAAGGATCTCCAAGGGCTTGGAAAAGAGCGTGCCTCCTGCAAAAGTCTCAGCGACAACAAACTTCACCCCCCAGCTCCCCAGAGTTCTTATGGAAGTGCCTGCTGCTGTTTTGGGGCCTTCTGAGGAACTGTGTGTCGCAAGGAGATGGAAGCGTGACTCAACGAGAAGAAGCGTGTTGCCGTCACTGTGCCTGCCGTCACAACTCCGAAGGAGGGTGTCTCACTGCACCGCATCAGAGAGAAGCGTGCCACAATAAAGAGGAAGCGTGTCGCCGTCGCTACTGCTGCCATCGCAACTCCGAAGAAAGAGGATGTCACTGCTATAGTTGTCGCACTGCACCGCATCAGAAGAAAAATCTCGCAACGAGGTCGGAGCGTGTCGCCGTCGCTGTGCCTGCTGTCGCAACTCCGAAGGAGGGTGTCACCGCTGGAACTGTTGCACTGCACAGCATCGATCAAAAGCACCTCGCATCCCCGAGATGCATGCCGCCGTCGGAACTGCTGCCGTTGCATCTTGGATGTCGCCGCTGTAGTTGTTGCATTGAGCGGAAGCTTCATGCATCGGAGAGAAGAGCGTCGCTGCTGGAGCTGTTGCAGTCGCATCGTAAGGGTGTTGCAGCTGCAGTCCACGCATCGAAACGAGGACTTCTCGCATCCCCGAGAAGCGGGCCGCATCTGGAAGATCTTCACGTCTTTATTTCTTTGTATCTGAACTTTGCCGCATTTCCCATCGCTGCGACATTGCTTGTCGTAGAAGCGCAACGCAACTTAAGGTACATTGACGCGGAGTGTCACTTCTAAGAACTCAACTGAACTAAGCTTAAATCTACCATCTTAAAGTAATTATAGTGTGTATTTTTGTTGTTTATGGTCTTGTGGTAACTCTATATAAAGTCTACTTATTTTTGATATAAAACCTGTGTGGTGTCCATTTGTAGTGTTGTCACTGGGTTACTGTATGTGGTCACAACTGCTTAACTTACAATGTCTCTGAAATAAGCCTTAACTGCTCGCGCCACGCAACCTAGAGGGTGAGCAAGGGTTATTTTAGGAGTGTAATCCCCTTGTCCTGACTAGAGGAGAGGGTCCCTGTTTGTCACAGGTACCTACCTGTGCCAACTTGCAACCCCCAAATCTAACTGTCGTTGAAAATGTTGCGGAGTGGTGTTGTCGTACCTTTTTTCATTAGCAATAGTTGCGGGTCTCATCTGTGGTGATGTTTTTTGCGGCTGATATCGCAAGTAAGCTGGTGATATGGGCTGTTAGCAGCAGCTTGAGAATGGGGTGATGAATTTCTCGCCACTTTGGCTGCGATAAAGTGCTGTTAACTCGGCGATAAGTCCTTGATAAAATGCCCTTTTGTAGTTTATTAGTAATGAGTGTTCAAGGGTGGTCGAGGCATTATTTTCGCAGTATTTCAAGGAATTCTTTATGAGTCCATGGGTCAGTAGTATTATGAAGGAATGCGTTCAGGCATGACACCGCTGAGTGCTTGTTATTATTGACCGGACTTTCTAAAGGGCATGCATTTTAGTCAGAATTTCTGTAAGTCCGTGTATACCATGCAGAGAGCAGAGTTCGGGAACAGTGAGCAGTGACTGACTGCTTCCTTCCCGTTCTAAGCTCGGTTGTCAGCAGCACCCACGTCTACTCAGAGACATTCGAGTTAAATGTATGCACTTTATAAAGCGTAAATGTGCACAAATGGATGCAGAGGTATGTACTCCGCACGAATGCACACCTTCATGACACGCTTCTGGTAGATAAAGAGCAGTTACATTAGAGTTCGAGATTGCGGATAACAGGGTGAAAAAATGAATTAACTCCTGGTATTTATGAAATGTCATTCTTAGATCCTTACTGCAATCCGAAATACAAAGATAGTCTATCACGTTTCTACAATAAAGTATAGTTTTGTATCTTGAATGCTAGTGATATTGCATATTTGCCCTATCACTTATCCTAGCCAGACAGTGTTTCAGATATAAAGCACTTTTGTGATTTTGGACACATTGTGGTAGACGTTATAGAAAGAATTCTCTTATTCATGGCAATCTTGAATTGCTGCCTTGTCAGTACCAATTTCATCCTTAAAAGAGTTGGTGTCTTCAATCGGATATACATCCTCATTAAGCTTTCATGTTAACAAATAAGTGTGGGTCAATATAATCAAACAGCATAATTAAAGAGCCTAAGATAGCTGTGAAGCTAACATTCGTAATAGTTGATCTTCAATGAATAATTAAGCACCCTGAACCAGGCATAGACAGGAAGTAAGTGTAATACATAAACCAACGAAATATATGGAGACATCCACTTGTGTGATTTAGTACATTGGCAGCTTCAACTTACCAGTTCTTTGTAAGCTCTCTTCGAGGGTGGGTTGTTTGGCCTTTGCCAGCTACCATTTATAAGACACTTGTAAGGGCGGGGCCTACGTCTTCTGGTGGGATCAAGTCTGACACTAAAGCCCAGGTCACAAGTTTGCGGTTCATGGCCCAGGATAGTGGGGTCCTGTATTTCTGAGAGGATAGGAGTTGCAAGAGCGTTTGGGAAAGTCCAGGCCTGCTTTAGGGTGGGGTGGGGGGAGCATTGCGTGCTCCCCTGCTGATTCGTTGGGGCCATTTTGCCCCAGGTCACACACTCTCTGCTGGGCACTTTCCTCTGGCCTTGCTGCCTGTGACGAATAGTGTTACAAGACCCAACTGTAGGTTCTGCATGGGTCATGTGGGGGGCCAGGTGGACTATCTACTCTCAGCACCTGCCCCAGCAGCACTTTTGGGAAACTGTGCCCAGTGACTCAGAGTTAATAAATTTGAGGTCCAGAGTTTTTCGATGCGGAGACACATGGTCACTCATATTGACAAACTGCTAAATTACACCCTGAGTTACTGGTTCAGATGGATTTCTCCCTGTCATAATCACAGCCTACAATGGTGAGCCCGGTGGTCCAGCACCTACCTGAAGCTCAATGAAACCAAGACAGAATTCTGTTATTTGGCAAGAACAACAAAAAGATACAGTACAAACCTGACTCAATGACATGAACCTTAATACCTTCGAACCTCAAATCTCATTGAATGCCAAGCTACTTGGGTTCCCCCTGAACAGCAACCTCACCCTCAAGGAATACATTGATTAAAACACAAATATGGTCTGGTACCAGCTCTTTCTCTAAAAAAAAGTTAAACCTTTCTTCTAGAAATGTATTTCGGGCCTGTTAGTCAAGTCCTTGAACTTTTGCATCTGGCTGGTGATAATACCCAACTCCATGGCCGCCCAGACCCACTGCCACCCCTTAGGAGCATCTTACACGTTCCAGCATTTCTTATCCAGAAATTATCACCTCATCTCCATCTTGATGGAATTCAAATGACTCCTTTGCCAGCCTGCTCCATCTTCAAAACTAGTTCCATCATGTACAAAACCATCACGTCAAGCACCCCTGCTTATCTTTCAGACAAGCTCACCATCTCTGGTGGATCTCTGCACACTCATGGCAAGGATACTATCAGACTGCAGACTAAAAAGTGTAAAAAAAGAAAACACAAGACAACAGTTCTTTTCTATCTGTGCCTCCAAGGTCTGGAAAAACATCCCCATATCTTTCAGGACTGCCCCAACAATTTAGGAAGGAGTTGAAGACTTACCCCTTTAAAGATCACTCCACCACAATGCATTAACCATCCACAACCCAGCATTCTCCCCTATTACTGGTTGTCTTTAATCTTGGGTTTGACCATGTACAGTGCTCCACTGCCTTTTGCCACTGTCCATATTATAGAAATACCAAATACACACATACATACAAGATCCTGGCCTCACTTATTATCTTGCTGAGGACTATTTTTGGCACCAAAGGGAGGAGTAATGGGTAAAGGGAAGCCTTACACTTCACTCTATGAGTACCCCTGCTTTGGGATTTTGTTGCTATGGAGCCCAATTTGAGCCTTTTGAAGAAGTGGCACGGTCAAGGGTCTCCTCATAAAACAGGACTTTCTTTCACTATTGCACATGTGGTGGTGGGATGAGGCCTGACCCCTAGGAGGGGTCTTCTAGGATGGCATTCTAATCTTGCTTCTGCAGAATCACCTGGTGTTTTTTTCTGGCCCAATCTATGAGGAGTGTAGAAGGAAGGGGTGAATCAAACTCAACCCTCTGGACACTCTGGCAGTAGCATCTGCCCTGCTATCTTCCACCTTCTACTTTCCTACCTGTCGCTTGCCTGCTTCTTCTTAGACTCTGCCCCTCTATACTATTTTGGGCATTGTGTCTGCTTCCCTGGAGAGAGGATTAGGGTGATTCCTGCCTCCACCCCTCACCCCAACTTGCCTTCTTCATGCCTACGCATAGACTCTGCAGATTCCCTCCATACACACCAAAGTGTGTACCTGCCTCTGCGCCTGTTTGTTGTATGACTGATCATTGCATGCCTTTACCATGCATGCCTTTACAATGAGTCCCTTTCAACTAATGAGGCTTTACCACGAATGCCTTACAACTAAATCTTTTACCACACCAATGTCTTTAACACATAAATGTAAGTATTTCACAGATAATTGTAAACACTTTTAATATATATATATTGTTCACCAATTTCCCCACCGGGAATTCACAGAGCTCTCATCGGTTTACAAACTCCAATCTTTATTGTGGCAGACACGTTTCAGCAAAATCCTCATGTTAAGATGGCAGACATAAAAGTGAACTATATTGCAGTCTGTCCTCCCTCACCGATGTGTTCCTGTCCAATGAATTGAAGACATGAATATTTTAAAGAGGTCAATGTGAAAACTTGAACATCATGGCATTGAGAAATACTTAATCGCTGAAACTCACCTGCAACAATAAAGATTGAAGTGTGTAAACCAATGAGTGCTCCATGACTTACCAGTGGGGAAATTGGTGAACAATGTGTTTCGTGAGGAGACAGTCACGACGGAGGCACCCTCCTGCAAGTTGTTCAACAGTATATTGCGACAATTTAGTGAGTGATTTATATACACACACACACACATATATATATACCATATATAAAGGATTTATACTTCAATAAATACTTACATTTTCATGGTAAAGGCATGCGTGGTAAAACTTTTTACAGGTAAGTATAAACCCTATATGTAGATATATGTTGAAAATTAGTACGGTTTGGTGAACATTATCTGCGCCATCTTGCCTCTTCCCCTGATGCCACACTTTTGTCGTGCGCACCCGCCATTTTAAGATTCCCTGATCAGAGCGAACCCGTTTGCATGCCGCTGGCCCCTGATATAGCCCTTCGCCCTCACTAAGCCTGCACGCTGACCAACCCCCTGCTTGCACCTGCCTTGAACCATAAACCCCTCTTCGGCGCTGCTCTGCCCCAGGCCCTCATCCTGTTCCCAGCGCGACACCTCCCTTCTTCCCTTTCATGATCCCCGGCCCTTAGCTGCAAACCCCCTTTTTCTCCCCGTGTGCCCGTTTGTCTTCCCCGTTCCCAGGCCGACACCCAGCTCTGCCGATACCATTCCTTGCCCCTCCCCGTACAATAGAAAGCCTCCCCCATCAAAGGATCCCCGGGTTGATCAAAGCCCCCACTCCATGAGATCCGATCAAACCCCCCACATTCCGTGAATCGGCGGAATATCCAGCTGCGCAATACTCATCACCTGTTGTGACTAGGGTGGGGACTTCAACTGTAAATGTGTGTGGGAACGGGCCCAAAGGGGAGTTCCGGGAATGTCTTTTCCATACATCAAAGCTTTAACATGAATATGTAATCTGCAATAAAGTCATAAAACAGTGTATAAGAGGCCAGGCCTCAGAAATGTAGCTAGAGCACCTCAGAACGATACCTTCTGCCCGTTTTGTTGTGTTCTCCTCCGGAGAGAATAAAAAACCTTGTTTCCTGCCTTCCAGTCTCCAGCGCCTGCCTCTTCATTGATTAAATAACTAGAGGGTCACAGAGGCAATACCGCCGGGCAAATACCGATTGTCCCCGACCCGTCTCAGGTTTAACATATATATGCATAGATCTTTGCTCCTACACAACACCAAGACGTTGCACTCACAGGCGGGTGCTCCTTGAAGTGGGGGTGCACCCACTTATCAAATCTCTGCTCCAATTCCGTACTCATGGACAATATCCAATGTCCAAACGGTAAAAAAGCACTCGCGGGAGACAGTTAAGCAGTGTTTGTTTGGTGTGCGAATAAAATAACCCAAACTGTCTCCCGCGAGTGCTTTTTTACCGTTTGGACATTGGATATTGTCCATGAGTACGGAATTGGAGCAGAGATATATGCATAGATATGTGTTTGTGCCTATAAATATATATATATATATATATATATATATATATATATATATATATATATATATATTACCTACTGGCGGTCGCCAGTAGGTATATATAGTTAGGATTTTTTCTCTATGGGTTTTTTGAAAATTCTATGTCTAATAACTTTGGCGTTTGTGGACGGAATTGGCTGACATTTTCAGGAAAATGGCACATTTTGTTTCTGAGCAGCCCCTGAAAATTTTGGGGGGGTTCGTCAAGGGGGGGCCGAGAAAAAAGGGGGGTCCCAAAACGCGTTTTTCCCATGTTAATTTCCATAGGGCGGTTGGCCTCACTTTTAGCCCGAACGGCTGAATGGATTTGCACGAAACTTGGCAAAATTGTAGGGACTGGTAGCCCGATGTGCCTTTTGTAGGTCTCAATATATGTGCTCCAGTGGATTTTGAGAAATTAACGTTTAAAAAAAGATATATATCTGTAACAGCGGACCGGTTAGCGCTCTGGTTCGCGGACTTTTCGCGCAACGGAGCTTTGTGAAGCGAAGCTGATTGGTTCTCCGGCGTCTGTCAACATTCCAAACAGTCCGTAGCGGCCGCCATCTTGTCTCTCGGTAGGATCGAGAGACAAGAGGAGGTCAAAACAAAGGGGGAAATAACTATAAGGGGGCATAGTAGATCCTCGCTGACCCCCTAGGTTTGATGTGGAGGTTTTAAAAGGGCCCCGCGGGGCAAAAAAAAATAATAAAAATAATAATTGAACGGCTGAATGGATTTGCACGAAACTTGGCAAAATATTAGGGACTGGTAGCCCGATGTGCCTTTGCTAGGTCTCAATATATGTGCTCCAGTGGATTTTGAGAAATTAACGTTCAAAAAAAGATATATATCTGTAACAGCGCTCTGCTTCGCGTAACGGAGGTTTGCGAAGCTGATTGGTCATTCTGTCACTGGGCTATAGTTGGGCTACATCTGGCTGATATTTGGGCTACATTTGTTTTTTTGTGTGTCTGGCGGCCATCTTTGGGCTACATTGGGCTACATTGGGCTTCATTGGGCTACATTCGGCTAATTAGCAAATAGCTCATCGCAAACTAGGAATGGTAAAGAATCGCTATTTATTCCTTAAAGTTCGCTATTTAGGAAATGCAAATAACTTTGATGATACATATGGCGGTTCATCTCTAACAAGATAAGAAGCATAGGGATAGATTTATGATGACTGGCGCATCACCAGGGATGTGTTAGTCATTCTGTGCCGCTGTTCCGTCACCTATGGTGTGCTGCATTTACAATGCGGCGCATCACGGGGCAAAAACAGCACAGATGCGTGATGTATCTGTGCCGTAAAGGTGGCGCATTGCTGGAGTTGTATCGCAAGTGTGATGAAGCTCCAGCAAGGGTCGGGGGTGCCCCTGTCGCAGGGTTTCTGTTCTCACACAGAACTGTGGACAGAGGATTGGAACCTCGGCGAATTAGGGTGTCCCAAAACTCACGTTAGTAATCAAAAACTATTTAGCAAGCTAGGTACAGTGTCACATTGGATATAACAAACTCTCAATGTTTAGACAATCCAGAATATGAACTTATAGTACCTCAGGATACGTGGAACTCATGAACAGTCGGTCGTTATATATTTCTTAGAAACCAGAACATGGAGTTAAGAAGAACACATGTGTATTTGAAATGTTTATTTACTAATGCCGTCTTCTCAGGCGTAGTACCTTAGATAATAAAAGTACACATATTATCAGTAGCAAAATTACCAGCATAGTTACTAGTACATAAAAAGTGAATGGTGATAGTATGTTAACATGCTGTAAATGAATAAGAGTTAGCAACACTTATAAGCAGCCGCGGGCCGTGGAGGGAGTTACGGTGAGGCAGGGAGGCGGGGAGGGGGAGAAGCAGGGTGGAGAATACAAGTACACATATTATCAGTAGCAAAATTACCAGCATAGTTACTAGTACATAAAAAGCGAATGGTGACAGTATGTTAACATGCTGTAAATGAATAAGAGTTAGCAACACTTATAAGCAGCCGCGGGCCGTGGAGGGAGTTACGGTGGGGCAGGGAGGCGGGGAGGGGGAGGGGCAAGGTAGAGAGGGCTCCACCCTGCTTCTCCCCCTCCCCGCCTCCCTGCCTCACCGTAACTCCCTCCACGGCCCGCGGCTGCTTATATCTCACCCTCCCTAATACACATATTATATTATTTGCTAAGAAGGTCTCTTTGTGTTGGTTTAGGGCGTGCCCATACTTTAGTGTCTTAGATTTGAAGGAATCACATCAGCATACACCAGCTCTCTCTTCATGTGAACCGCATCAACTGTTGTGTATGTGTGTTCGGCAAAGCAATATAAAACCCGCCTCATGCCCAGAATTGGCAGAAGTTGCACTTATGTTATGAGTATGAAGTCGTGGAGATCAGACCTCATAACAATTCTGTATCGTGTTGTTCTTGAAACTTTAGCACTCGCTGTACAGATATAGTTTAACAAGTAAAGCAGATAGTAGACCAATAACATATTATTCTCATGTAAACCACGATGAACTACTAGGTGGAAAGCTAAAGCAACAACTAAATGTCGTGTGCAGAAGTTGCAAAAAAGGAAAAATGGCGTTTAAACCGGTAATGAGCCCATGCTAACTTAACACGGTGTAAAGATATCCAGGACCTAGATGACACCTCCCCATGATCCGGAAACGAACTGAATAAGATAATAGAAGTGCCATCTCATGAGAGCAGATTGCAAGTTTATATGTGGACGGTCCGCAAGGTAAAGCATTAAAAACTAGGAAAATTCAATGCTAAAGAAAAATAAAACAGCCAAGTACTTTATCGAGTCTTAAGCCAATAGGCAAGGTAAAAAATAAAAAATTGACAATTAAGTCAATGAATTGTCAATGAAATGCTAGTACTCAGCATATGAAACATGAAAAAGGTCTATGACATAACTGTGTATGCAACAGCCTCCAACAGGAAGTCACCGTCTTCATCCGAAAACAGTTCAGCCATCCAATTTAAAAGCGGAAAAGAACATACGTGCTCTCCCAGCACCGGATCCTCTATCACCATCAGAGGACAGCTCGGTGGGTTTTCAAGAAAGCTGTGTTCCAAGAAAGACTGTGCTGCCGCCAGTAAATTCCAGGGACCAAGTAGTCCATGCATCAATGCCACAGCCATAATCCTTTCGCCAGGACAAACCAACTCGTGAGTAATGATAGGAGTCATCAGCTGATTAAAGTCGACGTCAGGAGAAACCGGTCCGCAGAGACACAAATCAATGGCCCAATCGAAATCACAGGTCAGGCAGTGAAATACAGGCTGGACACAGGTGAAGTAGGAGAACCGAAAAGATAATCCATATGCCGTGCTTAATATCGCCAACGGCATTGTGCCATAATATTCTAGCATGCGATTGCGGAACAGTGTCAGCAGCTGCAGGGTCGGAGGTTGCATAGGAGGGACATCCATATTTAAAAATGTAAAAAAGCACAAGAGCGTCCGCTGGTAATGCAAGTAAAAATGCAATCCACGAACCAGAGTGGAGAAAATGGAATGAAAGGGAGCAGGGATGACTCCAAAGATTTTCTCAAATGAAGTCACGAGACCACTGGTAACAACTTTAAAAAAGTGTGCCAGGGATTTTGTGGAGGATGCGTTAAAGATAGTCGGAAACATGTTGCTGAAATTGAAAGGCAAACCTGTGTACGGGTGTTCGCTATGTGAAGTACGAAAGTTTCACGGGCCGAACTCAAGGC
Source organism: Lissotriton helveticus (assembly GCF_964261635.1). NCBI lineage: Eukaryota > Metazoa > Chordata > Amphibia > Caudata > Salamandridae > Lissotriton > Lissotriton helveticus. The sequence continues at coordinate 1,629,729,092 of NC_136068.1, forward strand.
CACCTCTCTCTGAGACAAAAGAGCTCTTATTCTTGTCATGCCGTTGAAACGTGTCCCAAGGTTGGTATTTGTGGCCAGATTGAAAACTCCCTATGTTCATGTGTGGGAGGAAATAGAACATTTCTGCAGCAAATAACCCGTTCACTTACTGTTACGATAAAAGGAATACTTTTAATTAACTCAGAACAATCTTCATTATTGAGCATCAAATAACTACCATTTTCCAACAACTTGAACGTGGGGATGATAGCAGGAACTGGCGTGCCTTGCAACACGCAAGCCATATTTGGTCGGTGTTTGTTGCATGAATCGTGTAACTGTATGTGCCTACACATTAGTGAATGATCTGGCGTCTCAGTGCATTCCTCTCCATTCAGATAAACTTCTTGATCATCTTTGAAACATCTGTATGTGTATGGAAGCGACCAGACCTCATGAACAAAAGCACTACCTAAAGGTTCATAAAGACCTATTGGTATATATTTCATACAATTTGAAAACTTATATAAAGCAAAAGGCAGCGTTATTAAACCGTGGATAAGGCATGTTGCCAAAAAACCCGCAATCCTCTGCTGATGATGTCACTGAGCATGTCATGAATGATGTAATATGTGACATCATCAGTAGTGGATTATGGGTAATAGTATCTCTAGTTTACTCCCCTATAGCTGTCTTTCTTTTAACATAAGTGTGTGTTTCCTTCCCTTATACTTACTGTTTTTGGTTCGCTTCCAGTTCGCGTACCAGCGAGCGAACTAGGAAGCGAACTAAGAGAAATAGAGGTTGGCACAGTTCCAAATATTGTACCAATTTTTTAATAACGGGGAGGTAGTTCTGAAAAGAACTTTTTTTTTTATTTTTCTGAACATTTTTTTAATGTTTTTGAATTTTTCGGAACAGTTTTATATTTTTTTGGGTTTTTCTTGGAGGGGGCAATGAAAACGATTCATTGGAAAGGGCTCAACAGGAGCAACAAAACAAAAAAAAGAAGTATTTATTATTTTGGGCGTTTCGGACAAACTTGCATATGATAGTCAATAGCTCTGTTGATCAGAGTGATGCTTCTTTCTCCGTAGGAAATGAATCCATCGCAAAATACGCAGGTGTGTTTTACTTCACCAAATCTCATTTGTATATTTGGCACCATCTCCCTGCCCTCTGGTCCCGTTACTTCCGGTACAACAGATCTTCTGGCCATAATAGGGAGATTATCTAGGTCGTTCCGAAACTGTGCAGCACTGTAGTTGTTAGGATGCCACCTAGTCATATGGCGATGCATTGTGTAGTTTCCGAAACTGTATTTTTTGTCGGTCCCTCTGGACAGTCTATCTTGACATATAAGGCAAGTTACGTATCTTGCATTTACTTTTTTCTGACCTTTGGGAATTTTAAAAAATTGCCAAATGAAGTTTTCTTTCCGGTGAGACGTCTTGGGCTGCTCAGGCAAAAACTGCCTCTCTTCGTGCTCGTCCTCCTGTTCCTCTTCTTCTTCTTCTTGTTGAATTACAACTTGAGCAGGTGGTCCTCTCTTCCTTGGAGGTGGTGGAGGTGGTGGGGAAGCACCAGCTGAAGCTACTAAAGAAGCCATTGCTCAGTGATCACAAAGGGTCTTTCTCTCACAATGATGAAAGTCAGAGTGAGGAAAGAAGGAGGGATTTTCATCATTTGGGAAAAACAAGAGTTCTCAACCAATCAAAAGTGTTCATTTTAGATTATATGACCTAGTCTTACATCATTAGGAAACCAAAAGTGAAATGAACCAATGAAAAGTGTTATTACCAAGTCACATGACTTGCTGTGTTTACGTTAAGCGCTTTGCAGGGCCTCCCGGTTTGCTTCCAGAAACCTGCGCTTTGGCACTCGCTTCGCGTACCAGTTCGCTAACGTAGCACGTCATATGACGTATCACGCGACAACGTGGAACGTCATGCGGACGGGAGGCGTCACGATGTTGTTTTCTAACGCGGCACTTGCGGTAAAGAAACGTTTACCGGCTCGCGGTCTATTTCGCGGCATCAAGGTCAGCTAACGGGAAGCTTCCCGATTCGCGAAGCGGGAACGAAGAAAAAAAAATATTTAAAAAAAAAATTATTCATAAACATATAAAATATATTTTTGGATTTAAAGAAGAATACATTTTACAGCTACAGATATTAGCTGTTAAAAAACCAATGAAATTCACAGAAAAAACCATAGGTTATAGACCATATATAGTTAGGAATTAGCATTTACAAAACCTTGAAAATTCACTGAAAAAACCATAGGTTATAGACCATATATAGTTAGGAATTAGCATTTAGAAAACCTTATTTTACTCACACAAAACCATTGAAATTCCATATATAGTTAGTTGCACTAACTATATATCGCGCACCCGCAATCCACTGCTGATGATGTCACATATTACATCATTCATGACATGGTCAGTGACATCACTGATGACATCACTGATGACATCTCAAATGACATCACTGATGACAACATCCAGTGACTGTATGTTTCTGTAAAGTTAAAATATGTCTTAGATATTGAAGAATGAGTGGATGTATAAGTGTCTGGATGAAGGATTTAGTAGGTGCGTGACTGACTGTATGAGTGAGTGATTAAATGTGTCTCACTGAATGCATGGGTTAGTGACTAAACTGTCTTAATTTGTGCATCATTATGTCTGTTGTGATGTAAACTGCTGCATGTGTTGATCATTAGCTATACGAGAGGCTATATGTGTTATTAATTGGTTGCCCAAGTATTTCTATGGGAGATTGAGTTTGTGTGGGGGTGGCTGGGAGGTGTGTGACTCTGTGCATAGATGTGTGAGCAGTTGATTCACTAGGTGTATGAGTTCAAGAGTGCATGTGGAAAAAGCTACATGGGCGGTTGACTGTGTGCATGAGTGTATTGATGAGTGAATGGATATCTCAATGCTACATGTCATAGTAAGTACATATGTAAAACACAGTACATGTGAGAGTTGGCATATATAAATAACTGTGCATGAGAGCCACTGAATGTGTGAGTGGCTGTATGGATCATTGTGAACTTGTATCAGGGATTGTATAAGAGAGTAAATATGTGTTAGTATATGTTTGAATAAGTAAGGTGTGTATAACTGTATAGTTGAGGAAATGGAGGTGAGATTGTTTCTTTGCATGACTGACTAGGTGTGTGAGTAACTCCATGGATGAGTGACAGTGTGTGAGTGTCTGTATACACTGAGTGTATCTAAGGTTATATTAGAGTCTGAAGAGGTTTATTGTATTAGCACAAGAATGATGTCAAATGAGATGTCATCAGTGATGTCATCAGTGATGTCATTTGAGATGTCATCAGTGATGTCATCAGTGATGTCACTGACCATGTCATGAATGATGTAATATGTGACATCATCAGCAGTGGATTGCGGGTGCGCGATATATAGTTAGTGCAACTAACTATATATGGAATTTCAATGGTTTTGTGTGAGTAAAATAAGGTTTTCTAAATGCTAATTCCTAACTATATATGGTCTATAACCTATGGTTTTTTCAGTGAATATATATATATATATATATATATATATATATATATATATAAAACCAAACAATTTGTCCTGTCGCAGCAGGAGCTCTGTCCGGTGGTTGCCAGCGAAGAGACCAGGGCAGTGTCTCTACTTAATCCAATACCAAAAAGAATATCGCGGCACACTTCTCAGTTTTCTCGCAGTTTTTTATTCAAACGTGATGCAACAACTCCTACGCGTTTCGAACCGTAGTTCCTGTTCACGGTAGTATTAGTGAGTGGTCCTTTTTCCCTTTCTACATTTATACCACTATCCACCCCTTTCATTTACTGGGGCATGATGGAACTTGTAGTTTCAACAATTAGATAGCCCAATATGCATTTCATCATGCATTACAAAATGTGGATTGTGCAAGTCAGCGAGGACTATTTTCTGTTACTACATAGAAAGCGTGCCTATCTTAAAAGGACCCATCACTTTCTTGACGCTCGTGCGAAGCACGTGCGTATTAAATCAACAATCATAGTACCTGATGGTTGATTTTATGCGTAACTTTAGGGACCTGTAGTGCACTCCACCATGCAAGAACTAACAGCAGGTGGAGCCAACTTGCATTTAACTGGGACATCAACTTGCAACAGCATTCCTACTCACCCTCCCATTACATTCTGGGCGCTGACGAGGCCACACGGCCGAAATGCATACGCCCGCTGAAAATTGCCGTTCCAGATTAAAAAGACTTCATTTGTCCCCATTTTGGGCCTCTGCCTTTTTCTTCGAGGAAGGTTACTCTAATTCTAATTTTGCACTGTGAGCCTGCGACGTGCATCAGAGGTCCCTGCACACTTTGGGCGAGGTCAACGCTGGCGCTGTTCTGTCTTGGCAGAGCTTACCTTTGGTCCGAGGTATCGGAAAGACTGAGCCCATCACTACACGACTGGCGGAAAACAAACGGTGTCGGAGTCACTGAACTCCGCATTGGGCGGGACACACTGTTGTTCTCACCCCCGTGGATGATATGCCGGAAGATGGTGATTGTGCAGTTCGGGGACGGGAGAAGCCTTGCTGATGTGGATGGCAGCTCGGGACACCGGGTGAGAGCTGTTCGAGGGGTCTCCTGGTTCCGCTGCTCTGTGGTGGTCCCTGCAGGAACATTGCATGCTGGGACCTGTAGTGCACTCCACCATGCAAGAACTAACAGCAGGTGGAGCCAACTTGCATTTAACTGGGACATCAACTTGCAACAGCATTCCTACTCACCCTCCCATTACATTCTGGGCGCTGACGAGGCCACACGGCCGAAATGCATACGCCTGCTGAAAATTGCCGTTCCAGATTAAAAAGACTTCATTTGTCCCCATTTTGGGCCTCTGCCTTTTTCTTCGAGGAAGGTTACTCTAATAATATATATATATATATATATATGTATATATATATATATATATATATGTATATATATATATATATATATATATATATATATATATATATATATATATATATATATATATATATATTTTTTTTTTTTTTCATTCACTGAAAAAACCATAGGTTTCACACATGTTATAGTTAGCTGGACATTTCACTCATACAAAACCATTGAAATTCCCCCGTTATAGTTAGTTTAGCTAACTATAACTCGCGCGCCCACAATCCATTGCTGATGATGTCACATATTACATCACTCATGACATGGTCAGTGACATCACTCATGACATCACTGATGACATCTCAAATTACATCACTGATGACATCACTGATGACATCATCCAGTGAATGTGTGTCTTTCTGAAAAATAAATATTTTTATATATGTCTATCTGAAGGTCGATGGAAGAATAAATGGGTAAATAAGTGTCTAAATGGATATTTTCTTTGTAAATTTCATTGTATAACTGACTTATTAAGTGTATCTTAGTGAATACATGTATTAGCAAGTAATGTTTAAATATGTAAATATCTGTATCAGTGTCTCACTTTGTGTATAACTGGCTGCATGGGTTGGTGAGTAGCTACACAAGTGTCTACATGGGTTATTAGTTGGTTTTTTGAGTATCAGAATGAGTGTCTGTATGGTCTGGAGGCGGGTATTACTTAGGGCACAGATGGATGAATGACTGGCTCACTGTATGTGTTTTGAAGACAGCAAGTGTGCAGGACTGCACGGGTGGATGAATGTGTGTATGAGTGTGCTAGTGAGTGAATGACTGCCTCAATAGTGTCTTTATGAGTAAGTACATATGTTTTAAACATGTGTGAGTATCGATGTATATAAGTAAGGATATATGACAGTGACAAATTCAAAAAGTTCCTGTATAAATAAGTATGTGTTTCTATCACTGATTGTTTAAGAGAGTAAGTATGTGTACGTTGCTGTAAAAGTAAGTGTAGTGGTGTGTGTATAGCTGTATATGCAAACAAATGGATGTTTGATAGTTTATTTGCATATGTGAGTATGTGTGTGAGTAACTGTATGAATCAGTGTAGGTGTGTAACAGTATTTATAAGTATATGAGTACATATGATTAGTGAGTACATGTATAAGTGACTATATAGAACTGTTGGTGAATGAGTGCATGGGTATGTAGATGGCGGAATTACTGAATAGGTTGTTGGTAAGTGGTATTGGTATCTCCATTTTTTTCCTTACTTACTATTTCTGAAGGTGTGTATCAAAGGTTATATGACGCCAAAAAGAGGTCTGCCATTCTTTCACAAGGATGATATCATCAGTAATGTCATCAGTGATTTCATTTGAGATGTCATCAGTGATGTCATGAGTGATGTCACTGACCATGTCATGAGTGATGTTATATGTGACGTCATCAGCAGTGCATTGCGGACGTGCAAGTTATAGGTAGCTGAGCTAACTATAACGGAGGAATTTCAAAGGTTTTGTATGAGAGAAATGTTCAGCTAACTATAACGTGTGAAAACTAGGTTTTTTTCAATTAATTTGCATGTTTTTTTAAATGTTAATTCCTAACTATAACGTGTTGTGAAACGTATGGCTTTTTCAATGAATTTGCAAGGTTTTTTAAATGCTAATTCCTAACTATAACGTGTGCCAAGGCAATGGTTTTTTCAGTGAATTTCAAAGGTTTTGTAAATGATAAGTTATAAATGTGTTAATTATTATGTCTTTCTTTTTACACTAATTTCTTATATTTTTAATATAAATATTTATATGTATTTAATTTTTTTGATTATATTTCATATTCTTATTATAAAATAATAACAAAACTAAATTGCAAAGTAATTTTTGGATTAATTATTGCTTGACTTCGGTTGCAAGTATAACACAACTCCAGCAATGCTCTGGGGCCCTATGCTCACAAAGCTGTATTAATCCTTACACCTGCTTCAAGCATGTGCAAAGTTTTGACGCAGCATAAGCTCAAAAGTGATTGAATGAAATGTTATACATTTCACTCAGTCACCTTTAGGAGGCGTTGCTGCACCCCCTTCTGCACAGGAAAGCCTCTTCTGGCGCAGGGCGTTACAATGTAATGCACCCTCCAGATGCGTCACATTGTTAATAGCACACACCATGGCACATCTTTTGCACCACCGCTGTGTCACAAAGTGACTCAACGGCTGTGTAAAAGAGGCACAAAGGGATTGTAAATCCACCCCAACACATACAAATTCACCCAGGCAGTTTCACCAGCAGCGCAAATTGAAGCATAGACTTCTAACATATGTATGTACATATGTTACATTAAAGTGCTTCGCACATACTACAGTATATCATAGGTAAACACCTTATAGATTTATGCTGTAGCACTTCCTTATAGCTCAGCACTTTCACATTCTCCATACACTAGTAATATATTCATTCATTCATTTATGAACTACACATTCATTCTGACAACCTTTTACACACTAACATAGAAATATAGTTCTTTCTTTGACCAGTGAAGGTAGTTCTAAAAAGAACTGGTTTTTTTTGTTTTGTATTTTTTTTGTGTTTTCTCAACAAATTCCAAGCGGAACAAAAGAATGAAAAAAGAACAACTATTGTCGAGGACAGCAATGATCCTGTATCCTGCGTTTTATCAGGTCGATAGACTGTTCCCCATAACACAAAAGTTTATCGCAATAAATGCAAAGAAATTAACTTTAATCAACAACAAAACGAATTCAGGGAGGGTCCAAGGGATATACGGTTTAAAGACCCGTACCTGGTTATTATCCCCAGCAACTTCTATATGTATAACACAGAAAACACAGAAGGTCTATCAGCTTAATTATATAGCTGGACTGTCAGTCCGAGTCACCAGGATCTCGGGGTGTATAAATCACATGGAGACAGCATAATTCAATATACGGTGAACACCATGTGTATAGGAAAAGCCAACACAGCGCAGATCATTCATACATGGCTGACAAATCTAGAACAATTAGTGAAGGGTTTCCATCAAATAGACTCAGTGATCAGTCCTATCATTTGGCCAAACCCAAGTGCATGTCAGTCTGGTCCCCTGATCATTGGGACAGCAAACACCACACCATCTATTGCTGGTTAAGGATTTGGTCCACCAACATACGCGACCCGTCAGTGATGGCTGATCCTTGATGGTTAAGTGAATAGCAGTGCAACTAAGAAATAGTGACTTTAAAATATTAATATTATTATTATTAAATGAAATTTGTAAATAGCGCGACTAAACCCGTAGGCATCAAGGCGCTGAAGATGGAAAAGAAGAGGCTCAGAAATCACCCAAGGAGGAGTTATGGATAGGCATCTTGAAAAAGCCAGGTCTTGAGGGCTTTGCGAAACAAGGAGTGAGAAGAGATAACCTTGAGGTCGCTGGGAAGTGTATTCCAAAGTCTAGGTGCAAGGAAGCGAAAGGACCTTCCGCCCCATCTGGTCCTGGCTATGCGAGGAACAGCTAGCAGGCTTTTGCTGGAAGAGCGAAGTGCTCTACAAGGGGTGTAGAAGGCCACCAGAGCGCGGATAGCCTCCGGACCAGAACCATTGAGAGCACAATGAGTAAGACATAAGGCCTTGAAATTAATCCTTGCCTGCATGGGGAGCCAATGTAGATCTTTCCTGATGGCCGTGCCCGAGGTGCATTTAGGGGCGTCCACAACAAACCGGGCAGCCGCATTCTGCACAGTCTGGAGGCGATGGACCAGACCACTGCTAATGCGAAGGTAGAGTGCATTGCAATAGTCCAGTCTGGAGGCAATGAGTGCCATGACTACCTGCTTGCGTGACTGAGGGGAGATATAGTGAGTAATTTTTCTCAAAATCCTGAGAGCATTGCAACAGGTGGACAGAGTCCTGCTGACCTGTTTGTCTAGCGAGAGGGAGGTGTCCAAAATGACCCCAAGATTGCGGGAAGATAGAGACGGCAAGGGGCAAGTACCTAATACAGAGGGTCACCAGCCCAAGGACCAGATCTCACTTTTACCCCCAAAAATAAGGACCTCCGTTTTCTCCCCATTGAGCTTGAGGAAATTCTCAACCATCCAGCCAGCGACCGCCTCCATGCAATTTTTAAAGTTAGCGGCAGTGATACTCGCAGATTGGGAGATGGAAGCCATAATCTGCGTATCGCCGGCGTAGGAGAGAACTTCCAGCCCAAAAGATCTTATGAGCCTGGCGAGAGGGGCAACATAGACGTTAAAAAGCGTCGGGCTCAGTGAGGAGCCCTGGGGGACCCCACACTTTACCGCCTTTATAGATGACATATACTCGCCTAGCTTGACCCTTTGCTTCCGTTGATCGAGGAAGGATGTTAGGAGGCTGAGAGCGGAACCCTTGACTCCCAGCTTACTGAGTCGGCTAGCCAGAATGGTAGGAGACAGGGTGTCGAAAGCCGCCGTAAGGTCAAGTAACACTAGCAAGGTGGTCTGGCCGGTGTCCACCTTAGAACGGATGCTGTCGACAACCACAGTGAGCGCCGACTCAGTACTGTGGGTCCTCCAGAAGCCATGCTGTGAAGGATCAAGAGAGTTGGAACTGTCCAGAAAAGTGCTCAAATGGAGGTTGAGATAAGCCTCTAGGAGTTTAGCAGGGGCAGGGAGGAGGGAAATGGGACGAAAGTTCTTCAATATCCCAGGGTCCAGGGTGGGCTTTTTCAACAGAGGCTTGACGGTGGCCATTTTCCAGGATAGGGGATAAGTCCCCTCTGAGATGGCCCTATTCATAACCTCCATCAAAGGGGGCAGAATAGTCTGTCTGCAGTCTTTAGGGACTTTTAGGGGGCAAGGGTCTGATGGTGACCCGGACTTTAATTTGTCCAACAGCGTGTTAAGGTGCATGACAGTAATAGGAGGAAACTCGGAAAAGGAGTGGTTAGAGACTTGGTCTTCAGCGATAGGGGAGATGGCAGATTGAGAATAGGAATTAAGGTTTTCTAGGTCAGTATAGATGTCCAAGATTTTCTCATGGAAGAATGTAGAGATCTGATCACACAAAACCTGGGAGGCTGTAATAGGGTCAGGAGTCTGAATGAGAGAAAGGTTATCCACTATCTTAAACAGCTCACCGGGAGATTTAGGCGAGGATGTAAGCCCGGAATAATAGGTCTGTTTTTCTGTGAGGACCGCAGCTTTATAGTCCTTGAGAAGGGACTTATGTTTTTCCCTCTCCCCGGGGTCCAGGTGTGTCCTCCAGAGTCTTTCCTGCCTCTTACATCCCTGTCTGGGAGCCCTAAGGGATTCAGAGTACCAGGGGGCCGAGGGACGTTTCCTGGCCGAATAATATTGTCGTATATAGCCTCCGTCAAAGCATTGGAGAGATCAAGGGCAGCAGCATGAACATCACCGGTAGGTCGGAGTTTGAGAGTGGCTAAATAAGGAGTGATGGAGTCGTTGGTGATGTCCCCAAAGTTCCTTCTCAGGGCCCAGTTGGTGTAATCGGCCTGGAGGCCAGTGGGAGAAGAGGAGAGAAAGGCAAAGGGGACGGCAAGATGATCTGACCAAGACAAGGTGAAGGGAGTACCAATTTGAAGACGGGAATCGTTACTAAAGATTCCGTCCAGGGTATGCCCCGCAGAGTGGGTAGGCCCGGTCACCAACAACGGTAGGTCATAAGAAGAAAGAGAGTCCAACAGATGGGCCGTGTCAGGGGAACTAGGGGAGTGTCCTCCTACTAATAACTTTATTCTGCGGACGAACCACACCTCCTAGTTAAAACACAAGAACAGTGCAAGAGAGACAGTCAAACAAATATCTGTCTGATAACGGGCCAACATGTTTCTGCCTATCGGGTATAAAATCCCATGGCATTCGTCAGGGCCTCTGTTCTTTCAATAGTTGCACAAGTAGTAGTGAAACAAAAGAAACAGCACCACCACCAAAGTGAGAGAAATACAAAATTAAAAAATTAGAAAGGTTGAATACGGTACAACCTGTAACAACCGCAGATATTAGCCCTCTATGTCAATAAGGAAATACAAATTCCTCCATGATAGGGAGAAGGACCTCACCTCACCTGGACCTTGCTCAGGTTGTACGAGGCCCCGCGCTATCCGTCGGTACCTCAAGCTTCCATCTGAGACTTGGGGGAGGCCAGTGAAGGTAGTTCTAAAAAGAACTGGTTTTTTTTGTTTTGTATTTTTTTTGTGTTTTCTCAACAAATTCCAAGCGGAACAAAAGAATGGAAAAAGAACAACTAATGTCGAGGACAGCAATGATCCTGTATCCTGCGTTTTATCAGGTCGATAGACTGTTCCCCATAACACAAAAGTTTATCGCAATAAATGCAAAGAAATTAACTTTAATCAACAACAAAACGAATTCAGGGAGGGTCCAAGGGATATAAGGTTTAAAGACCCGTACCTGGTTATTATCCCCAGCAACTTCTATATGTATAACACAGAAAACACAGAGGGTCTATCAGCTTAATTATATAGCTGGACTGTCAGTCCGAGTCACCAGGATCTCGGGTGTATAAATCACATGAAGACAGCATAATTCAATATACGGTGAACACCATGTGTATAGGAAAAGCCAACACAGCGCAGATCATTCATACATGGCTGACAAATCCAGAACAATTAGTGAAGGGTTTCCATCAAATAGACTCAGTGATCAGTCCTATCATTTGGCCAAACCCAAGTGCATGTCAGTCTGGTCCCCTGATCATTGGGACAGCAAACACCGCACCATCTATTGCTGGTTAAGGATTTGGTCCACCAACATACGCGAACCGTCAGTGATGGCTGATCCTTGATGGATAAGTGAATAGCAGTGCAACTAAGAAATAGTGACTTTAAAATAGGATGGAGTGTCCTCCTACGAATAACTTTATTCTGCGGACGAACCACACCTCCTAGTTAAAAACCAAGAACAGTGCAAGAGAGACAGTCGAACAAATATCTGTCTGATAACGGGCCAACATGTTTCTGCCTATCGGGTATAAAATCCCATGGCATTCGTCAGGGCCTCTGTTCTTTCAATAGTTGCACAAGTAGTAGTGAAACAAAAGAAACAGCACCACCACCAAAGTGAGAGAAATAAAAAATAAAAAAATTAGAAAGGTTGAATACGGTACAACCTGTAACAACCGCAGACATTAGCCCTCCATGTCAATAAGGAAATACAAATTCCTCCATGGTAGGGAGAAGGACCTCACCTCACCTGGACCTTGCTCAGGTTGTACGAGGCCCCGCGCTATCCGTCGGTACCTCAAGCTTCCATCTGAGACTTGAGGAAGGCCAGTGAAGGTAGTTCTAAAAAGAACTGGGTTTTTTTGTTTTGTATTTTTTTGTGTTTTCTCAACAAATTCCAAGCGGAACAAAAGAATGAAAAAAGAACAACCAATGTCGAGGACAGCAATGATCCTGTATCCTGCGTTTTATCAGGTCGATAGACTGTTCCCCATAACACAAAAGTTTATCGCAATAAATGCAAAGAAATTAACTTTAGCAAAGTCAGAATCAATATCTGGGTGTGGACTGCTTGCTGAAAATACTGCCGCAGATGATGTACTTGGTGTAGCAACTGGTAGGGTTCTCGTGCAACCTCCGTCTTTCAGCTCGAGCAAAGTTCTTGGGGTGCAAGTTCTTCACGTGTCGCACCATATTTGCTGTGCCAAAGGAGTATTTTTTACATGGATCACCCCTTGAAAGAGTTGTTTGGCAAATTTTACAGGTTACTTTTGCAGCATTAACCTTTTTTTGACCGTCTGGAAAAGTGAAAAACTTCCAAATTAGAGCTTCTTTCCTATTCTTTGGAGCTTCTTCAGGAATGAAATCTCCCTCTGAAGAACTGCTGGAAGATGACTCCATTGCTCTTATTATGGTGATCTTCCTTCTATTTGAGAAGATTCTCACAACAAATGCTTCTTCTTACAAAGTCAAAGTCGAATAATTATAATGGGATGGAACTTTCAACACTCGCAATAGGAAAAATTATGAACCAATCAAATCTCTACTTTTAAAGTCACATGGCTTTGTGTACGCTTATGATGCGCTTGCGTAGCTCTTTCAATACGAGTATGCACGATCTTCTATCGCGATTTGTGTAAATCTTTTTAAAAGTGATATAGGATTATTTAAAGTATTTAAAAAAAATCATAGTTATCCCAAATGTTTGCCCTTAGTATCTACATTAAATACATACATGTTTTAAACCAAGTAGAAACAATGCCCCCTTTCGCGTACAGAACGCCGTACATGACGTCACACCGAAGCTTTAATGCGACGCGTAACGTCAAAGCATATTCATACCGTATGCGCAGGTACACGCTGAGTATGATGAGCAGTACAAACTATGGTGTGATCACCCTCTCAGTGACAAATCAGAGCTCAGGGCGCACTAAGAAGAATGATTAGAAGTGCTGACTCATTGCAGATCCGATTCTGGGCCTGCCTCTACGTACATTATAACACCACCCCCATCTCTCTCTGTTGTTAATTGTTGATGCACACACTCATACTTGCACATGCGTGGTGCACGCCCACCCGCACTACCCACATGCCACCACCAAGCATGCTTGCTATCATTTAGCCTGGAAACCAATACATTAGCCAATGTGATGTCCCCCAGGGCCATCATTCTTATGGACCGCGAAAACTCTACCAATGACGGCCCTGGGCTTGGTTTGGTCAGCCCCTGCGGTTCCCATATAATGCGGGCACTGACGAGAGCACGCTCTCTTTTGCCTGCCTCTGATGCGATGAAAGACAGACTGTCGAAAACACCCCAAACTCAGCAAAACCGCAGCCTTTCAAGACACGACAAAAGACAACAGAAACAAGGGTAAGAGAAGAAATCACAACATCAGCCCCCACTGTAAATTGTATATGCATAATACTATTTTTTTATCCTTCATATGACTTTCCTACCCCTCAATGGTTTTAAATTGTACTTACATAATTGAAATATTTCTTTATAAGTCACGAGGTCCTATACACCTCTAGTCTTGAAAATTGTGCTTTCATAAATTTCTGTGTCGTATTTCTGTACTACGCCACATGCTTAGGCCTCTATTATTATTAATTGTGCGTCCATGATAGTAATTTTTTTTCTGCGTCACGAGGCCGTCCCAGGCCTTTATTAACTATTTGATCTTCCTTTGTTTGCTGGAGTTGCAACAGTCTTAACTACGGAATATTAAGAACCCACATTAAAATTCACTTTTGATAGTAGTTACGCAACTCAGTTTACGATGACTAATCAAAACATCCTTTTGTTTCCTTCAGCAAACATAGTTCAGAAGCAACCACGGCCTATCGAGCAACAGCAATGGAATTCTCTGCAACTTATTGAATATACTTTGACGTATAGAGGCAGAGTTCAAGTCGAATGGTGAACTCCGGTGGTCGCACTCTTTCTACAAGGTAAGCACAGCAGCCTAGATCTCCAAAGCCTTCATAGCAATGCATTAGAAATCAGTCGCCAAAACGGGCATCAGTATCGCAGTAGGTACTTCTATAGAGACACCACTTGAACACGGCACTATAACAAGTAAAATGTACCAGGTACACTGCACTCGTAAAACTGTAGTGTAACTTTTATTTATGAAAGGAGGGAGGGCCATATTATCAAACCTTGGCAACAGAATTATCGCCACTTTATCGGCAGGAAAGTGGCGATAATGGGTTTGATAATATACTCTATGGAATTCCAATCGAAGCTCATGTTAGATGTGAAGGACATCCGACATGAGCTTCGATTGGAATTTCATAGAGCATATTATCAAACCCATTATCGCCACTTTAGCGACACTTTCCTGCCGATAAAGTGGCAATAATTTTTGTCGTCCAAGCTTGATATTATGGCCCAGAGTGCGTAGTGTACAGCAGCTTTCCGGAAAAATGTATAATTACCTCTGAGCAGTGACAACAGATATGTTACAACAGTCTGACAAACAGATCATCAACCTTATTATGCCACTTTTGAGTCACTTTAACATGGGTAAAGTGATGCAAGGAGCTAGTCAATCTACCTCTGGTTCAACAAAAAATCGCAACTCCAGACTCTGCGACACAGTTTTAGTATTTTCTCTCTCTCTCACTCTCTGTGACATCATTTCTCTATCTCTCTTAAACTTCGACACTGCTGTCTACTTGGACGTGTAGAAGATCATCCCACCTGAAGTTGTCCATCCCAGTGGCTGCAGTGTTTGGCCGCAAGCTTTATTCAACGGTAAGCACAGAGGCCTAGATCTACAAATCCTTCATAAGAATGCATTAGAAATAAGTCGCCATAACTGACGTCAGTAACGCAATAGGCACTTCCATATAGACACCACTTGAACGCGCCACTATAACAGACCAGGAATATACGAGTCACACTGCACACGTAAAACTGTAGAGTTACCACAACTTGTAATGCTTCAGCTCATTTACTCACATCTACATAATTCTAAACTCTAATTTTCTTTTTTCTTTTGCAGATTACCAATCGGACACCTTTTGGAATCCATTTCACAATTTCTTTATAACATTGTTTAACTTATTTTGCCAGTTCTAATATAGTTATAATTGAGTTTCGTTTATATTTATTGTTTAAAATTTATTGTTTAATAAAAGTTAATTGAGTTTCGTTTATATTTATTGTTGAATAAAAGTTAATTAAAAAAAAACATACTTCTTTTATTTTTTGGGGGAGGGGTATGACGGTCCAGAATAAAAATAATGTTGAAATACTATAGTAAGATATTCAAGAATGGGATTGAAAACTACTGAGTTCTAACTAACTGATATAATAAATACAATGGTGAGAAACTACTAAAATGGCGGTGGACGGAGTACATAATCAGCGTTTGGCGCCTCGGCACTACCTTTCAAATAAATATATAAAAAATATGACTATTAATACTGTACAAAAGTACAGCACCGGATGAATCACCAACCGGGAAAAGAAAGTGACAGATTTACTAACTGATATAAAGAAAGGTTTGCTTGTTGAACTTGAAGAAAAAAACGTGAACTTCGAAACGACGCTGAGCATGCGAAGAGAGTACAACTGCTACACCAAAAAAAAGGAAAGCTTTACATACAAAAGGCTGTACATTATCGCCGCTTTTATCGACAGGAAACTGCCGATAAAGCAGCGATAATGTGCTTGATAATAGGCCCTTGTAATTTCCCATAGCAGCCCAGGTTCTGATACTAACCTAGGCTGCTATGGTTATTCACAAGTACATATTATCAAGCCCATTATCTCCGCTTTATCGGCAGTTTCCTGTCGATAAATGCGACGATAATGTATTGCCTTTTGTTGACCATATGCACCATTGCTCTTTTTTTTTACCAGTAAACTTAGATGCATATTATCAAGGACCGGTGTTAAAATTATCGCAGTTTTATTGGCAAGAAACTGCTGATAAAACGGCAATAATGAGCTTCATAATACGGCCTTGTTATTTCCCATAGAACCCCATGTTAGCACCAGAACATAGGCTTCTATGGGAATTAACAAGGACGTATTATCAAGCCCAATAAAAAACTCCAGACAATGCAGATAACCGGAGCTGGAAGGTCATTTTACATATCACTGCCCCAGAAAGGTGGCATTCCCTGCGACGTGTACGGGGACAGAGAGAGAGCTCAAAACATATATTTTTTTAAAAAGACCCAAGGGGTGCTGCTCCCCGAGACTGCGGGGAGTAGGACCGTAACCCCTTCCGCATACTTCAAAATAAAACCAGAGGAGTGCTGTACCTCAGTGCTCTGGGCACCTTACAAGCCCCCATTATGCAGAAAAATTGTCCCCGTAATTTACCCCCCCCCCCCGGACCTAATGAATAAAAATTGCCCCCGTAATTTACTCCCCGCGACCTAATGAATAAAACGGACTTCTACTTTTTTTTTCACCTTTTCCACAGCGTACAAGTACTTCACGAGTACCCTGCCATTTTTTTTTTTTTTAAATAAAAATTGAGCCTAAAGATCCATGTACCACCCCCTGACCAAGACTATAGGCTCAGAATGTTTCTACCCTGCCACCTTTCCTTATTTCTCAACTTTGTTTTACTGTTTTCTTGTGACTCTGCTCTTCCGACAAACAACATGGCTGCCAATACTTCCTGGTTTGGAGTATTGACAGCCAATCAGCATACAGCTCCTGCTCGTAATTGTAGGTATTTACA
The DNA here is from genome assembly GCF_964261635.1 of Lissotriton helveticus. NCBI lineage: Eukaryota > Metazoa > Chordata > Amphibia > Caudata > Salamandridae > Lissotriton > Lissotriton helveticus. The sequence goes on from NC_136068.1 coordinate 1,629,746,145, forward strand.
TACGCGTACTCCGCGATTTTTCTTAAAAAAAATAAAATAAAAATAGAGCCAAAACATCCATGTACGACCCCCTAAGCAAGCCTAGAGGGTCAGAATATCTCTACCCTACCCCCTTCCCTTATTTCTCAACTTTGTTTTACTGTTTTCTTGTGACTCGGTTCTAGCGAGGCACAAGATGGCCGCCAACACTTCCTGGTTTTGAGTGTTGACAGACAGTTCACAGCCAATCAGCATGCAGCTAGATCTGAACTCCATCACTCCAGTTTCCTTCATCTATGTCTTTAGCAAAAATTGCTATGAAGGAGAACTACTTTAAATATGAGGATACCATCTACCTCCAGATCTCGGGGACCAGTATGGGCAGTATTTTTGCCCCATCGCTGGCAAACCTATATGTCCATAGTTTCGAACAGGAGTTGGTGCTTACACCTGGAAACCTGTTTTTCACTTCAATTGTATGTTGGAAGAGATACATAGACTCTGTCCATCGTTTTCACGAATGGTTGAACCTGCAAAACAGGTTCCTTCGATTCACTATTGAGACCAGCAAGGAGAAGATTTCCTTTCTTGATCTCTCCATTTATACTACCCCAAATGGTCTAGAAAGTGAACTCTTCCGGTAGCCTATGGCTAGAAACTCTCTCCTATTATATGAAAGCCAACACCCGAAGTCACTACGTGACAATTTACCCTTCGGGCAGTTTCTCCGGGTGAGGCGTAACTGCTCCACTCCAGAAACGTTTGCAAAACATGCAGCAGACCTCTCTAACCAACTGGTAGCTAGACATTATCCAGCCAGACTAGTTAGACGCTCTCTAAAACGCGCCACCAATAACAATCGTGAGGCTCTCCTTGAGCATCCAACAGCTAAACCACCTCTGACACGTCTTACTTTTGTTAGCACCTTCAACTCCCAGTCAAATGACGTACAAAGGATCCTCAGACGGCATTGGCGCATTTTGAACTGCACTAACAATAAGATTGACTATCCATTATTTGCTTTCAAGCGATCCAACAATTTACGCGATCAGCTAGTACACACCCGTCTGAGAGAAACCCAGAAGCAACCTGTCGGTGCCCTGTGGGATTTACCGGCGGTAACCGGACACCACCCGCGTGGCGGGTGCTCGGTCTGCTCACAGACATCTAAAATGACGAGTGTTGTCATTGGTACCAATCGACCCTGGGAGCTGAGGAAATTCACGAATTGCAATAGCTCAAACTTAATCTATCAACTGAAGTGCCCATGTAATGAGCGCTATATTGGAATGACCACAAGAAAGGTCCGAACGCGAATGCTTGAACACAAGAGCACCTTCAGGTGCAAGAAGAGTGTCTCTAAGCTGACCAAACATTTCATACAACATAACCACGGAGAATCAGACTTCACGTGGATCGTTCTGGAAAAACCCTTTATCCCCTCTCATATCAGTGATGTACCAAAGTTTTTGCATTACAAAGAACAAAAATGGGTATATAAATTACACACTGATAGCCAAGGACTAAAAGACGAAATACCTTGGTTCAATCTAAAATAAAAAGGTCTTTACCAACTCAGCACAAGGTGATGTGTTGCCTTCATTTAGGTTACATTATAACGCAGTGAATCCTCATGAATTTTAACGTCACTAGGTAGAACTAGTATGCTGCTTGGCATAGACCTATATGTAAGGTCTCTTCTAATCACGGCGTGTTCGGGGTAACAATTCTCCTAAAATAACCTATTCAGGGTGTACAAACACTGTTGGAAGATATGTACATATACTTCTGAGTTAGGTTATTTTACTGTACTTTCTAGCTGCCGCTGTAATGTATAGTAGATGTTAATACTCAAACATGCCCAGCGCTCTCGCAATTATACTGAACTACGAACGTGGAGCGGATGACGCATTTCTGTAGTTCATTACCGCTCACGCAAGACCTCGCTGTATGGATGATGTCAGAATGTAGTCCATTCGAGCTCTCGCGTGGTTACGGAGTTTCTCGTCATGGTAATCGGCGTTTCTTGATCAAAGAATGGATTTGCCTTTTGTGAAGTAAGTGGGCTTTAGACAACTTTGCCAGAGCTGCATTTATAAACAAATCTTTGATAATTGCTCGTGTTTCAGCTTGAGCATTACATACACTGATGACGCAACAAGCACACCATTGGTTTGCTACTCGATCCTTTATATTGGACCTATCCGTCGTGTCTCGTTGCCTCCCCCTAACTCAGAAAAGGCTCGAGACAACGACGAACAGGTAAGCCTGAGAAGGAGATAATATTACTCGCTCTCTTCTCCTTCCCCCCCGACCCCCCCTCCCCTCCCACCCCCTCCCTTTCTTAGCCTTCGTTAGGTTAAAAACTAAGATACAAACATCTAGTTAGGAAGCTATATCATGGAATGACTGTCAAACCTTTTTAAATTGTTAGATTATTCTGGAGTCTTGAATCTCAAACTCTGGTTTTCTGTGGAGAGGTAGAGGGGTTCTGCTCTGGAGTAGGGTAATTTTTTGGAAGGAGTGTGTCTCTGAAGGTAGACTAATTACACATGGGCTTTCATTATCAACATTACACAGAACGGTATAGATAAGGTCTCCCTTTCTGGTTGTTTATTAAGCCTAGTCACTCTTGCCTTTACAGAGCGGGGTCTCACGGTTCCTGAGCTAGGTCCAGGAGAGGTGAGGTCTGTTCCCCGGACAAACTGGGTGAGTAAATACTGTCCAATAGGGCATACCTAAATGCCACTGGAGAGTACCCTCGTGGGCACAAGTAGTCTTCTAATTCTATATCCTATTTTTGATTGTTGTTGTAGATGTATGTAACACCAGTTGACCCGGAGAAGTATCAAACAGATGACGGAAAATCATATCCTTTTTCTTGGCATTATAATTTACTCTCACACATTTGTTATTACATGCAGTAGCATCTATTAGTTAGAACAGAGGCCCTGAAGAAAGCCTGGGTCCTATACCCATGAGGCTGAAACATGTTGGCCCCCATGCAGGTATTTGTTTGAACTGCATTTAGTTTTGCACTGTTCTGGTTTTTAACTAGGAAGAGGCTGTTCTACTAATTAAAGAATTCCCTTATCGGCTCTCTATCCTATTTTAAACTAACCACTCTCTCTATTTTTGTTTGCACTGCACTAATTCTCATCAGATCTATGTCATTTGGTTTATAAGTGATTGTGGTTTCGAAACCCGTCTCTTAGACATGGGTACGATCTTTGTCTCAATGATCTAGAGACATACGACCCTTGATGGATGACCAAATGATAATATTGATCATACAATTCTTTGATGGGAATCCTATAGGTGTTTCTAACACAATCACTATTAGTTTACTCTTGTGATCAGTATGTTCCTAAGTCAGAACTTATGAGTCTAGATGGCACCTGGCTGTACTAATTTAGACATCCAATTGTTCAATTATTTCATATAGAGGTTCCCTCTTTTGTTCCTCTCTTGGAGACCCCTAGGTTGTTGTGTTGTAAAAGCTCCAAGCACAGCCCCTGCGTGTCAGTTAAGGCTCATTGGCGAGCTTTCAAAACACCGTCACAGTCGAAGCACATTATCTACGGGGAACATGCTTCCCTCCAGGACTTCAACTCCCACAATGCTCAGCACAGCATCATCAGGATCAGCCAAATAGGGGTGTGCTATTTTGCATAAATGGAGATTTTTCCTGGCGTGCTCCGACTTGCTACCATCATTAGCCCTTGATAAAGAATAGTTTTCGAAACGCGTCAGCAGAAGAATGATGACAGCGTTGTGAGGGCGGATTGACTGACGTGCTCCCCTGTGCCTACATTGGGGCTGTGCTTGGAGCCCCAGTGCTGCTGTTCGAGTGCTCCTCAAGCAAACTAAACCCAAGCCTGAGCCTCGATATATATATATATATATATATATATATATATATATATATATATATATATATATATATATATATATATATATATATATATATATATATATATATATATCATATATATATATATATATATATATATATATACATATATATATATATATATAAAATAAAATAAATGTTATCTGTGAAATACTTATATTTTCGTTGTAAAGTCATGCCTGTTAAAGACATGTTCATGGTAAAAAAAAAAATGGCCAAATGTTGACATTCATGGTAAAGACGGACTCTTTGTAATGGACTCTGTAAAGGCTGCGCGTGGTTCCCGCCTCATTGTATAGGCTGTTCTCCCAGCCTGTCACAATACCACAGATGCAGATACAGTGTCAGGGAACGGGCGGGTCAGAAACAGGTGCACCGACATTGATAGACAGCAGGACACGGCAGTCACAGATGGCCAGTGCCTCTATTGTTTTTTTATCTAGGAGCCTAAATCGATATTCCTATTTTATGCCCTTGTCCGGTTATAATCAATAATATCCATACAACGGCATAATAATCATATCATATCCATATTCAGTCGTAGCACGTGCTGTCACATTAAGCAAGGCTACTTCCCCCGGCCCCCTAGAAAGCACAACGAGTTCTCTAAACAATCCAAACCTCCAGCAACCTGGGAAATCCCCCTTGCTTTGTTTTGATTTCATCCTAGAACTCCTGTAAAGCACTGTAAGAACGGCCAGTTCTTAGTGACATCCTTATTGACGTCTTATGTCCAGCCTTACGTCAAACCCGGCACCTTACAGGTATAAATATACCAACGTTGCCTTAAGCAAACACACGGTGGTGGTATTGGGAGCAGCTATCTACTTGCCCGAGAGCCCAGCTGATGCGAGAGCCCACGGACGCTGCCCCTCCCTTTTGACGCACTAAGAGAGACGCTGTCTTTTCTCCTACCGAGAAATCCAGCTCCGGTGTTTCCAGATACCTTCGCGGGTTACTGGGATATCGAGTCCTGAGAGAGAGATACAAGACCTCCTGCTTTCTATTACCCAGGTACGGAGCTGACTAAACCCTTAAAGAGAATTCTTGAGTTAGATTCTTGGCAAAACGAACTTAACTAAAACTGCTAATGACTTACTCCTTCCCCCGTATTAGGCTTAGGTCAGGTACACAGAGGTAGGCGTATTTAGAAGCACCAGTTGAGTACGTTAGTCAATGTATATATGTATATATATTTTATCTATTTTAAAGTATCATATGGCTAAGAAACCATATCAATGCTTTTACAGTATTATTTTATAATCCTCATTTTACTGTACGCACTTTACTTTACTATGAGTATTGCAATCGTGGCAATTCATTTCTCTTGTATGAGGAAGAAGACTGCTCAATAAATTACACCTTTTATTGAAAACGCCCATCTCTCTTTTCTCTGCATTCTGGTGAAACTAAGTACGCACATTTGACTGAGTGAAATAGCTGTCTATTGTTTTCACACGACTCTAGAGATACACTCTTATTCTGAGAGTGCAAAGTTGTCATGTTATATGGTTGTCAGAAGCTAATCCCTTCTTGTCTATCCAGGGAGGTTAAACTCCTCCTCGTTTATTCGAGAAAGTTTCTAGTGACCTCTGAGCTAGCTGGCAAAAACTTAAGTCTAATATAGTCAGTAGAGACCTAGTTGAACTCAGTCCTACGTCTACACTGCTGAATATATTATTCCAATGCGCAGAGCCTATTGGGACTATAGGAACTACACTACATGGCGCCCAAGGTTTGGTAAGGCGATAAATCTAACGCAAGACGTTAGAGTAACTCAGTCCTGCTTTTTCACACAGACCCTTTTCCCGTAAATACTCCAAAAGACGTCTGGAGTGGGTAAAAGGTTAAAATCCGCCGGAACTTAATAGGAAGAGATTCCTATGTATAGTTTTTGGTATAGTCAACGTTGAAGGATACAGTGTTCCAAAATATTGTGCACCTAATCTTTGTTTCTTTGAAACTTGATCTGCAACAAAAACCTTTCTGTCAGTAAAAATGTCAGAAAATGAAGAAGAAAGGGAGGCAGCTAGAATAGCAGCTCGACTCCTAGAGGATGACACAAGTCTCCTACAGAATGACCCGAATGCTATACTCATTCCGGTCAACATAAGAAAAACTATAACTCTTAAATTTATAGAAAATGGACTAACACCAAGAGGTGGAATAGTCGTATTCGTAATTGAGGCCCATGAATATCGGCAGACAGAGGTATTCTACACATGGATAAACTTTCCAGCAGCAAACGCTGTCACACACGAATTCCACTATTACAAAATAGAGGAACCTCCAGGTGAGTACACCCCTTTCGAGGAGGTGGAAATCCCATTAAAATACCAAGAGCACCTGCTCTGGTTTAAAGGTGCCCTAAAACATAATAATCACATCACCAGGCTCGGTCCTCTAGGTAGACCAGTAGCAACGTGGCCGGTTCTAGCCAGCTACACACCACATCCCGACATAGAAAAAATGTCAGTACCAGAACTTTTAGTCCAGCTAAAAGTACTAATTAAAATACATAGACAATTAGTCCAATATGTAATGCGGACTTCAACAGTCCAACCAGCTATTAACATTCCACAGCTGACCCCTCATCAGGGGAACACAAATAAAATTACACCACAGAACATACAATCATGTCTGGGTAAAGTACCCGCAAAACAGGAACAAATTCCATTCTGGTTAGCACAACAAATCACTCAAATAGAGGCAGTATTTCCGGATACTACCCCTACTGAGAAACACAGAATTCTGACTATCTGTCTTCCTATGGGGATCACACCACATGTGGAAGACTGTGACACTTGGGGCACAGTCTTTGCTTCCATTTACACAAAAACACATGGTGTTCCATCTATGGCGATAATACCAGATGTGCTAAGACAGATTCAAAATGAATACGGTGCAGAACCTGCTTTAACTCTGGGTATGAAATTACTGAAAGACTTCAGGCAGGTCTCGGCTATATTATTAGCCAACATAAAAGGAGAAGCAGCATCTGTGGCGATCCGCCAGAAATTGAAAGAAACCTATGAAGAACTAGGTAGAGATAGTTTGGGTGGGAAACAAGTAAAACCCCAACGAACTGAAAATCCTGAAAAGATATTTATTAAAAATAGTCTAAACACTCCAAAAAAGAGCTGGGATGGAAATAAACAATCCACTCCCAAAGAAAAAAGATTCCAGTCCAGAGGTAGGTCTCCTCGGCGGAGAGAAAGATCTCCGGACCAAGGACACAAGTCTTCCCAGAGGGAGCCCTCTGACAAAAGATACAACCTTAGAAATAGGGATAATCTGAAGAAACCTGATAGATATCAAGACATTGATACACGTCCCTCTCGATCTTTTCAGACTTCCTCGCAGAAATCGGAAAGAAGAGGACGGTCAGAACACAGGGAAGAGCACGTCAAGTACAAAGACAAAAAACCTGCTCATCAAAGTAAAAAATTACAATTTCCAAGAAAGAAGGTAGCCAGCATTAAAATAGTTAAACATGCCGAGGATACTGAGGACACAACTGAAAAACGGAGAGTGGGCACAGACAATGCTAGACAGCGCAGCAGAAGTGACCATAGCTCGCAGGATCCTGATGAATCTTCTGGAGACAGTGGACACGAATGAATACATTCAGGTGGAAACTGCAGATACCAGAGTTAGCAAACCTCATAAAATATACGAGATAACATTACGTATAGAGGGAGATAAGACTAGGAAAGTAAGGGGTCTATTTTGGGATATCCTTTCTAAAGGCTATGACATCCTTTTAGCTGAGAAAGACTGGCCACCGGAGTTTGTCAGGGAGTGCCCTTATGGCGAAGAAATGATTATGCCTGCCTTCTCAAATCATATTCCAATTCATAAAAAATATACATATGCAGGAAAATGGGCAGTAGTCCAAGCTCCTGCATTATATAAAAATCATGTAGGATGGGATGAGGACTCTCCTCCTCACAAAATCCAGTTAAAATGTCAACCAACTGCACAAAGGCAGTACCCAATTAAGCAAGAAGCTAAAAAGAAAGTCAGGGAGATCTTAGATCAACTTGAATACCAGGGGGTGATTGAAACATGCACCTCACAAATGAACAATCCTTTGTTTCCTGTCTCCAAGCCAGACGATTCATATCGTCTAGTTTTGGACTACAGACACCTTAACTCATGTTGCAAGACATTTGCAGTACAAAATTCACACAGTGCAGCACTAATGAATAACATCGTGCGCAAAAAATACAAAACGACATGGACATCTCTAATGGATTCTTTTGTCAAAACATAGAACCTGAAAGCTTTCTCATTAATGGGGTCACAGAAAAATTTCTGTCGACTCCCACAGGGATTCAAGAATAGCCCAGGATTATTCTCAGCAAGAGTAACAGAGTTACTACAAATGTATGATGATGAAGCATTATCTTATGTCGATGACATCTATCTCACAGATGAGGACTTGGACACTCACTTGAAAAGAGTGAACACCATAATACTTCGGTTCGCAGCTGTGGGTTACAAATTCAACTTTAAAAAGTCTTGAATTGCCCATCTAACTGTCCTGTTTTTAGGATATGAATTATCAAGTGAAGGCAAAAGCCTTGCAGACAATTTCTTAGAGAAGTGTGCTGTACCCCAAGCACCTAAAACGCTGAAGAACTTACAATCAATACTAGGTTTCCTGAATTTCTGAAGAACTTACATTCTAAATTACGCAGAGAGGGTTAATCCTCTCTATGAACTAATAAAACCTGATTTCAAACCAATCAATTGGACTAAAAAACACACAGAAATTTTGAGATCATTGCAAACAGACATGTTAGTTAAAACAAAATTGCAAACTCGCGATAACACACGCAGCCTTGTAATCAGAGACATCCCAGGAAGATGCGGATTCACGTACCTGACCTCTAATGAGGGAGAAAAGGTACCAATAGCTTACAAATCACACTTGTACACACAAGCTGATAAAACACCGGTATAACAGAAAACATTGTAAACGCGGTTCAAACTGCTGTAGCAAAAGAAAGAGCCCAAGCACAAGGCAAAAGGATAACTGTTTTAACAGCAGAATCAGCCTTTGAGGCATTAACAAGCCCACGCAATTTGACTAACGTGGCATTAGATCCTAAATGGATACAATGGGAAAATTCTCTTGCTACAGAAATAGTGAAATACTATTTTGACCCGGAAATGAAAAAACTGAAAGATCTAACATATGAAAAAGAATATCCTCTGCCAATCGAGATTCTGCCTCTTCAACTTTACGCCTGTGTAATATATACAGACGGATCTGCTCAACCCTCAGTTTGGGGAAAGCAAGCTTACAATGCTACGTGCTCGGTTGTTAAAAACCGGTGGCCCGGAGGTAAATTTAGACCACTGGTAACTATGTCTCAATCCGTAAAAGACAATTCAGGTCAACAAACTGATTTATTAGCTTTAAAAATTGGCGCTCGATATTGCAGATCGCAAATTCCCCACACTAATAGTGTGCGATTCGCAATACTGCATCAAATCTTACAATAATGATTTGCAGAACTGGGTTCAAAACGGTTACAAAGATGACACAGGTGCCACAATAAGGCATAAAAGCTTTGGGAACAGGTAGTTCTTTTGCAGAAAGAACTACAAAAGACTCACGTGATACATACAATGAGTCATCAGCGTGATGGCGTTCACGCTGTAGGGAATTCATTGGCTGACACAGCCACAGCGGAAGCAACTAAACCAGCTTCCGTAGCCACAAAAAAGCGTTCAGAAAAATACATAGACGGGGAAACCATGCTGGCGGTAAAAATGTCGTCAAAAGGCGACTGTGCAGCATTATCGTGAACTATCCACTCAATTATACATACGTAATCGATGCAAACTCCGTTCCTTTTGCTCGAATCCCTGGAGTGGGGGATAGAGTAATTCCAAACACGAACAGGAGAATCTTCTTAATACAAGAAGCACATATGGGATTAGGTCTAAGGCATCAGATGATCAAAGAATCTCTGACAGAATTACAAACAGAATACTGGTGGCCGGGAATGAGCTTGCATAATCAGAAATTTGCAACAAACTGTCAAAACTGCAACAGAGATCGCAGTGGAGAACCGGCCGAGGTAGTGCCAGAACACCTAGTAGACAGCATAAGGCGATCTATATATTCCAAAGCAAACAGGAAAAATGCGTCCCAATGTATATTATTTAAGACTAGATTCACTAAAAATGTAGACACCAGCGCTCGGCTGACGCCAGAACTGTTATAAAAGATTTGCGAGTCTATATCGGCACATACGCAATTGGCATGCTACACTCTGACCAGGGTCCTGCTTTTAGCTCTCGAGCTTATAAGGAGGCCATGACCAGCATGGTCATTGCATTGCGGTACTCTTGTCCCTTCCATCCTGAGGGAAATGGGATTGTGGAAAGAAAAAACAGAGACATCAAGCAATCTATAACGGCGAGGGTATTAGGTTCAGGTGATGGGGGGTCCAACATTTAACAAGTGTCCAACGTAGTCTTAATAATCTGCCAAGAAATTCTCTAAAAGGTTTCAGCCCGTACGAACTATTGTTCGGTACTAGAATGCCTATTCAGGACTTAGATAGTCAGACTTCAGTGGTAGAAGAAAAATGCTTTGATATCAAAGATCGTTTGGCTATTTTACAGGACTTAAATGAAACAAGAAAAGACCTGAGCAACATAAAGCTAAAACAACAGCCAACAGCCACTGAAGAGAAACCACCTGTCCCAGCAAGGCCTGTCTGGATTGGGGATCTAGTCAGAGAGAAAATAGCGGTGAAGAAGGAATTTGGGCCTTCTTACAGAAAAGCAGTACCTGTCTTAGCTGGCAGCGGAACAAGATCAGTAGTACTACCGCCCCTTGCCGGTAAAAAGGAGAATCGAGTTGTATCCATCGACCTGGTAAAACCACAATCATGTGGCCAATAATAAGTAGTAGGCCCAGTGGACTCCCAAGATGTAGCAGAACACCAAAACTTGCTACAATACAAGAGGTTCAAACTGAGAGACTAATCACATTTGATAGACCTACAGTGAATAAAAAAGGACTATGCAACAATGCCATGGAACTTGTGCCTCTTGAAACCCAAATTGCAACAGTTCGTCAAGAAACACCTGTCTACAACGATGTAGTCTCAGACTATGCTAATGAAACAAAAGATGCAAAAGCAAATAAAAATCCGGAAGCGATTTCAACAATTGACAGAACTGCATCTGGCTACTTCATCAATTTCAATGACTTTTCTGAGGATCCAAGCGAGCCTGAAGAACAGCCAACAACAAAAACTTTTAAAGACAAAGTAACAGAACTCTTTCATCAACTCAAAGAAACCTATCTGATTTCTCCATGGATTGAATTTTGGATTGTGTTAGGTGTACTTTTCCTCCTGCTTTGGCTCATCATGGTTCTCTGTTTGGGAAATTTAATTGAAGGAAAATACAGTACAATGGACACAGCAAGTCAGAACATCAACTTGGTCCTAAAGCCACACAAGTCATCTCACATCGAGAAAAGAGAACTATCATCCGTGAATGTCACAGCCAATCCAATACCCGGCGGGGTAGCTTGGGACAAAACAGATTACGAAATCTATGGCCCGGTCGAGCTCTTGAAGTATCCACACCAGTTTAAGGTTTCATTAAGTGACTTTGTAAAACCGAGCACATTCTCTGATGATTGGGACTTTGAAAGTATTAATGATATGATGTCAGATTTAGTTATGTCAGCAAAATTTAAAGAACATGATTATTTACAAGGTTCATCGAATTATGAAGAAATGTACTGCTACAACCACTTTGCACATCATTATTTGCATAAATCTGCTCAACCTAGAAATGTTTTTAATTATAGTCAATGGGAACATTGTGCAACTCCACCAAAAGGCAGTTCGAAAATATTTTATGAGAAATTCCCATATTTTTCAGGATTTAACACAAGTGAAGCAGGAACGTTTTTCATTTTAAAATGTTAAATAAAACAGGAATGAAAACAATGCTGACAAACACTACATTAATCTATTCAGAAGCATTTTATGAAAAAATGACTACATTTGGTTTTGATTTCTGGAAAAACAACATTGAAACAAAAACTATCTGGGGTACCAAAGATTGGCAGGTCCAAGGTTTAGAATCATTATTTAGAGCCTGCATGATCCCAGAACAAATTATATTCTTGAATGACACCATTCAACAGACAACCTGTCTTAGCCTACCCAAAATTAAAGACTTAAACAAACAGTCTATTCCAAAGCCAACACCTGACAGTAATAGCACTACAGATGTTGAGATAGACGTATCCCATATTTTTAACCAAAACAGAACACATCCTGATTGGAAAAAATGGTTGATCTGGCCCACAGACACAAACAGCTGTCAAGATAGATTCCTGAACAAATTACAGGGGTTCAAATTGACCAGGCCAGACCCTAGATACTCCCAGAGACAACATCCAGGGATAGTTACAACATACAGTGTAGGAAAACTCTGCCTCGAATGGCTACACACATCCACACTGGCAGAAATTAAGCAACACTTGACTTTACTTAAAGACGGTGCTGACTTGCGTGATTTCGTAATGGGACCACGCAAACAGCGTCAAAAACATTTCATAGCGGCCGGTCTATACGCTGCATACAACGAAGCTTGGAAAATAATGCAAATTGAAACAGCAGAAAAAATACGGGAAATTGACCGTATCAATTTGGAAAAATCACTTTCTGTTGTGGACAATGGGTTAATGACTCTGTCTTCCAGAATATATTCACTGGACAGTATTGTATCATCTGCTATTGATATAATAGAGCAGGACTTACTAATGTTACAACACGGTCAGTCCCAATTGCATTCTATTGTACAGCTTGGCTGGTCGTTGCAAAATCTGCGTTCAGGCTACGTGCCCTGGCGTTTAATCAACACAACGTCACTATTCTCTATCTTTAACCTAACTGATACACAAATCAGCTTGGCACAGAAAGGAGCAGAGTATACAATTCTGAGCATTGAAAAACTTGAGAGATTACCATTGACAATGTCAGAAAGACCTGTCATTGAATGGATAATACATGGAATAATAACAATTCCGATAACAACTTTCCAATTTAAATTCTGTCAAGAGTATATACCAGCAGGCCAGTATGAAAGGTTGGGTAAAGGGTACATTAAGTCATCATGGAAATTACCTTACACACACACATGTTATAGTGAAAAGAAACAGAATGTCTTTCTTAGTGGTAACAATTGTAAACGATCACTGAGTAGTATACTTCTTTGTCAAGGTATTAACTTGCATGGGGCCTGTGAGGGGACTTCAAATAACCTTTCATGTCACCAGCATGGCACACCTGCAACTCGAATAGAGACATTCTTTAGACGGCTTTCTAACGGGAGCTATATTCTAATAGTGGACCACAGATGTTGTGGCATGGTGCCAGGAAAAGCTTATCTCGTGAGCGTTAGTTCCATGGTCACTTGCTGTATGCAAGTATTGTATCCAAACAGCACTCCAGACACGGAGGCGAAGATTTGGCCTTTTTTGAATATCTCTTCTATTCGAATTGATACTTTAAGCAAAATGAAGTCTGTTCTTTTACAGACAACTGTGCCCTTGACGTCATCAAAAGAAACGTATGATCTTCAAGTTGCAAGGACAACGGCAGAGATACATACACTTTTATCAACAAATTGCCCCCTGTATTTTGCAGAAATGCTAAGCCAAATCCTAAATATGCCTGATACCAGCGGTATCCCACATATATTTAAGACAATTTTTTCGGGACTGTTAACACCCTTCTAAACAGTTCTGGGCATTTTTCCTAATTTTGTCCATTCTGTCTTTGGCGGCCTACCACTTCTGTTGGGACTCATAGCAGGCATTTTATTTTTGATACTTCTGCTTCGATATGGCAAGCCAAATCGCAGACAAGACTCCAGCAACAATGGAAGAAACGATCCTAGCTATACGCTATCAGGACCGCATAACTAAAGTCCTTGGATTAGCCCGGCTAAGAGATCTGAATATGACCTGGTTTCTTTCATTCAGACCCATCTGGCAGAATTGCATCTTACCTGTGCTTCGATGTATGCTATGGGGAGAAGAATGCGTGTTGGACGTCTGTCTTACACTACCATCAGCAGTACCATTGGATATAGATACTTTGCTAAGTCCTGTAATGGCTCATGCATCGTGTTGTCCCCAGCGGCTACCCATTCTGATGACGGCATTTGTTGAGACTTCACCACTGCGATTAAAGGGTAGTGAAGTACGAGATGAGAGAAACATCACCCAGGTACGACCTTCTGTGAGCATTGCTGATCCTGACATCGATGATAGCAATCATTCTCACGACTGTACAGTTGCGGCATTTTCGAATTTAATAGAACTTTCACCTGAAGCCGTAGACAACTTTTTTGCGAGTCTGTCTGAAATGATGTTTTCCCCCGAGCAAAAAGAATAACTTTTTAAGCAAACTAGTACACAGTGTTCCCTGAACTCTGAATTCGGCCTTCTGCTTTGATAAACAAAAGCTACTGAACATATTTGGAACTATATTTTTTTCTCTCCCCTGAAAGCGAAATTATTTTTTTCCTGGTTCCAAAATATTTACCTTTTTCTCTGGAACATGTACTCTGCTTGAAGTAGAACTATTCTTAGAAAACAGAGCTTCTATTTATAGGAACTCTAGAGACAATATATTACCTCAGCCTCTAGCACATTTACAGCAACTGTATTTATATGTGATGGAATGGTCTCGACCTTTTTTCTGTATTAAGAGCCATTTCATGTGTAAATTTCGCAAATCATTCATGCTGATATATATATGCATCTTTTTTACTGAATGATTACACTGCTTGAATAGTGTACGGCACCTATAATCAATTTTCGTGTATATCTATGCACCATTTCAAATGCTAAAAATGTATTTTGGGGTGGGTTGAAATACACATGCACTTTTATATGTTTACTATTGCTTAGTTTTAGTAATGATGGACATTAGATCGTGGAGTGGGTATTGTGTTTTTATCTAGGAGCCTAAATCGATATTCCTATTTTATGCCCTTGTCCGGTTATAATCAATAATATCCATACAACGGCATAATGATCATATCCATATTCAGTCGTAGCACGTGCTGTCACATTAAGCAAGGCTACTTCCCCCGGCCCCCTAGAAAGCACAACGAGTTCTCTAAACAATCCAAACCTCCAGCTACCTGGGAAATCCCCCTTGCTTTGTTTTGATTTCATCCTAGAACTCCTGTAAAGCACTGTAAGAACGGCCAGTTCTTAGTGACATCCTTATTGATGTCTTATGTCCAGCCTTTCGTCAAACACGGCACCTTACAGGTATAAATATACCAACGTTGCCTTAAGCAAACACACGGTGGTGGTATTGGGAGCAGCTATCTACTTGCCCGAGAGCCCAGCTGATGCGAGAGCCCACGGACGCTGCCCCTCCCTTTTGACGCACTGAGAGAGACGCTGTCTTTTCTCCTGCCGAGAAATCCAGCTCCGGTGTTTCCAGACACCTTCGCGGGTTACTGGGATATCGAGTCCTGAGAGAGAGATACAAGACCTCCTGCTTTCTATTACCCAGGTACGGAGCTGACTAAACCCTTAAAGAGAATTCTTGAGTTAGATTCTTGGCAAAACGAACATAACTAAAACTGCTAATTACTTACTCCTTCCCACGTATTAGGCTTAGGTCAGGTACACAGGGGTAGGCGTATTTAGAAGCACCAGTTGAGTACGTTAGTCAATGTATATATGTATATATATTTTATCTATTTTAAAGTATCATATGGCTAAGAAACCATATCAATGCTTTTACAGTATTATTTTATAATCCTCCTTTTACTGTACGCACTTTACTTTACTATGAGTATTGCAATCGTGGCAATTCATTTCTCTTGTATGAGGAAGAAGACTGCTCAATAAATTACAACTTTTATTGAAAACGCCCGTCTCTTTTTTCTCTGCATTCTGGTGAAACTAAGTACGCACATTTGACTGAGTGAAATAGCTGTCTATTGTTTTCACATGACTCTAGAGATACACTCTTATTCTGAGAGAGCAAAGTTGTCATGTTATATGGTTGTCAGAAGCTAATCCCTTCTTGTCTATCCAGGGAAGTTAAACTCCTCCTTGTTTATTCGAGAAAGTTTCTAGTGACCTCTGAGCTAGCTGGCAAAAACTTAAGTCTAATATAGTCAGTAGAGACCTAGTTGAACTCAGTCCTACGTCTACACTGCTGAATATATTATTCCAATGCGCAGAGCCTATTGGGACTATAGGAAATACACTACCCAGAGTGGTGGAAGGAAAGGTATGTAAGATTAAATGAGCATTCACTGCTGTTTTCTGTGCTGTACTTGGTGTGTGTTGTGTGTAAGTGAAATAAAATTGTCTTGCTGCAACATTCCAAGCATCTTTTCCAGGCGTCTCTTCTTCATGCTGGGGAAGCGTGCGTTGCTGATGCCTTACTGCTGCAGTTCATGAGTTAAACAACGTTGCAAAGCGAGTATCTTGTTTTACCTGTGCTGAACTGTTATGTCTACTCTTACCTGTTACTTAACCACATGCGTGCGGCGGTTATTTTTGCGCTGTGCGGCTTTTTTCTTAAAGCCGCGTTACATGACGAGCTGAGCTCGTCATGAGCATGCGAGCGGCGCAACTCATGACGAGCTCAGCTCGTCATAAGCTTGGAAGGGGTTAAGGGAGGGAATCTTGCAGTCCGGATCCCGAGGCTGCACCCGTTCTATGGTGGAGGAAACTAGTACTGTTATGCCTTCTCTTACCTGTTACTTAAGTGAGGGAAGCTTGCAGTCTAGATCCCGAGGCTGCACCCGTTCTGTGGTGGAGGAAACTAGTACTGTTATGCCTTCTCTTACTTGTTACTTAAGGGGGGGAAGCTTGCAGTCTGGATACCGAGGCTGCACCCGTTCTGTGGTGGAGGAAACTAGCACTGCTATGCCTTCTCTTACCTGTTACTTAAGGGGGGGAAGCTTGCAGTTCGGATTCCAAGGCTGCACCCGTTTTGTGGTGGAGGAAATTAGCACTGGTATGCCTTCTCTTACTTGTTACTTAAGGGGGGGGAAGCTTGCAGTCCGGATTCCAAGGCTGCACCCGTTCTGTGGTGGAGGAAACTAGCACTGTTATGCCTTCTCTTACTTGTTACTTAAGGGGGGGGAAGCTTGCAGTCTGGATACCGAGGCTGCACCCGTTCTGTGGTGGAGGAAACTAGCACTGTTATGCCTTCTCTTACCTGTTACTTAAGGGGGGAAGCTTGCAGTCCGGACCCCGAGGCTGCACCCGTTCTGTGGTGGAGGAAACTAGCACTGTTATGCCATCTCTTACCTGTTACTTAAGGGAGATAAGCTTGCAGTCCGGATCCCGAGGCTGCACCTGTTCTGTGGTGGAGGAAACTAGCACTGTTATGCCTTCTCTTACCTGTTACTTAAGGCAGGGAAGCTCACAGTCTGGATCCCACTTATAATGGGATCTAGAGATGCAGGGGTACTGCGTACCAAAGCCATGTTATTGTTCTGCGTTGCCTTGTTGAGCGATGGGATGCACTGGTCTTGTGTTGCTCCGGCTGATTGGCCTACAGATGATGTTGTCACTCCCCCTACTACATTTGCTACACATTCATTCAATTCTTCCTCAGCTAGGAGTAACTTTTTGTTAAGGATTTGATTTCTATGTTGCTCTTGTTTCCTTTTATTTACGCTAAAACGTAAAGTCTCCCCTCGCACCCCGGCCGTAAAACTGTCCCAGACCATACCATCCACTGCAGTCCCTCTATTTACTGCCAGGTATTCCTCAATCCAACGCGTCATGTGCTTAATGTATATCTCGTCCTGTAGAAGTGCTCTTTCAAAAGTCCAAACTATATACCCTCTTGGAATTACTGTTGCTCTTATAGTTATAATTAGGGGATTGTGGTCAGCCAATAAGCGTGGTAGTCGTTCAATCTGTATATTTGAAACATAAATAGTGCTAACCAAGAAGTAATCCAATCTTGTACTCACCCTATGAGGTGCAGAGTAGTATGTGTATCCCATCTCTCCCGGCTTTAAAACATCCCATATATCTAGCAAACCATTATTCCTTGCCATTGAACAAATTGCTCGATAAACTCTTTTTTTCCTGATCCTAGTCCTAGTCCTAGCCCCCCAGCTCCGTTGATTGGCCTACAACTGTTTGGAAGTTCTCGTTGTTGTGTGAGCTAGGGTCCCCTACATTATGTTGGTCTTCCAGATTAACCCCTGTGTTAGGTCTGTCCCGATTCGTAATAACAGTGGTAGCAAGAGTGACCTTATTCGGCTCGCTAATGTGCTGTCTAGCTGCTTGTAATACATGTATTGGATGTGTACTCCCATCTACCATCTGTATGTCTGTCTTCTCGTGGATATCTCGCCATGGGTCTCTGGTTGATAAAACCTGACACATGAGGTACCCTGTTGTGTGTTGCATCCCCTACCCCATCTCTTGGTCTTTTCCAATTCTGTGAGCGACCGCCGCACCTGCTCCCTCGGGTATAGCTGTCCCCTAAAAAAATGTGGGCCTTGGTTTGTTTGGTTGCTAGTGGAGGGACTGTCAGTGTCAGAGTCAGAGTTGCTGCCAACTGAAGAATCGGAGAACGTGTAAAACCTTCTTGGGCCCTGTCTTCCCCTGTTTGTAAAAATTTCCTGGCTGTCCTGTTGGTAGTAGTCGTCACTGATATACGGATAGGTTATCTTTTTATCGTAATTGCGCACGTCTTTGCTAAGTTTGTCCAGCTTCCTATTTAGTGTGAAGGTGTTAAATTCCACAAGTGCCTTCTCTGCACGTTCTAAAGCTACCTTCGCGTTTGTCAATGCAGAGTCTCCTAGTATCTCTCTCTTTAATTCTTCAATTTCCTGTGTAAGTTTCCTCACATACTCTATGGCAGTTTCTACTCCAATCACCATCCAGTGCCTGGAGCAGTTGTTCACCACGTAACTGAACCCTTCCCTGAATTTGGGCATGTCTATAAAGATTGCTGATTCATTACGCACCTGCAGTCCCTTTGGAATAATGTT
This sequence comes from Lissotriton helveticus, assembly GCF_964261635.1. Lineage (NCBI taxonomy): Eukaryota > Metazoa > Chordata > Amphibia > Caudata > Salamandridae > Lissotriton > Lissotriton helveticus. The sequence continues at coordinate 1,629,765,091 of NC_136068.1, forward strand.
TGATTCTAGGTATTTTGTCAAACCATGTCCGTGCAATCGTGACCTTATTAATTTCTTCTCTAGTCTTTCTAATATAGCCAATTTTTCATTCAGTCCAGCATCTGCAGGTAACCTCTCTGCCCCAAACAGGAAGTTGGAGGCTCCCTGCTCTTGTATCAACTTGGCTATGTATTCTTCACTGTAAGCCAGGGTCTCTTTACATGACATAATCAATAAGATGATACAACTTAAAACAAACTTTACACAAAAGTGCAAAACAATAAATGAGAGTAAACCCTCGCAGGCATGCACCTGCACTCAATCTAGTGCAGTATCAAATGGGGTAACCCAGTATCCCTATGAACATGGGCGATTAATATTATTATATTATTATTGTAAACAGTTGGTTCATTCGGGTGAACTGCATTTCTTTACTTATCTCATACTTATAAGCAACATTAAACATTTATTTGTTCCCTGGTTGTAACTGGTCATCTATGATGACATATGCCTGAAGTTCTTTCTCATGAGACATTCGCATTAAGAAGCATTAATTAGGCTTCTTTCTCCCAATAGAACTGGACAACACAGTCCATTCACCGCAAGTAAGCCCGGCTGGGCTTACCAGGAGGTGAGTTTTGTGCATGACAGTCAACTTGTGGCTTAGGCACCAAATTAGAATCCAAACCTGAAAGTTGTCTCTTTTTTAATCACATAGGCTGGTTCCCATCCCCACCCACCCCGCACAGTCCTGAGGAAGACCCGCATAGACGCCCTAAGTGCGCTCCCAGAGGATCGAAACATCGACAAATACCACAGTGGACCTATTCCCTAAGGATTCTGTATTGAATACTGGCGCTTGTAGTATACAGATAACACTAGTGATTATATGAACATTGGCCATATCCCCTTCTTCCCTGTCCACCACCTTGTGAATTACCCTTGTAAATATTGTATATTACACCCTGTGCCGATCACACTGAGCACTAATTGTCACGAATCTCACCATTTGCTCACAATTGTACAGCATTTTTTCAGCCTCTCTACGTCAAGAATGTTTATATATGAAAGAATTTATAAATGAGAACAATTTATAAAATATCATATGAATGCATAGATGGTTTGGATTCTCCTTTTTCAGCATTAACTTCACTTCAATTGTTTCCAGTGAACAAATAAATGTTTAATGTCGCATATAAGTATGAGATGAGTAAAGAAATACAGTTCACCCGAATGAACCAACTGTTTACAATAATAATATAATCGCCCAGGTTCATAGGGATACTGGGTTACCCCATTTGATACTGAACTAGACTTAAGGGAAGGAAGCTTGCAGTCCGGATCCCAAGGCTGCACCTGTTCTGTGGTGGAGGAAACGAGCACTGTTATGCCTTCTCTTACCTATTACTTAAGGGAGGGAAGCTTGCAGTCCGGATCCAGAGGCTGTACCTCTTTTATGAGGAAGGAGGTGGTGGGGGGCAGGGACCTACGCCCCTGATACCAGTGTGGTGCATGCGCCTTGGGAGTTCGCACTGCTGATGCCCATTTTATACCTGCTACACGGGGAGTGAAGCTTGCACTGTTGATACTGCCCTGTGCCAGTTGCGTGAGGGAGGGCTTCTTGCACAGATGTTCCGTGAGAGGGGCAGCTACTGATGGGCAGGATGTAACTCTTCTGCGAGAGATGGAAGTGTGTGCTTCTAATGCTAATGCGTCGCCTACTGTTTGCGGAGTAGAACTTTGCAAGACAGATATGGTACCTGCATCTCTTGCCTGAGAGATGCTTGCGCCGCTGTTTTACTGTAACCTGACAACATAATTTTTCTTTACAAAGCCCACAGAAACAGAAAGTGGTTTTGCCAATGCTCCTTGGTGTGCCTTGGGTACCTACACAACATGGCACAGCAGAGTCCTTGTATGGACATCCTATTAGTAAAACCATATTTTGTTTATCGTTCCGTAAATCAGTATTGGCCAGGCCTGTTGTACAATGAGCAGCTTGTGTAGCTATGGCCGAGTCGCGGTAAAGAAGACATTCCGTTTCCCTGACTTACTCTTGACTGGGGTCAGATCTCATTCACAAGGGCGGCTTTGTGCCGAATCATGCGGCCGGGCTCCCTCGGGACTCCGGGGACAGCGGAGGCGGGAAGGGGCCGGGACGCTTGAGTTCACCCTGTCTGCCGAGGAGAGAGACGTTTCTCGTCGCCGCGGCCTCCCCCGCGCTGCACGTGATGGAAATGACTGAACAGGCAATAAATAACACTCAGACCCATTGTGAGGCCACTCTGCCCTTAGTGTGAAAGGCCGTAAATCATTTTAAATCACACGGGCGGAGCTCGAAGGGCTTTTGAGTCTGACAACATCTGACAGCTAGGAAGGAAACGTCATACCAGGACTCGGGGCAGACATGATGCCCCTACTGTTAAAGGAAGGCTGTAGGAGACACAACCGGAGCATTCGGCCCAACTCCTGTTCTTGTATTTGTGCCAGCAAAAACCACACCTTTCACAACACTGACACACAAAGTTGAGAGTCAAAAGGCTAACAATGCAGGAGCTTAAAACCAGATGTAGGAAGACAAATTGCGATCTCTTCTGCGAGAAATTCGCAGAATTTCAGCGTTTGCGTTCGCAATTTGGCTGTGAGCATTGTAGGTAGGCAAATACCCGCATGCAAAATAAGGAATCGCAAAAATTGTGATTCTTTATTTTGCGCAAGCATTTAGAGAATCGTAATTTGCGATTCCCAATCTGCTAGATGCATCAACGTTCGATTTTGCGAGTCCTTAATTGCGAAGTTTAAGGATTCGCATTTAGGGACTCGCAAAATCAGATGCATGTAGGATTTGCTAAAATATTAGCAATTCCTAAATATTCCTTATCTGCGATTCGCAGAGTGCGATTCGCAAATAAGGAATGAAATCTCATTGATTCCTGTGGGCCAAGAGGCCATTAGGAATGAATGGGGAGGAATTCTCAATTTGTGATTAGCAATTAGCTAATCGTAATTTGAGAATGCGATTTCAAGGGTGACGGGTGTCCAAAGGACACCCTGTTGCACCCCTTAAATTGACTTTGACACTGGTATTGCGCGCACACATGTCCCAAGGACACATGTGTGTGTAACATACAACTTTGAAAGATGCACTTTAGTGCATTTTTCACAGTTTTCGCTATTTACCATGAAGTTTGATTTCACGGTAAATAGCGACCCCTATCAGCGAAACCGCTAGCTATTTTACATCCATGCATTGCATTTAAGGAATCTCAATTTGAGATTCCGTAAATGCAATCGCAAATAGCGATTTATGCATTTGGGATGATGCATCCCAGATGCATAAATACCGGTCGCAGAGGGGCAGATTCTGAGAATCTGCCATTTTGCGAACGGTATTTCGCTTGATGCATCTAGCTGTAAATACTATGCTGGTAGGCATCGCAAATTGCGATTTTGCCTTAAGGAATAGCAAAATGGAACCAACTTCAAGTTGATGGTATTTTGCAATTTCATTTCAAAAAGCACTTTTTGGCTTTTTACAGAGTGCCATGTGGCACAAGGGCATGTATATGTGCCACATGTGCACACATGTAGATTTTAAGGGTGTAACAGGGTGTAACAGGGTGTCCTTTTGGAACCCTTGCACCCTTGAAATTGCGCCCGCAATTTGCGAGCGTCTTATGGTTACTCGTAAATTGTGGGTCCATAGGAATGAATCGGATGGTATTCCTTGATTGCGATTCTCAATTTTCGATTTGCAATTAAGGAATATTAAGGAATCACAAATATTTTTGTGGTTCCTACCTACATTCATTTTGGTGAGTCCTTAATAGCGATCCAGTAAAAATAGCTTAATTGAATTCACTTACATCTGACCCTTAGTTATGAGAGCCCTGTATCACTTTTGCACCACGTAAAGTGGTATATGTGTGACGCAGGGCTCTCATTTCAATTTATGAACCACGCAAAGCCACCCTGCGCCTCTTTGAGTAGCCTCATAAATAATGAGATAGGCGACACAGCACAAATCACTGCGTCGCCTTACTCTGCACCCTGGAGGCTATCTTGGGTGTTGCAGTTGGTTTTCCCATGCAACACTCATGGAATTTGACGCTGCCCCATATTTACAAAGCCAGGTAAACCTAGGAAAGCGCCAAATCTATAAACTTCCCAAAGTGAGGCGTAACAAGTAGAAATATGTTTATTTCTCCTCATTTGTTCCTCTTTCTATTTGTGCTGCCTTTTGTAGGACACTTAGAAAGAGGACAACGCCACTTAGGATTGATTTTGTGCACGAAGGTACCACTTCCTGGACAAAACAATCCTGCATGCAACAGAGGCACCCTTGCACCATGTTACAAAGGCGCCTACGTTGGCACTAGTCCACCGAAACGGTGCCAGTGCAGGGAGAAAGGACAGGAATGAATTCCAACAGAGAGCAACAGGTCCAGGGGTCCTGGGTCTAGATATTGATTCCTAGGAGATTGAAGGAACTATGCTCAAAGCTCTGGACCGTGATAGATTTTACATATTTGTTAGACCTGACATCATTGGCGTGAGTCTCCCTTCCATTTTGACGGATTGCCTCCTCTGTTTTGATATGTTTTTGCTGGTTTTATGCTTTGGGCACTGTGCCATTGCTAATCAGTGCCACAGTGCAAGTGCTCCCTATGATTGATATATTAGTTAGGGATTCTATGATTGGGTTATTTGATTTACCTGTCAGCCCCTAGTTCAGTGCACCATGTGTTCCCAGGGTTTGTAAATCAAATGCTGCTGGTGGCCTTTCAGCACTGGTTGAGCCACACACAGAAGCAGCTTGTAAAGTGTGTCTCAGACCTGCCATTGCAAGGCCTATGTGCAGTCTAGCACTGCCATGTCGACTTGGCCAAGTGCACCCACTTGCCAGTCCCTAAACCTTTCCTTTGCTTCATGTTAGACACCCCTATGGTAGGCCCAAAGGCAGGGTGCATTGTAAGTATAAGGTAGGACATGCTTTGGTGTGTGTAGCATGTCCTAATAGTGAATTACAGCCATTTTCGTTTTTCACTATTGAAGGCTACCTGTTCTCCAGAGGCTAGAATGGGTAGTGAGATTATTACTTTCCTATAATCCTAACTGACTCAGGAAACATGGTAGAAATTTGAATTTAGTATGCCTGAACTCAGAATGATAAAATACATATTTTAGTAAAGTTGGTTTTAATATTCTGTCTTTGAAAATACCACTTTTAGAAAGTAGGTATTTTCTTGCCTAACGGTCCAGGCCTGCCTCTGCTAGGTTGTGTATTCCTTGTCTGGGTTTGTGAGTGACAGGGCCAGGGGATTCCAGGAGACAGGCTGGGGCGGCCCGGTGGTGAATAGAGAGATCTGCATCTAGATGGGAGGGAGGAGTTGCACCTGGGACCTGGATAGGGCTGGGCCTTCCCTTTTCATTGCTGGCTCCACCTCCTGTGGCTTGTCTGATGTCTCTGCCCTGCACTGTGAAAGGAGAGAAGGAATCATGTCAACCAAGTGCTCCAGAGCTGTATCTTCCCTCCCCTGTGCTGGCTCCACCTCCTGTGGGGCGGCTGATGTCTCTGCCCTGCACAGTGAAAGGAAGAAGAGAGTCATGTAAACAAAGTGCCCAGGAATTGGTTTGGAGGGACTAGGCAGAAGCCTCTCTGCCTTCAGAGAATAAAGGATTTTGGGATATAAATATTGGGACCCTGATCCCAAGAAATTAGATCACTTCTGGAACAAGAAACCTTTTGTCAAGGAGAAGAACCAAGGAAGCTGCAGGAGTAATACTTCCCCTCTGCCAGTGTGCAGTTTGCTTGGTTGGCCTACAGTGGTTGCTTCATTGCCAAGGAAAGGAGAAGGAACTTTTAAGGACTTTCATCATTTACAGAATATTCTCCAAGGGCTTGAACTGTGCTTGCCTCCTGCTGAAGTCTCAGGGACAAAAGACTTCATCTCCAGCTCCCCTCTGAATTTCCTTGCTGGGAATTCTGACTACAGGCATTTGCGTGTCGCTGGGAGCTGGAAGCGCGACGCATTGAGAGGAAGCGTGTCGCCGCCGTAGCTGAAATCATCGCATAGCCGGAGAAGCGAGCCTTCGCCGCATCTCCCTGGAAGCGTGATCATCGAAGCTGCCTGCTGTCGCATCACCGGAGAAGCGTGACGCCATCAAGAGAGTCGCCATTGCATCACAGGAGAGCCTGTTCTGGCTCCAAAATACAGAGTCGTCGCAAGGCTGCCAGGACGTCTACGCATCGTCATCGCATCGCCGCATCAAGGGCGCCATCTTCTCGCATCGCAACCGGATCATCGCATCAAGGCAGTAGGCACCATCATGCGCACCGCAATGGGCCCGCAGGCCGAGAATCTACTCATCACCTCAGCACCGGTAAGGATCACGACGCATCCCCTACTCTGCACAAGCATTGAGGGCCGACGCATCATCTCCCCCGGATCACGGAACGACGCTTCGCCCCTTTTGCGAGCCTTTTGTTTACTTTGCGTTACGCATCCAGGTACTTTGTTGAGAACTTTGTCGCATTTATCATCAACTTGAACTAAGCAACGCTTTATCATCTTTAAGCAATCTTAAGTGTAGTATAGTGGATTTTTGTCGTTTGTGGTCTTGTGTTCAGTCTATAGAAAGAATACTTATTTTTATAAAACCTGTGTTGTGTCCATCTGTAGTGTTTTCACTGTATCACTGTGTATATTCACAAATGCTTAACACATTCCCGGTGAGATAAGCCTGTCTGCTCGTGCCAAGCTACCAAGGGGGTGAGCAGGAGTTATTAAGGAGTCTAATCCCCTTATCCTGACTTAGAAGTAAGGGTCCCTATTTGGACAAAGGTGAATACCATTGCCAATTAGAGACCCCCAAATCTAGCAATATTCAATATCCAAATATTTACCGCTTCAGCATACTCGCGCTCATAGTCTGCCCCAGTTTTTGCCATTTGACGAATTTAGTTGAACTTAGTCACTATACCATGCAAAATCCGTTTATTAACAATGAGCCATATCACATTATGTATTGCCCGTAGTAGCCTTTGCCTTGAGTCCATGCCAAAAACATCGATTAAAGCTCACATTATTTTGACATTACATCAGCCAAATAATAACTAGGCAGTTTTGTCATTTGACCTGCACATTTTTGGACATGTACATAAGCCTGTAATCTGAGAATATATTGCTTATTTTCTTAAAATGTATTATGACATAGACTAAAAGAAGTTCTTTGAATTCTTACTAAAACAAATATTTAGTTTCTCCAGATTTTGGATGTTCATTTTTGAAATTCATTGAAATGTTTATCGTCGCGACTTGAGCGAAAGATTATTTAATCTGTTTGGGTATTACAAATGAATAGCTTGGTTTGAAAATTCGCTTTCTTATGACATGCACTGATCTTGCATGATTCTGTCTAACTAATAAAATTACCTATTTTCATGGACCAATGCACTTTTTTTTATATAACTCAAAATAGTCCTTCTGTAATTTAAAATTTCTCAAACGTTTTGAAAGCAATATCTACGTGTTATTATCCCAATCAACTGTTTTAAAGGACACTTTATTTCTGATACCTAGTTTTTGGGGAAAGGGTTCACTTTCACAAGTCTCACAAGCATTGTGACTTTTTGTAGCAGGATCTTTCTTTTACTCTCTTTTAGAACTTTTTTAGAATTTTTAAAAACTTTAATAAAATTAGATCTAACTATTTTTAGACTTTATTTTTCTTCTTTCACTGGCACATTTTACTTTCTTAACCTCTTCTCACTCTTTGGGGTCATTCTCTAATGCCATACACAGTAGTGATTACATCTTTACTTTGTTGCAGCTTTGAGGAAGCCCTGGCTTCACCTGCCACATAGGACGAAACAAGTGATGAATGAACATAAAATGGAATAACGGTTCTTGCCAGCAAAACATTCGGACAATAAGGATTCATCCTTGCTGGTTAACTATCTGTTTGAAAGGAAGGACCACAGGCTCTCATATGTATATATATATATATATATATATATATATATATATATATATATATATTACCTACTGGCGATAGCCAGTAGGTATATATAGTTAGGATTTTTTTCCTATGGGATTTTTGAAAATTCTATGTCGAATAACTTTGGCGTTTGAGGACAGAATTGGCTGAAATTTTCAGGAAAATGGAACATTTTGTTTCTGAGCAGCCCCTGAAAATTTGGGGGGGTTTTGTCAAGGGGGGGCTGAGACAAAAGGGGGGTCCCAAAACGTGTTTTTCCCATGCAATTTTCCATAGGGCGGTTGGCCTCACTTTTAGCCTGAACGGCTGAATGGATTTACACCAAACTTGGCAAAATTGTAGGGACTGGTAGCCCGATGTGCCTTTGCTATGTCTCAAGATATAGGCTCCAGTGGTTTTTACGAAAATTTACTTTGAAAAATATATATTGGGCTACATTGGGCTATATATATGTTGGAGCCCAAATGTAGCCCAATGTAGCCCAATGTAGCCCAATGTAGCCCAATGTAGCCCAAAGATGGCCACCAGAGACAAAAAAAACAAATGTAGCCCAAATATCAGCCAGATGTAGCCCAACTATAGCCCAATGACAGAATGTCCCAGAGTGTTCTAAAGAACAACTAGAGTGCTAACAGTCCTACTTATTACAAAGGTATGGCACACCTGAAGCCATCTTGATTGGAATAAAGTGGTAACTCTTAAAACATTTAATTTAAAAAGGAACAAAATGAAGGGGTTCATTTTGCCATAGAAAGTATGATTAGCGAATATATGACGAAATCCCGCATACCATCAGTCCGCAAAAAAAATCCCGCATGTACTATTAGGCCGCAAATTAAAATAACGAAAACTTTTAGAACGAATATGCCTTTAGCATACACTAAACAACTAAACTACCCTAAACCCTAAAACACTACCCCCAGAATGACCCTACACTACACAAACAGTACAACACTACCCTAAAACCTAAAACACTACCCCCAGCATGACCCTACACTACACAAACACTACAACACTACCCTAAACCTTAAAACTCTACCCCCAGCATGACCCTACACTACGCAAACACTACAACACTACCCAAAACCCTAAAACACTACACCCCAGCATGACCCTACACTACTCAAACACTACAACACTACCCTAAACCCTAAAACACTACCCCCAGCATGACCCTACACTAAACAAACACTACAACACAACCCTAAACCCTAAAACACTACCCCCAGCATGACCCTACACTACGCAAACACTACAACACAACCCTAAACCCTAAAACACTACCCCCAGCATGACCCTACACTACGCAAACACTACAACACTACCCTAAACCCTAAAACACTACCCCCAGCATGACCCTACACTACGCAAACACTACAACACTACCCAAAACCCTAAAACACTACACCCCAGCATGACCCTACACTACGCAAACACTACAACACTACCCTAAACCCTAAAACACTACCCCCAGCATGACCCTACACTACGCAAACACTAAAACACTACCCAAAACCCTAAAACACTACACCCCAGCATGACCCTACACTACGCAAACACTACAACACTACCCTAAACCCTAAAACACTACCCCCAGCATGACCCTACACTACGCAAACACTACAACACTACCCTAAACCCTAAAACACTACCCCCAGCATGACCCTACACTACGCAAACACTACAACACTACCCTAAACCCTAAAACACTACCCCCAGCATGACCCTACACTACGCAAACACTACAACACTACCCTAAACCCTAAAACACTACCCCCAGCATGACCCTACACTACGCAAACACTACAACACTACCCTAAACCCTAAAACACTACCCCCAGCATGACCCTACACTACACAAACACTACAACACTACCCAAAACCCTAAAACACTACCCCAGGCATGACCCTACACTACGCAAACACTACAACACTACCCAAAACCCTAAAAGACTACCCCCCAGCATGACCCTACACTACGCAAACACTACAACACTACCCAAAACCCTAAAACACTACACCCCAGCATGACCCTACACTACGCAAACACTACAACACTACCCAAAACCCTAAAACACTACCCCCAGCATGACCCTACACTACGCAAACACTACAACACTACCCAAAACCCTAAAACACTACCCCCAGCATGACCCTACACTAAGCAAACACTACAACACTACCCTAAACCCTAAAACACTACACCCCAGCATGACCCTACACTACGCAAACACTACAACACTACCCAAAACCCTAAAACACTACCCCCAGCATGACCCTACACTACGCAAACACTACAACACTATCCTAAACCCTAAAACACTACGCCCACCATGACCTTACACTACGCAAACACTACAACACTACCCTAAACCCTAAAACACTAGCCCCAGCAAGACCCTACACTACGCAAACACTACAACACAACCCTAAACCCTAAAACACTACCCCCAGCATGACCCTACACTACGCAAACACTACAACACTACCCTAAACCCTAAAACACTACCCCCAGCATGACCCTACACTACGCAAACACTACAACACAACCCTAAACCCTAAAACACTACCCCCAGCATGACCCTACACTAAACAACCACCACAACTCTACACTACACTAACACAACACTACACTACACAACACTACACTACACTACACAATCACTAACCCACGAAAAAATTAACACAAACCCACTTACCTCTCTCGTCATCGTGGTTTTCACAACGCAAATGCATTTACCATACATGCCTTTAAAACGTAATTCTTTGTAAAGGCATGCGCGATAAATGCACATGCGTTTTGAAAAAATGCGGGATAATGGTATGCGAGGTCAATGACCTTGCGGGATAATGGTATGCGGACTGAAAGTCTGCGGGATAAAAAATGCGGGAAAATGGCTGCAAACCATGATTAGCAGCAGACTTCCCTGGTGAGCACTAGCTTTACTACAGTGATCTAATGAGCAACTAGAGTGCTAACATTCAGAATTTATGGCAAATGTGTGACACATCTGAATGCCTTCTTGATAGAACCAAAGTAAACAAGCATTGAAAATGCAATAGATCTCGCCCTCGTTTAAGTTAAAGCCATTCTGTTTGTAATGAGGTGGCTTTTTAGCTTTGCTTTTATTAGTGTTTTTAAAACTTTCATGTAAATAACATGCATATGTATGCATATATGTATATGTATGCATGCATTTATATTTATATAGATATGCAGATTATATATGTTTATATATGTATATTACCTACTGGCGATAGCCAGTGGGTATATATAGTTAGGATTTTTTCTCTATGGGATTTCTGAAAATTCTATGTCTAATAACTTTGGCGTTTGTGGACGGAATTGGCTGAAATTTTCAGGAAAATGGCACATTTTGGTTCTGAGCAGCCCCTGAAAATTTGGGGGGGTTTCGTCAAGGGGGGGCCGAGAAAAAAGGGGGGTCCCAAAACGCGTTTTTCCCATTCATTTTTCCATAGGGCGGTTGGACTCACTTTTAGCTCGAACGGCTGAATAGATTTACATGAAACTTGGCAAAATTGTAGATATGGTTTGCCCGACGTGCCTTTGCTATGTCTCAATATATGTGCTCCAGTGGATTTTGAGAAATTAACGTTTAAAAAAATATATATATCTGTGACAGCGCTCCGGTTAGCGCCCCGGTTCGCGTACCTGACGCGTAACGGAACTTCGCGAAGCGAAGCTGATTGGCTCTCCGGTGTCTGTCAACATTCTAAACAGTCCGGAGCGGCCGCCATCTTGTCTCTCGGTACGATCGAGAGACAAGATGTGGTGAAAAACGAAGGGGGAAATGAAGGAAAGGGGGCAAGGTAGACCACTCCTGACCCCCTAGGATTGATGAGGGGGATATTAAAGTGCCCCGCGGGGCAAAAAAAAAAACAACAAATTTTTGGCGATTTTACGCCGTAGAGGCGCGTCCCGGTACGTGAACCGGGCAGCTCACCGGGCAGCTCACCGGGCAGCTCACCGGGCAGCTAACCGGCAGCGTAGCTGTCAACATTGTAAACAGTCCGGAGCGGCCGCCATCTTGTCTCTCGGTAGGTTCGAGAGACAAGATGTGGTGAAAAAAGAAGGGGGAAATGAAGGAAAGGGGGCAAGGTAAACCCCTCTTGACCCCCTAGGATTGATGAGGGGGATATTAAAGTCCCCCGCGATTTTTCGCGGTAGAGGCGCTTCCCGGTACGCGAACCGGGCAGCTAACCGGCAGCGTAACGGGAGTCCGCCATCTTGTGTTTTTGGAGCGTCCGGTTCGCGTACCGGGTAGCGTCCCGGTAAGCGTAACAAGGGGAAAACCAAGAGAAACAGTAAAAAAAAATTAAGGGAATAGATTTCCAGCACACTTGGCAACATTGTAGGGACTGTTTGTTTGATGTGCCTTTGCAAGGCCTCAAGATATGTGCACGTGTGGATTTTGTCTAATTAAGGTTAAAAAAAATATATATATCTGTAAGCGTGCTCCGGCACGCTTACGTTACGGGTTTTGTTTGCGCTGCAGAGCCGATACGTCACGGTTATGCGACGCGTCATGAGGCGTCTCACGTGGCTACGTGATACGTCACGAAATAAAGAATATATTTTACAGCTATAGATATAAGCTTTTAAAAAACCAATGAAATTCACTGAAAAATCCATAGGTTATAGACCATATATAGTTAGGAATTTGCATTTACAAAACCTTGAAAATTCACTGAAAAAACCATAGGTTAGAGACCATATATAGTTAGCTGGACATTTTATTGACATAAAACCAATGAAATTCCATATATAGTTAGTTGCACTAACTATATATCGCGCACCCGCAATCCACTGATGATGATGTCACATATTACATCATTCATGACATGGTCAGTGACATCACTGATGACATCACTGATGACATCTCAAATGACATCACTGATGACATCACTGATGACATCTCAAATGACATCACTGATGACATCACTGATGACATCTCAAATGACATCACTGATGACATCATGACACACCAATACCAGTTACTACATACGCACTCACTGATTCCTACGTCTACACACACATTCACTCATTCACCCATACAATCACTCATACATACAGTCACTCATTATTACAACACTATCATATGCACTCATACACCTATGCAGACACTCACACACTGCCACTCATCCATGGAGTTACTCACACACCTAGTCAGTCCTGTAAAGAATCAATCACACTTCCATTTCCTCATCTATACAGTTAAACACAGAACACCATACTTCAGTCACATCACTGATGACATCACTGATGACATCTCAAATGACATCACTGATGACATCTCAAATGACATCACTGATGACATCATGACACACCAATACCAGTTACTACATACGCACTCACTGATTCCTACGTCTACACACACATTCACTCATTCACCCATACAATCACTCATACATACAGTCACTCATTATTACAACACTATCATATGCACTCATACACCTAGTCAGTCCTGTGAAGAATCAATCACACTTCGATTTCCTCATCTATACAGTTAAACACAGAACACCATACTTTTCACACATATACTAACACATACTTACTCTCTTATACAATCACTGATACAAGTACACATTGATATGCACAGAGTCACACACCTCCCAACCAGCCACACACACACTCAGTCTTCCATACATCCACTAATTCTTCAATATGTAAAACATATTTAAACTTTACAAAAACACACAGACACTAGATGATGTCATCAGTGATGTCATTTGAGATGTCATCAGTGATGTCATCAGTGATGTCATTTGAGATGTCATCAGTGATGTCATCAGTGATGTCACTGACCATGTCATGAATGATGTAATATGTGACATCATCATCAGTGGATTGCGGGTGCGCGATATATAGTTAGTGCAACTAACTATATATGGAATTTCATTGGTTTTATGTCAATAAAATGTCCAGCTAACTATATATGGTCTCTAACCTATGGTTTTTTCAGTGAATATATATATATATATATATATATATAACCCAGATAGGACAGGAATGCACTGTATTGCTTAAATACAGTACATTCCTGCCCTTTCACGTTGGCGTAGCGCACCACAGTAAGGTGCCTTGCTGGTCTGCCCTCCGTCAAGATCCCATAAATAAGTCCCTCAATTCTCTCGTCCACTCACAGGCTGCCCATCAAGTTTTACTCATGGGTGATACCTGTGAAGAAGTAAGTGTTCTTAAGTCCTTATCAGGTAGGGGGTCTGACACACTGTGATGTGTAAACTCAACTCTTTACCATATTTGTGCTGCCTTGTGCCGTTATTCGGACAAAATATCAAGTTGGAAATATTGGGAGATAGAAATCTCGAAAAAAAATATTGTGATGCAAAAAATAAGGGTGCAGAAATATTGTTGCCAAGAATATCAGTCTTTCAGGTAAGTACTATTGTTGTTATATCATTGTGAATATCGTTTGTAATGATATAGTTGTAAAGAATATTTGTAATTAATTTAATGTCTTTCAGTTTATATTATATTTTAGATTGTGGTAGTGTTGTTTGTATCATTGCTATGAATTATTTTAAAAATAGTTTGTAATTTTAATTAATTTAGAATTGTATAGTGTTGTTTGGGTTGTTAGGTTTATAGGGGTATAGGGTGGGAAATTAATTAAGTAATAATGTATTAATAATTAATTAGTTATTTGTTAAGTATGGGATTGATATTCATCACGTATATATTATTGATTTATTATATCTATAATTTAAGTGTGGGTTGCTATGTTTGTACAGGTATAGGGTGGGAAGTTAATTAGGTAATAATTATTGTACAATGCAATGTTAATTGTTTAATTGCTTACACATTGGGGTCGATTCCGATTCGGGAAAAAAAAGTCTTACGATTCGTATTTGTAGCCGCATCCGTACGATTCGTTAAAAAAAACGTCCGAATTGCGTAGTACGATCATTTTCCAAAGATTTCGTATGAATGTTTACGAACCGTTCGAAAAACAAGCGAAGAACCGTACGACACAGACTCGGCTAGTGAACCGTACGATTTGTAAACATGGCGTACGACCCGCCAAGTACGATCCTGACCGGAGAACTTAACCGCAATTCGTACTGGGAAAACGCCGTCGCGTACGAGCTGCGATATGTACGGAAAACATCGCCTATGAGCGAGCCGCACAATCAAATAGAAAGTTAACCCCCATCAACAAAGCAGACGCGTACCCTGCCAATAAGTCGCGTATGAGAGAGCCACACAATAAAGTATGAATCGAACCCCCCTCAACGAAGTGCACACGTACCCCACCAATACGTCACGTATGAGAGAGCCACACAATAAAGTAAGATTCAAACCCCCCTCAACCAAGCGCACGCGTACCCCGCCAATACATTGCGTATGAGAGAGCCACACAATAAAGTAAGATTCAAACCCCCCTCAACTAAGCGCACGGGTACCCCGCCAATACGTTGCGTATGAGAGAGCCACACAATAAAGTAATATTCGAACCCCCCTCAAGCAATCGCACGCGTACCCCGCCAATACGTCGCGTATGAGAGAGCCACACAATAAAGTAAGATTCGAACCCCCCCTCAACCAAGTGCACGCGTACCCCGTAAATACATCGTGTATGGGAGAGTTACACAATAAAGTACGATTCTAATCCCCTCTCAAAGAAGCGCACGCGTACCCCTTAAATACGTCGCGTATGAGAGAACTACACAATAAAGTACGAATCGAACCCCCCCTCAAAAAAACAGACAAGTACCCCAAAAAAAGCACAAGGAGTGTTCAAAACAGTCACACAACACCACTAAACATATCTCCTGTGTACAAAGCAATGTCCTGGCCAGATCAAAAATGGCAAACAGA
The DNA here is from genome assembly GCF_964261635.1 of Lissotriton helveticus. Taxonomy (NCBI): domain Eukaryota; kingdom Metazoa; phylum Chordata; class Amphibia; order Caudata; family Salamandridae; genus Lissotriton; species Lissotriton helveticus. The sequence continues at coordinate 1,629,780,932 of NC_136068.1, forward strand.
GGGCCCAACTCAGACCAACCCCTTATGACACTCCCACCCAAAAATTTAAAAAAGCCACACCCACAAATGGACCAATAAAAAGGGCCCACACCCACAAACCATCAGCCTTTGCAACATAACCATTTTCTGATAGAGACGGAAAACACACCAACAACTGCATACATCCACCTTCACACATACCCACAATCATATTCAGACCTACAAACCCCCTTGACATTCTGACCCACACCCCCCATCCATACATAGAGTCACCCCCCAACCACATTAGCCCCACAACATGACTACACCAAAGAATCCAAAGTTCACTAACCAGGAGATGGAGATCCTTGCAGATGAAGTCATCAGAGTTGAGCCACAGCTGTTTGGTACATTGGTCAGACAGACCAGCATAGCGGAGAAAACCCGCATGTGGGAGAGGATCGTCGATAGGGTGAATCAGGCGCACCAGGAAGGATTGCCAGGCCAGGTGGTACGATCTGAGGAGGATGGTCAAGCGCAATATGGATGAGGACTATGCCAACGCTAATCACACTGGAAGTGGTGGTCCCCGCAGACCAGTACAGTTCCAGCCCTGGGAGGAGAAGGCCATGGCCCTGCTACCACCGGTGGGAGTACATGGAATTTCAGGAGTCGTGGAGCCTGGTGAGTATACAAACAACTCATGTAACATGGGTGGACCACCAGCATTGGCAAGACACATGAGGGGTGGCTGGATATGAGTTCCAGCAGTGCCCAGACATAGGAGGAGGGTGTGCATAGGCCTCCCAGCAGTGCCCAGACATAGGAGGGGTGGCTGGATAGGACTCCCAGCAGTGCCCAGACATAGGAGGGGGTGGCTGGATAGGACTCCCAGCAGTGCCCAGATATAGGAGGGGGGTGTGCGTAGGATTCCCAGCACTGCCCAGACATAGGAGGGGGGTGTGCACAGGACTCCCAGCTGTGCCCAGACATAGGAGGGGTGGCTGGATAGGACACCCAGCAGTGCCCAGACATCGGAGGAGGGTGGGCATAGGACTCCCAGCAGTGCCCAGACATAGGAGGGGGGTGTGCGTAGGACTCCCAGAAGTGCCCAGACATAGGAGGGGTGGCTGGATCGGACTCCCAGCAGTGCCCAGACATAGGAGGAGGGTGTGCGTAGGACTCCCAGCAGTGCCGAGACATAGGAGGGCTGGCTGGATAGGACTCCCAGCAGTGCCCAGACATATGATGAGAGTGCGTGTAGGACTCCCAGCAGTGCCCAGACATAGGAGGAGGATGTGCGTAGGACTCCCAGCAGTGCCCAGACATAGGAGGAGGGTGTGTGTAGGACTCCCAGCAGTGACCAGACATAGGAGTGGTGGCTGGATAGGACTCCCAGCAGTGCCCAGATATAGGAGGGTGGTGTGCGTAGGACTCCCAGCAGTGCCCAGACATAGGAGGGGTGGCTGGATAGGACTCCCAGCAGTGCCCAGACATAGGAGGGTGTTGTGGATATGACTCCTACCACTGGTCAACAGCATGGGGGTGGGTGCAAGGCTCAGGGCCAGAAGGCTGCAAGGGGGATGGTGTAGAAGCTTAAACTAAGGACAACCCTATCACCACTACTGTGTACGCAAAAGCCCAATTTCAAGCATCCTATATGGACCAGGTACACACCCATGGACCATGCTAAATGTACAGGGAGTGAGAAAGTACTGACAACATAGCTGACACTGGGCCATGGTGTATGCTGCAAAAGGTCATCCTGTGACCAGTGCAACCAGTAACATCAGGACAACAAGGTCAGATATCTTAAACCTGAACTCACAAACATGGTCATGGCACCATGGTCCATGGGGGGACAGCCACACCATGAGTGAGGGACAGTTCCAACGCACACTCAAACTACCAGCACAGTCTGTCACAAACACCCCTTACATAAACAGAGCCAGCTGGGACAGGCAATGTAGTGTTCCTCTGTCACCACCCTCATGTAACATCACAAATACAGATTTGATGAAGCATCTAAGCCAAAACATGCACACGCCTGATTCACAAGTCACTTGCACTTATACCTCGATGCCACATCTACACGTTACTCACGCAGCGGACGCACAAATATTACTGCAATGGTGTTGGGTATTGAGAAGGTGATGCACATGGGAGATGTGTCCCGTTCTAAAGCCCTGTGGCAAAAGTATGTGGACTGGTCATGGTGTGGGTGTGGTGTAGTGTGGTGTGCATTGGCTGCCTGTCATAGCACAGCAACACCTCACAAAAGTGGCTGAATGAAATATTAACAATTTCACTCAGCCACTTTCATGCACATGCTGCCTCAAAAACATGTGCATGCCTGAAGCAGACGTAAGGATTGACACAGCATTGTGCAGATAGGGCTGCACATAGCATTGCTGGATTAGCGTTGCACCAGCGACACAACTCAAGCAATGTGCCACTTCCATGGCACATATGCAGGAAACACCTGTACTGTTATCACACTATGGGAATCCATAGTGTGAAAGTATTGCATCCATGTTGACATAGGCGTGGTGCACAAGGACTCTCAAATCACTGCTGCAATGCCTGCCAGTGCCATTCAATGTAAATAGACCCTCACATTAAAATGTGTCCGGAACACAGATCAATCTGACACCACCACTGAACAGTGTGAAAAATCTAAAACAGGTGTAACAGTGACAAAGAAAATGTATATGAAACATTATTTTTGCATTGAATGCCATTAACATCTTCTGTCTCTCACACACAGGGCAACATGCACAATCTACCTCCAACCAGGGGGGAGAAGGATCACAGTCCCAGGCTCCACAGGACCCTGATCCCACCAACAGCGATGCCTCTCATCACTCCATGGATGACACAGACCAACCTGGCCCCTCTGGATCCCAAACCCGTGCAGCAGCTGGATCAGGGGCATCTGCGCCAACCATCCCACCCACTCCTGCCACATCCCAGCAGACAGCTTGGAGACCTGCACACAATCCACAACTGAGCCAGTCTGACAATGAGGGACAAGATTCAGCGGACACCCAGAAGGAGGCAGACAACACCACCACTGTCAACCCTCAGGGGTCCCTTCGACCCGATGTGCCCAAAACAGCAGGCCAGGCTCGTGTTGGCAGGGGTGGTGGGAGTGGCTCAAGGCGGAGGTGAGAACCTGACCAGCAAGCTGATGGGCCCGGTATGTCTGAACTCAGAAACATCATGCAGGGATACCGGCGGGATACCAGGGAGTTCAGCCAGGGAGTTGTGGCCCTCATTGCTTTGGAAAACCAGCAGGCCGAGCAACACGCCAGTCAACTACTACACCAAGGACGGATGGAGGCAAGACTGGATGAGCTCTTGGCGGTGCACACGGACATCAGCCATTCACTCCGTCGGATTGCTGACAACATGCAGCACCCTCCCTGTGTCACTAGGCCACAAACATCCAGGCAAACACTGGCAACAGGCACAGGGAGGGAGGAGGAGGCGGATACAGCCGACGGAGAGTCCCACGCATTGTCAAGGCCTGCATACGAGGGTCCCCCAAAGAAGGCAGGTCGTCCACGGAAAAGACGTTGAGAGGCAGAGGGCCATGCACATCTCCCAGGTCACCTGGTCTGGCATCTTGCCTTTCTGTGCAACAGCAACACCCTATTGACTGTCACACTCTCCCACATGGACTTGCTGCTCGCAGTCTCACCAATGATGCCATACACTGTGTTCTGGACTCTGTTGACTGAAACTGCAAGGCATCATATCTCCTTGTGTGAACTTTGGATTCCCCAGATTTTTTTACAGCACCTAACACCTACTCACATTTCACTCACAAGATGTAGAATAAAATAATTATAACACAACAGGTATTGATGTTGAAGTATTTTCCCCCCAGAGTCAACAACATACGTGTTGAGATATGTCAAAGTATGCCAGAGTGTTGAACAAACACAAGCCATACATACACTGGGATCTGAGTCTGGTTGGGGACACACATAGGTCACAATGTATGATTAACTACATCCATTGTGGTAAATACTCACACCTGATGGTTACCATCTGCTGAGGGGGGGTTGCCATACTGCTCTGACAGACAGTTACATAAGAGTCTCATGAAGGTGTACAGGTCATGGGTAATGTGTTGGTGTCAAGGGAGGGACTACCAGGTATTTTTCTTGATGTGGGAAATCTATCAGCCTCATGCAGTTGTACTGTGAAAGTGATGAATGTTGTCCAGGACAAGGGTGGCTGGACGGACTACATGCAATGTGTTGTTGGATGGGAGACGTCCATATTAGTATCTTTTTGCTTGTGGTTGTGGAGTGCCTACTGAGTGTGGCTGAGGAGTATGAAGGTCTCCCCGTAGTTGACAGTGGCACTCTCAAACAATCAATCAAACAGGATATTTGTAAAGTGCGCTACATACCCGTGATGGTTTGAAGGCGCTGGGTGTAGGAGAGGGGTCGGCTACTGATCAAAGAGCCAGGTATTGAGGAGTCTTGTGAAAGGAAACAGCTCCTGGGTCTAATGTAGGTTGTTTGGGAGAGTGTTCCAGGTCTTGGTGGTGAGGTGGGAGAAGGATCAGCCTCCGGCGGTGGATTTCAGGATGCATTCAACAATGGTGAGGGCGAGGTTAGCAGACCAGAGGCTGCGGGAAGGGGTGTAGAAGCTGAGTCGGTCATTGAGGTATGTTGGTACGGCGTTGTGTAGGGTTTTTGGGCGTGGATGTGGAGTTTGAAGGTGATCCTCTTGTTGACGGGGAGCCAATGCAGGCCTCTCAGGTGGTGTGTGATGTCACTGTGTTGGGGGCGTGGAGGATCAGTCGTGCCGAGGCATTCAGGATGTGTTGCAGCTGTCTCCAGAGCTTGGTTGATGTTCCTGCATAGAGGGTGTTCCCGCAGTCCAGTCTGCTGGTGACGAGGGCCTGGGTGACGGTATTACTTGTGTTGGAGGGGATACTTTTGAAGATCTGGCAGAGCTATCGCAGGGTGTAGAAGCATGATGTGGAGACAGCGTTGACTTGCTTGGTTATGGAGAGGGCGGATTTGAGGATGAACCCCAGGTTGTGTGCGTGGTTGGTGGGTGCTGGGCCTGTTCCTAGCGATGTTGCCCAACATGAGTTGTCCCAGGCTGATGGGGTGTTGCTGAGGATGAGGACCTCCGTCTTGTCAGAATTATGCTCCAGCCTGCTGTCCATAATCCATTCTGCTAAGGCCTTCATTCCCCTGTGGAGGTTGACTTTGGTGGTGTGGGTGTCTCTGGTGAGTGATATGATCATTTGGGTGTTGTTGGCGGAGATGATGTTGAGGCTGTGTTGTTGAGCAACGTGGCTAAGTGGTGCCATGTAAATATAGAACTGTACTGGGCTGAGGGATGATCCCTGTGGGATGCCGCAGAAGATTTTGGTGGTCTTGGAGCAGAAGTGTGTGAGGCGTACATTCGGGGTACTGCCGGAGAGGAAGGATGTGGTCCAGGCTAGGACCATCTCTTGTATTCTAGCGTCATGGAGGCGTGCTGTTAGGGTGCAGTGGCAGACCGTGTTGAAGGCTGCTGATAGGCCCAGAAGGATGAGTGTGGCTGGTCCTCCTTTGTCAATCAGGATTCAGATGTCGTTGGTGGTGGTGATAAGGGCCATTTCGGTGATGTGGTTGCTGCAAAAGCCGGACTGTGATGGGTCCAGGATGTTGTTGTCTACTAGGTAACGGGTCAGCTGTCTGTTGACAATCTTCGCCGTGACTTTTGCCGGGAAAGTGAGCAAGGAGATGGACCGAAAGTTATTTAAGTCAATTGGGTCTGCCTTGTGTTACTTTAGTAGGGTGTTGATCTTGGTGTGCAGACAGCTCTCCGTAAAGGTTGCTGTCTTGAAGCGGATGTTGATAGTTTTTTGGAGATGGTGTGTGATGGCTGTGTTTGCTTTGTTTAAAACATGGTGGGGCCATGGGTCAGATGGGGATCCAGAGTGGATGGAGTTCATGGGCTTGATGGTGTGTTTGTAACTGACATTGGACCAGGCGGTCAGGCGACTGGTGCGTGTGGGGGTGGGGGTAGCAGGGGTATTGGGCTTGGTGGTGGATGAGGGTGTATCATTGTTGAAGCTGTCGTGGATGTTGGTGATCTTGCGGTGAAAGAAGGTGGCCACTGATTAGCACTGGTCTTGTGATGGGGGAATGTCATTGATGTCGGAGCTGGGGTTTTAGAGGTCTTACCCGATGTTCAAGACCTCTTTGGTGTTGTGTGTGTTGTTGTGTAGGCGGTCCTTTAAGGTGGGCCTCTTGCTAGTTCTGATCAGTTGGTGTGGTTTGAGGGTGGCATTCTTGTGGGCTGTGTAGCTGTCTGGTGTTCAGTTGCAGAGCCAGTTCTCCTCTAGTTTCCAACAGGTGTGTTTTGAGGGCTGGAGGACTTTGTTGAACCAAGTGGCTTTCTTGTTGTTGTGATTGGTTGCGGAGGTCTTATGTGGGGCAAGGGTGTGTGCGCAGTTGTCGATCCACTGTATGATGTTGATGGTGGTGGTGTTGGGGTTGGTGGTGGCGGTGGGTGTTCCCAGGGCGAGGGTGGTGGTCCCTTGGTCCTTGCTGACCTTGCCCCAGCAGTGGCGTGGAAACTGTTGGGTGGTGTGGTGTTTGGTGTGCTTCCTAAAGGTGAAGTGGACGCATTTGTGGTCAACCCACTAATGTTTGGTAGTGTGGTGACAGAGACGTGGGGACTTGCGGACAAGATGGGGTCCAGTGTGTGTCCAGTGGCATGTGTGGGTGTTGTCAGAAGCTGTTTCAGTCTGAGGTTGCTAAGGTTGTCTATCTGGCCGTTGGATTTGGCGTTGTTGTTGTTTTTGAGTTGGAAGTTCAGGTCCCTGAGGAGGATGAAGTCCGTGGATGCAAGGGCGTGTGTGCTGATGAGGTTGTTGATGGTGTTGCTGAAGTGTGACGGGGGTCTGGGTGGTCTGTATATGAGAGTCACTCTGAGGCTGGTTTTGGGGACGGTGCGGATCTGGAAGTGCATATGCTTAGCGGTGCTGAGGGTGGCGTTGGTGTTGTTACTGGGTCTAGTGGACAAATGTTTTGGTCTCCTAAAAATGCTTAGGAAATTCTTGCCATTACTATCCTTGGCCCACTGAAGAATCACTGTGCAGGCATTGATAGGTTCTCGCCTGGACTACGCTAACGTGCTGTATCTTGGCCTTCCAGAATTCTTCCTAACGCAAATTGTTCAAAACTCTGCCGCGAGCGCCATTTTCGGTCTTCATCGGAGATCTAGTGCTAGATACCTCTTAAAGACCCTCCATTGGCTTCCAATTCGGAAGCGCATTGTCTTTAAAGCACTCACTCTGGCCTTTAAGGCACTTAAAACTGGCAAAGGTGTCCTGCGGGTGAGAGTCGCTGCGGCGCCGTGCTGTTGGTCTCGTGCGCCTAGAGCGCTGCTCCGCATTATTTTAAAACAGCCCGTTTTTCGTATTTATTTTTAATTTCTTTTTGCTTTCCCTTGTGTTTAGAAACGCTGTCTGGTCCCTTACCTGCGCCATAAATTGTTGGAAACCCACCGCAGTTTTGCGGGTCCGGTTCCGGGGAGGTTTGTGGTGGGGAGTGACATCTTGGGTTGGGCCGGCACTAGCGGTCGCCATCTTGGAGCGTCCCTGCGTCCAGCCACGCTGAGAGCTGGCTATTTAGGGCGAGCTTTCTGAGGGGGCGGTCTGGCAAAGTTGTCCTGCGGGTGAGAGTTGCTGCGGCGCCTTGCTGTTGGTCTCGTGCGCCTAGAGCGCTGCTCCGCATTATTTTAAAACAGCCCGTTTTTTTTATTTATTTTTAATTTCTTTTTGCTTTCCCTTGTTTTTACAAATGCTGTCTAGTCCCTTACCTGCACCATAAATTGTTGGAAACCCACCGCAGTTTTGCGGGTCCGGTTCCGGGGAGGTTTGTGGTGGGGAGTGACATCTTGGGTTGGGCAGGTCCCTGCGTCCGGCCACGCTGAGAGCTGGCTATTTAGGGCGAGCTTTCTGAGGGGGCGGTCTGGCAAAGGTGTCCTGCGGGTGAGAGTCGCTGCGGCGCCTTGCTGTTGGTCTCGTGCGCCTAGAGCGCTGCTCCGCATTATTTTAAAACAGCCCGTTTTTCGTATTTATTTTTTATTTCTTTTTGCTTATCCTTGTTTTTAGAAACGCTGTCTGGTCCCTTACCTGCACCATAAATTGTTGGAAACCCACCGCAGTTTTGCGGGTCCGGTTCCGGGGAGGTTTGTGGTGGGGAGTGACATCTTGGGTTGGGCAGGCACTAGCGGTCGCCATCTTGGAGCGTCCCTGCGTCCGGCCACGCTGAGAGCTGGCTATTTAGGGCGAGCTTTCTGAGGGGGCGGTCTGGCAAAGGTGTCCTGCGGGTGAGAGTCGCTGCAGCGCCTTGCTGTTGCTCTCGTGCGCCTAGAGCGCTGCTCCGCATTATTTTAAAACAGCCCGTTTTTCGTATTTATTTTCAATTTCTTTTTGCTTTCCCTTGTTTTTAGAAACGCTGTCTGGTCCCTTACCTGCACCATAAATTGTTGGAAACCCACCGCAGTTCTGCGGGTCCGGTTCCGGGGAGGTTTGTGGGGGGGAGTGACATCTTGGGTTGGGCAGGCACTAGCGGTCGCCATCTTGGAGTGTCCCTGCGCCCGGCCACGCTGAGAGCTGGCTATTTAAAGCTCGCCTCTTGCGCGCAGCGGTAACGCGCAGCGGAAGCGCCTTTCCTGCGCCTGAGTTGTGCCAGAGTCCTGCCCGTCTGCGCTCGTCAGCGTCTCGGAGGCAGACGAGGTAGGACGAGGTCGGACCTGGTTATAGCTGTATATTTACTGTTGGGGTGAATGTTTTGGAATTCATGATAACTTATTCAGCCTTGGAGCTGTTTGCTCTGCGCAGACAGTCCTCCTACTGCCACTATGTTCTGCCATGTGGTCGCTCTTTCAGGAAGGGTTGTGCGGCTTGTGGCTGGTGGGCCTCAATTTTGAAGGTCTCTACCACGATGCCCCCTCCCACGCGTCATCAATGCTCTCTCCCTAATACCAGATCCCTCAGCAGACATGCTGTTGACATCTGGAATCTGCTGTATGGCTCTGAAACAACTTGCCTGTTCCTTACGGAGACCTGGCTAGGAGACTGCTCTGGTCCTGACCTGGCGACTGCCATTCCTTCAAACTATAATATCTTTGAGAAGGATAGAGTGGGAGGTAGAGGCGGGGGTGTGGCTCTGATTGTGGACAAGAATGTCCCCTGCTCCATCTTTGCCGTAGAAAATATCACAGGCTGTGAAGCCTTAGGTTTTACCCTTAGGCTCTCTCCCAGTCAATCGTGCACGGGGATCCTTGTCTATAGAGCGCCTGGGCCCTTGGGCTCTTTTCTGGATGATCTACAAGCGGCATTATCGGTGCCTTGCCTTAGATCGGAGCACTGCATCCTGCTGGAGATCTGAATGTCCACATGGACAATGCCGCGGATCCTGACTCCATTAAACTGCAGGACATTGTTGCTCCTCTGGGGCTGCTTTCTTATATTACTAGCCCCACGCATATCAAAGGCCATAACATTGACCAGATCTTCTCGACCAGGACGATAGATGTATCAGTGCTGCGTCCTGTGCTCTGGACTGACCATTTCTTAATTGATTTTTGCATTCTTTCTCCCGCCTTGATGGGTTCCAGAGTGCAGAAAGAGGTAAAACGGTCGGGGCGGCCTTTCCATCAAGTCACGGTGGAAATGTTGTCCGATGCTATGCGTTGTCATCTTTGTCGACTCTCGGGCAATTTGAAGGAAAACTTAGACTCCGTCCAAAAGTGGCTGGTAGCTAGATTTGATGAGCTGGCCCCGAGGAAACCAGCCAAATCAGTGGCCAGATTTCTCTCGGCCCCGTGGTTTACTCCGTCTATGGGGAAAATGCGCCAGGATTGTAAGAAAGCAGAGAGAATGTGGCGGGGCAAGTACGACCCGGATGACAAAGCTAAATACCGGGAGGCAATTAGGAGCTATCGCAAGCATATTCTCGAGGGTAAAAAAGTTTTCCTGGAGCGCAGAATCGACGAGGCGGAAAATAGGAGCAAAGAACTCTTTAGGATTGTAAAGGAGTTCATCTCCCCGCCTTCGAGCTCTCCCTCCCATTCCCATTCCGAGGTCTGGATCAGTCAGCTGGGGGACTTTTTTATCAACAAAATTAAGTCCATTCAGGATTCTATCTCAGACGCCGACCTCGGTCCCTCGGCTAGTCATCGGGCCACTGTCTGTTCGTCTATTGTTGATAGGAGTACAGTCCTTTCGGACTTTCCTTCCCTATCCGTGACTTCTTCCCTTGATCTTCTGTCTTGGCTTCAATCTGGCTCGCCGCTGGATCCTTGCCCAGCGAAATGTCTAGGAAAATTAGCGCCGGCAATGAACAGCTTGCTCAATCCGCTGCTTAATCTTTCCTTGACTACGGGCGAGGTTCCGTCGGCCTGGAAGCATGCACTGATCTTGCCACTACTCAAAAAGCCCACTTTGGATCCTCTAGTCCATGCTAACTACAGGCCTATCTCCCTTCTCCCTGCTCTGGCAAAGGTGATCGAGAAACATGTACAGCTCTCTATCTCCAACTATATAGAGAGCAATAACATCCTACATGATTCCCAATCGGGCTTCCGTGCTAATTATAGCACGGAGACAGCTCTGTTCGAGATCACCGATGCCATCAGAGAGACGCTTGATCTGGGGGGGAAGGCAATTCTGGTTATGCTGGACCTGTCGGCGGCGTTTGACACCGTCCCCCATGCCGGTCTCCTTTCTAGACTCTGGGAGATCGGCTTTCGAGGGACGGTGTGGAACTGGTTTAAATCCTTTCTGACCGGCCGCTGACAAGTGGTCTGGGCACCTCCGTTCTCCGCGGAAATGCCGCCGCTCGAGGTGGGGGTTCCGCAGGGGTCTATCCTGAGCCCCACCCTTTTCAATATCTATATGGCCCCTCTAGCGGCGGTAGCGGAGTCCTTCGGTGCCCGGATCATATCCTATGCTGATGACACCCAGCTCCTTTTTACATCTAAAAAGGGCGAGGCTTTTGATGGTGGCCTGATCAGGGAATGCCTGGGTGCGGTCTTCGACTGGTTTCGGCGGTACAGTCTGAAATGCAACTCCAACAAGTCGGAGCTGCTTTTTTTCGGCTGCCCGCCGGATCCTAACTGGAAGACCTGGTGGCCCCAGGACATATTTCCACCCGATGTGGCCTCTGTGAAAGCTAAAAACCTGTGGGTGCAATGTGACGACAGCCTCTCCTTCGGACCCCAAATCATCAGTCTATCGGGGAAATGCTTTGGCATTTTGAAAATGCTTCGGAAGTTTCTTCCTTTGTTGTCTCTGCAGCACAAAAAAATCATCGTGCAGTCTCTGATTGGCTCGCGACTAGACTACGCGAACGCCCTGTATATCGGGCTGCCTAAATACTTGTTGGCCCGATTACAGATTGTGCAGAACTCGGCTGCCAGAGCCATTTTTGGTCTCCCATGCAGGGCAAAAGCCTCTGAACTCCTAAGGAGATTGCATTGGCTGCCCATTGCCAAAAGAATCACCTTTAAGGTGTTGACCTTGGCATTTAAGGCCCTCCATTCAATTGGTCCAAAGTATATGGAGAAGCGCCTGGCTTTTTATGTCCCCAGGAGGTCGCTCCGGTCGGCCTTGTTGGACAAAGCTGTCGTTCCCCAGATTAAATTGGCCCGGATCGGAGGGCGTGCCTTCCGATATCTGGTCCCGCGCTGCTGGAATGAGCTCCCCGTCTCCTTGAGAAAGTCAAACAGTCTCCTTGCTTTTAGAAAGGAGCTGAAAACTTGGCTTTTCTCTGTATGATTTTCTGGTGGGACCTCCGTGAGCTGCTGTGTTGTGTCTCTTTGCTGCATTTCTCTTTGCCAAAGCGCCGGGACGCCCCTAGGGGCAGCCGTGCGCTATAGAAGAGATCTAAACATAACATAACATAACTTCATGGTATTGGCGCGAAATATATCAGAAAACGGATGAAATTTTATCAGCCATCTAGGTCACTCAGGTCATCTTCCCTGGCCCTGGCCTCTGTACCAGCTATCAGGTGTGCCCGCTGCGGCGGCCACTCTTTCAAACGTTTGGTGCCACCATTGTGGAATGCCTTGCCTTTGTCTCTGAGGATGAGTGTCAATCTTTTAGCTTTTAGGAAGGACCTTAAGTCGTGGCTTTTTGTTCATTAAGTTCTGTCTGCTCTCTCCCGCTCTGTACCGCCTTGGGTTTCTAGTGCCGGGACACTCCTCGGAGTAGCTGAGCGCTATATAAAACTCATAATAACATAACATAACATAACGTTTGTGACTCTGAGGGAGTCCTTGTGGATGATGGCGAGTACCCCTCCCACTCTGTTGGTGGGCTCTCTGCGGGAGATTTGGTAGCTCTCTTGGATGGCAATGGCGATGTCTTGTGCTGAGGTGACTTTCAGCCAGGTCTCCGTCTGGAAGGCAACGTCAGGGGGGGTTGAGTGTAGGAGGTCCCAGAGTACGATGGCGTCCTTGCGAGCAGAGTGGGATGCATTGTAGGTAGTGGGTACTCTCTTAGATGGTTTGGGGGGCCGGATGCAGTACAAGCTGCAGTTCCAGCAGGTGAAGGTCCCTTGGGTGTTTTTTGAGGTAGCCCCGTAGCAGGAGTCATTTCCAGCATGTGTAGGGACTTGCATCATGAGTTAGTGATCGTGTGGATTTGGTGAACTTGATGCAAACATTGATGTAGCAAAGCTGGATGGTGGTGTGTCTGTTCTCCAGGCAGGAATAGCTCTCCCACTGAAACATTTTTGGCTGTTTAGCTGTGGGCCTGCGTGCTGAAGTACTACTACAATGTCTGAGGGGCAATCAGGAACATTGTGTTGCAGCCCAGTGGTTTACGATTAGAACTCAATTTATGTTGAAGCCTTTCAGCTGAATTAGCATATGTTAATCCACTTCCCCTACTGACCTCCTGACCACAAACCACTACAATATCCTTGCTAAGATACAATATGAACACTGAAACGTCATGTGGAACGCTTAGGTCAGATTGGTCTGCAACCCAGATGTGTTGAGACACACGTTCATCTTGCACATCTTTACTTAAGGTAACACAGATCCTGTTTAAGCTTTCAATCATACACCAAGATCCATCTATCAGTCCTGGCAAAGATTTATGTAAAATTTCCTTGTAAGCAACTGATGGGCCTTTGTTGAAGCTAATAGCCTCCTTCATTACTCACTATCCAGCCTCCATCCCACCCATACTATACAGGTGGCCCTCATACAAATGGCAGACTCTATACGCTGGAAGGTAGATGGAGGTTCCAAGGCGGCGTTGGTGCTGTCCGACATGTCTGCAGCATTTGACACCGTACACCATCACAATCTTCAGACCCACATGAAGACCATAGGTGTGTGTTCCTCAGTGCTGAACTGGATATTGTCATAACTATCTGACTGCACACATCAGGTCCGCACCTACAACATCGACTCCTTTGTCAAAACACACAAGTGGGGTATGCTGCAGGGCTCTGCTCAGAGTACGCATACTTTGGCAATATTTCCATTAGCATGCAGGCTGAATCGATTGCCATGTCTAGAGTCTAAATGATATTATATGCAGAGGATCTTATGATTCTAATCAACTAAAATTCTGTCAGAGCTGCACATTTAGAGCATCAGCACAATTGGTACTTGGTGTAGTATGTCACTCTGGGGGTGTACCTCACAAACTTTTATCAATCATACTCCTGGAAAGTCGCTCTTGCGGGTGGTCTACTATCCATCTGTGATGGCAATGTAGAAGTAGTGTTTGGGTCTTACTTACAGCCAGGTCACAGTAATGATGATTTTGTGTTGTGCTGTTGTGTTGATGAGGTAACAGAGTCCAATGTTGTGCTGTGTAAGTAGCATGTGTGCAGAACAACGCACATGAGCTGCTTGTACGGACATGCACTGTTATGTGTGGCAGTGCGGGTTTGGCAGTATGAGTTGCACACACAGCCTGCGAAGCTGTAATGTGTGCTCTTTGGGGTTGCCTGATACCAGGCGCATGATTGTCTGGTGTTCACTGTGTGGAGGGTGGCAGTAGGATGAGTCGGTAGTGTAACCTATGTCAATCAATGACCACTGGTCCTTGCACTGTGCATGTTGCAGGCGCTGACGGGCCTCCCTTTGTCATGCATGTGGTGCAACTGTGGCACGGACAATCTGCTGTCTGTCTTAAGAATGGATTGCTGGGTGGTGGAGCATATTGGAGGCGTGTGTGTTGCAGAATCTGGCCACTGGCTTTTGCGGTGTCACTGGGGATGCAGCATCAGGAATGTCTGAACACATGATGGCTCAAGGTGTGAGACACCATGCAAAAGAGGCACACAAAGACAAGGATATTTGCATAGCAGCATGTTACGTGTGTATGGAAAGGAAGGAGTGTCTGGTTACTCATGGGTCACTGCTAGAAATTGTGAAAACAATCACAAAATATGACGGCCACAGGACCAGGCACCAAAAGGCCAGGCAGGGCACAGGACAACCAGCGTCAGCAAGTGTTGCATGTCTGTTGTGGGTATTAAGCTCAAAGAATACATACATAACCATGTATGTCAATCACAATATGGACAATGACCTATTACAAACACCATACATGTTGAACCCGTACACATAACCACATCTGCAGAATCATTGTAAAGTATACCATAGATGACGCATGCAGACTGGCAAGAGATCTGCGGTGACAGTAATGGGGCACAATGTACACTTTGGAAAAGATTTCATACATAAATGGTGCAATTTTGTTGTGAGGCCATGCTGCTTCAGGCAATGTACATGGCCTGCGGCTTTGCTCAGAGGAGAATTACTGTCATGCAATGAGGGTACCTATAATGCTGGTGAAACAATCTCCACACGACTGCCAGGGACTGTTGGTACCTTTGATCCTCGGATTTGTTTGATGCTCAAAGAGGTCCATCTCCAGATAGCCCCTTGGTCTGAGTATGAATGACAGACTCAAAAGGGAGATCAGGCGAGGGAAGGAGAGGATGGGAACAGCAGGGAGTCAGATTGAAACAAAGGTATACAAGCATTACAATTCAACTGTTCTTGGCACTGATTCACATTATACTAATGACCTATTCTGTAACTGTTACACCTGTGTACATTAATCACAGCCACTGTATCCAATTTGTCTGCACATGTTTAGAAATGATAGTACATCACAGTTTTTAACACGGACACATAAAAGGTAGCAGAGTTTTTCTCCAAAATGAAGGGAGTCTAACGCTCACCCGGCTGCTTCAATGCAATTAGAAACAGGTGCTCCCAAACTTACTCACAGTGTATGAATCTGGCTCAAAGTAATACAGTGAATTGAATGTGTAGCAGTGCTACTCACAAAAATCAAATTACTGTAGTCAGCCATGGGAATCAGTGAGGCTCATGATTGTAAGATACACATCACCTGCTAGAGCCATACTTAGCTGACGCAACGAGGAAGGAGATTATCTAAACACAAGGAAGCCTAGCAAGAGCCAAGCATTGGCTCATTAAACTGTGCCTTACAATGCCAAACATGACAAGCAGGTGTGAGCAAACTCTACAGAGAGTAATGAGGAAAAACCCCATTAAACCACCCCTACCGTGACCATGATATGCAGCACGGCACAAGACTTGTCTGCAATTATCGGCAACCGACTGGTGTAACGGAAGTGTTTACATTACCAACACCTCTACGTTCCTACGTCATCAGTGCAACATTCCTGGAATAATGGGAATAGAAAGTTGACATAAAGTTACCAAGAAGGCTTGCAAAGCAGTGGTCTCCACCGGCACAGATGTTGTGACCTGACAGTGACATTACATACTGGCACAGGGGGCATTGCATCCATACGAACACACTCACTGGACAATTGTCAGAACATGTGGGACCTACAGTGGTCCACACCTTCACAACATGTCAATAGGTAAACCTAACTGTACTGGACAACAACATCAATGTGATGAGCCAAACACATCCTGCTGCACACAGTGAGTTTGCAAATCCACACAGAGCCTGTGGTTGTGATGTCACATACAATTTAAATCGGTCACATCCGCAAAGCATCTGGACCATGGTTTACACACATTGATGCATTCCCCAGAGTCATCAATCAACAACAGATGACTGAGAAGAAGGGTGAGTGTCCGTTAAGGCGAGTGTTGCAACAGTCATCTTGATCCATGTTAATGAAACATGTATGGATGCTTCAACAACAAGCACAGTAACAGCTCCCACACATTCCCATAGCATACCAACCCAAAAAACTGTTAAGATATCTTACCAAAACTGACATTTCCACAGGTCTGTGCATGAAACGGTGATTCGACACACGTTGCAATCATCATGGTCAATAGCAGGAGTACCAAGATAACATGAACAGACAACAGGCAGAGCGGCCTGGGAAAGACAGGCACACAAGGGGACACATTAATAATAATTGCATACAGACATGGTCATGTGATAATACATCACAATGTAGTACATATGTATATTACAAAATCCCTCATTGCACATATGCGTGTGTCATTACATCATCACTTATGTGACACATTACAACAAACATCAAAGTGTATTCACATACAGTCAGCTGGACACACAGTATGCAAGACATGCCACTCCATGCCACAAGCTTGCACACTACTACCCAGTGACTCACCCTTAAGAGAAGAAGTTGTGTAAGAGCTGACTCTAGATATCCCCCTGCTCCTCCTCATCACTTGCATCGTGCCCAAGCCCTTCATCCTCAATGGCTGGATGTTCCAGCTCATCAGGATCCAGGATGAGTGGCACGGCCTTCTCAACTGCCATGTTGTGCAGCATGCAGCACACAATGAAGATGTTACACACCTTGACTGGGGCGTATGGAAGGGATCCGGTGGTCTTATCAAGGCACCGGAATCTGCTCTTCAGGAGTCCAAACGTTCGCTCAATCACACACCTGGTCTGCCCGTGTGCATTGTTGTACCGATGGTCTGCAGCTGTCCTTGGGTTGCGGAGCGGTGTCATGAGCCACGGCATGTTGGGATATCCTGCATCTCCTAAAAATATACAGCGTGTTGAAATGTAGGGTAAAGCAATTTTGTCAGAGCAATTTAAAATATTAAACATACAGGACAAACAGAGTATACCCACCAACAAGACATGCCCGATCGTTGCGCAGCTGCACATCATCTGTGGTACCCTGCTACGCCTCATGATAAATGCATCATGGCACGATCCTGGAAAACGTGCACAAACATGGGAAATCAGCATGTTAGCAAGACACACCACAAGGGCATTTATTGAGTGGTAATGCTTCCTATTGCGGTAAGCCTGCTCCTGAGCCTGTGGTGGCACCAAAGCCACATGTGTACCATCAATGGACCCAATTACATGTGGCATCCCTCCCAGGGCATAGAATTCACCCTTGACATCTCTCAACTCTTCAGGAGTAGGAAATTTGATGAATTCATCAATGTGCTCTAACATGGCAGCTAAGACATCACGTAGGACACGGCTGAACATGGTCTGGGACATACCCCCCACATCTGCAACGGTAAATTGAAACGTATCTGTGGCAAAAAAACGTAGGGCTGCATTCACCTTTAGCGTTTGTGTCAGAGCAGTTGACTACCTGTCTCGCGATTGGAGATGTGGTACCATCCTGTCCGTCAAGTCCTGAATCAAATCTCGAGGGAATATGTATCATCGGATGCAATCACGTTCCCTCATGATCTCCAAGTCAGGAAAAGGCCTTGGTAGAGGCGGTGCCCTGCAGGACATATTTGGGAAGAATGCAGAACAACTGTCATCCAAATACTATTCCAATGTACATAGCACATGCAACCTTGCTACTACACATCAAGGTAGTATGGGATCTGGTTTAAGCAAATCATCCTGGACACATGTGGCAGCTTCGTGGCACTTTAAAAATTACCATGATACATCTGTAGTAAGAGTAATACACTTTACATGCACACAATAAAGTGCAGGGCTGCTCTGAGTGAGCAGAGCAAGATATCAGTGGAGTGACACACATCACCAGACCTGCATTAGAAGGTTGTCATCCCATACAGACAGCTGACTGCAAGCCATAGACCCAGGTCACATGGAATATCTATTGGACATACCATACAACTTGCTAATGAGGTGTGTATGTGACAATGCAAGACCACAGCAATTGTCAAGATGCAGATATGTATGCATGTGGATCATTGATGTATGATGCCATCACACCTAAAAAGACCTTGAAAAGGCACATGTGCCAAGGTGTGCGTACATGCAAAACCATTTCAATCACAACACTGACCCATTAGAGATGCACCAGTAGCAGATACTTTATAAGGACTCCAAAATGAAAATTCTGCATTAAGAATTACACACTCCTTTATGTCCAAGGTGTGATTTAGCAGAAGCGGACGATATTCACATGTTTTATGATTGCCCTGTGATTGGTCCCTTTTGGATAAAAGTGGGAAGGACACTGGATAGTGTTTTAAAAGTAAACATTGGATTGAATGGGGTGAGGGTAATATTTGGGTTGGATTCGGAAACTACTAATGAGCTCAGTGAGGAACAGATCGCCTTATTTTTTACTCTAATTATCATTGCTCGCAGAGAAATGTGTATGCTGTGGAAAGATCCAGCCCCCCCCACTGCATGATAAATGGCTACAGTCTGTTCTAAAAACTGTACGGCTAGAGTTGGGGGCTATACATAATAGAAATACCATAGTCTGGCTCCCACTTTGAGAATGGGCACTCGAGCTGAGGTTGGTATCCGATTCCGAGATTGTCCAATGATTACACCGGGCCCCGAGATAAAGGGGTAGCCAGGTCGGCTTCGGGTGCAGCAAGGACTCCAACCCCGGGTGCACAGGAGAGAACAAAGGGTTTCTGGTGTCTTTCTTTTGCAAGTGCCAATGGTGAGATGAGGACAATAAAAAAAAAAGATTTACACACACAGTACATCGTTACATAGGGACGTGATTAGAGTCAAAATGACAACTTAGAAATTGCCACGATCCCTGCCATCACGTGACAGGTTCCTGAAGTGATGACTGTGCAATCCCAGTGCTTATGAGCATGACAACATGTGCATAATGATACACAGGGGACAATTGGAAAGTTGATGTGTACCAAATAGTGCCCCATCACACATCACATGTGTCACCAGGTCATCACACATCAATTGTGCAACATGAAATGATATGCTGTGCTATATCAGTGCCTGCCACACCCAGGGCCTAGCTCATGTCAGTATGTAATGACAAGAACTTGATAGACATCCTTTTGTTAACCGTAATGCTACATCCCTGCCATGTGTGCGCCTCTTATAACTAGCCATACGTGACCGTGTGAAACGTACCATCCCCTTGCTTGACTCCAGCGTGTGAATCGCACTGTGTAAAACACACCGTACACCTGCATTCTAATGGGCGTGTGAAACACACTGTGTATAACGCATCGTACACCCAGAGTGCGTGCGTGTGTGTGGGACATTTCACCATTGTAATGGTGCCATACGCTAGCGGACCGTACCCCCAGAGTGCGTGCAGGACGTTTCACCATTGTAATGGTGCCATACGTGAGCGAGGCGTACCCCCAGAGTGCGTGCGTGTGTGCGGGACATTTCACCATTGTAATGGTGCCATAAGCGAGCGAGGCGTACCTCCAGAGTGCGTGCGTGTGTGCGGGACGTTTCACCATTGTAATGGTGCCATACGCGAGCGCAGCGTACCCCCAGAGTGCGTGTGTGTGCGCGGGATGTTTCACCATTGTAATGGTGCCATACGCGAGCGAGGTGTATCCCCAGAGTACGTGTGTGCGGGACGTTTCACCATTGTAATGGTGCCATACGTTAGCGGACCGTACCCCCAGAGTGCGTGCATGTGTGCGTGACGTTTCACCATTGTAATGGTGCCATACGTGAGCTGACCTTACCCCCAGAGTGCGTGCATGTGTGCGGGAGGTTTCACCTTTGTAATGGTGCCATACGCGAGCGAGGCGTACCCCCAGAGTGCGTGCGTGTGTGCAGGACATTTCACCATTATAATAGTGCCAATACGCGAGCGGACCGTACCCCCAGAGTGCATGCGTGTGTGCGGGATGTTTCAACATTGTAATGGTGCCATACGTGAGCGAGGCGTACCCCCGGAGTGCGTGCGGGAAGTTTCACCATTGTAATGGTGCCATACGCGAGCGAGGCGTACCCCCAGAGTACGTGCGTGTGTGCAGGACGTTTCACCATTGTAATGGTGCCATACACGAGCGAACCGTACCTCTAGAGTGCGTGGGTGTGTGCGGAACGTTTCTCCATTGTAATGGTGCCATACGCGAGCGGACCGTACCACGTCATTGCGCGTGTGTGTGCGCATCGTTTCACTATTGAATATGTGGCATTCGTGACGAAAAATTCACCGTTCTTGTGTGGGGATCCCAGAAAATACATAGGGAACACCTAGGGGACGAGTAGAATGCCCAGAATGCAGGCTAGTTGTCAAGGAAACTGAGATTTGAGTGTGTGCTACAGGTGTCCTGCAAAATTCAGTTGGGCAAAACTATACAATGTTGCAAAATGTGTTGTTGAGCTAAAGCTCAATTTTTAAACCATGCAAATGTGTGTCAGGGCCTTATGTGTAATGGGATTGGATGAAACATAGGATGCTAAGCAATCTGGCCTATCACACTGTACTCATGATACTGAAAGCCCCTCAGCAGCATTGATTTAAGGATGCATGTGTCTGGGAGAGGGAACTTGCCTGCACAACATTGGAGTGGACCACACTGCTGCTGTCCCTGCATTCCCTGGACAATGATTTTGCTGACCATGGAGAGGGCACCTGCATTCAGTGAGGAGGAGAACCAGGCCCTGCTGGATGCCCTCCTACCAAACTACAGCAAGCTGTATGGGAGACCAGGGGAGCAGGTGAGTGATGACTGCACTAGCTTGGACTGTGCACCTGTTGTGTGTGTGTCACTTACAGCCATGGTGTATTTGTGGAACATATCAACAACAAAAGGAGACCCAAGAGCTATTGAAGATACAGAGTCCATGCTCCTAACTACATCACTAAAACATAAAGGGACACTGCAACTTGGACGTCGGATGCAAATAGTCATCACAAACCGTGGGGGTGCTAAAAAGTCACCTACACAAACAATTTAAAGAGAAAAAAAGAGAAGGAGAAAAAGGAGCCTAGGTATAATCACCCTTCGTAACAAAGGCAAATGTTGTCCTTCGTAGCCCTCACACACCCTTGGGATATCATGTGTCATCATACACCCATCGGATGTCATGCTTCATCATCGGGCCACAGTTCCACGTGGGGCCGGCGCTGCAATCCCCCACGGGCCCCAAGATGGGACACTTTGCTGGAGATCTTTTTTTGGACAGCCGGATGGTGCATGTAGGTGTGCGGGGTAAAGGTGATATGGGGTAAAGTGAGGGAAAAACCAGTGCCTAGTGAAAAATTGGGGAGGGGGTTTGTACGCAACAAAATGTCGTAGTGATAAACCTCAAGCTGTAGTAGCCATGAAAGACGTTCTTGTTCTAATAGGTATTTTCCCCTGGTGAATCAAGGAATTAACGGTCAACATGTTTCATGCTCATAATCGCCCAGAGGTCAGTGGCATTACGTCAGGACCAAAAGATTTGTAAGTGCACGTGATTTCTAAAATTAGAGGAAAATCTCTCAACTTAACTTAACAGGGCGGCCAGGGGGGGGTTAAGTATCCAATCTCAGGATACATCTTCTTAGTGTGTCCCGCTCCTGTGTAGTACGTCGCTCTCGCGGGGCTGCCGGCTGTAAACCTAGTCATATCGGGTGCCTGTCTAGAGGACTTGGCGTCCGATGCTCGTTAAAAATTGAAGGGAAAAGGGCATGATTTACTGAGGTGTAACAGTGTTCCCCCCCAGAGTGACAGATGAATGTACTCACTGTTGTTAATGGTTTTTGTTGTCCTGTGTGGATGTTGGACAAATGCATGCTTTGAACTCATGGACATTGAAGAGTGTGAATGTTCGTTGTCACATGGCAAAGTGTGTATGTGATATCTTGCAACACAGCTGCATGGCGTATGCCACAGCTGTAGCCATCTGATGTGACAAGTATGCAGTGTTGTGTGCATGACTTGGACAGTTAGCATGACGCCTGGGTCACATCTTTGTCAAGTGTGACATGTGCAAAGTGAGGGTTCTATACACTGTTGATACTGACAAGCAAATGATCTGTGCCAGGGTGTGTATGTGTGGTCTACTGAGGGTTCTTAGGTGTAGTGGGAAATGTGACAGCATGTTACGTGCTGTCCTGCACCCTGCAGTTGCATGTCTTGTTCAGTGTGTGCCATGCTCAGTGAGTGGTTTGCACCCCTTATGTCATGTGTTGCCTTTCAAAGGCATGTAGTGCATTCGTGTTTGCTCAAAGGCCACTTTCACATGGACAATGATACAAGTCCTGTCAGCATCCTATGCCCTGTTGCCATCATCAATGTGGTGCAAGTGTGTGTCTTAGGGACATGGAGCAGGTGTAGTGTTGTTGTTTCACTTTGTCTTCCTGACAGGCAACTGCCTATGAGAAGGGGGAGATCTGGCTGGACATTGCCAGGGCTGTCAGGTCTGTTGGGGGCCCTCGGCGAAAGCTTATGAACATCAGGAAGAGGTGGCAGGACATCCGGTGCTGGACCCGGCATATCACCCGGGTCCAGCTCAAGCTTGAAGCTCCACGCCGGCATGGCGGTGGCCGTCACCTCACCCCCCACATGCTCCGGGTCCTGGAAGTGGTTTTTCCGGACCTCCACTGGCAGTTGCAGGAGGGACAGCAGCAAGGAGGGGGTAGGTACATGTCTGTTTGTTGTTTTGTGTGTCACATGCGACTTGCGGTGCTCTGAAGCCTGGTAACACTCCCACATTTGGGGGGGGTCTGGTCAGACAGGCAATTTATGCATTGTAGTTTCAAATCCCCATATTCGGCTGATGCTCTTTTACATCCCTTCCCCATATCAACATATGTCCCCTGCTTTGTGTATTTTCACTTTGCACATGTACTCCTAGGGTGCAAGGAAACTGAGATTTGTATGAGTATGCACATTGCTTAGCACATCATCATGTTGGAGGGAGGTCTGTGGCACGTGTTGGTACCTTAGCTGTTCCACGACCTATGCACTGTGTTTGGCCTTCATGATTTTTGGCACTGATGATGAGTCTCAACATGGAGTTCAGCATGGGTCTGCCTCAGTGGCATTTGTCCCTGCCAAACTATGTATTACTCATGTGTCTGCTACATGTGCACACTGACCATGTATACAAAATTTGGCTCGTGCATACTCACACTGGGCAGTGCCTGTGTGCCTATTCACAAGAATATGTTGCTGGTGGCCAGCCACACGAGGTGACCTTGGGTTTATTTAAATTGCTGCTCTGTTATTGATAACCTGATTCTGAGTTTACACTTCTTGAGCTGTATCACTGATATTGACGGAGTGATGGGGGTGTTGTGCAGGAGAGCTGTGATGGGCTTGCCTGTTTAGCCTTGACAGTGGTGAGCTGTGTATGTAATTTCTGATGTGAATTCATCACTATGCACTTACACTGTGATGCTGGACAATGCTGTTATTGGGGGCTTTACAGGCCTTGTCGTATGCTCACAGAGATGTTTGTTCCTCATAGATTAGTGCAACATGTATGTATTGGTGGTGCAACACTGTTTTGTCTTTTGTCATTTAATGCAAGTAACTTTACTAGCAGGACATTTAATGAATTCCGCAGTGTGTTTTTGACTCCCACACCTAAAACATATCCTTTTATTAAAACTGTTTTTATTTTTGTAAATATTAGTTTTCATATTTTTGTTGTCATTTTTAAATTCTGTTTTTTTGTAACCACCACTTAAAGCATTGACGCTACTAGACTCATCTTTGTCTTTTTGTGGTACAGAGCTCAATTCTTTAACATAATGGGAAGTATTTTCCATTTTTCTAGCATTGTCCAGTGTTTTCTGCAAGGATGGATTTTTGAGCTCTAATAAGCGTTCTTGGATTTTTATATTTTTAATTCTATTTATAAATTGATCTCTGATAATTTCTTCATGTAGGTCTTTAAATTTACAAGTGATGGCTAAGGTTCTTAAACAAGCTACATATTGCTGTACATTTTCACCTTGCAATTGTGCTCTAGAGAAAAATGTGTGTCTTTCAACTACTATACTAGTTTTCTTACCATAGTTTTCTTCTAATGCTTTCAAAGCTTCAGAATATATATCAATTGATGTATCATTCGAACTTGTTTCACTAGTTTCACTAGATTGATCATTGTCAGCAACCGTTGAAACAACACGATTGTTTACAGGTAAAGTTTTTAAAACTTTCCTACCTTCAACTCCCAAATTGTGTTTCAATAGGGCTAATTTCCTAGATGGTAGAAATACATCACCACCAATTGCTTCTAAATAAGTTTCGAAAGACTCTGACCAATCTTCCCAATTCATGGCAGGGGGACCAGGACATTGTAAAAATTTTGGAGGAGCAACTACAGAAGAAGAAACATCCATGTTTCACAAATATATCACAATTTATGCAAGAAATAAAAATTAATTAAAATAAATAATGTAGTCACCGTTGTCAGCGTTTCATTTACAAGGCTTACTGTTCAATTGTTGCTGAAGATATCTTATTTTATCCACAGTTCATTGTTGTTTGATGTTAAAGATGTTTTCGTTTTTGTTGTATGTATAATTTTCTTTAATTATCTTATAATCTAGGTGGATTTGCTTCTTTGTTAGTTTTTTGTAATCGTTGCCGCTTTCTGAAACCTTCGTCGTGTTTATATGTTGAAAACAGCCGACGATAAAATGTATTTATTTGGTTTCCATGGAAATTTAAGATGGCCGCCGCAGTGCGTGGATAGCGTGATGACGCGGTGTCACAAGGCGTCGCTGCGCAAGGAAGAGAACCGTGACGAGCAGTGTGTCTTCGTTATGATGCAGGGATGTCCGGAGATCAACACGGCATTTTTCAAAAGGTACAACAGTTCAGTTCAATGCTCTGCTTAGCGCGAGATGAGTATAGTTAGGTAGATGTCAATTTGTAGTTTCATGCGGATTGGCAATTATTCATTTAATAGAGATTACTCGTGTGAGGTTAAAATCTCCTCTAAAACGCAACGAAGCGTATTTAAAGTCTTAAAGTTTAGAAAGTAACATTAACACTTCAGCATTGTTTCAAAATCAGCGCTACTTCAAAATGACGTGGAATTTTTTTTTTGTTGTATTTATCATTTATTTTAAGAGTTCATACCGTGTTCAGTTTCAATCTGGGGTTGTTGCAGAAACTCCACGTCTTCAACAGATAAAGTCCTTTTCTCCAAACTTCATATATGATTGTCTCTCAATTTCATTCTTTCTCTTCCTTGGATGCCTTGATGAATCCTGTCCTCGTGGCCACTGTAAAGATCAGGAACACAGTGGATGAAGTAGAAAAGTATTTTATTTATTATATAACAACCCCAGATGTATCCATGGACAGCTTCCTCTGCAACCGTCTCTCTCTGGTCTGCTCCCTGGATTCCACACTCTGGAATCCAGTGAGCACAGAGTGACACTTGGAACTTTACTTACAACAAGGGGTGGTGAGGGACAGAGTCTCTGAATTAAGCAGAATACTCTCACCCAGTCAAAAGATCAGGGCTAGATCCAACACCATTTTTTAGCTCATTGCACCATCCCAGTTTCAGAACCTGGCTGTATGCAAATTAGTCTGTTCCTGTCCCAGTGCATGATGGGAACAGGGCAAACCAAACTACAAAAGCCAATTCTTACACTGGGAAGGAAACAAGCTTCCGGGCTTTTTTTTACCGGTTTCTGGCATTACAGCCGTCTTCGGCCCGGCTTGCTTGAATCCTGATGGTGCAATGAGCAAGGGACTCATGTCTGAGTAAACCCTTCCACGCTTAGGGTGGACAAAAATATTTACAACAAGGGGTGGTGAGGGACAGAGTCTCTGAATTAAGCAGAATACTCTCACCCAGTCAAAAGATCAGGGCTAGATCCAACACCGTTTTTTAGCTCATTGCACCATCCCAGTTTCAGAACCTGGCTGTATGCAAATTAGTCTGTTCCTGTCCCAGTGCATGATGGGAACAGGGCAAACCAAACTACAAAAGCCAATTCTTACACTGGGAAGGAAACAAGCTTCCGGGCTTTTTTTTTTTTTTTTTTTTACCGGTTTCTGGCATTACAGCCGTCTTCGGCCCGGCTTGCTTGAATCCTGATGGTGCAATGAGCAAGGGACTCATGTCTGAGTAAACCCTTCCACGCTTAGGGTGGACAAAGAGACTCTGTCCATCACCACCCCTTGTTGTAAATAATTTTGTCCACCCTAAGCGTGGAAGGGTATACTCAGATGTGAGTCCCTTGCTCATTGCACCATCAGGATTCAAGCAAGCCGGGCCGAAGACGCCTGAAATGGCAGAAACCGGTCCCCGGAAGCTTGTTTCCTTCCCAGTGTAAGAATTGGCTTTTGTAGTCGGGTCTGCCCTGTTCCCATGATGCACTGGGCCAGGGACAGACTAATTTGCATACAGCCAGGTTCTGAAACTGGGATGGTGCAATGAGCTAAAAAACGGTGTTGGATCTAGCCCTGATCTCTTGACTGGGTGAGAGTACTCTGCTTAATTCAGAGACTCTGTCCATCACCACCCCTTGTTGTAAATAATTTTGTCCACCCTAAGCGTGGAAGGGTATACTCAGATGTGAGTCCCTTGCTCATTGCACCATCAGGATTCAAGCAAGCCGGGCCGAAGACGCCTGAAATGGCAGAAACCGGTCCCCGGAAGCTTGTTTCCTTCCCAGTGTAAGAATTGGCTTTTGTAGTCTGGTCTGCCCTGTTCCCATGATGCACTGGGCCAGGGACAGACTAATTTGCATACAGCCAGGTTCTGAAACTGGGATGGTGCAATGAGCTAAAAAACGGTGTTGGATCTAGCCCTGATCTCTTGACTGGGTGAGAGTACTCTGCTTAATTCAGAGACTCTGTCCATCACCACCCCTTGTTGTAAATAACTTGGAACTTTACAGCATCATTATGATTATGTTAAGATACAACAGTGTGCACACTACTGTGTTCACATTTCCCATGTGGTTGAGTCTGTGTCAACTATACAGCAAATATTTTTATATTCACAATTGCAGGCACATTAACTTAGGCACTGTCTGGATTTTGGACATGTGGGCCACTTCACTTGACAGCCAGTGTGTGTTATGTACTAGCAACTGTATGATCTGGTGATAGATGCCCCTGTGAGGAGTGTCACAAAAGGGGGTGGTGATGGAGGCAGCATCCGCACCAATCACACACTCACACCCAGTCAACAGGTCAGGGTTTTATCCATCAACGTTCTGTTGCCCACTCTGCACCCCAAATTCAAACATGGTCATGTGCAAATCACTCTGACCTTGTGCGTCATGGGAACAGTCCAGCCAGATATGCCAAGTCATGCCTTCCCTGGACTGGAAACAAGCTTCCTGGGACCGCTTTCTGGCATTACAGCCGTCTTAAGCCATGCTTGCTTGAATACAGATATGGCTTTCACGCAAGCCTGGCTGAAGACGGCTGTGATGCCAGTGACCAGTCCTAGAAAGCTTGTTTCCGGTCCTGGGATGGCATCACTTGGCAGTTCGGCCAGGACTGTTCCCATGTGGCACAGGGTCTGACTGATTTGCACATGACCATGTCTGTACTGGGGTGGCAGAGTGGGCAACATAACGGTGATGACATACAGTTGCTCATCATTGTGACTCTCATGCAAGTTGTGGCCTGGTCTGTTACTTGTATCTTTATATCCAAGGAGCGTTGTGTCTATTACAACTGCGCAGTACTAGTCTTAAATATGTGCTGAATTATGTGGCATGTTACTCATGATGCATGCCATGACTTGAAATGTGCCCAAATGAATGTGTGCTCATGTGTCTTATGTGTACAGGTGACTGATATATTTTTTTCCTTTCTCCTTGCCGACAGCATCATCAACCGAAACGGGAGGAGACACAAGCACAGACCAGGCAGAGGGACCCAGCCGCAGTGCCACCTGCTTTGAGGAGTCAGAGAGAGGCAGTGGCACAGAGGGTGAGGGGAGTCAGGCGGCCGAACCCATGGAGCAAGACACTTCCTATCATGCGGACGGCTCGGCTTCAGACTCCCAGGAGGAGGGGGAATACGCAGCAACTGCATCTGCCACCACTATGTCTGTCCCCTCCTCCTCCACACCCATCTCCACCCTCTCAGTTGCTAGGGTCCCTTTGGTCCGTGCTGCCACCCTTGTCTCCTTCGTCCCCGGCACCGCAGCCCCTTCCCCTGTCTACCCTTGTGCCCTCAGTGGCGAGTCTGTGGACCTACTCCGGCAGATTCACGTTGGTCAGACGTCCATGCTGACTGTCCTCCATGGACACACATATCTTGACAGTTGTTGTCATTCATGGAGGGCATGTCATCTGACATGTCTGATCAACGTCGGAGTTTGTCGTCCATAGACTCTTCACTGACGGCAGCAATTGCCCTCCTGCAGTGTCCCCGGATCACACACCCCAACAGAGACACCCAGCACACCCACACGGAAGTCAAAGCGCAGAGCTCCAGGCACCCAATCTCAGGGAGATGTAGGCACACTCACAGAGAGAGGGGACAGACATCATGCACGCAGCCACACACATATTCCGCCGCAGGCAGAGCCCTCTAACTCCACTCACATTTCGTCCCCGGGTGCAGGTGGTAGTCTGTCGGAGCTGGCAGCTATGTGCAGCAGTTTATATGAAACCACCTTTGCTGCTGCACTCCCCACTGAGGATGATTCCTCCCCCCGCACCCACAACACCTACCCTTCCCTCTACTGTCCCTGTGGTGCCGGACACTGTCTCTGATGATGCCCCCCAAGGGTCACCAACCCTTTGATTCATCCGTGTGCAGGCAAGTTTGGGGTTGTGATACTCCACTATGTCCCCAAACAACATTTCTTTTGTGGACTGGCCATTGGCCTTGTTACATCCGGGACTAATTTGCATCATCTTTTTGCTTTGGAGCTGAATAAAGCATTTTACATTTCTTTCAGAAATTTTGCATTTCAGGTACTTGCTTTAGGTGCTGGGTGTCTAGGAGTTGTTGTCATGTCAATGTTTATGGATTGTGAAAGATGTCTATTTCATGATGGTGATAATTTGGACCATGGTATCTATGTGCCATCACAATGTTGCAGCAATTACTCTTTGTTTGTGTGTGTTCAGTTTGCATACAGACATAGTCCCAAAGAGTGTCCCTTCCTCGGTGACACATGAGATCTTCACTACAGACAGTTGCACAATATTTGTGGTGACTTTTGTGTAGCTTTCCTATATATTTGTACATTCCCTTCAGCAATGGTCATGCCTGCTCACAAATGAGTTCTGATCATTGGTCTGTGCCATCCATACTACTCACTGTGCTTGGGTTTGTAGTATGTAGTAATGCCTCCAGGGAAACAATCATACTTTTTTCACACTCTGCATGAAAATGTTATCAGCCTTGACCTTATGTTTCTAATTGTAATGCCGGGAATTTTTGCCGACAACTCACATTTAGGTGCTTTGTATCTACGGGTTTTCAACACTGTTCCTTCCATGAGGGAGTACATGTTTCGCCACCTGGACATTCACGTCATGGCCGGGATGTACATGACACTTCATTAGTCCATTTTTGCTTTATTTGTTTGGTGGGCTGTTACATGACTAGACACAATTGAATAATGATGGAGGGGTGTGTGGGTGCCTGCAACCTCCATTGGTGGATATGCATGTGGGATCTGACAAAACACCCACATGTGGTGTGTCACGCAGAGTGTGACAGGATACCACCCTCCGTGGAGTAGGTCACTGCTGTGAGTGATGTGTTGATGTGCAGCTATCATGAGTGTAATAGGTTAGGGATGTGGAGAAGTGTGGCTCACTGGTTAGAGGAGGCAGACCTGGAAGCAGAGGTCAGCCCGGGACCAGGGTTCAATTCCCGGCTCGGCGGGGTCTTGAGTCCTAAAATGTCCATGGACTCGACAATTCTCGCTCCGGTGCCTACTCAATTCACGGGTTCACACTCTGCGACTCTGGGCAATAGCTTGCTTAATCTCCACAACGGCCCCTCGCGGCGGGATGCCTGGCTTTCACCTTGCGGATACCCTGCCGGGGTCATCTCACAGGGGAATACCAGGACGGGTTCCCTAAGCAAGCGCTTAGAAACCGCTTGGTGATTTGCGCTATATAAATTCCTGTACATTTACATTTACATTTACATGTACACATACAGGCATGTAGTTGTTGGATGAGTGAGGGTGGAAATGCTCACCCCTCTGTCTGGGCACTGCTGGGAGTCCTACGCACACCCTCCTCCTATGTCTGGGCACTGCTGGGAGTCCTATCCAGCCACCCCCCTATGTCTGGGCACTGCTGGGAGTCCTATTCAGCCACCCCTCCTATGTCTGGGCACTGCTGGGAGTCCTATCTACACCCCCCTCCTATGTCTGGGCACTGCTGGGAGTCCTATCCAGCCACCTCTCCTATGTCTGGGCACTGCTGGGAGTCCTATCCAGCCACCCCTCCTATGTCTGGGCACTGCTGGGAGTCCTATCTACACCCCCATCCTATGTCTTGGCACTGCTGGGAGTCCTGTGCACACCCCCCTCCTATGTCTGGGCACTGCTGGGAGTCCTACGCACACCACCCTCCTATGTCTGGGCACTACTGGGAGTCCTATCTAGCCACCCCTCCTATGTCTGGGCACTGCTGGGAGTCCTGTGCACACCCCTCCTATGTCTGGGCACTGCTGGGAATCCTACGCACACACCCCTCCTATGTCTGGGCACTGCTGGGAGTCCTATCCAGCCACCACTCCTATGTCTGGGCACTACTGGGAGTCCTGTGCACACCCCCCTCCTATGTCTGGGCACTGCTAGAAGTCCTACGCACACCCCCCTCCTATGACTGGGCACTGCTGGGAGTCCTATCCAGCCACCCCTCCTATGTCTGGGCACTGCCGGGAGTCCTATCCAACCACCCCTCCTATGTCTGGGCACTACTGGGAGTCCTGCGCACACCCTCCTCCTATGTCTGGGCACTGCTGGGAGTCCTGTGCACACCCCCCTCCTATGTCTGGGCACTGCTGGGAGTCCTAAGCACACCCTCCGCCTATGTCTGGGCACTGCTGAGAGTCCAACGCACACCCTCCTCCTATGTCTGGGCACTGCTGGGAGTCCTGTGCACACCCCCCTCCTATGTCTGGGCACTGCTGGGAGTCCTGTGCACACCCCCCCCTATGTCTGGGCACATCTGGGAGTCCTATCTACACGCCCCTCCTATGTCTGGGCACTGCTGGGAGTCCTATCTACACATCCCTCAGATGTGAGCAACGTACCCCAACATTAATGGCGTGTGTGCACCTCGTATCACTATTGCAATGGTGATGTACGCGAGCGTGTAATACACCGTACCCCAACTTTAATGGCGTGTGTGCGGCTCGTATCACTAATGTAAATGTAAATGTACATGTATTTATATAGCGCAAATCACCGACCCGGTATCTAAGCGCTTGCTTAGGGAACCCGTCCTGGTATTCCCCTGTGAGATACCCCGGAAGGGTATCCACAAGGTGAAAGCCAGGCATCCCGCCGCGAGGGGCCGCAGTGGAGATTAAGCAAGCTATTGCCCAGAGTCGCAGAGTGTGACCCCGTGAGTCGAGTAGGCACCGGAGCGAGAATTGTCGAGTCCGTGGAATTTTTTAGCCCAAGACCCGCCAAGGCGGGGAATCGAACCCTAGTCCACGGCCGATCTTAGCTTCCGGGTCTGCCGCCTCTAACCACTGAGCCACGCTTCTCCACTAATGCAATGGTGATATACGCCAGCGTGTGACGCACCGAACCCCAAATCTAATGGCGTGTGTGCGACTCGTATCACTATTGCAATGGAGACATACGTGAGCGTGTGACGCACCGTCCCCCAACATTAATGGCGTGTGTGCGGCTCGTATCACTATTGCGATGGTGATATACACGAGAGTGTGACACACTGTACATGTACACTTCCGTTGTTGCGGTACGTTGTACTCACCGTCTGCGCCGTTGTCGGTTTCTGTGCACCAGGTTGTAGGCGTACAGGACTGGGATGACACAGTCGATGGGGTTCATGGCATGTCTGTAGCGTACCGGGGTGCGGTTCAGACCGGATTCAGCTTTTATGGTAGTTTTCAGCTCCCGTAGCAATAGGGTCGTACGTAGTGTCGCTGAGACGAATCGTACTTGCTGGGCCGGAAACTGCTGCCTGTTTACGTACGGACGGCGCGTACAGCGTAACCCGGATATGTATCGTATGTATTTTTGGTTCGTATGGTGTTTGGTACGAATCGTATGTTGAAATGCTTTGGGTTATGATCGTACTTCATCGTATGTACGGGGATGGTGTAGGTGTACAAATCGTATGGGAAAAATGGACCGTACTGCGATTGGTAGGGAATTTTACCGGATCGGAATTGGCCCCCTAATGTACAGTATGCAATATTGAATTATGTTAGTTATATTTTAGTTGTGTGTTGCTAGCTTTCTTGGAGTATATGGTGGGAAATTAATTAAATAATAATCAAAAATAATTATTAATGTATAACTAAATATTTAGTTGATTAATAATTATGTTCATAAAGTATAAATAATTCCTATGAATTGTTAATTATGTAAGTGTTCATCAATTATGCAAATTGTGTTATACCTATTTATTTTCATTATATTTTAGGTGTGGGCGGATAGGACTGTTGGTGTACAGTGTGGAATTTTAATTGAGTAATAATCAAATAAGCATTTTAGTTTTAAATTGGAAATTAATTATATTTTTTATTATGTATATATATATAGATATAGATACTTGAAGATGAAGGACCACAGGAAAACAACAGCCAGCCAGGGCAAAAATCTGGATCCCAAAGGATACAATGAGTCACTAAGAAATAAAGTATCTAAGAAAGAAGTGACTCAAACAGATAGATTCACCAAAGAACAAAAATATATTTCCACTACAATGTTTCAGCTTCCGCCTTCCTCAGTGTTTCAAGATGGTAAGCTCAGTGGCTGCACAGATGACAAAGCTGAATTTTCAAAAAGCATCATGAGTGAAGATTCCATTTGGAATGTGGAATCAATGCAGTCCTGAGAGTTCCTGAGATATGCAGTAATCAGGTTGTATTGTCAGTAATGTTCAGTCCATCTGGATGCAGTGATTTTAAACGGTACATCCAGAAGGTTTCCCTGGAGTCCAGTAGTTCTTCCTATGAAACATGTTCCATGGGGAAAATCTTCAAATCTGATAGTGAATGATCCACAAGGTTAAAATGATTGGCTACAGGCTGGTCAATTATGGATTACTGTGGTGATGGATGGCAGTACCCACTGGGGCAACACGAGGCAGAACTACAGGCT
Organism: Lissotriton helveticus; assembly: GCF_964261635.1. Classification (NCBI taxonomy): domain Eukaryota; kingdom Metazoa; phylum Chordata; class Amphibia; order Caudata; family Salamandridae; genus Lissotriton; species Lissotriton helveticus. The sequence goes on from NC_136068.1 coordinate 1,629,814,338, forward strand.
CCAGCATGCCTAGCGGCACTCATCAATGGAGGCGGAGCCACGTGTACTTATCAGGGTGTTCTATATCAACACTGCCTATTCACTTCCTGAGCCCGTGAGCAAGAACTTTTGTGTTCGAAACGCGTTGGGCGTTGTTTTGAATAGAAACACTGTCGCTGTACTCTGCTGCTAAGATTCTGCATTAAAGTTTCCGATTTTCCTTCGATGCTCCTCAAATGGGCAGTGCTTTTGTGTAAATGATATATAGATATATATTAAGAAAGGATATTTTGGTGTTGTTTTCTAAAGATATTAGTGTGAAACAATATTTTTTCACTATAAGGATAGGAAATCGATATCTTTTGACACAATATCTCTGTTGCACGATATTGTTGGTTCTGATATTATGTCTGTGATCTCTTGTGCCGGTGACCCTGCTGAAACTCGTACCTTTAGCTGACCCTGCTGTCTGTCAATCCCCAGTGTGCAACTTATGTCTACCACCCTGCCCATGTCCGAGGAGGGGTGGCCCCATCATCCAGCCCCTAAGCATGAAGCTTACCACTGCTCCCTTTGTACCATGACATTGCTTAGCTGGTTGTCCTCAGGTGTGGGTGGATGAAGTGAAAATTCCTTGTTGCCTTCTCCAGGATGAACGGTAAGATCCCTTATTTTTACCTTCCGACGAGGGCTCATTGGGCCATGCTGTTGGCGCAATCTTTCTTACTGGCTGGTACTATGCACCCCTTGTTCACAATTAGAGTGACTCCCACCTCTCTTGGTGTTTCCATTTTGCACCCTCAATAGTCTCTTTTCTGGACATTGGGAAGCTTAATAGTGACATATCTCTTGCACCTCCATCCTTGCAACAGCCAATTTTCATTTAACTTATATCCTGGTACACACCATCCTGTGTGCACCACAACCAAGCTAATACTCCTGCCCCTGAAGTCCACTTTGCTAGCAGGCCTCTGGTACATCCATCTTCAAAAGAGCCCAGATAAAAGGACTGACATCTCATCTGTGTTGCGCCTCACAGTCCTTAAATGCATAGGTGAGTCTTTACCAGACAACAATTAACCCTCCTTTACGCCCCACTTTTTCACAACTAAAAGAAGCCTGTTTCCTGTCTAGTTTGTAGATTTAGATCTTCATTTCCAGCTCCTGCTCAGATAACATACAACATACAAGGCCAGAGGGTGCCCGCTACAGTGCATCTAAGTATATTGCATTTCTATAGTGCAAACCTAGCCAAATGGCAGAGGAGCACTGTACATTGTCAAAGATAAGCACAAAGTCAATGGGTAATAGGAGAAGAAGCTGGGTTGTCGATATTAATGCATTGTGAAGCAGTGTTTTTCAAAGAGGTAAATCTTCAACCATTTACTAAATTGAATCAGTGTCAATGGATATGATGTTCCAGGTCCTAGGTGCATAGATGGAATAGGCCTGCTGTCCTGTTTTTCTTTTTTACACCTCTTAGTCTGCAATCTCCTAATGTACTTCCTGCCGGTGTGCCAAGAACCACCAAAGACAGAAGACTGGTTTGCAAGATAAGCAGGGGTGCTGGTTGTGATTGATTTGCAAATGATGAAGCTGGGTTTGAAGATGGTGCGGGCCGACAAGAAGAGCCGTTGTAGTTCTTTCAGCATGAGGATGATTTCAGACCCTGCATGAAATTTGGTGTGACATGTAGCATGCTCCTAAGTGGTTTTTGAAAAACAGGGGACCCCTACACTAATAAGTTTGCCATAGGTAGGGAAGCAACACTTTTGAAAAAGATACTTATAGCAAACATTAAATTAATAGGTGCCAAATCTCTCAAATACAAATTTGAATAAAACTACAAACAAATGTACGACCTTGCGTATATTATGGTGAATTAAGTAACACAATATATAATAATATACAAAGACTTTTTATTATAAATAGATAGTTGCTTATTTTCTTTTTCTGTCCAATATATTCAGTTTTCATATAGATAGTAATTTGAGTGCAAAAATAGATTATAAACAATATACAAAAGTACAAGGAAAAATGACATAAGACATAAACATATACTACAGGAAGTCACAATGGATCGGTCAATGTTCTATTGTGGTAGGCAAAAGCGGTTGGTTTTGACTACGCGCGTTTCGGCATTCTGCCTTCATCAGGTGACCGTCATTCGCATATAGACTCAACAGGACAAAAAAACATTAATTGTGTCAACTTGATTTGAAATTAGCGATGGAATCTTCTATGGAGACCACATCTTACTTGTTCTATAGATAGTATTAATCAGGTTTAACGAAACTCCACTATCTTGGGCAATGGTATGCAAAGAAATGGAGGTTCCAATCTTGAATCAGGATAGTTGGTGGAATACAATCGGAGGCTACGCCCAAAAGTCGATGGTACAGCTATGGCTTTTAGTAGGAAAAAGGATGTCAAAACACTCCGAATCACTGGGGGAAGGCCGGCATGTCTATTTAATTGATGTAATAGTTTTTCTTTGTTCCTTAACAGGATAAAAGCTTTCCTGTTATATATATAATTCTTGATATCGATCCATGTCGTGTAGGCAATGATAAAAAATCCGTTGATAAAATAGGTGTCCTCGTATGCCAAACCTCCCGGCGGTATGCTGGATTAGCTCCTAAGTCAGAGGTCTTCAAACTTTTTTACTCTGAGCCCCCCCTAAACAAAATATATGGAGGTCGGGCCCCCCTTCAAAACTTTATGGCTAGGATTGGGGGAGCGGGAGGGACATGGCTGCATGCAGGGAGCGGGGCTTATGAGATGATTTCAGGAATACATTTTCTATAGCTTATGAACCGCACCACATACGAAACTTATAAAACAGCAAATGCATCAAATAAAAACAGATATTCCAAACAAACTGCTCCCCATAATTGGGGTGTTGTGAGCCCCTCACACTCTTTGACCCCAATGCAACTATACTTGCTGCACTAATGATAACTGCAGTCCTGAGTAGCAGGCTATCTCCTCTGCCTCTTTTACCTATTCCCCACAATGATGGAACATCAATTCCTGGGCCCAAGTCCTTCTGTATCTGCATCTACTCCTTTATGATAAACAGAAGTGGCCACTTACACACTTGGCAGCAGTACCAGCTTCACTAATGTCCCTTTAAAAATAAAATACTTATATCGTCCCCTTCTTTGGGGTAGCTCTCTAAAGAAGCGGTCTCTGGCCATTTGTAAACCTAAAAATGAGTTTGCATAGAGTGCTCACTATTCTGGGCCTCCTCTTTGACAATATCTATGAATCTCAATTCTTTCCTCTGTCTCCTAGACCATTTCTGTGAGGCCCCAAGGATCGAGAGGATTAGGGCTCTGCATCTGAATGCAACCCTGCTGGCCTTCTACCAGTCACCCCATGGACTCGGCTTTCACACAAAAAACTTCCCTGAATGGTTAATACTGACTTTGACATGCCTGTGCCTGAAATCGAAGTGGGTGGTGGTAGTGCAGAAAGTTAAAAAATAAAGCGCCCTTCTTACCAGCCATTAATTGATTGAGTCACTTAAAGCCAGGGCCACTGGAATTATGAGTTTCTGCAGCAGCAGCGCTTTCCACATAATTATCAGTTTACTGCATTTGCTACATAATCTCCAGATTTCAATGACAAAAACTTGATTCTAGCTCAAACGGAACAAAAGTTACTTAAAGCATGACAAAGTGTTCCCGGAGCAGTGGAAGGCCCTGCAAAGACTGGTAATCTTGTAGTTGCTTACTGCTGTATTTGGGTGTTAAACTGGTACTAATGAGGTGAAATATTTCCCCTGACAGCGTTACTGTAAGTTAAAATGACAAAATAATGAAGTAATGCTAACTACAAAATGTGGCGCATTGTGCCGCATAACTTACCTTTTCTTGCTGGATAATTTAGTCAAACCTGCCGCATAATTTTGTTGTTTTATGCTGAATAATTCCAGTGGATCTGCTTAAAGTTTTATGGTGGCAAAGATCTATTATTTTTAAGATGTAATGTAACAGAGTTATCAGCTGGGATCTGGAGTAGTGGAGACACTTACAAAAATGTCTGCATTAGATACAGGTTGATTACTTATTACTAAAAAGTATATTTTGTAAGAACTTGTTTTATCTCAATCACTGCATCATTATGCAGCAGTCTAGTTTAGAGTATGTAAATACTGTTTTAAAATAATGACTTACATATTCACAGTGCTTTCTGCAACAGGCTGGGACTTCATAGCACTATAAACAGGGCCATTTGAATTATGCGGCAGGAGAAGGCAAAATTATGCAGCATGGTTGACTAAATTCTGCAGCAAGCACAGGCGAATTATGCTGCATATTTTGTGATAGCATTACTGCACTATTTTTCTATTTTTACACTTGTTATCATTGTCCTGGCCTTTATTGCCTCTCATAAGTACCACATTAACACCCACATATAGCAATAAGCAACAGAAAGGTGACCAGTCAACCTTTAGAAAGGGCCTTCCACTGTGCGGTAACATGTGTTGCTGAATTTTCTAATCTGAAAATTATGCAGCAGACGATTGATTATGTGGCAAATGCGGGAAAACCATAACTATGCGCTGTGAGTGCAGGGTGAGCGTAAAAGTGAAAGGTGAGAATGAGGAATGAGTTGTCTGAATGCAGGGTGAATTCCCAGACACTTGAAGTTAATCAGCATGTTATTGGCGGGACGCAGGGTTTCAGGTATGAGTTAAACTATTGCTATTATGGAATTAATCAGGGAATCAAGGGTGAAATAAATAAATAATGTGCTGATCCTGCATCAAACTTCCAGTCTTATGATTAGGGTTGCCAGCTCATGATTTTGATGTTGCAGACGGCACAAAAATAAACAGTCACCTAAAGCCCTATTTTCAGCACTTATGTGTGCATACTTCGAAAAGCAAATATAAAGTACTTTTAAATGTGTTCTAGGGCTGCCTGAATGATTCATGACTGAAAATAAAAGGAACAGACAGAAAGTCACATTACAAATGAATACATACATACTTTTTATTTAAGCCCCTATTTAGTGTCAAAGCAAGGTCTTTGCAGGCTCTTTAAACATACATGGCTGGCACTTTTTCTATTGGCAATCCTTTTTTGTATTCCTTTTCATGAAATACATTTTCACACTACAGCAGTAAGTTTAAAATGCAAATGTAAGGAATAGGCAGAGTCGGGGCACAGGGGGTACTGGAAAAAGAAAAAAACTAAGCTTTGGTAACCAGTTTCCAAATGTATGCAAATGGTCTCGGCTGAAATGCGGCAAATAAACATCGCTGCACTTCCAGGGTCTTCATTTACATGTGCTGGCAAAGGCCTTTGCGCCCCCCTGGGAACCCATCCACGCCCCCCCAGGGGGGCGCGCCCCACAGTTTGAAGAACTGTGTCCTAAGTGGTGCCAGTGTAGAGTCTGGTGGGCCATAGAGTAGGGAATTGCCACCATCCAGATGCGTGAGTATAAGGGCTTGAATAGCAGTTATGAAATTGTTTTGTGGAAGAAGTGCATTGCCTTTCTGTTAGACCTAGCGCCCCCTATTGCTCTGTCTTCAGACCTCCTCTTTCTGCTAGCTTTGTTTTGCTGGCCTTAGGACTCTGCACCATTTACCACTGTTAACCAGGGCTAAAGGGATTGTGCTCTTCCCTAAAACATTATAGCATTGGATTGTATCCCATTGGCATATTTGATTTACTTATGAGACCCTAGTAAAGTGCACTACATGTGCCCAGGGACTGTAAATTAAATGCTACTGGTAGGTGTGCAGCACAGATTGTGCCATCAGCATAAGTAGCCCTTTAAACATATTTAAGGTCTGCCATTGCAGTGCATGGGTGTGCAGTTTTAACCTGCCATGTCGACCTGGCAAAATATCCCTCTTTCTAGGCCCAAACCTTCCTTTTTAATACATATAAGTCACCCCTACGGTGGGCCCTAGACATCCCCCAGGGCACGGTGCAGTGCATCAAAACAATTGGATATGTACTTTAAAGTTTTACAGGTCCTGGTAGTAAAATACTCTTAAATTCATTTTTCACTACTGCAAGGCCTATTTTTCCCAGAGGATAAAATTTGAGTTACCTTATTACATTTTGTAAGTGTGATTTCCAAATGAGAAGAGATAAATGTTTGGTGTTTCTGGAATCCTATTTAAATCTTAACTTATGGAAAAACAGGATTTTAAATTACAATTCTGAACATGTCACTTTGAGAAGGTTGCCATTTTCTTGCCTCAGCTATTAGGCGCCTGGAGCTTGTCTGTGGTCACATGACTGAGTGTATTTGGCAGTTGGGCTTTCTGTATTTCTCCAAGACAGTCACACACAATGGGAGCTTAGGTGCTAGTAGGTGGGCCATCACTGGAAGGATGGGAAGGCTGAGCTGGGCCAGACTCACATACACCTGAGTAGGCTGTGTACTGTCTCCATACAAAGGACTGCATGCCCCCTGTAGTTAGTTTAGAGCCAGGTCCAGGAAGGCATGCCTCTGGACGTTTTTGCCAACTTCAAAGGCACAATTGTGTATAAAAGAAGGATCTCAAACATCATCTCTTCTGCACATGTGGATACTCTGCCAGGAAGAAGGGCTGCTGTGCTGCTGAAAGGACTGTCAATTTGATGTTGTGCTGACCTGCTGCCTGCTGCCCTCTCGCCTTGGGAAGAAGAACTGGATCTGCAACCTATCTTGTACTCAGTACCCCTGAGTGACTAAAGGGCTAGTCTGCTGACCTCCCTATCAGATGCATGATGGAACCAAGCATACCATTATTGTGCAAGCCTTTACAACGTGTCCATTACAAGGCATATGCCCCCACGCAAAATTTTACCATGCATATGCCTTTACCAATCATGCCTTTGCAAAGAAAATATACACATTTTGCAGGTAAGTATAATGCTTTATCTATCTATCTATCTATCTATCTATCTATCTATCTATCTATCTATCTATCTATCTATCTATCTATCTATCTATCTATCTATCGATCTTTCTATGGTCACACACAAATATATACATATAGATATACATTTATATAGAGGTGCATACATATATATCTGTGTGTATATATATTTATCTATATACATATATATGTGTGTATATGTATATCTGTGTTTGTATATATGTGTGTGTATATATAAATATATGTGTGCGTGTGTGTGTATAAATATATATATATATATATTCACTGTAAAAAACAAAGGTTAAGCAGACATTATAGTTAGGATCCAATTTAACAGGCACAAAACCATAGAAGGTAGTCAGTTATAGTTACCTGAGCTAACTATAACGTACGCCCCTGCAAAGCACTCATGACATGGTCAGTGACCACTGATGACATCATTGATGACATCTCAAATGACATCACTAATGAAATCATCCATTGAGTGTAAGTGTAAAGGTTTCTGAGACTTAAAGATAGATGCTAAGCTACTGGATAAGATAGGTTGCTATTCTTTCTGCACTACTAATGAATTATACTATGTCTAACATATGTCATCTGACTGGATGTGAGTTGTCATCAGTGATTCCGTTAACCATGTCATAAGTGATGTAATATGTGAGGTAATAAGCAGTAAATTGCGGGGGTGTAAGTTATAGTTAGCTCAGGTAACTATAACTGCTGAATTTCTATCTGAGCCTAACTATACCATCGCTGTAACCTTTTTTTTTCTGTAAATTTCTATGTTTAAAACAATTATATTTCGTAACTATTACGTCCCCGTAACTTTTGTTTTGTTTCAGTGAATTTCTACATTTCCTAACTATGACAGTAACCTGTAACCTTTGAAAGTGGGTGTGCGAGTGGCAGAATAGGTCAGTGAGTGGGTGTGTGAGTAGCTGTATGGCTCTGTGAGTGGGTGTGTGAGTTGTTGTATGGGTGTGTGAGTAGTTCTGTGGGTGAGTGAGTAGCTGTATTGGTTGGTGAGTGGGTATGTGAGTGTCTGTATGGGTCTGTGAGTGGGCATGTGAGTGTCTGTATGGGTGTATGAGTGGGTGTGTGAGTAGTTTTGAGAGGTTGTGAGTGGAATTGTTGGTGAGTGGGTGCATAAGAGGCTGTATGAGGGGGTGTGTGAATGGCTGTGTGGGTCTATGAGTGGGTGCATGAGTGTCTGAATGGTTGGTGAGTGGGTGTAAGAGTGTGTGAGTGGATCTGTGAGTGGGTATCAGATGGTCTAAATCAGTCTGCCAATAGGTGTAACAGTGTCATCTGAGAGGCTATGTGAGTGGGTGTGACAGTGTCTATGTGTGTCTGTGAGTGGGTGTGAGAGTTTCTGAGTGGGTCTGTGAGTGGGTGTGTGAGTGGCTGTGTGGATCTGTGAGTGGGTGTGAGTGTCTGAGTGGGTCTGTGATTGGGTATGACAGTGTCGGAGTTGGTGAGTGGGTGGGTAGTAAAAGCATTTTTTGATTTGCCTATAACTTTGGTGCCATTTGACGAATCTTTACGAAATTTATCCCAAAAAGCACAACAATGATTTTAGTTGAGCATGGAAAGTTTCAGGGAGATCCATCAGGGAGGGGGGATGAGAAAAAGGGGGAGTAAAAAAAAATCACCAAATTTGGCAAAACAGTAGCAGATTGTCCAGAAAGGCTATTTTTGGTTATTTGGTGTAAATCTGTTCAGTAGTTTTTGAGATAATACATGAAGAACAAATTTGTATAGCTAATGATGCGAATCCTCCAGGGATCCGACAGTCCCCATGCTAATATCTGATTGGCTGCCAACACTTCAACCAGGAAGTGTTGGCAGCCATGTTGGGACTCACCCTTAGGTGAGCCCCAAAAGAAAATCATTAAAAAAGGGGTGCAAGGTAGGAATACTCTGACTCCCTAGCTCTGGTCTTGGTGTCCCACTGGTACTCTGCCAGGGAAAAAAGATTTTTATTATGACTGTGATGAGTCGTTTCTTTCTTGTGGTCTCCTGGGGGCTCATTACGATCGCGGAGAGACCGCCACCGCCGGTCCGGCAGTGGCAGTCCCTCCGCCATCTGGCTCTCAGTTTCCCCGCCACATTAGGATGGTGGGGGGAATCGTGCCACAAGCGTGGTGGGCACAAAGAGCACCCGCCACACTTCTGCCACAGTAACGATTGCCTGGTGGAGCGGATAAGACCGGGGATATAGGGGCGGTGCCTCGAAGGCACCGCCCGCCCAATTACAATGCTGGCATCAGCCAGCCTTTCCATGGAGGTGAAACTGCCATGGAAAGGCTGGCGGATGCTGGCTTTGGGGTGCCCGTTATGGGCCCCCTCTGTGGTGGGGGGCAGTTGTGCACTGGGGGGTACCCATGGTACCCCCCTATATTTCCATGCACACGTTGTGCAGAGAAATGCACCACATGGCCTTTACCATTGTGGCAGGCGCTGCAACCAGCAGCACCCGCCGCAATGTTAAATTGCCAGATGTGACCGCCGCTGTGGCAGTCACATCATAATCAGGGGTGCAGGACCGACGCATTACAGGCGGGCGGTCCCGATACCGCTACGAGTCTGCCTGCCATCGTAATCGGCCCCCTAGTGAAGACAGAGTTCATGGTTCTCCCTTTTAAATACCCTAATTATGCACATGCCCAAAATGCACAGCATCACTCACATATACACTCACAGACATTCACAGGAACGCACAGACCTACTCACACACCCACTCAGACACTCACACAGATCCATTCACAGACCCACCCAGGCACTCACACACCCACTCAGACACTCACACAGGGACTCACAGACCCACTCACAGAATCACACAGGCACCCATAGACCCACTCACAGATACACGAGTACTCACACACCCTCTTACACAGGTACTCAACACCCACTCACACACCTACTCACACACTCACACAGGCACTCACAGACCCACAAAGCCACTCACACACCCACTCTCAAAGATGACAAGTAACAGGATTGAAGAGTTTTAAAAATGTTGAAATTCCCTGAAAAAAACTCTGATTACAGAGACATTACAGTTAGGAAATGGAATTTTAAAAAACCTTAGAAATTCACTGGAGAAAAACAAAGGTTACAGTGCGTCATAGTTAGGCTCAATTCCACTCATACAAAACCATTGATATTCAGCAGTTATAGTTACCTGAGTGAACTATAACTCATGCCTCTGCAATGCACTGCTTATGGCCTCATATGTTACATGTGCAGGCTGAACTTTTCTGTCAAAGCTAAGATGTTTGAGAAATGAGGGTATTAGTGACACACGTTATTTGCCCAAAATAGATTTTTTTAAATTTCATTCCATATTTGTGTTGAAACTGTGACTGCGGCCCCCGTTTACCGTTGCGGGGATGTCACAAGTATTGTGACGTCTTCGAGAATATTGGTGGAAATATAAAATAAAAATTATCTATATACACACCCTCGGTGGTCACAGTCACAGACTCATGGACACACTCACAAACTCAGACACTTATACACCCATTCACGGATGTATGACGTTACAACTCATACTTTTACAACGCATGCCATTACAACAAATTTTTTACAACGCAAAAACTTTTACAACGCATGTATTTACAACGCATGTTTTTACAACGCAGGTACCTTTACAACGCATACCATTACAACGTAAGTATTGGTAAGTATATATTATTTTTTTAATTTAAAATAATTGAAAATAATATAATTTAATTTAATTTAATTTAATTTAATTTAATTTTATTTTATTTAATTGATTTAATTTAAATTTAATTTTATTTTATTTTTACCTTATACCTCTGTACCCCAAAAACCCAAAACTGACCCTGAACCCTAAAAATACCCCTGTACCCCAAAAACCCAAAACTGACCCTGAACCCTAAAAATACCCCTGTACCCCAAAAACCCAAAACTGACCCTGAACCCTAAAAATACCCCTTTACCCAAAAACCCAAAACTGACCCTGAACCCTAAAAATACCCCTGTACCCCAAAAACCCCAAACTGACCCTGAACCCTAAAAATACCCCTTTACCCAAAAACCCCAAACTGACCCTGAACCCTAAAAACACCCCTTTACCCAAACACTGAAAACTGACCCTGAACTCTAAAAATACCCCTGTACCCCAAAAACCCCAAACTGACCCTGAACCCTAAAAATACCCCTTTACCCAAAAACCCCAAACTGACCCTGAACCCTAAAAACACCCCTTTACCCAAACACTGAAAACTGACCCTGAACTCTAAAAATACCCCTTTACCCAAAAACTGAAAACTGACCCTGAACCCTAAAAATACCCCTTTACCCAAAAACTGAAAACTGACCCTGAACCCTAAAAATACCCCTTTACTCAAAAACTGAAAACTGACCCTGAACCCTAAAAATACCCCTTTACCCCAAAAAACCCAAACTGACCCTGAACCCTAAAAATACCCCTTTACCCAAAAACTGAAAACTGACCCTGAACCCTTAAAATGCCCCTTTACCCAAAAACTGAAAACTGACCCTGAACCCTAAAAATACCCCTTTACCCAAAAACTGAAAACTGACCCTGAACCCTAAAAATACCCCTTTACCCAAAAACTAAAAACTGACCCTGAACCCTAAAAATGCCCCTTTACCCAAAAACTGACCCTGAACCCTAAAAATACCCCTTTACCCAAAAACTGAAAACTGACCCTGAACCCTAAAAATACCCCTTTACCCAAAAACTGAAAACTGACCCTGAACCCTAAAAATACCCCTTTACCCAAAAACTGAAAACTGACCCTGAACCCTAAAAATGCCCCTTTACCCAAAAACTGAAAACTGACCCTGAACCCTAAAAATACCCCTTAAAAAACCCAAACATATAAAATTTAAAATATAATTATATACTTACCAATACTTACGTTGTAATGGTATGCGTTGTAAAGGTACCTGCGTTGTAAAAACATGCGTTGTAAATACATGCGTTGTAATGGTTTTTGCATTGTAAAAGTTTCGTTGTAATGGTAGTGCGTTGTAAAAGTTGCGTTATAATGGTTGTTTCCCCCCATTCACATACCCACTCACACACTTACATATTCAGTCACATACCCACTCAGATATTTTTAAGCCCAGCCACATACTCATTCAGGTACTTATGCACCTACTTACAGACTCACTCGGAGAGTGACGCACCCATGTACAGACCCACTCAGAGAGTCACGCACCTACTTAGAATCCCACTCATAGACTTATGTGCACAGTCTCATACCCACATTGATACTGTTACACCCACTCACAAACACCCCTGGGCACTCATGCACCCACTCACAGAACCATTCAGTTACTCATGCACATATTTTTCAGACACACTCAGAGAGTCACACACCCAAGTCCAGACCCAGTCAAAGATTTACACACCCACTTACAGACCTATTAAGACACTCAAGTATGTACTCACATACCCACAGAGACACTCACACACCCACTGCTGACCTAGTGAGACACTCATACACTTACTCATAGAGCCACTCAGATACTCATGCACCCACTCACCCATACAGTCATTCACACACTCAGTCACAGATCGTGTAAGAGAGTTATGCACTCAATTTCTCACTCGTAGACTCTGAGACTAACACACCCACTCACAGGCTCACTCAGAGGTACACTCACACCCTCATTCACTCAAAGGCTCATGCATCCACTCAGAGACCCACCCAGATATTTGTCCTACCAGTCACAGACCCGCTCACACACACGCGCATGCACCCATTTACTCACCCACTCAGAAACTTATGCTCTCACTCACAGACCCATTGAGATACTCATCCACCCACCCACAGATCCACTGAGACACTCATACACCCACTCACAGACCCACTCAGATACTCCCACACCCATACAATCACTCACACACCCACTCATAGATCCGCTCATAGACTTATGTACCTAGTCACTCATATATTTAGAGACTCACACACCCACTCACAGTTGCACTCAGAGACCCACACATCCACTCACAGAACCATTCAGGCACTCACTCTCCCAGTCATAGACCCACTGAGACTCATGCTCTCAGTTCCAGACCCACTCAGTCATTCATGCACCCACACACTCACCCTCTAAGACATGCACTTAGACACTCATGTATCCACTCACAGATTCAGCCAGTTATTTATTTACTTACGAATGCACAAAGGCACTCAGGCACCTACTCACATATTAACTGAGATACTCATGTAATGAATCACAGACCCATTGAGACACTGATGCACCCACTCATAGATGCACTGAGACAGTCATGCATTTTATTACTGAACTATTGATAGTCTGACACACCATCTCACAGGTCCACTGAAATACAGTGACTGAGAGACATTAGGTCAGATGTACGACCGTTTTTTGCAGTCACAAACTGGATTTCAGCTCGTTTGCGACCGCTAAATAGGTCTCCCCTATGTCCAAACCTTACTTTGCGAGTTGGTAACCTATTACCAACTTGCAAAATAGGGTTTGCGACTCGCTATTCGGAAATGTCCCTTCCTAATAGTGATTTGCACTTCAATGTACAATTGTTTGGCGACCCCAATTGCGGTTGTAAAACACTCGCAGTTTACCACCCATTGCAAAAAGGTGGTAAGCCACTCGCAAACGAGAAAGGGTCCCTTTGTGACTGGTAGCGAAAAAAAATTTAAGAGTTGGCAGTGGGCCTACGGACCACTGACTACTCTTAAAAAATGAAACAGAAACTTTCATTTTCCTTTTTTAAATGCATCCTGTATTCCTTTAAGGAAAATGGGCTGCATTTAAAAAACAAACTGCTGCATTTAAAAAGCAGTCACAGACATGGTGGTCTGCTAACCCCAGCAGGCCACCATCCCTGTGAGTGATGGCTATTCCCAATGGGTTTGCAAACTGCAACCTGCCTTATGAATATTACTGAGGCAGGTCTTTTGCAAACAGTGTCTGAGATACTGTTGTAAATTCCATTTTGTGAGTCGCAATTTGCGAGTCGCAAAATGGAAGGGTCGTACACCTGGCCCTTACTTTTACAGTGATGTATGCAGTCCCTGGTTCCACTGGAAGAGTTATACACTACGTTATAGAGATATTAGGGTGGTTATACATGCTTTTATAGAGTCTTTTAGATAGCAGTGTGTTTAGTGTGTTGGTTATAATCCATTTTACTGTTATAACTTTTGTATGTGGTGGTGGCTAATAAAATAGTGTTTTTAAAAACCCATAGAAATTCACTGAAAAAACCAAAGGTAACAGGGACTTTATAGTTAGGAAATGGAATTTAAAAAAACTTTCGGATTCACTGAAGAAACACAAGGTTACATGTACGTTATAGTTAGGAAATGGAATTTAAAAAACCTTTCGAATTCACTGAAGAAAAACATAGGTTGCAGAGACATTATAGTTAGGCCGGCATTTTACTCGTACAAAACCAGAGAGTTTCGGCAGTTATAGGTAGCTGAGCTAACTACAACTCACCCTCTGCAATGCACTGCTTATGACCTCACATATTATATCACTCATGACATGGTCGGCGACATCACTCATGACATCACTGATGACACGTCAAATGACATCACTGATGACATCATCTAGTGACTGTGAATGTTTTTAAAAAGTTTATGAGTGTTAAAAATATATACCAAGGTGTATTGGTGAATCGGTGGGTGTATGAGTGCCTATATGCGTGATTCTTTGTTGGCCTGAACTTTTGACTTACATATATATATTTCAGTTTATTCCTAACTCCGGTTCTAATGTTTGGATTTTTGTCGTTTTTGTTTTGTTTTATTTATTAAATTAAGCTATACTGTTCTAACTTGGTGTAGGTTTTTTTTGTATAGTCTTTCACTGTGTTACTGTTTGAAGTGTTGCACAAATACTTTACGTATTGCCTCTAAGTTAAGCCTGACTGCTCTGTTCCAAGCTATAAGGGGATTGACATAGGTTAGTTCGGGGTTTGCTTGTGCCTTTCCCTGACTATGATTGTTGCTGCTGCTTGACCAGGGCTCACACCCCAGTAAACCAATAGCCCAACTTCTAACACTGACTTTAAAAGCAGGAGCTGGCACCAAGCAATCTTTGTTTAGATTTTTTAATTTGTTTTATTTATTGTTTCTGAGCACGATCGATCAAAATCATTGCAAATCATTCATTAGGAGAAAGACTAAATACAAGCATGATAAAGTATTTCACAACAGCAGTCTCCAGCTGTAAGAAATTGGGTTGTTGGTTGACAGTTTAGAGAAACTGACTGAGGGTGGTAAAACCCTTCTCAAGCAGCGACCACCATTCTTCTAAGGGTGAGCCTCAGGTATTTTGGAGTAGAGCAGCCAGGCTTAACTCAGAGGAAACGTGTAAAGTATTTGTATGTGTATACAAAGTAAGGGACGAGGGGGCTTTTTAATCTCTCACGAGAGTGGGAGGTCCAGAATAATAGGCCCAAAGTCAAAATTCAAAAGAAAGATTATGCTGTTCCTCAAAAGTGAGGGTTGGAGAGTCAGGGAAACCGGAGCCAACTGAACCCCACAAGGGGTTTAGAGTTGGGAATTCATATCTTGGATTTTAAGGCCCTCACACACCCTTTCAGATGTCATGCTTCATCCAAAATGCAACAAGGCTGAGGTGCGATGTCCTGTTGCATCATCATTGAAGACTTGCATTGCGACATTGACGAGGGCTTGCGATGCGAAGTATGGAGTCAAGGATGCGTCGTGCAGTTGGGGCTATGCATTGGTTCCAAGGAGCTGTGAGTTTGCAATGCAGAACCCATCATCGTTATCGAGGCAGCTGCCGATGCAAAATGCCTTTACTGAAGAAACAAAAGGTTACATGGACGTTATAGTTAGGAAATGGAATTTTAAAAACCTTTTGAATTCACTGAAGAAAAACAAAGGTTACAGAGACGTTATAGTTAGGCTGACATTTCAGTCATACAAAACCAGAGAAATTCAGTAGTTATAGGTAGCTGAGCTAACTACAACTCACCCTCTGCAATGCACTGTTTATGACCTCACACATTACTCATGACATCATCAGTGACATCGCTCATGACATCACTGATGACACCTCAAATGACGTCACTGATGACATCATCCGGTGACTGTGAATGTTTTAAAAAAGTTTATGAGTGTTAAATATATATTGCAAGTAAACAACAAAAGTTCCCTTGGGGTATACTTACTATTCAAATACTGAAATACTAGACACATTCCTCATACACACTTCACATGACACCAGTGGTAGCAACCATAATGAAACTTTTGTAAAGGTAAACATATAAGCTCCACAACATAGAATTATATAAAAAACAACTGTTTTATTAATAAAAAAAACAATAAAATCACACTAATTTAGTGCACGATGTACATCACATATATATAAAAAAGAACAATTAATAAAAACCCATGTGTATAACAATTATGGACAAAAGGTACAGGAGAAATGTGTAAACAAAGACAGCCCCCTATGTCTTTTGGATAGTCAATTCGTAAACATTTGGATCAACTGGGAGTTAGAGTATCCTATTTCTCCAGAAGAGTTGACCAATCAGAATTTGACTTAGCACAAAGAGCGTTGACGCGTTTCGGCAGTGCGATTCAATTAATAACCGCCTTCTTCAGGACATAAACGAATGGATTTCTCCTTGTCAATAAAAACAGCATCACCTATGCCTCAGCATATGGATGGATTTGTGATTGGCTGTATGGGTGTATGAGTGGATATGTCAGAGGCTGTTTTAGTGACTGAGTGGCTGTAGGAGTGGCTATATGGGTGATTGAGTAGATGTGGGTGTACGTTTCTGAATCAGTGTGTGGGTGTGTAAGTACTGTATAGGTTTGTGCATTGTGGGCTTCGACGTCAATGGAGTCTTTGCAATGGGTCCAAGCCACACAGCAGAGGAGATGCGTCAGTTCTGCTAGGAGTTGCGCCACACAGCAGAGGAGATGCTTTGGTCCCACTGGATCCACAGAGTCTGGCAAAGAACCTTAAGCCCACTTCCCACAGTCTAGGACTGGGGTGGCACCACTTTGCCGGGTAGACCCACAGATGGCAGGGTCCAGGTACAAGTTGTTGGAGCCTTCTGTTGTTGAGGCTCAAGCCAGGAGGCCAATCAACTAGCCCTTGGAGTCACTCTGGGTGTCTGTTGTTGTCATGTTATGTTAAAATTATTTATACCACGCTCGGTCACCGGACGGTTTCATGGCGCTCATAACAAATGTGGAGGGCAGGAACGGGTATTACTCGAAGGCTGACTGGAAGAGAAACGTTTTCAGGATCCTACGAAAGCAGTCGAAGGTAGGGCAATGTCGGAAGGCAGACGGAAGGGAATTCCAGATTTTGGGGGCCAAAAAAGAAAAACATAAACCACCATGTTTTTTGCGTTTGATTTTAGGGATGACTAAGAGGTTGTGAGAGGAGGAGCGGAGATCTCTCGAGGGAACATATCGCTTCAGACTAGAAGAAGTGAAAACAGGAGCCAAGTCAGACAGAGCTTTGAATATCGTGCAGTCCAGTTTGAAAGTACAGCGCTTAGCCACCGGGAGCCAATGCAGGCTTCACAGCAGCGGCGAAACATGCTGGTGCTTAGGCTGATGGTAAACCAAGCGTGCTGCCTGATTTTGCACCAGCTGCAACCTGTGGAGGTGGTATGCAGGAATTCCCACATACAGAGTGTTGGCGTAGTCAATTCTCGACATAACGAGGGCCATGATGACAAGGATAAGTGCATCTCTGGTGAGAAATCTACTGATTTTATGTATCCTGCGCAGATGGAAAAAGCAGGATGACGTGACAGCACCAATCTGGGGCCTCATAGATAGGTCACTGGAGATGACCACGCCAAGACTCTTCACAGAGTTCACGTGGCAGGGAGGAGGCCCCGGTGAGGGAGGCCAAAAGCTGTCATTCCATGGGTTGGCTGCTCCGCCCACCAGCACAAGCTCGGTCTTGGTGGGATTTAATTTGAGCTGGCTGTGGTACATCCATTCCGATATCTCAAGCATGGTAAATTGGAAGCTGGTGCGGGAGGAAAGGGAGGTGTCAATAGGAAATATTAACTGCAAGTCGTCCGCGTAGTTAAAGATAGTGGCCGCGGATTTGCAAAGAGAAGCGATTAGGGGCTGCATGTACAAAATAAATAACAGAGGGGATAGAGCGGAGCCTGGGTACAAGAGGAGTAGGTTCAGTCCTTCTCACCCAGGCAGGAGGGCAGCAAGCAGCAGGTCAGCACAGCAACGCAGCAACATAGCAAGGCAATAGTCCAGCAGAGTGCAGTTCAGCAGAGTGGCTGTCCTTCATGAGCACAGCAGTCCTTCTTCCTGGAAGAGTATCCACAGGCCCAGACAGGTCCTGAAATGGTGGTGCCTGAGGTCCAGGACTTATCCCAGTTGTATCTTTGAAGTGGGGGAAGAAGCTTCTAGAGGTTTTGCTTTAAAGTCCCCAGACATCCTGTCTTCCCAGTCTTGGTTCTAGATTAACTACAGGGGATGTGCAGCACTTTGTGTGGAGGAAGGACACAGCCAAATCAGGTCTAGGTGAGGCTGAGCCCAGCTCCTCCTTCCCATCCTGCCAGTGATGGCCTATGCAGGCACAACTTCACTCCGTATTTTGTGTGGCTGTCTAGGACTACACAAAGCCCAACTGACAGCTACACCCAGTCATCTGTCCAGGGCCAGGCTATTGGCACTAAATGGCTTAGGCAGGAAAATGCCAACTTTCTAAAATTTGCATTTTCAAAACTGTAATTTAAAAAACAATTTTACCATAAATTAGTATTTTAAATTAGGATTTCAAAGACTCCAAACATGTTCTGGTTACCTATTCCCATTTGAAATTACAAATATAAAACGTAATTCAGTGCCTCCAATGTTATCCTATGCGAGAGGTAGTCCCTGCAGTAGTGAAAAAAAGAATTTAGGAATGTTTCACCATCAGGACATGTAAAACATAAAAGCATATCATACATTTTTAACACATAGCCCCTGCCATCTGGGCTGTCCGCGGCCTGCCCAAGGGATCACAGATATGTTTAAATAGCAAGGTTTGTGCTTGGCAAAAGGTGTACTTTGACAGGTCAAAATGGCGCTTTAAGCTGTGCACACACACAGGCTGCAATAGCAGGCCTGAAATATGTTTACAGGGCTACTCAAGTGGGTGACACACTCAGTGCTGCAGGCCCAGGAGTAGTATTTAATTTACAGGCCCTGGGCATATGTAGTACCACTTTACTAGGATCTTATATGTAAATTAAATATGCCCATTGGGGATAAGCCAATGTTACCATGTTTTAAGGAGAGGGCACAAGCAGTGGTGAAGTGTGCAGAGTCCTCTGCCAGCAAAAATAAGATCAGCAAAAATGGAGAAGGAAGGCAAATTGTATGGGGGAAGGCCACCCTAAGGCTGACAGGTCTAACATATGTCCCCCCAGCTGAAATAATTGGGGAGAACTACCCAACCCTTCGGGAATTCTCTTCACTAAGGCAGAATAGACCATCAGCATTTGTGTGGTCTGACTCAGGAAAGTGTTCTATCGTAAAGTCCATTCCCTTTAGGCATACGGATAGTCTCAACAGTTTGAGATTTTCCAGGTAGGCCGTACAGAATGTCTCCTTCCCAACTAGGACCCTGTTGACCAACCTCTGAAAGGTGGCAGGGACATTCTTTAAGCCTAAGAGCATCACCCTATACTGGAGGTGAGCTTCTGGGGGTGAAAATTCGGCCAGTCTTTTTTTGGCTCCCGCAGTCAGAGCACTCTGCCATCACCCTGAAGCAAGGTTAAAGCTTAAAGGGACTTAGCAGCACCCAGCCTGTCAATGAGCTCATCCGCTTGGATGGGGTGTGCATAAGTCTTCGTGATGGAATTGTGGCCACTGTAGCAGCACACACAGAACCTATGTTATGCTGTGGCACCCAGTGTGGCAGCCTTGGGTATCAGCACCATGGGGCTGGACCAGACACTGTTGGTGGGCTCAATGACCCCTACAGCCAGCATGTTAGAGGACTCCCCATTTATACTGGCCCTCATCTTGTCTGACAACATGTAATTCTTATTTTTAACAGGTGGACTGTCTCCAGTATCTATGTCATGGATGCACAGGTGTGTGATTGAAGGGGTAAGGGAGAACAGAGAGACAAACTGTCCTAGCAACTGGTGACAGGTACTCTGTTTCTCCAGGGTCAGGTAGGGGAGAGTTTGACACACTCCGTTTACCCATCGAAGTGCGTAGGTAGATGTAGTTTCTTGCCCACTTTGCAAAGCTTCGCGTAGCCGCACTACGCCTACTACGCCCAGGGTTACCATTTATCCCCCAGGGAAACTAGTGTCACCTCTATTTATCACCCAAAGCTAACTGGGACCTCCTCCTTCCTGAGCACTAAGCTCTCCAACTCAGGTGTTTGCCCACCAGTGGGGGTCTGTGCCCTCTTGGGACATTTGGTGTCACCCTTGGAGTGCTCATACTGATAGCACTCTGTGTATTTGGGGACAAACCTCCCTGTCTGCTTATCAAAGAACCACTTCTTTTTAGTATCAAACTGGGACTGGTGACTGCTGTTTCCTGGGAAATGCTTTTAAGGGCATTTTGATAACGCTTTACATTTAAGTTTTACTCCCCCCTCTTTCTTCTGGTGGGACCCCTGAGCATCCTTGTGGGAGTCTCCCCAGATACCTATTTTGACACTCTGGCATTAACCCAGATGTCTGCCTTCTGAGCAAATTTCCTGGGGTCAGTTAGCTTATTGTTTACTAGGTGCTGGCACAGCTCTGGAAAACAAATACTGAGCATGCGCTCTCTCAAAATTAGATTGTACAACCTTGTATAGTCATTAACTTTGCTGCCACACACCCCACCTTTCAGTACATTGCTAGAGTTGTCCACAAAATCCCCCCAGGACTGGTTGTGAGGCCTCTGGCTGTCTCTTTACATCTGGCGGTACTTCTCAGGGGTCAGCCTAAACATAGTGATTAAGATGCCTGTCATGGGGAAATACCTGGTTTGCTTCCCAACCTCTAAAGTAAGAAGTGTGTCCCTCCTCACTGTAGGAATGTATTTCAACAACCCCTCAACCCCCAGTGCTCTTCGCGAATCTTGTGAACCCTCAGGGCTAACTCGTAGGCAGAAAACCTTTTGTCCGTATCATCCCTCATCAAATAACTTGGCACCTGATCCTTGAGGATGTGAACCTTTTTAACTTCTTCAGACACTACAGGTGTGCTTCCACCAATCTGCTTGCTTTGCTTTCAGTTCCACCTCCTCAAGGCTCCTTTCATGAGTCAAACTTTCCTTAGATAATTTCCATGGACAGTTTCTTCTTCTCCATCCTGAGCTGGCCTTCTCAAGCCTGAACTCTCTCTCCTCCCTCCTTTCCTCCAGCTCCTCTGGAGACAGGTGCAGGAAGATGCACTGCTTCCTGCCCTAAGAGGGGGCTCCACTTCAGGCGCCAATTCACCTACCTCAGCTGATGGCCACCAGGTTTTTGGCTGGATTTCCCCTCCTTGCAAAACTCCTTAAGCTGGGCGACAGTGTATGGCTCCATGCTTGCCAGCTCGAATTCCATCCTTGCAGGTTTGGTTTCAGACACAACATTCAGGGGAATTATTTTGAAAACAAAGGAATAAGCCCACCAAGAAGAATTTAAACTTGAATTAGTCTCAGATTATGTATGTGGGGTGATGGCATAGCACAAGATTACTTTAAGGCACTAAACAAACACAAGTCCAAATCCTCATTGCTTAACACCGGTGTGAGAAATTGCATTGTTGGTTGAGGCGGGTAAGAACCTTTGCAAGCAGAGACCACAATTCCTCTCAGGGAAAAGTCAAAAGCAAACCATAAATTAGCCTGTACTCAACCCTTGATAAGCTTGGCACAGAGCAGTGAGGCTTAACTCAGAGGTGATGTGTAAAGTATTTGTGCAACACTTGAAACAGTAACACAGAGAACACACCATGCAAGGAGCCCAACACAGATTTAGAGAAATAGAGTAATTTTTAATACATAAAACAAGACCAAAATGACAAACATCCATGCAGTAGAACCGAAGATATTGAATTAAAAGAATATTTTTGTAAAAATATTGCCAAAAGGCGTAAAGAGGCTGGATATCTGATCACGCCAGACCAGGAAAAAGTCACAAGTTCAAGTTGATGTAGCATGGGCCAGCTACAGGAACCCAGTTAGGCCAGCTGAATAAAGTTCACGTTGAAGATGTGTTGCACAGCCGAAACAATGTGTTGATTCTGAGATGCGGCATGGCTGCTGTGCGAGGTCCTGTTGCATCGTCGTTGAAGATGTCATCGAGGGCTTGGAATGCAAAGTCCAGAGTCAGAGATACATTGTGCAGTCAGGGCGATGCATCGGTCCCGAGGTGCTGTGAGGCTGCGATGTAGAGTCCAGCATCGTCTAGACCGCCGTCTATGAGAGATGAGAAGGCCTGCACCGACGATGTATCACGCAATGGCGGTTCTGAAGGTGATGCGGGCTGCGGTGCTGATGAGAGTCTTTGTCCGCAGAGCAACAGACAGGCTTCAGTTCTTCTCCAGGTTGCACCACACAGCAAAGGAAATGTGTCGCTTCCACTGGATCCATGGAGGCTGGCAATAAACCTTAAGCCCACTTCCAAGGGTCCAGGACTGCTGCAGCACCATTCGGGAAGGGTAGACTCACAGACGGCAGAGTCCTGGTGTAGGTGCAAGGTTGTTGAAACCTTCTGTTCCTGAGCTTCAAGTCAGGAGGTCAGCCAGCCAGTCCTTGGAGTCACTCTGGGGGTCTGGGCTCGAGAGATGTAGATTCAGTCCCTCACCCAAGCAAGAGGGCAGCAGGTCAGGACAGCAAAGCAGCAGCACAGCAAGGCAGTGGTCCAGCAAAGTGCTGTTCACTAGAGTGGCAGCACTTCAGCAGACAGCAGTCCTTATTCCTGGCAGAGTATCCACAGTTCCAGAGGTTTACTGAAGTAGTTGTTTCTGAGGGGCAGTATTTAATAGCCAGTTGTGCCTTTGAAGTGGGGGAGAATCCTCTACAGCATCCATTTGAAGTCCCCAGGAATCCTGCCTTTCCTGTCCTGGCTGCAGACTAAGTACAGGGGCATGCAGCCCTTTTTGTGGATGAAGGGCACAACCCAGTCGGGTGTAAGTGGGGCTGTGCCCTCCCATCCTATCAGTGGGGACCTACACAGGCACACCTAAGCTCTCTAGTGTGTTTGGTTGACAATGAGGAATACACAGACCCCAGCTGTCAGCTACACCTAGTCATGAGACCAGAGACAGGCTACAGGCACTATATGGCTAAGGAAGGAAAATGCCAACTTTCTGAATGTCAAACAAACAAAGGGGTTGGGCTCTTATCATCAGAATGGCTGAGCCACATCAAAATCCCAAAATAACACAAATGCCAAGACTGGCCCTCCTTCAAACACGACACTTAATTTCACACAGTATAATCAATAACAGTGGTTACTAAGTTAATAAATGACCCATCTTGATTTAATTTAATGAACCCTTTTGTCAAACATACAGAACCATACACACATTGTCAACAGTATTTGTTCCTCCCACCAATATTAGTACATGCCTAGCAATACATACAGAGCGTAAATTATATCACATTGAAACATACAGAACAACATATATTAGATACATCAAAACATCAATTCTTATTTCAACATTGTTAGACCTGGCATCCTTGGCGTGGTTTCCCCCTATCTTTTTGCCTCTACCTCCTGTATTTTTGATGCTGTGCTGGATTTCGTTTTTGCTGGTTTAGATGCGTTGGACACTCTGCCACAGCTGGTCAGAGTGTAAGTGCTCCCTGTGGAAATTGTTATTGTAATTAGATATACCTGATTGGCATATTTGTATCACCCAGAAGTCCCTAGTAAAGTGAACTGAGTGTGCCAGGGCTGGTGATGTCAAATGCTACTAGTGGGCCTGCAGCACATATTGTGCTACCCACATGAGTAGCCCTCAAATGGTGTATTGGGCCTGCCACCGCAGTGCCTGTGTGCAGTCTGTGAACTGCCATGTCCTCCTGGTCAGTGTCCCCACTGACCGGGCCTAACCCTTCCCTTTCTGTGCACATTGGTCACCCCTATGGAAGGCCCAAGGTACCCCCTTGGACAGGGTGCACTGTATGTGAAAGGTAGGGCATGTACTTGTGCAGGTGACATGCTCTGGTAGTGAATTACAGACATTTTCGTTTTTCACTGCTGTAAGGCTATCTTGCTCCATAGGCTATCATGGGGGATGCTGGCTACAGTGGCTACCAGCATACCTTCCCATAGGAACAAGATAGGACATAAAAGTCTGGTATCCCTGAACTCAGAATTTAATAACAGATCTTTTAGGAAAGGTTGTTTTTAAATCCAGTGTTTGAGAACAGCACTTATAGAAAGTAGCTGTTCTGTTGTCTGACCTCCCTGTGTGCCTTGGCATGTTTGTGAATTGACTGTCTGGTTTGAGATTGACAGGGGCTGGGGAGCCCCCAGGAGGCTGGCTGGGTCAGCCTTAGGCTGAATGACTGCATTTGCAAATTGAGTGGTGGGAGGAGATAGCACCTGGGCCTGAATAGGGCTGTGCCTGCCTTCCACAATGCTGACTCCACCCCCTGCTGGGCGGCTGACGACCCTTCCCATCACTCTGAAAGGAAAGGAGAAGCCAGGAAAACAAAGTGCTCAAGGAACACCCAGAAGTGCTTCAGACCGGGCTCAGGGCCCACTTGCACAAAGAGGGCAAAGACGTTTAGAGGTATAATTACAGGACCGCTGACAACAGAAAATTAGATCATCCTGGAATCAAGAAGGAACCTCTGCCAAGGAGAAAGCTGAAACTGAAGAAGGAAGACTGTCCTGCTGTTGTGCTGCTGGACTGACCACCTGTGGCTGAGCGAGAAAATTCCCGCCGCTACGAAGACTGAGATCGTCGCATTGCCTGTCGCCGCTGCCGGAAGACGTCGCACCCTTCGTTAGTGGGAAGATTTCCGCTGTTGCGAACATCGTCGCAGAGCCTGTCATCGCTGGGTGAGATTACCGCATCACGTCGCTGCGAGAATCGTCGCAGAGTCCCGAGAATCATCTCATCGTGCCTTTGTGAGCATTTTCCTACGGAACCTCCGCACCAGAATCCATACAAGTCAATGCCTTCCTCCCTATACAGATCGGATTAGTCGCTACACGCCGCTACATCCAGCGGAATTGTCGCTAATGCCTCCCCAGGGTTTCAGGAGTAACGCATCTCTTGTTTTCCACCGCACAAGCTTCTGTTTTGGAACTTTGTCGCATTTCAAGGTACCGTTGGCTAAATGTGACGCAACTGTGAACTTTTCACGCAACTGTGGATTATTTTAACGCTAACATTAAGAACTCTTTTGCAACCACATTCTTGAACTGTTTATGTTGGATTTTTGTCATTTTGGTTTTGTGTAGTTCAGATTAAATACCTTTATTTTTCTAAACTGTTGTGTAGTCAGTTTGTGGTGTTTTCACTGTGTTACTGTGAGTTTGGGTACAAATACTTTACACAGTGCCTTTGATTAGCCTTGACTGCTCGTGCCAAGCTACCAAGGGATTGAGCAGGGGTTATCTCAGAGGGTTTCCTCCTTACCCTGACTAGAAGCAAGGGTCCCTATTTGGACAGTGGTACCTACGTCTGCCAACTAGAGACCCTAGATCCATCAATAAATCAGTTCTTATTCCAATCACAATCCAAAGCAAACTCACAGGACAAATACATTATACCCTAAAGTAATTCTAAAACAATTCAAAAGCTCCCTAATTTTCTGGACGTTAGACCCCTGTCAGAGCATGCCTGTACACCAGGTACATATTTCAAATATTCCTCTTTCAACACTCCCTGGGTTATACTGATACTCTGTAATGCATAATAATGTCCAATTGCAACAGTGGGTCCACTGTAAATGGTCGACGTGTTTCAAACTCCTATTCTTCCTTAATGGGGTTCTCGTCAGGACATAAAACTGATGTCTACTCTACAGAAAAAACATACAAATACAAATAACTTATTTTTAATTAAATTATTCAGGAGAGAGAATCACTAGCATCCTTTTGTCTACACACTCATTAGACCAAAATTACCTCAGATTGCTCTCAGTGCAGGCGCTAACCTCGTTATTTTGGGTCAAAAAGTTCTGAAAAGCAATTGCCCAAATATCACCACTGCCCAAATTTATGTCCATCAATTGTAAACAATCCTTAAAAGTAGCACTCCGGCTTATGTGAGTCAATACTTACTAGAAAACAGAAGCAAGCCCTTCTAGTTCAACAACCGTTGTCTCCAAATGACCTTCATTTCGGCACTCAATCAGGATTTTTGACTCTGAAATAAAAAACCTTTTCATTTCCAATCACATCGGCACTTCCACGACTTACACAGATTAAAAAGGAGCAAGGATACTAAAAGTCATTTGAAAATGCTGCATCTAGTATAATCCGAAAACATTTCCGTAAACAGTCCAACGTCAACCGAACGGTCCGGTCCACTCCGCACACACGGAAATCGGTATCTTCACTTTCACAGCTCGAGGCAAAGTCCAGCTGACACCAAGAAGCTTTACTAATGTACGCGCAGCATGATTTAAAACATTGACTAATACTCAGACAACTTCCAACGCGGTGAGCATGAATCTTACCAGGCATTTTGTCGCTCGGCTAGCTCCCATCGCAGTCACTGATCAGCGTTCATTCGCTTTCCATGAGTCTTTGGCAGCCGGTAGCGATGGAAACTTGTCATTTACACAATCTAAAGAGCCCAGAAACTCCACCCACACACTAGAGGCGATTGTGGGAGATGTAGTGTATAGGTATGCAGCAGTGATCTTAAAGTCTAAGCATGCTGATACTATCGGTATGAAGAAATATGTGTGTCTGCACAATTTATAAACTTAGGCACAGGTACAAACCACTTTATTTACCCTGTAAACTATTCAATTCAGACATCTCATTGAGTCCGTTTGCCTTTGTTGTTGAATTATAGAATAAGGTAAGCTTCCTCATGATTCAATCCCATATCAAAATCACCCCCACGGGTATCTGATTTGAATGTCGCTAGTACCGTACATCTGACATCGACTTCAGTGGGGTATTTGTCAAGCCAATGATTAACCAGGGGGGCTGTCAGCACTTTTCTTCGAAGGCGTGATTTATGTTGGATGATCTTTTGGTGAATTTCCTCATTAGGTTGCCAATGTATACCAGCTCACAAGGGCACCTTACTGCATAATCAAATTTTTCATTTTCCAATTTGAAAATGATTTATGTGTCCATTTAACATGGTTGTGCTCAGAAAGCGTGCCTTCAATGGTTTGGTGGCAACATACACACATGCCACATTTATGATATCCTTCCAATGGTGGTAAATTGAATTCCACAGTGTGCGCAAACTATTTTGTGTCAGTCCCAGAGATATGCAGGCACTCACAAGTTGCCTTCCAATGGTCTGTTCTCTTTTTAATGCAAGTAGAGGCTGCTTAAAAGATTTATCCACTTTTTCAATCAAATGCCAGTTCTGCCAAATGATTTTCTTGAGCTGGTTAGTTCTGGAGCAAAATGTAGAAACACACACCATGCGTTCTAATGGAGTTTTCTCCTTCTTTTCCTGCAAGGACTCCCTTGGTGTCCACCATGCACGGTTCATGCTATTTTTTAGAAGTTTTCTCGGGGTATCCCTGTTCTTTTAATTTGGCCTCAAGAATGTGTGCATTCAAACTAAATTCACTGCTCTCTGAAAAATTGTGTCTTTTCGCGAAGAAATTGCCCATAAGGCAAATTATCTTTGAGACTGCGCGGATGGTATAATGCAAAGTCGTTTGATTTTGAAAACAGTGTTGTTTTTAATCTTCCATTTTTAGCCAACACTTTAGTATCCAGAAATGTGATTGATTCACGCCTTGAAGTAATGAACTTGATGTCAGCTGATCTATCATTACGCCAATCGACAAACTGAATAACTGCATCATCTTTTCCTTTCCATAGACAAAAAATGTCATCAATAAAGCTGAGCCATTTCACAATATGATGCACAAACGGGTTATTGGCATAAATTAACTGTTCCTCAAATTTTGTCATAAACAGAACGGCCAACCCTGGAGCGAAGGGATAACCCATCGCTGTACCTTTAGTCTGGACAAAAAATCCCTCCCCAAACTTGAAGTAGTTCTTACTTAGGACAAATTGCGACAAGTCGACAATAAAATTAGTTGGTACACAATATGGCCTAGGTCTTTCATCCAAAAATGCTTGAATAGCTTGGATGCCATCAGCTTGTGGAATTTGGGTATATAAAGATGTAACATCAAAGGTTACCAACCTCTGGGTCTCAGAATCAAAATCAAGGTCCTCAATGTTCTGAATGAAATCTATGGCATCTCTTAAATAACTTGGATAATTTTGTCCCAAAGGTTTTGAGGAAGTATCGACATTTCACTATTGATTCCAGAACTGAATCGCAGCCCGACACTACTGGGCGTCCTGGTGGCGCAACAGGATTTTTATGTAGTTTAGGTAATAGATCAAAAACTGGAATCCTGGGATTCACTTTACAGAAAAAATCATGTTCATGTGGTCCAACAATGCCGTCCTCAAACGCCTGTTGTATCAAAACAACTAGTTCATCTTGAATTTCCTTTGTGGGATGCCGAGGCATCTTCAGATAACATTCATCATTTTGCAGTTGTCTCATTGCTTCATTTTTATATTCATCCGCCCTCCAGATGACCATTGCGCCACCCTTGTCTGCCTGTTTAATTATGATCGACTCATCAGATTGTAATTGCACAATATTTGTAAATAGCATAATATTTTGTCTGAAAACATCTTTTTGAGATCCGAGGTTGTCAATAGCAGAAAGCACTGTATTCTCAAATGTAGTGATTTCCTTAGGTAGTTGACCAGAATATGGACAAAATGTAGACTTGTTCCTTAATCCAGATGGTTGTGTTGGTTGTGTTGATTGGGGAAATTCTTGATATAAAAAGAAGGCCTTCAAGCGGATTTTACAGCAAAATTCTAGTGCCTCCGTTTTTTACTTAACCAGGTTGGTGTACCTTGTCGGTGTAAAAGATAATCCCTTCCCCAGGACACTTTCTTCAACATTGGTCAGAGGCCTTTTAGAAAGATTTAAAATTAGAGAACGTGTCAACTCTTGTAATACTGATGACGGGTTGTCATCTCCCATGGTTGCTCTTGATATCTGTTTCTTACTCTGCCCCTTTGCTGGCTATGTCCTAAAAAAGGCTGCTGATTTTTGGATTGTTAATTTGAAGATCCTTCTCCAGGTTCCGAATCACCAATTGATGATGACAAAGTTTCAGAGAATTTTTTGATCTTCCCCGATAGTCTGGTAAAACACATTTGTGACTCTACACAAGAGTAAAAATCATTCTGTAAATAAGGATACACTGTTTCCAAATGTTAAGCTTTTTTATCTTTATCAAATCTTGTATTTTATTGATTGATTGTAAAATCCTGAAATTCCACAATATCTTATTCATTTTTATCCAGTACCGCATTTGTTTCCGCAATTGATTGATTGTCCTTAATCAGTTGTTCTATAGCCAAAATGTAATCCAATTGTTTCTTAGACAGCCTCTGCGCTGTTTCAATGGTTAAAACCATAAGGTCCCTACTGCATTTAGTACCAGGTGGCTAAAACCCTTTTTATACTCTGGGTCTTCTGTAAAAATAACTGGAATATTCTGAATTTGTAGACCCAACGGAAAGGTCCCTGCTTTCAAATGTTCCACAAGATAATGTCCATGAAGATCCACCAGGATCTGTTTCTTTTTTAATCATATGAGCCTATCTGAGGGACCACCATTGTCGATATTTGTAAAGTTGACACTTGGGTCACTCCCTCGATCTTTATCACCTATTTTAGATTTGAGGTGGGTGATTGAGGGGCACGGGACTCCTGTGTTGTTCCCAGTTCTCCCAGAATGATGTACTTCTTCGAGTGTTTGTGCTATTCCTTAGCAAAATGTAGATGAATTGAAATATATGTGTGGCAGGGAAGGAGAGGTAACTGACTCTGACTGACCCTGGGCTCTGCCTAACCAGGCCCAGGGCCAGTGCTATGCTGAAACAGACACATTAGAATACTGTTAAAACACCTATATACACTAGGGTACACAATGGTATGGTAGGGTACCCCTGTGATTGGCATAACCTATCCCATAGGCCCCTAGTATATATTAGGGCAGGGGGATTGAAACTACCTAGAAGTCCCCAGTATCCTGGGACATGGCAGGGTAGAGGCCAGCAGCCTGTTTCTGCATTTGCATGTGTGCACTGCTGAAACCTGAGGTCAGTTTAAAAACAGCCCTGGGTGCCAGGACTGCTTTTAAAAAGAAAATTGTGCCCAAACTCGACCTTGGTGTTTGGGGCACTTAAGAATGGATGACCTACAATGTTTTGGCATATTAGGGACCCCAGGGTCTCCCCTAGGTATCCCAGGGGTGGGGGGTTTAGCTATTTATAAGGTACACCCTTATAAAAATGAGTTTTGATATGCCTGGGTAAAGTGCAATTTCACATTTCACTACTCACATTGTGGTAAAGTGCTGCTCAAATTCGACTTTGATGCTAGGAGCACTGTGGAGGGAGAATCTACAATATTTCTACAGATTCAAAACCCCTAAAGTCTCCCCTAGTTTCACATGGGGTGGGGTTCCTGTAGATATTAGGCAAGTACATTATAACAACACCATGCTTTCTGCCTTGAATGATACGGCTCCCCTTCAACTAAAAAGAATTTCCATTAAAGACTCCAAACCATGGTTCAATGACAGACCTAATGTTGACAGACACAGTCTTAGACTAGCTGAACACAAGTGGAGATCCTCTCCCTCCACAGATCTACTAAATTCTCTTAGATCACTAAGAAGTAGATGCAACAAACTCATAAGATCTATAAAATCCAACTTCTTTAAACATCAACTAGACACTGCCAAAAACCAACCGAAACGACTTTTTGAGGTAATCAAATCTCAATCCAATAGCACTGCTACCCATTCTCAGCTCACAACTCGCACACAACCAAACTGTGATGTGATAGCTGAATTCTTCCTGGAAAAGACTAACAAAATCGAATCTGACCTAAGGTCTTCTGTGCTCACTCTCGCGTCCCCTCCTGACGACCCTGTCTTCACTCTCATGACCCCACATCAGGCACTCCCACTCAAGAACAATGCCTCATGAAGTCATTTATCTCCCCTCAATGACATTTTCATCCTCAACATTCTCTCCACCCTTAAACCTTCAAACCACTTCAATGACCCCCTCCCTCCCAACTTCTTTAAAGAAATGATAGGTTCATTTGCGCCACTCTGGTCCAAAATAATCAATGCCTCACTTATTCAAGGTAAGATCCCGGACGGCTTGAAGGCGGGCCTGGTGCTCCATATTCTTAAAAAACTCTCTTGCTGACCCAGATGACATGAACAAATACCGTCCAATCACAAACATTCCAACCCTGGCGAAACTTCTGGAGAAATGTGTTCATGAACAACTCCGCAAACACATTGAACAATTCAAGCTTCTTGACTTATTAGATCGGGTTTCCGCAGTGGCCACAGTACCGAAATGGCCATCACTCACATTGTAGATGACGCCCTCACTTTACTCGACCAAAACGAAACCTGCCTTTTAATTCTGCTCGATCTCTCATCCGCTTTTCACACTGTCAAACACGACAATCTTCTTTACGTACTTCAACGCAGAATGGGACTCTCTGGCACGGTCCTTAAATGGTTTGCATCTTTCCTTGACAACAGAACCCAGAGAGTCAAATCCAACCAATCTCTCTCCAACCCGAGTCCCTGCACACTCGGCGTCCCCCAAGGATCCTCACTCTCCCCCACCCTCTTCAACCTCTTCCTGGAACCTCTGACTGTAATTCTTAAAACCTCCAACATACAATACCACATGTATGCTGATGACACCAACTTTACATGAAAATCTCTTCCCCCGAGGGCATTATATCGCTCAATGGAACCCTTCTCAAAACCCTCAACTGGTTTACTTCCAACCACCTCAAATTAAACGCCCTCAAGACGGAATTTCTCCTCATTGCACCCGCTAAACAATCCCCTACTGTGCTGCAATCGCTTTGTAATCTCACCGCCCTCAACTGCACTCCTCACCTTGTTGACTCCATTAAATCTATGGGAGTTGTGCTTTTCAAAAACCTACACATGCAAGGCCACATCAGATCTACAACCAAAGGAGAAAACTTTCAACTCTGCATCCTAAGAAAACTCAAACCTTTCCTTCCACATGATAACTTTAAAGTGACTGTACAAGCATTGTGTGGTGATGAAGGTCCACTCAGGAAGGTTGTATTCCAGAATGCTTTATTCATAAAGGTAACAGGTTGCAAGGTACAGGACATCATGAAGTTTGTGGTAAATAAAATATTACCCTGGCAGAATTTCTAGGCATTAACAAAGTATCATACATCAAATGAGAGACAGGATCCGTGGTGTCCAAGTTAAATGGGCTTTATTCCAATAACTCGAGTCAAAGGGAGAATCAGTTCCTTCACCACAGAGGTTCAGGAAGGGTCATCTAACAATTATTTACTGAACATGGGTTATATACATTTTATCTTGTACATAGGACGTAGGAAGGAACGCTCGAGGCAGAGCAGAGAAGAAAGAGATAAGAACATGTGGGTGTACACTTTGATGAGTCATAGGTAGGTGATAGGTAGGTGTCATAGGTGGGTGGGTACTTAGAGGAGGAGTTTGGATAGCTAGCTGGAACTATGCCCTAATTGTGCAACTTTGAGCATGACGTGCAATTGACGTGTAACTGGGAGGAAGCTGACTTTCAACCTAGTAGAGAGATCTCTTGTGTCAAGGCGACCAGCACATCTAGTACAACTGATATCTAGAGTCAGGGGATGTATTATCTGATTATTCGTTCATTGCATGAGCTTTCTATGGATGCAAGCACTGTAATCCACTTAAACGGAGACAGAATGGCTGGGCCCTATCTATGCAGATGGGTTCTGTGTACCTTCTTCACCAGACTGTAATGTGATTCTGTAAAGCAACAGATAACTGTTATTCATAATACTGTCTTGGCAGGCCTCTTGCTGGGCTTCTTGCGGCTTTCAGTGTGTCAGGAGTCATGAAATGCAAATACATGGGCTTATGCTACCTTAACGTTTGGGAGACTTTGATGACTGGCATTTCTAATGCAGGACATGAATGCAGAGGCCTAGTGATTCAGGCCACTACAAGGAAATATGCATGGATGACATGCACACACATGTAACATAGGGTATACGTAGGGGGCATCTTGGTCAGGCAAAATTTCATTTTCCTCAAGTTATGTGGTAGTTCAGAGCCCCACCAGGAGCTGCCTGTCAGCTGCTCAGCCCATGACCAACTGTCACTCTGCCTCTCACAGTCCCAACATTCCGAGGCATCATCAGACTCCAACATTCCAATGAGTCAGAGCACAGACACTGGCTGAGCAGGGAAGGTAAAACACCTTCAAAATAAATATGCAGGATACGACACATTGGTCATCCCCAGGCTAGAATACGGCAGTGCCACTCTTTGCGGTTTGCTGAAACTCAGTCTAGCTCCCATCAGAGCCTCTCTTAACCCCTTCGCTGCTAGGCCTTTTCCCCTCCTGTGCTAAGCCTTTTTTTCGCGATTTGGGGTAGTGCGCGCCTAGACCCCTGTAACTTTTTGACCACATAAGGTATCCACGCCAAATTTGCGTCCTTTTCTTTCAACATCATGGGGATTCTAAAGGTGGCCAGGGTTTGTGGATTCCCTTGGAGGGGTCCCAGAAATTAAGCAAAATACAGTGAAAATTTTGTTTTTTTCAGAAAAATGGGAAAAACGGGCTGCAAATGAAAGCCTCTGGGTTTTTCCCTGCAAATGTTATAAAAAAGGGTTTGTGGGGCTGAAATCTCCATTTTCTCAGCTTTTAGGGAATGACAGTCTTTTGTCAGAGAACCAACATTTTTCACACAGTTTTGGCATTTTTCTAGGACATAGCCTATTTTTTAAGTTAATGGTAGAAATGAGCTTGAAAGCAATAATGGATCCTGGAAAGCTTCACATTTTCGAAAAGTAGACAAAATTCTGAATTTGGTGACAATGTCAAAACCACCAGCTTTTGCAAGACGGGTTACCTGGGTTTTTGGCCCCGAGCTAGACGGCCATCTAGGGAAACCTACCAAACCCAAACATTTCTGAAAAGTAGACACCCGGGGGCTTCCAAGGAGGTATGGCTTGCGTGGATCCACCAACGTTCCTTTACCCAGAATCCCTTGCAAATCTCAATTTTTGCTGACAAAATCAGTTTTTTCACACTTTTTTGTGTGGGAAAGTGTGGCATCACTGGGCTCACATAAATTACGTCCCACCCAGCGTTCCCCCAGGTCTCCCGATAAAAATGGTACCTCACTTGCGTGGGTAGGCATAGTGGCTGCAACAGGTAAAGGCCCAATTCGTACGGTGGAGAATTTAAAATACCCTATAACAAAATTACCTTGATTTTTGGGGGGGCACCTGAGTTTTTGGCCCGGGGCTCGGTGGCCATCTTTGGAAACTACCAAACCCAAACAGTTCTGAAAACTAGACACCCGGGGGAATCCAGGGAGGTATGGCATGCGTGGGTCCCCCAATGTTTTCCTACCCAGAATTCCTTGCAAACCTTAAAATTAGGTAAAAAAATCACTTTTCCAAACTTTTTTGCGTGGGATCTCCGTGCCTGCAAAAATGTCCTACCACCCAGCGTTCCCCTTGTTATGCCTAGTAAAATGATACCTCACTTGTGTGGGTGCCCCAAAGCAGAACAGGCCAAAAATGAATTTTTAAAAAATGTAGTATATAGGTTTCACAAATTAAGCACCCCACCTTAGTCACAGGCCTTTGGCCCACCCACACAAGTGAGGTATCATTTTACTCGGGAGATCAAGGGGAACGCTGGGTGGTAGGACATTTGTGCCGACAGGGAGATCCCACCCAAAAATGTATGGAAAAGTGTTTTTTTTAACCTAAATTTAAGGTTTGCAGGGATTTCTGGTTAGGAAAACATTGGGGGACCCACGCATGCCATACCTCCCTGGACTCCCCCGCGTGTCTAGTTTTCAGAACTGTTTGGGTTTGGTAGTTTCCAAAGATGCCCGCCAAGCCCTGGACCAAAAACTCATGGGAACCCCCTTGCAAAACCAAATTGTTTAGAATGAATTAAGTTTTCAATTTGAGAGCTTGCGACTCTGGGGACAATATCGCATGGAAATTGTGACAGACAATTTCAAGTTTGCAGGAGATTGTGGATAAAAAACAGCAATAGAATTCACCAGAAAGACATGACCATATACTACCATGATTTAACAATAATATCTAAATTTAGTAAGTTATTTATAGCTATAATGTACAACTTAACAGAGTTACTCAAAAGTCAAACATTCAAGCATGGCTATCTATTCCTCAAAGACACATACATACAGGTTGGATTTGGCACGAGGGCGAGCGATGGTTCAGTACATAAAACTTTATTAACATGATATTTCAAAAAAATGTAATGCCCTGTCAATAAATAAATGCATAAAAACCGAACCAGTGACTCGCAACTCGTGAGCTGTAAAGCCACGACAAGGCATCAACCGTTTTACAGGCCATTCACGCACCTTTCATACCTGATACAAACCAGACCATTGACACCATCCGGAAGGAAAAGCAACACATCACAACAATCACAATAAGGTACAAGGTACACCCTCTTGCAGAAAGAGAAAAAAGGCAAATATTACTGCACAGCCATCTAATCCGCAAGCACACACACATACTGGTTGGATTTGGCACGAGGGTGAGTGATGATTCAGTACATACAATTGTATTCGCAAGTAATTTCACAAAAATGAAATACACTGCGTATAATTGAAAGTATGATTAACTGAACCACTGACTCACAGCTCGTGAGCTGTAAAGCCACGTCAAGGCACCAACCTCTTTACAGGCCATTCATACACCTTTCGTACGTGTGACACATACAAAACATTCACACCGCCAGCCGCGGACCCATCACATTTCAACACTCACACCAGCAAACAGCGCCATTCAAGGGCCCATCACTTTCACACGCCCACATTTCTGACACTGGAACTACACAAAATGATGGACTGCGTGGAGTGTCACTCAACTAGCAGTGTGTGTAGTGACCAATAGAAAGTACCTACTCACACACCGCCAGCCGAGCGCCAGTCCACCCACTCCACCATCCAAGCACCAGACCATGCACACCGCCAGCCAAACACCACTCAGCGCACACCGACAGCCAAGCACAACTCCGTGCACAGACAGCCAAGTACCACTCCACGCACACCACCAGCCAAGCGCCACTCCACACACACCGCCAGCCAAGCATCACTCCGTGCACAGACAGCCAAGTACCACTCCACGCACACCAACAGCCAAGCGCCGCTCCACACACACCGCCAGCCAAGCACCACTCCGTGCACAGACAGCCAAGTACCACTCCACACACACCATCCAACCAAGCGCCACTTCACAGACACCACCAGCCAAGCACCACTCCGTGCACAGGCAGCCAAGCACCACTTCACGCACACCACCAGCCAAGCGCCACTCCACACACACCGCCAGCCAAGCACCACTCCGTGCACAGACAGCCAAGTACCACTCCACACACACCATCCAGCCAAGCGCCACTCCACACACACCACCAGCCAAGCACCACTCCGTGCACAGACAGCCAAGTACCACTCCACGCATACCACCAGCCAAGCGCCACTCCACACACACCGCCAGCCAAGCACCACTTCGTGCACAGACAGCCAAGTACCACTCCACACACACCATCCAGCAAAGCGCCACTCCACACACACCACCAGCCAAGCAATACTCGTCCACAGACAGCCAAGTACCACTCCACGCACACCATCAGCCAAGCGCCACTCCACACACACCGCCAGCCAAGCACCACTCCATGCAGAGACAGCCAAGTACCACTCCACACACACCATCCAGCCAAGCGCCACTCCACACACACGGCCAGCCTAGCACAACTCCACACACACCACCAGCCAAGCACCACTCCACACACACCACCAGCCAAGCACCACACCACACACACCACCAGCCAAGCGCCAGTCCACGCAGCCCGCCAGCCAACCACCAGTGCACGCACACCACCAGCCAAGCACCAATCCTTGCACTCCACCAGCCAAGCACCATCCACTCACACCGCCAGCCAAGCACCTAACCATGCACTCCGCCATCCAAACAAAAATCCACACACACCACCTGCAAAACACCAATCCATGAACTCTGCCAGCCTGGCACCAGTCCACGCACACCACCAGCCAAGCGCCAGTCCACACACACCGCCATCCAAGCACCAGCCTGAACACACCACAAACACAATTAGAATTCTTTTTTTCAAAATAACACTAAACAAATGGAAATACCTACAAATCAGCTAACTCAAATTCTTAAACTAAACACATTGCACTAATGCCAATCCTTGAAACAAACTAACATTTTTTACAGAATACAGACCAGGCAATTCACTTTACAGCTCATTAAAACTCCCAAAACTTATTTTGCGTGTGGTACGATTTAAAACAAGCTGACACACACAGTCCAGGCTTAGAAGGACAGTCAGGGCAGTACATACGAGACTCCTTCCGCACGCCTCTTCGCCAACAGACTCTGCATCTTCTAGTCGGAAAGTCTCTTGCGGAAGTGGGAGGAATGTATTCAGGAAAGTGGCGATCTTTCAATCTAGCCACATCCTCCACCACTCCAAATTTAGGAACACTTGCCTGCTCCACTAGTACAAGGCTGCCTATTATAGACTCCTGAAACTTAACAAAAGGCATCTTCGACTCAGGACAAGACTTCTGGTACACAACAAAAGCATTAAAGGATGCCAAGTGGAACAGATGGATAGCCAACTTCTTGTACCAAACGTAAGCCTTTCGAAGAGCAGCATAAGGTTCCAACCTCTGATCTACTCTGTCAACACCACCCATGTACTTATTGTAAGCTAAAATGCACACATGTTTGCGCACTTTAGCACCCTGACTCCAAACAGGCACAGGTACAGTACGTTCATCGTGGATAGTAGTCAGCATGTACACATCTCTCTTGTCTGAAAACTTCACAGCTAGAAGCTCCCCACATTGCAATGCACTAGACTGTCCCCGCACAAGCCTTTTGCAAACAAGTTCCTTTGTGAAAACCTTTACGGTTACAGCGCATTGTGCCACAAGCAACAGTGCCCACTTTGGCCAACTCCTTGAACAACCGCACACCAGTATAGAAGTTATCTACATATAAATGGTTGCCTTTGTTAAATAATCCTCTACCTAGTTCCCACACAATTTTTCTCAGACACTCCAAAAGTGGAAGGACAACCAGGAGGGTTAATGCTGGACTCCTTACCAGTGTACACCCTGAAATTGTAGACATATCCAGTCTCACTGTCACACAGCACATACAGTTTGATTCCATAGCGTGCCCTCTTACTAGGAATGTATTACCTAAAAACCAAGCGGCCCTTGAACAATAGCAAAGACTCATCCACTGCAATTTCTTTACCAGGGGCAAAGATCTCAGTAAAACGATCAACAAAGTGATCAAGGACAGGCCGAATTTTAAACAGAAGGTCACAATCAGGGTGATCGCGTGGCAACGCTAAACCATTATCAACAAAATGCATCATCCGAAGAAGAAGCATATACCGATCACGACTTATGACTGCTGGAAATATAGCTGTTGCCATCAAGGGACTAGTGGACCAATATGAAGACATTGATGGCTTCCTTAGCAAGCCCATCAAAAAAGTTAATCCCAAAAACTTCTTCATCTCCTCAACATTTGTGGGAGTCCACCGGGTAGCTCTAGAATGGGGCTTAAGGCTGGCACTGTTGTCCCTCAAAAACTGTTCTGCATAGAAATTAGTTTGCTCAAAAATCTCTTGCAAAAACACATCGTCAAAAAACAACTGAAAAAAATGTATTGGCAGAAAATTCTCAGTATTCACTCTACACCCAGGAACACCAGTGAACTCTGGCAATGCCGGATGCACCATGCAAGGGGAAACCCAGAGGCCATCCCTATCAACGGGGGGAGCAGCCACCCCAGCCTGCAGCCCAGAAGCCTCTTGCTGATGTTCACCAATGGGAAGCCTAACAGCCACAGATACTTCTGGCTGCACAACACCAACAGAACACATAGCATCCCCAGAGGGCTCTTCCTGCACTACACCAACGGGAAGCCTAGCAGCCTGAGATGCTTCTTGCTGCACTACACCACCGGGAAACCAAGCAGACCCAGATGCCTCTTGCCGCTGTACACCAATGGGAAGCCTAACAGCCCCAGATGCCTCTTGCTGCACTACACCAACAGGAAGACTAACAGCACCTGATGCCTCTTGGCGCACCACAGCAATGTGAAGCATTTTGGGCGCAGGCTGCAGCTCACGTGCCTCTTGCCAACGTAAAAAGAAAGGAAACCTAGCGGCCCTAGGCAGCAGCACAGATGCCCACTACCGGCATATCAATGTCCTCCTCTACCATAGGCACTTCATCAGCACTAGAAGAAGATTCATAATCCGATGATTCCATGCGAAGAGAAAACTCACTGCCTGAATCTTCTGCCCCTACCTCTGGGTCCGAATCGGAGTCAGTCTCTGAACCATGGTCAGAGGAAGACTCAAAAAGCAAACCAAGAACCTGCTGAACAGTAATCCTGCGACTAGCCATTATCCTAACAAAGCAAGAAGACTGCACACACAAGTGAACAACAACCTACACTGTGCAAAGTAAGAAGTAAACAAGGTAAGGCTTTCACACAAAGATCGATACAATCCAAAACAATTTCACTCTTACAAAATCTAGCAACACTCACCAGCACCTACTCTGCTGAGACACAGCAAAAAGAAATGATATCCCACTAGAAAGAGAAAAAAAATTACACATTAGAAAACAAAGTGCCAACATCAAGCACTAATGCAGAAAAAAAAACACAGAGCCACACAAAGTGCTATAAGTACACCTTTTTCAAAAAGACAATCATCTAGGGAAAGTAGTACAAAATACATTCACTTACCAAGCACATGCAACTACACAAGCTGCAAAACCAGCAGTAACAGAACCGCAACCTACAACGATCCAAACAGCAAAAGCCTGGAAGAAGACAAAAATAGAGATGAAAAAAAAATTGCTACCACATTTCACAAACAATATAACAATTAAAAAAACAACACACAAATTTGCCCCCCAAATTTACATTCGCCCAGATGGGCCATCAAATAGGGCTTAGACCAATTGGTATTAGGTGAGGGTTTCCATCAAGACACTGGTTAATTTTTTTTAATGTTTTTTACTGCCTGACCCCTTTGGTGTCAGTCGGTCTTTTGGTCCTAACAGTACCCCCCTCACACGGGGGCAGTAAGAACAAAAAAAGACCAACTAGCACCAAGGGAGGCGGCCAGTAAAAAACAACCAAAAATATAAGCAACATTGGAAGCAAGCCTTGCCCAAGGGCTCACTTCCACACCCTACAAAACTCAATTCCTAGGGCCTAGTGGGCCAAAAAGGGCCAATTCGCCCCCAGGGGGGTGGGGGTGAAGCAGAAAAACAAAGCTAAAACAAGTTCCCTCTAAGAAGCAAACCTTGCCCAAGGGGTAGCCGCCATTACAAAAAAAAAATCCCTGGTGCCTAGTGGCATTTTCTGGGGGCAGAAAAGGGCAAAGAAACGGGCCTATTTGCCCCCAGGGGGGGCAGAAAAACGAAAAGATATTCACAGGCCGCCTGGAAGCGACCCTTGCCCAAGGGGTCGCTTCCTAAAAACTAAATTTCCAATTCCCTGGTGCAAGTCGGGATATTCTGCCCCCCCTGGGGCAAAACGGCCCAAAAAAACGGGCCGATTTGCCCCCAGGGGGGACAGAAAATCAAGAACATAAATTATGGCCACCAAGAAGAGACCCTTACCCAGGGGGTCACTTCCAAAATAAAAACATTGCGCCCAAAAAAAACCTGGTGCTAGTGGGGAATTTCGGCAAAACGGCCGGAAAAACGGGCCGTTTTGTCCCCAGGGGGGGCAGAAAAACGAAAAGATACTTACAGGCCCCCTGGAAGCGACCCTTGCCCAAGGGGTCGCTTCCTGTAAACAAAATTGAAATCCCTGGTGCTAGTGGTGGGCATTTCCGCCGC
This sequence comes from Lissotriton helveticus, assembly GCF_964261635.1. Taxonomy (NCBI): domain Eukaryota; kingdom Metazoa; phylum Chordata; class Amphibia; order Caudata; family Salamandridae; genus Lissotriton; species Lissotriton helveticus. The sequence continues at coordinate 1,629,855,434 of NC_136068.1, forward strand.
ACGATCGCGACGCTGTGCGCGATCGTGAGGCAGAAATGCCCTGCAAAGAGACATCAGGGGAGAGGAAAATCTCTTTCCTCTCCCCTGATGCCTCTTTGCGGCCCCAAACCCCCCCCAAGCACGAGAAACCTACCTCTTCCCTCGGCGCGCAGGAAGCAAATGGCTTCCCGAGCGCCTGGGAATCCCTGATGATGTCAGCGCGCGCTGTGCGCGCGGACGTCATCAGGGATTCCCATGGGGAGGGGCGGGGGGGGCAGCGGAAACTCTTCCGCTGCCATACCCGATCACGAAACAAAGATCGGAGAACCTCGGGGGGAGCGCCAGTGCTTCCCCCGAGGGTGGGGCTCATGACGAGCTGGGCTCGTCATCAGCGCACGACCGGTGTGCACCATGACGAGCCCAGCTCGTCATCAGCCCCGAAGGGGTTAATGCTGCTACCAGACTCATCACGGGCTCTAAGAAGACCAATCACAGTTCACCGGACCTGAATTCCCTCAACTGGCTTCCCTTTGAAGCAAGGATACAATTAAAGATTGCATGTGTGACCCATAGAGCACTACACTTCAATACCCCACTCTACCTGACTAACAAGCTTGAGCTATCTGGTGGTTCCAGGTCCACAAGGAGCTCAGGCACTCTGCTGCTCAAGCCCAAGAAATTTAATAAGCTTAACACCTACAATCGCTTATTCTCTGGCATAGCACCGAAACTCTGGAACTCCCTTCCAGTGTTAACAAGACTGATTCCTTCTACCCTTGCCTTCAAAAAGGAAGTCAAATCTCTACTACTGAACAAACTCCTCGAATGAGCAATGCACTGATCTTCATGCTATGCTCCGACTGCCTACAAATGACTGTTTTTTATTTATTTATTTATTTTTAATATATTTTAATTTTAATTTTATTTCATGTATCTGGTTTGCTCTAGATGTATATAACCCTCCTTGTCCGCTACCTAATCCTATGTGAAGGGCTCTGATACCCACATGAGTCATGTTCGCGCTATACAGAACTTAAAATAAATAAATACATAAAATAATGACACACTCTACAGGATGTGGTCATATATTGGAGGAGTTACCCGCTCCCATTGGTCAGAAGTGACCCTGCTTGACCCAGAGATCTTGAAATAAGTATCTGAGAGGAGCAGAGCCCTCCAGATCTGCTGCTTGAAACTTAAGGAAGCAAGATGTTGCCATGGTGAGAATTTGGAAGTGCAATTTCTAAGGCCTGCCTTCTAAAGACTGCACCATCTGAAACTACAGCCCTGTGGACTACCTTGCTGTAAAAGAACTAAAGAGTGGACTCCCTGCAAGCTACAGGTTAACAGAACTTACCTGGACATCCCCACAAAGAATTCCCAGCCTGGAGTACCAGTGGATTTGTAAGGGTTTTGGTCAAGTGGATTGCGGAATTGAAGTTGGAGATTCCAGAACCTTGAATTTTTTGTTGGATACTTTGGGACCCGCAAGCAGAACTTCAGGAAGGAGTTCTAACTGGGCCCAGCCTGCTAGAGAAGGCTGCCCCGGAGTGGTGAGAAATTCTCCAGAACAATTTCGAAAGGTGTGTCCATGTCTTAGAACACGAATGGACTGAAAGGGGCACAGTTGGCTTCTAAGCACTAGAAAGTGACTAATCGTTAAAAAATCATATCTCTGGTTCCCTACAGTGGATTCTTTTAGTTTTGGTGTCATTTAAAACATACAAATATTTCCTATTTTTTAAATTATTGTTGGATTGTTAATTTTCGTTGTGCCTTAATTATTTACTGAAATGGTGTTTTTAAATGCTTTACATACCTGTCTTTGAAGTTTAGCCCGTCTGTCTGCTCGCAGCCACGTTACCAAGGGTTGAGCATAGGAATCATTTTCTAAGACCTATTCTGAGCCCTGTACTGTGTCAGTGGCCTTATTGCCAGTGGCATACCTACATTTGCCCCTACCAATAATCCACTTTTTAACAGAGAGGCAGCAGCTTTAACGTGGTGGAGTCTGGAAGGGAAAAGTCATTGTGAGCAGAGTTACATGGACCAGAGACCATGACAGTTAATCTACAATCTTTAGACAACTAAGTCTTATTCTAACATGGGCACAAAAATAATTTCCATAAAGAAAACAGTAATCGTAAACCTCTTCTGGCTTGCCTAATTTTTTGAAAAAAGTATATATTTCAAGATAGCTTTGGCAATTACAAACAAAATGCTGTAGTTGTCTATGTGTTGTTCGGCGAGTCTCAGAATACTGACAAGAAAACTGAACGGTGCCGGTTTCTTCATGATGGCAAGGGGGCGTCGCCCTCCCGCCCACTGCAACGGCGCTAAACGTGAAAAATAATTACCATTTTAATTTTCACAATTAGCACACAGCACTTCCAGCTGGGATAAATGGGTGGGGGGGGGTCCTCCTCTGCTGCCAATTTGCTTCATGGAGGACTGTAGGAGCAAGATGGACCCTCCAAAGTGCGCGTGCAGTTTGGCCGGCTCTTTTGAGCCGGTCAAAGTGACATGTTCACTTTGCAGCTCTTCAGGCTGCAGTTTAATACAGTGCCAGGATTGGTTAGTGGAATTTTCTAGAGTCTGGACCCCGCTGAGCTGACAGAGAAGGGATTGAAGATGTAATCAGACATGCAGGAGTCATGGTAAGTGACTTTATTTTTTATCATTTGCCACTGGTCTTACCTGCATGCACACAACTTAGTTGCCCACCCAGCCCCCATTGGTGCCCAGGCCCGGTTCTAGCGGGTGGGCCGGGTGGGCCACGCCCACCCAAACATGAACCTGGCCACCCAAAGAGGAGCCTTGGCCCTCGCAGTGAGGGTTTGAAGGCAGGCAGGCACGCAACGGCATTGGTCTCAAAGGGCTGTCTGTGTGTGTGTGCGCCCGGGCTGAGGCTTCCCCAGCACGCACACACACACACAGACAGTTTTAGAGAGTATCGCAGCTGCATCCCAGTACTTCATAGGTCTTTAAAAGACCATTTAGATGTTAACGAGGCTTTGTTCATTTTTTCACCCCTTCCTCTGCACATGGCAAAGGTGACAAATTCTTTCTTTTACAACAACCTTTGGTAACCTTTGCCTACTGTTCTGCTGTGTGGAAATTACTTTTTCTATGCAGCACAGGAGAAAAGAAGTTTGTTTATTCCTATTCACCTTTTCTGACCCCTGCAGCCGCTTATCACATCAGGCTGTGACACAAAGCTTGACTAATGTAGTAGTAGGTAAGTGAATGTGTTCCTATTTGTTTTTCTTTTTAAAATCTGCACAGGCCCAGCAGGACACATATTTCGTGTGCTTCATTTAAACTGTTTTTAGCATTCTCTTGGCAGATGCGGGACAACAATAAGACAATACAAAATGCCCAGATAACGCTGGTGATTAATGATCCTGCAGGAGAGCAATCATTTGTCTGTTAGTAGTTTTTAAATGCAGATGAACTGTATTTTTTGTTGAAGCTCAGTGGGTCACTGCCTTTGTCATAGAGATCCTTTTGTTACTTGCAGTTCAGAAGTTACAATCATAACATAGGACAGTGACTAATGAACTGTCACCAAAGAGCAACATACAAACATGAATGGTATAGTTAGTTGTTTGTTTTGTGATATAGTTAGAACTTCCTTAGTCTTTCATTATTTTAATATTGGTAAAATGAGTATGTTTAGACAGATATACATTTTTATCAGTACAGCTGAACCCCATGGAATACTCTTTAAATCCTAAGGTTGAGTTTCCCCAGACCAAACCCTCTTAAAATGTACTGCCCACATACTTGTATGATTCATTGTCTCTGTATAATGTGTGCGTGGTATAAAGTACTGACACACTCTACACTGATATGAGTAGCGCTATACAACAAATGAAATGCATATGAGAGAGGGGCTACGTAAAGATGAGGGGCACTGTTGGAGGGTGGCAGTGAGGGAATCCGAGGAGGAGGTAGTGGGAGGGTCTACGGAGAGATGAGGTGCACTGGTGGAGGGTGGTAGTGAGGGAGTCTGAGGAGGAGTTCATTAGGGGGAGGGGCTACAGAGAGATGAGGGGCACTGGTGGAGGGTGGTAGTGAGGGAGTCTGAGGAGGAGGTCATGAGGGGGAGGGGCTACAGAGAGATGAGGGGCACCAGTGCAGGGTGGCAGTGAGGGAATCCAAGGAGGAGGTCAATAGGAGGGCCCATGGAGGGATGAGGGGCACTGTTGGAAGGTGGTAGTAAAGGTATTTACGGAGAACGAGGTCAGTGGTGGGGCACCAAAAAGGACTTTCGCACCAGCGCTAAATGGCCTGTCATGTCCTTTCTGTTTTTGTTTATTTAATTAGCAGTCGGTCATAAGGGCTTCTGTGGAACATACTTTAAAGTGTGTGCTAATTATATTTACTACTATATTCAATGTTTTAAGTTTGAATGTGATTTTACTAATGTTTTTACTGGGAAAAATTAACGTGGAGCCCGATGGTGCCTGATATGGGGCTGGGGCCCAAGGTCAGCTGTGAGATAAGGTGCACTGGAGAGGGGTAGTGGATAATCAAGCCTGTTGCAGAGTCCAAGGTCAGGTGGAGGTAGCAATGAAGAGGGATTCTCCCTGAAGGCTCGCATAGAGGGAGCCCGTGAAGTGTCACTTGCCTGATACTCCCACCTCAGAAACCTCGTCTTCCCATCAAAGGAACAATACATGAAAAAAACACTTTTGAGAGTGATCATATTTAGAAAGAGATTATGAAAAGAGTGTTTTTTACTGGGCCTTGTAAGACTAATAAGAGATAAAGGAGGGCCCTGAATCAGGCCTGCCCTGACATATATGCGACAAACTGAGCCCACAGTGGCCCACCCAAACGCACCCTTGGCCCACCCAAATAAAAATTCCTGGAGCCGGGCCTGTTGGTGCGTAACCGTGCCAGCAGCGCCTGAAACTTAAGTGGCTAATGCACTTGTTGCAAAGCTTTCGGCCCGATTCACAAAGGGACTTACATTTAGTGCAGTTACGAGAGCGAAGTCTCCTCACTGAAGGCAGAATCTGTGTACGGCACACTGCAGAGACTACGCCGTACAGAGATTCCGCCCAAGTGCAGAGACTCTACCACGTAAGTCCCTTTGTGAATCTGGCTCAGTGTATGTAAATCTATCTCCCAATTTGAATAATCATAAACACGTCAAAGGCTAAAGGTCAAATGTTTGTACAAATGTTTTGCAGAAACCATTATGCCACCTGCATTTCACAGGTTAAATCCTGTCATAATAGCTCAGTGTGTAATCTATCTACTGCAAACAACAGCATGTAACTTGCAAAGTATATGTTGGAATCATTGCCAGGTTTAACTTAATGGTCACTTCTTCTAAGGTTGATAGGCCAAGTACTGTTGAATAGGATCGTGATTAGCAGTGATTATAAAGTTAAAAAAGTGAATTTGTACCGTATGCTACATAGTCATTGATAGTTTTATTATACACATAGACCTATACGGCATGCAAGCACACAGTCTTTAAGAAAGTAGCACCCTTATAGTTCTCCTTTGTCACATTATTTCTTAGTCAACTCGTGACATGGATGTGTGTATTTTTTATTTCTTCGATGGGCAGTTGAGTCTGGAGATCCAGAAATTTTGAATTCCGACACTTGATTCCAGTCACACAACAACAGAGTCAAAAGTAATTGCTGATTAGACTCAGTCCACCTCCCTGGAGGCTGCTGCTTAGCATGGCACAGCACACTATGTATGTGCGCATGCTCTTCTTCAGGTGTTTTGATGTTGGCGCGCTGCTGTCGGACACAATGAAGACGACTCAGCTGGACTGACCTAGAAGCTAGTTGCGACACAAAAAAGCAGCGCAGGCGCCTACTTTATGCAAACACTTGAATAGGAAGACTGATGCTGGAAATTAGAAAGATAGGGGGCATGTCTGTTAGAGAACTGCTTTATGAGGGAGCCAGCATGGAGGAGAAGGGGAAGGGAATATGATGAGTGCACATGGCCTCCACAGTATTTCAACCGCACACGCACAATGCAGTGGCTTTACACAGGCCCCTGTGTGGGGCCCCAAGCTTGAGGGAGCCCCCTCAGCAAAGTACTCTGGCTGGGGAGCTCCTGATTGAGTCTGGAGAGGGCCCTTCCAAGGACCTTGCAGTGGGCCCCCCTCAAGTTTTGTCATGCCAGTGGCACAAAAGCTCTATGAAGGTGCTGCGTGTTTCACAGAGCAGTGGTTCATTTGTAAAAAAATAAGTGTTGGGGCTCTCGTCAGGAGGCAGCTTGCACCAGCTCATTTCTCCTGTTAGGGCCACCTAAAACAGAACCAAACATTAACTGTGAAAGTGGGGATAGGATGTGGTGAAATGGCCAGAGCTGCTCACTTCAGAGCTGGGGAACCAGATTTGAGTCTCGGCTCAACATCCTGTGATTCTGTAGCGTGGTCTTGATTATTAACAGCTGGTGCTGAGCACCAGCTCAAATTAAGCACTGCTTAACACTTATCAAGTCATTTAATATTCTTTCTGGAGTAGCATTTGAGTGTTGCATAGCAGGCCACTCCAGGTCACGCCAGTAGATTTCCCTTAATACCTCGAGCAGTGCAGGATTTTGGTATTAGGCACCCCAAGTCTACACTGATTTAAAACTATTGGCAGATTTCCTGATTAGAACATTTAGCAATTCCTATTCAGAGTATCCTAAATCTTCAAATATACCTGAATCTAGCAGATCTCCCTAAATGCCTAGCCGGATGTCGAGCTTTCCCCCACGAATCGAACTAACAAAGATCCAAACCTTGCAGTATGCTGACGATACCATCTTACTCGATCAGACCCAGGTGGGCCTCCAAATATTATTTAACTCCTTCGTGCAGTACTGTAACATCAATACACTGGAGATTAACATCGCCAAAACGAAAGTTATGACAGTTTCATCCTTGAAAACAAGAAAAAGCACTTGGTTTATCAAGGGCAAGGCACTGGAATCAGTCTCCACATACAACTATTTGGGTGTCTGGATAGACCATAAGGGGAGATCGACTGCGCACATTACCGCAATGCAGAGTGTCGCCCGAAGTTTGGAGGGAGCGTTCATTGGAACAAAGAGTGCCCTCCACTCTCCAGATCTCGCCCCACTAATAAGACTGATAGGCGTAAAACTTCTGCAGACAATAGCTTTCGGTGCTATAACCTACAAAGACAAAATGTCCTGCTGGCTAGATAGAGCTCAATCAGCATGCTTCCGCAGAGTGTTTTTATTACCAAATTCGACCTCTCATGCTCAAATCCGAATGGAATTTTCTTTGTCCTCCCAACACTGGGTCATGAGTGCAAGGTTTATTGCTTATAGTCTAAAGATAAAACTAGCTCGCTCCCATACTTTAAAGAGCACTATATGGTCATTATTCAGCAATCCGGATACATCTTGGAACAAATATCTGTCATACTGCTTGAACTCTCTAAAAGCCCAAGACAAATGGTCAGCATCGCTACCCATAGAGACGACATCAAAACTCTTTACTAAACAAGCAAAAATGTTGTCCTACGAAAACGATGCCCAATCAGTATCAAAGTTCTTCCACGGCAGTTGGGCTTCTAAACTCTACACTCCAAAAACATTACCGCTCTACCTTTCATCATCAATGAAACCATACATTAAGCACCAATTAATGCGGTTCCGGTTTGGCCTAATTCCACTAACGGCGTACAAATATGGACAAGGATATAAAAAAGGAATTTCTTCAAATTGTCGTTTTTGCAACCTAGCGGAAGAAAATCTAATTCACATCCTGTGCATTTGTCGACCTTTGATTGCCCTACGAGCCTTCTGGCTTCGTCCAATCTGGCTTTCTTTCAACATTAGGACATGTCATGAAGCATTAGAACTGTGTATAAGGGGCGACTCACCTCAGATGGCCACTCGCTTTGTAAAATTTATGTTAGGAATGAAAAATGTATTACCCCAAGAATGAACTTTAATCCCTAAAATTATCTCCCTCTTCTTTTATGTGCCGCTTACAGTTTTCTTTTTTCTTTTAATCGCAACTATTGTCTGTACAAATTGCAATGATTTTAATTAATTATGCAAATACAAATACTTACTTACTTACTTCAATAATACCCTATTCAATCAAGTTACATAGCATGTCTTTCAACTCCAATCTAACCTCACAATGTTTGCTTTACACCCTGTTCAAGTTTAATCTAATGCAAACATTCCTTAATCACGTTATTTGTTGGCGAATACCTTTGTAAATTGTTTGTCCCTCAATTCATCCGAAGAGCCTTTCACTAACAAAACATACTGATGAGTGTGCGGAATCAGCACAATTTTAAATTTGCAATGGCCTTTCACCCTAAACTACTCAATTCCTTTTCAGCAACATGTTTTCAAGATAGTGTTTCTGTGCTTTAACAATATATTGACTCTACAAAACCCAATTATATTTATAATATGCGCCTTGGAGGCTTGGAGGCTTCTTGTTGATCATCTTTTTACATTGGCTAAGCTCTCTAGAAAACCATTTTAGTTATAATAGTCTATGACGACCTTGAATAGCCAGCAGTGGCAGATGTTATTCCATAATTTTCATTAGGTACCTCAGCGGACACCTACTTCTTTCCTTATCACTAGTTTGTTCACATTCAAAACAACTAAAACAAAACCTTGTTCCATCTCAGATATTAAGTGTTCATCAAATGAATTCATCACCATTTCCTGATACAGAGTGTTCTTTTTTTACTTCCAACCACTCTTTTAGTTTCTCTACAAATTCCGGCAAAATGTACAAAGCTACCACAATTGTTAGATTTTTCTAGATGCAGACACAATTTAGATTGAGGCCAAATGTGTGTAACTGCCATGCTTGTAACATAAATGCAGTTCATCACTTCGCTTTCTCCTATTATTGTCGCTTGACTTATGGCTTTTTACACGACAAACTTCTATATATCTTTTTAAATTCCTCACCTCACTCACTGATATGATCATAATTCTGACTGCTCAAGAACACTGGTTGCGATGATGGCCTTTTATAGAGTAGGATCACCAATAAGCTACACTTGTTCTTGAATCTTCCTATCCTCATGTTGGCAGTGATTTGATTTCTAATCCTTTTTATCCAACATTGCTCCAAACTTCTAACACATAGACACAAAAATGTCAAAGTAACAAGCGGCAAAGTGGTCGGAAAAAGAAGAAAAGAATTAAGATGGAGAGTTCTATGGCTGTGTGTACAGACCAGACAGATGATGTTGGTAGGTCGAACGGTAAACAAGACATGAGGAGTAGAGGCAGCAGATACAACTCCCTGATTGGGAGGACTAGGACACCTGGCAGTAAGAACAAGAAAGGCTGAAGAGTAAGCAGCAACAAGCATTTGCAATGCTATAGGTCTCGCATTTACGCGAGTTTAAGCTATTGGCATTATAAATGACAATGCCTTTTATTTATGTTTTAAAACACGGGTACTCATAGTACGGCCTGTGGGCCAACAGCGGGCCGGCAAGCCTTCCCTGGCGGCCCGTGGACCGTCCAAACATCGTACCCGTGTTTTAATATTTTTAGTGTGTCAGCAAACACCCCTGCGGCAGTGCGACTCAAGAGACTCTGCTGCTCTGTGGAGGCAGGCGATTCCCGCCTTAGTCAGAGTGGAGCTGCAGGGGCCTAAGAGGTGAACAAAGCCTCATTAACATGTGAATGGTCTTTTAAAGACCTGTGAAGTGCTCGGGTGCGGCTGTGTGTGTGTGTGGGCCCGGAAGCTGTCTCAGCCAGGGCACACAGGCAGGGTGAGATGAAGAGGGTGACAGAAGGAGAGGGAGGAGGTAGAGGGGGAGAGAGACAGAGGCAGACGGAGAGAGGGAGAGCGAGGGAGGGAGACAAAGACAGAGCAAGGGAAAGGCAGACAGAGGGAGAGCGAGCGAGGGGGAGCGAGGGAGGGAGACAGAGGGAGAGGCAGACAGAGGGGGAGCGAGGGAGAGCATGAGAGCGAGGGAGGGAGACAGAGGGAGAGCAAGGGAGACAGAGGGAGAGTGAGGGAGAGGCAGACAGAGGGAGAGCGAGGGAGAGCGTGGGAGAACGCGGGAGAGTGAGGGAGGGAGACAGAGGCCGAGGGAGACAGAGGCCGAGGGAGGGAGAGGGAGGGAGAGGGAGGTGGGAGGGAGGGAGAGGGAGGGAGACAGAGGGAGAGCGAGGAAAAGTGAGGGAAGGAGGGAGACAGAGACAGAGGGAGAGCGAGGGAGAGCGAGAGAGAGGCAGAGAGAGGGAGATCACGGGAGAGCGAGGGAGAGTGAGGTAGGGAGACAGAGGCAGATAGAGGGAAAGCGAGGGAGGGAGACAGAGGCAGACAGAGGGAGAGCGAGGGAGACAGAGGCAGACAGAGGGAGAGCGAGGGAGGGAGACAGAGGCAGACAGAGGGAGAGCAAGGGAGAGCAAGGGAGAGTATGGGAGAGCAAGGGAGGCAGACAGAGGCAGAGCAAGGGAGAGTGAGGGAGAGAGACAGAGGCAGACAGAGGAAGAGCGAGGGAGAGCGAGGGAGAGGCAGAGAGGGAGAGCGAGGGAGATCGAGAGAGAGCGAGGGAGCGCGAGGGAGAGAGACTGAGGAAGACAGAGGGAGAGCGAAGGAGAGCGATTGAGGGAGACAGAGGCAAACAGAGGGAGGGCGAGGGAGAGCGAGGGAGACAGAGGCAGACAGAGGGAGAGCGAGGGAGGGAGACAGAGGCAGACAGAGGGAGAGTGAGGGAGAGCAAGGGAGAGCGAGGCAGAGCGAGGTAGAGTGAGGGAGAGAGACAGGGACAGACAGAGGCAGACAGAGGCAGAGCGAGGGAGAGGGAGAGCGAGGGAGAGGGAGGGAGACAGAGGAGCGAGGGAGAGCGAGGGAGGGAGGAGACAGAGGAGCAAGGAAGAGGGAGGGAGACAGAGGGAGACAGAGTGAGGGAGGGAGACAGAGCGAGGGAGGGAGACAGAGCGACGGAGGGAGGGAGACAGAGGGAGGGAGGGAGACCTCAGTGTGAGGGAGACCTCAGAGTGAGGGAGGGGGAAGGAGAGAGAGGGAGACAGAGGGAAGGAGGGAGAGGGAAGTAAAGAGAGAGGGAAGGAGAGAGAGGGAGAGGGAAACAGAGTGAGGGAGAGGGAAACAGAGTGAGGGAGAGGGAAACAGAGAGAGGGAGATGGTAACAGGGAGAGGGAAACAGAGAGAGAGGGAGACAGAGAGAGAGTGAGACAGTCAGAGTGAGTGAGACAGAGGGAGAGAGGAGTGAGACAGTCAGAGTGAGTGAGACAGAGGGAGAGAGGGAGTGAGAGGGAGTGAGACAGTCAGAGTGAGTGAGACAGAGGGAGACAGAGAAACAGAGGGAGAGCGAGATAGAGAGAGGGAGGAAGAGGGAGGGAGACAGGGAGGAAGACAGAGAGAGAGACTGAAAAAGAACGAGAGAGAGAGAGACAGAAAGAGAGATGTGTGTATGCCGGGTCTGGTGGCTCAGTGGACGAAGGCGTCCACTGCAGGGACCAGTGATCAACCTCATGGTACCAGTTTTTTTTGTTGCTCTAGCCCCGCCCCCTCCCCCACTTACCCCGCCCCCACCGGTGCGGCCCTCGGACACAAACCACACTGTAAATTTGGCCCCCGAGAGAAAGTTTGTGAGTGGTCCCTGACTGCCACCGCCCCTCCACCGCAAGTTTGCCGGTTCAATGGACCGCCAAACTTATAATGACGCCCTTAGTGATTGTTTAATTTAAACTGGGGGCAGAACCTGTGACTGTGACAGGAGAAATTCTAATGCACAAATAATGTTACTCTTGATATTATACATTTTTATGCGTACAATAGTGTTTTAGCAAATTATATTTGTCCTGCCAATGTTAAAAACAACAGAATATTTATGTCTATTAACTCTTTCGTCAGTGGCACCAATAGTCAAAGATAAAATAAATTGATCTTCAGCTGAGACCGCATAGATAAGAAGCTTAAGGTACCTATCCAACAATTTAGGGAGAAGATGTTTAAAAACATATATAAATACAAATCTCTTATTATGTTTTGGTTTCATGAACAGCAGGCTTTATAACAGTTGGTCATACAAAGATACAGTTAAAGCACACCCTTTCATTGCTATGGTTAGATGCAGGGCAGTCACAATACATTATTAATGTATCTCCTTTTGCCGTTAGATGGTCACTTCAACTAGCAGATGCCAATGCCCAGTATAAGTGATTGTTGGAACTGGGATCCCCGGCTGGCCAGGGCTTTCGCCAAAGTCAGTCAGAGACCACCACTCCCAAGTCAGGGCAAGGGAATTACACGCCAAGATAACCCCAGCTCACCCTCTAGGTAACGTGGCACGAGCAGCAAGGCTAAACTTGGAGGCGATGTAGGCTAAGTATTTGCGCACGCACCCCAGCAACAACAACCAAAGGCCCACCACAAAGGAAACTCCACACAAGGTTATATAAAAATAGCCTTTGTATTACACCAAAACACATTAGATAAAACACACACTTTACAATGTGCCAGGGGCACGGGCAGAATTTACAGGGGATATGTACAAGACAGGGCCACCTGGACCACTGTCAGGAATCAGAAGTAACACTTTCAGAAATAGCACTTAGTACATAGAATATAGCACAAAATAGCACACAACCAGTAATCACTGGTAACCAGGATCTCACTAGCACCACCTGTACTAGGGAGAAAACAACCACCTATGTATCACAATACCTGTAGGGGTGTAAGAACATACACATGATGCAATGCATAACATTCAGAGGTGTAAAGGTAAAGCACATGAAGCATAACCTACATTCAGAGGTGCATAGAAAAGTACAATTGCGCCAAACTCACGTAAGTCACCACCTGTGACTGTCCCTAGGCCCTCTGGCCTTGTTGGGGCTAGGACGCCCTGTGTCCAAAGTGTCCAGGGTCCTAAACGTGGCAGTTGCCCACAAAGTGCTGGGCAACAGGTGCAATTGAGGGGGCCACGTGGGAGCCTCTCTAGGCTCTGCCCAACTGACTGTCTCCTGAGCCTCTCTGGGCTCGTGAAACAAATGGCCCCTGAGCCTCTCTGGCTCGCAAAACAATCTGGCGCCTCGAGCCTTCTCTCCGGGCTCACAACCAGGTGGGGGCAAGGTGGGGCCTTCTGGGGCCACTCCCCCACAGACACCAAATGCCCTCTGAGCCTCTGGGGCTCGTGAATACAACTTGCCCCTGAGCCTCGCAGGCTCCAACAAACAAATGCCGCCTTTACGAGCCTCTCGGGGCTCTGAAACAATTGGATGCTGCCCCTGGAGCCTCGTGGCTCCAACAACCCAAGATGCGGGCAGGGAACCTCTTACGGGGGACTCTGAATCCAATACCCGTGTCCCCCGAGCCTCTCAGGCTCTACACACAAGGGCGCGAGGTCGCGCTGCTGAGGGGGCGGGGGGGGGCGGACACCGACAACGTGTCCCGGCGCCCCTCCCTTCGCTTCCGTGGGGCAACACTCACCGGCTCTGGTGAAGGTCCGGGGGCTCCTCTCTCCCCGGGGCTCTCCCTGTAGGCAGCAGCTTCCGCCTGCCTCTCTCCTGCCCCCGGCCTGCCTGACTTCCAGGTCGCGGCTGCGGGGGCGGGACTTCCGGTCGGCCCGCTCTCGGATTGGCCGGCCGGTAGGAACACTTCCGGGTCGTCGCGGGCAGCGCGGCGGCCCATCTCCGGCACTTCTAGGCGGGGGCTCAATAAACCGAGGGGTCGGCACCCTCGAGGAAAATACGAAAAACGGGTGGCAAGGTCCCTGGCAGGGTGGGCACCTGCCAGGCGACAAAACCCTCGAAAATAAGCGAGGTGGCACTCGCTTGGGGCGGCCAATGCCGGGTGGGCACCGGCCTCTTCAAATAAAGCGCTCCCCAGCGCTACAAGCCACAAGAAAGCGCTCCAAAGCGCTATAGCAGAACAAAAGCGCTTCCAAGCGCTAAGAGGCAATTCCAGCGCTCCCAGTGCTAGAGGACAGCCCAAAGTCCAGCAAAAGTTCAGGGAAGTAGGCAGAGGGGCAAAGCTGGGCCCAGAGCCAGCACACTGGGTCTCCAGGCAGGGAGACACCCCAAGTGGCGGTCCTCTGGCCCAGCAGCAGCAACAGCCCCCTCAGGATCCTGAAAGAGAACAACATCTGTGGGGACACAGCCCCATTTTTATACACCATTTCCCTTTGTCTGAGGGTGCAGAGTGGGGGCGGAACCAGTCGCAGCTGGTTCTTGAGTACTCTGTTTACCTCAACCACCCTCTCTATTCACTGGCAGGGCTTGGGTCATTAGACACACCACAGGGGGGCAGAGCCAGCATTGTGTGGGGAAAACCCAGCCCATCCAGGACACAGGTACACTCCTCCCACACATGACTCATGCTAATCTCCCACTCACCACCGGGCAGACCCATCCAGACTTCCTGGAGCCTGGCATGCCAGCCAGCTCCAGCCAATCACACACCAGCACCCTCACAGCACACGTACAGCCATGTCTAGAAATGGCGCTTCCCCACTAGACACATACAAGCCGCACATACCGTTGCGCAGCATTCACTCTCACGAGTTCACACATACCAGACTCAAGCCTGTACACCCCACGCATCAGGAACTACCAGGGACACATACATTCCCCATGCATTCCTATGGACGGGCAGGCCTAGCTCAGCACATGCACTCAGAGTGCGCACGCACTTTCCACTGGGACACAGTGAAAGTGCGCAGAATCCCAAAAATCACCATTACCAGGTCACCATTTCACGCAAAAAGTCTAGGGGTGAACCTGCCCTAAGGGCCAAAGTCCAACAGTGATTAGTTAGGGTAGTGTGTCCAGTGTCTATTTATTCTCTCCTACTTCCTAAGCATTTCCCTGTTTCTACCACTGTCACTCAAATGCTCTCTGTATGTGATAGGTGGAGGCTGTGAGACACAGAAGAGCTCCTTGCTCCTACTGGATCCAGAATACAAGGTAAGTGCATTCTGACAGCCTCTCATAGCAGTACTACTGATAATATCTTTAAAAGATTTACCAATATAGAAGATGAAGTGCCTACACTTACATCATAAAGCATCAGGCATAGCAGGAATTGCTCTCAGTTTACAATGGAGCAGCGCCAGCAATATGCATCCTTGACCTAGCATGAATAAGATGAACATCATTTGGAAATGTATTAAGGACATGCAATAATTGTGTATCCAAACATCTGTTTGTTATTTCTAAAAAAAATCCAAAAATTTCAGAACAAAAGCAATCAAATTAATGTCAATGATATGTACAATATGCTAATCATATCAATATTATACAGGGCAGGCATTATGCCAGAGGTGGCCACCATGATGAATAAAATGCTCATCAAAGGCCAACGAGGCTCAAGTCATGCCCATAATAATGTCTAGAATTTCCACATTTTTTCAAAGAGGCTGCCTCTTGTCCATGCCACTAGTAGACTACCAGGATATCAAGCCCTAAATAAAATGCTACAAAATTACCATAGCAAGAATACGACATAAAATATTGTGAAAGTACACAAAAGGTAAGTATAGATTTACTGCGCTTAACTTCACATACATGTACCTTTATGGCAGATATATCTTATCAAAATATTTAACATCAACGGCTCTAAAAAAAAAATCCTAGATTTTTGAAATGACAGGGCAAACTGCCAACATGTGGGCGAAATCTGTCCTATATCTGGAGAATGCTGAAAATGTTCACAGGCATCGCTAACATTTCCATTAGAATATATAATATATTCCTGCTTTAGTGCAGAAGATTTGCAAACAAATGTTTGAAATCCTAATATACTGCACCATGTTGATGGCTGTTTTAGAGATAAAGTTCTAGTCTATTACAACACTCCGGTCCTTAAACCAGTTTGTGGTGCTCTTTTCCATATCAGAATAAGCATTGCCATGTAGTGCAGAGTAACAAATAGGGAAACATGCACTGTAAAATGGGAAATTCAATGAGACAAGTGTTGTGTAGTTCCTATATTCCCAATAGGCTCTGCGCATTGGAATATTAGACTTAAGGTTTGCCAGCTAGCTCAGAGGTCACTAGAAACTTTCTCGAATAAACGAGGAGGAGTTTAACCTCCCTGGATAGACAAGAAGGGATTAGCTTCTGACAACCATAAAACATGACAACTTTGCTCCCTCAGAATAAGAGTGTATCTCTAGAGTCGTGTGAAAACAATAGACAGCTATTTCACTCAGTCAAGTGTGCATACTTAGTTTCACCAGAGTGCAGAGAAAAGAGAGACGGGCGTTTTCAATAAAAGGTGTTATTTATTGAGCAGTCTTCTTTCTCATGCAAGAGAAATGAATTGCCACGATTGCAATACTCGTAGTAAAGTAAAGTGCGTACAGTAAAAGGAGGATTATAAAATAATACTGTAAAAGCATTGATATGGTTTCTTAGCCATATGATACTTTAAACTAGATAAAATATATACATACATATATACATTGACTAACGTACTCAACTGGTGCTTCTAAATACGCCTACCCCGGTGTACCTGACCTAAGCCTAATACGTGGGAAGGAGTAAGTAAGTAGAAGTTTAAGTTAAGTTGGGTTTGCCAAGAATCTGACTCAAGAATTCTCTTTAAGGGTTTAGTCAGCTCCGTACCTGGGTAATAGAAAGCAGGAGGTCTTGTATCTCTCTCTCAGGACTCGATATCCCAGTAGCCCGCGAAGGTATCTGGAAACACCGGAGCTGGATTTCTCGGCAGGAGAAAAGACAGCGTCTCTCTCAGTTCGTCAAAAGGGAGGGGCAGCGTCCATGGGCTCTCGCATCAGCTGGGCTCTCGGGCAAGTAGATAGCTGCTCTGCTCCAAAACCACCACAGTGTGTTTGCTTAAGGAAATGTTGGTATATTTATACCTGAAAGGTGCCGGGTTTGACGTAAGGTCGGACATAGGACGTCAATAAAGATGTCACTAAGAACTGGCCGTTCTTACAGTGCTTCACAGGAGTTCTAGGACGGAATCAAAACAAAAGCAAGGGGGATTTCCCAGGTTGCTGGAGGTTTGGTTTGTTTAGAGAACTCGTTGTGCTTTCTAGGAGTCCGGGGAAGTAGCCTTGCTTAATGTGACTGCATGGGCTACGACTAAATATGGATATGACTCCTCTGCCTTTATAGGGATATTATTGATTATAACCGAACAAGGGCATAAAATAGAAATATCGATTTAGGTTCCTAGTTAAAAACACATTACCCACTCCACGATCTAATGTCCATCATTACTAAAACTAATCAATAGTAAACATTTAAAGGAGCATGTGTATTCCAACCCACCCCAAAATACATTTTCTGCATTTGAAAGGGTGTATGCGAAATACATGAAAAGGATTATTGGTACTGTACGCTTTGAAAGCAGTGTAATCATTCAGTTAAAATGATGCATATATACATTAGCTGAACGATTTGCGAAATTTACACATGAAATGGCTCTTAATACAGAAAAGAAGGTCGAGACCATTCCATCACATATCGATACAGTTGCTGTAAATGTGCTAGAGGCTGAGGTAATATATTGTCTCTAGAGTTTCCTAAAAATAGAAGCTCCCTTCTTTAAGAATAATTCTACTTTAAGCAGAGTCCAAGTGCCTGAAAATGGTAAATATTTTGGAATCGGGAAAAAAATTATTTTGCTTTCAGGGAAAAAATAGTTCCAAATATTTTCAGTAGCTTCTGTTTATCAAAGCCGAAGGCCAAATTCAGAGTTCAGGGAACGCTGTGTGCTTGTTGCTTAAAAAGTTATTCTTTCTGTTCAGGGGAGAACATCATTTCAGACAGACTCGCAAAAACGTTGTCTACGGCTTCAGGTGAAAGTTCGACCAAGTTTGAAAATACCGCAACTGTGCAGTCGTGAGAATGATTGCTATCATCGATGTTAGGATCAGCAATGCTCACAGAAGGTCGTACCTGGGTGATGGTGCTCTCATCTCGTACTTCACTACCACCTAATCGTAGTGGCGAAGTTTCAACGAATGCCGTCATCAGAATGGGTAGCCGCTGGGGACAACACGATGCGTGAGCCGTTACAGGACTTAGCAAAGTATCTGTATCCAATGGTACTGCTGATGGTAGTGTAAGACAGACGTCCAACGCGCATTCTTCTCCGCATAGCATACATCGAAGCACAGGTAAGATGCAATTCTGCCAGATGGGTCTGAATGAAAGAAACCAGGTCATATTCAGATCTCTTAGCCGGGCTAATCCAAGGACTTTAGTTATGCGGTCCCGATAGCGTATAGCTAGAATCGTTTCTTCCATCGTTGCTGGAGTCTTGTCTGCGACTTGGCTTGCCATATCGGAGCAGAAGTATCAAAAATAAAATTCCTTCTACGAGTCCCAAAAGAAGTGGTAGGCCGCCAAAGACAGAATGGACAAAATTAGGAAAAATGCCCAGAACTGTTTTGAAGGGTGTTAACAGTCCAGAGAAAATTGTCTTAAATACATGTGGGATACCACTGGTATCTGACATATTTAGGATTTGGCTTAGCATTTCTGCGAAATGCACGGGGCAATTTGTTGATAAAAGGCTATGTATCTCTGCCGTTGTCCTTGCAACTTGCAGATCATACGTTTCTTTTGATGACGTTAAGGGCACCGTTGTCTGTAAAAAAACAGACTTCATTCTGCTTAAAGTATCAATTCGAATAGAAGAGATATTCAAAGAAGGCCACATTTTTGCCTCCGTGTCTGGAGTGCTGTTTGGATACAATACTTGCATACAGCAAGTGACCATGGAACTAACGCTCACAAGATAAGCTTTTCCTGGCACCATGCCACAACAGCTGTGGTCCACTATTAGAATATAGCTCCCGTTAGAAAGCCGTCTAAAGAATGGCTCTATTTGTGTTGCAGGTGTGCCATGCTGGTGACATGAAAGGTTTTTTGAAGTCCCCTCACAGGCCCCATGCAAGTTAATACCTTGACACAGAAGTATACCACTTAGTGATCGTTTACAATTGTTACCACTAAGAAATACATTCTGTTCCTTTTCACTATAACATGTGTGTGTGTAAGGCAATTTCCATGATTACTTAATGTACCCTTTACCCAACCTTCCATACTGGCCCGCTGGTATATACTCTTGGCAGTATTTAAATTGGAAAGTTGTTATCGGAATTGTAAATATTCCATGTATTATCCATTCAATGACAGGTCTTTCTGACATTGTCAATGGTAATCTCTCAAGTTTTTCAATGCTCAGAATCGTATAGTCTGCTCCTTTTTGTGCCAAACTGATTTGTTTATCAGTAAGGTTAAAGTTAGAAAATAATGACGTTGTGTTGATTAAACGCCATGGTACGTAGCCTGAACGCAGATTTTGCAACGTCCAGCCAAGCTGTACAATAGAACGTAATTGAGACTGACCATGTTGTAACATTAGTAAGTCCTGCTCTATTATATCAATAGCAGATGATACAATACTGTCCAGTGAATATATTCTGGAAGACAGAGTCATTAACCCATTGTCCACAACAGAAAGTGATGTTTCCAAATTAATACGGTCAATTTCCCGTATTCTTCTGCTGTTTCAATTTGCGTTTCTTTCCAAGCTTCGTTGTACGCAGCGTATATACCGGCCGCTATGAAATGTTTTTGACGCTGTTTGCGCGGTCCCATTATGAAATCACGCAAGTCAGCACCGTCTTTAAGTAAAGTCAAGTGTTGCTTAATTTCTGCCAGTGTGGATTTCTGTAGCCATTCGAGGCAGAGTTTCCCTACACTGTATGTTGTAACTATCCCTGGATGTTGTCTCTGGGAGTATCTAGGGTCTGGCCTGGTCAATTTGAACCCCTGTATTTTGTTCAGGAATCTATCTTGACAGTTATTTGTGTCTGTGGGCCAGATCAACCATTTTTTCCAATCAGGATGTGTTCTGTTTTGGTTAAAAATATGGGATACGTCTATCTCAACATCTGTAGTGCTATTACTGTCAGGTGTTGGCTTTTAAATAGACGGTTTGTTTAAGTCTTTAATTTTGGCTAGGCCAAGACAGGTTGTCTGTTGAATGGTGTCATTCAAGAATATAACTTGTTCTGGGATCATGCAGGCTCTAAATAATGATTCTATACCTTGGACCTGCCAATCTTTGGTACCCCAGATGGTTTTTGTTTCAATGTTCTTTTTCCAAAAATCAAAACCAAATGCAGTCATTTTTTCATAAAATGTTTCCAAATAGATCAATTTAGTATTTGTCAGTATTGTTTTCACCTCTGTCTTATTTAACAGTTTGAAATAAAACATTTCTGCTTCACTTGTGTTAAACCCTGAGAAGTATGGGAATTTCTCGTAAAATGTTTTCGAACTACCTTTTGGTGGAGTTGCACAATGTTCCCATTGATTATAATTGAAAACATTTCTAGGTTGAGCAGATGTATGCAAATAATGGTGCGCAAAGTGATTGTAGCAGTACATTTCTTCATAGTTAGATGAACCCTGTAAATAATCATGTTCTGTAAATTTTGCCGACATTACTAAATCTGACATCATATCATTAATACTTTCAAAGTCCCAAGCATCAGAGAATGTAATCGGTTTTACAAAGTCACTTAATGAAACCTTGAACTGATGTGGATATTTTAAGAGCTCTACCGGGCCATAGATTTCGTAATCAGTTTTGTCCCAAGCTACCCCACCGGGTATTGGATTGGCTGTGATATTCACTGATGATAGTTCTCTTTTCTCGATGTGAGATGACTTGTGTGGCTTTAGGACCAAGTTGATGTTCTGACTTGCTGTGTCCATTGTACTGTATTTTCCCTCAATGAATTTTCCCAAACAAAGAACCACGATGAGCCAAATCAGAAGGAAAAGTACACCTAACACAATCCAAAATTCAATCCATGGAGAAATCAGATATGTTTCTTTGAGTTGATGAAAGAGTTCAGTTAATTTGTCTTTCAAAGTTTTTGTTGTTGGCGTTTCTTCAGGCTCGCTTGGATCCTCAGAAAAGTCATCGAAATTGATGAAGTAGCCAGATGCAGTTCTGTCAATTGTTGGAATCGCTTCTGGATTTTCATTTGCTTTTGGAATTTTTTTTGTTTCATTAGCATAGTCTGAGACTACATCGTTGTAGACAGGTGTTTCTTGACGAACTGTTGCAATTTGGGTTTTAAGAGGCATAAGTTCCATGGCTTTGTTGCATAGTCCTTTTTGATTCACTGCAGGTTTATCAAATGTGATTAGTCTCTCAGTTTAAACCTCTTGTATTGTAGCAAATTTTGGTACTCTGCTATTTCTTTGGAGTCCACTGGGCCTACTACTTATTATTGGCCACATGATTGTGGTTTTACCAGGTCGATGGATACAACTCGGTTCTCCTTTTTACCAGCAAGGGGCGGTAGTACAACTGATCTTGTTCCGCTGACAGCTAAGACAGGTACTGCTTTTCTGTAAGAAGGCCCAAATTCCTTCTTCACCGCGATCTTCTCTCTGACCAGATCCCCAATCTTTGGAATCCAGACAGGCCTTGCTGGGACAGGTGGTTTATCTTCAGTGGTTGTTGGCTGCTGTTTTAACTTTACGTTGCTCAGGTCTTTTCTTGTTTCATTTAAGTCCTGCAAAATAGCCAAATGATCTTTGATATCAAAGCATTTTTCTTCTACCACTAAAGTCTGACTATCTAAGTCCTGAATATGCATTCTAGTACCGAACAATAGTTCGTACGGATGGAAACCTTTTAGAGAATTTCTTGGCAGATTGTTGAGACTACGTTGGACACTTGTTATATGTTGGACCCACCCATCACCCGAACCTAATACCCTCGCCGTTATAGATTGCTTTATGTCTCGGTTTTTTCTTTCCACAATCCCATTTCCCTCAGGATGGAAGGGACAAGAGTACCGCAATGCAATGCCCATGCTGGTCATGGCCTCCTTATAAGCTCGAGAGCTAAAAGCAGGACCCTGGTCAGAATGTAGCATGCCAATTGCGTATGTGCCGATATAGACTCGCAAATCTTTTATAACAGTTCTGGCGTCAGCCGAGCGCTGGGGCCACATCCAAATGAATCTCGTGCAGGAATCCACTGCGACAATGATATATTTATAGTTACCATCCCTTTGTAAGGGACCACAGTGGTACAGGTAAACGCAAGCTAATGGTTTATCAGAGATTAGGAGGGGCGTCTGTGCTGGTAGTTTCACTGTTGATACTTTCATTCTTTGGCATATCACGCATTCTAGAACATAGTTCTTAGTTTCTATTCTCATGCGTGGCCACCAATATCTCTGTTTTAATAACGATATTGTGACGGAAACACCAGCATGTGCAGAAGCCAGTCCTTCGTGTGCCGCTGTAATTAATTAACCTGTGTTCCATGTTTGGAATCGCCCTATCCCCCACTCCAGGGATTCGACCAAATGGAACATTATTTGTATCAGTTATGTATTAGTATTTTACTGGAAAGCCTTTTGGGAGTGTTGTTTTATCGTTTTTTACTGTAGCACTGACAGCTTGCATTATATCGCTGTCTATTTTTGTTTTTGACCGAGTGAGAGCAGCTACGGAAGACGTTTGTACAGCCGCCTTCGCGGCTTCATCAGCCAATGAATTCCCCGTAACGTGAACGCCATCACGCTGATGACTCAGTGTATGTATCACGTGAGTTCTCTGTAGTTCTTTCTGTAAAAGAACTACTTGTTCCCAAAGCGTCTTATGCTTGATTGTGCCACCTTTTGCATCTTTGAAACCGTTTTGAACCCAGTTCTGCAAGTATTCATTATAAGACTGAACGCAGTAAAATGAATCGCACACTATTAGTGTGGAGAATTCGGGATCAGTATTTTCAAGCGCCATCTTAAATGCTAATAGTTCAGCTCGCTGAGCTGTACAATCTCCTAGAGATTGCGTTTTAGTGACCAGTGATCTAAATTGTCCTTCGTGCCAACGACCTTTAACAATCGCGCACGCAGCACTGTAAGCTTGTTTACCCCCTACTGCGGGTTGTGCTGATCCGTCTGTATATATTATACAGCCGTAGTCTTCCAGAGGCAGGATTTCGGTTGGCAGAGGACATTCATATTCATATTGTAGAAATTCTTGTGTTTTTAAATTAGGATCAAATTCATATACTACGTCTGTTGCAGCAAGGGAATTAACCCATTGGATCCATCTCGGATGTAGTGCTTTAGCATTCGGAATGCTTGCTTTTGTTACCGCTTCTAGGGCTGGTACTGGTGTAACGATTATTATTCGTTTGCCTTGTGCTAGTGTTCTTTCTTTTGCTACAGCAGTCTGAACCGCAGTTAGAATTTTTATCGTTGAACTAAATTTCATTTCAGCTTTTGTGTACAAATGTGATTTGTAAGCTATTGGTACCGTTTCTCCCTCATTAGAGGTCAGATACGTGAATCCGCATCTTCCTGGGATGACTCGGATTACAAGGTTGCGTGTATTATCGCGAGTTTGCAATTTTCTTTTAGCTAACATGTCTGTTTGCAATGATCTCAAAATTTCTGTGTGTCTTTGAGTCCAATTGATTGGTTTAAAATCAGGTTTTATTAATTCATAGAGCGGTTTAACCCTCTCTGCATAATTTAGAATGTAAGTTCTTCCGAAATTCAGGAAACCTAGTATTGATTGTAAGTTCTTCAGCGTTTTTGGTGCTTGGAGTACAGCGCATTTCTCTAGGAAATTGTCTGCTAGGCTTTTGCCTTCACTTGATAATTCATATCCTAAAAACAGGACAGTTAGATGGGCAATTCGTGACTTTTTAAAGTTGAATTTGTAACCCTCTGCTGCGAACCCAAGTATTATGGTGTTCACTCTTTTCAAGTTAGTATCCAAGTCATCATCTGTTAGATAGATGTCATCGACATATGATAATGCTTCATCATCATATATTTGTAGTAACTCTGTTAGTCTTGCTGAGAATAATCCTGGGCTATTCTTGAATCCCTGTGGGATTCGACAGAAATTTTTCTGCGACCCCATTATTGAGAAAGCGGTCAAATACCTGCTTTCATGTGCAATGTTTTGACAAAAGAATCCATTAGAGATGTCTAATGTTGTTTTGTATTTTTTGCGCACAATGTTATTTATTAGTGCTGCACTGTGTGAATTTTGTACTGCAAATGTCTTGCAACATGAGTTAAGGTGTCTGTAGTCCAAAACTAGACAATATGAATTGTCTGGCTTGGAGACAGGAAACAAAGGATTGTTTATTTGTGAGGTGCATGTTTCAATCACCCCCTGGTATTCAAGTTGATCTAAGATCTCCCTGACTTGTTTTTTAGCTTCTTGCTTAATTGGGTACTGCCTTTGTGCAGTTGGTTGACATTTTAACTGGATTTTGTGAGGAGGAGAGTCCTCATCCTATCCAACATGATTTTTATATAATGTAGGAGCTTGGGCTACTGCCCATTTTCTTGCATATGTATATTTTTTATGAATTGAAATATGATTTGAGAAGGCAGGCATAATCATTTCTTCGCCATGAGGGCACTCCCTGGCAAACTCTGGTGGCCAGTCTTTCTCATCTAAAAGGATGTCATAGCCTTTGGAAAGGTTATCCCAAAATAGACCCCTTACTTTCCTAGTCTTATCTCCCTCTATACGTAATGTTATTTCGTATATTTTATGAGGTTTGCTAACTCTGGTATCTGCAGTTTCCATCTGAATGTATTCATTCGTGTCCACTGTCTCCAGAAGATTCATCAGGATCTTGGGAGCTATGGTCACTTCTGCTGCGCTGTCTAGCATTGTCTGGGCCCACTCTCCGTTTTTCAGTTGTGTCCTCAGTATCCTTGGCATGTTTAATTATTTTGATACTGGCTACCTTCTTTCTTGGAAATTGTAATTTTTTACTTTGATGAGCAGGTTCCTTGTCTTTGGACTTGACGTGCTCTTCCCTCTGTTCTGACCGTCCTCCTCTTTCCGATTTCTGCGAGGAAGTCTGAAAAGATCGAGAGGGACGTGTATCAATGTCTTGATATCTATCAGGTTTCTTCAGATTATCCCTATTTCTAAGGTTGTATCTTTTCTCAGAGGGCTCCCTATGGGGAGACTTGTGTCCTTGGTCCGGAGATCTTTCTCTCCGCCGAGGAGACCTTCCCCTGGACTGGAATCTTTTTTCTTTGGGAGTGGATTGTTTTTTTCCTTCCCAGCTCTTTTTTGGAGTGTTTAGATTATTTTTAATAAATATCTTTTCAAGATTTTCAGTTAGTTGGAGTTTTACTGGTTTCCCACCCAAACTATTCCTTCCTAGTTCTTCATAGGATTTTTCTATGATTTTGGCAAGTTCAAATGGCTGTTCTGCTACATCTGTTTCTTTCAATTTCTGGAGGTATGTTATGTCCTCCGTTGCCAATTGAACTAATTCTCTACATGCCTTTGTTAATTCTTTTATTTTAACTAAGAGCTCTTCGCTTGACATTTTTTCGATGTCTGGATGTGGTGTGTAGCTGGTTAGAACCGGCCACGTTGCTCCTGGTCTACCTAGTGGACCGAGCCTGGTGATGTGATTACTATTTTTTAGGGCGCCTTTAAACCAGAGCAGGTGCTCTTGGTATTTTAATGGGATTTCAACCTCCTCGAAAGGAGTGTATTCATCCGGAGGTTCCTCTATTTTGTAATAGTGGAATACGTGTGTTACAGCGTTTGCTGCTGGAAAGTTTATCCATGAATAGAATACCTCTGTCTGCCGATATTCATGGGCCTCTACCACGAATATGACTGTACCACCTCGTGATGTTAGTCCATTTTCTATAAGTTTAAGAGTTATAGTTTTTCTTATGTTGACCGGAATGAGTATAGCATTCGGGTCATTCTGTAGGAGACTTGTGTCATCCTCTAGGAGTTGAGCTGCAATTTTAGCTGCCTCCCTTTCGTCTTCACTTTCTGCCATTTTACCGACAGAAAGGTTTTTTGTTGCAGATCAAGTTTCAAGGACACAAAAGATTAGGTGCACAATATTTCTGAACACTGTATCCTTCAACGTTGACTGAACCAAAAACTATACAAAGAAATCTCTTCATACTAAGTTCCGGCGGATTTTAACCTTTTACCCACTCCAGACGTCGTTTGGAGTAATTACGGGAAAAAGGGTCTGTGTGAAAAAGCACGACTGAGTTACTCTAACGTCTTGCGTTAGATTTATCGCCTTACCAAACGTTGGGCGCCATGTAGTGTAGTTCCTATATTCCCAATAGACTCTGCGCATTGGAATAATATAAACAGCAGTGTAGACGTAGGACTGAGGTCATCTAGGTCTCTACTGACTATATTAGACTTAAGGTTTGCCAGCTAGCTCAGAGGTCACTAGAAACTTTCTCGAATAAACGAGGAGGAGTTTAACCTCCCTGGATAGACAAGAAGGGATTAGCTTCTGACAACCATAAAACATGACAACTTTGCTCCCTCAGAATAAGAGTGTATCTCTAGAGTCGTGTGAAAACAATAGACAGCTATTTCACTCAGTCAAGTGTGCATACTTAGTTTCACCAGAGTGCAGAGAAAAGAGAGACGTGCGTTTTCAATAAAAGGTGTTATTTATTGAGCAGTCTTCTTTTTCATGCAAGAGAAATGAATTGCCACGATTGCAATACTCGTAGTAAAGTAAAGTGCGTACAGTAAAAGGAGGATTATAAAATAATACTGTAAAAGCATTGATATGGTTTCTTAGCCATATGATACTTTAAAATAGATCAAATATATACATACATATATACATTGACTAACGTACTCAACTGGTGCTTCTAAATACGCCTACCCCGGTGTACCTGACCTAAGCCTAATACGTGGGAAGGAGTAAGTAAGTAGCAGTTTAAGTTAAGTTGGGTTTGCCAAGAATCTGACTCAAGAATTCTCTTTAAGGGTTGAGTCAGCTCCGTACCTGGGTAATAGAAAGCAGGAGGTCTTGTATCTCTCTCTCAGGACTCGATATCCCAGTAACCCGCGAAGGTATCTGGTAACACCGGAGCTGGATTTCTCGGCAGGAGAAAAGACAGCATCTCTCTCAGTTCGTCAAAAGGGAGGGGCAGCGTCCGTGGGCTCTCGCATCAGCTGGGCTCTCGGGCAAGTAGATAGCTGCTCTGCTCCAAAACCACCACCGTGTGTTTGCGTAAGGCAACGTTGGTATATTTATACCTGAAAGGTGCCGGGTTTGACGTAAGGTTTGACATAAGACGTCAATAAAGATGTCACTAAGAACTGGCCGTTCTTACAGTGCTTCACAGGAGTTCTAGGACGGAATCAAAACAAAAGCAAGGGGGATTTCCCAGGTTGCTGGAGGTTTGGTTTGTTTAGAGAACTCGTTGTGCTTCCTAGGAGTCCGGGGAAGTAGCCTTGCTTAATGTGACTGCATGGGCTATGACTAAATATGGATATGATTCCTATGCCTTTATAGGGATATTATTGATTATAACCGAACAAGGGCATAAAATAGAAATATCGATTCAGGTTCCTAGATAAAAACACAATACAAGGACATGGAAAGTGAGTTTAAAAGATTCCTCTACATATACATGTAATTTGTTTTTTGGTCACCTGTTCGATTTTTCTGACAACAGAGGGGCATATTATCAACAACTAGCGATATTTATCGCTAAATAAGCTTAGTGACATTTTTTCTATCGCCGTGCATCGCCGGATTTTATCGCAGAGATAACGTGCTATTAGCAACGTTTATCTCAAATGCGATAAAATATCCGGCGATAGCGGCGAAATGCGTGAATATCGCTGGAAATCCCATGATATTCAGGCATTATCGCTAATAGGGTCTTAACCTGAATATCCGCCTCCCATTGGACATACAGGTTAAAACGTGGTCTGAGCAGGCGTTAGGTTTTGGCGATGCAAAAATTTGTATTGCTACGCCTGCGTTGATAATAGGCGATAGTGATGTTAGCGACTGCTTTCAGTCACTAACAGGTTGGGAACGCCCACTTTGCATGTCATTAGCGATAAATATCGCTGACATGCAAAGCGGGCCTCAAACCGCTCGCTATCACCTAAAAGCTGTCGCTAACTGATGTTAGCGGCAGCTTGCTAATAGGGCGATGAAATTATCGCCGCTAAAGCGGCTATAATCTCATATATCGCCCGCCTTGATAATGTGCCCCATAGTTCTTGAAATGAGAGGAACTGATTGCTGTCTGTCAATTTAACAATATGGTTGACATCGCGCTGGATCCAGATTTTGTAAGGATAACAGGGAAGTATAGTTCATCATTTCTTATTGGTAGCTTGTAGAACATTGGTTGGAACTCGAATGATTATGGGATCTCCAACCATGATCGAACGAGTGCTAAAGTTGATTTGTGTTTAACCTGTTTAAAGAACTTAGGGGTATATTAGCAAGAACCTCGTTAAAATTATTGCCATTTTAGCGGCAGGAAACTGACGCTAATAGGGCGATAATGAGCTTGCTAATATGCGTTATAGGATTCCAATAGAAGCCCAGGTTAGATGTGCAGGACATGCCAAGATGGCCGCCGGGTAGGAGCTCTTGGAAAGAGCTCCAAGTGCTGGGGATCCCAATTTTGGTCTTTATCTCCGTTAGCACCCAGCTGCACCCCCACCGTTCTGTGCAAGCAACACGAGTAACTGGATTGACAAGTAACTGGATTGACAAGTAACTGGATTTACAGCTTCCTTACCTGCCTGGCGGAGGACGAAACCTGCTGAGGATCCCCGACCTGCCTGGAGGCGGCTTGTCGCAGGAGAAGACCGAGTCACCCCAGCCTTCCTCTTCGGACCCGGGGCTCCCCCTGGCCAGATGCGGAGCATGACAAGGCTCGAAACGAATGCCTGCTGCCTGCTGGGGTCCGCTACGGACGTCTGGTGCACGTTGTGGCTGCCTGTGAGTCAGTGCCTGGGCGAGCTGTGACGAGCTGAGGCTGTGCACCGAAGGTGCCCGACCCGCCTGCAGACGCACCACTGCGAACGGCGGACATAGAAGAAGTGGACACACCAGCGGACATCAGAGGCGTGCTCCAGCTGCAGGGCCTGGATTGCTGCTCCCGAGGCGCCGGGAGATATCGGCAGGGTCTGGAAGGATTGCTCGGCGGAAAGCGGGTGGCAAGCGGAGGCGTGATGCGCCGCCTCAGGAGCGGCAGCTGACAGAGTGGAGCCCTGAGGCGGGCGGGATCCGGAGGAACGACGACCCACATCATGAGCCTGCCCCGCCTGTGACGGGAGCCGGAGGCGATCGGAGGTGGGGCGCCGCCGCCCAAGGAACGGCAAGAGTGGAGCCTGAGGCGAGCGGGACCCGGGGGGACAACAGCAACAGACAACGGACGAGGTGATCGGAGGTTGCATCGCAGCCCTGCGGAGATGCCTGAGTCCTGAGCCCCGAGGCGGACGGGAAAACACAACACACGACAACACGTCGTTGCCCAGGGGAACTACAGGAGAGGGGGAACAGGCAATCGGGAATTATTATAAAACGACGCCTATCGAGTGGGAAAGGGCTGCAGCTCAGCTGCTCCGGCCGTGCACGCACATCAACCTGCCAGCAGGCGCTGCACACTGTAGCTGTGTTCTTGGTGTTTCTATTGTCTAGACCTCCGATAAATGCATCACTTTTGCACCACTTTGCTGGCAACATCATAATTCTGGCTGAGAAGATCTACAAGAAGGTACTGTACACATTTCCTTTGTTCAAAATGGCTGGGGCCATAAAACTGTAGCAATAAATTTCCCTCCTTTACCTTCGATGCCCACAAGGCTCCCCAGCTTGACTCCTCCACACAAGACCACCAAAACAGAGATAAGACTCCCTCCCAGCAAGATAGGAACTGGGCTTGCTCAAATAGAAACTGAATCTGCCTTTCCCTGTTCCTAAAGTAACAGCAACTAACAGAGGACTATCATATTTTGGCGGCCATTTTAGACTGGTCTCTCTCTCTCTCTTGTCGCCTCTATCTCCCCTATTTGGCGGCCATTTTAGACTGGTCTCTCTATGGTGGTTTCTCTCCTTGGCAGTCATCATGGACTAGTCTTCTGCAATATATGACCATACCCTAAGAGCTGGTTTCTGTTCACTAATCTCAACTACCGAGTGTCTGCCTTTTATTACAGTATTATATTTCTATTTGTACTTAATGCACTGATCGCTACCTCAGATAGTTCTGGCTGCTCTCTAGTGTCATTTGGGACTCAGATTGCTTTTTGTCTGCACATGTGTGTAGGTCCGTTATATCACTAGTATTATACTTCTATTTGTAAACTGTACATTTCTATAAGCTTTTTGATGCTTTTTGTTTGCACATGTATGTAGGTCTGATATATCATTAGTGTTATACTTCTATTTGTATACTGCACATTCTATAAGCTGCACCCATTTCACTTTGTATTCTTGTATTGCACTGATAAGCTACCTCATATATTTCTGTACATTTTTTGTAAACCGCACCCATTTCACTTTTTATTCCTGGACGGTGCCAATTGCTACCTCTGATATCTTGGTTTTGCTGGTTGCTCACTAGTGCCACTTTTGTTCCATGTAACTTATTGTCTGCATTTGCTTTTTTGCACATGTGTATCAATATAGTTCATCCTCCCACACCCTCCTAAACCCCCCACCCCATCATGGAGCCCATCGGCAAGCACACATATAAAATCAACTACCCATCCACACTCACCAAAAAAGCTGCTAAACGCTTTAAACACAACTTCCTGAGGTCCTACCCTGAAACCCCCTTTGCCGACACCTACTTCTCACCGGTCAATGGATCCCTGAACACCGATATCAAAATCCACACCACACGCAGAGCCCAATGGAGAAAAACGTTCCTCACCTTACTCACCGTCTCCACCACCAGGAAATCCGCTCAGGGCATAACTCTCTCCATCACACCATCCCAACTCTTCCCAGGTAGAGCCACCATTACTATCTACAATAACGGGATTGTCCTATCTCAATCCACAGACAGGAACCTGGAACTACTAGACAACCTGTTCCCCACTTTCAAATAACACCTCTCCAATCCGCGGACCGACACTCATATCTCCTCCAGTCCTACCAACCCTGACCTCGCAGCTCCCACACCCACAACCCCTCTAACCTAGCTCAGCACCAGGTAGATATTACACACTCCTCAATCGGAGACACACCTACCACCCCTGACCTCTCAGC
Organism: Lissotriton helveticus; assembly: GCF_964261635.1. Classification (NCBI taxonomy): domain Eukaryota; kingdom Metazoa; phylum Chordata; class Amphibia; order Caudata; family Salamandridae; genus Lissotriton; species Lissotriton helveticus. The sequence continues at coordinate 1,629,886,470 of NC_136068.1, forward strand.
TCCCACCTACAACACCCACAACCCCTCTATCCCAGTTCAGCAACAGGTAGCTACCACACACGCCTCAAACACAGACACAGATCTCTCCCCCTCACACACCACTCGCACCCCCACCCCTACTACCAACCGTCGGACCTCCACGCATACCATTAACACTCCTCTCACACCTGACATCACAGCTGACATTAACACTCCCCTCACCCCTGACATCACAGCTCCCACCCACAACACATCTAACCTAGTTCAGCACCAGTACGACACACACCACGACAAATCCCACCATTTATCCCCTCCCATTCTCAGTCCCCACTACCCTCCAACCAACTACGCAGAACATACCTCCTCTCTTAATTTTACCCCCTCTCCCCACAACAGGTCCATCTCCAATCCCATTGCCCCCCACTCTCAGCCCCCATTACCCTTCCTGCACCCCCACCACTACTAACAGACACCCATTCTCCACCTTGAACTCTCCGCCTACTACCAATGCTTTCACTCATACCACCAACGTCTTTCCTACCTCTTGCACACCTCTCCCGCCCAAACACTCTCTCCTCCCCAACACCATCCCGTACACTAACACAACGCAGCCCTGCACGAGTACCAGCCCACTCCCCCACCTGCACGCTAATCCCCGGGTCAGTCGCTCACCTTGGTCACCCCCACCTCCACCACCTACCCCACGTTGGACAACATCATGGCCACCCTCATCCAGATCAAAGAAGACATGCACATCATCAAAGAACTACTCTCCACACACCCCATTCACCCCTCACCCACCTCCACCTCACCTCCCCTCCCAACATGTCCCCTACCGTCACGGTTGACCCCCTCACTCAACGCTCCTCACTCCGGACGTCAATCCCAGTTCACAATCGCAACAACCGCCCTCGTCGCCCCTGCAACCCCTCACCCACCTCCACCTCCCCTCCCAACATGTCCCCCACCCTTCTGACTGACTCTCTCACTCAACACCCCCCACACTGGACTTCAATCGCTGCTCGCAATCGCAACAACCGCCCTCGTCGCACCTGCAACCCTACTTCGGACCTCGACACACTCACCATCCTCCGCTCCTACGACCCAGCCCCCCAAATTCACACATCCACCTCACACCTCACCATTCCCACGATACACTCAAACCCCCTTAGACCCCCACACTAAACAGCAGATTCTCCATCCCCAATAACCTTAGAAAAGTCCCTCTCTCTCTAGAACCCTCTACCACCCTCAACACACCCCGTCTCAAATGCACTCTCCTCAACTGCAGATCGGCCTCGAAACATTCCGCCGCCACTGCGGATCTCCTCCTAAAGCTGGACCTTGACCTAATCATCATGACTGAAACCTGGCTAACTGAATCCTCGACACCTATAATGGACATTCTGGTTCCTCCCAACTACCACATCATCAGACTTGACAGAACAGGCAAAATAGGTGGTGGAATCGCATGCATCTACAGGAACAACCTCTCTGTTCTGAAAGTCAACTCCACCTCCCTACCATCCCCAACATCCTGTGAATACATCTGCCTCGACATTATTAGTGAGGGCAAACCGATATGCTCTCTTCACAGCATTTACCACCCACCCAGGGACAACCTCACCTTTTCCCAACAAATCATGGATATGATCACAACCAATGCCGGACGGCAACTCACCCAAATATACCTTGGCGACTTCAACCTCCACTGGAACGATTGCAATGACGCGGTGGTAAACAGTCTTTAAAATTTCCTCGATGCCCTTGACCTCACCCAAATATGCAACAGCCCGACCCACGAGAAAGGTTCTATCCTCAACCTTATCATCTCCAAAGAGGACACTATCCAACTTGAGTCCATCCAACCCTGTGACTGGTCAGATCATCATATTGTCACATTCTTCATCAATGAAAAAGTTAAATTTAACTCGGTTCAATCCTCCAAGCCCAAAGTCTGGAAAAGAGACATGAAAAAACTGAACCCAAGCTCTCTGCCTCCTAACAGCTGCAATATCCTACTCCCACCGATCGGCGCTACGGACGTTCAATCCCTGACTGACCATTATCTCAACGCTATGACCTCAATAATTAATGAGGCTGCACCTATGCAGCTAAAAAGAGTCTCTACTAAAATCTCCAATCCATGGAACGACGGGAGTCTCAATGAGGATAGACGAGACATGCGAATGGCAGAACGCACCTGGAGATCAGCTCCCTCTGCACTGCACCGAAAAACTCTGAAGAAAAAGAGAAACGCCTATTTCAGGAAAATAAAACGCTCAAAATCAGATTTCTTCAGCCTCCAGCTCGACCAAGCAAAAAACCGTCCAAGAAAGTTGTTTGAGCTAATCAGATCACAATCCAAGGAACAACCCCAACCTCTCAGCACTGTGCGCGAAGCACCATCCTGTGAAGACTTCTCCGCTTTCTTTATCCAAAAAACTGACAACATAAAGAGCGATCTCCTCATTGACGCAAGCCTCTACTCCAAACACCACTGCATAGCACCCATTGAACCAAAAAACAATGCTTCATGGTCAACCTTCGGCACCTACTCGGAAGAAGAAATTGGCAAACTGCTCAGTACATTGAAACCATCCAATCACCTCACGGACCCCCTTCCTGCTAACGCTGTAAAAGACTTTACCCCTTGGCTTCTCCCACTCTGGACTAAAATTATCAACAGCTCACTTCAACAAGGAATCATACCTGACTCCCTCAAAGTTGGACAAGTCACACCTCTACTAAAGAAACCTACAGCCGACCCCTCTGACCTGAATAATTACCGTCCCATTACCAATATTCCCACTCTCGCCAAACTGCTGGAAAAATGCGCACAACTACAATTGACTAAACACATTGAACAATTTGACCTCCTCAGCCCTCATCAATCAGGCTTCCGAGCAGGACACAGTACAGAAACTGCTATGACTCACATAATTGACGATCCACTTCAAATGCTAGACCAAAACGACACCTGCCTCCTCATCCTCCTTGATCTCTCTTCAGCATTCGATACCGTTAAACATGAGAATTTACTCGAATTACTAAACACAAGAATGGGTTTATCTGGAACCGTTCTCAAGTGGTTCACTTCCTTTCTACACAACAGGTCGCATAGATTCAAGAGCAACAATGTGTTGTCCTCGCCAATACCTGTAACGCTAGGCGTCCCCCAAGGATCCTCTCTATCCCCGACTCTGTTCAACCTAGTTATGGAACCTCTCACCACCCTGCTACAAACATCCAATGTACACTTTCATATGTACGCCGATGACACCCGACTTTATCTCAAAATACAATCCCCCAAAGACATTGCGCTCCTGAATTCAACGATCAAAAGCACCCAATCCTGGCTTGCCGACAATCATCTCAAACTCAATGCTCTGAAAACAGAGTTCCTTCTGATCTCACCTCCAGCGAAGATCTCCACTACTCAAATTTGGCTTAAAGACCTAACCGCACTCAATGTCCAACCCACCATCGTGGACTCAGCAAAATCTTTAGGCATAACACTCGACACCAATCTCAACATGCAGCAACATATCAGCAAGGCAACCAAGGGAGCGAACTTCCAAATCAATACTCGGAGGAAACTTAAACCCTTCCTCCCAGCCAAAGACTTCCAAACCGCAGTACAAGCGCTAGTCACCCCTCGAATAGAATATGGCAGCATCGCCCTCTGCGGACTCCCCTTAACTACTACCGCGCCCCTAAGAGCTTCTCTAAACGCTGCAGCGAGACTCATCACTGGGTCAAAAAAGCACTCACATATTTCCCCTGACTTGAAATCCCTGAACTGGCTGCCTTTTGAAGCCAGAATTCATCTGAAAATCGCCTGCATGACACACAAGGCGGTACACCTGAACTCACCCGGCTACATCGCTCAGAAGCTGACAATCTCTGGCGGCGCTAGAAACACGAGAGGCACACACAATCTTCTGCTGAAACCTCGAAGATTCCGGAAGGAAAAAACATATAAGCGTTGCTTCTCAGGAATGGCACCCAGGATCTGGAACTCACTACCTCTCGAAACCAGGCTCTTATCTTCCTCTACACTCTTTAAGAAAGAAGTAAAAGCTATCCTCATGGCCAAATACACTTGAACTATTATCTCGAACTATTTAAAGACGTTGCACCGATCGGTACTACATGTTGCTTATTTGTATTACTTGTCTTATTGTTTTACATGATTGGCTTTGCCTCCACCTGTGTGTACTGTTAGCCTTATTGACTCACCTGTTTTAACTATGCGTCCTCATGTACCCCTTCTATGTAAAGCGCTCTCATATCTGTAAAGATCTGGTCCGCGCTATATAAAACTTTCAAAATAAAAATAAATAAAAAATCTAACCTGGGCTCCTATTGGAATTCTTTAACGCATATTAGCAAGACCATTATCGCAGTTTTAGCGGCAGTTTCCTGCCGCTAAAACGGCGATAATTTTAACGAGGTTCTTGCTAATATGCCCCATAGTAAGCTTTAATTTAAAATCATAATTTCGGGAGAAATATATTAGAGCTGAACATGAATTGAATTAAAATGTAAACTGAGCTATCAAAGTCAGAGTTCATGGCTCCCAAAAACAGGATAAAAATACAACTTAAAGTCACAGATTTTCACGAAACCAGCAGATATGGACAAACTGATTGGCTTCTACACTCTTCGTTTGTGCTCCAGATGACAGTGACTAAATCGCCCAAGGAGAGATGGGTACATTTTCCTATATTTTCAGCTGTCAGAAAAGTTTTGTAGCAGCTGCTTAAAGTATGATGCTCAAATCTGATCACCGTCCTGATAAAGTTTGACCCACAGATATGCAGCCACTATATTAACCTGCAGAAGTTATTATTAAAGATTTGTCCTTTATTAAGATATAATTTGTATTCAAGCCAAATTTTTCTAAAGTTTTGAAAGCAGGAAGAGCAGTATCTGAATCAGTCATAGGAATGACATTGTTGCTCTGCATATTAACTGGATTACGAGTATGCCAGAATGAATTTTTGATGGCTGCAATTAGTGGTTCACTGTAGAGAGCATCATTTGCTGGAGTGTGAGGATGGCTTTGTCAGGCGCTGGGCTCAGTAGGGAAGGAAGGTGAAATTGATTGATTGATGCAAAGAGCGGCAACGGGTTGACAACATGGCGTTTGTTGGCAGAAGCAAATTAGAATGGGAAATTATAGATTTCCACCACCCCTTCCATAGGAAATTGAACAGAACTCGATCACACACCTTCTTAGCATCAACGATTATGACATTGAGGGTAATATTACGAGTTTGAGAATGTGTAATAATGAGAAAATATAAATTCTGTTGTCTGAAGTGCTTCAACTGGTAATAAAGCTATGTTGTTTAGAAGACCCTTCAAAGTTATATTATGAATTGAATGTCATATGCCAGAAGCGTAGCATGATTTTGTGCTTTGAGCTGAGCAATGAAAGGTTTGATAAAAGGCATTGTTTGACTTGCGAAATGCATTATGTATGACCACCATCAACCCTGATTTTAAAGAAATGTGATTTACTTCATACAGAAAATGGTCATTCAGATCTTTAAATTATTTATAAAATTCGACAGATGGTCCCATCCTTCATAGGACTTTTAACTTGGCCACACTAACTGGTGAACGTGTGGAACAATAGAAACTTGATGAAAGATAATAAACTTAAATAAAGGCCATTGTATTTTTGTATTGTATTGTATTTGTATTTTGTGTATTTATAAAGCGCAAACAATCGCTCCGGAGGGAGCATCCTGGCGCTAACTACTAAGTGTGCAGGCAAAAATTTCGAAAACAGAAGCAGAAAGGAACTAGATAAGGGACATTGCATAATCGTCAGAAAGGGAGTAGATCCATGTAATATATGCAAGTAAGATACAGTAATATATGCAATTGTACTGCCCGACCGCTGAAGATTCTTCCTGATAGATAAAGTTTGGAAAATAACTGAAGGGGCACCGCATGTGTGTGGGCAGTGTCCCCTTGCTCGTACCCTCTGGATTTTAAATGCATTACATTTTCGTCTGAGGTTGATTCCCATACACTGTAAGCACCATTGTTCATTCAGGATTCTGCCTTGCTTTGTATGCCAACTCTGTAGATGCTCGATGATGTTGCCATCAATCAATCAATCAATCATGACACTTGTATAGAGCACTACTCACCCGGAAGGGTCTCAAGGCGCTTGGGGAAAAGGGTCTGCTACTGCTCGAACAGCCAGGTCTTGAGTTGTCTCCTGAAGGCGAGATGGTCTTTGGTCAGCCGAAGGTGGATGGGGAGGGAGTTCCATGTCTTGGCCGCCAGGTAGGAGAAGGATCTTCCTCCGGCGGTGGCTCTTCGGATGCGTGGTACGGCGGCGAGTGGTTCCTTTTGCTTAGCCAATATTCTGGATTGACAGCCGAACAAGCATTGAGCCAGTAAGATAGGCGTGGCCTTCCATAATCACTGAGACATATTGAGCTTGTAATGAGTCATGCTCGGTCTAGGTTTCCTTGGCCATTGAGCCTGATTTTTTAATTCAGAATCTGATAGACCACCCCTGAAAAGCACAGAATTTGGTGTCTTGTAATGAAACATCAAAAAGCGTCATTGCCCAAGTTACAGTAATATATGCAATTAAAAACACATCCTTTTCTAGTGAGTATTTAGCATCCATTCCTCTAGCTGCTACAATAAAGAATTCTTTAATAGACCGGCTCTTTGTTATTGTTTTTTGTTGTCTATTGTTAATGTTTGCTCTTTATTGACAGCGGAATTTTATACAACAAACCTAGACAAATCAACAAATGGGGTGCTTTTCCTCAAATGGCATAAAGAGGAGTAAGAATCTTAATAGGAAAGATTCCCTGCAAACTTGCAAGAAGGATTGCATGGAAGGGTTATGCAGCTACAAGGAATGAGGTGGATAGGTACAAGGTGACTTTTGAGAACTGTGCAGAAGATGTGGGGATGAGCGCTAGTCAGACTTCTTCTAAAAGTAGGTTCCACGTTTTCAGTACAAAATTTGAAAGTCTTAGGGCCTTATGATGAGGCGCAGTGGTGGCGGCCTGGCCCCAGCCACACCAGTGGTCCGACCGCCTTATTACCACTAGGGCGGTTGGACCGCCATTGCATTGCAACAAACACCAGGGATCAGAGATCAGAGATCCCTGGCTGTGGCGCAGTGGTCTGAGGGCCACAATATGCTTGGCGGTGCCCTGAGGCACCGCCAAGATTATTACAACATTCCCTACTGCCAGCGGTCTCATGGAGATTCTCCCTCCATGAAACTGCTGGCAGAGAGTAAAGAAAGGGGGTCCTACAGGGTCCCACCTTCCCCTGAGCCTGAGGGTGCAAGCAGGGGGGCACATCTTGTGCCCCTCTGTATTTTTGCACCCCCAGTTCATGCACGGGAAGGAATGCATGACATGGTACAGTCCTTCCCGTGCAGGTACATGCACTGGCCGTCTCTCGGCAGTGCAGTTTAAGTCTCACTATGAGCATTTAAACTGCACAGCCGCAGAACCGCCAATCCGCCCTCCCAGTGCGGGAGCATGGTGGGGGCCTGCCGCCCGCACCAACAAAACTCGTATTCAGGCCATTTGTAGAATTTCCATGTTTGGTAATCCTCTCAACAGGGTGCGAGATCTTCCCTTGGTAAATTCTGCTTGCGATATAATAATTCCACCAGCAATCAGAGAGCTTTCCATTATGACCCTCCTAAAGCAGGTTTTACCTCTGATAATAAGCCAGCTCTCTGTCTGTTTATGAGCCAAACACCAATTCCCTAAACTAAATTTCAGCAGTGAAAGGCACAGAAAAAGATTGAGTTCACAGGATTTGCAAACCTGAGTGAAATTAAAAGCAGGCCCAGACGAAGTTGTTGATACACAGGGGAAATCTTGTTCAATTCTAGAATATCACAGAACACAAGTCGCAGGATTTTTCTGCCAGTTCGTTCTAACACCATTTTATGCAATTGTCACACGTGGAGGACTGGTTAGAACAGAAATCATCACTCAAGCAGGTTCTTGCAGTACTTTCTAGGTCACGTATGCACTTCTGTGAAATTTTCAACCAATCTATTACCCAAGTGTATTTTGAACAATATGTAATTTTGTACAATTTCTGTTAAAATTACAATCATTGTGCAAAACAAATCGCAATTCCGTCTTCCCTTAACAAAATGTTCGCCTCCGACAATCTTGTACCATGATAGGAGGTAAGTCACGTCTGTTGACTCGGGAGCATCAGGGTTAAGAAGGCGTGGCCACAACGCTGCTACATTCGTTGGTAACATCCATGGAATAAGGACCGCCGACAGGATGTGCTGAATGTTTCCCACTAAGAGGCCAGGGTGAGTCACTCATTCTCTGCACCGTCAGAAGCAGCAACATGAGTGACAGCATGCCTGACACGTCACTGCGTTCATCATTCAAAAAGCAGGGAGCATTGTGACAGCATGAAAGCTTCTTACACGTGTTTCCCCGAAAGATTGACATTTCTTTGACATGGAAAACCACAAAAATACGCGGGAAGGATTATTTTATTCATAAATTGTGTTAAAAATTGACGAGGCTAGCTAAAGCTTTGAACCACTGAATGGTCGTTATTCAGTGCAATAATACACTAATGACACCCAACCCTACGAACGCACTATGCATGCTTTCCTGTAGGAGGACACACGGCAGTGCTTAATTTGAGCAGGTGCTTTTAGGTGCTCAGCACCGGCACTTCTTTCACAGGGCTGGGACTATGATTTCTGGTCCTGCAGATGGTGGTCTCAGTATTAATTGCCCAATTTAAAATAAAAAGAACCAGATACCTTGCATGGTGACGGGCTGGTATGTTTTCATAGGCAGGCATGCATCTGTTCAGGCAGGCATGATTGTGTATCATCACTTTAGTGATGATGTTGTCACGCCTGTCATGAATCCAAGAAGTCATCATTAACGAATGGCTTGCATTCTATTCCCGGAGTCTGCTGCACACTGCCACTGCCTGAGCCTAAGCCTCACATTAGATAATTGTAGTGGGGGCCTGCAGCCCTGCATTACTACTATCCTCAACGTGCTTGATGTAGCGGTGGCCCACCGCAACTTTTGTGCGCTATGGAGTCACCTGTAGTTTCCGTGCGCTGCCTCCAAGCATGCTAATTGCTGAGTGTGCTTGAGCCCAGTAGGTGCAACAGCCATACTCACATCTCACAGGCATTGCAGCATTGCAGCATTGCAGCTGGGGACAGTGTTTGTGCTGTGGCAGGCAGGGTCACAGCAAGCTGAGCAGTGGATGCCTATGCCGTCGTCATAACTGGACCAAACTAACTACAGGCAGCCTCCTGACCTGCAACAAACCCAGTCAGACCACACTGATTAATATGTTCCAAAAAAGCATTTTCATTTGGTGTACATTTTGTTTTCACACTAATCTGTCAGTGTAGGTAAAGAAGTAAAACGCATGTCTTAGGGGACAGATAGCAGAGCATGGTTACAGGATAGACACTGAGGCAGTGCGGGTGATGAAAGTTGGGCACACCGGAGGTAGAAATGGGCTGCAGTCTCCTTGGCAACATTTGTAGCCCCGGCACTTCATTTTTTACAAATTAAGCCCTGACACACGGTGAAACAGCATGTCAAGGAACGTTTCCCAACTATACCTCAGAGTGCAAATGAGGGGAAACTGCACTCAGGGGTACACGAGTCTTCTGGCCACTGAGCCAGGTGACATAGACGTCTAGTGGTACCCGACGGAGATGGATGGGAACCAGCTTGACCTACAATGGTAGGGTACGGCTCCCACATTTGCACATGAATGCAAAATCCAATGATGTCAGAGGTACCTAGGGCCAGATGTACTAAGGGTTCCTGCAGTTGTTAACCCTTCAAAAGCGTTATTTTGCATATCTATCTATTAGTACATAGTTCCATTCACACAATAATTTTGTGGTCGCCAAAAGTTGATGTGCAAATAGCAGTTTCATTAAATTTGACACATACTTACTGAGCCTACAAGAAGGCTCAGTGACTGGAAAGCATTTACTGCTGGTATCTATGGATGTGTGTGACCTTATAAATTCTATCTAGCTCAGGGCTGACCACACTTCTATCCCTCCAATGGAAAGTTGGTATTTTTCGAATGGATAATAGTAACACCTGTCATTAATAGCACCCAGAAAAATCACAGCTTTGGTATTAAGCGCTATATTAAAAACAAGTAATAGTAGCATATGAAGTGAGTACATACTCTGGTGGAAACATTATAATTGTTCAAAGAATAGCCTGTGAGGCAGGTCTGAGGTCAGTCTGTAACCTTTGACAACTATTACTGATGTGTATGTCAGGGACGACCGATGTTAAAAGGCAAAAGGGGTGTTGCCCTTCCACCCTGAGGAGAGAGACAAGAAGAGAAGAAAACAAGCTTTTGCATTGCAATAGGTCTCGCAATTACTCGAGTTTGAGCTATTGGCTTTCTAAACGACAATGCCTTTTTTATTTTGTTTTGCTTTTTAAAACATAAATAAAAGGCATTGTCATTTATAAAGCCAATAGCTTAAACTCACGTAAATGCGAGACCTATTGCATTGCAAATGCTTATTATGTTATTATCAGGGTCCCACCTATTGAACACCAGAGCCCTGACTTCAGGGAGCAGTTTGCCTTAGCAGGGTATGCTGCATTTCCCTTTGTGTTCATATATAAATACTAATGCTTTCATAAAAGAAACTATCTGACTGGACAATCATTTATTGCTTCTAATGACTGTAGCTTGTGTATCTCCACCCCCTCCCCCTCGATGTAGCAATTGTCTGATTGACCCGCACTACCACCAGGGCCGGACTGAGAACAGAAACCGGCCCTGGCAAACTGCTCAGCTGGCCCCCCCTGGGTTCAGGGGGAGTGCAGTTGAGCAGTTTGCGACGGCCGGTTTCGGCCGATTTTGTTACTGGGGGCCGACATTGCCGACCCCTGTTACAAAAACGGACCCCCAGGGGCCCAAAACCGGCCCCCACCCTAGCGGCCTCACTCATTCCAGGTTTTTATCCTTGCATTCTGGCACTAGTAGTGCGTTTTCGCCTTATACATTTCTTACTATGCAATGAAAAATAGTACTGTATACACTATTCACATCTTTGTTGTTACATCTGGAGAACTTTAGGCGCTGCGCCCCAAGATAAGAGCACTTCTCTCACAACACCAAAGGACTTACTGTTTAGGAGCACAAAAAAAACTGCCAACGATGAACCGTGCTACTAATCCAAAAATGTGGTCTAGGGAGTACGAAGAGCTGTATAACTGTAGGAACTCTAAATGAAGGGTGTGCACCCCTCAACTTCCACCAGAGTCTCAATCACAAAAGTGACCCACAGTGACCACCACTTTTGAGCACGTCCAATATTAACAACATCCTCTCCCAAAACTCCATACACTAGGCGTCCCCCCATACCACTGAAAAACAAGGTGTTCCCATAAGGCCACAGAAGTACATAGTTACTCCATGAGTACATCTTCAATCGGTGCAGGCTGTGAAATATTACTCCCTAACGAGAATAATGGCCTTAGAACTACAACTCCCAGAATGCAGTCACTGGAATGCTAAAAATCCATCACCGGCAGTTATACACAATATGAGGTGATTTGGTACTTCTATGGGCGACCCTCTGCACTAAAAATCGTCTTCACCCTCACACTAATAAGCACCTTCCATTAACCCTCGCCTTTTCACTCTAGCAGCCTATCACTCCGCACAATGCATATCTATAAACTGCTCTATTCGTTTTCAGAAGGATCAGAGGCAGAGGTAGAAGGAGAGCCACAATGCGTTACCCCAAACCGGAAGTCTAAAGGATAGGCAATACTGATAGAGCGTCCCCAAACTTCCGCCATAGAGATAGGAGTACTAAGCGCACCCCCTTGGTTTCGGCTCAGTTTTGTGCAGTAGAAAAAAAGTCTTGTTTGGAAACTTTACAGAGTGTTTAAATGTCGACTTTTGATAACCAAAGGTAAGGTGGAGACGTTGCAGAAACAAAAATCGAGAGAACAGTATAATAGCATTTATTAGACAGAACAAGCATTTGCAATGCAATAGGACTCACATTTACGCGGGATCTATTGCATTGCATCATGGACAATAGGAGGGGGGAAGCACAGACAACTGGAGTGCGGGAGGGGGAAGGGAGGAGAAGGGGGAGAGAAGGTACAGACAAAGTAATGCTCACAGTCTAAGCAACACATACTGTATCGTGTAACACTCGTAGTAAAGGGGCCAGTAGCCATGGGAAGGTACACAATGACCAGACCTGCTCCTGCTATATGTGTGGAAATGAGTATGCTAATGAATGGTCACGACCTGGTACTATAAACGGAGAAACGAGGTGCAGTGAGGACGCTGACCCTAATACCCTGATTAAATTGCCTCCAAAGTGTGTAAGGCAATGAAACATGCTGGTTTTATCTGAGCAGGCGCACAGCAAGGAATACAATAGAATAGCCAGTGCTGCCATGCTCATTTTTAAATTAGGGAATACCGCATTTCTAAATTAGATGGTGGTTCCCTGGTAGGGTTACTTATAGAAATAAACCACATTCTTCTTTGGTTTTTCTTATTCCTGCACCATTCACTCTTTAGTTTTGACAGTAGGCAGATGCTGATGATGAGAACCTGAGGATGCAGGCGAGTACCAGCTTGTAAACTTCCCTTGGTGTTACTCCGGTGAGGCTCTGCCTACCTTCTCTTAGCTTTTTTTTATTCCTTCCTCCCCCTTTGATGCTTTGGGTACACTGAAGGGAGGGGTTACTAGCAGTCGTTATACCACACTTTTTAGGGCTCGGGCCTACGTCACACTGCATAGCAGTGTAGGTGGAGCCTAAGAGTCCTGTAGTCAGCGTGTCAGCAAAGCAACCTAAAAATTCCTTTGTGCGCGAGATTTTTCGTCGTCTTTTTTTCCCATCTGCATGATAATTGGTCCTCGCACTGCTGTGTTTTTATAAGACAGCACGCAATAGGACATAGGCATTTCAGTTTCTCGACTTCCTGCATATTCCGTGCGGAGACGCGCAGGAGAATGCCATTAATCTTCAATTACCAGCTGTCAGGTGACGTGGTAATTGAAGGCAGATGGTAGGCGCGCTGCGCGTGCATTCACCACTCTCCATTTACTAATTTTTTCAGATGTGTGTGCGCTCATACAGAATAAGCTACAAGGTAGGGTCTGTGGTCTCAAGAGTTAACTGAGAAATGGGTATTCTTGTGGGCCTGGCTGATCGGCCGCAGATAAAAGTCCAGCCTTGTTTACATTTTCTTTGGAAATCCCCAAATAATATAATCATTGCTGAATACTTAAAATGGCCTACATTAACTGTCGCCTGGCACGCTTCTAGTGTGTTCACCGGAATTGTCAACAACTTGCTGCACGCGCACTAGTGAATGGTTACAAACATACCTGAGCCGAGTCCAGGTGCTACAAAGGTAAACCCATCATAAAAGAGAGTGCATCAAGACCAGCACGCGCCTCCCCCGCGCCCGCACAGAAACCACAAGCCGCAGCTGGACTCTGACCACCTGCACGCACCTGATGCTTGTAAAGTCAGAGCTACCCACTTGGGAACAGGTTCGAATCCCAGCGTTGGCTGAACACCACGTGATTCTGTGCAAATTACTTAATCTCCCTGTAATCTAAAACACACAAAGAAATTAATCTGACCTTGTGTAATGTAACTGCCGATCAAGTAATGCGATCCAACGATCTTAGGCAGAGCTCGTATTATATAAAAGTGCAAAAATAAAAATAACAATACTAAACACAATTTAGAAGCTGCTTATCTTGATGAAGTGGAGTGCCATGGGACGTGTCGACAACTTCAGTTAAAACTGCTCAGTTCCCTCTCTGCTTCAACAACTGAGTTGACAAAATCTGTTTAAAAGTAAAGGTAGATCTATTTAAAACCACATTCTTGCAGATGGACTGAAGAATAAAGTGCAGGTCAGTTTATGGAACTGGTCCCTGTAAAATTAGTTATTGGCAAGCAGACCCCTTGTTTAGCGAGAGTAATACTAATAGCTTTACCAGCTCGTGTAGTTGTCATCCCCCTCAACAGTAATGGCATCGGAGGGCAAATACATGGTGGAATGCCAGCCGGCAAGCTAAAAGAGTTTGATATTAACATGTACATTTAGGTTGTGTGTATCCTCCTGATCTGTCAGCATAGAATAGATAGTCAACGTTTCTCTCTTAGCGAAATACATTGGTGGTTTCGACATCTCACGGGCCGCCCACCCTGAGGCCACTGGTCTGTTTCCCATCACAAATGACTTTCACGTGCCTGCTGTGTTTTTTTTTTTTTTTTCTAATTAAGAACCATTGATACCTCTAATTCAGTATTGATCTGTCAGTCAAACAAGCTCGTTAAACAAACCATGTGTACTAACACAGCTGGGAGACGAGTGCGAGAGCGACAGTGAGTACAGAGTGAGTGTGAGAGTGACAGTGAGTGCAGAGTGAGTGCGAGAGTGACAGTGAGTGCAGAGTGAGTGTGAGAGTGACAGTGAGAGTGCAGAGTGACAGTGAGTGCAGAGTGAGTGCAGTGATAGTGAGTGCAGAGTGAGTGTAGAGTGACAGTGAGTGCAGAGTGACAGTGAGTGCAGAGTGACAGTGAGTGCAGAGTGACAGTGAGTGCGAGTGACAGTGAGTGCAGAGTGAGTGCGAGAGTGACAGTGAGTGCAGAGTGAGTGCGAGAGTGACAGAGAGAGTGCATAGTGACAGTGAGTGCAGAGTGAGTGCAGAGTGGCAGTGAGTGCAGAGTGACAGTGAGTGCAGAGTGAGTGCACAGTGACAGTGAGTGCAGAGTGACAGTGAGTGCGAGTGACAGTGAGTGCAGAGTGAATGCGAGAGCGATAGTGAGTGCAGAGAGCGACAGTGAGTGCGAGAGTGACAGTGAGTGCAGAGTGAGTGTGAGAGTGACAGTGAGTGCAGCGTGAGTGTGAGAGTGAGAGTGCAGAGGGACAGTAAGTGCAGAGTGAGTGCGAGAGCGACAGTGAGTGCAGAGTGAGTGCGAGAGTGACAGTGAGTGCGAGAGTGACAGTGAGTGCAGAGTGAGTGCAAGAGTGACAGTGAGTGCAGAGTGAGTGCCAGAGTGACAGTGGGTGCCAGTGTGACAGTGAGGGCAGAGTGACAGTGAGTGCAGAGTGAGTGCAGAGTGACAGTGAGTGCAGAGTGAGTGCAGAGTGACAGTGAGTGCAGAGTGAGTGCGAGAGTAACTGTGAGTGCAGAGTGTGTGCAGAGTGAGTTCCAGAGTGACTGTGAGTGCAGAGTGAGTGCAGAGTGAGTGCAGAGTGACTGTGAGTGCAGAGTGAGTGCAGAGTGACTGTGAGTGCAAACTTTCACCAGACACAGACACCATAAGTCGTCTGTGCAGGCTTCCACCAGGCACACATCACCAGACGTCAGTGCACGCTTTCACCAGGCACACACACCACCAGCCGTCAGTGTACACTTTCACCAGGTACACACACCACCAGCCGTCAGTGCACGATTCCACCAGGCCCACACACCTTCAGCCTACAGTGCACACTTCCACCAGGCACACACACCACCAGCGATCAGTGCACACATCAATTGTTAACGCATCCACAATTAACTATTGTAGCAATTGCAGTATTGTGCACTTTACTTTCAAACATATTCATCTAAAGCGCAGCATGCCACTATTGCTACAATTCAAATCAAACCCACATAATTCCACTACACACCACATGCATACACTCAATAACACATGGCTAAAAGACATTGACATTTACAATTCCATTAGCTCTAACTCAAAACAAATCTTAGACCTATTGCAGTGAGTGCAGGTGCACAGTGAGTGCAGAGTGAGTGCAGAGTGAGTGTGAGTGCAAACGAATGAGTGCAGAATACAGAGTGAATGCAGAGTGAGTGCAGAGTGAGTGCCACACACATAAAACCACAAACACCACAGACCACACAAACACAAACACCACACACATATACCACACTCACACACACCACAAACACACCAGCTTCTCACCATTACACACTCATCACCACTCACCACCACACACTGACCACCGCGCACTCACCACCACACACTCACCCCCACAGACTCACCCCCACACACTCACCACTACACACAAAACAACACATACAACAACACACGACCAGCCGTCAGTGCATGCTTTCACCAGGCACAAACACCACCAGCCATCAATGTACGCTTTCACCAAACACAAACACGACCATGCATCAGTGCCGCAAAACCACCACGCACACAACACACAATGTCAGTGCATGCTTTCACCAAACACACACACACACACACCAACAGCTGTCAGTGCAGACTTTCATCAGTCACACACAACACCAGCCAAGTTCACTCTTTCACTAGGCACACTCGTCAACAGCTGTCAGTGCAGACTTTCATCAGTCACACACAACACCAGCCAAGTTCACTCTTTCACTAGGCACACTCATCAACAGCTGTCAGTGCACCCTTTCACCAAGCACACGCATTACCATCCATCTCTGTACGCTTGACAGCCACACACACTACCAGCCGTCACTGCACGCTACCACCAGGTACACCCACCTCAAGCCGCCACTGCACGCTTCCACCAAGCACACACCACCAGCCATCACTGCACAATTCCTACAGGCACACACTTCCACCACCCATCAATGCACATATCAATTGTTAACGCATCCACCATTAAATATTGTAGCAATCACACTATGCTGCACTTTACCTTTTAAAGATAATGCGTTAAAGCGCAGCATGCCACCATTGCTAATATTCCAATCCAACACACATATTTCCAACACACGTCACATGCTTACACTCCAAAACACATGGCTAAAATACATTGGCATTTACAATGCCATTATCTCTAACTCAAAAAAAACCAAGACCTATTGCATTTCTAATGCTTGTTTAATTAATGTAGTGATCTAGGACACAATGATGCAGTTGTGAAAATAAAATCCACTGTGGTGACACTCTAAATAGGGTGTCTGTATTGAGCGATATATGGTGGCCTCATTTCCACACATATAGCAGGAGCAGGTCTGGTGTTGCATTTCAGGATATAGTGGGGGCGACCTGCTCCGATTTACACCCCCTTAGGCTCCCATTTCTTGATAAAAGGTACAAATGACGACATACCCATAATAAGGAGGGACTAACAAGCCTCATAACCATTCAGAAGTCAGCATTTAGGAAAGACAAGGGTATGAGCCAATTAAAAACATGGGCGGAGAGTGGGCAGAGCTTCCACTGCATACTCCATTACTGCTTGCCTCGCAGAGCGAGCAGGGGAAACAACCTTTACAATGCAACTTTTACAATGCACTACCATTACAACTAAACTTTTACAACGCAACATCCATTACATCGCATGCCATTATAACGCAACCATTACAACGCATGACACTACAACGCATACCACTACAACGCATGTCATTACAACACATACCATTACAACGCATAACATTACAACGCATTGTACCCTTATACTTTCCAACACTTACCCTACTGTTGCACCCTCTAGAGTTAGAATAGTAATTTATACCCCTACACTATCCAACACTTACCCTACTGTTGCACCCCCCTGGAGTTAGAATAGTAATTTTTACCACTACACTATCCAACACTTACCCTACTGTTGCACCCCCCTAGAGTTAGAATAGTAATTTTTACCCCTACACTATCCAATACTTACCATACATGCAATGTAATGTTATGCGTTGTAATGGTATGCATTGTAAAGGTAGTATGCTTTGTAATGGAATGAGTTGTAAAGGTAGTTTTAAAAAAATTGTTGTAATGACTTGCGTTGTAATGGAATGCGTTGTAATGGATGTTGCGTTGTAAAAAATGAGTTGTAAAGGTATGCGTTGTAAAAGTATGCGTTGTAACGTCATGCATCCGCGAGCAGAGCATGCGCACTGCCGCCATAGGCTCGACCTAAAGATGCAAGGAGCTGAAAATAAATTACTACTTGTTGCTCTTGTATTTATAATGGGGCAGCTCTGATGAACTTTGCAGACATCCTTCTGCACATGTGCCTGCTGGATGACCTCATCTTCGAGCTGCAGGTACGAGCTACAGCAGTGATATCATGGCAGAGGGCGTGCCCAGTTAGAATGCCATGGATAAGGTTGCTTTTCAGGCGCTTACACAATGGCCCTCGGAGGAGTTCACAGAACTCCATTAATTTTAATGGCAGGGGCGGGGCAGGTTGATAGGGAGAACGTGGTATTGGGTGGTAACATTTTAATAGCCAACACAAGAGGAGGCAGGCTTTAGGAGGGGTGCAGCTGGCTGGCTGCTCTCCTTGTTCCCAGACCCGGTTCTAGCTGGTGTGCCGGGTGGGCCAGGCCCACCCAAACATGAGCCTGGCCCACCCAAACATGAACCGTGGGCCTGACGTCAGGGGGGCAACAGCAAATGGCCACGGCAATTAAAACGTTCATCTGAATGTTATTTTTCTTATTTTTCTAGGAGTTGCGTGATTGGGCCTGGGCTTTTTCCCACAGGCACCCCCAATCACGCATCTCCTTTTAGGGAGGTGGGTTGTGTCCCCGCCCCTTGTGCAGATACAGGGGCATGGCGAAGGGGAGAAATCCTGAAATCCTCTTTGGCACCGGGTAATGTGTGCGCTACTGCGTGGATATTTCAGAGTTAGAGAAAAGGAGTTTGTTGATCCAGATTCACCTTTCCTGACCCCTTCAGCTGTTTATGAGATGGGCTGTGCCTCAGAGTTTGAACAAAAAATCTGCAAAGGCCCAGCTAGATGTATGCTTCGAGAATGTGTGTATATTAGTTATTTTTTTTTTTAAATCTATGAGGGCCCGGCATGACGCATACGCTGTGTATATTTTATATCGTTGTATCGTTATCATGACGGATGCAAGACACAACTACTAAAATGTCCAGATAACTCTGGTGATTAATGATCCTGCTAGAGAGCAATATTTTGTATGTTCCTAATTTGTAAATGCAGTTAACTGTATTTATGTGGATAGCTCAGTGGGTTACTTGCAGTATAGAAGTTACAATCCTAAAATAGGACAGTGACCTATCAACTGACATCAAAGAGCTGCATACAAACCTGGTATAATTAGAACTTTTTGGTATTGCAATATAGTTAGAATTTACCCTGTCTTTCATTACTCTAATCTTGCTATAGTTTGTTTTGGCAGATATACATTTTAATCAGTAAAGACAACTCCGCAACCACTGGGGTATGCTTTAAGTCCTGTGTTTGTGCTTCTCAAGACCAAACCCTCTTAAAACATGCTGCCCACCAGTATGGATGACATGTGGTACCTGCACCTTGCAATCCTCATTGGCTTATATGACATTCCCTATAGACTGATTTACATACGTGTATGATTCATTGCCTCTGCATGATGTAAGTACTGTGACACCCTACACTATGAGGAGCGCTATACAACAAATGAAATCGAATATGAGAGAGGGGCTACAGAGAGATGAAGGACACTGTTGGAGGGTGACAATTAGGGAATCTGAGGAGGGGGCTACGGAAAGATGAAGTGCACTGTTGGAGGGTGGTAGTGAGGAAGTCTGAGGAGGAGGTGATGAGGGGGAGAGGCTATGGAGCGATGAGGGGCACTGGTGGAGGGTGGCAATTAGGGACTCCAAGGAAGAGGTCAATAGGGGGAGAGGCTATGGAGCTATGAGCGGCACTGGTGGAGGGTGACAGTGAGGGAATCCATGGACTATGTAATGGGGGGCTACGGAGAGATGAAGTGAACTGTTGGCGGGTGGTAGTGAGGGAGTCTGAGGAGGAGGTGATGAGGGGGAGAGGCTATGTAGCGATGAGGGGCAATGGTAGCGGGTGGCATTTAGGGAATCCGAGGAGGAGGTCATGGGGGGAGAGGCTATGGAGCGATGAGGGGCCCTTGTGGAGGGTGGCAATTAGTGAATCCAAGGAGGAGGTCTTGGGGGAGGGTGGGACATACAGAGGGATGAGGGGCACTGGTGGAGGGTAGTAGTGAGGGAGAATGAGGAGAGGGTTATGAGGGGGAGGGGCTATGAAGAGATTGTGAGGGGCACTGTTGGAGGGTGGCAGTGAGGGCATGCAAGGAGGAGGTCATGAGGGGCAGGGGATTTGGGGCGATGAGGGTCACTGTTGGAGGGTGGAAGTGAGGGAATCCGAGGAGGTCATTGGGACAGGGTCTACAGAGGGATGAGGGGCACTGTTGGAGGGTGGCAATGAGGGAATCCGCGGAGGAGGTCAATAGGAGGAGAGGCTATGGGGCGATGAGGGGCACTGGTGGAGGTTGGCAATGAGGGAATCCAAGGAGGAGGGCCTTTGGAGAGAGGAGGGTGCAGTTGGAGGGTGGTACTGAGGGAATTTGAGGACGAAGTCATGAGGGGGAGGGGTTTTGGAGAGATGAAGGGCACAGTTGGAGGGTAGCAGTGAGGGAATCCGAGGAGGATGTCATTGGGGGAGGGTGGGAGATACGGAGAGATGAGAGGCACTGGTGGAGAGTGGTAGTGAGGGAGTCTGAGGAGGAGGAGGTCATGGGGGAAGGGGCTACAGAGAGATGGAGTGCACTGTTGGAGGATGGTAGTAAAGGTATCTACAGAGAAAGAGGTTAGTGGTGGGGCGCCAATAAATAACTCTCCACATGCTCTGTATACACACAGAAGCAATCCTTGTATCTTGGTGACTGTTTGCAAGTAGATATGATGTAATCTTTGGCTTGTAGGCTACCTCCGGAAGCGTCAAATTGGGCCGGTAGTGGCGCACCCTTGGTCCTCCCAAATAAAATTTCCTGGAGCCGGGTCTGCTTGTTCCTCTCTTGTGGTGTGCTTTCACTTTTGAAAGTGTTATGTAGCTGAAGCAGATCCTGAGCCCTTTCTCCAAGGTATTGGTACTTACTACATGACCCACCCCGGCTACCTTCTAAAAGGTCAAATATTTTTAGGCCCCGGGATGTTAAGGGATTTGCACAGAATCACAGCATATCGAGCCGGCGACGAGACTCCAACAGCACTTAGTGCTTTTAAAAAAAAATTCTAGAACCTCCACCTTTTGCGCTGTTGTGTCCTCTCAGGTTTGGCAAGGGAAAAGTTTCGGCGCAGGCCCTGGTAACAGGCTGCTCGTCAGCACCTGGTGGCAGGCTGCTTTCTTTAAACTAGTCAATGTTTCATTGTGAATGTGCAGAAAGATATTCCTTCAGTGCCAGCATTGTGTTTATGTTTACCTGACAGTGCTGTGCTGTGTCGCCTCGAGCACGGGATAAAAGAACCCGCTCTGCATATGGCGCGCGGGCAGCATGAATGAATATTGTATCAGCACAGGCTGGCTCGTGACGTCTTTGAAGGCCGGATCCAGCCGTCAGTACAATGATCATCAGCCAAAAGCAGACACCGAGGTCGCGCTGTGTGTACCGCAGTGTTTCATTTTTAAAGCTGCAAAGACACCCCAAGCCTCCGTTGTCTCAGTCTGTATGTAACTTGTTCTAGACCTCGTGGTCGTTTCTGATGCTGCATACAATCTGGCCATGTCAGTCTTAACACCCTTCATTGTCGGGCATTCTGGCGCATGTCAAGCGTGAAGAAATGAACAGCTCCAGCTTCGTGTAATGGTGATGTAATGAGATGAAAAACACATCTGGTTTATTTCATTGGCTAATTTATCTCTAAGTTAGGCTACACACTTCCAAACATCATTGTAATTCCACAGCTCTGAAGTATTGAAAGAGGCACTCAAATGCTCTGTAAATGACTGCGTTTATATTTGACCTCAGTCTTCGCTAACTCGACTCGCTGGCAGGTAGCTGATGTGTAGTTGTTTCTCATACACGATTTGTTTGACTGAGTAAGTTTTTCCATTTATTTCTTCACAGTGCTCACTTACAAATGTTGAGCAATCGACGCCTGAAAGCCAGCTTAGCCATATCTCACATTCTCGGGGGGAGAACCTCATGTCAGTCGGTCTCACTTGGTAACCTAAGGTCAAATTTGCCCCTAACTTTTACACTCCACTACTTTGAAAAGTCATCAGCCACCACTGGTGTATGTGTGCTAGCACTATGCTCGACCTGCTACATGGCTAGTACTGTGGTCACACGAATACTCTTATGCCCACATGCATCAACGATAATTGCATTCGCAAACGGTGCGAATCGCGATTTTCGGCCGTTTGCGAATGCAATTATCAAAATTGGAATGCATCATGTATTTTGCAATTTTAGGAATCGCAATCATGTTGCGATTTCTAAAATTGCGATTGCAGTTAAGAAATCGCACTTTCAGATTTCTTAAATGCAATGCATGATCATTTCTAAATTGCGAATTTGCAATTTGGAAGTGGTAAATTAGCATGAAGTTGAACTTCATGCTAATTTACCGAAAACCTTTAAACATGCACAAAAATGCATTTTTGAAAGTTGCATTTTACACACACACATGTCCTTGGGACATGTGTGTGAGTAAATTGCACTTAAGTTTAATTTCAGGGGTGCAGGGAGAGGTTCTTTGGACCCCCCCCTGCACCCTTGAAATTGCATTTTCAATTTGCGATTTGCAAATTGAAAATCGCAAATTGTAAATGCCTTCCCATTGATTCCTATGGGCCTCTTGGCCCAAAGGAATCAATGGGAAGGGATTTCCTTAATTGCGATTCGCAAATTGTGAATCGCAATTAAGGAAAAATTAGAAATCGCAAAAAAATTGTGAATTTTTCATGCATTGCCGTTTGCGAATTCTTAATTGCGATTCCTTAATTTTCGCAATTAAGGATTTGCAAACGGCAACAATGATGCATGTGGGCCTTATTTCCTTATTTTGAGCATTTGCAAGGGGCATATTTCACAGGAAAGCTCCAATGCTTTATAGTTAGGGCCTGTTTCTGAAATTTGTTGAATCCACGTGCTTTTTATTGCAGCAGATAAAAAAGCTACGCACCTTAGGGTACATTGTTTATTGGGTGTAATAAATAGCACCCCTGTATCGGGTTTCAGGGGAATAACTTGTGGGTCTTGATGCATACCGCACCAAAATGGTAAGTACCGTACACTTTCCCCCTGTTAAATTCCGGCAGGTTTGACCTGGCAAAATTTGAGGAAGGGTGAAATATTTAACTCACCCAGAAACTGGGTGTGCTATATACTATCCAAACTGTAATTCTAACCCGTGTTTAAACAGGGATTGAGAAAGCACAGACCTACTTAGAATCAGGGTCATACCCTATATGTGCTAATAAGATCTAGAATAGGAGTAAGACATGAAATAGCTCAGGGAAAAGCAAGTGGCAGCAGCAGTACTCCAAGACTGCAAACAGTTAAGGGTTTTAAGAGATTAAGCATAATCGAAATTTACAAGCTGGAGTACTCCCCTGCAGTCACAAAAGGCAATTTTGGGGGATGCAATCATTTGAAATTGCCCTTTATTCGATGGCCCAATATAGTTAACATCTAATCTCGTCCTGTTTTCACTCTGGCCCTAATTACACAAGATACATACTGTATTCTCTCTTGAATGAGCAAAAGTGCATAACAATGCTGCTCAATCAAACAGACAGATAGAAATCAGGGCTCTTTGTCCCCAGCATCCTGCCAAAGGATTAGATTTGCTGCTATTACCACTTGAAGGTGGCATGGAAGTTGAACTGGAGATGTATCCTCCCTATTTTTGGACTGCAGAAATTACTTTAATCATTGTATTTAACTAGGCCGAGTTTATTTATTACAACTGGATAGCTTTCCATAGAAGGAGGCAGCAAATCTGCAATTGATAATAAGATAATAGAATAAGAACATACAACCCTACGCAGCTGT
Source organism: Lissotriton helveticus (assembly GCF_964261635.1). Lineage (NCBI taxonomy): Eukaryota > Metazoa > Chordata > Amphibia > Caudata > Salamandridae > Lissotriton > Lissotriton helveticus. The sequence goes on from NC_136068.1 coordinate 1,629,910,255, forward strand.
AGATATTGTTTGCAACAGCACCAGAAGATCAAATTCCCTATAAAGATTCTGTGAGACTGTGAAAGGGGTGTCCTCCCAAATCTCCCAGTGCAATGACCCTAGACACCTATTCCATCCAACCATGCATATGTCATGATCATCCCAAATTAATGAATAGGGGCACCCGGATTTTAATTTTAAAAATCTTCGGTTGGTCGAATAGGTATTGCTTGAAGCATGAGACATCTTTTTTTCTCAAAATTCCTTTTGAAAACTTGCACAAGGTTTGGAAATTCGAACTTAGTAGAGCAGTTTCAAAACTTGCTTCGCTTCATCTATGCCAGTCAACATACCCGAAATATTTGGCGGACTGGAGTTGGATCAGGTTTTGATCTAGTGCCCCTGATTATTCTTTATTGCCCTGGAACCTCCTGCAGCTGTAACATGGCAATCTGACTCCATCAGGGGCACAGACACTGCTGTAGGAGACTTAAAGAATCTATACAGAAATGTTATATCAGATGGCCTTTTGCTCTTTCACAAGCTGTGGCAGATCTATAACACTGTTAACATTGTTGACTGAAACATTGTCCTTGTGCTTAGGGCACAGAGCCAATCAGGACAAGAGTGAAATGCTCCCTCTATCGCAGGGCACCACTATAGTGACCAGGGCAAGCATGGGTTCAGATAGCTAAGGACTAACTGGACATACCTGGACGTCACGTTCAATCAAGGCATAGAAAGCACGGCACAAAACACCACAGCCTCTTGTGAGTAAAACAAAGAATGACTTCGCTTTCTGATTGCAGCTGCTGCGCCAAGATTCTCAATGGGAAGAGTGCAGGCAATTAAAATGGTGGTTGCCTCAAGTTATAATTACCCATTAAGGATGCTGCACATCCCTGTAACAACATCAACCCTGAAACCAATAAATCACAGGATAAAAAGAATGTGTGTAGGTGGGCACAATACCAAGAAATGAACTCTAGAAACTGTAAGGTGCCACCATAGCTGTGACCTGTGGCTCCCAAACATGCCCTTCAATAACCTAGAGCCTCAACTCTCTAACCTGGCTTGCCTGGCACCTGACTGCAAAGGTCCACTGATGTGAGTTGCTATTGAAAGGAATCATATAGGTAATCTACCTGGCCTCAAATAAAGAGGCAAAAAAGCAACACGGATATCCTTCATACAATCAAGGTGATAATGGACGCTGTGATGCCTTTCCATAAACAACACAAGGTGCATGCACACAAGCACAATATATCACCCATAGGACATAATGTGGGATTGTTGATTGAGTCCACTCATGTCTGGTATACTCATTATAGATTAGATGAACACAGCCTTAAAACCTTTGAATACCTACAATGCAAATTTGAACCTACCATGTAACCAGAGGTGGTGGCTCCATCCATTGAACACGGTCCTCTCATGGTCAAAGAAGCTCTAATACTTTCCAATCTCACAGGGAGTGGGGAAATATAAAACATGATCTTGGGACTGCACAAGAATCTCATATCCTTTTCATCTTTGACAACAATACTAAGGGAAGCCAGAACTCGTTGGCCAACACTACTGGGGGTGGGCTACACATAATAAGAATATGAATCTCTCCCTAAAGTACACAACAGGGAGTGACATGACACCATTTGAAATATTTATATCTCATGTATTGTGGAGATACCCACTTCCATTTAGATACTAGCAAAGAGTATGACATTTATTATGTACTAGCTTACCCGTCGCGCGTTGCTGCGATCTCCGAAGAAAGGAAATTCAAGGAAACTCATCATGATAACATTCAATTTACATTGTGTCATTTTTATTGAAACTTATTCATTTTAATATGGAAAACATTTGAAAGTGTTGTTTTAATTCTATTTATTTATTCAAGTGCTTGTGGATACATAATTTTTTGTTTTTCCGCATGGTGCGTACATCAGTTTTTGAGGGCCCTGGGGGGGCCGATATTTAAAACATTTTTATGCCAGAAACCTTCGCGAGAGTGTACTCAAGAACTTCCCAAAGTTTCCTGGCGATCGGATGAATGGTGTTTTAATTCTATTTATTTATTCGAATGCTTGTGGGGAAACGATTTTTTGTTTTTCCGTCTTGTGCGTACATCAGTATTCGAAAGATTATGAGGGCCCTGGGGGGCTGATATTTAAAAAAATGTTATGCAAGAAACCTTCGCGGGAGTTTACTCAACAACTTCCCAAAGTTTCATGGCGATCGAATGAATGGTGTAATAATGCATAAAGGACAAATAGAACACAGACAGACATACTTTCGTTTTTATATATATATAGATTACCAAGCACAGCCCCTTTAGACCTCCAGCCAAACTAGCCATCCTACGTGATACGTCAAACTCAGATGACATCACATCGCACTGGTAAGGTGGATGGCCATAGTGCTATCTACTTCCAAGGAATGCATTCTCAGACACTGGCCACCGGCGGAGATACCCTCCCAAGACAAATGGACCTCAGGACCTACTTGCCTTGCAGCACACGAATACCTTATGTACGAACTGCAAGATCAGACTGCAATATTCAGATTGAATTTGAACCCCAGGCCTGGATTACTGCGCCACACCTTCACATCAATAAGCTATCTGCTCTGATTCAGATGTGGCTCACCCCAAGATCACACTCACACAAGGTGTTATTGTCCATTGAAATGGAAGCTGTGTATTTATTCCACCTTACTACCAGGGAGAGACAGGAAGAGGGCCAATTCCCTTATAATCGAACTTACAAGATAACCTGGACATTTACTCATTTCCGTCTCACCCCTACTAACCCAATCCACCAAACCCTTCTACCTATTACATTCCTCTCCACCTCTTCGATCCCCTGCTGTTTCATTTGGGTTACTTCTCTTTTAATACTTGAATACTCGTGACCCCAAGTATAATGTTTTCAAAACCCAATGCTCAATTTGTGCCGGTGGTTTCTGGTACTCACCCCCAGCACTTAATCATCAATGTCAGCGCTTTTCATGAGCACCAGTTAGGGACACATTCATTTATGGTAGGAACGGGGAGATTAAGGGACAGATGTATCAAGCGTTTTTTTGTCGCAAATGCTGCGAATCGCAAAACAGCAGCGTTTGCGACAAAAAAAACGGGAAATGCGATGTATGAAAAAATCGCATTGCAAAATTAAGGAATCGCAAAATTAGAGATTCCTTACTTTTGCGCTACCATTTAAGGAATCGCAAAAAGCGATTCCTTAAATGGCATGTAAGAAACAAGAAAGTTTTGCGAATTCACACTAAGAAATCGCAAATTACCACCAACTTGTAGTTGGTGGTAATTTGCGAATTCTTTTACAAATGCACTTTTTGCAATTTGTAAAGGAGGCATGTGACGCTCATACATGCCCTTAGGGCATGTATGTACGCCATATGTGCACACATGTCAATTTCAGGGGTGCAGCAGGGTGTCCTTAAGACACCCTTGCACCCTTGAGATTATTCTCAATTTGCGATTAGCAAATTGCGGATCGAAAATTGAAAATAATTTCCCATTCCTTCCTATGGGCCTCCTGGCCCATAGAAATGAATGGGAAATTATTCCGTAATTGCGATTAGCAATTTGCTAATCGTAATTAAGGAATTTTAAGAAATCGCAAAAAAATAGTGAATTTCTACATACATACCATTTTGCAATTCTCAAATAGCGATTCCTTAAAAATCACTATTTGAGATTCGCAAAAGGGTATCTTGATACATCTGGCCCTAAGTGATTTGCCCAGAATAGGAAGATGTTGTGTCTGACGCCCATATTCGATCCTGATTCCTCAGCTCCGAAGTAGGCTGCTCTGGCCATTAAGCCACATCATTTCCCCACTTTCACGGGTAATAGTTGTTCGTATTTTAGGCGGCTCTAACAGGAGAAATGTGCAGGTGGAAGGTGCCTCCAGAGGAGAACCCCGGCCCTTTTTAGGTTTCGCCTGCCGTAGCACTGCGAAGCAGTGCTCCGCCCAGGCGAAAACTTTTGTTTACAGTATGGGGGACTTGAATCCGCCCCTTCTTCCATTGGCTAGCTCCATAAATGGAGGCTAGCCATTGGAAGACAGAGGCGTCCGTCATTCACCGAGGCGATTCGTGGGCGTTCCTGGGATGTTTTTCTCATCCAGCCCCTTTTAGGACGTCAGTGCGGCGGTGGGCGGGGTTTATTTTTGGCTCGATGAGGTTTTATTTGGTCATTCCGCGGCCGACCGCCGCCGGAGGAAGTCCAGGTCCAGGTGAGTGCTGGCCGTTCCCTCCGCCCCCCTCTCGCTGTCCGTGCTCCGCCCCCCCTCCCGCTGTCCGTGACCGACCATCTGTTTGTGTCTTAAGAACCTGCAATAGCCCGAACGGCCAAATTCTAAAGGCAAAACCGTTGCATTGTAAATGCTTGGAGAGCAGCAGCAGAGTTCTTTCAGCCGCGCAGCATGGACTTTTGAGGACACGCGCTGTAACCTCTGATCGAGCGCAGTTGTCAGTTTTCTGCCTCTCCGTTTTTGCATTTTTGCGCAAAGGGAAGACTTTCTCGGTGCTTCCCGATGCCGAGCGATGGATAGGGCCGGAGAGATGGTGGAGCGGCGGCAGGTGGGCGCTGCCAGGGCGGCGCTGCCGGTGCCCGCGGTGGCCGAGGCTGGCTGCAGGAATGGTGGGCAGGGTTCGGCGGCGGGGGCCCCGGGGGCGGCCCTGCAGCACTGCGAGCTCCTGCAGAACATGATCGACATTTCCATCTCCAACCTGCGGGGGCTCCGCACCCAGTGCGCCGCCTCCAACAACCTGACCCAGCGGGAGATCCGCACCGTGGAGGTAAGAGCGGCGCTAGATGGAGTGGGGTGGGGTGGAGGGCAAATCCGCACCGTGGCAGTAAATCGGGCGTTATAATGAAGAGCGAGGTTGGCACAGTGCATGCGCCTGCGAGAGATGCGAGCTGTGGGGGTAAGGGCAGCGGTATACCAGGGGGCGTTATATGGAGGGGTGAAGGCTGCACTGTATATGACCCTGCTAGATATACGCAGTATTAATGTAAGGGCAGCGGTATACCCGGGGCGTGATAGGCTGGGAGGGGAATTCCATCCGTTGTGGACTGGTCCTGCGGGAACTCTGCGATGTGGACGTAAGGACAGCGCTATATGGAGAGTGATGGTATATTACATAATCCTTTTCTGGTCCGCACTGTGGAGTTATGGGCATTTATATCAGGACATCAAAACAAAAGGAGAGGCAGGGTAGTAGGATACTCTTACACCCCAGTATCAATCTAGTAAACAAAACAAGAGTATTCCAAGGCAATTATAGAGACCATCAGTAAGGAGCAAAGAAACGACTTCACTTAAGGCGTTTTATAGAAAGCCCTCACTCACCACCTAGTGATGACATGCTTCATCATCGGGCCCCACAGAGGGGACCTAGCATCCCCTCTGTGTGCTGCAACGCCAGATCTACTGCGGAGCGGGTTGGTGGGTAAGGACAGTGCTGTGCAAAGAGTATTAAGTGAGTGATGTGAGGTTAAAAAAGTCTGTAGTGTATCAAAATTAATTTATTAGGATCACTAAGGACTTATAAATAAAATGATGTGTAGGAAATATGTCCACAATTATTCAAGTGGTAGTTTCCTAAGTCAGTCGACATGTTTCAGCCACGAAACGGTGTAAATTTACCTGGCATTCTTCAGGACTTGGTGTAGATAAACCCTGGCGGTATGGACTCTCTAAGGTCCACCCTTACCTAGGGACGTGAAAGTGAAAATAAATAGTGAAAAAGTGCAAGAAAATTAGAAAGAAAAAGCTGTCTTTCTAATAACTCCTGGTTTAGGAGGCTTCCAATTTTACGGTTTCTGCACCTGTTAGGAAAAAACAACAAGGACAAACAAAAAGACAGAACACACAATCAGTTGTATTGATGATCGCCTATTAGCAGTCCATTGTGCTCCAGTTGGTGGTATCAGAGACATCCTGTGGTTGAATAACATTATAGTTAACACCACCTTGGTCCCCAAAGTATAGAGCGTTATGAGTAGCTAGTGCTAAGTGCTATAAGTGCTATGTACAACGCGTGATATTTACAGGGGGTCGTGGGTTTAAAAACGCTATCAACCTAAAATGTCGGCGCGATCAAAATCGTGCGGATAGTTAAAATAATGGTAATTTCTCACTTTGATAGTGTGATGGTTTCACACCATGGGTCACAGGAGGGGGGTGGAGGCGTAATTGGCACACCCTGCAATCGTCAGAAATAAAATAAAATGAAATCAGGCAATTGCGCGACTCAGATCGGTACTTAGCTCAGTGAAAGGCGGAAGATTTTCGGCTTGATGTACTCACGCCCTCGACGCTCGGCACCCGTGGTATACCTGTAGCGACCCTCTGCTGGACCCCGAAGATGTCCGCTCGAGGCAGCGAGGCCGTTAAGTAAACACTGCGTTATCCTGCTTCCGGGTGGGAGCGGTCGGTCTGCGTCAGTGCGTGAGGAAGGACCAATCAGTGCGCTCTGGCGTCATGTGCGTTCGGCCAATAGGCACCGGTGGCGTCGTTGTCAATGGCAACTCGTGATCCAAGCCGTGCTGTGTGACTGCAGCGAGTTTCCGCATCTGACTTACACACAGCAATGGCAATAGTTTCGGATTTAATCACGGTGTCGTGACAAAGGAATCTGATACCAGTGCACTGACCAAGACTACATAAGACGCTATCAGACACACGTCAGGGATCAGGATTTTCTGGAGGCAGGATGTAGGGGCGCATTGTCCATTATTAAATTACCTGCAGATTGTGTTTTTAGGGATAGAATATTAACAGTTACAATCTAGGCGTGATTCATAATAATGAGCCACCATTCAGGATTAATTCAGGACAGAGTTCCAAGGAATATCATCATTCAGCCCCTGGAGGTGGGTCCCAAGTCTGTAGACCCATCTTTGTTCTTTTTCGAACAGACGGCGATTGATGTTATTACCACTTCCAATGTGCTCTATTATTGTCCAGTGCATGTCGTTGGTAGTGTGGTTCTGTTCCAGGAAATGTCTACTCATTTTCGTGCTGGATTTTTTGCATCTGATATTCGAGCGATGCTCGCAGATTCTCTGTTTTACCTTCCTACCAGTCATGCCCACGTATCGTAAATCACAGGGACACGTGATGAGATAAACCACATTGGTTGTGTTGCAATTCGTGTGTTCTCGTTGTGTCCAGGTTCTGCCTGGTTCGAGTTCCAATGTTTTTGTATGTGTGGTTAGATGGCAGACACTGCAATTGGCGCATGGGTAATGGCCCACCACTTTTGGAAGTCCCCAGACGTCAGTTACTGACCTTGGGGTTTCTGTAATTGTTGATCTTGGTCATGTATGAACTAAGGCGTCTTTGACGCTTCTCCCTTTCTTAAAAGAAAACAAAGGTTTTTCCCAGGTTTTATTGGTGCTTGTTAGAATTCGCCAGTTCTTATTGATTGATTTTTTCATTAAATTAGACAAGGTGCTGTATGTTGTTACGCAAGTCAAAGGAATGTCTTTCTCAACATGTGTCCTTTCCTCCAGAAGGGCCTCCCTTGGCTGGTTGCGAGCTCTTTTGTAGCCCTTGTTAAGGGTTGAAGTCGGGTATCCTCTGGCCTTCAATTTGAGGGATAGTTCTGCAGATTGTTCCTTAAAGTCATGTAACTCAGAACAATTACGTCTCAGACGTAAATATTGACCGTAAGGTAGATTCTCTTTCAACGGTCGAGGATGGAAGCTGGTGTATTCAAGGAGATTGTTTTTTGCAGTCGGTTTGTGATAAGGTTTGGTTGTAAGTTTGGTTCCCGAAATCTGGATAGTGACATCCAGAAATGTTGCCTCAGTTTTACTGGTTGCATGAGTAAATTTCAGGTTGGGGTCAAGGGTATTGATCCAGAGTAGGAATGTCTGGAGATCTTTTTCATCACCTGTCCATAGGACCAGGACGTCGTCGATGTAACGGCGCCATATTCGTATCGACTGGAAAAAGGGGCTAGTAGTGGGTAGGATGTGTTTGGCCTCAAAGTCTGCTACATAAAGCCCAGCCACGCTCGGGGCAAAGGTACTGCCCATCGAGGTCCCGGTACATTGAAGATAGAGGTTGCCTTGATATGAGAAGAAGTTTTCTTTGAGAGCCAAAGTTGCGCACTGTAAAATTAAACTTTTTGAGGCTTGGTGGGTCCAGTTGACAGAGTCTAGAGCTGCTCCCAGGACCTTGATTGTGTCATCCTGGGGAATGCTGGTGTATAGGCTCTCGATGTCGAGAGTGACAAGGGTGACAGTATTTTCAGCAAAGCTTAGGCTCTCCAGTAGCTGGAGAAGACTCTTGGTGTCTTTAAGGTAAGTTGGCGTACTCTGTACCAGCGGCTTCAGGTAGAAATCGCAGAAGCGCGACAGAGGTTCGAGTAAGGAGCCAATTCCGGAGACGATTGGGCGTCCGGGTGGTGGCATCCGATTTTTATGAGTTTTGGGGAGGGTATAGAAGTAAGGGACAATGCTCTCATTGATGTTGAGGAAGTCTGCCTCGTTCTTTGAGATTAGTTCGTCCTCCTCCGCTCTCCTTACCAGCGCTGAGATCCGTAATTTGAGATCCTCGCTGGGATCGATCAGCAAGGGTTCGTAGTTTTTCCGATCATTGAGAAGTAGCTTGCAGGCTTTGTCGTAGTCAGTAGTGTTCTGTATGACTAAGCCACCACCCTTGTCCGCGGGTTTTATGGTAATACTTTGATCATTTTTTAGGGTTTGTAAAGCGTGGTATTCTGCAGTGGTAAAGTTGTTAAAAGATTTTGGGTCTTGACAGTTCTCAAGGTCGTGAAAGACAGCTTGTTCGAAGGCAGTAATGGCCGCAGGGACAGTGTGTGGTGGGGGATTGAAGGTGGAGCTCAATCTCAGGCCAGTATCACCATTACGTAGAGCCTCATTGGGATCTTCCTTTCCTTCGAAAAAGGCCTTAAGCTTCAATTTTCTAAAGAAAGCACCAAGCTCACAATGGAGTCTGAACTTGTCTGGTCGGCAGGTAGGAATGAAGCCTAGTCCCTTTTCTAAGACCTTGGTTTCTGTTGGAGACAGTATTTTATCAGAGAGATTTGTTATCAGGCTTAGGTGCCGCTCGTTCCCGGTTGTTGTTCCTTGTTGCGGGTGTGATTGCTCACCATGTCCGTGTTCTCCCATGATACTTGGTTGGGCCCTCTTCTTTTCCCTCTTCCTCTCCTGCCCATCCCTAAAAAAGGCTGGCGGTATTGAGGGTTGAAATTGGTTGGCGGCATAAAGGCCGGATTCCATCCCATCATGGGGTAGGGTGGTTGTTGAAAAGGGAATTGTTGTCCCATGTCCATCATTTGTTGGGGCATAGGCCATCCTTGGGGTTGATTATGAAATCCAGGGTGTCCTCTGTTATTTCGATTCCCTCTGTTGCCTCTCCTTTTTCCTTGTTTGTAGGAGCCGGTACTTGAACCACTACTAATGGAGGAATCCGCATCCGATTGGGCATTGTTAGATGCTTTTCTTGTAGGTGGTGTGAAGGAAGCCGCTGAGTATGGGTACATTTTATCAAATTCAAATTTATCCAGGTCCTTCTGAAATTTGGTGACCTTAGCTTGTAATAAGTTTTCTTTGTATTCATTTAGGTCTTTATTTATTTCATCTAACTTCTTTTTGAAGCCCGTTATTGTTGTTTTGAAACGGGTCTCAGTCTCTTGGATCTCAATCATAAGGGTCTCTGATAATCTTAGTGCTGTCTTGATTATGAGAACGAGCCAGTCGCGGGTACAATGCCACGCGATCATGGCCCATTCTTTCCTAAAGGTGGCATCATTCAGAAAAATCCTGGGGGCATTAGTAACTAGCAGCCCTTTTGGTGCCGCATTCTTCGTTAGATACTGTTTCAGTATAGTACCGTGGAGGATAGTACGTATCCTCTCACGTTTTACTTCGGTTAGTTTTTCCCATTCTGAGGTATGGGGAATTGCCTGTGAGATTGCAGGGTCAGCGAATAGATTAGTGTCAGAGATGATGTCAGCTATCTCTGACTCTGAATACGTTAGGCCCAGGTTTGACATGGTGACACAGAGTGGTTAAGAGAAATTACAGTTTTAAAATAACTCAAAAGAGACCAGTGGTAGAGGTTTCTAATTGAGAAAGCTCTCACAGCTGTGCGCTGCTAAGTAATATCAAAACAAAAGGAGAGGCAGGGTAGTAGGATACTCTTACACCCCAGTATCAATCTAGTAAACAAAACAAGAGTATTCCAAGGCAATTATAGAGACCATCAGTAAGGAGCAAAGAAACGACTTCACTTAAGGCGTTTTATAGAAAGCCCTCACTCACCACCTAGTGATGACATGCTTCATCATCGGGCCCCACAGAGGGGACCTAGCATCCCCTCTGTGTGCTGCAACGCCAGATCTACTGCGGAGCGGGTTGGTGGGTAGGGACAGTGCTGTGCAAAGAGTATTAAGTGAGTGATGTGAGGTTAAAAAAGTCTGTAGTGTATCAAAATTAATTTATTAGGATCACTAAGGACTTATAAATAAAATGATGTGTAGGAAATATGTCCACAATTATTCAAGTGGTAGTTTCCTAAGTCAGTCGACATGTTTCAGCCACGAAACGGTGTAAATTTACCTGGCATTCTTCAGGACTTGGTGTAGATAAACCCTGGCGGTATGGACTCTCTAAGGTCCACCCTTACCTAGGGACGTGAAAGTGAAAATAAATAGTGAAAAAGTGCAAGAAAATTAGAAAGAAAAAGCTGTCTTTCTAATAACTCCTGGTTTAGGAGGCTTCCAATTTTACGGTTTCTGCACCTGTTAGGAAAAAACAACAAGGACAAACAAAAAGACAGAACACACAATCAGTTGTATTGATGATCGCCTATTAGCAGTCCATTGTGCTCCAGTTGGTGGTATCAGAGACATCCTGTGGTTGAATAACAGTATAGTTAACACCACCTTGGTCCCCAAAGTATAGAGCGTTATGAGTAGCTAGTGCTAAGTGCTATAAGTGCTATGTACAACGCGTGATATTTACAGGGGGTCGTGGGTTTAAAAACGCTATCAACCTAAAATGTCGGCGCGATCAAAATCGTGCGGAAAGTTAAAATAATGGTAATTTCTCACTTTGATAGTGTGATGGTTTCACACCATGGGTCACAGGAGGGGGGTGGAGGGGGGTGGAGGCGTAATTGGCACACCCTGCAATCGTCAGAAATAAAATAAAATGAAATCAGGCAATTGCGCGACTCAGATCGGTACTTAGCTCAGTGAAAGGCGGAAGATTTTCGGCTTGATGTACCTTATATCAGGACAACAATGTGCAGCGAGGTGGGTCTGGGGAGGTCCGCACTGTGGAGGTGAGGGCAGATTTATATAGTGCGTTATATGGAGGAGCAAGTTCTGCACACTGTATGGTGTGACTCTGCAAGATATTTGCACTGTGGATGTAGGGACAGCCTTATAAGAGGGGTGTCTGGCTGCACACTGCATCGCCCTACTGGAGATCCGCACAGTGAAAGTAAAGGCAGCGTTATATCAGGGTCGGCATAAGGGGTGGCGATGTCTGCGCTCTCTGTATGGCCCTCCGTGAGATCGGAACAGTGATAGTAAGGGGGGGGGCATTTTATCAGGGGTGACATATTGGTGGGGGGAGGAGGGAGTTCCTCACGCTATGGCCCTGCGGGAGATCTGTGACGTGGCTGTGATGCAGTGTTATATAGGCTACGGACGGGTGGTTTGGTCACATTGCACGGCCCTCTGAAGATGAGCGCTGTGGAAGGAAGGGCAGCGTTATATCAGAGGGCGCTGCATGGGAGGGAGGTGAAGTCTGCACACTGGCCTGCCGGATGAGCACAGTGGATGCGACCGCAGCCAGCATTATATGGGGGAGGGGGTTCTGTAAGTTTCATGGCCCCGCGGAGATCAGTACTGTAGTAGTAAGTCTGCGATATATCGGGGCTATATGTACAGGGATGATCAGCTGTACACTGTGCCCCTGCGGAGATCGGTACTGCAGGGTACGGGCCGCGGTGTATCGGGTGAATAATGGCGGGATGTTGGGTTCTGCACTGTACCTGCAGGAGACGAGCACTTTGGGAGTAAGAGCAGCGTTACAGCAGAGGGGTCTTATATATATTTTGGGTGCGGGTCCGTAGTTGCATAGTCCAGCGGCAGACCGGCATGCAGAGGTAAATGAGCAGACAGACTTACATCAAGGTGGGTGGGGGGCATTGGGTCTCCCGCGGGACATCCGCTTTTTGTCCTGGGGGTGGGGGGGGCATGTTAATATGAGGGGGTCGGATATTGAGCCTATATTGATTGATACCTACTACGAAGTACCCACTACTGAGGTAACTTGTGGTCCGACCAGCTTTGTATCATGTGGGGCTGCTCCGTACATTGATCCGCCAGGTGTACAGCCCTCCTCTGTGGAAAAATTCAGCATTACATCAAGACCCGTAGGTTGGGGTGGGGGCATGGATAGTGCCGCCCAGAGGCACCTGCGCTCCATGGAGGTAACTTGGGAGTGGGCCTGCCTTATGTCAGTGATGCGCAGCAGGTGGTGTCTGCTCAGAGGGAGAGGGGGGGCCATACACATGGAACCTGTCCTGACGTCATATCCTGGCGGAAGACCCTCAGGTGAAGGCAAAAGATCCCTTGTGCTGGGGGTGCCCTCCGTCGAAGTTCTACAAAGCGGGTCTGTCTGTTGTTTTTAATTTTGGGGGGTTGACATTGTAAATGTCAAAATTTGAATTTATGTGTTTGTTTTGAGAATAGCAAAATAGATGGCATTGTCATTTACATTGCCATTAGCTCTAACTTTTCCAAAGGCGAAACCATTGCATTGAAAATGCTTGTTAATTTACAAATTAACCACTGATAAAACCGTACTTGAATGGATTACTGTCTTTTAGCATGCTTCACTGTTTGAGAACTGACTAGCATTTGTACATTTCGGTGGCTTCGATTCAAGTTTAAATAAGAAAGTGTTATTGAAACTTGTATATTTGATGTTGCAGTTTAATTTTAAAATATAAATAAACATATAGAGGACGAATTTCTAGTTGGGGCGAATCGCCAGCTGACTCAATGAGTAAACCTCTAATTTCTTAAATTCGTCTGAGATAACAGGCAGAATAAGATCTGTCCTCAATTGAAGGGATACAACTTTTGTGCTTCCAAATTAACATTCTGTCCTGGAAGATGTCTGGCCTGAAAGGCTTGTTCGAAATTGAGTGATGTTTCTAGCAGATATGCACCTAATTGATAACTGTCCTTCTGTTTGGGATTAGACGTACATTAGAGGAGATATCCAGGTTACTGAAATGATGGAATTCGAAATACCGAAACAGGTTACAAAGTAATCGTGTGCCTGTAAACATTATTTTGACCACCTACTCTACAGATAGTAGGCATCTGAGTCCTAAAGTTGTCTCTATGCCAAGACTTGCTTCAAGTAATTTGCTCCATTCAAGCGATTTGCTCAAGTAATTTCACTTTGATTATCTTTAAGCCCTATAGTCATGGCCATTGGAATAATGCAGCAAGGAAGTGCTAAATTATGTGGTATGGTTTAGTAAATTATGTGGCAAGAAAATGTAAATTATGTGGCATGTACATGTTATGATAGTATCTGTTTATTATTTTGCCATATTTCTAAATGTTAAGGCTGTTTGGACACATATTTCACCTCTTTAGTACTAGTTGAACACCCAAATACATCAATACGCATCTCAAAGGTGCCCAATCAACCTTTTCAAATCACCTTTTGCTTTGCAGTAACCCATGTTGCTGCATTTTTAGTAACGTTTGATCTGTTCGGACTAAAAAACATTTTTTTCTTTAAAATCTTCAAATCAGGCAGCAGATGGTGGATTATGTGGCTAATGCAGCAGAGCCATAATTTTGTGTATGTAAATCTGCCACCGCAAATCGCACAATTCCAGTAGCCCTGCCAATGGTTGATAATTATGGAAAATAATATCAGACTCCTCCACAGGCATACAGTAGAAGCAAAGAGAGAAACCCATAGCCAAAGACCTCAGAACCTATATCAAGTCATTATCAAACTAAAGTGGTCTTTTAAGAATTATAAGGTTTTCAGAAATAAGCCATAGCTCCTGCTTATCTCCAGTTTGCCGAGTAATTATTGCAAATTTTTCCTCCCTGACCATTCTTAATCTTATAATTTACCAGATTAAACCATGTGAGGTCACTGGCCTCTTTGTTTGAGGTAGAAATGTTCTAGGTTACACCCACTGATAAACATCCGGTTCATTATCAGGCACTACAAGGAAGGCTGCTCCTCCCTCCCTGCACTTGGCCATAAATGGCGACCGTGCGGCACAGGTGAGTGTGACCTATCCTTAGGACACCCCCGCGCCGCACGGCCACCAGCTGTCGCGTGTGCCCCCCGCCTGCCGCTGCTCTCAGCCTCGCTGAGCCTGCATTCCTTCTGGCCACGCCCCCCCGCCGCCGCTCGTTGTTCTCCCTCTTTCTTTGCTTTCTGTTGTGTAATTTAACTGTACTTTAATTGTATTTAATTACTATTTGTGCTTTTTGCTTGTGTTGTTGCCCCCCCCTGTGCAGTTTTCCCCTGCGCCCACCCGCCCCGCTCCCCGCTTCCCGCCGCCGGGAGTGTGGACACGCCCCCTTCCTTCTGTGCCCTCCCCGCTCCCGCCTCCCAGCTGCTCCTCCCTCCCTGCACTTCGCCATAAATGGCGACCATGCGCACGCGCAGCGTTGAGGCGCAGCGTTGAGGCGCAGCGTTGAGGCGCAGCGGGCGCGCCGATTGTGCGCCGAAGGCGCACCAAAGGTAAGTCCGTCTGCGCCCGTCCGCGCCTGGACCGCGCCCAGTGCCAGGACCCCTGGCTCCCGAAGACACCAGCCCACCCGCCGGACCTACGACGCCACCGAACTCCACGCACTCAACGCCGGTCGATTCCCGGACTGCTATCGAGTCAACCCGAGACGCACCCACGGACCCTTCTGCTGCCACTCCTGCAAATTCACCTGCATCCGGACCTACACTACACCAGCACTGACCAAGCCGAGCACCAGCAGCAACCACCTCAAGTGCATCCTGCTCAACACCCGCTCCATCCACAGACACGCCGTCGAGCTCTGGAACCTGCTCGACGACACAGCCCCAGACGTCGCCTTCCTCACGGAAACCTGGATGAACGCCTCCTCAGCGCCCGACATCGCCATCGCCATCCCGGACGGCTACAAGATCATCCGGAGGGACCGCATCAACCAGACAGGAGGAGGCATCGCCATCATCCACAGGAACACCATCCGCATCACGACCAACGCCGACGACACCCTCGCACCCGCCGAACACCTGCACTTCCAGATCCACATCAACCCCAAGACCACCCTCAGAGGCACCCTCATCTACAGACCCCTGGGACCACGCACACAATTCAGCGAAGACATCGCCGACTTCATCAGCCCGCACGCCCTCCCCTGATTACATCCTCCTCGGGGACCTCAACTTCCACCTGGAGAACAACAACGACCGCAACACCACCACCCTGCTGGACAACCTCGCCAACCTCGGACTCAAGCAGCTGGTGACCACCCCCACCCACTACGCCGGACACACACTCGACCCCGTGTTCTCATCCAGCAAGGACATCACCTTCAGCCACGCCACCGGACTCCACTGGACGGACCACAGCTGCGTCCACTTCAGCTTCATAAAGAACACGATCCACCACCACCAGCAACAGGTTGCACGCAGAAGCTGGAACAAGATCACAGCCGACCAGCTCACAACTTCCCTGAGCATGAACCCTCCCACCAGCGCAACGAACCCAAGCCAGGCGGCCGCCAACCTCGCGAAGTGGATCAGCAACTGCGCAGACGACCTCGCCCCTCTGAAGACCCGGCCTAGCAGACCCGGCAGCAAGAAAGCCCCATGGTTCACCGACGTACTCAAGAGCTCCAAGAAGAACTGCCGAGCCCTCAAGTAAGCCTGGCGCAGAGACCCAACACCGAACAACATGACTGCCCTCAAGCTCGCCACCCGAAAACACCACCAACTGATCCACGCCACCAAGAAAACTGCATTCAAGGAACGACTGGACAACAACGCACACAACAGCAAGGAACTCTTCAACATCGTTAAAGAGGTCTCCAACCCCAAAGCCGGAAACAACGACATCACCCCTTCACAAGACCTCTGCAACTCCCTCGCCTCCTACTTCCACAACAAGATCGCGGACATACACAACAGCTTCAGCACTCAACCGACGCACGCCACGACTGAACCACCGCCCCCCACCACCACCCTCCGCGCCTGGACCCCGATCAGCACCGAAGACACCGTCCGCACGATGAACTCCATCCACTCCGGATCTCCGACCGACCCCTGCCCTCACCACGTCTTCAACAAGGCCGACGCTGTCATCGCACCCCACCTGCGGGACATCATCAACACCTCCCTCGACACCGCTACCTTCCCGGAGAGCTGGAAGCACGCCGAACTCAGCGCTCTACTAAAAAAGCCATCAGCCAACCCCACCGACCTCAAGAACTACCGCCCCATCTCGCTGCTCCCGTTTCCTGCAAAAGTCATCAAGAAGACCGTCAACAAGCAGCTGGCCGCCTTCCTCGAGACAAACGGATCCCTCGACCTCTCGCAGTCTGGCTTCTGGGCCAACCACAGCACCGAGACCACCCTGATCGCAGCCACCGATGACATCCGAGCCCTGCTCGACAACGGAGAAACAGCGGCCCTCATCCTCCTAGGCCTCTCTGCGGCCTTCGACACTGTCTGCCACCGTACCCTAGTGCAGCGCCTCAGCAACGTCGGAATCCAGGAGAAGGCTCTGGAATGGATCATCTCGTTCCTCACCGGAAGGACACAGAGAGTCCGCCTCCCCCCGTTCAGATCAGAAGCCACCAAAGTCATCTGCGGCGTTCCTCAAGGCTCCTCGCTCAGCCCAACCCTCTTCAACGTCTACATGAGCCTCCTCGCAGCCATCGCACGCCAACACAACCTCAACATCATCTCCTATGCCGACGACACCCAGCTGATCCTCACCAACGACCCCGCCACCGCCAGAGCCAACCTACACGAAGGGATGACAGACGTAGCCAAGTGGATGATGAACAGCTGCCTGAAACTGAACTTGGACAAGACGGAAGTCCTCATCCTGGGATCTTCACCCTCCGCCTGGGACGACTCCTGGTGGCCCCCCGCCCTGGGCAGCGCACCCAAACCAACGGACCACGCACACAACCTGGGCTTCATCCTGGACTCCTCCCTCTCCATGACCAGACAAGTCAACGCCGTCTCCTCGTCGTGCTTCAACATCCTACGCATGCTACGTAAGATCTTCCGGTGGATCCCCACCAAGACCAGGAAGACGGTCACCCAGGCCCTCGTCACCAGCCGTCTGGACTACGGCAACTCCCTCTACGCCGGAACCACCGCCAAACTCCAGAAGAGACTCCAGCGGATTCAGAACGCCTCAGCACAACTCATCCTAGACATCCCCCGCCGCAGCCACATCTCTGGACACCTGAGAGATCTGCACTGGCTCCCGGTCAACAAGAGCATCACCTTCCGTCTCCTCACCCACGCACACAAAGCCCTACACAACCAAGGCCCAGGATACCTCAACAGCCGCCTCAACTTCTACGCTCCCACTCGCCAGCTTCGATCGACCAGCCACGCCCTCGCCGCCGTCCCCCACATCCGAAGAACCACCACAGGAGGAAGGTCCTTCTCCTACCTGGCCGCCAAGACTTGGAACTCCCTCCCGACCCAGCTCCGCCTGACCCAGGACCACCTTGCCTTCAGGAAGCAGCTCAAGACCTGGCTGTTCGAGCAGTAGCGGACCCCCCCCTCCCCTAGCGCCTTGAGACCCTCCGGGTGAGTAGTGCGCTATATAAATGCTTTGATTGATTGATTGATTGATTGGTTGAATCCCTAATACTTGCAATAGCTTGATACTCTACCTTTTAATTACAATGGAGAGGGTGCTGTACCTACTAATTATAGGTTACTGGTTCTTTTGAGCTACCTCAACAACATTATTAGAAGAGCATTTTTAATGGCCTTCTAAGGTGCAGGATAAAGCTATCCTACTTAACATATAAACAGGTTATCAAAAATAATCTAACTAAACTGCCTTTTTCAATCAAATCTTGCTAAAATTGTTAATTGGTATGTTTCTACTGCTAGTATAGTGGCCAGAATTCTGCCTTTGATACTACTGACCAAACTATATGGATAAAATGGAAAATATTGAGAACACGTTTTGTAACCTTGAGGCCAAGCCAGCTGTTAGGCAGTAATACCTTGGCAATGGTTTATGTGGCAAGGCTTTACATACCACCCTGTACCTTACCTAAGTACTGTTAGACTTCACATTCCCTGCAGGGTCACCCCAAACATTTTTCTCTAACCCTCTTGCCTTCTGAACCCATTTTTGTTGGTTTTTAAGACTCTGCTTGCTTTTCCACTGCTAACCAGTGCTAAAGTCCTTCTACCTTCTCCCTTTAACTTGGTTCAATTGACATACACCCAACTGGCACATGTAATTCACTTGTATGTCCCTTGTAAAAAAGGTACTACATGTGGTCAAGGCATGTAAATTAAATGCTACTAGTGGGCTTGCAGCACTTATTGGCCCATCCACTTAAGTAGTCGTGTTAAACATGTCTCAGGCTTGCCATTACAGCGTGTGTGCACAGTTTTAGACTGCCATTTCGACCTGGCAAATAAAACTTTTGAAAAAAGACGTGATGCGCGCTGTGCGCATCATTTAAGAGTTGCACCGCCTTATACACATTTGTGATTCACATTATACACGTGACAGGATTACCGCAGGAGGGAACTAGGGATATAAATGTTCTCAAAAAGCAGATTCAGTTAGTTGTAAACTAGGGAGGACATTGTAGAGGTGGCATTTGCAATTTATTTTTGTTTTATTAACGCAATGATGGTAAGGTTGCACTTGATATTTATGTTTATACAGGCTATGGGGCATTGCGCAATAGGTTGGGGGTGAGAAATGGAGGATGGGGGATGATTGGCACTGGGCACACAAATGGATGATGATATTTGTTTTGGTAACACTGAAATGTTTCATGTGAAGAGTAGGGGTTACAACAAGAAAGTATTGTTAATTTATTGCTGCTGTATATGAACGATTCTGGTTGGCTGATACATATTCATTAACTATTACAGATACCCCTGACGAAGATGAATTATGATCGAAATGCATTGGGTGAATTTAAATGTCAATGGAGGATTCGAGTTTCTTGAAACGTGCTTGTGATTAGGCCTGGATGGGCAATTCTAAAGCAAACAAAATACATGAAATTATGGAACCTCGTAACTTTGATGTGATAGACAAAAACTGAAAAGAGCGTAAATAAACGGACTGAACTTTTTGATCACCTTTTGATTACTTTTTGAGTACGTGTATAATGTGAATCACAAATGTGTATAAGGCTGTGCAACTCTTAAATGATGCGCACAGCGCGCATCACGTCTTTTTTCAGCATTCACACAGGTGCGCTCGGGATGGTGCACAACAGAGTGCATGCACGCCAAACTTGATAAATAACAATGGTGAAAAGTAATGGTGAAAAACAATCGTAAAACAAATGGGTGTGCTTCAGGATACTTATAGAAAATAAAACTTTTGCCAGTACGAAACCTTCCTTTTTAACCCCTTCGGCGCTCATGACCAGCTCAGCTCGTCATGGGCGTAACCTGCGCTACGCGGATGACGAGCTGAGCTCGTCATGTAACGCGGATTTTTCAAAATCGCAGCGCGCAGCGGGAAAACCGCTAGCGCGCATGCGGTTAATACATATAAGTCACTCCTAGGGTAGACCGTAAATAGCCCACATGGCAGGGTGTCGGGTATTTAGGAGGTTGGTCAGGAACTTTTAACGTTTACATGTTCAGGTAGTGAAAAACTCTTAAATTCCATTTGTACTTCTGCAAGGCCTATTTCTCCTGCGGGATAACGTTGGCTTAACTTTTTACCTTTAATGAGTGATAACTTTCAATTGGGAGAAAGAAGGAATTAGGAATATCGAGTTTGCTGTCTGAGGAATCCTAAATTAAACCTCTTTAATGGTCAAGTCTGATTTTAAGTCACAGTTCTGAATATGCCACTTTTAGAATGTTAGCATTTTCTGGTGTCTGCTGCCTGTCTCCTGGGTCACATTACTAGGAGTAGTTGGCAGTTGGCCTTTGTGTTTTGCTCTTAGACTGTGAGCCACAGGGAGAATTGGTGTAGGCATGATGGGCCATCTCTGACTTAATAGGGAGAAAATACTCTGCCCCAGCACACTCACATAGAGTTTCACACTAGTCTATTGTGCCCCCAGATACGCTGGGGCCAGTGAAGGGAGTCCAGAAATTCTAGACACCTCTGTAGGGGGAGGAAACTAGATGTTTCTCCCACTCAAAGTGGACACCAGGTATAAATAGTGGGTCCTCAGAGCCAACTCTTCATTACACATCTGGACCTGTGGAAGACTCAGAAGAAGGACTGGTGGCTACTCTGTTGAGAGAATAACTGCTACTCTGCTGCCCTGCTACTCAGCTTCCCTGGTGCCTGAGTGAGAACTAAACCTGCATCTTGAACCCAAGACCAACAGAGTGACTCCAAGGGCTAGTTAACTCTCCTCCACATCAGAGCCTTAGGGACAGAAAAAGCTCCAACCACCTTGAACCCTACCCCTGGACTCTGCTGCGGTGACTCTTACCCCCCAGTGCTGCCACTCAAGTCCTGGACTCTAGGAAGTGGGCCTGAAGGTGCTCTGCCAGACCATTTGTGACCCTAGCAAAACGTACGCATTACTGTGCATCACCTTACAGCCTCGTATCAGAACCAAAGTCAAAGTCATAGAATCTTGTATAGTGCACAAATTACCGTTAGGTCTCAGGGCACTTGCAGACGATTCCACTACCAGCGTTCTATCCCGTTTCACTTAGAGAACAGCCATGTTTTTAATTCTCTGCGAAAGCCCAGGTTGTCTGGAACAGACGTGAGGTGGAACGGAAGCTTATTCCAAAGGTGGGGGGCAAGGTATGAAAAGGAGGGGCCTCCGTTTCGCACAGTGCGAACCCGCAAAGGAGTTAAGAGTAGTTTAGAGCTGGATCTCAGGGTTCTGGCGGGCTGGTATTTTTTCTGTTTTTTTTCTAGATAACCAGGGCCAGTGCCATAGATGCTTTTGTGTTTTAAGCACAGGATGTTATACTGCCCTCTCTTCCTAATTTTGAAGCCAATGAAGGAGTTTTAAATTGGGACAGGATGGTGATCTAGGAGGTATGTCCAAAATTAATATAGCTGCAGTGTTCTGCAGAATCTCTAATTTGGAGAAGAGGTCTTCATTTATAGAGGCCAGTAAGGCATTTCCATAGTCCATGCGACTTACAATTAGGCCCTGCACCAGTGGCTTCCAGGTTTCAATTGGTGACCACTTAAAGATTTTTCATAGTTTCCGTAAGATGCCGTAGCAGGTGCCCAATACACAGTTGACATGGGCTTTCATGGAAAGCTTATTGTCGATGGTAATGCCCAGATTACAGATAGTTTGTATTTGGAGATGGACAAGGGCCCAGTGTCTGCGGCCACCAGCTGCCTGACCAATAATCTTCGGCCCTGCCAAACAGAATGATCTCGGTTTTGCTGTTATTTAACTGTAGTTTATTTTGACCCATCCAGCTATCAATGTTGGTCATGCAGTTTTTAAACCGGATCATTGTGTCTGTGGGATCAGGGCCAAATGTGATCAGCAGCTGGGTATTCTCTGCATATGAGACAGCCTTAAGATAGACTCCTGAGGGACTCCAATACATACTGGTCAGATACACACACGCAGCAAGAGAACCTAGATGGACAGCGGTGGAGCGGTCCTTTAGATAATTATTGAACCAGTCCAGGGCCTTCTCTCGACCCCCATCTCCCAGAGTCGCTGTAACAAAATGTCATGGGAGATGGTGTCAAAAGCGTCCAACAGGTCTAAAAGATGATTATTTTTTATCCAAGGCCCACCTGATGTTATCTATCATTTCAACTACCGCTGTTTCATTGCTGTGCTCCACTCGAAACCCTGATTGAGAAGAATCAAGTAGTCTATGGCTTTCTAGATGACTTGTTAGTTATTTATTTACCAGGGCTTCGAGAGCTTTCCCGAAGTAAGGCAGCAGCGAAAGGTGGCGGTAGTTGCCCGGTATGCTGGCATCTAGGGAGGGTTTCTTTAGAATGGGTCTGACTTGCGCTATCTTCCAACTTCCTGGTACAACTGCTTGGTCCAGAGACATGTTAAAAATCTCTGTTAACCTCAATGTCAGCCGTGGAGCTAATTTCCTAAAGATCCGAGGGGGGAGGGAATCAGCAGGAGAGCCAGATTTGATCTTGACGATGACTTCTGATACCTGTTCACAAGTTACTGGTTTAACATTAGTCAACAGCGGTACCAATGAATGGCTGTTCATAGCTGAATGCATAGGAGTGTTATTTTCTTGGGGAAAGGATCTGTAGATAGCTTTTATTTTGTCATCAAAAAAGAAAGATATTTTGTTGACCCAGTCTTGCGTAGGGACTAACCCTGGGCCAAGCACTACGCTACGCTGACGTAGTTTGCAAAGTTTGCGCTACTTCGCACTACGTGCACTGCACGTAGCACAGTGTAAACACATATAGCATAGTGTAGCGAAGAACAGCAGTAATGTTTTGCTTGCTCGCGGTCCTCAACGTCAAGTTGGCGACAGCGAGCAAGCAAAATGACATCCCGGCGAGACTTTTTCCTCGTTCGCGATCAGCAACATCAAGTTGCCGATCGCGAGCATGGAAAATAAACCTCCTGCTGAGATTCTCAACGCGGGGAGGTCAGGTTTCTCATTGCGAGTGGTCGCGATGAGAAACTACCAGTACGCGTTGAGAAAGCTGCTGCTCGAGTAAAAATCTACTCGAGCGGCAGAAAACTACAGCTCGCACTGTGCAAGATGCCGTTTTCAATTATTGCACAGTGCCGGGTGCTTGTCCGCACTGTGCAGTCATTGAAAACGGCATCTTGCACAGTGCGAACAGGGTACTACGCAGTTCGCGTAGTGCACTTTCCATAGCTTCGCGTAGCGCTACTTTGCAAACTACGCCCAGCCCTAGTAGGGACACTGAGGGTTGTGTGGCTTCAAGGGTTGTAAACTCTTTCAGAATGATATATAGCTCTTTGCTGGAGTAGGCAGCATTCTCAATCCTCCCTGTTAAATACAGCTTTTTAGCCTCATTGATATTGTTTAGATATGAGCGGTGGCTTTCTTTATATTTAGTTCGATCACTGGCTGTTTTTGTTTTTCTCCAGAGACGTTCTGCCGCCCAATTGGACAGTTTCTCGACTTTTAGTGCTGCGGTAAACCAAGGGGATGGTTTACTCTTGATCTGAACCTTTGACATAGGTGCTACTGTATTCAGGGTGGATGTTATAGCCTGGTCGAAAGCGTTAGTTAATTCATCTATGTTGTCCGTATCAGGAAGGGCTTCAGTATTGAAATGGGTAGAGAATGAGGCAAGAGTAACTTTTCGCCAAGGTCTGATGACAGCACTATTTTTAATACAGCTGACTATAGGATCATCCATAAGGAAACTGAAATTTATTAGGTAATGGTCCGACCAAAGAAGCTGAAGAGGCTGTCCAACTACGAGCCTAGTAGAGTTTGTAAACAAGAGGTCAAGGGTGTGGCTGGCCTGATGAGTGGGACCCATGACCAATTGCTCCAACCCTAATGTCTGCAGTGATGTTATCAGTTGGTCAGTGTCTGGGTCCAGCAATAGGTCGACATGATAGTTGAAGTCTACAATGAGAATACAATTGTTAGCACCCAAAACAAAGGGTGCAATGAGTTCTACTAAGCAATCTACTAAGTTGACTTTATGTCCTGGAGGTCTGTAGACCAAGGCTCCTGTCCATGTTTTCGATGACTGCGTCATAAGTTTAAAAATTAGGATTTCTGCTTTGTCTGAATTCAGGGTGTCTGCAGTGGTAACTTTTAATTTGCCGGTCGTGGCAATTGCTATTCTCCCTCCTCTCTTGACTGCTCTGTCCAACCTGGTAAGCATATATGGTGATGGAAAGGCGATAGCTATATCAGGATATGCCTGATCGTTAAGCCATATTTCAGTTGTGAAACAGATATCTGGTTTCTCCTGGTCTAGAAGAGTCCATAGTTCCAGAGCATGTTTGGGGATGGACCGGGCTTTGAGGTAGATAGGCTTCAGTTGTTTAGAAACGGCGACTGAAGCCCTTTCCATTATTGAGCTGGGGAAAGATGCTATGGGTGGGACCTGCACTGGGGGGGGAGGAGACTCGTTTTTACTTGATGTATGCATGGATTCTACAGTGTGGTGGGATTTATTTAAAGATCTAAGCTCTGCACTTGAATAGTGAATTTTAGACATGACAAGATGAAAATTCTTTGTCACTTACCCAAAGGTCAAAACAAACAGGGGGTCTGGCGTCTGGCGGCGGTCTGGCGCAGACGGGCTTGCCTTTAGCACGCCTTGTACGCGCCCCTAGCTGTGTTTAAATAGCTGAAGGGAGGGTGTCGCAGCTAGACCGCCAGCCGTCCTACACATGCAGGTAAAACCGGAAGTGAGGAGCCTGAAATGCCCAAAAGTCCCTCCGCTACAAACGGCACAAGCCACGGCGGAACAGGGACCGGGAGCAAGTGCAGGCAGGTGAGAGAAAAATTGAAGCCCCAACTAGAGAGCAGTAGTGTTAAAAAGTGGCGGAGTAGCCAATAACAGCACAAAGACAAATCAAGCGCGATCACGCAAATAGTGTTGCATAGAAACAGGCAGTGCCAAATAATATATTCAAAATCCGAGCTGCAAAAAACAGTGACCGGCAAGAAAGGTGACCTAGATGTTGTCAGGTGGTCGAGGATCGGCTGCACGTCCGTGCCCCTAGCTGTGCTTGAATAGCTGAGGGGAGGGCGTCGCAGCTAGACCACCAGCCGTCCTACACACACCAGTAAAACCGGAAGTGAGGAGCCTGAAAAACCCAAGAGTCTCTCCGCAACAAACCGCACAAGCCACAGCGGAACGGGGACCGGGAACAAGTGGAGGCAGGTGAGAGAAAAAATGAAGCCCCAACTACAGAGCAGTAGTGTTAAAAAGTGGCGGAGTAGCCAATAACAGCACAAAGACAAATCAAGCGCGATTGTGCAAATAGTGTTGCATAGAAACAGGCAGTGCCAAATAATATATTTAAAATCCGTCCTGCTAAAAAGGTGACCTAGATGGTGTCAGGTGGTCGAGGATCTGCTGTGTGATGCAACTCTGACGCAGAATCCTGCAGCTGCTTGGAACCAACACTAAGCTATGCATCCGCTATGCATAGTAGGATTTCGCATCGCAGACCCGCAGCTCCTCAGTACCGCTGCGGTTGGACCAATTCTCGATGCAGGACCTCATAACGCTTAGCAATCAGAGGTACTTTGTTCAGTAGGGCTAGCTTAGACCCTGTATCCTGCCTGCACTCCATCACAGTGGGCCTGAACTTTGTCCTGGTGTGACCAGATAACCACAGTTGGTGCTTTGTGGTTTGAAGCACTGTTTTCACTTAAATCTTCATAACTGCATATCTCCGGTTCTACTGATTGGATTTTTACAGACATTAGAAAGGCCAGAACAGCTTTTCTACACTTACAGCTTTTATCCATACCCAAAATCTGTTTTAACGTGCCATAGAACTTGATTGGAGTTTATAACTTAAGATATTAGGCCCTATTAATTTTTTGTCTCTTTGCTGCAGATGAAAATGCTGTTATGCTATAATTAGGCTTTCCTGTTTTCAGTTTCTATTTTTGGTAAATTCTGGTGGGGTTTTTTCAGTGTTTTCAATATCTTAAAAAACAGTTGTTATCAGTGGTTACACATTTGCGCGCCACTAAAAACAACAGAAAAGGTGTTTTTCCGGTGTTTATGGAACGTTTTGCTTTTAATATTGCTTGCTTTCTGCACTGAAAGAACATGGTATATAGACAGTGTACTTATAGTGTATATGAAGTCCAAATAGATATTTGCTAATTAATCTTATTGTAGTACACCATACAATACTTCTTCAGTGAGTCTTTGGGCCATGTGCGCTCGCTCTTTCCTTCCCATGTAAACTTCCTTGAAAAGGCCCTCTCAGCATTCTTAGCCATTGGGATGAGAACTAGCAGCTAAGGGACACAGTTGGGATGACTCTTTCTTTGATTCCACATAAAGCACGAAATGATAAATATTTGCGATTTAGTTCCTGTGCATTAGAAACCAGTGCACCAGAAAGGACTAAAAAGTCAATAGCATCCCTCGTTAACTCTTAAGATTGTAAAGATGCTTTCAGCATACCATCTAACAAGTGACAAGGATCTACTACAGGGAATCACTTCAGCTCGGGTATCAATTTTGACAGGTCATCACAC
Source organism: Lissotriton helveticus (assembly GCF_964261635.1). NCBI lineage: Eukaryota > Metazoa > Chordata > Amphibia > Caudata > Salamandridae > Lissotriton > Lissotriton helveticus. Next base: position 1,629,936,674 of record NC_136068.1, read on the forward strand.
AACTTTTTAAAAAACGTAGCTGAATCACTGCAAATACAAACAATATCACTCCAATCTTTGTTGAACTTGGAAAGAACCTTTTTGGCAGAGCATTACAAGTGACACTGCGTTCCATGTTTTCCACAATTCTGGTGTCATGTTTTCACCACTATCCCAGATGCTTGGTGATATATACTTGTCACTATACCTTGCATTCAATGTTTAAAGCCTGATGTGTTGGCAATTCAGTATTCACCTACTATCAATACTGACCCACTAGAAACTATGGTCTGATGTATTAAGGGTTTTTACCCATTCTCTGTGGGTAAATGTGATGACACGTGAGGAAAGATTTTTATGAAACCAGCCATTTTACCTATCGGTGAAAGAATCAAATGCAGCCAAAATATCAACTATGAGTTTGATATTTCCTGATTCTCTATAGTTTATAAAATAATTAAACTAGACCTAAAACATGAAAATAAACCCTGCATCTTTAGACCAAAGGCAACAAAACTGAAACAGTAAAAGGAAGAAGAAACAATATTTTAGTGGCATCCCTAAAGAACAAAACTCAAGCAGAATAATGTGTGTTTTTTCAGTGTTTATATGTTTTCACCGGTGAGGGCTATTTTTCTTTCAGTGGGGTTTTATCAGTTATTATAGGTTTAAACCTAAAACCCCACAGCCTAGCTATAATCATCTCTGCAAGTGTTTTCTGTAGATAGCCACTTTAAACGTCCTTTCTAATTTTAGGTTCTGTACTGTCAAAATGTGCATTTTTAATTAAAGCCTGTGATTTTGTATTGCTCATTTTATCTGGGTTTATTTTAAATGGGTCTTGGAATTTAAATGATTATGAAGAACTGTAGAGGTATGTGTATACACGTATTGACTTGTTCCCACCTGTGTACATATATGATTTTATACATAAATCGAATAAAGTTAGGAACTGACTGATTGGATTTTTGTCATTTTGATATCACATAATTTATTACTTTTTAACTCTTTTTCCTAAATTTGTGTGGGATTTTTCTTGTGTTGTGTTTTCACTTTATCACAGTTTGCCTCTAAGTTAAGCCTTACTGCTTTTGTGCCAAGCTGTCAGAGGTTTGAGTACAGGTTAATTTGTGGTTTGCTTGTGTTTTACCCTGACAAGAATCGTGGTTGCTGCTTGAGAGGGGTATCTTCTGCTTGGAGAAGTGTGGCTCAATGGTTAGAGCGGCAGACCCTGATGCAGAGGTCTAGCCCGGGACCAGGGTTCAATTCCCCACCTCGGCGGGTTTTGTGCTCAAAATTCCACAGACCTGATAATTCTCGCCTCGGTGCCTACTCCAATCATGGAGTTCCACTCTGCAACTCTGGGCAATAGCTTGCTTAATCTCCACAACGGCCCCCACAACGCTAAGGATGCCTGGCCTCCACCTTGGGGGTGCCCAGGAGTGGACACCTCACAGGGAAAGCCAGGATGGGTTCCACAGCGGTATTAGTACAAGCGCCTTGAGACCCTTGCGGGTGAGTAGTGCGCTATACAAGTATCAATTTACATTTTTACATTTACACCTCCCCATAACTAGTTACCCACTTTCCTACAGTCACTATACCCTTTATTTTTTTGCAGTGAATGTCTACTTTTTTTAACATAAAGCATGATATTATTACCAGACCTAAGTATAACATAGCTTTAACCTTTGTTTTTTTTACTGAAGTAAAATAAACACAAACTCATCCCCCACACACAAGCAAACACACTCACCCCCATGCACAAACACACACACATGGAAATCATTGGTGCAGGTGCTGAAAGTGCAAATGCACTGGTGCCAAGGATTCTGAAATGCCAAATGTACCCCCATTTTCGCTGTCTGTTACTCTCCATCCGGGAGTCATGGGCATCCTTTTTCTTCACTTGCATTTGCTACAAGACTGTATGAATCTACAGAATGATGACCTGTTCTGGGGGGGATCTGGTGATGATTAAAAGCAATCTACGATAAGATGTGGAAAATCCATCCTGAGCAGGCCATTAGGCTGGAACTGTGAAACTGCTTAGTTAAAGCTAGGGGTTATATGTCGTTACAACGAATTCAGTTGCAACGCATGCCTTTACCACGCATGCGTTACAACGGAATTCGTTTACTACGCATAACCTTTACCACTAATATTCCTTTACCACGCATAGATTAACAATGTTTTTCGTTGTTAATTTATGCATGGTGTGGGCATATTCTTGTTAAAGGTTACACCTGTCCTCTTTCACGCCCCCAGCCTCTACTCCTTTTAATTACCCCTGCCATTAACCCTTATTTAAAAAAATAAAATAAAAAATCCCTTACCTTTTTAACTCGTCTCCTGTCCATCTTCTTTGTTACGTCTTTCTTCTTGGTTACGTCGGCCGTACGTCCTAAAGAGGAAGCGGAAGTTTAATTCCGTTTCCTCTTTTACGACGGTGATTGCTTGATGTTCGTCACTTCAGGTTAGTTCTTTTTTGGGGGGGGGGGAAGCCCCCCCCAAACCCCCCTGTTTTTATCCCTCGGTTTTTTTCGTTTTTTGGGGGAGACTCCCCAAACCCCCCTTTTTTTTCATTTACCACACATACCTTTACTATGTATTTCGTAGTAAAGATATGCGTGGTAAATCCTCTCGTTGTTACCACGCATGCGTTGTAATGCATGCGTGGTAAAGATGTTCGTGGAAACGGCCGCGTTGTAGTGGCCGTTTCCCAAGCTAGGCGCTGCACGGCCGGTTGAGTTTCCTGTATGAAATTAAACATGCTCATCGTAATTCTGTTCTAGGTTGTCGGTGGATGAGTAATCCTCTATTAAGGAATCAGGCTATGCTTCTTGCTGAGTGACAAACAAATCTTAAGAGATATTCTGGGTGATTATAATGTATGAAAATTACAGTTTAATTGCATTGTCAAATCCACTATTTTCAGTGATCCTTCGAGTAACTAAAGTAGGAAAGTACTTATACATTGTTCCAATGAGGGGTTGACTCATATAGTGTTAATTAGCTCAAATCAAATGAAAGCATATGGAGATGGTATTTTTAATAAATTTAGCTCTCATTATTGGACATGAGATCACAATTCCTCTTGAGTGTCCTTTTGTATAGACTTTGCCTCTCAGTACGAGTGTAAAGGCAGGGTCGGGTGTATTCTGAGTCAGAAGTACGTTTCCACCGACCCAGGTTATTTCTGTGCACTGATTCCCCCAGAGCTTACTTCAAAAAAAGTAGCAATGGTGACAAATTTAACAAAAGAAAAACTCGTGCAAATGGAGACGTTACGCGTTTATGCTGGGAGGAACAGTACACACCTCTCCAGTGGGCAGAGGTAAAGGCCCTGAATTGGCAGCTAGCACGCCCTTCACCCTACACAGGCTAACAGTAGATGGATTGGAAGTGAGGATTCCTTCCAGAAGGCAGTGTTGTCTTAAGGAATTTCGGGGTCCTGTACGGAACAACTTTGAATTGTAATACCCATTTCTTGCTAATTCAGGGATCACACAAAAAAAGTTGAAACATATCTTACCATAAGAAGACACAGGTTAGAGAGACAGAAGTAGAGGTAGACTGAGAGAGGTTTGAATAGAGAAAAACAATAGAGAGGTCAAATTGAAAGTTTACTTTCTAAGGGGGCCCCTTGGAAAGTGTCGGCAGTGGGCAATTGCCCACTTTGGCCATGCCTTAAAAAGTCTCTACCAGAAAGGGCGTGGATTTACACATGTGAAGAAGGGTAGAAATTACCAAAAGAAGTTGCTGGGCTGCAGCCTTGATATAATACAATATAACGTTCAATATCAGAATTGAGCCAGGGCCACGGTATTGGCATCTGTAAAGTAATTTCAAATCAGGGACAGCGAGCGAGACTTGGATGTTTTATAACGTGGATGCCAGAAAATAGATTAAATTATGGGGTCTCACGGAGAAGACCACTCTCATTTTCAGCATTCATGTGCTCAGTTTTGATCAATTAATTAACATTATAGGCAGGGCCGGCACTAAATTGGATTGACCTCAGAGCCCCCTGGGCAGAAAGAAAATTTGTTGTGGGGGGTCCTTAGGGTATGATGACAGGAGGCGGGAGGAAGGTGACAGGAGGGCAGGGGGTTCTGATTACAAAGTCTTTAATGGGACCGACTGAGGCCAAGTGGGATGGACGAGCAGCTGTTTGCATGACACTGTCAGTCAGCTCCCTCCTGCACCCCTCCGGAATGTTGGCGCCCCGGGCCTGGGCCCAGCTCGCCCATGCCCAAGGCTGGCCCTGATTATAGGCCTTTCATGAAAGCTTTGCATTCATGTCAGTGGCATAACGAAATTTGAGGGGGGGCACGCAAATGCATAGAGGAGCCCCCTTCTGGATTCACACAGGAGCTCTCAGGCCAGGTTACTGCGCTGAGGGGGGCCCCCTAGAGCTCATGGGCCCCTCTGCGCTGCGGGGGCCTTTACTACACCACTGGTCACCCATACCTCCATAGAAAGACAAGAGGGAACGAGACAAAGCAAAGCTGTTATCATTTACAATGGGTGATAATCTTATGATTTTATATTATATACGTGTGTGTCACCTGAAGGCAAAAAGTAGAGGTGAGCCTTCTGGAAGCTTCCCACCTGCGTGCAATACATCATAACCTTAAAGCAAATAAAAAAAGACTAGCAACTTTATCGAGAAAGGCGGCGTATTGTCACAAACCTTTTTAATGTTGACCTTTCATTCATTCTGCAAGTCTCTGTGGTAATTACAGATGACCCCTACCATATTAATAAACTGTCTCGGCGCGCCTCGCGCCTCCAGAGCTGACATAAGGCTGCCCTGCAGCAGCCGCCATTTCGTCTCAGCTGCACGGCGCCCTGTCTCCCAGCCTGGCACAGAAAAGCTTGACGCTGCACCGATGAGCGGCTCGGCTAGCCTGGGGCCTCAGTCGCGGAGAATGCTCCCCGCAACACGCTCGGCACGTATGCAAATTGCCAATAGTGTTTAATTAGTTTAGTAAGCATTGGTGCTTAAGGGAAGGGGTGAGGGAAACCCCCAGACACTGACAGCGTGCCATATTTGTTATGCCTGGTAAGCATTCATTAGGATCATTTTCTTCAGTTTATAGTGCTGAAAATGAGAAATGCAAAAAATAATGCCATATGCTTATTCACAAGCATACTTCTCCTGAAAAGGGACAGGGCAGTGTTATGGGAGACTGGAAAGAGGCACAGTCACTAGGGCAGATGTAAGTTACAACCTTCAGGCTCGGAGTGGACTGGGACAAAAAATAGACCCCGACACCAAAATGAAAGTGGACGAGGTTAGCGAACTAGCAGCCAGATGTAGCTATGGGTTTTACTCATTCTGTGTCTATGGGGAAATGTGTTTGTACAATATGACGCTATAAACCTAAAAGAGTGGCCCCAATTGGAAATCAGGCGAATTTTGAACATGTAAATACACACTGTATCAGTATTTTGAATGGTATGGGGAACTGCATGCATTCGTGTTTGCTGCAGGCAATAGTTGTAGTAATATCAGGAAAATGAACAGTACAAACCACCCCACCTGGCCATAAAACAGGCCTACAAACTGCTAAAAATTCAGCTCACAGACTGATCTATCAGACCAGCCCATCTGGCACTGCCTGATGGTCCAGCAGGCCAATCTGACTATAACAACCTCGACCTAATAAAAAAGTACCTGATTTAGAGTTTGGCAAACAACTACTAGTCACAAATGTGGTAGATGTCCTGTACACCATATTACAACTGCATTATAGCCCATGGCACTTGTAATGTGGTGGCTGGGACGTGGAGTATTCCATGCACCAGGTTCTAAATAAGGCCCTAAGTCTACTGTGTAACCCTAGCCACCAAGGCAATTCTAACACACAAGAACAAACATTCTGGGCTAGAGGCTTGTGCTCATGATTTTATGGGTAGGCATTAGTAGTAATTGCAGAAAGCCATGAAAAGATATAATACAGCCCTTAGATGTATATATACAGACACGCCTGAAAATAGCCCAATAGGGAAGACATGCGGAAACAAGTGCAGTAATTCCACACCTGCAAGTTATTCTACATTTCCGAGCCATTATTTTTTAGCTGTGCATTACTGACAATTAGGACATTGGAATGTTGGGAGCTCCATTGAAAACAATGGAGTGCTCCGGGCTTATAATGGCTGGTATAAGCCTGGCGCTCCAACATTCCAATGTTTCTTTGTTCACAGCTCTGGCTGTGAACAAAGGCTTCAAGGAGCCTGAGGGGATTCCAATCCCCTCACGCTTCCAAAAGGCTTTGTTTTTTTTGTTAGAATATTCTGTCCTCTAGTGACAGAATGTTCTAATAGCCTTATAGCCCTTCGTAGATGGGCTATACCGCTATTAAAGTCCCTCTCCCTTGTTAAAGGCCCTCGCCTTCGGCTCGGGGCCTTTAACGCTGGAGAGGCCCTTTAATAGCCGGTATAGCCCTCTATGGCGGACTATAAGGCTATAGGAGATTTGACATTGTCCTGATAATTCAAGCACACACTACTGCTGTGCTACTTGGAATCTTGTCTTCTTGGACACTAATACAGTCATCGACTTGCCTCATTTGTTCCATGTCCACATTGTCCATGTGTTGCCCTTTTCTCGCTCTCCAATTCCCTTCTTTTTGTTTCCTGAAAACTACTACTGTTATGCCCGCTTTTCACAAATGCATAAGTAAGAAAGGGTTGCGCAAATAACCCATATAAATTTGGGCTTCCAAACTATTGTAAGAGAACATCTCTTGGGCAGAGATTCATAGTAACATACTTTTAAGAGCACAATAAAGCATACATCTATTGTTTTAACTCATTTGCTACATGGATTTTTCTACTGTTCGAATTCCAGTGTTATATATCTCTTTAAATATACTGAAAGATGGTTATGAGGTCAAGATTAGCAATTATTAATATTCAAATATTAATCATCAATTACCCTAAAAACAATCATGATAATTTATCAAGTAAATGACTTTCATACAAAGTTCCAAAGTCCTTGTAATGTCTTAACCCCAGAGGTAGTGACCATATCAGGTTGATCCATATCTTGTTCCTGATTTAGCTCTTTCTCATTACAAGTCTATTTTAATGACATGTTTGTCTGCTCATCCAAACATATTGTCTGTTTTATGGCTTCGTCAGGACATATGTACGGGCCACATGCTCCTTTCTTAAACATCCTTACAATTAATTACATAATCAATATATTTATATCATATGTTAGAAACATGTGTCTGCTATGTATCTATACCTTTACATTCATATATCACCATGTGTTCAAAGCACCATAGCCTCTATTTTCATCTCATGAATTAATCGAATGACAACATTTACATTTGCTTTCAATCTTATCACAGGGAATCAGTCTTTTCTCTGGGTTCCCGGAATAGCCATAGATATCTGTGAATATCTGTTCAGTAGATGGACAGATACATTGTCAGGATTAACTTCCATGGAACTAAGAGATTTCTTAGATTGGATAACATTCCACATATGACCATCAATTATACTCACAATTTTACTGCACCCTTTAGGGCAGGGGTCTCCAATAAGGCACAAAGCAACTAATATTCAATGTTTACAGATGAGATTAATTAGCATACAATGTTTTGTGAATAATTTACATAATTAGTTGTTGTTCTCAAAATGTCACTTAGACCTAGCAAATGTGGAAAAACATTACACACTCCTGCTCCAAGGGCACAAAATTTACTATCAGCCTATTCTTAGCTTTTTCGGATTACTTTACCCCAAACCAAACACCCTCATCATTACTTCACTGTTCTAACCACATCCTATACATAACATTGAACCTTCACAATAATTTGCCACCGACATCCATTTCATCACCTAATTATCTTATAAAAGAGGGGTGGGCAGAAGTTGGGGGATTTGGCTCTGTGGAATTCTGCAGAGTTACATAAAAACTCTGCAAGATTTTGGGAAGTTTCACCAATGGGTGTAAATAGGCATGTCACGCTACTCGTGTTGTGATTTAGCGCTGGTAGCGCATTCCGTGCTGAAAAATCAGAGTGAATGACACTGCACAGTGCACCAGAGGACGCTTCTACTCAAGGTGATTTTGCAGCCCCTCAAATAGATTTTCAGACCTCAAACGTTCGCGACTGCCTGCATTAAAAATCTCTCTGGATGTCCTCTTAGCGACCAAAAATCATGCTAATGGATCTCAAATCTCTCCGTCAACTTACCGTTCTGGAGCCGCGTGTGATAAAATAATTGGTGGAATTTGGCCAGAACTCTGCATTACAAGAGTCACCAATAATCTGCCATTTACACGGGCGAAACAAAATATTTCGCCCACCCCTAATATACAACTACATGCTTTGGGCTCTTTTCCAATCATGGGGAGTTGCTGGCTTTGAGGTGTCAGCCCCTGAATAAATCAAATAGCACCTCCTCCATATACAACACTTTCTAGACATTCTTCGTTCCAGCTCCTTCAACTCCTACCACCACTGACTGCCACATATTAACACAGTCCTTCAGGGATGTGTGATTAAATCTCTCTCTTGTGCATTAGATCTCTGGATGGAACAGTGCATACAAGTGCAATCTCTTTTGACTTTGGATAATCTTTGAGTATGGTAAATATTAATTGTACACAGTTGGCTAAAAAACATGATTCTTGAGAAACTTCTCTTTCCAAATATTTTCTCCATAAACACAATTATCTTACTCAATATTATCTTTAAAATATATTTAACTTTTGGCCACTTGGATAAGTGGCAGTCCATCATCAGTCTCCACAACTCTATATAGATTATGCCACTGACGATCAGTCTGATTCTTGGCTAAGTCGTGGTCACACTCGCTGGCCATCATGGCTCAAACATAATCTTCTGGTGTCCTGGGAAAGTAGAAGGACTCTTAAGGCTTGTAAATGCTGTTAACTTTCTGGATTCAGTATGTGACTTAATTTGGCTATTTATTTATTTACGTGTTTTATGATAACTTTAAACTGCTGTTATACTAATAAATCACCATATAGTGAGCAATAAACAGTTACAATGGGACATCCCTGACTTTTTATACCAAAACGTGCAACCCCAACACGTCTGAGAGGTAATGCCCTAGATCATTTAGTTACAGAAGCAGAGACATGATGTGATATTTGTGGGTAATATATTTCTGCATTATGTACTTGTTAAGGCAACTGTGTATGTAATCATTCAAATCCACTCTGTCCTACTGCCTACAATGGAATATGGAATGTTTATTTGTCGGCATAGCTTGGCAGGCAGCAGCACAGAGTGGATGGAGTTTCTATTCCAGTGTAATATACTTGGAGTTATCTCTGTTACTACTTTGGCATCTTCTTTCAACGCATCCTAAATTCACACTGGCAATAAGGATGGAATCATCTGTGGGTGCAGGTTTACTTAATTTGTTTTAAGAAGATTGCATAGTTCTCACAACGAGCTCAGGAAAGAAACTTTAACATGAAAGGATTATTATTTATTTAAAAGGTAAAAACCGTGGATGTCGCACACTGGTAGCCTATGGTGAAGTTGTCTGCGTCGGAATCTACTCTGAGATCACATTCCTGGAGATGCCTGAATCTACAAATTAGGACAGCACGAGCTTCCGGACAATTCCCACAGCTTCTGGGAGTCCCACTATTGTTGCTAATTGCATTTTTCAAACAGCTGGGAGTGCATGCCTACCTCTCATGTACTGGTCCACGTATCTCAGGCACTCGGTTGAAAGTGCTTCTTTGCGCATGCTACCCTCTATCTCAGCCATTGGAGTTTCTTGCAGTTCTTGCCAGCATTTGAGCCCACATTCTTGGTGCATGGGTTCTGGAAGCCTGACGCGGCTTCCATTGTCGGGTTTTCTGGTTTTCCCCATACCTAGTGACTCGTGAAACGTCACTGGGTTTGGGGTTGCCCAGCAACACATGACGGCTTGAATGTTACATGGGGAACTTTACACATACACATGTAAAATGTTAACCATTAGTTGTTGTTATGTTGTGTTACGTTATGTGGATTTGTATAGAGGTCTAATCACAGGTCAGGGTATCCAGGCACTTGAGCAGATGTGACGGCAAGAGGCCAGGCAGAGTTGGTTGGAGAACCAGGTCTTTACCACGGGGCAGCCAGGACGCATCATAATATCTTTTGATCTTCAAATATATTGATAGACTGAAGTGGTGTTGATGGTCTGTTGAAGTATTGGAGGGCTGTTCAGGAGCTTCTTGCTTTATGTACTCATTGCCATAAAACTTGGGAGCTTAGTGATTCGCCCCATCATAGGAGTCTATGTTGCCTCCCAGAGGATGATTTAATGGAAAACAATATGTGAAATACCAGTGTCTATATGGACTATCAAATGTCTGCATTGTTATGGGAGCAGTAATATATAGAGGATTAAAAGTTAATTCTTGAATCTTTAATGAATCGCTTCATCAGATTGGATCATGCCTCACCTTTAAGGGTATTAGGTTAATACTGCATATTCATTTGGCGGGATAATAATTTTTCTTGTTGACCTGAAGAAGGTGGTGCCGCCTACTTGTGTTATTTTGAGGAACAAAGCGTTATATGTGGAAAGGACCTCAGATAACAAAATTATTTATTTGATTCCTTCAAATTAACAAATGCTTGATGACAAACGTATATGTCTTTTGTGTTGTCTCTCTTGTTATAATGTATTTGTGACATCATGTGCAATATATGTTTTATAGTAACATTTTAAACTGTTTTTTAATAAGATGATTTTTTTAAATTGTGTATTATGATATATGTTGTTTTATATTAAAAATTTGGATATCAAGAATTACCTTGTGGGTCCCTTTGAAGATGGGTGTAGATGCGTGTATGGTTTGGAAAAAGTGAGGTACGCAAGAGGTGTATGCTCTCAGATCTCTGAGAGAATTTCCTGGTGACAATAGAGTTGGTTGAAGAACCAGGTCTTTAGCTTCTTGCAGAATTCAAGAAGTGAGGAGGATGCTCTGATATGTTGCGGGAGGTTGGTCCAGGTTTTGAGTGCGATGTGAGAAAATGAGCAACCTCCTGTACTGCTTTTGTGAATGCGGGTAATGAGAGTGAGTGAGAGTAATGCATAGTGTAGGTGCCTGGCAGCTGTTTAGGTATGCTGTTCCAATGTTGTACACTGCTTTGTATGTGTGCGTGAATAGTTTGTACTGGCTATGTTTGCGGATGGGGAGCCAGTGGACGTCTCTGAGGTGTGGTGAGATGTAGGTGCAGCGTGGGAGACTGCCGATGGGTCTTGAGGTGGTGTTCTGGTTGATTTGGAGTCTGTGTTGTAGTTGAGTCTGCTTGTGATGAGTGCTTGCGTGATAGTACGTTTGGTATTCTGGGGAAGCAATTTGAAGATCTTTCGTAGCATGCATGGGATTTGGAAGCATGGGAAAATCACTACATTGACTTGTGCGATCATGTTGAGTTTGTCATCCAGGATGATTTCCAGGTTTGTGGCGTAGTCAGTGGATATTGGTATTGGTCCCAGCTCTGTCGGCCACCAGGTAGAGTCCCATGGAGAGTTCTTGTTCTCGAAGACCAGTACTTCCGTCTTGTCAGAGTTGAGCTTCAGGCTGTTGGACCTCATCCATTTTGCTGCAGTGATCATGCAGTGGTGATGTTGTTTCTGGCGGTCATTGTCTTCTCCATCAGTTATAGGATGAGTTGGGTATCACAGCATAGGATATGATGGTGATGCCTGAGGATCGGATTATATTAGCGAGCTGAAAAATGTAGATGATGAACAGGGTGGGGCTGAGTGATGAACCCTGGGGGACTCCCCAGATCAGGTTCTTGGATTCCCATATGTTAGGTGGTAGTCTGACTCACTATGTTCTTCCTGTGAGGAAGGAGCCTATCCACCCAAGCAAGGGTCCTTGGATGCTGATGTTGTGGAGTTTTCTGATGAGTGGGCTGTGAGAGACAGTATTGAAGGCAGCAGAGAGGTTAAGCAGGATGAGGGCTGTAGTGTCATCTCAGTCAAGTATTGTTCAGATGTGTTCTGTGGCCGCCACAAGTGCTGTTTTGGTGTTATAAATACTTCTGAATCCTGACTGTGTGTAGTACAGTAGATGGTGTAGTTCGAGGTGGCTGATGTGTTTGTTTGTTGATGGTCTTCTTCATCTCTTTGGCTGGGTAGTGAAGCAGTGAGATGGGGCGGTAGTTGCTCAGTTGGGTTGGGTCGGCTGATGGCTTTTTGAGGAGAGCTTTGACTGCTGCATGCTTCTAGTCTTCTAGGAAATAGGTGGATGTGATGGAGGTGTTAATGTTGTGGGTCAGGGTGTTATTGATAGATAGTCTTCCGAGGCTGTAGAAGTGGTTGGGTCATAGATCTTTTGGAGACCCCAGAGTGGATGGTCTACATGATCATCACTGTGTATTCTCTGGTGAGTGTTTTCCATTTGGTCAGGTGTCTGTCTTGGTTAGCGGTGGACAGGTTGGCAATGAGACCGCTGGGGTCAAATTTGTGCTTGAAGCTAGTGTAGATGTTTGCTATCTTGCTTTAGAAGACATTTGACAGATTGTCGTAGAGTTCTTAGGAGGGGATGATACTGTTGACTGTGGCATCAGGGTGGCGTATTCCTTGACAATGGAGAAAATCTTGTTGCAGCTGTTGGTGCTTGCTTCAATCCGTTTAGATAGTCCTCTTTTTTGGTGTCTCTCATGTGTAGGTGCTAGCATTTGAGTGCAGCCTTGTATGTAGTTCTAGTTGTTGTCTCGTTGTTGGTTCTGGGGAAAAGTGTTCTTCTGATCGGCATCGTTTGTACCGAGACGCCATTGCTTTTTCATTGCCATCTCGTGTCAAACACTTCCACACAACCCACCTGGTCGTTTCTGCTGATGCCTGAGGAAAATCTAACTAACAAGACAACAGCCATCTTGCAGCCTGCATTTCTGGCCAGGAACTGTCGCACACCCAACCCCCCCTGTTCTTACAGTTCAACAGAAAGCCATGAGACACTCACACCCTGTGTAAATGATTTGTTTTCCATCTCCTGCTTCCAGCCTCGTAAACATCCTTGATACCGTGATCAGGTTATCTAGACAATGGTCTGACTGCTGGGCCTTAATCAGGGTGATTAAACAATTACCTGAAAGACTGGGCTTTGATCAAGGTGATTAAACAATGACCTGAAAGACTGAGCTTTGATCAAGCTGAGTGAACAATGATTTGTGTACCAAGCCTTGACCAGGTCACCATCTACAAACGTTGTCTTGATCTGGTTATCAACTACAAACACTGCCCTGATTGAACAATGAACTAACAGCCAAAAGACTGAGATGAAAAAGTATAAAAGGCTTGTAAGCTGCGGAGTAAATCAGCAGCCTCCTCTGTCTTGTTTCTGATGAGCTTGGGACTCTGTTCCATAGCCCGGGCTATTTGAATAAATCTGGGTTCCTCCTGCAGACGAAGGCTCCTGTGTCTCCTTTTACTACGTATGAAGGGTGTGGAAGGCTTGGGCGGTTCCCCCGCTGCCGAGACCCAGTAAGTGGGTTAATCCGGTTCTTCAAATGGCGCCTGAACAGGTACTCCACGAGCACGAAGGTCAGGCCCGGTGGATGTGTGGAGGTGCACGGAGAGACTCCGACGGAGGTACCCTACCCGAGGGATTCTTGCAATCCGGTAAGCCGAACAACTCGCCCGCTGTTCCTCCCCACCCGGTCTGGCCCACATGACCGCGTGGCTGGAGTCCCCTAGCAAATATTTTCTGGAGCAGGACACAGCCCTACGTCTGCAGAAGAGAACTACCCCTGTAAGGTAAGGGTGGACTGATCACCCACCAAGTCTGTATAATTATGTTATTGACTTTCGCAAAAGCCAAGCTGTTATTGACTTTTGCCAAAGCCAAGCAAGGGAGGTGAGTTTTTAAAACCCGCTGGTGTCTGTTCTGTATGATTCTGCTGTTATTGACTTTTGCAAAAGCCAAGCAAGCGAGGTGAGTTTTAAAACCCGCTGGTTTCTGTTATCTGTTTTCAAGCATGCCAGTCAGTAGTAAATTCAAGAGATTATGTTGTTGTATGTGTACGCAGGACTCCTAGCTGGAGGTGGCATGTCCGCTTCCTCCAGAAGGGACCCCTGGCCATACGATGTATGTTAAACATGGCCCTTCTGCCATAATGTTTTCCTCATTCTGGGTAAAATATACGAAACAAAGTAACGCGGAATTACAGTGGCCACCTTATGGCTCCTTTAATTCTCAAGTTCTCGCCAACCTAGAGGAACAATTAATGAAAAGAAAAACGTGCCCGTCTATGTTTGAATCTGTCCGATTTTGGAGGAAAGAGATAGAGCAGAGAGCTATAAAGCAGAAGGCTCAAGAAAGAAAACAAGAACGTATGTCAAAGGCCGACCACGCCACAGAAAATTTACATAATCAAATGACAAAATCAGTAGAAATAGCCGATAGGGAGCATGGGGCCCGGGTACAAAAATGTTATCCAGCTTGTGAGGAGAAAGGAAAGGGCCATATGGAAGGGGGAGAAGAAGGTGATTCCTTGCTTGATACCATGCTAGAAAGCCCTCCTGCATATGCCCCAATGTACCCTGCCCTGACGCCTCAAATCCCGCATGTCTCCCCGCCACAGCCCAATCTTGCCCCCACTGCCCCTCTTACTGTTCTCTCTGTCACACCATCCCTCCCGATTTTTCCTATGACACCGACCACACCCGCTAACCCTGTCCTCGCTGCGGGAATGACAACAAGTCTCCATCCACCCAACCCCTGCGGCTTTACCCCTATACGCCCTTTTCCTGCTCCCCCGTGGTCTACAGTTAAGCAGGATCTATATAAAATGTTAAATTCCCCCCGACTGGCCTCCTTGTGCTCTGTAGTCAGCTTTTCGTTCCTTCGAGAAAACGACCTACAGAGGCAACAATGTGAATGTTGGATAAATAACGGGAATATTTATGCCTTAAAAGAAATATGGTCCACCTTTTCCCAGTGGACGATTATGGAACAGACCACCTGGGCTGAATACATGTGTACCCTGGTCATGCAAAGATTTGAGAATGCGCTTATACAGATACCCACCGGATTAATGGACCTTAGGTCGCAAATAAAAAGAGGCGATGTTCAGGGAGAGGGGATGTTTGGCACTATCTCTGCTTTAATGGCTTACCGTGATATGACCGATTTCCCAACATCCCTCTAGAAACAGCTATGCCAATGAGAGAGGTGGCCCCTGTCACTGTTAATGCACTTACTGATGCCCAAAATAATGGCGGAGGGGCTGTTGAGGCATACTGGCGCAGGCTTTGGGTTCATGTTCCTTGGAAAAGGTCAGAAGTAATGCAGTTAAAAGGACAATTACCAGATTCCGGGAATAATCCAGCTGCCTTTTACAGAGAATTAAGTCAGATTATATCTGCAGGTACTCTCGTTTGTGAGGATATAGATTTACTTTTTGGTACAGTTGTCCCCACTGAAATTTGGGACAAAATTCGACATACTGACCATGAAGTAGCCTTGGGAGGTAAATGGGCTGACCTAGAGGCTATGGAAGAAGCAAGGGTAGGAGGGACTATACCAGAAGCTGCCATCCTGACTTTGCCCGGTAAAATAATGACGTTTATGAAAACACTTTTGCCGGAAACTGTCATTAACTGGGATAAAATAAACGCCTGTAGGCAGCGAAAAGATGAGAATGTGGCTGACTTCTTTACCCGTTTTGAGACAGAATACAAGGGACATAGTGGTTTGGATCCCCGGACCCAGGTTCTGGCCTAGTATTTGTTGATAAGTTTGTCAGCAACTTGCTTCCTGAGATCTCCACCAGTCTTAAGAAAGTTGAAAGTATGTGGTCTGCCCAAACTATGACTGGTATCTTGGCTATGGCACAATATCACGAGAATAGGGAGAATAAAGATAGAGACAAGGAAAGTAAGAAGTTTAGGGATCTTAAGACTAAGGCACTTCTGCAGCAGGCTTACCCTCCACGAGGTCCCGATGCCCGTGGGAATTTCAGACCTCAACCCCAACCCCCTCCGAGGGCTCGCCATTCTACCCCCTCCAGCACTCAACGTACGGGAGCCCTCCAAACAGATCAGTGTGCTTATTATAAGGGGTACGGCCATTGGATAGATGAGTGTCCTGTGTTAGCTGAAAACATCCGATCAGGGAAGACTTGGCCTCACGCTCCCAGGGAGGGGAGGCTGACTAGGGACCATGGCCTGCCCCATCCACAGGATAAAGAACGCAGGCCCAGGGATGACGCTCCCATCCGGCAGCGCCCGGCCAATAGGTTTGATGGGTACGAAGCAACACACACTTATTACAATGATGATTATGATGAAGTTGATGAGACAGGGTCCTACCAAACATAGGACCGCCAGGAAAGGGGTATTACCAGAGTGCAAATTCCAGTGGATCAAAGGGGCCCGTGTGTTCAAATGTCAGTTGGGGGGAACAATCAGAATTTTCTTTTGGATACTGGGGCCACCAGGTCTTCTATTGCACGTCTGTCAGTCCCGGAGGCACCCCTTTCTGGCAATATGAATGTCTCCGTGGGTTTTGCAGGAACACCTGTGACCAGCCCTGTCTCTGAACCCCTTCCTCTCGATATTGGCCCAGCACATGTTGATGCTGCCTTGGTCCTTACTACAGGTTGCAGTGAAAACTCGTTAGGCATGGATTTACTGAAAGCTCTGTATGCGACCATATTATGCAGTCCCCTAGGTGTATCCCTAACAATTTCCCCCACCGCAGCTTCCTATATGTATCTATCAGGTCCCCTCCCACCAGAGTTGCAGTCTTTACCTTCCTCCCTCTGGGCATCATCAGACACTGATGTAGGGTGTCTCAACATATCCCCTTATGTGGTACGCATCCAGCCAGGTACACTTCTCCCCTGCCTCTGGCAGTATCGACTCCCCGCGGAAGGAGAAATGGCCCTTTTAACAATAATATCTGAATTAATGGACAAGGGCGTAGTGGAGGAGACACGTGGCAATATCTGTAACAGTCCCATTATTCCCATTCTTAAAAAGACCAATGGAGATGCTCTCTCCCCTAAAATATACAGATTTGTGATTGACCTGAGAGCCCTTAACAAAATAACAATCTCCCAATATCCTGTTGTCCCCGACATTACAGCCCTCTTAACGATGGTCCTTTCTGACACCACACACTTTTCTGTCATTGACCTGAAGAATGCTTTTTTCAGCATTCCTATACATCCTGACAGCAGACATTTTTTTGGTTTCTCCCTTGGTGGGCGGAGCTTTAGATTCTGCCGCGCCCCTCAAGGTTTCACCGAGAGCTCCAGTATCTATAGTCAAGCCCTAAAAAGTCAACTAGATTCCTTGGAACTCCCTGATAATTCCACACTAGTACAATATGTAGGTGACCTCCTCATTGCTGCAAATTGTGCCCCAGCATGTTAAAAAGCTACTCTCTGTTTGTTACGCCACCTTGCCCTCCATAATCACAAAGTCTCTTCGAAAAAACTTCAGTTTAGTCAAGAGAAGGTGACCTATTTAGGTCATCTCCTCTCGAAGGAGGGAAGGCAGCTCACCGCTGATCATGTAGCCATTATCAATGCTATGACGGCCCCACGAACACAAAAGCAGGTGTGAACCTTCATAGGCCTAACCTCATACTGTAGACAGTGGATTTCCAATTTTTTGGCCATGGTCAAACCTCTTCTTGCCCTCACCACTAAAGACATATCAGACAGTTCCTTTCCATGGACTAGAGAGCATGCACAGGCCTTCCGAGATTTAAAAAAGGCTCTGTGTACTGCTCCAGTTTTCGGTACTCCTGATTATAACAAACAAATTTTTCTTTTTGTACATGAGACAGACGGCTGTGCATGTGCTGTATTGACCCAGATGTTCGGAGGTCACCATCGGCCATGTGCCTATTTTTCAGCCACCTTAGATCCTGTTGCAAGGGCTCTCACAGGATGCCTATGAACTCCCCCCTGACTCTGATGGTCCCCCATTCTGTAGATACCCTCCTTAATAACACCAAGACACAGTACCTCACTAGCGCACGACTCACAGGATATGAACTGACACTCCTTGCCAGCCACATTAACATCAAAAGATGCACTGTACTAAACCCCACCACATTACTCCCACTGGATACTCAGGATACCCGCTTGGACCCACATGACTGCATATTAAGGACAGAGGAGGAGACGAAGGGATGGGTTGACTTGCAGGACACCCCAATAGCAGACCCAGAAGGTACACCGTATGTGGACGGATCATGTCTCAGAGGGCCAGATGGTAACACCTCAGCCGCCTACGCCCTCACGACATTAGGGCGATTAGTAGAAACAGCTCTGATTCCGCAGTGCTCTGCTCAAGCTGCAGAATTAGTGGCCCTCACTAGAGCTTGTGAGTTAAGCAAAGGGATGACGGTTAATATTTATACTGACAGGCAATATTCCTTCGGGGTGGCCCACAACTTCGGGAGGTTATGGAAAGAAAGGAGTTTCCTTACTTCCCATGGGACCAAGATTCAACATGGCCCCCTAATTCACCAATTTTTGACACTTCCCAGAAAGGTGGCCATTATAAAATGTAAGGCCCATAACAAAGTGACAGATGATGTTGGGAAAGGCAATGCCCTGGCTGACCAGACGGCCAGACAAACAGCTCTTAGGAAAAGGGAAACAATGTATGTAGGAGGTCGCGCTAGGTGGGTGGCAGATGAGGGCATGGTTGAAAACACAGTACAGAGTGTGATTGATATTCAGTCCCATACTACTTCTGAGGAACTACGGGTGTGGAAGGAGCAATTAGCAAAGGAGGGAATTAATGGTTGCTGGGTTCGTACGACTATGGAAAGACAATGGATGTTACCTGACAGTCACGTGCTACCAGTGGTTATGACAGCCCATGGTCCTGCTCACATCAATTTAAAAGGGATATGTAAACTGTTGGAACCTACATGGTATAACTCTAAGATACCAGCATATGCTGTCAAACTGGTCAAAACATGCATGATTTGCCTAATGTATAACCCAGGAAAAGGCACAGTTACTCCTAAGGGAGGATTCTCTCCTCCTACCTTCCCTTTTGAAGTCCTCCAAATGGATTACATCCAGATGGACAGATGTAACAATTTGAAATATGTCCTGCTAGTGGTCTGTACCTTCAGCCAATGGGTGGAGGCCTACCCCGTCAAAGACTGCACCGCTATCACTACCGCCAAAGTACTATTAAAAGAGTACTTCCCCCGATTCGGTTTGCCCCGCTTGGTCTGGAGTGACAACGGGACCCACTTTATGGCTCAAATTATGGAATATGTCTGTACAGCATTGGGTATAAAACAAAAACTTCATGCAGCTAACCACCCCCAGTCAGCAGGCAGGTCTAGTGGAGGTGTACAATAGCATCCTAAAAACTTAAAATGGAAAAAATGGTAGCCAAAACAGGTGTCACTTGGGTTGATGCTCTGCCCTTAGCCCTACTGTCCACAAGAACAACGGCCCACACCAGGATAGGGCGAAACAAAAGGGAATGATGGACGGAGCGTTTGAGCAAATCAAAAACTCACCCCCAGTCAACTGATCTGGGTATAATCCATCACAATTCTTTAGCCCACTCAGCCACCCCATTTCAGACATGGCCATATGCAATTCAGTCTGACCCTGTGCCTCATGGGAACAGTCCAGCCCGAACCACCAAGCTATGTCTTCCATGGACCGGAAACAAGCATCCTGGGACCGGTTTCGGATTCATAATCCTCATCAGCCAGGCTATCTTGAATCCAGTGGCCAAGTGAGCAAGGGACTCACGTCTGAGCATACCCTGCCACATTTAGGGCGAACAAAGCAATACAAAAGGGGATGATGGACGGAGCGTTTGAGCAAATCAAACACTCACCCCCAGTCAACTGATCTGGGTTTAATCCATCACCATTCTTTAGCCCACTCAGCCACCCCATTTCAGACATGGCCATATGCAAATCAGTCTGACCCTGTGCCTCATGGGAACAATCCAGCCCGAACCGCCAAGCCATGTCTTCCATGGACAGGAAACAAGCATCCTGGGACCGGTTTCGGATTCATAATCCTCATCAGCCAGGCTATCTTGAATCCAGTCGCCAAGTGAGCAAGGGATTCACGTCTGAGCATACCCTGTCACACTTAGGGCGAACAAAGCGACACAAAAGGGGATGATGGACGGAGCGTTTGAGCAAATCAAACATTCACCCCCAGTCAACTGATCTGGCTCCGTCCATCATCCCCTTTTGTATCGCTTTGTTCGCCCTAAGTGTGGCAGGGTATGCTCAGACGTGAGTCCCTTGCTCACTTGGCCACTGGATTCAAGATAGCCTGGCTGATGAGGATTATGAATCCGAAACCGGTCCCAGGATGCTTGTTTCCGGTCCATGGAAGACATGGCTTGGCAGTTCGGGCTGGACTGTTCCCATGAGGCACAGGGTCAGACTGATTTGCATATAGCCATGTCTGAAATGGGGTGGCTGAGTGGGCTAAAGAATGGTGATGGATTAAACCCAGATCAGTTGACTGGGGGTGAGTGTTTGATTTGCTCAAACGCTCCGTCCATCATCCCCTTTTGTATCGCTTTGTTCGCCCTAAGTGTGGCAGGGTATGCTCAGACGTGAGTCCCTTGCTCACTTGGCCACTGGATTCAAGATAGCCTGCCTGATGAGGATTATGAATCCGAAACCGGTCCCAGGATGCTTGTTTCCGGTCCATGGAAGACATGGCTTGGCAGTTCGGGCTGGACTGTTCCCATGAGGCACAGGGTCAGACTGATTTGCATATAGCCATGTCTGAAATGGGGTGGCTGAGTGGGCTAAAGAATGGTGATGGATTAAACCCAGATCAGTTGACTGGGGGTGAGTGTTTGATTTGCTCAAACGCTCCGTCCATCATCCCCTTTTGTATCGCTTTGTTCGCCCTAAGTGTGGCAGGGTATGCTCAGACGTGGGTCCCTTGCTCACTTGGCCACTGGATTCAAGATAGCCTGGCTGATGAGGATTATAAATCCGAAACCGGTCCCAGGATGCTTGTTTCCGGTCCATGGAAGACATGGCTTGGCAGTTCGGGCTGGACTGTTCCCATGAGGCACAGGGTCAGACTGATTTGCATATAGCCATGTCTGAAATGGGGTGGCTGAGTGGGCTAAAGAATGGTGATGGATTAAACCCAGATCAGTTGACTGGGGGTGAGTGTTTGATTTGCTCAAACGCTCAGTCCATCATCCCCTTTTGTATCGCTTTGTTCGCCCTAAGTGTGGCAGGGTATGCTCAGACGTGAGTCCCTTGCTCACTTGGCCACTGGATTCGAGATAGCCTCGCTGATGAGGATTATGAATCCGAAACCGGTCCATGGAAGACATGGCTGGGCAGTTCGGGCTGGACTGTTCCCTTGAGGCACAGGGTCAGACTGATTTGCATATAGCCATGTCTGAAATGGGGTGGCTGAGTGGGCTAAAGAATGGTGATGGATTAAACCCAGATCAGTTGACTGAGGGTGAGTGTTTGATTTGCTCAAACGCTCCGTCCATCATCCCCTTTTGTATCGCTTTGTTCGCTCTAAGTGTGGCAGGGTATGCACAGACGTGAGTCCCTTGCTCACTTGGCCACTGGAATCAAGATAGCCTGGCTGATGAGGATTATGACTCCGAAACCGGTCCCAGGATGCTTGTTTCCGGTCCATGGAAGACATGGCTTGGCAGTTCGGGCTGGACTGTTCCCATGAGGCACAGGGTCAGACTGATTTTCATATAGCCATGTCTGAAATGGGGTGGCTGAGTGGGCTAAAGAATGGTGATGGATTAAACCCAGATCAGTTGACTGGGGGTAAGTGTTTGATTTGCTCAAACGCTCCGTCAATCATCCCCTTTTGTATCGCTTTGTTTGCCCTAAGTGTGGCAGGGTATGCTCAGACGTGAGTCCCTTGCTCACTTGGCCACTGGATTCAAGATAGCCTGGCTGATGAGGATTATGAATCCGAAACCGGTCCCAGGGTGCTTGTTTCCGGTTCATGGAAGACATGGCTTGGCAGTTCGGGCTGGACTGTTCCCATGAGGCACAGGGTCAGACTGATTTGCATATAGCCATGTCTGAAATGGGGTGGCTGAGTTGGCTAAAGAATGGTGATGGATTAAACCCAGATCAGTTGACTGGGGGTGAGTGTTTGATTTGCTCAAACGCTCCCTCCATCATCCCCTTTTGTATCGCTTTGTTCGCCCTAAGTGTGGCAGGGTATGCACAGACGTGAGACTTGGCCACTGGAATCAAGATAGCCTGGCTGATGAGGATTATGAATCCGAAACCGGTCCCAGGATGCTTGTTTCCGGTCCATGGAAGACATGGCTTGGCAGTTCGGGCTGGACTGTTCCCATGAGGCACAGGGTCAGACTGATTTGCATATAGCCATGTCTGAAATGGGGTGGCTGAGTGGGCTAAAGAATGGTGATGGATTAAACCCAGATCAGTTGACTGGGGGTAAGTGTTTGATTTGCTCAAACGCTCCGTCAATCATCCCCTTTTGTATCGCTTTGTTTGCCCTAAGTGTGGCAGGGTATGCTCAGACGTGAGTCCCTTGCTCACTTGGCCACTGGATTCAAGATAGCCTGGCTGATGAGGATTATGAATCCGAAACCGGTCCCAGGGTGCTTGTTTCCGGTTCATGGAAGACATGGCTTGGCAGTTCGGGCTGGACTGTTCCCATGAGGCACAGGGTCAGACTGATTTGCATATAGCCATGTCTGAAAAGGGGTGGCTGAGTGGGCTAAAGAATGGTGATGGATTAAACCCAGATCAGTTGACTGGGGGTGAGTGTTTGATTTGCTCAAACGCTCCGTCCATCATCCCCTTTTGTATCGCTTTGTTCGCCCTAAGTGTGGCAGGGTATGCTCAGACGTGAGTCCCTTGCTCACTTGGCCACTGGATTCAAGATAGCCTGGCTGATGAGGATTATGAATCCGAAACCGGTCCCAGGATGCTTGTTTCCGGTCCATGGAAGACATGGCTTGGCAGTTCGGGCTGGACTGTTCCCATGAGGCACAGGGTCAGACTGATTTGCATATAGCCATGTCTGAAATGGGGTGGCTGAGTGGGCTAAAGAATGGTGATGGATTAAACCCAGATCAGTTGACTGGGGGAGAGTGTTTGATTTGCTCAAATGCTCCGTTTATCATCCCCTTTTGTATCACACCAGGATAGGGCTATCTTCCCATGAGATTGTGTGCGGGAGGCCTGTCAATGTATGGGGTGTCCCACGGCCTAAGAAACTTTCTGATGTTGAATACCCTGTATTAATTGATTATCTGTACAGTCTGACTAATACCTTTCGTACTCTTTATCACCAGGTGTATGAGGCCATACCTGACAAAAGCGCGGGCCCAGGACACATTATCCAACCTGGGGATTGGGTCTTAGTGAAAAATGTTCCACTGACTAAGAACCTCGAGCCCCGCTGGACACAGCCCTGTCATGTGTTACTGGCCACCCGCACCGCAGTGAAAGTAGAAGGTCGGAGGAATTGGGTGAATTTGTCGCACTGCAGGCGTATATCTTTGCCCCTCCCCTATGATCAGTGGGTGAGGGAAGGACAAGGAGACTCGGAAACAGAAACAGTCCCGACGTTTGTCCCATTCAGCGATGCCAGACTGCATTCTACATCCACGGAAGCAGAGAGTGACAGCATACTGAAAGGAAGGGTGGGACCCAGGATGGGACCCTTCCTTAACTCTGCTCAACACCAAGAACAATTGTTTCCTGACCATACTCTCCCTACTTCTGACCGATAAAACTTGCGCCCCCAAGGGAAGGCTTGCCCTTGACTTCGCCAAGTGCCTATAGGCTGTAGGGATCTGATCTTCCCCGACCGAGAGTAGTGCCGGTGTGTTAGTCTAAGGTACGTCATAGGACCCTTGGCACCTGCGCCCAATGAAGCAACCACCAATCACAGACAGCCACTAGAGGTCCCTGGCTTTGCACAATGGCAGCCGTCCAAAACACCCATACCCAGAAACAAGATGTCAGTCTCCGACATAGTAAATGCTTCATGGCCACCATGGTGACACTGTTTGTCTACAAGAAACCGCTGGCCTTATGAACATTGACATTTCTTAAAGTATTTCCCACTCAATGGCAAAAGGAGGGTCTGAGGAAAAGTGTTCTTCTGATCGGCATCATTTGTACCGAGTCTCCATTGCTTTTTCATTGCCATCTCGTGTCAAACACTTCCACACGACCCACCTGGTCGTTTCTGCTGATGCCTGAGGAAAATCTAACTAACATGACAACAGCCATCTTGCAGCCAGCATTTCTGCCCAGAAACTGTTGCACACCCAACCCCCCCTGTTCTTGCAGTTCAACAGAAAGCCATGAGACATTCACACCCTGTGTAAATTATTTGTTTTCCATCTCCTGCTCCCAGCCTGGTAAACATCCTTGACACCGTGATCAGGTTATCTGGATAATGGTCTAACTGCTGGGCCTTGATCAGGGTGATTAAACAATGACCTGAAAGACCGGGCTTTGATCAAGGTGATTAAACAATGACCTGAAAGACTGAGCCTTGATCAAGCCGAGTGAACAATGATTTGTGTACCAAGCCTTGACCAGGTCACCATCTACAAACGTCGTCTGGATCTGGTTATCAACTACAAAAACTGCCCTGATTGAACAATGAACTAACAGTCAAAAGACTGAGATGAAAAAGTATAAAAGTATAAAAGGCTTGTAAGCTGCGGAGTAAAGCAGCAGCCTCCTCTGTCTTGTTTCTGACGAGCTTGGGACTCTGTTCTATAGCCCGGGCTATTTGAATAAATCTGGGTTCCTCCTGCAGACGAAGGCTCCTGTGTCTCCTTTTACTACGTATGAAGGGTATGGAAGGCTTGGGCGGTTCCCCCGCTGCCAAGACCCAGTAAGTGGGTTAATCCGGTTCTTCAGTTCTCCATTTACTTTCTTGCTGTTAGCAGTGACATTTTGAGTTTTGGAAGTCCTCAGGGTACTAGTTGGCTTGTTTTATGGTTCATCATTGTTTATTGGTTTTCATGGGTGCAAGGGAGTCTGCCCAAATTTTACTTCATTTGTTGAAGTTAGTGGGTTGGTTCATGCTAAGTGCATTGAACCAGATTGCATATGAGGTTTCGCCCCAGCTGCAGATTGGTAGGCTTATTATGTTGGTGGGTGCATCTACTTGTGGTGTGGTGATTCTGAAGTGATGATGGGGTGGTCTGTCTATGTGAGCAGTGAGGTGAAGTTGTATTTGATTATGTTACTGATGGCAAAGATGGGTTCCAGTGTGTGTTTCCTGCAATGTGTGTTGGATTTTTGATGAGATGGGTAAGTCTAATGCTTTCCAGGCTTTTGAGGAGTGCTGCGGAGCAGGTGTCTGTTTGGGTATTCTATGTGGATATTGCGGTCACTGAGTAATATGAAATCTCTGGAGTTGATGGGGAAGGGTGTGATGAAGTATGTGATGAGGCTGCTGAAATTGGCTCGTGGTGCAGGTGTTTGATAGGCAAGGTTTCATTTCAAGGTACATATTTTGCCAATCTGCAGTTTGAAGTGCATGCATTCCATTAAGGAGGTGTTGTTTTGGCTGGATGTTGAGCATTTGATGGAGTCCTTTTGGATGACGAGTTCTCCACCTGGCTTGTAATGGTGGTCCTGTTGTGCGATTGTGTATCCTGTTGGGCTTGCCATGGCAATGTTGGGTGCCAATGCGGGGTTAAACCAGGTTTCCGTGAGAAAGAGGGGAGGTCCGGCATATTGCTGCTGGGTAGTGCCCAGATATCTGTGCATATTTGCTGAGAGATCGTGCGTTTAGTAGCATGCATGCGAGTGGTTGTTGAATTTCGGGTTTACTGTGTTTGCAGTGTGAAAATGAAAAATCTGACCTGTTCCATTTAGCAATGGGCTAAATATGGAGAGAACTGAATTTACACTAAGATAAAATACATCAAATGCATTTGCACTGCACGCAGCTCACCACATCGGTAACAGGTGCAGGGAAGGGGGAACAGGGACAGCTGAGACAATGGCGGGCTCATGGTCTACCCACAGGTAACAGATAGGGAAGTCAGGAAACTTCCACCGACTGGTTGCAGCTCCCTGCTGTTAAGGTAGCCACCTGCTAACTTGCAGCAGCCGGAATCGTTTCCCATGGCTTCAAAAAGTCACCAAAATGAAAACTAAAGATGCGTGAGCTTCTCAGTTTTTTAAAATGACAATTGTTAAAACGTATTCACAAATTTATGGGTTTGCGAACTTCACTAAATTGCATACGCCTCATTAGGATCAAGATTATATTTAGGGTTGATATAAAGGTATAGGCAATGTAGTGGTGTCAAAGTAATAGGTAAATGTGTCATTGTCAGGTTGATGTAGTGGTAGGTTGATACATTGGCTTCCATGTAATAGTAGATCACTTTCAGAAAACCAATAAAGGAGGAGTTTTGTCCTTAAGAAATATATTCACAGTACAAAACAGTGACCAGGACCTAACCCGAGGACACATTGAACAAGACTTACTAGCTTATAGTAACCAGTCTACGTAAAGAGCAATGAACCAGAGTCGACATCTTTAAATGTGGCATTATGGACAGTTGACAATGACAGTCACAATGGTCAACACAGCAATACGCCTATAGCTCGGGACAAACTGAGTAACCTAATGTGTTTTTTGAGAGAGTGTTTTAGATTCACTAAAAAGGTAGAGAAAATCATGACATAAACCAAAGTGGCAGAAGTATAGAAACCAATAGCCATGACTGAGTTATCCTGCCCAGCCACACATTCAATGAATGGTTGAATGACAAACAAAGGAGAATAATTAATAATCTATGGACGCAGGTTAGTATCTGAGTTGGGTTTTACAAGAGCGCAGCATACATCGAGATTTCTAAGAAACTTTCAGAAACTGCAAGGTGCCTTATCAAATTATAACTAATATAATAACCTCTTGACAGACCTATATATTTTATCCTATGGGATTGCCTCTACATTACATTTTGCAACACAGATACAAAAGTTTCAAGGAGAGTTAACTTTCATTCAAATTATTATTTTATTTTTTATAAAAAGCATTTCTTTTCTCTTTTTGATATAGACATCTACTGATTTTTTATAATTTTTTCTTATTCAAGCAGGTACACACATATTTACAGATATTAATAAAGATAAACATAGACATGAAATCTATTAACAGTTTTTACAAAAAGTTGTGTTTCTAACCCCCACAAAAAAGTAAAAACTCAATAACAAGTGATAGTCATCCTCTCAATCCACCTATCTCACCATTCATACTACTCATACCAACGCACTCTCATACTGTGCAAATAAGGTTGTAATTCAACCCTGGCATCTGAGATCAAAAGCCTAATACATAGAAATTCTTATATCCAACTTTTCAGAGAGCAACAGTCCAACATTTTCTTCTATGGATATACTTGTCCTTTTTTTGGATTTTCAAATGATGTTCTCAGACATTTATACTTGGCCAAGTATAAGCCTCTGAGAACATCATTTGAAAATCCAAAAAAAAGGACAAGTATATCCATAGAAGAAAATGTTGGACTGTTGCTCTCTGAAAAGTCAATGGGAACCTTATCACCTATGCATTGTGTGGAGGTTAAAGATGGCACTGAGCTCCTTACTCTGTGGAGACTTTTGGTACTGACAAAATGCCAACAGATCGCTCCTGAACTATATAGGGTTTGAAACATGTTGACCTTGATTGTAGACCCCAGCACAATAGCAGGTCCACGGGTGACCAACACTCTATTGCAAACAGAGATACCGACCATTATTTTCCGATCCCTCTGTCACTTTTGTTTTAATCTCAACATTGGCCATTGAGACCCACATTAAATGCATTGATAGATATGGTCCATAGTTGATTTTAACCAAACCTTTTTGTCAATCTTCTCACCTCTTGGACAACCCACTCTCTGTCCAGCTGTGCTCATCAGGCATTTTGAAAAAGATCTCCAGTAAAATGCCCTCTTGCACGGCGTACCGAGAATTGCAGTGCTGGCCCAGCAAGGAACATAGCCTGATGATTAAGCATGTCATCTTCGGGTGAGTGAGGGGAATTGTTCCTAAAAGCACATGCTTCCAAAAGTAACTGCTTCTAGCTCGAGTTAGTTTCTCTCTGATTTAGATTTCGGAACAGTATACTAAGGTTTATTTTAAAAGCCTATAGCTACAGTAGTAAAAACAATGATGAGCAATTGGGATGCAGGCCACAGATTTTGAAAATAAAGAAAATTTAAAATTACCAGGTCAAATAACAACAAGGACATTTTCAAAACGTTTTTCTAGTGTACATGAATCCTGAAAATTGTAAGAAATTGAGTTACTGGTTGAGGGGGCTGAAACCCTACTCAAGCAGAAACCACAATCCTTGTCAGGGTTAAGTCACAAGCAAACCCCAAATAAATGTACCTGTGCTCAACCCTCTGGTAGCCTGGCACAGAGGAGTCAGGCTTAACTTAGAGGACAAGTGTAAAGTTGTTATGCAGTTCTTCAAACAGTAATGAAGTGAAAACACCTCACTAATTTAGTAAAATAGAGTACATTTTAATAAATAAAACAAGATCAAAATGACGAATTCCTCTCAATAGAAGCAGAGATATGCAAGTTTCAATATTTCAGTGAAAAGAGTGCCAAATCATGCCAGACTAGGACAAAGTCACATGTTTAGGTCAACCACAATGGTGAGTGGGCCAACTGAAGGGACCCACTTAGGCCGGCCAAGCACAGTACCTTAATCCTGGTTAAAAGGAGGTGCAGGGGCGCACCAGAGGTGATGCAAGGTCTTAACGAGGAGATCCGTTGAGTAGCAGCAGTTCTGGGGATCTGCGAAGTGTGAGGTGATGTCCTTGGGTGGAGATGCAGCAGCTCCGATGGACGGCGATGCAAAGTCCTTGCATTGGGGAAGTCAGAGCAGCTGAGGTGATACAGCGGTTCTGCGGTTGATGCGTTGAGCAGAAAATGCAATGCGTGGTTCTGTGGGGGATGCGCCACCGAGGAGATGCATCAGTTTTTCCGGATCCAAAGATAGGTTGGCAGTGCACCTCCAGGTCCATTTCCAAGGGTCCCGGAATGAGATTTCAAGACTTGGGAGGGCAGAACTCACAGATGTCCGAGTCCAGGTGCTGGGTGAATGTTCTTGAAAGCCTGTTATGTCCCTGAGCCTTCGGATCAGGAGGCCAGGCAACTAGCCCTTGGAGTCACTCTTGGGTCCTGGATTTAGAGTTGCAGGTCCAATCTTTCATAACCAGGCAAGACAGCAGCAGGTCAGCACAGCCGTCCTTTAGAGCAACATTCTAGCAGAGTGGTAGTCCTTTCAGCAAGACAGCAGTTTTTCTTCTTGGCATGGAACGCAGGTCCAGAACGTACTGAAGAGTTGGGTCTAAGGGTCCAATATTTATATCCAGTGCCGCCTTTGTAGTGAAGGAAGCTTCTAGAGGTCTCCACCCCCTGAGGCATCAGTCATCCCCTCATCACTGTCCCGGACTTAGCTTGCTGGGGGATTACAAAAGACTAGTGACAAACCCTCGAGCGTGCTCAGGCAGGACCTTTGTGGTGTGCAAGTATGGTTGATGACAGCACCTCCCACTCCCTAATTCAGAGAGGCCCATCCTGGCTACACCTATCTTCCCTTGGTTTCACTGTCTGGGAGCAATACACAAATTCCAACTGCCATCTACACCTAGTCATGTGACCCAGGATCAGCCTGCACGCACCAAATGGCCAGGACAAGAAGATGGCAGCTTTCTAAAAGTGGCATTTTCAAACTTGTGTTAAAAATCTGACTCTACCATTAAAGAGGGCTTTGAAGTACAATTCTGTAGACACCAAATTCACAATTGAAAGTTACAGCTTATTAAATGTAACAAGGTTACTCCAATGTTATCGTAAGGGAGAGGCAAGCCTTGCAGTAGTAAAAAACAAATTCAGAAGTGTTTCAGTATCAGGACATGTAAGACATAAAAGTACATGGCCTATGTTTTAAATACACTTCACCCTGCCCTCTGGGCTGTTGAGGGCCAACCCTAGAGGTGACTTACATATATTAAAAAGGAAATTTTGCGTCTGTCAATAGGTTTATTCTACCAGGTTGAAACAGCAGTTGCAATGACAGGCCTGAGACATGTTTAAGGGGTTATTTAAGTGGGTGGCACAATCAGTGCTGCAGGTCCACAAGTAGCATTTAATTTACAGGCCCCAAGCACATGTAGTACCACTTTACTAGGGATCTACAAGTAAATTAAATATGTCAATTGAGTGTAAACTAATACCTCCATGTTTTAAGGCGAGAGCTCAAGCACATTAGCACTGGCTAGCAGTGGTAAAGTGTGCAGAGTCCTAAACCCAACAAAATGTAAGTCAGCAAAACAGGGGGATTAAAGGCAAAAAGCTAGTGGAAAACCACACCAAGGATGCCAGGTCTAACAAAGGCAGAATGAATTATGTGGCTACAACCAGTTGTCAGGCTAGAAAAGGGACTGAATTCAGCTGGGTAGGAAAAAAGCTTATTCAAGGTGTTGTGCTGCAAGAGACTGATCTACTAATGTTGCTTTCCTGATCCTGAGAAACCCCTTGATATTGACAGTGTGTCATATTTGTCATGCCTCGTAAGCATTATTTAGGATCATTTTTCAAATCATATTACTGAAAATGAGAAATGCTTAATATAATGTCATATATTTGTGTACAAAAATACTTCTTCTGAAACAGGTTGTGCGAAGTTGGACTACAAAAAGGCACAGTCACTATGGCAGATGAGAAGTTCAATATTTATTAATAAGGACCTGATTGAGTTTTGCAGAGAACTTACTTTGCCACAAACACGGCCAATATCCGGTCCGCTATATTACAAGTGCATAATAGCGGAACATCTGCCATGTTTTGATTGCATATCCCACTCCAGATCCTGAGAATGCAGGTATATCAGTAACAGGCTTCCTGTTACTGCGCCATCTCAGACTTCTGTGTTACACAATTTGAAGTTTATTTTGACAAAATAATTTGGAGCAGATATATGAAGGCCTTTCGCCGCCGGTGCGTCACTTTTTCCCATGTTAAAAATGACACACCAGCGGCGCAAGGCCTTCATAAATCTACCCCTTGATATTTATACTTGATGGCATTCCGTTTACAATACATTTCTAAGCATTTAATACAGATTTGAATGAACTTTCCTCCTTTCCAAGGCAATTTGTTTGCCTAGCATCAGGGTTCCACTTAGTAAACATGTGCATTTGATTCATATCGAGATGAGTTTTAAGCCACACATTCTGTAACTCCTAGACTGCCATTGGAGCCAGGCCACCTAATCAAAAGCAACCATTCCATCCTCCCGCAGCAACAGCAGCTTGAATTTGTATACCCTAGGGGTCCTATTTAGAGTGGTGTCCTGCTGCGGAGGACTAATCTACATATTTTGCCTTCCCAATCCTGAGAAAGCAAGTACATCAGAAACAAGCTTTGTTTTATAGTGCTGCCCCAGGGCTTCTGTGTTAAACAGTTTGGAATTTACTTCAACCAAATAGAGGTTTATATTTGATGGCATTTATTTTAAAATTAGTTTATGAGCATTTTGTGCGAAATTGGATAAACTTAACTCCCTTTTCTCCTTCCCCCTTCTAAGCCAAGTAGTGTCTCGTAGCATGAGGTGGTAAACGTGCACTGGATTAAAATTGATCCTAGTTTTAAGATGCCCAGTCTGCAACTCCTATGGCTGCCATTGGAGACAGGTCACCCGACAACTTGTGCTTTCCCTCCTACTTAAACAGATCCTTTAGGGCATCTAGCCTGGGCATCCAGTTAAAGAGCAACAGTTTAAGGTGACTGCCAATATGGGACTTTTAGGGACTGGAAAGGGTCCAGGACCAGTCTCTCCGCCTGTCCCTCTTTAGACCACCAGGCAGACAGCTACTTCCCATTACAGGAGATAACTGCTATTGAGGTGTAGGAGATTAGCACACCGGAATACAAACCCGCGTATACAACCAAAGGGTGAGCATTCCTGGGACTGGTTTTTAGGGGACTCTCAGTCATGGATACAGTACACCTACTGGGCTCCAAGTGATTATTACTCCTGGGTACAGCCCACCTACTGATCTGCAAGTGACGATCACACCTGGCTACAGTCAACCTACTGGGCACTAGCAGCATATCACCCTGGGCACAGCTCACCAACAGATCAACTGGGCAGAAAGCTGCCCCAGGTACAACTCACCTCCAGTTCTACGGGGAGAAGACACTCGACCCTGGGACATCAATGTCTGACCTAAGCACCAGCCCCAGGATCAAGCCACTCTACGTCTAACTACAAGATGGAGAAGATTAACTAAAAATCATGATGGTCCTAATCCCTTATTTAAATGGGAGAAGCATATATATTGAATGAACGTTCCTATGTAGTGTTGCTGTTAATTGGGGGCACATAAACAGGCTATACCAGCCCACATAACTAACCACTCAGTATTCAACAGAACAGACAGGTCTTTGGAGACTGTAAAGAACTGCCACACATTGCTTGTCACCAGATGGCTATAACACAGACTCTGAGAGGTCCCAACTCGTCACATACTGTTGTATTCTACATCTAATAAAAATAGTACCGTGTTCCTTTAAGATGCTGGTTATGTTTAGCATCTAATTTATGATGTCATGCACATCCAGTGCATGGTGGAATGTTAGGTTTCAAGACTGATGTGACTGTTAAACTAGAAGATGCTGGCAGATGATGAGCTGTGTAGTTGTTCTATTAAACAACTTTTCACTTTTTCTTGAGCCACCATAGAATTTGACTTGACTGTTTCTAAGACAGATTCAAGATTAATTACAGAAGAAGTCCATTTTGACATCCAGCTTGGCTTAAAGCTGGTATTAGCTTTCCTCTCTCTTAAAACTTCAAAAGGAGAAATCTTTGTGGAAGAGTGAGGTGTTGTTCTGTAAGACCATATCATACTTTCTAAAGAAATAAGGACATCATGTCTTCCCTTCACAGCCCACTTGATACATTCCCCCACAACACGATTCATCCTCTCAACAAGGCCATTCGTTTGTGGATAGTAAAGTGAACTCTTGAAGTGTTTAATTCCACATGACTTGAGAAACGACTGAAACTCCAAACTAACAAATTGAGTTCCATTGTTGGAGACAATTGATTCAGGAAAGCCCTCTCTCATAAACACCTCCTTGAGGAACTTAATCACAGTGGAAGTACTAATCTCTTTTACCACTTTAATTTCGGGCCATTTCGATGTATAATCCATTAAAACTATAACGAATCTCAAACCTAATGGCAACACGTCAAAAGGACCCATGATATCAATGCCTACTTTAACCCAAGGACTGCTGGGACACTCAATAGGAGACAGAGGTGGAACAGTAATTTTGAGTGATTTTTCAGATACTGAACACACTGGACAATTCTCAACATAAGTGCGAATCTCATTGTCCATGCTCGGCCACCAGAAATCTTGTCGTACTCGACGTATTGTAAGAGACATTCCTAAGTGTCCTTCATGAGATTCTCTCATGATAGTAGGTCTGAGATCATGAGGTGGTATTAATTTGTCACACCTTACTAAAAGACCATCTTCAATAGAGATTTCAGATTCAACCTTCCAATATGGCTGTAGCACAGAAGTTAAAGATTTTTCTTTGGGCCACCCATTTTTGACATAATTAAATACTTCTTGTAACACTTTATCTTTTGTCAACAATTTTTTCCAATTCTCTTCAGACCCCACAGCTAAAACAGGTACATCTATTGAAGCTACAAAGCAATCCTCTTTGTCTTCATCATTCAAATCATGAAAATTTGTACCTTCTTTCACACCATCACTCTGAGGAAAGCGTGACAAATAATCTGCTCGTGTGTTTTTCCCACCAGAAATGTGTGTGATGTCAAATTGATATTGGAGTAAGTTGGTAACCATTCTTGTGATTCTGGGTGTGCAACACTTGCTTGGGCCAGCTGACAAAATGGAGACTAACGGCTTGTGGTCAGTAATCAAATCAAAATGCTTACCCCAAATATACGGCCGGTACTTGTCAATGGCCCACACACACGCCAGCAACTCTTTTTCAATAACGGAATATTGAATTTCAGCACTTCTAAGCACTCTGGAAGCGAAAGCAACCGTAAACTCTCTCTCACCAGAACGTTGAGTAAGAATGGCACCCAAACCCTCTTTGCTTGCATCTACAGTAATATAACAAGGTAAATCCGGATGGAATGGGGTAAGTGCATCACCTTTTCTAAGAATGTCCTTAACTTTAGAAAAGGCATCATCACAGTCACTGGTCCATGAGAACTTCGTGGATAATTTGAGTAGATTACTGATGGGTCTGACAATAGACGCATACCCTGGTATAAATCTCGAATAATATTCCAAGAGTCCCAAAAATGATTTAACTCCTGACCTGTCTTTTGGTATTGGTGCCTTCATAATGGCATCAATCAACCCCTCCCTGGGCCTGATCCCCTCGGAAGACAATAAGTGCCCAAGGTACTCAACTTCACTGCAACTGAATTTGCATTTTTCAGTTTTCAAGACAACCCCACTTTCCTTAAAAATCCCCAAAACCTTCCTGACAATGTTATCATGTGTCATATTATCTTTAGCATGGATTAGAACATCATCTTGGAAAACAAGAACCCCTTCAACATCGCTCAACAAGTTTTGCATCACACGTTGGAAAACAGAGGCTGCGGAGGCTAATCCAAACGGCATCCTCTTGTAACGAAACGTACCTAGTGGTGAAACAAAGGCAGTAAGAGATCGTGAGTCGGGGTGAAGTTCGATCTGATGATACGCGCTGGCTAAATCCAGCTTTGAAAAAACTTTAGCCCCTTTGATATTAGTAAATAAATCAGTAATCTTAGGCAGGGGATGGGAGTCAACCCAGATCTCTTTGTTTAAGGACCTGAGATCTACACAAACTCTGAGTTTTCCATCCCTCTTACGTGCGACCACAAGAGGAGACAACCATAGTGAAGATTCTGTGGGTTCGATAATTTCCTTTTCACAAAGCATGGTTATTTCCTTATTAAGGTCTTCCCTAACGCTAAAAGGGACACTCCTGAGCTTGTGTTTTATGGGAGTAGCACCATCTTTTACAATTATTTTGTGTTTGAAACCTGTGATTTTGCCAAGTTGGTTTCCAAACACCGAAGGGAATTCATTAACCCACCTAGTGTTTTCCTCTTCACAGGATACTAGCAAGACTTGCTCTCTCATTCCTGGTCTCAGTTGCATACCAAAAAGTCCTTGATGAAACCACCCTAGGATATTTAACCCATCAACAGCCACATACACTTTTCCCCTGATTCTTCTACCCTTGAATTCTAGGTAATCTTCGAAGAATCCTGAGAGAGCTATTTTGCGTTTTTGAAATGAAATGGGTTTTCTATCAGGGGGAAATAAAGTTCTTTCACCCCATGTTTCGCGGAACAACTCGTTGGTAATTATAGTAATTCTGGCACCCGAATCTACTAACAGATTAAGTTTCTTGTCACCCACTAGGATTTCAACAATGGGATCTACACAGGTCAAAGGATCTCCAGTGAGTGGGATAGATGTACCATTAGGATCTATATTATCTGTAACAATAGAGATAGTTTCTGTGTCTGAATCTTCTTCTGATTCTAAAACACATGCTATAGTTTTCTTTTGAAACTTTTTCCTTAGGCAAACAGTAGCGTAATGTCCCACTTTCTTGCAATAATTGCACGTAGAACTCATGGCAGGACACCTTGAACCTTTGTTGTGGGTGGAAGCCCCACAACGCAAACACATGTTGTTAGGTACGGGCCCACCATCCTTGAACTTTGTAGAAGAACTGTCTTTGAGTTTAGGAGTAAAATTGTTAACAGGTTTAAAAGATTTACTTTTGTTCTTTTTCGATCCCCCAACAAAATTAACACTGTCTATAGGCTTGTCTTCTAATTCTTTTAGAGAAACATGAGAGGTTTCAATACTTTTCGCAATCTTGATGGTTTCATCAAGAGTGGGATTGTCCATAGTGAGTAACTTCTGTCTAGTTTGTTTGTCTTTGCAATGACCAACAAATTGATCACGAATCAATTGCTCGGTAAAATTTTCAAACAAACAGACAGAGGCTAGTTTCCTAAGAGTGGAAAAGTATGTGTCGACATCCTCACCGTCAGACTGTTTTCTCATAAAGAATCTATGCCTAAGTACAATTAAGTTGGGCTTCTTATCAAATCGCAATTTAAGTTTCGTGACAGTGGTTTGATATTCATCAGTAACAACTTCATTATCAACAGGAAGTTCAGGCAAGTGTTTGAATATAGTTCTCCCCTCAAATCCTAGGGAGTGCAATAAAAGACATTTCTTTCGCTCAGGACGAAACCTTGAAGCTCCAATGGCACCTAAATAGGTTTCGAAAGCGTCAAACCAAATATCCCACTTCACAGGAGGCTCACCAGGAGAATCAAGAAAAGCAGGAGGAGCATTTATGGATTATAATGAGGACATATTGAAAATAAAGAAGTAGCAGAACGTATCAAATTTTTTGAGTTGGATAAATGAAATTTGAATAAATAAAGAAAACTTATGATTTCAATTATAACAGTTCTACTGTAAAAATGATAGTTATAAGATGTCTTTTTTTTTTTTTTATAATCCTGTGTTTTGTCTTCTAATGTGCATGTCTTCTTTAAATAATCCTGTGTTTTGTCTTCCAATGTCTCACAGTACTGAGAGAATAGCGTGGGAAAAGAACTTTGAAAAGCTTCTGGAATTGTTTATGAAGAAACAAATGATTGTCAAAAGAAGAATCTGCTTGAATATGTTCAAAACAAAGGACAATCCAGGCAAAGATTCGTTGCTAGGCAATGGGGACTCTTTGTCTTTGAGTTGTAGGTAGGTTGCCTAGTGATGAGAAGAATAATGAGGTTGTGGAACCTCGGGTCGTCAGTAGATTGCTTAGTGACACTAGAACAAGAACTTTCCTTGATTCTTTTAATTTGCATGTGACGACTTCCGAATCGTCAGTTCGTCGCTTAGAGACAGTGACAACAAGGCTTTTTCCTTCCGCTTGCGCGTTGTTAGGAGTGAGAGCGAGCTACCGCTCGAGAGAGTTAACGCGCTCAGAATAAACAGTGGAGCCTCGAGGAAGTTGACGCGTTCTGGAGGGAATCGTTGACCGAGAGGTCAAAAGTAAACAAGTATTGTTTTGCTTGAATAACATTACGCTGTTGGCATATTTGCATAAGCGAAGTTGCCGCCTGAAATGTATTAAACGCGCTGCTGGTATATATGCGTTAAAAACATTTAGCAGTTCAATGAGAAAATTAAAGACGCACGTAGTAGGAATAGTTCTAACGGTGTAGGCAGGCGTTTGACACGGAGTTAAATTTAAGGCAGTAAAAGTATGTTCGCTTAGTTTAGCGGTAATAATAGAGATTAGTTGTGATGCCTTCGTTTTCACTTGGAATTAGCTGACGCTTGAAATGATGAAATAGCTGAAAGCGCAGTTAAAGTTAATGGAAGAATATTAAAGTCACTTATCTGGAGTTGAAATTGAGAGGCTTGTTGAAGGAAGATTGATTGTTGAAGGTTTCCAGATGTCTTGAAAGTAATTGATGATTGATGATTTCTTGAGTTTTGAAATTGAAGGTGAGAGTGTTGGCAGATGGTTTGAAAGTAGAAATTGTTTCTTGAGGGTAGATGCGTGGGTTCAGCTGTGTAGGAC
Source organism: Lissotriton helveticus (assembly GCF_964261635.1). NCBI lineage: Eukaryota > Metazoa > Chordata > Amphibia > Caudata > Salamandridae > Lissotriton > Lissotriton helveticus. The sequence goes on from NC_136068.1 coordinate 1,629,974,355, forward strand.
CGCGTCGCCAAAAATATGTGGTAATCCAGTAATCCAGGAGACAGGAACTTAAGTGAAAAGTTGTTTAATATGGTGGCTCAAGAAAAAGAGAAAAGTTGGTTTGATCAAAAAAAACAAGCAAAAATAGTCACTTTGTGTGTGGGAGATTTTATTAGAATAAAGAACTCTGTACATGTAAAGAAAGGGAGAAGTAAGTACAGTAAACCAATCAAAATAGTGAGAATAGGTGGTAATGCTGTTCAAGTTGAAGGAGGATGTTGGTGGAATGTTTCGAAGGTTGTGAAAGCTAAAGATAAAGAAGTTACTGTTGCTCCTCAACAAGGTGACATACTTACCAACGGTACGAAATTACCCAGTAGAAAAAGTTCTAGATCTATCAATTTGCCCTACAGATTTCGCGAGTAGCATCCTATTATTTTATAACTAAGTTTCCTTTAAGTTTTCTATAATTTGTATATTTCCTTCCTTTGGAAGAAAGGGAGGTATGTTGTATTCTACATCTAATAAAAATAGTACCGTGTTCCTTTAAGATGCTGGTTATGTTTAGCATCTAATTTATGATGTCATGCACATCCAGTGCATGGTGGAATGTTAGGTTTCAAGACTGATGTGACTGTTAAACTAGAAGATGCTGGCAGATGATGAGCTGTGTAGTTGTTCTATTAAACAACTTTTCACTTAAGTTCCTGTCTCCTGGATTACTGGATTACCACATACACTAAACACCAACATACTATTATGACAAAAGTATGTCTAAAACAATGAATCATGGTATCTCTCCTCAGCTACTGTCTTCTAATGGCAATCATATAAAGGATATTGCAATGCAGGCTATCTGGGAGGTCTCCGACCATCTCACTCATTTTCCACAAATGTTACTGCCCCCAGTTCCATAAGATCAGAGAAGACAATGGGCATAGGCATAGTGCCACAGCCAGTGTTAGAACTGGGGGTCTCTAGTTGGCAGAGATAGGTACCACTGTCCAAATAGTGACCCTTTCTTGTAGTCAGGGTAAGGAGGAAACACTCTTTAGATAACCTCTGCTCACCCCCTTGGTAGCTTGGCACAAGCAGTCAGGCTTATCCAAAAGCAATGTGTAAAGTATTTGTACCAACACTCACAGTAACACAGTGAAAACACCACAAACTGACTCCACAATAGTTTAGAATATAAAGGTATTTCATCTAAACTACACAAGACCAAGACGACAAAAATCCAACATACAGAGTTCTAGAAAATGGTTGCAAAAGAGTTCTTAAGGTTAGCGATAAAATTATCCACAGTTGCGTCACGTTTTAGCCACAGTACCTTTGTTAGCAATAAAAAGTTCCAAGCACAGAAGCTGTAGCGGTGGAAAACAAGCAATGCATTGCTCCTGAGACCCTGAGGAGGCGTTAGCGACAACCCCGCTGCAGCAGCGGGCGTGTTGCGACGAATCCGATCTGTATGGGGAGGAAGGCCACTTGTATGGATTCCGGTGCGTAGGTTCTGTAGGAAGTTTTCTCCTGCACAGGGACGATGCGATGATTCTCGGGTGTTGCGACAATATCCGGAGCGACGATGCGTTGTCCAGCGGTGATCTTTCTCTCGCAGCTCCTCGATGCGATGGCTCTGCGACAGTTCTCACATCGACGTGATGCAATGATCTCACCCAGCGATGACAGGCTCTGCGACGATGTTCGCAGCGGCGGAAATCTTCCCGCTAACCAAGGGTGCGACGTCTTCAGGCAGCGGTGACAGGTGCTGCAGCGATCTCGGTCTTCGTAGCGGCGGGAATTTTCTCGCTCGGCCGGGATTTCGATACATTTTCTTTCGCAAAGTCTTTAAAAGCTTGACTTCCAGCTCCCCAACACAGGTACAACTCCCAGAGGCACCACACATGGGCCAAGCACTCCAGGAAGGACAGTGCTCTCTCAGCAGACCTCAGGGAAGCTGGGGATGAAGTCCTTTTGTTCCTGGGACTTCAAAAACAGGGAGCCAGCTCTTTTCAGGCCCTTGGAGATTCCTTCAAGCAAGGGGACACAGCACAAAGCAAAGTCCATCCCCTCTCCTTGGCAGCAGAGCAACAGCAGGACAGTCTTCCTTCCTCAGTTTCAGCTTTCTCCTTGGCAGAGGTTCCTTCTTGATTCCAGGATGATCTAATTTTCTGTTGTCAGGGGCCCTGTACTTATACCCCTAAAAGTCTTTGTTTTCTTTGTGCAAGTGGGCCCTGAGCCCGGTCTGAACCAGTTCTGGGTGTTCCTTGAGCACTTTGTTTTCCTGGCTTCTCCTTTCCTTTCAGAGTGAGGGGCAGGGTCGTCAGCCGCCCAGCAGGAGGTGGAGCCAGCATTGTGGAAGGCAGGCACAGCCCTATTCAGGCCCAGGTGCTATCTCCTCCCACCACTCAAGTTGCAAATGCAGTCATTCAGCCTAGGGCTGACCCAGCCAGCCTCCCGGGGGCTCCCCAGCCCCTGTCACTCTCAAACCAGACAGTCAATTCACAAACAGGCCAAGGCACACTGAACGGTCAGACAAGAGAATAGCAACTTTCTAAAAGTGCTGTTCTCAAACACAGGATTCAAAAACAAACTTTCCTAAAAGATGTGTTATTAAATTCTGAGTTCAGGGATACCAGACTTTTATGTCCTATCTTGTTCCTATGGGAAGATATGCTGGTAGCCACTGTAGCCAGCATCCCCCATGATAGCCTATGGAGCAAGATAGCCTTGCAGCAGTGAAACACGAAAATGGCTGTAATTCATACCAGAGCATGTCACCTACACAAGTACATGCTCTACCTTTCACATACACTGCACCCTGCCCAAGGGGGTACCTTGGGCCTTCCATAGGGGCGACCAATGTGCACAGAAAGGGAAGGGTTAGGCCTGGTCAGTGGGGACACTGACCAGGAGGACATGGCAGTTCACAGACTGCACACAGGCACTGCGGTGGCAGGCCTGAGACACTATTTTAGGGCTTCTCATGTGGGTGGCACAATCAGTGCTGCAGGCCCACTAGTAGCATTTGTCATCACCAGCCCTGGAAAACTCAGTGCACTTTACTAGGGACTTCTTGGTGAGACAAATATGCCAATCATGGATAACCAATCACAATAACAATATACACAGAGAGCATATGCACTTTAGCACTGATCAGCAGTGGTAAAGCGTGCAGAGTCCTATTGTCAACAGACACAGGTCAGGAAAAATAAGGGAGGAATAAGCAAAAAGTTTGGGGATAACCCTGCAAAAAGGGCCAGTTCCAAAACAACGCCCTTCCAGCCTAAAGCCAGGGTAGACCAAACGATACCTCAATGGGATTCCCTGCTTAAGGTGATAGAACATGGAAACTGGCCCAAACAGCAGGGCAGTCCTGTTCTATGCCGTCCTAAACCTAGTTGGATCACTCTATCCATACTCTCAGGGTCCGCCATCCAATCCATGTGGAACCCTCCTCCTCACCTGTGCCAGGGGCAACCCAGTCCACCAGGACAACCAAGAACACAACTCTCCTACCAGTTCAGGACCTCCCTCCAGCAACTGGTCTCCCAACCTAGAGTTTAAACCCTCAGGTTGCACCGGGGTCAGAGGCGAGGATTCCCCCCCTCTGCACCCCCTTCCAGAGCGCTGCACCCTCCCTACTGGAGGGGTACCCCTGGAAGCTAAACTGTTCAGGACACTGTTGTCCTTCCTTCCAGGTCAGGCAGACCCTGAACCTGGTCTCCCAACCCAGGGACCAATACCTGCGGTTGTGCACTTGCCTGGCACGCCAGGACTTCTGGGGACTCACAGAGTACCCCTTTGAGGGTGACACACAACTCATGTGTCCTGTGACAGTCTGCCTAGAGCAAATCTCCCCTCTCTATCTGACAGTGCGTGAAGATCCCCCAGGACAGAAATGGTGTCACCATGGTCTCTCCTGGGAGACTCAGCCCTTCTGGCTGGCCCCTGACCCACTGGTTCTTCCACTGAGGATTCCTTCCCCCTCTCACCCCTCAGTCTGGACTTCTACACCCTCCCAACTGGAGTGGGACTGCCAGACAACAGAACTGATGGAGGCCTGGTTACAGGTACTCCCCGTTCAACAGACACTAGGAGATCCTCCTCAAATGGCCTACTAGCACCTTCTAGGCCCCCAACCTGGTGTTCCCTTAAGGAACCCTCCAGGCCCTGAGACTGGGTTTCAGGCACCGTGAGACACACCGTCCCATACTCACTCCTTTTCCAGTGAGACCGGACATGAGCCCCTACACCCCTCCCACTACACTGGGACCCAACCGGGCTATACTGAACCTCTTCCACCTCACAGGTCTGGAAGATATCTGAGCCACTCCTTTTGGGATCACTCCACAAAGCCTCATCAGACTCTCTGGAATCCACAAAGAGGTCTGTCTCCAACGCAAGCCCCCTGGAATCAGAGGACTCGCACTCCAGCGTGTGTTGGCATATCTCTGAAAAACAAGGACTGAAAATATGCTCTCCAACAAATGAATCACACAGCCCCCCACAGTTGTTAACCAAGCTACCCTTTGCCTCACCCTTTAGTGCCTCACACAAAAAACCCACACCACTCTCCTGAGACTGGGAAGACAGTATCTGACTGCCTCTGTCACACAACCCACACTCTTCAGGCTAGTCTTCACACACACACACACCAAGGTTTTTGACCATGGGGGAACCCCTCTCCCTCTACCTCTCATTTGAGTCAGTTAATTGTCCCTCCCACCACTAGGAATATGGTCCCCTGTGCTAGTCCCCCAATCTACTTCAGGGACACGGTAAATGTTGTTTACAATGCGGTGTTTACATCGCCGACCTTTCCCACGCTGCCATTACAACGCAAGTCGTTACTACGACTTGCGCTGGATGGCGCTGTTGGTTAAGGAATATTGTAATTTTATATTCCAACACCTTCCCTACTGTTACGTGGACTGGTGTTGGAATATAAAATTATAATATTTCTCAATCCGCGCCCTCCAACGCAAGTCGTTGTAACGACTTGCGTTGTAATAACCGCGTTGTTAAGTACCGCGATCTAAAAGATCGCGTTGTACTGACATACATCCAGGGACACTGCACTCCACTGGAACTACATCATAAACCTGAACCCCCTGGTGTATGTTGACCCCCTCCCTCAAGTCAGGCGTCACATCTCTGTGTGTTTGTACCTTTCTCTCAGCACTGGAAACTATAATATTGCTGCCACCATCTGAGCTGGACTCCACCTCCCACTCAGCAAAGCTTACCTCTTGAGTTACCCATGTTTCTTCTTCAGCTGAGACCCTCATGACCTAACGCCTCTTGAGCTCCAACTCAAGCTTCCTCATTCCTAATTAATGGGCCAAGGTCAATTTCAATTCCTCCAGGGCATGGGCATTTTTGCTCTCCTCCTCCGCCCTTTCTCTCTCAGCTCTTTGATTCTCTTTTTCCATTTCCAATTCAATTTCAGGACCTCCAAGTCATGGTCCCTTGTTCTTTGATTTTCTTCTAACTCTTCTTGAGTGAAACCCCTACTTGAATGGTTACTGACAGCCCTTGAGCCTACTCCGCTCACAGACAGATATGTGATTTGAAAACAATTCCCTGTACTTGCATCATTTCCCTCATGTACCTTCCAATGGGCCTTCAAGTTTCTCTGCGACTCCTCTTTTCTGGTTTGCTCTTTATGGGGCACTCAAACTCTTTGCAGAATCTCTTAAGATCTTTTGCTTTGTAGGAACACAAATCCTCAATGACAAACTCCAATTCTACTTCTGCCTCCTCACTGAGTGCCTTTCCATTCACAGATATGATGCTTTGAAAAGTTACTAAAAAATAGAAACAAAAATCAAAAACACAGTAGTATGCGGTGGCGTAGTGGTCTGCACTCACTAATGATGTACACCAATCACTGTGGGTCTTGTACAAATACAAGTTCAAATCCCACCGCTGACCACAAATGTTAGAACTGGGGGTCTCTAGTTGGCTGAGGTAGGTACTGTAGTGTAGTTCCTATATTCCCAATAGGCTCTGCGCATTGGAATAATATATCCTGAAGCTTAGACGTAGTACTTAAGTCGACTAGGTCTCTGCTGAATATATTAGACTTAATTGTGAGTGCCAGCTAGCTCAGAGGTCACTAGAAACTTTCTTGAATAAACAAGAAGGGATTAGATTTTGACAACCATATAACATGACAACTTTGTTTCCCCAGAATGAAACGTATCTCTAGAGTCGCGGAAACAATAGTCGGCTATTTTACTCAGTCAGATGTGCATGCTTTGTTTCACCAGAGTTGCTTTAGAAATACAGAGACGGGCGTTTTCAATAAAAGTATTTATTGAACAGTCTTATTTCTTAAGCATAAGAAATGCACTGCTACAATTGAAATGCTAGTTAAGAAGTACAATGCATATATTACAAATAGTATTATAAAATAGTACTGTAAGAGCACGATATGGTTTCTAAGCCATAAACATAGAATACATAAAATGCATAAAATACATACAGTGATAAAATAGTGGCTAAAAAAACTCAACTGGTGCTTTTAAAATATGCCTACCCCGGTGTACCTAACCTAAGTCTAGTACGAGGGAGGAGTAAGTGTGGTGTAGCTTAAGTCTAGTAATTTTCTGCCAAGAATCTGTTCCAAGTATTCTCTAAGGGTCTAATCAGCTCCGTACCTTGGTTTCAGAATGATAGAGGTCTTGTATCTCTCTCTCAGGACTCGATCTCCCAGCAACCCGCAAGGGTAGCCTGGAAACACCGGAGCTGGATTTCTCGACAAGAGAAAAGACAGCGTCTTCTCAGTGAGTCAGTTGGAGGGTCGGCTTCCTTCGGCACTTGCTGGTGCAGGGCGTCAGGTAAGTAGATAGTCGATCTGCTCCTAAACCACTGTGAATTTGACTGGGCAAATGTAGGCATATTTATACTTTGAAGGTGCCGAGTTCGACGTAAGATTGGACATAATATCGTCACTAGGGCCTCAGTTCCTTGAAAACACCAGGAGTTCTTGAATAAATTAGTATTCAAGCAGGGGGAAGTCCCTGACTGCTGAAGGCTGGTTTTTCCAAGAAATCCCTGTGGATTCTCAGAGTTTGGTGGAAGTAGCCATGCCGTATTTGGGCTGCACAGGCTAAGACTAAATAAAGCAATGATTCCTATGCCTATATAAGGACTGGTTGAATTATACCTATATATGGGCATGAATCTGGAAAATTACACTAGGGTCCTAGATTCCCACATAACACCCACTCCACGATTATTAAGTTCAATAACACCTAAGCACCGAGCATATCTAAAGCAAAGTGTTCACAATCCCACCCCAAAATACAAAAATGCATTTGAATAGGCTTGTTCACATGAAATGAGTATATACTGTATGCAAAAGTTATAGTCATATGAAATCAAGCATAAATCATGAGCATATATTCTCTCATTAAATAAAACGAAAGTACATTCATCAATTGATACCTGAAATCTGTGCCATAGCATAAGTTTTTAACTGTGTTTTGTTTTCAATGTTGAAGCTAAATAGTGTCATTTAGGAAGTTCAAACACAAAATCTTGTTCTCTAAGAATAGTTCTACTTTAAGCAGATTACTCTGTGCCAAAAGTTCTTTTTTGGAAAAAGTTCAAATTAGTGGATTGTTTTGAAAAATGAAGGCCAAATTGCAGAGTTCAGGGAACGCTGTGTGAAATAATCAAAAGTTATTCTCAGGAGAGTCAGGAACAAACATCAGATTATCTAGGCTTGCAAAGAAACCGTCTACCGTGGTAGGTGAAAGTGGAACCACTTCAGTTAGCAGATCAAAAGTGCAGAAGTGTGGATCATCGCCGTCAGCGTTTGATGCATTTAGCAATGTCCGTAGTAGATGGTACCTGTATGCCTGTAGTTTCTCGTATCTCACCCTCAGTTAGACTTGCTGGTGAGACCTCAAAGAATGCCGTCATCAGAATAGGCAGCCGTTGGGGGCAACACGATGCATGAGCCGTTACTGGACCTAGCAAAGCGTCAAGTACTGATGGAAGTGTAAGACAAATGTCCAACACGCATTCCTGTCCGCAAAGTAGGCATAGAAGAACAGGTAAGATGCAATCTTGCCAGACTGGTCTGAATGATAGAAACCACGTTGTGTTCAGATCTCTTAAACGAGCCTTGCCAAGAATCTGTGAAATCCTTTCGCGATATCTCATTGCAAGGAGGCATTGTTCCATGGTAGTTTCGGTGTTGCTGGTGACCGGACTTGCCATATCGGAGCAGACGGAATAAAAATAGAATTCCTGCTACTAGTCCCAAGAGGCAGGCCTCCGAACACAGAGTGCACGAAATTTGGAAAAATGCCAAGGACTGCTTCAAATGGTGTTAATAGTCCCGAAAAAATTGTCCTAAATACATGTGCGATGCCGCTGGTATCAGACATGTTTAAGATTTGACTTAACATTTCTGCGAAATGTACAGGGCAGTTTGTTGATAATAATGCATGTATCTCTGCAGAAGACCTTGCTACTTGTAGATTTACGTTTCTCCAGACGAGGTCAGTGGCACATTTTTCTGTTAAAGAATGGCTTTCATTCTGCTTAAAGTATCAATTCGTATAGAAGAGATATTCAGTGAAGGCCATAAAGCCGTCTCCCTTCCTGTCTCACTTTTTGGATACAATACTTGCATACAACAAGTGACCGTGGAGGACACAGTTACGAGATAACTTTTTCCTGGCAACATGCCACAACAGCTGTGATCGTTGAGCATAGCGTAGCTCCCATTGGATAGCTGCCTGAAAATCGGTACTATCGCTGTGGAGGGGGATCCGTGCAGATGGCAAGAGAGGTTATTTGCAGAACCGTCGCAGGCTCCGTTGTAAATTAATACCCTGGCACAGAAGTGTACCACTTCATGTCCCCCATTCCAACATCTGTGTGTGTATGGTAAAACCCAGGTCGACTTAATGTATTCTTTACCCAACCTTTCATGCAGGCCCGCTGGTATATGCTCCAGACAATACTGAAACAGGAAAGACGTCATTGGTATCGTAATGGTGCCATGAATTATCCATTCAATGACAGGCTTCTCAGAAACTGTTAATTGTAATCTTTCGAGTTTTTCAATGCTCAGCACCGTATAGTCTGCTCCTCTTTGTGCCAAAGAGATTTGTTTATCTGTAAGGTTAAATACAGCAAACAATGACGTGGTATTGATTAGATGCCATGGCACATAGCCTGAACGCATATTTTGCAACGTCCAGCCTAGCGGCATGATAGAACGTAATTGAGACTGGTCATGTTATAACATTAACAAGTCTTGTTCTATGATGTCAATGGCAGATGACACGATGCTGTCCAAAGAATTAATTCTGGAGGACAGAGTCGTTAACCCATTGTCCACTACAGAGAGGCTTTTTTCTAAATTAATACGATCAATTTCTCGTATTCTTTCTGCAGTTTCCATTTGCGTCACTTTCCATATTTCGTTGTATGCCGCATATATTCCGGTGTGTATGAAACGTTTTTGCCATGGTTTGCGAGGCCCCATTAAGAAATCTCACAAATCATTGCTTTCTTTAAGTAAAGATAAGTGCTGTTTAATTTCTGGAAGTGTAGATTTCTGAAGCCACTCAAGGCACAGCTTCCCTACACTGTAAGTCGTTACTATCCCTGGATGTTGTCTCTGGGAATATCTTGGATCTGGCCTATTCATTTTGAACCCCTGTGTTTTGTTCAGGAATCTATCTCGACAGTTATTTGTTTCTGTGGGCCAAATCAACCATTTTTTCCAATCAGGATTGGTTCTGTTCTGTTTAATGATATATGGTACGTCTACCTCCTCTTCTGTAGCATTATTACTGTCAGATGTGGGTTTAGGTATAGACGGTTTATTTAGATCTTTTATCTTAGCTAGGCCAAGACAAGAAGTTTGTTGCACAGTGTCATTTAAAAAGATAATTTGTTCTTGTATAATGCAGGCTCTCAATAAGGCTTCTATACCTTGTACCTGCCAATCTTTAGTGCCCCAGACGGTTTTCGTCTTTATGTTGTCTTTCCAAAAGTCAAAACCTAATGTAGACAGCTTAGCATAAAAGTTTTCAGAATAAATTTGTTTAGTATTGGTCAACATTGTTTTCATGCCTGTCTTATTTACATTTTTTAAATAAAACGTTTCTGGATTTGTAACATTAAACCCTGTGAAGTACGAACATTTTTCTTGAAATGCTTTTGAGCTGCCTTTTGGTGGCGTTGGACAATGTTCCCATTGATTGTAGTGAACACACATTTCTAGGGCTTGCAGATTTATGCAAATAATGGTGACCATAATGATTAAAACAATCATTTGTTCATAATCTGATGACCCTTCTAAGTAGTCATGTTCTGTAAATTTAGCTGACATTTCTAAATCGTTCATCATGTTGTTAACAGTCTCAAAGTCCCAATCATCAGAAAATTTACTGGGTGCGACAAAGTCACTCAAAGAAACCTTCAACTGATGTGAAATATTCAATAATTCCACCGGACCATAAATGTCATAATCAGTTCTGTCCCATGCTATACCCCCCAGGATAGGAACGGCTATGATGTTCACTGCTGACAGGCCTCTTCTTTCACGATGAGATGATTTGTAATGTTTCAGGACCAAGTTGATTTTCTTACTTGCTGTGTCTATAGTAGCATATTTACCATCAATCATCCTTCCCAAGCTTAAAACTAGTATGAGCCAGAGCAGGAGGAAAATTATACCTAATTCAATCCAAAATTCAACCCATGGTGAAACCAGATATGTTTTTTCTAGTAGATGAAGGAGTTCTGTTACTTTTTCCTTGAAGTTTGTCTTTGCTGGCTCATCCTCAGGTTCACTGGGATCCTGAGGTGAGGTGCATGTTTCAATCACCCCTTGATATTCAAGTTGATCTAAGATCTCCCTGACTTGTTTTTTAGCTTCTTGCTTGACTGGATACTGCCTCTGAGCAGTAGGTTGATTTTTTAACTGCATTTTGTGGTGAGGAGAATCCTCATCCCATCCTACGTGATTTTTATATAATGCTGGAGCCTGAGCTGCTGGCCATTTCCTGGCATATGTATATTTTTTATGAATTGGAATGTGATTTGAGATGGGTGGCATAATTATCTCTTCACCGTGTGGGCACTCCCTAACAACTGCAGGTGGCCAGTCCCTTTCAGCTAGAAGTATGTCATAACCCTTGGAAAGCTTGTCCCAAAAGAGAGCTTTTACTTTTCTAGTTATGTCCCCCTCCATCCGGAGTGTTACTTCATATAACTTGTGGGGTACACTAACCCTGGTGTCGGCAGTTTCAACTTGAATGCATTCATTCAAGTCCACTGTCTCCAGATGATCCTTCAGGATCTTGCGAACTATGGTAACTTCTGCTGCGCTGTCTAGAATTGTCTGAGCCCATTCCCCGTTCTTGAGTTGTGTCCTCAGAATCCTCGGCATGTCTGATCTTTATGCTTCCTACCTTCTTTTTGGAAAATTTAGCTTTTTTACTTTGGTGAACGTGTTCTTTGTCTTTGGACTTGACGCGTTCTTCTTTCTGTTCTGACCGTCGTCTTCTTTCCGATTTCTGCGAGGAAGTCTGAAAGGTACGAGAGGAACGTGTATCATTATCTTGATATCTATCAGGTTTTCTTAAAGTATCCCTGTGTCTGAGGTTGTACCTCTTTTCAGAGGGCTCCCTTTGGGGAGACCTACCTCCTCCTTGAGGAGATCTTCCTCTGGGCTGGGAATGCTTCTCTCTAGGAAGCGTTTGTTTAGTGTTCTCCCACTTCTTTTTAGCAAAAGTGAGATTATTTTTTATAAAAGTTTTTTCAGAATTCTATGTTGGTTGTGGTTTTAGTGGTTTCCCTCCCAAACTATCTCTACCTAGTTCTTCATAGGATTTTTCAATAATTCTGGAAAGCTCATAAGGTTGCTCAGTAATGTCTGTTTCTTTTCATTTCTGACGGATTGCCACTGATGCTGCTTCACCTCTAATGTTGGCTAATAGTATAGCCGAGTCCTGTTTAAAATCTTTCAGTGATTTCATACCTATATTTAAAGCGGTTCTGGACCGTATTCATTTTTAATCTGTCTTAGAACATATGGTATTACCGCCATGGATGGAACCCCATGTGTTTTAGTGTAGATTGAAGCAAAGACTGTGTCCCAAGTGTCACAATCCTCTACGTGTGGTGCAATCCCCATAGGTAAGCAGATTGTCAGAATCCCGTGTTTCTCATGAGGCATACCATCAGGAAATACTGCCTCTATTTGAGTCATTTTTTGTGCTAACCAGAAGGGAATTTGTTCTCGTTTTGCTGGTAGTTTACCATTGTCTGACTGTATAGTCTGTGGTGTAATTTTATTTGTGTTCCCCTAGTGAGGGGTGTGCTGTGGAATTCTTACAGCTGGTTGGACTGTTAATGTCCGCATGACATATTGAACCAATTGTCTATGTATTTTAATTAACTGTTTTAGCTGAGCTAACAATTCTGCATCTGACATCCTTTCAATGTCTGCATGTGGAGTAGCTGGCTATTACCGGCCATGTTGCTCCTGGTCTACCTAGTGGACCGAGCCTGGTAATGTGATTTTGATGTTTTAGGGTGCCTTTAAACCAGAGCTGATGCTCTTGGTAAGTTAATGGAGTTTCAACGTACTCAAAAAAAACGTATTCCCCTGGAGGTTCCTCTGCTTTGTAGTAGTGGAACTCACGTGTTCCCGCATTAGCTGCTGGAAACTGAATGCATGAATAGAATACCTCTGTCTGCCGATATTCATGTGCCTCTATGACAAAGATTACCCTGCCACCTTTTGATGATACTCCATTATTTATGAGTCTGTAAGTTATACTTTTCCTTACATTTACCGGGAGCAGTATAGCATCCGTGTCATTTTCTAAGATAGCAGCGTCATCTAAAGCCGCTTGAGGTGCTGCTGCAGCTCTCTCTATTTCTGTATCACTATCCGACATTTTAGTCGGCTGAGAGTTTGCAGAACAAGTTTCAAGGAAACAAAGATTAGGTGCACAAAATTTTGGAACACTGTATCCTTCAACGTTGAACAAACGAAAAACGAATACATGGGATTTTTCGTCCTACTACGTCTTTTGGAGTTTTTTACAGGAGAAAAGGGGTCTGTGTGAAAAGCACAACTGAGCTACTTTTAGTATCTAGCATTAAATTATCGCCTTACCAAACGTTGGGCGCCATGTAGTGTAGTTCCTATATTCCCAATAGGCTCTGCGCATTGGAATAATATATCCTGCAGCTTAGACGTAGGACTTAAGTCGACTAGGTCTCTGCCGAATATATTAAACTTAATTGTGAGTGCTAGCTAGCCCAGAGGTCACTAGAAACGTTCTCAAATAAACAAGAAGGGATTAGCTTCTGATAACCATATAACATGACAACTTTGTTTCCCCAGAATGAAACGTATCTCTAGAGTCGCAGAAACAATAGACGGCTATTTCACTCAGTCAGATGTGAATGCTTCGTTTCGCCAGAGTTGCTTTAGAAATAGAGAGACGGGCGTTTTCTATAAAAGTATTTATTGAACAGTCTTATTTCTTAAGCATAAGAAATGCACTGCTACAATTGAAATGCTGGTTAAGAAGTACAATGCATATAATACGAATAGTATTATAAAATAGTACTGTAAGAGCATGATATGGTTTCTAAGCCATAAACATAGAATACATAAAATGCATATAATACATACAGTGATAAAATAGTGGCTAAAAGTACTCAACTGGTGCTTCTAAAATACACCTACCCCGGTGTACCTAACCTAAGTCTAGTACGAGGGAGGAGTAAGTGTGGTGTAGCTTAAGTCTAGTAATTTTCTGCCAAGAATCTGTTACAAGAATTCTCTACGGGTCTAATCAGTTCCGTATCTTGGTTTCAGAATGATAGAGGTCTTGTATCTCTCTCTCTCAGGACTCGATCTCCCAGCAACTCGCAAGGGTAGCCTAGAAACACCGGAGCTAGATTCCTCGGCAAGAGAAAAAACAGCACCTTCTCAGTACGTCAGTTGGAGGGTCGGCTTCCTTCGGCACTTGCTGTTGCAGGGCGTCGGGCAAGTAGGTATTCGATCTGCTCCTAAACCACCGTGTGTTTGACTGGGCAAATGTAGGTATATTTATACTTTGAAGGGGCCGAGTTTGACATAAGATTGGACATAATATTGTCACTAAGGCCTCAGTTTCTTGAAAACTCCAGGAGTTCTTGAATAAATTAGTATTCAAGCAGGGGGAAGTCCCTGACTGCTGAAGGCTGGTTTTTCCAAGAAATCCCTGTGGATTCTCGGAGTTTAGTGGAAGTAGCCATGCTGTATTTGGGCTGCACAGGCTAAGACTAAATAATCAATATTTCCTATGCCTATATAAGGACTGAGTGAATTATACCTATATATGGGCATGAATCGGGAAAATTACACTAGGGTCCTAGATTCCCACATAACAGTACCACTGTCCAAATAGGGACCCTTGCTTCTAGTCAGGGTAAGGATGAAACACTCTTTAGATAACCTTTGCTCACCAACCTCGGTAGCTTGGCACAAGCAGTCAGGCTTATCCAAAAGCAATGTGTAAAGTATTTGTACCAACACTCACAGTAACACAGTGAAAACACCACAAACTAATCCACAACAGTTTAGAAAAATAAAGGTATTTCATCTAAACTACACAAGACCAAAACAACAAAAATGCAACATACACAGTTCAAGAATATGGTTGCAAAAGAGTTCTTAAGGTTAGCGATAAAATTATCCACAGTTGTCTCACGTTTTAGCCACAGTACCTTTGTTAGTGATAAAAAGTTCCAAGCACAGAAGCTGTAGAGGTGGAAAACAAGCGATGCGTTGCTCCTGAGACCCTGGGGAGGCGTTAGCGATAACCCTGCTGCAGCAGCGGGCATGTTGCGACGAATCCGGTCTGTATGGGGAGGAAGGCCACTTGTATGGATCCCGGTGCGTAGGTTCTGTAGGAAGTTTTCTCCCGCAAAGGCACGATACGATGATTCTCGGGTGTTGCGACGATCTCCGGGGTGACGATGCGCGGTCCAGTGGCAATCTTTCTCTCGCAGCTCCTCGATGCGATGGCTCTGCAACGATTCTCGCAGCGATGTGATGCGATGATCTCACCCAGAGATGACAGGCTCAGCAACGATGTAGGCAGTGGTGGAAATCTTCTCACTAATGAAGGGTGTGACATCTTCAGGCAGTGGCGACAGGCGCTGCGACAATCTTGGTCTTCGTAGCGGCGGGAATTTTCTCGCTCGGCCGGGATTGCAATACATTTTCTGTAGCAAAGTCTTTAAAAGCTTGATTTCCAGCTCCCCAACACAGGTACAACTTCCAGAGGCACCACACATGGGCCAAGCACTCTAGGAAGGACAGAGCTCTCTCAGCAGAGCTCAGGGAAGCTGGGGGGTGAAGTCCTTTTGTTCCTGGGACTTCAAAAACAGGTAGCCAGCTCTTCTCAGGCCCTTGGAGATTCCTTCAAGCAAGGGGACACAGCACAGAGCAAAGTCCTTCCCCTCTCCTTGGCAGCAAAGCAACAGCAGGGCAATCCAGCATCACACAGCAGGACAGTCTTCCTTCCTCAGTTTCAGCTTTCTCCTTGGCAGAGGTTCCTTCTTGATTCCAGGATGATCCAATTTTCTGTTGTCAGGGGTCCTGTACTTATACCCCTAAAAGTCTTTGTTCTCTTTGTGCAAGTGGGCCCTGAGCCCGGTCTGAACCAGTTCTGGGTGTTCCTTGAGCACTTTGCTTTCCTGGCTTCTCCTTTCCTTTCAGAGTGGGGGGCAGGGTCGTCAGCCGCCCAGCAGGAGGTGGAGCCAGCATCGTGGAAGGCACGCACAGCCCTATTCAGGCCCAGGTGCTATAGGTGCTATCTCCTACCACCACTCAAGTTGCAAATGCAGTCATTCAGCCTAGGGCTGACCCAGCCAGCCTCCTGGGGGCTCCCCAGCCCCTATCACTCTCAAACCAGACAGTCAATTCACAAACAGGCCAAGGCACACAGAAAGGTCAGACAAGAGAATAGCAACTTTCTAAAAGTGCTGTTCTCAAACACAGGATTTAAAAACAACCTTTCCTAAAAGATCTGTTATTAAATTCTGAGTTCAGGAATACCAGACTTTTATGTCCTATCTTGTTCCTACGGGAAGATATGCTGGTAGCCACTGTAGCCAGCCTCCCCCATGATAGCCTATGGAGCAAGATAGACTTGCAGCAGTGAAAAACGAAAATGGCAGTAATTCACTACCAGAGCATGTGACCTGCACAAGCACATGCTCTACCTTTCACATACACTGCACCCTGCCCAAGGGGGTACCTTGGGCCTTCCATAGGGGCGACCAATGTGCAAAGAAAGGGAAGGGTTAGTCCTGGTCAGTGGGGACACTGACCAGGAGGACATGGCAATTCACAGACTGCACACAGGCACTCAGTGGCAGGCCTGAGACACCATTTTAGGGCTACTCATGTAGGTGGCACAATCAGTGCTGCAGGCCCACTAGTAGCATTTGTCATAACCAGCCCTGGCACACTCAGTGCACTTTACTAGGGACTTCTTGGTGAGACAGCTTGTCATGAGGCACAGTGCTCGTGTGCTCATGACCAGCTGAGCTCATCATGACCACACCCGTTTCTATTATGGTCCAGCACAACAGGGGAATATCTCAAGCAGCCAAGGTGATAACCAATCACAATAACAATTTACACAGAGAGCATATGCACTTTAGCACTGATCAGCAGTGGTAAACCGCGCAGAGTCCTATTGTCAACAGCTACAGGTTAGGAAAAATAAGGGAGGAAGAAGCAAAAAGTTTGGGGATAACCCTGCAAAAAGGGCCAGTTCCAACAACCAGCATAAGAATTGTGATTGATCACATGAAGAAAAATAACCAGAACAACATAGGGACCAGCAGAGTTAATCAGTTCTGCCGGCATACCACAAAACTTAAAAATGTATATCTATCTCTCACCACTTCCTTATCCATCATACCACCAGGCGTCATGTCCCATAATAGGATAATCACGCCTCAGTGGCCATCACACACAAATGTAAAGACGTCTCACATAAGCTCATAGCAAAGACAACACGCTTACAACCACGCACCTATAGCATGCTACTCTGTTGATAAGCATCTCAGCGCCCATATTCAATCAATCAATCAATCAATCACATATCTTTATTCGGTATAAAAAATACCATAAAAGTACAGATAAAATACATCGGATTTAAAAACCAATTTAACATTCTAAAATTCTCCATAATACACATTCGATATATCCAAGAGTGGGTGCCCCTCCCTTCAGCCAATTCCTTTATGAGTCCATGAACACGGGGTGACTTCCCGGTCAGCCTATGTTCTCCCATTTCCTCTAGTTGCTCTAAGCCTGACCGCTACCCTTAAAAAATGTACAGTACAATACAGAGTCAAAGTATCTGAGGACAATTTTAAAAATAACAAGGACGCTCTTGCATGTTTAAACCTGGCTTTCTTTACAATTCTCTTTAAAAAAAGGCTCCTAGGTTTTGAATAAAAAGGACATAGTAAAACAAAGAGAAGGGTATCCTGTGGAGACCATGGCCCGCAGCCACATGGTCCCTTCATCTCTGTGGACGGTGTATATCCTACCGGGTCAGCAAGTACATGGTGCAAAAGATTTAACCTAAACCGTGTAATTAAGAATCTATCATTGGCATTATGGAAGTAGGACAGATAAGGTTCAATGCCCATGGATGTTTTAGTTAGGAAATGTTCTCTAACTGATGGCTTAGTCAGCTCCCTCTCTTCCCTAAGTGTTGTAACGTGCTGAAAGAACCTGTCCTTAACCAAAGTCTTATCCTGCAAAGATATTTTAGAGGGGTTAGTGAAAAGGTCTGCGCATCCTATTCCTACCAGGGAGTCCTTAACATACTTTAGCCATGGGATATTGAGCCCCCGACCACGGGCCAGGCAGGGGCAATGACCTGCCTACTAAATGATGCCCCTGTGTTTGCCCAAATTTGACCCAGCAAATTAGGGGCTTGACTCCCAGCCTGTCCCTGATGTAGTGAGCGCCAAGTTCTTCATGGACGATATGGGATGGCGTGCTCTGTGGCACTTTGAGCAAACGCCGAAGATACTTGTTTTCCTCTATCTGAAGTTGCTTAACATCAATAAAACCCCATACCTCACTTCCGTACAAGACTTTGGCACAGCACATCAAGGTATATAGCCTCACATTTGGCTCAGGTGACCAACGACCTAACCTTTGTGCAAAGTTCATGATTGACCCATAGCAACTGGTTAAAATGTGACATTTCTCCTCAAGTAAATATTTAAAGTTTAAACGGCTGTCAAATAAAATCCCCAGTTACGAGAAAGTATGTACTTTGCCTAATCGGTGTTCACCAATAGTATAGTTTTACATGTTTTTTTTCCCACTTCCATGACATATGATTTTGACAGGTAAGGAGACAGATCTAAATTCTCCATAAATAGAACAAAGCCATCAGAGTCTGTAGCTCTTTGGGTGTGCGAGCCAAGAGGACCGCATCGTCCGCATAAAGCAGGAAGGGAATCCCTCGTGAGCCAATCCTGGGTGTTTCAACCTTAAAAGTGCTAAGTGCCTGATCAAGTCTGTTTATGTATAATGTAAACAAAAAGGGGGCCAGAATACAACCTTGTCTGCCCCCACTAGAACATACAAAGGGTTCTGTGGTATTTCCCTCCTGGTTATATCTGACAGTGGCGGTGGTGTTCCATTGCAAGGTTTTTAGAATATTAATAAGTCCTGGGTCCACACCAAGGTCGCCCATGATTGCCCATAATTTCCCTTGTTTGACACGGTCAAAGGCTGCCGTCAAGTCCATGAAATGCCAGGTACACTGTACCTTTGCTGGCGATAGTGTACTTGGCTGAAAGCAGATATAAATTAAGACATTGATGGGTTGTTGACTTCCCAGGCCTGAAACCAAATTGGGTGTCAGTTATAATGTGCTGGTCCTCAGCCCAATCCATTAATCAACTGAGGATAGCCCTCCCTGAGGACCTTTGCTGACACATCTATTAGGGAGATTGGTCTATAACAAAGTGGGCTATCTTTATTTCCTTTTTTAGTAATGGGGACTATCGTGGCTGTTGACCAGGATGATGGCATTGTAGTGACAACTGCTGTGTTAATGACTCTTGTCAGTATGGGCTCCCATAGATCTACCTTGCTCAGAAAAAGATCAGGTGGAATCCCATAGGGATCTGGGGCCTTGTTTCGGGTCAAACCTTCAATCCCTGCCTTGATCTCATCCAATGAAAATCTTATCTCAGTGATGTTCCATTCCCCCCCTTTCACCCCCTGCCTGGGTCTTATCTATGCAATGGTTGTAGAGCCCAAACAAGTGCTCTTGTCATTGCCCTGGCAGAATGTTGTTAGCTATCCTAGTTTTATTTGCCTCTTGGAAGCCGGAGTCATTTATGACTTTCCAGAAGGCAGTTGAATCTTCTAACTCCATCGCCTCCCTCAGATCCTCCCAGGCTTAGTGTTGTAATTTTGTTTTACGGCCTTTAATGGCTAACTTGTAGTTTGCCCTGCAGAGGATCACCCTGCCCTAATCTCTTGGGACAGATTTTAGAGCAGCTTTCAGCTCTCTTTAGGCACAGGAGCATTGTTGTTCAAACCACCTTGGATCTTCTGATTTAATTCTGTTTGATATTGATCTGAGCAGGCCATCTATTAATTGGGTGACACCCTCAAAGGCTCTAACTAAGTCAATCCCCTCCACCCCTGGGTCTAAGCAACTCGAAATGGCCTGTTCACCATCTTTCATCAGTGCTCTATGGAAGACTTCCCCGTTAGCCTGTGACCATCTCAACGTCCTGTCTTGATCTATGGCACTTACCGTCCCCCCCAACAGGTGTCTTCTTACAGAGATTTAACTCCGCAAGAGACAGGACAAGAGGGCTATGGTCGCTAAAAATACTCAAGCAAATTCTAAAACCTAACACCCATTTTTTTAGTACCTTGGAGACAAAGATGAAATCAATGAATGAAGCACATCCTCTGCCTTTAGATGTGTGGTAGCTCGTTTTATCCTAGCCAACTTCAACCAGATCCATAGTGTGTGTGAGGGCATGCACATTTCATAATTTACTTAGCGCCCTTCCCTCCTTGGTATGGTCCATGTGCGGGCCCTCTTCCATTGTGCATGTAGACCAGTTCCCACACTTAGCTCTCAGATTAGGGCATATGTGGCAATTGAAGTCGCCAGCTAAGACCAGATGGGGAGCCATCCCCCCTCGCTCTTGTGTTTGAGCGTGCCTGCTGTCTAGCTCTTGCAAGCTTACAGTGCCCTGCCCCAATGGCATTGCATTATAAAAATGTATAAGAATTAACTTGTGTCCTCTGTTGTAAAACCTAAGCCCCTGTACATTATATGAATCCCAGTCCAAGTAAGTCCATCTGCCCTGTAACCTGAGATCAAAAAATGTGACCAACCCTCCCCTAGCTCTCCCTGATGGTGCCTTGCGGGCCGGGACAAAGTAGGTCTTATAACCCTTTAGATAGAAGGAACTGTTCCACACTTTCCATGTTTCCTGTAGATAGATAATTTGAAATTTCCTTATATAGCTTACCCAATCTTCATTCTTAAATGTAGAGGATAAACCTGCTATATTCCAGGAAACTACTGTGAAGATACTGAATTTCAGGAATGCTTCAAAGACATGAAAACAAGATTCCAAAGGAGGGGTTATTCAGCAGCCCATCTCAAAAGAGCAGAGAACAGAATCTCTTATGTGAGAAGGGAAAACACCCTACAGACCAAGAAGAAACCCACTACCAGCGATCAAATGGTTCGTAGGATCACAGACTTTAATTACCTCAGCCACACCTTATGCAAAAGCCTGAACAAACACTGGGGCATACTTCTGGCAGACAGCGCCTTGGCCGGTTGCATTACTAATCATCCACAGTTTACTTTTAGATGTGGTAGGACACTACGTACCAGACTAAGCCCCACAGTTCCCAGATCTGGAATAACACAGACGTGGCTTACACCCCACACCATTGGTTTCCACAAATGTTGATTCTGTGGTGTCTGTAGGTGGCCCAAACAAAGTGAGAAAATTTAATGGTTGTAACAACAAAACCTATGAGATAAAATCAAATATTAATTGTACGACCAGATTTGTGATCTACGTTATCGAGGGCAAATGTGGTAAACAATATGTGGGTAGCACCATCCGGCCACTAAAAGAGAGAATTGGACAACATGTGAGGGCTCTACACCAACAAGATATGAGGTATCCTGTAGCTACACATGCAGCATTGTGTAGTGCACAAGGCTGCGCAAAGAATTCACTTTTTTTGGCATTGAATGCATAGACCCCAGTCCGCAGGGTGGTAACAGGGAATTACATTTAAGAAGGACAGAAGCCATGTGGATTATGCGCTTACACACAGTAGAACATGGTCTTAACTGTGATTCAGATATGCAATATTTTTGGGGAGATTAGATACTCTGAACAATATGGCCATGCGGTTTGTCTCGATGTCACCTATAAATATGTGTCGCAATGATTCCTTCCTCTTCCCTTTTGCAGTGTGGAGTATATGCTGTGAACTCCAACACTAACCACAACTTGCAGCCACACTAATGGACTCTGTCACAATAATGACCTGTGTGCATGACAGCAGCATCCCTTTGATGACTATGTGGGTGATACACTGTGCCACTACAGTTGTTGCACTTAACCGTTCTTTGACCCAATGATATGTATTGGATATGCATGTTACTTGTGCTCTGTTTGTCAGTATAATTATGTATTTATGTATAGCACACACACTCTGTTTTTAGACGCGGTTGTGCCTGTGTGGATACATAATGAACAGACTGGGGGCAAAAAATCAAAGCTGAACAATTGCGTGTGTCTTCGCTTCCCTGGCCACCCTAATTACCATACGTAGCCTTTCCTTGTTATACATGTGAGGGACAATACTTATCTCCTGGGCACTCATGACTTACTAACTCATGTCCCGGTCACCTAACTTTTTGCACCTGCTCCCTTCTTATTATGAGATTGATAATACATGTCTCCTGGGCAATTTCGCCCCTTGAACTCAGGCTCTGACTATACGCATGCACCATACTGAAATAGAAGATTCTCTGTTTACCAGTGACCACTAGCGGTATCTCATGTGACATACCTTTCATGCTGACTTTGGTTGGCATCCCTCATGGGATGATGTATTCTAACCAAGTGAATATGTGTATTTGGTGCACACTACCCTAGTGCGACTTTGTGGACACGCACACGTGTCAGTTTATAATAAAAAAATCATTTGACTAACCTTTTTCTCCGGCATTCGATGCAGACGCTGTCCATTTATATGATATGGTGCCTTATTCGCCTGCATGGTAGTTTCATCTTTATTCTGATTACCGTTTTGGAATCTTTGAGCAGGGGATATTTCATTTTGACTGAGTGTGACTTATGGTCAGAGAACAGTGGGTTTGCTAACACGGAACACACTAGCTGTTCCCCTTATTCCTGTGGCCCAACAGATAGGATTTCCATCAATTTATTGAGGCTTCTTATGCCACAAATAATCAGGGGTAGCCCGTTTGGGTAACGCATTTCCTAGGATGAGGATTTCTATGAGTATTATTGAGAATTGTGACGTTTTATTTACTTTCGGGTATCGGACTTGAATGACGCATAGCGGAGGCATGGTCACAGGCTTCTGTTGCCTCACTTCTGTCTTGACTATCACAGTAGACTCAGTCTAGTCTTTTTTTGGAGACGCGCGTACTCACTCCCAGATTGAGTCGGAGACGCCAGGACGTGAGCACTACATCGGAATCTAGTAAGTTCTCTGTCACCTTTTGCCGGTTTTATACTCTCGATTATACATTTTCTACTTTGGTACCGCTGTACACCATTTCCTTGGCGTTTTTTATACTCTGTGTTTTTCTCCCCCCCCCCGGCCTTAACTTACAGATTTTCAAAAAACACGCACAAGTGTTTGACCAGAAGTAGCACGGATTCGAGTGCACTCTAATACGTAAGTGCTTATCGGTAGCACCCTTGTACATCTTTCTGCCATGGGGTGTGTTTGTACCAAATACTTATGAATTCCCTGATTCTTTTTATTACACTATTTAGGGCATTGAAGCAGTTGAGAGGATTTTTGTCCCATTGTGTGCCCGTACTGGCGGCACAAGCTTTGATATATTCATTGAAGGTGAGGTTCCTGTTTATCCTGTGTGCCTCTTAACCTTTCTGTGTGCACGCAATCCGTTGTGGTG
Organism: Lissotriton helveticus; assembly: GCF_964261635.1. Classification (NCBI taxonomy): domain Eukaryota; kingdom Metazoa; phylum Chordata; class Amphibia; order Caudata; family Salamandridae; genus Lissotriton; species Lissotriton helveticus. The sequence goes on from NC_136068.1 coordinate 1,629,997,598, forward strand.
CTGGAGCCTCTTGACTTACAGCAATGTTGGTACTTTCTCAACAGGTTACTTGTACAGTTCATTAGCTCCACTTAGAAACTATCAAAGTGGATGCCGGTTTGGAATTATCACCGTCATCACGGTGAGCATCCCATTTCCTATCCCTCACCTCATTTCTCTTATATCCTTTCATTTTGGACAGCTGCTCTCTGGCCTTCGTGGCTCCATCCTGACTTAGTCTCTCTTTTTCCTTTTTGTACAGTTTACGCCATCTGTGGCCTCAATTCGCAGGCATTTTGCATGCCTTTTAATCAAGTGCACAATTCCTCACCATCATGACGATCTGAACGTATCCTTACCCTCTCATCTCTCTTTATCCCTGCAGCTACTTAGATTCACTCCTGACAGTACTCACTATTCGTATTTTGACTTGCGCCCTACCGGGTTGGAATTATCACCGGTCTAGGGGTGAGTTTTTTACGCCCTTGCTTTACCTATTTTTTACCTACTTATCCCCTTTTTAGGTCGAGCTGATGCATCAGCTCGACAACTTATGCTGCCCGTATTTAGGAGAGTGGACAGCTACCAGACGCGCGCTTTGACGAGGTCGGATTTCACCTCGGGAGCGAGCGTCTGATAGCTGCGCATGCGTGGTGCAAGCCCTGGCTCTCACACAGACACAGACAGCCCCCACCCCTCTGCATGCACGCACGCACACACACACACACACACAGGCGCGCGCATGCACACGCAGGCATACGGCACACATACAGGCACACATACAGGCACACTATCCCCTACCTCGCATTCTCTCTCAATCACACACAGTCACGCATGCGCACACACTTTCCTTCACGCACACACGCACACACGCGCGCACACACTCCCACCTCCCCACCCCCCCAGGCATACACACAGGCACGCATGCACTTCACATCAGCCCTGGGCCCCACTCACCGACTGCGCTCTTCCGGCGGGGCTCCTCACGGCGCGGCGCGTCTCATCCTCTAAATCGGGGCTCCCTCAGGTCAGAGGAGCCCCGCAACAGGCGCCACACTCCTCCTTTTCCCCGGCCCCCTCCTGGGGACCCGGGCTACCCCGGACGTCAGGGCGCTCCATGCGCCGGTAGCTCGCAGCTCGCGGACCTCGGGAGGCGGGACTTCCCGTCGGCCGCGAGCGGATTGGCCGGCCGGGCAAGAGCTTCCGGGTCGCCGCAAGATCAGCTTTCAGCGGCGCCGGCACACGGAGCTCGCTTCTCCAGGTTCGGACTGCCCCTGTGACTTGGATTTTGCCCACCAGGACCGTCCGAGGGAAGGCGGTGAGGACTCGTTTTTAAAGGTAGTTGTATTTGTGATGAAATGCAGGCTGTGAAGACAAAAGTTCCACAATCGGGTGCCTGAATCTGAATGTCTCACTCCACATGTGCAAGTATTAAAGCTACCGGATAGCAAACACAATCACAGTCATATGAAAACGAAGGAAGTACTTCAGAACATGGGTAACAAAAATATTTTTTTTTTGATCCATTTCACGGCGAAGCCTGCAACACATCTTCCTGCCAGCAGGTCTCCCAGCCTGTTCCCAACCCGTAGTTATCTGTCAGCCCTTCTCCCAGCGCACAGCTCTCCGAGCCCATACCGTTTCCTGGCCGCACAGTTCCCTTTCCCTGTTTCTGCCCACATGTCTCGGTCTGCACCCCTCCATGCCTGTACCTCTCCCCGGCTGCTCCGCTCCATCAACCTTCGCAGCCCATTGCTCTTCCTGCCCACACATCGCCATACATTTTCCCAGCCGGTTCTGCCCTTTCTTCCCTCCTCCTCCTTTCCCCCCTTCACCTCTACCCTGTGCTGTCCTGACCTACTCCCTTTTGTACCTCAGCCCTAATGCCTGCTACTCCCAGCTCCATTCACCGCGCATTTTCGCCTCCTTCCTCAGGTAATAATAACTCCTGCGTCACATAGCGCTTCATAAAGCGCCGCTGCCATATCTAAGCCCATGAAATAAGAGAAGGTAAGAGATAGTACTATCAGTGAGTGCTACTCTCCGGTTTACTTTGAAAACATGGTCACACAACTCGGGGGTTTCCTGCAGCTTGTGTTGGGGTCCTCCAGCCTCAGTGACGTGTGGGCGCCCTTCACTGGAGCAGGCTCCCAGGGTCACACACTGACGCAGCGCTTGCACTGCTGCGGGCACCGAGGGTGCTGCACTGACTGTGGTGGTGGGCCTGGGCCAGGCCAAAAAATAGCCGAGCTTGAGTTGTGTACTTCCCTCAGATTCATCCAGTGTTTTTTTAATGACCTTTGAATCCTCCTGGCATGCGGCTTCCTGTGTTTCAGGGGGAGGAAGAGGGAACAATGGTGGCTGCGGTGCTCTTACCTCACTTTTTCTCAGAGATAGAGGCTCAGCTTTATCTCGTGGGCTAGGTGGAAAGTCTTCCCCAGAGAAGGCTCCGGGGACCGGCCTCTCAGACACACACTGGCTGGTGGTGGTGGAGTTACTCTACGCCCAGAGTCTAGCCTCTCAGACAGAGTCAAACACGGCCTCTGTGGTGGGGTTACCCGGCCTCTCGGACACAGCCTTAGTAGTGGGGTTAGCCGTCCTCACGCACAGTGACTGTGGGTTCTCTAGTGAGAGACAGTGCTGCGGCACTGCGAGTCCTCTAGTGAGAGTACTGCAGCAGTGACTGAGTGCACCAGTGAGAGAGAGGGATGCAGCACTGTGAGTGCTCTAGTGAGTGCTGCAGCAGTGACTGCGTGCTACAGTGAGAGAGAGTGCTGCAGCAGCGACTGCGTGCTACAGTGAGAGAGAGGGATGCAGCAGTGAATGATTGCTCCAGTGAGAGAGAGTGCTGCGGCACTGCGAGTGCTCTTGTGAGAGTGCTGCAGCAGTGACTGTGTGCTCCAGTGAGAGAGTGGGATGCAGCACTGTGAGTGCTCTAGTGAGTGCTGCAGCAGTAACTGCGTGCTACAGTGAGAGGGAGTGCTACAGCAGTGAATGAGTGCTACAGTGAGAGAGAGTGCTACAGCAGTGAATGAGTGCTAACGTGAGAGAGAGTGCTACAGCAGTGAATGAGTGCTCCAGTGAGAGGGAGTGCTGCGGCACTGCGAGTGCTCTTGTGAGAGTGCTGCAGCAGTGACTGAGTGCTCCAGTGAGAGAGAGTGATGCAGCACTGTGAGTGCTATAGTGAGAGAGAGTGCTACAGCAGTGAATGAGTGCTACAGTGAGAGAGAGTGCTACAGCAGTGAATGATTGCTCCAGTGAGAGGGAGTGCTGCGGCACTGCGAGTGCTCTAGTGAGAGGGAGTGCTGCGGCACTGCGAGTGCTCTAGTGAGAGTGCTGCAGCAATTACTGAGTGCTAGTTTTAGTTAGTCATACACCATATGAATGTTACAGTCTCTTAAAGTGAAACTCCCCCAAAAGGAGTGTTATCTTCACAATATTGAGATTACAGGGGTATCCTAATAAACATAATATTGGCTGGTGATCAGGAGCGATCTGCTTCTACTCTTGCCCTTCCGGAGCAGCTATGCCAGGCTGTCTAGGGTATCTCTTTTCCAGTTTCCTAAAGTGTGTATATCTAAGATGTCTTTTATATTTGAGTTTTATTTATACCATTATTTGCCGCATTATTGACAAATATATATGATTTAGTATCCTGAAGGCATGCCTTACTTCTCTTCCCATTTAATAGGCTGTTCAAATACACTGAACATAATCTTCACAAAAGTTATTTACAAAAGTTTAATCTATTGCCATTATAAATTACAATAACTTTTATTTAAGTATTAATAAAAAAAATTAAAAGCCATTGTTATTTTTAATATCAATACATCTAAGTCACGTAAATACAACACATTGCATTACAAATGCTATAGGTATCACATTTGCGAAAGTTAAAACTATTAGCATTGTAAATGACAAAGCTATTAATTTCGCTATTTTCAAAACCAACACATAAATAAAACATTTGTCATTTACAAGACCAATAGCTCAAACTTTCCTAATGCGAGACCTATTGCATTGCAAATGCTTGTTTTCATTAGTTTCCCCCTGTGGCTATGTACCACGTAATGACTCCCCCCATTTTTTCCTCCCCCTTTCTTTGCATACTTGTCTTGATTCCAAGGTTACTGACCTTGGAATCAACCATTAATCCCTTGAATGCTCATGACGAGCAGAGCTCGTCATGAGCCACGGAGCTCCGGTGCTCATGACGAGCTCAGTTTGTCATGAGCCGTGGAACGCTCACATGCAGGGATAATTCCCCTGCTGTGCTGAGCGTCCCAAGGGAACGGGTGTGGCCGTGACGAGCTGAGCTCGTCATGAGCACAGGAGCGCCGTGCCTCATGACGAGCTCAGCTCGTCATGAGCATGTGAGCGCTGTGCGCGCCCCCCTAGCACAGCGGGGGAATATCCCCCGCAGCGAAGGGGTTAAGGTACTTGACAATCCTAGACTGGCTTTTCCAGTTTCTCCCGGGATACTCATTCCCTTCCCACATTTGGGTATGAAGTAGACACTTGGAAGTATTTTCTTATGTGTGTGTCACCATTGGGCAATGGACTTGTGTTCTTGCTTGCACTTCACCGATGGACCTTAATTTTCCCGTAGAGTTATGTGGCCATAATAAAGCACTTAAAATGTGCTCATATGTGTGTAGTACTGTATTCCGCGAGAGCTTAGCAAGGGGTCCGCCCCACACCAAATGTTGTGGGTTTCTTATTATGACGGTTTCCAGGAGTTTACGGTGATGTCGTTTTCCACATATGTAGGAATTTGTGTTTTCCAGACATTGTCAGTATATACCTTGTTCTCAGGTCATTTTTTGTACCATTCCTAGCCCTGAAGAGTCAGAGACCACTGTTTCTCTGGCGAAACACGTGTCAGCTGGCTGTTTTGTTTTATGGTCGATTAAAGAAACCAAGATACCAGCGCTGAATATTGTTCCAATTCCTTTCGAATCACTTCTACATTGTGTACTATAATACTGTATGTGTGCAATGGACTGTTGCTATATATTCCAAGAAACTAACTTGAATTCTGCCTCATTTTGCCTGTCTGCACTGATCAATGTCAGACGGGTGTGGGGCCCTTCGTCCTCAGTGCCCACATAGAGGTAGAAGGTGCTATACGAATGGAACAATGCAATACACTATCTGACATGAAAATAATGTTTCTTTCAGCAGTTTTCGTTTCTCAGTTTGCATGCTATCACAAAAAGCCACCTCCCACTATACTCATAAAACCATGGATAAACACTTTCAAATTACTTAAATTACTTAAAATACTGACCGTTTTCCTCTTCTTTATTTCTGCTGAATGGCTCACTTGTCACATGCCTCTTCTCTCTGAGCAAAGTCTATTTTAAGTTGCAAATTGCCAACCCATCATTTCGTAGATCACAGACTCTCATTCTTTGAAATCATATCCCTGAAATCTAACAAAACTGAAAGTAATCTAGCTTATCTATTCAACACAGCAACCACCTGCACGAATCCACAAACCCCCAAACACCCCCAAATGATCACAATTACCCAGTGCTGGCTTTAGTGCTGGTGGTGCCCAGTGCAACTATGTTTGTTGGCACCCCTAATGACCACCTTCTCCATGAATTCCCTCACTATTACCCTTTAGGAGCGATCCTCACGTCTCCATAACCACTCTCTCACATGCTTTTCTTTTGTTTCATAGCGCCGCTCATACCAGTGTAGGGTGTCAGAGCACACATGTGTGATTCATTACACAAAGACAATGAATCACACATGTGTAAATTAGTGTACAGGAAATGTTACAGAAGACAGAGGACTACAAGGCGCGAGAGTCACATGTTATCCATACTAGTAGACTGTGTATTTTGAGAGTGCTTGATGTAGAGCAGCACAAACTCAGAATTTCATACCACCATGGTTGGGGGTTGTCTTTACTAATAACAATTGATTTCTAGCAAAATGGACCCTTTTTGCAGCATTAGGATAATGAAAGACTGGGGGGAAAAATCATAACGCTCTAACCTATGCGTTGCAGTTTCCATGCAGCTCTTTGATGACAGTTAATAGCTCACTGTGCTACATGAAGATTATAGTTGATTTCTTGTGTAAATGAAATGAAGACTATTATGACCTTCATCCAGGACTGGATGAACTTCAACCACCTGAAGCTCAACCCCGATAAAACGGAGTTGGTGTTGACAGGTGGTTGCTCCAGTCCCTGGACCTCCTCCTTCTGGCCCCCCTCACTAGGTTCCCCCCTCACTCCTGTATCCTCTGTCAAAACCCTTGGATTCAGAATCAACAACGAACTTTCTCTGCATTCTCAAGTTTCGGCGGTGGTTTCCTCAGCCTTTCTCTCACTCAGGACTATCCGCAGAGTCTCTCGATTTTTCACCCCAGACGCGCTCAAACTAATTCTTCTAGCCATGATAACATCTCGCCTAGACTATGGCAATATCCTTTACCATGGCATGCCCGACTACCTCATGAGACGTCTTCAGCTTGTTCAAAACCAGGCCGCTAGGCTGGTTTTTAGCCTTTCTAAGTCACACCATGTAACCCCTCTTCTTTTTTCCTTGCACTGGCTCCCGGTCCGTCTACGCGTCTTATTCAAGCTCGGCTGCACCATTTTTAAAGCCCGGACAGGCTCTGCCCCTTCCTTCATTAACCTGGCCATTCAATCCTACACCCCCTCACGAGACCTTCGATCCTCTTCTCACCACCTCCTTTTGGTTCCCCGCTTCAAACGGAAGAAGTGGGGTGGTTCAAAATTTGCTACCACAGGTCCAGCCTTCTGGAACTCTCTCCCTTTGGCCCTCAGAACCTGCACCCAGTACCCCCAATTCCGTAGAGACCTCAAGACTTTCCTCTTCACCCAAGCCTTCCCATCCTGAATGTTCACCTCTTTCCCCTTTCCGCTTCGCTGAGTAGCTGTTGCCAGTAAGCGCCAAGAAACCGCCAGGTGTACGAGCGCTATACAAATCCCTTCAAATTCAAATTCAAATTCAAGGGATATGGCACTCTAAAGACTTGTACACATTTGTGTATATATATATATATATCCCGTGGCACACTGCGGTGCTATGAGGCAGGGAGACCACCCTACTCCCCAAAAACTGACCAAGGTCAACAGTACAAATGATTTCTATCATCATACAATAAGTACAAAAATTTATCAAATTTCAACAGATTATTTTGTTCTTGCGTTCTTTAATTGGTTCTTAGGTCTTTAGCCAACACGTTTCGTTGCATTAGGGAATCAATCCTGTTATCACCACTGTTATCTTGACATTTTGATCATTATCTGAAAACTGCAGGAGGCACGGAACGCTGCAGCAGGTGCTTTCAAATTAACAATATATTTGACAACACAGTGCCCCCTGAAGTCAGCACCCAGTGCAGTGGAACCTATTGCACCGCCCTAGAGCAGGCCAGGCACACAACTACCTCCTATTGATTTAATCTACCCAAAAAAAACTGGAGTAAACTGTTTGGAATTAGTTACTTGGGAGCAGATGACTAATTTGCAAAAGCCACTGAATTCACCACTAACCTTGGGTTCCAGAATAGCATGCTACTCTCCAAAGTGTACCTCGTCAGGGGTAGTAAGTGTGGTAAATGAAAGATGTAGAGTCCACTTGATAAGTTAAGATCCTTTATTATAGGTTCTTTCCAGATTAGATAGATAGATTAAGATTGTAAGGAAAACCCCACCAGGAGCCAGCTGTTAGCAGCTCAGCCTGAGATGACCAACTGCCTCAGTAAGTAATAGAAAGGCGCTGTGAGCTAGAGTGACACCCAGGCATTCTATGATGTCACAGATACCATAGTACAGTCTATCCAGAGGAGAACAGTGGAGAGGACATTTAATACACATCCTCTTCCCTTATGGATTAAGAACAGAATAAAGAAACGATCGGCAAAATACCTCAAATGCAACATCAGCAGGAAAGTACAAAATTGAGATGAACTAAAAGTAATAATGTACGACAAAAGATGACGTTAGCATGAGGTAACATTTGCAGAGAAAAGAACAAAGAAACAACATAATGTCACAATATGCCTCATCCCCTTCCCTTAACGAAACGGCATGGTTTAAAAAAAAACAAAACGAACAGCTAAGTTAGCTGGTGACACTCATAACTTCCCCACACATGGGTACACCACAAGGTAAACACCCTTGAAATAAAAATGAGTGTAGACTGGGAGAGACACAATAGGGGTAAGACTCACCTAAGATAATCCAAGAGAACAAACCCCTTTAACAAGAATTCACCAAAGAAATGAAAAAAAAAACTACCCCTGGTAAAGATATGCTGACACTAAACGTATGATAAATACACAGCTCAAAATCTTACCAAAATGAAGCCCTGGCCAGTAGCTGCAAGAAGGTAGACTCCGACAAGAACATAGTGCACAAATAATCTCCACCAAAAACAGGGGACAGCGCATAATAAGGAGAATGGACTACCCACAGACATTGAACCTCTCCTGAAAAGGGTACACTGCAGGACAGCAATCTTGAGAATAGAAATGGGCGTTGACTACCCAAAAACGCACAACCTCCCCTGAAAAGGGTACACCGCAGAGTAAGCAAAATATCTCTGGGAAATGGGGCATGGACTACCCAAAAATACTTAACCTCAAAGGGTACATCGCAGGACAGTAATGCTGGGAATAGACATGGGGCATGGACTACACGCAAGCACCCAACTTGCCCTGAAAAGGGTAAACTGCAGGATAAAGACAAAAATCCTGGGACAAACTATGGGCATGGACTACCCACAAACACCAACATCCCCAGAAAAGGGTACAACTATGGGCATGGACTACCCACAAACACCAACATCCCCAGAAAAGGGTACACCGCAGGATAAAGACAATAACCCTGGGACAAACGATGGGGCAAGGACTACCCACAATACCAACTTACCCAGGAAAGGGTACACCACAGGATAAAGATAATAACCCTGGGACAAGAGATGGGGCATGGACTACCCGTAAGACCTCAACAACAAAGGGTACACGGCAGGGTAGTAATCCCGGGAATAAACAAGGGGCATGGACTACCCGCAAACAGACACACAAACTCCTCTAAATAGGGTACAGACATAACATCCTCCTAAAAGTAAAATGCAGAAATGACAATAGAGATGCATATACCCAATATGTCCTACATAGGTACACAAAAAGGTCCTAGAACATTCTAGAAAACAAAATGGGCACAGGCTAAACACACAGCACACAACCTCCCTCAAATAGTGTGAACCTGTTAAACACAAAGTACACCCCTGCAGAGACAAATTAACATAACAGAAAATATTAAATGACATGAGCTCCGGTGAGGGACCTCTCACCCGGGGTCTTTGTACTCTGCTCCCTGCAGACTCCACTGAGGTCCCCGCAACCGCCGTTGAATTTCGCCATGAAAATAGGAAGTGATCCAATGTATGAGGAAAGTCCCTTCAACTCCGTAGTTGCGCACTTCCTCGAAAAAGACTACAGAAAATTGTTCATAGTGCTGGACTAGAACTGATTCAACTCGTGTGCCAAAACTGATTGACTCGGCAGCACAGAAGCGTGAACTAAAGGTAGTCATTACGTCAAATGAGAAACCCCTCAAAAATGCCTCGAGCTCCATAACGGAATTCACAGTACAAGACGCGCTTACAACAGAAGCCTGGAACAGTGCACTGCACGCTGTTACGCCTCCGCCGGATGGTTCACGGCAAAGACGTGCTGTGGAGAGTGGCAACTGATAAATGGGCAGACGTCACAAACAGTGAGTGGAGCGAGGCAGGTAGCGCGCGGTGTGCGCGCGCTGGGAGAGACGAGAAAAGTTTGAAATTGAGCGTTTAAACTGCCCGGCCACAGTGAGTGCAAGAAAACCATTAAGAATGTCTTTTAAAAATATTTTTAACTCACTCTGAAGCGCGAGGTCACAGTCACGGCTCAGAAATATTCACAAACAAGACTCGAAAACAAATGTTCCTTTAGTCGTCCCACAGGTACACTAAGATCCGAACGCCAAACGCTGACTTGGATGTCATCTGATGTCTGAAAGTGCTAGTGCTGCAATCACCGGGAAAGTATTTCCCAAAAACGCCGAAGGAATGCCAAAGTGACGGCAAAACAAACACACTTGTTACTGCCTCCCACAACTAGAACACAGTTCTCACCAGACCTGGTGCCTTCTTTCAAGGTGCTTGGAAAGAGTCGATTTGTAACCAAAAGAGACTCCAGTAAGCACTTGTTTCCAAAGTTTTGAAAGGCACAGGTAGAGTAGGCAGATGCCGTATATAAGTCACTTACAGCATAAAAGGCGTAGGTTACAGGCTGCTCAGAGACACGCAGACAAGAACATAAAGACACCCGCCCAGGATGCAGGCTGTCCAGGTGTGATAGGACACTGGTGGGGTAAGCTGGGCGTTACCTTCTGTTTTATGAATAATTTTCACAATGTCTTTAGCTCTCTTTTTAAGTTCCTTTTCTTGAAGTAGCTTCTTTAGTGCACTGGTAGGTTCATCCTCTTCAAAACGTCGCCAAGTTGTGGTAAATGAATGATGCAGTTCCAGATTAGTTAGATAGATTAAGATTGTAAGGAAAACCCCACCAGGAGCCAGCTGTTAGCAGCTCAGCCTGAGATGACCAACTGCCACAGTAAGTAATAGAAAGGCGCTGTGAGCTAGAGGGACACCCAGGCATTCTATGATGTCACAGATACCATAGTACAGTCTATCCAGAGGAGAACAGTGGAGAGGACATTTACTACACATCCTCTTCCCTTATGGAATAAGAACAGAATAAAGAAACAATCAGCAAAATACCTCAAATGCAACATCAGCAGGAAAGTACAAAATTGAGATGAACTAAAAGTAATAATGTACGACAAAAGATGACGTTAGCGTGAGGTAACATTAGCAGAGAAAAGAACAAAGAAACAACATAATGTCACAATATGCCTCATTTTTTCACAATGTCTTTTGCATCATTCATTTACCACATTAAGCAGTATATAAACTAGATTACAATACAGTATAGTGGTTCTAAAATCATGTAACCCAGTATACATGGGTTTAAAGAGATGTTATCCGGTATAACCGACTGGAATAGAATGTAACACGCTCTGTCCTCGTGCACATGCTTGCGTAGGGATAGACACGTGCACGCGCACGCACACATGCACACAGAAGCGTGAGGGGCTGACAGGACACCGAGAGACGGCGAGAGGCCTTGTTCGCATCAGTATTCAACGGGGCTGTTCTGTTCCAGTGCACATCTCTGCTACTTCAGCCTATTTTCCGAGGAGGCGCCACACAAGACCTTCGGAGGGAAGCGAGTTCGAGAAATCACTGACTGCGTCTGAGAGAGACAGTTCTTTATAGCTTAAATGGTATGATTTTACTAAAGGCGCATTACGTCTCCTAGGGTCACCTTGGGGGCAGTAAATCCTGATGCAGCCCAATGACTCTGAGACCAATTGAATTGGCTCGCGCAGATACGCCGGAGCAGTGAGAAGTGGGCACTGGACCCCGTCAAATTGGACCAAAATTGATAGATTTGGAGGGGCTGAGAGCCGGGCCCTCATTTATCACTTGCCTGGCAGCCAGACACCGGCAGCCAATTGCGCTAATGCGCCTGTGCGTGCAGGTAGCACGCTCGAGAACACGCTCGCGTCTGCATATTTAGAACCTGCAAAGCCACTTATGCATAGAGTTTAAACGCGCAGCGACAAGATAAAAACTAAAGGAGGCGAGAGCTTGGGACTGATGATGTCACGTCTCGTTCACTCACAATCACTGTGCGAACTTAGAAAAATCAGAAATAAATTGATTGTTCCAAGTAATCCTGAAGTATTGTCTCTTGTTGATGTATTTGCTTTACTAAGATACGTAATCAAAGGACCGTCTGGGGAGCCTGTATCATACTGAGAAGATAGACCATTGCTTTTTGTGTACACATACAGCTGGGTGCAATTCTATTTTCACAAATGTAATCAGAAGTAAATCTCACTTTTCGATGATTTTTTTCACACAGGAGTATTTTTTGGGGTACATAATGTCAGGCAGAAGACTGACATACATTAAGCAGATACACTGCATACTTCGGACCAGATTTACCAAAAATCAACACAGTGCAGCACAGCAATTTAGTTGCAGCGCTGTCTGAAAAGAAGACAGCAGAACAGTGCCATATCTGCAAAGATATGGCACTGTTTTCCTCTCTCCCTGCACTTGTAGGCTACCATGGTCCAAGGCACTCACTCTTGTGTAATAGTGCAAGGAGGTGTATGTTCGGTAAGGAAAAGTTTTTGTGCTGTCGGAGGGCCCTTCCAGTACAAAACAAGCATTTAAAATGCAACGGTTTCGCCTTTGTAAAAGTTAGAGCTATTGGCATTGTAAATGACAAATTTTGTATTTATGTGTTGGTTTTGAAAACAGATAAATAAATGGCATTGTCATTTACAATGCCAATAGCTTAATCTCTCACAAATGCGAGACCTATTGCATTTGCACACACACACAGAGCACAAACTAGGGTGACCAACTGGCCTTTGTGCAAATTCAGGACGGCGAGTGTAAAAATTCAGGACAAAGGGTCAAAATTCAGGACACAAATTCAGGACAGGAGGTCAAAATTCAGGACAAAACTTCAGGACAATAGGTACGTTTTACAGACACATCAGAGGTCGCGCAATAGTATATAAGTAAGCCCAGCCATTTCCAAACATATTCAACCATTTGCAAACCTATCCATCATGTATCCTTCCATCTATCATTTCACTCATCCATCCCTTCATCCATCCCCTCATCCATCCTTTCACTCATCCTCCATTATCCATCCATCCATCCACCCTTTCACCCTATCCATCTGTACACTTATCCATCCACTCTTCATCCCATCCATCCATTCACTCATCCATTCAGCCATTTACCCTTTCACCAATCCACCCATCCACTCTTTTAGTCATCCATCCATCCTCCATTGACCCTTTCACTTAGCCATCCTTCCTTCCATCCATCCACCCACCCATCCATCCATCTACTCATCCACTCATGAATCCATCCATTGACCCTATCATTCATCCATCTATCATTTCACTCCTTCACACATCTATTCATCCTTTTGTCCATCTACCCTCCCTTTCACTCACTCATCCATCCTTACATCCACCCTTTCACTCATATGTCCATTCATTCACCCTTGCACTTATCAATCCATCAATCCATCCATCATTTCACTCATCCACCTACCCACCCATCATCCACTCAACCAACCATCCACCCACCCACCATCCATCCACCCACCCACTCATCCATCCACCCACTCATGCATTCTTACACCCACCATCCAATCCACTGATCCATCCTTTCACCCACCCACTCATCATCCATCCATCCTTTCACCCACCCATCATCCATCCATCCTTTCACCCACCCACTCATCATCCATCCATCCTTTCACCCACCCACTCATCATCCATCCTTTCACCCACCCACTCTCCATCCATTCATCCTTTCACCCACCCATCATCCATCCATCCATCCATCCTTCCCCTCATCATCCATCCAGCCTTCCCCTCATCATCCATCCATCCTTTTCCCTCATCATCCATCCATCTCCCTCATCATCCATCCATCCTTTTCCCTCATCATCCATCCATCTCCCTCATCATCCATCCATCCATCCTTTTCCCTCATCATCCATCCATCCTTCTACCCACCCACTCCTCATCCATCCATCCTTCCCCTCATCATCCATCCATCCATCCATCCATCCATCCATCCCCTCATCATCCATCCATCCTTTCACCCACCCCCTCATCATCCATCCATTCCCTCATCATCCATCCATCCATCCTTTCACCCACCCCCTCATCATCCATCCATCCACCCTTCCCCTCATCATCCATCCTTTCACCTATCCCCTCATCATCCATCCATCCTTCCCCTCATCATCCATCCTTCCCCTCATCATCCATCCTTCCCCTCATCATCCATCCATCCTTTCACCCACCCATCCATCCATCCATCCCCTCATTCATCCATCCTTCCCCTCATCCATCCATCCTTCCTTCCCCTCATCCATCCTTCCTCTCATCCATCCATCCTTCCCCTCCATCCATCCATCCATTCTTCTCATCCATCATCCTTCGCCTCATCCATCTTTCCCCTCATCCATCATCCAGCTACCCTTCCACCCATACATCCAGCTATTTACATTTTCTCTCCATCCTTCCCCTCACTCATCAATCCATCCATCCTCTCTCATTATCCATTTATTCAATCTTTCATTCATCCATTCACCCTTTCACTAATTCATCCAGCCATTCACCCATCCCTTCACATACTTACTCGCCCACCTTTCCATATTAATTTTGAGCTGAACCCTTTTGAGAAGAGGCCCATCAAGAACTTCACCCTTGCTGCAGGGGCCGTTCCAGGACTGGGACAGAAGCCACCCAGGGCGGAGACCGGATCCACCACAGGGGGGGACAAGAGCCATCACAGGCGGGGGTGGACTGGAGCCACAACATGGGGGGACAGGAGCCATCACAGGCGGGGGTGGACTGGAGCCACAACATGGGGGGACAAGAGCCATCACAGGCGGGGTGGACTGGAGCCACAACATGGGGGGACAAGAGCCATCACAGGCGGGGGTGGACTGGAGCCACAACATGGGGGGACAAGAGCCATCACAGGCGGGGGTGGACTGGAGCCACAACATGGGGGGACCAAGAGCCATCACAGGTGGGGGTGGACTGGAGCCACCACATGGGGGGACAGGAGCCATCACTGAGGGGAGGGCAGGAGCCATCACAGGAGAGTGAACAGGATCCACCAGGGTGGGCACAGGGGTAGGCATGCAGTATTCTAGTATCATCTTGGGCTCCTTGCCCCCTCCTGCACAAGACAACGAGAAGACAGGCTCTCTGTCCAAAATGCCATCCCCCACTGTGATGTACAGTACTTACAGGAGATACTCTAAGAGAACTGATTGAACTGATTTTCCTCCATACTTTGTTAATCAGAGTGGGTGCGATTGTGCCATTTCTTTATTGTATTACATTATAGACTGCATGTTTGAAGAACCGAGGTTTGCTTACAATTTAGTGACAATAATTAAGCCCCTCCCTCTCAGTCACCTTCGAAGCACCTCTTAACAGCTCATCAAGGGCTGGAGGTGTGAGGGTTGCCATCCTGCTGTGCCTCTCCAATGCTGCTGAGTATCTGAGGAGCTTTGGTGCAGCATCGGAGTGAAGAAGGGAGGT
This sequence comes from Lissotriton helveticus, assembly GCF_964261635.1. Classification (NCBI taxonomy): domain Eukaryota; kingdom Metazoa; phylum Chordata; class Amphibia; order Caudata; family Salamandridae; genus Lissotriton; species Lissotriton helveticus. The sequence goes on from NC_136068.1 coordinate 1,630,012,836, forward strand.
GGGTGCAAGCTGCGCCTGCTTTAGGGTGAGGCAACCGGTGCCCTGTTAAAATGACGGACAAATGGCGTCCGTTAAAGAATCCTTCACGGACAACGGACAGACGGCCGAAATTACGGACTGTCCGTGAAATTTACGGATGGTTGGTCACCCTAGCACAAACACACACACAGAAATGGGGGGGGGAGGAGCAAAACCAAGGCCCAAGTGATTGGTTCTTTCTGAAATGATAGTGATGAGCTAAAACGATAGCATGGAATGCACTGCTAGTGATTTAGAGTAATTCAAGCATTTCCACATGTCACTTTTATTCTCTCCCAGAAATGTGCTGCCATCATTCTCACCTAAGATCCCATTACTTGTTAGACATGAGGGCTGATAATCGAAAAAAACAGGTGTAAGAGCTCATATGTTGACTAGTAGTTCTTTTTCAATATGCATTGCTGTGAGTGTATGCGTGTTTGTGCTCACATCAATAAAGAAGGGAGAATTTCGAATATATTCCCCTCCCATCCTGCATTGTTATGGTGGGCGAGAGGGTTTATTATTTAACTGACAGGGGAAAACTTGGTCAGCAGACGCCATGAGAGTCAAAGTAGATGCAATGCCCCCACTTTGGGACTGCATACCTTTGCTTCGCCCACTCGGGCGACCTCATAGACAGTGGTCATTAGTAACAATACTGTTTGCCAGAAATATCATGACCAAATTATCATTTATAAAGGAATTGTCCAGGCTGCCTGACAAGAGGGTCAACTCCCCCCCCCTCTGCAGCACTGGCCTTTAAGAGCCAACATAACTTTCCCAGAAGTACTCCTATAAGTGTCTGACTTTGCCCCAGCAAAATTAGCTTTTGAAAATATATGGCATGTCAGCAATACTTCTGACTTCATAATGCAGAGCACATCCAGGACAACTATGCCACCAGCCTAACCAAAGATTCTGTGTCTTGAGGTGTTTACAAAGAATCCAGAAGTTAGCCCCTACAACAGCTCCTGCACATAAACCTATAAGAGAACATCTTGCTACTTTGAAGGCCTTTCACTGGTTGCCCATTACAAAGGGAGCCACCTTCAAAACCCTGTTTATGCCACACAAAGCCATGAATAGAACAGCACCAACCTTCCATCAAAAGATCAACACACACTACCTGAAAAGATTACCTCGCTGTAGATTGACACCACAACTGTTTTTTTTGACTTACAAAAAGAAAACCATTGGTTGCACATCTTTCTCTGTGCAAGCAGCAAAACGATGGTGCTCACTCCCAGTGGATGAAGGGTGCATTGAAGCTCACCTGACATTCAGGAAGGCAGAAAAGACCTGGTTCTTCCTCTCTGGAATCAACTGACTGTACAAGTCACGCCACAGAGCACCAGAATCAGAAAGAAACTCATACAAGATCAACCAAACCTTCCCCAACCACGTCTGGCTTATTTCAGAGGCACCACCACCAACATGCATCCTAAACAAGCGCCGCATTCACTCAAGCAAAGGTGTAACAAACAAACTAAAAACACATATTAGCCGGTTGCATTAACCCAACCTAATAGTCCGCGCACAGCCAATACTGTAAGCAGCTCGCTCTTCTAATTTCTACCAAACATAACTGATCACTAAACAAAAACAAAACACTAATCACTGCCCCCTAACAGTGAAACTGACTGAGGCAATACACCATGAACTACTAAACACCTTTCCCTAATAACACTGAGTCCCAGTGGAGTAGCATGCTGTCTGTCTGTCTGTGGTTGTGATGTACCAGTAAACACAATTCATTCAACATGGGGTATAAAATAAGGGTACTGCGATGTACTAGAGAACAATGCAGCCAGATTGTGGTATACTTCATACAAAGACAATGGGAATTGCTCTAAACACATTGCATTGCGATATACTAAAGAACATTGTACAGTTTGATGTGGAGCAAAATCAATCAAAACTAGTCTGATGTACTACCATTCACAAGGCAACATCATTGAGTTATACTAAGAATAAAGGTTATTGTGAGGACCTGCAGACTCAATGTACCTTGCTTGCTACTGTAAGGAAAAAAACACAATGATGTACCAGCGTACACAATGCACCCTGATTCTGGTATCCAAGGGGCAAACTGAAGTCCCGTCTGTGAGGGAAGACAGAGTGGGACACGAGACGGCGGGCAGAAAGAGAGTGGAGATAGGCAGAGAATCCGAGGGGGGTAGAGTAGGATTGAGGTAAAAAGCACCTGAGAGAGGTGTGAACCCCTAAAGAAGAGGAAAAACAAAAGTAGGGGCAAGGGCTGCAGAGTGTTCTCCTGCTATACGGGGGTGGGTGGGGAGGAATCCCGTGGGCGCAAAGTTTAAACTGCATAGCTGTGTGTGTGCAGGGTGAGGGTAAAGTATGGAGTAAAGGGGGGGTGTCAGATCCATGTAATAGTGGAGAAGGGAGGGTGAGAACAAAGACCCAATAGGATAAGGGGTGAGAAGCATTGCTGGTGAGCAGTTATGGGAAACACAGAAGGGTTAGGGAAGTAAACAGTAATGCCCCGAGAGTGCAAGAGTGGTCACTCACACAAGTGTGAGAAACAAAAGGAAAGCTAGAGATAATCCAGTGTGTGTGAGAGGGGCTGGGTGTAGTGAATTGTCCACAAACGAGAAGCAGAAAGGAGAGAGTAAAGCGGAGAAAGAAACAGATGGTCGAGAGGAGAGAGAACCAGAAGAGAGATGAACTCTACACAGAAGGTAGAGGCTTAAGAGAGAGATTTCATTACAACATTGGAGGAGAGAGAAACAGGAGACGAGGTTACAGAAACAGAGGTGGGATCTGTAGGGGAGAGAGAAAGACGAGAGAAGCAGGAACACGAAGCAGATTGTAGAGAACAGGTGACACAATGAGAGGGACTGGAGAGAAACACATGGAAAGTGCAACGTGTCAGGGGTGGCGAGGTAGAATCGCACACGAGGGAAGTACAAGAGGGTTTTACGGTGGGAACGAAACAGGGGAAGCCGCAAGGATGAGTGGAGTGACCGGAAGTGTTACTGGAAGGGTGGGGTAGACAAGGGACAAATACCCACAAGGCTAGAGGGAAGGCAGCTCCACCGGGCATCTGCCATGTTGCTCGGTCTCATACATACATGGAAATGTGTTGCATTGTTGAATAGGATGAGGCTTTCTTTTAGTCTGTAAATTAGCAACTCACCCCGCGCTTAGTAGTTTGTGCAAGATTTCTGACCCTGTGCTTTCTTCTACTGCTGCTCATGATTAGCACCTTGGGATCGCCCATGTGTTTTAGGACAACAGAGCAAGGCACCTCGAGATAGTCGTTTTTGTGACCGTGAGTCTGCATAGCAGGGCAGATCTCCAGGACACACCGTCGATCCATGGATCAGCCTCGGCCCGAGTCAGGGAAAAAGATGAGTGAAGTAGAGGTTGCCCAACTCGGCAAGACAAGTGGGAGAGAGTAGCCTTACCTCTGGGCAGCACCAGTGATAGGCGCACCAGGCAGGAGGTTCGTCGGCAGGGTACGGCGGCAGCCAGTGAAACAAGAGCGTGGCGAGGGCTCCCCATTGGACGGCACGAAGCATGTGGGGGATTTCCAGCCTGGGCAGACAGCGGGAGGAATTTTAATAAGCCTCTAACTTTTTACCCCCACAGTGAAATAAACCGGACTGCGTGGAGAAATGCCAGAAGGCATGGTTCACAGAGAAAACGGCAGACTTGACAAGGGAAAAAACACACATGCAAAGCAAAGGAGGGGGGGTGGGAACGGAGACACGGACAGCGAGAGGGGGGGCAGGGGAAGGCAGGACAGCAAGACAGCCACAAGCCACCCAAAAGAGGGAAAACGAAGACGACAGACACGAAAACGCACAACAATACAAGGAGACAACAGAACACCAGAACACGGAGGCAAAGACGAAGTCGGAAACCAACATATAAACACACACATAAATATATATATATATGGGAAACTGACGAAGGCAAGTGCCGAAACGCGTTTTTCCTTTTTGTGCAATAAACCAAATGTGGTTTAACTTACTACGAGTGCTGGTTTGCTGATTTCGGTCAGAAGAGCTGTAATAGATATATATATATATATATATATATATATATATATATATATATATATATAGTTTTGCAGTTTTATATAGCGCCCACTCGACCCGAAGGTATTGCTATGGGCGGGGTGTTTCCTTCCAAGTAGTCAGCTTCAAGCACGACTTGCTTGGAGTGCACACACTTAATACGTGCTGTACCAACCGGACATCATGAAACTGGAACATGAGCAACAACAGTAAGACCAAGTGTTCCTATTTAACCAGCACGTTCATTAGAAGGGCACGTCAGACCTACACTGAAAGATCCAAAATAACGCACAAGGTTACAGGAAGGACAATTTATTTATTTGAAAAGTTTTATATAGCGCGAACAAGATCTTTACAGATATCAGAGCGCTTTACAAGGACAAGGGGGTGATAGAATAATAGTATGTAATAGTTGAGGTAATTAGGTACATAGTGCATAGTTACATAGATATGACAATAAAAAACAAGGCCAGCGGGCTGTTTTCACTTACAGCTGCCCAACATAAAAACTTGGTCGCGTCAAGGCGCTTTAGAAAGGAAGCAGCAAACGAAGTACTGGAAAGAGGGAAGCTTGCCCTCTTCCCGACACTTACTCCTTTCTAAGTGCGTGCGCGTTGAGGATTTCCCATTCACAGTCCTTTCCACACGCTGAGCAGAGAGTCGCCCTCTTGTTGCCCTGCTCAGGTCTGTAGTGCCTGGTGCCCTTACTTCCAGCGTGAGGATAAGGATCTCAAGCTTCCCTGAACCGAGGCTTTTAGTGCGCGCGTGCATGGGATCTACTTTCTTCCTTCTGCCCCTTCTTCCCAAAAATGCGTGCAGGAGGGACGCCTTACCCTAAGAAGGTCAGTCTTCCCAAGCGACTTCCGGTTTGTGTTCCCTTACACCCCCATCACCTTCCACACTGAGTCAGGGAAAAAGATGAGTGAAGTAGAGGGAGCCCAACAAGGGAAAAAACAAGCACATGCAAAGCAATGGAGGGGGGGGTGGGAACGGAGACACAGACAGCGGGAGGGAGTGCGGGGGAAGGCAGGACAGCAAGACAGCCACGAGCCACGCAAAGACGGAAAACAAAGACGACAGACACGAAAACGCACAACAATACAAGGAGACAACAGAACACCAGAACACGGAGGCAAAGACGAAGACGGAAACGGAAAACAATGCTGCTTACCTGATCGCAAATACAAAGTACTTCCTGGCAACTTAAATCTCGCAGCCCACTCGGGCAAAAGACGCTTCGAAAAAGACCAAAACATGACGAAAAAAAAAAAAACATCCGCCCACCGCCGCAATGACGTTGTTAAAGGGGCGGAGAGCGAAAAAAATCGCCGGAACGCCCACGAATCTGCTTCGACAATGACTGACGCATCTCTGTTCCAATGGCTAGCCTCCATTTATGGAGCTAGCCAATGGAACAGAGAGGCGGGTTAAAGCGCCATACTGAAACTCAAAAGATTTCGCCTGCGCGAACACTGCTGCGCAGTGGACGACAGGCGAAACCTAAAAAGGGCCTTTTGAAATAAGAGCCAGCCATTTGTTTGGGTGTAAATGCGGTCTTTTGACCATTTCTTTATCACTTGTATACCACAACATTGTGGTCTCCACCAGTCTTTATGAGAGGCCAATTTCACACACAGGGGAAAAGAGGCCCCCTATAAAGCTGCAATGGTGCCAAACCTGCCTCACATGCGGGTGATATGCCAACGAGGACTGTTCTGATACCAAAGGCGGGATGACCGAGCATTAGCTGTTTTTAAACTTTTTGGTTTCCTTGTAATTTTTTTAAAGATCACAATTACTCCCCGATTTTACATTTTGCAGCAGGATGGACACATGAACAGTTCCACAAAGGTTAGAGATAAACGAAAAAGATGGTTAAATACACATTTACAAAAAAACTATAAAAATCACATCAAATAATCGTACTTTTAAGGCTGACATTCAAACCAAATTCTGCCTATACACCGGTGCCCGCCTCAATCGGGCTCACGCGCCAACAGACCCGATTCAGGCCCGGGAGTTGTGCACGCATGCAAAAATGAAGGAAAAAAAACATACAGGCTGGCGAGTGGTGTGAGCGCACCATGACGAGAGAGTACAGCCATATGGCGCCTCTGGTAGTCATTGTGCGCTTAACCGCACGCTCTATGCCAGCCAATAGCGTGTGGTAGTACTTTTAAAAGCACACACACACTAAATGTCTCGCAGAGCAGCGCATGCGCTGGCTCAGCGAAACCTAAGAAAGCACAACTATAAGACGGCAAGATGGTCAATGGTAACAGCAACCCTCAAAATTGCTGAATGTTTTGAACTATTTGCATTTTAACTTCATGTAATTTTATGAATTCACCACTGTTTCATATGTATTATTGATTGTTTTGGCCGCCATGGGTAAAAACATATTTGAAGATTTGGTTTCTGCAGTACAGTTTATGGGACGCTCTATGCCCTACCACTTAACTCCTCTTCTAGCCGGAAACTTAACACCAACTTGAGCTGACCATAATAAATATTCAATGTACAGAGAAAAACCAGTACAGCAAATGTTACAAATTATGCCATGGTTACCTGGTCATCATTCAGATAGTTGGGTAAACCTCCAATAAACAGCTTGTGTGCAGAGTCTGGCACCACAGTAGATACCACACCTGTAGGAAGAGACCATGCGATTAGCAAAGACTTGGGTTAAATGGGAAGTACCACTTATATGCTGGCTAGTTGTGCACTCAAGTGTCCAGCATGCTATGACAATGACACGCTAATTAAAATTGTACCAAATTACTGACACCGACATGCATTTTGTAATTAGTCTTACCTGGTACGTATACGGAAGGATTTTCAGACATGCCAGGAAGTGGATGATAATCGTGTGGTCAACGGATGTTTAAAGACTGTCCCTGGAAAATGATACCATCGAAAGCCATGGCCTGTGTCGTTTCATCCACCGAGCGGAACTGCAAAAGAGGGAAAATCTGGCAATCTGTACAAACGTTTCATACCCTCCAGAGATACAACGTTGCACAGCAAAAAAGTGAGGTGTTCTTCAAGGACCTTAAAACGAAGAAACGAGTTTATGCCACAACTCAAACTCGACACCATTGCACGTGGATAGTCAACAGCAATGATAGTTATTATACGGACTGCCAACCAGGATCCCGACTGTAAACACAATAGTGACCGATGACAATCCCAGAAGTATCACTGCCCATTCAATATCAACTCAAGTCATGCTCAAAATCTACATTACTAGGACATGTATTACAGAAGCAAATTGGGCAATGTGTGATAAACCGCAAATGATTCCTACGGGAAGTTATACCGGAGCCAATCGTTAGTAAAGAGGCAACGAAGGCCACTGTGGTACAGGCATGAATTAAGTCACATGCAGCTCCAACTCCCTTTCGAAAAGTGTACCTTCTATAAAACCATGCCGAGATCGCTTAAGTGGCAGAGGTGGGTGTGAATGGGAGGAGACTAAGACAAGACGTGGAATAGATCCCGAATTAGAATCTCACCTCCAGAAATGCAAAGTTTTTGTCTTGGTTTATTTGCACAGCCAGCACAGGGTTTCCTGGGGCCTGTGTCAGACCTCCAAGGCGCATCTGGGCGTTGAAGAAATCCATCATGGCTTCCTGCAGAGGAGGCAGAAAATGAAGAAGGAAACACAAAATAACACCAACATGATATAGGGTTTATGTGGCACCAACCCGCTGAATATATAACAAAGAGCAGGCTTAAAATCTAGATGCTCCTACTTGCCTTGGACGATGGCAGCAAACTTATTTTGCTACGAAGGGATTGCAGCCCCACAATTCACTTAAAAAAGAAATGGAAACAACTCTTTGATCTTTGTTTTTATTAAGCGGGAGTCAATTTTATTTGTATACTTTCCATTTTAAAAGAAAAATTTAACACCAATTGACCTTTAATCGCTAGCTGCAAAAGAAGCTTATGGTCAAATAAACACATTAGTCAGGCATGTAATTTTGGAATGAGTTATCCTGATGCAGTCCATTACATGGTTATTTCCAGGTGCCCACAAAAAGGAACAACTAACGCCCACCCTCACCAGCCACCATGGGCAGGGGAATACAAACAAACCCACAACCAGTTTAGAAACCTAGACCAATGGGAACCGTCCAGGAAGTCTAGCAGCAACATCACCGCTCCCTAAAAGTAACTACTGCACGATTAAATATATACTGTTAAACCCTGAATCCCTACGTCCTCTTATTGTGCAGAGGTATTTGTATTCAATTAATTGCCCCGACAGGCTGCCTCTTGGCCTACTAAAAGTACATGTTCTATATTATGCACACTATTTACGATCAGACTTTCTCTGTCCTTTTTTTTGTTTAATGTATCTTGCACAACTTCTAAAGGTGGCGGTTGACTCACTCAGTGAACGAAGCCTTGACAGTCTAGCCATGGCAGGTTTTATTATTTGAACGGCGGCCATTACACAAATAGTTTACAGAGAATTGGGGTATAAAAGCTGAAAACAGCTGCGGAGATGCACAGCTCGATTCCAACACGTGGCAGCCGGTTCAAACAAAAGGATACAATAATAGAGCTTCAGTGCACCAAGCTTAATTAAAATGCAACAGCTTAGATTCCAAAGAAGATTCAATGTCCTCGTGTCTAGACCCATCAAATTCTGGGGCAGAAAAAAAAGCCTGTTCATCTGAAACATGCACCGCTAGAGGAAAGTGAAACACGGACAGAATCCTGGTGGGACTAACTGAACGGCCACAAAACCTGAAATATAAGATACGAGGAGCTGAAAATGGGGGAAAAAGGTAGTTAGTTTTGTGACCAGGTTCCAATGCAATCTTTACTATACACCTACTGCACACAAAGCTTCTTGGTAGGAGAGAACGGAGGACGGAATATGGAAACCACGGGTACCTCAGTGATTCCGAAGGGGATATTTCCAACGTAGAGTCGGCGGGCCTGCCTGGTCATCTGGCTGCCGACGACGGGCACAGGGGTAGGGGTCACGGCCAGTCCATCTGGGGTCATGGTCGGAAGGAGAGCTGTTGCTGGAATCTGACCCGCGGCTAGGAGAAAGAAACACCAATCCAAACATTCAAAACAAACACTATCCCTGTACCAGAGGTGGATACGATTCGCCGAAGGAAGCAAGACAAGAGAGAACCTGTTATAAAGAAAAAGACTATGGACCAAGAGAAGCAAGTTCTTTTTTCCAAATATCAAAAGGGTTCATACACACAAAACATGGGTGTAGCGTGAATACAAAATGAATACCAGAGGATTCCTCCAGTTGCTTGTGTGTATGTCTGTACAGTGTGTATATATACACAGACACTCCACTGAGTTGCGGTTTGCTAGGGCACTGTTCAAGAAGCCCAATTGAATTGCAAATATGCTTAAACGTTGCTTTCGTAGACACATACTAAAGCCCACCAATGACAACATCCAATAGATGCCCAAAGGGAAATAGCTAATTGTGGTAGTGTACATACAACAAGCGATTTGGTATGTTGGCATGGGATGCTCGATAAAATATATACCTTGCATGGCTTTATACTGCCTTGGTGTGATGTGTTCAAACCCAGGAGGTGGGACATCCCAGTACTTGCGGTTCTTCTTTTTCTTCTCATGCCTGGGAGACCTGCTGTGAACAGGAGAAACAATAAAGACTTGCAGTGGCTGAGACAGAAATAGCGAAATGTGTGAAAGCACCCAACTATGTCAGGAGCCCGGAATTGGTATGCTAACCTCTTATCAAACGATGGCTGTATGTGTTCTACAAGGTTATCCCTAGACAAAAATCGATAAGGAGGAAAACAAGTGGTTAACAATGAATTTTCCATTGTGAGTCACAAAACATACATCAGAAAGGAATAAGCAGTCTTTAACAAATCAATTAAAACGCATAGGTAGAATGCACAATGTATATATAGATTGAGGAAACCGATTAAGGGGGTGGGGGGTGGAGATTTGTGGCAAAGGAATTATGCGAACGTGGACTGACCAAAAAAGCATGCAATAGACCTATAAAAGATATGGAAATAAAAACGGTGGTCCCGCCCTTTCACTGGTCTAAGCCAACGAACGGCAACCCATACCTGCGACGTCTTCGGTCCCGGTAGCCACTACGAAGTTATATTAACACCTCAAAGCCTGCACCCCTACCCATTGAAAGTTTTCAAGGCAAAACACTGTTCATGTGCTCGCGTGCCTAGACCAAAAGCCATGTGCAGCGAGCCGCCAGGAAAAAGGGTGGAAAAAAGGATGAAAGAGACCGGGGCAGAGCTCTAGCATCAGTGCTCTCCCGCGGTGCTACAACCAATGCGCTTAAAGTGGAGGGCTGGCTTAGTCATTGCTGGTAAGAGGGAATGGGGTGAACAATGAAACATCCCGTCATACGTGAGCTTGACCACGGTGCACTTATAAAAACGCATTTCGTGCCCCACGACCAACATTCGTTCACAGATGCCCTTGTCAAGTCTCTGCAGCGTGCGTAATTAGCCTAGAAATACGAAGACAAAATCCCCCAAACTACTCGAGAACAGGCTTTAGGCCTAGAGCGTCCTCCATTTTCCCGCGATGGGCCGCTGCGCACATCGATTGTTCGGACCGCTTAAGTTCCCCCTCTACCGCGCGCCTCACCTTGTTTGTTTTCGTTCAGTTGCCGCTCAAACTCGTCGAATTCGAACATGTTGGACACCCTGATGGTGGTGGTGGTGGTGGTGTTGCCGCTGCCGGGGGCTTCTCTCGACCCCTCCTGTCGTAGCCAAGGAAAGAGAAGACGGCGACCCAAACGAATATCTCCTGCGAAAAAGATGCGGTATGAGGGCAAGTTCGCCGGCCCTGCAAATCTCAACAGCCAATCATCTACCGCACTGAAGAAGGCAACCACTGAGGATAAGCTGTAACATTTGTGGCCAATCAAAAAGAAAAAATTCGAGCAACATCAGCCAATCAACAGAGCAGTATTCGCTCCATGCTACTGACGATGTGAGTCAATACAGCGAACACACGCACATATATATACATATATATTTTAAAATATAAATAGACCATAATTTACAACTTAACAAAATATAAAAAGGGTCCAGGACGAGAAAAAAAGTCCTCAGCGGTAGGAAAAAGATAGTCAATTAAGTAGCCAATAAAACAAGGTCATTTTGGGAATGGGGGGTGTTTTTCGTGCTCTCCCCTTCCCATTGGCTGGAAGGTAAAATTCCAGCCAATGGGAAGAGGAGAGGGCGGGACTTAAAAAAAGACCCAGAAACGCCCCCGAATCGCATCGTGACGGGGGAAAGAGTAACAGACACCCATCTCTTCCAATGGCTAGCCTCCATTTATGGAGCTAGCCAATGGAAGACAGAGGCGGGATAAAGCCCCATACTGCAGATCAACAGATTTCGCCTGCGCGAATGCTGCTGTGCAGCGGACGCCAGGCGAAACCTAAAAACGAAACTATCCTTTAACACTTTCCCTGCTTTGTATGTGTGCTATACAATGCGGTACAAAAGGGGGTGGTGATGGACGGAGCATCTGAACCAATCAAACACTCACACCCAGTCAACAGATCTGGGTTTAATCCATCACCGTTCTTTAGCCCACTCTGCCACCCCAGTTCAGACATGGCCATATGCAAATCAGTCTGACCCTGTGCCTCATGGGAACAGTCCAGCCCGAACTGCCAAGCCATGCCTTCCCTGGACCGGAAACAAGCTTCCGAGGATCGGTTTCTGGCATTTCAGCTGTCTTCAGCCCGGCTTTCTTGAATCCAGTGGTAAAGTGAGCAAGGGACACACGTCTGAGCATACCCTGCCAACTTATGGCGAACAAAGTGGTACAAAAGGGGATGGTGCAATGCAGCACACATGCACAGTAGGAGAAACCCCCACTGATGGTATACCCCCTTGACGCAAAGTAACGCAAAGCAGCACATAGTGCAACTTTTTGTTACTTTGAGAAGCTAACATAAATCCTGATTTGTGTTAGATTTTAAATCCCACCTCCGGTTTGTGTTACAAAAGTAAAACAAACCTGGCGCAAAACACTGTTAGTAAATTTGGGGCTTCAAGTAAAATCATAATAAATGTACTTTTCATGAAAATCATGCAAATTACGCATGGAATACATATGCAATTTTGCACATACCTTCACAGAATCATCCTAATGAGTTTTTAGACACTAAGTGCCCGATTCCCATGTCATTCGGAAGGCCGCTCAATCGGATTTGGCTTTCCCAGATCCGATTCGTAACCCTTGTTTCTGATCCAATCGTACACAGGTCCGAACGACCAAGTACGATGCGAAGATTGCGTACACGTCAACCGAATCGTTTCTGGGACCCGAACCTGTCTGTACAACTCGTTTGTAGCTGAATAGTGCCGCGCAATGGAGACGAATTCTGACCGAGCGAGTATGATGCATGATTCGGACAGCCAATTCGTCTCAGTCTCAGCGAGATGAAACGTCTGTCAGAATCGTAAATCGGGAGGCCGTAGCAGGCCCGCCTTCACCCAGGGCCCTCCATATCGGTAACGGGGGTGTGCCCATGGGTCCCCCCATCTACAGTGTGGCGGGCACCACGGGGTGCCCACCACAGGGTGTATGCTTTTCCCCACTCACCCCTTTTTGCTTTGAGAACCTGTGTACGCGTCTGTACAAAGGCTCCCATAGAGTTCAATGGGAGTCCGAGCGAACCGAGTCCATAAGCATACAGCTGCATCGTACTTGCTCATTCGGAATCCCGGTGCATGTTTCGCTCGGAAAGCCCTCCTGATCCGAGACGCACGGAGGGCTTTCCTAGCGAAATCGGAATCGGGCCCTAAGAGTGAAACCCAGGAGCTTACAAAGGAAAGCGTGCCCGAGTTGCTGCCCCGCCTTTGTGACTGTTGAATAATACTCTGGAGAGACTAGTTTCAGTCACTTTAGTTTCATCACGCCTGGAGACCCATCCCCTCTGCTGCCTACTTGTCCCCTTTTAATCTTATAGTGCCCTACCCTAGCCAACATGTCAGGTCCTGGCCTGACCATAAGTAGGGAAAACTCTTACACCCTGGTCTACCCCCACAAACTCTCCAAAACCATGGCCAAATCATTCACGCACGCCACCCTAAAAAGCCACCTTGATATCAGACCTGCGCAACAGCGCGGACATCGGCATAGTCATTAATGACTGTATCTTCTACTCCAGAAGAACCGCCTCTTGGCGCAAAACCTTTGCGCAACCTTCTTAAAGTCCGCTCAACCAGGAACATTCCATATGGCACCATGCTCAAAAAAGTGCCCTCCTCAACCATGCGAGCTGACCACACCATCACCCTCTACAAAAACGGCATAATTCTGGTCCCAGCCTCAACCGATAACCTCAATACTTTCGCAGACCTTTCCACCCTCCTCAGAAACCGTGTGCATGACTCCGGCAGGGTAACTAACACCTGCACCTATGACCAACCGTCCGGCCAGCCTAGCGTGCCTAGCCACCCACATACCCCCCTCCAAGGGCTTCCAACCCAGCTCATCCTATTCTCCCCAGCATGTCTTCTGACCCAGACTACAGAATCTCTACTACACCTTTGATCTCCCCCACCTAGCGCCTCACACTGTCCGGGAGACTGGTACGTTCCCAAAGTCTCCTGATTCAGATTGAGCTAGCCCCTTAAGGGTTCTCAACGCTGATAGCTCTAACCTTTATAGCCCGTACCCCGGCACCTCCAACAGAGTCGCCCTGACACCTCTGACCGCCTCCCCGCAAGCCATCCACCCGAACCGTGAGATTGGTACGCCTCCAAAGACCCCCAATTCAGCTTGAGCCAACCCTTCTCCCCTTCCACTTATGCATGCTGCCGATACGACTCCTGAACCTCTGCCCTCTTGCCCTCTAGCACCTCCCTCTTATAGTGATCTCGAAACTCTGCACTCCAGAGCGGCCAAACTAACTCAGAGCATCCATATCTCCATTTTGGACCTAATAAACCTCCTTCACCTTGCAGAACTCTCCCTTGCTAACCTGAAACCCCTATTGATATCCATCCTCCCAACGTCACAGAGTCTCCCAAGCACCTACTACCGCTACCCTTGAGACACCTTCGCCCGCGCAAGCAACCATGCCACCTTTCAGAGGAGGAATCCCGAGCTCTCGCCCTCTCTTACAACCCTACCACTGCCACCTCTATTCCACTAGACCTCAAGAAAAACAAAATCCTAGCCATCCTCCAAGACCGCAAATCTGTCCAAGTCACCCCTTGTCCACTTGATGCGAGTCACGAACATGCCATCGGCAGGGTCACCATCAACACCAACAAAGCAGCTTCCCATCGTAACAGAAGCGTGGTTAAAAGCAACCTTGCTCCTGTACTCCTGTCCATCCAGATCTCTGACACTCCCCCCGAACCCCTCTATCTGGTCTCTTAATAAACTGCTGATCGGCAGTTAAGCATGCCGCCGATATGGCTGATCTTATCCTGAACAAAAATTTAGACCTAGCAATACTAACGGAATTGTGGCTCAATGACTATTCATCTCCTTGCCTGGGCCTACTAGTCCCTCCTAACTACAACATTGCAAGACTGGACAGACAATCCAGCAGGACAGGAGGAGGCATCGCCTGCATCTACTGTTCTAACCTCCTTGTCACTGAACTCTCGGTGAACACCACTGACTCCTGCGAAAACCTCGCCCTCTCAAATTTTAAGCAATCTGCACATCTTTTATCACCCTCCTGGCTTAAACGACTCTTTCACCGATCACGTCTTGGAAATCATCACAACTAAGAATCCAAGAGAGCCATGGAACAGAAACTGTCTTAATCACTGCGAGTGAGGAGCTCAGGAAATCCTTGGATGAAGGCGGGAAGGCCGCCTTCATATGATAAGATCTATCAGCGGCCTTTGATACCGTCAATCACAAATTATTAATTGCTAGACTGTCTGAGCTGGGCGTTAAAGAATCTGCCACGACTTTATTGACATCATATCTCTCGGAGAGATCGTTCAGAGTTGAATTAGGCAGAAACCGCTCGGAAACATTCGATCTGCAATGTGGAGTGCCGCAGGGCTCGTCCTTGAGCCCTACGCTTTTTAATGGTTATGTGGCCCCTCTGGCCGCATTAATCAGACAGTTCAGGTTTTCTGTAATTTCCTATGCAGATGATACGCAAGTGGTCGTATCAATAACCAACAATGAGGATGAGGTTGCCGACCGTTTTAACAACTGCATGTCCACTGTTAACACCTGGATGCAATCCAACTGTTTAAAACTAAACAGTGGCAAGACCGAAGTACTGTTGTTGGGAGCCAAGCCTCCGGTCCAAGACCAAGATGGTGGCCCACAGAGCTGGGTGAGTGCCCAACACCTGTTTCTAAGGCAAAAAATCTAGGGGTGATTTTTGATTGTCTGCTAACTTTCGACAGCCTGATCAACTGTCTTACTGCCAGTTTCTGGGCCATCTTAAAAATGATCAGAAAAATCCGTTCCTTCATTCCTCCTGAGGCCTTAAAAACTTTGGTGACTGCCCTCGCCATTTCCAGGCTAGATTATGGAAATGCACTTTACGTGGGGATCCAAACACAATGTCTGAAAAAGCTCCAACGTCTGCAGAACGCAGCAGCAAGACTGATCTTGGACATTCCCAAACACGAATCAGTATCCCAGCAGCTAGTAGCTCTGCACTGGCTGCCGGTTTGGAAAATAATAATCTTTAAGGCACTGTGCATCACGTTTAAGGCGCTCCAAGGAAGGATCCCTTCTTACTCGACTTCAAAGATAAAATATTATGTGCCGTCTAGGAACCTTAGAACTGCACAACTAAATTTGCTGCAAGTCCCCAGGTTCAAGCAGGCACGCTGGGGAGGAAGGAGCTTCCTGCTAAGATCTGCAACATTTTGGAATCTTCTACCCCTAACAATTAAAAACAGCCCGAATCTTACATCATTTAGGAGATGACTAAAAACATGGCTATTCCTTGCAGACCTCTAATTCTACCGCTGCTCATCCCACCCTTGCACGACCCTCTCAGTCCTTCAGCGCCAAGACGCCTCGGGGCATTCGTTGCGCTTTATAAATCTAAAATGAAATCAAATCATCACAACTAAGATTTCCTCCAACGCTAAAGAAATTTTTCTGGGTGATTTCAACCTGCACTGGAACGATCCCAAGGATCCTCACGTCAATGCCCTCAAAGACCTCCTAACTGATCAAGCCCTGACCCAAGCCTGCTCACTGCCAATTCACTCAAAAGGGGCCCCCCTGGACTGGATTATCTCTAAGTCATCTTCAGTCAAGCTCATCTCCATAGACCCATGTGACTGGTCTGACCACCACGCCATTGCCTTCCTTTTACCTGGGACCCACAAGACAAAGGCATCGCAACCAGTGATTCCCAAACGTTGGATCAGAGACACCAAGAACCTTGACCACAGGAAATTGGAGGCTCATTGTAAATCTGACCTCCCCTCCCTCGCATATAACTACGGCCAGTGACCTCAATGATCATTATTCAGTGACTATATCGAACGTTCTGGATGACCTTGCCCGAATAAAACTAAAAAGAACACAAATCAAAGATACAAACCCCTGGTTCACTGGATCCCTCAACATAAAGAGGCGATCCCTCCAGCAATCAGAAAGAATTTGGAGACAGCACCCCTCTGCTGCACATCTAAAACTTCTTAGCCAGGCGAGAAACGCCTACAACAAGAACATCCTCAATTCAAAAAAATAATACTTCAGATCGGAACTGGGGAATGCCAAGAATAGACCCCGCAAGCTCTTTGAAATGGTCAAACACCAATGAAAAAAGCTGGCTAAAACATCTAAAGAAACTCCTATGGGCCCGATGTAGGTAATCCCAGATTACCGATTCTTAAATACCGAATCATACCAATTCGGTATTTAAGAACAGGCAAATGGGATGTAGGTAATTTTTCTTAAATAATTACCGAATCGGTAAGTTTCGGTAATTACCGAATCGGTAAATATCGATTCGGTAAATGGGGGAAACATTGAAGGGTGGCAGGGTGTCACTTTGACACCCTGTTGCACCCCTCAAATGTGTATGGGTGCACATGTTGCAGACATACATGCCCTAAGGGCATGTATGTCTGCAACATGGCACTGTTGGAAAAGCAAATAAAATGATTTTTCTAAGGTTTTCATTATTTACCACCAACTTCTAGTTGGTGGTAAATAACGAATCCTAAAATGGGAAAAGCACTCATTTGAGTGCTCCCTACATTTCAGATTTGGTAATTTACCGAATTCTTAAATACCAATTTGGTAATTTACCAAATCTGAAATGAAGCCACCTACATCTGAAAAGCCTAATTCCGGTCGGTAACGGACAAAATGCGGTAATTTCGGCCCTTACCGACCGGAATTAGACTTCCTACATCTGGCCCATAGTCTTTAATATCATCTGAGGAGTTCTCATTGTTCTTTGCTGATAAAATCACAGCCTTAGGTAAGGAACTCAGTGCCGCTACATATTCTCAACGTCTTCCTGTCCTGCCCCCTCTGTCTGCGCCACCCATACTGGCCTCACCTAAAAATCAGGCACACTGGACCGACTTCAAGTACTATGACGATGACTCTGTCTCTAAAATTCTCTCTGCCTTAAACCTGAATAATCACTTTAATGACCCCCTACCTTCCAACTGCCTCACTGCTGCCACACAATCCATTTTTCCTAGCTGGACTGCGATAATCAACGCCTCTCTCCAATAGGAATCGATTCCTGACTCCCTGAAAGCCGGCCAAGTCCTCCTCATTTAAAAAAAAAAACATCGCTGGATCCAGCCGCCCCTGACAACTTCAGACCTATCTCCAAGATCCCTCTGTTAGCCAAAGTGTTAGAGAAGTGTGTTCAACAGAAACTAAGTCAACACATTAACAACTTCCACCCACTCAATGACTTCCAATCTGCATTCAGACCGGGGCACAGCACTGAAACTACCATGCTCCACATCGTGGACGACGCCCTAGACCAAGGCAAAACTTGCCTTCTAATCCTCCTAGACCTATCTTCGGCCTCCGACACGGTCAACCATGAAAACTACTTAAACGCCTCAAACTCAGGATGGGCTTGGATGGCTCAGTTTTAGAATGCCAAAAGGACAAGGAGGTCTCCTTATAAATCCAATTAGGGACAAGGAGAAGTAAGTATAAAAAAGGGCAAGTCCCTATATATCCAAGTTAATGGGAATCTATTTAGGCATCCACTAGTTACTCAAGAACCCATCAGTGTCACATTATCACATATGATAGAATTATTATTTTTTTTAAAACATATAGCATGAATCACAACAAATTTAGAAAAATTGTACAATCTATTCATACAATACAATAATTGGCATTAAAAAAAGTGTCAAACAATTAGGGTAAAAAGTTAAAAATGTGTAAATCCACACAAAGAGCAATAAAAATACAAGTTGTCGACGCAGCGTTTCTGTATTTGTAATACTACTTTTATCAGGACAAAATTCTAATTAATAAAAGAAACATACAATTAGTTACATCAAACTTGTACAATTTTTCTAAATGTTGTTGTGATTCATGCTATATGTTTTTAAAAAAAAATAATTCTATCATATGTGATAATGTGGCACTGATGGGTTCTTGAGTAACTAGTGCATGCCTAAATAGTTTCCTATTAACTTGGATATATAGGGACTTGCTCCTTTTTATATCAGTTTTAGAATGATTCAGGCCCTTCCTCCACAACCGATCACAGAGATTCCTTATTAACGGCAACCTATCAGCTCCCTCCCAGGTCACGGTTGGAGTCCCTCAAGGATCAACCCTGTCCCCCACCCTCTTTAATCTCTACTTAAAGCCACTTATCGAAGTACTTCGCACAGTTAACATATCCTACCATATGTATGCGGGTGACTCACAAATATATATTAAAATCTCATCGCTCGAGGATGTCCTCTCCCTGAATGAGGCCTGAAACTGACCGTCCAATGGCTCGCCTCTAACCAACTCAAACTCAACGCAAAGAAAACAGAATTTCTCCTAATCTCCCAAACAAAAGCCAACCCGGAGATACAGATGTGGATCAAGGCCATTACAGCCTTAAATTGCCCACTGACCATCGTGGAATTGGCCAAAATTCTGGGAATAATCCTCGACTGCAACCTGAACATGCGGAACAACATTAACTCAATGGCGAAATCAGCCAGGTTCCACCTGAGCTACCTAAGGTAGCTGAAACCCTTCATCGATGCTCCTGACCTAAAAATGTCAGTCCAAGCACTAGTCATCTATAGGCTGTAATATGGCTGCTCCACCTTCTCTGGTTTACCCAACATCTCCCTGGCACCTTTAAAAGCGTTCCTCAACGCGGCCACCAGACTATTTACAGAAACTAGGAAATTCAACCATATCTCTCAACATCTGAAAGCTTTGAACTGGCTCCCGTTAGTGGCCAGTATATAGCTGAAACTGGCTTGCATTACACACAATGCTCTGTATGCAAACTTCCCTGCTTATCTTGCACAGAAACTAGTGGTCTCTGGAGGATGCAGGAACTCCCGTTCCACCAGAGACATCTTGCTCCAACCTGCCCGTTTTCGAAAAATAAAAACTTACAATGAGGCTTTCTCTGGGGCCCCACCAAGCATTTGGAACTCTCTCCCACCCACCATCAGAAGAATACCTTCTCTAGCACGCTTCAAAAAGGAGGCCAAAACTTTCCTCATGGGAAAATTCCTCACCAAATCTCTGCCCTCAACCACCACAGAGAGCCTGACTACTCTAAGACTATCACCTGGCCCTCAGATCACCTACTCACTCCACCAAGAAACTGTCAGACTTTATACTGATTAACTGTAATTGTTGCCACACACACGAGTCCCTCTTTCCCCTATGTGTCCATCACCCCTGCCCCTCTCCAATCGTTTTGTATACTGCTGTTTTTCTAAGCGTTTTTGTTCACTTCTGTAAATTTATTTTTTGTAAACCTTGTAAAGTGCTCTAATGCCCTCATGGGTCAAGTTCGCGCTCTATAAAGCACTAAAATAAAATAAAATAAGGAAGGGTAGGATCACCAGATATCTTAAAGCTGTGTAGCGGCTCCTGCTAGATCTACCTACATCACTACATCATACTGGTGTGTCTGCTGATGAAGTGATTTGGGAAGTAGGTTAAAACTGGCCAAAGGGCACAATGGCACTACTTCTCATGGCACTTCAGTTCGTATAATACTGGCTGCTTCAAAACCGTCATGGTTCTTTGCTCTGATCCAAATCGCATAGCCATCATAGTCATCATCAGGCCAGAAGGTGGGTGATGTAATTTCCTGTGATGTCATCTTATGCTCATTAGTGGTTTTAAACCTTTAAAATTCGTATTGCTATTCCATGAGTATGGGTGGTGCATACATGTGTGTGTGCGTAAGGCGAGTGTGAAGTGAACTGAAGGAAAGGAAAGGGCAGACTCATAGTTTGAATAGACTCTAGCTCATGCCTAATGTTTCTCCATATTGAGTCCTTGACAACGAGGAATGATTGATTCTTTCTGGATGGCGTGAAAAGTTGGGGAAGCCATGCCCAGGCCAACATTGCGGCAACCGCGCATCCCCACCGTTGTTACATCTCTTTACACAGAACAGTAAAATTGGGATGAGTTGAAGAGATAGCAAAGCGTTATTTATACCTGGAGGATCCAAGAGACCAAAAAAACAGGCTTCATTTCATGGAGAGCACAAGATTCTGTCTCTTACCTCAGGGCAGCATCAGTGTCCTTGGGTAATTGGCCACCATAAAGTTATTAGAAATATGGAAACAGGGAAGGGAAGAGTAAGGTTTAACACCAGTGTGCCCAGAAGGGGAGTTGTACAAATCTGGTATGAAGAGAGAACATTTTCACAGAACTCACTCTGAGAAACTCTGTTTGTAGGTGCAGTATAGAGATAGGTATACTCAAAATGCCTCAAGTACCTCTAGTCATCTTTGAAAGAGACAATTATGAATCTTCAAAAATAGTATCATAAAGACGCTCAAGCGTGCTGGCCATGTGTCCAGCCAATGCAGACTACTGGCTTCTTATCTCCCTGCTGCATTACTACAGACGGTTTGCTTGTAGATAAACTTGTGAGAGAGACTGATCACCAGTATGTTTACATTTTATGCCTGTTCTTACTGATGACTTTTATGTTTTTATGTACTTTTATGATCTAGTTGCTTAAATCGAATAAAGTATTTTTGATTGATTGATTGATCACCAGGTTTGTGTTGGGTCAAGAATGGGTGAAGCGAAGATTGAAAGGGTTGGCTACGGTCGGATGGGTTGCAAGTTGACAGTTAATGACGTTATAGTTGTTGGCATTCATAGGAGATGATGAAGTCCCAGGAGACATCAGAGCTGCAGCTCTGAAATTGAGTCAGAAGTAAATGTTTATTCTGTGGAGTGGACTTTGTGGAGGAAATGACACAGAGTTCCGCCATAATATCGACTAAAGAATATAGTCGGTTAAAATATTGTTTTAGGTAGGTAAGTATACTTGTAAAGCGCACTGTTACTCCATCTCGGAGTGTCCTGGCGCTGTATACCGCTGGGGAACCTGTCTTGGCTTTCCCTGTGAGATGGTCCCTCCTGGGCACCTCCAAGGTGCAGCCAGGCATCGCCGGCGTTGAAGGGGCTGTAGTGGAGATTAAGCAAGCTATTGCCCAGAGTTGCAGAGTGGGACTCATGGTTAGCGTAGGCACCTCGGCGAGAATTATCGAGTTCGCAGACATTGACCCAAGACCCTGCCGCGTCGGGAATTGAACCCTGGTCCCGGGCCGATCTCTGCTTCAGGGTCTGCCGCTTCTAACCAGTGAGCCACACTTCTCCATCTTTTCAAGATACAGAAAGGCACATAATATTGAAAGAAGGACTATCATATTTTTACTTTGTAAAAAATATTTCTTTTTTATACATTTTTTACTTTATAACATTTTTTGTGGTATGTTTTTTATTTAATTGCCTGTATAATGTTTATTCATTATTATTTGTATTGATATACATATATTTAGTTTTATATTAAATAATGTTTTGTTTCTTTAAAATTTGAATGAATTAAACTTTTTTTATGTTTTAATTTATTTTATAAATTCTTTATGGGAAGCAATAAATGTATTTGTGTTTTGTTGTATTGGTTGATATGTTATTTATTTTTAATGTGTTATTTGGTAGGTGGATGGATAGGGTAGGAAGAGTTTTCAAATGTAATTTAATATCACAGGTGTTAAAAATGTAATATTGTATTTAATTGTGTATGAATGAATGAATTTCATATATATATAGTGCACGGCAGCTTCTCAAAACTTGAGCTTCCAGACATTAAAAAAGAACATCAGGGGACCAAAGACTGCAGTCTTCCTGCAGGGGAGGCGGCTTGCTGAGGTTATAGAGGTAGCTCATTCCAGTGTTTTGGCCACGTAAACCATAATTGAGTGGCCACACCTGTGAACATGCTGAAATCTAGGCGACTGTATGCAAAAGGCATTTAAAGAAGAGAGAGAGTGAGCTGGAATGTAAGGCTTGATGAGCTGCTGCAAAAAGAGAGAGCCTCACTTATGGAAGCAATGGTATAGTAGGGTGAGAGCTTATAATTCAATCAGATACTAGCAAGCAATGGATATTTCTTAGATGTTAGTAAATAAAGCAGTAGCTTGTTTAATTGTGAATTAGTCTTATTTCTGCATTCTGCAGAGTTTGTAGTTTGTGCATGAGATGTTTGGCAGGCCAAATATACAGCACATTTGCATAATCAAGTCTGGAAGTGATAAGAGCATGGATTACCACTTTTTGAACAGATGTAGGGATGACTGCCAGCATTTTCCTGAAAGCCTTTAAGAGGGAAAGCAACAAGCGGAGACTGATATGACCTGGGGTTTAAAAGATGATCAGAGTCAAATCTCACAGCTAAGTTTCTGACTGCTTTCACTGGAAGTAAGGCGGGACCTAGTTTGGAAGTCCAGAAAGAATCGAACCAGGTTAAAAAACAGAACTTCGTGATACTGAATGCCATCCGTACAACATGAAAACAGCTTATCATACAGCCAAAGCAAAGTACTATAAAGCACCATCAATGAAGCGTCACACTTAAGTAGGCACTGTACAAGATATTCAACTACTTCATCAACCCCCTGCCAGACCCATCTGTTCCTCATGCTATGAAAAAAGTGCAAGGGCATCAACCTAAAGGAGACTCTCAAAGATTCTTGAAAAGTAGGACGGAGTAGGTGATGTTTGAATACACTCTGCTATGTACACTTGTTATTGTGTGAAGGAGTCTTACTGGAGATGGTGTTTGTCATACACTACTATTTATGCTAATTGGTTTGAATAGAGTTGTGAATAGAGTTAAGGATCATCCACACATCCAACTACACACACCCATTATCTGAGATAGAGGTCTGAAAGGAGAGCCCAGTCCCTCTCCACATCCTACTACATACACCTTTCATTGCAGCAAGAGGTATCCTCAGAGAAGACAGTCCCTCCACACACCCTGCAACGCACATCCATCATCTGAAAAAGAGGTTTAAAAGGTGAGGGCAGTCCCTCCCCACACCCTACTATACAGATCCATCATCTGAGAGCGGAGTCTGAAAGGAGATGCTAGTACCTCTTCACACCATACTATGCATACCCATCATTACTGAGAGAGATCTTGGCAGAAAGGCCAGTCCTTCCACACAGCCTACTACACACACCCATCATCAGAGAGAGGTCTGAAATGAGAGGCCAGTCCCTCTCCACACTCTACAACACACACCCCTCATTACAGAGAGGTCCCAGCTGAGGGAACAGTCCATGCTTACAGCCTAGTATGCACATCAGTCAGTGCAAGAGTAATGACACCTCAAAAAATGATTGCTGGTCACATGTCTTGATATCAGAGTTACAATAACTGAGCACATAAAACAATTTCTATTAAATTATTATCTTTTTAATTCTCACTCACATTTTACAAAGATTTTGCAAACTGTGAACCATATCCTTTTTTTTAAAAAAACACTATTTTACTAAAATAATGTAAAAACACAACATATATTATAAAGTTATTCTACTGTACATACAATCACAAAAATAATTTGTTTGCTTAAAAAAACCTAGAACTTCCCTGAAAAAAACAAATGGTTAAAGTAAGCTCATAGTTAGGTGTAATAAAAATATCTGTTTTAGTTTGAAAAAAAACCTTAGAAATTCACCGACAAAAACACAAAGATTAAAATAACATTTTAGTTAGGTGAAATTGTCACTGTGAACATTAATGTTTTTGAACTAAAAAAAACCCACAAAAATTCACCAGTTATAGTTAGCAATCCTAACTATAACTTGCATCCCTGCCATTCATTGCTTATGACCTCACATATGACATTACTCCTGACATATTCTATGACAACATTTATAACATCACTAATGACATCTCAAATGACATAATTGACAACATCACAGACCCGGCTAATTATAATAATGGGAGGAGGGTGCACGGCCCCTCCTCATGTGTGGATTTAGCTCCCGGGGACCTCATCCTTTGGGGCCTCCTTTCAAAATTAACAGTGAGTGGGGCATGCAGACCTCCTGGGCTGATTTCAGCCCGTGGACACCATCCCTCAGGGTCCGGCCTTATTAATACTAGGAGGCGGCATGTGCCCCCCCCCCATTTTGGCCTATTTCGGGCCTGGGGCACGTGGCCCTCCTCCTGTGCAAATCTCAGCTCCATGGACCCCATCCCTTGTAGCGAGGCCTTATTAAAACTTGGAAAGGAGCATGCAGCCCCCCTTTCGAGCCGATTTCGGCCCCAAGACCCCATCCCCCAGGGCCCTGTCTAAGTTATAAAGGGGACGGAGGCATTCAGCCCCCTTTCCAGGGTCTATGTCAACTGTAATAGTTATGGGGTGTGGATGATGGCATGGTCCTCTTCCTGGGACAATTTTAGCCCCGCGGACTACGTCCTCCAGGACCCAGCCACGATAGCTGCGTACCCCCTCCCCATTTTAAAAGATGCTGGATCATGGGGGATGAGGTCCTTGTGGCCGGAAATGGCCCGGGGAAGGGGCTGCATGCCCCTTTACCCCTTTAGAATATGGCTAGGGCCTTGGAGATGGGCCCTCCTGGGCCAAAATCGGGCTGGAAGGTGGGCTGCATTCTTCACTATATATATATATAGTGGTAGGCACCAGTGAATGGTGGGCCCAAATCTGCCCAGGGAGGGGGACACAAGCCCCCTCCCACACAAAATTTACTGCACACTGGGGATGGGTTTGCCGGGACTGAAATCGGCCCAGGAGGGGGGTCCATGCCCCTTCCCTATTACATTTAGTGCTCGGTGATGGTGCCCCAGGGCCAAAATTTGCCTGGGAAGTGGGACAGTGTGCGTCTCCTCTGAAATATGTTGTCCAGCCCGGGGAATGGGGTCCCCAGGGCCAAAAGAGGCCCAGGGAGGGGTGCACCAGCCCCCTAAAATATGCGCCGGTCTGGGGAGGAGGGGCGCAGGTTTGCCTCCTTTAGGGGGTTGGCCACAGAGACTGGCCGCAGGCCATTACAGCCTCAAATTGCCCACCGACCATCGTGGACTTGGCCAAAACTCTGGGAATAATCCTTGACTGCAACCTGAACATGCGGAACCACATTAACTCAATGGCGAAATCAGCCAGGTTCCACCTGAGCTACCTAAGGAAGCTGAAACCCTTTATCGATGCACCCGACCTAAAAATGTCAGTCCAAGCACTAGTCATCTCTAGGCTGTAATATGGCTGCTCCCCCTTCTCTGGTTTACCCAACATCTCCCTGGCACCTTTAAAAGCGTGCCTCAACGCGGCCACCAGACTACTTACAGAAACTAGGACATTCAACCCCATCTCTCCACATCTGAAAGCTTTGAACTGGCTCCCGTTAGTGGCCAGAATATAGCTGAAACTGGCTTGCATTAGACACAAAGCTCTGTACGCAAACTTCCCTGCTTATCTTGCACAGAAACTAGTGGTCTCTGGAGGATGCAGGAACTCCCGTTCCACCAGAGACCTCTTGCTCCAACCTGCCCGTTTTCGAAAAATAAAAACTTACAATCAGGCTTTCTCTGGGGCCCCACCAAGAATTTGGAACTCTCTCCCACCCGCCATCAGAAGAATACCTTCTCTAGCACGCTTCAAAAAGAAGGCCAAAACTTTCCTCATGGGAAAATTCCTCACCAAATCTCTGCCCTCAACCACCACAGAGAGCCTGACTACTCTAAGACTATCACCTGGCCCTCAGATCACCTACTCACTCCACCAAGAAACTGTCAGACTTTATACTGATTAACTGTAATTGTTGCCACACACACGAGTCCCTCTTTCCCCTATGTGTCCATCACCCCTGCCCCTCTCCAATCGTTTTGTATACTGCTGTATTTCTAGGCCTTTTTGTTCACTTCTGTAAAAAAAAAATTGTAAACCTTGTAAAGTGCTCTGATGCCCTCATGGGTCAAGTTCGCGCTCTATAAAGCACTAAAATACAATAAAATAAGGAATGGTAGGATCACCAGATATCTTAAAGCTTTGTAGCGGCTCCTGCTAGATTTACCTACATAACTACATCATACTGGTGTGTCTGCTGATGAAGTGATTTGGGAAGTAGGTTAAAACTTGCCAAAGGGCACAATGGCACTCACTCATGGCACTTCAGTTCGTATAATACTGGCTGCTTCAAAACCGTCATGGTTCTTTGCTCTGATCCAAATCGCATAGCCATCATAGTCATCATCAGGCCGGAAGGTGTGTGATGTAATTTCCTGTGATGTCATCTTATGCTCATTAGTGGTTTTAAACCTTTAAAATTCGTATTGCTATTCCATGAGTATGGGTGGTGCATACATGTGTGTGTGCGTAAGGCGAGTGTGAAGTGAACTGAAGGAAAGGAAAGGGCAGACTCATAGTTCCAATAGACTCTAGCTCATGCCTAATGTTTCTCCATATTGAGTCCTTGACAACGAGGAATGATTGATTCTTTCTGGATGGCGTGAAAAGTTGAGGAAGTCATGCCCAGGCCAACATTGCGGCAACCGCGCATCCCCACCTTTGCTACATCTCTTTACACAGAACAGTAAAATTGGGATGAGTTGAAGAGATAGCAAAGGGGG
Source organism: Lissotriton helveticus (assembly GCF_964261635.1). Taxonomy (NCBI): domain Eukaryota; kingdom Metazoa; phylum Chordata; class Amphibia; order Caudata; family Salamandridae; genus Lissotriton; species Lissotriton helveticus. Next base: position 1,630,039,998 of record NC_136068.1, read on the forward strand.
ATTTATACCTGGAGGATCCTAGAGACCAAAAAAACAGGCTTCATTTCATGGAGAGCACAAGATTCTGTCTCTTACCTCAGGGCTGCATCAGTGGCCTTAGGTAATTGGCCACCATAAAGTTATTAGAAATATGGAAACAGGGAAGGGAAGAGTAAGGTTTAACATCAGTGTGCCCAGAAGGGGAGTTGTACAAATCTGGTATGAAGAGAGAAAATTTCACATAACTCACTCTGAGAAACTCTGTTTGTAGGTGCAGTATAGAGACAGGTATACTCAAAATGCCTCAAGTGCCTCTAGTCATCTTTGAAAGAGACAATTATGAATCTTCTAAAATAGTATCATAAAGACGCTCAAGCGTGCTGGCCATGTGTCCAGCCAATGCAGACTACTGAAAGCCTGGCTTCTCATCTCCCTGCTGCATTACTACAGATGGTTTGCTTGTAGATAAACTTGTGAGAGAGACTGATCACCAGCATGTTTACATTTTATGCCTGTTCTTACTGATGACTTTTATGTTTTTATGTACTTTTATGATCTACTTGCTTAAATCGAATAAAGTATTTTTGATTGATTGACTGATCACCAGGTGGGTGTTGTGTTTTTATGTTTTAATTTATTTTATAAATTGTTTATGGGAAGTAATAATTGTATTTGTGTTTTGTTGTATTTGATGATATGTTATTTATTTTTAATATGTTATTTGGTAGGTGGATGGATAGGGTAGGAAGAGTTTTCAAATGTAATTTAATATCACAGGTGTTAAAAATTTAATATTGTATTTATTTGTGTATGAATGAATGAATTTCATATATATATATAGTGCACTGCAGCGCCTCAAAACGTGAGCTTCCAGACATTAAAAAAGAACATCAGGGGACCAAAGACTGCAGTCTTCCTGCAGGGGAGGCGGCTTGCTGAGGTTCGAGGGGTAGCTCATTCCAGTGTTTTGGCCACTTGAACCATAATTGAGTGGCCACACCTGTGAACATGCTGAAATCTAGGCGGCTGTATGCAAAAGGCATTTAAAGAAGAGAGAGAGTGAGCTGGAATGTAAGGCTTGATGAGCTGCTGCAAAAAGAGAGAGCCTCACTTATGGAAGCAATGGTATAGTAGGGTGAGAGCTTATAATTCAATCAGATACTAGCAAGCAATGGATATTTCTTAGATGTTAGTAAATAAAGCAGTAGCTTGTTTAATTGTGAATTAGTCTTATTTCTGCATTCTGCAGAGTTTGTAGTTTGTGCATGAGATGTTTGGCAGGCCAAATATACAGCACATTTGCATAATCAAGTCTGGAAGTGATAAGAGCATGGATTACCACTTTTTGAACAGATGTAGGGATGACTGTCAGCATTTTTCTGAAAGCTTTTAAGAGGGAAAGCAACAAGCGGAGACTGATATGACCTGGGGTTTAAAAGATGATCAGAGTCAAATCTCACAGCTAAGTTTCTGACTGCTTTCACTGGAAGTAAGGCGGGACCTAGTTTGGAAGTCCAGAAAGAATCGAACCAGGTTAAAAAACAGAACTTCGTGATACTGAATGCCGTCCGTACAACATGAAAACAGCTTATCATACAGCCAAAGCAAAGTACTATAAAGCACCATCAATGAAGCGTCCCACAGAAGTAGGCACTGTACAAGATATTCAACTACTTCATCAACCCCCTGCCAGACCCATCATGCTAGGAAAAAAGTGCAAGGGCATCAACCTAAAGGAGACTCTCAAAGTATCTTGAAAAGTAGGACGGAGTAGGTGATGTTTGAATACACTCTGCTATGTACACTTGTTATTGTGTGAAGGAGTCTTACTGGAGATGGTGTTTGTCATACACTACTATTTATACTAATTGGTTCGAATAGAGTTGTGAATAGAGTTAAGGATCATCCACACATCCAACTACACACACCCATCATCTGAGATAGAGGTCTGAAAGGAGAGCCCAGTCCCTCTCCACATCCTACTACATACACCTTTCATTGCAGCAAGAGGTATCCTCAGAGAAGACAGTCCCTCCACACACCCTGCTACGCACATCCATCGTCTGAAAAAGAGGTTTGAAAGGTGAGGGCAGTCCCTCCCCACACCCTACTATACAGATTCATCATCTGAGAGCGAAGTCTGAAAGGAGATTCTAGTACCTCTTCACACCATACTATGCATACCCATCATTACTGAGAGAGATCTTGGCAGAAAGGCCAGTCCTTCCACACAGCCTACTACGCACACCCATCATCAGAGAGAGGTCTGAAATGAGAGGCCAGTCCCTCTCCACACTCTACAACACACACCCCTCATTACAGAGAGGTCCCAGCTGAGGGAACAGTCCATGCTTACAGCCTAGTATGCACATCAGTCAGTGCAAGAGTAATGACACCTCAAAAAATGATTGCTGGTCACATGTCTTGATATCAGAGTTACAATAACTGAGCACATAAAACAATTTCTATTAAATATGTATCTGTTTAATTCTCACTCACATTTTATAAAGATTTTGCTAACTGTGAACCATACCCTTTTTTTAAAAAAACGCTATTTTACTAAAATAATGTAAAAACACAACATATATTATAAAGTTATTATACTGTACATACAATCACAAAAATAATTTGTTTGCTTAAAAAAACCTAGAACTTCCCTGAAAAAAACAAATGGTTAAAGTAAGCTCATAGTAAGGTGTAATAAAAATATCTGTTTTAGTTGGAAAAAAAACTTAGAAATTCACCGACAAAAACACAAATATTAAATTAACATTTTAGTTAGGTGAAATTGTCACTGTGAACATTAATGTTTTTGAACTAAAAAAAACCCACAAAAATTCACCAGTTATAGTTAGCAATCCTAACTATAACGTGCATCCCTGCCATTCATTGCTTATGACCTCACATATGATCTTACTCCTGACATATTCTATGACAACATTTATAACATCACTAATGACATCTCAAATGACATAATTGACAACATCACAGACCCGGCCAATTATAATAATGGAAAGAGGGTGCACGGCCCCTCCTCATGGGTGGATTTAGCTCCCGGGGACCTCATCCTTTGGGGCCTCCTTTCAAAATTAACAGTGAGGGGGGCATGCAGACCTCCTGGGCTGATTTCAGCCCGTGGACCCCATCCCTCAGGGTCCGGCCTTATTAATACTAGGAGGGGGCAGGTGCCCCCCCCCATTTTGGCCTATTTCGGGCCTGGGGTACGTGGCCCTCCTCCTGTGCAAATCTCAGCTCCATGGACCCCATCCCTTGTAGCGAGGCCTTATTAAAACTTGGAAAGGAGCATGCAGCCCCCCTCTCGAGCCGATTTCGGCCCAAGACCCTATCCCCCAGGGCCCTGCCTAAGTTATAAACGGGAAGGGAGGCATTTAGCCCCCTTTCCAGGGTCTATGTCAACCGTAATAGATATGGGGTGTGGATGATGGCATGGTCCTCTTCCTGGGACAATTTTAGCCCCGCGGACTACGTCCTCCAGGACCCAGCCACGATAGCTGCGTACCCCCTCCCCATTTTAAAAGATACTGGATCATGGGGGATGAGGCCCCTGTGGCCGAAAATGGCCCGGGGAGGGGGGCTGCATGCCCCTTTACCCCTTTAGAATATGGCTAGGGCCTTGGAGATGGGCCCTCCTGGGCCGAAATCGAGCTGGGAGGTGGGCTGCATTCTTCACTATATATATATAGTGGTAGGCCCCAGGGAATGGTGGGCCCAAATCAGCCCAGGGAGGGGGACACAAGCCCCCTCCCACACAAAATTTACTGCACACTGGGGATGGGTTTGCCGGGACTGAAATCGGCCCAGGAGGGGGGTCCATGCCCCTTCCCTATTACATTTAGTGCTCGGTGATGGTGCCCCAGGGCCAAAATTTGCCTGGGAAGTGGGGCAGTGTGCGTCTCCTCTGAAATATGTTGTCGGGCCCGGGGAATGGGGTCCCCAGGGCCAAAAGAGGCCCAGGGAGGGGTGCACCAGCCCCCTAAAATATGCGCCGGTCTGGGGAGGAGGGGCACAGGTTTGCCTCCTTTAGGTGGTTGGCCACAGAGACTGGCCGCAGGTCAGGCCTTATGGTCAACCCCTGCGCATATGGCCGAAGGCAATTTGCAGTAGTGGTAGAACTCTAACGTATGGTAATTAAATATTATTTAACGTTATAACATCCCTAGAAATTCACTGAAAAGAAAAAGGCTATATGGATGTTACAGTTTGGAAATAGCATTAAAAAAAAGTTTTGACATTTACTAAAAAAACTAAGGTCACAGGGATGTCATAGTTTGTTTCAGATTTCACACACACAAAACTATAGAAATTCAGCAGTTATAGTTATCTCAATTAACTATAATTTGTGCCCTAAGGTAACTATAACTCGCTCCCTTGCCATGCACTGCTAATCGCCCCACATATTTCATCACTCATGATATCTTCTATGACATCATTGCTAATATAATTTGCTGTAAAATTATTGATGAGAAAACTGTGCATGGTGGGGTGTGAGTTATAGTAACCTTAGGGCACAAGTTATAGTTTCTTGACATAACGATAACTGTACTGCTGAATTTCTATGGTTTTGTCGGTGTAAAATCGAACCTAACTATAGCATCCCTGTATCAATTTCAGCAACTGAAAAGGAGCATGAATTATAATCTCAAGAGCTTTGTTCCATCAATCAACTAGATTGCACTGTCCAAAACAAATCCAGTATCTATCATTTGATGTGATTCAGTTATTCAGGAGTTTTATATATGAATTCAAATTCCAACTTTATTCATTATTTCAAAATAGCTTTGTTTATTTAGCCCAGCCAGCCAGCCCATTTCATCCCTTAGTACCACATCAGGGTTGGACATTGCATCACTGACAAATTTCTAAATGGAATGTGATCTTCTCCTCAATCCAGTATCTTCATACGCATTTCTTCCTTTAGGACTTCATCAGGACTGTGAATTGAAAAACCTATATCACAAATTTGTAACATATTTATGTTAGACCAGGCCCTTTTGACAGGTTTATCTCCAAAGTTTTTGCCTTTTGCCTTCTCTTTTTCTGACTCTCTTTTTGTTGGCTGTAGGATTCTGGGTACTTTACCACTGCTGATCAGTGCTGAAGTGCATATGCTCTCTGTATAAATTGTGACAATGCTTAGTTATCTATGATTGGCATATTTGATTTACTGGTAAGTCCTTAGTAAGGTGCGCAGAATGTCCCAAGGCCTGCACATCAAATACTACTAGTGGGCTTGCAGCACTGGTTGTGCCACCCACATGAGTAGCCCTGTAATTGTATATCAGACCTTCCACTGCAGTGTCTGTGTGTGCTGTTGTAAACTGCCATGTTGCCCTGACAAGTGCACCCACTTGCCAGGTCTAAACCTCCCCTTTCCTTACATGTAAGGCATCCTTAAGGTAAGCCTAAAGTACCCCATGGGCATGTCCTGGTGTATGTGGCATGTCCAGATAGTGAAATACTTTGGATTTCGTTTTTCACTGTTGAAAGGCTTACTGTCCAATTATCTTATCATTGGGGATGTGCTGTAACATTTTACAAGTCTAGTTGTCCATAGAGACAAGATAGAAAATAGAGTTTAGGCTCTCCGAACTCAGAAGTTATTAACACGCATTTTGGTAAAGGTAGATTTTAAATTCTGTGTTTGAAAATGCCACTTTTACAACGTAAATGTAATGACCTTGTTTAAAAGTTAATTTATAGACTAGTGATTATCACTAGAAATGGTCCCCATGTGTGGCCTACATTTGAGGAAGTAGTCCTCAACATATTTCTGGAGACTCTATTCAAAATTAAACCATCCTCATTCGGAGAAGAAAGTCTACCTCCATAAATGATCCCCGCCCTCTTCTTCTTGAAATAAAGTAATACTAAGATGAATCAGATGTTCCTTTTCTTTCCTCTAAAAACGTATGGCCTGTTTAGAGTTTTGCATCTGGGTTACTCCAATTCCATCTGCCTTATTAAACGTGTCATAGTATATAATGCACTTGTAATAAGGCAGCTTGGATATTCGTCATGTTTGTGACAGAATGAACCCATCCACTAAACTCTAAATTAGACCCCTAGTTTGTTTATTCTCAACTAAAGACAATGGGGGTGAACCTGAAAACTTTATGCGCCTCAAACCTTATCTGAAAAAGAGTTCTTTGGAAAATTATGTGTCAATATTATAGCTGGTCAACGTCGAGAACTACATGGCTCTGACGACCCTTTGTTAGTCATACTTAAATTTAAAAAAAGAAGGGCCAAGACCAGTTTTATATCCTTTATTAGAACATTGGAATGTTGGGAGCTCCATTGAAAACAATGGAGTGCTCGGGGCTTATAATGGCTGGTATAAGCCTGGAGCTCCAACATTCCAATGCTTCTTTGTTCACAGCTCTGGCTGTGAACAAAGGCTTCAGGGAGCCCGAGGGGATTCCAATCCCCTCACGCTCCCATAAGGCTTTGTTCTTTTTTGTTAGAACATTCTGTCCTCTAGTGACAGAATGTTCTAATACCCTTATAGCCCTTCGTAGATGGGCTATAAGGGTACTGCTATTAAAGTCTCTCTCCCTTGTTATTTATTTATTTATTTATTTATAAAATTTCTATAGCGCACAAATACCTTCCGGTGTCTCGGCGCTGGAGTTCGCAGATTGCAAGGGATTCCTGTTTAAACTATACTGATTAAAAAGCCAAGTTTTAAGGTGTTTTCGAAATATTAGTAGAGATGGACTTATTTTGATATGGGGAGGAAGCAAGTTCCATAATTTCGAAGCAGCAACCACAAAGCGTTTGTCTCCCCATGTTGCTTTCTTTGTACGTGGAATTTGGAGCAATTGGGATGCCGATGAGCGTAAAGATCGATTAGGTTTGTAGACATTGATGGATTTTTAAAAAAGTCTGGTCCAGTATTGTTCAATGCCTTATATATAATGCACAAGGCTTTAAACTTTGTGCGGCTTCTAACCGGCAACCAATGTAGTTGACGAATGATAGGAGAGATGAATGAATATTTAGGTGTGCCGGTTAAAATCCTTGCAGCAGCGTTTTGAACAAGCTGTAATTTGTTCAAAACTTGCTCCTGTGCGTTCAACAATAGACCGTTGCAATAGTCCACCTTAGATAATACCAAAGTGGACATTAAAGTTTTGCCTGTGTTTGGGGGTAGAAAAGGGAGTAGTTTCTTTACCATTCTTAGGGTATAGAAGGACGCTGAGACCACTGCATTAGAGTGATTGACAAAAGCTAGCCTATTGTCAAATAGAACTCCCAGATTTCTGACTTTTGCTACAGGTAAGGGTGGGGCTCCTAGCTCCGAAGGCCACCAGACTGGGGACCAAGACGGGGTCAGCTCACCAAATACCATAACCTCCGTCTTGTCAGAATTTAGCTTTAAACAATTCTGATCCATCCAAGTACTGATAGCTCTCATGCCCTCCTGGAAATTAGCGGCCACTGCTACTCCATTTTTGTGGATCGCCAGGACTAGCTGGGTGTCATCGGCATATGAAGTTAATCCAATGCCAAATGACTTGATCACCCTCGCCAAGTCCGACACGTAGATGTTAAAAAGTGTCGGACTTAGCGAGGAGCCCTGAGGAACTCCACAAGGCAAGGTGAAATCAGGAGAGTAATAACTCCCCATTTTCACAGACTGCTCTCTGTCAGCTAAGAAGGATGCCAGGAGAGCCTTAGCTTTGCCCTGAATGCCAATTGCAGTGACACGGTCGATCAGGATGTTATGATCGACCGCGTCGAAAGCTGCAGACAAATCCAAGAGTATTAAGACCGCTGCACCGCCCTGGTCCATGATTATCCTGACCTCCTCTGCTGCCTTTATCAGAGCGGTCTCGGTCTCGTGGCCCTTTCTGAACCCAAACTGGGTATCATCCAGCAGCTCATTTTGGTCAATATAGCTCGACAGTTGTAGGTTCATTGCCTTTTCAAAAATTTTTGATGGATAGGGGAGCGAGGCAATAGGGCGATAGCTTTTGGGTTCTGACGGGTTCAGTGTTGGTTTTTTCAAGAGAGGTTTTACAGTGGCTTTTTTCCAGATTGAAGGGTAGTCACCTGTCCGGAACATAGCATTGCAGATGTTAGTGAGCACCGGGGCTATCAAATTGGATACTGGTTTAAGAATAAGTGGAGGGCATGGGTCCATAGGTGATCCTGACTTGACAGTATTCATAAGCTCTTCCATGGACGGCTGGGATAGTGAGGAGAAAACCTCCAAGGTTGGCTTTGTTGATATAAGAGGGATCTCCAAACAAGCTGAATCAGTAGTAGTTCTTTTGGTAAAATTACTAAAAATGTCTTTGACCTTTGCTTTGAAAAATTCCGCAACCTCTCCTCACCTCTCCCTTGTTAAAGGCCCTCGCCTTCAGCCCGGGGCCTTTAACGCTGGAGAGGGCCTTTAATAGCCGGTATAGCCCTCTACGGCGGGCTATAAGGCTATAGTAACGCCTTCCCTAACCTAGGAGCACGGCACAGAACGACTTGGTTAAATGCCTTTTCCTTCCCTTGTCCTCATTCTATCCAAATTGTTGCATTGTTTGCCCTGTAGGATCTGTATAAATGTCAGCTGTCTGTGGAGGTACATAGGTTGTTGGAGGATGCAGCACATTGTCAGGGACGGTGATATTGAAGACAGGCTCCATCATCTAACATGTTCTGCATCCTCCAACAAACTACGTACCTTCACAGACAACTGACTTTCATACAACAATTTGGATAGAATGAGGACAAAGGGAGGAAAAGGCATTTAACCAAGTCGCTCTTTGCCGTGCTCCCAGGTTAGGGAAGGCATTACTAAAGGATATATAACTGGTCTTGGCCCGTCTCTTTTATTTCTGGCTTAATAAAATAATTCCTATTCGTAAAGCGCCAACATATCATCCATTAAGGGTATCAAGGCGCTGGGGCCGTCGGGGAGATTAAGGGAGCTATTACCCAGAGAGACAGAGGCGCAAACTAGAGCCAGATTTCAGGGGAGGGGCTGGGCGGGCCTATAAAAATTTCAGGGAGGGGGGTTAATTTTTCCAGCAATAGGCAGAGTGGAGATGCAGGGGCTCTAAGAAGGGGTGAAAAAACACAACAAAGCCTCTTTAACAAGTAAATGGTCTTTTAAAGACCTGTGAAGTACTCGTGTGCGGATGCAATAAGACGGTCGCCAGAGAGACATGATGCTGAGCTGACCTGCTTCTGGGGATCGAGTCTTGAGCCCCACGATCCCGAGTCAGCCACTGTGTATGCTGGCACCCTGGCTTGACAGTGCTTCTGTCTGATGACCTATTGTCACCCAATTTTAAGAATATACATGGGCATAGATGCATCAAGCTAAACACGGCTCGCAAAGGGGCAGATTCTCAGAATCTGCCCCTTTGCGACCGGTATTTTTGAATTTGAGATGCATAATCCCAAATGCAAAAAAATCGCAATTTAAGAAATCGCAAAATTGCGATTCCTTAAATTGCTATTGCATTTAAGGAATCTCAAATTGAGACTCCTTAAATGCAATGCATTAAAGTTAAAAAATTTGCGATTTCGCTAATAGGGGGAGCAAATTACCATGAAGTTGAACTTCATGGTAATTTGTAAAAACTTTGGAAAATGCACTAAAGTGCATTTTTCAAAGTTCCATTTTACACACAAACATGCCCTTAGGGCATGTGTGTGTGCTAGATATACCCATATGCAGATTCCAGGGATGCAACAGGGTGTCCTTTTGACACCCTGGCACCCTTGAAATTGCAATCTCAATTTGCGATTCGCTAATTGAGAATCGCAAATTGAGATTGTCTTCCCATTCATTCCTATGGGCCTCTAGGCCCATAGGAATGAATGGGGAGGTATTCCTTAATTGCGACTCGCAATTTGCGAGTCGCAAATAAGGAATTTTAAGAAATCGCTATTTTTTAAGCGAGTTCTTCTTGCATAGCCTTTTGCTATTCCTTATTAGCGAATCCTTATTTTTCGCTAATAAGGAATAGCAAAATTGCTGCTTGATGAATCTATGGTATAGAGCCGGTCTGGCTCCATCCTGAACTGTATTCCCCTCTTACTTCATGCTATTAGCTGTTTAGTGTATGATTCTGCCTCCTACGGCGTTCTTGCGTTGCAAAGCATGGGGGACTATTTCACATCTCCAATATGCTTTGAATAATCACATCAAGTCCTTTCTCCCATAAATGCATTGTATATAGAAAACAATCCTGTTTTGTTTTGCTCTTTCACGGCAGCAGGCTTTGTTTTTGCCTATAACACTGCAGCACACCCTTTTAATGTTTTATGACTTACATGTGTGTTTTCTCGGTCTCCCCCATTGTTCTTTACCATCTGCGTCCTGTTGACGTTAAGAATACGCTTATTTGCCGTTGTTTTCCCTGTATGGATTTATTTATTGTTTTCTCCAGGTGTCTTTTTTCCCCTTGTTCTTTCTTGACTATTTTCACTTCAAAAAGCAGATTTGCGAAAGCCAGCAGTTGCGACTTCAAGAAGCTAACGTGTGCAAATATTGGCGCGCACAAGTGTTGCCTCCATGAGTGTTTATGGCATTGGAAGTCAGTGCTATTGGATTTGCTTGTTTTTGTTTTCCTAAGGGTCCTAAAACCCCTGCAGGTATGCGAGACTCCAGTAATGGTCGGTTTATCACTATTCCCCTTTTCGAGGTGCCCGTGACGTGTCCACTATTTGCACATATGATTTGCTGCAGCTTCACAGCTACAAATCGCGTGAGCAAAGACTCTCCCGGATGCTGAGAAGTGCAGGTACTCTCTCTTTCAAACTGAAGATAGTGCAGGTACTCAGTATCAGACAGCACTTGCCCGTTTAAATCACTAGCTTCTGGCACTTCTTTCAGAATCACCAATGGCTTGTAAGGATGTTAGTAAGGATTTAGTTTAGAATAAGCTTCAACACGCTGTAATTTATTTGTAAGATTATATAAACCACAAGCAGACACCTCAGGATCCTTTGGGTGTGGGGGAGACCCATAATTACCCGAGCTTTTTGCTGATTACAACATTCATTTGTATATTTTAAAGCAAGCTTTTTCTATTTATTCAATGGAAGAGTATTTATTATAGCTAATACCGGTAGATGGCGCCAGATGCTGCGAGTTTGCTGACTCAGGCCGTGCAAAAACGCGGGACGTCTGTCAATTAGGGAACAGTCAATGGTACATGTGCTCCTTCAATGGGGCTGCAGGGGCATACTGTTTTCAGCTGTTGCTGTTGCTCTTAATCCCTACATACCTACCATTGAAACACTTCATTTTATTGCAAATCGTCATCATAAATAGCACAGCACTCTCAGCTCTGTCTAAAGCTGACCTATTGTGAGCGCCACTTGGCTTGGCCAAAAATGTATGAATCCTTTAATGTCACGTCTACGCCATTTTAATAAGGATTTTTAAAATATTCATTACATGGAAGGTATTAACTGATGGCGGAGAGGCAAAATCATTCGACCATGTATGAAGGGTGAAGGTGTGGGATCCCTGGGTGATCACAGCGTGTGACGGAGTACTTCCTATTTCACAGAGATTGAAAAGGCACTCAAAAGATGCAAGATTAACTAAAGTTTAAGATGGAATAGAAAGGTGGGGTGAGTGCAGGGCCTTTATGAATCACAAACAGATAAAATCCAGAAAATTCTTTTTGCCTATCGAAAAAAACAGAAATCTGAAAGATTTAATTGTCAGATCGCACATGCCCAAGAAAAAAGAGCCAGTACAGAGAAGTATTGAGGGCCTTTTGCGTGTTCAAGGCAACTTCAAATGCTGGGGATGTAAAGTGTGCCCTCTTGCCATGGAAACAGATAAGCTAGTTTTCAATGACAAAACGATCAAATCTACTGGAATGACCAATTGCAAAACTAAAAATATAGGGGCAGATTTACAATAGCTGGCGCATCCCTGCAAATCAGCAAGGATGCGCCAGTTATTGTGCCTCACGGCAGACACCTCTTGCGCCACCATGGATGCGCCGCATTTAGAATGCGGCGGATCATGGGGCAAGAGTAGACATATGCGTGATACATCTGCTGCCTTAAAGGTGACGCATTGCTGGAGTCCCGTCGCAAGCGCGACGCAGCTCCAGCAAGGCTCGGGTGCCCCTATGCCTAACATGCTGCGTCAATCCTTACGCCTGCTTCAAGCAGGCGCAGGGTTTTGACGCAGCATGTCCTTAAGAGTGACTAGGTGAAATCTTGTAGATTTCACTCAGCCACTTTTAGGAGGCGTTCCTGCACCGTAACGCCCCCCCCCCCACTGCACCGGAACACCCACATGTGGCACAGGGTTTTACAACGTGACACATCTCCCAGATACGTCACGTTGCTAATACCCCGCAGCATGGCGCTGGCTTTGCGCCACCGCTCTGTCACAAAAGTGATGCAACGGCGGCGCAAATGTGGCGTACGGGGCTTGTAAATCTGCCCCAAAGTCTATCTGCTTATTTGCCCTTGTAACCAAGGGTATGTGGGCGAGACTTCACGGACTCTAAATGTTAGATTGACGGAACACAGATCAGCATTGCGAACGAAAAAACTAGCGTCCCCCATGGTATTACATTTTATAGAAAATAATCATACACCTGAGGACATTCGTTGGTTCATTATAGAAAAAATCCAAACCAAACAAGGCCAGTGTTCAGAATCTATCAGAAGGAAAAAGGAAGTCTTCTGGATTTTAGACACGTTCAACAATGGGCTAAACTTAGATATGCCATGGGAACAGGCTATTCTGTAGTTCTTGTCTGTTCATGCGAGCTTGCATCCGTGAGTAACAGATTCCTCACGCGCACCATGCAGTAGGATGATCTTGGCTGATTTATTGTTTATTATACATTTTTTGCCAATGTTTACACCCTTGTGGCAATGCCATTAATATTGACATATTTTTTGTACATTTAGATTATGAACTCAGCATTTTGTACTCAATGTTGAAGACTCTTCTTAACGTATTCGGGATCCATACATTACAAATATATTGAGTATGTTCTATAGAATCATTGTAGTCTATCCTTTCATTGCATTATTGTACCATTTTGATACAATTTTTCCCTTATATATATAAATGATCACTTTATTTGCGCAAACCCAAATCAAGATGTCATTATCCGCCTTGTTCTATGGCATGCTTTCTATTTTTTAATTTTAATTTTTATATAAAGATGCAAATGGCTGCATATGTGGTCTTTTGTCTATCTCCAGGCCATCATGACGCTTGCAGCACTAGCAGTTCATCTCTTTTAATGACAACCTTTATATTGCACACTTTTTTGATTTCTGGGCCCTATATCCTTTATCTATTAATTCATTCACCTTGCTTAAATCTGATTCTATTGTGTGAAGGCTCTCACAAGACTAATACACTTTGTTCCTTTTCCTTTGGCTCTAGTCTGCTCTTTTCATTCTCCTTTCACTGCACAGGCGGAGTCGCCATGATATATTGACCACATTGTTTTATATCTGTACTGTTAATAAAAAAAAATGTTTTCTAATAAAACCCTTTGAAATTAAAAAAGAAAAGGGATTAAAGAATGTGTCCTAAAATGTATCACACCATATATTAATTCTATTGAAGAATATATTTACATATATGTATTAGAGTTTTTATTGAAATTCACATATGCGTATTGTCCGTCTTTGATTTCATCCTTTGCATTGAATTATATATAATGATGAGAGGCATTCCAATATTCTAGGTTTATGTTTATGTTTGTATAAAATTGTATTCAGCACTGGTATTTTTATTAGGAAAGTGTTCCAAAAATATAATAGTTTTGCGCTCTCTACAGCTTTTTTTGCTATAGACGATTTCCTGACGAATGCAGAAGTGCCGAAACGCTCGTAGTTGTCATCTACCGCTAGCCTTTATCAAATTTGTCAAGTTTTTAAGAAAGACACAATTATTGACCGTACTAATTGGATAGATTTCTTCCTTTTATGTTTATAATAAATGTGCTTATTCTTTTTTTACTTAAGTATATTTATACAATTGATTATGATTTATATTATTAAAAAATACAACAAAAAGATTTAAGAATTAAATTAAAAATATTTTCATAATAGGAAATAAGATAATGTCTCAGTTAGTTGTTATTAGTGTGTGGTTACACCTGTTTTCATGATGCCTAGAATGTTTTAACTCCATTTAATTGTCAGCTTGTTAATGTTTCTTTACCTAATAACTTTTACCTGCGATTAGCAAGCATATTGTACTTGTAGGGGTCCCCCTTTTTCAAAAATTGTACTCGTGGCACAGGACATACCTTTCGCCATATGTGGCACTTTTGTTATTCAACACAAACATGCAACCATTTTTTAGGTTGAGCTTAGCGGCTGTAGAGGAGTATGGGAGAGAAGCCGCGCCCACTCTCCTCCCATATTTTTCATTGGCTTGTGTCATTGTTTTTCGTATAAGCTGCCTTCGGATTTGTTTATCGGTTGTTTGTCCCTCCTTAGTAAGGCCTAGTCTTCATTTGTAACCTCCCATGGCTACTGGCCCTTTTACTTCGGTTGTTACACAGGACCTATTATTTAGTCTGTAAGCACTATTTACTTAATTGAGATTCTCTTACTGCAGGACGGACATGTGCTGCTTCAGCTGAAACTGCTTGTGTTTTTTTAAGCAGCACAGCCACCCAGTAACACGGGCACCTGCTTTCACTCACTTTAACCCTACATTATCCCGTGTCTGTTTCGACAACCCCATCTAGTAAAACGGATTAAGAAATGATTGTTTCGGAGGAGCTTAGCGCGCACCCAAGATGGTCGCGTGAGCTCAGAGCTCCCGGACCTTCGCCACCTCCACCGATCATCCTGTATCTTATCCTGATTTAGACGACGGGCTTTTGTGGTCGTGACCTGGCTGACCATTTATCCGTTTTCAGATTGCGATTTGGTCCCCGGGAACCGAAGATATGGACTTTTGAACATTTCTGGCCTGCTCCATGGTACTGCCCCGGGCTTGCCTTCTCTGCCAGCCGGGTGGTAATCGAATAACAACGGCCCAGGCGAGGCTCCCATACCCGGTCTTCTACTTTCAGTTTCGATTCCTGTGGTCTGGCCTCATTGACTTTGCCTTGGTCGCCCTGGTCGTTTGTTTCTTTCACTACCACGTCATCGTTTAGTGATCTGGACTTTCGCTGCTCTTTGATCAGTGACTGGCCCTCCACCTATTCTCCGAATTGATCCGGGTGTATAGAGTGTCGCCATTTTTACTAGGTCTCAGAATACCCTCCGGGGCGCACGACCTAAAATGACTACCAAGCCCGAGGCGGAGAGGCGCAAGACCAGACCGGCAACTCGGGGAGGTCCTGTGCAGTCCAACGTTATGGATCGCTATACCCTCACTAAGGGCTCTCCGAGTGGTATGACTAAACCCCCGGCCACCTTTGGGGATGAATCCCTGTTGGATGAAGAACCGTCGTTGAAAGACGGCATGGGCGCCATTGCTGGGATGAAGGCCGCGTTGGGACAACAATATGAGGCCCTGACTCACAAGCTAGACACGGTTGCTATAGATGTTACTCTGATCAGGGCAGACCTTGGAAAGACTAACGAGAAGGTCAAATCCCTTGACCTGAAGACATCTAGTCTTGTCGCCGACGTCTCTGAATTACAGACGGAGGTCGGTAATTTGAGATCCGCCCGTGACTACCTCTCTCGACTCTTGGACGATTTTGAAGGCCGCGCACGGCGGAACAACGTCCGGTTGGTTGGTGTCCCGGAGACGGCGGACTCGTCAGCAGTAGACCTACTGGTGGAGGACCTTGTCCTGAATCACCTAGCGCCCAAGGGTCTGAGCAAGTTTTTTGCAGTGGAACGGGCCCCCCGAATCCCGAGTGGCCCGCCCAAGTTGGGAGCTTCTCCGCGCCCCATCATTGCGCGGATCTTTAACTTTCGTGACAGAGATGCGATCCTGCAGGCGTCCCGCACATCAGGCCCTACGAAATATGAAAACGCCGCGATCAGCTTCTACCCGGACTTCACCCAACAGGTTCAGAGGCAGCGACTGGGATTTCAAGGAGTGAAGAAGAGAATGAGAGACAGAGCCATGAAATATGCCATGCTTTTCCCGGCTCGATTGCGTGTGGTTCACAATGATAGAACGTTTTTCTTTGACCATCCTGGAGCTGCTAGTGACTGGTTGGACTCGTTGCCCCCTGGACAGGAACAATTTGATCATTCGGAACACTCCGGTGGAGCGGAGGGCGGCCTGATGGAGCAGGAATAGGGAGTGAATCGGCTCCTGGACCAACGTATTGACTTTCGGCTGTGGTTTGATGCTATGCTACTATTGTCCGCTACTGTGTTGTCTTAATGGGGTGTGGGAGGGGGTCGGGTGTGTCTTCCTTCTCTGGGGTTCTTTTCGTAGATTAGTTGTACTTTAGGGCGACAGGCACACTGCAAGTTGGGGTGGCTTTTGAGTCTCACGCAGGGGTGCGGGGTGGGGGGTATAATGTTGGTTTGGCGGTTTGGGGGGTTCAAGTTTAGGGTTTTTTGTTTTATTCAAGGCATGGTACTGAAGATCTCCTGTGTTGCAGTGTCGCGGCTGGTGTGGGGGGGAACCTGGGGTGGATTCTGGGATGGGGGATAGGGGACTACGCATTCTGTGTTGGAACGTAAATGGGTTGGGAGACAGAATTAAACGGGGGGTGGTTTTACAGTTGCTACGACGCTTGTCTCCTGATGTGGTTTTGCTTCAAGAAACACACTTGCTGGGTAATACGTGCCACGCCATGAATAGGCGTGGATACCGTCTCATGGCCCACTCGGGTTTCACTTCCGGCTCCAGAGGGGTGGGCATTCTGGTTCGGACCTCCCTCCCCCTTGCTATTGATGACGTTATACTCGATGATAGGGGGCGTTATGCCGCTATTGTAGGGCGCTGGGAGGGGAGGGTGATTACTTTACTCTCGGTTTACATACCCCCAGGCCTTCAAACTACGACCTATGCTGATTTGGGAAAAGTGATCCTGGGAGTGCCCGAGGGTGTACTTGTGGTAGGGGGGGATTTCAACTCAGTAGTGTCTGGTATGTGTGATCGTCACCCTCCCCGTGTCCTCGCTAAATCTCAATCCTGGCTGGGGGACTTCCTGGAGGCAATGGGGCTAACCGATTGCTGGCGCTTACATCATCCTGGGCAACGGCAGTATACTTTTCACTCCGGGGCCCATGGCAGCCTTTCGAGATTAGATTATGTTTTGATGCCCTCCTCCCAGGCTTCCCTCATAGGGGAGGTGAAACATCTTGCCAGGGGTATCTCGGATCACTCCCCGCTGTGGTTAGTTGTGAACGCTCGTCTGGGGTTGGGAGGTCGGATTGCCCCGATTAATCCTTGGTACCTCCGTGATCCTAAGATTAGAGTGGAATTACTTAAAGCAATCGATCGTTACTTTGTTGAAAATGTGGGTTCAGTGTCCTCTTCTGTCTCCTTGTGGGAGGCGTATAAAACTGTCATTCGGGGCCAAGCCCTCTCCTCGATTGGCAATGTTAAAAGGTGTAAGCGGGAAGAGGTTGTCCGTCTTGAGACTGAACTTACCATCCTTGAGGGAGAGTTGGACTCTGGAGCCTCCCCTGAGAAGCTGCACTTGTTAGACCTAAAACAGCACAAATATAGAGCACTTGTGACTGACGCTGCGAAAGAGATGGGTCGTGAACAGCAGGGGCGTCTGTATGATGTGGGAGATAAGGCTGGGAAGTTGCTTGCTTGGTTGGATAGGAGAGAATGCGCGAGTCGGGTTATCCCTGTCATAGTTGATGTGAATGGTGAAAGTATCACTGACCCTGCTGGGATCGTTGCGCGGTTTGCCGATTATTTTCGGGTAGTGTACTCCCCTGTGTCCGATCGACCAGAGCAGGACTCCCGGTTGCTTCTCCGCGATATCTCGCTGCCATGCTTGTCTGACCCGGAGCGGGACCTACTGGAAGCTCCGCTCACGGCTGATGAAATTGCGACCGCTATCCGATCGATTCGCTCCGGGAAGGCCTCGGGCCCTAATGGACTCCCCATCGAGCTTTACAAGCTCCGTCCCGACGTACTGGCGCCGTATTTGTGATCGATGTTTTTGGAATCCCTAGAGAAAGGGTCTCTTCCTCCTGATCAAAGGCTGGCCTCCATAGTGGTTATCCATAAGGAGGGAAAGCCGCGTGACCGCTGCGAATCTTTCAGACCTATTTCCCTGATCAATGTTGAACCTAAGATCCTGGCCAAAGTCCTTGCTACTCGTTTGATATCTGTTATAGGAGATCTTGTTCACCCGGACCAATCCGGTTTTATACCACATCGCAATACGGCACTTAATCTTCGGCGCCTTCATGGAGTCCTAGCGCGAGCCGGGACTCTGCGAGAGTCGGCCATCTTGGCGTCCCTAGACGCCACTATGGCGTTTGATATGCTTGAGTGGCCTTATCTTTGGGCGGTCCTTTCTAAATTCGGTTTTGGGCCCGCCTTTATCCGTTGGGTGCAACTGCTTTATGCTGGCCCTTTAGCCCAGGTAGTGGTGAATGGGCGTGTTTCAGCCTCCTTTGCGCTTGGTAGGGGTACGCGCCAGGGCTGTCCTCTGTCCCCACTTCTGTTTGCTCTTGCCTTAGAGCCATTGGCGGCTTGGTTGAGATGGGAACCATCCTTGAAGGGTATTAGATGGTCTCCGGAATTTGAAGACCGTATATCTCTGTACGCGGATGATATACTCTTATACCTTACGTCGCCCCGGAAGTCGTTGATCGTCCTTTTCGACGTTTTGACTTCTTTCAGTAAAAATTCCGGTCTAGTCATCAATTGGTCAAAATCTTGCGTTTATGTTCTTTCCGGCGATGCTCCCCTCTTGCCACGTGGATGTCCTATCTCGGTGGTGCTCGAGGGATTCAAATATCTGGGAATCTTTGTTACCCTAGACCCTACGCTTCGTTACGAGCGCAATTTGTTGCCCCCTCTCCGACGTCTTCGGGCGGATATAGAAACGTGGAACAGACTCCCTCTCTCTCCCCTGGGTCGAGCGGCGTTGTTTAAGATGATGTAGCTCCCCCGATTTCTCTATGCGCTTCAAAACACGCTTGACGTAGTACCAGCTGGGTATTTCCGGGAGATTGAATGTCTACAGCGACAGTTGATATGGGGGGGCCGTTCTCGTATTGCCCTTTCGAAGCTCACGCTCCCTTGGTATGATGGCGGCATCGCACTCCCGGACATCCGTCGCTATTATTGGGCCTCTCAGTTAGGGGCCATCAACCACGGCACCTATGCTCATTCACTAAACCCGGCCTTTGCGATGGATAAATGGTTGCTGCCCGGCGGCGATTACAACAGGGCTTTATATGCGACGTCGGCCGGTAGATCTCTTACGGGTCCCCCTAAAACAGCGGTGCAGGTGTGGTATCAGGCTACGGCGGCCACGGGATGGGCTGACAGACCGACCCGGGCTACTCCACTCTATGCCTCGGATAAACTTGGCTCCCTTTGGCAATCGAAGGGATTCGATCGGTGGGACATGATAGGGATCAGCAGGGTCGATGATATGTGGATCAAGGGTAGGATCAAAACTTTTGAGGAATTGAAAGTTGAATATGGATTGAATGATAGGGAATCCTTTCGGTATGCGCAAGTCCGGCACGCACTCTTGTCTGTTTTTCCCCGAGGCTCGGACGTGCCGGAAGCATCCCCGCTTGAAGATAGGATACTAGACGGGCATGTCCCTGATAGCACTATCTCGCTCATTTATAAAAAACTGATTAATACTAGGATTGACTTGTTGGAAGGCCTCCGAGGGTTGTGGACCAGTGATGGTCTGGAGCTCGATGATGAAGACTGGCAGGCCGCGATCTCTTCCCCGAAAGAGGTGGCTATCCCGGCACGCCTTCGGTTTGTCCAACTCAAAATTCTGCATAGGGTGTATGTGACTGGCCCGCGTCTGGTGCGAATGGGATTCTCGACGGATGGATTGTGCAGGCGTGGATGCGGCAGGGTGGCCACGTTTCTCCATATGATTTGGGAATGTCCGCCTGTGCTGAGCTATTGGAATCGCGTGCATGCGGTAATGAGTGAGGTTACGGGTGTACGGCTGATGCCTGAAGCGCAGAGGTGCTTGCTGAACGTCTGGGAGCCGAATGATTACAATCTGGCGCAGCTTCGATGGGCGACCTTGGGTAACATGATCGCCAAGCGTGACATTGCCCAGCTATGGGGCGCCCAGAGGCCTCCGACAGTCCTAGTGTGGAAACAAAACATGGATTGGTGCATGTTTCGAGAAAAAACGGTTTATGTTTCCCGTGGCACACCTGGCAAATGGGAGAAAATCTGGACTCAGTGGAACACATACCGTGGTGATATATGTGCTCCCCCCATATCGGAATGTGATATTGACTTGTCTTCCTCCCAGCCTGATGTTTCCTCTGCAGGATTATAGATGTTTTGTATACTTCTGGTCTCCCTTCCCCCCCCTCCCCCCGATTTACTGGTAGCAACGATATCTGATTTACGTTTGTACCCCCCCCCCCGCGAGCCGAATGGTGACACACTTCTTTTGTAATGCCTTGCCATGTTTTGTTTTTCTGTTTTCTTGTTTTTATTTTCAATAAAAAGTTTCAACAAAAAAAAGAAATGATTATCGAATTAAGTCATATGAATTCCAGGTAGCACCTAATCGTGTGCTAATGGGCTGAAGCTGACAACAGCACATCTGTGTTACATGTCATCTGCACTAAGCCACCTCAAGGGTTGCTTTCAAAAGCCTGTTTTATTAACAACAACAACACCATCTCCAATACCACGACCACCAATACCACCATGACCACTAATACTACCACCACCACCAACATCAATACCAGCACCTCCACCACCACCAATACCACCACCACCACCACCAATACCTTTACCACCAATACCATCACCACCAATACCAACACCACCAATACCACCACCACCACCAATACCACCATCACCACAAATACTACCACCACCAATACCACCACCACAACCAACACCTCCACAACCAATACCACCAACACCACCATCAATACCACCACCACCAACACTGCCACCACCACCAATACCACCACCACCACAAGCACTAATACAACCACCAACAATACCAACACCACCAATACCACCACTAATACCACCACCAATACCACCACCAATACCACCACCAATACCACCACCACAATACCACCACCACCAATCTAATACCACCATCACCACCACTAATACCACCACCAATACCACCACTAATACCTTCACCACCAGCACCACTAATACCACCACCACCAATAGCACCAATACCACCACCACCAATACCACCACCACCATCAATACCACCACCACCAATACTACCACCAATACCACCACCACCAATATCACCACCACTAATCCTACCTCCAATACCACCACCAATATCAGCATGACCATCAGCAATAGCACCACCACAAATACCAGTACCACCACCACCAAACCCATCACCACCAATACCAAAACCACCACTAACAATACCGCCACCAATACCACTCCAGCACCACCAATACCATCACCACCAATGCCACCAATAACAATACCCCCACCACCAATACCACCATTACAACCACCTCAGTGCCTCTCGCTCACTAGTAATAGCAGGGGCACTCTACGAGGCCGGAGATGCAGCAGAGACCATCTCTTCCTCCCTCCATGCCCTGCCATAAAGCACAGCCTGCCCTGCACCAGGATGTGATGCCAGGGCCCTACTACAGCTGGAGTGTTTTTATTGGGCTAAAGATAGCAATGACATTACGCAATGCCACACTGCACACTCAAATCACGGAGAAGGCAGGAAATACCCCCCTCCGCTCTTCCTCTTGCGCTGTGACAGTGTAATCACAGAGCAAAAGGTGTTGGAGTGCTTTTTTAGTGTTTATAGCTCGGATCATGTGTAACTCTCACTTCACACTTTGTGTCTATGTAATTTACAACACTTACACATATTCTTCACTGCACTCTTTATCACTACTTTGAAGACATCGCAGGCCTTTTTCTTTCTTTGATATTTACAATCTAACAAGCGGTCCAGAAGGCCCTTCATTGCAATGCAATAGGTCTCGTATTTGCAAGAGTTTAAGCTATTAGTATTGTAAATGACAATGTCTTTTATTTATGTTTTAAAACCCAAAACATAAATAAAAGGCATCGTCATTTACAATGCCAGTAGCTTAAATTTGCGTGAATGTGAGACCTATTGCATTGCAAATGCTTGTTTTTAAATGGTAGAAATTTAAAGTACAGGAACATATTCAGCAAAAATGCTCATAATGAGGAACATTTTTCTTCACTTGATGGAACATTTTTCTGCACTTTAAATTTCTCCCATTTATGAAAAAGTGGCTGTATTCTGAATTTATTATTTTTACAGTGTCTACCAGCTACTGGGAGCAAGATGCCTACTGTGTGTAAATGTGACACTTTGAAATGGGAGAAAATTAAAATGAAGAGTTAACTTTATGTTTATATGTATCACATTAAACTCATCATTTAAATTTTCTCCCATGTCTAATTGTCTTTTCAAAACAGCAGGCATATTACTCCCAGTGGCCTGTAGACATGCTGCTACATTTATAACGGGAAGATACAGTCATTTGTTTAAATGTGAGGAATTTAAAGTGAAGACACAGGCTTCATAGAACATTAGGACTTAACTGGCTTAATTTGAAGTACACATTTGTTTTTTAATTTCTCACATTTAAATGAAAATAACTGTATTTTTCAGTTACAAACATGACACTGTGTTTTCCAGTCAATGGGAGCAAGAGGCCTGCTGTTTGTAAATGTGACACTTTGAAAAGAGAGAAAATAAATGCTCTTCATTTCAATTTTGTCTTATTTAAAAGCATTCATAAATATAATGTTGTTCCCATGCTCCAATATTGAGTTGAGAATGACTTGTATTTAAGAGTTAAATACCTCAGTGTTGAACCTCTGTCACCCAAATGGGTCATAAATCTGAGTGGAGCACTGCTCATGATCAGACTACTATCTTCAGTCTCATAATAATGTAAAACGAACATAGCATTTCCTTAACTTTAAAAGGAAAACACAACACTAATTTCCTGTTAAAAATAAACTCAAGGCTGGAAGCTAATCTGAAGGTTTCTGCGAACTACTGGTAGCTTGCAATCTTCTGGTTGGAGTCACCTGCACTAGCTACATCTAGGATGCACTGAAGGGATGGGGGCTCAACTCACACTAAGGGACCCATCAGGATGTAGGGCGGATCGCCACCGCCCTGGCGATCGGCCCTACATCCTAGCCTGCTCGCCACCCATTTCCCACTGCCATTTTAGTATTGCGGGGGGACCACCGCGGACGGGAAGCCCGTCCGCTGCTTTTCCGCCCGGTCATCGAGTTGACCGGGCGGAAAAGGGTTTCATATGGTGGCAGTGTCTGCTAGACACCGCCATCCATATCAGGATGCAGGCGGGAGGGATTCTTTCCGTGGCGGAAAGGCATGAGGTTTTTGTGTTTGGGGGCCCGTTGCGGGCCCCCAGGATGTTGGGGTTAGATGGAGCACATGTGGGGTACCTATGGTACCCCCCAGCAGTTCCATGCACAACGTCGCAGGCACCGCGCCTGTGCCTGCCATTTTGTGCATGGAAGTGCACAACATGCCTTACTGGCATTGTGGCAGGCGGTGCTGAGTGCACCACCCACCACAATGCCAGGAATGCAGGATGCGCCCGCCACTGTGGTGGTTGCATCCTAATTGCCCCCACGGGACCCCCACCCTTATGGCGGGCGGTCCCTTTTACCATGAGGATGGCGGGCGGACAAAGTCTGCCCGCCATCCTAATGATGCCCCAGGTGCGTGCAGCTGACAGTGCAATCTTCCACTAGATGCTGTCTGTTTGCCAACTAGCTGCTGTCCACTCACTCCCATAGTTCTCCTGAGAGCACTGGGAGACTCACTTGCTAACAAATATCAAGTTATTTCCAGGATCAAAGAGTTATTGCGTCAGCAGCTGGAGGCAGTTTTTTGTTTTATTTTCAATCGTTACTTGATTAGGGGAATCTTTTTTTGTACTAAGTGTTCAGCTGTAATTAGCGCTTCTGTTTTTTATGCCTATTGTCCATTGTTTGCTGTTCGCCCTCTGTTCTACTCTAAATCTATGTATAAAAAAATACTTTTTTGGATCACATCTTGGTGCTGGTATTTAAACTAGTATAAGTTATTGGACATTAAGTACAGTCCTCGTGAAGGATTAATTTTATTTTCCTTCTAGAATTAATGTTGCTCACTTTCCATTCTGCCGCATTCTTTTAGTTTTTTCAGTGATTTTGTAGTGGAGGCATGCGTGGTAAAGGCATATTCATGTTAGGTGATATGTTGTAACCAACATGCGTGCTCAAGGCATGTTTGTTGTAAAGGATGCGTGGTAATGATCATGCGTTATTATGACCATGTTGCAATGGCTGTTTCCCCCTTTCATCTTGTTCAATGGTCTGCAGTCCAACCCGCCCCCTACCATTCACCAAAGGTCAGTGCTTCAGGCGGTTTAATTACCAGCTCCTTAATAACAAAGCCTTCATTTAATTTCTGAAGGGAGTCCAATCACAACCCCTTCACTTAGGTGTATGGATCTCTAGCCTCATACCAAAGGCATTATGCTTCCCCTGTCTGGGAAGTTGTCCATGCTACAAACAAAGGCCATCCAAAGGGATCATGCTTTGCTCATTATAAATAACGCTTCTAGTTTTCCATTTTTACTGAATTATACAGATAAATACAGAGAGAAAACCATCTTTGTTAATGTTTGTATTTATTTTTGGGTATGGATAAACATAGAAAAGAGGTTTTCTTTCAGGTGATTCTTGCTGCTGTCAATCATGAGTGCTAGGTCAACAGATGTGCAGGGTGACAGGTAGGGAAGTTAAAACAAATAAAAAATATTTTCTAATGAAGCTCATGTAACAGCAGCAGTATGGCAGCGGCCCATTGACTGAGGGTTCCCTGATTTCAAATGACTCTGTAACCCGTGGTCAATGGACCGTTGATGCCTGCTTAGAAGTGTAGAGAGGAGGAAAAACTTTTCACATCAGGTTCAGAAACACAATAATTCATGGCTCAGAAGAATCACAGGTTCTAAGTTGGTGGGTTTATTACAAAGCCAAAAATAACTGGACAAACAAGCACCTCAAAATGAGGTTGTAGAAGCACATCGGAACTAAAACAAAGCCAAATCTATGAGCAAAGTTCAATCTTGGGAGCATGTAAAGAATAATTAATTCCAAGACTAGAACTCAGGCAATAAGTGCCCTGACATCAAGATCAGACTGAATTGAGGGTTCTTAAGTAAAAAGCATTACCACTAACATGACATCCCCACTTAGCATTTTCCAGGCAAGTCAGGAAAAGGTGTCGCGCTTGGGAGACTTCCTAAGTAGTACACTCACGTTGGGTGGGTCAGGTAGCCAAAGGCTACAGAGCTCGTTCTAAGATGCTCCATTCCTCACCATCCATCTCCTCTCTTCTCCTAACTCAACCCAGGGACACTGTTCCTGATCCCAACACCAAAATCATAGAACACGCCCACTGCTCATCTTCCGATCGCCTCATCCCACTGGGCAACTACCTATAGGTGATTTTCCGCTCAATTTCGATGCTCCCAGGTCCTGGCTCGATGACCTTGATTGCCAGGCCTTCTCCAGTGAGAAAGAACACCGTCTCACATTAGGAGCACTCCTTGTACGAATGTATCCTCTCCGCCCTAAACCTAACTTGTAAAACAAAAGCGATATTCTAACTAACAAAGACGATCTTCTCCACCTGCAACAAAACAATGAGAAAAGAACAAACACACATGCACATGAAATTCAAGTATTAAATCTACAATGTGAGAGCTTTCAGGGAGACTGCATTTCAGGGCTGCAGAAACCGGCCAACATAGTAAAATAACATAAAGGCCCCATGAAATTACATATAAATGAACTCTTTTACTGAGCATTTCTAAATCAACACGTTACATGAGCACATCAAATACATGAATAAATGCAAGCATCTAACACAATTCTGCACGTTAGTGTTTTCAGCTAAACACGCATATATTGCAATCTTGATTTCTTCACGTTTATATGGAAAATACACCTACCACATCACTTTTCACATTATTAGAGTACACATTCTACTATTACATGCTAGTACGACAAAATAATAAATGTAGTTGCAAACTACTCATGGGTATGATGCACCCCAACAAATGAAGGAGCACAATCACACTCTATCAGCTGGTTAGGCTGTTTTATAATGCAAATGGTTTTAAATGACTGTATTGTACTGTAATGGCTAAAACCTATTGGACATTTGAATGTGTAAGCATTTGTTGGTTAAATAAATGTGGAAACATGCCCAGGGCAGTTTAATTATTTATACAAAGCACAAAATAAATATGGAAAAAAATACAGATAAAATGGACACAAAAAAAATATGGATGAATACAGAGGGAAATTTCCCCCAAAAAATACCATAAAACCAGAAACCCTGCTTATCAATAAAACAGTGAGCCACAGTTAAGGATGAGCATCACCAGACATCCATTTCAGCATTTGCAAAGTCTACTTTCAATGTTAGCACTATTTACCAATAAATCTTCTCACACTGCTATTATCATGAGGTTACTGCTTTCTCCGATCACAGTTTAAAACTCATTCACCTGCCATCTTACGGATCCTCACCTGCAGAGGTTTAAATCAGGGATGCGTACTCACCCTGACACTATTTTGGCCTACGAATATACGTCTTCTTGTGCTATTTGACATGAATTTACAAATGCATTATTATATCCATTGTTATATGTAATTACGGTTATGCGTCTTTTTGAATCTTTGAATTGGTTGTAGATATAATTCTAATAAATTTTTTTTATTTATTGTGTTTTTAATGTGTATTATGATGTATTATTTCTAAAATGAAAAGGTGTTTTAATATATACAATTTCTTGAACCAACTTAATAAAATTTAGAACGTTTTTATATAATTTGTAGAAAGTGGATTTAGATCTGACTTACTGGCTTACGGATAAATTGACCCGAGTGTGTTTGAGTAGGATGTGTGTGGTGAATGCATTGTTGGTATGCTAATCAAATACCCCAAAGGGAGATCATTTTTGACTTAACAAACATTTTAATGCCAAAGAGCATTTTGTATGGGGGGGTCCACCCACCCAAAGATCCTCTTGGTAGATTATTTAGTGCATGTTGAACAGCATACAAGTGGGCCAGACAGTTCCTGCCTGTACCTAAGACTCTAGCTGTCAAGGATTGCTTTAAATCACGGTTCATTCGCTCCACAATTTATTTGCCCTCAGGCCTGTATCAGGACAAAAACTGCACCATCACCCCCATTTGACTTCATCGCATCCATGTACTCTTTAGAGGCGAATGCTGAGCCTTGGTCAGAATGGAAGGTGCCACAGGCAAACATCCTGACAAAGACATGCAAATCCTTGATGACATTTTGAGCGTCAGCACTGAGTTGTGGCCAAAAACAAAAGGAATCCAGTGCACAAATGAACTGCAACAAATATAAAGTTATACGCAGTATCAGAAGAGAGTGGACCACAGTGATCAAGATAGACACATCCAAATGGTTAATTAGAAATATAGAGCTGTGTTGAGGTGGACGTGAGACCATAGATGGCTTAATTTGTTGACAAATGTCAAAAGAAAGTACATAATTACAGGTCTGTTTATATAAACCACGCCACCAGTAATGTTGCTGTAAAATAGAGACTGTCGCTGACATACCGGCATGTGCTGATGCAATGCCTTCTTGTGCGGCTTTGATCATAGCAAGTCTGCGGTCCAAGTTGGGAATCAGCCGATCCCCAACTAAAGGAATCATAGCATAATGAACCTGTTCGGGAGTTATATGATAAGAGTATTTCGAAGGGAAACCCTGAGGATAAGCAGTTCCCTCCTCATAGCAGCCACTGCTGCCAAAATATCATTATCTATTTTAGTCATGGACCCTGTAACTGCGTCAATGGAACACATGGCTACTGCGGATTTGGCCGCTTCGTCAGCCAAATAATTACCAAGAGCATGTGCTCCCACACGCTTATGGCCAAGAATATGTATAACATGTGTGAGGGGCAGCCATCATTTAAGGTTTGCCACTCGAACCCAAAGCGTTTTATGCTTAATTGCGCTGCGTTTAGAGTCTCGATTATCATTTTGAGACCAAAAGAATAAGTCATTAAAAGACTGGACACAGTAATAGGAATCGCACACAATAAGAGTATTCACATTAGGTTCAGCAAACTCAAGAGCAAGAACAAGAACACGAACACGCAGCTGCGCCAATTGTGCCATACAGTCTCCAAGTGCCTGAGTATGCGCAATGTAAGCCTTAGCTCTCCATTAACAATTGAGCCAGCAACAATTGTGCAAGCCACTGAATAAGCGTGTTTGGAACCGGTGGCCGGTTAAGCTGAGACTTCGATATAAATGATGCATTCGTACTCATGTAGAGGAAGCAGAGACATGGGAGGAGGATGAACATGTTCATACTATAAAAACTCCTGTGTCTGAAGTGCAGCGTCAAAGATGAATGTGACATTAGAGGATTTCAAAGAAGTTGCCCATTGTATTCACCTTCGAGTTAGATACACTTGCCTTTATCACGGCCTCCAAAGCTGGGAAGGGTTTGACCATAAGAATGTGTTAACCTTGCGCCAGTGAGCGTTCTTTCAGAATCGCCATCTGTACTGCCGCCAAGATTTTTTAAACTCTTGAAAAATCCAATTCAGCTGCTGTGTATTAATGTGATTTTTATGCAATAGGTATTGTGTCTCCCTCATTGAATGTCAAGTAAATGAAACCCACCGTCCCTGGAACTATACGTATCACCAGGTTTGTGGTGTTATCACGCGTCAACAATTAGTTAGTTGCAAGCATGTCAGATTGCAAAGAATGTAGGATAGAGGTATGTTCCAAAAGCCAGCTAGCAGATGAAAATGTGGGTTGTATCAGCGCATAAAGCAGTTTGATACGCTGGGCATAATCAGGAATGTATGTCCTCCCAAAATTCAAAAATCCCAGCAAGGACTGTAGTTACTTCAGTGTAGAAGGGGGTTGCAATTATGCACATTTCCCCAAGAAGTGGGGGGCTAGCCCCTTTCCTTCATTATTGAGCTGGTACCCCCGAAAAAAGTACCGGTAAATGGGCGATGTGCGATTTAGCAAAATTGAACTTGTATCCATAGTCGGCAAAGGACAAAATAATTCTGTCGACTTGGACAAGATGCAGCATAAACTCATCGTTCATCAGATAAATGTCATCAATGTACGAGAACGCATCTGGATCAATGTTGTGCAATAAAGACGCAACACGTGCCGTAAATGCCCCAGGGCTATTCCTTTACCCCATAGGCAAATGCGTAAATTTTTTCTGTTGTCCGACGGCGGTAAATGCTGTCAAGTCACGGCTCTCAAGTGCAAGATTATGACTGTAAAAACCATTGGAAATATCTAGTGTAGTTTAGTATTTCCTACGGCAATGTTTTCTATCTCTTTTATACAAATGTACATGCTTCTTCACTCGTGATACCAAGGCGGAGATAATCGTGTGCAGCACGAGCATTTTTATATATACTTTGGGTAGCCTTGAGTGTAGTACAGAGTATGGACATTTTATGATGACTCTCTTTCCATTCATGTACACCGTGAGGGCGGTTCAATATTGCTCTTCCATTCAGGTCACCAAATGTAATTATGATGGTGAGTTATGTATATGTTCAAAATCGGGATTAGTGGTGAGAATAAATATAATCTCATCATGTGCGATATTTATTAATTATAGTAAATACTTGCAGGCGGCACAGAAGAATTATGTGCCTTTTATTAAAGTCATTTTAATAAAGCTTTTTCGAAGAAAATATCTCGGAACTAAGTTGCGTCCTCTCGCGAGAACGAACTGGTCCAAGATGTGCTGCTAACCCCAATAGGAAGATCCCAATCCAAGATGGTGGACGCGTCCTCTCGCGAGAATGGCCGCATCCTGGATGAGATTACACAGGGTGCCAGAGTGTAAATAACTGGGCTGGTCAAGACGCCGTTTGACAGGCTGAGTAAACACCGGTAATAGTCTCTGTATATCGGTAAGGAGAGGGGTATTTGTTTGTAAATCGGATCAGTCCGAGCTGGGACATGGCGGCAAGCAGACTCGTGAGAATCTCAAGGCTTTGCTTGGAAGTATCGCTTTGATATGATTTCTCTGTGTCTCTTGCAGTTAAGAAATGACATGAGACTTGAGACAACTCACAGGAGGGGTTGTTCTCTTCGTTTTTAACTCGTACCTCACGGCCGGTAGGAGTCACCTTGGCCTAGTGGGGGTAAATATGATAAGCCTTTGGCTGTTTCTGTACATTTTGGTTGGTCTTATTGAATGTATGTCATTTGGGCAGTGTGTAAGGATGTCACATTTTTGTGTTTTTCCTGACAGTCGTGAAAAATGGTGTGTACAGTTTTTGATGCAGTGGCTAAATAATTGATGCCCTGAAGAAATTGCCGTCAGTATACAAGGCAATGAAACATGTTGCCGTGTGGTATGTGGTTATATGAGTAATAGCCACTCCCAGCTTTTTAAGTAGATAGGCTGCACGAAGGAATGGAATAAAGGTCGTATATACGTGCAGTTTTCCTAACTTTTTGTATCACATTGTTCGTATTTGTATGTGTTTTCTATTATCCTTTCCACTGCACTTTCCTTTGCAGATACACTTCTATGTTTGTTTGGACACATTTCTTTTGAAAGCTTGATGACTGCCAATGATGAGAACAGGGTAACACTGGTGAGTACCTACTAGGTTCCCCGTTGGTGGTTCGCCCGTGAGGGGTCATCTCGCTTTCTCACATTTTTTTCACAATATACAGTGTTGTGTGCGCTCCATTCAGCACGACTGTCTGGTAAGGGATAAAGTTTTTTTTTTTTATTTGGCATGGTAACGGTGTTCTTTCTACCCCATGAACTTTGAAGATAGGGGAGAGAGTTCTAAAGATTTGCAACGAGTAGTACATTTGTATAAAAGAGATAGAAAACATTGTCCTAGTAGGACCAGGTCATTATAGTTTGGATGACTTTATGAATGGAGGGCGACCTGTGTCCGGTTTTTCCCTCTGTGCTCCTTTTTGTGTTAATAGTATTTCTTATGAACAAGATTGTTCACCAGCACAGAGCTATGTGTATTTTGCACTGCAAAAGTGCAACAATGACTATTCAAATTTCGGTAATCCAATACAATCCGATATGAACCATCAGGTTTTGATACCAGAAGAGGATTATTTGTCGGTGATGTACATGATTCAATCACTCCTTGATACTGTGTTAGATTGTCACAAACGTGAGCCTTCGCTTCACGCCTGATTGGATATTGCGGGTGTGGCTGTGGCATAGAGCGTAAAAGTATTTCATGAGCCAGTGAATCAACTTCCCAGCCCACTTGATTACGGTACACCGCCAGGGCAAGGGCTGAAGCCCACTCCGCTGCAAAAGCCTTTGCATACTCCTCAGGAACGTAACGCGAAAAACTCTGAAGTATCACGTACTCCCCTCTATAAGCGGCTAACACAAAGGGTGGAGGCCAATCTGCCTCTGCCAACAAAATGTCATATGAACAGGTTAGATTCTCCCAGAAAACAACCTTGATTGGACGAGATATATCACCTTCAATTTAGAAAATAATCACATAGAGCCTATCTGGTGGGGCAACCCGGGTGTCTGCAGTCTCTGTTGTAATGAATGTATCAGTTGCTGTCGCCTGCAGACAGAGACGCAGAGCCTCCGGCACTAAGATAATCTCCGAGGCGCTGTCTAGCAGAGTCACTGCCCATGTCCATTCCAGGAGTCACGTTCTCACCGTCTGAGGCATATCTCGCTGGTAAAGCGGCAAGTTTTTTCTTTGTAAAGGGGGGTCAAAAACAAGGTAGATCCTCTTGTTTTCCTTTAATGTCAAACTGTCAAGGCTGATCTTGTCCCTGTGGTGCAGGTTGACTTTTGCCACAATCTTTGTGTTCCCCTCCACTGACTTGAGAGCCTGATGTGTCCTTTAAAGAAAGAGGAGAGCGCTGATCAGGGACTTGAAATCTATCAGGAGTTTTAATTTTCGCGCGGTCGCGTAAGTCATAAGTACGCTCAGAAGACTCAGATGTAGATGAACCAGTACCCAAACCTTGCTTCTGCTGCCCCTGTTTCTTGTTTTTCCAGGTCTTTTTAGAAAAAAATGGGCACCTGTCTTTATCATACTGGCCTTTTTGTTGAGTTTGAGTTTGCTTTTGAGTAAAAGGCTTAACTCCCAGACTATTGCGGTCTATGGTCTCATAATCCTTTGCAATAATCTTTGGTAATTTACGTGGCTTGTCTGCCTCTGGGACAGCCTCCAAGCGGTTTGTCACTTGAAAGCTTACCGCATCACCCTTGACATTGGCAAGGATCGTATCAGCAACCATATTGAACACCCCCACCAGTCTCATCCCCAACTCTACAGCTGCTTCGGCTCCCTGCTCATCTTGAACACGCTTTATAACGGAGAGGAGCATGGTCACGGAGGGCATGCCAAAGCACTTTGAATACACCGCTGCAAACACCTTGCCCAGGTGTTACAATTAGTTCACTCGGGAAGTACGGCTTCAGGCAAACTTATAGTTAAGATCCTGTGCTTCTCTACAGGTCTGGTATTTGGAAAACAGCCTTTAGTTGTCCAAATTTTTCAGCAAGCCAATAAGGGAACACATCCTTATTCTGTGGACCCTTGCCCATTACTGAATTAACCTTAAGGGGACTAAAGGTTCCGCCACCAGGTCCAGCAGGTTGCGCAGCAACGCCAGGTGGTCCCACCTGGAAGTTGCGCGATATAATCTGTATTACAGCTCCATGCACACGTATTAAAGACGTATGTAACACGCAGAGTTCTGCAACCATCACTGTTGTCAGACAATGCAGATGTGGGGTATACCCAGCCAAAACAGGCCAGGTGGCCTTAACTATCGATAAAAGACCTAAACAGACCGGCGAGTGATTGGGTGAGGAAGGGTGTCATTAAACTAAATTTGGTGTTGCCTAGCTGTCAGCAAAATTTTGAGAGCCCTATCAGGCTGATAAGCTGGAGGAAGGGCCGTGGCAGTATATTCACGAAACAGGTTATCCGTTCCATCCACCGCCGGAAAGGTGACCTTAGAATAAAACACCTCAAAGCGGTAAGCAGCATCCGCTTCTACTCCAAAAATGAGCGCAACACCAGCATTAGGGACTCCATTTTGAGTCAAATAAGCCTTGAGTGGAGCTCGATTAGGAGGAGGAATTGCGACTGCCATAATTAACATCAAAGAACGACAACCTAAAGCGCTGCAGCACAATAACGGGTTAAGAATAAAGTGAAAGAACCTTTTAAACTTGAAAGAGCCCATAAAACATCACTATAGGAGGTTACACCGTCACAGCTGTCTGCGTAAACAGAAGCAAGAGTTTTGTAGACAAGCACAAGCACTACTCAAGCGCCTCGCAGATTGGAACCAGACCAAACATTGGCGATGCTATGTTGCAGGGATTCTGCACATAAACAGAACTATGCGCAGGAAAAGAGAACCTGAGTTTATAGGGGTGTACCAACCTACTACATTAGTCCCCAAAATCCCAAAACCGACGAGCTATAGTGTCTCATTCGTCCTCCTCTATATATCAAAAAGCTACAAATGATTAGACAACCCAGAACACTCCTGACTCTCTCAGGATTCGTGGGAGCAAGACATACTCTTTCGCTCACTCACTCGTACTTGTCCACAATTAGATTTGGCAGAGTCACTGAAATTGTTTAAAATGTTTATTTTAACTATTGTGCTCTACAATACAGTATACAAGCCACTACCAGCAGCAAAATGCGTAAACTCAAAACAGTTAGCATTGTTACAATTCCATAGAGTACAAAGGGGTAAGCCATTATATAAAGCCTGTGAAAAAAGGACAATAAGACCTAACCACCGTCCCTTGACTGGAAGAAGTTTATTTCTATGAAGGAAGATCTCTGGGCTTTGACAGCAGATCTCATACCTTAAAGCCTGGATGTAAGGTTTACATCAAGGGAACAGCTGAGCTCTTCTCCATGGAAAGGTTTTTCCAAGTGTGTTAAAACAACATGCAACCCCGTAATATCAAATTACTAGTCTCCATCATTGCAGCTGTGCTTTGCATGTTAAGTCTAGGTGCTAGGGACTGACCAGAACAGAATAACAAGGGGCATTGTTTATAGACCTTGTACATCGTGTTCAGACTAAACTCCAGGAAAAGCAGAGAACGCGAAAAGCAGACCGTTCTCATGTGAAAGGCACCAACAGAGTCTTGCAAATCCAAAGGCGCATGTAGTAATGTGACCAAAAGCAGCATCATTGCAGCAAAGCTCATGCTAAGTTAGCAATGTCGACAATGTCCCTAAGGGCCATATAACACCTCTGTGTCCCCAGAGCGCGCCTCAATGGTGACATTTGGGAATTCCTCCTTCACTGCGCTGACCAATTCCATACAGTGGGACTTGAACCCACAATGTTCACATCAAGAGTTTGTAGCCCGTATAAGTGACGGGTGATGAATACACAGTGTCATGCGCAGTGCAGTACGAGTGCCTCCTTCTTTGATGGGGTCCCGACAAGAGCAGGAGTTATCCTTGCACAGCAGTCTTTACAAGCAGGGCTGGTAGTTGATCTATCAGATTCAAGTTTAGGGCCACCAGCCTGGGCATGTTTTGGCTGCACTCCTCCCTCCGTGACAGCAGCATATTCACATTGGCCAGTGTATTAGAGGAAGAGGTGTGGCGCCGCCGCTCGGGCGACTGACTCTGGAATCTGGGGATCACGGTTCGATCCCCGGCACGGGCGGCAGATTAGCCCAGCACCATGTGACTCTGGGCAATAGCTAGCTTAATCTTCTCGACGGCCCCCAGCGTATAGAGACCCTTACGGGTGATTGTGTGCTTTACAAATGTGGATTATTATTATTAGTGCTAGTATTCTGGCATTGTCCCTATGGGCCCCAGCATTGTTCAAGAGGTGCCCACTCCCCGCGAGGCAGCAGCCAAGTAGTTTGTACCTCTGTGGCGAGGCCACAGTCCTTGTGTGTCCCAGCGGCCTGGTTACAATTGCCAGCCATGGGGGCACACCGCGAGTGGGGAAAAGGGCGTTTGTGCAGAGGTAGGCCCCCAAGCACTTTGTGCCTCAGGGCTTTGTGTCACCCTCAATACTTCTCATTCCCCTTTTCAGGGCGAGAGGCCACAGTCTAGGTCGCAGAGTAGGCCAATCCAGTCAGGGAAGCACCTAGCATTCACTGGCACCTCTAGGGGTAAGGTGCTTATCCTCTTTTGTCGTACAGGGGTTACCCAGCCCCCAGCGGCACAGCCACAGCCCCCAAACCCGCACTTCCAGCGATCCCGCAGGTTGCCACCTTACATGCTGATATCATTGCGGTGCACGGGAGGTGCTCAGCCCAGTGTCTCTCAGGCCGCTCTGTGAGGCAATTGGGTCCTAGGCATTCTGGCTGCATGCTTCACGGACTGCGCACAGGGCCCTGTTACGGCTTCACCTGCACCCCCGTTGCAGCCAGACGCAAGTCCTCTCGACCTGCACCCATCTGCCCCAGAAGAGCAGAGCTTACTTCGAGGGCACTCCCTCTGCCAGGACTGGGGTGTCCCACTACCTCAGGTTCTGACCGTGGAGCGGTCCACAGCAGGATCTCAAGGCCCGTTGTGGCCTAGTTCGTACCTCACACCGTTATTCTCATTTTTGGTTTGTCAAATTCAGAGGATTTAAAATTTAGTGCAATGCTCAGTGCCAGCAAACTCCATTTCAAATTAAGCACAGCTTTGGTAACAGGAAAGCCTTTGATTGGCAAGAAGCGCTTGAGTCACGTTGCCAAATCTTGACGATTCCCAGGTGAGGTAATTTACTAGGTCTCTGCTGCTCTTGTTTGCGGAAAATATGAGGAGGAGAATGACAGAGATGATTTCTTCGATGTGTTTGTATTCCCTCCTCAGCTTCATATTGTGTTATCAGTTCAGCCTGCGGCTCAAAAAAACTCTTCACAATTAATTTTACCTAACAAGCGCGCAAAGTTTAAACAAATAAAATAATCAAGAAAAATGACATGCCTTCCAAACAATGCACAGATGTATTCAGGGCAAATACATTATGTAAATTAGTCCGTGTGGCTTCTGTACTTGCAAGCAGAAATAGTGTGCAGTGTAGAAACACAAAACAGCCAAACATCTGCTGAAAGGAAATGGCATATTTTGCATGCCACACCATAGCTCTTGAACTTTTCCATATCACCATCTGGTTGAAGATCACAGTTTTCCCTCTATTTTTTTCATTCGAAAATTAAACTCTCCTGAAATTACTATTTTCAACTTTCTGTGCTAATTTCGGCACATAGAAAATCTGAATAGCAAGGTTAATATTAATTGAGCTACATGTTTGTGCAGTCATAAAAAAAGAAGCAAATATCTCGACATTTAATCTGTTTGGAAACAGAATTATGATTTTTGTATGTTTGTGGAGTTAAAAAAATATCTGGTGTGACTGACTGGTACACAGAAGGAAGAGAGAGAGCGTGCTGCCCTTAAACTGTAGGAATGCAGGGGTTTGCATCACTTCCTGCCCTTTGGTCATGGTTAATTTCCTTTCACAGTAGTAGGTATCTGCACTGCAGAAAGGTTGTTACAGCTGCTATTAATAAAATGAAGCTCCCTGATTATCCTGCTGGAAAAATAAAATCGCTCGCTGATTACCTGTGACTTCAGTACTGTTGAAACACCATATATCCCTTTAAAAATGCCACAGGATAAACCACCATGCTGCTGCCGGCTTCTGCTGCCTGGTACCTAGGCGCAGGCAGAAGTGGGGGCTGGCATGGCATACTGAGTGTAGTGAACAGATGCTTGTATGATAGCTTGCTGTGGTCCAGCTGGGAAAAGTCTGTGCAAGCTGTTCACTAAACCTTCCCCCTTGAATTGGAATTAGTGCTGTCCAATGCCAGGAAAATGTTTGCATTCTGTAAAACAACATACCAGTTTCAGAAACTGAATCCTGAGCGCCTGAGTACTTAGGCCGCAATGCGGTAGGTAGATCAGCAGTGTAAGTACTGGTAGTGGAGCAGTTCAATTTAGACTCTACCCCTACACGTCATAGTAATGCAATTATATACGCGCATTTGACATTATATTCACTGTGTGCCTTAACTTTATTAATGTTTGTGAAACATTTAAAAGCATTAATGAAATGTATTCACTGTAGTGACTAGAGATTTTTAAATGTGTGCACTTAGGTACAGTTTAAAAATGAAAGCATGTATTCTTTATTTAGATTTTGCACCTACACTTCAAGTTATATTTGCATATGTAAACATGTAGGGGCATATTATCAAGTATGTATCACCGAGTTAGCTGCACTTTATCGCATCCAAAGTCGCGATAAATATATCACCCCATTCACAAGCTGGTGCTAACAGCCCATATCACCAGTTTACCTGTGATAACAGCCACAAAAAACATTGCCACAGATGACAACGCCAACTATCGTTAATGAGATACAGAGTAAGCATTCCAGTGCAAAAAGCCGCAACAACACCACTCCGCAACATTCTCAACAACCAGCCAGATCGGCGATGAAAACCCAAAACAGGCGATAAGGCATGTTAGCAGCAGGAAATTAACACCTGCTCTGACCTGGTGTAAAGTCGGACGACAGCATGCACCAGAAAAGGGAGCACAGGCCAGAGCCACACCTGGAGAGCAACAGATGCCATGGAGCCACTGGCCATGCAGGTGGGAGCCCCAACAGTGTCACAACACCCACCGCCACCACCCCCAGGACCACCAAGGCAGCCCCCCCACCAGGCAAAGACATGTCACATCAAGTTCACGAAATCATGTACAAAATAATTTGCTTGATGTCGCAC
This sequence comes from Lissotriton helveticus, assembly GCF_964261635.1. Classification (NCBI taxonomy): domain Eukaryota; kingdom Metazoa; phylum Chordata; class Amphibia; order Caudata; family Salamandridae; genus Lissotriton; species Lissotriton helveticus. The sequence goes on from NC_136068.1 coordinate 1,630,077,944, forward strand.
AATTACAACAGGCAACATGCATGTGTCGTCACAAAAATGAGCATCACGCATTCACCTTTGAAGTGCCAAACAAAACATTTTATAAAAAAAACCTCAAAACAACAATTTTGAAGACTCTTGGTGGGTCTCCTCGGGACAATCTGTAGCTCACTGCCTGCAAGACAAAATTCCATATAAGAAGGTGTGTCATGCGCACATCAAAGGACAGAGAGAGAGCGAAAGAGAGAGAGAGAGATACAGAGAGAGGGAAAGAGAAGGAGAGAAAGATGGAAAGAGAGGGAGAGAGAGAAATATGGAAAGAGAGGGACAGAGAGAGAGAGACTGAAAGAGAGGGAGAAAGAGAAAGACGGAAAGAGAGGGAGAAAGAGAGAGAAAGACAGGCAAAGAGGGAGAGAGAAAGATGAAAAGAGAGGGAGAGAGAGAAAGACGGAAAGTGAGGGAGAGAGAAAGACGGAAAGAGATGGATGGAGAGAAACAGTAAAAAGAAGAGAGGGATAGGGAAAGAGAGTGCTGGCACTGTGCACCCAGGCCTCACTGCTCACCTTCTGGCACCAGTGTGTCTCCAACCACGTGCTGGTATGCACTGCAGATCACCAGGTCCCTTATCTGAAACAGATCCCTCATCTGAAACATAGTCCACGTGCCGGTGCAAGCCCCAAGACCGGGGCCCGTGAACATGGCACCCTCCACATCATGCAGCTCCCTCTGCTTGCCACCAGGTCTCACACTTGATTCTGGCTCTTGATTTCACTGTGGCAGAGGACATATCAGTGCACACGGCATCATCGCAAGCTGCACACTCGCACAACGCTTGAAGTGCCACTAACTCTGTGACCCACGAGGCAACACCACATGGCGGTAGGCCAGCACTGCCCGCTGACTCAGGTCTACACTGCGGTCCAGCAGGACTCACAACAATCAACACCAGTCCGGGCTACCACAATGGCGCATCATCACAGGCTGCACACCCGCTCAGCACTTAAGGTGCTCCTACCTCAGTACATCGTGCCACCAAGTTTCTGCCCTGCAAGTCATGGACCCTCTATGATTGAGTATCCTGGTGCGGACGCCATCATGTCACCTCCGCCACTCGGGAATGTGATGTTGCAGGCCTCTAGGCCCTCATGCATAAATGAGAAACATACGGATACACCCAGAGGGATGAATGATGCTACATCACCAACCGTTACATCGCATACTGTAACAACACTGATTTTACATCGCAAAGACTGTTACTTCGCAAGTTTTCACATCGCGTACCGTTGCAACATCGATGTACATTTCTTTATGCAACAAGGCATGATAACGCATACAAAAACAACGCGTACCATTACAATGCTTTTTTTAATCAGCATTGAGTACCTTAATTGTATTACACATTCTCTACATACACATCATTGCGGGAAACAGCTGGTCGCTAAAGACGAACACAGAAACACTCTGTGTGGTGCAAATAACATGTGCACCAGATAACACGTGTGTTGGGCACAGGATTTATAAATAGCTGCAAAATAACGGGAATAGCGTTTGCACCCTTTTAATGCTTTTAATGCAATTTATTGTGTTATTGCTTTATAATTAGTTTGGACAATTACCGCCAGGCAACAGCCAGCTGCTTCAAATAAAAGAGCAAGCACAATTTACTACCAGTGCTGCTACTAACACCCCTTTGAGCAAGTCAACTCCTTAGGCTCGAAGATTGTGTCCCATCAGTAACAATACTTCCAGAAAGGCTCTTTCACATAACTGTGTTGTAATATTAAAAAAAGACAGTGCACGATTTAAAAAAGGCATGAGCAACATTTTAGAGTGAAACAGATGGGAAAGCCCATCAAAACATGTTGGATGAACTATTTGCCATTCGCCAAACTGAATCCGTCAGTTAATGTACACCCCAATGGCTCCTCACACGTGGGGGTATCTTAAGATATAAAATGTTATCATTTAATTTCAGCAGCTTCGGTGGCTCAGGCTGCTTCAGCAGCCAGGCTCTACACTACTGCTAAGTTCTAAGCATACCACTTTATATTACAGCAATGCATATAAAACGTCTGCTCACGCCTTCTGCGAGTCAAGATTTAAATGTGATGACCCACTGGTGAACATCTGATTGTCATATATGACAGAAAACCCTTTCAACCGCATAGCTGTAACAGCTGGTGAAAATATAAAAACAATACACAATGATCACAAACCACCAAACGAGAAACATAAATGTTTTAAACTGTCCAAAAATTCTTTAAAACTAACTATTAAAATTAACCTAGAAAATGACCACGAACCCATCAGTGACACATGTACTGCGAATAGCGCATACTGTTTACCTTGACCACATAACTTCAGGATGAAAAGACAGCACTTTGATTGACAACGCTCATGGGTGACTTGGTACCTCATTGTTTTTTTTATCAGAAACAGTTAACACATTCGGAACCATTGCTCTAGAAATAGCAGGGATGCCATGAAGAGGCTACTTAAGAGTAACAATTAAATAAGTACTTAATGCAATCTAGGTAACAAAGAACAACGTCTACATACAATACACCCTTCATTTGGTAACCAGCCCTAAGGCACCAGTTTGATATAGTTGTGGAGGCCTGCAACGGACTTCCATATTTGTACGATCATTCAATGGCTGTGATATTTCATTGGAATACAAAGCCTATCTCCATTTTAGATTTGGAATTAGCTTTACACATTGATATTTTATGTAAGTCATTTATTCACAAATGTGGATATCTGTACATCACTACTGTTCCTGCATCACCAGCCATTTGCTAGGGGACAACAACACATTTCTGCTATGTGTTTCCTGTCATATTCTGCCAGTCCTGCTTGTTTTGTACTTGTAACTTGGCTTGATGGAAACTGTGGTGCATCTACACTCAAAGGTAAATGCATCCTTTTCTCACTCTGCCTACAATGTGCAATTGGTACAGAACAGGTATGACAGCACATGTGAATCTGGACCCATTTGCATTGAAGAACTGTTCGGTGTCCATAAGCTGCAAGACATTTTTTGTGGTGACTGCCTTCATTGACACCACAGGCTTTTGTACTTGCTATATTTACACTGTGGTCTTCCGCCACATACAGAGATACACCATTTCAATATAAGTTGGGATGGTTGTGCAATACCATCAACTTTAACATGCTGATGAAAGCAGATTGCCCATGATATCTTGGCAGCATTGGCAGACAGCATGATAGGAACAAATGACATGGAGTGAATGTAGGTAGGGGATGGCAATGCAACGGGCCTGCAATTACACATAGCACCCCACTGTCCTTCTGACTACAATAATGCAACTTATATAACAATGTGTTAATTTCTAGTACTCCCCTACAGTATACTTCCAATACCACAGTTGTTTCGTTGTATTTGTTGGTTTTTCATGTAGCACACACATGCACAGCTGTCATCCCTCACAAGGTGAATGTATACAATAGGGCAAAGCAAATTCTTTAGCTGATGACGTCAACTTTCTTGAGGCATGAGGTGTGATGTAACCCATCCACAAAGGTATAAGTCATCTCTTTCCTCCCTGCACTCACAAGCTGTACAGGTGCTGGCTTGGTTGTTGAATGATCTGCATTGAGTCAACATTTGACCTTCAGGGGTTTTGTCAGGCATTTCATGTAATGTGAGTGTAGCCTATCTCTTACTCATCTTTCCTCAATCAGACTAGTAAGCAGATGATTACTAAATTAGTCTTTCTCATCATGGGCACAATGGCCTAGTCATTGCAAGTCCTGGCCTTTCCTTAACCAACACATTGTATTAGGTTTGCTTTTACAATGTTTTTTTATTGAGCTTGACCAAAACTACACCTCCTAGCATGCATGTTGGTGGTGAAAAGGGAATTTCTGGTTTATGGGATCAATTACGACATGGTGACCTCACCTGAGCACTGCCGCATTGAAAATAATTGCATTCACCACGGGCCCACTAACTTGGGCACAAACGTTATGTGGGCTGACATTTACAGAAGCATTATGTGAGCTGGGGGGACAAGAAGCACACAAGAAAGTGGATCAGCCAAGTAACCAGGGTACGGAGGGGGCACTGAGAGAGCAGTAGGGACAGAGAGACACCAGGCAGTGTTTCAGCCGAAGGCGTTGTGGACTAGAGAGGACAGTGTGTCAGCATTACTTGAAATTATTTGTCAATAAAATTAACTGTTTAACCAATCTTAAAATGGGGCACATTGCAATCTTTTCCCAAATGGACATTGCCAACATACAGGGGCCACACCTGAAATTCTTCCACATTTTAATACAATAATGGGTCATGTGATCCTCACCCCACCAATCATTTGTAAACCTAGCTCCGAGGCCCACAGGAGTTATCACACACTCCCCAACAGACTATCCAATTATACAGCAAGCAACGTGTTTCTTCAACTCAACTTAGAATATCCAACACTACAAAGATGCACATACAACTCCAAAGAGAAGCACAGTCAGTGTGTATGTAAGGCACCTGGTATTTTTCACACCTATGTTTTGTCACGTTACCCAACGTCTGACATGAGCATTCTTGCTAGTTTGCTTAAACTGAAATGTGCTGGCGTCTTCAAGATCAGCAGTGTCTGTGTTGTATTCAATCACCCATCTTAGGTCCAGTCACTGCCCCCCACCTGCTCCTCCAACTTAATTTATTCATTTTGAATAACATTTAACATAGGTGTACACTCCGAGTGTAAGTGTAATGCGTTGTGCAAGACCAGCACGTTTGTGCAAATAAATGTTACCGATGTTACAGCATGCGTGATGTAGCAAATGAGTTTACAGCATGCGATGTTACAGAATAAATGCTTTGAATCCTCAATGTTACAGCATGCGATGTTACAGCATGGACGTTGTAACCGCATGCGTTGTGAATACATTCTATGTAAACGTTTCCACGATGTAAAATGTGCATTGTAAAGCACCCGCTATGTGCTGTCATCATTGTAATCGGTGTTCGCCACCCATAGAGACAGTGACAATGGCATCCACCCGTGCGCCCGGCCCTCTTTATCAGCAGGGTCACATGTCCTGTGACTCGTGTGCTGGATGGGTGGTGTGGGTGTAAAGCAGCCATGAAAAGAGTGTCTGTGGCATGCTGACAACTAGACCTGTGATCTGCAGATCAATACAGGGTAGACCTGGGACATGTAGCGTTGTCGTCCCCCCTGTGAGCGTAAGCGGAGAGGGCTGGCCTGGAGTATGCCAGTCCAGCGTAAGGGTTTGAAAAATGGCCCCGGGGCTCCGGGCGTGGTTCCGTACTGGGCTGGACAAGGAAGTAAGTAATGCGGGTGTCCCTGTTATTGTGTCGGCACCACCCGTACTGCATTTGGCAATGTGTCACCCTGTGACCCAAGTCCAACGTCATGAGCAACATGGACATCAGGGGGAATCATTGACCCTACATTCATCCATACTTCCACACTTGAAAGATCATAGACATGAGACATCTGTGTGATTATTAATATTTAATGCACATTCAGTGGAGTGTTGCAGCTGGAGCAGTACAGGGCCATGCTAACCCCACTTTACAATGTTGGCCCGTGGAGGGCCAGCCAGAGTCCCTCAGGGAAAGACAAGTCCAAAGATGAGGAAGAGTTCAGTCCGCAGCCTGATTGCTGTGTCATTGGCGATCCAACAGAAAATGGCAGTCCATGTCGAGGTCCAAGGTGAGTGTCGCAGAGTGTATCAGGGGACAGTGGATGGTGATGATGGAGAGGACAGAACCAAGCAGAAACAGGCCATATGGCAGAAATGAATGCTAGTGACTCCTTCTTACTACAGAGCCAGATTCATCCTCTTCTTCGTCCTCTGCTGTTTCATGTGCCTCACGTGTGGGTGGTGGTGTTCTGTCTCCAGCACAGTGTGGCAGTGACACATCAGTGGCCGGAGGTGGAATGTCTGCTGGACTGTGTGGCACTGACACTTCAGGGGGCGGAGAGGTGGATGTAGTCGTAGCAGCAGCATGCATCAGCGCCAGGCCTTGTGGCAGCAATGCCATGAGGATGGTCCCGAGGTCATTGAGGAACCCAGCTACCTCTCACTGGTGTGCAGCCGTGGCATCCGCTCTTTCCACCTGTGTCCGCTCCATGGCCTCCATTAACCTCCGCATATGTCCCAACTCCTGTGTGACATCTCTAGAGCCACTCTGACTGGACAGTTGTTCAAGTCTCTGAGTCAGGGCTCTGGCGATGTCAGCCATGGTCTGTTGGAAAGCATGGAGTGGACTGTGGGTGTCCGTTCGTTAGGGACTGTGAGTGGTCCCTGATGGGACTTAGGCCCCCACGTATGGCATCTAGTTTGGCTGCCATGTGGTCGAACCCCACCCACACCTGTTCAGCCAGATTCTCCTGGCACCACAACACATGTGTTCTTTGTGGCGGTCCTGGGAGGCAGCCGTGGTGGTGGGTGCTGCTTGCTGTGTGGTCTGTGCATGAGCTGGGTTCTCCTTGTGGCAGCTGGGCTGCCCTGCTCCTGGAGGTGGGGTGTGGAGGCTCTCCATGAGCTGTTGGAGGGCATCGGAGTCGAAGCTGTGGTGGTCCTCTTCGTCATCCCCTGCAGCTCTGATTTTGCGGCTCCTTCTCCCTTACATGTGGTGTGCCTTTGACTTCTGTGCTTATACTGCCTATACGGTGCTGTGATGTTGCATATGTGGGTACATTGGTCTCTTGGTGAGAGTTGGGGGTCTGGAGCATGGTTTGTCTGCAGATGTGCTCTACTTAATTGTGCATGTGTGCCATTGTGCCCAACTCCCCCCGTACCCCCAGTCCTCGGTCGTTACTCACCCTGGTGCTGTTGTGTCCAGTCATGTTGAGCATTGTCCAGTCCCCCAATTCCTGCCACCATCTCCCCACTGATGACTGTGGACACCATTTCCTCCATCTCGTCTAGCTCCTCCTGTGGCGCAGGACCCCCACCTCCAATCTGCATTGCTGCCTTCCAGTTGTTGGCAAATTTCTTCTTGGTTTTGCGCTGGACATTTTCTAGCGCCTCTTGACCTCTTCCATTGTCCTCTTCAGCACTCCCACTGCATTCACCTTGTCCACGATGGACTGTCGTTTTCCATTTTTTGTTGGCAATGACACAGTGGAGGTGACAAACAGTTGTTGATGGTGTTCTACCACCTCTGTTATCAGGATCCTGTTTTCCTGCGGACTGAAGCGATTCTCCCTACTTTTCTTCTCCTTGCCCTTCCCTGACCCCGAGGTCCCAGGCTGGTCCTCGGGGAGGGTTGTGGGGTTCTGGTTGTCCTCTGTACTTGGTCCGACAACCTCCATTGTGCTTCACTGTTGTTTTATTTGTGTGTTTTTTTCTACTTTTATGGTCATTTTTCCCGCCTGGCGTGTGTGAATTGCAGGCCTGTTGTTGTTTTTTCCTGATCTTTGTATCGCAATTGGCCTCATCGCAACATTTTTTGCATTCATGTTTCGCATTTTTGCCGTGTTGCATTGACTTTATTGCAGTAATTTGATGCGGTCTTGTGGGCTTATCACATGGTACCGCCGTGTTGTGAATACTAAGTTAACACAGCTTTATTTTACTGCGACAGACTGCGATGTGAAGAGTTGCGTTAAGCTAATTTTGCGGTGATGATCACACGTTCTTGAGAATATCCTCCGTACTCTTTCCACCCCGTACTCTTTTACTCACATTTTGCATTTATTCCAAAGTTACGTGTGCATGTATGACCATGCCTCATGCCTCAGTTGAAATTTATTTTGCTTTACCAGCATGTTTTCTCTTTTTCTTGTAGGTTTTTTATCATGATTTTCGTTTGCAACAGAAATGCGTATTGTCTGTGTTTGACTGCTGATAGAGAGGATTGGAGGAAAGCTTGGCAGTGAACGTGAAGAAATAATGGTAGAAAAAGGCCTCTTTTATTCATGTACCAGGGTGGCAAGATGTTCAAGGTTGAGAATAGCAGTTTCAGTTTGATGCAATGTAAACCTGATATTATGTTGCAGATTCACTCAAGAAATGACTTGATTTGTCCCTGGTGGTGCAAAGGAGAAAATTTTGTAAAACAATTAATGTCCCACAGGTTTTACCATTAGGTTAGTTTCAGAATGGAATAATGGTATCAAGTTGAAAATTATCTAGCAATACCAATCACACAGATTATATATATAAAGCAGAAGGCTAAATTACAAGAAATAAGTCAAAAATATAGGCAATGAACCACCAAAGAATGCAATATTAAACCACTCAAGAATAAAACCAGAAAAGTAGTTGTATGAAGAAATATATAAATACTTCGTACATTTATTCAAATTTTGACATTTTGGCACAGTAATAATAAATCATTAAAAAAATATACGCAAAGTACATTGGATATTTCATTAAAAACATTACAAATCACATAAAGTAAACATCAGTTAAAAAGTTCAAAGTGAACAAGGGTCGACGCGGCGTTTCGGTTACAGGCTAACAATAGACAACCTTCTTCAGGACCAAGTTCTAAAAAGAAACAAAGAATTACTTTTTTGCATTCCCAATTCTTCAAAACAAAGTATTTTACCAAAACATCACTTGTATATTGGCTACATCTATTCGGTGGATTATACTACAAACGTAGGTGGATTATCAACACTATTGGTATTGCTAGAACAAAACAACATCTATAAATTAATACCATTCCGGTAGTTATACCGTTGTACCAGATAAAAATCACTTGGCACTTCTTTCTAAACTAGACATTAGCTGAAAAAATTTCTGCTCCTGAAATTACCTGTGTTTTGAAAAAGGATTCCAGATAAATCTTGGAATACCAGGTGCCGATTTATATAATCCGGTCAGGAACTGTTATTAGTTCACTCGGTTGAGACATGTGTTGTATCGATATCTATGAGTGATAGTAAGATATCGAGCAATGATTAGTATGCTCTATTCGGGTTACGTTTTTTAAAAATAATAGGTCAATATGGCACAGTACTACCTTATATTATTCTGGAAATAGGTGTCGCTCTGGTAGTAGGAGCCACCGATATGTATCTTCAGTTGTACTGTAAATAAATTCCAGAATAATATAAGGTAGTACTGTGCCATATTGACCTATTATTTTTAAAAAACGTAACCCGAATAGAGCATACTAATCATTGCTCGATATCTTACTATCACTCATAGATATCGATACAACACATGTCTCAACCGAGTGAACTAATAACAGTTCCTGACCGGATTATATAAATCGGCACCTGGTATTCCAAGATTTATCTGGAATCCTTTTTCAAAACACAGGTAATTTCAGGAGCAGACATTTTTTCAGCTAATGTCTAGTTTAGAAAGAAGTGCCAAGTGATTTTTATCTGGTACAACGGTATAACTACCGGAATGGTATCAATTTATAGATGTTGTTTTGTTCTAGCAATACCAATAGTGTTGATAATCCACCTACGTTTGTAGTATAATCCACCGAATAGATGTAGCCAATATACAAGTGATGTTTTGGTAAAATACTTTGTTTTGAAGAATTGGGAATGCAAAAAAGTAATTCTTTGTTTCTTTTTAGAACTTGGTCCTGAAGAAGGTTGTCTATTGTTAGCCTGTAACCGAAACGCCTCGTCGACCCTTGTTCACTTTGAACTTTTTAACTGATGTTTACTTTATGTGATTTGTAATGTTTTTAATGAAATATCCAATGTACTTTGCGTATATTTTTTTAATGATTTATTATTACTGTGCCAAAATGTCAAAATTTGAATAAATGTACGAAGTATTTATATATTTCTTCATACAACTACTTTTCTGGTTTTATTCTTGAGTGGTTTAATATTGCATTCTTTGGTGGTTCATTGCCTATATTTTTGACTTATTTCTTGTAATTTAGCCTTCTGCTTTATATATATAATCTGTGTGATTGGTATTGCTAGATAATTTTCAACTTGATACCATTATTCCATTCTGAAACTAACCTAATGGTAAAACCTGTGGGACATTAATTGTTTTACAATATCTCTCCCCTGTCCCAAAGTTGACAGAGAAGGGGGCCTCCTTTTATCTTTTATGGCAAAGGAGAAAATGCCATTCCTGACTCTCCTGTTACTTATAAAGAGGTGTTCTCATAGTTTGAGTTAGGATGGATTCGCTTTAGACTTTGAGTGGTACAGACCTCTCTGCTTGCCCTAATCTTGCAAGTATGAAGCTTTATGCTAAACACATATTTCCTCTTGAGGTCGAGCCTGGGCAGTGCATGTGCTGTCTCTTCAAGACATGCTGTAATCACTCTGTGGGCTTACAGCCCGCCCATTGTCTTTGTATTTGTTCCTTTGATTGTCTTTTAAAAAGTCTTGGTTGCTAATGGGTAATCTATCCGTTTTGTCCGGCCTTGTGCTCATTTGTTTCCTCCCACGGAGCAGCGCCTAATTACTGCTTTCATTCCACTTTGGTGGATATCTCTTTGTGTCTGGGTCTATTTTTTTTCATTTCTTTCCTGTTGTGGCAGCGTAAAGGCATTGTAAGCCAGAGCACCCCTCTCCACAGCACGTGACAAGAGCACACGTTGTGCAAGGCAACCACGAAACGCAAATTCACACGTCATGCTCATAACTCCAGCTGGGTAAATTGGGTGGTGATATGCAGTCGTAATGATGGTTTTAAACACAAATATCCCAACTGCTGCCTCCTTCCGTAAAGGCACCATGTTGGCACCTTAGACTCGCCCGGTTGTTCAACCCACCCACAGAGACTTGTTGACCAAATCCACTCTTACCACTGGGGTTGCACACATTCGCTCATGCTCTACTAGGCGGGTGCAATATAAGATAGCACATATGTTTTATTTCGAAGAAGAGCGCAGGTCGGCAGGTAATGCCATTCTCAGCAGACACCAACAGATAGAGAGAGCTATTGTTGGCCCGAGAAACCACCCCCATTTTCCTCCTCCTTCCTCTCAATGGTGTGAGGGTCTAAATGGGAGAGACTTGCATGCATGCCCAGATGGGAGGAGCCATTTCCAACAGTGTGGGTGAGTGTATCGCGAAAAGAATAGAAAGCAATGAAGAGCAGTATTTGTTATTTAAAGCATTTTTGTGGAAAGTGTATTCTGTGTATGCTTTTTCACTCTATTTTCAAGAGGCCAACGAAAATGCCTCTTTTCCAAAAATGCAGTTTCCTTTTGCTACAAAGTATGCAGGATTTGATTCACCATTGTCCTTTATCTGTCTCTACAATTTGGCATATGACGCTCTTGCACTTATCTGGCAGCAGAGCATTGAGCACCTCGCAGAGAGTTGTCTGGTGTTTTTGAAGAAAAGTACAAACATACAGACATTTACTGCATGCGGAGTACTGTAGAAGAAAACTTGCAGGTACTACCTCAGTGAAGGCGCCAAGTACAAGGCTCTAGCTTCAGAGTCTACGCTGCCCAAATCTCCCATGAAAAGAAAGTACTTTTCTCAGGACAGAACACACCCAACGGATATTGATGCCCTATGCTGCACCCACCCACCCCCCTTCCCTTATAACGATCCTTTGCAGGACTGTCTTACAGAGTGGTATTTTGGTAACAACAACATATTCGACGTTCAATTATTATTTTAGCCTTCTCTCTTTTTAACATGAAAAAAATCCTAACTTTAAAACTTTCGGTATTCACAGATTGCATTTAGGAGTCCGAAGGTTAAGAGTCCCAACTTTACTACTCCTGAACCGGGAAAAATCCTAACTTTAAGACTTATAGGGCCCGATTCACAGAACTAACTTAAGACAAAATCCTAAACTTACTACTTTTGGTATTCACAGAAGTTAGGATTTTGTCTTAAATTTGTCTTAAGACAGACTTAAGACAGACTTAAGACAAAATCCTAACTTAAGTCTGTCTTAAGTCTGTCTTAAGACAAAATCCTAACTTCTGTGAATACCAAAAGTAGTAAGTTTAGGATTTTGTCTTAAGTTAGTTCTGTGAATCGGGCCCTTGGTATTTACAGAAGGCATTTAGTAGTCCTAAAGTTAGGAGTCCTAACTTTACTACTCCTAAACTGAGAAAAATCCTAACTTTAAGACTTTCGGTATTCACAGACGGCATTTAGGAGTCCTAAACTTAGGACTCCTAACTTCTGTGAATACCGAAATTAGTAAGTGCCTTCTGTGAATACCAAAATGAGTAAATGCCTTCTGTGAGTACCAAAATGGTAGTAAGTTTAGGATTTTGTCTTAAGTTAGTTCTGTGAATCGGGCCCTATGTTCCCCACATAACCAGCTCTGAGCTTTGGATCTATGGCGGATTTGAAATTATTTCCCACCGAAATATTGGTGCTAAAATAACTCTATGCCGTGTTAGCATCAAGTATTTGTCAAGCCAACAGCTCTGGTGTTGGCTGCTATTCTTTTGACACTGTTAGTGCTTGTTTTTGTTGTGGTCCTAAGCGCAACTGTTAGGGAAGCGGCTGTGCCATTCTCAGCCCAAGAAAAACTAAAAGCAAAAATATTTCTAGAGTCTCAAAATGCCCAAATTGCCATTGTAGCCCCTGGCACTTCAGGTAACTACTTTATATGAGGCAGAATGCCACCCCCTTACAGAGAAGGAAGCTTATTGCTAAAGTGGGCTAACTTATTGTACTGTCTGCTATAGAGGGCGGAAGAAAAATGCAAATGATATAAAACCTGACCAGTGGATGAAAGGGGCTGAGTGAAAGCCCCCGTAAATATATTTTACTTATCATTTTAGTAAAAGCAAAAGGTGTTGCCTAATGTCAGTCTGATGAAAGCATAGACATTTGAAAGAGTAAAAAAGATAAACAATGGCAATAGTTGAGGCTATAGCTGTCGCCAATAGCATGTGATCTTTTGAGGGGGTGCACCCACATCACTTCTAGTCTATTAGTTCGACCTATCCTGTTACTTTGAAGGCCATTGCTCTAAACGCCATAGCTTCTACCCATACATTTCGGCTTCGACTTTCAACTAAGATAAAAGTTTATTTAAAAAGTAATGACTAAAAAGTTGAATAAATTACATTACTTTAAACATAATAGGGTAGAAGAACTTGAATAATTTTGTTAATTAAAAAAACAATGGCGTAGCTATGGTGGTGGTGGGGCAGTGCGCCCCGGTTGGCACAGGTTTTGGGGGTAACGGCCTACCCCTGCTCTTACCTGCCGTCTCGGGGTGGCAGTAGCAAGCACATCTCAGCCCTCCTTCTCAGTGCATTTTCCACAGGGCAGCAAATGGAGAAAACTCGTCAGCAGCCCCCCACCTGCTCTTCACTGCGGGTGCATGGGGCGGGAAACGCAGGGACCGCCACGGGCGGCAAGAGGGCTAGCTACACCAATGCAATTAAAACAAGCATTTACAATGCAATGGTTTCACCTTTTGAAAAGTTTGAGCTATTGGCATTGTAAATGACAAAATTTGTATTTATGTGTTGGTTTTAAAAACAGATAAATAAATGGCATTGTCCTTTACAATGCCAATGGTTTAATCTCTGGCAAATGCCACAAAAAAACACACAGACCCACACACACACACAGACCCACACACAGACCCACACACACCAACAGAGCCCCCCCCCCACACACACACACAGAGCCACACACACACACAGAGCCACATACACAGACCCACACACACACACACAGACCCACACACACACAGACCCACACACACAGACCCACACACAGAGAGAGCCACACACAGAGCCACACACAGAGCCACAAACACCCACCCAGAGCCACACACACCCACCCAGAGCCACACACACCCACCCAGAGCCACACACACACTCAGGAGAGCAAGCACAGCGACACACACACACTGTAAACATAAGATTTTGCCTGCGCAAAATGCTGCTTGCACAACTTTCGACAGGCGAAACCTAAAAAGGAGGCTTCGATTTTGAGTCTTGAAGCAGTACAACACATACACTGCAACTCTTTACTTGGAATTAACGTCCAACACATCAGAAGAAATTCATCCAGCGCACTGAAGCCAGTAAACAATCACAGTAGGTCCATACCAACAGTGCCCTAGGGCCTGCCAAATAGTTAAAGCAAGTATGGCTTACAACAGTGCCCATCTCTGTATGAAATACAGTTACACAAAAAAGGGCCCTTTCAAAATATAACTGACTTATCGAGCCATGTTCCTCAACAAACTATGGCACAGGAGTTAATTCCCTGAAGGTCACATGTTGTTCAAATGCCAGGACTGGCAGGTGGCCCAGCACAACAAAAAGGAAGCTGCCTTTCAAGTGAGGGGTGGCGAGGTCAAACCAGAATCCAATATACCAGACTCAATTGGTGGGAATAATAAAAGCAAACATAATTAAAGAGAAGGACATCGACACATTTTAGGAAAACAGGTAAGAGACACTAAAAATGTGTAACAGACGCAAATCACAAGTTACCAATAACGTAAAATGAGGATGAAATAAACATCTGTCAAAAAAATTTGTTCACAGGTAGTGAATCCTAAAGAAAGAGCAGAAGAAGCTGCTCGCTCAAAAACGTGTTTTTTTTTTACCACCAATGGAAAACAAGCACTGGCAAACCAAATAGGTCTGGGTTTAATGTGCTAATGCATGCATGACAAACAAAAGCCTTACGTAGATATTGAAGTCCAATATGCAACTTTTACCTGCGACGGGAAATTATGCGTGATTTACAACGTAATACAGCTTGCTCTTTTAAAGTTCACACTACAATACGTTGTATGCAAATAGGCACCAATACCATTCACACACAGTAGTCATTTCAGGGTGCCCCACATCTCTAACAAGGGAAGCCATTATAAGGGCTGTTTTGGAAACCCTCTAATGAACATTTGACGACAGAGGGACAAGTACAATAATACCCCACTCAGCTCTAAGCAGGAATGGGAGAAGACTAGAAATACTCGAGCACATTCTCAGATCCCTCACTTCCTCGGTGAGACTATAGCCGCTCGGCAGCCAAACACACATTGTAAATGGTCGACAATTATTCAAAAAGAGGCAATTAATGTTGAAATTACTAGTGGTGTAAGAATGCTACCAAAAAAGCATGCGACTTTATATTTGGAAGGAAAAATTAATGTGTTACATACACAAGAGCTGTCTGTGCCTGTCATGATTGACCCCCGAAGAAAATACTGAAATCATCAAGACATTAATTAACAGACACGTTCAGCTCTACTTTTCGTTATTTCGCTTTGTAAGCATGTCTCAGGTCACACGGTATCGATGGATTATATAAAAATAGTAAATAAAATTACATTCCATCAACAGTAATGGAATACTCCAGATATGAATGAGTGCTCATCAAAGAATTACAAACTGTTCAGACAGACGTCCACTATTCCAGAAAAGTAAAGGGCTCAAATGATTTAGTGAAAAGCATAATTATTTGTTTTCTGTGTTTAGAGCTGGGGACGGACGGAATGGGCACTTCACAAGGTGAGTCATAATTGTAGGACGCCATTTTCTTTGCTGCAATTTATCCGACCGTGGGAACACAAAATCTGGATAAATTGCTCTCACATGGCACATAAACACGAGCAAAGAGCCGGTTCCCGTGCACAGGAGCACAAATCGCTTATTAATGCCGCAATTTCAAAATAGACTTACGGAGGTCTGCTGCCCTTGCCCTCGGCTGACTGGCACTCATACCCGTAGTATTCCCTCTCCCCACAGTTGTGAGTCTCTCCCACCCGGGACTCACACGAAGACCCCGAAGAGCAGGGCTCGGACGCCAACTTCCAGCAGCAGCTCCCGCATCTCCGTTCCCTCATCCGGCGCTCGCAGCCGCCCTGCTCGCCCGGCCCAATGCGCAGCCCGCACCCCAGCCTCCCCCGCCATCCCCGGCAAGGAAGGGGGAGAGGGAGGGGGCAGGAGGGGTGGAGATACGAGAGGAGGAGGGAAGGCGACGGATAAGGCTGGAGGAAAGAGCGAGATGCGATGGGAGGAAGCAGAGGTGACGGCAGGAGGGGGTGGTCACTGCAATCGAGGACATCCCGAGCTGAGCGCGGGCGTTCATCAGAACAGGACCCCTGCCGGCCGCCATCTTCGGAGAAATGAGCACAACAAACCCCCCCCCCCCAAAAAAAAATAACCACCGCCGCATGACGTGGGCAAAAGCTCTCGGGAACGCCCCCGAATCTGCTCCGGCTATGACGGACAGATCTCTGTTCCAATGGCTAGCCTCCATTTATGGAGCTAGCCAATGGAACAGAGAGGCGGTGACCAAGCCACATTACTGTTCTCATTAGATTTCGCCTGCGCGAAACGCTGCTTGCGCAGCTTTCGACAGGCGAAACCTAAAAAGTAAATGGGTCAGAGGGATGGGGAGGGGGTTTTGGCATAGTTCAAGAAGGATAACAGGCACTGTTTTCAGAACAACATTTTTTTAACATTTCAATTGAAATTTATTTTCAAGTACATTTGAAAACGCCATCATCTGCACACGGGATGCAAATGCTCCAGCAGTGCCAAAATTCACTCACTGTTCTTTCTAAAGTGGTTCAGGTGTACTCTGCCTCTGTTACAATGTAATCCATGTAAAGCCCTTTAAAGCAGCATCCAGAAGACACTACTTATGGAGCAGCATTTTTCACATCAACGTTTTTTATTTTTCCACATTTCTCATTGTTCTAAGTCACTTTCTTTCAATAGCCCAGATTATTGTGCTTACTTTTCTACCTTTTGTCACATCTGTATTTTATTCCAGTTGCCATTTTGTTTTACTTGACCTTCTTTGGATGTCACGGCCGACTCAAGCTGTCACAATGTTATCCATGAAAAATACTCTAAAGCATCATCATGCTGCATCATCTAAGCTGGTCAAGTAAACTCCCTGTACCTCAGACACAAATTAATTTATTATAATTAAATGTGCTGATCACATGTAATGCCTTTGTCTCTTTTCACAAAGTTAATTCCAAAACGCTGTCCAGCACCGTCTGGATAAATAAAAGCACCTATACAGACAAAAATCACTCACTCTTCCTCCTAAAGTACATTCAGATGTTCTCTGCCTCTGTGTTGCAAAGTCATCCTAGTGCCTTGGGCACCCCTTTTCTTTTGCTGACTGGTACAGGTGGTAACTGACTGACTCTGACTGTCCCTCGGCTTTGCCTAACCAGGCACAGAGCCAGTGCTATGCTGAAAACACACCTAGAATACAGTGAAAACATCTACATACATTCGGGTACACTATGGGTTAGGGTACCGCTATGATTGATATGACCTCCCCTATAAGGCCCTCGTAAATATTAGGGCAGGGGGATCAACACTACCTGTAGGTCTCTAGTATATAACAGGGCATGGCAGTTTAGAGGCCAGTAGCACTTGCTGCACTTACATGTGTTGCAATAATGAGGCATGAATTGTGCCCAAACTCGACTTTGGTGTTTGGGGCACTTAACAAATTAATACATTACAATATTCTGGCATATTAGGCACCCCCAGGGTTTTCCCTAGGTGTCCCAGTGGTGGGGTCAGGTATTTATAAGAAGGACCCTTATAAAATAGTTATATATGCCTTGGGTTTAGTGAAATTGCACATTTCACTTTCCACATTGTAGTAAAGTGCTTCCTAAAATCAACTTTTATGCTAGGAGCACTGTGAAGTGAGAATTTGCAATGTTTACATATTCACAACTCCTAATATCTCCCCTAGGTTTTCCAGGGGCCCTGTAGATATAGGCAGGATCTAATAAAATATGTTTTATAAGCCCTGGTGTTGGAAAAATTGCCCATGTCATTTTCCCCATTCCAAATCCCCAGCCAGATAGGTTAACATAGCAAAGAGCTATTAATTAATAACTCTTGCCAGGAGAAACAGAACATATCATTCAAGGACTTAGTAGAATGGTACTGATACATCCAACAATATTGTATTGTTGAATTTATCCCAAAATGTACAGACAAGAAGTTATACGACGTTCTTGTCTGTAAGCCAATATTCAGCCTTTTAGTTATCTGTCCTGATTGGTCAGTGTTAAGTGGATTAGCCAGGCTGCTTTGATGAGGTGATACGTAGCCCATGGGGTGAAATAACCATTCTGGGAGAAGAGGGTTCTGCTAAATAGGAATGCCAGAGCAAGGGGGAGGAATGGTAAACAAAGATTTCAAAAGAAGGAGGAGACAGGCAGAAAAAGCAAGTTTCATTTTCACCCCTACTATTTGAACCCAGCCAGATGGCAGGGATAAGACAGGAATGTGCTGATGCCAGGGGGAGGGAGAATATGGAGGTGAACCATTCTGGAGTTTGGTTTAGCCAGCTCTTGCCTCTCTGCTGAGACTTCAGCCATATTAAATTATAAAGAAATAGTGCTTTCTGGGAGACCATTGTGCCACACTTTGGAGGAAACGGTTGTGCTCTGGGGTGCTGTCCTGCACTTCATTGGATAAGAGCGCCCTCCAGGGTGACCCCAGAGAACACTGAATAAGTATCTGATAGGGGCAGTGCCTTTCAGATCTGCTTCTTGAAAGAAGGGTCCATACTGAGAAGTTTGATTTGCACCAACAAGGTCTTGCACTCTGACTGTCTGCGCCTGCTGCACAATCTGGAATGACAGTCCTGTGGATCTAAAGAATGGACTCCATGCAAGCTGCAGGTTAATAGAGCTCATCTGGACCATCACCACCAAGAATCTCAAGCCTGGAGTACTAGATTTGTAAGAGTTTTGTCCAAGTGGTTTGTGGGAATTGAAATTCCAAACTTTCAAGGCTCATCTTGTATCTTCCATACCCTTGGAGTAAGTTTAGGACACTTCGTAAGGCAAGCTGTTAAAAAATTTTTTTTTTTGTTTTCTTCATTCTGCCAGTTCACTGGTTGGCGATACTCCCTTCCTTCACTCGTGATCCAGGCCAGGTTAGAGTCGTTCCATACAAGAGACAACAGCCGTTTCCATTTCCACCCTTCCCCGAGTGCCCGTAGCACGGAAGGAAACAGGACTGACGGCTAAACATTGGCTTAATCATTGGACCTCGAAGTTCTGAAACCAGTCCACCAGCTTAGCCCATACTTTCTCTCGACTGCTATTATCGCACAACAGGTCCTGTTTGCTTACATATATAACTTTTTTTTTACATTCCAGTGAAAGAGGTGGAGAGTCGGATTTCCATAGTTTACATATCTCTCGCCTCCCTAAAAGAATTACATAAAAAATGAATCTTGCATCCAACCTACTAATCACAGTATTGTTGTTTTGCCAAACTCCAAAAAACACCAGGGCTGAGCTTACCCTCACTAAAGTGCCAATAACGTCAGTAAGAAATTCACACACCTCGGACCAAAATTTTACCATGTTAAAAACATTTGCAAATCGTCGGCAGCTGTATTTCTACATTTTGGGCATTCATACTGTATCCCAGCAAGTTTTTCTT
This sequence comes from Lissotriton helveticus, assembly GCF_964261635.1. NCBI lineage: Eukaryota > Metazoa > Chordata > Amphibia > Caudata > Salamandridae > Lissotriton > Lissotriton helveticus. The sequence goes on from NC_136068.1 coordinate 1,630,097,253, forward strand.
ACTCGCAGAAGACCATTATACCCTATATGAAGTAGAGTAAAGGAGGCTTTCTAGGTTTCCCACAGATTTACATTTGGCAAAACCCCTCCCCAAAGCCTCTGTATGTCATTGTCTGTATCATTTTCTGCCTTGATCAAGGTATTATACCACAGCGCTATCTCCTTCTTAACTGTGCCAGTTCTTACTGTTTAGTCTAACCAGGCAAGCTCCTCCTCTTCCTTCCATTCTTGACACCTCTACCATGCAGAAAGCTGATAAAATTTGAGCCCGGTAAGTAGACCCTCTGTAATTGCCTTCAAGGTTCCCCAATCAGCCAACTCAGTACCCACCTTCAAGTCTCCCCAGCAAGATATTCCCGCATATCTTAAGGGAAGGCTAAGAGAGTCGTCCAGACACCCAGGGGTCCCTGGGGATTCCAAAATCGGGGCCCTAGATGCATAGTAAGGAATTCCTAACTTCTTGCGAATTGAGACCCATACTTTCAGAGCTCCCAATAAAATCTTCAACCTTACTTTTTTTAAGAACTTAGGGTCCCTCAATTCGCCAAGCATTGCTCCAAATAAAATTCCTACAGCGGAGCTATCCACTTTACCTAAAAGCATTAGACAATTCTTAAAGAAATAAGCATGCCCATATATGAACAAATCTACATGAGCCAGTCCGCCTTTCTCCAGTCTCCTCCTTAAATTCTCCCATGATATACGAGAGCCCCTAGGGCCCAAATAAAGCTGCACAGTTTTCCCTGAAGTTTGGCTATCTCCCTTTGGTCAAATAATAATGGGATAGAATTAAACAAAAATGTAATTTTGGGTAAAATAACCATCTTAATGAGATTTACCCTACCATATAAATTAAGTCGCAAATTTGCCCATCTCACCAGCAATCTCCCAACTTCCCGGCTGATCTTTTTCCAAATCACCATAGTAACATCTGCCAATTTCTGAGTTATTGTAATACCCAGACGTGCTCACCAGCACCAGCCTTACCTCCTGCTTTCGCTGTGGCCGTGAGGGGAACCGCTCCGGGGGTCCAACCGGCTACTTTGCTGCCCTTTCTTGCTTTTTGCCCCGGACTCTGCACTCCCGCACCTGCGCTCGCAGCCCCCGTGACTACACCTCCCAGGGGGCTGCGCGAGGCGCGTGCTGCTGTCATCATCAGGAGGGCGCCGGTGGCATTTAAATCTGGCCCGGCCCTCCCTCAGCGCGGGACGTGCTCACCCGCACCAGCCTTACCTCCTGCTTTCGCTGTGGCCGTGAGGGGAACGGCTCCGGGGGTCCACCCGGCTACTTTGCTGCCTTTTCATTCTTTTTGCCCCAGACTCTGCACTCCCGCACCCGCAGCCCCCGTGACTACACCTCCCAGGGAGCTGCGCGAGGCGCATGCTGCTGTCATCATCAGGAGGGCGCCGGTGGCATTTAAATCCGGCCCGGCCCTCCCGCAGCGCGGGACGCGCTCACCAGCACCAGCCTTACCTCCTGCTTTCGCTGTGGCCGTGAGGGGAACGGACCGGGGGTCCACCCGGCTACTTTGCTGCCTTCTCTTGCTTTTTGCCCCAGACTCTGCACTCCCGCTCCTGCGCTCGCAGCCCCCGTGACTACACCTCCCAGGGGGCTGAGCGAGGCGCGTGCTGCTGTCATCATCAGGAGGGCGCCGGTGGCATTTAAATCCAGCCCGGCCCTCCCGCCGCGCGGGACGCGCTCACCAGCACCAGCCTTACCTCCTGCTTTCGCTGTGGCCGTGAGGGGAACGGCTCCGGGGGTCCACCCGGCTACTTTGCTGCCCTCTCTTGCTTTTTGCCCCGGACTCTGCACTCCCGCTCCTGCGCTCGCAGCCCCCGTGACTTCACCTCCCAGGGGGCTGCGTGAGGCGCATGCTGCTGTCATCATCAGGAGGGCGCCGGTGGCATCTAAATCCAGCCCGGCCCTCCCACAGTGCGGGATGCGCGCGGGCGTGCCCGGGTGCTGCCGGGCGAAACCCGAGCCTAGGGCGGGCCCGACCCGCGCCCGTCAGCGACCGGAAGAGGCAGGGCAGGGATACCCCCTTAATATCTGGACTTTGAGGATTCCACTTTAAGGACAATTAAGGACAAAAAGGTACTGTGGGGCAAAGAGGGGGTTATCCAAAGTTAACCAAAAGTCGCGATATTGTGTTGACCTGCTTCGTAGGGACTTACCCATTGTAGATAACTGACTGAGACTGTTTATCATAACCTGATTGATCAAGCAATGGGCAAGAGAAAGACCATGGATGGGGGAGTACAGCTGTCACAACCAAAAAAGGGGATAAAGGCAAAAAAGGTTATGCATCCAGGCTCCAATTGTACCCTGACAAGAATCGAAACTATTGTCAGCGAATTTGAGGAGATTCTGGCAGGAAATTCTAGTACTCACCAGGAGGAAAACCCCGATCCCCTTTCAGAAGTGTCAAATCAGCAGCGAGGGAAAGTGATCCCTGCTATTTTTCATAAAAAATCCCCACGTATCCCTCCAAGCTGTGACGTACAAAATCCACTGGGAGGCCCTGCCAGGTTAGACCCAATAGAGACATCTAAGGAGATTAATTTACCTAGTGTTACTCCAGAAATTACTGCCCATGGGAAGACACAGGTGAATTCAGGGGAGATAGTTATTAACTGCCCTAATACATTCGCGGTCCTAGATGGGGAATCAGGTGATGCTTTGGATGTGATTGCCCAAGTCACCGAGATGGGTGCTAGGGCTATAGGGACAAGCGTAGAAGCACATGGGGGTTGTCCAAAACGTTCATTTTCTAATAGAGTCCTCCTTAAGAAACCAGAGAATTTAGAGAGGGATATGCTCTCCATAAAAAAAATGTTGGAGGCGTTATCCCAGAAAGAAAACACCGATAGGACAAAAAGTCCGCAAATCTTTACATCTGCAACCGTATTGACATTAGCCAACCCAATAGAACCTCTAATTCCTAGTTTATCGACAGAAGGTGGGATACTAAAGAAAGGGTCCCTGGATCAAAGGCCGCGTGATAGGGACTTCCCAGCTGGACAGCATAGTCTTAGTTCCAAGTCATATGCTGAAATTATGAGAACACGGGGTACAGGATCTGGAAATAAGTTTGCCCATTTGAGTACATCATCTTTTAATGACCCCAGGTTGGATAATAACGGAAAGCCTAAGGTTGATCTAAACATTTCCCCGTTAGATAATGCCATAAGAAACTCTAGTGCAATAGTTTATATGACCGGGGTCCCAAAACCAAATACGAACTCAGGGTATGAAACTAGAGAATCCATCCACAATAAAGCAAATCACTGGCTTTGACATGTGAGGGGATGCAGATCCATCATCAGGGAGGATATGACTAGCGTCAAGAGATTGTCCCTGCATAGCTCCCACACAGACTGCATCGAAATCCAACTATGCAACAAAGCATTGGCAGAGAATTTAGTGGCCCTAGAGTTTCGGACTTGCCCCCCTACACTCTCTAATATTCAGATCAGATGCCTGCCCGCCTGGTCCGTAGTGGGGGTAAATGATTACTCAGATCTAAATAGAATAGATTGACTATCCGAAGATAATTGCAGCATCTATCCGGAAGTCAGTTCTAATACGGGTGTTATGGAAAATATGTTTGGTGCAATCAATGCATCTTTTAACTCGCCTGGAAGGGAATTATTGAATCAGGAAAGAAGGGAGTCATACATGGGAGGGGAAGGTAATCTAGGGGTGATCCGGATTCTCTCCTGGAACATTGCAGGCCTCAAAAAGAAACTGGCAATCCCAGAATGGAATTAATTCATCAACAACTATGAGGTGTGCATATTCCAGGAGACCTGGAGCACGACCTCCCTGTATAAGATAGGGTATTCCACCTTTTTTATTCCTGCGGTTAGCCAAGGAAAGGGTCGCCCCTCGGGGGTACTCCACATTTGGGTTAAGGTATCATTGAACTGGGATATCACTGTTCATAGTTCAAATTCCGAAGACATTTTACATCTATTCTTTAAAGGACCCTTGAACGGTAATAGAGTAGAGCTGTTCAATGTATATGCTAGAGGAACCCCGGGGGCTAAAAACTCAGTTACAATATCATTATTAGAATTGGCCCTATCAGGTATCCCCCCACGATCCAACATAATTGTGGGAGGTGACCTGAATTGCACGTATGAACCCCTAAGTGAGGAAGACCTATTGGGGTTCAATGAAGAAGACCTGAAACAGTCTATTCCTGCATTGAGTCTAAGGCCAATTAAGAGGTGGTCGGGTAGGGCATTACAGATCAATGCTTTAACATTGGAATATAATCTACGCGCACTAAATGGTAGTACGCCCTCGGATCCAAACGGGGCCCTGACTTTCAATAGACTTAACAGCCCCTCCCGTATTGATTACATTCTCCTGGACACAAGACTATGGGGGAATGTAGTCGATATGGAGGTTAAGCAGACGCCGGATAGTGACCACAACCCCCTCTGCATGGAAATTAGATGGGACCACAAGAGGAAGTCAACAAGTGGTCCATTATTTACAAAAGAAGTAGTTCCATCTAATTCCAACCGCCGATTAAAATGGTATAAGGTGGCATGCCAAGAGAATGTCCTGACTAGCATAGGCGTCTTGGTTGCATCAAAGAGTGCGGAACTCTTCATGCTAAATGCTGTGCAGGGTGAAGGGAACGGACCAGATCTTAGTGATATCTATGGGGATTTTATAGTAAACTTAGGTTAATATTTTATGGTCAAGGTTGCTAGAGGGCATAAAAATAAATTAGCTAAAAGTGGCAATTTATGGTTTACAGCAGACTGTAGGAAAAAGAGAAAAGCTATCTCACTAGCTCTCCGCAAAAAAGACCCTATAGCCGTAAGGTTGGCCAGAAAGGAATACAAGAGCACCATAGAATTGGCAAAACGGGCATGGGAGGAAAACCACTGGCAGGAACTCAAAAGGGCGGCATTTGTAAAAGATTCAACCTTATTTTGGGACTTAATAAACAAACTCACTAGAAGGGGAGCAGAGCCTGTCCCAAATCATATAACTGAACAGCAATGGTACTCCCATTTTTCGAACCTTTATTGCTGTGAGGCTGATTCAGAGCAATTGTTAGATGCCCAATCAGAACCAGAAATTGATGATATGAGTGTTGAACCAGTAGACCCTTTTCACTTCTTGAGGTTCAATCGGCCATTAATAACATAGCGCCCGGAAAGGCCGCTGGCCCGGATGGCCTGCCAGGTGATTTACTCCTACACGATCCCACCCGATGGGCTAATTGCATCCTTCTCCTGATGAACCTTCTGGCCCAGGGCCACCCAGTCCCTGAGTCATGGAAAGGAGCAGAAGTGGTCACAATATATAAGAAAGGGGCCAAAGAGGATACTGCCAACTATAGACCTATAAGTCTAATTGGTGTAATACAGAAGTTGGTTGGCAGGGTTCTCATCTCTAGAATGGTGTCCTGGCTAGAGGAGGGAAACATCCTGATGCACTTACAAGCGGGGTTCAGGCAGAAGGTGGGTACGATGGACCAGGTTTTCAGATTTTCTGCGACATACTGGAAAACTGTGTCCATCGGGAAAGGCTCCCTATATCTAGCCTTCATAGATTTGAAAACCGCCTTCGACCTTGTGCCCCGCGGCAAACTTTGGCAGGTGCTCCAGGACGTGGGTTTCCCACGATACCTCCTCGAGTTGATAAAAAGATTACATGATGGCACCTATGCAAGAATTAGATGGGGGAGTCAGGGCCAACTGACTAAGAGGATACCAGTTTACAGGGGGGTCCGTCAGGGCTGTGTGATGGCCCCGACTTTGTTCTCCCTCTTTGTAAATGGGGTGGCAGACCATTTGAGAGAGGACCCAGCCGATGCTCCCGCCCTAGCGGGCGAAAAGATACCGACCCTCCTCTTCGCGGACGATACCCTCCTGATGTCCAAAACTCACTCTGGTCTCCAGAAACTTCTAGACAGGTTTAGCCTGTTCTGCGAAGAACGTGGACTAATCATCAATACCACCAAAACAAAACTGATGGTACTGTCCCAGACCAAAAAATCCAGGAAGATTAATGTTGCCCTCAATGGATCAATGCTAGAGGAGGTGGATGCTTTTGACTACTTGGGAGTAAGGGTCAATTACAGAATGAAATGGGACACCCATGTGGCCAAAATGCTTTTAAACCATACCAGTGTCGGGAGCCATTTCAAGAGATCATCGAGCCTCTTTTAGTAGACCCATCGCCCCTGCCCTAGCCGTCTATGATGGGAAGGCATTAGCCGCTGCAGTTTAAGGGTCAGAATTATGGGGTTTTTGACAACATTACAGAGCTAGTTAAAGCTGAGAATACCTTTTTGAGAGACCTAGTCGGTCTCCCGCACTCTACCCCCCTAAAACCACTTCTTCCCGACATGGGTTGACGATCAACCAAGACATAGTTTGCCTTCGCCCATTATTATATTGGGTGCTCCTGAGAAGGACACCGGAGTTGGCAAACTATGCAGCAGTCTTTGACGAACTTATCTCTTTGAACAGCTCAAAGAAGATCGTATGGCTAAACAAATTGAGGCAGTTGGTCAACAATCTGGGGTTGAGTGAAGCGTGGTTATCCCAGTCCCCCCCGAAAGAAACGGTTAAGAAAATTTAGTGGGAATGGGTGCAGGCTAAGGAACTAAAAGATACTAGGTGGGGTATTTTAACTTATTAGTTTTTAGAGCACAAACCGATGAGGAAGCTGGGACCCTTTTTAGATTTTATTATAATACCCAGAGATAGAACTCTCTTTTTAAAATTGAGGTACGGGACACTTCCTTTGAATGCATTTACTAAGCGCTGGAAACTTTCCCTGTACCACCAAGCTACCTGTCCGGGATGTGCAAACCCCACCGAGTCCTTAGCACACTTCCTGTTTGCCTGCAGTGTCTATAGGGGGGTCAGGAAAATATGGTTAAAAGCAGTATGCAGGGAACTGGGAGTGAGGCACCACACGATGGCCCTTCGCATTCTGACAACGGACGCAACATCTATGATGGTCGTTTGCGGAGTTGCAAAGTATCTGGGGAAAGCTTAGCAGATAATCTCAAAGCTTATGCAATTGAGAATGGGGTAGAAAATTAAGATTAATTGATTTGGCTGTTCAAGAAATGAATACCACTGCACTTTATGTCCTATGGCTTTTTAATTGTATATATTGATTCTACATTGTAGCACGTTCTCTTGTCTCTGTATTATGATATATGATTAATATGAATTTTATTCTTTTATGATGAAATTGTATCTACTTTTATGATAATTCTTTTTATCGAATAAAGTATCACAACAACTGTAATACCCAGATAGCGCATGCTTGATTTTACCAGCGGCTCTTGCCTAGGTTGGTTCCATTCCATAATTAAAGTCTTACTTGTGTTTACCTTGTATCCTGAAATTTTCCCGAATACTTCCGCTTTGGCCATTAACAAGGGGATAGACACCTGTGAGTTCTGGGTATAAAGAAGGAGGTCATCAGCATAAAGAGCTAACTTCATCTCAAAATTTCTATATGTAAAAGGGGCAATGGCAGTATCCTTTCTAATCCATATTGCTAATGGTTCGATATACATATCGAACAAAAGAGGTGACAGGGGACATCCCTGCCTTGTTCCATGCAAAACCAATCTGTCAGCTCACCATTTACAAGCACCCTTGCTCTAGGTAATCGATTCAAAAGTTGAACAGCCTTAACTAAATTACCGGGAACTCCAAATCTCTTTAAGACCTCCCAAAGATATGGCCAATGAACGTCGTCAAAAGCCTTGGCAGTATCTACTGCCACGACCGTCACCGGTAATTTATACGTCTCCGCCAGGTCTACCACCCCAAGCAGTAAGGTTGTTAATTCATTAAGCTGCCTCCCCGGAATAAAGCCTTTCTGGTCACTGTGTATAATACACTTAATAAGCTTGGCTATCCTAGCGGCCAGAACCCCAGCAAAGACTTTGTAGTCGGTATTCAATAAGCTTCGTAAGGCAAGCTGGCGAACCCTCTCTGAGTCCAAACTGGCTGAAAGTTTCAGAGAACTCTGGGAAGAAAACCTCCAGAAAAGTTACTAAGTCAGAAGGTAAAAACTTTGACCAAGTCCTACTGCGTGGGGTAGCTTCATCGTGGTCAGCCTGAAACGTTGTCTTTGTCCCGGTCTAGAGGGACCAGATGCCTCAATAGGCACTACAGGATTCTATGTGCTATATAGTGCTAAATCTTTAAAAATTGACATCTCAAGTTCCCTGCATTGGATTCTTTTTATTTTGGTGTCGTTTAAAAGATACAATTATTTCCTATTTTTAAATGCTTTACATACCTATAATTGAAGTTAAGTCTACCTGCATGCAGCCAAGCTTCCAAGGGTTGCGCATGGAAATAATTTTCTGAAGGCTTATTCTGAGCCTTAGACTGTGTTAGTGGCCTTATTGCCAGTGGTAAATATATATTAACTACTAAAAATAAGCCACGTTTCAACACTCTGTTACAATCTAATCCATGGGAAGCTCTTTAAAGCATCATCCATATGACACCAGTACTATAGTGTACGCAATATGTTTCCTTTTGTAAAGAGGATCCACTCACACGGATACTAGGTGCACTTTGTTAAATAATTTTTATTAAGGAAGAAACCACAGAAATACAAATAACTAGCACGTTCAAGTAGCAAAGTAAGTGTACAATGTACAATGAATACATATGTAAAACAGTGAAATTAAGAATAAGATAGCAGACGATTACATGAACTTGTGCAAAATGGTTATAATAAAACAACTAATGTCAAGGAAAATTGAACATTGCGAAAATTAAATAGAACACATCTGTGTAAAAGCTGGAGTATAAGAAACTATAGTAAAAATAAATATAAAAAGAGAAAAAAGAGAAATGGGGAAAAATAAGAAAAATAGGAGAAGAAATAGAGAAAGATAAGAAAAGAAAGAAAAGAGAAATGAGTAGGAAAGAGGAAATTATGGAAGAGGCAAGTTCAAAGATAAATATGTAGTAAACGGTAACCATAATAAATCAGATTTGATTTGTAAGTGAGTGGAGACATAAGAAACTGAAGCAATTCTGTGTTCATCACAAATTAAATTCTACCAGTGTAAGAAGGATAAATTAGAATTGTCTTTCCAGCAAGTTAATATAACCTTAAAAGCGACAGCAATAAACAAGTCAAATAAAATAGATTTGGAGAGAACTTGGTCAAAATCTGGAGACATAGGGCCATATGTATGAAGGTCACGATTTGCGATTCGGAATTAGCGATTTTTACCGAATCGCAGATTCAGAATCGTAAATCGATATGTATGAAAGAAATCGCAAATAAATAGCGATTCGGTAAAAATCGCTATTTATCTGCGAGAATCCAAAAAGCCATTCCTGAAAATTCGCTAAATTGCGATTCCTTAACAGAAAAAATCGCAATTTTGCGAATTTCGCAAATCAGTCAATCGGAAACCTGGTGCAGTTTGATGACATCACTACCAGGAAGTGACTGACTACCCATGCTGCAACAGTGTTGCTGAGTGAGAGTCACAGTGAGGGAGAGTGGGAGATTGAACATTGCTACAGTTACACCATGGCTGAAAGTGGTAACATGGAAATGCCTGAAACACAACAGCAGCATCAGCAGGAAGGAGAAAGTTCCAGAAAAAGAAAACAGAAATTTTCTGAAGCAGAACTGGAGACACTGATACAGGAGATGGTGCAAAATCACAATTTGCTGCTTGGGAAGAGTTCCCTGAAGGTGCCAGAGACCCTGAAAAGACGCATTTGGGAAGCCACACAGGCAAAAGTGAATGCGCTGGGAGTGACACACCAGAGTGTGGATGTACTACGCAAGCGCTGGTATGACCTGCGCCAGCGCTCAAAAGAGAAGTTAGCTGCCAGGCTGGAGCAGTCACAGCACACCGGCGGAGGGACCTCAACTGTGCCGGACTCCACACCTCTGGAGGAACTTGTGGAGGGTACCCTGCTACCAGAGAGCGTGACAGGCGTGACTGACCTAGACAGCTCAGATCAACAAGCATCCAGACCCGGTAAGAAGCATGCCATCACACCCCAAACCCCACACCTCACACCCCCCTGCAGCGACCTAGTGGCCTGGGAACCACATTTCATGCTAGAGCAGGTTCACAGGCAGACACAGCAATGCATCTTGGGAGATGTAGTCACATGAAAATAAAAGTTGTGTTAACCAGCCACGCTAGGCAAATTTTGCATGTGCAGGTCAGGAAAGGGAAATGAAAAAGTAATGTAATCCCAAACTGTGAAATAATTTATTTTCACATTGCAAATGAGTACAGTCAATTAATGTGTGCTGTTCTGTCCACAGCACCAGCAACTACACAGCCTACAGGCAGAGGAAGGGTGATGGAACCTCCAGACTCAGGAGACTCAGGGCAGGAGCTAGATCAGATGGGGAGGGGAGCCCTGTCAATCCTCCGAAGAGACAGAGGAGGAACATAGTGAGGCCACTGCCACCAATGGAGGACGAGGCAGAGGACAGCAATAGTAATTTGCAGTCCCAAGACACACGGACACATCAAGAGTCAAGGCCACAAGACAGCTAATGTCCACAAGGCACAGCCAGGCGCAGACATCGCAGGGCCAGCAGCTTCCAAGATCGGGCTGAAGAATCTGTGTTTACCGGCTTGGAAATGAACATGCTACAGGTGCAGCGCCTGCAAGCAAAAAACATAAAGGCGTTACAGCAAGAGGTGAGGGCAGGGCTCAGTGGTATACAAGGCGAACTGAGGGGTGCCATGCATGCGCTTTGTGGAGAGCTGCGCGCAGACCGTGCTGCAAGGCGCAGAGAGCTGGAGCGCATGGACTGTTATACACGGGCCATCAACCGCTTGGCCTCTGCCACTAATATCCAGACCAGGCGCAGCATTGTGATGCAGCGGGAGTTTGCACATGGCATACAGGACTTAGCGACAGCAGTTGTGACGAGCTGCGTGCCCTCCGCACTACAGGCCCTGGAGTACTGACTCCCAGTGAGGAGGACGCACAGTCAGTGCGGAGCAGCAACACCCCACCACCCATACTGGAGAGGCGCCGTAGTGGCAGGAACAATAGGCCTGCTACGCACAATTAGAATTAAGCAGTGCAACACTAACACCAAGCAGGGGCCGCATTTTGTTTGCTTCGAGAGAGATCAACTTAAGACCTGACTTTGCATTCACTCCAGGTTGAATTGTAGCACTGTGAGTTAAACATGTGCACGATATTAGGAGTGTGAGTAGTTGGCAGGAGGGATGTGTGGCATTGTTTCTCCTGCAATTAAGGAATAAAAACACTGTCACACAAATTAGATTTGTCATTGTGTCATTATTTCTTACCTAGAAGTAGTTGCGCGTAATCTCATCACGCCTCTGGCAGCCAGCTGCAGCACCAGTTCAACCAGCAGCCATGCGTCCAGGTCCAGGCCCCTCCACGTCAGAGGAATCAGATTCGCTCAACTCCACTGGTGTGCCTTTCCTGGTAGCGATGTTGTGCAGCATGGCACATGCTACCACTATTTTGCAACATGTTTCAGGGCTGTATTGGAGTGCTCCTCCACTTTTATGGATGCAGCGGAATCGGCTCTTCAGTATGCCAAAGGTTCGTTCAATGGTGCCTCTTGTAGAAATGTGTGCTCGGTTATATCGACGCTCCCCACCATTAGCAGGATTGAGGTAGGGTATCATGATGAAATCCCGGACTGCATAGGCACTGTCACCTGTGGGTTGAAAAGTGAATGGTCAATCACTGTAATGCACATGGTAGTCAGTTGGAATGTGCCCTATGTTTCAATGCATTTACCTAGTAGGTATCCCTCGCCAAAATCATCTCTTGAGAGTCTACGGTATAGCCCGCTGTGACGGAATATGAAAGCGTCATGTGTGCTGCCTTGCTACTATGTCAGTGATGATGTTTTGGCATCACACACCACCTGTATGTTAAGTGAATGGTAGCATTTCTGGTTCCTGAGAACGTACTCAATGTTTGAGGGGGGGATATTGCAATATGAGTCCCATCTACGCATCCTATGACGTGGGGGAATCGGGCAATATTGGAAAAGTCCTGCTTGGTCTGGGCTAGCTCCAGTGGGGTGTTGGGGAAGTGAATGTGGTGTTGCATCCTCTGTGCCATGGCATCGAGGGACACATGGAAAAAGCGTGACAGGGCACTTTGTGACACCCCTCCTGCTGTGGCTATCACCCCCTGGAAACTACCTGAAGCAAGCAGGTGTAGTGAACACAGGACCTGGATGTGAGTGGGGATGGCTTGTGTCCTACGTGTGGGGCGTTCAAGATAGGGTCTGAGTTCCTCAATTAAATCTGTAATACTGTCTTCCGCCAGTCTGTAGTGGGTGTCGATGTCCTCCTCAGTGCGCTGGTAGATGGTGATGCACGCACGGAATATCCTCTCCTGGCGTCTCCTCCTCTGCGCAGGAGCTCTCAGTCTTCGCCTCCTCGCTATCACATAGAGCCCAGACATTGTGGAAAAAAGTCTGTTGCACTGTGGGCTTCCTTATATACTTTGCACCTGGTTACCACCTGCTCCCACTTGGTGGTAATTGCGTTTTCCATAATTGCAAATTTCGTGAATTCGCAAATTGCGAATTTTTGATACATACCATTGCGATTCCTTATTAGCGATTTCCAGATTTGCGATTATCGCTAACTGGGATGTTCGCAAATTAAGGAATCGCTATGGTAATCACAGAATTAGGCTCAGGCAATGTAAGGAATCACTGTTTTTGCCATTCCTTATTTTGCAACTACATTGGGATTTGCCAATTTGTAATCGCAAATGCTAATTATTGAGATTTGCAGCGTTTGCGAGTAAAAATTAGCCTCATACATATGGCCCATAGTGCCTAAAAATATATTATAGATATTAAAAGGAAGATTATATGAAAAAATCAGTAAACATTTTGACCAAATATTTTCCCAAAAAGCATTAACCTTAGGACAAAATAGTACAGTAAATGTATTAACAACCCTTCAGCATTAAGACAAGACTAACAAGAGGATGAAACTGAGTGGATGCATTTGTGAAGAAGAGAAGGAGTAATGACAACTCTGTTATAAATAAAATATAGAATTCATATTCTCTAGCACCTTAAAGTAACTTTTGAGGGAGGGGGTGTTTTTTAGCGTTGGAATCTGCTGAAGAGGCTTGCTGATAATAGATTTCTTGGAACTAGGTTTCCTCTTGCTTTTATGTGGAATGAGAGGTGAGGGTCTCACCCTCTCTCCAAGTTCAGTTGAATTTAGGACCCCCCTCTGCTTAAGCTCTTGTTTGGACCTCAGCTGGTACCTGTTTTTGACTACCTCTCCTCGGTTTTTAACCAACTTGCTATTAACCTGGTCCTTCCCCTCATGCTCTGGTTTTGCTAAACTAGCGTCTGTTAGTGTAAAGGCTCCAGTGCCAGCCTTGGTCTCTAGGCACCCTTCCCTCTGACGAAATATGGTAGGTGCTATTGCTGTTGCCTCTGGTGGGGTTGCCTCCATACGAGCTTTGCCTCTATCAAGGGTGATTAATATGGCAGAAAAGGGGTATCCACTCATAGACAAATGCCCCCAAAACACTGGACCTCTATATTGCTGTAATAGAAAAACGCTTCTTATGTACTGGCATCTGCCCCACTTCCAAGTTCCCCCTTTCGTATTTCACCACTTATCTTTACTCCTTTACTCGTGACAGGCTTCTCCGTTGTATCTCCGAAATCTACTCTTGCCGCTTTCAGTGCCTTGCTTTTCGGGTCCCGCGTACTTCCTCCTTCAACGTCCTTCCAGCTGACGTTCGCTGTAACCATTTCCCAGCCCCGTGGTCCTAGCGCCGACCTCTGCGTTTTTCTGTTTCTCCTACGCCGCCTCGCTGCCTTCACCGCTTCAGTTACTTTAAGGTGCTAGAGAATATGAATTCCGCAAAAGAGGGGGTGGGTGTAGAAGAGATCCAGCAGTCCACGCAGGAGTCAGTGCTTACCCCCGCACCTGGTTTGGTTCTCTCTAATAGGTATTCTCCATTGACTGAGATTAGAACCGAGGAGGCTTTAGTAGACTCAGAGAGTCCAGTAAATATAGGCAGCGACACTCTATTAAGCTGTGGCGGTACCGATATTACCGCGGGTAACTCCTCACTCCATCATGAACTCTTGAGTCATAGTGAGTCGGTGGGAACTCACACAAGTGCATTGGCATTGGCCTCAGATGTCGCTTCTATAGATCTGGCCATACTAGAAAAAGAAAAAGAAAAAGAAAAAGGAAAAGAAAAAGGAAAAGGAAAAGATAAGGGAACAGAGGAAGATACAGGCATGTTTCCTACTTCCCCACAGGAGATAGAAAAGATTGGGCTTCTGCTTCATTCCCTGAGAAGCGATCTATTGGAGAAGTTCGAAATCTCTGAGTCTAACCAAAAAAGATTACACGATAGGTTTGACTTACTAGAAACTAGAATGGATGGAATAGAAGCACGAACAGTTACCTTGGAGAAAGAGGTCTCTACCTTGTCAGCGATTACAACAGAAACCAGTGAGGAACTAGGTGCCTTAAGGAAACAGAATAAGGCGTTAACGATGGACATGGAGAGACTGGAGACGTACTCAAGACGGAACAACCTCCGTATTTTAAAAATACCTGAAGGAGAGGAGGTAGGAGATATAAAAGCCTTTGTTTGCAGACTCCTTAGAGAGGGGGTATTAAAAGACCATACAGATATAGATCTCGAAGCGGAGATACAGAGAGTGCATAGGGACCCCTTCAGGATACACCAAGACCGTAAGGGGCCCAGGAAAATACTGGTTTACTTTCAGACTTTTTCTGTTAAAGAGCTGATATTGAGTAAAGCTTTAGCTAGTGCCTCTCTTCACTACAGAGCCAACCCATACCAAATTAGGTCTGACATAGGAGGAAGAACGGCTCAGAGGCAATGGGAATTAGGGTCAAGATTGCCAGAGTTGAGATCTTTTGGAGCAAAAGTGCAGATGAAATTCCCAGCCCTGCTCAAGGTCATGTGGAACAATAAAACATATACTTGTAACCAGCCGGAAGAGGTAGATGATCTGTTAAAGAGGATGAGGGAGTAGGCAAGGTCAGGTGGGTGACTTCCTGTCCTAAATTCTAAAATAACTAAATATCTAGCCTTCCTTTGGAATAATAAAAAATACTTACACTTGTATATATTCCTGTATATAGATGGTGTCTGAAAGGCATGATATTATTCTGAGGCGTAAGATAACTATTAAAATAAGATATTAAATAATTAAATGATATACCATGATACACCAAGCCATACGAAGTGCCGGAAAAAAAAACAAAAAAAAAAAACACTATCACATAGTTTTTGGGGTCTGCACATTAGGTATGATTAATTTTACACAAAAAGGAGGGAGATGAGGTAAAGGTCTGAGCTTACGGAAGCATTAAAATTGCATGTAGGTATTGATGAACTAACTTGTATTGCTATCACTAGATGTTGTCACGGGATAAGGGACTAGAGCTATAGAGAGGGCTCGATAGGTGGAGAGCTCCACAAGGGCAGGACAAACGCCCAAGATGAAGGGGGGGTTCCCTGGGGAGGGGGGTGTGGGGGGGAGAGGGAGGGGGAGGGTGGAAAAAAAGAAAAAAGTCCTCATTTAAATATAGAAACTCTGAAACAACTATTCACATACATAGACAAACACAGAAACATAAACGCACAATTAGCTATTTTAGGTAATATAATTGAGCTGAACAGGGAGAGTAAAATATGGTTATGGCTACTAACCCCTATATAAACAGTAAAATCATATCTTGGAATCTTAACGGAATAGGAAATCGAAGGAAACAGCAGAGGGTTTGTGATTTCTTAAAGAAGCTTGAAGCTTGTATATACCTACTCCAGGAGACCCACATTGAGGAAAATGAGTGTAAGAAGGTCTTTGAGAAAAGGCATTGGGTACAGGACATTTTATGCTCCAGGCAAAAGGGAACAAATAAAGGAGTAGCAATTATCATCAGAGCAAACAGGAATATTAGAGTTCAGAGGTGGGATACAGACCAGACAGGGAGATGGTTGGCAGCTGAGCTCTCAGTAGCAGGTACACCTTACAATGTTGCAGTCTACTATGGCCCTAATGAGGATAATGAAACTTTCTTGGTTAAACTCGAGGGGGTTTTAATCTCCAGTAGGGCACCTCTGATCTTAGGGGGAGACTTTAATCTTGTCTTAGACACTCAATTAGATCGTACTTCAAAAGCGAAATATACCTTGCCGAAGAAATCCCTCACTGTTTTGAAAAATATAATGAAAGAACATAATTTGTTGGATGCATGGAGAACAAAAAATGGTGATCTCAGAGAATACTCTTTCTATAGTAAAAAATACAAGCAATTTTCGAGAATTGACTTATTCTTGGTAGATCACCTTTTGGAACCAGCCCTGACCTCGGTTACTCACATCCCTGTAGGCCTTTCGGACCACTCAGTAGTACAGCTTAATATTAACCTTTCAAATGCTACCATCGAATGCAGATGGACTCTGGACAGGACAATTCTTTTAGATGATAATATGAAAGCTAAAATCTGTAATTGCATAAGGGAGTATTTCTCATTTAATGTGGGCTCAGCACTAGAACAGATAGTGTGGGAGTCATTTAAGGCTTTCCTCAGAGGTGTATTGGGATCCCAAATGAGATTAAAAAGAAAAGAGATGAAAGACACAGAAATTAAAGATCTTGATTCTATTAAAAAGAAAGAGCTGGAACTTCAACACGCAGCTCTGGAGGAAAGGGAGAGGATCCCAAAACTAGAAAAAGAACTCTTTGAGCTGCAGCTGAGTCTTAAAGCCAGTCTGATAAACAGATTCACGACAGATGGGAAGTTAGCAAACTAAAAAACTTCGAATACGGAGAAAAATGTGGGGCACTTTTGGCGTTGAAAGCAAGAGCTGACAGGACTAGAAATAACATTGACACCCTGATCCAAAGGGCCTCTGGAAATCAGGTATTTAAGGAAGAAGAAATTAGGGAGGAAGCCAGAGGATTTATGGAGGAGCTATATCAAGAAAACATCAAGATTGGCACAGAAGACCTAGAGAAGTGGTGGAACCAAAGGGCACTACCACAATTGAATGAAGAGGATAAGAAGATCCTGTCAAGAGACATTACAGAGGGGGAAATAAGAGCTCAACTAACGAAAATGAGTAGGAATAAAGCCCCGGGCCCTGATGGTCTGCCGACAGAGATCTATAAAGACTATGAGAACGAGATCACTCCACATTTACTGACTCTTTTTAATAACATCTATCAGCAAAAAGGGGGTATCCCACCATCTTGGTTCGAGGCCACCATCACCCTAATCGTAAAGCCAAACAAAGATCCAAAGAATATAGAATCATACAGACCCATATCTCTTTTAAACTCGGACCTTAAAATATTTTCTGGAATATTGGCCGAAAGACTATCTAAAGTTATTAAAACTGTTATTCACCCTGACCAAAGGGGCTTCATTCCAGGACGACAACTTAATGAGCTGACCTTTCAGGTTATAGGCGCAATAGATTATGCTCTATATAAGGGATTGCCACTTACCATCGTGGCAATTGATGCCGCGAAAGCTTTCAACCAAGTCAACTGGGTATTTCTGTGGGACACCCTAATAAGGTTTGGTTTTCCACCACCTTTTATTCAGGCTGTTAAAAACTTATACGGACATCCACGAGCTAAGGTTTTAGTTAATGGAGCCTCGTCAGACTGGTTCGAGATATCGAGAGGGACGAGGCAGGGCTGTCCCCTGTCTCCTCTCCTTTTTGATTTATATATTGAGCCTTTTGTTATGGTGATTAGATCTGACCCAACAATTTCTTCTTTCAACATGGGTGGGCTGGAACTTAAAACTGCGTTATATGCTGATGATCTGCTATTATATACCACAAACCCATTAGAAGCGATCCCAAAGTTATTCACTCTTGCAGAAGAATACGGAGCAGTTTCAGGATACGGCATCAACAAAAATAAAACAGATATAATGAGCTGGAATAGCCCTATCCCCATTCCTGATGTAAAGATTAAGATTAGATACTTGGGTATACATATCACTAAAGATCTATTAGACATACCTAAAGTGTCTTGGCAGGTCGTGGTGAAAGACATTATCAAACTCCTTAAAAGATGGTCTAATCTTCCTCTTAGTATTTATGGAAGAGTTAATTTAATTAAAATGGTAGTATTACCAAAAGTGACTTTTTTATTCAACAGTATTCCGCTAACATTCCACAATAAAGATATCTTAAATCTTCAGGGGAAAATAAGTTCATTTATTTGGGCATCTAAGTCCCCAAGAATTGCCTGGAAGAAGCTAAGGAGAGGGCTAAAAATAGGAGGACTGGCTCTCCCTGATTTGTTTAACTACTGCTATGCATTTCACTTAAAAAATGTTAGACTCCTGGCCAATAAATTAGATGCATCGTCACATGGTCGTTTGTTTCAAGCTCTTCTATCTGACCTACCTCAGGGCCTTGAATTTTTCTTGTTTAAATTCGGTGCCCAAAAATTCTACAAAAAAGTCCGCCTCAAAATTTTACTAACTGCCCTAAAAGTTTGGCATATAGCATGTAAAATATGGAAGATTCCATATTATAATTTTTCAGCACCAATTTGGGACTCCCCCGGAACACCAGAATGTCTATTAGATAGACTCTCATTCCCCCTGAGGGAGGCGGGTTTAAATCGATGGGGAGATCTCCTGATGAATCAAAAACTAATGGATTGGGTATCCTTATCTAATATAACAGGAGGATCTCTAGCCAGGTTTAAATATTATCAGCTATCATCATGGTGGGGGAGCCAAAACTGGATGTCAGAAACTGAAGACTGTGACCTTTTAGACCTGGCAAACAGACAAGTAGGTTGGAAGGGTGAGGTCTCAGCGTGGTATAACGCATTAATTAGGGCAAATGATAGTCAAGAGGCAGAGATCTCGAAACTCTGGGGAGACATAATAGGAGAAGATCCTGAGAAACAACTAGAGGTATGGTTAGATTCTGTTGCAATCTCTCAGAAAACAATAAAACCCGCTAATCTTAGGCGAAATCATCTTTTTACGGCATACAGGGTATACTGGACCCCCTCCAAGCTTTCAAAAATTTCTGGAACACTACATGTATGCCCTAGATGTAAACATGCAGAGGCAGATGATATACATATTTTTGTAGAATGTAGTGAGATTAAAAATTACTGGTTAGCAGTCTGCACCTTCTTGGGGGAGGCACTGGTTAGAACAATCACAGGTAGCCCTAGGTTGATTCTGATGGGTTTGTTGGAAGAATATGATTTGACAGATAATATTATCCAGTTTATATTTCATGTGATTGTCATCGCTAGAAGAGAGGTATGCAAAGAATGGAAATCCCCAACCCCTCCTAGGTTTGCCGAATGCTTAAAGAACATTATGGCTATCAGTAAAACAGACCTCAAATGTGGTGGAGAGGAGGCGGAAAAGATTTGGGCACCGTTGCTTAAATGGTCGGACAGTTAGACACTAAACGTCCAATGATTAAGCCAGGGGTTTGTGGTCTGGTCCTCCCCAGGACAAGGTACAGGAACATCGAACAGCGGAGTTGGACTAGTAGAAAACCCACCTCTGGGAGATTTCTCGAAGGCCACACATATAACCAAATATTCCAGGGCGCACAGTAAGGTGTTTTTTTTTTGTGTTGGCAGAGTTGAGAGTTTCCATTTGGAGTCATTCTATCTGGTGGCAAATATGAGGACAACAAAAAAAAAAAAATAATAATAATAATAAATAAATAAAATATAGAGATTGTGTTATGGTTACAGCCTTGGAGGTTTTAAATAGTTTCTGACATAATTTGTCCCATTGAGGAATAGATAATGTTTGGGATAAATCTTGTTCCCATTCAAGTTCAACAATAGACTTATTACGGGGGCATTATACATTAGAAAAGGTTTTATATATGAATGAGGCACTAGGTATAATGTTAGAAGAAACATCATATAGAGGAGTGTCAGGTGAAAATGAGAGTGGGAAAGGTTGAGAATTGACATACTGTAGACAATTTTGAAGAGTTGTAACTAGAACATTACATTGTTGAATACATGAATCAGGTAGATTAAAATTCTCTTGCAATTGATGGTAAGGCATAATCAAATCATTTGCAAACATTTGATGAATATACAATATGCCCTTTTCTTTCCAATGTTTGTAATAAAATGATTTGTGACGAAATTTAATGTGTCTTATTAAACCATAATGAGGAAGCTAGAAAAGATTGATATTCGTCAAAAGGTTTAAAGAAAAGTGTGTGTAACAGGTGATGAGAATATTTCGAAATTGGATATTGAGAAATAAAAGTGCAATTGGTCATAAATATCACATCCTGAAAAGAAAAATAATTTAAGAGTGAACGTTCCACAGACACCCGTGAAGGTTTAGATACATCTTGATAATCTTTAGACAAAGCATAAAATTGGCGAATCAAAAAAGGATAATGATACAATCTAAAATCAGGAAATCTAACACCCCCTTCAGATTTGGGACGGGATAATTTGGATAGTACAATACGAGCACGTTTATTGTTCCAAAGAAACTTAGTACAAATAGAGTTCGTCTGGGAAAAATAATAATTAGGAATTTTAAAAGGTAACATTGACAAAATAAATAATACCTGGGGGACAATCATCATTTTAATTATATCAAGTCTGCCCCACCAAGATAAAAATAAGGGAGACCTAGAGAACAGCAAATTGGCAACTTTGAGTTTCAGGGCAGTAAAGTTATGGCATACTGTATCACGAATATTAGAGGAAAACCAAATACCTAAATATTACATTTTCGGGGGACACCATGTAAAGTTAGTAGAATTAAACATATGTTGCTAACATGGATCATTTAATGGCAAAATCTCCATTTTGGAGAAATTTAATTTGTATCCGGAAACTTGAGAAAATGATGACATTTCTTGTAAAAAATGTGGCAGAGAGGATACAGGGTCAGACATGTAAGTCCGCCTCCCACCCTTCCGATCTGAAGCCACTGACATCACCTGCGCGTACCCCAGGGCTCATCCCAACCCTGTTCAACGTCTACATGGCCCCCCTCGCACAAGTGACCCGCCAGCACGACCTGAACATCATCTCCTATGCCGACGACACCCAGCTCATACTTTCCCTCACCAAGGACCCGCACACCACCAAAATCAACCTCCAAGAGGGAATGAAGGCTGTCGCCAAGTGGATGAAGAGTAGCCATCTGAAGCTAAACTTGGACAAAACGGAGGTCCTCATCCTCGGCCCCAGCCCCAATGCCTGGGACAACTCCTGGTGGCCGACCTCACTGAGAACAGCACCGACAACTATGGACCACGCACACAACCTAGGATTCATCCTAGACTCCTCCCTCTCCATGTTGAAGCAGGTCAATTGTATCTCCTCCACCTGCTACAACACTGCTCCGCAGGATCTACAAGTGGATCCCGACCGATACCAGAAGAACGGTGACTCAAGCACTCGTCAGCAGCAGGCTAGATTATGGCAACGCTCTCTATGCAGAAATCCCGGCCAAACACCGACGACGACTGCAACGCATCCAAAACGCCTCCGCCCGGCTGATCCTCAACATCCCTCGTCGCAGCCACATCACCCCCCACCTGAGAGACCTACACTGGCTCCCCATCAAAAAGAGGATCACCTTCAAGCTCCTCACCCATGCACACAAAGCACTCCACAATAATGGACCAGCCTACCTGAACAGCAGACTCACCTTCTACACCCCCACCCGCCAGCTCCGCTGCGCCAACCTCGCCATCGCCACCATCCCCCGCATCCAACAAATGACCTCAGGTGGCAGATCCTTCTCCTTCCTAGCTGCCAAGACCTGGAACACCCTCACTACCCACCTGCGACAGACCCAAGACCTGCTCACCTTCAGACGACTCCTCAAGACCTGGCTCTTCGAGCAGTAGCAGCACCCCCTCCCCTCAGCGCCTTGAGACCCTCACGGGTAAGTAGTGCGCTTTCCAAATTATATGATATATGATATAATATGAATAAGAATATCGTCTGCATATGCAGATAGTTTAATGTGATGGGATTTTAGTTTAAAACCAGAAATCTGAGAATTATTTCTGAGTCGTTGAAGGAAGGTTCCTGACATAACAAAAAGAGTAAAGGGGAAAGGGGGCAACCTTGGCGTGTACCTCTTTGCAGACATAAATGAGGGGAGAAGAGACCATTAACAAATACACATGCTTTCAGATCTGTGTATAGCAGTTTAACATATGGAATAAACTTAGGACCAAAACCAAACCATTGTAGAGTATAAATCATCAAATCCCAATTAATCCAGTCAAAAGCTTTTTCAGAATCTAATGATAGAGCTGCTAAGGGGGAAGTTTTGTTTTGCTGAGAGTGAGAATATTAGAAAACATTCTGGTATTATCAGAGGCTAAACGACCTTTGACAAAATCAGTTTGATCTGGATTATTAAGAGTGGGAATAACATTCTCCAATCTGGTGGCTGAAATCTTAGCAACAATTTTACAATCATAGTTGATTAAAGATATAGGGCGAAAATTCTTACAGAAGGAAGGGTCTTTATTCGGTTTGGGAATAACAATAATAAGGGCTTCTGAAAAAGAACCAGAAGCTCTAGAATTGGATAGAAATTAATTAAAAAGTTCCAATAATTTAGGAGCAAAAATGGAAGAAAAAGCTGAACATAATTCTACTGAAAAACCATCAGGACAAGGGGCTTTGCATTTTTTCAGGGACTTAAGAGTATCAGAGATTTCCTGGAGAGAGATATCTTCCTCAAGAGAGGTAAAGATATCAGGAGAGGAAGCAGGTTTGGGAATATTTTGGAAAAAGATGTGAAATCTCCCTCAGCTGGGTTAGTGGCTTCTGTGTATAAGTTATTATAATACGATTGAAAAGTACCAATAATGTCAGATTCAGAAGAGAGGAGTTGATTGTTTCTTTCTGAATGGATAGGGCCAATATTTTTGCATTCTGATTTAATTTTTAAATAGTTTGCCAACATTCTCCCAGCTTTGTTTTGGTTCCCATGATATATGGATTTGATCTTAACACCATCGATGCGGCGCATTTTCCCGCTGTGCGCTGGAAAATTCAAAAAACCGCGGTTCATGACGAGTTCAGCTTGTCATGAGTGTACAAGAGGTGTACTTCATGACGAGCTGATCTCGTCATGAGCGTCGAAGGTGTTAAGGAGGATGTTACAGGCATCTACTGTGGCGAGTTTGTTTAGAGTGGATTTGGCTTTAATTAATTCTTGTAATGAGGAGGAGGATTTAGAGGAGAAGTATTTATGTTCCAAAGTTTTGATTAGACTTAGTGTTTCTTTATATTCTTTACTCAACAATTTTTTCTTTTTAGATGAATAAGCAATGGTAAAGGCTCTAAATGATGCTTTAACAGCATCCCTGTTGTTGTGTGTTGAGGTATCTAAAGAGTTGTTAAGTTAAAAGAATTCCTTAATAAAAGTGGTTGCTTCTGAAATAAAGGTACATTTAGATAAAAGGTAATTATTAAACTGCCAGAGACCTTGTTTGAGTGGAGATAGGGATGTATCAATATAGGTGGAAACGGGAGCATGGTCAGTAATAAAAATAGATCCAATTTCAGATGATTGGAGACAAGGTAATAATGATTTGGAAATGAAAAAATATAATCAATACGAGACCTTGTGTGGTGAACAGGAGAAAAAAAGGTAAATTCAGAGGCATCAGGATTACATGTTTTTCAAAAATCAAATAAAGGACGAGAGGAAATGGCTGATTGGAATGATTTGAGGGTCTTGTCAGGTTTAAATTTATAATTTGATATTCTGTCAGAGAAGGGTTCTAACCAATTAATAAAATCACCACCAATCATCACATTAGGGATAGAGATAGACATCAATTTCATTTTTATAGTATGCCAAAATTCTGGGCCGGTTTCACAGGACCATAAATATTGAAAAAAGTAATTAGCGTTTTGTTGATGGTAGCGTCAACTATCACCCATCGACCATGCGAATCACATTCTGATGATACTATTTGAGCATGAATAGACTTGTGAAACAATATAGAAACACCACCATGACGATCAATAGTTGGTGGAAAAACAATTTGATTAACCCAATGGCGTTTGAGTTTTAAAGATTCAACATCATTACAGTGGGTTTCCTGCAAAAAAACAACTTGAGCATTAAGTTTATCTAAATAAGACAATAACTTTTGACCTAGACCACATATATTCCACGAGACGACATTAACCATGGAGTTGGATTAGGGAATATGGAAGGAAACAGGAACATGAGACTGCATATTCAACATATAAGAAAATGTGGGACCAATAAAAAAGACAAGAAAGACACCAATTATTCTTTGATGAAAAGAGAACATTGCAAAGGACAAGACATGTAATGAACAGAAGAACCACACAAAAAAAGAGAATAATAAACATTGAAAGAAAGAAAGGGGGAGATGAACAGGAAGATAGAAGAAGGAAGTAAGGGGACAGCTCAAGGAGGAAAATCCAGACCTGAAGAAAGAGAGAAACACAAGTTGAGAGAAGCATGGTGACAGCGAAGAACACTGACGAGCATAAAAGAAAAATATAAAAAAAAACTCAAAAAGAATAAAGATAACCAGTAACTAGGAAATATTATGCAAGCCAAACATCTGAAAACAGATTAACGATCCTGGAAAAGGAAAATAAAGTTAGTCATTAGTCTCCATACTGCGAGAGGACATGGTATTGAGTAAGAGTCTAAGTTTATCAGGATCATCAAAAGAACTTGACCGACTATCATGTGTGATTTTACAGAGTCACGGGTGGAGAATTCCGAATTGGATGTTCAGTTGTCTCATTTGAGGGCAGAGAGCAAGAAACTCTCTGCGACGAGCATTTGTTGCATTAGAAACATCTTGTGAAATAAAAATGTTATGACCTGACCAGGTAAGACGACGTTTAAGTCTCACTGCCCTTAAGAAGTGCATCAGTTCATCAAATTCCAGAAAAAGCATTATGATCCAACGTGGTTTATTTGACATAGAGTTTAGAAGACCCAGACGATGTGCTCTCTGAATATTTAGAGGGGATGGCGATGGTTGAAGCTCTAGAAGTTCTGGAAGATACTTCTGTGGGAAGGCCACCAAGTTAGAGCCTTCAATATTTTCTGGCAAAACGTAAAGGCGAAAATTATTTCTGCAATTACGATTTTCAAGGTCCTCAGTGTGGACTTTTAACTTATGGATTTCAAGCTCAAGTAACGGAATCTTAGAATCTTGTATGTCGCTGACCCGTTGTACAAGCTCCGGCACCTTTCCTTCCATGATGATCCATCTTTCCTCAATTTGTTTTAGTTTTTCATTGGTAGTGGACATAAAGGGTTGATGACCACGTACTTCATCAAGTATAGAGTCCAAAACAGGATTCTGCGAGGAGAGGGTGGGTCATTTTTATGCCTTTTTGGTTTTGTACCAGTGGAGGAGGATTGGGCTAATAGAAGATCGTTGGCCGTAGTTGAGCACTGAGAGGAATAATTGGTAGAAAGAGGCAGCTATTGAGAAAAGTCAGAACTGCAAATAAACTTATGTTGACGGAGAGAAAGTCAATTTAAAATTCTACCACATGTATCAGCACTTTTTGCCACCAATAAAAGAGCAACAACAAGTACTGCACAGCAGTATAGGTTATTCAGAGGTACAAGAAAAAAATTCTCTGTGAAGAAAAACAACCGACCCACATTGCCACATACGAAAGACCAAAATATGATGGGAAAATGACGTTGTGATGAATTAAAGAAAGGGCAAAGAATGGACCGGGTAGATGCAACGTGCAAAATCACATTGAAGTCCACAGTGGCTCAGAAAAAACAAATAGATAATGTGAGGAAAAGAGCCCTTCTTCTACCAACACATCAGTCATTACAACGGGTGAAAAATGTTCTATTAATAGCAATACTGAGGCTCAGGAATAATTCCAGGAAGGAGGGATCCTAAAACTGAAGGAAAGCTTGAGCAAGCAACATCTGGAGACTTATTTAGGCAATGAAGACGGCAGGAGTGGCAAAAAGGCAGGAGTGCGAGAGCCTCGGTAAAAAATGGCGGCTGCACGCATTGCGCTGAGGAAAAATCGCTGCTATCAAATTACCGGCACAGAAAAGAAGGAGAGCGCTCAAAGACGCTCCCGCAGCTTCACCCGCCTTCATGGGGCCGCGACCGCCACAGGAGAGTGAAGAATCGGTCCAAAGAGGCTCCAAAATCACTACCGAGTCCCGCGTTGGAGCGGAGCTCACTCAGGGTCCGCCATGTTTCCTAGGCGGTCTAGCCACGCATGCCGCACGAAAAACTTTAATAAAAGCAATCCCCCTGGCACAACACACTTTTAATAGTGGCATGTTTAATTTTTCTGCCGAGATCAGTTTGCATTCTGGGACTCATAGTTTAGATCTTAAGATTGTAAGTGTGGACCCAAAGAGTCTAGCTTGCGAGGTGCTGTACACAAGACTATCTCTGTGTCTGGGATGACGTGACTCACTTTAGAGGTTAAACTCATGCACGGTAGACTACAGTAAGTAGCTGTGTCGTGTAATGACCTCAAGGGCTCTGACATTCTGAGTTCCCTTGTGTGCCCTGCATACTGACCACCAGAAGGCTTCACATGGCTGGAATTGCTACAGTTCAGAAATGTTAACAATGGACACCAATTTTGTTTTCATCGAAACTGAAATGTCACAGTTTGTCATAATGGGGAACAGTCTTTACAACAAGATTTATACATTAAGTGCCTTTACCACGCATTTATTACATGCAACTTTTTACCACATACAGGCCTTTACTACGCATTTTAGGTAAGTATGGGAGTTTGGGTGGTCTCCCCCAAAAAAAGATAAAAAAATAAATATATATATTTCAACTTACCTTACTAATACTTACCTTAGTTAGACTAATGTGTGTTAATGGCATGCTGAAAAAAATGCACGGTAAACAATGCGTTTTAAAGGCATGTTTTTATCTGCGTTGTTCTGTCATACAATTGTGTCACTGTAGTGTTTTGTTGGCAGTCTAAGGCCGTGTTTACTTAATTAAAACATATTTCATTGGTTCCTATTCATGTATTCTTTGTTGTGTCAAAGTTGCTCCAGTGTAAAAAGTGCTTTCTTTCACAGATTTAACCAAATCATGTAACTAACACACACACACAAACATACACACGCACACTCTCTATTTTTCTCTGTCCCTCCCACTCTCTCTTTCACATTTGCAACACCTTCCCTTATCATATCCGGTTTGCTGGCTATAATCCGGTCTCCACAGACATTAGGTGCCACACGTACACTCCTACATCATGCTGCTTCTGCTTCAATAAAACATGTTCTGAGAAAGTCATACAATAGTATTCGAACAAAGGATGCACTGTCTCAAACATTTAACAGACATTCAACTGCTGGCTGCCCCTATAAGACAAGGAGGGGGTGTTTATTCTTAATTGAACCTCTCCCATAAGGGCCCATTTTCACAGACTCTGAGGGCAGATGCTGACAGGGACAGTTGGTAGGCAGTAACCTGACATATCTTTTTTTTTAAAGTTTATTTTGTGACGCTGTGGGAAGGTATGCTCGGAGCTTCTGAGGGTGGAACACAGTCTCTGGGGATACCTTGGTCCTTGATGCCTCAGATCCCAAAGGTGGAAGGCAGACAGGCAAGGCCAGCAGGACTGCTGTGAGGGAGGCTCATGGGTGGCTAGTTACAAAGCACACACAGGTTTTGGTTCACATAATTAAGGAGAAAGGAACATTTTATAAGAGCAGTCGCTCTTTCAGCATACAATGAAAATTCTGATTTATCCTGCAGGCAAATACTTGTATTTTATGTTGTTCCAGCTTAACTAGGGCACCACATTCATCGACACATGTGTGTGGTGGGTAAGGACCAGTGCCGTTTACGTGAGTCTTTAGTTGACACTAATTCCGAAGCAAGTTATTGAAGCATTCAACCCAACTTCACTGAGTGACACTTATTGTTGGTGTGGTTGTTGCTGGTGTGCATTGTTGTGCATTAGGTGACACTTTTGTGATTGATTGTTACACCTCAAAGCAGAGTTCATAAGGGGAATTAGTGTCTCTTTTTTCCTTCATTATCGCGTATAAAAGCACTTCCAGATATGTGAGTTCAGACTATAAGTTGTACATAAATAACACTTTAAATAAGTACTTCTCAATGCAGTACTATAATGTGTCTATTAGTGTCAACGCTTCCACGTTAAAAAAACTGTAGATGTTATAGCACCCCGGATAATGTGCTGCATGGCTAAATACTTATAAGGTCCCATAAGTGAGACCTATTGGCTAAGCTAATGCTTGTTTCTTTAGACTTCTACCGGAGTCTGATTATGCTGGCTCCTTCTTCTATGCTCCCAATTTAGATACTCTTAATAGATGACCCTATATCTGATCTATGTTTAGAAGAGAGAAGGAAAGTTTCTTTATACAACACTTGTTTTCTATATTTTGTGTCTATGCAATTGTGATTATTCCAATTCATGATGTTATTCTATTACACCTTCACTTGTTGAACCTATTTTTTGGTTTCAATATATATTAGATTGATTAGTAACCCAAATAAAACTCTTTAACTATATACATGGATTTGTGGTCCTTATTGTCACATTGGCTTCACAAGTTAAAAATGCATTCTCCCTTTCAATGCTTCACATCAGCTGACCAATGACCAATAAAGAAATATCTTTGATGACCTGACTAAGAGATTACGTTGTAAGGCCCAGTGCTCCGTAAGTAGTAATAACAGAAGGGGGAACCAACTCAGTGCTTAATTTGAGCAGGTGCTTTCAGGTGCTCAGCACCTGCACTTCTTTCACAGGACCGGGGCTACAATTTCTGAACCTGCAGATGCTGGGCTCAATAATATTTGTTCAATTCAAAATAAAAATAATAACATGCATTGCATGGTGACTAGCTGGTAAACGTTCCTAGGCAGGCCGGCATACGCCTGTCCAGGTAGGCATGATTGTGTATCACCATGTTAGTGATGATGTCATCACACTGATCACAAATCCAAGAAGTCATCGACAAACTATGGCTTGCATTCCATTCCCCTAGTCTGCTGCGCCCTGCCACTGCCTGAGCCTAAACCTCCCATTGAATAATTGTAGCTGGGGGCTGGCTCATGACAGAGTTGAGGCAAGGATGCTGCAAGAGCGCATTTGGAACTTGGGAGTGAGGGCTCTTGTGGATAGAATAAATTAAAGTAAGTGTGGACTTTCCACTTGTTGCGTAGCCAGAGTAGCATATCCAGCAGTCCTGCATTGCTGCTATCCTGCGTGTGCTTGATGCAGTTGTGGCCCAACACAACTTTTCTGCGCCATGGCGTCACCAGTAGAATCTGTGCACTGCACCCCAGCATGGTAATTTCTGAGTGTGAGTGAGTCTAGTAGGCACCACAGCCATACTTACCGGCATTGGCAGCATTACTGCTGGGGAAAATGCCTGTGCTGTAGCAGGCAGGATCACAGAAAGCTGAGCAGTGGATGCCGATGCCATCGCCATCCCTGGACCTACTAGTTACAGGCACCAGTAGCAGTGACATGACCTGCTGTGCTCAAGCAGCCGCCTGTTCCGCAATAAACCCAGTCATACCACACTGATTAATATATGCAAAAATGCATTTTCATTTTTTTTTTGCACTCGGTGTAGGTAAGAAAGTAAAACACGTCATCTTCCGCTTCTTTAGGAATGACAACAGGAAAACGCGGAGTTCAAAATAGCAGAGACATGTACAGGCTGACGACAGGGGTCACAGGCAGCAACAGTGTTAGAGATGAGAGACAGCAAGAGTAAAGAGGAGAAGAAACAACAAGAGAGGAGAGAGATAAAACGGAGCAAAGTAGAAGAAAAGGAGGAGAGCAAATCAGATACAAAGGGAAAGCAGCCATGATGTGAAGAATAGAGCATTAAGAACTGAGAAGATAGAATGAATGGATGTGGAGTACAGGACAGAGGAAAAAAAGCAGACAAATGATGAAATGGAGACACAGCTAATCACTGCTAGAGAGTATATAGTAAAGAGCCAAGATCAAGGGAAGAGAGAGCAGAGCATGGATAAAAGTGAAGAGAAAAAAGGGCAGGGCTAAAATGAATAGAGGGCAAATCGGAAATACAGGGTGTGACAAGGGTGATAGAAAACAATTAGAGAGGTAAGAGGATAGACTCTTAGAGCAAAGACTTAGGGGACAGACAACAGAACCGGTTAGAAGATAGAGACTGAGGCAGTGAGTGTTTAAAGTGGGGCTCACCAGAGGAATACGTGAGCGGTAGCCTCCTTGGCAAAATTTTCAGCACCTGCACTACTTTTTTTTTTACAAATTAAGCACTGAACCAACTAATATATGAAAAACATTTCTACATGATAAGATGGGGGGAGGCTGAAGAAGTGAGGCATTACCTTGCTTATATATATATATATATATATATTTTTTGTACCGATAAAAAGGCAGCATGGACTTACATCTGAGCACTAAGGAAGCCTCCTGCAATTACACGGCGCTGAAAAAGGCATACCCTGCCGAAATGCATTCGCCTTAGTTGTGGAAATAAATGCTTCCCTGAATGTCCCCCGTTGT
This sequence comes from Lissotriton helveticus, assembly GCF_964261635.1. Classification (NCBI taxonomy): domain Eukaryota; kingdom Metazoa; phylum Chordata; class Amphibia; order Caudata; family Salamandridae; genus Lissotriton; species Lissotriton helveticus. The sequence goes on from NC_136068.1 coordinate 1,630,127,870, forward strand.
GGCCTCTGCTTCTTCGTGAGGAGGAGTTTGGATTTGATATATATATATATATATATATATATATATATTCACTGAAAAAACCATAGGTTATAGACCATATATAGTTAGGAATTAGCATTTAAAAAACCTTATTTTACTCACACAAAACCATTGAAATTCCATATATAGTTAGTTGCACTAACTATATATCGCGCACCCGCAATCCACTGCTGATGATGTCACATATTACATCATTCATGACATGGTCAGTGACATCACTGATGACATCACTGATGACATCTCAAATGACATCACTGATGACATCACTGATGACAACATCCAGTGACTGTATGTTTCTATAAAGTTAAAATATGTCTTACATATTGAAGAATGAGTAGATGTATAAGTGTCTGGACGAAGGATTTAGTAGGTGCATGACTGAATGTATGAGTGAGTGATTAAATCTGTCTCACTGAGTGCATGGGTTAGTGACTAAACTGTCTTAATTTGTGCATCATTATGTCTTTTGTTCTGTAAACTGCTGCATGTGTTGATCAGTAGCTATATGAGTAACTATATGGGTTATTGATTGATTGTCCAAGTATTTGTATGGGAGACTGAGTGTATGTGTGGCTGGCTGGGAGATGTGTGACTCTGTGCAGATCAATGTGTTCTTGTATCAATGATTGTATAAGAGAGTAAGTATGTGTTAGTATATGTTTGAAAATGTAAGGTACTCTATGTTTAACTGTATAGATTAGAAAATGGAAGTGTGATTGATTCTTTACAGGACTGACTAGGTGTGTGAGTAACTCCATGGATGAGTGGCAGAGTGTGAGTGTCTGTATAGGTGTATGAGTGCATATGATAGTGTTGTAAAGATGAGTGATTGTATGTATAAATGATTGTATGGGTGAATGAGTGAATGTGTGTGTAGACGTAGGAATCAGTGATGGCGTATGTAGTAACTAGTATTGGTGTGTCAATGGTTTAAAAAATTATATTCTGTATTTAACACTGGGTGTAACAGAGATTATATTAAAGTGTGAGGAGATGCATTGTATTGTCACATGAATGATATCATCAGTGATGTGACCATTGATGTCAAATGAGATGTCATCAGTGATGTCATCAGTGATGTCATTTGAGATGTCATCAGTGATGTCATCAGTGATGTCATTTGAGATGTTATCAGTGATGTCATTTGAGATGTCATCAGTGATGTCATCAGTGATGTCATTTGAGATGTCATCAGTGATGTCATCAGTGATGTCACTGACCATGTCATGAATGATGTAATATGTGACATCATCAGCAGTGGATTGCGGGTGCGCGATATATAGTTAGTGCAACTAACTATATATGGAATTTCAATGGTTTTGTGTGAGTAAAATAAGGTTTTTTAAATGCTAATTCCTAACTATATATGTTCTATAACCTATGGTTTTTTCAGTGAATTTTCAAGGTTTTGTAAATGCTAATTCCTAACTATATATGGTCTATAACCTATGGTTTTTTCAGTGAATTTCATTGGTTTTTTAAAAGCTAATATCTGTAGCTGTAAAATGTATTCTTCTTTAAATCCAAAAATATATTTTATATGTTTATTAATAAAAAAAAAATTTAATATATTTTTTTCTTCGCTCCCGCTTCGCGAATCGGGAAGTTTCCCGTTAGGTGACCTTGATGCCGCGAAATAGTCTGCGAACCGGTAAACGTTCCTTTAGCACAACTGCCGCGTTAGAAAACAACATCGTGACGCCTCGCGTCCGCATGACGTTTCGCGTTGTCGCGTGATACGTCATATGACGTGCTACGTTAGCGTACCCGAAAGCGAACCGAGGCGCGAAGCGCAGGTTCACGGAAGCAAACCGGGAGGCGGCGCAAAGCGCGTAACGTAAACACAGCAGGTCATGTGACTTGGTAATAACACTTTTCATTGGTTCATTTCACTTTTGGTTTCCTAATGATGTAAGACTAGGTCATGTAATCTAAAATTAACACTTTTCATTGGTTGAGAACTATTGTTTTTCCCAAATGATGAAAACCCCTCCTTCTTTCCTCACTCTGACTTTCATCTTTGTGAGAGAAAGACCCTTTGTTAGCAGTGAGCAATGGCTTCTTTAGTAGCTTCAGCTGGTGCTTCCCCACCACCTCCACCACATCCAAGGAAGAGAGGACCACCTGCTGAAGTTATAAATCAGGAAGAAGAGGAAGAAGAGGAAGAGGAGGAAGAGCAGGAAGAGAGGCAGTTTTTGCCTGAAGAGCCCAGGAGGTCTCACCGGAAAGAAAACTTCATTTGGCAATTTTTTAAAATTCCCAAAGGCCAGAAAAAAGTAAATGCAAGATACGTAACTTGCCTTATATGTCAAGATAGACTGTCCAGAGGGACCGAGAAGAAATACAGTTACGGAAACTACACAATGCATCGCCATATGACTAGGTGGCATCCTAACAACTACAGTGCTGCACAGTTTCGTAACGATCTAGATAATCCCCCTATTATGGCCAGAAGATCTGTTGTACCGGAAGTGACGGGACCAGAGGGCAGGGAGATGGTGCCAAATATACAAATGAGATTTGGGGAAGTAAAACAAATCTGCGTACATTGCAATGGATTCATTTGCTACAGAGAAAGTAGCATCACTCTGATCAACAGAGCTATTGACAATCATCTTCCAGTTTGTCCGAAACGCCCCAAATAATAAATTCTTTTTTTTTGTTGCTCCTGTTGAGCCCTTTACAATGAATCGTTTTCGTTTCCCCCCCCCCAAAAAAACCCAAAAAAAATATAAAACCGTTCAGAAAAATTCAAAAAAAGTAAAAAAATGTTCAGAAAAATAATAAAAAAAATATAAAACAACAAAAACAATAAAAAAAAAAGTTCTTTTCAGAACTACCTCCCCGTTATTAAAAAATTGGTAGAATATTTGGAACTCTGCCAACCTCTATTTCTCTTGGTTCGCTTCCCAGTTCGCTCGCCGGTACGCGAACCGGGAGCGAACCAAAATTTTTTTTTTAAAAAAAAGAACAGTAAGTATAAGGGAAGGAAACAGACAGTTATGTTAAAAGAAAGACAGCTATAGGGGAGTAAACTAGAGATACTATTACCTGTAATCCACTGCTGATGATGTCACATATTACATCATTCATGACATGGTCAGTGACATCATCAGCAGAGGATTACGGGTAACAGTATCCCTAGTTTACTCCCTATAGCTGTCTTTCTTTTAACATAACTGTCTGTTTCCTTCCCTTATACTTACTGTTCTTTTTAAAAAAAAAAATTTAGATCAGTCAGAAACAGTGAAAGTAATAGAGACAGAGTGAGTGACCAAGAGTGAAGAAGTATGAGAAGAGAGGGACTAAGAAAAATAGTGAAGGAGTAGAGTAATTAAGTAATAGAGAAAGGAATGAGGGAAGTAGCAAAGGCAGGAAAGTGATTCTTAAACAAATGAAGCAGTGGAAGTAATAGAAGTTAAATGTGATAGAAATATAACAAAAAGAGTACAAAACATTTACCTTATAATTGTCGTTAACTTAGTCATTTGTTCTTTTTATACTAAAAAATCTGTGAAAGAGAGAACAAACATTTGAAAAATATTAAAACATGTTTTTAATAAATTAGAAAAAACAAGGGAAAAGATTGAAGGACAAATAGTTTTTCAAGAACTTTGACACTTACAGAAGCCTCTGCTTCTCCATGCCCCTACACAGTCCTAAAAATATACATTTTAAACTAATAGTATCTTGATGCAGATGAAGTGAGTCCTATCTTGCAACATTGTGCATCTTTTGCATGACTGCTGCATCGGTTTCGTGTGGCATTGTTTTTTTACAGCATGACACATCTGCCTAGATTCATCATTTTATAATTTTGTCCCCTCATAGCAAATCTTTTCAACCGCGACTGCGTCACAAAAATGACGCACAGTGGCGCAAAAGAGGCATACACCTATCATAAATCTGTCCCTAACATGTTAAATAATTGATTCAGGATGACAATAAGGTGTGGCCTATCCAGAGGTTTGTTTAAGGTGAGGCCTACTCAGGGTTGCAGATCAAATTTACACTTATTGAAGAATACAGAGGAGATAATACATGTGAACGCCTACTAATGAAGTAAGTCATGTCCACTTTACTCTTGAACAAAGGCTAGACCTCTTCTGTGTCCGTGGACAGACCTAAACTTCATCTGCACAATGTCATTCGTAAACTTAGGAAACACAGGTGATGTAATTGAAAAATGTGGAGTTTATTTTCCTCATTTCACAATCACATTACCTGTGTTGCCTTTGCTTAGGTATCTCATAGTGGAAATGTAGTCTATCATATGAAAGACTATGTAGAATATGAGCACTGTATGCAACAACTTTGACACTTACAGAAGCCTCACCTTCTCCATGCCTCCTACACAGTTCTACATGTATATCATAAATGCAAACAGAACAGAATTAATTATACATGTTAAATGGTTTATTTTTGCTGTTCTCAGAATGTATCAAATTTCACTAAAAACAGTGACTTGAAGGTATTCATCATATAACAGCGGGGAAAAAAAAACACAATCAAAATGATTGTGTTTAAAAAACCCATACAACATAACAAATCAGAATTCAGAACTCCTTAAAGTTAACTTACTTTCCATGACGGCGAAGGATGTCCTATGAACAGCTTACACTCTGTTGTGCTGTTATTACTTTCAACCCGCCACTTTCTGAAAGAAAACCTCCATCGTTTTCAAAAACATGTTACATACAATAAATGACTTCTCGCTCTCTACCACACGTTTCCATAAGGCCAAATCGTGTCAGAGCCATAAATAACTCTTGGAATTCTTGTAAGCCAATCCCGTCATGTTGTATTTCCGCAACTTTCAGAATTAAAATGTTGAAGATCATTTTCACAATCCTGGATTACTAATATCTTACCTTTCTTGCTCACTCATGTTCTACATTTCCTATGACACTGATACTGCTTACTATAAAGCAGACTTACACTATCTCTACGACTACTACAATTATTAAATTCTCTACATCACTTTTAATCACAAAGCAATATAAAACAGTAGACAGCATTGCAGACTTACATTCCCTCTACTCCATGTTTTGATTGGCTGCTTGAATTTGCTTATAAAAAGAAACAGTTTTTCTGAATTCATTCAAAGTGCAGTTATTTCAACATGACGTCCAGTGTTATGGTAAGAAGTTATGTCTCTGTACTACACTTATCCTCAAGGCCAAATCGTGTAGGAGCCATTAGAACTTCTTGAAATTCCTCAGAGCACATCCCGAGATTCTTTCCCTAAAATTTGGGTTTTAAAAACACCAGGTAAGAGTTTTTAAGGTCATACGGCAATTTTTTTGTGAAAATTAAAACAGAATCATTGCAGAATGACCAGCCGTTTCTAGACTTTAAATAAGCTGTGTAATGTCCTGATGTTATTGAAGGACCGTCATGATATATAATTGCTGCAGTTACAAAAGTCCTTCCTGATATTGACAACTGTGAAGCCACAAAATTTTTAATTAAAGTTGTCAATTTTGTTCCATCAGGCCTACATCGTTGGAACATTAAAATAACATACTGGCCATATGTTCGTATAAATAATGTGGACATCATTTCAGATTTACATTGGCTACACTCCTTGTTGTGATCAGCTGCTTTTACTAGTTTATTAAAAGAGACTGATTTACTGTCTGGCAAAGTTAAATATATAAATCTTTCTGAGTCTACACTAGTACTACTTGATTTCTCGCAGTCATGCTGCCATTGATAAGAAAGCCCAAACAGGTGATCTACATCTACACCTTCAGCATGCAATACATCAAGTATATACATTAAAAACTCCTGACAATCTTGCTGAATATTTTGAGAGAATGGTGTTTGGCCTGAACATCTGTCTAACAGATTTCGAATTTCAGACACACCTTCTATTTTTGTTCTATCTGTGCTACATTTCTCTAACACAGAATTTAACAAACTGCAAAATCTTTGATCAGAATTGACCACAATCTCTTCTTTTACATTTTCTAGAGAAAACAAAACATTAACCACTACATTAGCATAGCAGTTGACACCAGAACTGTTTTCAACAACATCTTCAACAGAATCCTTTTTGTTTCTGCTTATAATTTCAGGTTCATCGACTTTTCGTCTTTTTGCTGCAACCTCCCTAGTATTTGTCACATTTCCTCGTTTCCGGCCTACCACACGTTTCTCAAACAAAGGATATTGAGGCAAATGTGGCGCATACTCTCTTCTTAACCTATTGTATTCCTTAACACAATCTAGATCCGCACAAATGTTTGTGACATCACACTCAATCAAGTACAATCCCGATAAAGTTCTAACTCGTGACAATGCCACATATGCCATACCCTCCTTGAACACAGAACTGCCAATATTCACCAATGCACTGTCTCCACTTAAACCTTGCGATTTATGGATTGTCACCGCATATGCCAAGCAAACAGGAAACTGCTTACGGCGAACATATAAGTCTTTTACAAGCAAAAATCTAGCAGAGCAACGACCAATTAGCTGTACTTCCTCAATGCCATCAAATTTAATTTTTAAAAATTCAATTCCATCTCTATTTCTGTATTTCACAAAATCAACAACATTACCCATTGATCCATTTACCAGACCTCTTTCAACATGTAAATTCCTTCTTAAAATTATACTGCAGTTCAAGCACACATTCAGAGTCTTTTCAAAACCTGCAGTTTTAGATATAGTCTTCTCTAATGAATCCAATTTTGATTTCAAATTCTCAGACAAAATAATTGTTGATCCCATATGCTCTACTCTGTCAATAGCTTCTAGTTTCACAATCTCCTGCTTTTCCAAATGCAACATTTTGTTGTTGAATTTGGCACATTCTGCAATAGTTGGCATCAAACATATTCCAGATTTCTTCTCAGTAATTTTCTGAAAAATATTCTCAGGCACAACATCTTGTTCTGGATATTAATTTGACAGTAATCGTGCATGTAAAGCTTCTTTCCCATGCTCGGTCACTTTTCCAATTCTAACATCTAGTAGAATACTCTTGTAAACTTCATCCTTCGCCTGACGCATATTTTCATGCAGTTCAGCATAATTGAAGTTTAACCATATATTGACGTTGCCAATGCTCCCTAGGCACTTCCTGGTATCTTCATGCGTGAGCATTTTGAACACAGGTTGCCCTTTCACTGGTGTCAGCTGCAGAAGATCTCCGAAAACAATGATGTGTTTGCCACCAAATAACACATCATACTCTGTTTTGAGAACTTCTTGCATTCTCAAATGCACAAACGCAAGCATGACATTGGAAACCATGCTTACTTCGTCAATGATAAGAAGTTTCATTTTCCTCAAGATTCTTGAAACTTCAAAACAAGCATCTCCAGATAGCTTGTGATATTGTAATCTGTTGTCATGCTCCACTGGCAGCATCAGTAAACGATGTAAAGTAATCCCTTTAATGTTATGTGCTGCCAGTCCAGTTGGAGCGGTGACAACACAAGACAGCGATGACTCTGTCCTTTCCTGCAAATAGCATGAAATTGCTTTAATAAGGAAACTTTTTCCAGTTCCCGCTTCTCCACTCACGTACAGTCGGACAGGCTTCAACGACGTACATGAACACTCTTTCTTCTCATGACTTAATCCATGATCAATTTGCATGGTAACTTCGTCATATATTTTCCTCTGCTCAACGTTGAGTTGTCTTTCCAACTCTTCTAAGTTAACCGCATCCTCCTGAGCATGTGCCATGGCTCTTTCCACTTCATTCATAGCAGTGGCAGCTTCATTTTCGATAACAGGTCCTCCTAGTGGATCCTGACTCAATGAAGCAGAACTCTGACTGTCCTGAGAACTGTCTCTGGCAATCTCAGCTGCAATCGTTGCTTCCTGCTCAATTTCCGCATTCAACATTTCTACATATTTGGGAAAAGCAGGACATTGTATGGTCTCCTTGGCAGCATTGAAAGAGTCTTCGTAACAGAGGAAATCTCCAAGCAGTTCCTCTTCTGCACGCCAAGGCTTGAAAAGTTGCAAAAGTGCTAAATAGAAAAACTCCTTTTTTTCAGGAGATTCGCCACTCAATTTTCGATGGTTTACCAAGTGGCATTTTCTTTGCTTGACCAGACATCCCTCACTTCCTATTACAGCATACACTCCTTTCTCAGTATCTTCTTTGATGTTCCTCTTGAATATGTAATTTTGAAGAACCTCATACAGACAAACATTGTCGAGGTGTTTGCTTCGATTTGGATAATATGTATCCAACATGTTGGTCTTCAAAATGTCGGTACTGTTTGGCTCCTTTTCCGCCAAATACTCAATTTCCCGCACAGGTTTCAGAACTCGATTACGCGTTGCAGCAAGACCAAGACTCGCCCAAACGATACTCCTGGACTTGGCATAGAGACTTGCTGAAGACAACCGATCAGAGCATTCGTAAGCTCCGATTTCTCGATGCGACAACATCTTCAGACTGAAACTGTACAACTTCTTGCTGAGGCTCTTTTCATGTGAAATGTCCTCCCACATATCCTTCAATTCTGTCTTCTCTTTTTTGGTGATGTAAGATGTCACATACCGAGCCACAGCCATACAGTTATCAGCCACAAACTGTATATCCATGTTAGCATTCCACATGGACAAAATCACCGGGTTGTAGTCGTTGATGTACTTGGACTCTTCGTTCCTCTTCAAATTGTATGTGTTTTTAGGTGATTTCTTCATCACATTATGTCGCAGCGAAGACATCAAACTGTTTACTCTTCCTTTAGAAATCACCGGTCGTGGAAAGCCGAAACGACATTTGGTGTAGAACTTGTCCTTGTTTCGGAATTTACGACGACAGTACTTTCCACATCGATGGCTTTGGAAACGTAGAACTTTTTCTCTTAGGCTTTTCTTCTCCTTTGCGTTTGGAACAGCACACGTAGAATACTGTTGTATGAAACTCATCACTGACTCTTCTGGATCCGTTCCAAATTTAGGTGCATCCTTGATCCACAGCAGCATATGTATATGAGGAGCACCTCTTGCTTGGTACTCCTTTCTCCAGAAGAAATCCAACACCTCTCCAAGAGGTGGATTCTTCTTATTCATGATGAAAGACTATGATTGAAGTACCTGCATACATTGACTGGATCCAAAGAGCACAGTTCTCCGGGTGTCTTGAATTCGATGTTTTCGATGTTTGCATTTGCCTCTCGTAGAAATTCAAGTAAGTCTTCCCAGCCATACTCGGCACAGCTCAGAGTGAGGAACCATGTGGGAGTTCCTAAGTTCCTCAGCATACATTTTAAATCACCATGACGACGGTACCAGTACTCATTAGTACCACGCTGACACGCCATGAGATTAATCAGGTGAGAATCCAAAATACTGTCTTGGACATTGACTTTATCCATAAAGTCACTTGCCGACATGTTTTGCATGTGTATACCACTTTTCAAGATGTGGTTCACTGCATATGACAGTCCAGACAGATCGCTTTCAAACAGGAGATGAAACAAATAGGGAATGCATTGTCGAAACCTAGCATCTCCTGCATACAATCGCAAAGTCCGGTATTCAGAAGCAGGAATTTGATGAGGTCGCTCATCATATCTTCCTCCCTGACCTGTTGGAAAAAGCTGTGGGAAACACCGAGCTTCCAAACTTTCCTCCCAAACACTAATGGGACTCCCTTTGGCTTGTTTCATTTGAAACAACTCAATAGCATTCCCCATGACTTCCTTGGAATGCAAAGGATGAACACTATAATGTTCATATATTTCTTCACTAGTACAGGGTTCTACTTTCTCAATTTGACCAGCACACAAATCGCTATCCTCTTCCTCACTTACTTCCTCTTCTGCAACATATACATTTTTATAGTATTTATTATTTTTTTTCAAATACAATGTTGCCTTTTTGACTTTCCTAACATCCACTAAATCTTGCCATATTTTCTTATTCTTTGTCGGAACCCCATTAACTAAGATAACCAGAGGTTCCTCTTCCACTTTTTCTACTCCAATTGTGTTAATGTTTTTCTTCAAATCTAGAGGCAAATAAACAACTCTTCCCTTTAATCCTCTCTGTAAATCTGATGGAGGCAATTTCCCTGTCTTTGGCTCCATTCTTACAATAGCCTGAAAGGGATGGATACTTTGAATCAAAATAGATTCATAAGTATTTAAATCCTTCAATTCAGAAGGAATCTCAACCAATTCCAGATTATTATGAACTGCTCTAGCAGGCATCTGGTTTTGATTTAATTTGTTACAACAATAAGTACACACACGTTGATCCAATCCCAAATCAAAACAATTTTCTACCATCAAGTATGTTGTAAAATCCTTCCATTCACTATTATTTTCCCTTTCACTTTTTGCATATAAATCCACTAACTTAGTCTGATTCTTATAATAAGTGCGTCGACAACACACACAAGTGAAATTTGGCCTCTCACTTGATTTCACCTCAAAGGTTGCAATTTCCCTCTGGAAATTATCTGTACTGGAAACCTGTACACTATCTTCCACATTACTCTCTTCTTCTTGGTCAATTTCAACATTCTCCTCTTTACTTCCAAAGTAACAAAACTCAATTTCTTCACATATATTCTTCACATCTATTTCAGAACCATGCAAAAGAGCAGCGCATAATTGTTTAAGCATAATTGCTGGACTCTTAGCATAATACAACATTCTAAGTAATTTCCTCACTTTATTAAGATGCACTGCTAGCATCCTGAAATGATGAAAAACACTCTGGCATACTCTCCTGGAAAGACAAGCCAGTGAATGCCAATGCAAACCTGTCACTTCTCTCACTCTGCAAGGATCTAATTCTTGCAACAACTTCATTTTCTGCTTCAAACTTTTCTTATTAAATGACCGTATAAAATCACAAAGCAAATTGATGGAATCCTGTCGTACACTGCAAATACTACTACACTTCCAGGTGTACACAGGACCCTTAGCACGTCTTCCTAAAACCTCATTACCTAACACCTCTTCTATCTCTGTTGTCACAAGTTTTTCTTTTTCAACTGGACAACCATCTTTCACTTCATAAGCTCGGCCACTGGTGTCAACTGCATGCACCAAATCATTATCCTGGAAATAACTCTCCTCATTAAAAAATGCCTCAGAGCTTGAACTATGCATCCATTCTCCAGAAAAAACTTCACAAAAATTACTACGATTAACTATTCTCTTCCATCTACTATTTCTTTTAAATTCATAAATTGCCTTGTTTACCTTCCTAATTCTATTGATTATCAAAATAAATAACTTACGTTTAATTTCAAATGCCTGATCAATGACTTTCTCAACTATTTTTTTTCTCTTATAAAAAAACACTTTCTGTTCACCTTTCTTAATATTTTTTAACAAATTGCCAATTATCCTGTTGCGGAACATTAGTTTACGAATGTCCCTAAACTGTTGTTTCCTTCTACTATCATGCACAGAGTTATCTCTTGCTCTAGCAGTAACATTTTTCATTGGCCTTTCCTTTCCGTTTGAATTGCTTCTCCTTTTCTGGACTGAAACATTTTCTGTAGTAATATTTTTTTTACTACAGATATTTCTTATGAATGTTTTTGTACTCTTACCCGGTGCTTTCTTGGTGACTTGACAAATATTTTTGTTAGAGGACTGCTGCTTTTTTTCATTAACCTGCTGTCTTTGACGTTTTGCAGCCTTTCTCAGTCTTTCTTTGGTTGGCATGCTGAAATCTTCAAATGAACTGCAGTTGAATCTGTGGTAAAATATAATAAAAAATGTTATTAACCACTATTACCCAACAGTAAATCAATAACAGTCATCAAAAACTTAACACACTACTTAACATTTTTACATAGAAGATTTTTTAGTGCTTGGCAAATTTAGATTACAGAAATAGCAGAAAAGAAATGGAATTTATATTCATTTTACCTGTGCTGTTTTATATGTGAATCTGATCTAATTTTATGAGCATATTTTAATATTTTATTGAAGACACTACACATAACCTGTTTTTGAAGGTGTCTTTATTTTTAAATTAAACGGTTTACATTTTTACTTTTTATTTGTTATACATTTTTTAAATAAATGTTTATAGTTCCATAGGCTCAAGCACGTCAGCTTCCCATCCTATGTCATACAATTCTGACAAATCTGCATCCTCATCACGTTCTTCTTCATCCTCAGGATTTAAATCATCCAAGGGATCAACATCCACTGATGTTTCAATTACGAGTTCAATGATGAGGTCGAAATCAACTGATTGCTGATTGTCGCTCATGTTGATGTTGTCTTTATCTTTAAAGAAAGATAACAACAATGAGATGTTGCAGAGTAAGAGACAAATCTCAGAGATTATAATAGTAAAATTGTTTAACAAGAGTAACATTTTGCAGCTATTATTTAGCCATGTCCAGCGATGCTGAGGAGGTGAAGCCTATGTCCAATTTTTCAGTGAACAGGACTCATCTCTTCTTAACCTTGGATAAGCCTCACCGACTCTGTGTCCCCTGCACATACTTAAATGTAAAGGGGCAGATTGATGTTAACTAGCACATCCCCAGGAATGCACCAGTTAACGTGCACCGCTGCTCTGCCACCCATGGTGTGCCGCATTTACAATCAGATAGGACAAAGCTGCGTCAAAACCCTGCGCCTGGTTGAAGCAGGCATACGTCTTGACGCACGTAGGCTGAAATCTAAAGCAACAACTAAGTGTCGTGTGCAGAAGTTGCAAAAAAGGAAAAATGGCGTTTAAACCGGTAATGAGCCCATGCTAACTTAACACGGTGTAAAGATATCCAGGATCTACATCAGTTTGGGGTTCACAAACCTGGCAGGTACAAGGCACTGAGGCTTTGCACCGTGCATGTCTCATCCTGAATCGTATGTTGTTTCTGAATGAAACAATTTCCCAGACCACATGCTTTGGATTGGCTACTTCTAAAAAATTAAACACCCCTACTATCCCGGAGTTAGAGGAATATGATGGTTGGAGTAATTTTACTCGGTTGTCCATTAGTGATTTACAGGCCCTACTCCGTAATTCTTCCTTTAACATTTCCAGTATAAATCCAAAAGGTTGGCTGCTTTGGCAACGTAGTTCAGATTCTTGCAATTTGCTTGGACCCTTCAAACTCTGAAAAATGGTAAAGTTCCCTGGGGATACATGAACGTTTCTTCTTTATTTGCCCCATTCAATTTGACTAACAAACAACGCTTGCTGTCAATGCGTGATGCTTCCTTTTCAATTTTACATATTGAAAGGTTAGAATCTTTGCCTTTTTCAGTGGCAGAGGCCAATGCTGCAGCGTGCCTTATCCACGGTTTAATAACGCTGCGTTTTGCTTTATATAAGTTTTCAAATTGTATGAAATATGTACCAATAGGTCGTTATGAACCTTTAGGTAGTGGTTTTCTTCATGAGGTCTGGTCGCTTCCATACACATACAGATGTTTCAAAGATGACCAAGAAGTTTATCTGAATGGAGAGGAATGCACTGAGACGCCAGATCATTCACTAATGTGTAGGCACATACAGTTACACGGTTCATACAACAAAGACCGACCAAATATGGCTTGCGTGTTGCAAGGCACGCCAGTTCCTGCTATCATCCCCACGTTCAAGTTGTTGGAAAATGGTAGTTATTTGATGCTCAATAATGAAGATTGTTGTGGGTTAATTACAAGTATTCCTTTTATCGTAACAGTAAGTGAACGGGTTATTTGCTGCAGAAATGTTCTATTTCCTCCCACACATGAACATAGGGAGTTTTCAATCTGGCCACAAATACCAACCTTGGGTGCAGATTTCAACGGCATGGCAAGAATAAGGGCTCTTTTGTCTCAGAGAGAGGTGGCCTTGAGTTCGGCCCGTGAAACTTTCGTGCTTCACATAGCGAACACCCGTACAGAGGTGCAGGCCCTTTTAAATACTGATTCGCCTTTGCATTTCACCGAGATGGTTCGGACTATCTTTAACGCGTCCTCCACAAAGGACCTGGCACATTTTTTTAAAGTTGTTAGCAGTGGTCTCGTGACTTCATTTGAGAAAATCTTTGGAGTCATCCCTGCTTTCTTTCATTCTATTTTTTCCACTTTGTTTGGTGGATTCCCAGTTTTACTTGCATTAGCAGCGGCGCTCTTGTGGTTTTTTACATTTTTAAATATGGATGTCCTTCCTGTGCAAGGTCCCGCCCTGCAGCTGCTGACGCTGTTCCGCAATCGCATGCTTGAATATTATGGCACAATGCCGTTGGCGATATTAAGCACGGCATATGGATTATCTTTTCGATTCTCCTACTTCACCTGTGTCCAGCCTGTATTTCACTGCCTAACCTGTGATTTCGATTGGGCCATTGATTTGTGTCTCTGCGGACCGGTTTCTCCTGACGTCGACTTTAATCAGCTGATGAGTCCTATCATTACTCACGAGTTGGTTTGTCCTGGCGAAAGGATTATGGCTGTGGCATTGATGCATGGACTAATTGGTCCCTGGAATTTACTGGCGGCAACACAGTCTTTCTTGGAACAGAGCTTTCTTGAATACCCACCGAGCTGTCCTCTGATGGTGATAGAGGATCCGGTGCTGGGAGAGCACGTATGTTCTTTTCCGCTTTTAAGTTGGATGGCTGAACTGTTTTCGGATGAAGACGGTGACTTCCTATTGGAGGCTGTAGCAGCTTATTTTGCATACACAGTTATGTCACAGACCTTTTTCATGTTTGATATGCTGAGTACTAGCATTTCATTGACAATTCATTTACTTATTTGTCAAGTTTTTATTATTTAGCTTGCCTATTGGCTTAAGCCTCGATAAAGTAGTTGGCTGTTTTATTTTTTTTTAGCATAAAATTTTGCTAGTTTTTAATGTTTTACCTTGTGGGCCGTGCACATATAAAGTTGCAATCTGCTCTCATGAAATGGCACTTCTATTATCTTATTCAGTTCGTTTCCGGATCATGGGGGGGTGTCATGTAGATCCTGGATATCTTTACACCGTGTTAAGTTAGCATGGGCTCATTACCGGTTTAAACGCCATTTTTCCTTTTTTGCAACTTCTGCACACGACACTTAGTTGTTGCTTTAGCTTTCAACCTAGTAGTTCATCGTGGTTTACATGACAATAATATGTTATTGCTCTACTATCTGCTTTGCTTGTTAAACTATATCTGTACAGCGAGTGCTGAAGTTTCAAGAACAACACGATACAGAATTGTTATGAGGTCTGATCTCCACGACTTCATAGTCATAACATAAGTGCAGCTTCTGCCAATTCTGGGCATGAGGCGCGTTTTATATTGCTTTGCCGAACACACATACACAACACTTGATGCGGTTCACATGAAGAGAGAGCTGGTGTATGCTGATGTGATTCCTTCAAATCTAGGACACTAAGGTATGGGCCCGCCCTAAACCAACCCAAAGAGACCTTCTTAACAAATAATATAATATGTGTATTAGGGAGGGTGAAATATAAGTGTTGCTAACTCTTATTCATTTACAGCATGTTAACATACTGTCACCATTCGCTTTTGATGTACTAGTAACTATGCTGGTAATTTTGCTACTGATAAAATGTGTACTTGTATTATCTAAGATACTACGCCTGAGAAGACGGCATTAGTAAATAAACATTTCAAATGCACATGTGTTCTTCTTAACTCCATGTTCTCGTTTGTAATGAATATATAACGACCGAGTGTTCATGAGTTCCACGTATCCTGAGGTACTGTAAGTTCATGTTCTGAATTGTCTAAAGATTGGGAGTTTGTTATATCCAATGTGACACTGTACCTAGCTTGTTAGGGGTTTTTTGGGTACTAAGGTCAGTTTTGGGGCACCCTAATTCGCCGAGGTTCCAATCCTCTGTGCTTAGTTCTGTGTGAGAACAGAAACCCTACGACAGGGGCACCCCTGAGCCTTGCTGGAGCTTCATCACACTTGCGATACAACTCCAGCAATGCGCCACCTTTACGGCACAGATGCGTCACGCATCTGTGGTGTTTTTGCCCCATGGTGCGCCGCATTGTAAATGCAGCACACCATGGGTGTCGGAACAGCGACGCAGGATGACTGGCACATCCCTGGTGATGCGCCAGTCATAAAAAATCTATCCCTAAGCTTCTTATCTTGTTAGAGATGAACCGCCATATGTATCATCAAAGTTTTTTGCATTTCCTAAATAGCGAACTTTAAGGAATAAATAGCGATTCTTTACCATTCCTAATTTGCGATGAGCAAATTGCTAATTGCAAATTACCCATTCATTTCCATGGAGCAGGAGACCCATAGGAATGAAGGTGCAATTTGCGATTAGCAATTAGCTCATCGCAAATTTGGAATTTTTTCGAGGGTGCAGGGGTCTCTCAAGAACACCCTGCTGCACCCCTGAAAAAGAAATTTGGAGGCATATGGCGCACATAAATTTTAAAAACATTCCTTTACCTCAAAAATGATTTTCAACTCATAATTTGAAAACACTGCCCACGGGGAAATGACTTAAAATGTCCTCAAGACACATGAAAGTGTTTTTTTAAAGCCTTTGCAACTTTTTTGGGTCACTTTTAACATGGCTATGTAACTCAAACAGTCAAAATTTAAATTTACCATGCACAGGTGGGAGCATATTTACAAAGAATTTGCTCCACGGGGAAAGGTCTTTTAATTTAATATTGGAAAAATAACTTCAGAGACAATGAAATGCCTTATAAAGAAGCATACACCATTATGTCCTTGTCATAAATTTTAAAAGCATTCCTTTTCCCCAAAAACGATTTTCAAGTCATAATTTAAAAACACTCCACATGGGGAAATGACTTAAAATGTCCTTAAGACACATGAAAGCGTTTTTTGATTGCCTTTGCAGCATGCTTGGGTCACTTTTAACACGGCTATGTAACGCAAACATTCAAAATCTAAATTTGCCATGCACAGGTGGGAGCATATTTACAAGCAATTTGCTCCACAGGGAAAGGTCTTACATTAAAATGGAAAAAATAACATCAGAGACACTCAATTGCCTTATAAAGAAGCATACACCATTATGTCCTTGTCATAAATATTAAAACCATTCCTTTTCCTAAAAAACGTTTTACAAGTCATAATTTGAAAACACTCCACAGCTCCTATGCACATAAAAACCCTGTCAGTACTAATACTTCACATTTTCTCCAATTACAATTTCTCAAAGAAACAAAATCTATTTGTAAAACACTTGACACAAAGCAACATTTGAAAAACACAACTTTCTTCATAATTTTGTCCTTAAAGCACACTATTCTGTATCTAAATTAAAGAAATCTTTTCTCACCTAAGCAAATACTTTGAGTTTCAAAACAGTCTCAGAAACACACCAATTTGTCTTCAGCAGAGCAAAATGTATGCACTCCAGAGTCTGCAGCTATCAAAAGCACAGAAATGCTGTAATTCTTCACACATATCTCTCATGTCACCCAATCAAAACTCTTCCCTCACTTTTTTTCAAATTAAAACCCTTCCCCCCCTCTGCCCTCTCTGCTTTTTTTGCATAGCAACCACCTCTTGGAAGACCTCTGGTGTTTGCAAGTTCACACAACAATGTTGCAATTGAACTCTGAACTCTCAGTGCACCTGCATATCCAGTGCATTCTTTCATTTAATGATTTTTTCTTCACCACTCAAAATACATCTTTCAAAGAACTCATCCATGCACCCTAACTTTCTGTTTTCAGTAATCAAAATCCACCAATCACTCTTACTGCTTCATTAACACAGAAACTCCACAGTTTTTTTCATTTTACACTCTTATTTTTTCAACTGCCATTTCATTGCCACACTTCATCTGACTGCAGGAGAACCTTCTCTCACCATGTTTTCTGTCTGGATTGTTGGACATAGTTACATCTATTGGGCTCAGAGGTATGCTGAGAACAGGAATTTACCTAACCTCAATTTACAAGATGTGTAAATTAAGTGGTTTGGCCACAGAGGATTAAAATGTCACCAATTGATACCATTGGTGAAAACCTTTATGCATTTGCCAAAACCTGACCTGTTAATTGTGCACTGTGGAGGTAATGATTTGGGCACTTTGACTGGGGTAGGTCTGGAAATGCTTTTAAAGGACACCTTTGAGCAATTGATGGCACTTTTTCCTCAGACTGCCTTGGTATATTCAAATATATGCCAAAGACAGAAATGGAGGTGGTCGAACCAATTTTGTCCACAAATTGAGAAGTCGAGAAAGCATGTAAACAAATTTGTTTCAGCTTACATGAGAGACCATGGAATGGGCTCCTTGTACAACAATAACTTGCGTTACTACATGCAAGATATCTACAGAGGAGATGGAGTTCACTTCTCAGATGAGGGCAACAGAATTTTCATTCTAAATTTAAGAATGTGCATTGGTACCTACTTATAAGTACCTAAATGTACCATAAACCCAAAAGCTCTTCTCAGAGCTACCCTACATCTGATCACTCACAATTATTATTTTACTCTAACTTTTTTTTTTTTTGCCCTGCGAGGCCCTTTTAAAGCCTCCACATCAAACCTAGGGGGTCAGGGAGGATCTACTATGCCCCCTTATGGTCATTTGCCCCTTCGCTTTGGCCTCCTCTTGTCTCTCGATCCTACCGAGAGACAAGATGGCGGCCGCTACGGACTGTTTGGAATGTTTACAGACACCAGAGAACCAATCAGCTTCGCTTCACAAAGCTCCGTAACGCGAAAAGTACGCGAACTGGAGCGCTGCCCGGTCCGCTGTTACAGATATATATCTTTTTTTGAACGTTAATTTCTCAAAATCCACTGGAGCACATATATTGAGACCTAGCAAAGGCACATCGGGCTACCAGTCCCTACAATTTTGCCAAGTTTCGTGCAAATCCATTCAGCCGTTCGGGCTAAAAGTGAGGCCAACCGCCCTATGGAAAACTCAATGTTAAAAACACGTTTTGGGACCCCCCTTTTTTCTCGGCCCCCCCTTGACGAAACCCCCCCAAATTTTCAGGGGCTGCTCAGAAACAAAATGTTCCATTTTCCTGAAAATTTCGAAGTATCAAAGAATTCGATCACACGTCAATGCTGCTAAATATGATAGAACTATGTCTCATGAACAATGTGTTTCTTTTCAATAACGATCTGTACAAACAGGAATGCGGTACGGCCATGGGAATATCATTTTCCCCAAATTACGCCAATGTCACCATGGGATGGTGGGAAAAGACAATTGCATGGAACGATACCAACCAGGATGAATTAGATCGCATAATTCTATGGGTCAGATATATTGACGACCTTTTTTTGATCTGGAATGGCAGTGATGAACAATTCCAAAGATACTTTACCAGATTAAATGATAATGAGGTTGGTCTACAATTCACCTGCTCAACAAACAAAAGAGAAATAGACTTCTTAGACACCAAGGTCTATATTTCCAATGGTAAACTTGAAACAACTTTGTTCCGTAAAAAAACTGCAACGAATAGTGTGCTACATGGCACCAGCTTCCATCCCAAGGCACTATTGAAGAGTATTCGGTATGGAGAGTTTGTACGTCTAAAGAGAAACTGTTCAAAACCAGATGATGCAGAAAAGCATAAACATCAAAGCAAAGTCAGATTCCAGTCAAGGGGATATAAAGATTATGTCCTGAAAAACTGTAAACACAAAGTGGATAAGATCAGTAGAGCAGAGACTCTGATTGAAAAGCCTAAACCCCCACAAGACAAAGATCCTCCAAGATTTGTCACTACGTATAGCAAGGAGAGCGGAATAATTGCCAAAAAAATGAAAAAATATTGGCATCTGATAACCAGTGATCCGGATATAGGCACAATGGCTGGCGAACATCCCTCCATCACATATAGAAAAAATACATCACTGCAAAATCTACTGGTGAAAAGCTTTTTCCAAATCAAACAGCAACCGAAATGGTGGACAGAACAAAATATAGGTTTCAAACCCTGCACCTCATGCAAAGCGTGCAAAATAGGAAAAGGAATGAAAAGTGTGGTGGAACCAGATGGTAAAAGCATGCCTATCAAACAATATATCACATGTACATCAAAAAACGTGGTATACGTCATCGAATGTAGATGCGGAATGAAGTATATAGGATGCACTACATGCATGCTTAAAAAGAGGATACTGGAACATATCCGTGCTGTGAAAAACTCCAACATGTTGTATGCCACAGCAAAGCATTTGAACATCTGCCAAAATGGGGACTGGTGAGCAATGAGCTTCTATGGATTAAAAATGCTCACCAAACTAGAGAGAGGAGGAGACACAACTCGTCTTCTTCGACAAATGGAATCACGTCTCATTGTTCGGTTCCGTACAAAGCATCCCAAAGGGATGAACTTTGGAGAAGATCTCCACATACACCTGGAGTAAAAATGAACTTATCCGGCCAGAAATGATGTGAATATGGGTACTATACCCGAAACCGCAAAAAATATATAATACAAACTTTTGAAGTTATAAAATACTTTGAAAAAGCATGCCCTAAGTGAAACGCATGTTGGACGCTATGTACTATACATGGACAAATGAGAACACACCAGTCCTTTGTTTGTTGAAATTGTTTTTTAAATTTTTTTTTTCAAGAACTACGTATCCCATAATGCCACCTTAAGGCAAATGTGGGGCAGTATATAATTGAAAACTAAAAAGGGACTTGCTGACCGTGAGAAAAGCCGTGAGGCTGAAACGCGTCGGTGGGGTGTTGTGAAGAGAAATAAAGCTTCTTAAAAGTATCCGGTTGTGCTGCCCCTCATTGTGTTTATAATTGAAATTCGGGCTTTGATCCAGCCCTGGGGCTAGCACACACTGTCGAGCGCTCTTATTGCTTAAGGATCGTTTTGGTGAAAATATATATATATATATATATATATATATATATATATATATATATATATATATATATATATATATATATATAAATACTGACCTTTGGGACCACAACTACCAGCATGCCATCTGGTATTCATTGTGTGCCACGCCCACTGAGGGCGGTGTCTTCAATAAAACAAGAATGGAAATAACACTGGTGAGTCTTCAATGCCCCTGTGTTATGTTATGTTATGTTATGTTATGTTATGTTATGTTATGTTATGTTATATGGTGGATTTCTATAGCGCATGGCTACTCCGAAGAGTGTCCCGGTGCTGGAAGATCCTCAGTCAAGGCGGAAGGGGGCGGTGGAGAAGTTACTGAGTAAAAAGGAGAGTTTTAAGATTTTTTCTGAAAGCCAGGAAATTGTTGCTCACTGTCAGAGAGAGAGGAAGGGCATTCCACATCTGGGGTGCCAGGCGCTTGAAAGAGCGACCCCCACACCGGGCACGCCTAATCGCCGGTGTGACAGCCATGGCCTGAGTGGAAGATCTAAGAAATTTGGAGGGAGTGTAGAAGCTCATCCTACTCTGAAGATATCTGGCGCCCAGACCATGGAGGGCTTTGAAAGCCAAAGTGAGCGTTTTGAAAGCAATGCGCTTTTTGATCGGGAGCCAGTGCAAGGTTTTAAGATCACTGGCTCTTGCTCTCCTAGTGAGGCCGAAGATGGCTCTAGCCGCTGAGTTCTGGACGACCTGCAAACGGGCTAAAAGGAAGTCAGGAAGGCACAGGTACAGCACATTAGAGTAGTCCAGGCGCGAGCCTATCAAGGCCTGTATGGTGATTCTTCTATGGTCAAAGGACAACAGAGGGAGGAATTTTCTAACCATTTTTAAAGTGGCAAAACATTTGCCGACCAGGCCAAGAACCTGGGGTTTAAGGGAAAGGCTGTTGTCTATTTGGATTCCCAGGTTTTTGGCGACCGTCGAGTCGCTATCAGGGGGAAACATGGCCACAGGCCACCAGTCCTTCCACCTGTGGTCTGCCGGGCAGCCAAAGAAGAGTACTTCCGATTTGTCGGAGTTGCACTTGAGGCTGTTCTGTTCAAACCAGTTGAAGAAGTAGCAGGCCATGATGAAGAGGCGTTCTGCCTCGTAACGCGTCGGGAATAGCAAAATGAAATGGATGCAAGAATTGCAAGCTGTATTGAGGTGCTCAGACCGGATGGTGGGAACTGCATCATGTGCCCTCTCAAAGCTCAATGGCAATTTGGTGATTATATATATATATATATATATATATATATATAGATATATAAGGTTCCACATTTATCATGTGCTTGGACATGTACACAGTTGTGTTAAAGGCATTTTCTTTCATTTTGCTTGAAATACATGTGCTTCTGACAATAGGCCTTTTCTGGCGGATATCCCACACCTAAACCCAGCAACGATGAGCTATTCAGTTCAGAATGAGAAACAATGTGAAACTGGTTTTACTGAGTCGAAAACTCCATGTGGATCCCTGTTCCAGGCTGAATAATGAGTCTTTTCTGCTCCTATTTAACATCTGCTTTAAGTTAGAGCAGGTGATCACTGCCACGTCCATCTGGTAAAATCAAACCCAGTGTTCCCGCATCCAGTAATTCTGCGAGTGGGAACTCAGGGCCCCTTGTGTTCACTCAGAACAGTATCTCCCATGGGGATGCTGCTTTAGTAGACCTATAAAAAGGCTCAAATATCTTTTGGCAGAGAAGTG
The DNA here is from genome assembly GCF_964261635.1 of Lissotriton helveticus. Lineage (NCBI taxonomy): Eukaryota > Metazoa > Chordata > Amphibia > Caudata > Salamandridae > Lissotriton > Lissotriton helveticus. The sequence goes on from NC_136068.1 coordinate 1,630,150,429, forward strand.
GTACAAATCCAAAAAGGTAAACAGGGTCAAAGTAGGTAGTGCTATATCACCATCTGACCACAGCTTGCAGCATTCCTGCCACCACCTCAATCCACCCTTCACAACATAGTCGAAGAGTCTTTGGAAGCTGGCTGACGTTGTCAACCTCAGTCAGTACATGAAAGTTATCAAACTAAGCTGTTCCACTCAGCAGAAGAGAAATGTGATCAACCCCTTACAGTGGCAAGGTAGTGAAACACACAACACTTTTAAGAGCAAAAAGATCAGTTTCAAGCTTAGTGAGTAGTTCAAGAAGACCATCATGATCTAGGGAAACTTACAAGCGTAATCAAAGGTGAAAAAATGGTGCATAAACTGATGTTTGACAATGGGACTCTTAGAGAAATTAAAGATGACAAAATTAACATGACTTTAACCTTCGCTGACATACTTGCTGTCCATCATTTAAAGGAATAATAGAAAGACGCAATTTCAGTGCTGCGCTCTTGCCAGTTGAATTGTTACTTGCCTTGGATGAGGTGCAGAGGGCCTCATTAACAGTGGCAGCATTTTTGCATTACCATGATTCGCCTGGTCGATGAATAGTCTGCATTTACAGCATCTGAATAATAATACAGTGCTCTAAATGTTAATGAAATTATATAATTTTATAATATTCATGAAGTCTTTATATATGAATTTTCTTTTTGAAAGTAAGGTTAAATTGAAATATACTGAAGTTAAACTGTTTTACACTGGACAATTGGAGAACTCTAAGCTTAAGGTGAGAGATAGGGTTAGTGTGAAATTTAGAGTTTTGAAGGTATACACTGCGAGGGTGTGATTTAGGGTTACTGTAAGGGTTGAGAGCTATCCCCCAAATACGGGAAAAGGCACACTATGAAGTGCCCCTTCTCAGGAAACACCCCATAAATTTGGAACTCATTACCAACCATGATATGCCTGGCAGCCTTCCTTAGAGGGAGCAAGATTAACCTATAGAGCCATCTTCTTGCCACCTGCTGGTTCTCCGACTTACTAGCATATACAAATTAAATCTTTGTATTACTTTGACAATTCTCTACTTTTCCTTTGTGGAAACTGTTAGAAATATTGTCAGTGTCTCCTATGCATGATTCATTTCCCGTATCCTTCCAGCTCACCTGATGTTACACAATTTTTTTCAACGTGGACCCTGGTAAAGGGTCATTATCACGCTACAAAAAAAAACAATAAAGAGAAATGCAGAATAGGATTAGGGTGGCATAATAGTTTGAGTCTTGAGGTGCAATTAGTGTTTGCGTTAGGGAGAGGGATGCAGTTAAAATTATGGTTGGATTAGTTTAGCCTAAATATTAGGGTGATGGAAGGGGCTTGGGTGATAGTTGAGGGTGAGGGAATGTAAAGAAAACAGGTTCAATAAAATACCAATTCTAAATATTTAATTCAAAGTAATTTCCATTCAAATAGAAATGGGCAAATAGGAATGATCCAATCCTTGATTAGAACTAAAGGCCTGGGTTATTGTTCCGCAAGTAGAGTTTACTCTGTTGGGTTGATGGAGGACAGTACATACACAATACTGAAGGACCACCATCTGCCACATTACAGTTGTCCACTGGCCCTGTGGACAACTCTGTACATTGACCGGAACCGCCATCATGGCCGTAACTGTCAATGTAGAAAAAGTTTGATGGATAATATTGTCAGCCATGATTGCCGGCTGTCAAAGTTTTAAAATGTTTTTCAAACAGGCTCCTAAAAACACGATTGCATCACACCTGACGTTTGCAGCTCAACTGGTTGTCTATTGAAGCCAGAATCTGTTTCAAAATAGCTTGCCTCACACATAAAGCCCTGCATTTCAACACTCCGGCATATCTGGCGAACAAGCTTGTTCTTTCTGGATCCTGTTGGAACTGAGGAAGTACGTCCACACTACTCTTGAAACCTCCTAAATGAAAAAAGAAAAGTACATACAAACGTACTTTCACCTATAATTTAGAACGCTCTTCCTACAGAGATAAGAACCAATCCCTCCTTTGCCTAATTCAAAAAACAGGCCAAATGGCTTTTCCTGAGTGGACATTAACTGCATCATAATGTACTCTTTCTCTAGTTCCCTTGTTGACAGATTTGACATTTATCCCAACGTATCTTTCGCTATGTCTTTTTGATAGATGATAAACTGTTATTTTACTCTGTGGCCTTTTCGGAACTATAATAGAAGAATACTTCTTGGACCGATTACAGATTTGTCATTTTCTCTACTATGCTGTGACGACCCACTACATGATTGTTTCACAGAATGTTACGGGAAATATTTTGCACTATATGAGAAACTGAACTAGTCGGGCCTTCTACCCGGTATCTGACTTTGATTGTTTACTCCTTGTTGTTTTACAATGTTGACCTCAACTGTTCTGAGTTCATGCATGCCTCTGCCTCTGTGTACAGCGCTCTGATACCCGCAAGGGTCATGTTCGTGCTTTATAAAACTTTTCAAATAAACTTTTAGAATAAAAACAAACTCTCAATGCAGGGGTTTGTTTTTGAAAAGCAACAAACATCAGGAAATCACACCCCAGGAGATTTCTTACAGTGTGTGTGGGGATCCTTACTGTCTTTTTCCTATCCCTTACCATCAGGTTTTCCCTGGCAATGATGGACAGAAAAACAAGACTTTACATGGTCTGTCTATGACAGGGCAACGGTGTAAACTCTTTCCTCTAACTGCCCAGGCTCCATCGGAGGTAGTATTCCATCAATTAAGTTAACAGGGGTTCTGTCAATGGAATTCTTATCATCTTCCCATCTCTAAATGGGGCGGATGGACTGAAGGTTTGGAGGACAGTGTACTCTGTTGTGTTTATGACAGAGAACCCTGATCCCTAAGGTTTAGATCAGGCCCTAAATTATGTTCTCAGTATTTCATTCAATCAACAAATAGAGTGATTTGTTTGAGGGAGAAATACAATTTGACTAACATTACACAAACAAAAAAACTAAACCTAGTAATTATGAGGCACATGTTTTAAACACAACTGTAAAGGGAAAACAAAATTATTGATAAGTTTGTAACTAGTTTATAAGAACTTGCGACTGTTTGTGAATTTGGAGAACTGACTGGTCAACCATAAGAGATCAACTGATTGTGCAATATAGGCAAAGGGAAATAGGACAGAGATACAACTTTTAGTAGAAATTCTACATTACAAAAAGCTACAACCATTGCCATATTGCACGAGGAATCCATACAGTGTCTGAAAGTATTAGATGTTAGAAAAAAGAAAAATAGTAGAGAAGTAATGCACTAAAGAAAACAAATCAAGTAGACACCAAACCAGAGATAGACAGAGATAGACATTCAGACAACACGAAAAGAAAAGAGTAAGAGCGTGCTATTGTTGAGGGAGCCAGACACGTTTAGCACACTGCAGACCATACCCTGCACAGGACAAAAAATGCAGCAAATGCAACAGACCACTGTGCAATAATGTGCAAGGATAGGTTCAGAAACTGTAGAGCAGTATCGTGAGGAAGAGGAAGAACATATTGCAAAAATGTCAAACGTATTGAGACTGCAAAAAACGGGAACCAATAAGTGACCAGAAATATACACAATACTCTATTGCCAAATAAATCACCAAAGACCACTACTTTGATTATTCATGCCTCCACTGGCGGGACCATAGACCTACTTGGTTATTGAGATCCCAAATTGGTACCCAAGAAATGAAGTTGTGATGGAAGGATGTACATAGCTGACAAGGGACTAGTCGTTCTTAGATGACGACAAGCAGCTGTCCTAAATATGACACTAACACAAGGCTATGAAGAACAAATTCTAGTAATAGATAGAAGTATAGAGAATATTTTAGAAAACATATTTGCATGAGAGTAAGAAGATTGAAGGGTTATGAGAATAGAATCAACAGGAAGGCAATAGCAATAAAATGAGACATCAGTTGAGAATGGTGAGAAATGAAGTTAGGAAAATGTTCAATGACTTGGAGACATTGCTGAACAAGTCGAACAGCTCCTAACAGTCATCATTTTGAAATAAAACAATGTTAGACAGGCACTCTTTAAAACACATAAATGAGAAGTTGTTAACCCAGAAAGGACCAAAAAGTGCAAGAAAGTTTAGCAAGTTGAACTTACAATTGGCCAAACATCAAATTGCACACAGCCTCACGACATGTAACAGGAGAGATTTATAAATTGAAAAGATAACCATTTGGCTTCGCGACCACAGCCTCAGGCAGTCACCTCAACAGACAAAAACACATCTAGTATTTCCAGGATGTTATACCAACACATGGACAAAACAAAAATGAACACAATGGAATGCTGTAGAACATACATGAGCAAGTGCAAAGGGTGGATTAAGACAAGACTTGGCATATTGAAAGCAATGGAAAAAAGACCAGCACAATGAACAAAACTCAACAAAGGTTGTCTGTGACTCATCAAAGGTTGCCTGTGACTTCAGCACAACTATTGAACAACTACAATGTCTACTAAAGAGAGGTTGACACTTGAAGTAGGGAAAAGGGCATGCTGGAGCATATGAAAGGTTGGACAAAATAATTTCTCTTGTATACAAATCATACAGGACTTACTTTAAACGCAAACAGTTATGTTTTAGGAGCAATCCTAGCACAAAAGTGTGGAGGAAATTATTAAACAAATAAAAATTCGACTTTCCAGACCATGTTAGAATTGCACCTTAGACTGTGTTTAAACTGCTGCAGAAATTTTTACATAAAAAATGGCACATAGAAAAATGTGCCTGCATTATAATGTGAAAGAATCATATTCAAACGTATTATTAATATCATTAATAATTTATGGATTAATCACATGTAGAATAAATGTGTAGTACCTAATCCAATGCAAAATAATACAAAATCATTTTTTGTACCAGGCTATCATTCCCAAATGTGCCTCTTTAGTTAAGCCTAAAAGTCTTTTCTTTCGACTCTTGCTCACAGCTCAGTAGACGTTTATTTAGAATATATTGCCTAGCTCCAACAACCTGCTTAAGAATGTGCTGACTTGGAATCATTGTTCCTTTTGCTTCATCACACTCTATTAGATCATACACTCTAATACAATGAGCTGCTGTGGCTGCTTTAATAAATAATGGTTTAGATATATTTTATGAATGCTCTCACAGAATATTATTGCTAGTTTGCCCTATCACATCTGACTTGCTTTGCATTCACAATAGACATAGAGTGCATCTTTTAGCTTAAGGGAGAAGGTTCTCATGAGAACTTTCCTCTATGTAACAAAGTCCTGAAACAATAATTTACACTATATTGATGAGAATGTTTACCATGGGAAACAGGAGAGGAAGCATCGGAAGTTGATGACACCATCAGATTAGTGGTTTACATTGAATGAATGGGACTAATGTGTAACAAGTTTTGATACATTATTATGTGATTTTATATGAATGAGTGTTCCTAGCTAGGCAGTACAGAACACTGTCTCAGACCCAGAATTTTTCTACCAGAGAGTTGGTCCTTTACCTCTGTTGCTGACAACTACAGCTAAAGGTGACATATTGTTTCTTAATCCAGAGACCCTTCCATGATCAATGCTACTGCAAAGATCATTTGTTGCAAAGTCATCATATGCACCCCCATTTTTTGCTGACTGGTACTGATAGTAGCTGACACTGACTGTCCCTGGGCTCTGCCTAACCCGACCCAGGACCAGTGCTATGCTAAAAACGCAATTAGAATACAGTGAAAACACCTACATACACTAGGGTACACTGGTTTAGGGTATCCCTTTGATTGAAATGATTTCCCCTATTAGGCACTTGTGCGTATTAGGGCAGTGGGATCAAAACTACCTTTAAGTCCCTGGTATATAATAGGGAATTACAGTTTAGAGGCCAGCATCCATTTCTGCACTTGTCTGTGTGCACTGCTGAGACCTGAGGTCAGTTTAAAAACAGCCTTGTGTTGCAGGACTGCTTTCACATGTAAATGTTTCCCTAGCTCCACTTGGTGTTTAGGGCACTTAGAAATGTTAAAAGTACAATATTTTGGCATATTAGGCACCCCGAGGGTCTTCCCTAGGTTTCCCAGTGATGGAGGGGGGAGTGCAGGGGGAGGAGGGGTTTCAGGTACTTATATGAAGGACCCTTATAAAATAGGTTTTAGATGCCTTGGGTTTAGTGAAATTGCACAGTTCACTTCCCACATTGTAGTAAAGTGCTTCCCAAAATCAACTTTTGAGCTAGGAGCACAGTGTAGTGAGCACCTGCAATAATTGTACATATTCAGAACCCCTAAAGGCTCCCCTTGGTGTTCCAGGGGTGAGGGGTACTGTAGATATAGAGAGGGTTCTCATAAAATATGTTTTATAGGCCCTTGTGTGGGAGAAATTACCCAGCTCATTTTCCCCATTGCAGATTCCCAGCCACATAGGGTAACATGGCAAGACATTATTAATTATTAACTCCCATCAGGAAATACTGAAAATATAATTCAAGTTCTTTGTAGAATGGTATTGATAAATCCAACAATATGCTATTGTTGAATTTATCCTAAAATGTACAGACAAGAACTTATAAGACTTTCTTATATGTAAGCAGTGATCTGGCCCGATTGGTCAGAGTTAAGTGTATTAGCCAGACTGCTTTGATGAGGTGTTAAGTAGCTGCTGGGGTGAAAGAGCCACTCTGGGAGGAGAGGGTTCTGTGGCATAGGAATGCCTGAGCAAGGGGGAGTAGTCGCAAAGCATGATCTTCAAAAGAAGGAGGGGAAAGGCAGAAGTAACAGAGTCTCATTTGTGCCCCTACCCTCTGAACCCAGTCAGATGGCAGGCTTAAGGAGAGAATGTGCAAATGCAAGGGAGAGGAATAATATGGAAATGAGCCATCCCGGAGGTTAGTTTAGCCAGCTCTTGCCTCTCTGCTGAGACTTCAGCTATGCTGAATTTTGCAGAAATAGTGCTTTCTGGGAAACCATTGAGCCACACTTTAAAGGAAATGGCCATGCTCTGGGGTGTTGTCATACACCTTATTGGACATTAGTGCCCTCCTGTGTGACTCCAAAGAACACCGAATAAGTATCTGAGAGGGGCAGTGCCTCTCAGATCTGCTAATTGAAACAATCGGAAGAAGAAGGGTCCATGCTGGAAGTTTGATTTGCACCAACCAGACCCTGCACTCTGACTGACAGTGCCTGTTGCAAAATCTGGAACTACAGCCCTGTGGATCAAACCTGCTTCAAAAGGACTAAAGAGTGGACTCCCTGTAAGCTACAGGTAAACAGAGCTCATGTGGAATCCACAACCAGGAGTATTACCAGTGGATTTGTAAAGGTTTTGTGCAAGTGGATTGTGGGAATAAAAGTCACAAACTTTCAAGAACCATCTTGTAGCTTCCAGGCCCTTGGAGTTTTGAACACTTTGGGACCCTCAAAGGAACTTTGGAGCAATTTTTTAAAGAAAGCTACACAAGTGGCCCAACTTGACCTGGCCAGCCAAGCTGGTGATCCTAAACTGTGAGCCGGCCTCCCCCCAGGTTTGTCCTGCTGAAAAAGATCCGGAGGTCCGACTTCCAGAGTCTGACTGGGAGCTAATTGAAACTCAAGCGAGTGAACCCTCACCGAATCTGGCCTGGTGAAGAGCATAGAGTGATCCCAGGAGAAAAAGCTTTGTAAAGGCTTCTAGGTCTGAACCTAGGAAAGCTGACTAGGACTAATCAGAAGAGTCAAGCAGCCCACCTTCAACTGTGAGCCGGCCTGGGTTTCTGGTTCATTCCGCTGGAAAGCTCCGGAGGTCTGACTTTCATTGGTTTGACCGGAAGCTCGTCACAAGGCAATCCGGCGAACACTCATTTCTAAGTCAGAAGGTAAAAACTTTGACCAAGACCTACAGCGAGGGGTAGCCGCACAGGGCTCCATCATGGTCAGCCTGAAACTTTGACTTTGTCCCGGTTTAGCGTGACCAGGTGTCCCAATAGGCACTATTGGTTTCTATGTGCTATATAGTGCGAAATATTTAAGAATGTCATATCTCCAGTTCCCTACATTTGATTTTTTCATCTTGGTGCTGTTCTAAAGAGAAAAATATATACTATTTTTGTAAATTGGTGTTAGGTTTTGATTGTGTGTTGTGTCTCAATTATTTACCAAAATAGTGTTTTTAAATGCTTTACATACCTGTCTTTGAAGTTAAGCCTGCCTGCTCACATTCAAGCTACCAAGGGTTGAGCATGGGAATAATTTTCTTAGAGCTATTCCAAACCCTATATTGTGTTAGTGGCATTATTGCCCGAGGTAGATGCATACCACCACTACTAATAATCCCGATTCAAACATCATGCTATTATTGACAGTGTCTACTCCAGCTGTAGGGAACTCAGCTGAGTTTCCAGTATTGCTCTTTAAGGGTAATTCTTCTTATATTCAAATTCCTGCTCTTTTCTGAAAATAACTCTTCATGGGTCCTATTTAAGGTAGATTAGGTTTGATAGCTAGATCAGTGTCAAATGTACCTTCATGAAATCCTCTGTATTGATTTATGTTTTCAATAATCAACCTTTTTATTGATTTACTCTAAAACAATTAATCTGAATAAAGATGACAAAATCAATACTAATCCTTTAAGATAAATAAAGGGGTTGAAGAGTTCAGGGAGTGAACAGTAATCTGACCATTGATGATGCATACAAAGTGTATGTCTTCTTTCTAGCTCTATTCTAACACAGTGGCAAAGTCCATTGACCTTTTTGAGAGCCATCAAGATTTCCCAAAGGTCTTAACCTCTACCTTGGGTGTTTAGATTTAAATACCTTTCTTGGCTAAATGCTCAGGCTCCCGCAAATGCGACCAAGTAGAAGAAACAGCCAAATTTAACTCAAGGGCAAAATTATGTATGCTGTAAAGGAATGGGAAACACCTGCTTGTGTGCAAGCTATGACACATTTCAGAAAGTACTTGTGAGGCGACAGTTCACTAAGAGGTAAGATCACAACCTATTATTCGAAGTTCTAGAACTTATTGGTGCAGATAGTCTCTGTAGGGCTATCTTTTCTGGCATTATGGTTACTGGAATATCAATCGAAAATAGAATAGGTACCAGGGTGGAAAAATAAGCTAGCAGACTGCCATTTGATGCCAGATGCACTGTACATACATGGAAAAAGAAGGATCCTCAGAAACTGATGTGTGGAGAGATCTAACATCCCAAATGTTTGTGAATCACCCGCTAAATGGAAGGAGTATTTCTGCCTTGGCTTTTACAATGTTGAGTACTATAAGACTTTTATTTGTAAAAAAAAGCGTGTTTAACATTTTGATTAAAATGAAGTTTTAAAGCAAATGAAGAAATATAAGTAGCTCTTAATAATAACAGCCTTACAATTTCACACATTATTTGAAATTCCAGTTAACAACCGGAACAGGTACACTCGAGTAGGAGCCTTCAAGTTTACTGGTTACCCATGTTGTGTCCTAATTATGTACTAAAATGGTGTTTTTAAATGCTTTACATACCTGTCTTTTAAATTAAGCCTGCCTGCTCGCAGACCTATTCTGACCCCTATATTATGTTAGTGGCACTATTGCCAGTGGTAGATGCATATTTACCACTAGTAATAATCCACTTTCCAACATCATTCTACTATTGAAGCGATAAAACAAATGAAGAACGATATGTAGCTCTTAATATTAACAGCCTGACAATTTTGCACGTAATTTGAACTTCCAGTTAACAACCGGAACAGATACACTTGAGTAGGAACCTTCATGTTTATCAGTTACCCCGGGCAATTAAATAATGTACCAATATCAAAGATGTTTGTTCTTTTTAGATATGCTTGTTGTTTATATGTAGAATGTTAGGACTGTCATAGTACTTCTCATGATAAGATTCTCTAAGTGTCAGTTGGGACCTCTGAGACTTGGTGCGAGAAGCGGTGGCTTTTACTGATTACAATAAAGCTAAGAACTCATGAATGCAGCTCCTTTAGTTTTTTCTTGATGAAAACACCACAATTATTTTGGCGACGAGGTGTTCTTAAGCTGTTAGCCACTGCAACGGTCTGCATATTAATGATTTAAGATGCTTTGGACATAGTAATACATCTCATTGAAGCTTTGGACTTCGCAGCATTTTTCAAGAAATGAACATTCAGGCACAATAGAAGAAAAAGGAAACCTTCACTCACCTCCTCCAGCGTTTCCCCAGCGGCAGAATCACTCATAAGGTGAGGAGGTTTGAGTGTATTGCGGTGGTGGGAGGCACAGTTAGACGACATCTGTCCCCGTCTGTCTTCGGCAGTGCCGACATTTACACACCTTTGACTTTGATGGTGCCGTGTGCAGCGCCTGCTCTACTGTTAATTTCTCCGCAAGTCTTAACTGTTGTGATCCTTCTCCGGTCTGGACAGAGTCCGAATGGTGACGAAATATAATGTGGTGAAGGAGTTGGTGATTCTGCGTGACAGCGTCAACGGACACTGTGACGCTGTCACGCTAAATCACCATTTTGCAATATGCAGTCAGTGAACCAGCCTCCGCCCTTCTTGGAAAGCCCTGGTACTCCTCAAATACAATGGAGGCAATGGTTTGACGCTTTTGAGACATATATATATAGGAGCAATTGGTGCGTCAAGATAGAGAGCGGAAAGAAAAAAATAATTATTATTAAATTGTTTAGAGTTTGAAGGTAGAGAAGTTTATAAACACTTACCAGACTTAGGGGCTCATTAGGATGGCGGACGGACCTGTGTCCGTCCGCCACCCCAGAGGAGGAGGGACCGTCCGCAGGGGCAGCGGCGGTCCCTCCAGTGCAATTAGGATGTGACCGCCAGCCTGGCGGTCACATCCTCAATATTTAACATTGTGGCGGGTGCTGCTTGAAGCAGCACCCGCCGCAAGGTAAATATGCATGCTTAGCATTTGCATGCACAAAGCGGCAGGCACCGCGCGGTGCCTGCCGCTTTGTGCACGCAAATGCAGGGGGGTACCAAAGGTACCCCCCATGTGCACCCCCACCCCCCACTCACCCTGGGGGCCCGCAACGGCCCCCCAAAGACATCACCGTATGCCTTTTCACGGTGGAGAATCCGCCGCGGAAAGGCATCTGTTAACCCCCATCCTAATATGGCTGGCGGTGTCTGATAGACACCGCCAGCCATGTTAGAGCTTTCCAGACGGATTTTGAGACCCACCGCCATCCTAATTTGGCGGTGGGTCTTTTGTGCCTCCCCAGCGGTTTTCCCACTTCCTCCGGGCCGGCGGTGGCTTCCGCCGGCCCGGAGGATGCAGGAAAACCGCGATCCTAATCGGCCCCTAGGTGTTGGATGAAGGGCAAGTGGTTGATGAATATCAAGAAACCGTTAAAAAACTTGTCATCAAGTTTGTTGTCCAACCAAGTTTAGTTGTGTTGATGCACAAATTTTTTAAAAGAGCACAATTACAAAGTGAAGATGTGGATTCCTACTTGAGTGCTTTGCGCAAATTGTGTACTGAATGTCAGTTTGGAGAGTTTCGTGATCAATTAGTTAGCGATCAGTTTATTGCACACTGCAGTGATAAACATATTCAACATAAATTACTCACTGTGGGCAATCCCACGCTTGAAGAGATAATTAAAGTAGCAAAAAGTCTTGAACTGGCTAAAAATTCGATTAAGGAATCAAGTTCAGTGAGTGTTAGCAAAGACAGTGTGAATGTTGTTGTTTCTTCTATCCCTAAAACTAGTTTTTCTAAAAAAGAAAAAGTTACTGAGAAAGGTGTTTTCAAGAAAACCAATATATGCTACAGACGTGGTTATGCCCCCCACAGCAAAGAAAATAGGTTTTGTCCAGGAAAGAATGCCAAGTGTTATAAGTGTGGAAGAGTTGGTCATTTGACGAAAGTGTGTCAAAGTAATGTGAGTAAAGCTGAAAATGTTAATTGCATTGTTGAAGATGAGCGTGTTACAGACAGGGATTTTGTTCAAAACTTCAAGGACATGATAGCCATTGTTAGGGATGGTGATGTTGTCACTGGTGATCCTTCTGAGTGTATTGATCCCTATGTTGACATTTTTGTTGGTGATGTCTATTTAAAGTTGTTAGCAGATTCAGGTGCTAGGATTACGATGATTACCTCAGAGTTATTCAAACAATCTTGGGATGATAGTAAATTGTTTCCCCCTGACAGAGCCCCACTTTCCTATGAGGGTCGCAAAATGGATCTGGATGGTTATATAGAAGACGTTTTAGTATTCAAGGGACGGAAAATATATGGTAAGACTTATGTAGCTGTACGCGGTCCCAACATACTTGGTTGATACCATCAGGGATTGTTTGGAATGATTTTGAGACCAGGTGCTAAGGAACAAGTGTTGGTGGTACAAGATTTACCTGATTCGTTGTGTCTAGAGAAGGAATTTCCATGTGTTTTTTCTTGTTCTCTGTGAAAAATTACTGGTTTCAAGCACAAGATTAAAGTCAAAAGTAATGCTATACCAGTTAAACCAGTTAAACACAAAGGGCCCGATTCACAGAACTAACTTAAGACAAAATCCTAAACTTACTACCATTTTGGTATTCACAGAAGGCACTTACTCATTTTGGTATTCACAGAAGGCACTTACTCATTTCGGTATTCACAGAAGTTAGGAGTCCTAACTTTAGGACTCTTAAATGCCTTCTGTGAATACCGAAAGTCTTAAAGTTAGGATTTTTCTCAATTTAGTAGTAGTAAAGTTAGGACTCCTAACTTTAGGACTCCTAAATGCCTTCTGTGAATGCCGAAAGTCTTAAAATTAGGATTTCTCTCAATTTAGTAGTAGTAAAGTTAAGACTCCTAACTTTTGGACTCCTAAATGCCTTCTGTGAATACCAAAAGTCTTAAACTTAGGGTTTTTCTCAGTTTAGTAGTAGTAAAGTTAGGACTCCTTACTTTAGCACTCCTAAATGCCTGCTGTGAATACCGAAAGTCTTAAAATTAGGATTTTTCTCAAATTAGTAGTAGTAAAGTTAGGACTCCTAACTTTCGGACACCTAAGGGCCTGATTCACAGAATGAACTTAAGACTAAATCCTAAACTTACTACTATTTGGTATTCACAGAATGCACTTACTACTTTCGGGATTCACAGAGTGAACTTACTACTTTCGGGATTCACAGAATAAACTTACTACTTTCGGTATTCACAGAATAGATTTAAGACTACTAACTCTAAGTCCGAAATCGGGGAGTAAATTCCGGCCCGGAGGCGGAGCTTACGGCCCGGAGGCGGAGCTTCCGGCCCAGAGTTAGAGATTTCAGCATGGCAAAAATCCCCACCTCCGAGCCGGAAGCTCCGCCTCCAAGCCGCAAGCTCCGCCTCCGGGCCGGAAGCTCCGCCTCCGGGCCGTAAGCTCCGCCCCCGGGCCGGAATTTACTCCCCGATTTCGGACTTAGAGTTAGTAGTCTTAAATCTATTCTGTGAATACCGAAAGTAGTAAGTTTATTCTGTGAATCCCGAAAGTAGTAAGTTCACTCTGTGAATCCCGAAAGTAGTAAGTGCATTCTGTGAATACCAAATAGTAGTAAGTTTAGGATTTAGTCTTAAGTTCATTCTGTGAATCGGGCCCCTAAATGCCTTCAGTGAATACCGAAAGTCTTAAAATTAGGATTTTTCTCAACTTTACTACTACTAAACTGAGAAAATTCCTAATTTTAAGACTTTCGGTATTCACAGAAGGCATTTAGGAGTCCTAAAGTTAGGAGTCCTAACTTTACTTCTACTAAATTGAGAAAAATCCTAATTTTAAGACTTTCGCTATTCACAGAAGGCATTTAGGAGTCCTAAAGTTAGCAGTCTTAACTTTACTACTCCTAAACTGAGAAAAATCCTAACTTTAAGACTTTCGGTATTCACAGATGGCATTTAAGAGTCCTAAAGTTAGGACTCCTAACTTCTGTGAATACTGAAATGAGTAAGTGTCTTCTGTGAATACCAAAATGAGTAAGTGCCTTCTGTGAATACGAAAATGGTAGTAAGTTTAGGATTTTGTCTTAAGTTAGTTCTGTGAATCGGGCCCAAAGTTAGGTCAGTTCCCTTCAGCTTGAGAGCAGACCTCAAGACTGAATTAGATAGATTAGAGAAGAATGGTGTCATTGAACCTGTTGAGTCTAGTTTGTGGCTTAGTCCATTGGTCGTCGCGCGGAAGAGGAATGGTGAGATTAGTCTATGTATTGATTTTAGGAGTCTCAATAAAGAAATATGGGTTGATGCCCATCCTCTTCCGAAAATTGGAGACTTGTTAGAAGGATTAAGAGATGCACAGTGGTTTTCAAAAATTGATCTGGCTTCAGCCTATCATCAAATCTTGTTAGATGATGATTCGAAACATTACAATGCCTTCAACTCTCCTTTTGGGACGTTCAAATTCCGCAGCATGCCTTTTGGGCTTGCTTCGGCAGCCTCTGTGTTTCAGAGGGTTATGCAAATGCTATTAAAAGATATAAAAGGAGTGGTCATTTTCTAAGATGATGTGTTGATTTTTGACAAATTACTAGACAAACATGATATTACTCTCAGATTGGTACTTAAAACTTTTGAGGAAAGAGGCATTGTGGTAAAAAAAAAACAAGTGTGAATTTTGGAAAAGGGAGGTAGCGTTTTTGGGGCATTTAGTTTCTGCCAATGGGGTTTCTCCCAGACCTGGATTAGTGAAAGCTGTTGTAGAATGTCCTACTCCCAAGAACAAAGATGAGCTGCGCTCATTCTTGGGATTATGTGAATTCTATTTGCGATTTATTCCAGATTATGCTACAAAGATGAAGGCTCTTTCCAACATGCTGAGGTCTAGCATTGCCTTTGTATGGGATGAAAATTGTCAGCAAACTTTTGATTTGGTTAAATCTGAGATGACCAATGCCAAGACATTAAAAGCTTATGATCCTAATGTTAGTTGTATCATCACAGTTGATGCAAGCAACTACGGACTAGGTGCAGTCCTTACACAGAGAGTTGAGGACAAAGATGTTATTATCAGTTATGCCTCCAGGGTGTTGAGTGATCCCGAAGTAAATTATTCTGTCATAGAAAAAGAACTGTTGGCCTGCTACTGGGCTTGCGAGAAATTTAGAACTTATATTTGGAGAAGAAAGTTTCTTATTCAGACAGATCATAAGCCATTAGTTTAAATCTTAAATGGTGACAGAATAAAATATGCTACACCTCGCATATCACGGCTTACAACCAAACTTTTGCAATATAATTTTGAAACAAAACATATTCCAGGCAAAGTGAATGTCACTGCTGATCTTCTTTCTAGGCTTCCTATAAAGGATGATGAATCATCAGATTTGGATGAAGACAAAGAAGCTGCGATTGATGCTGTGGAGCATGTTGTATGCAATGAGAATGAGTGGAATGAAGCTATGGTCAATGATGTTATTCTAGAAAAGGTAAAGCATTTTATTATTAATGGTTGGCCATGAGAGAAGTGTGTACCTTTTAACATTCAAGCTTTCTGGAAAGTCTCTGAAGATTTGTCCATCGAAGATGGTGTCGTTATGAGAGACAGCAGGTGTATTCCGCCTATTAGTTTAAGAGTAAAGTTGATTGTGCGCACGATGGACATCTTGGTATCACCATGAATAAAAGGAGAATAAGATTACATTATTGCTGGCCATCCATGGATAGTGATGTAGATGAAAGGGTTAAAGAATGTTGTGTTTGTGCTGGGACTGAAAAAAGTTTAAAGACTTCTACTCCTCCTCTACAACCCATGTTTTTTTCTCCTAATCCATGCTTGAAAGTTGGTATTCATTAGTGGGACCGTTCCATTTTTTACCACTTCATCTACGTTTTGCTTTTGTTTTAATTGATTTTCATAGTAAATGGCCTGAAGTTAGGTTCTGTGCAAATCCCACTGCCAAGAGTGCTATCATTTTTCTCAGAGAAATTTTCATGAGAGAAGGGTTTCCAGAATCATTAGTTTCGGATAATGGGGTACAATTTGTTAATCATGATATGTCTGTATTTTTAGTTAGCGCACAAACATCGTAAGTGCGTCCCTGTGGTTGGGCACACCTTTGGGTTCGTCACAGAGGACATACTCCGTTGATTTGTATTTGGTTTTTTATTGTTGTTACAAGTTCAAAAAGTTCATTTGTCTCATACTGTCATTAACGAATATTTAATTTCATATCCTTATTCAATGGGTTCCAATATACATTTGTAGTGAAAAAACAAACGCTCCGATGCATTTCGGGCATGGCCCATTCTCAAGGAGCTCTGTTGGTGAAAAATAACATCATTGGCATGCGCCTTAATAAATGACATTCATCACACAAGACTGGAATAAAAAAAAACATGCGAAACATGCAAACTGTATCGGTGTTGTTTAAATGAATTCATATAAAGCATGTATTAACGTGATCCGTGAGGGTGCATAGTGACGTTACGAGGTGTCAGACAACTGGGTGATCAATGTGTGAACATACCGGGTAAATCCTAATGACAACGGAGGTCGGGACAGTCACTGGCGTATGCTGTTAGTGAAAAAAAACGAGGGTTAGACCAAGTCTCTCGAGTGTGTCTCGCCGGTAAACTTACTTCGGTGTGAAGCTGAAAAAACGTTTCACGGGCTGTCTTTCTTTCACAGAAGAATCGTGTTTAAGGCTCTCCTCCTTGCGGGGTGCTGAGGTGGCCTGAGTGTGGGTGTATCACAGCGTTGGCGGGGAATTTAAGTCTGATGGGAACCCGGAAGGGTTCGTGGTGTTAGAAAAATAAAAAACGGACTGATAGGACTGATGGGGTTTAGCGGCCATCTTAGCATGGTGTGGGTGATAAACGGAGAAAGAAGTGCAATGGGTGCACTATCTTTAAGATAATACCAACAATGGTATAAGAAACGGGGTGTGCAGTGTGGAAACAACACCGTGTGTGAGCTTCAAGGCGTGGGTGTGATTGTGATATGTCACTAAATTACAGAACCAAAAAAGCTTAAACAAACCATACAAACTGCAATGCGTGCCGAAATCGTACAGATATTTACAGATAGCAACTAAGTTCAATGCGGTCATTAAGGCCGAATGGTTTCATAGATTGTAACCGATACATCCAGGCTGTCTCCCTTTGTAGTAGAGTTTTGTTATTGTCTTTACCTTCTTTTTTCTCAACCAACTCTAGTACCATGAATTTAAGCTGAGCAATGTTGTGTCTTTGTTCCTGAAAATGCATGGCTATGCTGGATCGTTAATTTTTCGTCCTTATGTTTGATTTGTGCTCGTTAGGTCGTGTCTTTATTTTCCTCTCAGTTTTCGCTATGTAGATCTTCCCGCATGGGCACTTCAATAGGTAAATGAGGTTCATAGAATCGCAAGTGGCATTTACATTCACCTTGATATTGTGTCCCTTCATGGGGAGGTTTATGCTGTTCCCTCTTATTATGTTGTTGCAGCTGCTACAGTTGTAGCAGGGAAGTGTTCCATTGTGAATGATTTGTTTGGTAGATTCCCTTGACAGTATCTCTTTTAAATTGGCTGCTCTGGTATAGGCGAAAATAGGGGGATCTTTGAACAATTCTTTGAATTCAGGTTCTGTGGCGAGTATGCGCCAATGGTTCAAAATGATTTTTTTGTATTGACTACTTTGAGTGGAATATTGCGAAACCACCACCATTCTGTTGTCTTCTTTTTTAGTTGCTCTGGTGAGAGCTTCATTACGTGAGATGGTGTTTACTCTTTCAGTTGCCTCAGTTATGACCTCTTGAGGGTACCCCCTGTTCATAAATCTGATACCTGTTTCTTTCATGTGGGTGTGACAAGTTGTGGGGTCTGAAGTTATTAGCTTTATCCGCAGCATTTGGCTATATGGAAGGTGCTTTTTGAGGGAATTCTGGTGAAAACTCGTGTGGTGGAGAGTGTTGTTGCGGTCTGTTTCTTTCCTAAACAGATCGGTTTCTAATCTTCCTTCTGTTAATTCAATGGATACATCCAGGAAATTTATAATGTGGTCGCTATGTGCCAGGTTAGTTGAATCCTGTTGTCTGTTGGTGTTTAATTCGATGAGTGCGGTTTCTAAATTGGCCCTTGTGTCTTTCCATATGAAAAAGAGATCATCGATGTAACGGACGAACATTTTAAGGTTGTCTGTCCAGTTTTTGTTGCCATAAATAAATGTGTTTTCAAGAATAACAATTTTGATGTTTCTCTCAGAGGGAGAATACCCACCTCTACTCTCTACCCTGCCTGGGTATTGAGAACTGTTTCTCAAAAAAAAGAGTTGTAGGATTGACAATTTGAAATTGGAAACACGAGTTAGGTATGCTCAGGACAAAATGGCTGCGAGATACAATGAGAAAAAATCTGTTAAAGTAACTACTGTTTCTCCTGGGGACATGTTCCGCATCAAAAATTATAGAACAGTCAGGAAAGGTTGTGAAGCTGTGCGTGTTGAAAGGGTTTGTGGTAATGCTGTCATGGTAAAAGGTGGACATTGGTGGAATCTGTGTAAAGTTGTTAAAGTCAATTCTGGTGGTAACCACAATCACAACTTTGTGTCATCCTCAAGCTAGGTGTACCACTCTTCCTTCAGATGTTGGTTCTGATGAGAGAGCGGTAGGAAAGGATCTTTTTGTGAATAACTTGAATAATACTCCAATAAGGAAATCTGCACGTGTGACCCGACTTCCCTTGAAGTTACGTTAAACTTAGTGCAACTCGACTACTTTTGTAGTCACCTTATTCTTGTTCCATTTTATTTGTTGTTCAGATTATTCTTTATCTAGATTGTAATTGCTTATTCTTGTTTGCAATGTTTTCTTGCATCATTGCATTTTGTTTTAGATTGTTTTTTGTTTTTATTTGTATTTTTCTTTTTGTTTTTCTTTAAAAAAAAGAGATAATGTTGTATTTAGATATGCTTGTTGTTTATATGTAGAATGTTAGGACTGTCATAGTACTTCTCATGATAAGATTCTCTAAGTGTCAGTTGGGACCTCTGAGACTTGGTGAGAGGAGCGGTGGCTTTTACTGCTTACAATAAAGCTAAGAACTCACAAATACAGCTCCTTTCGTCTTTTCTTGATGAAAACACCACAATGTTCTTTACGTAATGCCTGTGCTGTTGATTGATTTATGAAATTAAATCCCAGTTGGGAATCTAATCAATCAGAGATAACTCCCTACCCACCTATCCCAACCACTGGCCAAGGACATGAAAACAAACCAAATGAAATTAAGATGCGCCCTGATAACGCTCGACGCATATCGGTATGGAAGCAAAGAAGGGGATGGATGCACGCTATGGTGCTTCTACGTGGCGGGAGCAGAATCATTAATACACATAATCTTTACTTGCAAATTGCTTCTCCCATTCAGAAGATATTGGTTGTTCCTCCTGTTGCGAGTACTAGAGATTCACACATGTAACATTTCAATGCAGTGCTCCCTGCAGGGAGAATCCACTCAGCTGTCAGCATGCTTCTTGAAATTCTTCAGGATAGCCACTCCAATGCTGAAATCAGCCGGGAACCTGTCCCAGGCACTCCTATTAAGGTGACAACTGTTCCGTAGTGCTCACTGCTAACAAATAGCCAGCAGAAAACATATCTAAGAGATCTATTCATTGTGATTAAACTTTGAGCATCAACAAATTAATGCCTAACTAAGGGGGACTAGCAGCATAAAGCACTTTATAGCAACTGACAATTGCAACTGATTGGCAGTATACCCTCCCTGTTAAAAGCCAAAAAAGTAAAATGTACTCCCCAGCCACACTGAGCTTTGAGGCATGTCAATCCAATGACAAAATACAGTGGACTAGTAGCACAAAGCACCTTATCGCATCAAAGGGCAATAGCACACTTTGGGCCCCAACAGTATTCCATGCCATGGTATTCGTACTGGGTCACGCACTGTTCAATCCAAGGCATTGAGGGAAGGCATAGCAGAAGGTTGCTTGGCAGAACCACTGCAGGCTTTAATCATGCTTGCCTTAATAACGCGGTCGAAGCAACAAATGCGTCTTGCAACGCATTCCATTACCACGCAAGTGGTTAAATGACTTGTTTTAGGGAAAGCACTGGAGTTGGAATAGTATAATTCAATATTCCAACTCCAGTCTATGGAAAAGTTGGGAAAGTACTTAAAGTCCAGCATCTATCCAAGAACGCTTTCCTTAAGGCAATTTGTTGTAACAACTTGCGTGGTAAAGGAATGCTTTGTAAAGACACATCTGTGGTTCAGACCACGCTGTTAAGCCACATCATGCTTCGAGCCACGGTATTAAGGCTGTTTCTCATCACAACACACTATACATTGCCTCCTCATCTCCTGCAACATACAGTGATTGGCCTCAGAATAAGGGACTCAACCCCTATTAATTGAATGGTTTTACATTGTAACGACTTTAAATATTTGGAGAATAAAGTAGGTATATCTAGAAGAGTAAAATGCCTCCTAAATAGATTTCATTGAGTTTTATCCAACCACCTTAAGAGACAACCTGGAAATACTTCATTCAATACCAAAACACAGTGATGGAATTAACCTGTGCTTTGATGACGTTTATCAATGGCTTTATTGATGGCCCACTCAAGTTGCTTGCTAATTTGATCATTGACCTAACGGCTAGGGCAGTTAATCTCAAAATCTGGGGAACCGGGTTCGAGTCTCGGCAATGACGCTCAACATCCTGTGATTCTGGGCTAATCACTTAATCTCCCTGTGCCTAACAAAAAAAAAATGAATGTGTCCTTGTGTAAGCAACTGATGTTCATGTAAAGCGCTCTGATACCGATACCTTTGGGTCAAGTTTGCGCTGTATAAAACTCTGAAAAGAAAAACAAAAGTGAGAACTTGCCTCTAAATTAATTTCTGCCATGTGATGGGCAAATCTACCTGTGCTTTGGAACCAAACCCCTAGAAATCTGCTCTTTGTTCATTTGCCAGCTCCGCCTTAAGGATATCCGTTTATTAAATTAACATATTGGATTTCTCATAATTACATGTTTTCATTGTTATCAGAATAATAGGATGCAAGACCATGTAAGAGTGAGCTGTAATCCCACATTGGTTTGGTCCAATATTACTGTCACCAATATACAAAAGCACTGGCATTAGGAGCCTGTTTTAGGTGGGCAGGCACTAGCATTATCTTATGCTTTTGGTATGTCAGAGATGTAAAGATTAAATGGGTCAAAAATGCAACCCTGTTTTAGGCCTCCATCGGTGAAGATGTTTATATATATTATACAGTCAGAATAGCTCCAGCTGGCTGGTTGGTTCTGTTGTCTTACCCTTAATGCTAAGACACCCATGGGTAAATGCACGCTTTATAACACTATCTTATTCATTCATTCATGAGGGAACTATTGTCATCTCATTTTACCTAGCTCCAGGTATCTGAGTACAGTTCTTGGGTGGCTTTTAGCAGTATATTATGTAGTATCCATGTGGTCAGTTTATACTATATGCTGTTTCTAGCAATGCTTTCAAGGTTGTCCTGAGGCCAACAAAAACAGGCCCTTAGTTCTGCTGATTTGGAAGTGGCCTGTTCATTTACGAGCACTGACAGAGTTCTGAAGTTATTAATGGATCAATGACTATCCTTGAATCCTGTTTGATACCAGATTATAGTATCATTGTCTTAAATTAATGGAAGGGTATAGTTTTGCATCCATATTGTTAGAAATGGGATCTCTGGTTGGCTAAGTCTTGCGCCAAAGCCAGGCAGAGACCACCACTCTAGTCAGGGCAAGGGAGTTACACGCCAAGATAACCCCTGCTCACCCCCTTGGTAGCTTGGCAGGAGCAGTCAGGCTTCTCCCGGAGGCAATGTGTAAAGCGTTAGCGCAACACACACACACAGCAGCAACACACTAGACACACCACAAAAAGGAACTCCACACAAGGTTATATATAAAAATAGCCTTTGTATTACCATAAACACATTAGATCATAATCACACATATACACTGTGCCAACTGGCACTGGGCAGTATCTACAGGGGATTATATACACACAACAGGGCCACAGGGACCACCGCCAGAATCAGCACTTTGTAGAAAGTAGATGTAGAACATAGAATAACAAGCACAAAATACTAATTGTAGGGCACAACCAGTAACTACTGGTAAAAGGTAGGAACACACTACCCAATACTAATCACCTTAGGTATAGGTCACGCAGTGAAACTTAAACTTACTAGCATAAACCATACTAGGCAAAACAACCTCCTAATCATGAAAACACATTTAGAGGTCTAAAACAGGGTGCATACATCCATTACGCCATAGGCATAAAACATATTAGACCTGAAACACAGGATGCAATCACTTTGCACCAGAATCACTTTAGGTTTTCTGACCCCAGGTCAACTGGCCTTCCGTGGGGCTCAAATGCACTTTGTCCCAAAAGTCAGGGCTGGCTGCGCCTGCAGCAAAAGAAGAGTACGCAAGGCCTAAACGTGGCAGCTGCCCACTAATTGCTAGGCAGCTTGGAAATGCTAAAATGTGGGCATGGGCACTCCCTGTGCCAACTGTCCTCCAAAGGAAATGCCCCCAAGGTCGCAGCTGCCCGCACTCTCGCAGGGCAGCTTCCTAATTGCGAAATTATTGCCTGGCACTCCTGGTGACTCTTGGGCCCCCACTGGGACTTGGGAAGCAAAAATGCCTGCAAAATAAATTAGCGCAGGCACCACTGTTTCTATGGAACCCCCTCTGGGGCTCCTAAAATGCCCAAAAGAAGCCTCACTCACCGGGGCTCTGTCGGGGCTCAGGCTATACCCGTGGATATCCCTGGACGACCTGCTTCCTGCCAGTCGTGCTGCCGTAGGCTTCCTCCCCGTCGGGACGAGTGTTAGATCTGCAGGGCTCTCCTCGTGCTACGGGAGCCCCGCACACCAACAGGCCGCCTCCAGGCTTCACTGCAGGCAGTGGGGGCGGCTGGTATAGAGCACTCACTGCTCCGACTCTCCAGCAGCGGTGGGGCTCTCTCTCCAACTCACGAGAGCCCCGCTCGGGCAGGCATCACTTCTAGGGCCTTCTCCTGGGCCGCACAGTGGCTTTTGTGCATACGGAGTGGCAGACACCGACAATGTGCCTCGGGTCCCCTCCGCTACGGTACTCCTCCTTGCCACTCTCCCGGCAGGACTTCTGCAGCTGCACGCGGGGCTCTCTCTCGCTCTTGGGAGCCCTGCCAACCACTGCAGCACTCCTTTGTGCCTCACCCGGCACCACAGGGCCCTCCCTCGCTCTCGGGGGCCCCGGGTGCAAATGTCGCCTTTGTCCTCGCGGTCATCTGCTTTTCAGGAGCGCGGGGTGGGCTCCCGTTTGCTTCCTGATGCCGGCTTTCTCCCGGACCCGCCTCATCACCACACAGGTTGCCTGGCTTCCTGTTTAAGCTGGGCCGCGGCAGTGATTCTTTGGTACGGCGATTACAAGGGGTGGGCTCCCTCTTCTTTGAGTACAGAGTCCCTGGTGGGGTGGGCACCTGTTAGGGGTATAAACAGCAGCACAAGGTCCCTGGTGGGGTGGGCACCCACTAGGGATATAAAAAAAGGCAAATATGCAGGGTGGGCACCCGCGCCAAAATCGGTCAGATTACAGGGAATCTATAGGCTGGGGATTCCCTTTTGAAAAGGATTGCAGCACCGTACTGCCAGGACAGCAAAGCTCACTTCAGGAATAAAAGAGAAGCACTTTTCAGGCAGTAAAGCGCAAAGTCCCAAGGTGGTCTGTCAGAATGCAGGGGGGGCAAAGGTTGGGCCCAGGGGCCCGCTCACAGGGCCCTCCAGCAGGGAGGCAGTCCCCAATGGCGGTTCCTCCTGGCGCCCAGCAGCAGGCCCCCCTCAAGTCAGGAACAATATAACCTCTTTCATGGGGTCACAGCCCCTTCTCATACACAACTTTCCTTTGTCACATAGCACAGGGTTTAGGGAAAACCAGATGCAGCTGGTTTGGGGGAGCTGTGGAGCACTTTGTTGTGCTCAGCTCCTCTCCCCTTTGTCAGGGGGGCTAGATGCTCAGACGTACCACATGGGGCGAAGCCAACATTGTGGAGGGAAGGCACAGTCCTATTCAGGTCCCAGGTGCAACTCCTTCCTCCCATCTACCTGCACATCTCCCTATTCACCACCGGGCAGATTCATCCTGGCTCCAGGAGCCAACCACACCAGCCAGCCCTGGTCACTCACAAGCCAGACAGGCAATTCACATCTCACAGCACACATAAATGCCAACTTCTAAAAGTGGCACTTCACCACTAGACACAATAAATCTGCGCACACCACTGCACAGCATTTATTCTCACGAGTTCGCACATACCAAACTCGCCCCTGCACTCCTCTCACACCAGGAATCACCATGGACACATATATCCCCCATGCATTCCTATGGGAGGGCAGGCAGGCCAATCTCACCACACGCACTCAGATTGCGCAGGCACTTTACACTGGGACACAGTGCTAAAGTGCGCATGAGGAAAGTCAGGAAAATGGTCAGGCGATTTAGTCGATGTTTCTTAAGTTTGCCCGGCGTTTAAACGCCTCTAATACCATACGAAGTTATCAAATAAAGAGGCAGGCGCTGGAGACAGGAAGACAGGAAACAAGTTTTATTCCAACGGAGCAGAACACATCAGATCGGACAACAAGGTATCCTCTCGAGGTGCTCTCTAACAGCCTCTCTGAGACCTGGCCTTTTATACACTGGTTTACGACATGTGATCGCTCTTTATTACAATAAAGACATTGTGAAGTAATGGAAAAATGACATCCCCGGTACCCCCCCCCCCCAGTTCCGGTTCATTCCAGCACGTGGCTACAGTAGAGGTCCTCACCCCCCATACAATAGGAGGGGGCTATCACGCAGCTGAGTGTTCCACCGATTCCTTTGGAATGTGTGCGCCTGATCTAATCTCAGGGGGTGGGGAAGTCATGATCAATAGTAGCTCCTTTGAAGAGGGGCGAGTGCATACAGTAGTGGGCAATAAACTGTATCCTCAGGCCAAGGGATGACCAGCGGTCCGTGCAGACAATCGGGCTCAGAGGAAGGGGTCATCAAAGGAGAGATATTCCATGAAAGAAGGGATTGGTGTGGACAGTCGAGCATAGAGGAAGGGTTTATCAAAAGAGGGGTATTCATGGGAGGAAAGGAGGTGTTGGTCAGGCGCGGGGTGTAATTCCCGGAGACAGAGTCATGCAGAAGAGGAGGGTTCATGACTCGTGCATGTGAGCGCGGGGGCAGCCAGGGTGCATGGGGGATGCTTGCAGGGTCAGGGTCAGGGTCAGGGAAGTGCGCTGATGATCGATCGTAAACAGGGAGACCATGGTACCTAAAATGGCTGTCGTGTATGTTCATACGCGAGTCTGAGGAATGGGCAAGATGGCGCAGATGATGTTCAGTTCACGAACTAAAATTCCACAGTCCTCCCTTTTAACATGTCTCGCCAGCTTGTCAATTCGGATCTATCCCCATAAGACCACGTATTTCTATCTCATAGAGGGGACTCATGTGCTCAGTTCTAAAGTCCAAAGTCTTAGGGCACATACAGTTATGAATGAGTGAACACAAAGGCGGCAAACATTGAATACCTAAGCAACACCCACACAGTATCATGAATGGTATCAGTATAAATGTAAACAACCTCCATCCCCAGTCCTTCAAAGTGTCCCAAAACCAGCTTCCAAGCGACCATCCTTCTTGCTCCTGGTGAACCTCTGAGGATAGTCTGTGGAGGTGTTCGATTGCTTTGTAGACTGAAGGCGAGTTATCTGGCACGTAGGTGCAACAGCTGGAGCCGATGATGCGGCATGCTCCTCCACGGTCGGCCAGAACCACATCTAGAACAAGGCGGTTCTGAAGAGCCACTAGGCGGACTGCCTGAAGCTCAGCCGTGTTGTTAGCGAGGATGCCAGCCGTGATGTTAATGGTTGTTTCTACTGCCTGAGTCAGATGTCGGATAGCGCGGCTATTTGCCATTGGGCCCCACAGAGGAACAAGTCCTTTCACCGCATCCAGGAACTGTGCTCCGGTGGAGTCGGCTTGTCCAATGTCTCCGGCGTGCTTTTGCCGGTGATGGTAGGCTGGGGCCACATACGTGGGGGGAAGAATGAAGGCGATGTAGCACGTACCCCTCCAACCTTTCGGGAGCCAAGTGTAAGCTTTGATGCCACAAACAAAGTACATATTCGGAGAAGCAACAAAGGAGGGGGGATCAACTGAGACCAATGTTCTGGTGATACGGCAGGAACTGTGACCCACCAGCTGTGTTCCCTGGCCTTCGAGGCACACGAGACCTGTGACATTAATGACGGACAGGGCCACAGTCAGAGTGGCAGCCGTTCGCTTCCGCAGGTGGGAGAAGGTGGGTCTAGCTGGATTATGGAGCACTTGCATCTCGACTCGTTCTTTGGCAGGGATGTTCATATGAAAGGCGGAACCTGAGGTCACAGGACAAAAGGGGGCAGACGTCCTTCCTGTTTTGTTCAGCCAGAACCCAGGGTAGAAGTGTGACACTGTTTGACCAGAAGCGGCGTTGTCCTTGTGGCTTTCCTGCAGGAGGATCAACCAGGCGAGGCAGGAGCCGTGAACTGAGAAAGGAGAAGGGATGAAGGGGATGGAGTGTCCAGTGGCATGCGGGAGCAACCCGCAGATCCAGCAGTTCGTGGCATTTGCAGCAAGGTTGTGCTGGTGCAATAATTGCACGAAGGAATTGTTCCAGAACTCTTTACGCCTTTCTCGGAGCTG
Organism: Lissotriton helveticus; assembly: GCF_964261635.1. Lineage (NCBI taxonomy): Eukaryota > Metazoa > Chordata > Amphibia > Caudata > Salamandridae > Lissotriton > Lissotriton helveticus. Next base: position 1,630,177,120 of record NC_136068.1, read on the forward strand.
AGGCGAAAGGGAGATCAGGTGATGCTCTTTCATGGTGGTTGGCTGTGCAGTGGTCAGCAATATCTGATGAGCGGGTGTGCTGTCCTCCAAGATCCAGAAGGAAGTCATGAGGAGGAGGCAAAGGAGGAAGAGAATGAAGAAGGCGATTGTCTTTGATTTGTGCAAATTGTCAGTCTTTGGGTTCCTGTAGTGAGTATTTCCGGTTGCGTCCATCATCTTCTTGTCTGGCGCTTCCATCATCTTCTTATCTGGCGCTTCCATCATCTTCAAGGTGCTCGGTAGTGGGCAGAACCACAGACTTTGTTTAGCTTCTCTCCGGGTAACCATTGGTTGTTTTAGGTCACCGTTCTGAGATTTTAACTTAGTCCGTGGTCTACTTAGCCGAAGCTCCCTCCTTTCGACGCAGGAAATACCCTTCCTGGGATGGCACAGTGGGATCAGAGAACTTTGCAAGTTCAAGTGCCTCGGTATCAGGATAGCAGTTCAGTGATGGCCGGTCTTTGCTCAGGAGCTCTTCTTGGGTGTCGACGTTTTCTGTCGTGGCCAGGGTCGAGGAGACCTTCTTGCAGTGGTGGGCGTGCAGCCAGTGCCTTTTTCCCTCTACTCAAAGAGCCGTCCGAGTGGTGATCAGTACTTGCCAGGGGCCCGTCCACCGGGGTTCCAGACTCTTTGCCCGTTGAAAATTCCGGACTAGAACATAATCTCCCGGTTGGATATCGTGACCGGGACCCCTGGAAGCATCGGGGATGGCCTGCTGCACCTGTTGATGAATGACAGACAACGTTTTAGTTAATTTGCACAAATAATCTGACAGCAGGACGTCGGGACGTCGTGAATGGATGTTGGTTTGGGGGCAGTCCAGAGGTTCATTGGTCGCCCGAACACAACCTCGTAGGGGGTCAAGTGGTGCTTAGTGGGAGTGGAGCGCATCGATAGCAATGCCAGTGGGAGGGCATCTGGCCACTTAAGTCCTGTGGTGGCCACTATTTTGGACAGTTTCAGTTTCAGTGTAGCATTGTGTCGCTCAACTAGGCCAGCGGATTGGGGGTGGAAGACCGCATGGAACCTCTGTTTTACCCCCAGCCCCTTCAAGATTAGTTGGATAACTTCAGCTATGAAGTGGGGGCCATTGTCGCTCCATAAAATTCGACAAAGGCCGTAGCGAGGGAAAAACTCTTTCAGTAGTACTTTGGCAGTAGTCATGGCAGTGTTATCACGGGTTGGATAGGCTTCCACCCATTTGCTGAAGGCGCATACAATGACTAATACGTACTTCAAGCCTTGGCATCTCTCCAGCTGGATGTAATCCATCTGGAGGACCTCAAAGGGGTGATCGGGGATCCCAAACCATCCCCGGGGTACAACAGTTCCTTTCCCGGGGTTGTGTTGTAGGCAGATAAGGCACTGCTGGACCAGGCGTTTGGCTGAGTCGGGGATTTTGTTGTTGTGCCAGACTTTGGAAATGAGTTCAATCATGGGGGCATAACCTATGTGTGCAGGGTAGTGTGCCATAGTTAGTATGGGGATCAAGTATGAGTCAGGCAGCAACCATTTGTTTGTGTCTTTTGTCCACCAGCAGCCTTCATCATCCTTTAGACCCACCCGTGCCCACTCAGTCAGTTCGTGAGGTGTGCTGGCCGACTGGATGTCCCTAATCGTTTCCCTAGCGTCAGTCCATTTTTCTGCTTGTGACCTGGTCACATATATGCGTGTCGTCGTCCTATTCTCAGCTGTGGTTCGGGCAGTGATGTCGGCCAGTGCATTTCCCTGTCCAACTAAGTCTGTCACCTTCTTGTGTGCCTGGCATTTGATCACTGCTAATCGTTTGGGGAGGAGGACTGCTTCAATCAGGGCGGAGACTAGATCTCCGTGAAGGATGGGCGTGCCGTGGGACGTCAGGAATCCCCTTTCCCTCCACAAGAGCCCAAAATGATGAACCACCCCGAAGGCATACTGGCTGTCCGTGTAAATGTTTGTCGTGGTTCCTGCTGCTATGATACATGCTCGTGTGAGGGCAATTAGCTCTGCCGCCTGTGCGGATCGTTGCGTGATGCGGGCTGTTTCAACTACTGTTAGGGCTGTCGTCACCGCATAGGCAGCTGAAGTGGTGCCGTCTGGAAGTTTGATACAAGAGCCGTCTACCCATAGCTCTCCATCAGGGTCTGTAAAAGCAATGTCTCGGAGGTCAATTCTACTCCTGGTCTGTTCGTCCGTGAGGGTCACACAGTCGTGTATAGGGGGCACATCGGGGTCATTTTCAGGCAAGGGCAACAGTGTGGCAGGATTCAAAGTTGTGCATCTCTTCAGAGTGATGTGGGGTGCAAGTAGAGTCAATTCGTACCCCGTCAGTCGTGCACTAGTCAGGTGTTGGGTCTTGGTCTGGTTCAAAAGGGTGTCAACTGCATGGGGTACCAACACCGTGAGAGAGTTCGAAAGTACAATTCCCTCACTCTGTCGGATAGAGACAGCAGCGGCGGCTACTGCTCGAAGGCAGGCAGGTAAAGCTCTGGCGACTGGGTCAAGAGTGGCAGAGAAGTAGGCACAAGGGCGTTGTTTGGAGCTAATGGGCTGAGTTAGAACAGACAATGCGCATCGCTCCCTTTCGTGAGTGAAGAGGGAGAAGGGCTTGGAGTAATCTGGTGTTCCTAGGACGGGTGCCGAGCAAAGGGCATCCCGCAACTCCTTATAGGACGCTTGGCATTCGGGGGTCCAAGGGAGTGGGAAGGGAACATCTTTGGCCAACAGGGAAAGTAGGGGCTTTATAATGAGACTGAAATTTGGTAACCATTGTCGGCAAAAAGAGGTAAGGCCCACCAATGAACGGACTTGCTTCTGTGTTCTTGGGATGGGGGTGTCTAGGATGGTTTGGATTCGGTCGGGCGTAAGTTTCCTCCCTTCTTTGGACAGGAGATGGCCTAGTTATGTCACTTGAGGCTGGCAGAACTGCAGTTTCTTTTTGGAGACTTTGTGGCCATTCTCCGCAAGAAAGTGCAAGAGTTGGATAGTGGCCGTGATTGCAAGTGGAGTGGTGTCGGCCGCCAAAAGGATATCATCGACATATTGGATCAACACCACTCCATCTGGTAGCTGGATGGCGTCCAGCTGTCTTTTGAGGGCCTGGCTGTAAATGCTGGGACTTTCAGTGTAGCCCTAGGGAGCTCTACAAAATCGGTACGAACGGTTTTTTAAGGTGAAGCCAAAGAGATAACGGCTGTCTGGATGGATGGGGATAGAGAAAAATGCATTATTGAGATCAATAACGGTGAAGGTGGTGGCAGTGGACGGGATGAGGGTCAGAATGGTGGTGATGTCTGAGACTACGGGGTACTGTGGCACCACCACTTTGTTGACTTCTCGCAGGTCGATGATGAAGCGGTACGGTTTCTCATCTCCCTCACCTTGCTTCTTAACAATGGGTAGGATAGGGCTGTTGCAGACATTACTAACCACTTCCTCTACCACTCCTGCATCTACCAGGGACTGAATAATCGCTACCAATGCTTTCTCGCCTTCGGGCGATATCCGGTACTGTGGGAGTTTCGGGAGTATTGCGTCTGGTCGAACAGTTATGTGCACAGGGTCGATCATCATTCGTCCTACATCCGAGTCGTTTCTGGCCCATAGGTACAGGGGTAGGGCGTAGAGCAAGGTCAGGTCAGCATCAGTCATAGAGTACATATGTCGTGCGGGTCGGGATCTGGACATGCTCGGGTTGTCGTATAGGATGACTCGGACTCCATCTGGGGAACACCTAATAGTAGCTCGGAAATGTTTTAGTAAATCAATACCCATAATGGCGTCAGGGGAGTTGGAGGAGAGCAGAAATGTTGTGTCAGTGGGGTTGTTTCCTAGGTCAAAGGAGATAGGTACAGACAGGGGATTTGTGGAGGGCGTTCCATCGAAACCTATCGATGTAATGTGTGAGCCAGACAAGGGTGCCCTTGGAATCAGTCGCTTTGATAATGCACTACGTGTCGCTCCAGTGTCTACCAAGAATGGAGACTTTGTACCCAGGACCTTAGCGGTGATGTAAGGACCTTGCTGGTCAACACAGAGCTCGACTGGATCCCTCCCTTGCCCCTGGCAGTCCTATGCGAAGTCGGGGGTGTTCTCACTGTCAGATAGTTGGTACTGGTTTTGTCGGGGACGGTCAAATGTGTTCGATCTTCCTGGTCTGTCGCTGTTGGTGTCGTTTGTGTACCCCCGTCCCTGTCCTCTAGTCCTGGGACCATTCGTCATGTCCCTCGTTTCTTTATTTTTAATTAGTTCTAGAAGAGCCGGACATTGAGACTTCCAATGCCCGAATCCTCTGCAAAATGCACACTGATTATCTTCTATGTCCCTACGTCCAGAGTAGGGAGTGGATGTGCGGTCCTTTGGGGGTGGATTTCTATGGGCGATCGATTGGTAGCTCCCCCTGTGTAGTTCTTTCCCGACTGCTACCCCTTGTATCTGGGCTATCATCACCCTTTCTTTCAAATCTTTCTTCTTTCTCTCGGTTGCCCTATCATTCTCATTCTTTTGGTGTTCGTGGTACTGAACCATTTGGAGGATAGCGGCGGGTTTGGAGGCCCCCCAACTACTCTCGCTCGTTTGTAACTTTTGGGAAACCTCTTGTGACAGACCCTTTACGTAGTTTTGCACAAATAGGTGTTGTCCGGTTGCGGTGGTCATGTCCTGGCCACTGTAGTCGGAGAACACCGTTTCAAATCGGGAGAAGTATTCTGATACGTCTTCCTGAGGTTTCTGACAGCAAGCCGTGACTATTGACCAATCTACCTTTTTCTCTGGGATCAAGGTTTTTAGCTTCTGAACTATTTTGTCCGGAAGTTCCAGTATGTCTTTTATCGGTTTTCTTCGGGGCTCTCGTCGCCTATCTAGCTCACTGAGTTGATTCCAGGTATGTCCGAACAGATCTGTGTGTTCGGCTTTCCGGATTTGCTTCCACACGTCAGCCGGCAGACATAACCCGAAAAACAAATCAATGTCAGCTAGAGTCATTATCGTTGAGCCCAAGGCTGTGCCTAATTTGGTGTAAAATGCTGTCGGGTTCTTCCTTAAATCAGGCAGGGTTTGCCTAAAGGTTAAAATATCTTGTCGATCCCATGGTTGGTATACCCAATTGTACACAACCCTTCCTTTTGCATCTGCGTGGTTGATATCGTTGTTTGTTCCCTGACCTCTTGGGGGAACCCAGTAGGGGGCGGCTTCTCTGATAGGCATCATAGTGTTGGCTACTTCTAATGGGGACTCAGCCGTTTCAGGGACTGTGATCTTAACCTCTGGTTTCTGTTCCGTAAGGTGGCGGAAGACTTCAAGCGTTTGCGTGAAGAGGTCCGTCACATCACGCTCAGTCCCATCTCCAACATCGACCTTTCTATATAGAGCCGTCAGTTTAACAGGACCCTTATTTTGATACCTATCCTCATATGCGTTCAGGGTGTGGTAACTGAACCGCAAAATGAAATGCCGTCTGTGGCTACCGGCATGTGAATTGTGCATATCCATCGTATATTCTTCGCTCTCTTTCCGTTCTACCAATGTCTTTGCTATCTTGTCAATCCCATCCCGCTGGTCTTTGCTCAACCTATTTGGTCTGGTCGTTAGCTGCTTGCTAGTCTCGAGTTCATCTGATGTTGTTACCAATGTGGCTGGTGCGAAGGCCGTAAGAGCCGGGGCACCCGCGCTAGAGTCACCCTCGCCCGCACTCAGAACTGGTAGGTGCTGTGCCAGTGGCTGGCAGGGGGCATAAGGAGGGGGCATGTAGATAATCGGAGGACCTAGCAGTAACTCGTCGTTTGCCCGTTGTTTGGAGGGCATCTCCGGGTAGAGCGTAGAGGGGGTCCTAACAGGGCATTGGCCTGCCGACCCTGATTCTTGCGTTTGTCTAACTTCCTCTCTCCTTCTTATTTCTTCATCTAGTTCCTTCGCTGCCAGGTGGGCTGCCTTTCGTAACTCTTTCCCTATCCTTGCTTCTTCTCTTTTCCTTCGTTGCTCTGCTTCTTTGCGCCACATGCCGATACTACCGAGCATGGTGGGTGTTGCCTTATTTATTCTAACAGCTGCTTCTAGCGCTTTTATTTTATGTTCATCAAAGGAACCTATCAGTGGCCACTGACTTTCGGGATCCTTTTTTGTATATTTATGCCATAACTTACTATAAGCTATAGCGACTAGTCCTTGTTTAGTGAACATGTCCTTATTAGGGGTGCCTTCCAATGGAGCTGGATGGTTCATCTCTAATAAGCGGTCCGGGTTGTTCCAACTACCAATCAGTGGGGAGAAGACAGGCATGACAGATTACAACGGGGGACAAAGGTCCGCACTACCTATCTCTCACTGTTTGCAAAGACTAGACAGAATATGGCTATTCTACGTTATTTGCAAGCAGAGAACCTCAAAAGAACTATACTCTAAACAATCTATGTTCGGACAATCAATCAATGGGGAGAAAAATAGGTACGACAGATTACAATGGGGGACAAAAGTCTGCGTTACCTACCCTTCACTATCCGCAAAGGGAGATAGAATATTCCTATTCCTCCCCGTTTGCAGGCAGCGAATATCTCAAAGAGCGACAATGCAAATACTAGTATTTCAATCAATCAAACAATCAATCAATTCGCAATTCGTCGTGTGTCACGACCTTACCCGGACCGCATGGACAGTTTCTTGTCTTCCGCTTCCAGCGCCCGATTGTCTTCTACTCTATGCTGCTACCGTGGCACTCCTGATGGTTCCCAGTCAGGACCGTAGATCACTCGGGAGAGGTCTGCTTGGAACCAGTGAAGTTCGGATGATCGGCTGTCAGACGAGGGTCTATCGGACAGGAGCTCTTCCGATCGTTGCAGTCGTTCACTCTGTCGTCGGGACCTCTCCCACTGGATCCACGTGTCGCTGATGGGCCCCACGTTGGGCGCCAATTGAGGAAAGTCAGGAAAATGGTCAGGCGATTTAGTCGATGTTTCTTAAGTTTGCCCGGCGTTTAAACGCCTCTAATACCATACGAAGTTATCGAATAAAGAGGCAGGCGCTGGACACAGGAAGACAGGAAACAAGTTTTATTCCGACGGAGCAGAACACATCAGATCGGACAACAAGGTATCGTCTCGAGGTGCTCTCTAACAGCCTCTCTGAGACCTGGCCTTTTATACACTGGTTTACGACATGTGATCGCTCTTTATTACAATAAAGACATTGTGAAGTAATGGAAAAATGACATCCCCGGTACCCCCCCCCAGTTCCGGCTCATTCCAACACGTGGCTACAGTAGAGGTCCTCACCCCCCATACAATAGGAGGGGGCTATCACGGAGCTGAGTGTTCCGCCGATTCCTTTGGAATGTGTGCGCCTGATCGAATCTCAGGGGGTGGGGAAGTCATGATCAATAGTAGCTCCTTTGAAGAGGGGCGAGTGCATAAAGTAGTGGGCAATAAACTGTATCCTCAGGCCAAGGGATGACCAGCGGTCCGTGCAGACAATCGGGCTCAGAGGAAGGGGTCATCAAAGGAGAGATATTCCATGAAAGAAGGGATTGGTGTGGACAGTCGAGCATAGAGGAAGGGTTTATCAAAAGAGGGGTATTCATGGGAGGAAAGGAGGTGTTGGTCAGGCGCGGGGTGTAATTCCCGGAGACAGAGTCATGCGGAAGAGGAGGGTTCATGACTCGTTCATGTGAGCGCGGGGGCAGCCAGGGTGCATGGGGGATGCTTGCAGGGTCAGGGAAGTGCGCTGATGATCGATCGTGAACAGGGAGACCATGGTACCTAAAATGGCTGTCGTGTATGTTCATACGCGAGTCTGAGGAATGGGCAAGATGGCGCAGATGATGTTCAGTTCACGAACTAAAATTCCACACGCAGAAGCCAAAAACAACTAACATCAGGTTACATTTAAAAGCAAAAAGTTTAGGGGTGAACCTGCGAAAAGGGCCATGTCCAAAACATATCAAGAAGGACAATCATCCGATAAATGGGGGAACATCTCTTGAACCTTTTTTTTTTAAAGTGGGCAGAGTATGGATCTTTACCATGAGACTGGCAACAGGGCTGTAAAGTAGGAGTCAATAAATAAAGGGAGCATCCAAAAAAAAACAATAATCTTCCTTGAATAGAATAAGGATGCTTGGAGGTCATAAGGTCCAGGAGAACCATCTGATCTTAATTTTCAAATACTTGTTTTTATTGATTTTACTGTGCACATTGCACTGGAGGAGGCTTGGGCAAGTCATAATGATGTTCTCTTATTTAGAGGCATCTTTGACAGTAAAGTTTTGTGATGTGATGTTTTCAATAAATTGCAGGGATATTATTTTATATAGTTGTTTGGGCTGATTCATCTAGGGAATTTCCTTGAATCATTACTGTAAGAAATGTGGTGGTTATTTGACTGGAGTGTGAGCCCTGGTCAACCATCAACCACAATCCTTGTCAGGATGAAGCACAAGCCAACCCCAAATTAACCTGTGCTCAGCACTCTGGTAGCTTGGCACAGAGCAGTCAGGCTTAACTGAGATGCAATATGTAAAGTGTTTGTGCAACAAGTCAAAGAGTAAAACCAGAATTATGAATTAATGTTTTGTATGAAAATAGCGCCAAAAAGCACAAAGTGCATATTCGGGATATCTGGTCGTGCTGGACCAGGCCAAAGTTACACATTCAGGCTGACCGTGATGGTGCGTAGGCTGGCTACAGTCACCAGGTTAGGTCCACTTAAGTTTACCTTCTCAAATCTGTGCGAAGAGTGCCATTTGCTATATGGAGGGAGCAGCGAGGAGCAGGGGGGAGCATCACAGGAAGTTGTCAGCGTAGCGCAAAGAGCAGCCCATGCGTCACAGGTCATCCCCTCGAGAGGTCAATGCTTTAGAGTGAAGAGGCAGCTGTCAGAGCTTTAGGCTGAATCCGGCACAAGCTTCGAGGTCTGTGTGCGAAGGGCCCAGTTTGCAGTAACACAGAGAATACAAATTTAAATACTGCTCCCTTGAACTACACCAAGGGACCAGAACCTAAAGGCACCACTTTGGGGTCGTGGAACACATGACAGCTGGGTCCATGGTCTGGTGCAGGTTGTTAGTGAGCCTTTTATGTCCCTAAATTTCAGATCAGGAGGCTAGCAGGCTTGCCCTTGGAGTCACTCTGGTGTCCTGGGTTCAAGGGTGAAGTTACAGGTCCATTTTTCTTCTCACCCAGCCAAGAGGGCAGCAGGCAGATCAGCACAGCAGGGCAACAGTTCCTTCAGAACAGCAGTCCAGCAGAGTGGCAGCCCTTTCATCAGAACAGAAGTTCTTCTGAGGTCCATTATTTATACTCTGTTGTGTCTTTGAAGCTGGGAGAAACTTCTAGAGGCATGCCTTTGAAGTACAAAGGTGCATTGCCTTCCTATGCTTGGGCCGACTGTAGACTAACTACAGAGTGTATGCAGACATTTGTGTGGAGAAAAGGACACAGCCTATCCAAGTGTAAGTAGGGCTGGGCCCCGCTCCTCCCTCCCATCCTGCAAGCGATGGCCCATCCAAGCACACCTAAGCTCCCCATTCTGTGTGGCTATCTAGGAGGAATACATTGAGCCCAACAGTCAACTACACCCAGACATGTGACAGACAGACAGGCTGCAGCAACAAATGGCTTTCTAAAAGTGACATTTTCAAAATTGTAATTTAAAAACTGATTTCACCATTAGTTAGGATATTAACAACTCCAGAGACACCAAACATGAAGGGTCTACCTGTCTCCATTTGGAAATTAAGTTATGTAATAAAGTAACTCCAATATTATCCTATGGGAGAGGTAGGCCTTGCAGTAGTAAAAATCGAAGTTGACATATTTTCCTTAGCAGGACATGTAACATTTAAAAGTACATATCCTACATTTTAAATACATTGCAACCTGCCCCATGAGCTGTACAGGGCCTACCCTAAGAGTGACTTACATGTATTAAAAATGAAGGTTTGGGCCCGGCAAACGGTTTACTTTGCCCCTATCTAAATGGCAGTTTAAAACTGCACACACAGGCTGCATAGGCAGGCTTTAGGCATATTTTAAAGTGCTACTTTAGTGGATGCCCAATCAGTTCTGCAGGCCCAATATTAGTATTTAAATTACAGGCCAAGGGTTGACGTATATGAATTAGAAAGGATGGTTTAGGCCTGGCAAAAAGAGTATTTTGCCTGGACAAAACGGCACACACAGGCTGCAATGGTAGGTCTGAGACATGTTTAAAGGGTTAAATAATTGAGTGACACAAACAGTACTGCAGGCTCAGTATTAGCATTTAATTTACTGTCCCTGAGTACATGTAGTAACACTTTACTAGGAACTTCTATCAGTGTCTGTTTGCATTTCTTGAAATCTTTGAAGACTAATAGACTCCTATTTATTAAATAGAGTTCAGTGAAATTAAAATTTTAAAGTAATTATAAAGCGTGGTCCTTCAGCAGGATTTTGCATAATATGATGTAAACAGCCGCTGCACAGTCAACAAAATAATTGCAATATTAACTCAAGTCATGGCGGGCCTTAGTTCATTGTTAGGTCAAAGCGTACCAGACAGTGCAGCTGTCTGATTTGCTAAAGGCATCTTGGGGACATTCAGAAAGCTTCCCTGGGAATGCATTCTGCCTGTTGCTTACCATTGGATTTGTGCTTTGCAACTCACATTTTCTTGCATTTTATTTGCTCTCTTTATTTTTTTTTTAGACTGTCCAGGTTTAGTTAATTCCTCCCAAGGAGCAAATTCTTTTCCCACTACCTCTCCTTGTATTCTTCCACTAGTGCTCCTTCCTGTAACCAGGCCTGCATATCTTGTTCTTATCTCATCACATTTGCTTTGTATTAAAAGACAGAGGTCAAATGTCAGGCTTTGTCTTCCAAGGGAGCTTATTGTTTTCTTTTCTTTCTCTAACTTCAAAGTCAGAGGATTTCTGTGACAATCTTGCAGGATACAGGATTTTGAGGAAAGGTTTATTTCTAGCACATAACAACATTTAAATGAACTGTGCAAGTATTTCAGAATACATCAGAATTAACAAAGTACAAATGAAGCAAATTTTTTGTTAATTTTGAAGTGTATTGGAAACAAATACTTTAATATAATCAAAGCAAATCAATACACTACTTGATGTCATTTCCACACATTATTGTTTATGTTTGTTCTCTTTAGTTTTATTTGTGAAACTGTATGTCTGTTCATATGTAATGGTCATTTCAATTGCAGATGTGTCTTCTACAATGGTAGTGTGCTACCACCCCATGCATATTCCACTCTGTGTCACTCCACTATTCTCTCCCAACCACTCCACTCCATGCCACTGCACTCTACTCTGCTCCACTCTACAACACTTCACTTTACTCCTCTCTACTCTGCACACTCTACTAAATGCTGATGCACTTTATGCCACTGCACTATACACCACTGCACTCTTTACCACTTCACTCTACACCACTCCACTCTACACCACTCTAGTCTAGGCCACTCCACCCTACTCTGCACAGCTCCACTCTACGTCACTCTGCAATAAAGTACTCTACGCCACTGCAATCTATGCCAAAACACTCTCCCACAATGCACTCTACTCTAAGCCCCTCCACTCTAAGCCCCCTCACTTTATGCCAATCCACTGTAAATCACTCTAATCTACTCTGCACCACTGTACTTTTCCCCACTTCATGCCACTCCACTCTATGCCACTTCACTCTATACCACTTTACTCCACTCTGAATTAATCTACTCTGCGGCACTGCACTATACCACACTGCACTCTACACCACTCTACTCTAAACCCCTTCACTCTTCATCTCTGCACTCTCTTCATTGCACTCTACACCACTGCAATCTACTCAGTTATACTTTAATCTATAATTTAATTTAATTTAATTGTGGGTTTATATAGCGCTAGGAATCGACTCCCGGAGGAGTATCTCCACGCTTCGACCGCTGGGGAACCCGTCCTGGCTCACCCTGAGAGATGGTCCCTGATGGGTATCTCTAAGGTGCGACCAAGCATCCCCGGTGGTCTGGGGGGGCCTTTGTGAAGATGAGGCAAGCTGATGCCCAGAGTTGCCGAGTGTGGTTTCTGACTAGAGTAGGCACCGAGGCGAGAATTATCGAGTCCGCTGACCCTGGTCCACGACCCTGCCGCGTCGGGAATTGAACCCTGGCCCCGGGCCGCTCTCTGCTTACGGGTCTGCCGCCTCTAACCAGTGAGCCACACTTCTCCATCTATGCCACGGCTCTCTACCCCACTCTACTGTATGCCACTGCACTCTGCGCCACTCTACACCGCTACACTCTATGACAGTCTACTCCGCAACACTGCACTCGCCATCACTGAAATCTATGACACTACTCTGCCCTATTACACTCTACACTACTGCACTTTGCAGCACTCCACTCTATGCCACTCCATGCTATTATATTATATTATATGCCACTCTACTCGGCACCACTCTATGCCACTGCACTTTGCCATTCTACTCTACGCTACTCTACTCTACTCCACTACTCTCTTCGCCACTGTATTCTACACTACTATACTCTATGCCACTGTACTCTGCACCACTGCACTGTAAGCCACTGCACTCTACTAAGCAACTCTTTAATCTATGCCACAGCATTCTACAAAGCTGCATTGTACGCCACTGAGTTCTATGCCGCTGCACTCTACCCCACTATACTCTGTAACACTTTGAACTCTACGATTCACTGATAGAATATCGATAAATATCCGCATACCCAAACATTGATGCAAAAATATCCATGTCAAAAATATCGCCGTCCTATTTTTAAAATTGTAGTACATAAAATATCGATGTAAAAAATATAGATGTACAAAATATCAATTTTTTAATTTAAATAAAAATTAATGTTAAATATATTAAATAATAAAAGTAACTTTAAAAAATGTATTTAGATGTAATATACATTTTAACAAATAATAAATACATTTAATTAAAAAAAATATTTAAACATACATATATAAAATGTAATATAGTATATATCTATTTCCTTTAAAATAATTAATAAACTATTAATTTTCATTCATGTTATAATTTTATAAATATATAAAAATGTACAAATAAATATATATAAATTTACATAAACTTATAACATAAAATCTAATAAAAAATCATTATATTATAAATTAAAACATTAAACTATTTAATAGTCTTTAAAATTACATTTTGCACTCCATATAGTGCACCACTATACTCAACAACACTATGCCAATCCACTCTACTCTATGCCACTGCACTCTATGGTACTGCATTCTACGCCACTGCACTCTACTCTGCACCACTTTACTCAATACCACTGCCCTCTACTCTAGACCACTACACTCTACATCAATGCACTCTATGATACTTTACACCACTGCAGTCTGCATCACACTACTCTGCAATAATGTACTCTACGCCTTGGAACTCTACACTACTCTACTCTGCACTTCTGCATTCTATACCACTGCAACCTTCAGCACTGCACTCTATGCAACTGCACTCTACGGCACTATACTGTAAGCTGCTCCACATTAGGTCACTGTACTCTACAATACTCTACGCCTCTCTACTCAGCACTCTAAACCACTGCACTCTATGCCACTCTACTGCACTTTGCACTGTGCACCCTATTCCACTCTACTTTGCACCACTCCACTCTGCACCACTGCACTCTAATATGCAACACTCTATGTCATGGTATCTAAAAATGCTGCATTGTACGCCACTGAATTATTTGCCGCTGCCCTCTACACCACTGCATTCTACACTGTACTCCATGCTACTTGACTCCACTCTATGCCACTCCAATACACAACACTATATGCCACTCCACTCTACAAACTCTACTCCACTCTTCGCAATGTCAGTCTACAACACTCCATGCCACTCACCTCTGTGCCACTAACTTGTAGCCACGCAAAATAGCAGTCACAATGGTGTATATGTCTAAAACTCTCCACAAAAAGACAGAGTTACCCAGGTAAACAAGAGTCAGGAATAGTGATGGTATCTAACTTTAATGGAATGGTTCCTGTTAAATAAACCAGGCATGATTCTTTTATGTAAACCAATATTTTCCTATAGATGTAATAAGACCATACCCAACCATCTAGTGAAGACTTTTAGTGAACCCAAATTGAGTAGCCAAATGAGTATCAAGGATGGCACCAACATAAAAGGCAACTTTCATGAAGTACCTGTACTCACTGTAAATCAATAATCAAAGAACAAAAAGTTGACCTTAATGGTATCTCACATTGGATGAATGATCTAGTGAACTGTAGAACTAGAAATATCGTTTACCTCATCATTTGTCCTTGTTTAAAGGATATGTAGGGGAAACACGTCGCGAGATGCGACTTCGCCTTACAGACCATAGATCAGCCCTTAAAAGCCACAAGAAAAATGCACCTTTGGTGGAGCATTGGGTGGAGAAAAACCACAAGGAGGATGATCTGAAGTGGTTCATCTTAGAAAAAATAAAGGTGTCAGCAAGAGGACCATACTTAGGAATAACTAATCACCACAAAGTAGGAAAGTGGGAAGAAATATATTCCCCCCAAAGCAATAACAGTCACGATAATAAATAACAAACACTACCAAGAATCCCTATTACAATCGGTATTGTTTATTCTTACTATACAGGTTTGAGCATTACCCTAATTTGTACAAAGTGGTGGATGTAGGACCTTGAAGGGTGCTTAAACAAGCCCTAACCTCTATTTAAGAATACCCCTGAGAGGGACTTTATGCGAAGGACGTCATTTCCGTAAAGGGGAAGTGTTGTAAGCTAAATAGGGGAGTACTTAGACAGATTAGTGTCAGAACTTAAGTTACTAAAAGAATATGTCTTTACACCACATGGTTAAATACTACGGACAGCTTCTAAATTAAAATGGTGAAATCATAAACACCGGTATAGCTGTAAACCAAAGTGGACACAAAGAAAAGACCCCTTAAGTGAGTATGAATAATAACAATAAAATAATTTAAGTCTGATTTTGAAAGAAGGACTGTAAGTAAAAAATATGTCCCTATTGATATCCCCAACAGATTTTAAAAGACTTTCTGACCTAATACTGACGGTTGCTTAAAAAGTCATAACATAATTATTTGTTTCTGGAACCAGAGCGATATGTGCTGATCCACTATTAAGGGTAAGCAACCAAGTCACTCTGTCTATATATGGGAACATCAGGGACTATGTATAGGATTATGGGACTGTCTAGACCCCTGGATAACAAAATAATGGGGGACGACACAGGGGACAAGTGTAAATAAAAAGGCGTACATTGCTGATCTTGTCTTCAGATTTAGAACTTGTGATACCAGCCAACAGCCTTGTTTTAAGTAATATTGAGCAATTAGTAGGAGGATTATGATGGTTTGGTCTTCTTTATATTCGTCGAGGTCTGGAATGTATCCCCGACTGTAACTATGCTATAGATTAATACACTGAACCAAAGAAAGCACTTTATACATGTTAAATAAGCACACGCTGTATATAGATGCATCTAATTGTATGTATTTGTTTTTAGATATGTTGGTTGGCACACTGGAGAATTAGGTGTTTTTTAACTTTGAGTCCTGAGGAAGGTGTTTTTTCAAATCAAAAAGATACACCAAAACGCATCGACATAAGGACAAAGTCATCTGTTTTCAATGTATTGGTTTTTATAAGTAGCATTGTAATACATTTCAATATGTGATGTATCAGATCTAACAGTCTATATTATAAATCATTGTAAAAATTATTCTATTGACGTGAAAAACGTATGTGCTGGATTTTTAATTTTATTTTGTATTGATTTGTGTTTGTATATGCTTTTAACTGTATAAAAAATGTGTCAAGAATCATAAACAATAGCTATTTTTGCTGCTGTGAAGAGAATAACAAACAAATTGTATAATTTTACGTGTTGCTACATTTTAGAAATAAGATTTACCTTGGTTCATTGTATATTGGATGTGACTTATCACATTACCACTGACAAACACAGAAAGGGAAAATGTTTTTGTATATGACTAAAACACATTGGCTCGGCCAATGGCTCTTGCATAGGCGAGCCCTATTGGCTTTGCCAATGCTTGCTTCTATCTGCTGCTTGAACTTCCTTCTGCGCCTGCGCCCGCTCTGCGGCTGACAGATTAATATTCTCCTCGGAAACCCAAGATATATGAGGATGTGCTCCCTTGTATTAGATACATGTTATTCAAAGAATGTATTATTGATCCCCGGGGCTGGCAGATGGGAGATTCAAAGCGGCTCTGGCCTACGTGAGAGGATTTCATTTACCTATCAAACACAGGCGAGCCTTCAATGGTCGTAAAAAAGTTAGGGGCGTCAATTTATTAGCTACAGGAGACACATACTTCTGAGAGGAGCAGCTGAAAGCTGCGTGAGCTGGCCAGGTGCGGCTCCTCCGGAGATCTGAGCCGAGGCGGTGGTGAAGGTACACCGAGAAGAAAACTGAGAGAAATATGAAAGAGCAAGGCGGATTTGTGAACCCCAAACAACGAGTTTGATTCCTGACAGGGCCGCCTTAACCTCTCAACCTTCCCAGATCAGTCATTTAAGCGCTAGTAAGTAGGATAATGGGGTACCACTATTATTGGCACCGCTTAGAAATGCCAAACTGTGATAGCGGCACTACTTTCTACAAACAAATTATTGTTACATATGATTAGCTTGAAGTGCACCCAAAAAATGTGTGAAAATATAAAATATACATAGAATTCAAAAAAGCTCTTATCAGCAGATTTACAAGCCCTTTGCGGCACTTTTCCCATGTTAAAAGTGACGCAAAGGAGGCTTGTAAATCTGCCCCTTAGACTAACGTATTACATCTGTCTGGTGTCACCAGCAACGAGTCTGTTTCTTGCATACAAAGGGGCTTATTTACAAGCCCCTTGCACCACCTGTACGTCACTTTTCCCATGTTAAAAATTACGCAAAAGTGGCGCAAGGGGCTTGTAAATAAGCCCAATATGTCTGAGTCTCGCTATGAACACCTGGTCACCTGATAAACTAGTTACACACTGATTACTACTGGTACCCCATAGCGCCTTTTTCGCTGGACACAGCATTACCGCATTGTTAACTCTGGTAGTGCAGAATAAACTTGGATTCACGACGGAAAGTTCAAAATCCCCAGGCAAATAAAGAAATCTAGTGGGGGTCGGTAATTCCAGTTCTGATGCCTCGGGCAGTTCCTCGCGCTCTCCCTCGGATATTTCGGCTTTGTTCAGTAGCCCATACTCTCCGGGGGGAAACATGACAGGCCCGTGAGGCTTGCACAGGCTTTGCAGTTCCCGATGGGGTAACTCTGCTTGGCCCCAGCGGGACCAAAGAAGCACCAGGTTGAATTCTCTCTGTAGTCAAGGCTTAATGAGACACTTACTAACCGGTACACGTCATTCACTGACATCCTGCAATCATTTTATCCTTGGCACCGCTCTCTTGGGTTGCAAATTTCTGGAATCTAAATGGAATGTAAGCTACATTTTAGAATCACTGCTCTTACAAAGAATATATGATAAATAATTCTGCAGTTGGTGAAGCTATGGAGCAGAATTTGGTCTCTCCTTACCAAAGAATGTAAATACATTTGATTAAGCATAGCATACATTTTCCCTGGCAATCCTATTGAAAGTAACGTTTTGCTGTGTTTTTATTGTGCTCCCCACAACCAGTATAAAATGCATCCAGTAGCAGATTAACGCGGAAACAATGACCGAGCACGAACTCAATCGACTTTGGTTTCAAGAGCAGTATTTGTTCCCGTCAAATGAAGGCCTCGGCTCACTCTAAAGATTCTCTATTTGCAAAAGCCTTGGTGGTGAGTGGCTACCTCCTATGAAAGCTTGAAAGAGACAAGGCTGAAGGCCACGAGAACCTCATGGCTGACAATTGGGTTTAAATAGGGATGTTAGTCTTTAATTATAGCCAAATCAAAGGAGAGTGTGAGGACTAGGTAAGCCAGTCCGAATCCCCAGGATTATATGTCAATATCAAAGAGGACTAGCTATTTTAGGGGGGGGGGAGACTCAATGAAGTACGCGTGCCAGCAAACCCATTGGTTTGTTCATGAAGCCCTTACCCACCAACCTAGTTGGTGGCATGCTTCATCATCGGGCCCACCACAGTGACACCGAATGTGTCCCGGGTGTGCTTCAACCCCAGATTACTGTGGAGCTGGTATTTTGCTGAGTGTGCAGTGTAATGGGTGAGAAAGTGAAGGTTAAAAAGCTATACAGTGGGTCCCAGTACCGGAGGGTAAATAAATACATTTTAATTACTGGGCCACTGTTAGCTACTAAAAAGGCAGACGGACATAGTGGAGTACGGATTATGACCTCCAACATCCTGTGTGGTCTACATATTTCAGCCAGGCCTTTTGTTTTAAAACTGGCTTTCCTCAGGACCAAGTGAGTATGTGAGTAAGGTGCAATACAAAATAAAGATACTAAATTATAGTGATGTGTTATTCTTTTCTTAAGTGTCGCACTCTCTAAGGTGCGTTTAAATGTTAGAGGGGGCTTCCCTCTAGCTTTGACAGGCTATTTGCTGTAAAAAGCTTCCTTGGGTCACCATGCAGAGAAAGAGACCGAAATTGCGGGTCTGGATCCTCCTTGGACCTGTCGTCCTTCTGCGGGCACATACTCACTTGGTCCTGAGGAAAGCCAGTTTTAAAACAAAAGGCCTGGCTGAAACATGTAGACCACACAGGACGTTGGAGGTCATAATCCGTACTCCACTACGTCTGTCTGCCTTTTTAGTAGCTAACAGGGGCCCAGTAATTAAAATGTATTTATTTACCCTCGGGTACTGGGACCCACTGTATAGCTTTTTAACCTTCTCTTTCTCACACATTACACTGCACACTCAGCAACATACCAGCTCCGCAGTAATCTGGCGTTGAAGCACACCCGGGACACATTCGGTGTCACTGTGGTGGGCCCGATGATGAAGCATGCCACCAACTAAGTTGGTGGGTGAGGGCTTCATGAACAAACCAATGGGTTTGCTGGCACGCGTACTTCATTGAGTCTCCCCCCCTAAAATAGCTAGTCCTCTTTGATATTGACAGTCTTTAATTATAAACCTTTCAGAGATGTCAGGGATTTGGAGAAGCCTCAACAAGGCTTTAATGGTATTAGATAAATATGCATCTTGTCAGCAGTCATCATTCAGCAACTTCGAGATTGTTCTGCCAGCTGAGATATGACCCCGGGCTCTGGGGACACCAAGTAGTCTGTCAGAAGAGGTGTAGATCCACATTCTCCTAAAACCAGGGCTCACCACTATCGAAGCAGCATTCCTCTTGCGGCCAAGGTCACTAAGTACAGAACCAAGGACGCAATCAGGGTACCAGCCATATCCTTCCATGGAAGAAAAATGGCCTCCCCTTGACAGGGAACTAAAAGGAAATGGTGGCCCTAACTGACCCTTCACAGAGAAAAGACAATGATGGGCCAGGAAAAAATCTTCCTCTTTGGTCGGATATTTGGTCAAATCTTAGTCTGGAAGAGTTACAAACGTTAAGCAAGGAGCCAGCTAGCAATACAAGCTCCTGATTAAAAGGCTTAGAGAATGCCTTCGTGAAAGCTTGATGCCCCAACAATGTGACAAGTTATTGGAAGGCAATATTGGAAGGTTCTGCGTAGTTAGTATAACTGTACTGAAATAAGGAGAATCATTCATGACCAAGAAGAGGTTGTGTGACAGAGGCACGCATGGCTGAAGCACACGTGCCTCTACAATGCTGTCCTAACCACGAATGTGTTTCAACTACACATTCCTTTACAATGCATACCTTTACAATGCAATTTTGTGGAAAAGTCATGATTGGTAAAGGGATATACGTGATAAAGATTAGCACTACCCCGACCTCCCTCCCTGACCTAAGCCCTAAAGTCCAATCCCACTACCTCCCCCGACCTGAGGCCCAACACCTACCCCACACTGCTCTTAAAACTACTTCTTACCCCTCTCTAAAGGCCTAAAACCCTGCCCCCTATCAAAATCTACCCCAACACTAGCCCTCCCCGCCCCAAACCCTAAAACATACTCTGTGCTGTCCTTAAAACTATTCCTACCCATTCCACTGCCCTGAAGCCTAAACCTTGCCCCCTTTAAATAAACTACCGGACCCCCCTTGCCATGAGCCCCAAAACCACCCCACCCCTAAACACTCCCCACAAACCCCAGCCTTAAAACTAACCCCCTATCTGCCCCGAGACCTCAAAGTCTGCCACCTTCCAAAAAGTACTCCACACTCCGCCCTTG
This sequence comes from Lissotriton helveticus, assembly GCF_964261635.1. Lineage (NCBI taxonomy): Eukaryota > Metazoa > Chordata > Amphibia > Caudata > Salamandridae > Lissotriton > Lissotriton helveticus. Next base: position 1,630,197,403 of record NC_136068.1, read on the forward strand.
GCCCTAAAACCGACCCCACCCCAAAATCTATCCCCCAAATCCAGCCTCAACCCCATTTACTTGTTCACATCTGTAGCTTCCTGGTCCAATGCTTCCTCTTCCTCTCTGCGCCCATCTGAACACTAGACTGCTATCTGCCTTAAAAACGCACATGCGTGTTTAAGGCAGATGCGTGGTACAGGCAAGCGTGGTTACACTTGCGAGGAAATTGCACAAGTGCCACAGTCCGCATTATAAAGGTTGATTCCCTCAATAAGCCAGTCATTCTTCCAGATTTGAGTGCCGCATTTGACACTATATCGCATGTAACACTACTAGAAACCCTAGAGGAAATAGGGATAAAGGGTAAAGCACTGAGATGGTAGGAGAATTTCTTAACAAACAGGTCGTACCAGGTGTTTTCCAAAAATAACTATTCTGAGATTCAATCTTCCCCACATGGAGTCCCTCAAGGGTCAATCCTGAGCCCCCTATTATTTAATATTTACATTGCCCCTCTTGCGTATATAGCGGATAGATTTGGTCTGACAATTTTTTCATACGCAGACGATACACAATTGGTGTTCTCCTTGTCATCAACCGATGAAAAGACTCCCTCTTCTCTTCACCACGGATTACAGAGCATGGCACAATGGATGCATTCCAGGAAATTAAAACTTAACGGTGACAAAACCGAATTGCTTATATTCGGAGGCCAAAAAGATCTTTGGGGTCCAGCCCATTGGCCTACTGAAATGGGGCCGCTCCCGAGAGCAGTTACATCAGCTCGTAATTTAGGAGTAATAATAGATGACAAACTGACAATGCGCACCCAGGTCACTAAAACAGCATCTGTCTGCTTCACCATTCTCAAATGGTTGAGAAAAATCCTGTGGCAACTTCCGGATGGGGCTCAGAGAACTGTAGTACAAGCATTGATTGGGTCAAGGTTGGACTACGGTAACATCTTGTTCTTGGGGGCCAACAAAGAAATTATACGTCGACTCCAGGTCGAGCAAAACGCGGCAGCTAGGGTACTTCTCCATCTACCTAGGCGAGCACATGTGTCGGAACATCTACGTAAGTTACATTGGCTCAAGATGGGCAACCGAGTTAAATTTAAGGCATTATGCTTTATGTACAAAATAAACAGAGGAGAAGCGCCAGCCTATCTGTGTAAACTAGTTCAGAAATACATCCCGACCCGGAACCTCCGATCTATCCATCAGGAGAGATTTGAGGTTCCCAGATTTAGGCGAGCAAGACTGGGAGGAAGCTCCTTTGGTTGCTTGGCACCAGCACTTTGGAATTCAATCCCACTTAATCTGCGCCTTGATACAAATTACATGAAATTTAGGAAAGGGGTCAAGGCATGGCTTTTTAATCAAGAATGATACCATTAAACTATGTCCCTATGGAATTGCTATGATCCAAGGCGCCGGGAAACCCTCAGGGTAGCTGTTGTGCCATATAAATGGAATAAATAAATAAATAAAATAAATTTTGAGTCTGATCTGCAAGGTTACACAAAAACCCAAGAAAAGGATGCCTTCTTCATGCTGGAAAAAGCATTCTTTGACAAGCAACACCTCAAGGAAAGTAAGCCATGATGCTCAAAACCTCATGTCCCATCAAATTGATTGAACCTTTAATACCTACTAGGTCGGAATTGCCACCCACACTGTTAGCCCAAAGCCCAAGAATCCATTTACACCCATTTCAAGGAACTACCACTGCCACTGCACATCAAACCAGCATGCAAGACAGCAAACTGTCAATGTCTGGGTTAGTTTATGGACAGCTTCTCATAGGCTTTCCATGGTATCTGAAGCCGTGCATTCCAGGTAATTTCTTGGAGAGTGGAGAGCAGTACATGAAAGATGAGGTTCATACAATTCAAATACAAGCAATCTATATGATGGGTCTCTATGCTGGAAAAATATAATTTCAAATCTTAATTGAGCTACAGAATAATAAGAAACATTTGATAAATTAAGGTGTAGGTAGTTTAGGTAGTTATACGGAGAAGCCCCCAAACGGATTAGCTTGGCATATGCTAATGCTCCAAAGTGTTCTAATTTCTTTAGATATATTCTAGCCCATATCATATGTTAGATCTTCCTAGAGTTGTCAAATGTTTGCTGAACTTCAAAGAAGCACAAGTAAATGCAACGAAAAGTGTGTTCTAGTTAGAAACAATAAAATATTTGTGGATCTAAACATGCCCCTAGAAAAGTGCCTTTGGACTTTATGCTGACCCGTTAAAGGCTGTTGCAGTTTATTATTTGTAAACAAAGTTTATTCTGTTTCCCTTGGAACAAGATCCCCAGAAACTTCATAACTGCACCAACGCTATTAGGAATTGGATACCCCTTGCCTTAGGCAACACTACACCTGCAATTGTTAGGATTCACCACCAACACACATCCTGCTTCACTGTAAATAATTCTGAATTGTAACTGAAGGCTCCCACTCTTGTTCAATCCTCTTTGCTCTCTAGCTAGCAGTGGTGGCTGTCATGTATGGAGTGTGGCGGGTGCAACATATGGGTGGTACTAAAATAAATAAAATAAATAGGCACTTAACTTCCTGGCTTGCCGCACGACATCCTCCTTGCTCAGGTGGTTCAGTATTCTCTCCTCGAGGCTCCAACGTGGGCCCAGCCAACTCCCCAGACCAATTCTGCCACTGCTCTCATGCTGTTCCAGCATGACAGAAGTGCCAGGATTGGATGGAGCTGCCTCTCAGCGCTCCTAAGAGCTCCGCAGGCCTGTGCTTTCTCTAACCTATCTGTCTTGGACTGTTGGGTTGAGAAGTTTAAAATGTGCATGTCTGGCTGGCCACCGCATGAAAGGCGGCCAAAATGACATGTCACTTTAAACTTAAGTACAAAGCTCGCTGCTGCAACTCAGCAGCAATGTTCCCTCTCTGTCCTGACACTCGGTTCAGGATGGGTTGTTGAAAAATAAAATTGTAATAAACTGTATTACCATTTTATGTTTCAGGTCTGTGACTTTTATAGGGCATTTTATATCAGGGGGATGCTCCTCTACTCTTATGGAGGAGCTGCTCCTACTAGCTAAGTTCATGCTCTGTGACGAAGAAGGGTCTGCTGCCTTCACGTGGAAGACAGCAAAACACACAAGATGATGGACGGAATGTTGCACAATGGCAAAACATTCACCCCCAGTCACAGATCTGGGTTTAATCCATCGTTATTTTGCTCACCAAGCCACCCCAGTTCAGACATAGAGTGTTTGATTGGTTCAGATGCTCCGTCATTCACCACCCCCTTTTGTACCGCTTTGTTCGCCATAAGTTGGCAGGGTATGCTCAGACGTGAGTCCCTTGCTCACTTTGCCACAGGATTCAAGCAAGCCTGGCTGAAGGCGACTGAAATGCCAGAAACTGGTCCTGGGAAGCTTGATTCCGGTCCAGGGAAGGCATGGCTTGGCAGTTCGGGCTGGACTGTTCCCATGAGGCACAGGGTCAGACCGATTTGCATATGGCCATGTCTGAACTGGGGTGGCAGAGTGGGCTAAAGAAGGCTGATGGATTAAACCCAGATCTGTTGACTGGGTTTGAGTGTTTGATTGGTTCAGATGCTCCGTCCATCACCACCTCCTTTTGTACCGCTTTATTCGCCATAAGTTGGCAGGGTATGCTCAGAAGTGAGTCCCTTGCTCACTTTGCCACTGGATTCAAGCAAGCCTGGCTGAAGACAGCTGAAATGCCAGAATCCGGTCCTAGAAAGCTTGATTCCGGTCCAGGGAAGGCATGGCTTGGCAGTTCGGGCTGGACTGTTCCCATGAGGCACAGGGTCAGACTGATTTGCATATGGCCATGTCTGAACTGGGGTGGCAGAGTGGGCTAAAGAACGGTGATGGATTAAACCCAAATCTGTTGACTGGGTTTGAGTGTTTGATTGGTTCAGATGCTCCGTCCATCACCACCCCCTTTTGTACCGCTTTACGTGGAAGACAGCAGCCCCAAGCCTCCTGGGATTTCCAAGGCAGAGCTGTATAGATAAGGCTGATTTAATTTTTAATGTTTAGTGCGTGAAGGGATGTGTGTGTATGCATGTGTGAATGCATGAGTGTGAGTGAGACTATATGTGTGGGCCCTCTACCCATCTCCCTGGTAAATGTAGAGGCTGCCACTGGTATGGACATTGTGCATGAGGGCAAGAACTTGTAAATACCTTTAATTTGCTGAGGGCACTGAATCAGAAAAAAAGGGAGCGCGTGTATTTGGGTAGAAAGTATGCCTTAAGATCTACTTCGCCCCTTGTTGTTAGTCCCATCATTAAGTTTGCACCCTGTCGGGGAGAAGAACGCCATCAGAAATCCAAGGTCAGGACAAACATTAAGAAAGCTACCCCATAGCCCCCTTTTTGAAACGGGGTTTCCACCCCTGGGAGTGACCTCAGTATCATCAGTTACCGGGAGAGCTAAAATCACCTCATCTCTACGATTTGGTTTAAAGTCCAATAGATCGAGGGGGCGGGAGGGTTGTTGGTGATGATGTAATTGCTGCCGGTGACTCAAGGTTGGGGTGTGAGAAAGAGGCAATCATGGTGGAGGGGCGGTCAATATTGAGATCGAGTTCAAACGGGGTGCTCACAGACTTACCTCTGAGAAATCGATTCCCACCACTTGCATCAGAAATGCCAGATGAGACCACTCACATGAGATCAGAAGATATAAGGGAGCTGCCACACACCGAGGTTGGCCAGGTGTCGATGATTCACTACAGGACACTATGGCTGGGAGTAGGGATCACATGGGTGGTAGAAGGTCAAGGAGATGGTTGGCACCCTTATAAAAGTTAAGGGTCTGTTTTCCATTTCCAAGACAGGAAACCTGTTTGGGCTTAGAGGAATAAATAGTGGGCCTGGCTCAACGCACTGGTGTCTTGGAGGAGTTGAATACAGAGGTGAAGACAAATACACAGGAAGTCTCCCATGTAAAGCTGCAAGACAAAGGGCTGGTCAATAAAATTGGAGAGGCTGGAAAACAATGCACTGTGGTATGATATTAAAATACTGAATGTGGTAGGAGGAGCCCAGGGGAGTGACACAAAGCTCTTTGTGGTAAACCTACGGAAGGATGCATACCCACAAATCACTTGACCGATTGCTCTGGTGCAGGAATTCCAGAGAGCACACAGAGATACTTTCAAGCTAAAACCAGGGTATAAGAAACCGCACAAAATCTTAGTCAACTTCTGTGAAAGAGGAAACAATAAGCTCAGGTCTTGAAGACAAATCTGTGCCAACCAATGGCCATTCCTTTTCTATTAGGTCAGATATTTGGGAGCTAGGTAAGCACATAGAGGATCTGGAGAAGGACAGAGCAAATGTTACAGCTCAGATTTCCAGCTAGGCTCAAAGTAGTGTGAGAGAACGGGATGTATAATTTTTCTGAGGTGGAAGCAGTGGATGATTTTACTGGACAACCAGAGGAGCAGCTCACAAAGGCACTTTAGTTGTTAAGTGGAAGGTCTGGGAGGGTTCCTGTGGGTAGCGTTACAGGTGGTGAGGAGCATGTGGAAGAAAAGAAAAAGTTATTTTGTCCACAAAGAGCTATTGAAAGCTATCTCATAGGAACTGTATTAGATGCATAAAAAATGGATACTGGGAGAAAGGGTGATCAGCAAGGGATTTAGGCCCTCTCTATTCTTTGATGGAATGTCAATAGGTTGCTTGATAGCTAGGAAACAGCAAACTATATTACAATATTTGAGGCATGAATGCAGAGATCTTATGCAGAGGCATTGATGGGTGGAGAGAGTAATAGCAACTGATCAGCAGGATTGTACGAAGGGAGTAGCCCTGATAATCATGATAAATTCGGTGGTGAAATTAGTAATGTATAAGTCAGATGCAGGTGGGAGGTGGTTAATTGTAGAAGTCAAGGTTAGACAAAAGTCCCTTACTCTGACAAGTTTCTACAGTCCTAGAGTTGGCGACATCGACCTGTTAACCCAGCTTTTCTCTATACTCATGAAATATAAGGCTCCTATAATACTAGGAGGAGACTTCAATGTTTTATTAGACAACAGCCTGGATAGGTCATAACCAGGCCTTCAAATAAACTCCCCAAAAATGGGGGCTTACTTACTTTTTATAACGGGAAGCTTGAATGTGTGTGACGTATGGCGAAGAAGGAAAGGTAACTGCAGGGATTACACTTTTCGTAGCAAGAAGTATGGCCATTTCTCTTGGTTAGACTACCTTTTTGATTGCAGGTAAGCAGACCGGATTCCAATGATAGATCTTCTCCCAATACATCTATCAGATCATGTAGCTTTATTGCTAAAAATGAAGATCTCGAACCCGAAGGAATGTCGGATATAAACAGTTGACAAGAAGCTTCTACTCCAGCCAGGTTAAGTAAATGAAGTAGAGTCGCAAACAGAGAAGTTTTTCAGGTGGAACCTGACATCTGCCCCAATTCATATAACTTCAGATGCATATAAAGCCTGTCTATGATGGAGGAGAGGGCGAGGCAGCAGTGGGAGGTGAGCAGGCTTAAGAACTACAAATATAGGGAAAAGTGTAGGGAACTGTTGGCTTGGAAAGCAAGAACGGAAAGAAATTGAATTACACAAGAGAGGTGCAGGACTTAATAACACGAGTCACCATAGCAAATAGTGAAAGGATCAAACAGCAGTTCCATAAGTTTTTCTAGGACCTGTATGCAGAAGATCTATCTTTCGATATGAAGAAATTAGAAAGGAGGCTGATAAGTACTGCTTTAGCTGCTGCATAACCTCAAATCAGGAGCAATTCTACAATCATGACATTACAGGGGAGGAGATCCTGAATGCTGTCAAGAAATTAAAGAGACTTAAAGCAGCTGGATCAAATGAGATTTCCAATGTAGTCTACATTATATTGGCAAATGAGGTGGCCTTGGTCTGGATATGATTGTATTATTCCATCTTATTAAACAGTTCACCCATACCTGAGTCCTGGAAGGAGGCAAGAATTTCTTTGATATTGAAACCTAATAAAACCTCAATTGAGTGCCAGTCCTACCGTCTCATTTCCCTGCTGAACTGTGATTATAAGATATTCGCCAATATTCTGGCTTCACGGTTGAGAAGGGTGGTAGGAGGTGTCATACAACAGGATCCAAAGGGTTTCCTACCTGAAAGACATTTGAAGGAACTGATGCATGTATTGGTTGGCTCTTTAGATTTAGAAACTAAATCAAAGATGTTGCTGACTATTGTAACTCTCAACGCAGCCTAAGCATTCCGTTGAGTGAAATGGGAATACCTAATGACCCCCCCTAAAGCATCTTGGTTAAGGGGACTTATTCCTTAAAGTTATCTGAACATTTTGTAGCTCTCCAAGGGCCCATGTCGGGCTGGAAACTTCCGCGTTTGACACGGCGGAGGGAGTGGTGGAGAAGGGTTAAGACGTGTGGGAATGGCGTGATAGGGGCGGGGACGCACTTGGTGGGAGGGGGCTGGGAGGGCCGGATGACGTCTCACCCGAGGGATCAGGGTGAAGAATAGGTCTAAGCCTCCACCACTCCCACTGCCGTGTCAAACGTGGAAGTCTTTTCCAGCCCGACTTGCTGCTGTGATTACATACCGGATTCATTCCGTACAGCGACCACGATTTATACAGGTCCTGTTCGCTCAACATAATCGATTTACCCGATCGCCTTGGCATTCGGAGACGGCCGACCCCGGCGCTCTGATCTACATACTCGTAAATCTGCCCAAGAAGACGCCTGCCCGCTTCTCTTTTTTGGATCTACTTTGCAGATCAACTAACCCGCCGCGCCTCGGCTTCCAACCTCTAGCACCACAACTAAAGACAACCTTGTCCTGATGACGATCCCAAACAACTGAGGATCAAAACGCCGTTGACTCTACAGCGCAATAATAGGCGCATTCTCTACTGTGGCTGCTTTTAAATCGTGATTTGAACTTATAAGTCACTTGATTTGTTTCCTTCACTCAGCCACTCACTGTATGATACTTTCACCTATGTTCACATTGCGCCACTCACGCTGTCCAACTTATCACTTGCGTCGCCACTGTTCACTTGTACATATTTGAGCACCAAGTGCATATCTGGTTGTCATATGATTTGTCTAATACAGTGCTGCTATAACTGTATAAATATGACCCTGCATAATAATTCTTTTCAAATATAAGATGAATAACAACACAAGACCAATTGAATAACAGTCTCCTTTATTTTCGTTCTTGTAATGCTTTTAGCAAGTATTACCTGTTGGGATATTGTACTTTGTTTTACCTTCCTACCCTGATCCCGACTAGGTTTATGGGTCACACTCCTGTAACTCTTTACTACTTCCTACGGTAAGCCATCGGTGGGAGAAATGTATAGAGTTATGTTAGTAGGTCTTTCTGGGGAGGGAGTCTCCTACGAATTTGGTGCGCCAAAATTCTTTAAGAAGGTGTGCTTGAAGTGTTTTAGCACTGTTGCAAGCTTATGGTATGAAATCAGTAAACTATTGGGAATCCTATACTACAGCAAACTATCACCAATATAGGATTCACCGGTTACTCTTGAATGTATGGGAGATTATTTAGTGAGACCCTTTGGAGAAAATGATATAAACAAGTGGGGGCAAGTAGTGGAAGAAGGAAGGGGGCTATCCTGGATGCCTGGGAGACGATCCCTATGGGGACATTATCTAGATTTAAATACTACCAGATGACGGCTTGGCTAGGAGCCCAAAGGTGGATACAGCTAAAGATTCACAAAATGAAGAAGGAACTTCAGAACCCTCTTGCAAAGAAGAAGGAAGAAGTCTCTTTGGTACTATCATCTCCTAAACCTGGCAGAGGGGAGCAGGAAACCACCTCAACTTGTCTGGGATGGATACTAGCTGGAGGAATTATGGCAATAATCGATTAGCTTACTTTACTCAGTGATGAAGTCTGTTGCGTTAAAGAGGAACCACTTTTTTTACTCTCCACACAATTTTCTGGTTCCCTTTGAAGCTGGCTAAATTCAGCAAGTTCTACAACACCAGATGTAAGAAATGTGAAGATCAAGGAGCAGACGACATCCGTTTGTTCGTCAGCTCTTATGCTATCGAAGAATTGTTGGTAAGAGGTGGTGTCAACCAGAGCCTCCCACCTTGCATGAGTGATGGAGCTTAGTAAGGTAGATGATTTAATGAAATGGTTAAGAAATTTGAGGAGGGAACTGGAAATGTACAATTTTTGAACGAGCTGAGCACTGGCTGAGAGAAGACAGAAAGTCCAGTCATTATATCTCTTAAGTCAGTAAGGGCTGGGGAGGTACCAGAGCAGCGCCGTAACTTCCATTACTGACTGCTTATAGGCCAAGGACAGAGCACTTGGAATACTTGCACTTACGAGACTGTTCTCCTTTGCAGTTAAATGAGGACATAAAAAAAGATTGAGGTTGCTTCTTGACTAGGGATTCACCCCACAACCAGTTATCCAATTTCTCACAATAACCTACCATGCAATGGACTGCATTAAGCCTGATATTTTGACTGCAATGGGCCGTTGCTCCATGGGTTAGTTACACTTCTTGCACAGAGATTACCAAGGAGAGTGCCAGTGAAAGTCAACACAAAGAGCAAAACGCCATCTAAATGCAGCACTCATCTTAGGTTCACACTTCGCTCACTTCCGTGGTCAAAATGTTGTTTCCCTGTATTTAATTCAATTCTAAATTTGGGCAAAACATCACATTTCTTCTGGACTACTTCCTCTGTCCCGCTAGGTAAAGTCCTTACAGATGGAACTGTCCTTGAGACCGCTAGAACATTTCATCAGTGCAAACTCAGAGTCAGTTCAATACAGTAACCCTATGTTCTTTCTGATTCATGGTAACTAAATATTGTGTTGAGTTTTTGGAACCATATTCTGCCAGGCCTAGAGTTGATTATCCTCCCACCAACGATACCAGAGCACACGCTTGCCATCCTTTCATATCATGGATCTGTGAAACATGGAAGCTCAAGTTAACAATATGAATGTATTGTCTTCTCCTGTAGCCTCCTGTTACTATTGAAGACCAGAGTGCAGAGACACTATTCACAGCAGAATGTCTTTATTTGTCCTTTCATGGAAACCAGCATTATAACCAGCCGCAATGGTGGACACAACCACACCCAACTGCAGTCTCTTCTGAATTCATGAATGCACAATTGCATTTTGACAGAATCTGTGATTCAATGAATACAACTTGGATTGGTGACAGGAATACATCTGCTGCATGTATATCATGTTTGAGATGGTCCCTACTGTGGTGGGGAACACTCAGTGTTTTTTAAATACCCCTCACACACCAACAGGCCCCTTGGTGTCATGCTTCATCATAGGGGTCTTCGCACCCCTCTCCGGGATGCGGCATGCTGCGACCGACGACTACGTGAGAGCACTTTGTATTGGACTATGTGTGAATGCATGTGGGGTAAAAGGACGTATGTGAGTGGTGAGTTTAAAGTGAGTGAAAGTTAAAAAAATACCTGGCTCGTGGGGTAGAAAAATAAATTTTTATTAAGTCCCCGGCTAGTATTGTTAAAAGGGGTTGCAGTGAGAGGGTGTGAGTGTAGAGTTAAGTACACCAACCTCGTTTGTGCGTCTACATGGACATGTTTTGGAGTTCAAAGCCTCCTTCTTCAGGACTGGATTTGCACACAGACCCACCTTACTCACATGTGTATATGTATCAAAGTGTATTATACAAAAATTAAAGAAAAAAGTGAACTATAGGTGTAATGTACCTAGTCACTAGCTCATAAACGTAGTCTTTCTTCGCCAAATCGGCGTGTAGTGAAGACCTAGAGGGAGAAAACGCATATTAATTCCTTTTCTCGCTATTCAGTACTGTCATCCTCCAGGTATCAGTGACCTTATGGAAAAGTGAGGTGTTGCTATGTATCACATATAGATCATGTGTTAATTAGCCATGCAACCTGTAAAAAAAAGACACAAACTAGACAAAGACACGCATAAAACATATAGTGCACACGTGTTGGTAACATGTTCATTCCTACTTCTGGTGCAGGAGAGATAAAGAAAATGATCTTACTCAATATACAAGGATAAAGTGCCTCATGAGCCTTTTACGTTTTGGAGGGTTCCATCAGGCACAATAGGACGATCTGAAATAATGAGAAGGACTCATTATAATCCATACTGTACCAGTAAAACTATATTGCTCCCCACCTTTCAGTGGTTTCTCAAGCGTCTAACTCACGGTTACTTGGATGAAATTCGACCTCCTCCCCTCAACGTGGCTCCGATGATACTGCCACTGAGAGCGGGCGGGTCTTTCATGCACCTCGTAATTGGTAAAGTGCCGGTAATTGGTAGCGTAATTGAGCCCATATTAGGGTTGGCCGGAATAAGACAGTATCCGGTACTGCGCGGTTGCTAAGACGTTATCGTTTTAAGCATGCGTAATGCTAGTGACATTTCCGTGAATCCAATAAACGGTGCAATAACCGAAATAGAAGTCCTGCCAGATATCGGGATCTTTTGCAAAGCCTGCAAGCTTTAACTATCAGATCATTATCGACTTACGAGATGAAGGAAGTGCTTAGACATCTGTGCATGCGCAAGACTACATGCGAGTCAGAATTATCACTGCGCACAATCACGAAGAAGCCAGTGCCTAAGAAGACACTCAACACTACGCATGCCTAAAACGATAACGTCTTAGCAACCGCGCAGTACCGGATACTGTCTTATTCCGGCCAACCCTAATATGGGCTCAATTACGCTACCAATTACCGGCACTTTACCAATTACGAGGTGCATAAAAGACCCTCCCGCTCTCAGTGGCAGTATCATCGGAGCCACGTTGAGGGGAGGAGGTCGAATTTTGTCCAAGTAACCGTGAGTTAGACGCTTGAGAAACCACTGAAAGGTGGGGAGCAATATAGTTTTCTTGGTACAGAATGGATTATAATGAGTCCTTCTCATTATTTCAGATCGTCCTATTGTGCCTGATGGAACCCTCCAAAACGTAAAAGGCTCATGAGGCACTTTATCCTTGTATATTGAGTAAGATCATTTTCTTTATCTCTCCTGCACCAGCAGTAGGAATGAACATGTTACCAACACGTGTGCACTATATGTTTGTCTAGTTTGTGTCATTTTTTTACAGGTTGCATGGTTAATTAAGACATGATCTATATGTGGTACATAGCAATACCTCACTTTTCCTTAAGGTCACTGATACCTGGAGGATGACAGTAATGAATAGCGAGAAAAGGAATTAATATGCGTTTTCTCCCTCTAGGTATTCACTACACGCCGATTTGGCGAAGAAAGACTACGTTAATGAGCTAGTGACTAGGTACATTACACCTATAGTTCACTTTTTTCTTTATTTTTTGTATAATACACTTTGATACATATACACATGTGAGTAAGGTGGGTCTGTGTGCAAATCCCGTCCTGAAGAAGGAGGCTTTGAACTCCGAAACATGTCCATGTAGATGCACAAACGAGGTTGGTGTACTTAACTCTACACTCACAACCTCTCACTGCACCCCTTTTAACAATACCAGCAGGGGGCCTAATACAAATTTATTTTTCTACCCCACGAGCCAGGTATTTTTTAACTTTCACTCACTTTAAACTCACCACTCACATACGTCCTTTTACCCCACACGCATTCACACGTAGTCCAATAGAAAGTGCTCCCACGTAGTCGTCGGTCGCAGCACATCGCATCCCGGAGAGGGGTGCGAAGACCCCTATGATGAAGCATGACACCAAGGGCCTGTTGGTGTGTGAGGGGTGTTTAAACAACACTGAGTGTTCTCCACCACAGTAGGGACCATCTCAAACTGTCTAAGTGGATTTCACTTTGTTTTTGTATTATACTCGGGGAGACTGAATCCACTTTCCTCTCCCTCCCTCTTCTGCTGTTAGAAATGGCATGTATGTCATGGGCACTTATATGCATCCTGGAGTATCGATGAACAGGCATGTTGCCACTCCATGGACTTTCTTTAGATCTCTGAGCTCAATGGGTGACACATTTACAAGTATCGGGATACCCGCCATTGGGATCTATGCCTGGCCACGTGGAGCACTTTGTAGAGTTGATCCTATCAGGCTTCTGCATCCCATCAATAGTGTTGAGACCAAATCTAACCATGGATGGCCCCGTCGGACGCTGTCTACCACGCTCCACCCCCTATGAAAAAATACAGATACTAATCACAGCACAGATGGCATGCGAAGAGCTTAGACATGGGCTTGTGATATGTATTGCATGCTACGTTAACAGCATGTAACACTAGTAGAGATGGCAGGGGAGTGAGGAGTTGGTCTTAAAAAAAAATTGAAACACACAGGGACATGCTAATAAAGACTAACAGAAAAATCGAAAACTGACCTAGGAGGGGAACTCAATGAAGGTGCATGGAACTGGAAAAAATCTTCCCATAATTTAATGTTTTACATACATAACCATTTTCACCTGCAGGACACCATTGTATTTACTGTGCACATTTTCATTTTCTACTTGTCCATAGCTAATGCGACCTCATAATAAAATGGGCAATGTTTCTCTGCACTCAGTGCTGTGTATTTTCTTTTTTTCATTTCAGGAGAGAGGTTGTACCAGCAGCCTAGAAAGATTAAGCTTTGTAGATGCTTTTTCATATGACTGTTTAGTTTACGCAATCTTTGAAATATTTGCTAACAAGTGCAGCTGGAGAGAACATCCCAAGACGAGATCAGCTTCTTATGTTGGAGATATTGAAGGCTGAAGTATGCTTAGTAGAGATTTTATTGTACTTTCGTAAGTGAAATAATGAGGTTACTTTACCAGAAATCTACCTTAACCTGATTGGCTCACTTCATGGGAATAGTGTGTAGGTGTAGCAAAATTAAAAATCTTTAACTATGAAGATTAGTGCTCAGAATATGCCCGTCCTGCTCCCTTTAGGCATGATGTCTTTTTCTCTTGATTGAAGTGGTTAGACTCTTGGGCATGAGAGAGCGCAAACTGATATAAATGTATGAGTACATCACACTTATCTATAGTAAGCACAAGTCATGATGAGAAATGCCATGAGTGCTAATAGTATATGAAATTATATTCTAAATGTATAGCTAATATAGAGATTTAAGTAGAAGTGGAATTAATACAGAAATGTGTGACATTATATGATTTTATTAGACGTGATTATTTTGAATCTATGTCGTGTAGCTGTTAACATATAAGATGGTCTGTGGTAAAACGCAGAACGTGGTAGGCCTCAGGGCCAGAGCTGGAGCTAAAAGGGAAGGTGTTTCTTTTCACGACACAGATTGTTTAACGTTTTTGGTCATTGCATTAATGGGCCATGATTTAGAGTAATGTTTTCTAAATAATAGAATAAGAGTTTTAACATGCTTTAATTAAATGAAGAAATTGAATGCTATAATCATAATGTGAAATATTGTAGGCCTGAAATGTTTTAGCATTGATTTACACGTACATGTCTGGGCTGAGAAATGTTGCAAGCCTTTTTAGAAGTCTATGAGAGTTGGGTTCTTGGCGGCAGATATCTGTCTGCAACAGGAAAGGGGGGATCCAATTATAAGTGAATGAATAGAGGTCTGTTCAGTAGACGGCCCAGACATGGAGGAGGGTTCTGGAATGTTTAAGGGGTATCAGCGGGCCGGAGAAGAGACTGAGAAGCAAGGTCAACTCTAACGTCTGAGGCCCAATACAAAGCATCATGGAAAAAGCCTGAAGTTGCACCACGTGAGAGGCGTTTCGCAAGGGGCGTCTCAAATGTTGTTGACTGTTTTGTATTAGGGACAGCACCCCTGGGTGGAGTTAGAGCAGAGACCTGAGGACCCTTTAGAGAGCGGATGGGTAGGCAGTGAGGGGTCATGACTGGAGAACTTTAGGTTTTCACCAAGAGACTTAGAGTGGGTGACTTCCCTTGGGGGTCATTCATTGCTGACACCTTTGTTAGGTTGGGATTTGGTTAAGTAGGGATACCATCTAGAACAGGGTAGGGACGCCTAACCTGTGTTTGTTTTCCTCCAACCTAAATGAAGGAGAGATATGCGTCTATGCTTATAGCTTTGCTATTTTTAGAACTTGTGTTAGTGATTTCTGTTGCTCGTCTGAGGGCTTTTCGAGAGCACATGTATGTAATTGGACCTGTGTATCTCGTGAATCTCATTCTGAGATGCTTGTATTTGCAGCTCATTATATCTTTACAATAAACTTTTGAAACCTAGAAGTTGTCCGTGATCTTTGAGAGTAGAGTCCTTTCTTGGGTGAACTAATTTGCAGATAGGTGTACTGTTTCCTTCCAAGACAGGCAATAAAGGTTCAGTCGACCAGATCGAGGTTTGGATCAATAGATATAAGGTATCGATCAAAATCTCGCCCTTTCAGTTGGTAGCTATAGAGGATGGTTGCCTTCTTGAGGACGGTGACCTAGGCCAGGTTAGCTTACCCCAAGGCCCCTAGAAATCGATGATCGGAAGAACAGCCCGCAGATGAAGATCCGGATGACGTGAGACAGAAAAAGCAGCAGTATCAGAGAGAGTGAGTATAAAGGGTTATGCGTGTTAGATTGCGGTGTTTTGTATTGTATCTATGTTGTAATGTCTGGCGGAGTTGAATGTCTGTAGAGTGACTGTGGAACAGGTTGTGAGCGCGCGCAACCGGTGGAAATCTTAAGTTCAAGGAGAGCTTAAGTGGTTCGGGTGTATCGGACACCCAGAGTAATTGTCAACTAGTGTGAAGGGGGTCATGAGGTACCATTGATCACCCGAGGGACCGAGATAGGGGGAACGTAAGAGTGAGTGCGTGAGTAACGGACGCTGGTCGGAAGTTACTGTGTGTGTAAGTAACCTATCAGAAAGACGATAGACATCTCGTCAGTTGTGTTGACAATTACAGATAGACTGTGGACGTACAGTCGAGAGAAGTGACCGCTTGGTCGGAAGTAGTCATTTTTCAGTGTATGAATGGGACGCATGCATAACCGGGAGACGAGTTGAGAAAGGAGGGGTGCTGCTGCGAAGCGGAGAAAAGAGACGTCAGGTGGTGTCGCGCAGTGATTGGCTGACCGGAGAAAGACCGCGCTGTGATAGGCCAAGCTAGCAAAGCCGCGACAGGATTGGTGGATTGTCATCAGGAAGTAAACAGAGTAGCGAGGCTGGATTTTGTGCGCATAATTATGAAGTGTTTTAAATGGTTGAAAGCACTGTTTAAGAAAGAGAGGCGAGGATCGTATGAAGGGGAAGAAGCCCCGCCGGAGGGTACGCCAGCTCGTTATATGGCAGTAAATGTTGGGTTGCATACGATCCTTTGGATATCAGAGTGGAGTAAGATTACTGAAGGAAACGAGGAACTGACGTTCCCGAAGTACGGGACGTTCAGATTAGAGGTGTTACATCGATTGAAATCAATCATGACCTCAAAGAGACCCTTGCCTAGACCAACCCAGTTTGAAGCCCTTGAGGCATGGCTTAGGGCAGCGCATGAAAGGAATATGAACAGACGACAAGAAAGGGTGAAACGCTCGGTAAGGGCAGTACAGGATGCCAGGTGGGATGCGGATGCTAAAAGATGGAGAGTGCATAATTTGGAAATAAATAAACTGTACCCAGTGTTAGAGGCGCCAGTAAATAAAAGCCCCATAGAAGAAGATGACGAGAGCGAAACAGAGGACAGCCTGATAAACAGATTACTGACAGACAGGCCACCCCCGTATAATAGAGCAGGGGGAGAGGTCGAGAATACTGAAGGAGAAAAGGGGGGCATTGCAGGAGAGCATAGACCGCTTCCCAGTTCAGAGTGGGATCCTGAGCCAAAGAAAGAGTTGCTCCAGCCTAGTCAGGTGCAACAGGTAGTCGGTAGGTTTGTGGTACAAAGAGCGCCGGAAACGGAAAGCGCCACATCCTACCCATTGCCAGATGCATTACAGGTACCTGTTACCATAGGTCCTATAATATCGATATATGACCAAGAGAGAGCAAAAGGGGAAGAACGGAAACGGAAAGACAGAGAAAGAGCAGAGCAGGCAAGGAGGAACGATACCACTAATTCCCCAAGTCAGATGCCAATACCCAGAGAGTGGAGTACCCCGATGCACACAGCAGGGGACCCAGGAGGAGATCCTGGGGGCCCTAGATGGCCAAAGGATCTGAGGGGATCTGGACGAAAATCCTTTCAAGAGCTAAATGAGTACATGAAGCAGTGGGATGAGGCAGTGAAGGCTCAAAAGTGCATCAATGCTGCAGAAGCAGAAAGGGAAAGTCAGGACAGCAGAGCACGAACTCACTGCGGGGCTGGGGAGAGTAGCCCGGAGTGGGACTGTAGAGGGAGTAGGGGAGTCACCCATTGGGCCCGGAATGGAGGTAGAACAGACCTGGAAAACGGGGGCCCCGGGAGTGGAGGGGTGGCGGGCCCAATACTCAGTGAAGGGGAGAGGAGAGCGCAAGAGTACAGGAACAGCTTTAAGTGTCCACACTGTGTGCCTGGCACCAGAGAACAGAATGGGAGTTGTGAGAGGTCGCACCATAGTCCCTGTGATGACAGAAATGAGCGCAGCCCAGGGAATATGGGGAACCAGGAAGGATCGTATCGGATACTGAGCGATACGAGGCAAAGGGAGTGTAGCGACCAGAGGGAAAATAACAGAGAGATGTGCGGTGAGAGGAGAGAAGAAGACGAGAGTGGGCAGAGAGAGAGTAGGGATAAAAGGCCCGTGTTCCATCACCTTCCAAGATTGGATGGCCGAGCATGGGACCTGGAGAGATGGGAGCAAGGGAGGCCACCCATTAATTCTCCTGAGCCCAAACGCAGAGCTCGAAGTTGGGATGGGAGGGAGACCAGTGAGCCCCCTTCAAAAGACATATTGCGAGCTGAGATAAAAGCCAAGAGACTTGATGTCTCCAGCTTAAGGTCAGATCTGGATGACATGGTAGATGGTACCCTGCCTTTAGAAAGAATGGAAATGTATGAACAGGATGAAATACTGTATATGGCAAAGGACATCACACGAAAGGCGAGAGCAGTCCATGAGAAGTTAGTCGAACTAGCAGGCAAATATATGGTGGACTTGTCAAGAACCAAAGCATTACAGGGTAACCACAGGCTACATTACTCAGATCGAGATCTAGATGAGAGGAGAACGATTGGGCTGAAAACACACATAAGGGAATTGATTACTGGAATAAGGACATGGAGGGCACTAGATAAATGGGAAGAGAGGTGGTCCAAGAAAGGGACCGGCAGAAGAAGCATGATTGGTATAACACCAGGACAGCAGGGAATGGAAGCTTACCCTTTGCGTGAAGTTGCCAATGGGAGCTATGTACATGTCCCTTGGAGTAGGGGAGATTTAGCTGCTTTTACCACATCTTTCCCCAAGTTACGAGAGAGCCCCGTGGAGTGGTACAAGCAAGTCGAGAGGTTTGTGAAGATCTCAAAAGTCCTATGGATAGATCTGAACACGCTGTTTGACATTGTAGTACCAGGAGATCTGTGGACAGCATGCAAGGTTAGCGCTGAGTGGCCCACAACGGAACCAGAGAGAGATGCTAGGACTAATGGGCCGTCCGAGATCGTGATGGCAAAATTCGAGAGAGTGATGACTTGGCTGAAAGAGAAGGTGCCAATGCAAGACATAGATTGGGTCAGAATAGACAGAACGAGACAGGAACCCAAAGAGACAGTCCATGAATATTACGAGAGATTGCTGAAGGCGTTTAAACAGTATAGCGGCTTGGATGTAATGGATCCAAAGGACATAGGGCAATTCGTGTCCAAGTTCGTCCTGGGACTGAGACCGGATATTAGTTTAATGATTCAGCAACACTCGATTTGTTGGCAAAGTAGACCCCTAGATGAAATACTGAGATATGCCAGGTACTGCTGTGATGAGGTAGACTCCAAGGCTAAGAAACTAAAAGAGAAGCTGATGGTGGTACAATTGCAGGCAGCAGGAAAGGGGGGACCGCAACAACAGCAGCAAGGGACAGGTACAGGAGGTAAGAAGCAGTACAGTCAGAACAAGGGTAATGAGGAGAGTACTACCTTCAGACCCAGAGTAGACATAGCTACCTTGAAGAAAACGACTAGGTGCCACCAGTGCAACGAGTTGGGGCATTGGAAACGCGAGTGCCCTTACAATGTAGAGATCGGAGAGCAAGAGATAGAGGAGGAAGAGGTCCAGAGCGCACCTATGAGAGGGGCGACGCCATACCAAGGAAAGGTGCTCAAAGGGGGGGGGGCTCCTCCCCGAGCCCAGTTCCCGCAACCTCCTCGAGTAGGGAGTATGGGTAAGACCTATAGACAAATGCCCCTGTTTGTAGAAGGTGAAGAGTGCTATTATGTGGACCCATTAACCGGACAGAGAGTGGAAAGAGAAGACTGCACCCTTGGGGCAGCCTTAGAGGTAGATCAGAGGGGACCCTATGTTGAAGCAGAAGTAGCAGGGTGCCCTACGACATTTCTGGTGGACACAGGAGCCACTAGATCCACGATCAGATCAGCTGCAGTTCCAGACCTGCCCATGTCTGGAGAGACCATACAGGTGGTAGGGGTCGCAAACAGGAGAATAACCAGCCAATTGACAGAACCGGTACAGGTGAAAATAGGGAAGTACAGCGATGAGCACCAATTTGTGGTTTGCGATTCAAGCCCTGTGTGTCTGCTAGGAAGAGACCTGTTGTGCAAATTGAATTGTACTATATATTGTACACCCCAGGGAGTGGAGGTATTGACTAATGATGACGATGCAGATTTCAAAGTTGCAAACTCAAGAATATGTGTGGAGCTGTACCCTACTTTGACAGTAGACGAGCTTCCCTGGGATTTGAGAGAGACAGTGGCATCAGAGGTATGGGATTTCACTGGGGAAGAGATTGGATTAGTCAAAGGGGTGGACCCAGTGAAAATTGTAGTGAAACCGCATGCTGAGTTCCCAAGAACACCCCAGTATAAATTGACTCCAGAAACGATTGCAGGCATAAAACCCGTGATCGAGTCCATGATTAAACAGGGAATACTGAAAGAAATCGTGGGTAGTCCATGTAACTCCCCGATTATGGGTCTGCAGAAACCAAATGGGAAATTTCGGATAGTGCAGGACCTTCGAAAGATTAATAACATAGTCGTTTCATGTTGTCCAGTGGTACCGAATCCATCAGTGATACTGTTTCAGATTCCATTCCAAGCTGAGTGGTTCACTGTGATAGATCTTTGTCAGGCTTTCTTTTCGATCCCTTTGGACGAAGATAGCCATTTTCTTTTCGCATTTAAGCTGGAAAATCGCGTCCTAACATGGTGTCGTATCCCTCAGGGGTATACAGAGAGTCCATCGATCTTTAACCAGCTTCTGAAGAAAAATCTTGAAAGTCTAGTGCTGCCCCAGAAGTCAGTTCTGGTCCAGTACATAGACGACCTCCTTGTGGCGTCAGAAACAGAAGAAGCTTGCAGGGAAGATTCCATTGCTTTGTTAAATCACCTAGCTGCCAATGGGCATAAGGTATCCCCGGGAAAATTGCAGTACTGCCTGACAGAAGTACAGTACTTAGGACACAGAATTGAGAAAGGCAAACGAAAAGTGTCACCAGACAGGATAGAGGCGATCATGAAAATGAACGCGCCTCAGACACAGAGAGAGGTCAGGATGTTCCTAGGGATGGTGGGTTATTGCCGACAGTGGATCGTGAACTTTTCACTGAAAGCAAAGCCCTTGCAAAAACTGACGCACAAAGAGGTGAGTGATCCGGTACCATGGGACAAAGACTGTTTGATGGCATTCTTACAGCTGAGAGAGGACCTGTGTCGTGCTCCGGCATTGGGAATGCCTGATTACAATAAACAATTCTTTCTTTACTGTTGTGAGAGAGAAGGTTGTGCGTTGTCTGTGTTGGTCCAAATCCATGGGAATGCCCGTAGACCAGTTGCTTATTTCTCGGCTACTTTAGACCCAGTAGCCGCAGCGTTGCCCGGATGTCTCAAATCCGTTGCTGCAACGGGTGTCAGCATTGAGAGATGTGAAAATATTGTTATGGGGCACCCGTTAGAGGTGTGCGTGCCACATTCTGTTGAACTGTTGATGACCAGGACCAAAACACAGCATCTGACCAATAGCAGGCTCACGCGCTATGAGCAAGTTATTCTTGCTGCAGAGAACGTGACCCTCAAGAGATGCTCTGTTTTGAACCCTGCTACCTTAATGCCACTTCCAAGTGATATTGATGATGATGATGAATATACAGACCATGACTGTCTCGATGTGACTGAACTATGCACCAAACCCAGACCCGACATCGTGGATGAGCCACTGACCGACCCAGACGAAGTTTTCTTTGTCGATGGCTCATGTGTAAGAGACGAAGTTGGGCAGTTGAGAGCAGCTTATGCTGTTTGTACCATTGAAGGAGTTGTGGAAGCAGGGTGCCTGGAAGGAGTACACTCCGCTCAGGTAGCCGAGATTATTGCCCTAACACGTGCTTGCTTAGCAGGCAATCAAATTCGAGTCACCATCTACACCGACAGCCAATACGGGTTTGGGGTAGTTCATGATTACGGGCAGTTATGGTCTCAAAGAGGGTTCATGACTTCTTCAGGCTCTCCCATTCGCAATGGAGAGTTTGTGCGCTTGTTGTTAGAAGCATTGCAATGTCCAGCAAGTATCGCAGTTGTAAAGTGCATCGCACATACCAAAAATGAGGACTTTGTTTCGAAAGGCAATAGATATGCTGATGAAGTTGCGCGGTATTGTGCAGAACAAGGTTACTCTTTCACAGAGGTGGATGTGGGTGGAATAAATGTGAGAACTGAATTAGCCATGATACTGGAAACTGTTGATACTTGGGATGAACTGTCAACCATGCAAGAAAATGCTCCTGATTCAGAAAAGGAAACATGGGTAAAGGCAGGATGTGTAATGGGTGAGACTCATTTTTGGGTCTCAGCAGACGGCAGAGCAGTGTTGCCCAATGAGATGGTGAGTCCAATGGCTAGACTCATACATGGTCCCGTACACTTAGGGAGAGATGCTATGCTGAGAGTGTTTAGACAGACTTGGTACAATCCTAAGTTTAGAATAGCAGCAGAAGCAGTGTGCCAGCGTTGTGTGACCTGCCAGCAGCTGAATGTAGGGAAAAGAACACCAGTTGCACTAAGTCACATAGGAAGGTCTGGAGGTCCATTCAACAGAATGCAGATAGATTTCATTGAAATGCCAAGATGCAACCGCCTCCGCTATGTCTTGGTGGTTGTTTGTGTGTTCTCCAGATGGGTTGAGGCATACCCTACACGTAGGTGCGACACCCTCACAGTGGCTAAGTTACTGCTTAGAGAACTTATCCCTCGGTTCGGGGTGCCGGCCTTTTTGGAATCAGATAGGGGAACACATTTTAACAGCGAGCTTGTGAAGATGATTTGTGTTGCACTGAATATCGACCAAAAGCTCCATTGCAGTTACCGACCAGAAGCCTCAGGAATTGTGGAACAAATTAATGGCACGATCAAGTCCAGAATAGCGAAAGTTTGCTCCTCAACGACCCTGAGTTGGCCTGATGCCCTGCCATTGGTACTCATGAGCCTTCGTAGTACCCCAGACAGAAGAACAGGGTTGTCACCACATGAGGTGTTAATGGGGAGAGCAATGAGACTGCCATCTATTCCAGCTACTGCACTGTTAAATATCACAGATGATATGATCCTGGACTATTGTAAGGGGCTGTTTGACGCCATGCGTTCTGTGTCCCTTCAGGTGCAGGCTGCAGAGGTTCCAGCGTGCCAGGGCCCTTGCCATGACCTGTATCCTGGGGACTGGGTCCTGGTGAAGAAACATGTGAGAAGAAGCTGCTTGGATATTCGTTGGCGTGGGCCCTACCAGGTCATCCTGATCACAAGTACAGCTGTAAAGGTGGGAGGCCTGCCCAACTGGATACACGCGTCGCATACGAAAAGGGTTCCAGCACCTCTGGAAACAGCTCCTCTCTCGGATGGACGTCCAGCTGAGGACCAAGAAGCCATAGAGGGGGCTAGCCAAGCTGTAGAGGTGCCAGTGGAAGCAGGGAACGAGTCTGACCAAGCTGAGGACGGTCAGTACAACAGCGAAACAGAAGACGCTACAGAAGGAGAAGACAGCTGGGAGTACGAGTCTGACCCTGACAGGTCTGAAAGAGAGCGAGAACAGACCAGAAGGAGAAGGAGTAGAAGGGCACGTGGAGAAGCAAATTGGCCGCAAAGAAGAAGTTCTAGCCTGAGGTCAACTCCAGAAGCAACCCTTCCTCCGATATCAGAAGACTCAGACCCAGAAGAAGGTGCTCAGGGCGCTGAAGCACCAGACCGAAGAAGGTCAAGAAGAGTGCGTGTGCCTAACAGAAGATACTCCACACCTGAGTGGACATATCTGGCGACAAATGTCTGTGAAACCGGAGACAGGGAGGATCCGAGCGGTGGTGGTGTCCAGTTCTGAGCCCATTATCACCGTGGAAATACAACTGTTGGTACCCGGTGTCGAACAAGAAGGGTCACTAACATTCGTGCTCCCCAGACCTCCCCGCCTCAGCAAGTTAAAACACATGTTTCTTACAGAATTGAAATTCCCCGACTTTGGTACCACGATAACAGCACATGAAGAGCATACTCTTCGCTTGGAAATATTGAACTATGCTATTGAAGCTGCAACCACAAATCTAATAGTCGATTGTTAAAGGACTTTGTAAATAAAGCAAGCAGAAGAAAAGAAGATTACCTAGCGCCCAGGAAGCAGAGAATTATAGGGAATCCCTTGAGTGGATGGAGAAGGGCTAGGGTTGTCTTTTTGAACTGTGAAAGGACTTTTTGCGAAAAAGGCTGTCAGCCTCCAGCTGTGTGGATTCTAAAGACAAAAAAGGATTGAAAGAGACTGTAAAGGAACGAGAGGAAAAGAACTTTTTTTGCAAAGAGAAAGGGAAAAGCTAGATTGTCTGACGAAATGGAGGCCGGCACCCCGAACCGCAGAGCTAAATGTATAATAGGTACACTAATAGTAGGAGTGATAATATTAATAGCTTTAGTGGTAACAATTTCTTATGTAAAGGGACATGAGGAAGAGGTAAAGGTAACTGATGCGAATTCTGTAGTAACACTTACACCCACTGTTGCAGGTGAGAAAAGGGAAAACACTCAAGAGAAAGCGTTATTGGCTGCAGAAGCCCGCAGGTTACATGTAGACGAGTCCCAAGGAGACTTTAGGTCAAATGCTTATGCTAAACTTTTGTATGAATACGTGGATGCCATGGAGGTTAAGGATTGCTACGTCTGCATGCAGTTGCCTGCGTCTGTAGATGAAGGAATTCGATATCATCACCTCCCTCTGACATATGGCATTACATGTAGCTTATTGCTTAGTATATTTTATGAGAGAGATAGTTTTGAATACTATTTCTCCAATTATGATTCTGTGTTGCCAGAAGTCCCGAATTATAAGCAGATGAATAAATGGGATTACTGGAAGAGTGAAGACAGATTGGCCAAGTTCTTCATTCCTTGGATTACCTTAGATACTTCACATGCCCGTAGAAATAATCTGACATGCAAGGTGTCAGAAGTCGAGAAAAAGTTCATAGGGCAGGTGGATGATCGTTACAGGAGACAAAAGATTTTGAAAAAATCAGGACAAGGGAAATTAGATTGGACCGAGGAAGAGAAGTCACACAAGAGAAAGGGTAGTAGTGGTCCAATAGCTTTAGATAAAGTGCAGAAAGGAAAGTTATGTCTTCACCGAGCCAAAACGTATTATGAAAATGTATACGTGGGTGAAGTTGACTGTGAACATGCTTTTAATTTAGAGTACTACACTAAGGATTTCCTGAAGGGAATGCAAGTGATTCCAAATGTGTATTTTGTATGTGGAAGAAATGCTTACGTGAGACTACCTGACAACTGGTATGGATCATGTTACTTGGCAATTGTCTTCCCCAAAATATATCATGCACAAGACTTATTGATCATTGAGGGCCAGACATCATCGAGGGGAAGGAGAGATTTAGGCGATGCAGAAATGGTTGGAGATGTCTTTGGAGCTATGTTCCCTCTTTTGGGAATAATCCTTAATGATGTTAAAATTAGACGACTGGCAACAGTTGTCGACAGGTTGTCTGCCAGCACTGCTCAGTCCTTAATGCTGGTAGAAGGAGAGATGCAATCGATAAGGGCTATGGTTCTTCAAAATCGGCTTGCATTAGATGTCTTATTAGCAAAAGAGGGCGGAGTCTGTAAGGCTTTGAAGGTTCAGGAATGTTGCACTTACATTCCAGACCTTTCAAAACCCCTTGAGAAAGTTATTAAGAACATAACTAATATACACAAAGAGATCGAAGACTTGAGTAGAGAAAATGTCTGGGAAAAGGTGGGCCACGGAATGAGTACAGTTGGAGGGTGGTTTTCCACCTTAGGCAAAAGCTTTATTTGGTATATCCTAAAGCCTATCATCATAATATTGATCTGTGGGATAATATTGTGGGGATTGGTGAGGGTATTCAAATGGTACAGAGCGAGAAGGTCAGAAAGGGCCCAAAGAGAACAGTTGCAGAGATTGGCTGCCATACAAGATAATCAGTACAGGAGCCTGAGAGCTCTGGAAGCGCAGAGAATGCCAGCAATAACTGCAGTTTAAATGTTAGTGATGACCCCGAGAGGTCATCAAAGGGGGGAACTGAGAGAGCGCAAACTGATATAAATGTATGAGTACATCACACTTATCTATAGTAAGCACAAGTCATGATGAGAAATGCCATGAGTGCTAATAGTATATGAAATTATATTCTAAATGTATAGCTAATATAGAGATTTAAGTAGAAGTGGAATTAATACAGAAATGTGTGACATTATATGATTTTATTAGACGTGATTATTTTGAATCTATGTCGTGTAGCTGTTAACATATAAGATGGTCTGTGGTAAAACGCAGAACGTGGTAGGCCTCAGGGCCAGAGCTGGAGCTAAAAGGGAAGGTGTTTCTTTTCACGACACAGATTGTTTAACGTTTTTGGTCATTGCATTAATGGGCCATGATTTAGAGTAATGTTTTCTAAATAATAGAATAAGAGTTTTAACATGCTTTAATTAAATGAAGAAATTGAATGCTATAATCATAATGTGAAATATTGTAGGCCTGAAATGTTTTAGCATTGATTTACACGTACATGTCTGGGCTGAGAAATGTTGCAAGCCTTTTTAGAAGTCTATGAGAGTTGGGTTCTTGGCGGCAGATATCTGTCTGCAACAGGAAAGGGGGGATCCAATTATAAGTGAATGAATAGAGGTCTGTTCAGTAGACGGCCCAGACATGGAGGAGGGTTCTGGAATGTTTAAGGGGTATCAGCGGGCCGGAGAAGAGACTGAGAAGCAAGGTCAACTCTAACGTCTGAGGCCCAATACAAAGCATCATGGAAAAAGCCTGAAGTTGCACCACGTGAGAGGCGTTTCGCAAGGGGCGTCTCAAATGTTGTTGACTGTTTTGTATTAGGGACAGCACCCCTGGGTGGAGTTAGAGCAGAGACCTGAGGACCCTTTAGAGAGCGGATGGGTAGGCAGTGAGGGGTCATGACTGGAGAACTTTAGGTTTTCACCAAGAGACTTAGAGTGGGTGACTTCCCTTGGGGGTCATTCATTGCTGACACCTTTGTTAGGTTGGGATTTGGTTAAGTAGGGATACCATCTAGAACAGGGTAGGGACGCCTAACCTGTGTTTGTTTTCCTCCAACCTAAATGAAGGAGAGATATGCGTCTATGCTTATAGCTTTGCTATTTTTAGAACTTGTGTTAGTGATTTCTGTTGCTCGTCTGAGGGCTTTTCGAGAGCACATGTATGTAATTGGACCTGTGTATCTCGTGAATCTCATTCTGAGATGCTTGTATTTGCAGCTCATTATATCTTTACAATAAACTTTTGAAACCTAGAAGTTGTCCGTGATCTTTGAGAGTAGAGTCCTTTCTTGGGTGAACTAATTTGCAGATAGGTGTACTGTTTCCTTCCAAGACAGGCAATAAAGGTTCAGTCGACCAGATCGAGGTTTGGATCAATAGATATAAGGTATCGATCAAAATCTCGCCCTTTCAGGCATTTACCATCTCTACATGTTTAACAAATCTTTATTTGATTCATTTGATGCTAGCTTTCAGAGGCTTTTCACATTGACCACTTCTGTCTGACTTTTCGCAACATTTTGCTTAGCCTTGCTAAGTAAGCTTTCTTTTCCCTTCATGGGAAACTGAGTCTGCCTTGATTTATGTTACGGCAGCTTTATAATAGTTTGTCTTTGCCCTTATCATTTTGAATGGTTTTGACTTATATTGACTATGTACTGACTACTGATTTACGACTAATTTGATGATTTGAGTTTGTAACTTTGGCAATCTTTCAATAATCCTTTGTGGGTAGCAAATCTAATGTTCTCTGTCATTTTTGTAGGGCCAAATGTGCTTCACGTTGTTGAAATGTATTGATAGTTGTGTCAAATACATTATGAACTAAAGGTCCATCGGCTTGAGTGCAGCTTGTACTTGAGTTTGCACAGGAAATTTGCACAGGGCAGAGTGCTGCATCAATTCTGTTCACTGGATTGTCCTTACAAAGTGACCGTTAATGCCAGATTTCAATACATCCATTTTAATGTTTGTACACTGGGGTTACCTGGCCCTAGGAAAGATTAATAAAATACACCCAGGGGCATCCCTAACTGTCTCAGAAGCCATGAAACCCAAGCCAGGTTCAGCCACATGATATGGAAGTGCCCACTAATTACAAAACATTGGACAGGAGATGGGGAAGCGCTAGCCAGTATATCACAAGGGATCGAGCTAGCTAAAAAATATATTGGGATGTATTTTAGAACTTTTTTGCAACCCTAAAGTTCACTGAGTCGAATCAAAGTTTTAGACCTACCTTTGCTACTGGCTAGGAGAGCCATTACTGTGTCTTGGAAGGCCCCAGTTCTTCCGTCACTAACTAAATGGTGCACAACACTTAAGCACTGAGCAGCAGAAAAAGCCCCATTGCTCATAAATGGGATGACCTATTGGAAAACATGTTCAATGTAAAACATCTATGACAGCATGCCCCTGTGACTTTCGAAATGAGTACTAAACAACAACATTTAAAGGTTTGGTGTCACGGATGAGACAGTTAGCACACACATTTCTAACATTAGGAATCCCGTTTTGAAAAAGTGGTTCCTTAAAAAACAACCAGGTAAACATAACTGAAATCGCCCAACTCACCTTCCCCTACCACCTGACAAGTTACTATGAATATTGTCAGATCAATTGGAAATATTATAAATGTTGGTATCATATTGTACTACCTAGCCTGCAGTGTTAAATGTTTGCGTTCAGTTAAATTTATTTAGCCCAAAAACCAACCAGCAACATGTATCCTATAAATATGTTGTCAACACACTATTGAAAATATAGTATTTTGCAAGGTTTCATTGACAAAAACAATTAAGATCAGTTATTTCAAAAAATGCAAACTGTATGTATTGGATACAGTCACTGGTGGTCAGTGAATTTTTAAAGAGATGCAACATAAATACCCACTTCAATTGGCATTGAATGAGCAAGTGAAGCAAGCAGGCTTCATCTACAAGGACACTATCTGCTGCATGACCTCCTCAGACGACTCAACCCTGATAATGGAGCATCTCAAATTACAACTTCACACAGACAGATAAAGCACCATTAGAGGCAACCTCGTCTACAGACCCCCAGGACCACACCCCAGCTTCTGCAACACCATCCCTGACCTCATCGCCCTAATCGCCATCAACTCTGAGCACTACATCTTCCTTGGGATCACAACTTCCACATTGAGGAGTCTAGCATCACTAATATAACCAACCTCCTAGAAAGCATGAGCTACATTGGCCTCAAGCAATTTGTCACCGACCCTACCCTACCAACATCGCAGGGCACACGATTGACCCGTCCCGCGACAGAGTCAAGTACAACCACTCACCACAGCTCACCTGGACCGACCACTACAGTGTCCACTTCACCATCTCAAGGCCTACCAACACTGGCTTAATGCCCTCCAGCTCCATGCGTAGAAACTAGAAAAAGATACCAGAAGACCAGTAGAACAATGCTCTCAACTCCCTCCTTTCAGACACAACATCCAACCAAGAACAGGATGCGAAGAGCTTCTCACAGTGGATCAGAGAATGCGTTGACACAATAGCCCCCGCCAAGACAGCCAAATTCAAAGTACCCGCTAAAAGAGTCAGCTGGTTTCCTGTGAAGCCGAAAACCGCCAAACACAACTGCCGGCAACTAGAAAGGAAGTGACACACCAGTAAAGAGGCAGTAGACCATACCACGTTCAAGATAGCACTCGAGCAGCACCACCGACTCCCAAAAGAAACAAAGAAGAATGCACTAGCAGACTGCATAGAAGAAGTTCTCCAACCCGCAGCTGCTGAAAATTACATCATCCTTTCCCAAGAACTGTGCAACACCCTAGAGGACTTCTTCTACAACAAGATCTCAGTCATCTACAAAAACCTCACACCCCTACACCCCACAGTTGACAGCATCAGCCTGTGCACATCATCAAACACAAACCCGAACACCTGTTCACCCAGTGGGTCCCTCTCACAACTCAATCCACAATCTTCCTAATGAGCTCTGCACTCAGGAGTACTCACAATGAGCTCAAGAAAGTTTTGAACACCACCATCACCTCGGCCACCTTTCCTAATGCCTGAAATGAGGCCCCTCCTGAAGAAACCATCCGCCTACCCAGCAGAACGGAAGAACTACCAGCCCTTTTCCTGCTCTCCTTTGCAGCGAAGGTTCTGGAGAAGGCAATTAACCAGCATCTCACCAAACACCTGGAACACCACAGCCTTCTGGACCTCTCTCAATCCGAATCCTGAGCCAACCACAGCACCAAGACAGCCCTGATTGCAGCCACCAACAACATCAGGGCCCTCCTGGACTGCGGCAAAGTGGCAGCCCTCATCCTCCTGGACCTGTCAGCTGCCTTCGACATCATCTCCCATCACATCTTGATCAACAGACTACACCGCATCGGAATCCAGGGAGACGCACTCAAATTGATCGGCTCATACCTCACCTGAAGATCCCAGAGAATCTGTCTCCCACCGTTTACCTCAGAATCTAAGAAGTTCATCTGCGGAGCACCACAAATATTGCCCCTCAGCCCCACCCTCTTCAACATGTACATGGCCCGCCTGACCAACACCATCAGATCACACAGACTCAGCATCACCTCCTATGCCGATGACACCCAGCTCATCCTCTTGCTTTCAGCGACCCCCCTCCACCACAAGAGCCAACTTACACAGATGTATGATGAACGTCACTGACTGGATGAAGGGGAGACTGTCTCAAGCTCAACACAGATAAGATGGAAGTCCTCATCTTTGGGAACAACTACCATGGAAAGACGCATAGTTGCCTGGTGAACTTGGCCCATCCCCCGCTCCAACAGACCATGCCCCCAATCTCGACATCTTCTTGGACAGCAAGCTATCTATTAAGAAACAGATAAATGCAGTCTCATCATCCTGCTTCCAAACCCTACTCATGGTAAGCAAGATCTTCAGGTGGCTCCCAGTCAACACCAGACTGACCGCCACGCAGGCCCTTGTCACAGACAGGCTAGACTATTGGAACACACTCTACATAGGAATCACTGCATGCCTCCTCAAGAGACTACAGACAATATAAAGCTCAGCAGCAAGACATCCTCAACCTCCCAAGACAGAACCACATCACACTGCACCTCAAGAAGCTACACTGGCTCCCAATCCAGAAGAGATGCGAGTTCAACATGATGACACACGCATACAATGCCATGCGCAAGGAAGGACCAACATACATCAAAAAATGCATGGCCCTACACCAACTGACCAGACACCTATGATCTGCCTCAATCTTCCTCGCAGACACCTGCCAAACCAAAATCGAAGGATGCACTTTTTCACACCTGGCAGCCAAAGCTTGGAACGACCTTCCACTGCACCTCAGGACTGCCGCATCGCACCAGATTTTCAAGAAAGCACTCAAGACCTGGCTGTTCATAAGAACAAATCACTATGAAGCAATTAGCTACTCCAGTGCCTTGAGACCCTCATGGGTGATTTGCAGCGCTCTATAAATCCTTGATTGATTGAAGCCTGACTTCCCACTCTGACAGCCAAGCCATACTCTCACTAGAAAGACTGGGTCTCAAACTTTGCAAAAATAGTAAACAAATAGTGTATTTTACAGAAATGTAAATATTGAATGTCACTCTGATCATTATTTTAGATGTAAATATCATCTTTCTTCACTTCCTTTTCCTATCCTGACAGATTCTGCCTTTCAGCCATGTACTACCATCACCCTCAATTAGCAGGGATGCTCATAATATGGGTACACAATTCACCACCAGCATACCAGGAGTAGCCAGAATTACGTCTAAAATAGCCAAGAACAGCCAAGAACATTAGACCCACGCAAAATGGTCATTATGCCAGGGTAATCTCCCCTAGTTTCTGACATTTCATGTTGAGCTTGTTACCCTAATTCCCCAAAACGACACCATATGCCACACAGCTCAATTTCAAGTCTGTTTAGAAATAAATCTTATCACAAGAGCATGGGAATATCTGAGATGACCACAAGGGGAGATGCTATTGTTTATGGCACTAATTGTTTTGGGCTCTTGTTTAGTGAAAAACGCGACATTGCACTCAAAACTGGCACAAGGATGCATTTTGAGCTAAAATACAATAAAACGTCAAATAGTAAAATAAAGTGCTAAATGCGGGACTGACGTTTCACTTAGTTTCTCTGACATTTCTCGTAATTACACAAAGGGAAATTATGCAAATTTCTCACACAACTACATCCACCATGTGATAAACATGGGAACCATTATGCCGCGGACAGCCAAATGTTGTCAAGGATGGCCAAAAGGGCAAGGATGGGCCACTATTCTGCGAGTCAATGGCAAAAAAATGTAAAAAATACATACAAAATGTCAAGAATGTGCAAGTAAATGCAGCTGAACATTGTCGAGCATGACCACAACATCCAAAGAATGTGCTACTATTGTGACACGGAGAGCCAGAAAGTCTCCAAAAATATAGTCAGAAAACTGGCAATATGCCAAGTGTGGGCCAATATTATGTTGGACATAGAAGGAATGTCACAAAGAATTCACAGTCTGTCACAAGTGAGCCACCCAAACCTAGCGGTGGCCAGAATGTTACCAACAAATCCTACAATATTTAAATGATGTTAGCCACTCATACAGAGGACCGCTAGAATGTCACCAAAATGCCCACATTATGTCATGGATGAGCTTATATTACATTATGGGCCATATGTAGGTAATTGCCAAATACCGAATTCTTAATACCGAATTTTACCGATTCGGTATTAAGAATTCGGTATTTGTGATGTAGGTAAATATTCGGTAAAAAATACTGAATCGTTAATATTCCTTATTACCGATTCGGTAATACTGATTCGGTAATAAGGAATACCTACCCACTCTTTCCTATGGGATTGGAGACCCATAGGAATTAATGTGAAGACATTCGGTATTACCGATTCGGTATTACAGAATCGGTAGTACTCGGAGGTATTGCAAGGGTACCAGGGTGTCCAAAGGACACCCTGTTGCACCCCTGAAATGTGCTTGTGTGCACATGTGGCACACATGCATGCCCTAAGGGCATGGATATTTGCCACATGGCACTTTTAAAAAAGCAAAAATGTGCTTCTTTTAAGGAATTTGGTAATTACCACCAACTTGAAGTTGGTGGTAATTAACGAATTCCTAAGGCCCAAAAGCACTCTTAAAAGTGCATCCTACATTGCATTTAAGGAATCGGTATTACAGATTCCTTAATTGCAAGGCCATAAGGAATCGGTATTTACAGATTCCTTAATACCGAATCCTACCTACATCTCAAATGCCTAAATACCGGTCGGTAACGGTGAAATTTAACGAATTTCACCATTACTGACTGGTATTGGGCCACCTACATATGGCCCTTTGTGATTTTCTATGGCATATTTCAACCACTTTTATTATCCCAGCACACTAATAGAACAAGCATTGGCATAGCCAATAAGTCTCGCCCTTGGGAACTTATAAATGTTTAGCCATGCAACAGTTGATGTTGTTGCACCAAGGATATTGTGTTGAATAACTAAACACAGATAAGGTCCTAAAGGCAAGACCTATTGGCTATGCCAATGCTTGTTTGTATTATGTCTCATACGCCGGGAATACTTTCTAGTGGGCATAAAGCAGTGCTATAAAAGGCCACAGGTACTATATATCCCACACCACACACCTCAAAAGGACACATTTAAAGCAGTTCTTTTGTGCTCCTCTTGTTCTTGCCTATCTTTAATATTCTTGCTTCCCTCCATATATATGGACTGAATTACTGTATATTGCAACCTACATTGTCTAACGCTTTTCTAGGTTTTCCTATTACTTTATTGAAATTCATTTGTGCCAGCTAGCATTGGGCAGGCGGTAAGATCCCTGGTTGACCAGAATCGCTGACTTATTAGTTCTACAAAAAGCTGGAACATCAGGATTGTAACGAGAATTAACTAGGGGCGGGGCCCGCAAAGGGCAAGTTTGAGGAGTAAAATGGAGCGGCCGGGGTGTTAATGAGTACAGGGCCAAATTGAGTAGTAGTTGAATCGTGGGCCCGATTTGTGAAGCCTTTTTCATGTGTAGGTTCAACTTGGATATTTAAATAGCTTGCTTTATGAGTACAAATGTAGGGCTTCTGTGCACAATACTTCAATATACACTGCACTTGTATATCTATTTACTCATGGTATCAGCCCAGGGTAATTAATAGTGATGCTTGTCTGATGATTTCTTTAATTATGAATAGCGCTGAATGGCAGGAGTGAACAATCTTATGTTAGTATCCGAGGGCAACTAGTGGGCACAAGGTAAGCTAGTCCCTTAGTTACATATTGGGGGTCTATACACCTCATTTGTTGTCTCTCAAATCTGCTGTTTTAGGTTGTAGAACATGAGCATAGGTGAAGATGTAGTGTGCTGATGATGAATAGTAAACTGGTACAAAGTGGAGATCCACAATAACCAGCAGCACAATGCTAGGCTCAGCATTATATGCTCTCCCTGCCCCCTAGTGCCAAGGAAGTGTACTATTCCCCTAGAGCATTTTTAATTGCATCAATCAGTTAGCAGTCTAGTGTTCATTCTGTCAATAGTTTCCAATGTCTCTATCTCTAGCCCTGATGGTGTTGATGCTGTCATGACTACGACTCAGACCACGCTACTCAGGGCGCAGTCTAGTTGTGCTAGTTCATACCTGTGCTGCATGCAAAGGCCGGCCACGCCCACTCCATAAGATGCCGGGCCTTGTGGTTTTGGAGCCTTGCTCATGAGGATAAAATGTGAGCGCAGAGCTCACTCATTTGCGTGCTATGGTGAACAGTCACAATATCGAAAAAAAAATATTGAATTGACAAAATATCTAGTTTTTTACATAGAATGGACAGAATATCGAATTGCAAAAATATAGTGGTGTAGAATATGGAAATATCAATTTCTATAATATCGAAGTTAGTAATAGCGACAGTCATAATATAGGGCCATATGTAGGTAAATCTAGAATACCGTATCCTTAATACAGAATTTTACCGAATCGGTATTAAGAATTCGGTAAACGCGTTGTAGATTAAAAATCGGTAAACATTACCGATTCGTTAAAATTCGGTAATATGGGGCCGATTATGATGGCGGACAGACCTGAGTCCGTCCGCCACCATAGAGAAGGAGGGACCGTCCGAAGGGGCAGCGGCGGTCCCTCCGTGCAAATTAGGATGTGACCGCCACCCTGGCAGTCACATCCTGTATTTTTATCATTGCGGCGGGTGCTGCTTGAAGCAGCACCCGCTGCAATGATAAAAAAGTAAGTTGTGCATTTGCATGCACAAAGCGGCAGGCACCTCGCGGTGCCTGCCGCTTTGTGCAGGCTAATGCAGGGGTGTACCATAGGTACCCCCCCATGTGCACCCCCCACCCCCCCCTTCACCCCTGGGGGCCTGCAACAGGCCCCCAAACACAAATCCGTATGCCTTTACACGGCGGAAATGCCGCCGTGTAAAGGCATCTTTCTGCAGACATCCTAATATGGCTGCCGGTGTCTGATAGACACCGCCAGCCATGTTAATGCTTTTCCGCTGTGGGCGGAATCCGCCCGCGGCGGAAAAGCGGGGGACAGATAGTAAGACCCACCAGCCATCCTAATATGGCGGTGGGTCTTTCAAGGCTCCGTGGTGGATTTCCCGCATCCTCCGGGCCGGCGGTGGCTTCCGCCGGCCCGGTGGATGCGGGAAATCCGCTATCGTAATAGGCCCCTAAATACCGAATGTGAACGAATCGGTAAAAAATAAAAATACCGAAAGACAAATACCGATTCGGAGTTACAGAATACATTACAGATTCGGTAAATACCGATTCAGTAATTAAAAAATTCGTAATTCGTGGAATCAGCCAATCCTGTATCACCCAATTACCTCCCAAACAGGAAGTGGCCACACCCAGGCAGGTGCACAGAACCTGGAGCACACTGTGAGGTTGCAGGCAGGCAGGTGAGCTGAGGAGCCAGCAGCAACAGAGCCTCACAGCTACAAGCAAGAAATTGAAAAACAAGACAACAAGCATTGAAATGGCAAGCCAGGACAGGGAGAAGGAGGGAGGTGATAGGAAAAGAAAAACTGAAGTTCAGTGACACGGAGCTGGAGGTACTGATCCAGGATGTCAGCCAAGACCATCACAAGCTTTTTGGAGCCCAGTCCCATCAAGTTCCCGAGTCACAGAAGAGGCAAATCTGGAGTGGCATTCGGGAAAAAAATCAATGACGTAGGTGTTACCCAGCGCACCATAGAGGACATCAGGAAGAGGTGGTACGACCTCAGGAAGACAGCAAAACTAAGGATGGCAGAGAGACAGAGGCAGGCCGGCAAAACAGGTGGAGGAAAAAACCGAGCCCCAGCACCAACACCACTGGAACTGATGGTGGAGTCCACCATCCAGCCGGAGAGTGTGAGTGGCGTGGAAGACGCAGACAGCTCCGCCAGAGCAGCAAGAAAACAAGGTAAGAAGCATGCCCAGCATGCTGTGCTACCCCCTCCCCAATCCCCATAGTGGCATAAGGGCTCCCACTCCACTCCATGTCCTACTGATTACCTGCAATGCATTATGGGTGATGTAGTCAGAGGGAAATTATGTAAAGGACAGTCAGGCTAGCAAACACAATAGCATGGTAAAGTAATTGGCTACATCAGGACAATCACTGTGCTGTTTAATGTAATTCCATTGCAGACAGAGCAGTGAGTATATCTACATTTGTGTCATTACAGGCGAGTCATCTCATAGTGCAGCAGAGGGCAGCAGAGCTAAGTCAGCCAAGCCAGAGGGGAAGCAAAATGAGGATAACAGCATGCCTGCAGGGACCACAAGCTCGGCGCCATCACAGCCATCACCACAGCGCCAGGGAAGGCCGCAATCCCCTCTCACCCAGTCCCCACTGTGACGATCACAACACCACCACCACCACAGTCAGGCAGGAGGCATGCCGTGGCCCCCTCCAGCAGATGGAGGAGTCGTCAGAGGAGGGCACAGTGGGTGAACAAAGTCCAATACATTAGAGATCCAACAGGGAGAGGGCTGGTACTCCATCCGAGGGCGCCCACATTTCATCCAGACGCCGCAGGGCAAGGCCAGACAGTCCAGAAGCATCCGAGCAGGGTGAAAGTATGTTTGCTTAACTGGAAGGCAACATGCTGAAGGTCCAGCGCCTGCAATGGAGGGAGATGAAATCAATCCACAGGGAGGTGGCACACATCAACAAGCACATGCACAGGATGGAAAAGGGCATCAGTGCAATGGGAGATAACTTGTGTGTGGGAATGGAGAGAGTAGCAACCTCTGTGGACAACCTCTGCAGCCAGCTGGAGCAGGACCGTCTTGGCAGGCGCAGGGAGAGGCAGAGGCTCCAGGCCTATACCAAGTCCGTGAACCGGCTGGCCACTGCAACATCACTGATGTGTCGCAGGTCCATCGCCATGCAGGAGGAGATGGCGCATTGCAGCAGGGATGTGGCCAGGGGGATGGTGTCTATGACCTCAGCTTTAGAGCTCCTGCAAAATGCTAAGACGGCCACAATCGAAGGGGGGGGACAGTGAGGAGGCTACCAGCCGTGGTAGCATTACGCCCTCACCCACCGAGTGCAGGAGGCGCAGTGAACACCACGGGGCTGCACAGGAACACAGTCCAACACACCAGACAGTGTTACTAGGGAATGTGCACGTGCAGCGCGTGGACGCAGAAAGTAGAGACCTATGCCTGTTGCCATACATGAGATGGGTGATGTAACCCATGTCCGATTGGACATTGATCACAATACTGGAGGTGTGCTTAATAAACACCTTAACATGTAACTGTTACTGGCTCTGTCTCGTTACTCACTCAGAAATAGTTTGACGTAATCTCTGCCCGTCTCTGTCTCCCATCATGTTCAATTGCAACACCAGCTGCGCAGGGCTCTGGCTGAGGGTTGTCCTCGTCCTCTGAGTCAGTTAGTTCCACTGCTGTTCCTTTTTTGTGGCCAGATTGTGTAGCATTGCACATGTAGCAATTATCTTGCAACATTTGATGGGGCTGTACAGACGTGCACCTCCAGTTTTGTGGAGGCAACGGAATCTGCTTTTGAGCAATCCAAATGTGCGCTCCACCACGTTGCGTGTGCTCCTATGTGCTACATTGTATCTCCTCTCCCTTGTGGTGGTTGGGTTGAGATATGGTGTGAGTAGATAAGACCGGAAGGCATATGCGCTGTCACCTATGTACAGAAGAAAGTGGCATTAATTTGTGTGACCAACAGCTTGAGCCAGGGTGTACATCAGGATGTGTCACATTGACTTACCTAGTAGGTATCCGTCTTCAAATTCACCAGCAAGCAGATGTGTATGGATGCCACTGTTCCGGAAGATGTACGAGTTGTGGCTACTCCCGGGGAATTTGGCCACGATGTCAGTTGTAATGTACTTGCTATTACAAATCACCTGCACATTGATGGAGTGGGTGGATTTGCGGTTTCTGTAGATGTATTCACTTGCAGATGGGTATATGGGTCCCATCGATGCAGCCAATTACGTGTGGGAACTGCGCAAGTTGGTAGAACTCCAGCTTGGTCCTCTGCAGCTCCGCCTGTGTACTGGGGAAGGTAATGTAATGTTCCATTCTGTCCATCATGGCAGCCAGGAAGGTGTTGAAGAAACGGGATAGACAGCTCTGTGACACACCACCCACTGCGGCTATCACACCCTGGAAACTTCCTGATGCAAGGAGGTGCAGGCAACAGAGTACCTGGACATGGGTGGGGATTGCATGGGCCCTTGGTGTCTGATGCTCCAGATAGGGTTTTAGGTCCCGTATTAGGTCAAGGATGGTATCTGGGTGCAGTCTGTACCTTTCATGGATTTCAGGTTCAGTCAATTGGAACAATGTGATGCGCAGTCTGTACACCCGCTCTTCCCGTCTCCAGATCCTCACTCCTGCTGCTCTCAAGTGTAGCCGCCTTGCTATGAGGTAGAGGGCCGCCATTGTGTTCACACAGATGCATTTTGGGCTTGTTTTTATGCACTGCACCTGATTACCACCTGCTCTGGAAAAGTGGTAAATACCGAATCGTTATTACCGAATTTGGTCATATTCGGTAATAACGAGGTTTTGCTACATCGCATTTTTGGGGTTTTTACCAAATCGTTATTTCCGATTCGGTATTCATTGTTTCGGTATTCTCCAATCGGTAAATAAGGAATCGATAATTTTTTACCGATTCGTTATCATCGATTCAGTTCGGTATTACGTACATCTCACATGGCTAAATACCGGTCGGTAACGCCGAAAACGACCCATTTTCGGTGTTACCGACCGGTATTTGGCCACCTACATATGGCCCCTAGTTGTTAGAAATATTGATTTTGTTATAGTGTTTTAAGTGTTAGTATATGTGTTAAAAGTATGTATTATTTTTGTAATGTATGTTTGAATTTTTTTAAAGTAATGAATTTTATGTTATTTAATTTTCGCGTAATTTAATTCCGTAGCAGGTTGTGGGTTTATAGGGGTATAGGGTGGGAAGTAATTTATTTATAGTAAATTAAATATTCATTTTTAGGAATTAGTAATTATTTGTCATTTAATTTTGCGTATTAGTTCTGTAGCCGGTTGTGGGTTTATAGGGGAATAGGGAAGTAATTTAATTGTTATTAAGTGTTATTTAATTTTATTTATTGTCATTGATAATTTATTGTTAATGAATTAGTAATTGGTAAATATGTTTTATTAATTGGTAAATATATTTTATTAATTGGTAATTAATAGTTATTAATTGAATAATTGATAATTATATTAATTGTATTTATTTATTTTTCGGAGCGGGTTGTGGGTTTACAGGGGAATAGGATGGGAAGTAATTTAATTATAATTAAGTAATCATTGAAATTATTGTTGTGTATTGATAATTAATTTACAGTTAATTAATTGTTAATTGGATTTTTTATTACTTATTTTTTGGTATAGAAAATTAATTGGTTGTTAATTAATTATTAATAGGTAATGCATTTTTAATACATACTATTTATTAGTATTGATAATTAACTAATTATTAAATATTTTGTAATGGGTACGTAATTTAAATACATTTTATATTGGTATTGATAATTAATTTATTTTTACTTAAATATTAAATCATTACTTTCCCTAGTGTTGCATTAACTGGAGTGGGAATAGTAATTTTTACCCCTACGCTATCCAACACCTTCCCTACTGTTTCACTCTCTGGAGTGGGAATAATAATTTTGACCCCAACACTATCCAACACTTTCCCTAATGTTGCACTCACTGGAGTGGGGATAGTAATTTTTACCCCTACGCTATCCAACGCTTTCCCTATGATGAACTCTCTGGAGTGGGAATAGTAATTCTTACCCCTACGCCATCCAACACTTTCCCTACTGTTGCACTCACCGGAGTGGGAATAGTAATTTTTACCCTTACGCTATCCAACGCTTTCCCTACTGTTGCACTCACTGGTGTGGGAATAGTAATTTTTACTCCTACGCTAGCCAATGCTTACCCTACTGTTGCATGCACTGGAGTGGAAATAGTAATTTTTTCCCCTACGCTATCCAAGGCTTTCCCTACTCTTGCACTCACTGGAGTGGGAATAGTAATTTGTACCCTCCTGCTATCCAACGCTTTCCCTACTGTTGCACTCACTGGAGTGGGAATAGTGATATTTACCCTCCCGCTATTCAACGCTTTCCCTACTGTTGCACTCACTGGAGTGGGAAGATTAATTTTTACCCTCCCGCAATCCTCGGCAAAAATATTGAATATTTTTTATTCCTATTTTTAACTTACATTAATTATTTATTCATTTTAGGGTTATTTAGGTATTGTTAAGTATGTTTTAGTTAATTATATTTATTATTTCATTAATTTTAGATTACTTTTAAGACATTTAAAAAATTCGATATTTTAACAAAGTATATTATTTACAACAATATTTTGGGTTCAATATTTTTGTGCTTACCTGTTTGTAGATAGGAATTTGATATTCTGGCATTCTATATTTTATCCTCGATATTTTGCTCCTCGATATTCTGTCAGTGATCCGCATGCTATTCAAAGAATGTTCTCTGTACTTACCTAAATACTTGCCTGAAGCACTTACTAAGAATACCTGGTTGTGTTTTACCTGCTTTATTTTTGTCTGGATTCAGCCTTTTTTCTTGCTGTTAGTCACTTTTTACAGTAACTGTAAGTGATATGGTATACACTCATATGCAGCCCATCATTTGGGGCCGGATTCTGATGCAGTTAGAAAGCCCTTCTAATGACATTTGCTCCTTTCAAATCGGATCAGGACCGTGTACTTCCGACACAGGGCCCAATTATGATGTGGTTAGGATCATATGCTCCCATTGAAGTCAATGGGAGTCCCATCAAATTGTATCTAGAAGCATCCGGATGCATCGTACTCCGTCAGTCGGACTCTCCCGATCGAGTGGGTCAGAGACCATTTCCAAACCAATTCAGTCGGGAAGCTTTCCAACCCGCATCAGAATCAGGCCCTAAGTAGTAGGAAAGAGGGAAATCAATTGATGTACATAATAACTCCGGATTCTTATCTCATCTTTTTCTTATCTTTCCAAGCTAAAGAACCCTCGATCAACTGGATCTTTATTATCTGCTAAGAGTAAAGGGGAAAACCCAGTCTTACCACATGATCATCCAAAATCAATCTTGTAACTCTAAAGGATCACTGACTCCGAAATCAAATGTTAAGGGATTTAATAAAAATCCAAAAATAACTGAACATACAAACACCTCAACACGAGGTTAAGAAAATAAATGGACACTAATACAAACATAATACTACGCAAGAGTATTATCCGACTCAGAATAAGAAGAATTGTTAGTTCTAAAAGCATCAGGCACGCAATGACTGCTCCAACCTCTATTTTAGTATTCATTAGCCTGGAATAGAAAAGCAATTAATCTGTCCCTTCACTGTCGCTAAAGTGACATCCCCACTTAGCATCATCCTCAGGCAAGAGAGAAAAAGGGGTCAGTAGTGAGGACTTCGCACACAAAATCTGATGACTACCTTCGACTGAGAGCCTTCCCAAGGAAAAGTACGTTTCGGGCCTATATATTCAGCTAACATAAGAAATCACAAACAGGCCTCTAATTGCAAGGCATCGAAAATCATCTAGGCCTTTACACGTTTAAGCATACATCTCCAAAGTCACATTATAAGCATTGATTTCATTACTCTGCATACATAAATAAGCAAAACTACACGTGCAGACTTTAATATGGTGCACGTTTACCCCTCATGCATCACCTTATGCGTGAACTAATTCATTATGTATCATCTAAAATACGCTTTCGATTAAACACCACATTGATCTCCAGAAATGACAAAGTTACATACCTATTCGCACTAATATATGCTGCTTTAGTACTACAATTCTAATAATCACACGTTAATATATTCCTTTAGATACGCGGGCGCTGACTATCTGCGATTATGATGCACCCCTACAATTTTCAGAATAACATGACGCTGTATCAGTTCCCACCTTTGATGACTTGTGTCATCACACTTACACAACTCCCTTTGAGAAAGAGCCGACCTAAACAGAACTTGTTGCCATCCTTTCTCGTATGCGTCTCTCCATATTCTTAAGATTCTGATAGTGACTGTCCTGCAGTCTTTCCATCCTTCTCTCTTGTTCTCTAAGGGATCCCTCAATTCTGTTGGTCTTATACCACTTATAAGCTCTGACAAAACCCCACAAACAGACCACACAAACAACAACTATAATGAGAGGTTTCAAGACATAACCATTTCCCAAATTCGCAAACCAACTTTCTATTTGACCAAACCCTTTGCCAACTTTCTCCCAAACTCCTTCTTCAGTCAAATTCTCAATTTCATGATGGATCATAGTGATGTTCCTTATATATTTCTCCAGATCTTTGCTATTGTCTGGTATATAAGTACAACATTCCTGAACTTTCAACAATTTACAGACTCTGCCCTCTTTTGCTTAAAGGACATCTAAAGCAAGATGATTCTGCAAAACCATCGTCTTTATTGACAACATCTCTCCTTCTACC
Organism: Lissotriton helveticus; assembly: GCF_964261635.1. Taxonomy (NCBI): domain Eukaryota; kingdom Metazoa; phylum Chordata; class Amphibia; order Caudata; family Salamandridae; genus Lissotriton; species Lissotriton helveticus. The sequence goes on from NC_136068.1 coordinate 1,630,240,122, forward strand.
AACACCAGTGACTTTGCTGTGTTCATTGAAAACTCATCAACTACAGTCACCAATCTTCGTATTTTCACATCATTCAAGATCACTCTCAAGCATGGTATCATTGCTCCAAAAATATCTGGCAACCACAGCCCCCACACTTTCACCTCTTTTCACTCTTGATTGCTTCCCTCCCTCCAAAAGTTCCAGATCCTCTGCATGGTAGATCTTTGGGAAAATAATTGCCAAATAACACGTACCATACCATTTCGCAGGCAATCTTACATAAGCATTCGTTCCACACACATAATACACAGTTGGTATCACTTGTACAGAACCGTGCAAAAAGTCCTTTGCGGAATCTTCCAAGGTGAAAACATGATCACATGTAGTCTGTCCCACTGGAACATTCTCGCAATAAGTCTGTTTACGTCTTATACACAACTTCCCTCTCTGCTCCTTATCTAGCGCTATAGGACTATAACTTCCTTTGGAATTGTGCAATCTCTCTTCATCGGTCCAATCTACCGGACTATCTCCTGAATCTCGTATCTGTGTCAATTTTCTGTATCTATCTTCTACCTGATCTTCAAACTTTTTCTCTACATCTGTTAATGAACAGGTTAGATTGTGTCTATGAGCATATGCTGTATCCAATTCTAATGACGGTATAAAATGTAACCCTATCCTCTTGTTTGTAATATTCGTACTTATTCAAATGTTTATAAGCTGGTTCCTCAGGAAGAACTGCATCATAATTAGAAAATAACTATTCAAACTGACCTCTTCCATAAAAGATACTAAGCAACAAACTACATGAAATACCATACTTCAGTGGAAGGTGGTGATATCGAATACCCTCGTCCACCGAAGGAGGTAACTGCATACACACCTAACAATATTTCGCATCCATGGCATCTATATATTCATATAGCAGCTTAACATACGAATTAGGCTTGAAATCACCGCTAGAAAGATCTACATGAAATCTACGACTCTCTTTGAGTAGCAAAGCTCTTTCAGCTCCCATAGTGACCTCTTTCTGGCTAGGAGTGGTAGGTGTATGTTTTCCCTGGACCTCCACTGCCTGCTCATGGAACTAAATATGAAACTACAACTACTAGGATTATGAGAACTATCACTCCACCTACAAGTGTACCTATCATTCATTTTGACCTGCGATTCAGATTTCCAGGCTCCATGATCTCAGAAAGTTCTCAACGTTCCCAGTTCCAGCAACAAATACTCAAGAGCCTCTTTTCTCTTCCTTCAGTTGCTTGCAAACCAGTTTGAACACCAATCGGAAAGGCTGGAAGTCCCCTTTGATGCTTTCAGTTCCTTTTTGACACAGTCCAAAAAGACTTCCTTAACCCTCCTCCTTCCTCTACGGAGAGTCCCTAAGGGGCATATTATCGCTGGTTTAGTGGCAGAAAACTGCTGCTAAAGCGGCGATAATGGGTTTGATAATATGCCCTGGAGAATTCCAATAGAAGTCCATCTTCTGGTGTGAACATGGGCTTCTATTGGAAATTTCCAGGGCATATTATCAAGCCCATTATCGCAGCTTTAGCAGCAGTTTTCTGCCGCTAAACCGGCGATAATTTTAACGCCGTTCTTGATAATATGCCCCTAAAATTCGTCTTCTTCCACTCGGACCTAGGTTATCCTATTTAAACTTATTTACAACAAGATCTCACTTTTAATCCAAAATAAGATTAGCTCCAATTATCTCTAGAACATGCTGCAAAAGTTCAAGATGAAGAACAATCACTTTGTGGGACAAAAGCTTCATACCCAAACGTAGGAAATGTTAATCTGTGCAAAATCAGATGGTAAATTCTGCTCAAAACTAGTGGATTCAGAACTGTGATGGTCAGTACTCCTACTATTTTAGGTTCTGGAACTAACAACATCACATCTATTTTCAAGTTAGGACTATTGCTGACCACAGTCACTGCCCTCAGCTTCTCGGAACTCAACAGTCCTGGCATCAGTCACAACGTACGACCACTCCGGAGTAGCATTTCTCTGGCAAGGCACTCTCGTTCATCTTGATCTTCTCAAACCTCCACGAGCTTTCCCTTCTTCGCTCTCTTCTGATTCAGAGTCCTCAGACACAGTAGCAAGATCTCTCTCAGAAACCAATCATAGATTCAGTCGCCTCTGTGTTTCAAGCCACACTTCTCCTGGGTTTTTAGGTCTTCTGCTTCCCTCTCGCTCACCCTGCATACCACTTCCTTCTGCTGAGTCTGATTCTGGACCACTCTCACTCACAGCAACTTTCTTCCTCCGAATCAGTATCAATACTGTTGTTGTTCTGACTCTCCTCTGCTTGGCCTGGTGAGCAACTAGCTTCGCCAGCAACCCTCACAGCTTAACTTTCAGGAGAGGAGCTGTTTCTTCCAAGGGTGCTGAAACTCTGCGGGTGTGCAAAGCATGCACCCAATTTGGCAGTCCTCCACACTTTACTGCAGTGTTCGTTATCAGTATTACTTGGTAAGGGCTCGCCAGTGAACATCCAGCAGCTCTTCCTCACATGCCTACGGGCAAGCACCCAATCCCCTGGACACAGGTCGTGACAAAGATCAGTTGAAGCTGGAACAGCAGCAGCCTGCACCTGATGAGACACAGAATGCAATTACCTTGCAATAATCAAGGATTAGATCATCTGTTATGGTTATTAAGGCTGTTGATGGCACTGCTGGTAACCTCATAGCCCTCCCCATTAATACTTTGTTGGGTGAAAAACCTGTCCTCCTATCGGGTGCACTGCGGATGCTCATCAGCACCAAGGGCAAAGCAACAGGCCACTTCAGAGATGTAGACGAACACACTTTCGCCATTCAGGCTTTCAAAGTCCCATTAATTTGCTCCTCTCTCCCAAAAGCCTCTGGTCGGTAGCTACAATGGAGTCTTTGGTCTACGTTCAAAGCTGTGCAAAGCATCTTCATTATCTCACTGTGGAAGTATGTTCCTGTATCCGATTCCAAAGAGGTCAGAAAACCAAATCTCGGTATCAATTGCCTCAACAACAACTTATCTACCGTGAGTGTGTTGCACCTACGTGTTGGATAAGCCTCCACCCATCTCGAGAACACACGTACCACCACCAAAATGTACCTAAACCCATTGCACTAAGGCATCTCAATGAAATCCAACTACATTCTATTGAAAGGTCCTCCCGACCTCCCAATGTGACTCAGTGTAACCACAGTCTTCTATCCAGCATTCATTTGTTGACAAGTGACACACCTCTGACATACAGCTTCAGCCACTGCACGAAATCATGGATTGTACCACGTCTGTCTGAATACTTGCACTATTATATCTCTGCCCAAATGTACCGCACCATGAATTTGTCTTGCCATCGGGTTTAACAGATTATCTGGTAACACTGCTCGACCATCATTCGAAACCCAAATGCCAACTTCCCCTTTCTCACATCCTGACTTGATCCACACACTTTACTCTTGTTCTGAAACCTGTTCCTGAAGGCGCTTGAGTTCATCGCAAGTGTCTGCCATGGCTACATCATGTTGAACTCGGTTCTTTATTGGCTCTCTCCAGTGTAATCTCCAGTGAAAATGCAACTTTGTTCAGCACAAAAACATGCAACTTCATCAGCATATTTATTCAAGAGAGAGACAAAATCTGTCCCCTTCACATGTGCATCACATTTGACCACAGCAATTTCCCTTGGGTGTTGCAGGGCTTCCAATTGTAGCCTCACAAACTCCACGTTCCTAATAGGAGATCCTGATGATGTCATATAACCCCTCTGTGACCATAACTGTCCAAAGTTATGATCCACACCAAATCCATATTGGCTCTCGGTGTAAATGGTGATTCGAATTTGATCAGCGGCCAGACAGGCACGAGTCAAAGCAATGATTTCAGCTACCTGTACGGAGTATACTACTTCTTGACAAGCAGCTTTAACCACTCCTGTAACGGTACATACAGCAAATGCTGCTCTCAACTGACCGACACTGTCTCTTAAATATGAAACATCAACAAAGAATATTTCATCTGGGTCAGACAGAGGTTCATCAACAATGTCAGGTCTCGGTTTGGTACAAAGTTCAGTCACATCAAGGCAGTCATGGTCCTCACAATCTTCATCAAATCTTTTTGGTAAGGGCATCAAAGTGGCTGGGTTCAAAACAGAACACCTTCATAGAGGCACATTCTCCACAGCAAGTATAACTTGCTTGCAACGTGTGAGTCTATTGTTGGTCAGGTGCTGTGTTTTTGTCCTTGTCATTAGCAGTTCAACAGAATACGGAACATACACAATTGAAGAATGCCTCATAACAATGCTTTCACACCTTTCAATACTAACACCCATTGCAGCAACAGACTTGAGACATCCAGTCATTGCTGAAGCTACCGGATCTAAAGTAGCTGAGAAATATGCAACTGATCTACGGACACCTCCATGATCCTGAGACAAAACTGATAATGCACAACCTTCTCATTCACAACAGAATAATGAAAAAGTCTTATTGTAATCAGACAATCCCAGAGCCGGAGCATGACATAGGTCCTCTCTCACCTCCCAAAAAAACTTTATACAGTCACTGTCCCATGGTACCAGATCACTCGCATCCTTGGGCGTCAGCCTCTGCAAAGGCTTCGCTTTCAGAGAGAAGTTGGGAACCCATTGGCAATAGTAGACAACCATCCCTATGAACATTCTGACTTCCCTCTGTCGGGTAGGCACAGCCATACCCATGACTGCCTCAATTAGATTGGGTGACACCTTTCGCTTGCCTTTCTCTTTACGGTGACTCAAGTATTGCACCTCATTCAGACAATATTGTAACTTGTTTGGGGACACCTTGTGTTCATTCTCTGCCAAATGATTCAGTAAGGCAATAGTGTCAATCCTGAAAGCATCCTCTGTCTTTGATGTGACAAGAAGATCGTCTATGTACTGCATGAGAACTGACTTCTGTGGCAACACAAAACGCTCAAGATTCTTCTTCAAAATCTGATTGAAGATCGATGGACTCTCTGTATACCCTTGAGGGATACCACACCATGTTAACACACGGTTTTCCCGCTTAAAAACAAAAAGAAATTGCCTCTCCCCATGAAGTGGCATCTAAAAGAAGGCTTGACATAGATCAATCACCATGAACCACTCTGCTTTGCTTAGAATCTGAAACAATATCACTGATGGATTCGGCACCACTCGACAACATGGAACAACTATTGTGTTGACCTTTCGCAGGTCTTGCACAATCCTAAATTTCCCACTTGGTCCCATACTAAGGGGCCGATTAGGATGGCGGAAGGATCGCCACTGCCATGCAGGCGGTGGCGATCCGTCTGCTATCCGTGCCCGTTCGCCACCTATTTCCCCCCACCATATTACAATGGTGGGGGATTGCGGCAGACGGGAAGACCGTCCGCCGCTTTTCTGCCACGGTCACCTTACGACCGCAGCGGAAAAGGTCTAATATAGTGGCGGTGTCTGTCAGACACCGCCAGCCATATTAGGATGTGCTGTGGGCAATGCCTTTCCGTGGGGGCAATGCCGCCACGAAAAGGCATACGGTCTTTGCTTTGGGGGCCCGTTGCGGGCCCCCAGGGTGAAGGGGGTAGGGGGTGCACATGGGGGGTACCATAAAAATACAACATGGCAGGCACCGCACGGTGCCTGTCATGTTGTGCTTTGAAACGCACAACATGCATTTTTAGCATTGCGGCGGGCGGTGCTTCAGCACCGCCCGCCGCAATGTTAAAAATGTGGGACGCACCCGCCACTGTGGTGGGTGCATCCTAATTCGAGGCACGGGACCTCCGCCCCTATGGACTTTGTCCGTCCGCCATCCTAATTGACCCCTTAGTGAGTTGCATGGACTGCCCATTATTTCTTTCAGAATTCCCTGCTTGATCATAGAGTAGATTACAGGCTTTATCCCCGCAATTGTTTCTGGTGACAGATTATACTGAGGTGTTCTTGGAAACTCAACGTTTTGCTTAACCTGTATATTAACTGGATCAACTCCTTCGATCAGTCCAATCTCTTCTCCTGTGAAACTCCACACCTTCAACGTGACTGAATCTCTAAAGTCAAGTGGAAGCTCTTCCACAGTTACCACAGGGTACATCTCAATGCTAGTTTGCCACCTTAAAATTGGCATCGCCGTCATTGGTCTGCAATTCCACTCCCTTGGGCGTGCAATAAATAGTACAGTTAAGCTTACACAAGAGATCTTTTCCTACCAGGCAGACTGGGCTTGAGTCGCATACCACGAACTGATGTCTATCTCAGAAAGTCTCTATTCACACAGGAATCGGCTCAGTCAATGGACTTGTCATTTTCTTGTTCGCTACTCCTACAACTTGGATTGATTGTCCTGAGAAGGGTAGGTTGGGGACTACTGCAGATCTTACAGTAGAACGGGTAGCACCAGTGTCAACCAAAAAGATGGTAGGATGTCCGTCAACATCAGCTTCTACAAACGGTCCCCTTTGGTCTACCTCCAAAACTGCCTTAAGAGTGCAGTGTTCCTCCCCCCTCAGGCACCGTCATGCCAACGAAGCGGGCTGTACTCGTCAAACCCATCAAAGAGAGGCATCTGCTGGTATTTCCGAATCCCTTGCGGGATTCTCGGTGGCTGGGGAACCTGTGCTTGCGGAACCAATGTCCCCCCTTTCATCGATCTTGTCCTTGTCATAATATTAACCATTTATGGCACCTGTACTGTCTCTACCTCCTGCTGCAGCTGATTTGCTGGGTTCAATGGACACTCGTGTTGCGAATGCCCGATCAGGTGACAAAGATGACACACAGTGGTCTTTTTCAGTTTTGCCACATCCATTCCCGTTTTGGGGTCTACCGGTTTTCCCTTTCCCTGATCCTGACCACTCTGTGTTCTTCCCTGATTGCGTCCCTGTCTTCTATCTAACATCCTTCCACTTGGCTGCATCTGGAGACCCTTGTCAGCAGTTTGCATCCGGACCAGCATCAGCTTATCTTTAAACTTCCTATGTTTTGAGTCCATCACTGCAATACCTGGCATATCACAGTATTTCGTCTACTGGCTTGTTCTGCAAACAGATCAAATGCTGTTGAATCATGAGGCTGATTTCTGGTCTCAGACCCAAGACAAACTTTGAAACAAACTGTCCCATATCTTTGGGGTCTAATGTATCCAGATCACTGTACTGTTTAAAGACTTGCAAAAGACTCTCATGTACAGGAATGTAAATGTACAGGAATTTATATAGCGCAAATCACCAAGCGGTTTCTAAGCGCTTGCTTAGGGAACCCGTCCTGGTATTCCCCTGTGAGATAACCCCGGCAGGGTATCCGCAAGGTGAAAGCCAGGCATCCCACTGCGAGGGGGCGTTGTGGAGATTAAGCAAGCTATTGCCCAGAGTTGCAGAGTGTGAACCCGTTAATCAAGTAGGCACCGGAGCGAGAATTGTCGAGTCCATGGACATTTTAGGACTCAAGACCCCGCGGAGCCGGGAATTGAACCCTGGTCCCGGGCTGACCTCTGCTTCCAGGTCTGCCTCCTCTAACCAGTGAGCCACACTTCTCCACTCACTCCACTCATGTACTGTCTCCTTTGGTTCCTAAACTGTTTAATCTATCTTGACCCAATCAGTATCCTGTTGCACTATCTTGGATTTAAGCCATGTGATCACCTGTTCAAACTTTTTCATGAAAAGAGGCGAAGAGCCTTTCATAGCAGAATCCCTATCTCGTTCAGAAGTAGGCCAATCAATAGCAACTTTACAAACTGCCCACAAGTCACTCGGAACTACAATGTCAAACATCGTACTCAAATCAATCCACAACACCTTTGATATCATAACAAAGCGATCAACCTGTTTGTACCATTCAACTGGCTTCTGTCTCAGCTTAGGGAAATCATTTGTGTACGCTGCCAAAGCACCTCTACTCAAAGGTACATGCACATACCCTCCACCAGCCACCTCTCGCAAATGGTCATTCTCTACTCCTAGCATCCCCTCTCCTGGAGGCGGTGTCTCTCCTTCGCTATTTTTGGCACTTTTCTTTTTAGAACATCTTTCTTCCCACTTATCGAGCATACTCCATGCATGTATCCCTATAATCAACTCCCAAATGTGAGTCTTCAACCCAATGACTCTCTACTCTTCCAGTTCCTGATCACTGTACTGTAACCTGTGGCCCCCCTGTAACATATTTGTTTTGGACAGATACACCTCGTATCTTTTTTGCCAAGTCAGACAGTTTCTCATGTGCTGACCTTGTCTTACAAGTCACATCTTTTGCTACAAATAGTAACTCATCTGGTTCGTAGTGCTTCACTCTCTCCAAAGGCAAGTTTCCCTCAATTATCTCATTTACCTCTGCTTTCAGTCTCACTACATCCAACATCTTTGCCCTTATGACCACTTTCAGAGTCCCTCAACTAGATGCACCACTCGATTCTTCGCTGCCACTACTCTGTTCCCTTTGCTTCCGTGGTCCCAACTTCCTGTCATTCTGTCATTCTAATTCCTCATGGGTGGCTCCCACATTCTTAGGTCTGATCTCGATTCTGCAAGAGATCTCGGCCTCACCGTCTTTATCTCCATCTGTCCCCTTGACGAGTCTTCAGTGGCTGGCAATGACGTGCTCGATTCTATGGGCCTCGGTAAATGAGCTACTCCGCTCAGTATGCCATTCCCTCCAGAGCTAATTCTCTCTTCTACTACTGACTGTGATGAACTCCCATTTTTCACTTGGGGACTAATGATAACTGGAACCGTGAGAGCGTCCTGCAACCACCTCACATCTGTAACCCCTTTAACTTATTTCTTCACTGGGGTCTGTGTTCCCATGTCTCCAGTTGAGAGTTTCCCAACTATTCATGCACTAGATGGAACCTGTGATTCACCCATTCCCTCTATCGGTGCAGACTTTCCCTCTCCTGAGCCTGGGTTATATGGAGGCAGTCTCTCAGATGGCAACCTTTCTATCAAGCTGTCATCGGTGTCGCTATTGCTTTCCTCCGCACACTTCTTTTGGGCAACTCTTGTCTTTACCAACAACGGGAACACCTTATTACCCTCAATAGTTTGTACTCTCCATCTTTTCACCAATGCATTACATCTCGCATCTTGAAATGCTCTAATCAACTTTTTCACTCTCTCCTGACTTCAATCTCTCTTTCTTTCATGGGCTGCCCTAATCCATGCATGTAATGATCCAAACTGTGTTAGTCTAGGTAAAGGTTGCAAAAAAGCCATAATTGTCTTCAACCGATGCAACACTTCCAATCTAAAAGTCCCATAACGTGGAAAGGTCAATTCTTCATTTCCTTCTGTCATTTTGTGCCAATTCTCAAGCCAAAGTATGGTATGCAATCCCACATTCGTAGCCATTTAATGAGCTGGGGTATCCTAGGGTGGAGTTTCTTATCCTCCTCGAGTAACCACCCTTTTATTTCCTCTACACATATCTCGTAAAACTTTAAACATTTCATGATGAAATAACTTTCCTCCTTTCGCAGCCCCCTTTTACTTCCTGATGACTATCCACCAATACCAGTGTGGCTTCACACCAACCAACCTATCGCAGCGCGGTACCCTCTGACATCACTTTTCCTCAACTCACAACAGTTTTCTCGTACTCACTCACACGTCTCTTTCATACTCTGAAATAACTGTTTGTCCATGAAACAACCAAACAGTCACATCTCTGACTGTCCGTCCAAAGTCTTTTGTAATTGTCTACCTCAATCTGACAACTGTCTGTCCATCAAACGACCGGACAGCCGCACTAATCCCTGATAGGATTCAATCACTCGATTATACATACACAATGACCTATGATCTGCGTTAGTCACCCAAATACTCTCTCTCTCTCTCCCTATCTCAGGTGGTGTAATCGATGATGTCTCACAACTTCCCAATCAATGGTCGACAATTACTCTCTGGGTGTCTTCTACACCACAATCTCTCAGGCTACTCGTCAAGCCTAAGATCTCCTGGGCTCTGTGCGCTCACAGCCTGATCTCACAATCAATCAACACTCACTCCAACTCCGCAAGACATCACACCATCAAAACAACACCGCAATCTAACAACACATGACCGTGTTCATACTCACTCTTCCACAAACTGCTACTTTCGCCGCACAGTCAGTTTCTATCAAACGCCGTCGTCCTCTTCTGATGATCCACCGGACAACCATCACTTGGGCTTTACGGCTATGGGCAATGAGGACTCAATGACTCCCCTTCCCCTTACTCTAGAGATAACTAAACTACTCTGCTAACAACTGATAACGCCGGATTCTTATCTTATCTTTTTCTTATCTTACCAATTTTAAGAATCCTCGGTCGAATGGGTCTTTATTATCTGCTAAGAAGTGTAAAGGGGAAAAACCCCAATCTTACTTCATGATCATCCACAATCAATCTTGTAACTCTAAAGGATCACTGACTCCGAAATCAAATGTTAAGGGATTTATTACAAAGCCAAAAATTCCTGAACATACAAACACCTCAACAAGAGGTTAAGAAAATAAATGGGCACTAATACAAACATAATCCTACGCAAGAGTCTCATCCGACTCAGAATAAAAAGAATTGCTAATTCTAAAAGCATCAGGCATGCAATGACTGCTCCAACCTCTATTTTAGTATTGATTAGCCTAGAAAAGAAAAGCAATTAATCTGTTCCTACACTGTCACTAAAGTGACAGCCCTACTTAGCATCATCCCCAGGCAAGAGAGAAAAAGGTGTCAGTAGTGAGGACTTCCTTGGAAGTACACTCACATTGCTTAGGTAAGTAGCCAAAGCTACAGAGCTACAGACCTCGTTCCAAGATGCTCCTTATAGCTTCCCCTCTAGTCCTCAACTGCTCCACCCTCAGGGAGACTAACCCTAATACAAAATCATAAAACAGTAAAACACACCTTTTAAACACCTGGGCAGGTCTTCTTTCCTGTACTTTTCCATTGAAACTCCGACTTCATCCAGAAACCGTTGATGTGTCCTTGGGTCCCAGGCACCTTCTCCGCTGAAAGTATCATATCTGCATTCCTTTACACTCCCATGGTGGCTTCTCCTACCATCCTAACTTCTAAAACAAAGGGTTATTCTGCCTAACAAGATGTGTGTCCTTGCACCTGCAACAAAAAGCATGTGAGCGAAACAACTTTGCACGCACACAAAATCTGCTGACTACCTTTGACTGAGAGCCTTCCGAAGGAAAAATACATTTCAGGCCTGCAATATTCAGCTAACGTAAGAAATCACAAACAGGCCTCTCATTGCAAGGCATAGAAAATCATCTAGGTCTTTACACGTTTAAACATACATCTCTAAAGTCACATTATAAGCATTGATTTCATTACAGTGCATACATGAATAGGCAAATCTACATGTGCAGACTTTAATATGGTGCATGTTTACCCCTAATGCATCACCTCATACGTGAACTAATTCATTATGCATCATCCAAAATACTTTTTCGATTAAACACTACATTGATCTCCATAAATGACAAAATTACATTCCTATTTGCACTAATATATGCTGCTTTAATAATACAGTTCTAATAATCACACATTAATACATTCATTTAGATATGTGGGCGCTGACTATCTGTGATTATGACGCACCCCTACAATTTTGAGAATAACAGGACACTCTATCATACACCAAGTAAAGGCAAATTGACCAGTGTGGAGGTGTCCATATACAGAGGGATTGTGTCAGCAGAACAAACTGATTTTCTTTTCTTTATTATCTACTTCCCCTTTACCCTGAACATTGTTTTGTGCTGGATACTTTATATAGGAGTCGGACGGATTCAGTTGTTGCAGGTGCTGGAAATTCTCTTATTAATTAGATTCTAGGTCCTACAGAATAGTACTACCTGAAAGCAGAAATTCAGTGCAAATAGTGCATACCGTTACAGAATAGCAGGCCCACTTACTCATCATATCCAAGTGAGATGGAACCCCAGAAACCTTCAGGAGCAAATGTATTTAATCTTTTGGTAACAGTACAAAATGAAACCAAAGAGTTATTTTAAACTGTGCAACAGTCTCAGGAAGAAACACAACAACTGCCACAAGACTAGATGAAATTCAAAGAAATCCCTGTGGTTTTAGTGAGACAGAAAGTCAACCCATGGGTGGGGTGCCAGGTCAAAAACTAAACTCAAACCACCAACATTTAAATATCCTGACTTGCATATTAGTTCCTTGGAAAAAAAGGGGCTGCTGAAGGAGCCAATTCCACTTCTATAGCACCAGTAGTAACCCGTCAAACTGTTTATTTAGCCACACCTGAAAGATTCTTCAGAGAACCTTATGAATTTTCTACCTTTTTGAATCGCTGTCAGTTGCATTTCATGTGTAGTGCAGCTCATTTTTCTGATAATCGGTCTATGGTGGCATTTATTCTTTCTTACTTAGGAGGTACAGCTGCTACCTGGCCTATCCCTTTGGTAAGAAAGGGATGATACTCTTCTTTACAACTATTCAAACTTCAAGGAGGTAATAAAACACCATTATGATAAACACACTTTTACACATTCTGTAGTTACAAACCTACTGAACTTTAAGCAAGGAAAGAACGATCTTTTTCCTATCTGACTTCTTTCAATTGTTTAGTTCCTGAATCTGGGTGGTCTGAGGGAAGAAAAGTACTTCTCTTTTCTATAGTTGGTTAAGAATTGATGTAGGAGATTTATTGACCCAGGTACAATAAATCCACCAGAAGATTATGATGAGTAAATTAATTTTGTTATTAAGGTAGAACATAGATTATCAAAAAGAAAGTGTGATCGAAATAAACCAGATCAAAGAATAGGCATAATGAGAGAAAATAGACCGGAGGTCAAGACAGTTTCTGAAAGTGAGGGAATGCAAATTGGGGGTGTACGTGGTCCACCTTCCAAGGAAGAAAGATAGAGAAGAAGGTACCAAAAGTTATGCCTATATTGTGGGACGGCAGAATGTTTCCTTAAAGACTGTTATATAAAACCTAAAGGAAAACCCAGATCAGTATTAGTCAACCTGGAGGAAGAGGGAAACTCCATAGCCCGGTCGTTGTCAAGACCCAAATTCTGAGCAAACAGAAATCATACGTCTTAAAGTAATTAGGGAACTCCTTTATGGAGAAGTCAATTCAAGATTTTCTGTTACCGGTGTTATTAGAATGGGAGATAAAAATCAAGTATCTATTGAAATGTTAATTGATTCAGGGGCATCTGGAAATTTCATGGTTTTATCTTTTGCTAAAGATTTGGGTATTCCCATGATCAAAAGAAACAAGATAGAAAAAATCCTAATTATTGATAGCAGAGAAATATTGTCAGGACCAGTTAACATCTAGATCATTCAGTTAACTATGGCTATCAATGGCAAACATAAGGATCAAGTCGAGTTTGATTTGATTTCAGCCCTTCAATGTAGAGCAGTTCTAGAAATTTCATGGCTGTGCCAACATAACCCCAATTAAGGACGGGCAGAGCTGGAGTAGTGCCTCTACGTGTAGTTCCACAGAGTTTTAAAAAAACTCAGTGGAACTACACTACACTACCTCCCCCTCCCAAATTAATAAAAAAATTAAAAAGAAGGCACTTACCTGCGTGGCTGCCTCCTCCTCTGCCTGGCCGCTCTCCTTCCTGCTCCTCGCCGTCCTTCTTTTATGAAAAAACCCTACATTGTACGTCTTGCACAAGACATACAACTTAGGGTTTTTTCATAGAAGAAGGGCGGGAAGTAGCAGGAAGGAGAGCGGCCAGGCACAAGGAGGAGACAGCCCCGCAGGTAAGTGCCTTCATTTTAAATGTGTAATTCATTTGGGAGGGTGGATGGGCTGGCTAATTCCGCTCTGCCACGGAGGGGAGTATTGCCTAAACTCCGCATTCATAACGGAGCGCGGAGTAGGCAAACATCTGCAACGTCTGCTGGCGGAGTGGAGTTACCCACCTGGGGTTAACCCTAATCATATTTGTGTAGAAAGAAATTTAGTCTTCAGATCTTCTCATTGTCTTCAGCATTGTCTAATGAAACAAGAAACTTTTTTATACACTGCGGGAGATGATGTCTCATGTATTTTAGAAGTCTATAGGAAGTTTAAAGATGTGTTTAACAAAAAAAGGCTTGTGTATTGCCACCTGCTTGGCCTTTTTATGTTTTGTTAATCTTCATGAATCAATTCTCATCCATAGTGGTTCTCATAACACATTTACTTGAAGAAAGGATCAAAATGTCAATGGGCTACTATAGCAGAAAAAGCTTTTCTGTGGAGAAGCGTGGCTCAGTGGTTAGAGGCGGCAGACCCGGAAGCTGAGATCAGCCGTGGACCAGGGTTCGATTCCCCGCCTCGGCGGGTCTCGGGCTGAAAAATTCCACGGACTCGACAATTCTCGCTCCGGTGCCTACTCGACTCACGGGGTCACACTCTGCGACTCTGGGCAACAGCTTGCTTAATCTCCACTACGGCCCCTTGCGGCGGGATGCCTGGCTTTCACCTTGTGAATACCCTGCCGGGGTATCTCACAGGGGAATACCAGGACGGGTTCCCTAAGCAAGCGCCTTGAGACCCCTGGGTGATTAGTGCGCTATATAAATCGAAATACATTTACATTTTCAGACCTTGAAAGAACAATTTATCACAGCTTCTGCACTTAGACATCCTGATACTGCATGCCCTTTTATTGTGGAAGCAGATGCTTCACAGAATCCCATTCGGTGAATTTTGTAAAAAAAATCATCCAAATACTGCACAGTTACACCCAGTGGCATACTTTTCTTGAAAGCTCAGTACAGCAGAATACAATTACACAGTGACAGATAGGAAATTACTGCCAATTAAAATAGCATTTGAAGAGTGGTAGCACTATCTTTTAGAAGCAAAAGTACCAACCCAATTTTAACAGATCATTCCACTTTCCAGTTTTTGAAGTCTGCTCATGTTTCATCCACCAGGAAATTGCAGTGGGCACAATATTTTAATGATTGGGATTTTGTCATTATTTTCTAACCAGGGGAGTAGAATGGTAAAGCTGACACATTGCCCCCTTATGGGTGTTGTCAGATGAAATGCCCAGTAGATCTCCCTCCTATAATACCTATTGAAAAAGAAGTGGGGCTAATAATGATAAGTGATTAATTTATGAGACAGGTATAACGAGACCAACATACAGAGGAGAGTAATAGCATTCAAGCACAATATATAGGGATTAAGAAGCTTTACAATGGAGTTATTCTAGTAGACTAGCTGGAATTCCTATGGAGAATATGTACATTAGACCTAGTGGGAAGATACTTCTGGTGGCCTACCATGTTAAGAGACAGAAAACAATGTGTGGAAGCTTGTATGATTTGTGCTCAGAATGAAAGTTGTCATGCGACGCCTACTGGCTTACTCCAACATATTCTAGTTTTACCACAACCATAGCACATGGTTTCCCTTGACTTCATTGTAGAGCCGTCATGCACAGCATAAGGGTATAATACAATTCTAGTTACAGTTAGTCATTTGACTAAAATGTCTCATGGCATTCCCTTGAAAAGGTTTACCGACAGGAAAGGGATTAGCAAAGGTTTGTAAGCAGTTTGTGGTGAGATTACACGGTATCCCTTCAGTACTTAATGCAGATTGAGGTTATCAATTTATTTAAAGTTTTTGGAGATATTTTTGTGATCACTTAGACATAGAAGGCAGTTTGCCCTCTATTCTCCACCCTCATATAGACCGTCAGACTGAAAGAGAGAACTAGTGCTTAGAACAATATTTGAGCAGTCAAATATTAGAGGAAAATTGTAATTGGGATTCATAGAATGCAGGGTCTGCATGTAAAAATTATACCAAAGAACCTTCAGGCTTTTCCCATTTTCTGGGGACATATAGTTTACATCCTAAAATGATGACACTGGATATTCAAATACCAAATTCAGCACTTGCAGCTCATGAGTTGGACAATCACACTAAGTTGCAAAGCAACTTAGAAGAGGCAAAAAAGAATTATAAAGTTTTTGCAGACAAGCATAGAAGACACGGACGGACTTTCAAGATTGGAGATCAAGTATGGTTGACAATTCGTTATCTTTGCCTAAAAGCCAGAAATAACTTCCAGCCCAAGTTTAGAAGACCTTTTCACATTTTAAAGGTGCTCAATCCAGTTGCATTGAAATTA
Organism: Lissotriton helveticus; assembly: GCF_964261635.1. Lineage (NCBI taxonomy): Eukaryota > Metazoa > Chordata > Amphibia > Caudata > Salamandridae > Lissotriton > Lissotriton helveticus. The sequence continues at coordinate 1,630,256,251 of NC_136068.1, forward strand.
GAATTACCCACAACACTAAGGGGTCGATTCCGATTCGGTAAAAACCGCTCCAAATAGCCGTTTCGGAGCGTTTTTCTTGTACGAATCGTACCCTGCAACGTCCCGCGTACGTACGTCGAAGTACGATTCGTACCAAGAGCCAGACTCCGTATGAATCGTACAGAGACCGTATGACTCAAATCCCCGTACGAGTCTCCGTCGGAACCCACTGTACGCGAGATCTGTACGGCTCGCGGCTGGTTTATACAACCCAGCAAGTACGATACATGTCGGGTACGCACCGTACAACCCTTTTTTTACGGGAGCGGAATGAAAACAGCCGGAAAAGCAGAGTTCATGCCGAAACAGGTACGGAATGCCCCCCCCCCGGGTACGGTGCGTACCCCCCATGATTGCAGGGGTACGCCCCGTATACCCAGCGTACATAGGGTACGGTGCATACCCCCCATGATCGCAGGGGTATGCACCGTACCCCATGTACGCTGGGTGTACGGGCGTACCCCTGCGATCATGGGGGGTATGCACCGTATCCCATGTGTGCTGGGTGTACGGGACGTACCCCTGAGATCATGGGGGTACGCACCGTACGGTGTGTATGTGATTGTGCGCTTTTCCGTACGAATCGCCCTTACCTGACGTGGACCGTACGGATCGCGTCCTGATGCCCCGGTCCGGATCGTACTCATCGGGTCGTACGGCGTGTGTACGAGTCGTATGGAGAGGGCTCCGGATACGGTTCGTACAGACGTTTTTTTACCGGATCGGAATCGACCCCTAAATATACATCCAGTAATTCATTTTTCCCTGATAAACCAGTAAAAGAACAACACACTTATCAAATACACCATGTTAGAAATGGGGTTTCTGGTTGCCTGTGGTATGCACCTAAGCCAGGCAGAACCTACCACTCTAGTCATTGCAAGGGAGTTACATGCTGAAGATAACCCCTGCTTACCCCCTTGGTAGCTTGGCAGAGAAGTTAGGCTCATCTAAGAGGCAATGTGTAAAGCGTTTGCGCAACAAACTCACACAGCAGCGACACACTACAAAAGCGACACACTACAAAAGAAACTCCACACAAGGTTATATAAAAATAGCCTTTGTATTATCCTTAAAAACACATTAGAACCCAATTACATATATTACACTGAGACACTGGGATTACATTAATCACTAGACCAATCGGGCCACGCTCATAAACACACCATCAGGCTGACCAGTAACTACTGGTAGGATTACCCTGAGTGTAACACGTTATACAAAACATAGTTACCAGTGCACCATAGTAAACACTTGCAGCATGCACCTATTAGAAACCTCAGGCCAACAGTAGGTATATAACCATCTTTACTGCAAAGGTAACTGTCCTTCCATGCGTAGGTTCTTGGTCCACCTGCCTGCCTAAAACAGGGAATGGGGTAAGGGTAAACTCAGGGCCTCGTCTGGGCTCATCCCGCAATGTCCACAGAAGTAATCTAAAAAGCCCCCTACAGTGTGAAGCATGTTGTCCACAGGCTTGTGGTGCAGCCGCCAAAAAAAACTGCAGCGGGGGCTCGCTTTGGGCTCGCCCTACGTTGGCCACAGGAGCAAGAAAAAGCCCCCCAATAATGTGCACAATCGCCCGCTGCTGTGATTGTGCTGGGCAGCCACTAAAACCAATCTCGCCGGTGAGTTTGTACAAGACAAAGGCACTCACCTGGTCTATGGCCGTAAATAATGGGCACCTTGAGGCTGGCACCCCTTCTGCTCAGAGCCAGAGGAACAAGGGACTCCCTTCCCCGTCTTGTGCAGTAAGGCAACCAGAGTCCCTGGAGCACACCCTGAAGCTCGCAAGCCATCATCCCACTGGGCGGGACCTTTCTCATCGCAGCCGCTCTTCCTGCTGTAATACGAAACACTCAGTCTGACTCCCATCTGAAGACACAAACAGGGAGCAGGCAAATGCTTTTCTCCAATAATCACCAAGGGCAGCACTGGGCACAGGCAGGCCAGCACACACGGTCGCTCAGCAGAGTGGAAGGCCTTTCAGCCACCCAGCAGGCAGAAGGTCACTCCCAAGTGTCGGTTCCTCCTGGCGCACTTCAGTTCAGTTCAGTTTCACTTTAAGAAATTCCACAGACATGAGGTCACAGCTCCAATACTTATAGTCCATATGTCTCTGTTCTCCCCCCTGGCACAGGGCTCTGAGCCAAGTCCAAACAAGTCCTGGGGGTGCTTTACCATATCTATACAAGTGCACAACCACCTGAAATGTTAGTGTAAGCCTATGCTCCAGACAAACCACAGGGGGGGCAGAGCCATCATTGTGTAAGGCAGGCACAACCCTTTTCAGGTGCAGGTGCTAATCCTCCCACCACTTCAAATGCAGAACAGGCCTATTCAGCCTAGCTCTGAGTCACCCATGCAGGGCAGGACAAATCTGGAAACCCCCAGCCCAGGGACTGGCTGGAGTGAATGCACATCCCCTCTCTCAGGTCAGGTTCAATGTGCATTGAACCAGACGTTCAATACACATCAGGCAGGCACAAAGACACATAGCATACAGAAATGCCCACTTCTAAAAGTGGCATTTCTAAAAAATTGTAACCATAAATCTGCTTTCACCAGTAAACATTATTTATCACTACTATTCCAAACATACCCATCTCAGATCAGGAATTACCACTGAAGCACATATCAGGGAATCCCCAGTGCAATCCTATGAGAGGGCAGCCTCAGAGCAGTGGGAGACCAAATAGGCTGTTTGTCAGTACCAGGACATGCCACACAATTAAGGCACATGTCCTACCTTCTACCTACACTGCCTCCTGCTCACAGGGCTATCTAGGCCCTACCTTAGGGGTGATTTATATGTCGTGAAAGGGGAGTAACAGATGTAGCAACCACTTTATGTGTCACGTCACAGTGGCAGGAAACTGCGTGCTCAGGCCCGGCAGTGTCAGAGACCTGAGACAGGTTTGAAAGGCCAACCAGTAGCATTTAATTTACTAGCCCTGGATGTATTGGATACCACTGTACAAGGGACTGATAGGTAAATTAAATATGCCAAACAGGCGTAGACCAATCTTACCATGTTTACCATAGAGAGCACATGCACTTTAGCACTGATCAGCAGTGACAAAGTGTCCAGAGTCCTTAAACCACCAACAACAGGTAAGAGAAAATACAAGAGCACGGCAAAAAGTTCTTGGATGACCCTTAAAAAAGGGCCAAGTCCAACACACCACCTTTGGTGAAAGTGGAGGGCCAGGCAGAATATAAGTCGAAAGCTATATGAGACTCTAAGTGAGTTAGAGGACTCCTATCCTATCTTGTAGATTGGAGGATATGTGGTCCTGAGAGTTGATCCCTGGTACCCAGATTTCACCCACATGAACCTCACTTGTTAAGAGGTTTTCACTCACAATATCCCACTAAACCTAGACCTGTGTGGAGAACCTTGTGGAGTGGGGAGGGTACCATCAAGACTGCCATTCGTTTGGCAACTGTGACTCAGACCAGGTTGCTCAGGACGCAGTCTAGTTGTTCTTATGTACACCTCTATGACGTGCAGTGGCCGGCCACGCCCAATACAGAAGACGCCAGACATCACAGTTTTGGAAGATCGAAGATGTGACATGTTGCTACTTGGCAACGGTCCACCTATCCATTCTTGCTACTCCTGCAATACTTTTTTTTTAATGAGATAAGCTTGCTTTACTGCTGTTGTATACTACCTGTTTTGGTAAGATGCTTTCACAGTTGTGAAGACAGCTCTCATTTCTCCCGATGACGCGTCGCATTTGTGAGAGATATTTGAAGTGCCCATTCTTTCCTATACTGCATGTGTTTTAACAGAGATCCTTCTACAGCTGTTACTGACAGTTCTGATGCTTAGTATGAGAAAAGCTTGCACAGCCGCTTTCCATGCAGCAGGGAGGCGTAAACTGCTGTTCATTATACTGCACAATTTGTTTGATATTTGTTTTCAAAGCTCATTTCCAGGTTCTACCTTTTCTGTGCAAAGAAAGCTAGAAATGCCGCTGCTTGTCTTGTGCCTGTTATGTTTGTGAAGGGAGACTGTACAGCTACTGCCTCTCCCATGCCTGTTTGCATGGGAGACACACTATTCCTCTTTTGAGCTAAGGAATTTTACACTGATGCTGCCTTTGCTGTACCTATTCTAAGTGAGGGAATCATGCAAGTCATCTCCTAATATGCTAACATACTAGTGGTGAGGTAGGTGGATCTGTGCATGTGTGTGTGCGCATGTGTGATAGAGACACTTGCAATGCTTCTACCTGCGTAGTACCTGTTGTGGGTTTGTGAACGAAAGTTACTCGACTGCTACTAATGAAAACCCTCTTGTGAGTAGCTTTAGCAGGTCCTGCCTGGGCTGTACCTAATCTTTGAGAATCTTGCTCTATTTCTGATTTTGTTTTTGATATCCATCACAAGCCTTGACATAAATCATAGGCACGGGGGCAGAGGGTCATGCATGACCAAGTGTGGAGACAGACCTAATAGAACTGAGTGGTTAAGGGCTAAAGAGGAGTTAGGTTTCAGCAATGTAACAGAAATACTAAGAATACAAGAGCAAAAAAGAAGAGAAAGTGAAGTAAAGGAACAGCAAAGAAGAAGGAGAAATTGAGTGGAGGTAAAGAGAGAAAATTAGGGAACAAAGTAAGAGGGTAGGAAAGAAAAAGAAGGGAGAAAATGCAAGGGATTGGAGTACCTAGAACTAGAAACAAAGTCAGTCACAGAATGAAAAAGGAGATTTTGTAGCAATAGCAAAAGAGATATGACGAAAGGAAAAAATAAGCGGGAAATGCAAGGTTGGGAATAAATAAGAAAGGATAATGAAAGCAACATGAAAATACTGGCATAGCATTGAAAGGAACTGGCAGTAAAAGAACAGAGGAATTGAGAAGAGGAAGTAATGAGAAGAAAGGAGAAAAAGAGTAATATTAAAGTCTAAAGAATGGCAAAGAGAGAAGAAAAAGGATACCGCACAAGAGTGGAAGGCAAAACCAAAGTGCTGTATTTTTTATATATGCTCCAGAAATGTGGCAAATAAAATGTTCTTGATGGCTTGACTTACATCACTCATGACATGTTCAATGACATCATTTATGACATCACTGATGACAACTCAAATGTCTTCATTGATTACATCACTGATGACATCATCCAGTGAGTGTACTAGATTTTTCATTATAGTTTACATAGTGATGGGTAACTTTCATATTACTTTTCTACGTAATGTTGTACAGCCCGTTTCCAGCTAATGGGTGTAAGTAAACACATTTGCTTCAAATGCATCATATATGTGTGGAGGTATTAAAAATGTTATAAATCTTAGTATTGGAGAGTAACTCTGTGTGCAGATGACAGTTGACAACTTGTGTCCAGTATGTTCCACAAAGTGTTTTAGTTCTGCAGAAAAGGTTTTCAGCAGGGCAAAAATTCTACCCAGAAGATACTGAATATTGTAAGCAGCCTAGAGTTATTAGACAGAATCGTCGTAGCCCGACAATTTCTACATAACATAGAAAACTGTGAGTAACTGGTACTAACCCATGTACATGTGCTTGTTATGATTCAAATGATGGGTTATCTGTTCACCACAGTATGAAGGCTGCAGGTAGTTAGATCTTTAGCACCTTCAAAGCTTGGCTATTTTAAACAAAGTGTATTTTTGACAAGTTTTGCATAGAGTGTACACTGTTCTAAATATATACTTTTTTAGTACTCTATGGTGCATTTCAAATAAGAGTTTCACTGGCTGCAAACAGTATGGTACAGAGTAAACTCTCTGTAAACACTGCTTTTCTACTCCTATCAATTTCATTTCTCAATGTTGGTTCAAGGACTGTGAGGTAGTTTGATACAAATAAAAACTATCCATAGTGAGGAATTTTATTTTGGAACATGCGTTGAGTATCTTGAGGACCTTGGCTTGCTCTGAACAGTTGTAAACATATTGAACATCATGTGTAATATGAACTAGACTACCCATTAAGTGTATGGTCTAGGGTCAATGTTGCACTCCTAAGGGCATTGTATCTGTGAGGGCATTCATGATGCTTCATATTATTCTGAGCTATTTTGTATTTATTTCAGGCTTCTATTGCCATGCTATTTTATAGAGTAATGTGTAAACAAAGAAGATTGGATGATGTCAACAGCGAGGTCATCAGTGATGTCATCAATGATGTCATTCAAGATGTCATGAGTGATGTCATATATGATGTCATGAGTGATGTAATATGTGAGGTCATAAGCAGTACATGACGTGGGCGCAAGTTATAGGTAGCTCTGCTAACTATAAATGATGCATTTCTGTGTTGTTTTTAGCTCACATCATTAATGTTGTCACTGACATATTCACCTAACTATAACGTTACTTTAACCTTTTTTTTTGTGAATATATATAGATATAGATATATAGATCCATACATATGTATATATTACCTACTTGTGATAGCCAATAGGTAGTTAAAAATGAGGACCAACTTTTTCCACAGACGAAGTGCTTTTTGATTTGCTAAAAACTTTAGCGCCGATTCATAAATCTTAACGAAATTTTCAAAACTAGTGCACCAGTTACCTTAGCTGCTGTTTAAAACGTTTTAGGAAGCTTCGTCAAGAAGGGGCTGAGAAAAAAAGGGGGTCCCAAAACACTTTTTCCCAATGTAATGTCTATGAGGATTTAGCATTATTTATACACGACTACAGGCTGAACGGATGAACGAACTTACGACACGTTTTGCAGAAAGGTAGACCTTGTTGTAGAAAGTGCGCTTTTTAGGCCTCAGCTGTAGGCGTAAATGCGCTGTTTTGAACTGAGACATGCTATTTCTACATCGTGGATTACCGCCCGCCCAGGGGCTTCCCATTTGCTGGCACCATCATCGCTCCACTTTACCTTCTACCCATTTGCTTAGGGCATGCATACGTCATGCCTTTTCCCTGTTTAGCCCTGCCTGAGTGATCCACCCAGCTACTGTTAAAATATGAAGTGGACGTTGTAGGGCATTGTTTAGGGACTACTTTTATATTTTTATTAGTTCCTCTGCCAGTTAAGCTGTTTTCTTCTTCAAATGCTGCCATTTTGTTTCTTGGTCCGCCCTTGGGGGAAGAAAGGTGAAAAATAACATTAGGATACATCACGGGGTCTCTGAGGGACCACTCATTGGCAAAAAAGTGTCCTTTTTTTGGCCAAACCGTGGATTTACCGCTGTACTCCCCAGTCTAAATTCGAGATGAATCTGCAGATCCGAAACCCAAAAATACATCCACTCACAAGCCAAACCACTGCCCCACACGATCAAAGGCCATGCGTGGCGTGGGGTTGGGGAAAGCGGGGGAGGTTGGCTGCAGGCCTGTCAGTGTGGTTTTATTGAAATATGGAATGGTATATTAATTTATGTTAAAAACACAGACATTCACTGCAATAAACAAAGGTTACAGGGACATTATAGTTAGGTTGACGTTTTACCCACACAAAACCATGGGAATTGTTCTGAAGAAATTATAACTCATGCCATTAAGTAACTTAAGGCCACAAATTATAGTTTCTTAACAGAAGTATAACTATAAGTACAACCATAACTGCTACATTCCTATGGTTTTGTGTGGGTAAAACATCAACCTAACTATAAAGTATAAATAAATATTTCCTAGACAAACATCTCATAGAAATACACACAATGAAAGAATACACTAGGGAATTTCAATCATTAAAAAGCATACACATTCAGTATAGTACTTCATTTAAAAACCCTTCCAATATTTTGCAACAAAATTAGATAAAAAGACACATTTCGTAACATCAGCCAGCATCTCAGTTACAATTATAAAACCTTCCTGCTGTTAACAACTTCATTATCAAAATACTCAAATTCATGGTATCATAAAACACCCAATAGATTTACAATAATTCGTTTTCACCCATACAGTTTACAATTACCTTTTTAGAATAAGTAAAGTGTACTTGGATATGGCAATAGCAAAAACGAATTGCCTTATTTCCAATAAGATAGCCAGTCCATTCCTCAAAAAGAAAAAGCACATGATTTTTCTTCAATCATCCACAAATAGTGGGCTATCTAAAAACAGGTGTGTTACAGATTATTTCTTTTGCAAAAGATAAACATGACAGACATTAATGTCTAGAACCTTTCTTTTAAACCCACAAATACTCCATCCTGGGTCTTTCCGGATCCGGAATTGTTGATTACATTCCTTAATCATATATCAAGGAATTGACGTGAAGAAGGAAAAGACAGCCCCCAACCTAAAAAATTCTAAGGAATGGCTTAAAGAATTTTTCACAGTGAGGCATTTCTTGTTGCTGGTTAATAAGTAGGCTTTAACTCCCAGAGCACTCTCTTAAGCTGATCCCCCACCAGCATCTGTTACACCAACCCCATACCAATTTTCCTCACTCTTGTCATAAACTTTTTAGTGAATTTGCTTGCAGACAGCATTATATCTTGCATCATCATTGACAATAATTTATCCATGGGGTCATTAATCTAAGGCCACGGACAAACGCAAAGCATGTGATCTAGCAATCACAGTACAGGATTCAAGGTTTAACGCTAACCTCACTGTCAGCAACACATACAACACTGGGAATCAAAGCAAAATGCCTGCACAAGTTTAAGGCGTCCCTTAGCTGTATTAACATAAACCCAGAGGTGCAACAATGGCTGGAGGCACAATTCCCTATACCTCCTCAATTCAGAACCTGATTCAAAGAACCTGGCATTCCTCAACTGTACATAAATACGTTAGCCCAGCACACTCAACTCAACAAATAGTTAATCAATACGTGTACAGTCTGTAATGTAGAAATTTTTCGAAGGCGAGTCGATGTATTTCAATTTCTTTATTTTTCATTCTTTAAAAACACTTTTGAAACCGCCAACGCGTTTCGTCCCTTCCAGGGACTTCTTCAGGGCTTGAAATAAAAAGTGGGCGTATTTCAATAATTAATTTTTCATAGAGTCAGGACAGAGGGTTTGTCAATTTAAATACACTTCCTCAACTATCATGTTCCATGTGGATTCGGACAGGAAGTTTTTCTTTGTTTTTATCTGTTCAATGTCCAGGGCAATGTGGTCCCAGTCCCGCACACGTCCTCGAATCCGTCCGTCCTATCGCCGATCGCTAACCTCACTGTCAGCAACATTGCATTTTTAGGGAGTATCACAAGTGTATTCAGACAGATACTCTCCAAAGGATCACAAACAACTCACTGGCCGAGGGCCAATAATTCTGCATCATAATGGACCTGCGGGATCAGCTACCTTATGATGCGCTTCATGAGTGGGTCATTGGATAACACTCCATACCTCCGATCAAATCTCCTAAGATCATTTGTTGTGCTAAGTATAGCAGTTCTCACCTTTGTCATGTGGTTTTCCCATTTCAGATTGTAAGAGAAAGTCATTCCTAAATATTTATACTAATTTACCTGTTCAGAAGGTGAGGAATCAAGGAACCATGAGTACCTTTTTAGCTTATTTGAAAAAAGCATAGTCTTGGTTTTGTGCACCTTAACCATGAAACAGTCTGTCACATAATAAGCATTTAAACTTGTGACTTCCTATTGAAGGCATTGGTGTCAAATGCATCAGATCTAAGTAAGTTGCAAACGTAAGACAATGAGTATGCACTCTTTTAATCTTAGGGGGAAAAGGATTAACTTCTTCTAGAGTGTTTAAGAGATCAGAAATGAATGAACTAAAAAAAATTTGACAAAGACACAACCTCCACTTTCACAGGAATTTTAAATGTTCGATTTGCCAACCCATTTAGGCCGACCTGTACCCAATTATATTTGTGAAGTGCCCGAATCATGGTCAGCAGATCTTTGGGGATATTCCACCTTGCAAGTTTTTGCAATAGGATCCTGCTATCCACTTTGTCAAATACAGCTTCAAAGTCAACAATGTAACAGCACAGATTGCCTACTGTACTTATTGCCCTTAGTGTAAAGCAGTAATCAACTACGGAGTACTTCCCATGGCTCAAGAATTTTACAAGGAGGATGAGTGTAGATTTTAGATGTAACATCCAAAAAAGAGATCAAATGATAGTTTCCAGGATCACTTCAGGTGCCCTTTTGGTAGATTGGTTTAATTATAACACCTCACTATAAGGGGGGATACACCCAGTGTTAGTCATCCATTTCAAGAAGGGACTTAGTTAGATTGCCCACCATAATGGGGTTTTCTTATAGAGGACAGCTGGGAGTCCATCGGGCCGCTTGCTGGTGAGGATTTCAAATTTGAAATCATCTCTGCAATTAACCCAGTCTCCTGTAATTGCAGTAAATTAGTGTTGACTGCTTGATGGTTAAAAACTCGAGATTTGGACAGTAGATCAAAAAGCAACATACGCAGCACCTGTACTGTAAATTACCACTACTATTTAGATGCAAAACAATCTTGTGTGCAGATATCCAAATGTGCCCCCTGTCCAGAAGCACCTCCTCTCACAAGGGACTATAGAACAAAGAAACTGGATTGGAGCTGCACCACTGCTAATCAAAAAAGTCCATAAGGAATTATCCATGGATATTGAAGAATCATAGTTCAATGAAGAAAGTGGCTGGAAATACAAGTTGTATAGTATTTTCTTCTTACTTATTCAGTTGATAAAAAAACATCACCCAACGCGTTTCGTCCTTTTTATATAGGACTTCTTCAGGGCTGTAAGTTAAAAAGATATGTAAAAAGATATTTACAAAAAACACACTCTACATGACCAACAACACTTATATTTACACAACAAATATATTACATAGACATAACATTGAAATGACAATACACTGTAGTGTATCCTTTTCGGTGAATCAAGGAAATCCATTAAACAACATACCCAAGGTGAAACACGTGAAAAGCTACATGAACAATTTGTACACAATGACAAATAGCGTTGACCTACATTGTCTAAAGAGATAAGCAGAAAAATGGAGAATGGAGATGAAAAAGTAAAGGTCTGAGATTAAGGGGCAGCTGAAACTGTATTATAGGAAATAAGCCGACAGAATAGAAAGTATACGATGAAGCGCACACAGGCCTCACCTGACCGTGAAAATGCCACTCAAATTGGGATTCTTGAGTTAAACTGACAAAGATAATGGTAGGACTCGCACAGCTAGACTATGATTAATGTAAATCCAACAGTTTATGGGCTGTCGCGTGCTACTAAGGTAGCGCTGTCCGTTCCTTACAGCGCTGGGTACTGCAACGACTATTACAATGCTACCCCAACTTGGGGGAGGACTCCTCGGTGCACAGCGTTCATGAGACTCAGTGGTCATTCAATATGCGAAGTTCCACAAATGTAATCCAACAAGGTCCAAATTAAAGTTTATTCAACACATCATCATCATGGTTGTTCAATTTGCAAAAAGATTCTCCATATCTGTAAATATTCCACTGTTTTACATCAATGATGTCGTCCACATTATAAATCCCAATGCATTTCGGGCTATTACTGCAGCCCTTCCTTAGGGGGTAGCTTCGATATGACGAGCCGTGAATCAACGTGAACGACAATGGTATGCAGAATTCCGCAAAATAAACAGATCAGGTTGACGGGCTCCGGTGCCCGTCAACCTGAAGGGCTGCAGTAATAGCCCGAAATGCATTGGGGATATATAATGTGGCGCTCTAATAAAGAAAGTCACACTTTATAAAGGCATGCAGTGTTATTTGTCATTCTGATTTATTTCAAGATGGTGAACCAAATTCCAAGTGATGAAGTGATGGTTTATATGGGAGAATTGTCAGGATACAATCTCCATGGTATCCAGATCTAATGGGAGTGATGTGTGCTTAGCTACTTCTCCAAAGTCACTGTCAAAAATACACTCAAAAATATATGGGTTAGAAATAATCCTGGGAAAAGAGGAATAGGTTCAAAAGAGAGAAATAGGGATACTGGATATTGTCATTCTGCCCGATCTTACAGCTGGGTACAGGCTTCACTGTAGGAGTGTTGCTATCTGAAGACAACGAGGAGCTTTCAATGATTTTATCTTTCTAGCTTCAGCTCATAATTTCTAGTATTGATATTTCAAGAACCTCTCAAATCTCTATGGGGCATATTATCAAGAGTGGCTTTAAAATTATCGCTGCTTTACCAGCAGGAAACTGCAGCTAAAGCGGTTATAATGGACTTGCTAACATGCCCTTGTGAATCCCCATAGAAGCCGAGGTTAACACCAGAACCTGGGCTTCTATTGGAATTCACAAGGGCATACTATCAAGCCCATTATCGCCGCTTTAGCCGCAGTTTCCTGCCGGTAAAGCTGCTATAATATTAACTTACAACAAGGGGTGGTGATGGACAGAGTCTCTGAATTAAGCAGAATACTCTCACCCAGTCAAGAGATCAGGGCTAGATCCAACACCGTTTTTTAGCTCATTGCACCATCCCAGTTTCAGAACCTGGCTGTATGCAAATTAGTCTGTCCCTGGCCCAGTGCATCATGGGAACAGGGCAGACCAGACTACAAAAGCCAATTCTTACACTGGGAAGGAAACAAGCTTCCGGGGACCGGTTTCTGGCATTTCAGCCGTCTTCGGCCCGGCTTGCTTGAATCCTGATGGTGCAATGAGCAAGGGACTCACATCTGAGTATACCCTTCCACGCTTAGGGTGGACAAAATAATTTACAACAAGGGGTGGTGATGACAGAGTCTCTGAATTAAGCAGAATACTCTCACCCAGTCAAGAGATCAGGGCTAGATCCAACACCGTTTTTTAGCTCATTGCACCATCCCAGTTTCAGAACCTGGCTGTATGCAAATTAGTCTGTCCCTGGCCCAGTGCATCATGGGAACAGGGCAGACCAGACTACAAAAGCCAATTCTTACACTGGGAAGGAAACAAGCTTCCGGGGACCGGTTTCTGGCATTTCAGCCGTCTTCGGCCCGGCTTGCTTGAATCCTGATGGTGCAATGAGCAAGGGACTCACATCTGAGTATACCCTTCCACGCTTAGGGTGGACAAAATAAGTGAAGAATTGGCTTGGTAGTTTGGTCTGCCCTGTTCCCATGATGCACTGGGCCAGGGACAGACTAATTTGCATATAGCCAGGTTCTGAACTGGGATGGTGCAGTGAGCTAAAAAACGGTGATGGATCAAGCCCTGATCTGTTGACTGGGTAGGAGTGTTCTGATTAACTCAGATACTCTGCCCATCACCACCCCCTTTTTGAAGCTATAATATTAACGGCATTTTTGATAATATGCCCCTTTGTTCACAACTCTGTGTAGTCTGGTGAAACTCTGTCTTCCTAAAGATGAAAAACAGATTTGTACGTAAGATTTGCAAAAAATATTCTGACTTATTGTGTGTTTCTTACTATAGGATTAGATATACATATATACAACAACATACGATGTCATACAAATATGCTCTGTAATTCGAATTATATTCAATCTGATCGATTTGTGAACTGCACCATAATAAATACACATTCGTTTTATAGAGTGCATCTAACAACAAGCTTTAACTTTCCCATGTCGTTTGACACCTTCGTAATACCATAAGTGTATCAATAGAAATGTTATCAGAGTATGTACAAAGATGCAGATGCTTTTTGCTCCTATAGGGGAAGGAACATGATACACATCTTAGGGCCAGATGTAGGTAGCCTAATACCGGTCCGTAACGGCCGAAAATCGGTGTTTTTGGCCGTTACCGACCGGTATTTGGAAAATGATATGTAGGTCGCCTAAAATCGGAAAAAATACCGATTCGGTAGATTACCGGCTCGGTAAAGATACCAAAACGTCAATATTTCCGATTCGGTAAAATTACCGATTCGGAACAAATACCGAGTCGGTAAAAGTTCCGAATCGGTAAAACTACCGATTCGGAATAAATACCGAGTCGGTAAAAGTTCCGATTTGGTAAAATTACCGATTCGGAAATTGAGAAATGGAAAATACCACGCCATCGAGATGTAGGTGAGCCTTAAATTACGGATTTGCTACAAAATTCGGTAATTACGAGTCGGTATTTAACATGGATTGCAAGCAGGTGGTAATCAGGTGCAGCCTATAAAAAAGGGCCCCAAAATGCAACACTGGAAGCAGAATGGTGGCTTTTTACATCATAGCAAGATGGCTAAGGCTACAGGCAGCAGGTGAGAGGGAATGGAGAAGGGAGGAACAGGTATATAGGCAAAGGATTACACTCCTCCAATTGACAGAGCCAGAGATACTGCAGAGATACAGACTGCACCCTGAAACCATCATGGACCTGATCAGGGACCTGCATCCACTTCTGGACCACCCAAGACCAAGGGCCCATGCCATCCCACCCCATGTCCAGGTGCTCTGTAGCATACACCTCCTAGCATCTGGGAGCTACCAGAGTATAGTGGCAGCGGTAGGTGGGGTGTCCCAGAGCTGCCTGTCGCGTTTTTCCCGAAATTTCCTGGATGCCATGATGCTAAAAATGGATCACTACATCCACTTCCCAGACACTGATGCGGACTTGCTCAGGACCAAGACTGACTTTTACCTCATGGCAAACTTCCCACACGTGATTGGCTGCATTGATGGGACCCACATCCCCATTTGCCCCCCAGCTGCCACAGAGCACATATACAGGAACAGGAAGTCAACACACACAATTAATGTACAAGCTATCTGCGATGCCAAGTTCTTCATCACCGATATAGTGGCCAGATACCCAGGAAGTACCCACGATTCATATATCTTCCAAAACAGTGGGATCTATACCCGCCTGACAGCGGGTGAATTTGGGGAAGGATACCTGCTAGGTAAAGAAATGGGTGACACTCCCTTGATAGATGAAGCAGATGTATGTCAATGTGTGCATCTGAGTAATGTATATTTTGTCTTTCACTTTAGGGGATAGTGCATAGGCACTCCGTTCCTTCGTCCTGACACCCTACCTCAACCCCACAACCCCCAGCCAGAGACGTTACAATGTGGCACATAAATCCACCAGGAACATCATTGAGTGCACCTTTGGCCTCCTGAAGAGCCGGTTCCGCTGCCTCCACAAAAGTGGGGGGGCACGGCAGTACACACCTGAAACGTGCTGTAAGATAATTGCAACCTGTGCAATGTTGCACAACCTCGCAACTAAGAGGGGCACAGAGGTGGAATTGGAGGAGTATGTAGACCATGACGATGATCAGGCACTACCAGCAGCCAACACAGTCGGAGTACCAACACCCACAGATGGAAGACAGAGACGGACAGAAATCACACACAACTACTTCTGAGTAAGTATCGAGACAATGCATGTGTTGTACGTCAATGCACGTAGTTTATTTAGCACTACGTAGAAAAGACATGAGCCACAAATTTCACACACTAGTGTGCCTGGCACTACTGTGTGTACAGGGGTTACCTCACCCTCACATGTCCAACTGAACATGCTAGGCTCACTGCTTGCGCCCATGAACAGCCCCGCGTGATGCATGAGCTTGGCTGGGTTCTAAGTCTGCAGTGCCAGCGCCGGCACTCTGGCGTCTGCTACTCCTCCTTACTTCAGGGACAGGGGTGCTGCCCCTGCTACTAGTGGTATCTGTGTCCCCAAGACCTTCTGCTCCAGTGGTGGCTGACTGGTTTGTCAGCAACACTTCCATCGCTGTAGTGACTCTCCCCATCCCCCGTGTGAGGTCAGTACAGCAGTGCACCAGCCCCTCCTGCATTGCAACTGACCGGCGACACATCAGTGAAGTTGCATTAGCAAGTTGCCGCATGCCGCCTATCTGCTGCTGCGTACGACGGGTCTCCCTGCGCCGTTGTGCACGTCCTCATGAAGTTCCACACAGAGTGTCATCACACTCTGAGACATCTCCCTGACTCCCTCTGCCATGTCCTTCATGCTGTCTGCCATAGATGATATTCCTTTGTTCATGTCTGTGAAGTTGCTGTTCAGAATTCGCATCTGCCTGTGTACTGCACTTATCCCTTTTGCCTGCAGGCGCTGAACCTTCACCATTGTGGTCTCGAGGCCTTGGAACACACTCTCATCACGGCCACTGCCGCCTGACTCCCGGACCCTACGACGTCTTGTTCCTTCAGATGGCCTGACAGGAGTGGATGTGTGACCTGGTGCATTCCCTGCCATAGACTGCATAGACTCCTCACATTCCCCTTCCTCATCCGAGGATGTTTGTAGGATCCTATGCGGGGGACCCTCATGCCTCACAGGCCTGAGGATTTCAGACACCTCGGAGTCTGCTGATGTGTGTGACTGTTCTGACGCAGGTAGTGGTGAGCCAATGAGCACAGGAGATGCTTCCAGTTGCAGGGTGTCGTCTGCCTCTGGTATGTCTGCTGCTTGTGTGCATGGTGCTGTAGGTCTTGCACTGCTGGTCCCAGCATCCCTGCCTTCTTGCTCACTGCTATCCCTTTGGGGATGTGTCTTCTCCCTCACCTGCTGTGACTTGCGTGATGTCTCTCCTGTGGACAGACATGGACAGTATCTTAGTGGCGCTTTCACCGTGTACATCAATATAAAATTAAATTTTCACATCACTATTTTCTGCTCCTCCCATGTGTCTGATTGTATTGTGTGGCATGCCTGACTACATTTCATGATGACTGCTCATATGGGTATTCTTATGACTACCACTCCCATAATGCATTGCAGGTGAGTACTAAAGTCAGAACTGGATTTCCTACATACATAGCCACATTGGGGGAGGTACACAGGCAGGGGGTGTGGGATGATGGACATGTCCCTTACCTTTCTTAGCTGCAGCTCGGGCTGAGCTGTCTGCATCACCAATCCCCAGGACGCAGTCTGGCTCCAGTGTGGACTCCACTAGCTCTTCCAGGTCTGTGAGTGGAGGTGCCTTGTTCTTCCCTCCACCTGTTAAATTGGACTCCTTGCTTCTTGCAGCCAGTTTCTTCTTCGTGATGATCCTTAGATCGTACCATCGCTTTTTTAGGTCGTCCACTTCCCTGTTGGTCACTCCTATGGCGTTGATTTTAGTCTGAATCCCCAGCCAGGTGCTCCTCTTGACAGCCTCTGGTACCTGCAGGGACTGCTTTCCAAAGATTCTTGGGTAGTGCTTGACTACCTCCTCCACCAGCACCTGCAGTTCTCCAGTGCTAAACTTCATCTTCCTCTTCCTCTCTGCTCCTTCCCTCTGAAAGTCTTGGGGCTCCATTTGTTTCTCCTGCAGGGATCTGCTTCACAACTGCCTGTCTCTGTGTGTCTGCTCTCCTGTGTGATCAGTTACACTGCACCTGCATGGGTGTGGCCACTTCCTGGTTGTGGGGTGGGGTCGATGCACAGGATTGGTCTATTGCTCTGTCGGTTGGCTGAGGGGCGGGATGGAGACATGTGATTGGTTGATACTTCAACTGCCTGATATTTTGTATCCCCGACTCGGTATTTACCGAGTCGGTAATTACCGAGTCGGTATTTACCGATTCGGTATTTGCCGTATCGGAAAATACCGATTCGGTGAATACAGTGAAGGGGTTACCGAATTTTACCGAATCGGTATTTTTTTACCGGATTTTGACCTACATCTCGTTTCACTTTTCTGAAATACCGATTCGGTAAAAATTGGTATTTTAGAGTCGGTAAAAATGAGTTACCTACATCTGGCCCTAAGAGTTTAGAATATTGAACGGGTGACTCCTAAAAATAGTTCTCAGTTGTGAAGTTTAAATCTTTAAACATAAAAATTATCCTATGATAATTCTCTGTATTCAGTTCAATCTTTCATCGACTTTCTGGAGAACAACAATCTGCAGAGTTTCCAAGCTCTAACAACAAGGTCCTGACTGCAGCAACTATATATATTGATTGGCTAGCAGCAACACTCTGGACCACTAGGAACTTTAGCGCTTCAAGATAGTCTCCACCATTTGAAAGTAGGAAACTATCCCCATTTGACTTTGTTAAAGTGTGCTGAAATGTCATCAGTAGGGAACAAAGGATGAATCGAGGTAGCATACAAACAAATGTATTGCAACTGATTCACACATTTATAAAATACAGTGGTGAACAGTAACATTTAACTTTGTTCCAGGCACTAGACATTTAGGGCCATAATTACGAGGGCCTTGCGTGATGCGTGCACCACGCAACATGATACATGCATGACCCACAGCCCCAAGTCATATTTACGAAGCGACGCAAAGCCACTTTGTGGGGCTTTGAATGGCTTCACAAATATGGAGTAATGCAATGCAGCACAAATTGCTACGTTGCCTTACATTGCGCACGAGAGGCGTTCCATGGGTGTTGAGGTGGGTGTTCCCACTGAACTTCCATGGTATTTGATGCATTCCCACATTTGCAAGGACTTGTAAACCTGGCAATACGGCAAAATCTCATGCCTCCCCACGTGCGGCACAACGAGGAGAAATATGTTTATATCTCCTCTTTGTTTCCTCTTTCTATGTTTGCTGCAGAATGCAGCAAACATAGAAAGAGGACCACGCTTCTATGGATTGTTTTTGTGCAGGAAGGTGCCCCTTCCTGCACAAAAACAATCCTGCCTGTAACGCAGGAACCCTTGCACCATAGTGCAAATAGGGCCTGTGTTGGCGCTAGGCTTCCGAAACGGCACCAGCGCAGGGGGAAAGGACAGGAATGCACGTATTGGATAGATATGGTGAATTCCTGTCCTTTCCGTGTGATGCAGGGCAGAGCAACAAGGTAAGTTGCTATGCTGCTCTGCGCCACCATTCTAATAAGTATGCTCCTTAGATCCTTTTCATGCCTGTTCCTTCCTGACGCAGATTGTAGCTGTTGTGGGGCAGGAGATGTTGTTGATAAAGAACTATTACATTGGGAGCTATTAAGTTGTTGCAGAAAAGGCAGTGATGACAAGAGGGCAGTCCCTATGGATAATAAATGTATGGATATTTAAAATGAAGAATAAATGAATGAATGCTTGCATTGGTTTCTGCTCAGACATGCATCCTTTAAATAGAAACATGGAAACATAGATTAAAGCAGAGAAACAAAGGGAAATATTTAAAAGGAAATGATCCAGCGCTGCAAGCCATCTTGCTGCGCTGAGCTGTGGCATTAGGAAAGTGCAGGGATGCATCATATTTACAACAATATGACACATTCCTGTGCTTTCCTCAATTCTGGCGCACAATTGACTGCCTTGTGCCAATGCAGGCACACTTGGACCATGGTGCAAGGGTGCCTGGGTTGCAGGGATGATTGCTTTTGTGCAGGAAGTGACCCATTCCTACACAAAAACATTCATTGATGGCATTTTCCTCCTTCTGTGTGTGCTGCAAAATGCAGCACACTTAGAAAGAGCAAAACACGAGGAGAAATAAAGGTATTTCTCCTCGTTGTACCACTATAGTGCCTCCCCTGATGCATTCCCAGCTTTACGAAACCTAGTAAATCTGGGAATTTGTCAGAATCTATGGGTGTTTCATGGAAACAGCCACAGCAACACCAAAGGAACGCCCCTTTTATCCAGAACAATGTGTTAAAGGGGGCCATATTTACAAGGCCATGAAAAGCCACGCAGGGTGGTTTGTGTGGCCTTGTAAATATGGGACAGCTCACTGTGCCATCGGATCTTTAAAAAAAAGGGACACTCTGGTGGTGCAAGGGGCTTGTAAATATGATCCAAAGTGTTGAAAGGTGGACAAGGGGATACAACAGGAAAGCAATAGAATTGCATATTTCAGAAAGCAGCAAAAACATAGCCCTACGCACAAAGCCCAAGGGTGCAAAACAGTGGCTGTTTTTACACAATGCTGATATGAGACCTGGAGCTTATTTTCTGCTGTATCAGAACTCGCAAAATCCTGATCCATTAATATCAAGGAGGCAGGATTCTGTTTGAGAGTCCTACCGAGCTGGCTGTGACTGCAGGGATGCAGGTCTTACAGGGACAGCAGCCACTATATCTGCATTCAAAATCATAAAATGAATTTTTTTATCACAGAACCTGCACCATGAAGGGACACGCATAAAAACAGCATAATGAGAATCGTGCTTGATTTTATGATTATACCGACTGTATATTAGTCACACAGTTTTATATGTTGCATGACAGAGATTTTGTGGCTGCATTAGCTCCGCTAATTGTAAGAGCCACCCACACATTTTTATTTCAAGAAGAGCTCTGTTACCATAGCATACGATCAGAGGCTCAAGCTGCACACGCTAGTTCTAGGGTAACTGCTAGTGTTATTGTCAATTACCCCTGCCCCTCTGGGGCCACAATACTGTTGCACTCTAAGTGAAGTACTCCCTTCTAACATAAAGGGTACAATTCTATGGTCAAACATAAGGCGTAGTAGGAAGATGTCCCACAGGGCTTATTCCAATGGATTTCATTAGGATTTTGTTAAATCTTTGCAACAAGATCAACAATTCTGGTGGCAGGAAAATGTGAAGGGGTATGTTCTTCTTGCCATCTATGTCAAGTTCTATCCTGGCCACATGATTGTCGAAGGCGCCACAAGCCAGCTTCAACGAGGTGTGGGTCAATTTCATGGTGGGGGGTTTTAAGTCTCTCAAGACAGGGACTACTTCTGCATTGCTAGATTGGGTCCCCTAACCTTAACACATTGAGTTAGCATGTACATGTATCCGGGCTTTTTGTTCTCCCTTCCAGAAGCCCATTCCAAATATCCATAACCACTACAGATGGCTCACCTGACCTTCCTTTCCTTCTGTGATGGAGAGTAAACATCCTGATAGAAGAACAGACACGGCTTTCATCGACACACTTGAAACACCCACTGATCATTTGTAAACAATTGGGTTACAGTTTGGGTAGGGGATGAAACTCTTACTCAAGCAGTAACCACAATCCTTGTCAGGGTGAGGCACAAGCAAAGTTCGATTTAACTTGTGCTGAACCCAAAAATGTGCCAAAGCACACACAAAAAGTCTGTAAAGTCAAGACAGATCAAAGCATGTAAACAGTAATAAATTAACTTGTGAGGTCCACAGCAATCTTCTTATTTCATGAATGGTTTTATTCCTTGAATTCTTCAATGTCTTGGTAGGTAAAAAGAGAGAAGCAGACAACACGTGTTTCGTCCTTTGGACTTTTTCAAGGCTAAATGACTCGTTTATTGGGCGCAGAAATCATCCGTGAAAGAAACCATAAAGGCCCATCTATATCAGAACTAGGTCCCTATAGAGAAATGGGTCCGATATGAAGTCCAAAACGAGGGGAGTGGAGACAGACAAATGTAGTCCGTAGGAGAGCATTCAACAATAAGGAATGTTACGTCCAGTCATTAGCTCAGTAAATTGGAAAGGTCTTGGTGAGCGTGCCAGGATGTATCATTTCCGCACAGTACACAAAGTGGGATTCTAGGCCTTTCCAAATTACGGCAGGTTCTTTGTGATGTGGAAGTTTGATAGGTGACAGATCCTTACCCTCATTAACTCAGAGTGGCCCATCCTGACAAACATCTATCTTCCCTTTCAGGCAACAGGCACCAAATGGTCAGAACAAGAAAATGCTAACTTTCAAAAGGTGCCATTTTCTTAAGGGTGACAAAAAATCTGACTTTACCATTAAAAAAGGATTTTAATTACAATTCTTTAGACGCCAAACCTGAACTGTCTACAAGCTCCCAATGAGAAATTACAGTTTATTAAAGGTAATAAGGGAACTCCAATTTTACCCTGTGAGAGAGGTATGCTGTGCTGTAGTGAAAAATGAATTTAGGAGTTTTTCACATCCGGGACATGTAAAAGTTAAAAGTACATGTCCTACCTTTTAAATACACTGCACCCTGCCCTCTGGGTTGTTTAGGGCCTATACTGGGTTGAATTGTATGATGTAATAAAAAAGGAAGGCTTGGGCCTGGCAAAAGGGTTATTTTGCCAGGACGAAATGGCAGTTTAAACTGCACACACAGACTGCGATGGCAGGCCTGAGGCATGTTTAAAAGGCTACTTAAATGGGTGACACAATGCTTGCTGCAGGCCCACTAGTACCATTTAATTTACAGGCCCTGGGCACATGTAGTGCCCCTTTATTAAGGACTTACAAGTAAATTAAATAGGCCAATTGGCATTAAGCCAATATTATCATTTTTTAAGGAAAAAGCACAAGCACTATAGCTCTGGTTAGCAGTGCTAGCTAAAGTACACAGAGTCCTAAAGCCAGCAAAACTAGGTCAGCATAACAGGATGCTTAAAGGCAAAAGGTTAGGGGAGAACTACACCGAGGATGCAAGGCCTAACATCTTGGAACCAGCGGAAAAAGTGTTAGCTAAATTCCCCTTCTTGCCATTACCCTTGGGCGTCTGCTGAAGACCATGGGAATTGTCATTACTGGTTCTTTTTGCTTCTGTCCATTCTGATATGAACCCTCTGCCCATTTGGACCTAGAGTCAATAATCACCTATTCCTTCTGTCCAACCATGTTTTATGCCCACTTATCCGTAGCCTCAGCAAGATGCTTGGGGTCTTTCTACTTCAGGTCAGCCAAATAAGTAAGGTCTGCCGGACACTACTCTGTGAAATCCTCAGCAAGCAAAAGGGTGTTGATGGAATCACAGTCTATTGCTAACCATGCCCTTGACCAATCCATCCCAGTTATGATTCCCAAATAGCAATTAGGCCTAATGAGAGACCTCAGGCTCTCACTTACACTTCTTAAAGTTCACATTATTCTGGGATGGAGCTGGCCAACATTTGCAGATTGAAGGCTCAGTCATATATTTTCACTGTAATCTTTCATTTATATGAAGGATAGTTTCACTCCCATCTGTGGGAAGGTGATTCAGTAAATCTGCAGCATGTTATTCGAATCTAAAGGTCTGAGCAAATCAAACAATTTCTAACCAGGCTAGAACATCTCTAGCGATGGTGTAGGAGAGCATAAACTCGTTGGGGACGTTCATCTTGGCAGACTATTTACTAATGACTGCAGCTGGGGATTTCAGAAGGCCTTAACCACCTCTAGTCCCACTTATTTATCCAAGGCTTCAGCTCCTAGTGAATTTAGCTGGTTACCTCCAATTTTAGAGCTCTGAAGCTCATTCCATGATTGAGCCACTGGAGACCAGTTGAAGAAGGGGCAGAAGGGGTAAGCAGGACAGTTATAATTCAGTGACCTCTGCCCTTAGGGTCACGTGTGGGGGAATCTCGAGGGTCACGTGTGGGGAAATCTGGGTTGATAGCACTGTTTGCTGCATATTAACTCTGATCCCAGATTCAACAATGCCCCTGGCTTAAAGCCCATGATAGAAGTTGCAACCTGTTCTTTATTTTTGCAAGGGGTGAGTTGCTTGGCATAACTAACTTTCTTCAGCCTTTTACAGCTAGGTCTCTCAGCTCAGATTCCACCTACATCTTATCTGCCATTTTAGCTGTGATCACTCATTAAATTTGACCAGATATTGTGTAAAGAAATCCCACCGCTTGCTCTCCAATGTAAGACATTTTACTCCAGCTTCACGGTTGTCTGAAGGTACCAGACAATATCTGGCCAGGATACCAGAGGACACCGCAGAGTGTTTCCCGCCTACTGGCTAGAACTTCACCACTAGGACCATACCACCAACATGGTATTGTGATCCTGGTGTCCCTGCTTGCGGGGCACTTCACGTTGCACTGCTGGACAGGGAGAGGGAGTCTTCTATTATTTCTAATCCCGATGTGAAAAGTTTGCCCCTTCTCATCCTTTGTACCTGCTCTGCCCTGCATGTGAGAGCCTCATGCTGGATCGTCTGATCAGGAGTGCCCCTTCTTTATAACATTCCTTACCTCACTGCATTTGGACCGGGAACGGTACCTTACTATGTATGGCCCGCTTTGAACTAACCTGGATCCTTTTGATTAATCTCAGGATTGCTGCATAGTTGGATTTCTGCAGGAGCCCTCATGGGTATCTTTTATCTCCTTTCTAGGACGGAAGACTTGTCTTCGAGTGCACCCAACTGACTATTGATGAGTTGTTATACCACATACCATGTGGTTGCTCCACCACGTCCAGTTGGCCCCCTATACATATGCAAATATATTCTCGCCCTGAAGAAGGAATGTGTCATGTGTTCTTGTGTTCCGAAACGCACGTAAGCGTTTGTTGTGTTTAGTTTCATGGGTATTGTCAATTCACTGTATTTTTGTATTTTGTGCTGTGTTTTTCGCAATCTTGATTCATTGTTATGTACATATTGTTGTTTCTGTCTATGTTTTGTACCTCATTTTATTCTACTGCTTTAATATGGGCCTCTACCTATGGATTGACAGCATTGATGCGACACATGAAATATTTTTAAATATATGTATTTGTGATTTGTATTTAATTTTGATACTAATAAAATATGAATAAATAACGTGTCGTAATGGTCTAATATCTGCGGGACAACTATAAATATCTTGTGGATGAATCACCCATAGATTATAGTTATAGGAGGAAGATTTGGTTATTTAGCCCGGGATATTGTTTACCTCTGGGGTCCTCAGACGACAATACTGTTGCACTCATAATAAAGGACCAAGGGGCATATTATCAAGGGAAATATCGCCGCTTTTGCAGCACTTTTTGCCGAAAAAGCAGCGATATTTTTATCGCCCTATCAGCAAGCCTGCGCTAACATGCGTTAGCTCAAGATTTCAGGAGTTAGCTTTGCTTTTCCTATCGCCTTGCATGTCAGTGATAATTATCGTTAATGACATGCAAGGTAGGCATTCCTAACATAAATTACACGCTAAATGTCGTTAACATAACTTCGCTGTATTAGCAAAGTTGTCCCGCGATAAAAAAACTTGCTCTTATCTCCGAAGAGCGTAGGTTTTTAACACCTGCTAGAAACCTGACTAAACATAGTGTAACATTGAGGCACATAAGAAAAGTTCACCCTTTTGCAAAGGTAACATATACATGGGAAAAAGTGAATAAGACTTTTCTTCAGTTGACTCCAAATACCCATCTCCAAATATCACTGTGTAATGGGCTTTGTAATTATTATTATTTGTAATTATTGTTTTATGTTCATTTATTGCCTCTCAGTCCTTTGTTTTATTGCAGAACAAACTTAGGGGCATATCAGCAAGGGCCGGCGATAATTATCGCTAAGCGCACTTAGCGCTAGGATAAATGCCAGCCAACTCTGAATTTTATCGCGGCGATAACCTGCTATCAGCAACGCTTATCTACAAAGCAATAAAATTCAGAGCACAAGCTGCCAACTGTGCGATTATCGCAGGAAACCAAGCGATAATCATCCAACTTTTGGCGATAGCTTACTGATGAGGCTACACATACTTATCCATGATATCCTCCTTCCATAGGATATCAACGCTAAGTCAGTTTCAGAGCATGCGTAAGAAAAGTAGCGATAACAGAGGTTATCGCTTCTTTCCTTGTCGGTATGCTTCTTTGCGTGAGGCTTGATAATAGGAGAAATGTCGCTTAGCGACATTTCTCCCGTTATCCTGGGGAGGAACGCGCACTTTGCATCTCATCAGAGATGCAAAGTTGGGCGTTAAGGGAAAGGGCGAAGAAGCGTGGATTCACAGGTTAGCGTGTCCTTGCTAATAGGGCATTAACATTATCGCCGCTTTTTGTCCGAAAACAGACGCTAAAGCGGCGATAATTTAAACTTCGGCCCTTGCTGATATGCCCTGTAGCCAGGTAACCACCAACACTACTTTGTGCTCCATTGTATTCATTTTCCGTATTAATTTTCCCTTTCCCCTTATATTGTCCTTTCCTCCCATGCTATCGCATGAATCACTATCGTGTTGTTAGCAGGAGTTTTCGCTTCCTTTCCAGGACACCTTCGCATCTTTCCAAACTGTTAATAATAAGTCAAAAAAGCAATAAGTGTAAAGGTTAGCTTCCACCTTAAATAAACACTCGTGAGCCCGGGGTGATAGATACTATCTTTAATACACTGAGCGCCGGGGAGAGCGTCCGACAGGCTCGGGAGTCGCATCTCTCTAAAATGGCCGCACTTCCGGTTCCGCCTGTGGCGCCCGCCCCAACAACAACTAGAACGTCACCACATATCTCCCCCCTTTAACACCCTCACAAGGGACACATCCTGAACATGATAATTCTCAGCCCAAGAGCATGAGTATGGGGAATGGGTAATAAGGAACAGTCTTACTTGATCTCCATGCTGAAATCTTCCAATTTCTTGGGGGTCTTGACCGCTCTGCCCGACCTAGTTCTCATTGGCACCCGGCTGGTGTTGGGTCTTGACAGGGCTTCCTTCCTCTTTAACAATTGTTGTTCTTGGTTCTCGACTGAGTCTGTCACATCCATGGCCCCTTGGCATTGGGGGGTTGGCCCTTCCTACTTCATCCTCTTCCTCTTGATAGTGCTGATCTTCCATGCCTTCCCAACGCGTTTGATCTGCTGACCTGTCCACATCCGCTGTCGCTTCAGGTTTCTGGTCTCCCCCATTCTCTCCACTTAGTGGACTTGTCTCATCAGGCATCTCCCACTTTAGGATTTTGCTGCACCTCGCCATCCTGTCTTGCGACCATACCTTCCCATCGCTGAGCAGAGCCGATCTGGCATACGGCTCTATCACTTGTAGTGGTGGTGTGAATTTGCTGTCACCCTTCTTTTTCATCACCGCCAACTTTACTCTCACCCACTCACCCTTTTCCAGGGCCACGTTCTGGACATTCCGGCTTTTTGTTGTAATGTTCCGTGTAGAAGGCTTGTACCCTAAGAATATTTCGTCGCACCACTGCAGGGGACCATTTGCTCTGGACTATTAGATGTTTCCACGCCAGATTGTCCTTCGTAAAAGGGTCTCGCTCTCGCAGAATTCGGAAGGGGCTGTAACCTGCGCTGGCCGGAGTGATGCGGTATGCCCACAACATCTTCAGGAGCTCTCTTTCGCAGTCTTGCCCAGCGCTGATTGCAGCTCGCACCAATCCCATGATTACTCTGTTGAATCGTTCTGCCAATCCGTTTTCATTATGCCGAGGTGTCCCTCATGGAGATTAGTTAGGAGGTGTTCCACTAAAATCTGAGGGAGAACTACTTTGTCCCCTCTCAGTAGGATGGCGGGGTTGTCTCCGATCGACAATTCCTCTTGAACTTCCCAGAACTTCTTCAACTGGCTGTCGAGGTGTTTCTTATCTGGCCACCCATGCAACACGTAGCCTTTCACCACTTCTAAGGCCTCATCTTGGGTGTACGCCTCTTCCCATTTCTTTTTGCTGATCACCCTTTCATGGTCTTGCGTTACTGCCACCATGTAGCTTTCCCATCTGGAGGGTTCTTGGTCTTCCACCCGTTAGATATCTGCTGCTCTGCTTAGGAAATCAGCTACTCTGTTCTTGTTCCCTGGAATGTATTCTACTTCATATACATAGTCCAATAAGCCCAAGGTCATCTTGGCTATGCGGGGCGTCGCATGGGCATGTCCGCCGGAGGTGTGGACTTTCACAAGGGGTTTATGGTCCGTGCGAAGTAGGAAACTGGAGCCCCACAAGAACTGTCGGAACCGCTCCATGGCCCACACCGCCGCCAGCATCTCCTTTTCAATTACGCAGAATTTTTCTTTGTTGGGCTCAAGCGACCTTGAGGCAAAGCTGACCGTGGACACTTCTCCCTCTCGTGATCTCTGCATAAATACATCTCCCAGACCTTTGTCGCTTGCGTCAGTGGTCAGTATGGATAGGGCTGCTTGGACGAATCCCTTGAGGGGTACTGCATTGCAGATCTCTCGTTTCAGGGCATCAAACTCTGCTTGTTCCTCCCCGGACCATTTGAACACATTCTTCTCCTTCAGAAGCTGCCTGAGGTGATGGGTCGTGAAGGAGAAATGAGGAATGAACTTGCTGTAAAGTTCAGCCATTCCTAAAAACGAGCGAATGTCCTCCTTTTTTGTTGGTGTCGGTGCATCTTGGATGGCTGTCACATTTGCTCTCTTTGGTTCTATTCCCTTCTCGCTGATCTCATGACCCAGGTACGTCACTGACTTTACTCCAAATTTGCATTTCGCACATTCCGCTGTGAGCCCATTTTTCTCCAGCATGGACAACACCGCGTGTAGCTTTGTGTCGTGGTCGCTTTTTGACTTCCCCATTATGAGGATGTCGTCCTGGAAGTATTGCACTCCTTCAACCTTCTGGAATAATCTGTGCATCAGTTTTTGGAATACTGCGGCTGCTGACGCTAGTCCGAACAGCATCCTTAGGAACTTATAACACCCAAAAGGGGTTATGAATGATGTTAGGTGACTACAGGACGGATGTCACGCGATTTGGTGATACGCAGAAGAGAGGTCCACTGTGGAGAACCACTTTATTCCCTTAGTCCTCGACCGCATTTCGTTGATCCTGGGTAGAGGGAACTTGTCTACCCATATGTTCTTGTTCAGTTCCCTGAGGTCCACACACAGACGCACCTTCCTGTTGGGCTTCTGTGCCACGACGAGAGGTGCGAGCCATTCGGCACTCTCAATGGCCTCTATGATGCCGCTCTATTCCAGGCGCCTCAACTCCTCCTGTACCGCTTCTCTGCTTCGGAACGGAATGTTGCAGACCTTGTGGCTCACCGGACGTGCTCCTTCCTTTCAGCATATTTTGTGCCTGAACTTGGTCAACCGGCCTATAGTTTCTTTGAAGACCTCCGGGTATTCTCTTCTCCATGCGTCCTCTTCGTATCCACGTTCTGTGTCCGTCATTAACACCTTATCGACTCCTCCTGGGTTGAGCTGAATACCCAAGGTGCCTTGATCCATCCATCCCAATACTGACGGTCCTTTTTCAGCCACGTACTGCTTGCCGTTTGCTTTGCGTCCTTTGAATTCGAAGGTGAGGGGGCAATACCCTACCATGGGTATAGGTTCGCCGGTATATGTGACCGGGCGTATGTCCGGGGAAATTAGGTTCGCCTTCGTCTCATTCTGAAAGTTCCTTTCCCACACTGTTCGTTACACTATCGTGTAAGGGGAATCAGAGTCCGCCACTATGTCGATCTCTACTCCTCCAATTCTCATTCTTAGTACTGGCATTTTGGACCCCGTGCAGTTTATCACCAGGACTTGATCATTTATGCACAAAACTTCTTCCTCTTCCTCTTCTCCCTGTGTTTCTTCTTCTTCCTCACCATCTTGGGCTACATATTTCACTTCAGCCTTCCTGGGTCGGTGTTGGCACACTTTTTCGCAGTGACCATGATACCACAGTAGGAGCATTTAGCCCTGAAGGCTGGACATACCTTGTCTTTGCCAGCGGGCGTTGGGCTTCTACATCGGTAGCAGTTTTCCTTGCTGTCCCATTTGGGCCTTTGCATTCCTCCCGCTTTCTGAGGGTATCTTTTCTGGGTCCGTGTCTTGAATGGTCCTATCTGCTGGTTCTTGCCTGGTCTGTTCCCTTCCGTCACTTTGCATACTGTCGTTTTTCTGATCGTGTCATTTCTTGCTGCTTCTGCGCATCTCTTCGACAGTTCAGCCTTTTTCACCAGTGCCAATACTTCCTTGAGTGGCGCATCACCGTTTACCCACAACTTCTCTTGGATGGCCGTGTAGGTCGTGTGCATTATTATTTGGTCTCTTATCAGTTCGTCATACAATGTTCCAAATTTGCAGGTCACCGCTAGTTTCTGTAAGACGGCTACGTATTCGACGATCGATTCTCCTCCGCCTTGTTTCCGCTGGAAGAAATTGCACCTGTCTATGGCTACACATACCACTGGTCGGTAGTGCGAGTCTAGATCCTCGATCGTATGTTGGAACTCATCTGTGTCCGTGGGAGGCCTGGTCTTTTTCACTAGATTGTCATATACTCGGATTCCCTCCGGGCCTAGATTGTGCAGGAGTATCTTCTTCCTTCTGGAGCTCGAGTACGCCCCTTCGCTCTCTTCTTCCAGGGCCGATGGATAATTAAGAAAATACCTCTGCCAGTCTTCCCATGGCATTGTTGGTTGGCCTCTCTTGGGTAGGAATGGGACCAGGTTGGTGAGAGAAGATGACTGCGCGCTCATTTTTCTCGCGTTGGGTTGGACCTGGTTTTGCAGCGCGACCGCGCTTGGCGGGCTTCCTGGCGCTTGCCTCTCTTCTTGTCTGTCTTCTTGCGTGGGCACTGGGCTTCCTTCCTCACTGCTGGATGTACCTGGGGAGTCCGGGGCTGCATTTGGGGGGCGTGCGCTGGGTCTCGGCTTGCCCTTACTTCAGTAGGCTCGGTCAGAGGCAAGAATTTCCTGGGGCTTAGCTCGCCCCCCCGTTCCAGCTTCTCCCTGATGTCCTCCTCTATCGTGTTGCAGTGGATCGGGGTGTTCCTCCTCTTCCTGACAGCCTCTTCCCCTATAACCTATGGCCGCATGCTCTCGTCGCCCTCTAGGCCCTCCTCTGTATCTGTATGCTCTTTTCTGGGTGTCTTGGGTGGTACTGCGCACTCACCAGCAGCCCCCAAGTGCTCTCTCTTTAAACTTGATTCTCGGAGGGGTGCATCCTCCAAGGTTTACTCCAGGAGGGGCTACACACATAGAAACAGTTTGACTCTTGAAATGCCACTTAATAGCTATTTTGTTCAAGCAGTTGTTTACCTCGAAAAAGAAAAGGAGCATTTTTTCAGGTAAAGTAAACATTCACTCAAACACAGATCTACATAGAAAATCAGAATTGCCTAGCTCTTTTTTCATTGGTCTGAGTTACGACCCAAAAATAATTTCTAGCTCCAAAGTTTTTATTTAACCTGAAGGCCTATTCGAAGTGCTGTTTTACAGAGAGTGTTTGAGTTGCCTCCCGTCTTTTGAAGCATTTGGGTTTAGTTTTCTTTAGAATGGAGAGAATAGACTTAAGCTCAAGGAGGCATATTATCAAGAACTGCGATAAAATTATCGCCGCTTTAGCGGCAGGAAACTGCCGTTAAAACTGCAATAATGGGCTTGTTAATATGCCCTTGTGAATTCCCATTGCAGCCCAGGCTGCTATGGGAATTCACATGGACATATTATCAAGACCATTATCGCCGCTTTAGCGGCAGTTTCCTGCCGCTAAAGCGGCGATTCTTGATAATATACCCCAAGGTTCCTTAAATTTTAGGGTGCAGTGATTATGGATAACTGTAGTTAAAGGAAGGTGCCCAGGGCTACACGCGGTGCATCTGCCACACTATAAATCATGCCTATAGAGCCAAATACCTCAAGAAAGACCCTTTAAAATAGCCTTAGTATGTGCTTCCAATGGCCTTCATGATGGTGTCTATGGGTGACCATATGTCCTGTCATGGACACCCGTTTATATGGCACAATCAATGTTATGGAGTCCAAATGTTCTCTAGACACTGAACTATAGAAGGGAGGGTGTTCATGTAGAGTTGAAATATACTGTTTGCATGACTACCATCCTGGACAAGCTAGTCATAAATGGGGATTAAAATGGTGGAATCGTTGGTACCATTGGGCTGAAAATAGGTTAATCCAGTGGAATCAGGATGAACTTCTTCAGCGAATGGCATGTGATCCAGGATCAGCGGTCAGCATTTAGGTTTCTCAAGGAACTCAGGGATGTCCAGACAGGTAGTCAAAGCCACCTATAGGGATGGGGAGGCTCACCCTTCTGGATTGTGAAAGTAATGGTTCAGCTACTAGATCTAGATGATGTTGATGGTTCCTGGGCAGCTGACCGTGGTGACTTCATGGAACCTGTGAAGTCTCCATCCGTCCAGATGTCCTCCATGCAGTAACATTTCCAGCTGCATTGTTCTTGATGCATCACGTCACTTCTGGGAAGTGTACTCAACAAGTTGGACAGGCAATTACTTTCCTCTCCCCACAGGTCCAGCAGATAGATAGTTGACTCCACAGACCTTACAGACTTGGGCCCAGCCTAAAGATAGAGTAGAGTTGGAGGATCGTGTCAATTCTGCATCTTGGTATTTTCTCCCCTGGTACAAAGGATGGCCTCAGTGGTGAAATGAAATGTTGAACCAAGTACTGACTGAGGAAAAAAGGTCTGTGCCCTTGAATAATATTAATGCAGCCCCCAACATCAGTGTGCATGCAGCCCTTGTGAAGAAGCCAGTAGTCCCATCCAAAAAGAAGATCTCACTTTGGGCTTCGCCTCATAATCAGCTCTGCCGTCTCAGAGACGTGAAAATGGGAGTCATTCCAATGGTTTGGCTGATTGTGGAGAGGGCTGGCAAGACTGCTTGACCCATCTATGCAGAAGGCCTTCCTTCCAACAGTGCTGCCCAAATAAAGTCAGGGACTCATGTGGCGCTGTACATAGAAAGAAGGCTTATATAGTACGTATGTCTTAAAAAGGGACATAAACAATTGTATTGCACCTGCAGTGGATGCTCAGTGCTTAAAAAATCCTTTAGAGCGTGGCACTTATTTTTTTATTTGTACAAATAAGCACTGTCTTACATTGAGTATCTGATTAAATCATTCTAGAGTGATTTTTTTATTTTTTATTTTATTTTTATTTTTTGTTGTCCTCATATTCGCCCTTGGTGACCATATGGTAACGAGAAGATATAGGAGATGCCAGAGACACTGACCCAGATTTACTGGTGGGGGATTATAATGAGACATACCGGAATATCCCGCAGTGCGCTACATCAACCATGTAATCGTCACATTGTACCATCTAGGCTAACGTACTGCTGTATACTACCCGCTTTCGTAGCCGAAGCCGCCCTTGTAGGGTATGTATAGCAAAAAGGGGCCAAATACAGAGACCCTTCCAAGCAGCGTAATCATAGGACAAGGGGAAAAAAAAAAAATACCCATGATGATCTGATCTATGATTACCAATTCAATAGTAGCCAACATCTTCTCTTATTTTGGTTCCCAGCCCTAATCATGTCCAATTTTGACGACTGTAGCATAGAAGCACGCCACTCGGTAAAGAGAGGAGGTGTCTTATCTTTCCAACGTTTGCATATTTCTCTTCTAGCCAGCAAACAACCATAGAAGACCAATTTTTTTTTACCTATGCCACATAATTCTGGAAGAATACCAAAAAATACTAACACAGGGCATGGGCTGATTTGGGATCTACCGCTAAAGAAAGGAAGACGCAGACCTCATTCCAAAATGATGTTAAAAATGAACACTCAAGAAACATATGGACATCTGATGCGGCTACCAAACCGCATCTGGGACAGGCAATCAGAGCGTTATTGGGGAATTTAGATAAACGTAGTGGGGAATAGTACGCCCTGTGCAATGTGAACAGATGGTTACGGCGAAGCCACGAAGGTTTCACAGTGTCCACCAAAATTTTAAACGATTCTAGCCACAAAGGGCCCGATGTAGGTAAAACGCATTTACCGATTTTAAAATACCGATCCGTACCGAATCGGTATTTCAAAATCGGAAAATGATATGTAGGAAATAATCATCGGAAAAATACCGATTCGGTAGCATTCGGTATCGAGAGTCGATACGTACCGATTCGCCAACTATCGAATCGGTATAGGCCGGGTCGGACAAGTCCGAATCGGAAAAAAAAAAATGCGGAACCAACCGATTCGGTAAACGCCGAATCGGAATAATAAATACGCCCCATGGGCCGAAAGGCCAATAGGAAGGCATTATACATTCCGAATCGGTATTTACCGAACACATTCGAAAATTACCGAATCGGAAAATACCGATTCGGAGAATGCCGTTTTGCCGAGCTGGTTGAGTGACACTGAAGACATCAGCCAATGAGCTGTAAGCACCCTCCCCCACAGGGTGTGGCAACCCAGGCAGGTGCAACTCATCAGAACTTTCTGGAAAGCTGCATGAGTTGAGCAGACACAGAGAGTGCAGCATTGTGAGCAGGATCCCTGAGAGACATGGACACCAGCACAGAGAGCCAGAAGGCAGGGCGGAAGCGCAATCCTAAATTCAGCACCATGGAGCTGCAAACCTTGGTGGAGGAGGTGGTGAGGGTGCACACCCAGCTATATGGCAGGCAGTCCCTGACTGTCCCGGAGAGCACCAAGAGGAGGCTGTGGCTCGACATCGGGGAGAAAGTCAATGCAGTTGGTGTCACCCACAGGAGCCTAGACGACCTCAAGAAGAGGTTTTATGACATCCGTGGCGTGACCAAGCGCAAACTGGCCGACCTGCACAAGCAGGCTGGACTCACTGGAGGAGGAACAAACCGTGCGCCACCCCTCACTCAGCTGGAGGAACTAGTGGCGACGACCATCGAGAGGGCCAGTGTCGTGGGCATTGGGGACCTGGATAGCTCATCCCGAGCTACAGCTACAGGTAAGAAGCATGCGCAACTTGACACACCATACCAGACACCTCCCCTACA
This sequence comes from Lissotriton helveticus, assembly GCF_964261635.1. Lineage (NCBI taxonomy): Eukaryota > Metazoa > Chordata > Amphibia > Caudata > Salamandridae > Lissotriton > Lissotriton helveticus. Next base: position 1,630,290,455 of record NC_136068.1, read on the forward strand.
AACCCAATGCACAGCCAAACCCCAGGCCAGTACAGCTAGCAACAGACATGAGCAATGCATCGTGCTAAATGTACTCAGCAAAAGTTACCAATAATGCCACAGCAGAAGCATGAGATAAATAACTGTAATACAGCATCAACGTGTTTGTAATGAGATGTGCAATGCTTTAATAGTTGTGACTGGAACACATTAGCACCCACTTGACAAATGCTTCTTTGTACCTAGGGGCACCATCAGGCGGGGGAGCAGCATCAGCTCCAGCACCAGCTCCAGCACCAACAGCCAGTGCGGCAGTGGCAAGCACCAGTGCAGCAGCACAGGAGGAGGAGGACAACAGCTGTGCCCTGGCAAATGAGGAGGACACAGGACATTCCCTCACAACTCCACACTCCCCCCGACTGTCTCAGTCTCAGTCGCCCTCATTGGTATTCTCCCCGGACAACACACCACCACAGAGCCACCCTGCACCTGCCACTTCCCCGGCCCGGAGGAGAATAGTGGCTCCATTAGTCATCATGGAGGGGGCAGCGGGTCAGGCTCCTGCACAAGACCCCGTGACACCAGCGACACCAGAGCACACACAGCAGGGCAGCAGAATTCCATGTAGGCCACGTGCTACCAGCAGCCCAATACCAGCACCGGGAGGCAGCGTCTTCGCTGGGCTGGAGACCAGCATGGTCACAATACAGAGGATGCAGGCGAAATCCATCCTGGCCTGCCATCGCCAGTTGCGCCTGCACAACCTGCAGATGGGTGAGATGAGACAGGGCTTCAAGACCTTCGTTGACAGCAACAAGGACATAGCAACATCAATTGGCCGAATGACCACTGCCATCACCCAGCTCTGCACCAGGTTGGATGACCATGAGCTGAGTCGTCGCAGGGATGCAAGAGTCACGAACAGGTCACTCACCCGCCTTGCGGCTGCGACTGCCCAGTCATGCCAACGTGGGGCAAACATGGAGGCCAGCCTCACACAGTCCATGTCCGAGGTCACTAGGGGCATGGGCCGTATAACAACAGCCATGGAGACACTACTCATCTCCAACACCGCAGTGAATCCCGTCCTGGGCGAGGCTGGGGACAGCAGCAGCCGCAGCAGCCCGGCCAGCGCTGCGTCAGAGCCGCGCCGGAGCACCAGGCGCTCAGCTGAGGCTGCAGGGCATTCTGAAGGGGGTGAGGTTCATCCCAGTGGGCCTGCTAAGCGCAGCAAAAAATAGGACTGCCACTGCGGGTGAGGCAACCCGGACATTGGACATTCCTACCCCTTGTTGTTAAACTTTTCTTTTGTTGCACATCAGTGCAGTAACGTTGATGCAACATTATTAAATTTAATTTCTGAACACATACATTGACCTGTTTGTGCATCTGTACTCACTCAGAAATAGTTGTCTGTGATCTCCTGACGCCTGTATCTGCCGTCAGATGGTGCAGAGACTCCAGCAGGTAGTGGTAGTGGGACAGCATTGTCATCGTCGGGGTCCTCGTAGTCGGATAACTCTACCTCAGTGCCTTTCCTGACTGCAAGGTTGTGCAACATTGCACAGACAGCAATAATCTTGCAGCAGGTGATGGGGGTATATTGCCTTGCACCTCCGCTCTTGTGCAGACATCTGAACCTGCTCTTCCAGATGCCAAAGGTCCTTTCCACTACGTTCCTCGTGCTTTTGTGTGCACGGTTGTACCTCCTTTGGCTGGGTGTTGAGGGGTTGAGGTAAGGTGTGAGAATGAACGAGCGTAGGGCATATGCACTGTCGCCTGGAAGGAGAAGGGGTAACATTACTCACATGCATACATGTATTACACACTGCAATTTTGGTAATGGGGGTCTGACACTGTGTCTTACCTAGGAGGTATCCTTCGCCAAATTCCCCTGCCATCAGCCGTGCATAAATCCCGCTACTCTGGAAGATATAGGAGTCATGGGTACTCCCCGGAAACTTTGCAACCAGGTCAGTGATCACACACTTGGCATTGCATATCACTTGCACATTTATGGTGTGCCGTGACTTCCGATTGCGGTATACGTATTCGGTGTCAGCAGGGGGGCAAATCGGTATGTGTGTGCCATCTATGCAGCCAATGATGTGGGGGAATCTTGCCATCTGATAGAATTCAGCTTTTGTCTGTGCCAGTTCTGCATGGGTGGAAGGGAAGGAAATGTAGTGGGCCATCCTCTGGATCATGGCATCAAGGAACTTGTGGAAGAACCTTGACAGGCTGCTCTGGGTCACCCCTCCTGCCACAGCAACTACACTTTGATAGCTGCCAGACGCCAGAAGATGTAGGCAGCATAGCACCTGCACCTGCACAGGGATTGCATGTGCCCTTGGGGTGGGGTGCTGCAACAGGGGTTGGAGGTCCCTGATGAGGTCTCTGATGGTGTCTGCCTCCAGCCTGTACCTCTGTAGGATCTCTGGATCTGTCAGCATGCACAGGGTCACCCTCTGCCTGTACACCTGCTCCTGTCTCAGCCATTCCCTCTCACCTTCCTGCTGTAGCCGTAGCCGTCTAGCTATGACATAGAAAGCTGCCATGTTGCAAGTAGAACTGCATTTTGGGTCATTTTTTATAGGTTGCACCTGGTTACCACCTGATTCCAATCCATGGTAATTTCCGAGTCAGAAATACCGATTTTTGAGCAAAATCGGTATTTCTGTGCTTACCTACATCTCATTCTTAGGGTTTTCGCATGGAATCGGATTTTCACCGATTCGGAATATATACCAATTCGGCGATTTTACCGATTCGGAAAGTCACCGAGTCGGTCGGATTCCGAATCGGGAAAAAGTAGTAATCGGAAAAAATCTCCGATTCGGTAGATTACCTATTCGGAGATTTTTTCCGATTCCTAAATTTTTTCGATTCGGAATCCGACCGACTCGGTGATTTTCCGATTCGGTCAAATCGCCGATTTCGCAGGATTTCGGACTCCTACATCCCGTTGTCTGTATTCCGATCGGTAACGGCCGAAAATACAGATTTTCGGCCGTTACCGACCGACCTACATCGGGCCCAAACTCTCCAAATCGATGTTGGTGATATACGTTTCCCAGAGCGAATGGGGGAGCAAAAATTCACCATCAGTCTCGTCTATCATAAGGTTATACCAAAATGTGATCTCTTTTTTGAAAGGTAATTTATCTATCAGATGGGTTACCAGATTACTCTCACCTCCTATTTTAAATCTGCCCCTAACCTGACTATAAGCCTGAGCCCAGCTTTGAATTTGAAGGTATTTAAATCTTGAGAAACGGGTTCCTATTGTTGAACTCAGAGCCTCCCATGAAAGTAAAACACCCTCAGCAAACAGGTCCCCCCATGATGAAAGTCCGGCCTCTCTTACAGATAGAGCTAAACTATCTAAGAGCCAGGATGGGGATCCTGGAGAGTCCCAAAGTGGAGCCCTGCTATGATAATAGTCCAATTTGAGTCCACGTCTAAAATTACCCCATGTTCTAGCTAGGTCCCTCAATATCTTTAACTTAACCTTCTTGAAGTATTTAGGGTCACCAAACTGTAACAAAAAATTCGCAGGCCTAACTTTTTCCCCCTTAAGAAGTGCTGAGAATAGTTTCCCACAACCCGTGCTATTAGGGGTCTTTAAAAGCATCCTAACGTGAGAAAATTGAAAGGCCCACCGTAATATTGCAGATCTGGTGCTGCAAGGCCCCCTTTTTCTCGGCGACGTCTTATCTTCTTCCAGGCCAGTCTGGGTGTATGACTATTCCATATAAATGTGTTTATTTCAGCTTGAAATTTTGCAATCATGTGTGGGTCAAAGAAAAGAGGAATAGTATTAAATAAAAACATAAACTTAGGTAAAATAGTCATTTTAACCAGGTTGGACCTACCTATCAAGGAAATTGGTAGAGCTGACCATGTTCTCATCAATCTGCGAGCCTCCTTGGCCACATGGGCAAAATTTAAAGGGGCAATCTTATTAATATCCGTGTAGATATTTAAACCCAGATATCTCAAAATAGAACTAGGCTGTGCCCCTGCCACCGGCACAGCATGATTCCAAACCATGATATCGGTCTTAGAAGCATTAACTTCATAACCGGATATTGCCCCATACTCTTCTGCAATGGCTATTACAGTGGGAAATGCCGAGCTCAACTCGGACGAAAAGATGAGAACATCATCCGCATATAGTGCGACTTTTCGCTCCCACCCTTCAAAAATAAAAGGTTTAATATTAGGGTTGTCACAAATTAAATGTGCAAAAGGTTCTATACACAAGTCAAACAAAAGGGGGGAGAGGGGACACCCCTGGCGGGTTCCGCGCGTGATACTAAATGGCTCAGTAAGTTCGCCATTGACCAATAATGAGGCGGAAGGGTCTTTGTATAATAATTTTACAGCCCGCCTAAAATTATCGCCTAAATTAAACTTTTTCAGAACCTCCGCTAGGTAGACCCAATTAACCCTATCGAAGGCCTTTGTGGCGTCAAGCGTGAGAACTGCTAAGGGAAGGGATGCGAACGTGGCCATGTCTACTGCACCGATGAGATCATAAGTCAGCTCATAAAGCTGCCGGTCCTTTACGAATCCATTCTGATCAAGATGCAGGATGTTATTCGCCACTCCTCCCAATCTATTTGCAAGAACAGACGCAAACATTTTGTAATCTGTGTTAAGGATTGAAATCGGCCTATATGACCCACAGTTAGTTGCCAATTTGCCCGGTTTTAAGATCAGGGTTATGGAGGCCCTATCCCATGAGGTGGGGGGCAAAGCACCTTCCAGTAGGATGCTATTAAACAGGTTTGTTAAGTAAGGAAGAGTTGATAAACAGGTTGCTTTATATATTTCAGATGGTAACCCGTCAGGTCCTGCAGCCCTGCCTTTTTTGCTTTTAAAAATAGCAGTGCGTACTTCCTCCACTGTGACAGGGCCCTCAAGAGCATTCCTTTGTTCTAATAGTAGGGCCGGAAGAGAAATCCCCGAAAACCATTCCATTGCTTGATTGGGTTGTACATTCTTATCCTCACGATATATTTCGCTGAAGAAGCACCTAAAAGCTCCACTAATTCCCTCATCTGTAGAGTGTGTCATTCCATCCTTATCAATAGAGCTAATATTATTTCGGACCCTATCTGTCTTCGCCTTCCAGGCCAGGAGCTTACCTGCACCTTCCCCGTATTCAAAATGGGCCAGTTTTCTAGCCTCCCATCTCTTCAGGACCCGTGCATTCAGGACTGAGGAAAGATTTCCTTTTAGAACTGTCAGCTTGTCCTGTAAATCCTCAAATGAGGCCCCTGGTATTGCTGGGTACCTATCAATCTCTGCTTGGACACCCACTATTTCTAATTCGAGCGAGGCTACAGATTCCCTGTGCATCTTGCTTTTATATGCAGTTTTATTAGTTAGATAACCCCTTAGTGTAGCTTTAAACGCATCCCATGCGATGCCAGGTGGGGCTGAGCCCTGATTAATTTCCCAAAAAAGCTTAACTTCATGATTTAATGCCTCAATAATGTCAGAAGAGGCAAGGATTGATCTGTCAAAAGACCAATTTCTCAAGGGGGCCCTTGACCCTGCCTCAAGCTCAAGCAGAATGGCTGTATTGTCAGAAAGGTGGAAAGGTAGATGAGACACTGCTTTAACCTGTTTAACCAAAATATGACTGATCAAAATAAAATCAATTCGAGACTGATGGTGAAATTTATAATTCCTGAATGTGACCCCCCTTTGAGACCCATGGAGTGTCCTCCATATGTCATTATAATTTAGAGCTTTCATGTTATCCAACAAAAAAGTCCTAGTCTTAGATAAAGTTATGGCCCTATTGGAAGGTGATTTATTCAACACAGGATCCAAGACTACATTATAATCACCTGCCAAGATGACCGGCTCTGGGAATAGATATAATTGTGAAAAAAGTGTGGCTAAGACAGATGGATCATCCTGATTCGGGCCATAGTATCCTGATTCGGGCCATAGTATCCTACTATAGTAAATGGTGAACCAGAAATAATAATTGAGGCTATGGCCCATCTTCCATATGGGTCCACCTGCTTAGAAACCAACCTTGCTCTTATAGATTTTTTAAAGAGGATACCCCCCTAATATGTGATGATTGTGATGTGACAACACCAAAGTCTACCCACTTATTCTTTGCCAACAGATTTTGTATTTCAGTTTCTGCCAAATGTGTCTCCTGGAACACTATTATTTGTGCAGCAGAGTCTCGTAGATATTGCATAATGTTATTTCTTCTTGGACAAGTTCGAAGTCCATTAGTGTTCTAGGATAAAATGCGGAGTTTATTCATTGTAAAGAATTTCCTGCCTGAGTTTATTCATTGTAAAGAATTTCCTGCCTGAGCGAAAAGATTGTGAGAACAAAAGACCAATCCTGCCATACTCCCATATATAAGTTGTGTATTAGCCTACACCTGTCTTTCACCTCTCTAGGATGTTTTAAGGGACGTTTTAGAGGACAATTTTTAATTTTTTCACCCCCCCTAACCCCCCTCCCCCTCCAAACCCCCCTCCCTCGGAGAACCCCCACTCTATCTATCTGGAAAACCAGAGAGATAGCACCCTGCTATGGACCCCTGCCGTAACCATCCAACCACAATATTTGGGGACAATAACCAAAAAAAGAGAGTGGTGTCAACAAGACAGAAACTTAAAGCCCTAACAGATATTACTCTATGCTCCGTGAAATTACACCCTTCAATATGACCCTTAAATGAATATGGTGAATATAGTGACCAGGCCTGTCACCAGGTAAAACAGAGATGTATTAAACATTAATAGGGCCTTTTTTTTTTTTTTTCCTTTTTTCCCTTCTTTTCTTTTCCTTTAATTCCCACCACCATTTATTCTATACTATTCTATAAATCTATGAATCTCCTAGTTTTTCTTTTCTATTTTATTATATAAGCATCAACGGAGAGTCTATGCTATTTAGCAGAATCTTAGGTTAACTAGGTTAACTATTAGTACATCTGTCAGGACCTGAGAAGGGAGCAAAAAGAACTACTAGAAACCTAGGTAGTATGTAACGGTCACAAATTACTTAGCAGACTTCTCCCCCCTACCCATAGTTAGCAGAAACTCATCTGCAGCCTGCACTGATCTTATGTTATGCATGGTATTCTTGTACATAACTCTCAGTGCTGCCGGAAATACCAACTGAGCAACAGCCCCCTGACTTCTAAAGGCTTCCAACCTCTTACCCAGTTCCCATTGTTTATCGAGTGTGATTCTGGATAAATCCGATCTAATCTGAAAGTTGAAACCCTTAGCATTAACCACCTTCTGTTTCAGTGCAATGTTCAAAATAGTTTCTTTGACTGAGTAGGTGAGAAAATTAACCAAGACCTTTCTGGGTTTTACTCTCTGGGGGTTCCTTCGGAAAGGCTCCCTATGAATGCGCTGGATATCTAAGGCTATTTCCTGTTCAGTCAGATCTAACCGCAGTGCTTCCTTTAACAGAGAGACCACAAATTGTTTGATATCTGATCCCTCTTTATCCTCCGGTATATTCAACATGCGCAGATTATACCTCCGGGCATGGTTTTCTAATGTCTCCATCCTGTCTGACAAGCTCTGATTCTCCTGCCTAAGATTTACTATTTCCGCTTTTGTTGCGCCTAGATTGATGTTCACTTCTGTGACTGAATCTTCCAGAACTTCTGTCCTGGTAGTGAGGGCACCGAGCTTGCTATCCAGAGATTGACAAAAACATCGGATGTCAGCTTGATTTGAGGCAGAGGTCTCAAAGCCCTTTTTGATGTCTGCGGCCAGAGTTGAAAACATTGCCTGAAAGGAGGCCTGGAGTGTGGTGACCAAGTCAGTATTCGAAACCTGAATTGCGTCAAGGGCAGTGTCAGAGTCTCCCCCAGCCCTTACATCTGCCCTTACATCTGCCATTGCACCAACATCTTGAATGACCGATTGCAAACTCAGCGCAGATGCAGCACTGGGAGGAGCAAAAGGTAGTGGAGGAGCCAGTGGAGGAGCCAGAACCAATGAGGAAGACACTGGCAACACCAACTCACTTGGCATATGAAAAACCTCAAGGTCAGCTTGACCTGTCTCTCCAGACATTGGGGAGATCCCTAAAGCCAAATTACTGTCATTACCTTTCTTGCCCATATCCTTGATACTGACGTTATTACCCTTAACAATGGCACAAATACTATTATCATTGGAGACCTCCACACCTTCTAGTGTAAGATCTAAAATAGGATCGTCCATACTCGCCGTGCTGACTGTATTCTCCATGGATAAGCATTTTTCAACTTCGATAGTGGTCATCGGTATTTCCGAGATAGGCTCGCCAACCACCTGACTCTGAGAAGCGGGGGGAGAGTTATTGCCCAACAGTACCAATTGAGGCACCACTTTAAAATAGGAGCGCAGTGAAGGAGTTATTCTAGACACAGTGGCGGAATTTTTTGATTTAGCTTTTTTTGCTAACTTTGGGGTATACGCCCGCTTCGCTTTAACTTGACCAGTTAAATACGTCGACAATTTTTTATTGTCAGATGCTCCTGTGTTAGTATTAGTGTTAGTGTTAGTGCCTGCAGGAGCCCTTGAGCACAACCCCCCTCCCTCACTATTGACACTAGTTGGGTCTTTTACCTCACTTGGATTTGTGCCTTTAAGTTCAAGGTTTTGAGCTGAGAAACCCTTTAGAGGCTCAATAACTTTGTCAATGTCTTTGTTGTTATTTTTTTTTGTTACACATTTCCCTTTTCCTCTTGTGCACCCTCTCCCCCTTCCTCTGCCTCTCCGAGTGACCTTCCCAGTAGATGCTGAAATTGATACTGGCGACCCAGTCGATCTCGAACTCTCAATTTCACCACCACTACTCCTACCCTCAGCCCTGTTGCCCCTGTTACCACCGGTATTGCCCTTGTTGTTCTCGCTGTGGTGCTTGAGTTGACATCGCTGCTGGGCGTGAGACTGCTCCTCCAAAGTCTCTCCCACCTCGCACCGCTCCACCTGTGCCGTTGCTGTAGCTGTTGCTGGACAACGCCGCTCGAGTAAAGCACCTCGGATGCGGCGACCCCTCCTAAGCTCCAGGACGGCCAGCGACCAGATCCACCCCCCCGCTGAAAAATGCGGGGATTTCTGCACTGCCGACTGTACTGCCGACTGCACTGCCGACTGCCGAGTCACTACTGCGGGCCGCACAGGATCCTGTGCACACTCGCCCGGCTCAACCGCCACAGACGCTGCAGTCCTCAAAGGTTCCTCCCCCAAACACATTAGGCTCGGTAGAAATGGCGAGGAGACGCCACCGTTCAACAAAGAAAGGAAACCAGAAATGCTGCTTGTCCAAAATCACACCAAGCGGAATAGCGGAGCTCCACACTACGCGAGAAAGTGTGAGTTAATCACAAATATGGCATGTATATTTTCCCCGGTATCAGCCAACGCCGGGGCCCATACGCAGAGCGCTGCCGCGGCTCAACCAGCCGCCGCCGCCATGTTCTCCCTCCGTCGAGGTACTACTAGAGTGATTTTTTTAAATGAATCTTTTTATTGAAAGCAGTAGTGCAAGTATACAGTAACATGTTATATTGACATTTAAACATTTACAGTCAGCAAACATTTGTTGTGGATGGTACTGCAAGCAGCTACAATTATAAATATTCAGGTTTCACACTAATCAGCCAACATAATTTCTTCGAGGGCGGGGAGGGTAGGGAGACACGGGGGAACACAGATACTTCCCCGATAATCATTCCATTTCGTCCACATTTGAGACCATTTCTTTGGACACAGTTTTTTCTCTAAACATACAACAGTCAATGTCCTGTTTCCATGATGCCAGACCCGGGGCCTCTCTCGCTCCCCACATTCTGGCTATGTTGCGTTTAGCTATCAAGTGCTCCAGGGTAGCCCACAGTTTCTCTTTGCTGTTTAGATCCGTCAGCCCCCACGCATTAAGCAGACATCTTCTGCCCTCCAGGTCTAGTTCCTGACCTATCACCTCTGTCATACATCTTAGTACACTTGTCCAGTGCATACAAATAATCACACACTCCCATCAAATGTGGAGGAACGTTCCCTCCTTCCCACAGTTTCTCTTACAACTTGAGTCCTCATCATATCCCATTCGGGGCAGGGTTGTCCTCAAATAATACGTTCTATGCTATATTTTTAGCTGTACTAGTTTAAGTCCTGATGAAATTGCCACTTCTCTTGGGAATGCAAGTGCTACAGTCTAGTTCTAACAGGTCATCCGTCCACCTCTCTCGCAGCTGTATCAGGGGATCTGTTGCATAGCGTATTTGTAGCTTTTGGGATCTATCTGGCCAACCCGGGGGCGACCCATGAGAAGGGACACCTGCTGGACCCCATATTCTCAAACCTGGACCACCTTAATTCATCTCCTGCGCTGGCCCTGCCTTGGACAGACCACTTTTTGGTATCCGCAGTGTGGCAATTTGATAGCCTAGCTGCAATGGTCCCAAGGGTTTACACCTTGGAAAGAGCTTGGTCGAGGCTCCCGGTCGATACCTGGGCGGTACACCTGGAGGCAACGCGGCCACCTCCTGGATCTAACCTGCTAGTCGCGGAAGCGAATTTACACATCTGGCTTACGGATTCGTTAGATATCCTCCTACCCAAAAGAAACAACTTATGAAGGGGAAGAGAGTGGGTTCGGCGCCCTGGTATACGTCTGAATTGAGAACAATGAGGAAGGGTTGCAAGAGGTTAGAGCGGTCCTGGAGGAAAGACTGGAATGAAACGAGTCGGAAAGAATATCGGGTGGCTCTGAGTAGATATAAATCTGCCATTCGGGAGGCAAAATCTGGATTCTTCGAGGAGAGAATTGGCTCTGCGGCCAACTCTTCTAAAGAGTCATTCAGGGTTATTAAGGAACTACTGAATACCCCCGAACCTCAGATCATCCACGAGGACCCACGCAAAAAATGCACAGAATTGGCTTCCTTTTTTAAAACAAAAATCGACAATATATTGGCTTCCCTTCCCCGGCAAGCTGAGGTTTCTTCCCTGGGTGACAATTCCAGCTCTCAGTTTAGGATGCGATCAGTAGAGCTGGCCTCTTTTGGCCCCGTCACTATGGAGGAAGTTCTTTCGGTTCTGAGAACCATGAAGAGTGGCTCCCCGAAAGACCCGGCATCTATTAAATACCTTAAACAGGTGGCCTCTACTATAGGCGGCCCAGTGACGGACCTTATAAACTTGTCCCTCACTCAAGGGGTAGTACCCCCTAGTTGGAAAGGGGCGGTGGTTAAGGCTCTTTTAAAGAAGCCTAATTTGGACCCCGCCGACCTTGCCAACTTTAGGCCTATCTCCCTGCTGCCGGGCCTTAGTAAGGTGGCGGAGAAGGTGGTGAATTGCTGCTTGTCGGACTTCTTGGAGGCCAACTCCCTCTTAGGCGACTCCCAAACGGGCTTTCGCCCTGGTTAGGGGACCGACACCGCCCTGCTGGCGGTCGTGGAGAATGCTAGGAGCATTTTGGATTCGGGGGGATCAGTGGCAGTGATCCTCCTGGACCTCAGTGCTGCTTTCGACACCGTGGACCATCAGGTGCTTCTCCAACGGCTGGCGGGGGTGGGGGTCACTGGTCTGGCCCTCGAGTGTTTTGCTTCCTTCTTGGAAGGTCGTACATTCGAGGTGTGGGAAGGCCATGAAAAATCATCTTCAATCCCTCTCCAGTGTGGTGTGCCACAGGGCTCTTCATTGAGCCCTACTTTATTCAACGTCTACATGGCCCCCCTGGAGAGTGTGGTACTGCCGCTGGGTATTAAAATCATCAGTTATGCTGATGATACTCAGCTGGTGGTAGGCCTTTCCCAGTCGGTTCACCACCCTGACCGGCTGCACTCGTGTTTGGAGAAGATCTATACATGGATGTGCAGCTCAGCACTAAAGCTCAACGGCTCCAAGACTGAGCTGATGCTGCTGGGGAACTCTTTTCCATCTCTGTCCCCCAGCAGCTGGCCCGATTGCCTTGGACCAGCACCCACTCCCAAGCAGGAGATTAAGAGCCTGGGGGTGTGGCTTGAGCAGGACCTTTCGTTTAAAACCCATGCTAAAAAGACTGCTGGCGTGTGTTTTGGCCTGCTCCGCTCAGCTCGGAAGATTCTACCTCTGCTTCCAGCGGCCACTAGGAGACTTCTCATCCAGGGGCTTATCATCTCGCGGCTGGATTTCAGCAACGCGCTGTTCCTGGGTGCCCCAGAAGCCACCTTGAACAAACTACAGCAAGTGCAAAATGCGGCCGCCAGGCTCTTGACAGGTCTCCCCAGGCATCAGTCTGCTCGCCCCGCGCTGAAGGCGCTGCATTGGCTCTCTGTGAGGGACAGGGTGAAGTTTAAGTCACTCTGTATCGCTCATAAAGTCCTGCAGGGGGTAGGTCCACCTATTCTGGGGGAGATGGTTCAGCCTTATAAGGCCCCTCGCTCTCTCCGATCCGACCATCAACATCTTCTGCAGGTAGGGAGGGTGAGGAAGGCAAGAACTGGTGGCAGAAGGTTTTCTATAAACGTGGCCACCCTGTGGAACTCTCTTCCCCTACATCTACGTTCGGAAGCTAGCCTTCTTCGGTTCCGCAAACTTTTAAAAACTTTTTTGTTCTCTGCTTAACTTCCGCACTATTCTGGTAGTTTCATTCTCTGGTGAGCGCTGGGATGCCTAATGGTAACCAGGCGCTATACAAAACTCAGAATAATAATAATAGTTAATTAATTTTCGGTAAGTGAGGGATATTGATTTATTAGCCATGTGACCATCAAGGAGCCTGTCTTCCAGCAGTGTTGCTTCGGGTTCGTTTTCCCCTATCGGAATACGTGCATTCAGGGCATGTCTCCCTTGACAGTATCTAAATATATCTGAGTCCGCCAGGTATACTCTCGCTGCAGCGAGGAGAACTCAATTACTTTATCCCCCATCCACATATCTCCAACCCTTGAGAGTCCTATTAAGTCCCAACAATCAAAGCCCTTGGAGTTTCTGAGGGTGCGCAATGAATACAAATCCCACAGCGTGATTTTCTTGTCCCACCCAAGACTTTTGTGGGCTGTGTGCCAAATTTGGACTGAATGTGTCGGAGGCCTTGTAAGACTCAACTTTCCAGTCAAGAATAGAGCGCCCTTGCATATGACCCTCCCGGTAGAAGCCATCTATCCATTAGATGTCTCGGGTCGCTATGAGGATGATATATACCCTGGTTAATTGGGGCCTATTGCGCTGCCCAAGAGTACCTTTTGATATCTGGGTGTCCAATTCCTCCATCATACCAGCCCGCACCAGTTTGGGAAATGATATTCGAGGTGTACCTTTAACCCATAGTAGGGCTCTCTGTTCATTTTCTATTGCCGCGAAATAGGTAGCTGGGACAAGGACGGGGGAATTATGTAGAATATATAAAAGGTGAGGCAGGGACATCATTTTAAAAAGAGCCGCCCTGCCCAACAGGGACAACGGAAGGGTCTTCCAGTGTTCTACATCACTCTGAAGACGCCTCAGTGGTAGCAGGAGGTAATACAACCTAGGGTCCCCTGTGATGTAGATGCCTTGATATTTAAAGCCGTCAATTGCCTCTATCACTTTATATCCCTTGGGCAGGAGCAGGAACCTTCCCCTAAGCACATAGATAACGACTTGGCCCAATTGATGGCATTTCCAGAGTATCTGCCAAAGGTGGTGAATATGTCAAGGATTCTGATGATCGAGGCCCGCTGCGACGCCAGGTACAAAATGATATCGTTGCCATATAGGGAGATACGATCCTCCCATTCTTCCGACCATTTCAGACCCCTCACTACCAGGTCCCTGTGAATCCAACTCAGAAGGGGCTCAAGTGCCTGGGCAAAAAGCAACGGAGCCAGGGGGCATCCCTGCCTTCTCCCTCTTCTTAGGGTGAAGATCTCTGATTTCCTGTTATTCACAACCACTTGAGCCAACGGTTCCGAGCACAGGAGTTTCACCCATCCAATAAATCCTGGACCAAACCCTAACTTTTCCAACACCACAAAGAGATAGGGCCATTTGATCGTATTGAATGCCATGGCGGCATCCAAGGACACCACCACTGCATCTTCTCTCAGTGTATCTACTCTCCCAAGTACACCATGGAGTTGGCAAAGATTTAAGGAGGTATTTCTGGATGGAATGAATCCAGATTGGTCTGGGTGGACCAGGTCGGAAATCACTCCAATCAACTGTGTAGCCAACAACTTGGCCAGAATCTCCGCCTCAGCATTCAACTGGGAGATAGGTCTATATGAGGAGTATTGATCCATAGGCTTATTCTCCTTATGTATGACCACCACTGTGGCAAGCCACAGATCTTGGGGGAGCAGGCCGGCCTCCAGGCTTTCCTCGTAGGGGGCTATTTTGTCAGTTTTTAGTTTATAGAGTTCTATTGAGAGACCTTTGGGGCCCTTATCTTTCCTGGATTGGAAATCCCTGATAGCCCTTGCTATTTCGTAGTTTGTAAGCTCATTATCTAGGAAGTCACAGTCAGTTTCCGACAATACAGGCAGCTGAAGGGCGTGGCTAAGCGCGCAATGGCGACGGACGTGCCTGGGTAGAGCTCCGAGAGAGACTCCCCTGCCACAGGCCATTTATCCGTAGTTTATGCCCGCCACACCTTGCTACTGCTGTCGAGTGCCTATCACGAACTTCCCTGCTGACTGCCGGAGTTTGGGGCGGCTGACTTGCTCGGGGACGCTCTGGTGGCGACGAGCGCTCCCTGCCTGACCGACCCTCGCTGCGTAGCGGCGTGAAGAGCTGGGCGAGACCGGGGATCCAGCCGGCCCTCTGGGCCCACCGGAGCGAACTGCTGTTTTGTGCCCCCTGGCAGCGGCTGGGCGCCGTGAGACCTGCCCCCCTGTCTTCCCCGAGTGAGCCGCTTCTGAGGTTGGTGCGGCGGAACGGGACCGGCCCTGCTGGACTGTAATTCCCCAGTGCCCGGGTCTGTGTGGATGTGCCCCCCCCCCCCCTCGCTGCAGCAACCAAGTGGTGCGACCGGAGGCTTCTCTGAGGGCTCCATCGAGGTGCCTTCCTGGCTGCACGGGTGTTGGCCGTCCCGGCTCACCATCGACGGACCCGGGGACCGGTGGCCCCTGATGCCGGCTTAAGTACCCAACTGAGCCCGGAGATGCGGCCTACTTTGCGGGCCCAGAGCTGAAGGTGTCAGTCGATTGCAGGCGGCGAACTGGGGGAACACGGTGAGAAGCACCTAATCTGCCCCTCAGCCCCCACGGACCTGATAGTAATGGGGTGCAGAGCTGGACACCTGGTACATTCGACGCTGTGAGGAGAGACTGTCCGGGACTGGGGGTGAGGCCTGCGCGCTGGAGCTGGCACCGGCGTGGGACACTGGGGACGAGTGAGGCCGGCGCGGCACTGACTGGTGACCCTACGTGGCGACGGCGGCGGAGGTGGCGAGCAGCGGACACTGGCAACTCGAAGGCGTGTAGGTCGGAACTGAGCAAGACAAGAGAGCTGGTGAGACGTGGCGCTTCCCCCCTCCCCCCCCATTGACCTACGAAGACTGCGAGGTCTTGTTGAGCCCTTGTTGAGACCAGCACGGGGAGGGGGCTGAGAGCTTGGGCTACCCGGAAGACACCTGGAGGTTTGGCCTGCTGCGGAGGTACCCCTGGCGGCGTGCCGCTGGCCCTGATTTGTCCTGGCGACTGGACCCTACCTTGTCGCGCCGTTGCGTGGGGGTAGCAACAGACCTTGCCCGCGTCTTGCCCTGCTCATGGCGCTTGCTCACGCGCGCAGCGTGCTATCATAGCTACAGGCTACTTGAGTGGGACAGTGGTATTCACGAGACCATCGGGGGATCTATGTGGCACTGAGGGTGTACCTGTCTTGACTGTTTGGGCCTGCTCTGCCCCTTCCCCCCTTACATCGAACCCTGCGCCACTTGTGCCGCAGTGGGTCTCTTTCCATTGCTCGACCAGCTGGCCACGTCGCGACTGCTCATGTCGGGGGGACCTAAAACAAGAGCTGTGACAGGCAACACACAGGCGAAGGGAAAAATGGCGAAGCAGGTGGAGACGGATCACACTGCCTCCAAGCTGGACACAATGCTGGCGGCCATGGAAAGGCTTGAGGAATCGATGCAACAAACCCGCGCATCTCTGGAGTCTAAAATTGATAGCGTGGCTATAGACATGACGCACCTCCGTGCAGACCATAAAAAACTAACTGAGAGGACGACGGCGCTGGAGACCACGGTAACGGACCTGACGCCCAAAGTATCCCAGATGGATAAGCATGTACAGAATCTCCTCAACAGGGTGGATTTCCTGGAGGATCGAGCGGAAGACGCGGAAGGGCGGGCAAGACGGAACAACATCCGCATCGTGGGTTTGCCGGAACGGTGGGAGCCCAGGGAGGCGCAGGAACACGTGGAGAGGTGGATCAGGGACATTCTCCCGGAGGGTACCCTCTCGCAACACTTTGTGATAGAGCGCACTCACCGCGTGCCCTCTAAACCCCCCCCTGAGGGCTCCAATCCTCGGCCCATGCTCATCCGAGTGCTGAACTACAGGGACCGGGACACTGTCCTGCAGGAGGTCAGGAAGTTAGGGGAGGTCAGGGAGGACAACGCCACGATTATGTTCTTCCCGGACTATACAATTCAGGTGCAGCGGCAGCGGCACTCTTTTCTGGACGTCAAGCAGCGACTCCGCCGCATGGCACTCAAATACTCCCTAATATTCCCTGCCCGCCTGCGAGTTGTAGCACAGGATAAAACGTACTTCTTCAACACCCCGGAGGCTGCTGAGACCTGGCTGGACTCTGGAGTTGTCCCGGATCCGGGTGGCCCACCCATGAGATCCCGTCGTGGAGGAGGTGGTCGACGTCGCAGGCGCAGGCGACACTCGACGGCGCGCTCGGTGCATCCTGAGGCGAACATTGGCCCTACCCCTGAGCACCGCAATGAGGAGCAGCAGGAAGCTATCCGTAGAGTGGCGGAAATTAGCGGTTCGCAACCGGACGCCCTGGCCGAGGGTGCCAGTCCTAGTGCTGTGGGGAGTGATGATGAATATATATATGGCCTGCCGGACTCACAGGTGTCAGTTGAACTCCCGGATGTCACACCACAGACAGCTGATTTACTGAATTAATACTGTTACAGGTTTACTGGCAGCTACAACAAGGAGAACGACGCTTTCCTGCGACTTAAGTGCCCCTGAAATTATTGTAGTCTGGAATGACTCTGATGTAGACTCTATAGACACGGGGTGGAAGCCTGGCTTCGGACATACTGGCCCTGTTTGCTGGGCAGACTGTTGGCCCCATGAGTACTGGGGGCCCTGTTTCTTGAGGGTCTCAACGGGGGATGTGGTTGTGCTGCCCCATGGTGGTACGTCTTCACATGCGACCTGTCTGCTGCGGCTGCGGGATCATTGCCGCCTTATTGATGCCTGGAGCAGTGCACCTCTACAGACGCTGGGCTGTGTGATATTGGACGCCTGTGGCATGGGTGGAGAGCCCATGACAGTACTGTATGTATCATTAGTGCCTTTAAAGTTCGTGCTTAGTGAACCCCCCTTCTTTCTCATAGAATTCACGAACAGTTAGTGCTCATTAGAGCGTTTGGACGACGGCATGGTTTGCCGTCGACCTTTTGGCATTGTTATTATGTTTTTTGATGTTACAGGTCTGGTGCAATGTTCCCCTCCCCCTAATGTGTGCAGGAGAGCTGATGCGATTCACTGGGTACAGTGTGTGAAGTTCTGTGTCGATCTGCAATGGTGGGTCATAGTTTGTGGTGCGGCGGGTGGGTGGGGGCGCTGGGTGGAGGGGAAGAAATGTCGTAATGGCTGTGGTTAAATTTTGCACTTGGAATGTACGCGGTATGCACACCCCCTCACGTCGCTATCAGGTGTACTCGTACCTTAAGCGGCACCAGGTGCAGATAGCGCTATTGCAAGAGACACACCTGACTGAATCGGAGACACATACCTATGCTACAGGTTATTCGGCCTTCGCGCGTGGGGCTCTCATATGGATTCGCCCGGGGGTCCCTTTTGACATGACACATAGCAACATTGATAGAGACGGCAGGTATGTTTTCCTTCAGGGCAACCTAGACGGCCAACACATTGCCCTGGCATCTATTTACGCTCCCAATGATGACCACGGACGCTTCCTCACACACTTATCGGCGGCGATTGCGACGTGGCCAGGGGTACCGCTTCTACTGGGGGGCGACTATAATTGTGTCCTGGATGTTGAGATGGATAGATCTACTCCTCCTTTGGCGCATGCGACAATACACGGTACGGCGCGCACATTTGCTGACTGGGCGACACAATGGGACCTCACTGACGCTTGGCGCAGCCGCAACCCTAACACACGGACTTACTCGTACTACTCGGGCGCTCATGCGTTACATGTTAGGCTCGATAGGTTTATGCTGACCAGCGACCTCTTGCCCTTAGTCACTGACTCCCACTACCTGGGTCGCACTCATTCGGACCACAACCCACACACACTTGACTTTGCCTGGGTGCGCCCGCACCCACCGGTGCCCACGTGGCGCCTCCAGCCTGATATCTTGCTGGATGCTCCCTTTCGGGAACTGCTCTCGAATCGTGTCTTGCAGTACTTTGAGGACAACACTGATACCGCCTCCACCCCGCAGGTTGAATGGGATGCGTTCAAGGTGGTGGTGAGGGGGCATTGCCTGGGAGCACAGGCCGGATTGCGACGTCAGGTGGAAAGGGAACTGACGCATTTGGAGTCGTCACTGCTTTCAGGTGAACGGGAGGCAGTGGGAGGGGATGACTCGAACTTGCTGGACGCTCGCGGTAAGCACACGCAACTCCTTGAGAGACTGAAAAACTTGAATTATGCAGCACACTCTGCGCGCGTGCATCATGCTGGTGATAAAGCTGGCAAGCTTCTGTCCTGGCTGGTCAGGAAAGACGCCCAAGCGTTGCCGGTGATGTCGATCCGCACTACACAGGGCGAGGTGGTCTACACTCAGAGGGCCATCCACAAGGCATTCTCGAGCCACTACAGATCCTTGTATTGTACTCGCCTGAGGGTCACCGCAGTGGGGATTGCTGAGTATTTACCAGGCATCCTATTGCCGGCGGTCACTAATGCGCAGAGTGAGGAATTGGGTGCGCCGTTCACTGCAGAAGAAATCCGAGCTGTAATATACTCCCTTTCGAATGGCAAGTCCCCCGGGCCTGATGGTCTACCGGCGGAGTTTTATAAGGCGTATTCCACCATTCTCACTCCCGAACTGTTGCGGGTGTATGGGGCGGCGGTACGGGATGCAGTACTTCCTTCGTCCCTCAACGAAGCCAATGTGATCTCCCTCTTGAAACCAGGCAAGGATGCATTGAATATGGGGTCGTACAGGCCACTAGCCCTCCTTAATACGGACTATAAAATTCTGGCATCAGCGTTGGCCCAGAGGCTGGCACCACTGGTCCCGACCCTAGTGCACGCGGACCAAAACGGGTTTGTTCCTACCCGCAGCACGTCTTACAATATTAGACGGCTGTTTAGAGTACAGAATCTGGCGGTGACCCAGTGGCCCCATTCGGGGTGCGTGATCCTTGATCTTGAAAAGGCGTTCGATTCCGTGGAGTGGCCCTACCTAGCGCTGGTACTGGAGAAATTTGGGCTGGGCGCAGCCTACCTCCGCCTGGTGGAACTCCTTTATTCTGCACCAGTGGTGCGGGTCCGAACGAGCAAGCTTTTCTCAGATCGGATTCGTGTCCGCAGGGGCACGAGGCAGGGATGTCCCCTCTCCCCCCTGATTTTTGCACTCATGATGGAGCCACTGGCGGCGCAATTGCGCGCTTCTGGTGAGAATTGGGGGATCCCGTTGATGGATGGGATGCATTCGGTGTCGCTTTATGCCGATGATCTATTACTCTATGTCAGGGACCTGACCTGCTTCCCCCGAGCGCTCACGGACATTTTCAGCAGCTTTGGTGAAATGTCGGGGTTGCGCGTCAATTGGGCAAAGTCGGGGGTGTACTCTTTTGCAGCAGATGTACCGGAGTGCGACGTCATGGTAATGGGCGAGCGGCTCCTCTGGTACCCCACAGTGTTCCGTTATCTAGGAGTTCATGTGTACCGCAACCCCACGGACCTCCTGGAAGGCAACCTTACGAGAGCGATTTCTTCGATTACGGCGCAGGTCTCCTTCTGGAATACTCTCCCGCTGAGTGTGCCCAGCCGTATTGCCCTGGCGAAAGCGGTTGTTTTGCCTCGGCTACTGTACTATTATGCAAACCTGCCGGTATATGTGCCGGTTCGCACCTTTCGCGAGCTAGAGACTATACACAGGCGACTGATTTGGAACAAAGGTCGCCCCAGGGTAGCTTTAAAAACCCTATATGCCGCGACAGATAGTGGCGGGCTGTCGGTTCCCAATCACGAGTTGTATTACCTGGCAGCACAGCTGCAATGGGTAGCCTACTGGCTGAGTGGGCGCAACTTGTGTGATACGGCCACGATGACGACTATCCTGACGGTCCCGCAGGTGCATGCGTTGTTTCATCCTTTGGCTAAGCCGCCTGTTCAGACCCCACTCCACCTTGAGGTGGCGAGAAGGTGCTTCTTGAGGAGCCTGAAACTTACTGCGGCGGTGACACCCTACGCGCCTAACCTACCATTGCTGGGCACGCCTTGGGGTTCCGGGATACTTGCGGCGCCTCTGCTGGACAGCTGGGGAGCGGCAGATTTAGAGAGCTTGGGCGATCTGTTCGAGGAGGGTGCGTTGCTCCCTTTCGAGGCACTGACAGTCAGCACTGGACTGCCGGCAGGACAGTTCCTGACATATGCGAAGCTGCTACACACACTGACGAACGCCTGGGGACCGCTGACGGAAGAACCACCAACACACCTACTCATTCAATACTTACACGTGATGGGACATGGCTCTCACCTTGTACATTGGATTGCCCAAGCGTTGCACACGCACACTCAATTCTCCCCTCAGCGCCTACGTGACAAATGGGTGGCTGATAGAGGACGGGACTGGACAGACAAGGAGTGGGCGGGGGTGCTAGCTGGAGCTCTACATGTCCCACGTAATGCGCGCTTCAGGATCATACAGTACTATGTGATCCATCGAGCGTACCTGTCCCCGGACAAAATTAATCGCTACTTTGGACTCACTACGACAGGATGCCCCAAATGTGGGCTAGTGGACGCGCAGTTCCTGCATGTCCTCTGGTCCTGCACTCTACTACAGCCATATTGGACTGCAGTGTCGACTGTCTTGGCGGGGGCGACGGGAGGTACCTTACCGCACACATGAGAAGCTTGCCTGTTGGGGCTGTTTAAAAGGACGAAGCAGACTAAAGTCCAAGCGAGATTTTGGGATCTGGGCCTGATAACGGCGAAACGTCTCATTACCAGGCGTTGGAAGCATGGTCTGCCCCCCCAGGCGGTGCAGTGGCGTCGCTCACTGGATGCTTGGGCGAGTGCTGAGAGTGTGGCATTGCACCGGGAGGAGACGGCGGGTCTCCGGATGTACCCTATTGCGCTGGAGTGGGATGGTGTCCAGGTGGCCTACCACCGACAGTGCCTGCGGAATGGTATTGAATGAGTGTTTACATCATATTCACCTGTGACGCATCCAATGTTCCTCTTGCTTCCAGCCTTCCCCCCCCCCCTCTTTCTCCCTCCTCCCTGCCCCCCCCCTTCTCCGCGGCGCTTCCCTCACACCCCGCTGCACGGGTGATGACTCCTACGACTATTACATTTCTGTTGTTATGACACATTTGAATGACACTCCTCACCGCACCTCCAGCTCCACACACACACCCATGACTGATGACAGACACCACCTGGTTTATGGTTTCCTATGTATCTGGAATTGTTTTGTATAGTTAATAGTTTACTAATGCAATTTTGAAATGTGTAATATGTTGCCAATGTAAATGCTAGCTCTGTTTCTCCGGTCATGGTATGCTTTGAGCGCTATACGAAACGAGTCTAAGGTAAGCTGACACAATGCAGCAGTTCCTTTACGCCGCAACTGGGCACTGTCATTACTGGACGTAAATGTAATACACAACAGCTATTGCATTCCCACTTTGTTATGCGGTCTACCTGTGCACCGCTATAGTTTGCTCCTTACCGCCATGCTTCTGTGTGGGGGGGGGGGATGATCCACATACTCTGGGACTTCATGACTTAAGTGACAGCGTCTTTCACTAGCTATGCTTGCATATGTGTACTGTTGTATAATGACAAAATATAATAAACATATTCAAACAAAAAAATACAGGCAGCTGAACGTGAGTTAGTAAGGCCCTTAACTCGGGTAGACCGATTGTGATTTATATATTCGAGTATAGTATTTAGCTAATTCATCTGCAACTACCTGCATTTCAGCAATTGTCTCTCCCACTTCAATTGTAATTTACGCAACCCGGCATTTGGCTTGTCCACACCGGTCTAGCCATGTGAGCAATATGCTCGCTCTGTCCCCGAGCTCATATGTACTACCAAGTTTGTCCCTCTGTAATGCTTTAGCTCTGTCCGTAACCACACTTTTGTATTCTTCCCGCTTGAGATTCTGTTTATGTGTTACATCCGGATCTCCGGTCACTAGATTCCCCTTCTAGCACCATTATCTCTTCTTCCAGCTGTATTAGTTCAGCATTTTTGTTCTTTTTTGCCCCAGTTATTTGCGAGATTGCTTGGCCTTGCACCACTGTTTTAAATGCTTCCCAGAGCATTCAGGCAGAGCCCACCGATCCCTCATTCTCCTGAAAATAGTGTTCAATTGCCAAAGTAATATTTTGTTGTATATTGGGATTGCGTAAATTCCACAGGTTTATAGGAGCTATTCTACCCACGTGGTCATTGCCCCTACCTAAGTGCACCCATATTAGAGAATGGTCGGATATGCCCCTTGCCAGGTGTCTGATTTCTGTAATCTGTCCCACCTGGGCTGCCGGCATGAGGATGTAGTCAATACGGGAAAGGCTATTATGTGTTCCGGAGTGGAATGTAATCGGGATATCTATGCGATGACAGATTCTGCATACATCAGCCAGTTCTATTGCATCTAAAACGGTGGACAGAACCAATTGGGCTCTTCCTAGGTCGCTACGGGAATAATGGTCACGTCTGCCACATACCACGCAGTTGAGGTCCCCCCAATTATCAGCTTCCCTTCTGGAAACCCTATCATCTTGCTTCGCAAGTCACAAAATGCCATTGCCTGTAATCCTGAGGGGAAATAGATGGACACCAGAGTTAATGTCCCTCCTTCCCATTTTCCTGATACTGCAGCGTATCTGCTTATGTCATCCGTCCAGGTGTGATCCGTGGACAACTGAAGGGATTTGCACACCATAATGCCCACCCCTGTGAGCCTGAGGTAAATCCCGAGTGCACGACAAGTGGGTAACCATATTTGTCCAGTGCTTTGCATTTGTTTCCTACCAAATGTGTCACCTGGAGCAAGACCACGTCTGGGGCGTTTCTTTTAATATATTGTAAGACTATTCCCCTCTTTAATTTATCCCCCAACTTGTTCACATTCCAGGATAGGAGTTTAAGTTTCTGTTCACCCGTTGAATCCTCTGCCATCCTTCCCGTCTCTCACCCCCCCTTCGGTTCCGGCCCTCAGGTGCACATGAGTATGCTCTCACTACTCACTGATATGCTACGGCTGCTTACTATTACTACCCTTGTACTATCGCTATCAAATCCTGCTTTGAAGTTTGCTTGTTTATTTCTCGGTTGAACTTGCTTAATCCTCAGTTCCCAACTTCCCCCTCCCTGCCTCCCTGCACTCTTGGCCTAAAACTGCCCATACCCCAATAGTGCAGAGTGCCTGTAGACCTAGTCTTCTAAACTAACTCTTAACGTGAAGGGTGGCAACACACTCGCCACGGCTGTCCGCCTGCTACAATACGTCCCCATTCTTTTTATTAGAACATATTTGAATTCAGATTAAGTTACTTAGTTTATGTATCGTTTTCTTGATCCACTGGTTTCATTCACCAGAGCATCCTCTAAAGAAATGGGGTTTTACAATGCTGTTCAGTTCTCTAAAAGCGAGTGTCTTGTGAGAGGAGGAACCCCTCTTCATCTCGAATTGTGGTCTTTTGCCGGCCTCCAACCCTTCAACCACTCCTGCGCTGCCTCTGGACTATCAAAGAACCATGTTTTACCATCCACCTCTATTCGCGGTTTGGCAGATAACAACTTTGAATATCGGATCCCTTTGTCGCTCAACTGTTTTTTGATGTTGAAAAAGATTCTTCTTTGCCTCTGAACGGCAATAGTGAAGTCCGGAAAGAAGGACAGCTCACTATTTTCGAATATGAGGGGAGGATTTGTTCAAGCCGTTTGCAGTATTATATCACAGTCTCTGAAATTCAGATGCCTTGCTAGAATTGGATACGGGGGAACCCCCAGCTTGGGCCTTCTCCCTGGTACCCTGTGCACCCTTTCAACTGTGAAATACTTCGAGAGGGTTTTAGGCCGGAGGTGATTCAGTATTAAGTCCTCTACAAATAGATCCACAGCTCACCCCTCCGGACTCTCAGGACCTCCAGTGATCCTGACATTATTGCATCGCGATCTACCTTCATTGTCTTCCAACTGGTTTTCTGTCCATTTCTGGGTAACTTGTAGTTCTTTAATCTCTTGTCGCATTTGATGGGTTTCACTACTTAGCTCAGCAGTTACCACTTCCATGCAATTCACTTTTTCACTTGTTTTCTGTAGGTCGGCTCTTAGCAATGTCATTTCTATAGTAAAGGCAGCCATTCTTTGTTCCAAGGATGTGCGCACCCCCGCAATAGCTGCCATCACGTCTTTGAGTGTGGGCTCTCCCATACTTGGAGTCATTGTCTTTTCCGGCTCTCCTTTATTTGCGGCATCTGCCTCTCCCTGTTTTTGTGTTGCATATTTATCCAGCTTGACCTGGAGCATACCTTTCTGTCCCCTGGCCTCAGACATATATGTCTTTTTTTTTGTCCCTCGGTGACCTGGTGGGTCTATCCGGGGGCCCCAAGATCAAACACTTCTACCGCTGCTGGCACTTTCACTGAGGCTTTATTTGTTCAGCGCTCTGCAGCTGAGGGTAGCGCTGTTCTTCCACTCCTCCTCTGGGGTAAATTACGGATCTATTGTTGGATCTTAGGTTTAGGGCACGGAAGGTGGGAGCCTCACCAGCATGTGGCCATCACGATCGGTGCCCAAGCTACACCCCCTATTCTAGAATGATTTTGATTTCATGGTGGCCTTCAGAATAGCGGCCAGCTAAATCCCTAAGGGTCTGTTTTAGAGCTTGTTTACCAGACATTTTATCTAATAATGTAGCAGAATTTCTACGCCTGGTGAGACAGTAGTAGAATATTCTAGTATATTCTGCCTGATTTGCCAGAACGGTAGAAATCTCTCTCAAGGACAGAAACTTGGAGCAGCCACTCTGAGGAGAAAGCAATTGGTGAAAAATCCACTAATGCCCATCCTAGCTGATAAAAGGTGTGCCACTGAATGTGGATCCCGGAAATGCATGCCTACATTGGGTGTATGTCTTCAGTATCCCCCTACCACTTCAGTGTTTCCCAACATGGTAGGGTCACTTTCCTTATCTTTGCATGAATGTCTGCCATGCTTTCCATGATGCAAAAATAACAATTGATGGCCAGAATGCAGAACAATGTCATACATTCACCCCAGTACAGCGATCTGGTTGTAAATCCATCATCTTTTTGCTCGCCATTCCAGTTTGAACCCAGCCATGTGAAAATCAGTCTTGTCCCTGTGACTCATGGGAACAGCCGAGCCCGAACTGTCAGGCCAGGTCCTCCCTGGACTGGAAAACAGCAGCCTAGGATCAGTTTCAGGGTTTCATCCCTCATCAGCCAGGATAGCTTGCCTCCAGTGGCATGGAGAGCACGAAACCCACGTCTGGGCATACCCGCACCACTCGAGGTAACAAATGAAAAAAGAACAATTGATGGACAGAATAGAACAATGTCATACATTCACCCCAGTACAGAGATCTGTGCCTAATCATCGTTGTTTTGCTCACCATACTATTCCAGGTTGAACCCAGCCATATGCAAATCAGTCTTGACCCTGCGCCCCATGGGAAAAGTCCAGCCCAAACTGCCAGGTCAGGGCCTCCCTGGACTGGAAACAAGGATTCTAGGACCAGGTTTCGGGGTTTCACCCCTCATCAGCCAGGATAGCTTGACTCCAGTGGCATGGCGAGCAGGGGACCCACGTCTGGGCATACCCGTCCCACTCGGGGTGCCAAATGCAAAAAGAGCAATTGGTGGACTGAATTCAGATTTATATCATACATTCACCCCAGTACAGAGATATGGGCATAAATCCATCATTTTTTTGCTCACCATGCCATTCCAGTTTGAACCCAGCCATATGCAAATCAGTCTTGACCCTGCCCCCGATGGTAACAGTCCAGCCTGAACTACCAGGCCAGGTCCTCCCCAGACTGGAAACAAACATCCTAGGACTGATTTGAGGGTTTCACCCCTCATCATCCAGGATAGCTTGACTACAGTGGTAACAAGAGCACGGGACCCACGTCTGGGCCTACCCGTCCCACTCAGGGTAGCAAATGCAAAAAGAACAATTGATGGACAAAATGCAGAACCATGTCATACATTCACACCAGTACAGAGATCTGGGCCTAAAGCCATAGTTTTATTGCTCACCATGTAATTCCAGTTTAAACCCAGCCATATGCAAATCAGTATTGACCCTGTGCCTCATGGGAACAGTCCAGCCCGAACTGTCAGGTTAGGTCCTCCCTGGACTGGAAACAAGCATCCTAGGATCGGTTTCGGGGTTTGACCCCTCATCAGCCAGGATAGCTTGACTCCAGTGGCATGGAGAGCACGGGACTTACGACTGGGCATACCCGTCCCACTCTGTTTATTTTTTTTATTTATTTATTTTTGACATTTGTACAGTGCTCTGTTACCCGTAGGTGTCCTGGCGCTAAGTGTCACTCCTGAGGAAGGGGCGGGTCGGGAATTAGTTGATAAACAGCCAGGTCTTCAATGCTCTTCTAAAGGCCATGAGGTCCGTCATTTTTCTGAGGGCAAGGGGCAAGGCGTTCCAGGCTTTGGTGCCGCCCAACACAAACCTTCTGCCTCCCCAGCGCGCTCTTCTAATACGAGGCATTACAATCAACCCCAAATCTGCTGATCTGAGCTTTCTAGTCAGACGATACCAATGAAAATACTGCCGAAAGAATGATGGCCCCATGACTTGTAAGGTCTTAAAAACTAGGCATAATGCTTTGAATAGAATCCTCTTTCGCACTGGGAGCCAATGGAGTTTAGCCAGCTCCTGGGACACAGGGGCAAATTTTGGAATCCCCAGAATGAGCCTGGCTGCCGCATTTTGCAGTACGTGCAGTTTGTTAAGTACCCCCTGTTGGGCACTAAGAAATAGACTATTGCAGTAATCCAGCCGCGCCATGACCAGCGTCGTGACCACTGTTTTTCTGTCACTACCTGGAATAAATGGTAGGATCTTACGGATGGATTTGAGCAAAAACGCAATAGAGGAAGACAACGCATTAACTTGGGGACGAAATGTAAGTTGATCATCGATCAGTACCCCCAGGTTTTTCACCTTAGCCACGGGGGTAGGCACCTTGCCCATCCGCTCTGGCCACCAATTTGGACTCCAAAAGTTAGTATTAGACCCAAACACTATAACTTCAGTTTTTGCTGAATTTAGTTTGAGGCAGTTAACTGCCATCCAGTTTCCGACCGCCAGCATACAGTCTTGAAAATTCCTTGCGACTCCATCTTCCATCCCTGGTAGTAAAGACACCACGATCTGGGTGTCATCAGCGTATGATGTAAGATCAAAGCCGAAGGCCCAAATTACTGGTGCCAATGAGCTGACATAGATATTGAATAACGTGAGGCTTAGGGACGAGCCCTGAGGAACTCCACAGGGCAACATTAAAGGTTTTGATTCATAGTCTCCTAACGCCACGCTTTGAGCTCTACTGGACAGGAAGGCTTTAAGTATGTCAAACGCCTTTCCTTGTACTCCGCAAGCCTTCAGACGGTCAAGTAAGATCCCATGGTGGACCGTGTCGAAGGCCGCGGAGAGGTCCAACAACACCAGAGCAGCCCTCCCTCCCGCATCGGTCACCGCTCTAATCTCCTCAGTTGTTTTAATGAGGGCGGATTCCGTGCTATGGTTGGCTCTAAAGCCATGTTGGGAGGGATCAAGTGTTTGAGTGGCCGAGAGGAAGGAGCTTAATTGAGTATTCAAGACCTTTGCTATTAATTTGGCTGGTAGAGGGAGCCTCACTATTGGGCGGTAGTTATTTGGGTCCCTGATATCCAAATTTGGTTTTTTGAGTAGGGGCAGAATTGAGGAATGTTTCCAACAAGATGGGAAGCCTCCTGTCGTAAGCATATTATTAAAGACAGTCACCAGCGATGTAACTATCGGACCTGAGGCCAGTTTAATCACAGCCAGAGGGCAAGGATCTGATGGAGCGCCTGATCTTGTCTCTAGCAATAAACGCATGATTTCTTCACCATTTACTGGTGAAAAGCAATCCAATTTGTGCCCTACTGTAAGCTCCATTTCATTTTCTGGTTCATTCGCCTGGCAGTTCGACCTCTCCAGGCTAGAGAAGGCTTTAAAGATAGTCTCCACTTTCCCTAAAAAGAATTTGGCAAATACTTCACATAATTCAGGACTCGCGGGGATGGCCGCAGTTGTCGGGGCAGCCAAAGCAGACACCGTTATGAACAGTTCCTTTGCAGAGTTCTTAGCAAGGTTTATGCGATTAGTATAGTAATCCTGTTTTGCCCTCCCCACCATCTTTTTGTATGATAGAAGGCTTTGTTTGAGAAGCGTCCTATCACTCTCCCTGTATTCCTTACGCCACACCCTTTCCAGTTTTTTACATCCCAACTTTTGATTTTTTACTTCCTCAGAAAACCACGGTGCTGAAGGCTGGGCTCTAGCCAGGAGACGCAGTTTAGGTGGAGCAAGGATGGCACAGGCTTTTTCAATCCAGCTTGCATGAGCGAGGGCCGCCGCCTCAACCTCTGATGGGAGAGGCTCCTTAGAGGAGAGCAGAAGATCTTCCAGTGCTCTACCCTCAACTTTGTTCCAGGCCCTACATGTCCTGGCTACTTTGGGCGTACACCCCCCCCCCCCCTTGGGATTTTGGCACTGAGATGGCAAATAACAATGCCCTGTGATCAGTCCAGGTATCCGGGATAGATTTAGTAAATTCCAAAGTAAGGTGGTTCGAAAAAAGCCCATCCAGGGTGTGGCCAGAATTGTGCGTAGGTCCCCTAACCAGTTGTTTAAGCTCGGCACCATCCATCAGTTCAATGAGTGCGTTGGTGTCCGTATCCAGGAGGTTTTCCAAATGGAAATTAAAATCCCCCAAGACCGTAAAGGCCTTTGAGCATAACCCCTCCTCCAGTATACTTCCCACCGAGCTCAGGAAGATATTTTTAGGCCCTGGGGTCTGTAGACTAAGCAACCATTGAATGAATGATGATTAACCAAGGTAAAGTTGAACGCTACTGCTTCACATCCATCCACAGTTAAGGGGTGAAAGAAGGCGTTGAGAAAGTTATGATATATTACTGCCAACCCCCACTTTTCTCAGTGGGCGATCTCTTGTGTAACTAAGGTAACCAGGGGGAGTGGCTATCACCAAGTCCGGGCCTGAGGCCGCATCAGTCCATGATTCAGTCACAAAAGCAATTTTAATGTTTTCTTCCTGAATTAGCAAAGGACATTCCAGGCTGTGCTTTACCAGCGACCTGGCATTCAAAAGAAGGCAGTCAAAATTTAGCACCCCTGCTTTATCTTTTCCTAGAATTGTTCTAGATAAGGCCTCTGGGTGACAAATGCAAAAAGAACAACTGCTGGACAGAGGCACAGAGTCAAGATTGATTTGCATATGGCCAGGTCTAAACTGGGGTGGCATGATGTGCAAATAAATTATTTAACCCAGGTCTCTTCAGTGGGGTGAACGTTTTGATTTGTTCTGCATTCCATCCATCAACTGTGTGTCTTATTTTTTTCCATGATGGCCTTTCATGTTGATATTTTCACCAGAGATAGTGATGGAGCACCCGCGAGAGTGGCTGGTTGATTCACCATCATTTCTGGCAGTCACACGCATAGATTGATAGAGGCACTAGACAGTCTCTGCTGGCAGTATATGCCCTATTTGAAGAACACAGATTCTGGAAGATACAATGCTCTAAGTTCAGATCTGCATTTTTTGCATACTTATTGTAGACAGCCCCCTCTAAATAAGAAATAAATATCTTGCAACAGTTCATCCCTCATCGGTGGTCTGTGGCTTACCATCAATAATGCAAGCAGTTCTGTTAATGGTTGCTCCTTCTAAACCTGCAGTGACATCACAGCAGTCCTCCAGCTCTTTCAACAACTGTCATTTCAGAGGTGTCTAAACTGAACCATTTATCAAAGCAATGGACGCAGGCACATCCAGAACTGTCAAACTCGAGAGATTCTTTTTGTTATGTTCTCTCTCTGATGCTGAATTGATCAGCTGTGAAATGCTGAGATAGAGTGCATCACGTGATTAATTTAAATAGATGCTTTTTTATTCTTCAGCATCAAGCTTTTGAAGATTTTCAGATTTGAAGGACAGATGGGGTTAAAGGATATTTTGTTCGCTTCTGCAGACATTTCTCCAAGAACAGATGGTATTTTTCTTAACATTTGGTTCGACAGTAAATAGATGCAAAAACATCATGGGAGGCAACAAAGGAGTTGCCATGGGAATTTACACATTCCAATATCTTTAAAGTATCCAATTTCACCTTCAGCAGTTGTACGATTTGACCATTCATTGGTTTAAGAGCCCAATCTGAGTTACATGGATGTCAACATCTCAATCCTTCGCTTATCCAGTGGCAATGTTAGGTACCAACAGAGAACAGCATCTGTTTTTGCAATTATAGTTATGGCACTGCCACCAGATTCTGATGATAAATTGACTGCTCAAGTGCATGATATGAAGACATTTGGCTCACTTCTCTCAAATATTCTAAAACTTGAATTTAGTATTTACAGGTGAGGCAGTTTCAGGGAGAATGCACATGTCAAAAGAGTAAACTACTGTAGTTTTGATGGCGAAATATGGAACAAAATGAAATTATCTGTTGCATATTATGTTGCATATTATGTTCATCAAGTTTGTCAGTGAACTGTGCCATGATGAATGCCTTCAGTGTTTCATCCATGCCTTTTTTTCTGTTTTTTTTTTCATTTTTAGTCACAAATAGAAACAAAAACAAAGATCTTTGCATAGCACAGTAAGCAAAAGAAAAAAGAAAGAGAGTAACGAGCATCAAAACAATGAAAGAGAGCATATACAGAACAGTCATCAGCATAATATTTGTCGGAACCTAATCGAGAATAATTGTAAGTGTCTATACAGATAATCCATGACAAAAACAAAAAACAAAAACAATGAAACTGTTAGTCCCACTGCAGACTTGACCAGACCCTCCCAAATGTCACCCTTGAACATAAACCCCGAGCATTAGCTAACGCCAGCTCCATTTTATAGACCCCCCTCAATAATAAACAAAAGTTATTAATTTTGGGACTGGACACATCGATCCAAGCCCTAGCGATGCACAGCCGAGCAGAGATAATAATAACTGAGACTAAAGAATTGGATAAATAGCCTGGATCTGATACTGACCCCAATACTACTTCTTTGGCAGTTAATTGAATCTCCTTGCTGGCTAACCTGCTCAGCACACGTGTAACATCATACCAAAACATAGTTAATCGAGGACACGTAATAAACATATGTCGAAGATCAGCAGCCTACTCATTACATTTTGGGCAGTATGACTTCGATGAGACCTGCGAAGTAGCCCATTTCGAAATAACCTGCAGGGTGTAGTACAACATAAACATGGTGCGATGTTGTTGCAGCTTTAAATTAATTGAGATAACAGCAGAGTTGATTGTAGACATTGAATCAGCAACCTCTTCTATATTAATTCCAATTGCAAACATAAGATTAAGTTTAACTAAAATCTGCAATCCGTCATTTCCCATTACAGACAGGAAGCTCTGATAAGCTTTCCCAATCTGACCCTGACCTAAGGTCTTAAAGATAGCCTGCAATACCTCTGAGGTATGAGGGAGGGCTGACAATCCCTTCCCTTGTGAGAAATAGTCCCTGACTTGCAAGTACTTTAAAAATGAATTGTGGGACAGCCCAAATTCCTCTCATAAAGAGGGAAATCACCTAAAACCACATTCATCATACAGCTGCCCTAACCTGTTATACCACACTGTTGACACATTCTACACGCCGAGTCCGAGAATATGCCTAGGAGCCTAGGATTGTCCCATAAAAAAATTAATTCATGTAGGTCTGGCACAACAAAAGCTTTACAGATATCTTGCCAGATACGATAAATGTGTCGAACTATCTTAAAGCGGACTCTCTTGAAGTAATTTGG
Organism: Lissotriton helveticus; assembly: GCF_964261635.1. NCBI lineage: Eukaryota > Metazoa > Chordata > Amphibia > Caudata > Salamandridae > Lissotriton > Lissotriton helveticus. The sequence continues at coordinate 1,630,322,916 of NC_136068.1, forward strand.
GTCCGAGATATAATTTAAAAGAAACCCAGTGTTTGCAGCAAATGCGAGCTAATAAGCGAACCATATTTTAACCACATTAGGTCCCAAAAGTAGACTCTGGATACGGCTGCCCAAAAATAAGTTTTAAAATCGGGGAGTTGAAACCCGCCTTGCTTGTATGTCAGCTTTATATATCTGAGAGCTCTCCTGTCTCTACGATAGCCCTAAATAAAACTTCCGATAACACTGTCAAGCCGTTTGAAAAAAGACATTGGAACTCTTAGAGGAATAGAGCAGAACAAGTATGTAGGCAAGATATGCATTTTCACCATGTTGCTTCTCCCAATAATAGTCAAAGGCAACCTGTGCCACCTACGCAGATCAGCAGTGATTTTTTTAAGCAATGGTTTGTAGTTCAAGGCCATAAAATCCTCCGTACAACCGCTGAGACACACCCCAAGACAGATAGCAGAAGCAGTAATACCTAGCTGAGGTAGAGCAGGAACTGGTACATAATTAAGGATTGACTGAGTTTTATTTAGATTAAGTTTATAGCCAGAAAAAGAACTAAAAAGTTGTGCCTCATGTGTTAATGTCGCTATTGCCTCCTCTGGCCCAGTAGTGAATACAGCGATGTCATCTGAGTAGGTAGGCAGTAACTGTTAACATCATACCGTTGAAGGACACTGGCGAGATAAAAACATTCTGAAGGAGATGCCTAATAAATGGCTCAATGTAGAGGGTAAATAGGGCAATGTAGAGGGGAAAACAGGCACCCCTGGCACATGCCCCGCTGCATACTAACAGCACTAGATGTAAAACCATTACGTTTTAAAACAGCAGTAGGATTGCAATAGAGTCTTTGAACTACCGAGACAAACCTCCGACCGAGGTCTAGAGATAACATAGTACACCATGGAAACCCCCAAGCGACTCGGTCGAAGGCCTTCTCGGCATCCAACATTAGCATCCCGATCCGCTGACCCAACTGACCAGCGACATCCAAAGCTGCAAAGTCAGTATTCATATGTGCTACCGTGTCCCTACCTGGGACAAAACCGTGCTGTTCTTCTGAAACCAATAGATGTATAAGTGAGGCAAGGCGTGAAGCAAGAAGCTTGGAATTTCTTTTTGCATCCGCATTAATAAGGGATATCGGTCTATATGACCCTAAGTCCTCCACAGGTTTGCCCTTTTTGGGGAATACCACAATATTATTTCTGTTTCACAAAGGGGGCGCATCCCCTCCCTGCAGTATGTCGTTAATCAACTCAAGGAGAACTGGCATCAATACATCCCGGAAAGTTTTATAAAACTCAAGCGGGATGATGTCCTCACCCACCGCCATGCCGCTGGGCAGAGCCCCAATTGCTGCGTTCAATTCCTCAATGTCAGCATTGCTCTCTTAGCCCAAGGCTTGAGACACACCAAAGAAGGTAAGACGCTCTCTTGTAAATAATTCATAGCCACTTGTTGGTTATAGCTTCTGGATTCCTTATATAAGCTAGCATAAAAAACCCTAAATTGCTTGGCTATATCTTCGGATTTTGTGTAGGTAGCACCATCCACACCACTGATTTTCTTAATGTGTGATTTAGCCCTCTGGTCAGCAAGTCGGTAAGCCAGCACCCTTCCCGCCCTCTCTCCGTACTCATACTGCCTCGTTCTAAACTTACGGAAATTGTTAGCAAATTTATCCTTCAACCTTCTGCTAAGTTTCGCTTTAATGTCGAGAATCTGGGAATATATATGTTGTTCATGCATGTCTTTTGAAGCTATTGCACGGGCATGTTGCTGTTCTAACTCGATATATTGCCTATGTGTATTACCTTACTGGTTACTAATAAGTTGGTTCGGCTTGACTATATACTGGAAAGTAGCCCCTCTCACACATGTTTTTAAGCAGTGCCATACCAAAGCGAGAGATGTGGTGTACAGATTGTTAACAAAGTATTCCTTCAAACCCTCTTGCATATAAGTTATGAAAACAGAATTGCTTAAATGGGGCAGAGGGAACGAGAATTCACTAACGGGATCTTGTCTAAACGATCCAAATTATACAGTATGCATAATAGGATTATGGTCCGAGGTTACCTTTGGACATACGGCCATTGCTGCATTGGCCAACAGCCCATGATTAGTAAAAATCATGTCGATCCTAGAGTAATGTTTATGGGGGTGAGAAAAAAAAATGAACCCGGATGTTGTAGGGAACCAACACATCATCCAGTTGATGGATATGTAATAGATCTCGTATGGCAGCACTTACCTGAACCATTCTAGCTCTTGCAAGCATATTTGTAGTATCAATTATTTTTATCTAAAATGCAATTGAAGTCTCCCATTACAATAAGATCCCCAGCCCATTCTAAGAGTTCAGAATTTAAGTAAGAAAAAACCTCAGGACAGTCAACATTAGGGCTGTAAACCATACATATTGTAACCTTGCATCCGAGAATTAAGAGCTGCGCGATTGCCCACCTACCCCGACTATCAGCATGTGTTCGCAGTACAGCTATTTTGGAATATTTGTCCTTCATTAGAGCAACCCCCCAAATGGATGCCGTCTGTGAAGTACAGACAATCAAATCATAGCCAAGTTGTTTGAAAAAGCTTCAATCTTTATAGGCCAGATGTGTTTCAGCCAAATTCAACTATTTGGGGCTTAAATCCTTTAAGCTCTTCAGTGACCAATCACCTTTTACTAGCCGAGTTCAGCCCACAGACGTTGCAGCTCATAAATTTGACTCTAGACATTACCAAAATTCTGAAGTGCCGAATCGTACTCAATCCGTAACCACAAAAATAATTTCTCCCCCAACCGATGCTCATTACTTTTAAAAAACATTTTCAGCACTACTTTAATGATGCCGTGACTATTTAACCCCACCCTACTCCTCAAACCCCTCAAACCATCCTCCATCCCCCGCCCCATTTCTTAGAGAAGGAATCACCCCTCTTAAAGCTGTCCTGACCCGACAGCAAATGAAAGACGCCACATCCACCCCCAGAGACCCCCACCAAGCCCCCATACCATGCCCCCTCCATCCACACCCACCCAGTACACAAACCGCCAAAAAACAGAAAAAAACCTTTTGCTAAACAGCGATGAAAGACCATCTTTCATTATTACATCTCGAATGACATTTCCAACCCCCACATGCACATAAAAAAGAAAGATCAAGCCAGGATGTTATACTGATCAAGGATTGGGGGTGGTTTGCCAATTAGCCACTGCCTTTTTAGCCTCCTGCTCACTTAAAAAGAAGTATGAGCGACCATCCTTCCTAACTTTAAGCTGGGCAGGCTCCTTCAGAAAAACCTGAGAGCAAACAGACTTAAATGAGTTCATGAGCCGAAGGAGCTGCCATCTCTCATCCATAGTTGACTTACACAAATCAGACCTCACAAAGATTGACATAGAGTCCACTTGAATAGGAGCCTTTGGCCGGGCTTTAAAAAAGATGGCCTGGCGGAGCAGGAAGTTACCCAAGAATACCAAAATAGGCCTAGAAAAGTTTGTTTTGGCTTGAAAATTTGATGACAGGAATAATGGGAGACGATGTGCTCTTTGAACCTGTGTGTCCATATCCCAGTCCTCCAAGTCCGGGAAAGCCTTCTGTAACAAACCAATGACAAATGCCTGAGGATCGGAGCCTTCCCTCCCTTCCGGTACCCCGATAATCCTCAGATTATGACGCCGCTGCCGATTTTCAAGATCGTCAATTTTAAGCTGCATTGATACCAACTGTGACTCCTGTGAGGTAACCAACTTGACCGTGTGAGTACTGAATTCCTCTACTCCTGCCACCCGCTGTTGCAGCTCAGAGACATCAGCTGTTAGATGGTGAACCCTACTAGTCACCTTAGATAATGCTTTTTTAATTTCAGTACAATCCACCCTTGCCTGTTGGTAATAAGCTTGTGTTTCAGCTCTCTGAGCATTAAGGGCCTGCATAATACTGGAAAGTGAAGGCTCATCACCCTCTCCTTTTCTTCCCTCCAAGTAATTCTGTTCTGGATTACGCCTTGTTTCAGCTTGTTCAGTGACCAACAGACCATGAGGAGAAGAGAAATAACCAAACACTGCAGGTGGAGTGTTGAGTTCAGCTGGTGTTGACCCCTTGGAATAGAGAAGCACCCCATCAGCAGCCTTTTGACCATAAGCGGAGCCAGCGTCCGTGGCCCGAGATTGTGCACAGTCCATATTTTGTAAGCCGGTAACGGCCATGTTGGAATTTCTACTTGGTTGATGGACTGAAGAGGTGATACATGAGGTGGTAGCCAGCGAGTCTAAGCGACCGTTCAGCGGAGTGGGAGCCATCATGTCCCCATGTGAACCTGCTATGGATAGTCTGGAGAGAATAGTTCTTACTTCACCCTTTGATGACACCCATTTCCGTAGCAGGCTTACCCCCGGAACAGTCTTAATAGAGCTTGAAGCCCCCTTCAATCGTCCGAGTGCTTCTAAGATCTGAGCCTTATTTCCAGTGCCCCCTTGGCCTCTACCACCTTTTCCAGTCCGACCTGATTTAGCGCTCTTTCCTTTCGGGGTTCTCCCCACCTCGGGGGTATTACCCCCTGGACTATGCACAGCACCATTATTATTACTGAAGTTATCACTGCCCTGACCAGATAAAGAAGTGGTAGCAGGAGAGTCCAAACCCTTCCCTAACTCCACAACTACGTGTGCCCGCTCTGTGCTAAATCCAGGTTCGTCACCAGTTAGGTCAGTCGGGCAGTTGCCCCCAATGCCCAGACTGATCTCTTGTGCAATTCCATTTAAATGATCAGAAGAGCCTTCATTGTCTGACCCCTCGAATTGAGGGATGCATTCCAGGACAGGAGAAATAATACCGGACTCATCACCGCCAACATCGAGTAGTAGAGGAAAAGGAAAGGGTTCAAGAGGGACCGAATCCACCAAGCTCACTCCCACTGAAGAAGCATCAGTTCTCTGAATACTAATGGAATCCTCCGTGCCCCCCCAGCCCTCATTAACTGCAGCATTGAGTACTTCAGCCATCTGGGCAAGGAGGATAGCAGATTCACATCCACAGGACCGGAGAAGCGCTGTTGCCTTCCCTGAGCATAAAAGTTTAAGAATAGGTTTCCCCACCTGAGGAACAATTAAACAGTCTGGCACACTGTTACATATCGGGGCTTTCTGAGGCATTGTAACATTGTCGTAAGCGGAATCATTTTCAGAAAGAGCCTGACCTTCCACACATTCCACCGCTACAGGGAGACCTCCACTTTCTGCATGGACCTCAATCCAGCCCTGACGAGTTGTCCGTAGAGGGCCATCACTCCGAGCTTTACCATGAGCTGGAATTGAGAACCCAGCGACCGTCTGCTACTGCCACCACTCCTTGTCTCCACCCCGCCGGCAAAACCGCTGTAAGAACACCTCGGAGCACGAACATCCGACAGCGGATAGCTGTGAGCCACCTCGCTATACAAACGCCGTGTAACACACAGCTGGCACATCCGTCAATCCGCAGGGCCAGAGGGAGAGCAGCCGAGTACAGCCGAGTACCGCTGAAATAGTCGACCACGCGCCACCACAGAAAAGAAAGAAAAAACGCAAGTATCTTTCACCTTCAGCAGTTTACTTTCACCATTTCCCGTTTTCAATGCATAGTCAGTAGCGGCTCACACTGTCATCCGGGATATTTCCTTTCAATTACTCACCGCGTTTCTTAGCCGTCGCCAGCCGTCGGGTGCCGGGTAGGAGAGCAGACCTGCGTCCTTCAGTGGCGGAGTTGATCCGCCATCTTCCTTCCGCCCCCCCCCCAGTGTTTCCTCCATGCCGCGGGATATGTTTCAGCACCATCTAGCTACCTACTATGATGGATTTCAGCCATCGCAGATTATAACTCTTTTCCTGATATCTGCACTGTATAGAATCTCTTGGAGCTATTTATGAACTTGGAAATAGTATCATGTGCACTGGATCTGGTACTGCGGGAAAGGCAACAAGTGAGATGCATCATTGTTTCATTCGTGCATTAGCTTGTGCACTTTGATACCACTGATGTAGTGCTTGAGCCTGAATCTGAGACATCTGTGTGCTATACGTAACAGCTGGGCTGGAAAGGATTGTGTTCTCACCTCTGCCTTGCAGAAATTTTCTTAAAACTGGCAAGAACATGTTTACTGTGTGCAAACCACCCTCTAATTACATAGCCATCTCTTTTAATTCAGGTGAATGATAGCACTGAGTTTCTTTGGCTATTAAAATAGCTAAAGTAGCTCACCAGCTTTTTTTACATATCATGATTGGTCATTGTGGGGAAATGGCTTTTTGCACATTCAACCCACTTTTTACCCCACTTTTATGACTATTATGTACGGGTGTAATGGTTCTGTGATGAACTGATCCCTGCTGGCCAACACTAACTATTAAAATTGTATGTTTAACCCCTTCGCTGCTAGGACCACCCCAACTCCTGCTAAACTTTTTTTGGGCTATTTGGGGTAGTGCGTGCTTAGGCCCCTGTAACTTTTTGACCACACAAGGTATCCATGCCAAATTTACGTCCTTTTTTTCCAACGTCATGGGGATTGTAAAGGTACCCAGGGTTTATGGATGCTCCTGGAGGGGACCTAGAAATTAGCCAAAATACAGGTATAATTTTTTTTTATGGGAAAAAGAGCTACAGATGAAAGTGTCTGTTTTTTTTGCCTGCAAATGGTATCCAAAAACGGTTTGTGGTGCTGAAATCCCCATCATACCAGCTTTCAGAGACAAGCAGACTTTTGTCAGAATACTAACATTTTTTACACAGTTTGGCATTTTTCTGGGATATAGCCTATTTTTGCTATTTTTTCAACGTCTTTCCAGTTAATGGTAGAAATGGGTACAAAAGCAAAAATGGATCCTGTAAAGCTATACATTTTAGAAAAGTAGACAAAATTCTAAATTAAACAAGGGGTCATTTGTGTAGATCCTTCAAGGTTTCTTTATAGAAACTAACTGTTGAATATAGGAAAAATGAAAATTAGTTGAAAAAAACAGCCTTTTGTGTCAACGTTGTCACCTGTAACTTCTTCTAATTATGACAACTGTTTGAATGCATATACCGTTACATTCGCTGGACCTTTCTGGTTGTGGTGATATATAGGACTTGTAGGTTCACCAAAAACCATACGAACTCAGAGCCAATAACTGAGCAGCATCTTGCAATGGTTTTTTATTATGTACCGGGTACATACCAATTAATTAGGCAAAATGTATACATGTGAAAATCAATATGAAAGACACCTATGCATTTCTAAAATTGGAACAAAATATAGAGTTTAGATGCAATAGATATTTGCACATTTCCGAAATTGTGAGTACCCATACCAGCATGAGAATTATTGGTATTTTTCAAAATGACTTCTTTTTTACACAATGTCTTTCATTTGGAAGGCAGAAATGCATCAAAAGTCATTAGGTAATAACAGTTTCTCTACAATTCTGGATTACCCTAAGTCTCCTGATAAAAATGATACCTCACTTGTGTGGGTAGGCCTAGTGCCCGCGACAGGAAACAGCTCATAACGAAACGTGGACACACTTTATTTTTACAGTGAAAACTGACCCTTTTTTTGTAAAGTGCCTAGCTGTAGATTTTGAACCCTAGCTCTGCCGGCACCTGGGGAAACCTAGAAAACCTATACATAAACAAATAATAAAAAACACATTTTCCTCACATTTCTGTGGTGGAAAGTTCTGGAATCTGCGTGGATCCACAAAATTTCCTCCACTGCATGTTCCCCAAAGTCTTCCGAGAAAAATGGTACCTCACTTGTGTTGATAGGCCTAGTGCCCGTGACAGGAAATGGCCCAAAATGCAACGTGGACACTTTCACAGTGAAATCTGACCCTTTTCTTGCAAATTGCTTAGCTGTAGATTTTGAACCCTAACTCTGCCTGCACCTAGGGAAACCTAGCAAACCTATACATTTTTGAAAACTAGACACCCAAGGAAATCCAGGATGGGGTGACTTGACTGGCTCTCACCAGGTTCCGTTATGTAGAATCCCTTGCAAACGTAAAGATTTGTAAAAAAAAACCACATTTTCCTCACATTTCTGTGGTGGAAAGTTCTGGAATCTGCGTGGATCCTCAACAGTGTAAACACCCCATGTCCCCAAAAGTATTCAGAGTAAAATGGTACCTCACTTGTGTGGGTAGGCATAGTGCCCGCGACAGGAAACGGTCCAAAACGCAATGTGGACATATCACATTTTTTACAGTTAAAACTGACCCTTCTTAGGTCTCGCGTGGCGTACTGCGCACATGCGCAGTAGAGCTCATGAGATTTTATGTTTCAGAGTGAGTTACACTAGCGAGGGTTAAGCCTCGCCCCTCTTCTCCATTGGCTGGCCTCCTAAACAGTGGCCAGCCATTGGAGAATAGGTCGCCATGACATATTTCTTTTTCTTTAAGCCCCGTCCTTTTCAGATTGGGTTCCTTGACTTATGTTCATGGTAAAAGCTTTCTTATCTTCTTTATGGGGCCAAATGGCCCCATAAAGAAGATAAGGAACCTTTTACCCCAGCAGGAAGTCGGGGTGCCCAGTCTAAAAGGGACGGGGCTCAAAGACAAAAGGCTGTGTCATGGCGAGCGCTTGTTGACCTCTGGCATTTGTAACATTGCTGGACAAGTTCCAAATGCCTTCGCAAAGGTGCTTGTCACCTTGGTACCATTTGCTTCGGCTTCACGCTTTGACGTGGGGTTGTTATAGCAATCACAATGTACCTAATGTGTGTGTGTTTCTTTGTAGCTCTCAGTGGCATGGTTCTTTAGGCGCTAGACTTCAAGGATTCACTTACCCCTTTATTTCCTCAGTAATTTCCCATGCGGTTGAACCCTGCCTGAACCTTGTCCAGACACAGTGAGTGAGGTGTGAATGTTGCCATTTTAAATGAAGCCTCTTCAACGACCTTCATGGCAGAAGGAAAACACTACTTTGGGGAAAAAAACAAGTTTAAAAAATAAAACAAATAGATATTAGCTGAAACCGTTCTGTTAAAATGTGTGGATTTTCGCTTTCGTTCATGTTCACAATGTGCAACAGTTTCCAACATTTTGAATGACCTCAGATCAACATTTGCATGTCATTACCTCTCAGGCACTGGGGTACAGAGTATCCGGGTTTGATAAAAATATGTATAATTTAAATGTGAATATGTTGATGCTGAAGCTCTCCAATAAACTGATGAAAGGAGTACCATTGGAGCCAACCAGAGGGCCTGGTGCTTTCTGCTCACTTTCTGCTGCCGCCCTGAGCCTGCCTCCAGACGCACAGAATGGGTAAACCCCGCCAATGCGTGGATGAAAGGAGCTCCCTCAGCGTTTGCTCACTTTCTGCAGCCGTCCTGAACTTGGACCCTTAGGAACACCTGCCACCTTAGACACAGAATGGGTGACCCCTTCCAGTGCGCGGGTGAAAGGAGTACCCTCAGCATTTGCTCACTTTCTGCTGCCATCCTGACCTTTGACCCTTAGGAACGCCTGACCCCGAGGCACAGAATGGATGTGCCCCGCCAATGCGCAGATGAGAGGAGTACCCTCAGTGTTTTCTCACTATCAGCTGCCGTCCTGAGCTTTGACCCTTAGGAACGCCTGCCCCCTTAGACACAGAATGGGTGAACCCCTCCAAAATGCGGAAGAAAGGAGTACCCTCAGCGTGTGTTCACTTTCTGCTGCCGCCGTGAGCTTTCACCCTTAGGAACGCCTGCCCCCTTAGACACAGAATGGGTAAACCCCTCCAATGCGCTGGTGAAAGGACTACCCTCTGTGTTTGCTCACTTTCTGCTGCCGCCCTCAGCTTGGACCGTTATGAACACCTGACTCTCAAGGCACAGAGTGCTTGAAATGGAAAAATAGAAGTGCAGGTTCTCTGTAGCAGAGTACCTGCTTGTTTCTGAGAAGTGCCCGTACTCTCCAAATAAAAGTATTATGTCACTCTTGAAAAGTGCTGGTACTCCGTACCGGGCAGTACCGGCCCATTTAAAGCATTGGGTAAACCCGTCCAATGCAGTGGTCAATGGGTGTAGTGTAAGAGACAGTGAGGGTAGTTAAAGTGGTAGGATTGAGTGGGGTGGCGGTAGAGTCAGGAAGTGTAGTGGGAGAGGCAGTGAAGATGTGAAGTGTAGGATTGAGCGGTGACTGTAGGGTCAGGAAGTGTAGTGTGAGGGGGAATGCACTGCCTTGGGCGAGATGCAGCTGACATTGGATGTCCCTGCAGAGTCACCTGAATGATTTTGGGGCCCACCGTATTTCGCGACTCTCCCCCGCCCCCCTTCCCTGCAATGTCAACAGCATCCCACAGCCAGCAGCATGCCCACCTCAGCCATCAGAATGCCCCCCTCCCCACAGCCAGCAGCATGCCCCCCCTCAGCCAGCAGCATGCCCCCCCTTCCCCTCCCTCCCCTCAGCCAGCAGTATGCTGACCAAGGCAGTGGCTTCCCTCCAGCCCCGCTGTCCACCCTCCACTCTCTCCGCGGGCGGCCCCTGCACTCTGCTCAGGGTCCCCACCCTTAATGGGACACCCCTCGCCCAGTGGGGGGCCGGTGCCCCCCTGAGGGGAGGGGGCGGGCGGCAGATTGCTGAACAGACGTGATAAGCTGCCGATCGATTGCACTTGACATCAATTGTGGGGGCGAAGCGCCTCGTGTCCAAGTCTTGACATTATCACTTTCTTCCACCGTGTTACGTGGTGTGTGTGTGGGCAGCCCCCCATGCTCCCTCCCCTTCAGGGAGATGTGGTGAGGGGGTGGGAGCTGAGCGAGGTCCAGAGGAGAGTGGACAGCAGCAGACATTTCATCACATTTTATTTATTTTATTTTATTTTATTTCATGCATTTTTACAAAGCGTTGACTTTACCCAAAGGTGTCAGAGCACTGTACAATAGAACCAGTTACGTTACATTAGAGAACTGTTACAGGAATGGAACAAACAAAGGTAGCAGGCCATAGAGTCAACACAGCGCAGGCAAAAGGCACACATAATTAAACACAGAATGTACAAACAAAAATATATGAGTATATACGACAAATTTACAATGACTAAAGAACTTCCTGGCGAAAAATAGTAGGCCATAGAATCAAAACAACACAGGCAAAAGGAACACAATAACAGACACAGCAAGCACATAATCACAGACCCACTGGGGCACCATGGGCAGAGGGAGGCAGGGGGTGGAAGCTGAGAGACGACCACAGGAGAGTGCACACCACCGGGCTGCTCACCTGAAATCTGTATTCATTTTAAACACGCATTTGTTGGTGTTGCATTAAATGCACCATTCTCAGGCAGAGGGAACTGGTGGAGGGGTAATCCATGATACCATGGTTAAATTGTTGCCTGTGGCACACTAGCTCTCCCTGAAACAGCAGTGAGGTACTGCCTAATTATCTTCATCTCTCTGGGCCTTGTTTGTTTTGTTTCTGTCCCTCCGCCTTCTAACTTCCCGCTGATAAAGGGTCTGAGGCGCAGTACAAGCTCCTCCTTTCCTGGCTGATTTCCTCCCTCCCCTTGCCTCCTCTGTTCCACACAGCGCTTTGAGGCAGCATAAGAAGGTTAAACGCTATAAAAACACAAGCACAGCATGGCGTTCTGTTTCTTCGTTTCTTTAACCCTACCCACCTCGTCCCTTCCCTCTACAGTCCCCTTATCACTCCTCATAATCCCTTTCTGCTCCTGTTCCATGCAGCGCTTTAAGCGCTATACAAACTACCACCACAGCATTATGGTACAACATATTCCTACAAACACAAGCACAAGCATTTGCAATGCAATAGGTCTCACATTTACGCGAGTTTAAGCTATTGGCATTGAAAATGGCAATGCCTTTTATTTATGTTTTTAAAATGAAAACAAAAATAAAATGCATTGTTATTTGCAATGTCAATAGCTCAAACTTGCGTGAAAGTGAGACCTATTGCATTGCAAATGCTTGTTCTGCAAAGTGTCTTGCTGTAGATTTTGAACCCTAGCTCTGCCGGCACCTAGGGAAACCTAGCAAACCTATAAATTTTTAAAAACTAGACAACCAGGGAAATCCAAGATGGGGTGACTTGTCTGGCTCTCACCGTGTTCTGTTACCCAGAATCCCTTTCAAACCTCAAAATTTGTTAAAAAAAACACATTCCCTCACATTTCTCAAAATTCTGTGTGGGAAAGTTCTGGAATATGTGTGGATCCACAAATTTCCTTCTACACAGCATTCCCCCAGGTCTCTCGATAAAAATGATACCTCACTCGCATGGGTGGGTCAGGTACCCGCGACAGGCAAAGGCCCCAGACCTATTGATGTGACTTCAAAATTACCTACCACAAAACAACCAGGTTTTGCATGGGGTTTCCCATGAGTTTTTGGCCCTGGGCTTGGCAGCCACCTGGGGAAAGCTACCAAACTCACATATTTCTAAAAACTAGACAGACGGGGGAGTCCAGCAAGGTATGGCTTGAATGAATGAATGAAGGAATGAATGAATGAATGAAAAAGGAACTTGCTAAAGCGCACTGTGGCCAAGCGGCTTCCTGGCGCTGAGGGCTGAGCCGGACTCTGTAAAGAAACCTGAGGGACTAACAAGGGAATGCCTGAGTGAACAGAAACGTTTTCAGGGCTTTACGGAAAGAAGTATAGGTAGGGATAGAACGAATAGAGAGAGGAAGACTGTTCCAGAACTGGGGAGCAAGAACCGAGAAGCGGGTGCCCCCAGTTCTGGATTTACGGAAGCGGGGGACTTGGAGAAGGGAGAGAGAAGAGGAACGGAGAGTGCGGGTCGGGGTGTAAGGAGTGATCAAAGAGATAATGAAAAGGGGGGCTGAGTGAGTATAGGCCCGGAAGGCCAGGCAAGCCAATTTAAAGAAGGATCTGAGGTGCACTGGAAGCCAGTGGAGGGACTTGAGTGCGGGCGTGATGTGAGAGAATTTGGGAAGGCAGAGAATAAGGCGGACCACCTGATTTTGAATGGCCTGTAGCCGTCGAATTTCGTAGGCAGGTATGCCCACGTAGAGGGCATTCCCATAGTCAAGGCGAGAGGTGATAAGGGCCATGACTATGGATTTGAGGGCATCTGTGGAGAAGTACCGGGAGATTTTCCGGATGAGGCGGAGGGATAGAAAGCAAGAGGATACGACGGAGCTGACTTGGGCATGCATGGAAAGGTCATGGCTGACCTTAATGCCCAAGGTTCGGACGGAAGAAGCCGGTAGGGGAGGGGGGCCAGTGAATCGGGGACCAGGGATTGGAGGGACCGCCCGTAAGGACGAGCTCCGTCTTATCCGGATTGAGCTTTAGATGGTTAGCTCTCATCCATTCAGAGATAAAAACTAGGGTAGACCTAAGAAAAAGAGGGGAGTCCAAGGAAGTAGAAAGGTCAAAAACGAGCTGGAGGTCATCCGCGTAGTTATACACGGAGACCCCCTGCTCGCGGAGAGAAAGAATAAGGGGGTAGATATAAAGATTGAAAAGAAGAGGGGAAAGAGAAGAACCTTGGGGCACCCCACACACGACTGAGCGTGGAGGAGCAGAAAAGCCCAAAAGATGGACTGCATGAGACCTTCCATGGAGGAAGGAAGCTAGCCAGGAGAGTGCTGTGCCCTTGATGCCCGCTGCGCTGACACGGTCGAGGAGGATGGCATGGTCGACCGTGTCAAACGCAGCTGACAAGTCAAGGAGCACCAGGGCTTGGGGAAGATTGATGTCTGCTTTCCCCATAAGTTCGTCCAGAACGGCAGTGATCACAGTCTCCGCTTGCGTTGGTCTCCTAACATTTCCCTACCCAAAATCCCCAACAAACCTCAAATTTGATTGAAAAAATCAATTTCTTCTCTAATTTCTGTGTGAGAAAGTTGTAGGATTACCGGGCTGACACAAATTTCCTACCACCCAGCCAAGGTCTACAGAAAAAAATGGTACCTCACTTGTGTGGGTAGGCATAGTGGCTGCAACAGGAAATGGCCCAAATCGTACTGTGGAGACTTCAAAATTACCTATAACAAAACTACCTAGTTTTGGAGGGGGACACCTGGGGTTTTGGCCCCGAGCTCACCGCCATTTTGGAAAACCTACCAAACCCACACATTTCTGAATACTAGACACCCTGGGGAGTCCAATGAGGTATGGCTTGCATGGATCCCCCAATGTTTTTTTACCCAGAAAACCCTTCAAACCTCTAATTTAGCTGAAAAAAAACATTTTCCACATGATTTTGGGTGGAATCACCATGCCGGCACAAATGCCCTACCCCACAGCATTCTCCTCAGTCTCCCAAGTAAAATGATACCTCACTTGTGTGAGTGTGGTAAGGGCCTGTGACTGTGAGAGCCCAAAACATAGGGAAAGCGGTATAGCACTGAGAATTCCAAGCACTACATTTAAAAAAAATACTTTTTTAGCCAATTCTGCATTGGACACCCAAACAAGTGAGGTATCATTTACTCGGGACACTAAGCAGAAAGCTGTGGGGTAGGACATTTGTGCCGCCACGGTGATTCCATGCAAAAATATGTGGAAAATGTGGTTTTTTCAGCTAAATTTGAGATTTGCAGGAGATTATGGATAGGGAAACGTTGGGAGATCCACGCATGCCATACCTCATTGGACTCCACAGGGTTTCTAGCTTTCAGAAATGTGTGGGTCTGGTAGATTTCCCTAGATGGTGGCGAGCCCTGGTCCAACACCCCAGGAACCCCCCCTAAAACCAGGTAGTTTTCTTTTAGGTAATGTTGAAGTCTCCACAGTACTATTTGGGCCTTTTCCTGTTGCAGCCACTATGCCTACCCACAGAAGTGAGATACCATTTTTATCGGGAGACCTGGAGGAATGCTGGGTAGTTGTTTCAGCTGGGGATCCTATAACTTTCCCACACAGAAACGTGTGAAAAATAAAAAAATTCAACAAAATTTGAGGTTTGCAGGGGATTCTGGGTGGGGAATTGTTAGGGGACCCATGCAAGCCATACCTTGCTTGACTCCCCCGGGTGTCTAGTTTTCAGAAATGTGTGGGTATGGCATGTTTCCCTAGGTGGCTGCCGAGCCCGGGGCCAAAAACTCATGGGACCCCCTTGCAAAAACAGGTTGTTTTGTGATAGGTAATTTTGATGTCGCCTCAATAGGTTTTGTACCCTTGCCTGTCACTGGTATTTGACCTACCCACGTGACTGAGGTACCATTTTTAGCAGGCGACCTGGGGGAATGCTGTGTAGATGGAAATTTGTGGATCCACGCAGATTCCAGAACTTTCCCACACAGAAATGTGAGAAAAAAGTGATTTTTTCCAGCTAAATTTTAGGTTTGCAGGGGATTCTCAGTAGGGATTTTTTGGGGGACCCACACAAGCCATACTTTGTTGGACTCCCCAGGGTGTATAGCTTTCAGAAATGCATGAGTTTGGTAGCTTTCTCTAGATGGCCACTAAGCCCGGGGCCAAAAACTCATGGGACCCCCTCCTTGCAAAACCAGGTTGTTTTGTGATAGTTAATTTTGAAGTCGCCTTAATCGGTTTTGGGCCCTTGCCTGTCATGGGTACTTGACCCACCCACACAAGTGAGGTGCAATTTTTCTCAAAAGTTTTTGGGGAATGTGGGCTGGGATGAATTTTGTGGATCCACACAGATTCCAGAACTTTCCACCACAGAAATGTGAGGAAAATGTATTTTTTTTCACAAATTTTGAGGTTTGCAAGGGATTCTGGGTAACAGGACCTGGTGGGAGCCAGACAAGTCACTCCATCCTGGATTCCCCTGGGTGTCTCGTTTTAATAAATGTATAGGTTTTCTAGGTTTCCCTAGGTGCCGGCAGAGCTAGGGTTCAAAATCTACAGCTAGGCACTTTGCAAAAAAAGGGTCAGTTTTCACTGTGAAAATGTGCATTGTCCATGTTATGTTTTGGGCCGTTTCTTGTCACGGGCACAAGGCCTACCCTCACAAGTGAGGTAACATTTTTCTTGGAAGACTTTGGGGAGTGCGGGGTGGGTGGAATTTGATGGTTCCACGCAGATGCCAGAACTTTCCATCACAGAATTGTAAGGAAAATGGGTTGTTTTTTTTAGAAGTTTGAGGTTTGCAAGGGATTCTGGGTAACAGAACCTGGTGAGAGCCAGACAAGTCACCCCATCCTGGATTCCCCTGGGTGTCTAGTTTTAAAAAATGTATAGGTTTGCTTGGTTTTCTTAGGAGCCGACAGAGCTAGGGTTCAAAATCTACAGCTAGCCACTTTGCAAAAAAAGGGTCAGTTTTCACTGAGAAAATTTGGTGTGTCCACATTGCATTTTGGGCCATTTCCTGTCTCGGGTACAGGACCTACCCAAACAAGTGAGGTACCATTTTTTTTGAAAGACTTTGGAGAATGCGGGGTGGGTTGAATTTTGTAGATCCACTCAGGTCCCAAAACTTTCCATCACAGAAATATAAGGATTTTTTTTTTTTAACTAAGTTTGAGGTTTGCAATGGATTCCGGGTAGCAGGACCTGGTAAGGGCCAGACAAGTCACCCCAATGCTGGATTCCCCTGGGTGTCTAGTTTTAAAAAATGTATAGGTTTGCTTGGTTTCCCTAGGTGCCGGCAGAGCTAGGGTTCAAAATCTACAGCTAGGCACTTTGCAAAAAAAGGGTCAGTTTTCACTGTGAAAATGTAGTGTCCACGATGCCTTTTAGGTCATTTCCTGTCGCGGGCAGAAGGCCTACTGAGACAAGTGAGGTACAATTTTTCTCAGAAGACTTTGGGCAATGCGGGCTATATGGAATTTTGTGGATTCCCTCATATTCCAGAACTTTCCTCCACAAAATTGTGAGGAAAATGTGTTTTTTTTACAAAGTTTAAGGTTTGCAAGGGATTTTGGGTAACAGAACCTGGTGTGAGCCAGACAAGTCACCCCATCCTGTATTCCCCTGGGTGTCTAGTTTTCAAACATGTATAGGTTTGCTGTGTTTCCCTAGGTGCTGACAGAGCTAGGGTTCAAAATGTACAGCTAGGCACTTTGCAAAAAAACTGTCAGTTTTCACTGAGAAAATTTGGTGTGTCCACATTGCGTTTTAGGCCATTTTCTGTCTCGGGTACAAGGCCTACCCACACAAATGAGGTACCGTTTTTCTCGGAAGACTTTGGGGAATGCGGGGTGCGTTGAATTTTGTGGATCCACGCTGGTCCCAAAACTTTACATCACAGAAATATGAGGAATTTGTTTTGATCTTTTTAACCTAGTTTAAGGTTTGCAAGGGATTCCGGGTAGCAGGACCTGGTGAGAGGCACACAAGTCCCCCAATCCTGGATTCCCCATGGTGTCTTATTTTCAAAAATGTACATGTTTGCTAGGTTTCTCTATGTGTAGGCTGTGCCAGTGCCCAAAATCCACAGATAGGCACATTGCTAAAAATTAGTCTGTGTCTTGTGGGCTTTCTGCCGCCCTGGGTGGGACTCGGGGCGGGGGGGGGGGGGGGGGGTGTGCCCAGATATGGCCTCAAGGGGGGCAGAAAGACTGTGGCTATTTAACTAGGGGTGGGGGCATTGGTATGCCCATTCTGGGTAGCCCCCACCCCCAAGCATAAAAAAGCCAGCGTAATTGCTGGCGTCTTGTGTGCTTTCTGTCCCCCCGGGGGCAGATCAGGGGCCACTGTCCCATCTGCCCACTCGGGAGGCAAAAAGACTGGAATCTCTCTGGGGGTTGGGGTATTGTCATGCCCATTTTGGGCAGCCCCCACCTCTACATGAATACAAAAGAAATTCCTGTTTTCTAGTGGGTTTTCTTCCCCTGGGGGCAGAAAGACATTTTGGGGGGCATTGGGGGCATTAGCATGTCCATTTTGGGCAGCCCCCACCCTAATTTCAATTGCCCAAAATAAATCCCCGGCATCTAATGGGCTTTTTGCCCCCCTCCCCGAGGTGGTGGCAGAAAGGCTGTAATTTTGATTATGTGGGGGCATTGGCATGGCCACTCTTTGGGCAGCCCCCACCCTAAGGAAAATTGCCCAAATAAATTCACTGGTGTCTAGTGGGCTTTCTGCCCCCCCCCCCCCGGAAGGCAGATTGGGGGCTACTGCACCCATCTGCAACCACAGGGGAGGCAGAAAGACTGTAATTTTTGGGGGGTGGGGGCATTGACATGCCCATTTTGGGCAGTCCCCACCCTAATTTCAGTTGCCCAAAATAGATTCCTAGCGTCTAGTAGGCTTTCTGCCCCCCCAGCGGGGCAGGTTGGGGGCTTCTGTCCCCATCTGCCCCCTAGGGGGGGCAGAAAGTCTGTAATTTTGGTGGGGATTGTGGGGGCATGCCCGTTTTGGGCAGCCCCCACCCTAAGTAAAATTGTGGGGAAAAAATCCCTGGCGCTAGTGGGCTTTCTGCCCTTTCAGGGGGAAAGATTGGGGGCTACTGCCCCCACTTGCTCCCCAGGGGGGCAGAAAGACTTTATTTTTTGGGAGGGAGGTGGGGGTATTGGCATGCCTGTTTTGGGCAGCCCCTACCATAATTTAATTTGCCCAAAATAAATGCCTGGCGTCCTTTGGGCTGTTTGCCCCCCGGGGGGGGCAGATTGGAGGCAATTGCCTAAAAGGCTGTAATTTTGGTGAGGGAGTGGGGCCATTGGCATGCCTGTTTTTGGCAGCCCCCACCCTAATTAAATTTTTGCTTTGGTGCTCGGGGAGCTGAGATAGCCCCACGAGAACTGAAACTAAGTTTCAGTATCGTTTTCAGTGTAATGAGACAGCGCGCCATGCGTGCGATCGCCATTACAGTGAAAACCAGGGAAGGGCCTTGGAAGGTTGGGGAAGCTCTTCCCCACCTCCTGAGGCCCCCCTCAAAAAATGGAAATCCCTCTGCTGTTTACAGCAGACGGATTTTGTTCCCCTGTCCTCATGACGGAATGGTTCTGTCATAAGCCCTGGAGCACCGGTGCTCATGACGGAACCATTCCGACATGAGCACTGAAGGGGTTAATTGGCTTATACCCAATTAGCATAGGGTAACTTAATTGTAAGTCCTTAGTATATTGTACAAATTGTGCCCATGACTTGTAAGTTAAAATTTCCCTCGTGGATTACAGCACTTATCGTGCCACCACGAGTGTTACAAAGTAAAGCATGTCTCCCAGACTGCCACAGCAGTCTGGTGGAGCAGTTTTAAACTGCTAATTCAAGTTTCTCATTTAAAGTAATGACAAAGTCCAAACCTCTCTTTTTAATATATACAAGTCATCCCTAAGGCACACCTTAAAAGCCCCAAGGCAGAGTGCTGTATATAAAAATGTAAGACATGTGTTTTTACATGTTCTGAAAGTAAAAAATCCACATAGTGGTTTGTGCTTCAGAAAGGCAAGTAGCCCTGTCGGTGAGTACAAGTTTACGAGCTGACTACTCAGCTAGTGACCTAGGTGACAATCATGATGGGGCACAGGAAGTGAAAGGAAAGTCTTTACAATGTCAGCATTTTTTCTGACACATATCAACATTTAAATACCGGTAAATGAACTGTACATGTATTTAAAAATATATCAGCAATTAGGTAAGCTCAAATGAAGCACTTTTATTGCAATTCTGAAGTGTGATGGAAACACAGATTTTAATAGGATCAAAATAAATTGAGATACTTTACTTGGTAATGCTCAAATTATATTCACTGTAAACCAATTCCCACACATTGTGCGAAATATAGTTTTACCAGCAAAAAAAGCATGTCTATGCACTACATCGAATGCTGCTGAAAGATCTAGCAGGATGATTTACCTATTTGAAAAGTCAAAAGTATACATAAAATGGGATGAGGCAACTCAGGCACACAACATCCATCAACTATTTATATTAACAATACTGTACTAGACCAAATTGTCATATTATAATATCACTCCTCAATCGTTGTCCTTCCCAGGTCACTTTCAAGGACGAAAAAGAGTGGACAACCATAATTAACTTGGTCTGGCAAGGATCTCATTCCCACTGTTGGCGCTTGACTTTCAAGTCAAAATTGCCTAAAGAGCTCGATGAAGATCAACATCACGTGAATGTGGTTTCTTCTGTTTCTCATTAACAATATTGAAGCCATTGGGCCACATATGCACATGAATAATATCAGTACAGACTCTTCACATACCACCAGGAGAGAATTGTCATCTTCTTTGCTGCTGTCCACTAGTTGGAGACGAAAGAGCATCCTTCAAAACCAATCTTTTCAAAGAGGGACATTTTGACATACAAGGACACCCAGAGATGCTTTCTCAAAACAGAGTAATCCAGTTTTGGACAGTTTTTAAGTATAGCTTTTCTAAAACTGAATGTGAATATTTGACCCCAAACATTGGTGGTCTTGTTAAAAGATAACCCTAACTTTCTGGTTTAACCATTCTTCTTTACTGCTCTCAGTGGTATTGTAATGTAATAATTGTAATAAATTCAACAACAATATAATGTCATTCAGTCTTGTATCCTATCCCGAGCTGGTTGCAGACAGGCATGCATTGTTTATTGTGACAACAAGTGCCAGCTACTCTCCCAGTCCCACTGGAGCTTCTAAAGATGGGTATTTTGTATAAAAATGACAGGAGCATCCAGCAACTGCAGAGGGGTGCAACCTGAAGGGAGTTGGCTGTCTGGTTGGCATGGCTACATCTTCTGCATCCCCACTGCCCTATAGATTTCTCTTTTATTATTTGTCCCACTGCTCCTCAGCAAGTGCTATCTGACCCAGCTGTGGTCATCAGCACGGAAAGGCACCGCTTATATAAACCTATTCCACCCTGTTGGCATTTAGACTGTCCCTCAGTCCCACTTGGACCGCAGCACTCCAAAACTAAAAGGCTATTCACATGGGAGATGGAGCAAACATGGTGGGAAGGCAAGGCTCCAGGAGAAAGATTAACCTTGAGAATTTCCTTTGTTTTCCCAAAATGCATCCAAGAATGCTCTGTATGCACTCTCCTTCCCATACAAGTAGGGAGGCAGTGCAAACCCTGCTGCTCCCAAATGAAATAATGAGAAAAGGAAAAGCTCCTCGGTTGATGTTTAGCTCCCAAACCATCGGCATTGCAGGAGGAGAGCGATGACAGTGCTTGGGATTTCCATGGAAGCAGGAGAGCAACAGAGCCAGTCAGAATCCGAGTGGATCTAAACCATTCTGGGCTTCTGGCTACTGCACCCCATCCATAATTAAATGTATTTTCCATCTCCTCTGAACTCACCCAACCATACAATGTGCAGGAGCGCTTTCCCCTCAGGAGACATTGTTTGAAGAAGGGACGCAGCACAGTTAGCGGGCTCCGTTCTCTTTCCGGGCCAATACTTACATTTAACCCATGGGCGTGAGGCTGAGGTCTTGCTTTGGCGCGTGACTCGAAGAGATGCAGGAATGAGCGACCAACCGCCCGAAAGAACTCTGTTACACTCAGATATGTAAATCACTTGAGACAACAGAGGAAAGATGAATGTAATTAAGGATGTGAATAAAGATATTATGAGTAACTAGGGGCGATTTTCAGTCCGTTTGAGAGATTTGGAAGGTCTCAACCGCAAAGTCATTCGTTTTTCAGGCATCCATTGCAAAAAACAACAGAGTACTAATAAAGAGCCGGAGTGCTAACTTTGCTAACGTAATGTGCTAGGACTGGGCCTCCACGCGGTTGAAGAAACCATTTGGGGCCTCATTTATGAGGCCGTGCGTCACTTTTACGCCGCCGGTGCATCACTTTTTGTAACGCACCAGCAGCGTAAATAATGTGCCTTGTTGCACCATATTTACAAAGTGACGCATCTAGGTAGATGCGTCACTTTGTAAACCCCTGCGCCACATTATACCTGCGCCAGGTATAATGTATGCAAGGGGGGCGTATTGACGCAAGGAAGGGTCGTAGAAGTGACGCAGGGAAATCTATGAGATTTCACTGCGTCACTTTTAGGACGCCGTTGCGTCAAAATCTTGCACCTGCCTCACAGCAGGCGTAAGACTGAAGCAGGCCCTTTCACATGGGGCTTGCCACATGTTAAAGGACGCATTGCTGGAGTTGCGTCACTTTTGTGACACACTCCAGCAATGCGTCACTTTTGCACTTACAGATACGTCAGAAATACTGACGTATCTGTAACTCCTTGCGACATGATGCGTGATACATTAAATATGACGCATTATTGGTGTCGCAAGGAGTGCGCAGTGAAAAGTGACGCATCGCTGTTTTCACGCAGCGATGCGTCACTTTTCATAAATGCGGCCCCTGGTACTTTTCAATGCAGCAAGCTGCCTTTGCAGGTGAAACCACTTCATGTCAGAGCTGCTGCTAGGTGCATACATAAGACATTTCCCTCCTCACCTGTAAAAAACAATATCCTGTATTAGTTAATACACTATGCTGTCCAAACCCCCAGAGTCTGATGCTTGCCTTGCTTTTCTTTCCTGTTGTGAAGCTTCGTACCCAGCCCTGAAGACAACGCACCCCCTTCGGTTTGGCTTCTCCTCAGAGCGCCCTCGGGGTAACACCATCTTGCCACGACCGAGCACCGCCTCTCTGCTTAATCTTGATTCAACCTCATGCATCCTTTTTTCATCATCCTACACTTCCGGTCTTTTTTTCTCATACTTGCAGGTCATCCCTGCTTTCTCCATTTGTCACTGTTTTTCTATCTGTATTTTCCTCCTTTTTGTTCACTGCCTTCCTTTCTTTTTATTGCTCTGGTTCAAATCTGATGATGAAAAAATAAGCCTGGGTCCCCATCATGAGTATAGGTGCCCCTAGGCTACTTTGGAACAAATTAAGCACTTCCTCCCCTGCAATGAATGAGCTTCAGGGCTTTCTGCTGCAAGTCCCGGGAAATGCATCCATGTTTGCAAAACTGAACAGTTAGTGCTCTGAGCAATAAGTGCCTACATTTTCCTTTGCTTGACTTATCTGTGAGCAGCAAGTGATAGTGTGTAGAGTAGGTCGCCCTGGGGAAGATGCTAAAACATGCAGAAAATAAATGAAACTAGAAACTAAAAAAATGAATTAACAATGTACTATAAAAGGCTGAATGTCGCATTATGTCGCCAGGGTACGGCTATGTCTGTGAAAGCAGCACTATGTAGAAAAGAAAATGAGTCATACTGGCGAATTTGACTAAACCTTGAACCTGTATTCATTTTTCTAACACAGTTACTGTGCAGAAGAGTAGCATGGACAGGTATTCTAACTTCCGGACACTAGCCTAGAAATGCCCAGTTTGGCAAGTCCGGACTGGCAACCAAAGCCAGCCCTGGCAGCGGCACGAGTCGGGGTACACACGAGGGGACGGCGTCCACCCACTTTTTTCACAGTGTGGACGCTGTCCACCCTGCCAAGAATTTGGGCCCCACTGAATATTGTGCTGAACTGCATCCGGTGTAATTTCCAAACACTGGGACACTTTCAGCAGCGCCTGCACATTGTCTGCTTTCCATCTGCAACAAGCAGCAACATGCAGGCAAGGATTAGGCTTTCTTATTTGAGCCTCCTTCTGGGCCCATAACAAAGGTCAAATTTGAGGGGTCACCAGGCCTCCTTTTGTTCGAGCCTCTTGGCTAAGAGCAGGCAGGAGCCTCACACCTGACGTAAATCAAGCGGAGGGGAAACAAAGGCTCACACCTTGTTAGCACTTCACACATACTTAAGAGAGGCAGCTTTTCACTTTGTTCAGTCCCTGTTTAGGAGATATGCTTTCACTGTAAGAATATCAGATGTGTTGGTTTTTCTAGTATTTACACAAAGCAAATTGCATTTATGTAGAGCTTACCACCCCTGAGGAGGTGTTGAAATAATTTAAGTACCACTATTTTTTCTTGTATAACCCTACTCATTTTAATGCAGGGTGTCAGAGCAATTTACATCAACACATGCATATTACATGTACAATAAATTATATAAGTTTGTAAATGAATGTACATGATGCGTTACATAAAACTGGGGGATTGCAAGGTCACATATCATCTTCCATTGCCCACTGTGCTATTATCCTCACAATGCGCTCAAATGTACACATGATAGACCTGCTAAACATATATGTGATGGCTTTAGATCTGATGTCACTTCTTGTGATGCCACTTCCTGTAAAGTCGTGGCTTAAAATACCACTTTATATGATGTAAATTCCTGTGATGTCATGTGTGGTGTCATGCGCCGTGATATCGTACACCATGATGTCATGCTCTGTGATGTCATGCACGCCGTGATGTCACTTGCATGCTGCCTAACTAGGCTAGTCCCCCCACTTTTTTTTAAGACTTGTGCCCTGCCTAGCAATACTGCTTAAACCAGCAGCACTCTGCAGAATACGAGAATAGAACAGGGCCCTGGGGCATGGTTGGGTCATGGAAGCCTATCCCTCCTTGAAATCGGCTCGCTAGCACATAGACGACTGCCAGGGTGGGGGATGGCCAGTACATCCCTCTTTCAAGACATAGTAATAATTTACATACGCCTGCATGTCAATGTTTGAGCCCCCCTCTTTGCACTTTTACAAGCAATTAGCTAAGTTTGACATAGATTTGAAAATGTCATTACTTACATGGGTAAACTCAGACTTGTGACTCATTCCACTTAAACAAATAAATGCCACAATCCCCCTCTCCCTATGTAATAATTCCACCATAATTGTGAGTGAATAATGCTTCTCACATGGGCAGATCGTGGGTGTTCAAGAAGAACTCCTAGAAATCTGTAACTTTCAAAAGAGAATATTCCTGGAACCCTTTGTGGGGTACATAATAGATGTATTAACTCTATATGTAGGTGTACGCCTACCAGAGTAAATATCTGTCTATCTTTGTGAATTCAGCCTGGAGGGAAGGCTGTTGACGTCTGCACACAGATGTACAGTATGTAAAGTGAACACAGGAACAAAGAGGGCAGGAGTAAAGCAGAGTAGTGTAAAAGACAACGGTAGAAATCAAAATGACCCCCAACCCTTGCAATCCTTCACTGTAAATGAACACAGGAATGTTGTCTGTAGGGGGTGAGCATTGATCTGTGGACAATTGTCAAAAGATCAGAATGGCCTGAGTTACACATTACTTGACTGAATCATTGCATGTGTCGGCACTCGGGAGAAGGGTTATGGTTCCAGGGTACCCCTTCATTTGGCTGTAGGGTGGCATGTAGGCCTGGGCAGATAGGGTAATGTCTGAGGTCAAGACAATGTAAAAAACATGTACACAAATAACTATGATAAACATGGCCTTCACGCACCTTTATTATCCCCAGGACGACTCTGGCTATGTATTGTGGACCTGGCTGATGACACCTCTTTGACCCAGTAACAGCATTCAAATGGGCATACAACCAGGCTCTTACAAGGACATATAATATAGTTGAGCGAGCCTTCGTAATATAAATAGATAGTTCAGATGCATACACCGCACTGGCGAGGCCTGAGGCGTATCCCCCAAGCAGGTGTGTCAGATTACCCTCCTCTGTTGCATGCTGCACTGCAAAGCAGCTCAGAGATGTATATCTGTGCCAGCTGTTGAATGCCAGTGCTTCTGTTTCAATGGAACATATGGTTGAATGGTTTTATCTCCAAAAATAATTCTCCCCAGAAAACATAATACTCAATCTCCAGCTCTAGTTGCCCTGTACTACCCTACAATAATCCCGGCCTACCTCTAGTGTAGTGTGAGTTTGTAATGACGGAACCTTTGTAGCTCCTGATGGAATCTGTTAAACTTTGACATAAGCATTAGAGAGTAGCCAATTGAATGCAGGTTTAGAATGTTGAGTTTGCAGTTACACACAGATGACTAAAGACGTGTTATACTGAGCTCCGTGTGTGGCATAGTCATTGGCGAGTACCTGGACTGGGGAGGACACTACACTACCCTGTCCCCTGACTGCACTCTCCTACACCCACCCTCTCACCAATAAACCTCGAAAAGGAAACTGAATATACTCCATCCACATCCCTGGCTGCTGCAACCCACCTCCCACCGTATACCAGCTGCCCCTGTCCACTGGCAGCACGATCCTACAATAGCCCAGACTCCCACCCCCATAGAAACCTCTGAAAGGAAACGGAACAGTAATTGATCTATAATCCCGGCTGTCACATCCCACCTCCTACCCTGCATTTAACCCTACATCTCTTGTTCCCTGGCAGCACAATCCTACCAACTCGCCAGAAACCCCCTGAATGGACACATGGGACTATCTACACCCCTGGTTGTCCCATCCTATCTGCAACACTCACCCTAACGCCAACTTCTCTTTTTCCCAGCCAGTACAATCCTACCTCTTCCACTCACAAGAAACTAAGCAAAAAAACCTAACCCTACTTTATCCACAGCCCTGCCTGACCCACCCTTCTTCCAACCATATCCCTAATCTAAATTTCCTCTGTCCCCTTCTGCCCCACCCACTACTTACTCCTATAAACCTTAGATCGGAACCCTAACTTAACCCTACTTTAGCTGCACCCCTGGTTCACCTATCCTACCCAAACAAACTCCTCACCCCAGAGAAGTGTGGGGATGACTGTTCAGACTTCTTGCAAGGAAGTTCTCAGTCACTATGAGGTATGTAGACTGCGACAACCTTCTTTGTGGAAAGAGTGGGCGACTCTGCCTGTGAGGGGTCTGGAATGGAAGAAGTGGAAGGAGGAAGGGAGGGTGTGGTTCTGGTTGCATGGCATTTGTGTTCTCAGAAACATCTGCTGCTCCTCATGCCTTTCGGCCATGCTTTCCCCCATGATGTTCACCTCATCTGCTGCTGGGCAGGCCCTAGTGAGCACCTCTGTTGAATCCGGTGGCAGAGTGCAGACCATTCCTCACAATTCTGGATTATAACAGTACTGCCAGTGCAGTGCTATTGGCCCAGAGTGGTCCATCATAGAAGGTGTCTGGGTGCCTTCCACCGCCCCTCAATGGACTCCAAATGTCAGTACATAATGCCCATGGAAAGCACTTGTTCTAGAGCAGGCGTTGGTTGATTTAGAATAACAGTGCCTCAAAAGCCGGTTTCCTCTTCAGTTAAGTGACAGTACACGGGTCTCTACAGGAAGATTTCTTTTTTACAATCTACTCGCTCTATTAATGAGCATTGTAATGTCACAAATCAATTTGAAAGTAGAGTAGCTATGCCGCTTATTACATTTGCTTAGTAATATCACAACTAAACACTAGTCTGTAATAATAAAATTAAAGATCGGTTTCTAATCAGCAATTGCAGACTGACATGTAATAGGGGACATATTGCAACTCTACCTGCACAAGGTAAAATATGGAGGCTACGAAACCATGTCAAAAAGTTCAGAACGTAACTTTAAGAGGGCTGCTCTCATTATGAAGTACCCACTCAACAATAGGAAGTGGAAATGAAAAACAAACTTACTCCACACTGTCACTTAGTAGCCAAAGCAGAAATCTGTCTACTACATTATATCTACTGCAGAATGTAGAACTCATTCTCCCCCCACTTTTTTAAAAAAATCCCTTCAACATCATTTTGTTCTGCACAAAATAAATTACTCAGAAAACCCATTAATGCCTGTCCTAATTTAAGTGATTGGTCTCTTCTTTTTGCCAATAGGTCCTCACTAAAAGCCTACTCTCTATGCCCACACTGGAGCCTTAGAGGTTCCAATAAAGGCACTAAGCTTAGATGCATTGTTTGTTGTTCACACTTGAAAAAAGTTTTGCTTCTTTTCAAGAAACAAACTCAAAATAGGAATTTATTTATTGAAAAAAACAAGGCAAACGATATGTTTGGAGTGTTTTTTCTGTGTATTGTGGTCAATGTTTTGATTTCAGTGCAGGAGAGTCTAGTGATGGTTACCTCCCCTTAAATGGGGATATGGGGAGGGTTGTGGGCCACAACTATGAACTGAGGCCCTGTGGAAGAATGGCTGAGGCTCAGCCGTTGGAAGCACTGTGGTTCCCACACCTATAAATGTGGCTGTGGAAACCTGAATTTGATGCAGCAGGGGGATTGTTGATACACAGCAGCGATGCCATCTTTAACTGACCCTCTAAAATGGAAACTCTAAATATGAATATTCGACACTTGTGTTTCTTATCTAATGCACTAATCATCCTCCATTCATCCATTTCATAACCTGCTTGTAACAGATTGGGTTAATAGTTGAAGGGGCAAGTGCCAACCTCAAGACATAATCACAATCCTTGTCAAGATGAACCACGAAAGTCACTAAGTAAACCTGAGCTCAACCACTTGGCATCTATGGCACAGAGCAGACAGGCTTTACTTAGAGGCAATGTGTAAAGCAGTACTCAAGGAGTAATAAATTACCCTGGAGTCATTTCTGGGGTCCTAGGTACATGGAATGCAGGTCCGCCTTCTTGGGCCTTCAGACAGCAGGGGAATCCTCTTCTGATTCTTCCTCTGGCCCGGCTGTATTCTGCGGAGAAGAATGCCACATTTATGCCAAGAACCAGCCTTTTGGCTGGGGAAAAGTCCTGGCCACTCCCTAAACAATGGGGTGCAAGACTCTACCCACTTTTGCAGCACTTCCCATGTGTTGTACTACACGGAATCCCAAAGTGCCCCTCTATCTCTAAATCCAACATGGGAGAACATTCCTTCCCTTGGTCAGAGACCTCTGTGCCCACCTGGAGGTGTGTCTATGGAAATGGGCTACCCATCTCCTCATGTCACTCTAAACCAGTTCTGGGGCAGCTCCCTCTCCCACTGGTGTTGGGTCCAACCTGTCTAGGAGGATAAGGGAGGGGACATCCTCCAGTGTGAGCTACATCTGCCTGTGACAGAGTGACATCTTTTGAAGCTAATCAAGTCTTGGTCACTGACCCCAGACCATGCGGTCCAGGGAAAGACAATGCCTATCCACACCCAAGTCCCTTTTCCCTGTACTGGGAGCAGGTCACACCTCACAGAGGGGAGACATCAGCAGGGAGATGATATTTGAAATCGAGAAAGGCCTCCAGAAGCTTTAGGAAGGGCAATGTATATTTTTAGCAAGTGCCCTTTTCTTACTGGGTATACAACATCTGACTTTACCATTAAATTGGATTTTGAATTATTATTAAATAGAGACCATGAAATATTTGTCTTACTGCCACAAACTCACATTTAGCATTATCAAGTGTAATAATGTAATCCAGTGTTTTCCTATGGACGCAGCCAGCATTGCTACAATGAAAATAGTTTTAGGCTTTTTCCCTGTAAGGTCATATAACATTAACCCCTTGCATGCGGCCGCGATTCTGCGCCTGTGCGGCAAAATCGCAAGTGGGTGGGTTTATGACGGCCCCCAGCCGTCATCAGCACACGAGCGCCGTAGTGCATGACGGCTGGGGGCCGTCATCAGCATGCAAGGGGTTAAACCTTTACATATCCTACCTTTAAATAACTTTCACCCTCATTTGTGGACACTAAGGCCTGCCTTGGAGGTGACTTATAAATATGTAAAAGGATGCTTTTTGACCTGTCAAAAGGGTTTATTTCTACAGGTCGAAATGGGCATTTTAAAACTGCACCGTCACAATTGTAGGCGCGGGACTGGCTTACTGTGTCACTGCAGTGCATAGCACACTTGGGGCTGCAGCCACTTGTGACTTGTACCTAAAATGCCAGGGATACACTTTATAACATACACTAGGGACTTGTAGGTGAGTTAAATATACCAATCAGTTGTATGTGGATGTATTCATTTCTAAAGTGGGGCCACAGCACTTTACCTCTGGTTAGCAAGGGGGAAATGCACAGAGTACTAATGAGAACAAAAATAGTCAAGGCAAAAATCTGGGGGAATACTGCACAAAGGATGGCCATTCCCAACACTGGTAAAAATGTTTATATCCTTGCTACTTTTGAATCACGTTGTTATGCACTGAATTTCGCACTGACATGACTTTGCTGCTTTTCAATAAATAAATAAAGGGAAAAAAAGTGAATGGTAGGCAACACTGCAGAAAACATGTTTATTGGTACCCGAAACCCCGCACTTCTTGCCAGCCGGCTTCTTCCTGATGTAAAAGGATCTATTGTGAAATTAAAGCTGGCAGGTGTGAGGAGAAATTTGCAGCTTAAGGCAACATGAGTGCAGGCTAAACAAATGCATTAAAATGCTAATGCACTTCATAACAAATAGAACATTATATAACATTAATAATAATATGAAATACAACATATATACATCACTAAAGGTTTGCTTCAGTCCAGATTTAAATCTTAAGTTTTAACAGCCTGATTCATGAAGCGCAATTGCGCTCGCAAAGGGCCAGATTCTGAGAATCTGGCCCTTTGCGAGTGCGATTTTTGCATTTGGGATTCATCATCTCAAATGCAAAAATCGGTAATTGCTAATTCGCTAATTTGCGAGGAATTACATTTAAGGAATCTCTATTTGAGATTCCTTAAATGCAATTCATGAAGCATTTTAAAATTGCGAAAATGCAATTTTGGGCCGCTATTTACCGAGAGGTCAGACCTCTCGGTAAATAGCAAAAACTTAAAAAAATGCTTTTAAAAGCATTTTTCTAAGTTGCATGTTGCACACACACATGTCCCTTGGACATGTGTGTGCGCAACACCTGTTTAAATTTGCATTTCAGGGGTGCTACAGGGTGTCCTTTGGACACCCCTGGCACCCTTTCAATCGCTATCTTATTTGCGAGTAGCAAATTGCTACTCGCAAATAAGGAATACTCCCCATTCATTCCTATGGGCCTTTTGGCCCATAGGAATGAATGGGGAGTTATTCCTTATTTGCGATTAGCAATTTGCTACTCGCAAATAAGGAATGTGTAGGAATCGCTATTTATTTAGCAATTCCTACATGAATACCGTTTTGCGAGTCCTTAATAGCGATTCGCTATGATTCGCTATTAGGGGCTCGCAAAACGGCCCGTTGATGAATAAGACTGTAAGTCTGAAAAAGTCCCTTGGCTACTCCTGTACAAAATGCCATACTATTCTCAGAAATGGCTCTTAAACAAATATTTGAAATGTGTATCTTATGAATGTTTGCACGCCAGTGTTATTCCTTGTTGTGAAAAACTTAGACGTGTGCATCAGGTACTCAAGAGTATACATAATACACATAAGCGTGCTTATCTTACGCAGATGACCTTTAACAGTGTCAAGTACAATGTAACATAACAATGGGAGTGATCTTAAGAAGTTCTTAAAAAGTTCACATGTACTATTTGTGAGTCGTGGGAATGTGGGTAACTCTAATTGCAATCGTACTTATATAGCACTTACTACCCATGACGAGCGGTTGAAGCGATTTACGCCAGGCAGCAAGCTGCTCTGGAACCCAAGGTTAGCGTTAGTCCAGAGTTGTTGGTTATTGTTGGTGCTTCGGATTCGTTTTGTGCACTCCAACAAACAATTGCATGCATTCACTTCCGTTGCTTTGTAGTATATTGAAGTAACAGAAGTTAATGTTCATGTTTGCATTTTTGGGATACACACCAACAGCCTTATTCATCAACGAGCCGTTTTGCGAGCCCCTAATAGCGAATCATAGCGAATCGCTATTAAGGACTCGCAAAACGGTATTCATGTAGGAATTGCTAAATAAATAGCGATTCCTACACAATCCTTATTTGCGAGTAGCAAATTGCTAATCGCAAATAAGGAATAACTCCCCATTCATTCCTATGGGCCAAAAGGCCCATAGGAATGAATAGGGAGTATTCCTTATTTGCGAGTAGCAATTTGCTACTCGCAAATAAGATAGCGATTGAAAGGGTGCCAGGGGTGTCCAAAGGACACCCTGTAGCACCCCCGAAATGCAAATTTTAACAGGTGTTGCGCACACACATGTCCAAGGGACATGTGTGTGTGCAACATGCAACTTAGAAAAATGCTTTTAAAAGCATTTTTCTAAGTTTTTGCTATTTACCGAGAGGTCTGACCTCTCGGTAAATAGCGGCCCAAAATTGCATTTTCGCAATTTTAAAATGCTTCATGAATTGCATTTAAGGAATCTCAAATAGAGATTCCTTAAATGTAATTCCTCGCAAATTAGCGAATTAGCAATTACCGATTTTTGCATTTGAGATGATGAATCCCAAATGCAAAAATCGCACTCGCAAAGGGCCAGATTCTCAGAATCTGGCCCTTTGCGAGCGCAATTGCGCTTCATGAATCAGGCTGCAAGTTCTTACCTTTAGGAGAATTGACCATTTTTATGCAGCAAATTTCAAGAATGCTGTCATATCTGAAGAATCACAAGTCAAGCCCGTTTTCACTAAGTTGGCGGGGAAGATAAACATTTTGAGGAAAAATATTTATGTGACAGAGAAATATGTATTTGTTATCCATATTTTATTTATGGCATTCGGGCATCTGCTATATCTTACACATAGTGTTACATACTCCCAACGTTTTATCTTTTCGCACAGTAACATCAACTGTTTCCTACAAGGCGCACTAGTGCCTCTCAGTGATGCAGCACTCGAGGAGTACATTAAACAAAGAAATAATTAGCATGGGAACCATGGGACATTCGTGCACAGTTTCAAATGCTGAAATACCATGAGGAGAAAGGTCTCACTAGTACAATTAACCTCCATTCTCCAGAATCTAGTTTTCATTAACTGCATTCATCTTAATTACACAATACCTTATAGAATTTCGAAGCAGGTTTCAAAATTAATCTTTTCGTAATATAAACGTGTTAATAGCATTACATAAAGTGATGAGAATAACTTTAATGAAGGGTTTTACGTAGAATATATCATTATCATGAACCTTTAATTAGCAGATCTCTTCTATATATTTAATGTATGTACCTATATATATATTTATACAGAGCACATCTAGCTATAATAGAATAAAGTACTGTTACTCTATAAAAATGGGATGAACAGAGTTATTATAGGAAATGGTTTCTCAGATTAGTGATCCTGAGCCAGAATGGGCATGGTACATCCCTGCTATTGTTACAAAGCATTCTAATATCATCTCGGACTATGTCCCAGTGCACAAAAGCCCTAAATAAATAAACAGGAGCATATGGAGTAACAAACTACTAAGGAACTAGCAAGACTGAAAGCAAAATGTGTTAAATTGCGTTGTTCCACAGGTTCCTGCACAATCTGAGCAGTCCTAGTTGTACACAAAGGGGCCTGTAGCAATTATTAATGCACCATGTTCCTAATATCCTTAATTGTTTTTTGTTCAGTTCATGCCAAAATATTGTTTAGGGTTAGTCTCTGGACTCCTCGCACATGTGGACACTGCTTTCATCTCAGTGGGTTTATATAGTTCTGCAGAGTGATGACAGGAGGTAACCCTGTGAAGAGA
The DNA here is from genome assembly GCF_964261635.1 of Lissotriton helveticus. Lineage (NCBI taxonomy): Eukaryota > Metazoa > Chordata > Amphibia > Caudata > Salamandridae > Lissotriton > Lissotriton helveticus. The sequence continues at coordinate 1,630,356,113 of NC_136068.1, forward strand.
TTGATATGAAAAATATTTCAAAGTCATTCACTGGCAGGCTAAAATTGGGTACATGTTTAAGTGGCAGGGTTGAAGATACGACAACTTAACTAAATTCATATAAGGAAGAACTTCTTACAATCCAAGAAGTATTAAATCAAGTCTCTGGCAAACCGTTTCAACGAAGGTGGACATCCACTATTATCCCACATTAAACAAACATTTGATCAGACTTTTTATGGGTTGATCATTATGAGTTCAAGTGTAAAGTTAGATGAAAACGTCTGAACTGTCCAGAAAATCTCAGACAGCTAATGCTGTATTTGTATTTGATTTCCACTAGAATGCTGGCAGACACTTCTTTATTGGTGACCTGTGGGGCATTCTGGCCAGGTCATCTTCTAGGAACCATCACTCTCCTCAGAGGAATGACTATTCCCTTCCCAACAGACCATGAGATAGGATGAAGTAAAGTTCTTCTTGAAATTGGTAGTCTTGACACTTCCTTTGACAAGTCTTTGCAATAATAGTTTAGCTACTTATGGTTTCGTCACAAATCGGATGAATGACAGTATTTCAATTTTAGACAGCATTAGGAGCTTGCATGGAAGGAATGAAAAGGTAGGATCTAAAAGGACCTTAGAGGATTTCAATCACTTGATTTGTTCCCAACCAATCAACCACCAGGCCCCTCCACCTCTGGAGAACATTTCAAGTTGTTGGACTTAGAAGGAAAATTATGTACATTTGAAGTCACATTTCTAAATCCCCAGTTCATTGTTAGCAAGATCATCCTGCTTGTTGTGAGTATGCCTTAGTGGGAATAAACAGGTCGAAATATTAGACGTAGAAACTGAAAAAACTGCCTTACAACAGCCACATCTCCACATCCTCAATAATTGCTTGATTTCAGCGGAACAGCCAGAAAAGCACAATACAAAAAATAAAAAAGTCACCTGATCCAGCCCTGAAGGCAGTACCCAAAATTACCTGAATCCTAATATAATATTGGCCAGGGTCATGTACAAAAGAATTCATTACAAAACTCTCACCTGACCTCTCAAAACTGCAGAATTGTGCCATCCATCCAATATGGAGTAAGCACAGTGTTTGACCTGGCACCTTGGCGTGAGTCTCCCTTCCACTTTTTGCTGCTGTGCCTCATATGTTTTGCTGGTGTTAGCTGCTCAGAGTACTGTGCCACTGCCAAAGTGCTCCCTGTACAAAGTGTATATGTGATTGGTTTCCATGATTGGCTTATTTGGTTTACTGTAAGACCCCAGTAAAGCGCACCAGGAGTTCCCAGGGCTTGTAAATCCAAATGCTGCTAGTGGGCCTGCAGCACTGGTTTTGCCACCCACAGAAGCAGCCCTGTAAAATGTGTCTACGGTATGCCATTGCAGAACCTGCATGCAGTCTGGTACTGTCATGCTGACTGGGCAAGTGCAACCACTTGACAGTCCCTAAACCTTCCTTTAACTTCATATTAGTCACCCCTATGGTAGGTCCAAGGGCAGGGTGCATTGTAAGAATAAGGTAGGACAGGCCCTGATGTGTGTGGCATGTCCTAATAGTGAATTACAGCCATTTTCGTTTTTCACTATTGTAAGGCTACCTGTTCTCATAGGCCAGAATGGGCTGTTAGAATTATTACATCCTACATTCCTAACAGACTCAGGGAACATGGTAGAAATTCGAGTTTAGTAGAACCTTGTAAAGAGAGAGGGAAGACTGTCAACAGAGTACTCCTGGGCTGTACTTGTCACCACAATGCTGGCTCCACCTCCTGCGGAGCGTCTGATGTCTCTGCCCTGCACACTGAAAGCAGAAGCCTGCATCCTATCAACAAAGTGCTCAGAAACTGGTCTGAACTAGGCACAGGCCCCCTGGCCTGAGAGAACAAAACATTTGCAGTATAAATCTAGGAGCCTTGCTTCTAAGAAATTAGTTCCTGCTGAAACAAGAAGAACCTCTGCCCGACAAGAAGGAACTGGAAAAACTGTAAGGAGGAGTACTGTCCCTGACCTGGGGGATTGGCCTGCAGTGGTTGCCTTGCTGTGAAAGGAGAGGGAAAGACTAGAAAAGACTTTATTCAACTTGTGCCTCTGAAACAGATCTCCAAGGGCTTGTGTGTGAGCTTACCCCCTGAACGGAGTCCCAGGACTAGTGGACTCCCCAAACGCCTTCACAAGGAGCTGCTGTAAATTGCCCTTTTCCCCGCATCGCTGGACCCACGACCTACAGTCCACCTCGAAGCCCTAACTGCTGTGAAGCCCGTGTCCGTGCCACCTGACTCGTGTGACTCCGCTCCTGTTCCGAGCCGTGGCTCGCATCGCAAGCTCTCTGGGCCTCACCGCACCCCGCTGCACCCCCCCCTCTTCAAGCCGCACCGCTCGCTGTGACCCCAGCCTCTGGCATCGGAAGAAGGCAGCGCATCGCCGGGCGGAGTAAGACTCGCTCGTTTGCAGCGTACCGCCCCGCACCGCACTGCTGGAAGACTGATAGGCGGCCCCGCTCCTGGAAATGGCCCGTTCGCTCGCGGCGTACCGGCCGCCTAGGACTGCACTGCTTAACTCTACCAGGCATCTCTCTCTCTGAAGGGGCGGCTCGCACGCTGCACCCGGAAACCTACGCAAACCGACCAGGACCGTCCACCTCGTCCCCGTGGCCCCCGCTCTCCGCCTCACAGAGGACACCGCAACGAGCCGGGGCTCGCATCAAGGAAGAGCTGACAACGCTCCTGGCCCGCCTCTATTTCTTTCGCCTACATTGTCCGAGCCGGACTCTCCAAGTTAAAAGGTACTGTGCCCCTGACTCGCACCCCAGGGGGGTACGCCTTGGACCGCAGTGTCCGCAGCGCCGTTCATCCTTCTAGACTCACTTTCCCAACGCTGTGCAAATCGAGCAAAGTGCGCGAAGCACAAAGAACCAAAAGTTACGCATTTTGAAAGAACTCTTGACTTGCTAATAGTATTGTGGCCTGAATTTTAACGTGATTTGGTCTTGTGCTAAGCCTTACATAAAGATACTTATTTTTTATATAAAACCCTGGTGTGGTGTCCATGTATGGTGTTGTCACTGAGTTACTGTATGTGTTCACAAATGCTTAACCTATAGCACGCTTCTGAGATAAGCCTTGTCTGCTTGCGCCACACTACCTAGAGGGTGAGCAGGGGTTATTTTAGAGGGTGATCCCCTTATCCTGACTAGAGGAGAGGGTCCCTGCTTGTCACAAGTATTTACCTGTGCCAACCAGAGACCCCCAAATCTAACACACTGCCTTTGAAGCAAGCATTAAAGACCCCTCTTGAAAGAACTCAAAACACATCTTAAAGACATGAAAATGTAATGAAAGTTAATCTTATCGAGCGCTCTACAAACCTGAGGTGTCTAGGCGAGGGTTCTCCAATGTCGGTCCTGGAAGGCTGGATCTTTGCCAGAATTTTCGGATAACTACATTTATCTAACTGTGGATATGCTCAAAATCTGGCATAGATCCGGCCTTTCCAGACCGACATTGGAGAACTCTGGGCTAGGCATTATAGCTCTGGGAAACAGATCACAACCCTAAAGAGACAACTTAGAGATGATAAAAGAACAAAAGGACATCACCAAACTAGCTGAAATGTTCTGAAATAATAGAGTGAGTAAACTTACAAAATGTTTTCATGGATATGTGTAAGCCCAAATCTCCAGTGTCATCTGCCTAAATGAGGGATGCTAGACGAACAGAACTGCATGCCAGAAATCAACAAGGATCTTAGCACAGTTCTTCAATTTGCCTCTACTAGTTCGCACACCATGCCTCGGTATAACACATGACCCGATCCACTGACATGTGTGGCATAGCTTTTATTATATACTCATACAATGTTACCTACAGTCTAGGCTTTGCTGTTTGGTAGCATGGCTGTTGTTTGCGCATTGATTGCACTGAAGTTTATAACGGTAGGTTAGGGCCTAGAAGACAGGCCTGCTCGACACTACCGTGGACCTTTCAGCTTTAAGCGGACTTACAAATTATGTATGGTGAATTTCCACTCTCTGCAGCAGTGGTAACAAAGGACCTGCTCTGCAGGTATAGACAACCTTGCTTTGTTCCGTACAAGAGGAACAGGAGAGATGGTAGAGTGACATCTTCTGCATGCTTCCTGCAATCAGTACGGAAGCATTGTTTATTGTCCTGCTTAACAACTACAGTATCAAAATAAACAAAAGAGGGAGGGGTAGAGGTGTATATGATAGAATCAACCTCCAGTACAAATGTTTACAAACAATAGGATCCTATTGTTTGTTAATAACTACAGTAGCCGAGCATGAGCAAACTCTTCCTTGCTGCACCTACTACCACATAGGGTAAAATTATGAATAGGACACTTTACAACACAAACATTTACAAAGCATGCCTTTACAATGCGGTTTTTACATCGCAACATCCATTACAACGCATGCCATCACTTGGCATTTTTAGAAACTACATTTACAATGCATTCCAAAAAATTACTATTACCACTCCAGTGAGTGTAACAGTAGGGTAAGTGTTTGATAGTGTAGGGGTAAAAATTACTAATCATCATCATCATCATCATCATCATAAATCTTTATTTCGGTAATTATATCACCATAAAAGATATACATAGTTCATTTCAAAAGTATTAAAACAATAGAATAATAAAATCACAATCCATCCGGGTACTTAAAATTTCCTTTGTACAAAGTTTCTGGTTTACTAATCCCACTCAGGTGAGTGCAAAGGTAGGTAAAGTGTTGGATAGTGCAGAAGTAAAAATTACTATTCCAACTCCAGTGAGTACAACAGTAGGGTAAGTGTTGGATAGTGCAGGGGTAACAATTACTATTACCACTCCACTGAGTATAACAGTAGGATAAGTGTTGGATTGTGCAGGGGTAAAAATTACTATTCCCACTCCAGTGAGTGCAACAGTAGGGTAAGTGTTGGATAGTGTAGGGGTAAAAATTACTATTCCCACTCCAGTGAGTGCAACAGTATGGTAAGTGTTGGATAGTGCAGGGGTAAAAATTACTATTCCCACTCCAGTGAATGTAACAGTAGGGTAAGTGTTGGATAGTGTAGGGGTAAAAATTACTATTCCCACTCCAGTGAGTGCAAAGGTAGGGTAAGTGTTGGATAGTGAAGGGGTAAAAATTACTATTCCCACTCCAGTGAGTGCAACAGTAGAGTAAGTGTTGGATAGTGTAGGGGTAAAAGTTACTATTCCCACTCCAGTGAGTGCAAAGGTAGGGTAAGTGTTGGATAGTGCAGGGGTAAAAGTTACTATTCCCACTCCAGTGAGTGCAACAGAAGTTTAAGTGTTGGATAGTGGAGGGTTCCAAATTACTATTCCCCATTACTTATCTTATAATGCATTGTGATGGCATGTGTTGTAGTGACATGCGTTGTAATGGCATGCGTTGTAATGGTATGCATTGTAGTGGCTGCGTTGTAATGGCATACAATGTAAAGGCTGTTCCTATTACCATTCCATGAGTGTAATAGTAGGGTAAGTGTTGGATAGTGTAGGGGTAAAAATTACTATTCCCACTCCAGTGAGTGCACCAGTAGGGTAAGTGTTGGATAGTGTATGGCTAAAAATTACTATTCTCACTGGGTGCAAAGGTAGGGTAAGTGTTGGATAGTGCAGGGGTAAAAATGACTATTCCCACGCCAGTGAGTGCAACAGTAGGGTAAGTGTTGGATAGTTTAGGGGTAAAAGTTACTATTCACACTCCAGTGAGTGCAACAGTAGTTTAAGTGTTGGATAGCGTGGGGTTAAAAATTACTATTCCCCATTACTTACCTTATAATGCGTTGTAATGGCATGTGTTGTAGTGACATGGGTTGTAATGGCATGCATTGTAGTGGTTGTGTTGTAATGGCATGCGATGTAAAGGCTTTTACTATTACCACTCCATTGAGTGTAACAGTAGGGTAAGTGTTGGATAGTGTAGGGGTAAAAATTACTATTCACACTCCAGTGAGTGCAAAGGTAAGGTAGGTGTTGGATAGTGCAGGGGTAAAAGTTACTATTCCCACTCCAGTGAGTGCAACAGTAGTTTAAGTGTTGGATAGTGTAGGGTTAAAAATTACTATTCCCCATTACTTACCTTATAATGCGTTGTAATGGCATGTGTTGTAGTGACATGCGTTGTAATGGCATACTTTGTAGTGGCTGCGTTGTAATTAACCCTGGGCGTAGTGGGGCGTAGTGGGGCTCCGCGGAGCTACGCGGAGAGGGCGAGAAGCTACGCCCACTCCCGCACTCCGCGTAGCCCCACTACGCACCTCCCTCCCGCTCTCCCCTACATACTTTATTTAAGCATTTACACGGATTAAAACAACTTAAAAGCACTTACCTTGTCCGGGGCTCGTCCGGGTCTTCATCTTTGAATAGCGTCCTTTGCCTGGATACCAATGCGCATGCGCGGGCGGCCGCGCATGCGCATTTCTCCCGAGAAATGCGCATGCGCGGCCGCCCGCGCATGCGCATTGGTATCCAGGCAAAGGACGCTATTCAAAGATGAAGACCCGGACGAGCCCCGGACAAGGTAAGTGCTTTTAAGTTGTTTTTATCCGTGCAAAGGCTTAAATAAAGTATCTAGTGGAGGGCGGGAGGGAGGCGGGTGGCGGCCGACTCGGCTACGCTCACGGAGTGGGCGTAGTGTTGCCGGCTACGCTGTCTACGCAAAATGCGTAGAAGGCAACACTACGCCTACTCCGTGGGCGTAGCCGATTCGGACGCCCACCCTTAGTTGTAATGGCATGCGATGTAAAGGCTGTCGCATTGTAATGATCGTTGTAAATGTAGTGCATTGTAATGACTGGTTGTTTCCCTAAAATTATAAAAGATTTTGGCACATTTCGGTTGGGTAAGGCAAGATGGCATGATTGCTGAGAGATGAGTCTATACCTCTAGGCCTGAAGTGATAATTGTATGCAGGACTTTTACATGACTCGGCATCAGTGCTTAATTTGGCCTGTGGTTTCTGGTGCTCAGCACTGGCACTTAATCGTCAACACCGGCGCTTTTAATGAGCACCAGTTAAGGACACATTAATTTACTAGGTGATTAAGTGTTTTGCCCAGAATCGCAGGATGCTCAGCCAACCCCGAGACTCACAATGGCTCCACAGTTCTGAAGTCGGAGGCACTGGCCCTTACGCCACATCCTCTCCCCACTTTCATGGTTAGTAGTTGGTTCTTTTGTAGGCGGCGCTAACAGCAGAAATGGGCTTGTGCAAGGTGCCTCCTGACCAGAGATCCTGCACTTATATTTTTTATAAGTTAACAACAGCTCGGCATTGATATTCTAAAATGAATCATGCTGTATCTCAGCCGCCTGCAGCAGATGTAGGGATTAGATTAATTGAATCTGTAGATGAGAGGCTCTGACAGGTTTGTCTAACTCCTAACACCATCACTCACATTAACAGAACCCAGTGGCAGTGATGA